>NC_134206.1:715781-3215781 GCF_965140235.1 Caretta caretta
CTATACGTATATCTATTGGCAGAGCTTGGTGCCATGGCTCCTGGCCCAGCGTCTCGGCCCCCCCAGTCCTGGCTCCTTCAGGGGTTCGCTCCCTTCTGTAGCCATTGTGATCCCCGCTGAGCTCCACATCCATCTACCCCGGGATTTACTGACCCCCAGTGACGCCAGCATCAGCCCCCTCGGCGGAGCCAGAGCAGACCCCCGGAGATCCACCGACCCCCAGTGAGGGGAACCCCCCACCTCCCCGGGGATCCACTGACTCCCAGTGAGGGGAACCCCCCCACCTCCCCAGGGATCCACCGACTCCCAGTGAGGGGAACCCCCCACCTCCCCAGGGATCCACTGACCCCCACGAGGGGAAGCCCCCCTCCTTTGTGGATCCACTGACCCCCAGCGAGGGGAACCCACCACTCCCCCTCGGATCCACCAACCCCCAGTGAGGGGAACCCCCCCACCTCCCCGGGGATCCACCGACCCGCAGTGAGGGGAACCCCCCCACCTCCCCGGGGATCCATCGACTCCCAGTGAGGGGAACCCCCCACTTCCCCGGGGATCCATCGACTCCCAGTGAGGGGAACCCCCCCCACCTCCCCGGGGATCCATCGACTCCCAGTGAGGGGAACCCCCCCCACCTCCCCGGGGATCCACCGACCCCCAGTGAGGGGAACCCCCCACCTCCCCGGGGATCCATCGACTCCCAGTGAGGGGAACCCCCACCTCCCCGGGGATCCATCGACTCCCAGTGAGGGGAACTCCCCACTTCCCCGGGGATCCACCAACCCCCCAGTGAGGGGAACCCCCCACTTCACTGGGGATCCACTGACCCCCTGTCACAGACTCCCAGGTCATGCCCACTCTTGGCCCCGTGCAGTCCCTGGGGGGAGCCCCCTTCAGTGCGACAGCCCTTCTTGGGGGGCCACTCTCTCAGGGGTCCAGCCCCTCCACCTCCTGGAACTGCACCTCTCGGAGCCTTGGCCCACCTGTCTCTGCCATAGGCCCCCTCAGGGAGCCCCCTCGCTCTGCCCCCCGGAGCCCCCACCCCAGAGGGAATAATGCCCCCCCCCATTTTCTAGCCCTGAGCGACTCCGGGCCAGCGGGGCCAGCGTACCACAGGAGGGTCCCTGAGTGTCTGAACCCAGCACAGGAAACTGCCCGGCCTCAGGCCTGGCCTCCCCCAGCCCAGCCCATCCAGGGGGCTCTGCCTGCTCCCTGCCCCCCGCCGAGCCCCCCTATCACCGCCCCCAAGCCCCGCCTCTGCCCTTTGTCTCGGTCGCTGGGGCCCCTCTCCTCCGCCCTTTGTTCCCCCCCGGCCCTGTGTCCCCACAAGCCCCCCTCCCCTCCCCTCCTTAAACCAGCAACACCCAGGGAAACTGAGTCCCACCCCTCGGCCTGCAAATCACTGACAACCAAGCGCCCCCCACTTCGCCCCCCCGCAGGGGGACCCCCGTCCTGCCCTTGGCGAATGACCCCAGCCAGACACGCGCGTTGGGAGCGTGGGGGGGACCCCCGGCCCCTCCGGCCACCCCCCAGCCCCTCCGGCCACCCCCAGCTCGCCCGGCCCCCCCCCGGCCGCCCCCTCCCGGCCCCTCCGGCCGCCCCCAGCCTCCCCCTCCGGCCGCCCCCAGCTCGCCCGGCCCCCCCCCCGGCCGCCCCCTCCGGCCCCTCCGGCCGCCCCCCCAGCTCGCCCGGCCCCCTCCGGCCCCCCCCAGCTCGCCCCGGCCCCTCCGGCCACCCCCAGCGGGGTCACCCCGCTGCTGGCTCGGGGGGCCCGGGCCGGGAGGGGCCTGGCTGGGGCCGGGGGGGCCCGGACCTGCCTGCACCAGCCCCGCAACCCCCCCAGCGCCCACCTGCCCCCCAGCTGCCCCCGGGCGGGGCAAGTCTCTCGGAAGCGGAAGCGGCGGCTCCTCCCCCAGAGCCGAGCCGAGCCGAGCCGCGGCAGGTACCGGCCGGGCCGGGGGGGCCGCGGTTCGGGAGTGAGGGGGACTGGGGGGAGCAGGGGGCTCTGGTTCGGGGGGGCGGGGGGCTGCGGTTCGGGAGTGAGGGGGACTGGGGGGAGCAGGGGGCTCTGGTTCGGGAGTGCGGGGGGCGGGGGGGCTGCGATTTGGGGGGGCGGGGGGCTGCGGGTCGGGAGTGAGGGGGGGACTGGGGGGAGCAGGGGGCTCTGGTTCGGGAGTGAGGGGGCCGGGGGGCTGTGGGTCGGGAGTGAGGGGTGCAGGGGCCTGTGGGTCAGGAGTGGGGGGCACCGGGGGGACTGGGGGGAGCAGGGGGGCTCTGGTTCGGGGGGGCGGGGGCTGCGGTTCGGGAGTGGGGGGCACCGGGGGGGCTGGGGGGAGCAGGGGGCTCTGGTTCGGGGGGGCGGGGGGCTGCGGGTCGGGAGTGGGGGGCACCGGGGGGGCTGGGGGGAGCAGGGGGCTCTGGTTCGGGAGTGCGGGGGGGCGGGGGGGCTGCGATTTGGGGGGGCGGGGGGCTGCGGGTCGGGAAGTGAGGGGGACTGGGGGAAGGAGCAAGCAGGGGGCTCTGGTTCGGGAGTGAGGGGGCCGGGGGGCTGTGGGTCGGGAGTGAGGGGTGCAGGGGCCTGTGGGTCAGGAGTGGGGGGCACCGGGGGGACTGGGGGGAGCAGGGGGCTCTGGTTCGGGGGGGCGGGGGGCTGCGGGTCGGGAGTGGGGGGCACCGGGGGGGCTGGGGGGAGCAGGGGGCTCTGGTTCGGGAGTGCGGGGGGGCGGGGGGGCTGCGATTTGGGGGGGCGGGGGGCTGCGGGTCGGGAGTGAGGGGGACTGGGGGGAGCAGGGGGCTCTGGTTCGGGGGGGCGGGGGGCTGCGGGTCGGGAGTGAGGGGGACTGGGGGGAGCAGGGGGCTCTGGTTCGGGGGGGCGGGGGGCTGCGGGTCGGGAGTGAGGGGGACTGGGGGGAGCAGGGGGCTCTGGTTCGGGGGGGCGGGGGGCTGCGGGTCGGGAGTGGGGGGCACCGGGGGGCTGGGGGGAGCAGGGGGCTCTGGTTCGGGAGTGCGGGGGGGCGGGGGGGCTGCGATTTGGGGGGGCGGGGGGCTGCGGGTCGGGAGTGAGGGGGACTGGGGGGAGCAGGGGGCTCTGGTTCGGGAGTGAGGGGGCCGGGGGGCTGTGGGTCGGGAGTGAGGGGTGCAGGGGCCTGTGGGTCAGGAGTGGGGGGCACCGGGGGACTGGGGGGAGCAGGGGGCTCTGGTTCGGGGGGGCGGGGGGCTGCGGTTCGGGAGTGGGGGCACCGGGGGGGCTGGGGGGAGCAGGGGGCTCTGGTTCGGGGGGGGGCGGGGGCTGCGGGTCGGGAGTGGGGGGCACCGGGGGGGCTGGGGGGAGCAGGGGCTCTGGTTCGGGAGTGCGGGGGGGCGGGGGGGCTGCGATTTGGGGGGGCGGGGGGCTGCGGGTCGGGAGTGAGGGGGACTGGGGGGAGCAGGGGGCTCTGGTTCGGGAGTGAGGGGGCCGGGGGGCTGTGGGTCGGGAGTGAGGGGTGCAGGGGCCTGTGGGTCAGGAGTGGGGGGCACCGGGGGGACTGGGGGGAGCAGGGGGCTCTGGTTCGGGGGGGCGGGGGGCTGCGGGTCGGGAGTGGAGGGCACCGGGGGGGCTGGGGGGAGCAGGGGCTCTGGTTCGGGAGTGCGGGGGGCGGGGGGGGCTGCGATTTGGGGGGGCGGGGGGCTGCGGGTCGGGAGTGAGGGGGACTGGGGGAGCAGGGGGCTCTGGTTCGGGGGGGCGGGGGGCTGCGGGTCGGGAGTGAGGGGGACTGGGGGGAGCAGGGGGCTCTGGTTCGGGGGGGCGGGGGCTGCGGGTCGGGAGTGGGGGGCACCGGGGGGGCTGGGGGGAGCAGGGGGCTCTGGTTCGGGAGTGTGGGGGGGGCGGGGGGGCTGCGATTTGGGGGGGGCGGGGGGCTGCGGGTCGGGAGTGAGGGGGACTGGGGGGAGCAGGGGGCTCTGGTTCGGGAGTGAGGGGGCCGGGGGGCTGTGGGTCGGGAGTGAGGGGTGCAGGGGCCTGTGGGTCAGGAGTGGGGGGCACCGGGGGGACTGGGGGGAGCAGGGGGCTCTGGTTCGGGGGGGCGGGGGGCTGCGGTTCGGGAGTGAGGGGGCCGGGGGGCTGTGGGTCGGGAGTGAGGGGGACTGGGGGGAGCAGGGGGCTCTGGTTCGGGGGGGCGGGGGGCTGCGGGTCGGGAGTGGGGGGCACCGGGGGGGCTGGGGGGAGCAGGGGGCTCTGGTTCGGGAGTGCGGGGGGCGGGGGGGGCTGCGATTTGGGGGGGCGGGGGGCTGCGGGTCGGGAGTGAGGGGGACTGGGGGGAGCAGGGGGCTCTGGTTCGGGGGGGCGGGGGGCTGCGGTTCGGGAGTGAGGGGGCCGGGGGGCTGTGGGTCGGGAGTGAGGGGTGCAGGGGCCTGTGGGTCAGGAGTGGGGGGCACCGGGGGGGCTGGGGGGAGCAGGGGCTCTGGTTCGGGGGGGCGGGGGGCTGTGGGTCGGGAGTGAGGGGGACTGGGGGGAGCAGGGGGCTCTGGTTCGGGGGGGCGGGGGGCTGCGGGTCGGGAGTGGGGGGCACCGGGGGGGCTGGGGGGAGCAGGGGGCTCTGGTTCGGGAGTGCGGGGGGGCGGGGGGGCTGCGATTTGGGGGGGCGGGGGGCTGCGGGTCGGGAGTGAGGGGGACTGGGGGGAGCAGGGGGCTCTGGTTCGGGAGTGAGGGGGCCGGGGGGCTGTGGGTCGGGAGTGAGGGGTGCAGGGGCCTGTGGGTCAGGAGTGGGGGGCACCGGGGGGACTGGGGGGAGCAGGGGGCTCTGGTTCGGGGGGGCGGGGGGCTGCGGTTCGGGAGTGAGGGGGCCGGGGGGCTGTGGGTCGGGAGTGAGGGGGACTGGGGGAGCAGGGGGCTCTGGTTCGGGGGGGCGGGGGGGCTGCGGGTCGGGAGTGGGGGGCACCGGGGGGGCTGGGGGGAGCAGGGGGCTCTGGTTCGGGAGTGCGGGGGGCGGGGGGGGCTGCGATTTGGGGGGGCGGGGGGCTGCGGGTCGGGAGTGAGGGGGACTGGGGGGAGCAGGGGGCTCTGGTTCGGGGGGGCGGGGGGCTGCGGTTCGGGAGTGAGGGGGCCGGGGGGCTGTGGGTCGGGAGTGAGGGGTGCAGGGGCCTGTGGGTCAGGAGTGGGGGGCACCGGGGGGCTGGGGGGAGCAGGGGGCTCTGGTTCGGGGGGGCGGGGGGCTGCAGGTCAGGAGTGAGGGGGCCGGGGGGCTGTGGGTCGGGAGTGAGGGGTGCAGGGGCCTGCGGGTCGGGAGTGGGGGGCACCGGGGGGGCTGGGGGAGCAGGGGGCTCTGGTTCAGGGGGGGCGGGGGGCTGCAGGTCGGGAGTGAGGGGGGCCGTGGGTCGGGAGTGAGGGGCACCGGGGGGAGCAGGGGGCTGCAGGTGAGGAGTGAGGGGCGCTGGGCGGGCTGCGGTTCAGGAGTGAGGGGCACCGGGGGGGCTGGGGGAGCAGGGGCTCTGGTTCGGGAGTGAGGGGGGCTGGGGGGCTGTGGGTCGGGAGTGGGGGGCACCGGGGGGGCTGGGGGAGCAGGGGGCTCTGGTTCGGGGGGCTGTGGGTCGGGAGTGAGGGGTTGCAGGGGCCTGCGGGTCGGGAGTGGGGGGCACCGGGGGGGCTGGGGGGAGCAGGGGGCTCTGGTTCAGGAGGGGTGGGGGGCTGCAGGTCGGGAGTGATGGGGGCCGGGGGGCTGTGGGTCGGGAGTGAGGGGCACCGGGGGGAGCAGGGGGCTGCAGGTCAGGAGTGAGGGGCGCCGGGCGGGCTGCGGTTCGGGAGTGAGGGGCACCGGGGGGGCTGGGGGGAGCAGGGGGCTCTGGTTCGGGAGTGAGGGGGGACGGGGGGCTGTGGGTCGGGAGTGAGGGGGCACCAGCGGGGCCAGGGGAGCCCAGGGTGTGGAGTTACGTGTCTGTGGGGCTGTGGGTCAGGCCCTGCCAGGCGTGGGGCACACGTGCGGGTGAGCAGTGCTGGGTGCAGCTTAGCTCTGCGGCTAGTCACCCCCGTCGGGGCTGGGCTGCGTGGTGGCTGGACTCCTTGGCCATTGATATCCAGACGTGATCCACACGTGGGAGGTTGGGAGGGCGCCTGAGCCCAGCCCATGTGCTGCCGAGCGCCCAGAAACCCCCCCAAAGCAGGGGCAGGCCCAGGAGCCCCGAATCCTGAGCCCTCGGGGGATCACAGTCTGGGCTGCGCTCCTGAGCCTGGCAGACGAAGGTCTGACCCGAGCCAGTTTCCCTGGAGTGGGGTGAATTAGCTGCTGGGGCATTTCCCAGGGTCGGCCTGGATTGTCCCCCCCAACTGGCTTTGAGTCCCGCTGGGACATTTGCCTAGAACGGCTCTAGTTTGATGGGGGGAATTTGGGGCGTCCTGTGGCCTGTGCTCGGCAGGGCGTCAGATCAGCTGATCCCGTCCATCTCGCCTGCCCTTGGGATCTGGTCTGACCCCGCTGCCCTCCCGAGTGACCCCCTCTCATGTTCCTCTGTCTCCAGGTACTGGGAGTTGGTCCCCCGCAGCACCCCCGCATGGACACGGATGTCCCGGTCCTCAGGGGCACCCTTGGCCTGCAGCTAGAGGGTAAGGGCGCCATCCAGGGGCGCTGTTGGGCCTGTAGAATGGTGCCCAGTGAGCTAGGAGGGGCGGATGGGATCCCGGGCTGGACAGGCCGTGAGTCTGATCCAGGAAAGATGGACTATGAATGGACTGAGGTCGGGTTGGCGGGAGGTCTTGAGTGGGGTTCCACGGGGATCGGTTCTGGGGCTGGTCTGTATTAATGAGCTGGATGAGAGAGCGTACTGATCAAATATGCAGATGACACAAACCGGGGGGGGGGCACCGACACTTTGGAGGATAAAACTAAAATTTTATAGAAAGCCAAGAAAGACAAATGTATGGTGCTCCGCCTAGGGAAGAGAAACCGAACGCACCAATGCAGCCTGGGGGAGAGCTGGCCTGGCAGCAGCGTGGCTGAGGAGCTGGGAGCAGGGGTGGGTTGCAGCCTCCGCACGAGGCAGCCGTGCGATGCTGTTAAAAGCAAATGCCTTGTCTGGTTGCAGTAACAGAGGCAGTGCGTGCGAGTCACGGGAGGGGAGAGCACCACTCTGCTGCTGGCCAGGCCTCGGCTGGAGCACGGTGTCCAGTTTGGTCAGCAGTGTCTAGGAAGGATGGAGAGAAACCGGAAAGGATCCAGAGGCGAGTTCAAAGAGGATCCAAGGGGTGGAATACAAGCCATACGAGCAAAGGCTGAAGGAACTGGGTATGTTTAGTCTGGAAGAGAGGAGATTGAGGGGGGACGTGACCACGGTCTTCAGATCCTTGAAAGGACGCCATAGAAACATGGAGAAAAATTGTTCTCTCTGGCCACAGAGGGCAGGACAGGAGGCGATGGGATCAAACTCCAGCAGAGCAGGTTTAGATGAAGTCTCAGGAAGAACTTTCTAACTGTAAGACCAGGAGGACAATGGACCAGACACCTCGGGAGGTCAGGGAAGCTCCCTCAGTGGAGGCTTTCCAGAAGAGGCTGGGTCTGTCTGGGATCGGTCAGAACCAACCAATCCTGCATCATCTCAGCAGGGCCAGACTAGCTGACCCCTGCGGTCCCTTCTAGCCCTGTAGGGCGGTGGTTCTAGGACAGGATGCCCGGGTAGATGGGCCTGTTGCGCAAGCTGCTACAGCACTTCCAGGGTCCCTGGCCACCTCTGGCAAGCTTGGATCGCAGAGGTGCCATTGTGCACAGGGCCCCCGGTGTGAGCAGAGGCCGAGGGTGCCCGTCCTGGAGATGCCCGGGGTGCCCGCACTGGCGTGCCTGGCCAGGGTGTGGTTGCATTCAGCAGCTTCCCTCATCCCCCATGGCTGAGCGTCACCCGGCCCTGGGCTCTCGCAGTTCGGTCGTGTGCCCCTACCCTGGCTGAGGGAGCCTGGCGGGGCCTGAGGCCAGGAGCTGGGCTGTCAGGGCATGTGGTTCTGGATATACCGTGTATATATCCCAGTATATTGCAGCCAATGCAGCGTGTCTGATTACCTGCCTTGTAGGCGTATGTGTGCATTCGGTGAAAGGAGCTCCTGGCCCTCAGAGACCGCGTACGGGCTTTGGAGACCAGGCTGGCTGAGCTGGAGGAGCTAAGGGAGAGAGAGAGATACATAGATGAGACTTTTTGGGATGCAGTAGAACGGTCCCACCCCCGGTCTGACAGCCTCTGTGCTGTTGAGGAGCATGAAAGTCTCAGGGAAGGAGAACATCCAACTGGAGCAGAGGGAAATGATCCCATAGTTGGGACCCTCCTTCCAGATGATGTTATGTATCCTTCTTGTACTGGGGGATTCGATCATTAGAAACATAGATAGCTTGGTTTGCGATGACTGGGAGAGCCGCATGGTGACTTGCCTGCCTGGTGCGAAGGTTGCAGATCTCTCGAGACATCTAGATAGACTTATGAGTAGAGCTGGGGAGAAGCCAGTGGTCATGGTACATGGAGGTACCAATGACATAGGGAAGGGTAGGAGAGAGGTCCTGGAGGCCAGATTTAGGCTGCTAGGTAAGAGATTGAAGTCCAGGATCTCCATGGTAGCATTCAGGACCAGGTAGACAGGCAGAATTGCAGGGTCTTAATGCCTGGGTGAGACCATGGTGTAGGGAGGAGGGGTTTAGATTTATTAGGAACTGGGGAACCTTTGGGGAAAGGAGGAGCCTATACAGGAAGGATGGGCTCCACCTAAACCAAAACAGAACCAGATTGCTGGCACTTAACATTAAAAAGGTCGTAGAGCAGTTTTTAAACTAAGGGCTGGGGAAAGCCGACAGGTGTGGAGGAACATGTGGTTTGAACAGCGACATCCCTTAGGGGAGGCTCTATTAATGGAGATTTTCTGTGTCCTAGTAAGGAGGAGAGGATGGAAGATGATAAAATATGCGTAGGATCTGATGAGAAACAGTCAAATGAAAAAGAGTCCCTTTCAATTACATTGTGTAATGGCAGACAGCTAAAAAGTGACAAGTTTTTAAAGTGCTTATATACAATGCTAGAAGTCTAAATAATAAGATGGGTGAACTAGAGTGCCTCATATTAAATGAGGATATGGATATAATCAGCATCACAGAAACTTGGTGGAATGAGGATAATCAATGGGACACAGTAATACCAAGGTACAAAACATATCGGAAGGGCAGAACAGGTCCTGCTGGTGGGGGAGGGGCACTGTATGTGAAAGAAAGCGTAGAATCTAATGAAATAAAAATCTTAAATGAACCCAGCTGTGCCATAGAGTCTCTATGGATCGTAATTCCAGGCTCTAATAATAAGACGATAGCAGGAGGGATCTGTTACCAACCAGGATGGTGATAGTGACTGTGAAATGCTCAGCGAGATTAGAGAGGCTAGAAAATAAAAAACTCAATAATAATAATAATAAATAATAATGGGGGATTTCAGCTACCCCCATATTGACTGGCTACATGTTACCTCGGGACGGGATGCAGAGAGGAAGTTTCTTGACACCTTAAATGGCTGCTTCTTGGAGCAGCTGGTCCTGGAACCCACCAGAGAAGAGGCAATTCTTGATTTAGTCCTAAGTGGAGCACAGGATCTGGTCCAAGAGGTGAATACGACTGGACTGCTTGGTAATTGTGACCACAATATAATTAAATTTAACATCCCGGGGTGGGGAAAACACCCCAGTGGCCCAACCCTGTAGCATTTAATTTCAGAAAGGGGAACTACACAAAAATGAGGAGGTTAGTTAAACAGAAATTAAAAGGTCCAGCGCCAAAAGTAAAATCCCTGAAAGCTGCATGGAAACTTTTTAAAGACACCATAACAGAGGCTCAACTTAAGTGTATACCCCAAATTAGAAAACATAGTAAGAGAACCAAAAAAGTGTCCCCGTGGCTAACAACAAAGTAAAAGAAGCAGGGAGAGGCAAAAAGGCATCCTTGAAGAAGTGGAAGTTAAATCCTAGTGAGGAAAATAGAAAAGAGCATAAACACTGGCTAGTGAAGTGGAAGAACATAATTAGGAAGGCCAAAAAAAATTTTGAAGAACAGCTAGCCAAATTCTTTTCAGGTGACAAATCTGAGGAACTGTCCCAGTTTGAGGTGTCATTAGAGGAGGTTTGGGAACAAATTGATAAACTAAACAGTAATAAGTCATCAGGACCCGATGGGATTCACCCAAGAGTTCTGAAGGGACTCAAATGTGAAATTGCAGGACTACTAACTGTAGACTATAACCTATCATTTAAATCAGCTTCTGTCCCAGATGGCTGGAGGATAGCTAATGTGACGCCAATTTTTAAAAAGGGCTCCAGAGGTGATCCCGGCAATTACAGGCTGGTAAGCCTCACTTCAGTACTGGGCAAACTGGTTGAAACTATCGTAAAGAACAAAATTGTCAGACACAGAGATGAACACAATTTATTGGGAAAGAGTCAACATGGTTTTTGTAAAGGGAAATCATGCCTCACCAATCTCCTAGAATTCTTTGACCCTACGAAGGCAGGCAGGACTCTGGGGAAATCTCCTCTCTGAGAGCAGCCTGTCCCCAGGACACACAGCTCACACAGCTTCCGCCTTCCTGGGCCTGACCTCGGAGCATTCAGCATCCTCTGCCCCTCCGTGTGCTTCCCCCAGCCAGTCCGCCCAGGTGGGGTTCTGGGGAAGCCAGAGGGTCCTGCACCCCAACTCCGCAGTCAGACGGGACTCTCAGCCAGCCAGTAAAATACAGGTTTATTAGATGACAGGAACATGGTCTAAAACAGAGCTTGCAGGTGCAGAGAACAGGACCCCTCAGCTGGGTCCATTTTGGGGGGCAGTGAGCCACATCTGCGCTTCACTCCATGTCCCCAGCCAGCCCCAAACTGCCTTCCCCTCCAGCCCCTCCTCCTCTGGGCTTTGTCCCTTTCTGGGCCAGGAGGGCACCTGATTCCTTTGTTCTCCAACCCTTTAGCTCTCACCTTGCAGGGGGGGAAGGGCCCAGGCCATCAGTTGCCAGGAAACAGGGTGTCGGCCATTCTCTGTGTCCAGACCCCTGCACACACCTGCCCTCTATGGCTCTGCAATGATCATACACCCTTATCCCACCCCCTAGATACTTAAGAACTGCCTAGGGGAAACTGAGAGACCCCCACACTATTCAGAGGAAACATTAAGAATAGTCCCACTAGTGAAAAAGTTTTTCCTAATATCCAACCTAAACCTCCCCCACTGCGACTTGAGACCGTTACTCCTCGTTCTGTCATCAGCTACCACCGAGAACAGTCTAGATCCATCCTCTTTGGAACCCCCTTTCAGGTAGTTGAAAGCAGCTATCAAATCCCCCCTCATTCTTCTCTTCTGCAGACTAAACAATCCCAGTTCCCTCAGCCTCTCCTCATAAGTCATGTGTTCCAGTCCCCTAATCATTTTTGTTGCCCTCCACTGGACTCTCTCCAATTTATCCACATCCTTCTTGTAGTGTGGGGCCCAAAACTGGACACAGTACTCCAGATGAGGCCTCACCAATGTCAAATAGAGGAGAACGATCACGTCCCTCGATCTGCTCGTTATGCCCCTACTTATACATCCCAAAATGCCATTGGCCTTCTTGGCAACAAGGGCACACTGCTGACTCATATCCAGCTTCTCGTCCACTGTCACCCCTAGGTCCTTTTCCGCAGAACTGCTGCCTAGCCATTCGGTCCCTAGTCTGTAGCTGTGCATTGGGTTCTTCCGTCCTAAGTGCAGGACCCTGCACTTGTCCTTGTTGAACCTCATCAGATTTCTTTTGGTCCAATCCTCCAATTTGTCTAGGTCCCTCTGTATCCTATCCCTCCCCTCCAGCGTATCTACCTCTCCTCCCAGTTTAGTGTCATCTGCAAACTTGCTCAGGGTGCAATCCACACCATCCTCCAGATCGTTAATGAGGATACTGATCAAAACCGGCCCCAGGACTGACCCTTGGGGCACTCCACTTGATACCGGCTGCCAACTATACATGGAGCCATTGATCACTACCCGTTTCAGGCTGGAAAAGAGACGGCTAAGGGGAGATATGATTGAGGTCTATGAAATCATGGCTGGTGCAGAGAAAGTGAATAAGGAAGTGTTGTTTACTCCTCATACAACAAGAACTAGGTGTCAAGTATCAGGGGGTAGCCGTGTTTGTCTGTATCCACAAAAAGAACAAGGAGTCTGGTGACGCCTTAAAGACTAACAGATTTATTTGGGCATAAGCTTTCATAGGTAAAAAACCACTAGTGGTCACCAAATGAAATTAACAGGCAGCAGGTTTAAAACAAACAAAAGGAAGTATTTCTTTACGTAACACACAGTCAACCTGTGGAACTCCTTGCCAGAGGATCTTGTGACCATAACAGGGTTCAAGAAAAGAATTAGATACATTCATGGAGGATAGGTCCATCAATGGCTATCAGCCAGGATTGGCAGGGATGGTGTCTCTAGCCTCTGTTTGCCAGAGCTGGGAGCGGGCGACAGGGGATGGGTCACTTGATGATCCACTGTTCTGTTCACTCCCTCTGGGGCACCTGGCAGTGGCCACTGTCGGGAGACAGGACACTTGGCTAGATGGACCTTTGCTCTGACCCAGTAGGACTGTTCTTGTGTTGTTATGGATGTGCCCCTGGCTGGCTGCACCCAGGGCCAGGCCCAGCCGTGTGCTCTGTGCCGGGCCGGCCTTCACGCCAGCATCTCTCCCTTCCCAGGGTGCCTGGGGCCATGTCGCGGCCGCTGAGCCAGAGGAGCGACCTGGCCAATGACAACAGCTGCCCGGGGCTGAGCTTGGCGCTGCGGGCACCCCACAGCGAGCTGCTGAATGGCATGCTGCCGTGCCAGGCCTCGCCCCCGGGGCACAGCCCCTGCGCCTGCCCCGCCCTACACAGCGCCCTGGGTCCGGGCCCCCCGCCTGCGGAGGAGCCCGCCAACGCCAAGTGGGTGAAGGACGGGCAGAACCAGCTGCTCCAGGCGGCCGAGCAGGACCAGAACCGCAATGAGCTTGGCCCCCTGGCCACGGAGCTGCTCAGTGACCTGCCCCTGGGGGGCCCGGAGGAGGAGGAGGAGGACGCCGACTCCACCCCGGTACAGAGCGACCCCATCACGGCTGAGTCGGAGCAGAGCTCGGAGCGTGCGCCCCGCGAGCCCGGCAAGAACGCCAGCCTGCTCTTCGGCCCGCGGGCCAGTGCCACCAGCGACGAGGACTCCAGCTGGGCCACGCTGAGCCAGGGCAGCCCGGCGTGCAGCTCCCCCGACGACACAGGTAGGGGCAGGCCAGGGCCCACGGGCTCGCTCAGCTCCTCTGCTGGCCCGGCACTGGGGGGCAGAACCGCCAGACGCTGCGGGGACGGGGGGAAGCTCTGCGCGGGCGGATGGATGGGGGGGCGGAGCTCTGCGCGGGCGGATGGATGGGGGGCGGAGCTCTGCGCGGGCGGATGGATGGAGGGGGCGGAGCTCTGCGCGGGCGGATGGATGGGGGGCGGAGCTCTGCGCGGGCGGATGGATGGAGGGGCGGAGCTCTGCGCGGGCGGATGGATGGAGGGGGCGGAGCTCTGCGCGGGCGGATGGATGGGGGGCGGAGCTCTGCGCGGGCGGATGGATGGAGGGGGCGGAGCTCTGCGCGGGCGGATGGATGGGGGGGCGGAGCTCTGCGCGGGCGGATGGATGGGGGGCGGAGCTCTGCGCGGGCGGATGGATGGAGGGGGCGGAGCTCTGCACGGGCGGATGGATGGGGGGCGGAGCTCTGCGTGGGCGGATGGATGGAGGGGGTGGAGCTCTGCGCGGGCGGATGGATGGGGGGCGGAGCTCTGCGCGGGCGGATGGATGGAGGGGGCGGAGCTCTGCGCGGGCAGATGGATGGAGGGGGCGGAGCTCTGCGCGGGCGGATGGATGGAGGGGGCGGAGCTCTGCGCGGGCGGATGGATGGAGGGGGCGGAGCTCTGCGCGGGCGGATGGATGGAGGGGGCGGAGCTCTGCGCGGGCGGATGGATGGAGGGGGCGGAGCTCTGCACGGGCGGATGGATGGGGGGCGGAGCTCTGCGTGGGCGGATGGATGGAGGGGGTGGAGCTCTGCGCGGGCGGATGGATGGGGGGCGGAGCTCTGCGCGGGCGGATGGATGGGGGCGGAGCTCTGCGCGGGCGGATGGATGGAGGGGGCGGAGCTCTGCGCGGGCAGATGGATGGAGGGGGCGGAGCTCTGCGCGGGCGGATGGATGGAGGGGGCGGAGCTCTGCGCGGGCGGATGGATGGAGGGGGCGGAGCTCTGCGCGGGCGGATGGATGGAGGGGGCGGAGCTCTGCGCGGGCGGATGGATGGGGGGCGGAGCTCTGCGCGGGCGGATGGATGGAGGGGGCGGAGCTCTGCGCGGGCGGATGGATGGAGGGGGCGGAGCTCTGCGCGGATGGATGGAGGGGGCGGAGCTCTGCGCGGGCGGATGGATGGGGGGCGGAGCTCTGCGCGGGCGGATGGATGGATGGAGGGGGCGGAGCTCTGCGCGGGCGGATGGATGGAGGGGGCGGAGCTCTGCGCGGGCGGATGGATGGAGGGGGCGGAGCTCTGCGCGGGCGGATGGATGGAGGGGGCGGAGCTCTGCGCGGGCGGATGGATGGAGGGGGCGGAGCTCTGCGCGGATGGATGGAGGGGGCGGAGCTCTGCGCGGGCGGATGGATGGGGGGCGGAGCTCTGCGCGGGCGGATGGATGGATGGAGGGGGTGGAGCTCTGCGCGGGCGGATGGATGGGGGGCGGAGCTCTGCGCGGGCGGATGGATGGAGGGGGCGGAGCTCTGCGTGGGCGGATGGACAGATCAATGGGGGTGTCCCTGCCAGGCCCATGGGGGGGACCCCTGTACTGGGCTGGGCCCCGGGTGCCCGTAACTCACAGGGGAGGCCCGTGGCCTCCGAGGCTGGGCCGTTGGCACCTGCGACCCGTCTCTGTCAGGGGCTCCCTGCTGCGAATCCAGCCGGGCCAGGCCCCGGCGAGGGGCTGGTGCGTTCCCGTCAGGGCGCGATGCTCCCCGGGACCCTGGCAGGTCCCCCTTGACCAGTCACCTGGCTACTGGCTGCCAGGGCACCGTGACAGCGAGGGGGGCTCTCTCTGGGGTTCGGCCCCCTGGGAACCTCCAGCACGCCTGACTCTGCCGGGGGCCCCACAGGGAGCCCCACCTGGGGGTGCCGGCCCCGCCCTGAGTGACGCCAGGCAGGACTCTGGGGCAGCGTCTCCCCTCAGGGCACCTGCCCCAGGGCAACGACCCCTTCCCCCCACATCCTGCTGCCCCCCCATATGGACCACCTCCCCACATACCTCCCACTGCCCAGTCAGTGGCGGGGGGGTGCTGTGACCTGGCCAGCCGCATGGAGCGGGGGGCACAGGGCCGCAGCACCCACCGTAGGAGCTGGGGCCCCGGCAGTCTCTGGCCAGCTTCACCAGAGGAGTCGCCTCGCTGAGTAGGTGGGAGGGGGAGCTGTGTCAGGACTCCTGGGTCCCTTCCAGATCAGACAGGAGCCATGGACCTTACCCCACTCCCCCACAGGACTGGTGCCCCCCAGAGGGGACAGGCCTCATAGAATCATAGAATATCAGGGTTGGAAGGGACCCCAGAAGGTCATCTAGTCCAACCCCCTGCTCAAAGCAGGACCAATTCCCAGTTAAATCATCCCAGCCAGGGCTTTGTCAAGCCTGACCTTAAAAACCTCTAAGGAAGGAGATTCTACCACCTCCCTAGGTAACGCATTCCAGTGTTTCACCACCCTCATAGTGAAAAAGTTTTTCCTAATATCCAGCCTAAACCTCCCCCACTGCAACTTGAGACCATTACTCCTCGTTCTGTCATCTGCTACCATTGAGAACAGTCTAGAGCCATCCTCTTTGGAACCCCCTTTCAGGTAGTTGAAAGCAGCTATCAAATCCCCCCTCATTCTTCTCTTCTGCAGGCTAAACAATCCCAGCTCCCTCAGCCTCTCCTCATAAGTCATGTGTTCCAGACCCCTAATCATTTTTGTTGCCCTTCGCTGGACTCTCTCCAATTTATCCACATCCTTCTTGAAGTGTGGGGCCCAAAACTGGACACAGTACTCCAGATGAGGCCTCACCAATGTCGAATAGAGGGGAACGATCACGTCCCTCGATCTGCTCGCTATGCCCCTACTTATACTCATGTCCCATTCCTTGCCCCACAGCCAGCCAGTCCCCACCCTGGGCCTGGATGAGGGATGGGGGCCCCTAGAGGGACACTGGCAGAGCTGGGGGAGCCCAGGGCTGTGGGTTGGGAGTGAGGGGCACCGGCAGGGCGGGGGGCGGGGGGGCAGATGCTATGCGGGGCACAGGAGTAGTTACATGAGAACGGCCGGACCGGGTCAGCCCGACGGTCCGTCCAGCCCAGTGTCCCGTCCCCGTCCCCGTCCCGCTGTGATGCAGCAGGGACTGAGGGGGGCGGATTGACTTGGGGATGTCGCAGGGGAGTTTTGCTGGGACTGTCTCCACTGGGGATGGGATAGCGGGGGGGGGGGGTGTCACTGGAGGGACGATACCTGAGCCTGTCACCTGAGCTGGGAGGGGGGTGCAGGGTCGTGACTCCCCCTCACTGTGTGACACCCCAGTTCCCAGCTTCTGGCAAACAGAGGCTAGGGACACCCCTGGGCCGGCCTGTCCCCCCCAGAACACGGAGCCCCCCTGGGCCGGCCTGTCCCCCCCAGAACACGGAGCCCCCCCGGGCTGGCCTGTCCCACCACAGCACAGAGTCCCCGGGCCAGCCTGTCCCCCCCAGAGCACGGAGCCCCCCCGGGCCGGCCTGTCCCCCCAGGGCACGGAGCCGCCCCAGGCTGGCCTGTCCCCCCACAGCATGGAGCCGCCCCGGGCCGGCCTGTCCCCCCCACAGCATGGAGGCCCCCCGGGCCGGCCTGTCCCCAGGGCACGGAGCCGCCCCAGGCTGGCCTGTCCCCCCACAGCATGGAGCCGCCCCGGGCCGGCCTGTCCCCCCCAGAGCACGGAGCCCCCGGGCCAGCCTGTCCCCTCACAGCATGGAGCCGCCCCAGGCCGGCCTGTCCCCCCCAGAGCACGGAGCCCCCGGGCCGGCCTGTCCCCCCCACAGCATGGAGCCGCCGCGGGCCGGCCTGTCCCCCCCAGAGCACGGAGCCCCCAGGCCGGCCTGTCCCCCCCACAGCATGGAGCCGCCCCGGGCCGGCCTGTCCCCCCAGGGCACGGAGCCGCCCCAGGCTGGCCTGTCCCCCCAGAGCAGGGAGCCCCCAGTGCAAACCAGCCGATGCTCCTTTGCCCCGAAGGCGACCCAGACCCCCCCACTGAGCTCCGTTCGAGGGGGGCGAGGGCGGTGTGTGGATGCCAGCTGCAGCGAGCTCCATGCAGCTCGCAGGGCCCCCGCCCCGGGGGAGGCAGCCGGAGGCACCGGGGAGGGCACGGTGCTGCGCAGAGCCAGGCAGGAGGCTGTTTACGCTGCTCCCGGCCAGCTGTGCCCACGGGGGCGGGTGGCACCGGCTGTCAGCATCACGTACAGCTCGGATCCCTGCCAGGCCGTCGCTCGCTGGCTGCTCGCCCAGGAAGGGAGCCGGGAGCGGGGCACAGCCAGGCTCTGGGAGCGACCACGGACGCTGCCCGCCTGCCCCCAGCACCAGAGGAGCCCCGGGCAGGGTGAGCTCTCGGGGGCTGCGTCTCGGGGCCTGGGCTTGTTTGCAGGCTGCTTTGGGGCCAAGGCCCAGGGCTCAGACCCGGGCCATGGGCTGGGTGCAGGGCCGGGCTCTGCCGGAGCGTCCGGTGTGATCCTCAGGCCCTCTGCCCCCCACATCTGTCTGGGTGTGCAGGGACTGTCCACAGAGACTGTACAGTGCCCGGGGCGTCGGCTGGGGGGCTCTGTGGGGTGCCTGGCATGTCGGGGCCCTGAGCTCAGTGTGTGGGGGGGTCTGTGTCTGGGGGGAGGGTCTGTGTCTATGGCGCCTTAAGGACAAAGGAGCGTCGGCTGGTTTGCGCTGGGGGCTCTGTGCTCTGGGGGTGTCATGGAGCGTGGGGGAGTTGGGCCCTGCACCCCCCACTTCCTGCGATTCCCCAGGACTCTCAGCCAGCCACTAACACAGAAGGTTTATGAGACGACAGGAACATGGTCCAAACCAGAGCTTGTAGGTACAGAGAACAGGACCCCTCAGCCGGGCCCGTCTTGGGGGGCGGTGAGCCCAGAGCCCCAACTGGGCCTCCCTCCGTTTCCCCAGCCAGCTCCAAACTGAAACTCTCCAGCCCCTCCTCTGGCCTTTGTCTCTCTCCCCGGCCAAGAGGCCACCTGATCCCTTTGTTCTCCAGCCCCTTCAGTCAGCACCAGGCCATCGGTGGCCAGGAAACAGGGTGTCGGCCATTCTCTGTGCAGACACCATCCCACTGGCCCCCTAGGGCTCTGCAACAATCACACCCCTGATCCCACCAGCTAGAGACTTAAGAAATGCCTAGGGGAAACAAAGGCACCCCCACAGCATTCAGAGAAAACACTGAGAACATTCCCACTTCGTCACAGGGGGGACCGGCTGGCTCGGGGGCTCTGTGCTCTGGGGGGACAGGCCGGCCAAGAAAGGGCTGGAAGCTGAATCCAGGGACGTGCCTGATCAGTGGAACCGTCCGTCACAGCTCCACCAGCCCTTGCCCAGCTCCACCGGTCCAGTGCCCTTGCCCGGCTCCAGGACAGGCCCTGGCAAGCCCCCTGCAGGCGTCAGCCCCCTCCGGGTCACACTCGGTGGGGTCAGCCCCTCGGCTCCCCCCCTCCTGGGACCGACCCTCAGAGCCCCCAGCCCCCGCCTCACGCAGGGAGCTCCCTCGGCAAGTCCCCCTGGGTGGGACCCCGGCAGGAGACTTGTACCCCAAGGGAGCCAGGCACCCCCCTGCCTGACTCTGCAGTGACTCAGCCAGCGGGTAACAGCAGGGGGATGCCTGGGGGTCTGGACCCAGCGCAGAGAGTTAGAGCCTGGGCCAGCCGGGTCGGATCAGAGCCCCCCGGCCCCTCTGTAATCCCCATCCAGGAGCTTCTCCTCCTTCTGGCAGCCCCCCACTTCCCAACCCCTCTCCCTGGCCCCTCCTCCGCCCTTTGCTCTCCGGCTGGTCACAGGGGCTGGCTCCCTGCCGAGCGGGACCCATCCCTGGGCGTTAGTCGCTAGGTGCCAAATGTCCGGGCAGTTGGAGGGGCCGTTGTCTTGTGGGGCTCCCCATGGCCGTGGGCCCCAGGCAGCCAGGCGCTGTCACAGCCGATCTCTGGGTCTCTGCCAATCACGTTTCCCCACCTAGTGAGGATGTTATGGAAAGTCCCCCTGTGTCGCTGGCCCTGGTGCCCCTCAAGCCGGGCTGGAGGCCTTCCGGGAAGAGGATTCAGCCCAACCCGGGTCTCTGGGCTCAGTGCAGGGGGACAACGCAGGCATTTGTTGGCAATATTTGTATGAAGCCTTGGTGTGCCTCAGTTTCCCCGGCGTGCCTCGTTTCCCGGGCGGGAGGGAAGGGACTGAGTTTGCTCTTGGGGAGGCGAAGGAACGCAGGTGGGGGTCACCTGCTTGTCTGGGGGGACTGAGGAGTCATTAAAGTGCTTGAAACTCACCCAAATTGACAAGTGCCCATCCCATGGGGGGATGCAGAGGACAAAGGCTGGTGGAGGGGCTGCAGCTCCGGGTGGGGGAGGGGGCCCTGCAGCCCCGGCTGGGTTTGGGGGAGGGGGCCCTGCAGCTGCTGGCGGGGTGGGGGGCTGCAGCCCCGGCTGGGTTTGTCGGTCTGTCCCTGTGGGTGGGGCAGCCCATGGCAGGAGCTGCTCGTCAGTGTTGGGCCGTGCGGGGGGAGGGGCAGGCGGCTGCCTCCCCCTTGCTCATGGGGAGGCTGAGCTGGGACGCATTCGGCCCAGTGATCACTATCACTGTGGGCTCGGCTGGGTCTGGCCAGTGCCCGGCTCGGCTGGGTCTGGGCTCGGCTGGGTCTGGTGCCCGGCTCGGCTGGGTCTGGTGCCCGGCTCGGCTGGGTCTGGTGCCCGGCTCGGCTGGGTCTGGTGCCCGGCTCGGCTGCGTCTGGTGCCTGGCTCGGCTGGGTCTGGTGCCCGGCTCGGCTGGGTCTGGGCTTGCCTGGGTCTGGCTGGTGCCCGGCTCGGCTGGGTCTGGTGCCCGGCTCGGCTGCGTCTGGTGCCTGGCTCGGCTGGGTCTGGTGCCCGGCTCGGCTGGGTCTGGGCTCAGCTGGGTCTGGCTGGTGCCCGGCTCGGCTGGGTCTGGTGCCTGGCTCGGCTGGGTCTGGGCTCAGCTGGGTCTGGCTGGTGCCCGGCTCGGCTGGGTCTGGTGCCTGGCTCGGCTGGGTCTGGGCTCGCCTGGGTCTGGCTGGTGCCCGGCTCGGCTGGGTCTGGTGCCTGGCTCGGCTGGGTCTGGGCTCGCCTGGGTCTGGCTGGTGCCCGGCTCGTCTGGGTCTGGGCTCGTCTGGGTCTGGTGCCCGGCTTGGCTGGGTCTGGCCGGTGCCCGGCTTGGCTGGGTCTGTGCTTGGCTGGGTCTGGCTGGTGCCCGGCTTGACTGGGTCTGTGCTTGGCTGGGTCTGGCCGGTGCCTGGCTTGGCTGGGTCTGTGCTTGGCTGGGTCTGGCTGGTGCCGGGCTTGGCTGGGTGTGGCTGGGGGACGATGACAAGGGGACTGTGTCGTAGGCAGAGGCTCGGAGGCGTCTGACTTGGTGCCGTCCGGACGAGGCTCTGCCGGGCACCGCCCATCGTTGCAATGGGGGCCCCAGGTTCCAGGGCTGTTCCTGGGGTCCCGCAGGGGCTGTTCCCAGCCCGGTGCTCGCCACGCGCTGGCCTGGGCTGCAGGCAACGATTCCGTCACTGCTGGGAAATGGGGGGGGTAACGGGGGGCTGGCTGTGCCCCGAGCGAGCCGGCGCTGGGGCCGTGCGAGTCGATCCAGCCGAGCCCAGGTCACGCCGGGGAGCCCCGGGCCTGGCTGGGGCTGGCCCTGGGAAGCAGCCACCCTGGAAAGGGCTGGAGGGCTGGGGGGGCTGAGGTGAGGGTTGGCCCTGGGGGGACGAGTGGGCAGAGTGAGGGGCAGGGCGGTGGGGTGGCAGCTGGGCTGGGGCCTGGGCCGATGTTGGGGCCTCGTCCTGCCCCAGCTCTGGCCCATGCCAACTCCCCGGGGCGCCTGGCCCCACTTACCCCCCACCCTCCACAGACGCCTCCTGGGCCCGCAACGCCTTCGAGACGGACTCAGACCTGCCGGCCGGATGGGTGAGGGTGCAGGACGCCTCGGGCACCTACTACTGGCACATCCCCACGGGCACCACGCAGTGGGAGCCGCCCACAGACCTGGGGCAGGGCGAGGGGGGCCGTGGCCCCGACCGTGACTCCCAGGGGAACACGCCCACCGAAGAGCAGCAGGTGAGAGCCCTGTGGATGCCCCCCACCCTGGGGAGGTGCTGCCAGTATCCCAGGGGCCACCCCTCCTTCAGGGGAGACACTGCTGGTGCCCCAGGGACCCCCCACCCTGGGGAGATGCTGCTGGTGCCCCAGGGACCCCCCACCCTGGGGAGACACTGCCAGTGCCCCGGGGACCCCCCACCCTGGGGTGCAGAGGGCAATGCCTCAGATGCCCTGGGGATCCTCGACCCCTCAGGGGACACATTTCAGAGTAGCAGCCGTGTTAGTCTGTATCCGTAAAAAGAAAAGGAGGACTTGTGGCATCTTGGAGACTAACCAATTTATTTGAGCGTAAGCTTTCGTGAGCTACAGCTCACTTCATCAGGGGACAAAGAGATGCTGCTCTGGTGTCCCCCTATCTCTGGGCAGCCCTGGGAATTCGCGCCACGAGGCAGAGGGTGATACCCATCGGGGGCAGACAGACACCCCCTAACCCCGGGGCAGGCCACTGACCCACACTGGCTGGTTTCTGTCCCGCTGTTCAGCTCACCTGGACGGGCTTTGTGGAGGCCGAGCGCTTGGCGGATGCCGAGGGCTGGAAGGTGAGTGCGGCACTGCGGGGCGGGGCCGGTGTCGGGGGCGCCCAGGCTGGGCAGGGCAGGCTGGGCAGCAATCGGGGTGCTCACCACGCAGCCAGTGGCTGGAGAATGGCAGCAAAGCACGGGCCAGGTCACTGTGGGCACCACGTCCCGTTGGGGGGGGCAGGGACCAGGCCTGTGTCCTGGGGGCAGGGGCGTTCTGTAATATTTGTATTAATCCCGTGTGTGCCTCAGTTTCCCTCTGTTCTTTGCATGGCCACCCAGTGAGCGGTGTGGGGGGGTCGCCCCCTGTCTGGGCAAAAGGACGGGGGGGAAACGAACTCAGATCAGCAGAGGATCAGAAAGACGAAGCCCTGAACAATCCCCTCTAAGAGGGTGGGACGCGGGGCCAGGGAGCGAGGGGACAGGGGAACAGAGCTTGGGCTGGCGTCCCACAGCTGGGCTGGCTCCTCTCACTGGCTTCCTCTGATGTCTCATGGATTAGCCCCCCACCCCTGCCTCTGGCCCGTGGCTTAGCCCCACCCCTAGCCAGCCACGGCCTGGCAGCCAGTAGCCAGGTGACTGGTCAAGGGGACCTGCCGGGGTCCCGGGGAGCATCGCGCCCTGACGGGGACGCACCAGCCCCTCGCCAGGGCCTGGCCGGGCTGGATTTGCGGCAGGGAGCCCCGGACAGAGACGGGTCGCTGGTGCCAACAGCCCAGCTGTCACGGGGTCCCCGAGCGATGATCTGGAACGGCTCCCTACGAATCCAGGCAGGACTCTAGGGAAGTCTCCTCTCGGGGAGCAGCCTGTCTGCAGGACAAACAGCTCACATGGCTTCCCCCTTCCTGGGTCTGACCTCGGAGCATTCAGCCTCCTTTGCCCCTCCGTGCGCTTCCCACAGCGAGTCCACCCAGGCGGGGTCCTGGGGAAGCCGGAGGGTCCTGCCCCCCAACTCCGCAGTCAGACGTGACTCTCAGCCAGCCAGTAAAACAGAAGGTTTATTAGATGACAGGAACATGGTCTAAAACAGAGCTTGCAGGTGCAGAGGACAGGACCCCTCATCCAAGTCCATCTTGGGGGGCAGTGAGCCAGACAACCCCGTCTGCACTTCACTCCATGTCCCCAGCCAGCCCCAAACTGAAACTCCCTCCTGACCCTCCTCCTCTGGGCTCTGTCCCTTTCCCGGGCGAGGAGGGCACCTGATTCCTTTGTTCTCCAACCCTTTAGCTCTCACCTTGCAGGGGGGAAGGGCCCAGGCCATCAGTTGCCAGGAGGCAGAGTGTCGGCCATTTATGTACCCTGGCCCTTTGCTCTGCAACAATCACACTCCCTTATCCCACCCCCTAGAGACTTAAGAAATGCTGAGGGGAAACTGAGGCACCCCCACAGTATTCAGAGGAGACATTAAGAACAGTCCCACTTCACACCAGCCTCGGAGGCCACGGGCCTCCCCTATGAGCTGCGGGGGCCTGGGGCCCGGCCCAGTACAGGGGTCACCCCCAAGGCCTGGCACAGGCCAGGCACAGAGCAGACCTGGATTCTGAGGGGCAGGGAGGCCTGAGCTGTGAGCCTGAGGGTGGCAGACAGTCGGGGCGAGGGGACCGGGCAGTGGGGCGAGGGGAGGGGACTAGTGTCACAGAGTGTGGGGGAGTTGGGCCCCGCACCCCCCACTCCCTGCGATTCACCGGGACTCTCAGCCAGCCAGTAACACAGAAGGTTTATTAGGCGACAGGAACCTGGTCCAAACCAGAGCTTGTAGGTGCAGAGACCAGGACCCCTCAGTCAGGTCCGTCTTGGGGGTGGGGAGCCTAGACCCCGACCTCGGGTCTCCCTCCGTTTTCCCAGCCAGCTCCAATCTGAAACCTCCTCCAGCCTTCGCACCCAGCCCCCTCCCACCCCCCGGCTCCTCCTCCAGCCTTTGTCCAGGTGCCTGGGCAGGTGTCACCTGGCTCCAACCCCTTCCTGGGCTCAGGGCCCCTGCTCAGGTATCGTCCCTTGACATCACCCCCTGATACCCCCCACCATCCAGCACCAGCGCAGCCAGTCCCAGTCTAACTCCCCCCAACATCCCAGGTCAATGCGCCCCACTCCACCACATAGACACTGGTGCAATACAAAGGGAAACTGAGGCACACAGCATTCATGCAAAACAGTAAGACTCACATAGGCTCACATACAACATAACAAGGGAAAATCCCTGGGCAGGGCAGGGCCATGAGGGGTCCCAGGGTGGGTCGCCAGGGGTCCCAGGGCAGGGCTGCGAGGGGTCCCAGGGGCAGGGCGGGGCCATGAGGGGTCCCTGGGCAGGGCAGGGCCACGAGGGGTCCCTGGGCAGGGCAGGGCTGCGAGGGGTTCCAGGGCAGGGCAGGGCCGCGAGGGGTCCCAGGGCAGGGCCGCGAGGGGTCCCAGGGCAGGGCCGCGAGGGGTCCCAGGGCAGGGTCGCCAGGGGTCCCAGGGAAGGGCTGCGAGGGGTCCCAGGGCAGGGTCACCAGGGGTCCCAGGGCAGGGCAGGGCCGTGAGGGGTCCCACGGCAGGGTCGCCAGGGGTCCCAGGGCAGGGCTGCGAGGGGTCCCAGGGGCAGGGCGGGGCCATGAGGGGTCCCAGGGCAGGGCCGCCAGGGGTCCCAGGGCAGGGCAGGGTCGCCAGGGGTCCCAGGGCAGGGCAGGGCTGCAAGGGGTCCCAGGGCAGGGTCGCCAGGGTCCCAGGGCAGGGCAGGGCCGCGAGGGGTCCCAGGGCAGGGCTGCGAGGGGTCCCAGGGCAGGGTCGCCAGGGGTCCCAGGGCAGGGCAGGGCAGGGCCGCGAGGGGTCCCAGGACAGGGCCGCAAGGGGTCCCAGGGCAGGGCAGGGCCGTGAGGGGTCCCAGGGCAGGGCAGGGCCGCGAGGGGTACCAGGGCAGGGCAGGGTTGCCGGGGTCCCAGGGCAGGGCAGGGCCGCGAGGGGTCCCTGGGCAGGGCCGCGAGGGGTCCCAGGGCAGGGTCGCCAGGGGTCCCAGGGCAGGGCAGGGCCGCCAGGGGTCCCAGGACAGGGCCGCGAGGGGTCCCAGGGCAGGGCAGGGCCGCGAGGGGTCCCAGGGCAGGGCAGGGTCGCCGGGGTCCCAGGGCAGGGCAGGGCCGCGAGAGGTCCCAGGGCAGGGCAGGGCCGCGAGGGGTCCCAGGGGCAGGGCGGGGCCGCGAGGGGTCCCAGGGCAGGGCTGCGAGGGGTCCCAGGGGCAGGGCCGCGAGGGGTCCCAGGGGCAGGGCGGGGCCGTGAGGGGTCCCAGGGCAGGGCCGCGAGGGGTCCCAGGGGCAGGGCGGGGCCGCGAGGGGTCCCAGGGCAGGGCTGCGAGGGGTCCCAGGGGCAGGGCGGGGCCGCGAGGGGTCCCAGGGCAGGTTCTGTCCATCCTGACACGCTGTGATGCTCTGTTCCTCGCCCAGGACGTCCCGTCGGAGGAGGGGACCCCGGAGCCCGGGCAGCAGGGCTTGGAGCAGCCCACCCTGCACCTGGCACTGCTGAGCCTCACGTGAGTAGGGCAGGGCTGCAGGATCCACGGGCTGGGGGTGACGGAGATCAGCCCAGGGGCCCGTCCCGTGGGGTGCGGGGGGCCAGGCGCCAGGCAGTGCCCAGGGCTTCACCAGCCTCTCTTGCTCTTCCTCAGTGCGCCGAAAGCCGAGGAACAGACGCTGCATCTGGGCTCGCCCCTGGGCTCCAAGGTACGGCTGCCGGGTTACGGTCGTCATGGCGCCGGGGCAGCAGGAGCTGCCGGGTTACGGTCGTCGTGGCGCCGGGGCAGCAGGGGCTGCCGGGTTACGGTCGTCGTGGCGCCGGGGCAGCAGGGGCTGCCGGGTTACGGTCGTCGTGGCGCCGGGGCAGCAGGGGCTGCCGGGTTACGGTCGTCGTGGCGCCGGGGCAGCAGGGGCTGCCGGGTTACGGTCGTCACGGCGCCGGGGCAGCAGGGGCTGCCGGGTTACGGTCGTCACGGCGCCGGGGCAGCAGGGGCTGCCGGGTTACGGTCGTCACGGCGCCGGGGCAGCAGGGGCTGCCGGGTTACGGTCGTCATGGCGCCGGGGCAGCAGGGGCTGCCGGGTTACGGTTGTCATGGCGCTGGGAGGAGCTGCCGGCTAAGTACAGCAAGTGAATCCATTTAGCCTGGTATGATTCACCCCTGGGTCAGACCCTGGGCCCAGCCAGCCCATGTCTCCCGTCCGCCCCCCTCGGTCAGACCCTGGGCCCTCCAGTGGCTGGCGGCGGTGACTCTGCCAGGAGGGGGAGAGTCGGTGGGGGGGTGGCCGGGGGGCTGTGCCGGGGGGGGGCCTGGCGGTGGTGGCTCTGCCAGGAGGGGGAGAGTCGGTGGAGGGGTGGCCGGGGGGCTGTACCAGGTGGGGGGGCTGGCGGTGGTGACTCTGCCAGGAGGTGAGGCTGTTTGGGGGAGGCTGGCGGGGTGGCTATTCGGGGGGGACTGGCTGGGGAGGCTGTGCCTTGAGGGGGCTGTTTGGGGGGCTGGCAGCGGCCCCATGGTGTGTCCCCTTCCCCAGAGCTTCCCGGTGCGGTCGCTGGGCTGGGTGGAGATGAGCGAGGAGGAGATGGCGCCAGGCAAGAGCAGCGCAGCTGTGAACTCCTGCATCCGCCAGCTGGCCCCCCACGGGCCCCCCCCGCTGGGGGGCTGGGACCAGGTGAGCGGGGGAGGAGGGGGGCGGGGCCAGTCCCTGGGGGCGCGAGCTGGGCTGGGCAGTGAGCTGCAGGGAATGGGGTCCCCATAGGGCTAATCCCCAGCCAGGCATCCCCCCCACTGCTGCCCTGCCCCAGGTCTGACCTCTGACCCTATGCTGATCCCGCACTCTGAGCCCCTCCCCCCAACCCCGCGCTCTGAGCCCCTCCCCCGCCCTGCCCCCGCTCACCCCGCGCTCTGAGCCCCTCCCCCGCCCTGCCCCCCACCCCGCGCTCTGAGCCCCTCCCCCGCCCTGTCCCCGCTCACCCCGCGCTCTGAGCCCCTCCCCCGCCCTGTCCCCGCTCACCCCGCGCTCTGAGCCCCTCCCCCACCCTGTCCCCGCTCACCCCGCGCTCTGAGCCCCTCCCCCGCCCTGCCCCCCCACCCCGCGCTCTGAACCCCTCCCCCGCCCTGCCCCCGCTCACCCCCGCGCTCTGAGCCCCTCCCCCACCCTGTCCCCGCTCACCCCGCGCTCTGAACCCCTCCCCCGCCCTGCCCCCCCACCCCGCGCTCTGAACCCCTCCCCCGCCCTGCCCTCGCTCACCCCGCGCTCTGAGCCCCTCCCCCACCCTGTCCCCGCTCACCCCGCGCTCTGAGCCCCTCCCCCGCCCTGCCCCCCCACCCCGCGCTCTGAGCCCCTCCCCCGCCCTGCCCCCGCTCACCCCGCGCTCTGAGCCCCTCCCCCGCCCTGCCCCCGCTCACCCCGCGCTCTGAGCCCCTCCCCCGCCCTGCCCCCGCTCACCCCGCGCTCTGAGCCCCTCCCCCGCCCTGTCCCCGCTCACCCCGCGCTCTGAGCCCCTCCCCCGCCCTGCCCCCGCTCACCCCGCGCTCTGAGCCCCTCCCCCGCCCTGTCCCCGCTCACCCCGCGCTCTGAGCCCCTCCCCCGCCCTGCCCCCCCACCCCGCGCTCTGAACCCCTCCCCCGCCCTGCCCCCGCTCACCCCGCGCTCTGAGCCCCTCCCCCGCCCTGCCCCCGCTCACCCCGCGCTCTGAGCCCCTCCCCCGCCCTGCCCCCCCACCCCGCGCTCTGAGCCCCTCCCCCACCCTGCCCCCGCTCACCCCGCGCTCTGAGCCCCTCCCCCCAACCCCGTGCTCTGAGCCCCTCCCCCGCCCTGCCCCCGCTCACCCCGCGCTCTGAGCCCCTCCCCCGCCCTGCCCCCCACCCCGTGCTCTGAGCCCCTCCCCCGCCCTGCCCCCC
This sequence comes from Caretta caretta, assembly GCF_965140235.1. NCBI lineage: Eukaryota > Metazoa > Chordata > Testudines > Cheloniidae > Caretta > Caretta caretta. The sequence continues at coordinate 743,563 of NC_134206.1, forward strand.
CACCCCGCGCTCTGAGCCCCTCCCCCGCCCTGTCCCCGCTCACCCCGCGCTCTGAGCCCCTCCCCCACCCTGTCCCCGCTCACCCCGCGCTCTGAGCCCCTCCCCCGCCCTGCCCCCCCACCCCGTGCTCTGAACCCCTCCCCCGCCCTGCCCCCGCTCACCCCGCGCTCTGAGCCCCTCCCCCACCCTGTCCCCGCTCACCCCGCGCTCTGAACCCCTCCCCCGCCCTGCCCCCCCACCCCGCGCTCTGAACCCCTCCCCCGCCCTGCCCTCGCTCACCCCGCGCTCTGAGCCCCTCCCCCACCCTGTCCCCGCTCACCCCGCGCTCTGAGCCCCTCCCCCGCCCTGCCCCCCCACCCCGCGCTCTGAGCCCCTCCCCCACCCTGTCCCCGCTCACCCCGCGCTCTGAGCCCCTCCCCCGCCCTGCCCCCCCACCCCGCGCTCTGAACCCCTCCCCCGCCCTGCCCCCGCTCACCCCGCGCTCTGAGCCCCTCCCCCGCCCTGCCCCCCCACCCCGCGCTCTGAGCCCCTCCCCCACCCTGCCCCCGCTCACCCCGCGCTCTGAGCCCCTCCCCCGCCCTGTCCCCGCTCACCCCGCGCTCTGAGCCCCTCCCCCGCCCTGCCCCCGCTCACCCCGCGCTCTGAGCCCCTCCCCCGCCCTGCCCCCGCTCACCCCGCGCTCTGAGCCCCTCCCCCACCCTGTCCCCGCTCACCCCGCTCTCCACCTAGGGCCGGGCCATGCTGATGTTCCTGGACCACGAGACGCTGCAGCTGGTGGAGCCGGTGGCGCGGACGCTGCTGCACGCCCAGCCCGTGGCCACCATCCGCGTGTGGGGCGTCGGCCGGGACGATGGCAGGTAGGTGGCCCTGGGCAACCGGCCGTGCCCCTGCAGGGCGCAGCTTGGGGGCCCCCTCGCCCGGCCACCCTAACGCTCCGGGACAAGGAGCGGTACAGTACCGGCCCCGTGTGTCCCCCCGTGTTCCATGGCCCCCGTCTGACCCCGGTGTGTCCTCCCGTGTCCCCCCCCATCTGGCCCCCGTGTGCCCCCCATGTGCCATGACCTCCATCTGCTCCCGATGTGCTATGGCCCCGGTGTGCCCCCCCGTCTGGCCCCCATGTGCCATGGCCCCCAGCTGCCCCCTTTGCCCCCCTGTGTGCCATCTGCCCCCCATGTGCCCCTCCGTCTGCACCACATCTGCCTCCAGTGTGCCATGGCCACTGTCTGCCCTCATCGGCCCGCCATGTGCCGTGGACTCCGTGTGCTCTCCCCGTCTGGCCTCCTGTAACGAGGCTGGTTCTGGCGGGGCCCAACTGAGAGTGCCAATTCAGGACAAATTGCTCAAAGCAGGGCAGTTACAGCCCCAGGCTGGGGTTTCTGTGAACACCAAGGCAAACCCAAGCAGCCAGACAGATAGGACTTTGGTCTCACCCCACTGGCTAACCACAAGTCACACAAGCCATTCCCTTAGACACCCCAGTTTGCCAGTATCCCCACCAGTGCCACTCATTATGGGGACAGATGGTTATGAAAACCAGTACCCCAGTAAAAGGAAAAAGGTTCTCTCGATCCCAAAGGACCAAGCCCCAGACCCAGGTCAATATACAAATCAGATCTTACCCCCAAATCACGCTGTTGCCAATCCTTTCAAATCTAAAATCTAAAGGTTTATTCATACAAGGAAAAGATAGAGATGAGAGCTAGAATTGGTTAAATGGAATCAATTACATACAGTTATGGCAAAGTTCTTGGTTCAGGCTTGTAGCAGTGATGGAATAAGCTGCAGGTTCAAATCAAGTCTCTGGAGAACACCCCCAGCTGGGATGGGTCATCAGTCCTTGGTTCAAAGCTTCGGTTTGTAGCAAAGTCCCTCCAGAGGCAAAAATCAGGACTGAAGACCAGATGGAGATGAGACATCACCCTTTTATAGTCTCTTCCAGGTGTACGAACCCCTCTTTGTTCTTACTGTGGGAAGTTACAGCAAAATGGAGTTTGGAGTCACATGGGCAAGTCCCTGCAATTGTATCGCTGATGGTCCTTAATGGCCCATCCAGCAGGCTGGGCAGAGCTGTCACCAACGTGTCTGGGGTGTCACCCAGAAGCACAGCACAAGTTTGAAATACAGACAGTACAGAGCCAATACCTATATCTTTAAGTACAGAAATGATACACACATATAGACAGCATCATCCTAACCAGCAAAGCATCACCTTGTCTTAGACGCCTTCTTTGACTCCCTGTATACAAGATTTGGTGCCACTACGGGACCTTGGTTGCAACAATGATCTACGTGGTCCTAGATTATGTCAACAATGTCACACTCCTGTCAGCCCTCTTTCCAGAGCGCCCAGGCTGGGGGCGTTGGCCCCGATCTGAGTGACACCAGGCAGGACTCTGGGCAGCGTCTGCCCTCAGGGCACCTGTCCCAGGGCAAGGACCCTGCTCCGCTTCGGGGCCTCCTGGGTCTGGCCTCGGAGCGTTCAGCCCCCTGGTCACCCCATGAGCTCCCCGCAGCGAGTCCCCCTGGGCAGGACCCCTGGGGAGCCTCACCCCCAAAGGGCCCTGCCCCCCACGCTGCAGCCAGCCGTGACTCCCAGCCCGCATGTGGCACAGACGGGTTATTATCGTCGGGAACCCAGCGTAGAACAGAGCTTGGTAGCACTGGGATCGGGGACCCTCAGCAAAGTCCATCTGGTGGGGGGCAGAGCCCTGGGCCCTCGCCCCTGAGTCCCCAACCAGGAGAATGACTCGCTTCCAGCTGCCCAGCCCCCATCACGCCCATTGCCGTCCTCCGTCCTTTGTCCCTTTCCCCGGTCCAGCAGGTCACCCCAGCTGCACCAACACCCCCGGCTGCTCCTTGCAGAGGAGGGGGCCTGGCCAGCAGCTGCCAGGTGTGATGGAGCAAGGAGTGGGGAGCATTGACCTGCGGATGTTACTGGGACTGGCTGCGTTGGTGCTGGATGGTAGAGGGGTATCAGGGGGTGACGTCACTTGCGGGACGATACCTGAGCCTGTAACTCAGGAGGGGGCTGGGGCCAGGTGACACCTTCGGCAGGGGAAACTGGACAAAGGCTGGAGGAGGATCCGGGGGGAGGCTGTTTGAGACGGCTGGAAGGGGTTTCAGTTTGGAGGTGGCTGGGGAAACGGAGGGAGACCCAGAGCCGGGGTCTAGGCTACCTGTTCCCCGAGATGGACCTGACTGAGGGGTCCTGTTCCCTATACCTACAAGCTCTGTTTTAGACCATGTTCCTGCCATCTAATAAACCTTTTGTGTTACTGGCTGGCTAAGAGTCCTGGTGAATCGCAGGAAGTGGGGGGTGAGGGGCCCTGACTCTCCCACACTCCGTGACACCAGGCTACCAATTGTCGGCCGTTCTCTGCAGCCCACCAGCAGCCACACCTGCCCTCTGGGGGTCTCTGCAATGATAACACACCCTTGTCCCACCACCTCGGTACTTGAGTAACACATGGGGAAACTGAGGCACACACAGTGTTCAGGCAAAACATTAAGAACATTCACACTTTGTCACCCCCCCACCACATGCCATCTGCCCCCCTTGTTCCCCCCTGTACCTCAGTCCCGTTTCCCACTGCCACTGGGCCCCCCTGCTCTCCAAGGGGCCTCCAGCAGTCTGGGGAGGAGGCACTGTCCCTTGGGGTTTGGGATGTGGGGGGGAAATTGCTTGGAATCTGAAAAGGCCTTCAGAGGAACAGCCGCTGCTTGGGGGGGCGCTGGGCTCTGCACCCCTGTCTCGGAGTCCCCAGGCAATGCTCTGGAACTGCTCCCTACGAAGCCAGGCAGGACTCTGGGGAAGTCTCCTCTCTGTGAGCAGACTATCTGCAGGACACACAGCTTCCCCCTTCCTGGGTCTGACCTCGGAGCATTCAGCCTCCTCTGCCCCTCCGTGCGCTTCCCACAGCGAGTCCGCCCAGGCGGGGTCCTGGGGAAGCCAGAGGGTCCTGCCCCCCAACTCTGCAGTCAGACGTGACTCTCAGCCAACCGGAAAAACAGAGGGTTTATTAGGCGACAGGAACCACAGCGTAGGGCAGAACTTGGTAGCACAGAAATCAGTGACTTTCAGCCAAGTCCATCTTGGGGCAAGTGGAGCCCAGAGTCAGGACTAGTGGAGCCCAGAGCCAGGGCTCTGGTTCCCTCCCCCCCCCCCCAACACTGCGCCCCAAGCCAGCGGAGACCGACTCGCTTCCAGCTGCCTGGCTCCTGACCTGCCCATTGCTCCTCCTCTGGCCTTTCTCTCGCTTCTTGGGCCAGAGTCATCTGGTCGCATCCCCCTCCGGTGTCTCAGGTGATGAAAGGGTGGCCACAGCACCCCTGCAGGCAGCTGGAGCAGCCCCGGCAAAAGTCACACATGCTTATTCCCACCACCCAGGCACTGGTGCAATACACAGGGAAACTGAGGCACAACCAGCATTCATGCAAAACAGTCAGACTCACTGTGATGGTGCTGCCCATGGAGCCAGCTGAGGACACTCCACCAGCGTGAACTGCAAACAGACCGGGGCAGACAAAACCCACACGCGGGTGGATATTCCACTACTGAGATTTACCCAGCCAGCCCAAACCAGCCTCTGTGTGTGGTACTTCGAGTTCTGGACAGGATCTTTTCGGGGGGGACAAGGTAATCCATGTATCAATCCCCACTGTGTCATCGGCATAGGGTGGATATTACACTCCCGCACACACACACGCACACGCCGTCTCCTCGTTACCAGCTCGTTGCTCCCCTGAACATCTCTGGCCAGGTGAGTTCGACGGGGGAGGGGTGGAGCCGGGCTTCTGCCGATCCGGATCGATGCTCCCATGTTGACAAGACGAGACCCGGGGTCCTCTGCACGACACCTCGCACATATAGCCACTTCCCTCTCCTGCAAATCGAGCCCAGCGTCAAAATCTGTGTCTGTGGGTCCCCGGCGGCGCTTCCTTCTGGGCGCTGTCCCACTGCCCCACGTTTACGTCCAGAGAGGGTGTTTTCAAAAGAAGGTGCCGCGTCTAACCCCCAAGGCCGTCAACACGTCTGCTCTTCTGCCGTGAGCCCACTGGGCCGGTTTTGCTGTTCTTGGCCCTGGCTCCCATCCCCTCTCCGAGGGTTGCAGCTGTCTGGAGGTGCCGGCCTTCCACCACCCCCGTTCACACCTCGTTCATGCAACGGGGCAATGGACTAAAACGGGGGCTGGGGAGCTTGTTCTGGTCCTCGGGAAAAGACATTTTTCTTCTACCTTAACTGTCCTTAGGGGCTATGACATTATACCAAGCTCAATACAAGGTTTCTATATCAGGATTTGATACAAAGTTCCCATATCAAAGGACTTGACACAAAGTTGCATGAAAACAGAGGACGCGCATGGACAGACCCAAGACAAGGTTGTACGAAGAGGCCTGACACGAAGTCGTGTGGAAGTTCTGCGAAGATGCTTAATGCGGAGATTTATCTACATGCAGTACCTCCCTGGTTACTCAGACGTCCAAACAACGCAGTTCCCTCAACGTGCCCGGCCTCCATCCAGACACACCTGTCAGGTATGATGATGATTACTGAAAATCTGATCGCATCATAGAAAAGAAAAGATTCTCCTGACCCCAAAGGATCAAGCCCCAGACCCAGGTCCAATTAGAACTCAGATCTTACCCAAAATACACGCTTCTAGCCAATTCTTGTTAACTAAACGAAAATTTATTTAAAAAGAAAAGATCAATATAAAGACAGACTTGAATTCAATTCTTGAGGTCCAGATACAGAGCGGAGATGAGTTTGTAGTGGCCAAAATCCCTTTTAGAAATAGTCCAGAGGTCATAGTCCAACGTCCATGTTCAGGGTGACTCCAGTCAGTGACTGGGGATCTCAATCCTTATGGCTCAGGGTTCCCCCTCTTGAAACCCAAAGCAGATCTGGGATGAAGAAGGATCATGTCCCAGGGTTTTTATACATTTCCTGCAGCCTTTTGGCTTGAGAAGACAATAGGGTTAACTTTCCTTCTCCCAAACATCCTGGCAATTAGCCCAGGGAAATTTATCCATTGAACAGTTCAGATACACGTTACCAAGACCTTCAAAGAGACATGTAGACAATAACACTATTTCACTCAAGTATCTTCTGAAATATTAATACTCCTTTTTTGATCTTTGAATCAAAGCTATAGCCATAGACAAGGCTTAGAATCGTAGAATATCAGGGTTGGAAGGGACCTCAGGAGGACATCTAGTCCAATCCCCTGCTCAAAGCAGGACCAACCCCCAACTAAATCATCCCAGCCAGGGCTTTGTCAAGCCTCGACCTCCCCCACTTGTTTGCTGACATCACAAGACCTGTACAAACCTCTGCCCTTCTCTAACTATGCCGGCTGCATAACAATGCCGGCTGCTCTGTTCATTTACATCTCTTCCCAACCAGTCTTTACAGTTCGGCCCTGGGTCAGGTCAGTCTGTGAGTTAATTAACTCTTTCTGGCCCTATGTCACCTTTCATAATGTCACACTCACATACACCATAGCAAGGGAAAATCCCCAATTTGTCACACTCGGTCACTCCAAGCCTTGACTCTGGGAGCCAGCCTGACCCTGCTCTGCTGTGAGAACCCCCACTCCTGGGCTGGTCACGCACAGCCTCTGCATGTAAGCTGCTCCTTGGATTGTGCAACCGAATGACACTAGCCAAGAGCTCCGGTCCCAGACACAACCCTAGGATCCTCAGTCTTGCAACATCCCATTATGCCAACTGGACACTGCAATCTTATATGAGTTTGTCAGTTTAACAAATTAATTGATATGCACCAGGCTTGTTATGCTAAGGGGAGGCTCTGACACGCCTCAGGCCAGACGCACTGCTTCAGGTAGAACAAACAAACGTTAACTACAAAGATAGGTTTTAAGTGATTATAAGTCAAAGCAAAACAAGTCAGACTTGATCAAATGAAATAAAAGCAAAACACGTCCTAAGCTGATCTTAACACTTTCAGTGTCCTTGCAAGCTTAGATGCGTCTCACCACAGGATGGCTGGTTTCCCTTCAGCCAGGCTCTCCCCTTTCATCAGCGCTTCAGTGGCTTGGTGGTGGCGTCTGTAGATGGAGGTGGAAGAGAGAGGAAGAGCCTGGCAAACGTCTCTTCCTTTTATCATGTCCTTTCCTCACTCTTGGCTTTGCCCCCCCCCTTCAGGGTCAGGTGAGCATTACCTCATCGCAGTCCCAAACTGACCAAGGGAAGGGGGGTGACTCACTTGAGAGACCAACTTGAGAGACCACTTGTGTTGCTGCCTAGGCCAGTGTCCTTTGTTCCTGTGAGGCTGGGCCGGGTTTGTCCTGAGGAGGTGTGAACGGCCTGTCTGCTCTTGGAGAGTTTTGCCTGGGCTTGCTTTAAGCCAGGAGGACATATTTCCAGCCTCTTAACTATAGACATGAAATTACACATATAGCATCACGATAACAACAATGCTCAGGGCATCATGGGACTTCCGAAGACCCCGAGCATGACAAACTTTGCACTGGATACCACACAATCATTTTATAAAGACGAACATGGGGGTGCTGGGTGTTCCTCCGAGGTACAGAGCATCACACTCACATACAACATAACAAGGGAAAATCCCCAGTATGTCAACCCCACTGCTGGGGGGCACTGGGCTCTGCACCCACTGCCGGGGGGGCACTGGGCTCTGCACCCCGCCACTGGGGGTCTCTGGGCTCTGCACCCACTGCTGGGGGGCTCTGGGCTCTGCACCCGGCTGCCAGCCCCATGGGGGCCCCCCTTGGTGAGGGGAAACTGGCTCCAGACTCATTGCACATCTCAGCTGACACCTGTCTCGTCTGGCCCCTGGATAGACGGGATCTGGCCTCAGGTCGATCTGGGTCCAGTCCGGCCCGCCAGGCCGGCGCGGAGCCCAGGGCTGGGGGGGGCCGTGGATCCCTCCCGCCCGGCCGGGTTGGTGGGAAGATGCTGCAGGGCTCAGTTTGGCAGGCAGGGTCAGAGGTCGTGACCTCCAGAACTCAGCCTTGACCCCTCTGCTCAGTGCTCAGGGTGAGGGCTCAGCAGGGGGCTCTGACCCTCCGGGTCTCCCCCCGCAGGGACTTTGCCTACGTGGCCCGGGACCCACTGACACAGATGCTAAAATGCCACGTGTTCCGGTGCGAGACGCCAGCCAAGCGCATTGCCACCAGCCTGCAGGGGGTCTGCTCCCAGGTGAGACCCCCCGACCTCCCCGGGCCCCCCTTAGCCCCCCCGAACCTCCCCCCATGGCCACCAGCCTGCATGGGGTCTGCTCCCAGGTGAGACCCCCCAACCTCCCCGGGCCCCGCTTAGCCCCCCCGAACCTCCCCCCATGGCCACCAGCCTGCAGAGGGTCTGCTCCCAGGTGAGACCCCCCGACCTCCCCGGGCCCCCCTTAGCCCCACCGAACCTCCCCCCATGGCCACCAGCCTGCATGGGGTCTGCTCCCAGGTGAGACCCCCTGACCTCCCCGGGCCCCCCTTAGCCCCCCCAAACCTCCCCCCATGGCCACCAGCCTGCAGGGGTTCTGCTCCCAGGTGAGACCCCTGACCTCCCCTGAGCCCCCCCGAACCTCCCCCCATGGCCACCAGCCTGCATGGGGTCTGCTCCCAGGTGAGACCCCCTGACCTCCCCGGGCCCCCCTTAGCCCCCCCGAACCTCCCCCCATGGCCACCAGCCTGCATGGGGTCTGCTCCCAGGTGAGACCCCTGACCTCCCCAGTCCCCCTGAGCCCCCCCCAACCTTCCCCCTGACGCCACCAGCCTGCAGGGGGTCTGCTCCCAGGTGAGACCCCCTGACCTCCCCGAGCCCCCCTTAGCCCCCCCGAATCTCCCCCCATGGCCACCAGCCTGCATGGGGTCTGCTCCCAGGTGAGATCCCCCAACCCCCCCGGACCCCTCTTAGCTCCCCCGAACCTCGCCCCATGGCCACCAGCCTGCATGGGGTCTGCTCCCAGGTGAGACCCCCTGACCTCCCCGGGCCCCCCTTAACCCCCCCGAACTTCCCCCCATGGCCACCAGCCTGCATGGGGTCTGCTCCCAGGTGAGACCCCCCGACCTCCCCAGGCCCCCCTTAGCCCCCCCGAACCTCCCCCCATGGCCACCATCCTGCATGGGGTCTGCTCCCAGGTGAGACCCCCTGACCTCCCCAGTCCCCCTGAGCCCCCCCAAACCTCCCCCCTGACGCCAGCATTCTGCATGGGGTCTGCTCCCAGGTGAGATCCGCCAACCCCCCCGGGCCCCTCTTAGCTCCCCCGAACCTCCCCCCATGGCCACCAGCCTGCATGGGGTCTGCTCCCAGGTGAGACCCCCTGACCTCCCCGGGTCCCCCTTAGCCCCTCAAACCTCCCCCCATGGCCACCAGCCTGCAGGGGGTCTGCTCCCAGGTGAGACCCCCCCGACCTCCCCGGGCCCCCGTTAGCTCCCCCAAACCTCCCCCCATGGCCACCAGCCTGCATGGGGTCTGCTCCCAGGTGAGACCCCCTGACCTCCCCGGGCCCCCCTTAGCCCCTCGAACCTCCCCCCATGGCCACCAGCCTGCATGGGGTCTGCTCCCAGGTGAGACCCCCCCGACCTCCCCGGGCCCCCCTTAGCCCCCCCGAACCTCCCCCCATGGCCACCCAGCCTGCATGGGGTCTGCTCCCAGGTGAGATCCCCCAACCCCCCCGGACCCTCCTTAGCCCCCCCGAACCTCCCCCCATGGCCACCAGCCTGCATGGGGTCTGCTCCCAGGTGAGACCCCCTGACCTCCCCGGGCCCCCCTTAGCCCCCCCAAAACTCCCCCCATGGCCACCAGCCTGCATGGGTTCTGCTCCCAGGTGAGACCCCTGACCTCCCCTGATCCCCCCCAAACCTCCCCCCATGGCCACCAGCCTGCATGGGGTCTGCTCCCAGGTGAGACCCCCTGACCTCCCCAGGCCCCCCTTAGCCCCCCCGAACCTCCCCCCATGGCCAACAGCCTGCATGGGGTCTGCTCCCAGGTGAGACCCCTGACCTCCCCAGACCCCCTGAGCCCCCCCAAACCTCCCCCCTGACGCCACCAGCCTGCATGGGGTCTGCTCCCAGGTGAGACCCCCCCGACCTCCCCGGGTCCCCCTTAGCCCCCCCGAACCTCCCCCCTGACGCCACCAGCCTGCATGGGGTCTGCTCCCAGGTGAGAACACCCGAACTCTCCGGGCCCCCTGATCCCCCCTGAACCGCCCCCCATGGCCACCAGTCTGCAGGGGGTCTGCTCCCAGGTGAGACCCCCTGACCTGCCCGGGCCCCCCTTAGCCCCCCCGAACCTCCCCCCATGGCCACCCAGCCTGCATGGGGTCTGCTCCCAGGTGAGATCCCCCAACCCCCCCGGACCCTCCTTAGCCCCCCCGAACCTCCCCCCATGGCCACCAGCCTGCATGGAGTCTGCTCCCAGGTGAGACCCCCTGACCTCCCCGGGCCCCACTTAGCCCCCCCGAACCTCCCCCCATGGCCACCAGCCTGCATGGGGTCTGCTCCCAGGTGAGACCCCTGACCTCCCCAGTCCCCCTGAGCCCCCCCAAACCTCCCCCCTGACGCCACCATCCTGCAGGGGGTCTGCTCCCAGGTGAGACCCCCTGACCTCCCCGGGCCCCCCTTAACCCCTCGAACCTCCCCCCATGGCCACCAGCCTGCATGGGGTCTGCTCCCAGGTGAGACCCCCCCGACCTCCCCGGGTCCCCCTTAGCCCCCCCGAACCTCCCCCCATGGCCACCAGCCTGCATGGGGTCTGCTCCCAGGTGAGACCCCCTGACCTCCCCGGGCCCCCCTTAGCCCCCCCGAACCTCCCCCCATGGCCACCAGCCTGCATGGGGTCTGCTCCCAGGTGAGACCCCCCTGACCTCCCCAGACCCCCTGAGCCCCCTCGAACCTCCCCCCATGGCCACCAGCCTGCATGGGTTCTGCTCCCAGGTGAGAACACCCGAACTCTCCGGGCCCCCTGATCCCCCCTGAACCTCCCCCCATGGCCACCAGTCTGCAGGGGGTCTGCTCCCAGGTGAGACCCCCCCGACCTCCCCAACCCCCCTGATCGCCCCCAACCTCCCCCCAAACCTCCCCCCGTCACCACCAGCCTGCAGGGCGTCTGCTCCCAGATGAGACCCCTCCTCTCATGCAGCCCCCGGTTTGGCCCTTGCTGCCAGCCGGGTGGGTCGGCCCCGAGGGCCCTGGGCAGAGGTTTCCTGGGGTCTCTGCCAGCCCCTGGGCTGGGCTGTGGACCCGGGGCAGAGGCTCGCCCGGCGCCAGTCCCCACTGGTCAGACAGCATGTGGTGTGTCTGGGTGTGTCGCCCCCGGGCCCCATCACACCAGGCTTGCGGGAACGGCTCCCAGCTCCAGCTGGCCCCGGGGCGCCCCACACGGGTGGGGCTGGCTGGGCTGGGGGGGGGGGGGGGCAGGGATTCACCCCAGCGTGTGTGTCGGTGACCGGGGGGGCTGGATGCAGTGCCTGGCAGGGGGCCTGGGCATGGTGCCTGGGGGGGGGGTCGCGGTGCCTGTGGGGGGGTCGCCTGCAGCCGGACCCGCTGTGACCCCCCTCCCCTAGATGATGGCGCAGCGGCAGAGCACCCGGGCTCTGGTGAACAGCCTCGCACTGGAGCACGCCAAGATGGTGGAGATTCCCTTCCAAGGTAGCGGGGGGGGGACTGGGGGCCTCATGGCAGGGTGGAGACACAAGTGCTGGGGGGTGGCATGGCTGGGGCCAGGCGGGGTCAGTGGCGGGGTGGGGGCCTGGGGCCGGGGTTTGGGAGTGGGGCATACGGTGGGGTCATAGAGTGGGGGTGGGGGCAGGGTCATGGGGGGGTTAAAGGGAGAGGGTGGGGGCATAGGGGAGCTGGAGGGGTGGGGTACAGGGGGGCTGGGCAGTGGGGGGTAGGGTGGGGCCAGGCTTGGCTGGGGGGACAGAGTACTGGGGGGCTGGGCAGGGTGGGAGCAGGCTGGGCTGGGCAGAGGGGGGCAGCATGGGGCCAGGTTGTGCTGGGGGGTACAGAGGGGGCTGGGCTGGGAGGGCAGGGTGGGGCCAGGCTGGGCTGGGGGTATGGGGGGCTTAGCAGTGGGGGGCAGGGTGGGGCCAGGCTGGGCTGGGGGGCAGGGTCCTGGGGGGGCTGTGCGGCTTTGCCAGCCCAGACTCCGTGCGCCCCCGTCTGACCCCCGTCTCTCTCTGGCAGTGGAGTTCCCGGCCCCCAAGACTGAGCTGGTGCAGAAGTTCCAGGTCTCCTACCTGGGCAGCGCGCCCGTCGCCAGGCCTGTGGGTACGGCCTGCGTGGGGGGCTGGGGGGCCCACGGTGCACGCTGCCCCCTTGGGCTGAGCCCAGCGGGCTCCTGTCCACAAGGGGTTAATGGCTGGGGCTCCAGCCTCTGCCTGCTGCTGGCCTGGGGGCTAGGGGGAGCGGGGCCGGGGGCCACCCCATGGCAGGGCCCCCTGGGCGGGCTCCCCCAGCGGCTCCATGGGGCTCGGGGCAGGGCCTGACGGTCGCTGTGATTGGCCCGTTCCCAGGCATGGATGTGATCAACGCGGCCCTGGACTCGGCCCTGGCGGCCCCCAGCCGGGACCACTGGACCCCCAGCCACGTCCACGTGGCCCCCGCCACGCTCAGCATCACCCACGCACAGGTGAGACCCCCCCCTCCCCTGCCCCGCGCTCGGCATCACCTCTCGCTTGGTCTCCAACACCCCCGCCTGCTCCTTGCGGAGGAGGGGGCCTGGCCAGCAGTTGCCAGGCTGCCGGGTGTCGGCCATTCTCTGCAGCCCGTCAGCAGCCACACCTGCCCTCTGGGGGTCTCTGCAATGATAACACACCCTGTCCCACCACCTCAGTACTTGAGTAAGACATGGGGAAACTGAGGCACACCCAGGGTTCCCACCAGGGCCCATCTGCCCATGCCCCCCACCGCGGGGCAGGCACCATGGCACCTGCACCCCTTGCAAATGCCAGACCCGTTCGCTCCCTCAGGCCTGAGGTCTGGCTCAGCCACTCCTGCCCTCCCCAATCTGGGGTCAGGGGCCCCTGTCACCCCCACATCCTGCGATTCCCCAGGACGCTCAGCCAGCCGGGAACACAGAGGGTTCATTAGGCGACAGGAACATGGTCTAACACAGAGCTTGTAGGTGCAGAGACCAGGACCCCTCAGCCGGGTCCATTTTGGGGCAGGGAGCCCAGAGCCCCATCTGGGGCTCCCTCCATTTCCCCAGCAAGCTCCAAACTGAAACCCCCCCAACAGCCGTCTCGCCCAGCCCCCCCGGCCCAGGTCACCTGCGCAGGTATCGTCCCGCCAGTGACGTCACCCCCGATACCCCCCCACAATCCAGCTCCAACGCAGCCAGTCCCAGGAACATCCCCAGGTCAGTGCGCCCCACTCCCTGCTCCGCCCCCCCACTGCGTGGGGCAGGGTCCTTCTCCCATGCCCAGGCCTGCCCCATGCGCCCTCAGACCCCTGCTCTTCCCCTCCCGGGAGCCGTGCCGTCAGGGAGTCCGGCCCTTGCTCTCCCCCCCCGGGAGCCGTGCCGTGGGGGTCCGGCCCCTGCTCTCCCCCCTCTCCACCCCCCGGGAGCCGTGCCGTGGGGGTGGGGCCCCTGCTCTCCCCCCCCGGGAGCCGTGCCGTGGGGGTCCGGCCCCTGACCCCTGCTCTCCCCCCAGACGGAGGCGGTGCTGTGCGAGTGCCGGGTGCGGTTTCTCTCCTTCATGGGCGTGGGCCGGGACGTTCGCTCCTTCGCCTTCATCACGGCCAGCGCCCCGGGCGCCTTCCACTGCCACATGCTCTGGTGCCGGCCCAACGCCGCCGGGCTCAGCGAGGCCCTGCAGGCCGCCTGCATGGTGAGCCCCGCCCCGCCCCCCGGGGCCCTGCCCCCCAACCCTGCCCCCCGGGGCCCTGCTCCGTGTCCTGCCCCCCCACCCTGCCCAAGGGGCCCTGCTCCCCGGGGCCCTGCCCAAGGGGCCCTGCTCCCTGCCCTGCCCCCTGATCTGCCCCCCAACCCTGCCCAAGGGGCCCTGCTCCCTGCCCTGCCCCCCAACCCTGCCCGCTAGGGCCTGCTCTCCAGAGCCCTGCCCCCCAACCCTGCTCCAGGGGCTCTGCCCTCCAGAGCCCTGCTGCCCAGACACATGGGGCCTGCCCCCAGAGCCCTGCCTCCTGCCCCCCGCCCCTGCCCTCCAGAGCCCTGCTCCCTGCCTCCCATCCTTGCCCCCCAGCCCTGCTCCCCAACCAAAAGGGTGCTGTACCTGAGCCCTGCCCCCCGGGACCGTGCACTCAGGGCCTGCCCCATCCCTGCCCTGGGACCCAGAGCCTACAGGGGGCAGGCGCCCCTCCCTCTGGGTGGGTGGGATGTTTCTGGGTTTCTCTCCCCAGCTGGTAACCCCCCGTCTCCCCCCAGCTGCGCTATCAGAAGTGCCTAGATGCCCGGCCCCAGGCCCCCAGCTCCTGCCTGCCCGCGCCGCCCGCTGACTCCGTGGCCCGGCGCGTGGGGTCCAGCGTCCGCAGGGGCGTCCGGAGCTTGCTGGGGAGCCTGAAGCCCTCGCGCCTTGGGGCGCAGACGCCGTGAGCCGGGGCGACCCCGCCGGGGGCAGCGCCCACGGGCAGCCTGCCAGGGCTACAGGCACAATGCAGGGAACAGGCCACAGCTGGGCCCACGGCAGCGGCCCCACGGCACCTGGACTGCCCACCCTCCCCCCATCTGCAGGCCCCGACCCCTCCCGCCCCGGCTCTGTTCTGGGCCCTGAGACGGGGATCCTGGCTCAGCCCCCCCCGGCCTATGGGGCCCCGCCCCCTGCATGTGACCCGCTGGTTAGTGCTGGGGGGGCCCTGGGAGCTGCGTCTAGGCTGTCACGAGGTTGGTGTTGTACTAACTCGTTAATAAACCCGGCCGGCCCGACCGGCCTGGCTCGCTCTGTGCACCAACGGGGTGCGTGTGTGAACTCGCCAGCCTCGCCCACGGGGGGGGGGGGGGGGGGCAGTTCGCCAATGGAGCGCCGGAATCGGGGTAGAGGGGAGCAGGGCCCGGGGGGCAGGGCCGACCCTGTTCTGAATCTGGCACCCGCGGCTCAGTCGTGTGGGCAGCCGCCCTGGCACAAACCTGGCCCCGCTGCCCCCTGCGCTGGCCTGTGGGTACCTTGTGCCCCGGGGCCTGCCCCACCCCCATCACTGGCTGGCAGGGGGAGGGGAGTCTGGGGCTGGCATGATTGGGGCCAGGCCCCGATCCTGCAGGGGATCCCAGGCCGCTATGACCCTGTCATGGAGTCCCCGGGCGATGCTCTGGAGCTGCTCCCTGCGAAGCCAGGCAGGACTCTGGGGAAGTCTCTTTTCGGGGAGCAGCCTGTCTGCAGGACACACAGCTCCCCCGGCTCCACCTTCCTGGGTCTGACCTCGGAGCATTCAGCCTCCTCTGCCCCTCCGTGCGCTTCCCACAGCCAGTCGGCTCAGGCAGGGTCCTGGGGAAGCCAGAGGGTCCTGCCCCCCAACTCCGCAGTCAGACGTGACTCTCAGCCAGCCAGTAAAACAGAGGGTTTATTAGACGACAGGAACATGGTCTAAAACAGAGCTTGCAGATGCAGAGAACAGGACCCCTCAGCTGGGTCCATTTTGGGGGGGGGGCAGTGAGCCGGACAACCACGTCTGCCCTTCACTCCCTGTCCCCAGCCAGCCCCAAACTCACTTACCCTCCAGCCCCTCCTCCTCTGGACTTTGTCCCTTTCCCGGGCCAGGTGGTCACCGGATTCCTTTGTTCTCCAACCCTTTAGCTCTCACCTTGCAGGGGGGGAGGGCCAGGCAATCAGTGGCTAGGAAACAGGGTGTTGGCCATTCTCTGTGTCCAGACCCCTGCACACCCCTGCCCTCTAGGGCTCTGCAATGATCATACACCCTTATCCCACCCCCTAGATACTTAAGAACTGCATAGGGGAAACTGAGGCACCCCCACACTATTCAGAGGAAACATTAAGAACAGCCCCCCTTCGTCACATCTCTCCCCCCTTCGAGATCGAACTGAGCGGGGTCACTTTAGCCAGTGACCTGGGGAAGTTCAAAGCCACCAACGTTCCCATGGATGCCCCAGCATCTCTCCCATTCCTTGGTAGGAGTTACACCAGGCACTTCCAGTTTCACGCCCTCCCTTCAGTCGGGGGGGTGATCGATAGCACTCGCAGGCCGCATGTGGGAAGGTTTATGCGGCCCGTGCCCTTTGGCCACCGCAAAACCCCAGGGAGTCAAACTGGAATTGGGTCTGCTCCCCAACAAGCCGGCCAAACACAGCCACTTGGTTATAGGACTGTTTAACTTTCTTAACAGCTCTCACTCGATCTGAGACCTTCTCAAAGCTCTCCACACTGGGTCTTTCAACAAAGTGAAAGTGGCTTCATTCACAACAGAAAATTTCTGGCCGTTAGGAACTGAAACTTTCTTGATTAAATCACTTTCACACCCTTCAGTTGCAGTAAACTGCTTGCAAAGACTCCATGAGGATTCCTTTTCCTAGGGCTTTTCTATGCAACAATTCACCCCTCACAGAAATTCTGCTCTTACTCTCTGTACCAAGGGCTTACTCTAGAGGAACACTTTCCTGAGCAACAACAGACTCTTTCTGGGTCTCCCTTACATCCAGAATCACCTCTGGCCCATCCGGCGGATTCCTAGACTATCCCCTTTCAGGCAAACTTACAGACTTCCTAGATAAAGGGTTAGAAGCATTCTCCTTCCCTTTGCCACACAAAAGTTTAGGAATCTTTTCCTTCTTGCTACAGGTTTCCACACCCTCAGTAGGTAACAATCACATCACCTTCATTCTCTCCTTGTGCTCTGG
This sequence comes from Caretta caretta, assembly GCF_965140235.1. Classification (NCBI taxonomy): domain Eukaryota; kingdom Metazoa; phylum Chordata; order Testudines; family Cheloniidae; genus Caretta; species Caretta caretta. Next base: position 760,354 of record NC_134206.1, read on the forward strand.
CTAGGATCTCACCCTGATTAGACAGAGTTGCTCCACCCTTCCCCAACAACACACTAGCAACAGGCAAAATACAAGCACCAGAATTGTCTGGGCTCTGGGATTTTGCATAGACACTAACTGGCTGCGACCTAGTTACAGGGCCATTCTCCCGAGCAGACCCAAACTTAGGGCCCTTTCCTTCCTGCGCTTTAGCTGAATCCAGAACCAGCTCTGAGACAACTGCACGACCCTCAACCATCAGAGGCTGAAAGGCCCCTTCTGTCTGCTCCAAAGGCAAAGAAGAGCCGGACACACTTTCTCCTTTCCCAGACACACAGCTTGGGACCTCTTTCCCCTTGTCCCAGCACACAAGGCTGGTCACAGACAACTGCTTGGAGATCAAGGTAGCTCCCTCCATAGGCAAGTCAATACCCCTGACAGACACAGGCACGTTTCCTTCCCTGTCACACTTCTCCACCCAGGTAACAGGTAAGGTCCAGGGACACTCATCTTCCGCTCTCCTCGCCTTCCCACCCTGCTGACTGGACACAGCCATCAGCTCACAAGGCTGCCTAGACTCATCCAGACTTTCCTTACCCAGCACCTTGCCACTCCCAACAGATCCCCTGTCCTGCCTGTGTCTCCCCGCACTCAGCTGGGGTCTCCGCTCCCACTGTGCTCAGCGCTGCCCTTGCTGTCCCAGTGGGGGCAGGCAGGGAGCTCGCTGCTTTCCTCACTGCATCAGAGCCAGCGTGAGCCCCCACTCCGGTGGGCAAGGGAGCGGGGAGCATCTCTCTGTCCCACCCAGTCCCAGGGGGCTGGTTACAGGCAGGCAGGTAGCCTGAGCCTAGCAGCTCCTCCCTGCTGCCAGCCAGGTCATCTGCATTTTCACTGACCATTTCCCTCTCCGCCGATTGGTCCTCTGGATTCAAATTCAAACCTTCGGCCTTTACAGGAGCAAGGCCTGGATCCTGTCCCAAAGAGACACAGTCACCCCACAACAGGGTCTCGCAGCTGATATCCTGGAGCACCCCAACGACCAGCCAGCCCCACCCCTTCTGGGTCTGCACAGGGATCTGGGCCATAGGGAAGGCGAGGGGCTTCGTCCCTGGGACCCTCACCCAGCTCACCCAGCCCCTCTGCATCTGAGGCTGTGTGACGAAGTGGGACTGTTCTTAATGTTTCCTCTGAATAGTGTGGGGGTGCCTCAGTTTCCCCTAGGCAGTTCTTAAGTATCTAGGGGGTGGGGTAAGGGTGTATGATCATTGCAGAGCCCTAGAGGGCAGGTGTGTGCAGGGGTCTGGACACAGAGAATGGCCGACACCCTGTTTCCTGGCAACTGATGGCCTGGGCCCTTCCCCCCCTGCAAGGTGAGAGCTGAAGGGTTGGAGAACAAAGGAATCAGGTGACCACCTGGCCCGGGAAAGGAACAAAGCCCAGAGGAGGAGGGGCTGGAGGGAGTTTTCAGTTTGGGGCTGGCTGGGACATGGAGTGAAGTGCAGACGTGGTTGTCTGGCTCACTGCCCCCCCAAAATGGACCCAGCTGAGGGGTCCCGTTCTCTGCACCTGCAAGCTCTGTTTTAGACCATGTTCCTGTCGTCTAATAAACCTTCTGTTTTACTGGCTGGCTGAGAGTCACGTCTGACTGCAGAGTTGGGGTGCAGGACCCTCTGGCTTCCCCAGGACCCCGCCTGAGCGGACTCGCTGGGGGGAAGCGCATGGAGGGGCAGAGGAGGCTGAATGCTCCGAGGTCAGACCCAGGAAGGTGGAAGCTGTGTGAGCTGTGTGTCCTGCAGACAGGCTGCTCCCAGAAAGGCGACTGCCCCAGAGTCCTGACTGGCTTCATGGGGAGCAGTTCCAGAGCATCGCCCAGGGACTCCGTGACAGGCTGCACCACCCAGGGCCTGACAACAGTTCTCTCTGTCCCAGGATCTCGCCACTCCAGGAATGTCTCCCCATTGACCATCACCTTCTGCTCCCACTGGGGGTCCGAGGGGCCCGACCCCAGGAAACTCCACACAGACATATCATAGAATCATAGAATATCAGGGTTGGAAGGGACCTCAGGAGGTCACCTAGTCCAACCCCCTGCTCAAAGCAGGACCAATCCCCAATTAAATCATCCCAGCCAGGGCTTTGTCAAGCCTGACCTTAAAAACCTCTAAGGAAGAAGATTCCACCACCTCCCTAGGTAACGCATTCCAGCATTTCACCACCCTCCTAGTGAAAAAGTTTTTCCTAATATCCAACCTAAACCTCCCCCACTGCAACTTGAGACCATTACTCCTTGTCCCGTCCTCTTCTACCACTGAGAATAGTCTAGAGCCATCCTCTTTGGAACCCCCTTTCAGGTAGCTGAAAGCAGCTGTCAAATCCCCCCTCATTCTTCTCTTCTGCAGGCTAAACAATCCCAGTTCCCTCAGCCTCTCCTCATAAGTCATGTGTTCCAGACCCCTAATCATTTTTGTTGCCCTTCGCTGGATTCTCTCCAATTCCTCCACATCCTTCTGGTAGCGTGGGGCCCAAAACTGGACACAGTACTCCAGATGAGGTCTCACCAGTGTCGAATAGAGGGGAACGATCACGTCCCTCGATCTGCTGGCAATGCCCCTACATATACATCCCAAAATGCCATTGGCCTTCTTGGCAACAAGGGCACACTGCTGACTCATATCCAGCTTCTCCTCCACTGTCACCCCTAGGTCCTTTTCTGCAGAACTGCTGCCGAGCCATTTGGTCCCTAGTCTGTAGCGGTGCATGGGATTCTTCTGTCCTAAGTACAGGACCATATAGGTTGGGGTCAGGAGTGGGAGCCCGTCCACCTCCCCACCCATCTGGCTGGCGGAGTCTATGGCCTTGGGACCCAGCAAGGGAGCTAGACACCGGGGCTTTTCCGCAGGGTCCCCCTGGTTCAAATCTCCAGCCTGCTCAAAGGCAGTGAGGTGGGCATCCACACACTCCCCCCCTTAACCAGGGGCAGCAATTTAGTCTCGAGGTTCCCTGTGAACTGGCCCCCCGGGATCTATCCCCACTCACCCCGGGGAGGTCCCCTAGGCCTCTCCGCTCCCCCACCGCCAGTTCACGCTGCTGCTGCTTCTGCAGCTCTTTCTCGGGCTCTTGCTGTCTCCCAGGGTCCTCTTGCTCTCTCAGACTCAGCTCCAATCCCGTCCGTCTCGATCCCCCGATGGGGAACCCGATCGTGAAGACCCCCGTCTGGTCTGGCACCCCCACACTATTCAGAGGAACCATTAAGAACAGTCCCGCTTCGTCACAGACCCGCCCTGGGGCCGGGCCACACGGCCAAGAACTCCAGGAAGTTTGGGCAGCCATAGCCCTGGCTCAGCCCCCCTGGCCCCATGCCCGGCTCAGCCGCCCCCCTGGCCTGACTCAGCCGCCCCGCCCCACCCCAGGCCTGTCTGAGCTCCCGGTCACCAGCAGTCATCAGCAGCACGTCTGTGTTTCTCTTCGCTTTTATTGAGGGGCCGGAGTCCCCCCCACCAAGTGCCAGCTCAGCCCCCCCGGCCCCATGCCCGGCTCAGCCCCCAGCCGGCTCAGCCCGGCCCCCGCCCCCCAGCTCAGCAGAGCCGGCGTTGCCGCCAGAGGGCCTGGACGCGGTGGAAGGGCAGGCGGGGGCTCAGGGCGTGGCAGAGGCTGGGGTCGGCGGAGCGGCCGGTGCGCAGGGCGCAGAGTAGGGCCGCCTTGCAGGCCTCGCGGCAGGGCTCCCGGGGCGGGTGGCCCTTGTGGAAGAGGAACCAGAAGCGCTGGAAGAGCGGCTCGTCGGCCTGGAAGCGCCGCAGGAGCCGGTCCCAGTCGGCCGGGAAGAGGCTGGGCAGCCCGTAGGCCTGGCGGGCCCGGTACAGCCGCTGCCAGCGCGGCTCAGCCCCCGGCGCGTTGGCCTCCGTCAGGTTCAGGATGAAGGTCTCGTGATCCAGGACCATGTGGGAGCTGCCGGGGTAGTCGCCATCCAGCTGGTAGACGCGGTAGCCTGGGGAGAGCAGAGAGTCACCCCCTGCGGGCCGGCGGGGCCCCGGGCGGGGAGGCCGCGGCTCGGGGGCTGGACTCACCGGGGTTGAGGTTGATGTAGGTGGTGACGCTGGGGGCCACGAAGGCCACGGAGACGGGGCGCGAGAGCGTCTCCTCGTCGTAGAACATCTCAAACTCGTCCACGTGCGTGTGCCCGAAGAACTGAGCCGCGATGGTGCCTTCGAACCTGCCGTGGGCGGAGACGGAAGTCGGGGGGCCAGGCTGCCCCCCGTGGGGCCCCGCAGCTGGGCCAGGGGCTGCCCGTGGGGGGCTGAGCCCAGCCCTGCTGCGCTCCGGCGGGGGGCCAGCGGCTCCAGGAGCTCTGGAAGGGGCGGGTGCCCTCCATTGCCAGCCGGCTGCTCGGCCATTCCCAAGGGCCCCCCTGCAGTGCCCAAGCCCAGCACCCGCTGCGGAGGCCTCGGCTGGCACTGGAGCTGCGGGTGCCTGGCACCGAGAGGCCCTGTGCTGCTGGGCCCACCCTGCCCTGAGAGCCACATCCCTGTGGGGGCGGCCAGGCCCCCGGCGGGGGGAGGGGCTGGGGCACCCCCACACCTCCAGGCCCCAGGGAGCAGAGCGAAGGCCCCAGCAGGAGGGTTACGAGCAGGCAGAGATGGAGCCTTAAGGGCCAGGGCCCCCCAAGGACACCCCAGCTTGGTCTATGCCAGGTGGAGAGCCTGGGGCTGGTCCAGTGGCTCCATGACCGGTCAGCCAGGGGGGCTCTGGGAGGGGCTGGTCAGGAGGTTCCCAGCCCTAGGGGCAGAGCAAGAACCCGGGCGTCCGGGCGGGGCTCCTGGGGGCAGGGCGAGAACCCAGGCGTCCGGGGGGGGGGGGGCTCCTGGGGGCAGGGCGAGAACCCAGGCGTCCGGGGGGGGCGGGGCGAGAACCCAGGCGTCCGGGGGGGGGGGCGGGGCAGGGCGAGAACCCAGGCGTCCGGGGGGGGCGGGGCAGGGCGAGAACCCAGGCGTCCGGGGGGGGCGGGGCTCCTGGGGGCGGGGCGAGAACCCAGGCGTCCGGGCGGGGCGGGGCTCCTGGGGGCAGGGCGAGAACCCAGGCGTCCGGGGGGGGGGGGAGGGCGAGAACCCAGGCGTCCGGGGGGGGGCGGGGCGGGGCGAGAACCCAGGCGTCCGGGGGGGGCTCACCTGTTGATGATGCGGTAATAGTTCCAGCTCCAGCTCCTCATACAATGGGCGGGGGGGATGTGCCCGATGATGTGCACCTGGGGGGCGGGGGTGTGAGTGGGAACCGCACAGATGGGCCCCCCAACAGTGACCATCCCCCACCGGGGGTCAGTGGGGGAGGGGTTCCCATTGCAGGGGGGGGCAGGCTGGGGGAGGGGAGCCCGGGGGTCAGTGGGGGAGGGGTTCCCATTGCAGGGGGGGGCAGGCTGGGGGAGGGGAGCCCGGGGGTCACTGGGGGAGGGGTTCCCATTGCGGGGGAGGGGCAGGCTGGGGGAGGGGAGCCCGGGGGTCACTGGGGGAGGGGTTCCCATTGCAGGGGAGGGCAGGCTGGGGGAGGGGAGCCCGGGGGTCAGTGGGGGAGGGGTTCCCATTGCAGGGGGCCCAGGCTGGGGGAGGGGAGCCCGGGGGTCAGTGGGGGAGGGGTTCCCATTGCAGGGGGGGCAGGCTGGGGGAGGGGAGCCCGGGGGTCAGTGGGGGAGGGGTTCCCATTGCAGGGGGGGCAGGCTGGGGGAGGGGAGCCCGGGGGTCAGTGGGGGAGGGGTTCCCATTGCAGGGGGGGGCAGGCTGGGGGAGGGGAGCCCGGGGGTCACTGGGGGAGGGGTTCCCATTGCGGGGGAGGGGCAGGCTGGGGGAGGGGAGCCCGGGGGTCAGTGGGGGAGGGGTTCCCATTGCAGGGGGGGCAGGCTGGGGGAGGGGAGCCCGGGGGTCAGTGGGGGAGGGGTTCCCATTGCAGGGGGGGCAGGCTGGGGGAGGGGAGCCCGGGGGTCAGTGGGGGAGGGGTTCCCATTGCAGGGGGGGCAGGCTGGGGGGAGGGGAGCCCGGGGGTCAGTGGGGGAGGGGTTCCCATTGCAGGGGGGGCAGGCTGGGGGAGGGGAGCCCGGGGGTCAGTGGGGGAGGGGTTCCCATTGCAGGGGGGGCAGGCTGGGGGAGGGGAGCCCGGGGGTCAGTGGGGGAGGGGTTCCCATTGCAGGGGGGGCAGGCTGGGGGAGGGGAGCCCGGGGGTCAGTGGGGGAGGGGTTCCCATTGCAGGGGGGGCAGGCTGGGGGAGGGGAGCCCGGGGGTCACTGGGGGAGGGGTTCCCATTGCAGGGGGGGCAGGCTGGGGGAGGGGAGCCCGGGGGTCAGTGGGGGAGGGGTTCCCATTGCAGGGGGGGCAGGCTGGGGGAGGGGAGCCCGGGGGTCAGTGGGGGAGGGGTTCCCATTGCAGGGGGGGCAGGCTGGGGGAGGGGAGCCCGGGGGTCACTGGGGGAGGGGTTCCCATTGCAGGGGGGGCAGGCTGGGGGAGGGGAGCCCGGGGGTCACTGGGGGAGGGGTTCCCATTGCAGGGGGGTTGAAGCTGTAACCCTGGAGTCAGCCAGCAAGGTTGGGGGAGGGGCAGTGGCCCCCAATCACCGTGCCCCGTTCCGACCCCCCGCAGACCCCTCACCTTCTCCTGCCGCCCCTCGGCCGCCTGCAGGACCCCCACCAGCCACTGCAGCTGCCCGGCCGGGTCGGTGGCGTTGATCAGGAGCCAGAAATTGGCCTCGGAGCAGAAATTCATGTTGAGGGAGACGAGCCGCAGGCCGGGCCGGAGCTGCAGGGTGTAGAACCCGCCGAGTCTGCGGGGGGGGGGAGGTGAGATCCCGGCTGGGGGGCCCTGCCCCCCTGAGCGCCAGCCCCGCCCCCCCATCGGGGCCCTGCCCCCCTGAGCACCAGCCCCCCCCCTCTGGGCCCTGCCCCCCTGAGCGCCAGCCCCGCCCCCCATCGGGGCCCTGCCCCCCTGAGCACCAGCCCCGCCCCCCATCGGGGCCCTGCCCCCCCTGAGCACCAGCCCCGCCCCCCATCGGGGCCCTGCCCCCCTGAGCGCCAGCCCCCTCCCATCGGGGCCCTGCCCCCTCCGAGCCCCAGACCCCCAGTCCTCAGGGCCCTGCCCCCCTGAGCCCCAGCCCTGACCCCCATCAGGGCCCTGCCCCCCCGGGCACCAGCTGCCCCCATCTCCCCCAGTCCTTGGGGCCCTGCCCCCCCCCCAAGCACCAGCCCCCTCCCATCGGGGCCCTGCCCCCCCTGAGCCCCAGCCCCCCCCAGTCCTCGGGGCCCTGCCCCCCTGAGCCCCAGCTCCCCCCACCTCCCGCAGCCCTCAGGGCCCTGCCCCTCGGCCCCCTTTCCTCACCAGCCAGTTCCCCTATCTCTCCATACCCCCCAGCCCCTGCCCCACCTGAGGGTCTCCAGCGCCTCGGGGGGCAGCCAGTCCTCCCAGGCCTCGGCCATGGCGCCGTAGAGCCAGGCGGAGGACTGGTTGCCGTGGACGTAGGGCGGGGGGAAGCCGTTGACCGGCGCGGCCTCGTGGTTGCCCACGGCGGGGTAGACGGGCAGGGGCGCCAGGTACTTGCGCAGCAGGGCGCTGAGGGTGCGCAGCGCCAGGAGCTGGTCGGTGCGGCTCTGCTGCCAGACGTTGTGGGCGGGCAGGTCGCCCGTCCAGTAGGCCAGCTGCCAGGGGGGGGCCGCGCGCCAGGTGCTGCAGCAGGTTCTCGATGGTGTGCAGCGGCAGGTCACACTTGCTGTACTCGCCCCAGTAGCCGGCGCCCGCCTGGGGGGGCCCCTGCGCCCGGCCCCCCCCGGCAGCACAGCGGGTCCTTGCAGGCCGGGTCGCTGCCCGGTGCGTAGGCCCGGTCCCAGTGCAGGTCGGTGAGGAAGAGCAGGCGGGCTGTGGGGGCGCCGGGCGGGGGGGGGCGCGGGCGGCTCCACCGGCGGCTTGGGCGTGCCGGGCAGCGTCACGTTCCAGTCGGAGAGGATGTCCCAGTGCCCGCAGCCGGCGCCCACCAGCAGCCCGCAGATCTCGGCCGGCCGCAGCACCGAGCGCACCCAGGCCGACACCATGTCCTTCTCAAAGAGCCGGGTGGCGTCCTGGCAGACCTCCCGCCGCGCCAGCCGCAGCTCCGTGCAGACGCTCGCCGCCAGGCGCCCGAGGCGGGCCTCGCTCGACTGCATCTGCAAGACGCCACGGGGTCAGGGCAGGTGCCCAGCCTCCGGTGCCCCTCACAAGGCTCCCTCTGCACTTGGGCTCTGCCCGGGGCCCGGGCGCCGTGATCCTGCCCCACGCCCACGGGACGCCCCGCCGCAGCCCCACACGCTGACCCCGGGGCGGGGGGGACTCCGCTCGTCTCAAGGCTTCTCAGCCCAGGGCAGGGGCTGGTTCCCCGCGGGGACGGCAGGTTCCCCGCCAGACTCGCCCGCAGCCCTGGCATCTCTGCCCAAGGGCCCCCAGGCCTTGTGGGGGGCGCAGGAGCGGGTCAAGGCCCCGGGAAGGGGGGGAAAGCGGGGCAGGCTCTGCCCTCGACAAGGACCACAGGGCCAGTCAGTCCCCCATCGGCTCGGCGCGGCCCCCGGGGGTCAGCCACCGGCAGATGTGGCGGGGGGCGGGGGCAGGTGGAGGCCGAGCCAAGGGTCCTGCCTCACACAGCCAGGCAGAGCTGGCCGTGCACGATGCCGCAGGTACCGCACTGGGGCTGGACCAGCGGGGGGCAGGGGGCCTGTTGAGGGGCTCCGGGAGGGGGTCACTGCAGCACTGCCGGGGGGCCATATGCTCAGGGCACAAGGGGCTCTGAGCAACTGTCCTGGCAGCTGGGGCCCAGGATTTCTCTGCTGCTGGGGCAGGACCCAGGACACCTGGCCTGAGGGCGCATCGCTGGGATAGGACCCTGCTGTGGGGCTCAGAGCGAGGGCCACCAGGTGGGCAGACACCCTTAACTCTGCCCCGCTCTCCCACCAGCCTGCCGGCCTCTGCACAAGGGGAGACACAGCTGTGCCACGGGTGACAGCAAACACGTCCCGCTCCGACAACCGGGGGGGGGCTGGGTTCAGATCCTGGCTTCTGCCACAGACCCACAGGGTACCCAGCCCTGTCCCATCCAGCAGCCTCAGTTTCCCTCTGTAACACAGGGGAAACGAGGACAGACTCCGGGGGCTGGGAGGAGAAACTGTTCCCAGCAGGCACTGGGGGGGTTGGGGGGCGGCGGAGGTCAGCGAGGCAGGCAGCGGGTCCCGATCCCGGAGCCCCCATGGAGCAGGCTGCCCAGCCCCACGGATGATTGTATCTCGCACCAAAGCTGGGACGGGCACCTCACACCGCTGTCAGACGCTAACACCAGAGCCGGGGAGGGAACCCAGGCATCCTGGCTCCCAGCCCCCCCCGCCGCTCTACCCCATCAGACCTCGCTCCCCACCCAGAGCCGGGAGGGAACCCAGGCATCCTGGCCCCCCCGCCGCTCTACCCCATCAGACCTCGCTCCCCACCCAGAGCCGGGAGGGAACCCAGGCATCCGGTGGGGGAGGGGGAGGCGGAATGACGCTCTCCGGAACCGGCGGTTCCCTTCGGAGCGGAGCAGAGGCAGGTCCCGGCCCGGGGGTCCGGCCCGAGGCGGCGGTGGGGGGCGGCGGGCGCTACCTGCACGCCCAGGTCGATGGCGGAGAAGAGGACGCGGCAGGCCGCGCAGCTCAGGTTTCTCCAGCCGAACTGCGCCCCCGCGGCCGCCAGCTGCTCCCGCAGCGGGGCCGGGCCCCAGGCGCCGGGCCGGGCCGAGCCGAGCCGGGCCAGCGGCACCAGCCAGGCCAGAGCCAGCAGCAGCCCGGCGGCCCCAGCCATGGCGAGTCCGGCAGCAGCGCCGAGCCCGCAGCGCCCGCCCAGGAAGCGCCCCGCCGGGCCCCGCCCGGGCCCTGCCCCCCCCAGCTCCCGCCCCCCAGGAGCTCCCCGCCCGGGCCCTGCCCCCCCCAGGAGCTCCCCGCCGGGCCCCGCCCGGGAACTCCCCCCCCCCCCCCCAGGAGCTCCCCCCTGCACGTGGCCTCGGACCCGAACTGCTCCCCGCTGGCCCGGCCCCGACTCCCACCACCCCACCTGGCTGCAGCCCCCGGGGGGGGGCGCGGGACTCCGGCCTCCCCCTCAGCTGTGGGAAGGCTGGAGGGTGAGGGGGGTGGGAACCAGAACTCCTGGGTTCTCTCCCCGGCTCTGGGGGGGGGCGGTGGGATAGAGCCGGGACTCCGGGGTTCTCTCCAGGAGAGGGAACTCGGGGGGTGGGCGCCAGGACTCCTGGGTTCTCACCAGGCGGGGGGGGGAAGCTGGGACTCCTGGGTTCTCTCGGGGGGGGGGAACTCATGGGGGGGAATCTCTCCAACAAGACCCTGTTTGCAACTATTTATCATGACTTTAAAACTTGGTGCCCCTCCCTGTTCGAGAGAACGCGCCGCAGGGCATTGTGGGGGCTGTAGTGTCGGGGGGGGGGCACCGCGGGGCATTGTGGGGGTCACTGGGGGGGCACCGCGGGGCATTGTGGGGCTGTGGGGTCACTGGGGGGGCAATGAGGGGCATTGTGGGGGCTGTGGGGTCACTGAGGGGGCACCGTGGGGCATTGGGGGGGCTGGGGGGGCACTGCTGGGCATTGTGGGGCTGTGGGGTCACTGGGGGGGCACTGCGGGGCATTGTGGGGGCTGTGGGGTCACTGGGGGGCACCGTGGGGCATTGTGGGGCTGTGGGGTCACTGAGGGGCATTGTGGGGGCTGTGGGGTCACTGAGGGGGCACCGTGGGGCATTGTGGGTCTGTGGGGTCACTGGGGGGGGGCACCACGGGGTATTGTGGGGCTGTGGGGTCACTGGGGGGGCACCGAGGGGATTGTGGGGCTGGGGGGTCACTGAGAGGCATTGTGGGGGCTGTGGGGGTCACTGGGGGGGGCCAGCGCAGGGCATTGTGGGGGCTGGGGGGGCACCGCTTGGCATTGTGGGGCTGTGGGGTCACTGGGGGGGGCACCGCGGGGCATTGTGGGGCTGTGGGGTCACTGGGGGGGCACTGAGGGGCATTGTGGGGGCTGTGGGGTCACTGAGGGGGCACCGTGGGGCATTGTGGGGGCTGGGGGGGCACCGCTGGGCATTGTGGGGCTGTGGGGTCACTGGGGGGCACCGTGGGGCATTGTGGGGGCTGTGGGGTCACTGGGGGGGCACCGTGGGGCATTGTGGGGCTGTGGGGTCACTGGGGGGGCACCACGGTGTATTGTGGGGCTGGGGGGGCACCGAGGGGATTGTGGGGGCTTTAGTGTCTCGTTGAATCCCTGACTGGGATGTGCTTCTGCCAGGTGCTCTGTTACCTGCAGCAGTTTGGGCTCCCACTTCTCGTGGCTCTCTGGGCCTGAGGGACCCAACTCCCCTCCCCTGGTGGGCCTCAGGGTCACAGCCTGTGAGGAAGGGGGACTGTTCTTAATGTTTTCTCCAAATACTGGGTGTGTGCCTCAGTTTCCCCTGTGCATTTCTTAAGTCTCTAGGTGGGGGGATAAGGGGGTGTGATTGTCGCAGAGCCCTAGAGGGCCAGTGGGATGGTGTCTGCACAGAGAATGGCCGACACCCTGTTTCCTGGCCACTGAGGGCCTGGCCCTTCCCCTGCAAAGGTGCAAGTTGAAGGTTGTAATGAGGCTGGTTCTGGCGGGACCCAGCTGAGAGGTGCCAATTCAGGACAAATTGCTTCAAGCAGGGCAGTTACAGCCCCAGGCTGGGGTTTCTGTGCACACCAAAGCAAACCAAACCAGCCAGACAGAGAAGACTTTGGTTTTACCCCGCTGGTTAACTACAAGTCACACAAGCCTTTCCCTTAGACACTGCGGTTTCCCAGTATCCCCACCAAGGTCTCTCGTTATGGGGACAAATGGTTATGAAAACCAGTACCCCAGTAAAAGGAAAAAGGTTCTCTCAATCCCAAAGGACCAAGCCCCAGACCCAGGTCAATATACAAATCAGATCTTACCCCCAAATCACGCTGTTGCCAATCCTTTCGAATCTAAAATCTAAAGGTTTATTCATAAAAAATATTCTGGACTTCAGAAAAGCAGACTTTGACTCCCTCAGGGAACTGATGGGCAGGATTCCCTGGGAGAATAACATGAGGGGGAAAGGAGTCCAGGAGAATTGGCTGTATTTAAAAGAATCCTTATTGAGGTTACAGGGACAAACCATCCCGATGTGTAGAAAGAATAGTAAATATGGCAGGCGACCGGCTTGGCTTAACAGTGAAATTCTTGCTGATCTTAAATACAAAAAAGAGGCTTACGAGAAGTGAAAGATTGGACAAATGACCAGGGAAGAGTATAAAAATATTGCTCGGGCATGCAAGAGTGAAATCAGGAAGGCCAAATCACACCGAGAGTTGCAGCTAGCAAGAGATGTGAAGAGTAACAAGAAGGGTTTCTTCAGGTATGTTAGCAACAAGAAGAAAGTCAAGGAAAGTGTGGGCCCCTTACTGAATGAGGGAGGCAACCTAGTGACAGAGGATGTGGGAAAAGCTAATGTACTCAATGCTTTTTTTGCCTCTGTCTTCACGAACAAGGTCAGCTCCCAGACTACTGCACTGGGCAGCACAGCATGGGGAGGAGGTGACCAGCCCTCTGTGGAGAAGGAAGTGGTTTGGGACTGTTTAGAAAAGCTGGACGAGCGCAAGTCCATGGGGCCGGATGTGCTGCATCCGAGAGTGCTAAAGGAGTTGGCGGATGTGACTGCAGAGCCATTGGCCATTATCTCTGAAAACTCATGGCAAATGGGGGAAGTCCCGGACGACTGGAAAAAGGCTAATGTAGTGCCCATCTTTAAAAAAGGGAAGAAGGAGGATCCTGGGAACTACAGGCCAGTCAGCCTCACCTCGGTCCCTGGAAAATTCATGGAGCAGGTCCTCAAGGAATCAATTCTGAAGCACTTAGAGGAGAGGAAAGTGATGAGGAACAGTCAGCATGGATTCACCAAGGGCAAGTGTCAAGGTTCCTTCCCCACTCTGAACTCTAGGGTACAGATGTTGGGACCTGCATGAAAACCTCCTAAGCTTACTTTTACCAGCTTAGGTTAAAACTTCCCCAAGGTACAAACTATTTTACCCTTTGCCTTTGGACTTTCGCTGCCACCACCAAACGTCTAACCAGTATATTACTAGGAAAGGGTCCGTTTGGAAATGTCTTTCCCCAAAAATCCTCCCTTACCTTTACACCCCCTTTCCGGGGAAGGTTTGATAAAAATCCTCACCAATTTGCATAGGCGACCACAGACCCAAACCCTTGGATCTTAAGAACGATGAAAAAGCATTCAGGTTCATAAAAGAAGAATTTTAATAGAAGAAAAAGTAAAAGAATCACCCCTGTAAAATCAGGATGGTAAATACCTCACAGGGTAATTAGATTCAAAACATAGAGAATCCGTCTAGGCAAAACCTTAAGTTACAAAAAGACACAAAAACAGGAATATCCATTCCATTCAGCACACCTTATTTTTTCAGCCATTTAAAGGAATCAGAATCTAACGCATATCTAGCTAGATTACTTACTAAGTTCTAAGACTCCATTCCTGTTCTGTCCCCGGCAAAAGCGTCACACAGACAGACACAGACCCTTTGTTTCTCCCCCCCCTCCAGCTTTGAAAGTATCTTGTCTCCTCATTGGTCATTTTAGGTCAGGTGCCAGCGAGGTTACCTTTAGCTTCTTAACCCTTTACAGATGAGAAGGGTTTTTCCTCTGGCCAGGAGGGATTTTAAAGGTGTTTACCTTTCCCTTTAAATTTATGACACGCCCCCCAAATCTCAGCTAGGGTGAAACGCTGGCTGGGATTTCTTCCTGGAGCTCAAGGAAAAAACAGAGTTAATAAGACACATCCACCTCTAAATATACTACCAAGTACATAAAGACTAACAATATTTTCCACATCTCAAGGACGATTTTAACCAGTTGATTCTGGGAAACTTGCACGGGAGAGTGCATAAGCCACTTTGTCAGAAGCTCCTGAGATGTGTTGGATGTCGAAATCAAAATCTTGGAGAGCTAAACTTCACTGAATAAGTTTTTTGTTATTTCCCATGGTGGTATGAAGCCACCGTAGCGCAGCATGGTCGGTTTGCGGGTGGAAACGCTGTCCCCAAACATATGGGCGTAGCTTTTCCAGAGCGTAGACAATGGCGTAACATTCTTTTTCACTGACTGACCAGTGGCTTTCCCTCTCAGACAGCTTCTTGCTGAGAAACACGACAGGGTGGAATTCTTGATCAGGTCCTTCCTGCATTAAAACTGCTCCCACACCACGCTCGGACGCATCTGTGGTTACTAGGAACGGTTTGTCAAAGTCTGGGGCCCTTAGTACAGGGTCAGACATGAGTGTCGCTTGAAGCTGGTTAAAGGCCTTCTGACACTTTTCGGTCCACTGAACAGCATTTGGCTGTTTCTTTTTGGTTAGGTCTGTCAGTGGGGCGGCGATTTGGCTGTAGTGCGGTACAAATCATCTGTAATAACCGGCCAAGCCTAAGGAGGATTGAACCTGTTTCTTTGACTTTGGGACAGGCCACTTTTGGATGGCATCCACTTTTGCCTGTAGGGGGCTGATAGTTCCTTGACCCACCTGGTGTCCAAGGTAAGTCACTCTGTTGATCCTATTTGACACTTCTTAGCCTTAACAGTTAGTCCTGCCTCCCTTATGCGCTCAAGGACTTTTTGTAGATGTTCCAGGTGGTCTGCCCAGGAATCTGAAAATATGGCCACGTCGTCAAGGTAGGCGACTGCATATTCTCCTAATCCCGCTAGGAGACCATCTACAAGTCTTTGGAAGGTGGTGGGGGCATTTCGGAGCCCGAAAGGGAGTACATTAAATTCATACAGCCCGAGATGGGTGGTGAAGGCTGACCTTTCCTTGGCAGATTCATCTAGCGGTACCTGCCAGTACCCCTTGGTTAAGTCCAAGGTAGAGATGAACTGGGCCCGTCCCAGTTTCTCTAATAGTTCATCTGTGCGTGGCATTGGATAGTTGTCTGGGCGAGTTACAGCATTTAGCTTACGGTAGTCCACGCAAAAACGTATTTCCCCATCTGGTTTGGGAACTAGAACCACTGGAGATGCCCATGCACTTCCAGAGGGGCGGATTACACCCATCTGTAACATATCCTGGATCTCCCGTTCTATAGCAGTTTTAGCTTGAGGAGACACCCGGTAAGGTTGGGCTCTAATTGGGTGAGCATTCCCTGTGTCAATGGAGTGGTATGCCCGTTCAGTCAGTCCTGGGGTGGCTGAGAACGTTGGCGCGTAGCTAGTGCACAGCTCCTGGATCTGCTGTCGCTGCATACGCCCAAGGGTCATGGAGAGGTTCCCCTCTTCCACACCACCAGCACATTTCCCTTCGTAGTAGACACCTTCGGGCCACTCAGCGTCGTCTCCTCCCTGGGCCGTAAACTGACAAGCCTTTAACTCTCTGGAATAAAAGGGCTTTAGAGGATTAATAGGGTACACCTTAGGCTTTCGATTGGAGGTGGGGGATGCTATGAGATAATTAACAGCTCCCAGGCGCTCCTGGACCGTGAATGGCCCTTCCCACGATGCTTCCATTTTATGGGCCTGGAGCGCCTTTAAGACCATGACCTGGTCCCCTACTTTAAAGGAACGCTCTCTGGCATAAAGAAAAGGAGGACTTGTGGCACCTTAGAGACTAACCAATTTATCTGAGCATGAGCTTTCGTGAGCTACAGCTCACTTCATCGGATGCATCTCAAAGCTCATGCTCAGATAAATTGGTTAGTCTCTAAGGTGCCACAAGTCCTCCTTTTCTTTTTGCGAATACAGACTAACACGGCTGTTACTTTGAAAGCTCTCTGGCATGTTTATCATACCAGGCTTTTTGCTCTTTTTGAGCATCCTGTAGGTTTTCTTTAGCAAGGACTAAAGAGGTTCGGAGGGTGTTTTGTAGGTTGTTACAAAGTCCAGAATGTTCGTTCCTGGAGAAGGTGTAAATCCCTCCCATTGCTGCTTCCCCAACTGTAATGGCCCCTTAACCTCACGGCCAGATACAAGTTCAAATGGGGAAAACCCTAAACTGGGGTGTGGTACAGCTCTGCAGGCAAAGAGCAACTGCTGCAACACTAGGTCCCAATCACTGGAGTGCTCATTTACGAATTTACGTATCATGGCCCCCAAAGTTCCATTAAACTTCTCCACCAGGCCATTTGTTTGATGGTGGTAAGGAGTGGCAACCAAGTGATTTACCCCATGAGCTTTCCAGAGGTTTTCCATAGTTCCTGCCAGGAAATTAGTTCCTGCATCTGTGAGGATGTCGGAGGGCCAACCTACCCTAGCAAAAATGTCTGCTAGTGCCTGGCACACACTTCTAGCCCTGGTGTTGCTTAGAGCTACTGCTTCCGGCCATCGGGTGGCAAAATCCATGAAAGTCAGTATGTACTGCTTTCCTCTGGGTGTCTTTTTCGGGAAAGGACCCAGAATATCCACAGTTACTCGCTGAAATGGAACTTCAATGATGGGGAGTGGCTGGAGAGGGGCTTTGACCTGCTCTTGGGTTTTTCCCAGTCTTTGGCATACTTCACAAGACCGGACATAGGTAGAAACATCCTTGCCCATTCCCTCCCAGTGGAATGACCCCCCCAAACGGTCTTTGGTCCTGTTCACCCCAGCATGGCCACTAGGATGATCGTGGGCTAAGCTCAAGAGCTTGACCCGGTACTTAGTTGGAACTACCAACTGTCTCTGAGGATGCCAGTCTTCCTGGTGTCCACCAGAAAGAGTTTCCTTGTATAAAAGTCCCCTTTCTGCAACAAACCTGGATCGATTAGAAGAGCTGAGAGGTGGTGGGTTGCTCCGTGCTGCCGTCCAAGCTCTCTGGAGGCTTTCATCTGCTTCCTGTTCGATCTGGAACTGTTCCCTTGATGCTGGAGACATCAGTTCCTCATTGGATTGTGGACCTAGGCTTGGTCCCTCTGTAAGTGATGTAGGGGATGGGGCTGTTTGGGAAAAAGGGTTTCCCTCCCGTCTAGGGTTGGGAGGGTAGCCTTCCCTGGACTTCTGTATTAGCCAAACAAACACAGAGTCAGGACTCTTAGATAAAATGAGGCACTTTAATGCTAGCAAGTACGACAGCTGAAGGGCTCGCCAATTCCTACACAGAGGAAAATGGCGAAGCCCAGAACAAAGAACAAGGTAGAGCTTTTATAGCTTGGTTCAACATACTTTGTGATATCTCTTCCAGTTCAAACCGGTCAACCCCTGTTGGTCTGAGTCCTGAGGAGTGAACATGGAGGCCCATCTGTATAAGGAATTCTTTCCCCAAACGGGAAGTACAGGTTACACATAGTTCAAATTCTTTCTACCCATAAACGTAGGGAAAGGACAGATAAGCATAGAAAAAAGACAGAAGCCTAGCTTTACATGATTATAGGGTTGTTTTCTGGTTCTTTTCTTTATCAGTTCCCCCCTTTGAGCCTAAACATAATTATCTTACATGGCTCATTATTCATTGTTTAACATGTTCATATGCTTTTCATCTTGGTTAACGCCACCCTTTCTTACATATAATATTTTCCCTGGGCTCATGGCTTTTGTACATACCCGGTGGAAGAGGGCACAACAACTGGACACACAGCAGAACAGCAGACTCACAATCATAAGGAATCCCACTCCATACACAAACAAGGTTTTTAGCCATCCAAAGTTAGGCAACCAGCTGGTAAGACAGCCCCATAAGTCAAAGCCCACACTGGGAGAAATATAGGCCTGCTTATGGAAGAAGGCTGACACGTTTGCAATTATATTTGTATCCGTGACTATGCGTCTGCTTTGATTCACATAAAGGCAGCATGAGGCATTGAGAAATGTGCACACCCCTCCCTGTGCACTTAAAAGTTGATCCAGGGCCAACCTATTCTGCATACTGTAGCGAGCTAGTGAGTTTATTTCTTCTTGCAGAGCTTGGAGTGCATCTCAAGTGGCGTTCGCAAATATTTCCATTTCGGCTGACATATTTTTTAGAGCATATTCAAGTTGGCCCACCCCTACCCACGGAAAAAGAATACAGAAGGCTTGCATACCTGCACTGCCTTCCTCGACAATAGGATTATAACTGGTATCTCGATGGGTTCTTCGAGTTGTGTCTTTGATGTTCATTAAATTTCTACGATGCATCCCTCCTGGCCAGGCAAAGGCCACCGTGCATCTTCCTAACCAATTTGGGGGCAAGGTTTTTCCTGCCCAGGTGCCACATACCCACCATAAATGGTGATCTCCTAATACTATGCTATAGCTGCCTTTCTTGCCCCCTGAATTCTGAGAAACGTCCTGCAATAGTCCTATCAGGGACGAAGCATCATCATGATTGGTTCCTATGCCTCCCTGATTCCGCACTGTAAGGTTGGCGAACTGGGTCATATTTTCTCGGAGGATGTACCCCACATAGCCACCAGCTTGGTTATAGTTGGTCACCTCAGCACCATTGGGATATTGCAAGAGGGTAGTACTTGCATTCATTCCCAAAATTGAATTTTCTCACATTGGGCTTTTGGGTATTTTCCCAGAGTAGTTTTACCTTGAGAGAGCAGTGACCTTTTCTCTACGCACAAGGGGGCCTTAACAAGCAAGTCTGGGCGATGGTTTGGGATCCACTTCCTAAAATCCATGGGTCCCCTGCCCCTTTTTCCCTTTTGGCCGTACCACACCAAACCATTTTGCCAAGAATCAAGGAGTACTGGAACCGGCAAAATGGGGAACCCTTGCAATGAATGGGAGGAGAAGTGGGAACACACCCAACAATCACTAACATTCCAGGAGTTGGTTAGATTTTGGGCTAATTGTAAAAACGTATTTTTATCCCAACCCCCCAGGGCAAGGTTCCAGGTTAATGCCCATAACCATATATACATTGTAAACACTAACAACTACAAACAAAACACAAGGTAAAACAAATTGTGACAGTATAACCAATGCCCCAGAATTCTGTAACTGCTTCTGATCCCGCTGACCGACCGGTACACAGTTCATGTAGGAGCAACGGTCGCGATGGCAGTCGTTGGAGACGTTGGAGCAGGAACCCTTTTACAGTGGCTGCAGTGCACCCATCTGTCGATGCCCTCGATCTTTATCGCAGTCGGAGTAGTCAGAAGGACTTGAGCAGGGGCCGACCACCGTGGTTCCAGGCAATGCTTCCTTCGATGGATTTTAACACAGACAAAGTTACCTGGAAAAAGAGAGCGTGCACAAGTATCAAGTGATAAAGTTTGGGCATCCCTTACTTTGGCCCATGCATCACTCAACGCATCTTGCAACATGTGACAGTAACCTGCCAATTTATCTTGTCCTGCCATTAATGAAGTTTTCGCTGGAACAAACCCGTTTGTACTGGTTAGGGGGATTGGCAAGGGTCGGCCAAATAGAATTTCGAATGGTGTCAACGAGTGTTTCCTCTAGGGTGTATTACGCAGGTTGGTTAACACTATGGGTAACGCTTCACGCCACTGTAATCCAGTCTGCTCACATAGCTTTGCTAATTGGGTTTTTATCAACCCATTCACCCTTTCCACTTTTCCTGAACTTTGTGGATGATAGGGGGTATGCAAGGCCTGTTTTATGCCTAGGGCCTTCGCTAAGTGTGGAATAATTTGGGAAGTGAAATGGGATCTTTGGTCACTTTCCAAACGAGTCATTACTCCAAAGCGGGGAACTATATCCTTGAGGAGACACTTTGCTACGGATACTGCATCTGCTTTTCGAGTGGGGAACGCCTCAACCCATCCTGAAAAAAGGTCAACCAGGACAAGCAAGTGTTTTAGTCCTGTCAATGGTGGTAAGTCCATGAAGTCCATCTGGACCACAGCAAATGGGTACTCAGGCAGTTTGCTATGTCCCATAACTTGTGGTTTGATTGCTCCTTGATGATTATATCGTTGACACAACCCACACTGTGCTGTGATGGCCTTCGCAGCTGCATGGACCCCCGGAGCAAAAAACAATTTCTCCATCTGAGCCACCACTCCCCCCTTTCCCAGGTGCGAGGCTGAATGGAGTGCCTGGGAAACCTGAGGGAGGAGTTGTCTTGGAAGAACCGGACGACCATCCGGGCTGACATAGAGGTTGTCCTCATTCCAGTGGCATCCAATGGACTTCCAACGGTTAACTTCGGCCAGGGGTGTTGTCTGCTGGGCAGAGAGTAGAACAGCTGGCGTCACTGGTTGCAGTAGCGGGGGGCCAAAAAGGGGAAAGGGGCTGGAACCCCGTGGAGGGCAGCAGACGGGCCGCCGAATCGGCTGCAGCATTTCCCTTGGAACCCTCATCTGGCACGCGGGAGTGGCCCTTACAGTGCGTAACTGAAACAGCCGCAGGAAGTTGAATAGCCTCTAACAAGGCAGAGATCTGGGAACCACAGGAAGTCAGGAACCCACGATGTTTCCAAAGTTGTCCAGTAGAGTGGCCCTCTGAAAAGGCATATTTAGAATCGGTGTAGACGGCCACAGGCCTGGTTTCAGCTAATTGGCGGGCTCGCACAAGGGCCACGAGTAGGTAAGACATGCGCTTCAGCGTGGTCATTAGGGTAACAATTGCATAGCAACTCGTACGGCTCCAAACTCGTCCCAACGGGTGGATCCATCACAAATCAGTTGGAGGTCAGGATTCTGCAATGGAACGTCTGGGAGATCAGGACGGGGCATGGAGATCAAATCCACCAAGTGCAGGCAATTATGAGGTTCCCCGTCCTCAGGCAGAGGCAAGAGGGTTGCAGGATTCAGGACTTCGCAGCGGCGTAAGGTGACAGTCTGATTGGCGAGCAAGGCCAACTCGTCCTTGGCCAACCTGGCTGCTGTGAGGTGTTGCGTGGATCCACGATTGAGAAGTGCTGCAATGGCATGAGGCTCCGGAACTAGAAGAGAGTGACCCAAGGTAAGCCCCGAAGATTTTTCAACCAACACGGCGGCAGCCGCAACAGCGTGGAGACAAGGCGGAAGACCCTGAGCGACTGGGTCAAGAAGGACCAAAAAATAAGCCACCAGTCGCTGGCCAGGTCCAAAGGGCTGAGTTAGCACTCCAGACACCGTGCCATCTCGTTCATGGCAGAATAAGGTGAAAGGCTTCGCGTAATCCTGTCTGCCCAGAGCTGGTGCAGAAGTTAATGCTTGTTTGAGGGCTGTGAGGGCATTGTCGTGTAGAGCCGTCCATGGCAGGGGCTCGGGAACGGAATCCAGCAGCAAACCAGTGAGGGGGTGCCCTAACTCCGCATAAGCCGGAATCCAGGCTCTACAATAGCCACTTGCCCCTAGTAACTGGCGGAGTTGTTTTTTTGTGGTAGGCCTAGACATGCCCAGAACGCTTCAATCCTGTCTTGAGTGAGCGCAGTAGAGGCATAAGAAATACGGTGCCCTAAATATTCCACCTCGGGTTGGGCAAACTGTAGGTTGAAAAGTGCCACCTTGTGACCTTTTTCGGCCAATGCAAAGAGAAGGATTCGAGTGTCTTGTGCACAGGCATCCTTGGCTGTAGAGCATAATAGCAGATCATCAACATATTGTATCAAAGTAGAACCCATAGCCAATGAAATAGAGTCCAGATCTCGTTTTAAATACTGGCTGAAGATGGTAGGGCTGAGGGAGGCGGGACCACACATATTGACGTCCGTCAAAGGTAAAGGCAAATAGGAACTACGAGTCTGGGTGCACAGGGATGCTGAAAAATGCTGAAGACAGATCAATCACGGAGAAATAAGTAGCTCCTGGGGGAATAGCAGTCAAAACAGTTGCAGGATTGGGAACAACCGGAGCTCTCAGAATCACAATAGCATTGATCAAGCAGAGGTCATGCATGAAGCGGTAAACCGGCTTGCCATCAGGGCCAGGCTTGGGTTTCCTAAGAGGAAGGATCGGTGTATTACAGGAGCTGGTAGTTTCTTTCATGATTCCTTGGGTTAAAAGCTGTTGTAGGACTGCCCGAATACCCTCTATGGCCTCTTTGGGTAATGGATATTGCATCTTTCGGGGCAGAGGGACGCCTGTATGGTAAGTGATACAAACTGGTTCCGCTGACTTTAGAAGTCCAGTTTCAGTGGAAGTTGTGGCCCACAATGCTTCAGGAATTCCAGATAACTCAACAGGGGCAGTGGGGGCAGTTGTGGTAGCTAACAATGCCATTACCGTACCTTCAGGGACAGAAATAGGGACTGAGAGGTTTAGCCCATCCAGGCTGCAAAAGACAGTTGCTCGTAGTTTACATAGCAAGTGTCTGCCTAGTAGATTCGCAGGAGAGGAGGTCGCAATTAAAAGGCCATGGTCCTCCGATAACGGGCCAAGCTGGACTGTTTGCTCCGCAGTTAGAGGAAGGGCGCACACGGTGCCACCAACACCTTTAGCCTTTACAGTTGCAGCAGCAGTAGGATGGCTGGGGTCCTGTAGAGTACTTCTCTCTGCTCTGGTGTCAACCAACACTGAATAAGTTTTTCCTCCCACCACAACAGGAAGTTCCGGATGGTTTGCATCCAGCTGCACTGTCCAAGAAGTGGAGGGGGTTTCTGGCGGGGGGAGCGAGGCATAGTGGGCGGCTAGCTTTCAATCAGTACCTCCTTCTTCTTGCCCCCTTTCCTGAACCCTTTGGTAGGCTTGCATAAGAGGGTCAGCTGACTGGGCGGGGGTAATTCGGACACTGGGCAGCCCAGTGTCCCTTTTGCCGGCACCGCCGGCACTCATCTGGCCCTGCCCTCCTGGGCCGTGGCTGGAAGTTCTGACCTTGTGGTTCCCATCCCTGGGTAGAGCTGCCTCCCCTTCCGCCTCATCCCCGAAAGCCTCCCCTCCTACAGCTGGCGTCTCATCCCCGAAAGCCGTCTTGGAGCCCTTGCAACTGCAGATTAAGAAGCTTCTCGGACCTCCTAGTGTCTAATTCCTTTCTATTTCTCCAAGCATGGGCTGCTAAACCCACCACCTCCTCCAGCGTTTTGTTTTCATAAGCTGGTTGACTACACACATACTTCCTGCACTTAGGACAGAAGAATCCAATGCACCGCTACAGACTAGGGACCGAATGGCTCAGCAGCAGTTCTGCAGAAAAGGACCTAGGGGTGACAGTGGACGAGAAGCTGGATATGAGTCAACAGTGTGCCCTTGTTGCCAAGAAGGCCAATGGCATTTTGGGATGTATAAGTAGGGGCATTGCCAGCAGATCGAGGGACGTGATTGTTTCCCTCTATTCGACACTGGTGAGGCCTCATCTGGAGTACTGTGTCCAGTTTTGGGCCCCACACTACAACAAGGATGTGGATAAATTGGAGAGAGTCCAGCGAAGGGCAACAAAAATGATTAGGGGTCTGGAACACATGACTTATGAGGAGAGGCTGAGGGAACTGGGATTGTTTAGTCTGCGGAAGAGAAGAATGAGGGGGGATTTGATAGCTGCTTTCAACTACCTGAGAGGTGGTTCCAGAGAGGATGGTTCTAGACTATTCTCAGTGGTAGAAGAGGACAGAACAAGGAGTAATGATCTCAAGTTGCAGTGGGGGAGGTTTAGGTTGGATATTAGGAAAAACTTTTTCACTATGAGGGTGGTGAAACACTGGAATGTGTTACCTAGGGAGGTGGTAGAATCTCCTTCCTTAGAAATTTTTAAGGTCAGGCTTGACAAAGCCCTGGCTGGGATGATTTAATTGGGGATTGGTCCTGCTTTGAGCAGGGGGTTGGACGAGGTGACCTCCTGAGGTCCCTTCCAACCCTGATATTCTATGATTCTGAGCAAATGGCAATAAGTTTTCTACATACTGGCCGAACACTTGTGTTTTTGCTACGGGGAGGTTGGATCTAAGTCACCATAGTTTTTCAAAACCTTACGCAGGCGGTGGAAAAATTCCCCTGGGTGTTCATCGTGCTTCTGAACACATGCATCCACCTTTCCCCAATCATAAACAGGCTTAGACATCCCCTCTAATGCTTCTAAAAATCGCTTTCTCATATTATCCCACACACAAACATTTTCCGGAACATCCCAATCCGTTTCAAGTTTCTCTTGTGGATAAGCCTCCTTGCCTTGTACCGTCTCTCTGGCTTTCTTATACACCGTTGCCTTCTCACCCTCACTTAGCACTTGATTCAAAACTATCTCCACATCATCGTAGTTACAATTATACATTGTGAAAATACCCTTCAACTTTTTAATAAATTCTTCCAGACACTTTCAAAATGGGGGAAAAGTAGGTGACCAATTCATTAGATCCGTGCTGGTAAAAGGGACATACACCATTTGCTTTCCCCCCCTACCACTTGGTAGTTGTCGCATAGGCATTTGGACTGCACTAGCCATCACAGCACCAATAACTTTTGCCTGAGGTGTGTCTTGAGAGCGGGTTTTAGCGGGCGTCGCGTCACTGGGATGTCGCGGATCAAGACGTGTCACCTCCCTTGTAGGGATGCCAGCCTCCTAAGCATCCCCCTGCTCTGTGTCGGGTGTGGGTGCATCAGTAGCTAGCGGGAGAGCGGGGCCGCTCCTCTCCCTGTAGCGCGCCCGGTCACTCTCCGGGGACGTGGGTGTGTCGGGGCCGGGCTGCGGTACCCCACCCCATATCCAGGTACATTCTTCCAATGGTATAGGATCCCCTGCTTCCTTCAATGGGAGTTGGGGATAAATAGACTTTGGTGTTTTTGGCTTACGGTCAGCATCACCGGATCCTGGATTGTAGGGTGGAGGCCGCACGGCTTTAAGTTTTTCTACCTCAATTCGTAAACTAGTAGTTACACTGGTGCTTTTGCGCCGTTCGGCCTCTCTTATCCATACATCTGAATACTTAAGTTGCCACGGTTTCAAATCATACAATACTTTCTGTAATTGAACAACAGTATGTAACTCAAGTGTTCCTTCCCCCGGCCAGCGATTTCCTGGCTCCGGGTTGTCTTGCGTCATTCCCACCCAGGGACCTTGACACAAAAATATAAACTTATACACAGCTTTGTTGCTATCCTATTGTAAGGCCTTGATATCCCTATCATAATGTTTTAACACATAGCCCAGGGGCGTAGAAGGATTGACAGTTCTACTGGACCCCCCTCCCATCTTTTCCCAAAGACAGAACCCCTGACTGTTGTCTAGACAATCACAAAAGAAAAATTCAGAACTCACCAAGTTCCCACCGGCCGGTGTTCACCAATAGGTCTGGACCCTAGTGCCTTGAGGGATGCCTTATTTTGCTGAAACGGCGGGTGGAGGCGAGACGGGAAGTCTTCAGGGTTAAAGCAACCCAGGTACCAGCAAGAAGGATTCAGAGTCCCGACCGTCCACTGGTCCGGAGAAGCGGCAATCCCGGACGAGCCCCCAAAAAATGTTAGGGAAAAAGTGTTTCCCTCCCGTCTAGGGTTGGGAGGGTAGCCTTCCCTGGACTTCTGTATTAGCCAAACAAACACAGAGTCAGGACTCTTAGATAAAATGAGGCACTTTAATGCTAGCAAGTACGACAGCTGAAGGGCTCACCAATTCCTACACAGAGGAAAATGGCGAAGCCCAGAACAAAGAACAAGGTAGAGCTTTTATAGCTTGGTTCAACATACTTTGTGATATCTCTTCCAGTTCAAACCGGTCAACCCCTGTTGGTCTGAGTCCTGAGGAATGAACATGGAGGCCCATCTGTATAAGGAATTCTTTCCCCAAACGGAGAGTACAGGTTACACATAGTTCAAATTCTTTCTACCCATAAACGTAGGGAAAGGACAGATAAGCATAGAAAAAAGACAGAAGCCTAGCTTTACATGATTATAGGGTTGTTTTCTGGTTCTTTTCTTTATCAGGGCTGTTTCCGTTGACTGTGAACCGCTCTCGCTGGTGCACTATGTTGGGTTTCAAGCTCCGGCTGAGCCTCTTGTGTAGGGTTATGGGCTGCTGTTGGTTCAGGTTCGGTGGGGCCCTCTGGTGTTGGGGTTGCAAGTACTGGGTTCAGTGCTGGCAATGGGTCTGGTGCTGGTTGTTCAGCTGGTTCCGGTTCTGGGACTGGTTCCGTCTGGGTCTCTGGGACTGGACCCACTACTGCTGTTGCAGACATTGGCCTGGTGTCCGGGTCCATCACCTCTGACCGGGTCCTGGTAGAAGTTTCCGGAACAGAGCTCGGTGTGACAGCTTGTTTAGCCTGGCTGCGGGTGACCATTTCCACCCCCTTGGCCCGCTTCACCTGATTGGCCAAGTCTTCCCCCAACAGCATGGGGATGGGATAATTGTCATAGACTGCAAAAGTCCACATTCCTGACCAGCCCTTGTACTGGACAGGCAACTTGGCTGTAGGCAAATTGAAAGAGTTGGACTTGAAGGGTTGAATCGTCACTTGGATCTCTGGGTCGATTAAATTGGGGTCCACTAAGGAAGCATGGATAGCTGACACTTGTGCTCCGGTGTCCCTCCATGTGGTGACCTTCTTCCCGCCCACACTCACAGTTTCCCTCCGCTCCAAGGGTATCTGGGAGGTATCTGGGCCTGTGGACCTCTGGTGTGATCCCGGTGCAATGAACTGTAATCTGTTGGGGTTCTTGGGGCGGTTGGCCTTTACATGCCCCAGCTCGTTACATTTAAAACATCGTCTAGCTGACGGGTCACTGGGGCGAGGGGGGTTGCTGGAGAATGGGGTGGCGGGACGATAAGGTGGCTGGAGTGTTCCTTGGGGGGTAGGTGGGGCCTTGGGCTGCCCCCAGTAGTAGGGTGTGATCTGAGGTTGTCCCTTCTGGTATCCGCTCCCACTGTGACCAGTTTTTTTCTTCTCTGCCACCTCCACCCATTTGGCTCCAATCTCCCCCGCCTCGATTACAGTTTTGGGCTTCCCATCTAAGATGTATCTTTCTATTTCCTCAGGAACACCCTCGAAGAATTGTTCCATTTGCATTAGGAAGGGCAAATCTTCCAGAGATTTAACACTTGCTCCCGATATCCAGGCATCCCAATGTTTCACAATGTGGTTGGCATGTCGGGCAAATGACACGTCTGGTTTCCACCTTAGGGCTCTGAACCGCCGACGGGAATGCTCGGGTGTTAGCCCCATTCTGACTCTCACCTTGGTTTTAAACAGTTCATTCTCGTTCATGTGTTCCTTAGGCATTTCAGCCGCCACCTCAGCTAAGGGTCCACTGAGCTGCGGCCTCAGCTCTACCATGTATTGGTCAGTAGAGATGTTGTACCCAAGGCAGGCCCTTTCGAAGTTTTCTAAGAAGGCCTCGGTATCATCGCCTGCCTTGTAGGTGGGGAACTTTCTGGGATGGGAAGTGGTACCTGGAGAAGGATTGCTAGGGTTTGTTGGTATATTCTACTGAGCCTTTGCCTTGTCCATCTCCAGTGCATGCTTCCTCTCTTTTTCCTTCTCTTCATCCTCGTGCTTCCTCTCTTTTTCTTTCTCCTCCATTTCTTTTTCCCTTGTCTCCATTTCTTTCCGTATGAGTTCTATCTGTCTTTCATATTCCTTTTGTTTTTCCTCAGCCTCAAATCTGGCTAATTCCAGCTTTTGTTGAACCGTGGAGTCTGTCATCCTAAGCTCTCTGTTTTTAACTAACTTTACACCCGAGAGTTAGAAAGAAAACCAAAACAAAAAAGCTTGGCTTGTATAATTTTGCTGTGCTGTCCGGATACTATGTTCTCTGATAATGATTGTCAGCCTACAGAGAAATCCTAAAAAAAACCCCTAACACTTTTGTCGCCAGGCAAATAGACAGAAATCCCCTCTAGTTGCTCTTTGGAGAAGAAAAAAAAACAAAAAACTTCCGGTCTGTGAAGACTTGTGAATTTCCCTGCAGGAGGTTAACTACCCTGCCTTTAGGTAGAGAAAACTCCAGCTCACAAAAGACAATTCCCTTTTGTCTCTGCTGTGGCCCCCAAGCAGAGACAAAAAAACCTCTAACTGCTTTCAGCTTAAAACCTGCTTTCCAGCAGCCCAAAGGAGGAAAAAAAAAATTCCCTTTTAAAATCTGTGTTTCTGGTTCAAAAAATCTCAAATTGATCTCAAAATGATTTCAAGTTAATCCCACCGCTCTGCCACCATGTCAAGGTTCCTTCCCCACTCTGAACTCTAGGGTACAGATGTGGGGACCTGCATGAAACCCTCCTAAGCTTACTTTTACTAGCTTAGGTTAAAACTTCCCCAAGGTACAAACTATTTTACCCTTTGCCCTTGGACTTTCGCTGCCACCACCAAACGTCTAACCGGGTTAATTTTTGAGAAAGCATTGTTTGGAAACGTCTTTCCCCCCAAAATCCTCACCAAAACCTTGCACCCCCCTTCCTGGGGAAGGTTTGATAAAAATCCTCACCAATTTGCATAGGTGGCCACAGACCCAAACCCTTGGATCTTAAGAACAATGGAAAAGCAATCAGGTTCTTGAAAGAAGAATTTTAATAGAAGAAAAAGTAAAAGAATCACCCCTGTAAAATCAGGATGGTAAATACCTTACAGGGTAATTAGATTCAAAACATAGAGAATCCCTCTAGGCAAAACCTTAAGTTACAAAAAAGATACACAGACAGAAATAGTCATTCTATTCAGCACAATTCTTTTCTCAGCCATTTAAAGAAATCATAATCTAACACATACCTAGCTAGATTACTTACTAAAAGTTCTAAGACTCCATTCCTGGTCTATCCCCGACAAAGGCAGCATACAGACAGACACAGACCCTTTGTTTCTCTCCTTCCTCCCAGCTTTTGAAAGTATCTTGTCTCCTCATTGGTCATTTTGGTCAGGTGCCAGCGAGGTTACCTTTAGCTTCTTAACCCTTTACAGGTGAGAGGAGCTTTCCCCTGGCCAGGAGGGATTTCAAAGGGGTTTACCCTTCCCTTTATATTTATGACAGGGACAAAGCCCAGAGGAGGAGGGGCTGGAGGGGGAGGCAGTTTGGGGCTGGCTGGGGACATGGAGTGAAGTGCAGACGTGGTAGTCTGGCTCACTGCCCCACAAAATGGACCCGGCTGAGGGGTCCTTGTTCTCTGTACCTGCAAGCTCTGTGTTAGACCATGTTCCTGTCGTCTAATAAACCTTCTGTGTTACTGGCTGGCTGAGAGTCACGTCTGACTGCGAAGTTGGGGGGCAGGACCCTCTGGCTTCCTCAGGACCCCGCCTGGGTGGACTCGCTGTGGGAAGTGCACGGAGGGGCAGAGGAGGCTGAATGCTCCGAGGTCAGACCCAGGAAGGTGGAAGCTGGGGAAGCTTCTTTCCCTGCAGACAGGCTACTCCCAGAGAGGAGGCTCCCCCAGAGTCCTGCCTGGCTTCGTATGGAGCAGTTCCAGAGCATCGCCCGGGGACTCCGTGACACACCCCTTCCCGATGGGCCCCGGGCCAACACCCCTCTGTGACATTAGAAGTGTCATATAACATCTCATTGAAAGGTGACTGGGCCAGAAAGAGTTAATTAACTCCCAGACTGACCTGACCCAGGGCCGAACTGTAAAGACTCAGGAAGATCTGTAAATGAAGAGAGCTTTGAAATGCAGCCGGCATTGTTAGAGAGAGAAGGGGAGATGTTTGCTCAAGTCTTGTGATGTCAGCAAACGAGTTTTGTCTATGGCTGTAGCTTGGATTCAAAGATAAAAAAAAAGAATATTAACATTTAGAAAGGTTTCAGAGGAACAGCCGTGTTAGTCTGTATTCGCAAAAAGAAAAGGAGTACTTGTGGCACCTTAGAGACTAACCAATTTATTTGAGCATGAGCTTTCGTGAGCTACAGCTCACTTCATCGGATGCATACTGTGGAAACTGCAGCAGACTTTATATACACACAGAGAATATGAAACAATACCTCCTCCCACCCCACTGTGAGTGAAATAGTGTTATTGCCTATATAGAATCACAGAAGATCAGGGTTGGAAGGGACCTCAGGAGGTCATCTAGTCCAAACCCCTGCTCAAAGCAGGACCAATCCCCGACTAAATCATCCCAGCCAGGGCTTTGTCAAGCCTGACCTTAAAAACCTCTAAGGAAGGAGATTTCACCACCTCCCAAAGTAACCCATTCCAGTGCTTCACCACCCTCCTCGTGAAAAAGTTTTTCCTAATATCCAACCTAAACCTCCCCCACTGCAACTTGAGACCATTACTCCTCGTTCTGTCATCTGATACCACTGAGAACAGTCTAGAGCCATCCTCTTTGGAACCCCCTTTCAGGTGTTGAAAGCAGCTATCAAATCCCCCCTCATTCTTCTCTTCAGAAGACTAAACATCCCCAGTTCCCTCAGCCTCTCCTCATAAGTCATGTGTTCCAGTCCCCTAATCATTTTTGTTGCCCTTCGCTGGACTCTCTCCAATTTGTCCCCATCCTCTCTGTAGTGGGGGATCCAAAACTGGACACAGTACTCCAGATGAGGCCTCACCAATGTCGAATAGAGGGGAACGATCACGTCCCTCGATCTGCTCGCTATGCCCCTACTTATACATCCCAAAATGCCATTGGCCTTCTTGGCAACAAGGGCACACTGCTGGCTCATATCGAACTTCTCATCCACTGTAACCCCTAGGTCCTTTTCTGCAGAACTGCTGCCTAGCCATTCGGTCCCTAGTCTGTAGCTGTGCATTGGGTTCTTCCGTGCTAAGTGCAGGACCCTGCACTTATCCTTATTGAACCTCATCAGATTTCTTTTTGCCCAATCTTCCAATTTGTCTAGGTCTCTCTGTATCCTATCCCTACCTTCCAGCGTATCTACCTGTCCTCCCAGCTTAGTGTCATCCACGAACTTGCTGAGGGTGCAATCCACACCATCCTCCAGATCATTAATAAAGATGAACAAAACCGGCCCCAGGACCGACCCTTGGGGCACTCCACTTGATACCGGCTGCCAACTAGACATGGAGCCATTGATCACTAGCCATTGAGCCCGACAATCTAGCCAACTTTCTCCCCACCTTATAGTGCATTCATCCAGCCCATACTTCTTTAACTTGCTGGGGAGACCGTATCAAAAGCTTTGCTAAAGTCAAGATATATCACATCCACTGCTTTCCCCATATCCACAGAGCCAGTTATCTCATCTTCAGAATGGATTCCTTGAGGACCTGTTCCATGATTTTGCCGGGGACTGAAGTGAGGCTGACTGGCCTATGGTTCCCCAGGTTCTCTTCTTTCTCCACAGAGGGCTGGTCACCTCCTCCCCATGCTGTGCTGCCCAGTGCAGTAGTCTGGGAGCTGACCTTGTTCGTGAAGACAGAGGCAAAAAAAGCATTGAGTACGTTAGCTTTTTCCACATTCTCTCTCACTACGTTGCCTCCCTCATTCAGTAAGGGGCCCACACTTTCCCTGACCTTCTTCTTGTTGCTAACTTACCTGAAGAAACCCTTCTTGTTACTCTTCACATCTCTTGCTAGCTGCAACTCCAGGTGTAATTTGGCCTTCCTGATTTCACTCCTGCATGCCCGAGCAATATTTTTATACTACTCCCTGGTCATTTGTCCAATCTTCCACTTCTTGTAAGCTTCCTTTTTGTGTTTAAGCTCACTGAAGATTTCACTGTTAAGCCAAGCTGGTCGCCTGCCATATTTGCTATTCTTTCTACACATCGGGATGGTTTGTCCCTGTAACCTCAATAAGGATTCTTTAAAATACAGCCAGCTCCCCTAGACTCCTTTCCCCCTCATGACAGGTTTCGGTGTAGCAGCCGTGTTAGTCTGTATTCGCAAAAAGAAAAGGAGGACTTGTGGCACCTTAGAGACTAACCCATTTATTTGAGCATGAGCTGTAGCTCACGAAAGCTTATGCTCAAATAAATTGGTTAGTCTCTAAGGTGCCACAAGTCCTCCTTTTCTTTTTTCCTCCTCATGTTATTCTCCCAGGGGATCCTGCCCATCAGTTTCCTGAGGGAGTCACAGTCTTCTTTTCTGAAGTCCGGGGTCCATATTCTGCTGCTTGCCTTTCTTCAGGATCCTGAACTCGACCATCTCATGGTCACTACTGCCCAGGTTGCACCCACTTCTACTTCCCCTACCAATTCTTCCCGGTTTGTGAACAGCAGGTGAAGAGGAGCATGGCCCCTAGTTGGTTCCTCCAGCACTTGCACCAGGAAATTGTCCCCAACCCTTTCCAAAAACTTCCTGGATTGTCTGTGCACCGCTGTGTTGCTCTCCCAGCAGATATCAGGGTGATTGAAGACTCCCATGAGAACCAGGGCCTGCAATCTAGTAACTTCTGTGAGTTGCCGGAAGAAAGCCTCGTCCACCGCATCCCCCTGGTCCGGTGGTCTATAGCAGACTCCCACC
The DNA here is from genome assembly GCF_965140235.1 of Caretta caretta. Taxonomy (NCBI): domain Eukaryota; kingdom Metazoa; phylum Chordata; order Testudines; family Cheloniidae; genus Caretta; species Caretta caretta. The sequence goes on from NC_134206.1 coordinate 792,506, forward strand.
ACGACATCTCCCTTGTTGCTCACACTTCTAAACTTAATCCAGAGACTCTCAACAGGCATTTCTCCAGTTTCCTACCGGAGCTCTGAGCAGTCATACTGCTCACTTACATATAATGCAACTCTCCCACCTTTTCTGCCCTGCCTGTCCTTTCTGAGCAGTTTATACCCATCCATGACAGTGCTCCAGTCATGTGAGTTAACCCACCAAGTCTCTGTTATTCCAATCACATCCTAATTCCTTGACTGTGCCAGGACTTCCAGTTCTCCCTGCTTGTTTCCCAGGCTTCTTGCGTTCGTGTACAGGCACCTAAGAAAACTAGCCGATTGCCCTGCTTTCTCAATATGAATCAGGAGGCTCCCCTTCTTGTCTTCCCTTCTTTCCTCCTGTGTTTCCTCCCAGTATCCCACTCCCCCACTTACCTCTGGGCTTAGGTCACCATCCTCCAGCGAACCTAGTTCATAGAATCATAGAATATCAGGGTTGGAAGGGACCCCAGAAGGTCATCTAGTCCAACCCCCTGCTTGAAGCAGGACTAATTCCCAGTTAAATCATCCCAGCCAGGGCTTTGTCAAGCCTGACCTTAAAAACCTCTAAGGAAGGAGATTCTACCACCTCCCTAGGTAACGCGTTCCAGTGTTTCACCACCCTCCTAGTGAAAAAGTTTTTCCTAATATCCAATCTAAACCTCCCCCACTGCAACTTGAGACCATTACTCCTCGTTCTGTCATCTGCTACCATTGAGAACAGTCTAGAGCCATCCTCTTTGGAACCCCCTTTCAGGTAGTTGAAAGCAGCTATCAAATCCCCCCTCATTCTTCTCTTCTGCAGGCTAAACAATCCCAGCTCCCTCAGCCTCTCCTCATAACTCATGTGTTCCAGACCCCTAATCATTTTTGTTGCCCTTCGCTGGACTCTCTCCAATTTATCCACATCCTTCTTGAAGTGTGGGGCCCAAAACTGGACACAGTACTCCAGATGAGGCCTCACCAATGTCGAATAGAGGGGAACGATCACGTCCCTCGATCTGCTCGCTATGCCCCTACTTATACATCCCAAAATGCCATTGGCCTTCTTGGCAACAAGGGCACACTGCTGACTCATATCCAGCTTCTCGTCCACTGTCACCCCTAGGTCCTTTTCCGCAGAACTGCTGCCTAGCCATTCGGTCCCTAGTCTGTAGCTGTGCATTGGGTTCTTCCGTCCTAAGTGCAGGACCCTGCACTTATCCTTATTGAACCTCATCAGATTTCTTTTGGCCCAATCCTCCAATTTGTCTAGGTCCTTCTGTATCCTATCCCTTCCCTCCAGCGTATCTACCACTCCTCCCAGTTTAGTATCATCCGCAAATTTGCTGAGAGTGCAATCCACACCATCCTCCAGATCATTTATGAAGATATTGAACAAAACCGGCCCCAGGACCGACCCTTGGGGCACTCCACTTGATACCGGCTGCCAACTAGACATGGAGCCATTGATCACTACCCGTTGAGCCCGACAATCTAGCCAGCTTTCTACCCACCTTATAGTGCATTCATCCAGCCCATACTTCCTTAACTTGCTGACAAGAATACTGTGGGAGACCGTGTCAAAAGCTTTGCTAAAGTCAAGAAACAATACATCCACTGCTTTCCCTTCATCCACAGAACCAGTAATCTCATCATAGAAGGCGATTAGATTAGTTGAAAGCCCTCCTCACTAGGTTAGCCAGCCTGCTTGCGAAGATGCTCTTCCCTCTCTTCGTAAGGTGGAGCCCGTCTCTGCCCAGCACCCCTCCTTCATGGAACACCATCCCATGGTCAAAGAATCCAAAGCCTTCTCTCCCACCCCACCTGTGCAGTCATGCCTTCACCTCCACGATTTGACGGTCCCTATCTGGACCCTTTCCCTTCCACGGGGAGGATGGACAAGAACCCGACTTGCGCCTCAAACTCCTTTATCCTTCTTCCCAGAGCCACGTAGTCTGAAGTGATCCACTCAAGGTCATTCTTGGCAGTATCATTGGTGCCCACGTGGAGAAGCAGGAAGGGGCAGCGATCTGAGGGCTTGATGAGTCTCGGCAGTCTCTCCGTCACGTCGCGAATCCTAGCTCCTTGCAAGCAGCAGACTTCTCGGGTTTCCCTGTCTGGTCGGCAGATGGATGACTCTGTCCTCCTTAGGAGGGAGTCCCCGACCACCACCACCCGCCTCCTCCTCTTGGGAGTGGTGGCCGTGGAACCCCCATCCCTAGGGCAGTGCATCCCAGGCCTTCTGGCTGATGGGGTCTCCTTCTGCTCCCTTCCCGCCGAGGGCTCTTCCAAATCCCTCTCCACTGTAGTGCCTGTGCGAAGAGCCTTTCACACCTCTGTCAGCGCGGGGGGACGTGGGCTCTCCTCCTCCTTCTTCTGGAGGTCACCTGCTGCCGACACTCTTCCCCGTTCTGCACCGCCCGCTCTGAACCTTCCGAACATTGTGCTTCCAGCACCAAACACTGACTTCTATCCAGAAAACCTTCATGTTCTCTGATGCAGGGTTGATCCTTGGGTCTCTAGTCCTTTAACCTTCTCCTCCAATATGCAGACCAGCGTGCACTTTGTACAGCCGAAGTCGCCTCTGTCCTCTCGGAGAAAGACAAACATTCTGAGCAGGTCACAGCAGCTGATCGCTCACTAGCCATGTCTTCCTTCTAAGAGGTGCTTCAGATGTTGTATGTTCTGCTCACCGGAGCCTGAAAGGCAGAAACACTCTGGGCAAACTCCCTCTGTTTGCCTGTCCTCGGTTCGCTGCTCACTCACTTCGCAACTGGCTGCCTTTTTATAAGGCTGCTGGCTCCAAGCAGGTGGCCCGGCTCAGAGGCTTCCCTCCAATCAACCACTCAAGGCCCACCTGGAACAAAGCACTCCCAATTCACGCTTTTCAATCAAACACCCGCACGGTCAGGAGAGAGAGACAGGGGCCAGCTGACTGAATGACCCGACTGGCAGCGCCTGCCCGCTGGAGGGTGCATGGGTGTCACGGAGTGCGGGGGAGTCGGGCCCTGCACACCCCACTTCCTGCTATTCCCCGGGACTCTCAGCCAGCCAGTACAACAGAGGGTTTATTAGCCGACAGGAACACGGCCCAAAGCACAGCTTGTAGGCACAGAGACCAGGACCCCTCAGTCAGGTGTGCCTTGGGGGTGGGGAGCCCAGACCCCAGTTCTTGGCCTCCCCCAGGGGGAGGGACCAACACCCCCAGCCAGGAGCTGCTGTGACACCCATGCAGACGGTCTGTCGGTCACCAGGGAGCCTGGGGGCAGGGCAGAGAACGGACGGGGAAATCCCAGGCCTTGCTGGGCCAGCCAGGCTGTGGGGAACCCCTGGGCTCAGGCTCCGTCAGTCTCCTTGGCCAGCCCTGTTACCTGAAATTGGGCCAGCTAGGAAGCTGAGGGAGGACTAAGGACCCACCAGAGTTTGGCGGAAAGCAGCCGTCTTCCTGCACTGCTAGCGAAGTGCAGAAGAAGGGGGTGTGATGAAGGTGAGTCTTCCCGAGGCTCGATGCCATGCAAGGCGGACCCCTGGCCGGGCGGGCCGGGCGAAAGGCCTTCCGGGAGGTACAAGCTTGTGAGTGCCCTGCCGAGCACATGGCCCTTCCCCTTGTCAGGACCTGCTCCACATGGCCTGCGACTGGAGATGACCTGGCCGGTTGGTCCCACTCCACCCGGGCAGGGTCCCTGCCTTGGGGGTGTGATCGCTGCCTAATCAGGCTCCCAGACGCCTTGTCTCCCTCCTCTGATCTTCCAGCTGCTCAAGCAGCCCATCCATCCATCCATCCCCCAAGCAGTCCAGAAGGGCGGGGGCGAGGGCAAGCCCCGTCCCAGGGGTTCAGAGAGGGAGAGGAGACAAAGGGGGAAGGCGTAAGAGACCTCTTGAGCATACAGGTTATACCGAGCATACAGATCCCTGCTGCTCCTACGACAAGAGCCCCAACTCCTCCCACCCCCAGCTCTGATCCCCACCTCACCCCTCCCGGCTGGGGCTCCAGAGCTGGGCTCTCTGCTCAGCAGCCCTGCGGAGAGGGGGGATCCCCCCTGGGGAGGGGTGATGGGCGCTCAGAACGGCTGAAATCCACCCAGCTCAGGGAGGATCCAGGACAGGGGAACCCCCAAGACTGAACGACTGACACCAAGTCAGGGCTCTGTGGCAGGCGGGTGGGGACCTCAGCAGGGCTCTGCTGGATGAGGCGATAGGAGCTGAGGCGCTCTGGCCTTTGGCTCCTGTGGCCTGGTGCCGGCCAGGCTGCTCCGGCTTAGCCCCCCCACCCCCAGCCAGCCACGGCCTGGCAGCCAGTAGCCAGGTGACTGGTCGAGGGGGACCTGCCGGGGTCCCGGGGAGCATCGTGCCCTGATGGGGACGCACCAGCCTCGCCAGGGCCAGATTCGTGGCAGGGAGCCCCGGACAATGGCCCAGCCTCGGAGGCCGCAGGCCTCCCTTGTGAGCTGCGGGGGCCTGGGGCCTGGCCCAGTACAGGGGTCACCCCCAAGGCCTGGCACAGGCAGGGCCCATCCCCACTACTGGCCTGTGACCTGCAGTACCGCCTGGCCCCAGCAGAGGGAGCCCCGGCCCCAGCATTGCCCGGGCTGCACTGCAGGGGACGGGGCAGAAGCTGGTGCGGGGCCTGGTTGCATGTGGGGGGAGGGTCACAGAGCCCCCCAGAGGGACGGGCTGGGGGGACGGGGAGGGCACAGGCCTCGCTGCAACATTTACCTGCCTCCCCTTCGCCCGCCAGATCCATCCTCTGCAGGGAGCTGATGGAGGGGGCAGGAACCTGGGGGAGGGGGGAGCTGATGGAGGGGACATGGGGGCAGGACCCTGGGGGGGGATAGGGGAGCTGTCGGGGGATGGGAGCAGGATCCGCTTGGGGGGGGCTGATGGGGCACATGGGGGCAGGACCCTGGGAGAGGGGGGAGCTGATGGGGGGGACATGGGCGCAGGACCCTGGGGGGGATAGGGGACCTGTCGGGGGATGGGGGCAGGATCCGCGGGGGAGGGGAGAGCTGACGGGGGACATGGGGGCAGGAACCTGGGGGAGGGGGGAGCTGATGGGGAGGACATGGGGGCAGGACCCTGGGGGGGGATAGGGGAGCTATCGGGGGATGGGGGCAGGATCCGCAGGGGGGGGGCTGACAGCGGACATGGGCGCAGGACCCTGGGGGCGCATGGGGGAGCTGACAGGGAATGGGGGGCCAGGGCCCTGCAGAGGGGTTGGGACTGACCCACTCTGCCTTACTCCTCGGCCTGAGGTTTTTCTCTGCCTCCCCTGTCCCCACCCCGCTCCTGAGCCATTCGGGGAGGCCGTGCTGGGCCCCCTTATCATGTGCATGCCCCCCCGCCTGGATCTGCCCGTGCTCCCTGTGTGCCCTGGGGCTGCCCCCCACAGGGCTCCCAGAGGGGCTGTGGGGCAAAGGGAGCGCCTGGGGGGGCATGGCTGGGGGGTGCAGGACTGAGCTAGAGGGGGCTGCGGGTCGGGAATGAGGGGCACCGGCGGGGTTGGGGGGAGCCAGGGGGCTGCGGGTCGGGAGTGAGGGGCACCGGCAGAGCTGGGGGGGCATGGCTGGGGGGTGCAGGACTGAGCTAGTGGGGGCTGCGGGTCGGGAATGAGGGGCACCGGCGGGGTTGGGGGGAGCCAGGGGGCTGCAGGTCGGGAGTGAGGGGCACCGGCAGAGCTGGGGGGGCACGGCTGGGCTACTGGGGGGCTGCAGGTCACGAGTGAGGGGCACTGGCAGAGCTGGTGGGGCAGGGCTGGGCTACTGGGGGGCTGCGGGTCGGGAGTGAGGGGCACCGGCGGGGCTGGGGGGAGCCAGGGGGCTGCGGGTCGGGAGTGAGGGGCACCGGCAGAGCTGGGGGGTGGGGCTGGGCTACTGGGGGGCTGCGGGTCGGGAGTGAGGGGCACCAGTGGGATTGTCCCGCCTGGTTCTGCAGCCCTGATACCAGCTGGCGGAAGGTGGGGGCAGCGCCGGGGGGGGTCTCTCCCCTCCCCCCTCCATTCCTAGTCTTTCTTTGAGCTTGTGTGGAGCCCGGGGGGGCGGGCGGAGGATCCCGGAGGGTTGGGGGGGGGGCCTGGCCTGGCTGCGAATGAAGGCCGGGGGCGGGAGGGGGCGCTCGGCACCATCTGGGCACTGAAAGCTCCAGGTACAGATGGGAGACGGAGAACATGGACACCTGCCCCCCCCCAGCCCTGCCGGCGCCCCTCACTCCCGACCCGCAGCCCCCTGCCCCGCCACAGCCCTGCCGGTGCCTCTCACTCCCGACCCGCAGCCCCCTGCTCCCCCCCAGCCCCGCCGGCGCCCCTCACTCCCGACCCGCAGCCCCCTGCAACCCCCCCAGCCCCGCCGGCGCCCCTCACTCCCGACCCGCAGCCCCCTGCCCCCCCCCAGCCCCGCCGGCGCCCCTCACTCCCGACCCGCAGCCCCCTGCTCCCCCCCCAGCCCCGCCGGCGCCCCTCACTCCCGACCCGCAGCCCCCTGCTCCCCCCCCCAGCCCCGCCGGTGCCCCTCACTCCCGACCCGCAGCCCCCTGCCCCCCCACAGCCCTGCCGGTGCCCCTCACTCCCGACCCGCAGCCCCCTGCCCCCCCCAGCCCCGCCGGCGCCCCTCACTCCCGACCCGCAGCCCCCTGCCCCCCCACAGCCCTGCCGGTGCCCCTCACTCCCGACCCGCAGCCCCCTGCTCCCCCCCAGCCCCGCCGGCGCCCCTCACTCCCGACCCGCAGCCCCCTGCCCCCCCACAGCCCTGCCGGCGCCCCTCACTCCCGACCCGCAGCCCCCTGCCCCCCCCAGCCCCGCCGGCGCCCCTCACTCCCGACCCGCAGCCCCCTGCTCCCCCCCCAGCCCCGCCGGCGCCCCTCACTCCCGACCCGCAGCCCCCTGCCCCCCCACAGCCCCGCCGGCGCCCCTCACTCCCGACCCGCAGCCCCCTGCAACCCCCCCAGCCCCGCCGGCGCCCCTCACTCCCGACCCGCAGCCCCCTGCTCCCCCCCCAGCCCCGCCGGCGCCCCTCACTCCCGACCCGCAGCCCCCTGCCCCCCCCAGCCCCGCCGGCGCCCCTCACTCCCGACCCGCAGCCCCCTGCTCCCCCAGCCCTGCTCCCCGCATAGAGCTGGGTGGGTGGGTGGCCGACGGCCGGGGGAGGGGGCCCCATTGCGTGGGTGGGGCCGGGGGGCTGGTCCCACACGCTGCCGTGCGGCTCATGGGTGACAATCCGTGGTCGAGGTGCTTTGTGTGAGGGCCCTGCCGGGGCCCCCGGCCTTGGGGTACAGCTCGGGGGCAGAGGGCTGAGGGGGTGACGGGGGGCCAGGAGGGAGATGGCCTGCCTTGGTTAGAGCAGCAGAGCCCCCCCTCGCCGCGCCGGGAAGGAACCCAGGCGTCCGGGCTCACAGGCTGTCGCTGCGCAGGGGGGCCGGGGGGAAGGGAGCCGGTGCCGTGGCCCCTGCGGCTTGGAGGCACCTGGCATATGAGCCAGAGACCCCTGCCCCCCAGCCCTGCCCCCCCGGCCCCCCGCCCTCTCCCCCAGCCCTGCCCCCAGCCCTGTCCTCCGGCCCTGCCCCCCCGGCCCCCCGCCCTGCCCCCCAGCCCTGTCCTCCGGCCCTGCCCCCCCGGCCCCCCGCCCTCTCCCCCAGCCCTGCCCCCCCGTCCCTGCCCCCCAGCCCTGTCCCACAGCCCTGCCCCCAGCCCTGTCCTCTGGCCCTGCCCCTCCAGCCCCCCACCCTCTCCCCCAGCCTGCCCCCAGCCTTGCCCCACAGCCTGCCCACCAGTTCTGTCCCCCGGCCCTGTCCCCCGGCCCAGCCCCCCGGCCCTGCCCCCCATCCCCTGCCCTGTCGCCTGCCTGCGCTGGGAGGGGGAGGGGAGCTGCTCATGCAGCCACCAAGGTCAGAGCCCGGTGCCATGGATACCAGCCCATCGCCATGGCAACCAGGGCCACGCAGGAGCATCCCGCTAAGGGGGGGCACATTCGCCCCCCGATCGGGGACTGCCCCCCCGCCTCCGCTCCAGCCCGGGGCTCAGCCCCACGCCCGGCCCCGGCCCCCCAGCTGCACCCCAACCCCCCTGCCCCTCTCACAACCCCCTCCCACACCCAAACTCCCTCCCGGACCCCGCACCCCCACCCCAACCCCCCTGCCCCTCTCACAACCCCCTCCCACACCCAAACTCCCTCCCGGACCCCGCACCCCCACCCCAACCCCCCTGCCCCTCTCACAACCCCCTCCCACACCCAAACTCCCTCCCGGACCCCGCACCCCCACCCCAACCCCCCTGCCCCTCTCACAACCCCCTCCCACACCCAAACTCCCTCCCGGACCCCGCACCCCCCACCCACACCCCAACCCCCCTGCCCCTCTCACAACCCCCTCCCACACCCAAACTCCCTCCCGGACCCCGCACCCCCCACCCACACCCCAACCCCCCTGCCCCTCTCACAACCCCCTCCCACACCCAAACTCCCTCCCGGACCCCGCACCCCCCACCCACACCCCAACCCCCCTGCCCCTCTCACAACCCCCTCCCACACCCAAACTCCCTCCCGGACCCCGCACCCCCCACCCACACCCCAACCCCCCTGCCCCTCTCACAACCCCCTCCCACACCCAAACTCCCTCCCGGACCCCGCACCCCCACCCACACCCCAACCCCCCTGCCCCTCTCACAACCCCCTCCCACACCCAAACTCCCTCCCGGACCCCGCACCCCCACCCGCACCCCAACCCCCCTGCCCCTCTCACAACCCCCTCCCACACCCAAACTCCCTCCCGGACCCCGCACCCCCACCCGCACCCCAACCCCCCTGCCCCTCTCACAACCCCCTCCCACACCCAAACTCCCTCCCGGACCCCGCACCCCCCACCCGCACCCCAACCCCCCTGCCCCTCTCACAACCCCCTCCCACACCCAAACTCCCTCCCGGACCCCGCACCCCCACCCCAACCCCCCTGCCCCTCTCACAACCCCCTCCCACACCCAAACTCCCTCCCGGACCCCGCACCCCCCACCCACACCCCAACCCCCCTGCCCCTCTCACAACCCCCTCCCACACCCAAACTCCCTCCCGGACCCCGCACCCCCACCCACACCCCAACCCCCCTGCCCCTCTCACAACCCCCTCCCACACCCAAACTCCCTCCCGGACCCCGCACCCCCACCCGCACCCCAACCCCCCTGCCCCTCTCACAACCCCCTCCCACACCCAAACTCCCTCCCGGACCCCGCACCCCCACCCCAACCCCCCTGCCCCTCTCACAACCCCCTCCCACACCCAAACTCCCTCCCGGACCCCGCACCCCCCACCCGCACCCCAACCCCCCTGCCCCTCTCACAACCCCCTCCCACACCCAAACTCCCTCCCGGACCCCGCACCCCCACCCCAACCCCCCTGCCCCTCTCACAACCCCCTCCCACACCCAAACTCCCTCCCGGACCCCGCACCCCCACCCGCACCCCAACCCCCCTGCCCCTCTCACAACCCCCTCCCACACCCAAACTCCCTCCCGGACCCCGCACCCCCCACCCGCACCCCAACCCCCCTGCCCCTCTCACAACCCCCTCCCACACCCAAACTCCCTCCCGGACCCCGCACCCCCACCCCAACCCCCCTGCCCCTCTCACAACCCCCTCCCACACCCAAACTCCCTCCCGGACCCCGCACCCCCCACCCACACCCCAACCCCCCTGCCCCTCTCACAACCTCCTCCCACACCCAAACTCCCTCCCGGACCCCGCACCCCCACCCGCACCCCAACCCCCCTGCCCCTCTCACAACCCCCTCCCACACCCAAACTCCCTCCCGGACCCCGCACCCCCACCCGCACCCCAACCCCCCTGCCCCTCTCACAACCCCCTCCCACACCCAAACTCCCTCCCGGACCCCGCACCCCCACCCCAACCCCCCTGCCCCTCTCACAACCCCCTCCCACACCCAAACTCCCTCCCGGACCCCGCACCCCCCACCCGCACCCCAACCCCCCTGCCCCTCTCACAACCCCCTCCCACACCCAAACTCCCTCCCGGACCCCGCACCCCCACCCCAACCCCCCTGCCCCTCTCACAACCCCCTCCCACACCCAAACTCCCTCCCGGACCCCGCACCCCCCACCCGCACCCCAACCCCCCTGCCCCTCTCACAACCCCCTCCCACACCCAAACTCCCTCCCGGACCCCGCACCCCCACCCGCACCCCAACCCCCCTGCCCCCTCAGAACCCCCTCCCACACCCAAACTCCCTCCCGGACCCCGCACCCCCACCCGCACCCCAACCCCCCTGCCCCTGTCGGAACCCCCTCCCACACCCAAACTCCCTCCCGGACCCCGCACCCCCACCCGCACCCCAAACCCCCTGCCCCTGTCGGAACCCCCTCCCACACCCAAACTCCCTCCCGGACCCCGCACCCCCACCCGCACCCCAACCCCCTGCCCCTGTCGGAACCCCCTCCCACACCCAAACTCCCTCCCGGACCCCGCACCCCCACCCGCACCCCAACCCCCCTGCCCCTGTCGGAACCGCCTCTCACACCCAAACTCCTTCCCAGACCCCGCACCCCCACACGCACCCTAAACTCCCTACCAGAGCCCCCACCCTCACCAGCACCCCAACCCCCCCGTCCCGTGTCAGAACCCCCACCCACACCCCAAACTTCCTCCCAGAACCCCACCGACACCTGCACCCCAAACCCCCCACCCTGGGTCGGGACCCCCTCCCGCACCCTGAACCCCTCATTTCTTGTCCCACCCCAGAGCCCTCACCCCCTTCTGCACCCCAACCCCCTGCGCCAGCCTGGTGAAAGTGAGTGAGGGTGGGGTACAGCGAGCGACGGAGGCGAGGGCTGGAGTGAGTGGAGGCGGGGCCTCGGAGAAAGGGCAGGAGAGGGACGGGACTTCTGGGAATTGGCGGGGCAGGGGCGGGGCCTCCAGGAAGGGGCGGGGCCTCCGGGAAGGGCAGGGGGAGGGGCAAGGGCGTTCAGTTTTGTGCATTTAGAAAGTTGCCAGCCTGGTGCCTGGCACTCCACCAACCCTGCACCGCAGCGCTGCAGGTTCGCCCCGCAGCCCATCCCTCGTCCTGCTCATCCGTGTCTCTGCCCGGGGTCGGCGCGTCCCTGGGCCAGCTCCAGGCCGGGGTTTATCCCGTCGCTGGACTCGCGGCTGGAAAGTGTTTACACGAGCACCCGAGCCCGGCACGTCCTGGGAGCGGCTGAGTTTGGGCAGCGCCAGCTGGGCCCCTGCCAAGTGCACGGACCAGCCAGGGGACGTGAGCCGGCGTTGGCCGGGAGCCGGACTCCTGCTGACTGCGGTCCAGGCCTTCACCAGGCCCCGTGCGCCAGGCTCCCGCCTGCCGCAGCAGAGACCAGCCCCTGCCCAGGCGCTCGGCCTGGAGGTGCCAGTCTGGGGGCTGCCCAGGGGTGTGACGCAGTGGGGGAGTTTCTTGTTTTTCCTTGTTTCGTATGGGGGACTGTAACGAGGCTGGTTCCAGCGGGACCCAGCTGAGAGTGCCAATTCAGGACAAATTGCTTCAAGCAGGGAAGTTACAGCCCCAGGCTGGGGTTTCTGTGCACACCAAGGCAAACCAAACCAGCCAGCCAGAGAGGACTTTGGTTTTACCCCACTGGTTGACTATAAGTCATACAAGCCATTTCCTTAGACACTCCAGTTTCCCAGTATCCCCACCAGGGCCCCCTCGTTATGGGGACCGATGGTTATGAAAACCAATACCCCATGTTAGAGAGCTTATTCCTTCACTCTCCCACTTCCCTGGTTCTTCTCGCATGAACAGAGAGCAACAATACCCGAAGTCCGAAGGTGCAAACAATTCGATGTTTATTGGGGTGAACTTCCAGCAAGCTAAATACAAGTTCCTTTTTCCTTATTTTCGAATCCCAACTTACTTCCTGTTTGCCCCTAATTTATATAGTAATATTCTTAGCTATACCTTAACCAATCATTCTACTAAAATTTAACTAACCAATCCTAACATGGATTAGCTAACCAATTATATCCCACCACCTTAATTAGTTTATACCCAGCAAAATTAATTATACAGCAGACAGAAGCAATCACAGAACCAGACAGAGACCATGCCAATAAACAATAGCAAAGTGGGAACTATAATGACAAAACAATACAGAAGTGAGGATTTCACAACTACATCTGTAAAGACATAAGAGTTTCCCAGCTGTGTCTATTGATAAGTGAGTTCTTACCAGACAGAAAACTATCAACCTCAATTTCCTTTTACAGCTTCTAGGCACTTCCCTTTCTCTGGAGGTGATAGGCACTATAAGGACAGGATTAAATTCCTAACAGCCCAATAGCACCTTATTTTAATGTGACTAGTTTGGAATGTGAGGAGGTGACCATTCACTTCCCAGTTTATGGCTGCCTCTGTCGCTTAGCCAAAGGCCTTAGCCTAAGAACAGGGCCTCAGACTGTCACAGTAAGAGAAGGCCCTTACACTGGCAGACAGTGATTTTGATTCTTTCTTTTATACCTCTAACTAGCCAAGTGATAGGAATACACCTAAATTCTTAGAGTATAGGCCTTTACAGACAGGCCTGAATATCTATATCCTAACACTCCACCCCTTTTTTTTCTTTTTCTTTTGGGATCCTCCTGCCCAGGTATCCCTGGAAAAGCATAGGACATATGGCGACACATTTCCTGATAGGGCCAGGCATCGAGGTGGAAGGTGTCGATGCTCCATCTGTCCCACTGCCCCTTGTGTAGTATAGTGCCCTGCACCTTCTCTCGTACGGGCATACCACACCTATTCCAATTAGTGTTCCAGACTTCCCAGTGTAGTGGGCCCGAGAAGGTTGGGTCCAGGTTGTCTAGTACACTTGGGGGGGCTTACTACATTACTTATAAGTTATAATTAGTGGCTGTTCTCTAGGGGGTTGTGCCCCCCTTGATCGTTTCCATATGCAATGTAACACACATATAGTTAACAATACACTAGCTGCTATGATACTCCACAGCAACACCGAGAGTCCTGACCACTGCAGTATGGTCCAACATCCTGGCCACCACCAAAAACACTGCTTCTCCTCCTTTGATAAGGTTAAAATTTTGTCAGCGCCATCCTGTAGTGTGTATTGTAAGTGTGTCCAACTGTTGTTGCTTGCAGCAAGTTGCTCTTGTAATCTTTGTGTACTTTTGTCCATATTGTGTGTCCATTGAATATCCACAGTGAAATTTGGTATTGTCCAAACCAATTCAACTACTTGGTACGGTATCGGGTAGTAGGTGCTGGTTCGATTGTTTACAACGATTGAGTCCACTGATCCATTGGTGCACCATAGTCCAGGTGGCAGAGTATAGAAGTTCATAATTTTGTCATACACTGGAAGGATTTTGCCTCCTAGTGTTATATTGCAGGATTGCATACATTCCCAACAGAATACACCATACCCCATATACATTACTCCTAAATGCCCCCCCTTTGCAATAGGCCATTGATCCTGCTCCTCCATAGTCATAGGAGAGGGGCACATCCATATTCCTCCTCTGGATATACAACTGCTTAATGTGATGACAGTCCAATTTACCCCATTCCATGCCCCCCACCTATTCCCTAGTGGCTCCCAACGTGCTCCCCCTTCCCTACTTACTCCCATAGGGTACAAGGGAACCACCTTATTTGCATTTCCTTCCCATGGTATCATAGTAACAACTACACAAGAACTGTCCCCACAGGTCGGGGATGTTATTTTCCAGGTAGATGGGTATGTTTTTGCAATTGTGGATAAATATGGGCTAGCTTCCCGATTCAATACTGAAGGCCATTGTTCTGACCAAGCATCTCTCATAATATCCATTAACATTAACTGAGCATTTTGAATACCTATGCACACTTCTCCCCATGTTAGTCTTCTGAAGCCATCTTCTACCCATGTCACCAGGTCCCCTGCCCAATGAGTTAACTGCAAGTTTACCTCTACTGCTGTCCTCCACCCTGTGGCAACTGCTGATAGTTGCTGTGCCATTAATTCATTAATTTGTTGTTGAAATTTCACATTTTGGCTTACTAATTGTTTGGTTACCCACTCGTCCCCCAGATTCCATGTACCCAGCATAGTGTTCCCAGCTGCCCACAATCCCCTTTTCCGACGACGATTCCAGGTGTGTCCCCTCACCCATGCATTGAATTGTTGTTTCAATCCTTTTATGTACATACTACAATTAGGATGGATTTGGTCCACCCACCATTCCTTGGGGCGTACCACCCATGTAATAGAGTGAAAGGACACGTTAAAAAGTGCTGGCTGCACCTGCTCCCACAATGGCTCCCAGACATTTGCTCGTCGGGGAATATTCTTGGCTCCAGGCTGTGGCCACTTTAAATTTGGATTCTTCCAACTTGGCATCCATATCACCTGTAGGGTTACATTCTGTAAAATGGTTAACTCATCGTACACCCAGCGTCCCAAAGGGGATTTTACGCCTAATGTAATATGTACATAACAATCACACATTTGGGGATTATCTTCCATGGAAGTACCATTGTGGTTACATATGGTAACATCACACCCTAAATGTGGGGCCCTATTTTCCCAAGAGGGTTCATTTGCTCCAGGAGACCAGAGGGTTATATTCTTTGGACCCTCTGTAACAAACCACATAGCTGGGTAACTGTGTTTTTCACTATCGTTAATCATGGCAGCACCCAGGGAGTACCATGCAATATTTCCTGATAAATTTGATATTCTCCACCTGGTTGGGATTCCCCCATCTAATCCATAAACCATATACCGACACTGCCAAATTCCTGTTGGAGTATTAGTGGTACATCTTTCTATGGGGAGATTCTCATAGTCTTCATTAGCTTTATTACCACAGGTTGCATGTGTAGCCGTCCATGTGTTTCCTCCTTTTGACACTTCACATCGTGGGATCTGAATAGAATTTGTAAATGTGACAATTGTGATTAGCACTAGTAATTGTTCCATCCAGGGCCAGGGAATTTTCATCCTTTTCTCCTTTTTGAATTAACCTGTAATACACACATAACACAATTTACATGTCCCCTTTCCCAATCCCCTGTTTGTACCTTTTTATTTGCGTGCAGTGAACCCACTCCCGTCCTCCATTCTCTGTACCCAGTAATAGCAGACTGGGCCCTAATTGGTCAAGGACAAGATAAGGGCCCTTCCATTTAGGAGCTGGGAATGGATGGTGTTGACCTGGAATCTTGTACATCACTAGATCTCCCACCATGGGTAGATTACGCTCCCCAGGCAGGTCATACCACGCTCTGACTCTTGCTGCTCCTTGCTCGTCTCGCCAGGCCACCGCCTGCTGTACTTGTTTTACATGGTCGATTAAAGTTAAAATCCATTCTTGTGTTAGGCCGTGTGTAGTGACTTCCCCAGGTACTGGGGTAAGTAGATTTTCCCACCGTTCCATAGGCCTTCCCATGAGAGCTTCATATGGAGAAAATCCTGTGCCCTTTGATTCTCGGGCCCTTATTCTCATTAAGACAAAGGGCAGTAACTGTGACCAGTTTTTTCCTCCGATTTCCACTCCCTTTCTTAGCTCACGTTTAATGGTGCGGTTCATGCGTCCCACCTGCCCCACAGCCTGGGGGTGATAAGCAATACGGAACAACTGTGTGATTCCAGTGAGGGCTGATAGCTCCCCTAACAGATCTGACCGAAAAGCAGCTCCTTGGTCTGAGTCAATCACCTTTGGGACCCCCCAGCGAGTGAATACCTCATTTACCAGTATTGCAGCAGTTACCCGGGCTGTTTGATACTTTGTGGGGAAAGCTTCCACCCACCGGCTGAAAGCATCCACTACCACCAACATGAATCGGTTTTTCCTGTGATCTGGTGGTAGGGGTCCTGTGTAATCAATCTGTATCCTTTCCCATGGTCCCCTTGGGGCTTGTCTCATTAATTCTCCCCTTAGTTCGTCCCTCTCTCTCCGGATTGCCTCACAAGACTCCTCTGTCCGTGCAGCATCCCGTGCCTTCAAATCCGCTACCTCTACTGGTAACACAGATTTTTCTGTTAAAATCCGTTGCTGATCCACAATCTCCTCCAAATCCTTAATGTGTTGGAGGAGATCAGCTTCCCTTTTTACCCAGTATGCCATCCCAGCACACAAACCTTGTAATACCATTCCCCTTTTCCTACACTCCTTTCCCTTGGGGTCTCCCAAAACCTCTCCCATCTCCCTCTCAATCTCATCCCAGGTGAACCCCTGCACCTGGTATGGGCCCTGATTCTTCCTTATCCATTTGTTCAAAAAATCCGTTACCCCAGCTTGCCAGAACCCGTAACTACCATCACGAGAGTTCGCCATACCCCCTCCAAGCAGCTGCGCGGACTGTTGGGGAGGGGGACTTACAGGCTGCCACTCACCTATCCAATGCGATGTATCCGAGTCACGGCACCAAGATGTTAGAGAGCTTATTCCTTCACTCTCCCACTTCCCTGGTTCTTCTCGCATGAACAGAGAGCAACAATACCCGAAGTCCGAAGGTGCAAACAATTCGATGTTTATTGGGGTGAACTTCCAGCAAGCTAAATACAAGTTCCTTTTTCCTTATTTTCGAATCCCAACTTACTTCCTGTTTGCCCCTAATTTATATAGTAATATTCTTAGCTATACCTTAACCAATCATTCTACTAAAATTTAACTAACCAATCCTAACATGGATTAGCTAACCAATTATATCCCACCACCTTAATTAGTTTACACCCAGCAAAATTAATTATACAGCAGACAGAAGCAATCACAGAACCAGACAGAGACCATGCCAATAAACAATAGCAAAGTGGGAACTATAATGACAAAACAATACAGAAGTGAGGATTTCACAACTACATCTGTAAAGACATAAGAGTTTCCCAGCTGTGTCTATTGATAAGTGAGTTCTTACCAGACAGAAAACTATCAACCTCAATTTCCTTTTACAGCTTCTAGGCACTTCCCTTTCTCTGGAGGTGATAGGCACTATAAGGACAGGATTAAATTCCTAACAGCCCAATAGCACCTTATTTCAATGTGACTAGTTTGGAATGTGAGGATGTGACCATTCACTTCCCAGCTTATGGCTGCCTCTGTGGCTTAGCCAAAGGCCTTAGCCTAAGAACAGGGCCTCAGACTGTCACAGTAAGAGAAGGCCCTTACACTGGCAGACAGTGATTTTGATTCTTTCTTTTATACCTCTAACTAGCCAAGTGATAGGAATACACCTAAATTCTTAGAGTATAGGCCTTTACAGACAGGCCTGAATATCTATATCCTAACACCCCAGTAAAAGAACAAAGGTTCCCTCGATCCCAAAGGACCAAGCCCCAGACCCAGGTCAATATACAAATCAGATCTTACCCACAAATCACGCTGTTGCCAATCCTTTCGAACCTAAAATCTAAAGGTTTAGTCATAAAAGGAAAAAGATAGAGATGAGAGCTAGAATGGGTGAAATGGAATCAATGACAGACAGTAACAGCGAAGTTCTTGGTTCAGGCTTGCAGCAGTGATGGAATAAGCTGCAGGTTCAAATCAAGTCTCTGGAGAACATCCCCAGCTGGGATGGGTCATTCAGTCCTTGGTTCAAAGCTTCGGTTTGTAGCAAAGTCCCTCCAGAGGCAAGAAGCCGGATTGAAGACAAGATGGAAGGGTCTCCATGGCCTTTTATGTCCTCTGCCTGTGGAAGGACACCCCTTTGTTCTTACTGTGGAAAATCACAGCAGCAAGATGGAGTTTGGAGTCACATGGGCAAGTCACATCTCCATGCAGGACTCAGTTTGCAGGCAGAGCAGCCATTGCTCACATGCTGCATTGAACGTTCCCAGGAAGGTTCCTCAGATGTGGATTGGCGTCCCCCAAAGTCCATTGTCAGTTCAGTGTTTCTCAACTGGGCACTTTCTGAGAATTTTCCCTTCTCCAGAAGCTGAGCAAATGCTTCACGGGTGCTACTTAGAATCAAATACGTTTGAGATACAAAGTAGAGAGCCAATATTCATAATGTCAACTACAGAAATGTTACACCCAGACAGACAGCATCATCATACCCAGCAAATCATAACCTCTCCATAGACACCTCACTGGACCTCCTTTGTATCAGATTTGGTGCAACTATAGGACCTTGGTTGCAACAATGATCTATACGGTGGGAGCGTCTGGGCACTGGGACGGGCCCCCCGGTTGGAGCGTCTGGGTTGTGGGACGGGCCCCCCGGTGTGGCTGGGGGCTGGGATGGCACTGGACAGTGGGGCACAAATGCGTCGTGGACAGGTGTCTGGGCTTTGCAGAGCCCGACCCCGCAGCTGGGAAGGGCTGGCTGCATTGGCCCCGCTCCGCTCAATGAGCAGAGCGGGACGTGGGCGGAATAAGGCAGCTGGAGGCGCCCGCATGGGGCACGACCCCTCCCCCAGCCCCTCCGCACTCACGGCAGGGTGAGGGGCCCAGCTGACATCCCCTCCTCTGGCCCCGACCACCACCTTCCCAGCCGTGGGGTCGGGCTCTGCAAAGCCCAGGTACCTGCGTGCGACTCATTTGTGCCCCACCATGCAGTGGCCACACCCCATAGTCACCACTGGCAGATCACGATGGTACGTTGGGTACAAAGGGCGCCTTGTGAGGTGTCCTTGCGAGTGTGTTGATCTGCTGGACGGTCACATCTCGCTGGATTGTACCTGCTACCGTCGAGTGTGACGTTACGACGTTTGGCTGTGTGTGTGCTACTGACACGTGAGGCGAGGCTGAGAACACCCACAAGCCGCCTTTCAGGTACGACAGTAAACTGGCCACACCTGTTAATGGCTCACTGGGGAAATGCACACACGCACCAGGGCTACCCCAGGAACTGTGCACAATAGAAACCTCTCAGAGACAGCACTGCCCAATGGGAACCGTCAGACCCAGGGCAATGTACCTTTTAATTTCCTTTTCACTAACTTCCTCACTGTCGTGTAGTTCCCCTTTCTGGACTGCGGTGGGCTTCTGACCCCCGTCCCCGGGGATGGTCACCAAGCGGTCCAGCTATATTCACTTCTCGGACCAGATCCTGTGCTCCACTTAGGACTAAATCAGGAATTGCCTCTCCCCTCCATCCCGTCCTGAGGTGACATGGACCCAGTCAATATGGGGATAGTTGAAATCCCCCATTATTATTATTGAGTTTTTTATTTTTATCGCCTCTCTAATCACCCTGAGCATTACACAGTCACTATCACCATCCTGGTCGGGTGGTCAGTAACAGATCCCTGCTGCTGTCGTCTTACTATTCAGGCATGGAATTACTAGCCACAGAGATTCTCTAGCACAGTTTGGTTCATTTAAGATTTTTACTTCTACACTTTCTTTCACATATGGTGCTCCTCCCGCACCAGCACAACCTGTTCTGTCCTTCCGATAAATAAATCTCTTTTAGATTTTACCTAGGACACACTGTGCTGTTTGAAGTGCCAAGGGGATAAATCTCAGCTCAGTAACAAGCGTTGGGGCACGTCCACTTTCCTTTGTGGAAGTGGTGGACTGGGTAATAAATTCACACTGGTCAGGTTTTGACCAGGGCCAGATGATGCCGCTCTGGGGTTCTGGGCTGGGGAGTTGGGGTGGGTCAGGGGGCTCAGTGGTACCCCAGTTCCAGGTGGCATCCTGGGGGGGACCCATCCCACATCCCACCAGCCCCTGAGCTGGGCGGTGGCGGGTACCTCGCTGGGGGAGCCACTCATGGCGCTCTGCCCTGTGCAGGGCCGTGTGTGCCTGGTGAGGACGTGCAGCACCAACACACGGACCCGAGCGTCACATGCCCCAGCGCCTTACGAACTGTAGCGGCTGTAGGCTGATGGCACGGGTGTCGCCCACGGTCTGAGCATAGCTGTGGCCTGAGAGACCCAGCGGGGCTGTGGCCTGGCTGAGCTGGAAGGGGCCAGTACAAACCACTGGCCGTGGCCAGCCCATGTCGGTGGGGAATCAAAGCCACTTGCCTGGGTGCTGACCCTGACTCTCCCCTCTCTGCAGGGAAGCTGAGCCGAGAGCCCCACGGGCAGGAGCGGGGACCAGGCACTGGCAGCTCTCCCAGGCTATCACATTATTGACTTGAACTGGGACCATATAAAAAAAGGAGGACTTGTGGAACCTTAGAGACTAACCAATTTATTTGTAGCTCACGAAAGCTCATGCTCAAATAAATTGGTTAGTCTCTAAGGTGCCACAAGTCCTCCTTTTCTTTTGTGGATACAGACTAACACGGCTGCTACTCTGGGACCACACAGAACATGGTTGCAACCAAATGTGATGAAGTGGGACCTTCCTTAATGTTTCCTCTGAATACTGTAGGGGTGCCTCAGTTTCCCCTAGGCATTTCTTAAGTCTCTAGGTGGGGGGATAAGGGGGTGTGATTGTTGCAGAGCAAAGGACCAGGGTACATAAATGGCGACACACAGTCTCCTGGCCACTGATGGCCTGGGCCCTTCCCCCCTGCAAGGTGAGAGCTGAAGGGTTGGAGAACAAAGGAATCAGGAGACCTCCTGGCTCGGGAAAGGGACAAAGCTCAGAGGAGGAGGGGCTGGAGGAAGTTTCAGTTGGGGGCTGGCTGGGGACGTGGAGTGAAGGGCAGACGGGGTTATCTGGCTCACTGCCCCCCAAAATGGACCTGGCTGAGGGGTCCTGTTCTCTGTACCTACAAGCTCTGTGTTAGACCATGTTCCTGTCGTCTAATAAACCTTCTGTTTTACTGGCTGGCTGAGAGTCACGTCTGACTGCGGAGTTGGGGGGCAGGACCCTCTGGCTTCCCCAGGAGCCTGCCTGGGCGGACTCGCTGTGGGAAGCGCCCGGAGGGGCAGAGGAGGCTGAATGCTCCGAGGTCAGACCCAGAAAGGTGGAAGCTGTGTGAGCTGTGTGTCCTGCAGACAGGCTGCTCCCGGAGAGGAGGGTCCCCCAGAGTCCTGCCTGGCTTTGTAGGGAGCTGTTCCAGAGCATCGCCCAGGGACCCCGGGACAGGGGCTATGGCTCCCAGCAGGGAGGAGCCCTGCAGGGGGGGCACGGCTCCCCAGTGCCCATCACAGCTGGACGTTCTGGGCAGAGCTCAGGGTGGGAAACAGGCAGCTGGAGCCCAGAGGCAGTGGAGCTGCATGATCCTGGGGGGGTGGCTAGCTGGCGGGGCTCCAAAGCTGGGGGTGTAGCCCTGATCCTGCCATGAGCCCCCTTCCATTAGCTTTCCCCGTGCCCCCACCCAGCATCTCATCCTTCACAATCCCTGTCCCGTCACCTCCTCTGCCCCCCAGCAGGAGCTGCGGGGGTGGGCACGTCCCATAAGCAGCACTGGGCTATGCCAGAGTGACGCTGCAGGGACGGGGGAGTGTTGACCTGGGAAGGTGGCAGGGGATGGGACACCTGAGAGCCTGTCACCTGAGCCAGGAGGGGGCTGGGGCCAGGTGACACCTTTGCCTGGGAAACTGGACAAAGGCTGGAGGAGGAGCCGGTGGGAGGCTGGGTGAGTTGGCTGGAGGGTTTTTCTTTCTGTTTGGAGTGGGCTAGGGAAGAAGGGAGAGCCCAGAGCGGGGGACGAATCTCCCTGCCCCCCAGAAGGGCCTGACTAAGGGGTCCTGTTTATGCCTGCAAGCTCTGGTCCGGACTGTGTTCCTGTCCTCTCTAATAAACTTTCTATTCTACTGGCTGGCTGAGAGTCACGGTGAATCGCAGGAAACAAGGATACAGGACCCTGACTCCCTGACGCTTTGTAACAACTGGTGGTAGAGGTGGGATCTGCTGCACCCTGTGGACGGTGCTTCCTGCAGTAAGTGACTGGGGAGCAATAAAACAAAAGGGGGTTAACGAGGACCAGGCATGCTGAAGAGTCAGAGAGAAGCGGTTTCAGGGGGCGGAGGAGCTACACTTAACCCCTGGGAGTGTGTGACCAGCGAGAAGGACTGTTGCAATAACGGGGTCCCCCTGAGGACTGCGGTGAGCAGTCTCAGGGGCGGAGGAGTGTGTGGCTTGACCCTGGGAGAGAGGTGGTGACCTGGAGAAGGGTTGGCACCCTAGGGGTCCTCCTGGAATCCATGGGGAGCTGAGAGCACCCAGGCCTGCGAGTGGCCAGCAGGGAGATGTACGCGAAGCGCCTGAAGAGCGACCTGGTGGAGCCGTGCAGGCAGAGGGGGCTGCGCACTGGAAGGCCCACCAAAGAACAGCTGATTGCCCAGCTGGAGGAGGAGGATCGCTTGGATGCACCGATCCCTGTCTCTGGGGGAAGCAGCCCAGGAGAGGCAGCGTGGGCACCAGTGTCTGTCCCAGCTGGGAGTGGTCAGACGGCTGCCGAGGGCATCCCGGGACCCCTCCTACCTATGGGGGAGGGGATGGGAGGAGCCCAGCAAATACCGAGGGCACCCTGACCCCGGCAGGCAGCAGGGGATCCTCCCGGCGGAGCTCCCCATCCCTGGAGCGGAGGTGGCTGGAATGGGAGAGGGAGATAAAACTGAGAGAAATGGAAGATCGAGAGAAGAAGCGACAGGACCGTGAAAGGCAGTGTCAGCATGAGGAAAAGCAGCGTCAGCATGAGCTGGAGCTGGCCAGGCTGAGGAGCAGTGGGGCCCCGGCTGCGGTGAGTGAGGGGGGACCCAAGACAGCAAGGAGCTTTGATAAGTGCTTCCTGGCCCAACGGAAGGAGGGGGAGGACATAGATAGCTTCCTGACGGCCTTTGAGAATGCCTGCGAGATGCACAGGGTTGACCCTGCAGACAGGCTCCAGTTCCTCACCCCCTTACTGGACCCCAAAGCCGTGGAGGTGTACAGCTGGATGACAGGGGCGAAAGGCAGGGGACTATGAACTGTTCAAACAGGCCCTGCTCCGTGAGTTTGGGCTGACCCCCGAGATGTACCGGAGAAGGTTCCGGAGTCAGCGTAAAACACCTGAGGTCACCTACCTACAACTGGTCAACCGGATGCAGGGATATGCCCACAAGTGGACAGCTGGGGCCCGAGCTAAAGAGGACCTGCTTGACCTAATCGTACTGGAGCAACTGTATGAACAGTGCCCTTCCGACCTGAGGCTGTGGTTGGTGGACAAAAAGCTCGAGAACCCCCAGCACGCAGGGCAGCTGGCCGACGAGTTTGTGAACAGTCGGTCAGGGGGTAGCCGGGAGGAGTCCCAAAAGAACAGGCCCCCCCCGATGCAGAGAGAGAGTCACCAGGGGGCCTCCCAGCGGGGAAATAGGGAGAACCCCCTCCCAAGGGGAACGCCTGGCGTCGGGCCCCTCCGACCCGCTCGAGGGCACCAACATGACCTGAGCTGCTATCACTGTGGCTAGAGAGGCCACGTACGGACCCAGTGCCCCAGGTTCAGGGACAGACTGAGCAGACCCAACCTACCCAGGGTTAACTGGGTAGGGACCCAACTGGACGAGGGGCAGACGACCCAGGCAAGGAGGGCTACCAGTTTACCACCTGCGCAGGAGGGAAGAGTACCCCAGGCCAGCTCCGCCAGAGGGCTGGAGGCTCTGGGCTCAGGGTGCTTGGTTTACAGGGTGGGCGCGGGGCTGTCCCTCCGGAGAGAGTGCCTTGTTCCCCTGGAGGTGGATGGGAGGAAGGTCAATGGATACTGGGATACGGACGCGGAGGTGACGCTGGCCTGGCCTGAGGTGGTGGCCCCAGATCGGGTGGTGCCCAACACCTACCTGACCCTGACAGGGGTGGGAAGGACCCCATTTAAGGTGCCCGTGGCAAGGGTACACCTGAAATGGGGGGCCAAGGAGGGCCCCAAGGATGTGGGAGTGCACCACCATTTGCCCACTGAAGTTTTGATGGGGGAGACCTAGAGGACTGGCCAAGCAAGCCCCAGACCACCCTGTTGTGACCCGTAGCCAGAGCCGGCGAGGGGCACTGCTCCCTGACCTCGGGGAGGGTACCGCACCGGAGGCGCAGGACCCTACCCTGGTGGGAAGGGAGGGCCGAGGGGCACGGCTCAGAGAGGCGGAGGCCTCAGACCTGGCCACTGAGGGGGAACCGGGCCCCATCCCTTCCCCAGCCGCTGAGTTCCAGGCCGAGTTGAGGAAAGATCCCTCCTTGCGGAAGCTCAGGGACCTGGCCGACCTCAGTGGGGGACGGACCATGAGGAGAGGCTGCCAGGAGAGGTTCCTGTGGGAGAAGGGGTTCCTATACCGAGAATGGGCTCCCACAAGGGAAGTAGAGTCCTGTGGGGTCAGGAGGCAGCTGGTGGTCCCCCAGAAGTATCGCCGCAAGCTCCTGTACCTGGCCCATGACATCCCCCTCGCAGGGCACCAGGGAATCCGGCGCACCCGGCAGAGGTTGCCACAGAACTTTTACTGGCCCGGGGTCTTTACCACGGTCCGGCAGTATTGCCGATCCTGTGACCCCTGTCAGAGGGTGGGGAAGGCCCGGGACAAGGGGAAAGCGGCTTTGAGACCTTTGCCCATCATAGAGGAGCCTTTCCAGAAGGTGGCCATGGACATCGTGGGCCCTCTCAGCAAGACGACCCGGTCGGGGAAGAAATACATTCTGGGGGTGGTAGATTTTGCCACCCACTACCCCGAGGCAGTGCCCTTAGCTTCCATTGAAGCAGACACCGTGGCCGATGCGCTCCTGACCATTTTCAGCCGAGTGGGGTTCCCCAAGGAAGTCTTGACAGACCAAGGCTCCAACTTCATGTCGGCCCTGCTCCGGTGCTTGTGGGAGAAATGTGGGGTCCAGCACGACTGGGCCTCAGCTTATCACCCCCAGTCCAATGGGCTGGTGGAGAGGTTTAACGGGACGCTAAAGATGATGCTGAAAACCTTTATGAACCAGCACCCGCAGGATTGGGACAAGTACTTACCTCACCTGCTGTTCGCGTACAGGGAGGTGCCACAGGAGTCGACCGGATTTTCGCCTTTCGAACTGTTACATGGAAGGAGGGTGAGGGGCCCCCTGGACCTGATGAGAGACGAGTGGGAGGGGAAGGCCACTCCCGATGGAGAGTCAGTGGTGGAGTATGTTCTGATCTTCCGAGAGAGACTGGCTGAACTCATGGGCCTGGCCAGGGAGAATCTGGCCAGAGCCCAGAAGAAGCAGAAGGTCTGCTATGACCGCACAGCGCGGGCCCGTGCCTACGCCACCGGGGATCCGGTGATGGTTCTCATCCCCGTGAGAAAGAACAAACTACAGGCCGCCTGGGAGGGCCCTTTCAAGGTTGTCAAGCAGCTCAATGAGGTAAACTATGTGGTGGAGCTGTCGAACCGGGCGCACCACCGCCGGGTGTACCATGTGAATATGATGAAGCCATATTATGCCAGGGGGAATGTGATGTTGGCCGTGTGTGGACAGTGAGAGGAGCAGGGAGATGACCCTTTAGTAGATCTATTCCCTGGGACCAGAACTGGTTCCCCCTGGAAACAATTCCCCTCTCGGATCAGATAACCCCTGCCCAGCAAGCTGAGGTCAGGGGGGTGCTGCATCCGTACCGACAGCTGTTTTCCAACCAGCCTGGACGCCCTAATATGACTGTCCACCGGATGCAGACAGGGTCGCACCCGCCGATAAGATGCTCCCCCTTCCGAGTCACGGGGAAAACTGCTCAGGAACTTGTGTGAGGGTGCTGACCGTGGGAGCCAGCTGAGGTCACTCAATCAGGGTGATCTGCAAATAGACCGGAGCAGAGAAACCCCAAACTCTGGTGGATATTCCACTACTGAGATTTACCCAGCCAGCCCAAACCAGCTTCTGTATCACCTCCCTGGTTACTCAGATGTCCAAATAATGCAGTTCCCTTAAAGTGCCCGGCCTCTGGCCTCCATCCAGACACACCTGTCAAACATAGGATGATAAATTCTGAAAATCTTATTTCATCATAGAAAAGAAAAGGTTCTCCTGACCCCAAAGGACCAAGCCCCAGACCCAGGTCAAATGATAACTCAGATCTTACCCCAAATACACACTTATAGCCAATTCTTATTAACTAAACTAAAATTTATTAAAAAAGAAAAGAGAGTGTTGGTTAAAAGATCAATATACAGACAGACTTGAATTCAGTTCTTGAGGTCCAGATACAGAGCGGAGATGAGTTTGTAGTGGCCAAAAGCCCTTTTAGAAATAGTCCAGAGGTTATAGTCCAACGTCCATGTTCAGGGTGACTCCAGTCAGTGACTGGGGATCTCCATCCTTATGGCTTAAGGTTTCCCCCTCTTGAAGCCCAAAGCAGATCTGAGATGAAGAAGGATCCTGTCCCAGGGTTTTTATACCTTTCCAGCAGCCTTTTGGCCTGAGAAAACAATAGGCTTAACTTTCCTTCTCCCAAACATCCTGGCAATTAGCACGGGATAATTTATCCATTGAACAGTTCAGATACAGGTTACCACAACCTTCAAAGAGACATGTAGACAATAACACTATTCTACTCCAGTGTCTGTTAATATTCCTTTTTGAATCAAAGCTACAGCCATAGACAAGACTTGTTTGCTGACATCACAAGACCTGAGCAAACATCTCCCCTTCTCTCTCTAACAGTGCTGGCTGCATTTCAAAGCTCTCCATTTCCATCTCTCCCTAACCAGTCTTTAAAGTCCGGCCCTGGCTCAGGTCAGTCTGTGCGTTCATTAACTCTTTCTGGCCCGGTCACCTCTCAATGAGATATTATATTACACTCATAATGTCACACCTGGAAAGAGAGGTCCGGGACATGCTGGCTTTGGGGGTGATCCAGCCATCTGCCAGCCCTTGGGCCTCGTCGGTGGTGCTGGTCCCCAAAAGGGACGGGTTGATCCAGTTCTGTGTGGACTATCGGAAGCTCAATGCCATCACTGTATCTGGCATATATTGATGACATCTATGTCTTTAGCCAGACCTGGGAGGACCACGTGTCCCAGGTTAGACAAGTGCTGGACCGACTCCAGGGGGCTGGGCTGACTGTAAAAGCGGAGAAGTGCAAGGTGGGGATGGCTGAAGTATCTTACCTGGGCCATTGGGTGGGGAGCGGCCGCCTAAAGCCGGAACCAGCCAAGGTGGAGGGGATCAGAGACTGGCCCGCTCCCCACACCAAAAAGCAGGTCCAAGCCTTTATTGGGATGGCAGGATACTACCGAAGATTTGTACCCCACTTTAGCGCCATAGCCACCCCCATCACTGAGCTATGCAAGAAGGGGAAGCCAGACAAGGTGGTCTGGACCGAGCAGTGCCAGGAGGCTTTCCGGGCGCTGAAGGAGGCTCTGGTCAGTGTCCCAGTCCTGGCAAACCAAGACTTTGACAAGCCCTTTGTGGTGTTCACCGACACCTCAGACACGGGACTGGGGGCGGTGTTAATGCAGGAGGATGAAAAGGGGGAGAGACACCCCATCGTGTACCTGAGCAAGAGGTTGCTACCCCGGGAGCAACACGACGCGGCCATCGAGAAGGGAGTGCCTGGCCATGGTGTGGGCCCTCAAGAAACTAGAGCCCTATCTCTTCGGGCGGCACTTCACCGTCTACACCGACCACTCTCCCCTGACCTGGCTGCACCCGATGAAAGGAGCCAACGCCAAACTCCTGAGATGGAGCCTGCTCCTGCAGGATTATGACATGGACGTGGTCCACGTGAAGGGAAGTGCCAACCTGATAGCTGATGCGCCGTCCCGGAGAGGGGACCCCGAACTTCCCCAGGTCACTGGTCAGAGTGACCCCGCTCAGTTCAGTCTCGAAGGGGGGGAGAGATGTGACGCAGCAGGGAGGGGGGAGTGTTGACCTGGGAAGGTGTGACGAAGTGGGACTGTTCTTAATGTTTCCTCTGAATAGTGTGGGGGTGCCTCAGTTTCCCCTAGGCAGTTTGTAAGTCTCTAGGGGGTGGGGTAAGGGTGTATGATCCTTGCAGAGCCCTAGAGGGCAGGTGTGTGCAGGGGTCTGGACACAGAGAATGGCCGACACCCTGTTTCCTGGCAACTGATGGCCTGGGCCCTTCCCCCCCTGCAAGGTGAGAGCTAAAAGGTTGGAGAACAAAGGAATCAGGTGACCACCTGGCCCGGGAAAGGGACAAAGCCCAGAGGAGGAGGGGCTGGGGGGAGTTTCAGTTTGGGGCT
Source organism: Caretta caretta (assembly GCF_965140235.1). Lineage (NCBI taxonomy): Eukaryota > Metazoa > Chordata > Testudines > Cheloniidae > Caretta > Caretta caretta. Next base: position 820,495 of record NC_134206.1, read on the forward strand.
GGCTGGGACATGGAGTGAAGGGCAGACGTGGTTGTCTGGCTCACTGCCCCCCAAAATGGACCCAGCTGAGGGGTCCCGTTCTCTGCACCTGCAAGCTCTGTGTTAGACCATGTTCCTGTTGTCTAATAAACCCTCTGTTTTACTGGCTGGCTGAGAGTCACGTCTGACTGCGGAGTTGGGGGGCAGGACCCTCTGGCTTCCCCAGGAGCCCCGCCTGAGCAGACTTGCTGTGGGAAGCGCACGGAGGGGCAGAGGAGGCTGAATGCTCCGAGGTCAGACCCAGGAAGGTGGGAGCCGGGTGAACTGTGTGTCCTGCAGACAGGCTGCTCCCGGAGAGGAGACTCCCCCAGAGTCCTGACTGGCTTTTTAGGGAGCAGTTCCAGAGCATCGCCCGGGGTCCCCGTGACAGAAGGTGACAGGGGAGTTTCATTGGGGATGGGAGACCTGAGAGCCTGTAATCTGAGCCAGGAGGGGGCTGGGGCCAGGTGACACCTTTTCCCCGGGAAACGGGACAAAGGCTGGAGGAGGAGCTGGGGGGACCCTAGAGGGTTTTTGTTTCAGTTTGGGGTTGGCTGGGGAAGAGGAGAGAGCCCCAGAGCGGGGGTCTAAGCTCTCTACCCCCCAGAAGGACCTGACTAAGGGTCCTGTTCATGCCTGCAAGCTCTGTTTTAGACCATGTTCCTGTCGTCTAATAAACCTGCTGTTTTACTGGCTGGCTGAGAGTCCCGGTGAATCCCAGGAAGAGGGGTGCAGGACCATGACTCCCCCACACTTTGTAACTTCCAGGGCCGTGTGTCACGGAGTGTGGGGGAGTCCAGGCCCTGCACCCCTCTTCCTGGGATTCACTGAGACTCTCAGCCAGCCAGTAAAACAGAAGGTTCATTGGACCACAGGAACACAGTCCCCAACAGAGCTTGTGGGTACGACCAGGACCCCTCAGTCAAGTCCTTCTGGAGGAGCAGGGAGCTCAGACCCCAGCCCTGGGGTTCCCTGCGTTCCTCCACCCAGCCCCAAACTGGAACTAAACCCCCCCAGCAGGCCCCCTCCTGCAGCCTCCGTCCACATTCCCGGGTAGAGGTGTCACCTCCCCCTCCCCCTCCTGGCTCAGGTGACAGGCTCTCAGGTCTCCCATCCCCAGGGCACATTCCCAGGTCAACACTCCCCCCTCCCTGCTGCGTCACATCGTCACACCGTGGAACTCCCTGCTGCAGGAACTCGCATCAGCACAGCCCTGTTACAGCCCCTGATGGACACAGCTGTGAAATGTCCCATCCCCTGTGGGGGACCCAGGCCCTTCTGCACCCCTCAGGCTATCACCCCAGAGCCTAATGAGGCTAGCATGGTTTGTGTCAGCCCCTCTGCCCCAGACACCCAGCCCCACCCCCAGACGGGCCCTGCTGGCTGAGGGCAGCCAGACCCACCAGCAGCTGGGAGGGGCAGGGGGTCATCAGCCAGGGGAGGGGGGTCACCCTCTGCAAACCCATCATAGCCAGAGCCTGGGGCTGGCCGCACAGGGGCAGGCGAAGTGTCTGGCAGCCCCCCTCCCTCCTCCCAGCCCCCCCCACCCTCCAGCAATCCCACCCACCACCCATCTACCCCCACAAACCCAGACCCCATGTGATGAAGTGAGGTTTTATTCATCTTGTTATGTCATATCGCATGTGAGTCTTACTCTCCTATACCAATACTGGCCCTGCCTCAGTTTCCCTGTGTGCTGCACCAACCCTGCGGGGGTGGGAACTGGGGGTGTGATTTTGCTGAGGCCCTCAGGGCAGGTGAGGCTGCCCAGCTGTTTGGACCTGTGTGACCAGAGACCCAGGAGGGGGCTGCAACTAGGTGACACCTTTGACCGGGGAAGTGAGACTGTCACGGGGTCCCTGGGCGATGCTCTGGAGCTGCTCCCCATGAAGCCAGGCAGGACTCTGGGGAAGTCTCCTCTCGGGGAGCAGCCTGTCTGCAGGACACACAGCTCACCCGGCTCCACCTTCCTGGGTCTGACCTCGGAGCATTCAGCCTCCTCTGCCCCTCTGTGCGCTTCCCACAGGGAGTCTGCCCAGGCGGGGTCCTGGGGAAGCCAGAGGGTCCTGCCCCCCAACTCCACAGTCAGACGGGACTCTCAGCCAGCCAGCAAAACAGAAGGTTTATTAGACGACAGGAACATGGTCTGAGACTCTGATACAACTGCACGACCCTCAACCATCACAGGCTGAAAGGCCCCTTCTGTCTGCTCCACAGACAAAGAAGAGCCGGACACACCCTCTCCCTTCCCAGACACACAGCTTGGGATCTCTCTCCCCTTGTCCCAGCACACAAGGCTGGTCACAGACAACTGCTTGGAGATCAGGGTAGCTCCCTCCACAGGCAAGTCAATACCCCTGACAGACACAGGCACGTTTCCTTCACTCTCACAATTCTCCACCCAGCTAACAGGTAAGGTCCAGGGACACTCATCTTCCACTCTCCTCGCCTTCCCACCCTGCTGACTGGACACAGCCATCAGCTCCCAAGGCTGCCTAGGCTCATCCAGACTTTCCTTACCCAGCACCTTGCCACTCCCCACAGATCCCCTGCCCTGCCTGTGTCTCCCCGCACTCAGCTGGGGTCTCCGCTCCCACTGTGCTCAGCGCTGCCCTTGCTGTCCCAGTGGGGGCAGGCAGGGAGCTCGCTGCTTTCCTCACTGCATCAGAGCCAGCGTGAGCCCCCCCTCTGGTGGGCAAGGGGGCGGGGAGCATCTCTCTGTCCCACCCAGTCCCAGGGGGCTGGTTACAGGCAGGCAGGTAGCCTGAGCCTAGCGGCTCCTCCCTGCTGCCAGCCAGGTCATCTGCATTTTCACTGACCATTTCCCTCTCCGCCGATTGGTCCCCTGGATTCAAATTCAAACCTTCGGCCTTTACAGGAGCAAGGCCTGGATCCTGTCCCAAAGAGACACAGTCACCCCACAACAGGGTCTCGCAGCCAATATCCCGGAGAACCCCAATGACCAGCCAGCCCCACCCCTCCTGGGTCTGCACAGGGATCTGGGCCATAGGCAGGGCGAGGGGCTTCGTCCCTGGGACCCTCACCCAGCTCACACAACCCCTCAGCATCTGAGGCTGCACCACCCAGGGCCTGACAACCGTTCCCTCTGTCCCAGGATCTCGCCACCCCAGGAACGTCTCCCCATTGACCATCCCCTTCCGCTCCCACTGGGGGTCCGAGGGGCCTGGCCCCAGGAAACTCCACACAGACATATAGGTTGGGGTCAGGAGTGGGAGCCCGTCCACCTCCCCACCCATCTGGCTGACGGAGTCTATGGCCTTGGGACCCAGCAAGGGAGCTAGACACCGGGGCTTTTCCGCAGGGTCCCCCTGGTTCAAATCTCCAGCCTGCTCAAAGGCAGTGAGGTGGCATCCACACACCCCCCTCCTTAACCAGGGGCAGCAATTTAGTCTCGAGGTTCCCTGCGGAACTGGCCCCCCGGGGTCTATCCCCACTCACCCCTGGGGGGTCCCCTAGGCCTCTCCGCTCCCCCACCGCCAGTTCATGCTGCTGCTGCTTCTGCAGCTCTTTCTCGGGCTCTCGCTGTCTCCCACAGTCCTCTTGCTCTCTCGGACTCAGCTCCAATCCCGTCCGTCTCGATCCCCCGATGGGGAACCCGATCGTGAAGACCCTCGTCTGGTCGGGGACAGGAGTCTTGGCGATGCCTGGCTCCCGCTCCAGCTGCTCCCAGATCCTGCTATAGCCCCAGTTGGGGTCAGGAATCTGTTCCTTAGAGCGGTCATCCTCCTCCAGCTGCACGATTAACTCTGCTTTGGTGAACTTCCCAATGCGCAACCCTCTCTTTCTGCACAGGGTTACAATGTCCTTCTTCAGGAGACGGTGACAGGCCATCACTCCGCTCCTCCCAAGTTGTTGTGGACTCACAGGCCCGTGTGTTCTCAGCTCCCCACGGTTTCCAGGGAGAACCCCTAGTGTGCCAGCCCTTCTCGAGGTCACCACCTCTTTGCCAGGGTCGAGCTGCAGACTCCTCCGCCCCTGGGACCGCTCACTGCAATCCCCAGGGGGACCCTGTTACTGCCAAAGTCCTTCTCTCTCCCAGGGCCAAGCTGCAGGCTCCTCCGCCCCTGAGACTGCCCCTGAGACTGCTCACCACAGTCCCCAGGGGGACCCCATTACTGCACAGTCCTTCTCGCTGGTCACACACTCCCAGGGGTTAACCGCCCCCCGAAACCGCTCCTCTCTGAGCCTTCAGCACGCCTGGTCCCCGTCAATCCCCCTTCGTTTTACTGCTCCCCAGTCACTTACTGCAGGAAGCGCCATCCACGGGGTGCAGTACATCCCACCGCGGCCAGCAGTTGTCACAGAGTCCCTGGGCGATGCTCTGGAACTGCTCCCCATGAAGCCAGTCAGGACTCTGGGGCAGTCACCTTCCTGTGAGCAGCCTGTACACCCTTACCCCACCACCTAGATACTTAAGAACTGCCTAGGGGAAACTGAGGCACCCCCACACTATTCAGAGGAAACATTAAGAACAGTCCCACTTCGTCACAGGGAACAGTGAGCCAGACAACCACGTCTGCCCTTCACTCCACGTCCCCAGCCAGCCCAAACTGCCTCACCCTCAGCCCCTCCTCCTCTGGGCTTTGTCCCTCTCCCGGTCCAGGAGGTCACCGGATTCCTTTGTTCTCCAACCCTTTAGCTCTCACCTTGCAGGGGGGAAGGGCCCAGGCCATCAGTGGCCAGGAAACAGGGTGTTGGCCATTCTCTGTGTCCAGACCCCTGCACACCCCTCCCCTCTAGGGCTCTGCAATGATCATACCCCCTTATCCCACCCCCTAGATACTTAAGAACTGCCTAGGGGAAACTGAGGCATCCCCACACTATTCAGAGGAAACATTAAGAACAGTCCCACTTCGTCACAGGGGTGTTGGAGGTCAGGTGGCTGGAGGTTGGGGGTCTGCGTGGGGGGAAGCAGGGAATCCAGAATGTTTGGCTCAGGACTCCCAAGATGGACTTGGCTGAAAGTCACTGATTTCTGTGCTACCAAGTTCTGCCCTACGCTGTGTTCCTGTTGCCTAATAAACCTTCTGGTTTCCCAGCTGGCTGAGAGTCACATCTGACTGCGAAGTTGGGGTGCAGGACCCTCTGGCTTCCCCAGGACCCCGCCTGAGCGGACTCGCTGGGGGAAGCGCACGGAGGGGCAGAGGATGCTGAATGCTCCGAGGTCAGACCCAGGAAGGTGGAAGCTGGGTGAGCTGCGTGTCCTGAAGACAGGCTGCTCACAGAAAGGCGACTGCCCCAGAGTCCTGACTGGCTTCATGGGGAGCAGTCCCAGAGCATCGCCCAGGGACTCCGTGACACCCCCCCCATCTCGGTGTCTCTGTCCTCCCAGTGCCTGCTCCCTGGCTGTGCACCAGGCTCTTCGTTCGGAGGCCGGCTGCTGAGCGACTCCAGCCCCCCCCGGCGCTGCCCCATTAATTCAATCAGCCAGAGCCACAGGCAGGAAGCTGAGCGCTGGGGGGGACCCCAGAGACCAGGCACCTGGTGGCTCTGGGCAGCTCTTGCTCACAGCTGGCGCCGAGGGGCCAGGCCGAAGCCCCACGGGACACGGGGCGCCCGGCTGGGGGCTCTGTGCTAATGGCCAGGCTCTGGGGGAGACGGGGCACCGGAGGCACCAGCTTGGTGCCGGCCGGGGAGGGGCAGGTGGCGGGGCCTGGCCAGAACAGGGGGCAGCTTACAACCTACAGCAGACTCTGACCCTGCTCGGGGCAGCGAAGCCCTGGCCAGGCTGGGACCGGCACCGCGCCCCAGTGAGGGGCCCCTCGGCCGGCCAGCGCCCCGGGTGTCCCGCTCTGCTCCAGGGCCGGCCACACGGCCTCAGGGCCTCCAAGACAGAGCCTCTGGGCTCCAGCCTGCCGCCAGTCTCCCATCCCCTGGTGCCCAGGTGCAGAGCCCAGGTGGCTCCAGTCGGGGCCCACAGCACCCGCTGCCCACTCCCGGAGGGGCCCCCAGCCCGAGGCAGCGCTGGCCAGGGGCTCTTCCAGCTGGGCTGGAATCTGGCCTCGTCCTGAGCCCGCCCCCGCCGGAGACCGAGGGTGCCACGGATGCTCCTTCCGCCCCAGCACGCGCCCGTCACCACAGGCCCGGGGCTCCAGGATGCCTGGGTTCTATTCTCAGCCCTGCCTGGAACTGGCTGTTCCCCGCTCCTGGGCGGGGGTGGAGTGAGGGGCCGCGCCTGCAGCTCTAACGACATGTCTGTGACCCACAGGCTGTGACCGAGCTGTACGGTTCCTGGCTCAGAGCCCGGCACCTGGGCCGGCTAACTGGATCTGCCCTCCCCGGCACTCAACTGCAGAGCCTGCAGGCACTTCCTGTCCCAAACGGCCGGGCGCAGCCAGACACTGTCGCAGAGCAGAGCCGGCCTGGCCCATACAATGCTGCCCCTGCGCTGGGGGGCAGAGCTGGGGTCGAGGGGGCTTCCCTATGGCTCTGGGGACAATCCCCATCACAGGCTGGGCCTGGCCTCCGCTGGGGGCAGGGGACCTGTTTGTGGAAATCACCTCTCGTGAATCCTTGTGCAAAACTGTGGTTGTGCAAGAATGTGTGTGCAACAGGCTCCTAGCAGGGCTGGGCTGGCGAGAGATTGCGGTCGGGAGTGAGGGGCACTGGCAGGGAAGGGGAGAACCTGGGCCGGGTGTGTGTGGGGGGCTGCGGGTCGGGAGTGAGGGGCACCGGCGGGGATGGGGGGAACCTGGGCCGGGTGTGGGGGGGGGGCTGCGGGTCTGGAGTGAGGGGCACCGGCGGGGATGGGGGGAACCTGGGCCGGGTGTGGGGGGGGCTGCGGGTCGGGAGTGAGGGGCACCGGCGGGGATGGGGGGAACCTGGGCCGGGTGTGGGGGGGGCTGCGGGTCGGGAGAGAGGGGCACCGGCGGGGATGGGGGGAACCTGGGCCGGGTGTGGGGGGGGCTGCGGGTCGGGAGTGAGGGGCACCGGCGGGGATGGGGGGAACCTGGGCCGGGTGTGGGGGGGGCTGCGGGTCGGGAGTGAGGGGCACCGGCGGGGATGGGGGGAACCTGGGCCGGGTGTGGGGGGGGGCTGCGGGTCGGGAGAGAGGGGCACCGGCGGGGATGGGGGGAACCTGGGCCGGGGGGGGCTGCGGGTCGGGAGTGAGGGACACCGGCGGGGATGGGGGGAACCTGGGCCGGGGGGGGCTGCGGGTCGGGAGTGAGGGACACCGGCGGGGATGGGGGGAACCTGGGCCGGGTGTGGGGGGGGCTGCGGGTCGGGAGTGAGGGGCACCGGCGGGGATGGGGGGAACCTGGGCTGGGGGGGGCTGCGGGTCGGGAGTGAGGGGCACCGGCGGGGATGGGGGGAACCTGGGCTGGGGGGGGGCTGCGGGTCAGAAGTGAGGGGCACCGGCGGGGATGGGGGGAACCTGGGCTGGGGGGGGCTGCGGGTCGGGAGTGAGGGGCACCGGCGGGGATGGGGGGAACCTGGGCCGGGTGTGGGGGGGCTGCGGGTCGGGAGTGAGGGGCACCGGCGGGGATGGGAGGAACCTGGGCCGGGGGGGGGCTGCGGGTCAGGAGTGAGGGGCACCGGCGGGGATGGGGGGAACCTGGGCCGGGTGTGGGGGGGCTGCGGGTCGGGAGTGAGGGGCACCGGCGGGGATGGGGGGAACCTGGGCCGGGTGTGGGGGGGCTGCGGGTCGGGAGTGAGGGGCACCGGCGGGGATGGGGGGAACCTGGGCCGGGGGGGGCTGCGGGTCGGGAGTGAGGGACACCGGCGGGGATGGGGGGAACCTGGGCCGGGTGTGTGGGGGGCTGCGGGTCGGGAGTGAGGGGCACCGGCGGGGATGGGGGGAACCTGGGCCGGGTGTGGGGGGGGCTGCGGGTCGGGAGTGAGGGGCACTGGCGGGGATGGGGGGAACCTGGGCTGGGGGGGGCTGCGGGTCGGGAGTGAGGGGCACCGGCGGGGATGGGGGGAACCTGGGCTGGGGGGGGGCTGCGGGTCGGGAGTGAGGGGCACCGGCGGGGATGGGGGGAACCTGGGCCGGGGGGGGCTGCGGGTCGGGAGTGAGGGGCACCGGCGGGGATGGGGGGAACCTGGGCTGGGGGGGGGCTGCGGGTCGGGAGTGAGGGGCACCGGCGGGGATGGGGGGAACCTGGGCCGGGTGTGGGGGGGCTGCGGGTCGGGAGTGAGGGGCACCGGCGGGGATGGGGGGAACCTGGGCCGGGTGTGGGGGGGGCTGCGGGTCAGGAGTGAGGGGCACCGGCGGGGATGGGGGGAACCTGGGCCGGGTGTGGGGGGGCTGCGGGTCGGGAGTGAGGGGCACCGGCGGGGATGGGGGGAACCTGGGCCGGGTGTGGGGGGGGCTGCGGGTCGGGAGAGAGGGGCACCGGCGGGGATGGGGGGAACCTGGGCCGGGTGTGGGGGGGGCTGCGGGTCGGGAGTGAGGGGCACTGGCGGGGATGGGGGGAACCTGGGCTGGGGGGGGCTGCGGGTCGGGAGTGAGGGGCACCGGCGGGGATGGGGGGAACCTGGGCCGGGTGTGGGGGGGGCTGCGGGTCGGGAGTGAGGGGCACTGGCGGGGATGGGGGGAACCTGGGCTGGGGGGGGCTGCGGGTCGGGAGTGAGGGGCACCGGCGGGGATGGGGGGAACCTGGGCTGGGGGGGGGCTGCGGGTCGGGAGTGAGGGGCACCGGCGGGGATGGGGGGAACCTGGGCCGGGGGGGGCTGCGGGTCGGGAGTGAGGGGCACCGGCGGGGATGGGGGGAACCTGGGCTGGGGGGGGGCTGCGGGTCGGGAGTGAGGGGCACCGGCGGGGATGGGGGGAACCTGGGCCGGGGGGGGCTGCGGGTCGGGAGTGAGGGGCACTGGCGGGGATGGGGGGAACCTGGGCCGGGTGTGTGGGGGGCTGCGGGTCGGGAGTGAGGGGCACCGGCGGGGATGGGGGGAACCTGGGCCGGGTGTGTGGGGGGCTGCGGGTCGGGAGTGAGGGGCACCGGCGGGGATGGGGGGAACCTGGGCCGGGTGTGGGGGGGGCTGCGGGTCGGGAGTGAGGGGCACCGGCGGGGATGGGGGGAACCTGGGCCGGGTGTGGGGGGGGCTGCGGGTCGGGAGTGAGGGGCACCGGCGGGGATGGGGGGAACCTGGGCCGGGTGTGGGGGGGGCTGCGGGTCGGGAGTGAGGGGCACCGGCGGGGATGGGGGGAACCTGGGCCGGGTGTGGGGGGGGCTGCGGGTCGGGAGTGAGGGGCACCGGCGGGGATGGGGGGAACCTGGGCCGGGTGTGGGGGGGGCTGCGGGTCGGGAGTGAGGGGCACCGGCGGGGATGGGGGGAACCTGGGCCGGGGGGGGCTGCGGGTCGGGAGTGAGGGGCACCGGCGGGGATGGGGGGAACCTGGGCCGGGTGTGTGGGGGGCTGCGGGTCGGGAGTGAGGGGCACCGGCGGGGATGGGGGGAACCTGGGCCGGGTGTGGGGGGGGCTGCGGGTCGGGAGTGAGGGGCACTGGCGGGGATGGGGGGAACCTGGGCTGGGGGGGGCTGCGGGTCGGGAGTGAGGGGCACCGGCGGGGATGGGGGGAACCTGGGCTGGGGGGGGGCTGCGGGTCAGGAGTGAGGGGCACCGGCGGGGATGGGGGGAACCTGGGCTGGGGGGGGCTGCGGGTCGGGAGTGAGGGGCACCGGCGGGGATGGGGGGAACCTGGGCCGGGGGGGGCTGCGGGTCGGGAGTGAGGGGCACTGGCGGGGATGGGGGGAACCTGGGCCGGGTGTGTGGGGGGCTGCGGGTCGGGAGTGAGGGGCACCGGCGGGGATGGGGGGAACCTGGGCCGGGTGTGGGGGGGCTGCGGGTCGGGAGTGAGGGGCACTGGCGGGGATGGGGGGAACCTGGGCCGGGTGTGGGGGGGGCTGCGGGTCGGGAGTGAGGGGCACCGGCGGGGATGGGGGGAACCTGGGCCGGGTGTGGGGGGGGCTGCGGGTCGGGAGTGAGGGGCACTGGCGGGGATGGGGGGAACCTGGGCTGGGGGGGGCTGCGGGTCGGGAGTGAGGGGCACCGGCGGGGATGGGGGGAACCTGGGCTGGGGGGGGGCTGCGGGTCGGGAGTGAGGGGCACCGGCGGGGATGGGGGGAACCTGGGCCGGGGGGGGCTGCGGGTCGGGAGTGAGGGGCACCGGCGGGGATGGGGGGAACCTGGGCTGGGGGGGGGCTGCGGGTCGGGAGTGAGGGGCACCGGCGGGGATGGGGGGAACCTGGGCCGGGTGTGGGGGGGCTGCGGGTCGGGAGTGAGGGGCACCGGCGGGGATGGGGGGAACCTGGGCCGGGTGTGGGGGGGGCTGCGGGTCAGGAGTGAGGGGCACCGGCGGGGATGGGGGGAACCTGGGCCGGGTGTGGGGGGGCTGCGGGTCGGGAGTGAGGGGCACCGGCGGGGATGGGGGGAACCTGGGCCGGGTGTGGGGGGGGCTGCGGGTCGGGAGAGAGGGGCACCGGCGGGGATGGGGGGAACCTGGGCCGGGTGTGGGGGGGGGCTGCGGGTCGGGAGTGAGGGGCACTGGCGGGGATGGGGGGAACCTGGGCTGGGGGGGGCTGCGGGTCGGGAGTGAGGGGCACCGGCGGGGATGGGGGGAACCTGGGCCGGGTGTGGGGGGGGCTGCGGGTCGGGAGTGAGGGGCACTGGCGGGGATGGGGGGAACCTGGGCTGGGGGGGGCTGCGGGTCGGGAGTGAGGGGCACCGGCGGGGATGGGGGGAACCTGGGCTGGGGGGGGGCTGCGGGTCGGGAGTGAGGGGCACCGGCGGGGATGGGGGGAACCTGGGCCGGGGGGGGCTGCGGGTCGGGAGTGAGGGGCACCGGCGGGGATGGGGGGAACCTGGGCTGGGGGGGGGCTGCGGGTCGGGAGTGAGGGGCACCGGCGGGGATGGGGGGAACCTGGGCCGGGGGGGGCTGCGGGTCGGGAGTGAGGGGCACCGGCGGGGATGGGGGGAACCTGGGCCGGGTGTGGGGGGGGCTGCGGGTCAGGAGTGAGGGGCACCGGCGGGGATGGGGGGAACCTGGGCTGGGGGGGGGCTGCGGGTCGGGAGTGAGGGGCACCGGCGGGGATGGGGGGAACCTGGGCCGGGGGGGGCTGCGGGTCGGGAGTGAGGGGCACCGGCGGGGATGGGGGGAACCTGGGCCGGGTGTGGGGGGGGCTGCGGGTCAGGAGTGAGGGGCACCGGCGGGGATGGGGGGAACCTGGGCCGGGTGTGGGGGGGGCTGCGGGTCGGGAGTGAGGGGCACCGGCGGGGATGGGGGGAACCTGGGCCGGGTGTGTGGGGGGCTGCGGGTCGGGAGTGAGGGGCACCGGCGGGGATGGGGGGAACCTGGGCCGGGTGTGGGGGGGGCTGCGGGTCAGGAGTGAGGGGCACCGGCGGGGATGGGGGGAACCTGGGCCGGGTGTGGGGGGGGCTGCGGGTCGGGAGTGAGGGGCACCGGCGGGGATGGGGGGAACCTGGGCCGGGTGTGTGGGGGGCTGCGGGTCGGGAGTGAGGGGCACTGGCGGGGATGGGGGGAACCTGGGCCGGGTGTGGGGGGGGGCTGCGGGTCGGGAGTGAGGGGCACCGGCGGGGATGGGGGGAACCTGGGCCGGGGGGGGCTGCGGGTTGGGAGTGAGGGGCACCGGCGGGGATGGGGGGAACCTGGGCTGGGGGGGGCTGCGGGTCGGGAGTGAGGGGCACCGGCGGGGATGGGGGGAACCTGGGCCGGGTGTGGGGGGGCTGCGGGTCGGGAGTGAGGGGCACCGGCGGGGATGGGGGGAACCTGGGCTGGGGGGGGCTGCGGGTCGGGAGTGAGGGGCACCGGTGGGGATGGGGGGAACCTGGGCCGGGTGTGGGGGGGGCTGCGGGTCGGGAGTGAGGGGCACTGGCGGGGATGGGGGGAACCTGGGCCGGGGGGGGGCTGCGGGTCGGGAGTGAGGGGCACCGGTGGGGATGGGGGGAACCTGGGCCGGGTGTGGGGGGGGCTGCGGGTCGGGAGTGAGGGGCACCGGCGGGGATGGGGGGAACCTGGGCCGGGTGTGTGGGGGGCTGCGGGTCGGGAGTGAGGGGCACTGGCGGGGATGGGGGGAACCTGGGCCGGGTGTGTGGGGGGCTGCGGGTCGGGAGTGAGGGGCACCGGCGGGGATGGGGGGAACCTGGGCCGGGTGTGGGGGGGGCTGCGGGTCGGGAGTGAGGGGCACCGGCGGGGATGGGGGGAACCTGGGCCGGGTGTGTGGGGGGCTGCGGGTCGGGAGTGAGGGGCACCGGCGGGGATGGGGGGAACCTGGGCCGGGTGTGGGGGGGGCTGCGGGTCGGGAGTGAGGGGCACCGGCGGGGATGGGGGGAACCTGGGCCGGGTGTGTGGGGGGCTGCGGGTCGGGAGTGAGGGGCACTGGCGGGGATGGGGGGAACCTGGGCTGGGGGGGGCTGCGGGTCGGGAGTGAGGGGCACTGGCGGGGATGGGGGGAACCTGGGCCGGGTGTGTGGGGGGCTGCGGGTCGGGAGTGAGGGGCACCGGCGGGGATGGGGGGAACCTGGGCCGGGTGTGTGGGGGGCTGCGGGTCGGGAGTGAGGGGCACCGGCGGGGATGGGGGGAACCTGGGCCGGGTGTGGGGGGGGGGCTGCGGGTCTGGAGTGAGGGGCACCGGCGGGGATGGGGGGAACCTGGGCCGGGTGTGGGGGGGGCTGCGGGTCGGGAGTGAGGGGCACCGGCGGGGATGGGGGGAACCTAGGCCGGGTGTGTGGGGGGCTGCGGGTCGGGAGTGAGGGGCACTGGCGGGGATGGGGGGAACCTGGGCTGGGGGGGGCTGCGGGTCGGGAGTGAGGGGCACTGGCGGGGATGGGGGGAACCTGGGCCGGGTGTGTGGGGGGCTGCGGGTCGGGAGTGAGGGGCACCGGCGGGGATGGGGGGAACCTGGGCCGGGTGTGTGGGGGGCTGCGGGTCGGGAGTGAGGGGCACCGGCGGGGATGGGGGGAACCTGGGCCGGGTGTGGGGGGGGGGCTGCGGGTCTGGAGTGAGGGGCACCGGCGGGGATGGGGGGAACCTGGGCCGGGTGTGGGGGGGGCTGCGGGTCGGGAGTGAGGGGCACCGGCGGGGATGGGGGGAACCTGGGCCGGGTGTGTGGGGGGCTGCGGGTCGGGAGTGAGGGGCACTGGCAGGGATGGAGGAGGGGTGGGTGCCCAGGGTTCAGGCTGCGCAGCCAGGACACCTGCAGCACCTTCAAGTTGGGGGAGCCCGGAACTGAGCAGCCGAAGGGTCCGGGCCAGGAGCTGGCTTGGGCCAGGGAGCCCCAGTAGTATCCCTGCCCCTGCCCCCCAATCCAGCCCTGCTCCAAGCACCCCCCCCCCAAACGGGTCTTCAGGTGGGAGCGGCCACTGGAAGCCGGAGCCAGCCAAGGTGGAGGCAATCAAGGAGTGGCCCCCTCCCCAGACCAAGAAACAGGTCCAGGCCTTTATCGGGGTGGCGGGGTACTACTGGGGGTTTGTACCCCACTTGAGCTCCCCAGCTGCCCCCATCACGGAGCTGTGCAAGAAGAAGCAGCCAGACGAGGTGGTCGGGACCGAGCAGTGCCAGGGGGCTCTCTGTGCGCGGAAGGAGGCTCCAATCCAGGGCCCGGTAACTCTGGGAAACCCGGACAGTGCCAAGCCCTACGTGGCCATCGAGAAGAAATGCCCGGCCGTGGGGCAGGCCCTGGAGACGCTGCAGCCGGATCTATGGGGCGGCGTTTCGTGGTGTGCACCCTGGAAGCACCGAGTGCCACACGAGGATTAGCACCTTGGCCCGAGGCCCCGCCCCGGCCCCCATTCCTACCCCTTCCCCAAAATCCCCGCCCCGCCCCCACCCTCCTGGGAAGTCCTAAGCGGGGCCAAAGGAAAGCGCTGGGGGGCGGGGGGCGGCACGCAGGGGCAGGGAGCTTGGCGGCCGCATGTGGCCCCTGGTGGACACGGACCATCCGCCCTGCTGTGGCTGCCCCAGAAAGGGGCTGCTGCCAAGCCTGCCCCCAGGGGTATCACATGGAGGTGGGCCAGGGGGCGGGAGTGCCGAGGTTAGAGCCCACACTTTACCATGGGGCGGGGCGGGGGCCTGAGCTTCCCCGGGTCACTGGCTCAGTGGCCCCGCTCCACTCAGGCTGGAAGGGGAGAGGTGACTAAATTGGGCTGTTTCTTGTTTTTTTCCTTGTTTTTCCCATGGTTTGCATCAGAGGGGGTGGGACTCAGTTTCCCTGGGTGTTGCTCGTTTAACGAGTGTCACAGAGTGTGGGGGAGTTGGGCCCTGCACCCCCCCTTTCCTGCGATTCCCCGGGACTCTCAGCCAGCCAGTAACACAGAAGGTTTATTAGGCGACAGGAACCTGGTCCAAACCAGAGCTTGTGGGTACAGAGACCAGGACCCCTCAGTCAGGGGGACAGGGAGCTTGGAGCCCGGCCCTGGGTGTCCCTCCGTTTCCCCAGCCAGCTCCAAACTGAAACCCCCTCCAGCCTTCGCACCCAGCCCCCCCACCCCCCGGCCCCTCCTCCAGCCTTCGCACCCAGCCCCCCCACCCCCCGGCCCCTCCTCCAGCCTTCGCACCCAGCCCCCTCCCACCCCCCAGCCCCTCCTCCAGCCTTCGCACCCAGCCCCCCCACCCCCCGGCCCCTCCTCCAGCCTTCGCACCCAGCCCCCGCACCCCCCGGCCCCTCCTCCAGCCTTCGCACCCAGCCCCCCCACCCCCCGGCCCCTCCTCCAGCCTTCGCACCCAGCCCCCCCACCCCCCGGCCCCTCCTCCAGCCTTCGCACCCAGCCCCCCCACCCCCCGGCCCCTCCTCCAGCCTTCGCACCCAGCCCCCGCACCCCCCGGCCCCTCCTCCAGCCTTCGCACCCAGCCCCCCGGCCCCTCCTCCAGCCTTCGCACCCAGCCCCCGCACCCCCCGGCCCCTCCTCCAGCCTTCGCACCCAGCCCCCCCACCCCCCGGCCCCTCCTCCAGCCTTCGCACCCAGCCCCCCCACCCCCCGGCCCCTCCTCCAGCCTTCGCACCCAGCCCCCCCACCCCCCGGCCCCTCCTCCAGCCTTCGCACCCAGCCCCCGCACCCCCCGGCCCCTCCTCCAGCCTTCGCACCCAGCCCCCGCACCCCCCGGCCCCTCCTCCAGCCTTCGCACCCAGCCCCCCCACCCCCCGGCCCCTCCTCCAGCCTTCGCACCCAGCCCCCCCACCCCCCGGCCCCTCCTCCAGCCTTCGCACCCAGCCCCCGCACCCCCTCCTCCAGCCTTCGCACCCAGCCCCCGCCCCCCCCGGCCCCTCCTCCAGCCTTCGCACCCAGCCCCCCGGCCCCTCCTCCAGCCTTCGCACCCAGCCCCCCCACCCCCCGGCCCCTCCTCCAGCCTTCGCACCCAGCCCCCCCACCCCCCGGCCCCTCCTCCAGCCTTCGCACCCAGCCCCCGCACCCCCCGGCCCCTCCTCCAGCCTTCGCACCCAGCCCCCCGGCCCCTCCTCCAGCCTTCGCACCCAGCCCCCGCACCCCCCGGCCCCTCCTCCAGCCTTCGCACCCAGCCCCCCCACCCCCGGCCCCTCCTCCAGCCTTCGCACCCAGCCCCCCCACCCCCCGGCCCCTCCTCCAGCCTTCGCACCCAGCCCCCCCACCCCCCGGCCCCTCCTCCAGCCTTTGTCCAGGTGCCTGGGCAGGTGTCACCTGGCTCCAACCCCTTCCTGGGCTCAGGGCCCCTGCTCAGGTATCGTCCCGCCAGTGACGTCACCCCCAATACCCCCCACCATCCCACACCGACGCAGCCAGTCCCAGTCTAACTCCCCCCAACATCCCAGGTCAACGCGCCCCACTCCCTGCTCCGTCACAAAGAGGGGAGGGGAGAGGCGGTTGTGGGGACACAGGACCGGCGAGGGAACTTGGGACCCCGCCAATGGCCTGGAGAATGGAGGCCCCAGCGACTGGGGACCTGGGAGCCCAGGCGGGTCTGGCCGGGGTGGGACAATGGGCTGTGGGGGGAGGACCCTGGTGACCGGACCAGGCGTCCCGGGCAGGGGGGAACAAAGGGCGGAGGAGAGGGGCCCCAGCGACCGAGACAAAGGGCAGAGGCGGGGCTTGGGGGCGGTGATGGGGGGCTCGGTGGGGGGGAGGGAGCAGGCAGAGCCCCCCTGGATGGGCTGGGGGAGGCCAGGCCTGAGGCCGGGTTCAGACGCTCACGGACCGTCCTGTGGTACGCTGGCCCGGAGTCGCTCCGGGCTGGGGATCGGGTCCCGCGGCGGAAGCAGAACCGGAGCGGGGCCGTTCCAAGACGTTTATTATCCGCGGCCGCGTGTGGGGCCAAGCAGCAGCGGGGGCGGGGGGGGGGTTACAGGCTCACACTCACCACCCCAGCAATCTCCAGCCTTGCTGGTCTGTGGCCCTCGCCCCCCAGGTCAGCCACCTGCTGCCCCGTTACCCCCCCGGGCACGGCTCCCGCGGGGCCCCCAGAACAGGGCTCAGGGACTGGCCAGGGCCCTGCTGGCTTCCCACTCCCCTGTGGGGCTGGCTCCTCCTCCCCAGGGGACCCCATCCTCCCAGCAGCCCCCCGCGCTGCTCACGCACCGCCCCTCAGGGCTCCCTGACCAGCCTACAGCAGCCCCCTTCCTGCACCTGCTCCCCACACTCCTGCCCCCCGACCAGGCTCGCAGCTCAGGGCCCCTGGAAATGCTCCTGCCCTCTCCCTGAGCCCAGGGGCTGGCCTGGCTAGGGGCACGTTGCCACCCACGGCGAGCTCTGTGTCTGCCCCAGGGTGTCTTGCGCCGGCGGGCAGCTCTCCGCCCATCCAAGGCCTTTCCCCATTGGAGCCCAGGCCAGCCCCATGGGGGCCAGGCTAAGAGCTGGCAGGGAGGGGGTTCACTCACCCAGCCCCAACCCCAGGACAGGGGCAGCCGGGCACGAGGGGACAGGCTCTGCTGGGGCCTGGACACATGGGGGGCTGCATGCTGGAGGCCCCAGGCCTAGCCAGCCATGGGGGGGGGGGGGGGGGGGGATATGCTGAGATCACCCTGCCTTGGGCCAGAGACCCAGCCCCCTGCTAGCAGGGCTGGGGGGCACCGGGGAGACGTGCCACAGACGCCTTTCCCAGCCCCCGGTGCCCGCGGGGACGGATGGGCAGAGCCTCCCAGCCGGGGCAACCAGCGCACCTGACAGCATCTCCAACCTCGCTGTGCTTGAGGCAGGGGGCTGGGGTGTGGGAAGAGGTGCAGGGTGTGGGAGGGGGTTTGGGGTGCAGGCTCTGGGAGGGGGCTCAGGGCTGGGGGTTGGGGTGCGGGAGGAGGTGCAGGGTGTGGGAGGGGGTTTGGGGTGCAGGCTCTGGGAGGGGGCTCAGGGCTGGGGGTTGGGGTGCAGGAGGGGGTTTGGGGTGCAGGCTCTGGGAGGGGGCTCAGGGCTGGGGGTTGGGGTACGGGAGGAGGTGCAGGGGGTGGGAGGGGGTTTGGGGTGCAGGCTCTGGGAGGGGGCTCAGGGCTGGGGTGCAGGAGGTGCAGGCGGGGGTTTGGGGTGCAGGCTCTGGGAGGGGGCTCAGGGCTGGGGGTTGGGGTGCAGGAGGTGCAGGCGGGGGTTTGGGGTGCAGTCTCTGGAAGGGGGCTCAGGGCTGGGGTGCGGGAGGTGCAGGTGGGGGTTTGGGGTGCAGTCTCTGGAAGGGGGCTCGGGGCTGGGGGTTGGGGTGCGGGAGGTGCAGGCGGGGGTTTGGGGTGCAGTCTCTGGAAGGGGGCTCGGGGCTGGGGGTTGGGGTGCGGGAGGTGCAGGCGGGGGTTTGGGGTGCAGGCTCTGGGAGGGGGCTCAGGGCTGGGGGTTGGGGTGCGGGAGGTGCAGGCGGGGGTTTGGGGTGCAGTCTCTGGGAGGGGGCTCAGGGCTGGGGGTTGGGGTGCGGGAGGGGGTGAGGGGTGCAGGCTCTGGGTGGGGGCTCAGGGCTGGGGGTTGGGGTGCGGGAGGAGGTGCAGGGTGTGGGAGGGGGTTTGGGGTGCAGGCTCTGGGAGGGGGCTCAGGGCTGGGGGTTGGGGTGCAGGAGGTGCAGGTGGGGGTTTGGGGTGCAGGCTCTGGGAGGGGGCTCAGGGCTGGGGGTTGGGGTGCGGGAGGGGGTTTGAGGTGCAGGCTCTGGGAGGGGGCTCAGGGCTGGGGGTTGGGGTGCGGGAGGAGGTGCAGGGTGTGGGAGGGGGCTCAGGGTTGGGGTGTGGGAGGGGGTTTGGGGTGCAGTCTCTGGAAGGGGGCTCAGGGCTGGGGGTTGGGGTGCGGGAGGGGGTGAGGGGTGCAGGCTCTGGGTGGGGGCTCAGGGCTGGGGGTTGGGGTGCGGGAGGAGGTGCAGGGTGTGGGAGGGGGTTTGGGGTGCAGGCTCTGGGAGGGGGCTCAGGGCTGGGGGTTGGGGTGCAGGAGGTGCAGGTGGGGGTTTGGGGTGCAGGCTCTGGGAGGGGGCTCAGGGCTGGGGGTTGGGGTGCGGGAGGGGGTTTGGGGTGCAGGCTCTGGGAGGGGGCTCAGGGCTGGGGGTTGGGGTGCGGGAGGAGGTGCAGGGTGTGGGAGGGGGTTTGGGGTGCAGGCTCTGGGAGGGGGCTCAGGGTTGGGGTGCGGGAGGGGGTGAGGGGTGCAGGCTCTGGCAGGGGGCTCAGGTGGCTCCCGGTCAGCGGGCCCCAGGCTGCCGGCGGCGGGGGGACTGCCAGCGGCGGGGGTGCCTGGGGGGCCCCAGGCTGTTGGCGGGGGGCTAGGGGGGCCCCAGGCTGCCGGTGGTGGGGGGACTGCCAGTGGCAGGGGGGCCTGGGGGGCCCCAGGCTGTTGGCGAGGGGCTAGGGGGGCCCCAGGCTGCCGGCAGGGGAGGGCCAGGGGAGCCCCAGGCTGACGGGGGCGCTAGGGGGGCCCAGGCTGCCGGCGGGGGAGGGCCGGGGGAGCCCCAGGCTGTTGGCGGGGGGCTAGGGGGGCCCCAGGCTGCCGGCGGCGGGGGGACTGCCAGCAGCAGGGGGGCTAGGGGGGCCCCAGGCTGTTGGCAGGGGCCTAGGGGGGCCCCAGGCTGCCGGTGGCGGGGGGACTGCCAGGGGCGGGGGGGCCTGGTGGGCCCCAGGCTGTTTGCAGGGGGGGCCCCAGGCTGCTAGCAGCGGGGGGACTGCCAGCGGCGGGGGGGCCGGGGGGGCCCCAGGCTGCCGGCGGGGGAGGGCTGGGGGAACCCCAGGCTGACGGGGGGGCTAGGGGGGCCCCAGGCTGCTGACGGTGGTGTAGCTGGTCTTGGAGAGGGAGGTGCCCGTGGCATGCACCTCGCCGTCGGGCGGGGGGCGGCGTGGGCGCCGGGGCCGGCAGCGGGCCAAGGTGGCGACGGAGGCGGTGCGGAAGCGCCGGTTCATGAAGCAGTAGATGAGGGGGTTGGCGCAGGCCGAGGTGTAGGACAGCAGGTGGATGAAGGAGATGGGGGCGCCCGAGAGCGCCCGCTGGGCCGAGGCCGGGGCGAAGGCGCGCCAGGTGTTGGCGGAGAAGACGGGCAGCCAGCAGAGGAAGAACATGACCACGATGACGATCAGCATGCGGATCACCCGCTTCTTGGCCAGCAGCTTGGCCTGCGAGCTGTTGACGCGGGCGCCGTCCTCCTGCGCCCCCCCCGGGCCCGCCCGGCCCAGCGAGCTCAGCTCCAGCACCCCCCCCGGCCTGGCCAGCTGCACGTAGCACCCGTCGTCCTCCAGCCCCGGGGCCAGGGGCTCCACGGCACCGTGCTGCAGACCTGGGGAGAGAGCAGAGCCACGGGCCGCCCCACGTCAGAGCCAGGGGTCAGCCTGCTCCCGCCCGTCAGCCGACAGGCCCAAGGAGTCCAAGGGGCGGGGGCCCGGGAAGCGGATGGGGAGCACCGGGGGGCCCCAGGGGTGGATGGGGGGGTCGGCGGGTGTGAATGAGGGATCCTGGGGATGGACGGTGTGATGAAGTGGGGTTTTATTCATCTTGTTATGTTGCATGCGAGTCTTACTGTCCTATACCAAAACTGGGTGTGCTTCAGTTTCCCTGGGTGCTGCACGAATACTGGGTGTGCCTCAGTTTCCCTGGGTGCTGCACCAACCCTGCGGGGGTGGGAACTGGGGGTGTGATTTTGCTGAGGCCCTCAGGGTAGGGTAGGTGCACCTGTGTGACCAGAGACCCAGGAGGGTGGATGCGACCAGGTGACACCTTTTGCTGGGAAGCGAGACAAAGAGACAGATGAGAACAGGGGGGTGTCTGACTGGGTGGCTGGAGACCTGCGTGGGGGGACTGGACCGGGGAATCCAGGGTGTCTGGCCCAGGACTCCTAAGATGGACTGTGCTGAAAGTCACTGATTTCCGTGCTACCAAGTGGACAGGGATGTGTGTGGATGGGAAGAGCTGGGGGCGTGAATGGGGGCCCCAAGGGTGGTGTATGTGGATGGGAGGGCCAGAGGTGTGCGCGTGGACGGGAGGGGGAGTCTGGGGGCGTGCGTGGATGTGGAGGGCCAGGGGCGTGCGTGGACGGGGGGGCCAGGTGTGTGAATGGGGGCCCCAAGAGAGGTGTGTGTGGATGGTGGGGGGGGTCCTGGGGGCGCGCGCGTGGCCGGGGGTGCGCGCGTGGCTGGGGGGACGTGGCCGGGGGTGCGCGCGTGGCCGGGGGGACGTGGCCGGGGGCGCGCGCGTGGCCGGGGGGACGTGGCCGGGGGCGCGCGCGTGGCCGGGGGGACGTGGCCGGGGGCGCGCGCGTGGCCGGGGGGACGTGGCCGGGGGCGTGCGCGTGGCCGGGGGCGTGCGCGTGGCCGGGGGGACGTGGCCGGGGGCGTGCGCGTGGCCGGGGGCATGCGCGTGGCCGGGGGCATGCGCGTGGCCGGGGGCGGGGACGTGGCCGGGGGCGGGGACGTGGCCGGGGGCGGGGACGTGGCCGGGGGCGGGGACGTGGCCGGGGGGGTCCGGGGGCGTGCGCAAGGCTGGGGGCGTGCGCAAGGCCGGGGGGACGTGGCTGGGGGGGGTCCGGGGGCGTGCGCGTGGCCAGGGGGATGTGGCCGGGGGGGTCGCGTGGCTGGGGGGACGTGGCCGGGGGCGTGCGCGTGGCCGGGGGCGTGCGCGTGGCCGGGGGGGGTCCGGGGGAATGCGCGTGGCCGGGGGGACGTGGCCGGGGCGTGCGCGTGGCCGGGGGGACGTGGCCGGGGGGGTCCGGAGGAATGCGCGTGGCCGGGGGGACGTGGCCGGGGCGTGCGCATGGCCGGGGGGGGTCCGGGGGCATGCGCGTGGCTGGGGGCATGCGCGTGGCCGGGGGCATGTGCGTGGCCGGGGGCTCTCAGCCTCTCACTCACCCGTGGCTTCTCTCCTGATGTCCGTCTCGAAGCGGATGCTGCGGTACAGCTCGCGGGAGATGAGTCCATAGGCCACGGCCATCACCACGCCGGGGATGAAGAAGAGGATGAGGAGCAGCAGGATGTACCTGGAGCGGGCACAGCCTGTCACATGGGAGCCCCTCAGCCTGGCTGCCCATGTGCCACCCCCCTCCCGGGCCCTGCTCCGTCCGAGCCCACCGCCAGGCCGGGCCTGGGGCTCCCCATGGCCTGGACACCCCCGCAGTCAGCCATGCCGTGCCTCCTGCTCCAGCTGCCCCATCCCAACAGGGGCCTGGCTCCCGGCACCGCCCCGGGCAGCGCGTCCTCTGGGCCGGAGCCCAGCACCTGCTGCTTGCCCAGGCCAGGACCCACGGCAGTGGGGGAGGGCGGGAGGGTGTTGGGGGCATAGTGGGGATGTGATGAAGTGGGAATGTTCTTAATGTTCTCTCTGAATACTGGGTGGGTGCCTCAGTTTCCCCTATGCTGTTCTTAAGTATCTAGGGGGTGGGATAAGGGTGTATGATCATTGCAGAGCCCTAGAGGACAGGGGTGTGCAGGGGTCTGGACACAGAAAATGGCCGACACCCTGTTTCCTGGCCACTGATGGCCTGGGCCCTTCCTCCCTGCAAGGTGAGAGCTAAAGGGTTGGAGAACAAAGGAATCAGGTGACCTCTTGGCCCGGGAAAGGAACAAAGCCCAGAGGAGGGGGTTGGGGGGCTGGAGGGAGTTTCAGTTTGGGGCTGGCTGGGACATGGAGTGAAGTGCAGACGTGGTTGTCTGGCTCACTGCCCCCCCAAAATGGACCCAGCTGAGGGGTCCTGTTCTTTGCACCTACAAGCTCTGTGTTAGACCATGTTCCTGTCGTCTAATAAACCTTCTGTTTTACTGGCTGGCTGAGAGTCACGTCTGACTGCGGAGTTGGGGGGCAGGACCCTCTGCCCCCCCCAGGACCCCCCTGGGCGGACTCGCTGTGGGACGCGCCCGGAGGGGCAGAGGAGGCTGAATGCTCCGAGGTCGGACCCAGGAAGGTGGGAGCCGGGTGAGCTGTGTGTCCTGCAGACAGGCTGCTCCCCGAGAGGAGACCCCCCCAGAGTGCTGCCCGGCTCCGTAGGGAGCGGTTCTCGCCCGGGCCCGTGAGGGGGGCGCAGCGCAGGGAGGCTCAGGGGCCCGCGGCACGGTGCGGGCGACTCACCAGGCCTGTGTGAAGTGCTGGTTGGGCCAGAGGTGCTGGCACTGGGCGAGGCCGGGCCGGGCGGGCATGGGCACCGTGGTGCTGTAGATGGCGTAGGGCAGCATGAGCAGCAGGGAGAGCAGCCAGGTGCCGGCGATGACCCGGTAGGCATGGGAGCGGGTCTGCCACACGCGGGACTGCAGCGGGTTGCAGATGGCTCGGTACCGCTCAGTGGCGATCGCCACCAGGCTGAAGGTGGAGACGCTGACGGACATGCCTGGGGCGGGGGGGACGCCGCGTGAGAACCGGCCCCCAGGCCTGCGCCCAGCCCTGCCCAGCACGGGGGTCAGCAGGAGAACCGGGCACCCAGCCCGCTCCCAGGGGCAGGGAGACCGACCCAGGCCTGACCCCCGCCCCCGGCACCAGCCAGGGCTGGCAGCTCTACCCAGGAGCTCCCTGGCTACCCACTCCCCCCCCACCCCGAGCTGGATCCCCAGCCCTGCCCAGTCCCCGGCCCCCCCAGCTCCCCGGTCCTGGCACATCCAGATGCCCGGCCCCGCCCAGCCCCCCGCCCAGCCCCCAGCCCCGCCGCACTCACTCATGAGATAGGCCATGAGCTTGCAGCCGGCGGTGCCGAAGACGAAGGTGCCCATGAGGTTGGGCAGCAGGGTGAAGGGCATACAGCACAGGGCCAGCAGCAGGTCGCTCAGCGCCAGTGAGAGCAGGAAGCAGTTGGTGATGGTGCGGAGCCGCCGGTTCAGGGCCAGGACCACGACGATGAGTGAGTTCCCGAAGACGCTGAGCAGGAAGATCAGCGAGTAGAGCAGGACCCGCACCGTGAAGTCCAGGTCTGTGGGGATGGAGAGGCAGTGTGAGGCCAGGGCACCTGGGTCCTGCCTAGCTCGGGGGGGTGGGGTGGAGGTCTGGTGGCCAGGATGCCTGGGTCCTGCCTGGCTCGGGGAGGGGGGTGTGGTGGGTTAGAGCAGGGGGGCTGGGAGCCAGGATGCCCATGATGGTGCCTGGGGGGGCCCCCACTGACTCTGCCTCAGGATGGCTCCCGCCATGCTCTGTGGCTGGGCCATGCTGGCCGCTGTCTGCCAGCTCCCACCCTGCGCCCGCTGCTCCCCCTCCCCTCCGGGCACAGCTTCTCCTGGCTGTCGAGAAATCTCCGCATTAAGCATCTTCGCAGAACTTCCACGCGACTTCGTGTCAGGCCTCTTCGCACAACCTTGTCTTAGAATCATAGAATCATAGAATAACAGAGTTGGAAGGGACCTCTGGAGGCCATCTAGTCCAACCCCCTGCCCAGAGTAGGACCAATCCCAATTAAATCATCCCAGCCAGGGCTTTGTCAAGCCAGACCTTAAAAACTTCTAAGGAAGGAGATTCTACCACCTCCCTAGGTAACGCATTCCAGTGTTTCACCACCCTCCTCGTGAAAAAGTTTTTTCCTAATATCCAACCTAAACCTCCCCCACTGCAGCTTGAGACCATTACTCCTCGTTCTGTCATCTGATACCATTGAGAACAGTCTAGAGCCATCCTCTTTGGAACCCCCCTTCAGGTAGTTGAAAGCAGCTATCAAATCCCCCCTCATTCTTCTCTTCTGCAGGCTAAACAATCCCAGCTCCCTCAGCCTCTCCTCATAACTCATGTGTTCCAGACCCCTAATCATTTTTGTTGCCCTTCGCTGGACTCTCTCCAATTTATCCACATCCTTCTTGTAGTGTGGGGCCCAAAACTGGACACAGTACTCCAGATGAGGCCTCACCAATGTCGAATAGAGGGGAACGATCACGTCCCTCGATCTGCTCGCTATGCTCTTACTTATACATCCCAAAATGCCATTGGCCTTCTTGGCAACAAGGGCACACTGCTGACTCATATCCAGCTTCTCGTCCACTGTCACCCCTAGGTCCTTTTCCGCAGAACTGCTGCCTAGCCATTCGGTCCCTAGTCTGTAGCTGTGCATTGGGTTCTTCCGTCCTAAGTGCAGGACCCTGCACTTATCCTTATTGAACCTCATCAGATTTCTTTTGGCCCAATCCTCCAATTTGTCTAGGTCCTTCTGTATCCTATCCCTGCCCTCCAGCGTATCTACCACTCCTCCCAGTTTAGTATCATCCGCAAATTTGCTGAGAGTGCAATCCACACCATCCTCCAGATCATTTATGAAGATATTGAACAAAACCGGCCCCAGGACCGACCCTTGGGGCACTCCACTTGATACCGGCTGCCAATTAGACATGGAGCCATTGATCACTACCCATTGAGCCCGACAATCTAGCCAGCTTTCTAACCACCTTATAGTGCATTCATCCAGCCCATACTTCCTTAACTTGCTGACAAGAATACTGTGGGAGACCGTGTCAAAAGCTTTGCTAAAATCAAGAAACAATACATCCACTGCTTTCCCTTCATCCACAGAACCAGTAATCTCATCAAAAAGGCGATTAGATTAGTCAGGCATGACCTTCCCTTGGGTCTTGGGTCTGTCCATGTGCGGCCTCTGTTTTCATGCAACTTTGTGTCAGATCCTCATACAGGAAACCTTGTATTGAACCTTGGTATAATGTTAAAAAATGTCTTTTCGCGAGGAGCAGAACAAGGTCCCCGCCCCCCGTTTTAATCCATTGTCCAGTTGGATGAACGAGGTGTGAACGGGGGCGGCGGAAGGCACCTCCAGACAGCCGCAACCCTCGGAGAGGTTTCAGAGTAGCAGCCGTGTTTGTCTGTATCTGTAAAAAGAAAAGGAGGACTAGTGGCACCTTAGAGACTAACCAATTTATTTGAGCGTGAGCTATAGCTCACTTCATCGGATACATGCAGTGGAAAATACAAAGTGGGGAGATTTATATACACTGAGAACATGAAACAATGGGTGTTACCATACACACTGTAACCAGAGTGATCAGGTAAGATGAGCTATTACCAGCAGGAGAGCGGCCCGGGGGAGGGGGGAACGACCTTTTGTAGTGATAATCAAGGTGGGCCATTTCCAGCAGTTGACAAGAAACATCTGAGGAACAGTGGGGGGTGGAGGGGCGGGGAGTAAACTTGTGGAAATAGTTTTACTCTGTGTAATGACACATCCACTCCCAGTCTCTATTCAAGCCTAAGTTAATTGTATCCAGTTTGCAAATTAATTCCAATTCAGCAGTCTCTCGTTGCAGTCTGTTTCTGAAGTTTTTTTGTTGAAGAATTGCCACTTTTAGGTCTGTAATCGAGTGACCAAAGAGATTGAAGTGTTCTCCGACTGGTTTTTGAATGTTATAATTCTTGACGTCTGATTTGTGTCCATTTATTCTTTTACGTAGAGACTGTCCAGTTTGGCCAATGTACATGGCAGAGGGGCGTTGCTGGCCCAAGATGGCATAGATCACATTGGTAGATGTGCAGGTGAACGAGCCTCTGATCGTGTGGCTGATGTTATTAGGCCCTGTGATGGTGTCCCCTGAATAGATATGTGGGCACGGTTGGCAACGGGCTTTGTTGCAAGGATTGGTTCCTGGGTTAGTGGCTCTGTTGTGTGGTGTGTGGTTGCTAGTGAGTATTTGCTTCAGGTTGGGGGCCTGTCTGTAAGCAAGGACTGGCCTGTCTCCCAAGTGAGAGTGATGGGTCGTCCTTCAGGATAGGTTTCAGAGTAACAGCCGTGTTAGTCTGTATTCGCAAAAAGAAAAGGAGTACTTGTGGCACCTTAGAGACTAACCAATTTATTTGAGCATGAGCTTTCGTGAGCTACAGCTCACTTCATCAGGATAGGTTGTAGATCCTTAATAATGCGTTGGAGGGGTTTTAGTTGGGGGCTGAAGGTGACGGCTAGTGGCGTTCTGTTATTTTCTTTGTTGGGCCTGTCCTGCAGTAGGTAACTTCTGGGAACTCTTCTGGCTCTATCAATCTGTTTCTTCACTTCTGCAGGTGGGTATTGTAGTTGTAAGAAAGCTTGATAGAGATCTTGTAGGTGTTTGTCTCTGTCTGAGGGGTTGGAGCAAATGCGGTTGTATCGCAGAGCTTGGCTGTAGACGATGGATCGTGTGGTGTGGTCAGGGTGAAAGCTGGAGGCATGCAGGTAGGAATAGCGGTCAGTAGGTTTCCGGTATAGGGTGGTGTTTATGTGGCCATTGTTTATTAGCACCGTAGTGTCCAGGAAGTGGATCTCTTGTGTGGACTGGACCAGGCTGAGGTTGGTGGTGGGATGGAAATTGTTGAAATCATGGTGCAATTCCTCAAGGGCTTCTTTTCCATGGGTCCAGATGATGAAGATGTCATCGATATAGTGCAAGTAGAGTAGGGGCGTTAGGGGACGAGAGGGGATGGGAGCCAGGGCCAAGAACAGCAAAACCGGCCCAGTGGGCTCACGGCAGAAGAGCAGACGTGTTGACGGCCTTGGGGGTTAGACGCGGCACCTTCTTTTGAAAACACCCTCTCTGGACGTAAACGTGGGGCAGTGGGACAGCGCCCAGAAGGAAGCGCCGCCGGGGACCCACAGACACAGATTTTGACGCTGGGCTCGATTTGCAGGAGAGGGAAGTGGCTATATGTGCGAGGTGTCGTGCAGAGGACCCCGGGTCTCGTCTTGTCAACATGGGAGCATCGATCCGGATCGGCAGAAGCCCGGCTCCACCCCTCCCCCGTCGAACTCACCTGGCCAGAGATGTTCAGGGGAGCAACGAGCTGGTAACGAGGAGACGGCGTGTGCGTGTGTGTGTGCGGGAGTGTAATATCCACCCTATGCCGATGACACAGTGGGGATTGATACATGGATTACCTTGTCCCCCCCGAAAAGATCCTGTCCAGAACTCGAAGTACCACACGGCACCGGGGCAGCCGCTGGGCTGACAGCCGGGCACGACTCCGCCCCCCCCGACTTCCCCCCCCGGGGTCCGCCCCCCCGACTCCCCCCCCGGGGTCCGCTCCCCCCGACTCCCCCCCCGGGGTCCGCGCTGGGTCCGCCCCCCCGACTCTCCCCCCCGGGGTCCACCCCCCCGACTCCCCCCCCGGGCACCGCTCCCGACTCCCACCCCGGGCGCCGCGCTGGGTCCGCTCCCCCCGACTCCCCCCCCCGGGCGCCGCTCCCGACTCCCCCCCCGGGCACCGCGCTGGGTCCGCTCCCCCCGAGTCCCCCCCCCGGGCGCCGCGCTGGGTCCGCTCCCCCCGAGTCCCCCCCTCCGGGCACCGCTCCCAACTCCCCCCCCCGGGCACCGCACTGGGTCCGCTCCCCCCGACTCCCCCCCCCCCGGGCACCGTGCTGGGTCCCCCCCCGGTGTGGAAGAGAGGTGGGGGCAGAGATGGGCTCTGGGAGCTCTCAGTGGCCGGAGAGATTCCTGCCCGGGGAGAGCGACCAGGCCGGGCTGGCCCAGGGCCGACAGGAGAGAATCGGGAGTCTGACCCGTTACCTCCTGCTTCCCACAGACCGAGGGGGAGTCGCTGACGCTGACGGGGCAGAGGAAATGCCTCTCAGCCCCGAGCCCCGTTGGCCTGTGGAACTCACCACCACATGGTCCCCTGGCCGGGCGCTGGGCAGGGCCCAGGAAGGCCCTGGCATCGCTGGGGCTATCAAGCCCCCAGAGCGAGGCCAGAGAGAGGCAATCGGCCAAGTCCGACCAGCCGCGCAGGGCCCCGGCCACCTCCCCCGCAGGAGGAATCCCGGGGACAGTTGATCCACTCGGGGCTCCGGGCCGTGAGGGGCTGGCCCTGGCCGGGGGGAGCTGGGAGCCCCACCGAAGTGGCCCTGGGCAGAGACCTGCCCTGGACAGTCTGCAGCCCAGCGAGGTGCACGGTACAGCACGCGGGCTCACCGTTCTCCTCCCCAGAGGTGCCCAAGAGTCTCTGCGGCCTGGCTCGGGGGGCACTTGCTGACAGGCTGGAACCAGGGTGCACCGGCGTGGGGCGGGCAGGGGGGACTGGGCACCGCCAGGCCGATTGCAGCTCCCCCAGCCTGAGCGGCGTTGCCCCAGTCCCCGGGCTAACAGCGCCGCCAGCCCCGATGGCTCGCCGAGCGATCAGCCGGAACAGGCCGCTGGATGTCGGGGGCACCTGGGCAGGGGCCGCAGGAGCCCGGGGGCCCCTCACAGGGGCTGATAAGTGGGGGTGCGGCGCGTGGCCGTGGATCCCAGCAGAGCCACGCGGCGCCGGCTACGAGTCCTGGGCAAACGGCTGGTTTCCCCGGGGCCACGCCGGCAAGGCCTGGAGATTCCCCTGCCCCTGGGAGCCGGTGCCACACGCCAGCTCAGCGGGACACCGAAGGATCCGGGGCCACAGCGGACAAGCCACCCCCCCGGGCCCCTCTGGGCCAAACGCCCGGGGGGTGGGCAGGAGAGCAGAGGCTCTGGTACCTGCCAGGGTGGCTCCAGTCCGGCGGCTGGGGGCGGGGAGCCAGGGCCTGCGGGTCGGGAGTGAGGGGCACCGACAGGGCGAGAAGCCAGACACGGAAACAAGGGACAAACCCGGCCCCAGGCTGGACGCCCATCTGGACGGAGGCGGGGAGCCAATGCCCCTCCCTGCGCGGCGGTAACGGGCAGCTCGGACCCAGTGACACCTCCGCACAGAGCCGGCCTGGGGGGGGTCGCGGGGACCCCAGCAGCCCTAGTCCAGCGCCCCCAGGCCAGGGCCGGACTGGTGCCCCCGAGAGGGGAAGGCCCCAGATTCCAGCACTTGCCACCCTGCACCTAAGGGTGCCTTCCACACCCCTGTGGGGGGGGGGCGCTCCCCCCACGTGTCCCACGCCCCCCCCCCCCCCGGGGCACACACTGGGAGGGCAGCACAACTCACCTTTCCCCTGCCTAAGAGAGAATCACAGCTGGGCTGGGCTGGGGGGGCTGCAGGTCAGGAGTGAGGGGCACCGGCAGGGCTGTGGGGGGGCTGCAGGTCAGGAGTGAGGGGCACCGGCAGGGCTGTGGGGGGCTGTGGGCTGGGAGTGAGGGGCACCGGCAGGGTGGTGGGGGGGAACAGCTTCTCCCTTGCAGCTTTTCCCCCCAGATTCCCAGCCCAGCAGCTCCCAGAGTCAGAGGCTCCCTGCCCCAGACGTGGGGGGTGCAGGATGGAGCCCCTGGGACTCACCCCCACCCTGGCAGCAGGGACCCTGGCCCCATCTTAGCGAAGGCCGAGCCCTGGGGCTGGGGGCAGTGCGGGGAGTATGACACACGGGGCAGTGCGTGCGGGGCGGGGGGGCGATCTCACCTGGGGGCCGGGGCAGAGGGAGGCGGGGGGGGCGGTACGGGGGGGCCGGTCTCACCTGGGGGCCCGGGGCAGAGGGAGGCGGGGGGCCGGTCTCGGCGGGGGGGCGGTACGGGGGGGCCGGTCTCACCTGAGGGGCTCCGCAGCGGGTCGCAGAGGCTCCGGTTCCAGCCCGAGGCGTTGCCGGGCCCCCCCGCGCACAGCAGCCGCTGCAGCAGCGTCTCGTTCATGCGCCGCGGGTCCAGGGCTCCGGCCGCGCCCATCCCCGGCGCCTCGCGGCGGCTCGCCCGGGCGGCGCCCAGGTCCCCGGTCCGGACCCGCCGCAGCCTCCGCTCGGCTCCAGCGCCGGGACCGACTGAGCCCGAGCCCGAGCCCGAGCCCGCACCGGCGGCGGATCCGCGAGCGAACAGCGCCCCCTGCCGGGCCCGGCGCCAACGGGAAGGGGGGGCTGCGGGTCGGGAGTGAGGGGCACCGCCAAGCTGTGGGGGGGGCAGGGGGCTACGGGTCGGGAGTGAGGGGCACCGGCAGGGCTGTGGGGGGGCAGGGCCAGGCTGGCAGGGGGCTGCGGGTCTGGAGTGAGGGGCACCGCCAAGCTGTGGGGGGGGCCAAGTCTGCGGGTTGGGAGTGAGGGGCACCGGCAGGGCTGTGGGGGGCAGGGCCAGGCTAGTTGGGGTCTGCGGGTCGGGAGTGAGGGGCACCGGCAGGGCTGTGGGGGGGCAGGGGGCTGTGGGTCGGGAGTGAGGGGCACCGGCAGGGCTGTGGGGGGGCAGGGCCAGGCTGGCAGGGGGCTGCGGGTCCGGAGCGAGGGGCACCGCCAAGCTGTGGGGGGGGGCAGGGGGCTGCGGGTTGGGAGTGAGGGGCACCGGCAGGGCTGTGGGGGGGCAGGGGGCTGCAGGTTGGGAGTGAGGGGCACCGGCAGGGCTGTGGGGGGCAGGGCCAGGCTAGTTGGGGTCTGCAGGTCGGGAGTGAGGGGCACTGGCAGAGCTGGGGGGCAGGGCCGGGCTGGCAGGGGGCTGCGTGTTGGGAGTGAGGGGCACCGGCAGGGCTGTGGGGGGCAGGGGGCTGCAGGTCGGGAGTGAGGGGCACGGGCAGGGCTGTGGGGGGGCAGGGAAGGGCTGGCAGGGGGCTGCGGGTCTGGAGTGAGGGGCACCGCCAAGCTGTGGGGGGGGGGGCAGGGGGCTGCGGGTCGGGAGTGAGGGGCACCGGCAGGGCTGTGGGGGGGCAGGGGGCTGCAGGTTGGGAGTGAGGGGCACCGGCAGGGCTGTGGGGGGCAGGGCCAGGCTAGTTGGGGTCTGCGGGTTGGGAGTGAGGGGCACTGGCAGAGCTGGGGGGCAGGGCCGGGCTGGCAGGGGGCTGCGTGTTGGGAATGAGGGGCACCGCCAAGCTGTGGGGGGGCAGGGGGCTGCGGGTCGGGAGTGAGGGGCACTGGCAGGGCTGTGGGGGGGCAGGGGGCTGCAGGTTGGGAGTGAGGGGCACCGGCAGGGCTGTGGGGGGGCAGGGCCAGGCTGGCAGGGGGCTGCGGGTCCGGAGTGAGGGGCACAGGCAGGGCTGTGGGGGGGCAGGGGGCTGCAGGTCGGGAGTGAGGGGCACCGGCAGGGCTGTGGGGGGGCAGGGGGCTGCAGGTCGGGAGTGAGGGGCACCAGCAGGGCTGTGGGGGGCAGGGCCAGGCTAGCAGGGGGCTGCGGGTCAGGAGTGAGGGGCACCAGCAGAGCTGTGGGGAGCCCAGGGGTGGGGCGCCTGCTCCCCTCCAGCCCCAGGGTTGGTGAATTTCAGTTCCAGGCACTGTTTGGTGTCCCACACAGGGTCCCTCCGTCTCCCCCAGGCCCCAGAGCCTGGCTGTAACCTCGGAGCCCAGCGGGAAGTGAGGGGTTCGGGGGGAGCCCACGTGGGTGCTGGGCCTGGCCAGGCCCTCGCAGGGGTCCAGAGAGGCCTGGGCCACTTCCAGCGTTTGAAGCCCCAGCCAAAATACCGTAAACCACGACGCCTCGCGGCCTAATCTTGGGCCATCGACCCCCCCCTTTTTATTCGTATTTATGAACATTTTACACCCTTTAATGTGATGGGGGGGAGTGTGGCCAGGCGTCCGGCCCCCAGGACAGGGCTGGGGAAGCGGGGCCCAAGGGTCCGGCCCCCAGGATGAGGGGGGAGTGGGGTTTGGGGGTCCGGCCCCCAGGAAAAGCTGCAGGAACCCCAGGTCCATTCAACGCCCCCTGGCTGGCACCCGGCATCGGCTTGCGGCGGATCCAGGCCCAACCCCACAGGGTTCCTGGGGGTTGTGTAGCCGGATCCCCCGGCCCGGGGCTGGGCCCAGACACACCCACAGGCCGAATGGGGGTCTGGGATCAGAGACCGGGGAGGGGGCCAGGAGCAGAACCCAGGCGTCCGGGTGACCGGTGCTGTGGGGTGTCGCGTTAGGGCGGGTGGGCCCGGGGTGCTGGGCCAGGATGGAGCTGCCCCACGTCGGGTGAGGGCCCCGGGGAGCGGACGCTGTCTCCCGGCAGCGCCTGGCCCCGCAGGCATCCTGTGTTTGCCCTGCTTATCCGAGCGGGCGGGCGGGCGGCACGGGTATCGTGCTTGCCGGCGGGGCCGTGTTGACTCGCGGCTCCGAGCTCCGGCCTGTTTACCTGGGGGGGGGCGGGTGGGGAACAGCTGCAGTTTTTCACCCCAGCCGCTCGCCCATTGTCTGGGCACCTGGCGCCCAGAGCTGCCCGCCCACGCGGCCGGGAGACAGCCCCCCCAGAGCCCCGTGACGTGGTACAACCCCCCCGCGCCCCCACAGAGTCCCGTGATGTGGTACGACCCCCAGTTTCCCCCCCCATACCCCGTGCCATGGTACGACCCCTCAGTGCCCCCCTGTCCCGGAGTCCCCAGGCGATGCTCTGGAACTGCTCCCCATGAAGACAGGCAAGACTCTAGAGGACCCTCCTCTCTGTGAGCAGCCTATCCCCAGGTGTGACGAAGTGGGACTGTTCTTAATGTTTCCTCTGAATAGTGTGGGGGTGCCTCAGTTTCCCCTAGGCAGTTCTTAAGTATCTAGGGGGTGGAGTAAGGGTGTATGATCCTTGCAGAGCCCTAGAGGGCAGGTGTGTGCAGGGGTCTGGACACAGAGAATGGCCGACACCCTGTTTCCTGGCAACTGATGGCCTGGGCCCTTCCCCCCCTGCAAGGTGAGAGCTAAAGGGTCGGAGAACAAAGGAATCTGGTGACCTCCTGGCCCGGGAAAGGGACAAAGCCCAGGGGGGGGGCTGGAGGGAGTTTCAGTTTGGGGCTGGCTGGGACATGGAGTGAAGGGCAGACGTGGTTGTCTGGCTCACTGCCCCCCAAAATGGACCCAGCTGAGGGGTCCTGTTCTCTGCACCTACAAGCTCTGTGTCAGACCATGTTCCTGTCGTCTAATAAACCTTCTGTTTTACTGGCTGGCTGAGAGTCACGTCTGACTGCGGAGTTGGGGGGCAGGACCCTCTGGCATCCCCAGGACCCCGCCTGGGCGGACTCGCTGGGGGAAGCGCACGGAGGGGCAGAGGAGGCTGAATGCTCCGAGGTCAGACCCAGGAAGGTGGAAGCTGTGTGAGCTGTGTGTCCTGCAGACAGGCTGCTCACAGAAAGGCGACTGCCCCAGAGTCCTGCCCGGCTTCGCAGGCAGCAGTTTCAGAGCATCGCCCGGAGACTCCGTTACAACTGGTGACAGCGGTGGGATGTACTGCATCCTGTGGACGGCGCTTCCTGCAGTAAGTGACGGGGGAGCAGTAACACAAAGGGGGATTGACGGGGACCAGGCGTGCTGAAGGCTCAGAGAGGAGCGGTTTCGGGGGGCGGTTAACCCCTGGGAGTGTGTGACCAGCGAGAAGGACTGTGCAGTAATGGGGTCCCCCTGGGGACTGTGGTGAGCAGTCTCAGGGGCAGTCTCAGGGGCGGAGGAGCCTGCAGCTTGGCCCTGGGAGAGAGAAGGACTTTTGCAGTAACAGGGTCCCCCTGGGGATTGCAGTGAGCAGTCCCAGGGGCGGAGGAGTCTGCAGCTCGACCCTGGCAAAGAGGTGGTGACCTCGAGAAGGGCTGGCACACTAGGGGTTCTCCCTGGAAACCGTGGGGAGCTGAGAACACACGGGCCTGTGAGTCCACAACAACTTGGGAGGAGCGGAGTGATGGCCTGTCACCGTCTCCTTAAGAAGGACATTGTAACCCTGTGCAAAAAGAGAGGGTTGAGCATTGGAAAGTTCACCAAAGCAGAGTTAATCGTGCAGCTGGAGGAGGATGACCGCTCTAAGGAACAGATTCCTGACCCCAACTGGGGCTATAGCAGGATCTGGGAGCAGCTGAAGCGGGAGCCAGGCATCGCCAAGACTCCTGTCCCCGACCAGACGGGGGTCTTCACGATCGGGTTCCCCATCGGGGGATCGAGACGGACGGGATTGGAGCTGAGTCCGAGAGAGCAAGAGGACTGTGAGAGACAGCGAGAGCCCGAGAAAGAGCTGCAGAAACAGCAGCAGCATGAACTGGCGGTGGGGGAGCGGAGAGGCCTAGGGGACCCCCCAGGGGTGAGTGGGGATAGACCCCGGGGGGCCAGTTCCGCAGGGAACCTCGAGATTAAATTGCTGCCCCTAGTTAAGGAGTGGGGGGATGTGGATGCCACCTCACTGCCTTTGAGCAGGCTGGCGATTTGAACCAGGGGGACCCTGCGGAAAAGCCCCGGTGTCTAGCTCCCTTGCTGGGTCCCAAGGCCATAGACTCCGCCAGCCAGATGGGTGGGGAGGTGGACAGGCTCCCACTCCTGACCCCAACCTATATGTCTGTGTGGAGTCTCCTGGGGTCGGGCCCCTCGGACCCCCAGTGGGAGCGAAAGGTGATGGTCAATGGGGAGACATTCCTGGGGTGGCGAGATCCTGGGACAGAGGGAACCGTTGTCAGGCCCCTGGTGGTGCAGCCTCAGAGGCTGAGGGGCTGTGTGAGGGTCCCAGGGATGAAGCCCATCACCCTGCCTATGGCCCAGATTCCTGTGCAGACCCAGGAGAGGTGGGGCTGGCTGGTCGTTGGGGTTCTCCAGGATATTGGCTGCGAGACCCTGTTGTGGGGTGACTGTGTCTCTTTGGGACAGGATCCAGGCCCTACTCCTGTAACGGCCAAGGGTTTGAATTTGAATCCAGGGGACCAATCGGCGGAGAGGGAAATGGTCAGTGAAAATGCAGATGACCTGGCTGGCAGCAGGGAGGAGCCGCTAGGCTCAGGCTACCTGCCTGCCTGTAACCAGACCCCTGGGACTGGGTGGCACAGAAAGATGCTCCCTGCCCCCTTGCACACCAGAGTGGGGGCTCACGCTGGCTCTGATGCAGTGAGGAAAGCAGCGAGCTCGCTGCCTACCCCCACTGGGACAGCAAGGGCAGCGCTGAGCACAGTGGGAGCGGAGACCCCAGCTGAGTGGGGGGAGACACAGGCAGGGCAGGGGATCTGTGGGGAGTGGTAAGGTGCTGGGTAAGGAAAGTTTGGATGAGCCTAGGCAGCCTTGTGAGCTGATGGCTGTGTCTAGTCAGCAGCGTGGGAAGGCGAGGAGAGTGGAAGATGAGTGTCCCTGGACCTTACCTGTTACCTGGGTGGAGAAGTGGGACAGGGAAGGAAACGTGCCTGTGTCTGTCAGGGGTATTGACTTGCCTGTGGAGGGAGCTACCCTGATCTCCAAGCAGTTGTCTGTGACCAGCCTTGTGTGCTGGGACAAGGGGAAAGAGGTCCCAAGCTGTGTGTCTGGGAAAGGAGAAAGTGTGTCCGGCTCTTCTTTGTCTGTGGAGCAGACAGAAGGGGCCTTTCAGCCTGTGACGGTTGAGGGTCGTGCAGTTGTCTCAGAGCTGGTTCTGGATTCAGCTAAAGCCCAGGAAGGAAAGGGCCCTAAGTTTCTGTCTGCTCGGGAGAATGGCCCTGTAACTAGGTCGCAGCCAGTTAGTGTCTATGCAAAATCCCAGAGCCCAGACAATTCTGGTGCTTGTATTTTGCCTGTTGCTAGTGTGTTGTTGGGAAAGGATGTAGCAACTCTGTCTAATCAGGGTGAGATCCTAGCCAGGGCACAAGGAGAGCAGAAAGGTGATTTGATTGTGTTACCTACTGAGGGTGTGGAAACCTGTAGCAAGAAGGAAAAGATTCCTGAACTTGTGTGTGGCAAAGGGAAGGAGAATGTGTGTGGCAAAGGGAAGGAGAATTTTATCTAGGAAGTCTGTAAGTTTGCCTGAAAGGGGATTGGGTAGGAATTCGCCGGATGGGCCAGAGGTGATTCTGGATGTAAGGGAGACCCAGAAAGAGCCTGTTGTTGCTCAGGAAAGTGTTCCTCTAGAGCAAGCCCTCGGTGAAGAGGGTAAGAGCAGAATTTCTGGGAGGGGTGAATTGTTGCATAGAAAAGCCCTCGGGAAAGGAATCCTCATGGAGTCTTTGCAAGCAGTTTACTGCCACTGAAGGGTGTGAAAGTGATTTAATCAAGAAAGTTTCAGTTCCTAACAGCCAGAAATTTTCTGTTGTGAATGGATCCACTGACTGTCCTGTTGAAAGACCCAGTGTGGAGAGCTTTGAGAAGGTCTCAGATCGAGTGAGAGCTGTTAAGAAAGTTAAACAGTCCTATAAGCAAGTGGCTGTGTTTGGCCGGCTTGTTGGGGAGTTGACCTAATCCAAGTTTGACCCCCTTGGGTTTTGGGGTGGCCAAAGGGCAGGGGCTGCATAAACCTTCCTACATGCGGCCTGCGAGTGCTATCGATCACCCCCGACCTAAGGGAGGGCGTGAAACTGGAAGGGCCTGGTGTAACTCCTACCAAGGAATGGGAGAGATGCTGGGGCATCCATGGGAACGTTGGTGGCTTCGAACTTCCCAAGGTCACCGGCTAAAGTGACCCCGCTCAGTTCGATCTCGAAGGGGGGAGAGATGTGACGAAGTGGGACTGTTCTTAATGTTTCCTCTGAATAGTGTGGGGGTGCCTCAGTTTCCCCTATGCAGTTCTTAAGTATCTAGGGGGTGGGGTAAGGGCGTATGATCGTTGCAGAGCCCTAGAGGGCAGGTGTGTGCAGGGGTCTGGACACAGAGAATGGCCAACACCCTGTTTCCTGGCCACTGATGGCCTGGGCCCTTCCTCCCTGCAAGGTGAGAGCTAAAGGGTTGGAGAACAAAGGAATCAGGTGACCACCTGGCCCGGGAAAGGAACAAAGCCCAGAGGAGGAGGGGCTGGAGGGAGTTTCAGTTTGGGGCTGGCTGGGACATGGAGTGAAGGGCAGACGTGGTTGTCTGGCTCACTGCCCCCCAAAATGGACCCAGCTGAGGGGTCCGGTTCTCTGCACCTGCAAGCTCTGTGTTAGACCATGTTCCTGTCGTCTAATAAACCTTCTGTTTTACTGGCTGGCTGAGAGTCACGTCTGACTGCGGAGTTGGGGTGCAGGACCCTCTGGCTTCCCTAGGACCCCGCCTGAGCGGACTCGCTGTGGGAAGCGCACGGAGGGGCAGAGGATGCTGAATGCTCCGAGGTCAGACCCAGGAAGGTGGAAGCCGGGTGAACTGTGTGTCCTGCAGACAGGCTGCTCACAGGAAGGTGACTGCCCAAGAGTCCTGACTGGCTTCATGGGGAGCAGTTCCAGAGCATCGCCCGGGGACCCGTGAGACCAGGACATACAGCTCACCCGGCTTCCACCTTCCTGGGTCTGACCTCTGACCCCAGCCAGCTCCAAACTGAAACGCTCCTGCCCCTCCTCCGGCCTTTGTCTCTCTCCTGGGCCAGGAGGCCACCTGATCCCTTTGCTCCCCAACACTTTCCGTTGGCACCTTGCAGGGGGGAAGGGCCCAGGCCATCAGTTGCCAGGAAACAGGGTGTCCGCCCTTTTCTGTGTTCAGACCCCTGCACACACCTGCCCTCTAGGGCTCTGCAATGATCATAGCCCCCCATCCCACCCCCTAGATACTTAAGAACTGCTTTTAGGGGAAACTGAGGCACCCCCGCAATATTCAGAGGAAACATTAAGAACAGTCCCGCTTCGTCACACCCCAAGAGAGAGTGGCCCCCGAGAAGGGCTGTCACACTGAAGGGGGCTCCCCCCAGGGACCGCACAGGGCCGAGAGTGGGCGCGACCTGGGGGTCTGTGACACCTGGCTCCCCCCGGCCACAGCAGCCCAGCCCTGCACTGGGGCCCGCCGGCCTCTCTGGGCTCCGCTGGGACGGGGGGCCACGAGCCGGCCCTCGCCCCTCACTGCCCGGGCACAGCCCCCGGGCCTTCCCCGCCGGCGCCAGCCCAGGCCTGCGTCTGCCACTCCAGGCGCTCGATGCGCAGGGCCAGCTTGAAGGCGCTGGACTCCAGCTCGGCCAGCAGCCGGGCGAACTTGGTCTGCAGCGCGTCCAGCGCGTCCTCCAGGGCCCCGGTGCGCCGCTTGGCCTCCTGCTGGCGCGCGCTCTCCTCCTCCACGGCCTTCACGTCCAGCTTGTCCATGCCCAGGAGGATCTCCCGGCCCTTGGCCTCCAGTGCGGCCTTGGCGCTGGGGAACTCGCTCAGCACGGCCTGCAGGTCCTCCTTGGACAGGCAGAACAGGTCCGAATAGCCGATGCTCTGGATGTTGGCCGTGCGGCGGTTCCCTGACCTGTTCCCTGCGGAGACAGGACCAGCTGGGACCAAGGCCCCACTGGCCCCAGGGCTGCAGCCGGGTGAACCCTGAACATCCCTGGGCCCCGCCCTGGAGCCCCCAACATCCCGCCTGGCCCCGGCCTTGGAACCCACAACATCCCAGCTGGCCCCAGCCCCGGAGCCCCCAACATCCCAGCTGGCCCCAGCCCCGGAGCCCCCAACATCCCGCCTGGCCCCGGCCCCGGGGCCCCCAACATCCCGCCTGGCCCCGGTCCCGGAGCCCCCAACATCCCGCCTGGCCCCGGCCCCGGAGCCCCCAACATCCCGCCTGGCCCCGGCCCCAGGGCCCCCAACATCCCGCCTGGCCCCGGCCCCGGGGCCCCCAACATCCCGCCTGGCCCCGGCCCCGGGGCCCCCAACATCCCGCCTGGCCCCGTCCCTGGGGTCCCCAACATCCCGCCTGGCCCCGGCCTTGGAACCCCCAACATCCCAGCTGGCCCCGGCCTTGGAACCCACAACATCCCAGCTGGCCCCAGCCCCGGAGCCCCCAACATCCCAGCTGGCCCCAGCCCCGGAGCCCCCAACATCCCGCCTGGCCCCGGCCCCGGGGCCCCCAACATCCCGCCTGGCCCCGGCCCCGGAGCCCCCAACATCCCGCCTGGCCCCGGCCCCGGAGCCCCCAACATCCCGCCTGGCCCCGGCCCCAGGGCCCCCAACATCCCGCCTGGCCCCGGCCCCGGGGCCCCCAACATCCCGCCTGGCCCCGGCCCCGGGGCCCCCAACATCCCGCCTGGCCCCGTCCCTGGGGTCCCCAACATCCCGCCTGGCCCCGGCCTTGGAACCCCCAACATCCCAGCTGGCCCCGGCCCCGGAGCCCCCAACATCCCGCCTGGCCCCGGCCTTGGAACCCACAACATCCCGCCTGGCCCCGGCCCCGGAGCCCCCAACATCCCGCCTGGCCCCGGCCTTGGAACCCACAACATCCCAGCTGGCCCCAGCCCCGGAGCCCCCAACATCCCGCCTGGCCCCGGCCTTGGAACCCACAACATCCCGCCTGGCCCCGGCCCCGGAGCCCCCAACATCCCAGCTGGCCCCAGCCCCGGAGCCCCCAACATCCCGCCTGGCCCCGGCCCCGGGGCCCCCAACATGCCGCCTGGCCCCGGCCCCGGAGCCCCCAACATCCCGCCTGGCCCCGGCCCCGGAGCCCCCAACATCCCGCCTGGCCCCGGCCCCGGAGCCCCCAACATCCCGCCTGGCCCCTGCCCCGGGGCCCCCAACATCCCAGCTGGCCCCGGCCCCGGAGCCCCCAACATCCCGCCTGGCCCCGGCCCCGGAGCCCCCAACATCCCGCCTGGCCCCGTCCCTGGGGTCCCCAACATCCCAGCTGGCCCCGGCCTTGGAACCCACAACATCCCAGCTGGCCCCGGCCCCGGAGCCCCCAACATCCCGCCTGGCCCTGCCCTGGAGCCCCCAACATCCCGCCTGGCCCCGGCCCCAGAGCCCCCAACATCCCGCCTGGCCCCGGCCCTGGGGCCCCCAACATCCCGCCTGGCCCCGGCCCCGGGGCCCCCAACATCCCAGCTGGCCCCGGCCCCAGAGCCCCCAACATCCCGCCTGGCCCCGGCCCCGGGGCCCCCAACATCCCGCCTGGCCCTGCCCTGGAGCCCCCAACATCCCGCCTGGCCCTGCCCTGGAGCCCCCAACATCCCGCCTGGCCCCAGCCCCAGAGCCCCCAACATCCCGCCTGGCCCCGGCCCCGGGGCCCCCAACATCCCAGCTGGCCCCAGCCCCGGAGCCCCCAACATCCCGCCTGGCCCCGGCCCTGGAGCCCCCAACATCCCGCCTGGCCCCGGCCCCGGGGCCCCCAACATCCCGCCTGGCCCCGGCCCCGGGGCCCCCAACATCCCGCCTGGCCCCGGCCCCGGAGCCCCCAACATCCCGCCTGGCCCCGGCCTTGGAACCCACAACATCCCGCCTGGCCCTGCCCCGGAGCCCCCAACATCCCGCTTGGCCCTGCCCCGGAGCCCCCAACATCCTGCTTGGCCCTGCCCCGGAGCCCCCAACATCCCGACTGGCCCCGGCCCCGGGGCCCCCAACATCCCAGCTGGCCCCGGCCCCGGAGCCCCCAACATCCCGCCTGGCCCCGGCCCTGGGGCCCCCAACATCCCGCTTGGCCCCGGCCCCGGGGCCCCCAACATCCTGTCTGGCCCCGGCCCCGGAGCCCCCAACATCCCGCTTGGCCCTGCCCCGGAGCCCCCAACATCCCGTCTGGCCCCGGCCCTGGGGCCCCCAACATCCCGCCTGGCCCTGCCCCGGGGCCCCCAACATCCCGCCTGGCCCTGCCCCGGAGCCCCCAACATCCCGTCTGGCCCCGGCTCTGGGGCCCCCAACATCCCGCTTGGCCCTGCCCCGGAGCCCCCAACATCCCGCTTAGCCCTGCCCTGGAGCCCCCAACATCCCGTCTGGCCCCGGCCCCGGGGCCCCCAACATCCCGCTTGGCCCTGCCCCGGAGCCCCCAACATCCCGCCTGGCCCCGGCCCCGGAGCCCCCAACATCCCGCCTGGCCCCGGCCTTGGAACCCACAACATCCCGCCTGGCCCTGCCCCGGAGCCCCCAACATCCCGCTTGGCCCTGCCCCGGAGCCCCCAACATCCTGCTTGGCCCTGCCCCGGAGCCCCCAACATCCCGACTGGCCCCGGCCCCGGGGCCCCCAACATCCCAGCTGGCCCCGGCCCCGGAGCCCCCAACATCCCGCCTGGCCCCGGCCCTGGGGCCCCCAACATCCCGCTTGGCCCCGGCCCCGGGGCCCCCAACATCCTGTCTGGCCCCGGCCCCGGAGCCCCCAACATCCCGCTTGGCCCTGCCCCGGAGCCCCCAACATCCCGTCTGGCCCCGGCCCTGGGGCCCCCAACATCCCGCCTGGCCCTGCCCCGGGGCCCCCAACATCCCGCCTGGCCCTGCCCCGGAGCCCCCAACATCCCGTCTGGCCCCGGCCCCGGGGCCCCCAACATCCCGCTTGGCCCTGCCCCGGAGCCCCCAACATCCCGCTTAGCCCTGCCCTGGAGCCCCCAACATCCCGTCTGGCCCCGGCCCCGGGGCCCCCAACATCCCGCTTGGCCCTGCCCCGGAGCCCCCAACATCCCACCTGGCCCCAGCCCCGGAGCCCCCAACATCCCGCTTGGCCCTGCCCCGGAGCCCCCAACATCCCATCTGGCCCCGGCCCTGGGGCCCCCAACATCCCGCTTGGCCCTGCCCCGGAGCCCCCAACATCCCGCCTGGCCCCGGCCCCGGAGCCCCCAACATCCCGCCTGGCCCCGGCCCCGGAGCCCCCAACATCCCGCCTGGCCCCGGCCCCGGAGCCCCCAACATCCCGCTTGGCCCTGCCCCGGAGCCCCCAACATCCTGCTTGGCCCTGCCCCGGAGCCCCCAACATCCCGCCTGGCCCGGCCCCGGAGCCCCCAACATCCCACCTGGCCCCGGGATGTAGGCCAGGTTGGGAGCAGGGGGCTGCAGGGTGGGACCAGGGTCTGTGGGGTGGGAGCCTGGGGCTGTGGGGCTGGCAGGAGCAGGGGGCTGTGGGGTGGGCGGGAACTGGGGGATGATGGCGGGGTGGGAATTGGGGGCTGCGGGGCAGGAGCAGGGCCTGCGGGGTGGATGGGAGTAGGGGATGAGAGCAGGGGGCTGTGGGGTGAGGGCGGGGTGGGAGCAGAGGGAGGGGCGGGAATAGGGGGCTGCGGGAAGGGCAGGAACTGGGGGATGAGGGTGGGGCAGGTGCAGGAGCAGGGGGCTGTGGGGCGGGAGCAGGGCCTGCGGGGTTGGTGGGAGCAGGGGGCTGTGGGGTGGGAGCTGGGGGTGGGAGCAGGGGGCTGCGGGGCGGGCAGGAACCGGGGCATGAGGACTGGGTGGGAGCAGGGGGCAGGGGCTGCGGGGCGGGCGGGAGCCGGGGGATGAGGACAGGGCGGGAGCAGGGAGTGGGAGCAGGGGGCAGGAGCAGGGGCTGCGGGGCAGGCGGGAGCCGGGGGATGAGGACAGGGCGGGAGCCGGGGCAGGGGCTGCGGGGCGGGCGGGAGCCGGGGGCGGGAGCAGGGGCTGCGGGGCGGGCGGGAGCCGGGGGATGAGGACAGGGCGGGAGCCGGGGGCGGGGGCAGGGGCTGCGGGGCGGGCGGGAGCCGGGGGATGAGGACAGGGCGGGAGCCGGGGGCGGGAGCAGGGCCTGCGGGGCGGGCGGGAGCCGGGGGATGAGGACAGGGCGGGAGCCGGGGGCGGGGGCAGGAGCCGGGGGCGGGAGCAGGGGCTGCGGGGCGGGAGCCGGCCGCCAGCCTTACCCTTGATGTTGATGATGCTGATTTCCCCGAAGTAGAGCCCCTCGCCGAGCACGGCGAGCTGCGTGCGCCCGTCGTCGCCCAGCACGGCCAGCCGCCCCTCGCGGACGAAGTACATCTCCCGCCCGATGTCGCCCTTGCGGCAGACGTACTCGCCCGGGCTGTAGACCTGGGGCCGCAGCTTGAGCACCAGCTCCTCCAGCAGGCCCCGCTCGCAGGCCTGGAAGAGCTGCACCTTGCGCAGGGCGGCCAGATGCACGCTCACCGCCAGCTCGGCCCGCAGCGGCCGGGGCAGGTGCCGCAGGGCCTGCTGCTCGTTGGTCACCTTGCGGTGGAGCCGCAGGTGCTGCTGCCAGCGGGCCACGCGGCTCTCCAGGCGCCGGCCCACGCGGTGCAGCCGCAGGTAGGCCTGCGCCCGCTCGGCGTCGGGGTAGAGGGCGGCCTCGGCCGCGCTCAGGCTGGAGACGACGGAGCTCATGCTGCCCATGACGGTGGCGAAGCCCAGGACGGCCAGCAGGCAGCCGGCCGCCGCGAAGAGGAACTCCGCCTGGCGCTGGGGCGGGGGCGTGTCGCCCACGGTGCTGAGCACCAGCACGGAGAGGTGGAGGCAGTGCAGGTATTGGCGCAGCGGGCGGGCGAAGCCGGGCCGGCTGTGGTTGGGGTACACCCAGGCGTCCGCCCCGTAGCCGATGGCGCCCGAGAGCGCGTAGTAGGCGCAGGCGTGCCAGTGGGCGGCGAGCAGGACGCAGAGCATGAGCCTGGCGATGCGCAGGGCGTGGGGGCGGGCCGTGCGCGTCTCCCGCCGCTCCAGGGCCTCGGCGAGGCGCGGCGTGCGCAGCAGGCGGTTGGCCCGCACGGCCGGCACCCGCAGGCCCAGCCACAGGTACAGCAGGTCGGTGGGCAGCACCGAGGCCACGTCCCACGGCAGGTGTGCGGAGTGCAGGTAGGCCCGGGCCGTCCGGGCCCGGTCCCGCACCAGGATCCCCTGCTCCAGGAAGCCTGCCGGGGGAGGGCGGGGGCACTGAGCCCAGGGCCCCCCACGGCTCTGGGCACGCGCCCCCGCAGGGCTCCCTAGGGCCAGCTTCTGGGGGCTCCCAAGCCCGAGTTCCCAGGGGTCCGCTAAGCACGTCGCGGGGCTGGGGGCCGCTCTGGGGCTGGGGCTCCCTAGGGGGCCCGGTGCCAGCTGTGGCCTTGGCACTGGCTCCTCCTGGGCACGGTGTGGCCCAGGGTGCCGGGCCTGCAGCCTCCTGCATGCCGAGGGCGAACGCTCGGCTTGCGCAGACCATGAGCCCCAGCATGCCCCGCTCCGTGCTCCCCACTCCAGAGCAGCCCCCAGCTGCCGCGATGGGCACAGGGCACGGGGGACTTGGGGAGGGCTGGACCGAAGGGCTGGGATTGTGGCTGGGGGGCGGGGCTCGGCGGGCGGGGCTGTGATGTTACTGACGTGAACTGGGAGCGTGTAGATCATTGTTGTGACCAAGGCCCCCCAGTGGCACCAAATCTTGTACACAGGGGGTCAAAGAAGGCGCCTAAGTCAAGGTGCTGGTGGGCTGGTTAGGCTGATGCTGTCTATCTGCGGGTACGATTCCTGTAGTTGAAGTTATGAACATTGGCTCTGTACGGTCTGCAGTTCAAACGTGTGCTCTGCTTCTGGGGGGCGCCCCAGACACGTG
Organism: Caretta caretta; assembly: GCF_965140235.1. Classification (NCBI taxonomy): domain Eukaryota; kingdom Metazoa; phylum Chordata; order Testudines; family Cheloniidae; genus Caretta; species Caretta caretta. The sequence continues at coordinate 864,674 of NC_134206.1, forward strand.
GCTGTCAGCTCTGCCCAGCCTGCTGGGTGGCCCATTAAGGACCATCCGTGATACAACTGACCCACTGAGAGAAGGCAGAGACGCCTGGGGACTCAGCCAGCTGTGCAGGGACCTGCCTAGGGACAGGACTCTGAGGTGTTTCCAGGCCATGGGATGGGCAGCTTGTCCTTGGGACACAGACAGCAGAGACCACACGGCAAGAGACTATAGAAACCTGCTGCAGCTCCTTCAGCTGGTCTTCAGTCCTGCCTCTGGCCTCTGGAGGGACTTCCCTACAAATGGAAGCTCTACACAAAGGACTGATTTCAGAGTAACAGCCATGTTAGTCTGTATTCGCAAAAAGAAAAGGAGGACTGTGACGAAGTGGGACTGTTCTTAATGTTTCCTCTGAATAGTGTGGGGGTGCCTCAGTTTCCCCTAGGCAGTTCTTAAGTATCTAGGGGGTGGAGTAAGGGTGTATGATCATTGCAGAGCCCTAGAGGGCAGGTGTGTGCAGGGGTCTGGACACAGAGAATGGCCGACACCCTGTTTCCTGGCCACTGGTGACCTGGGCCCTTCCCCCCCTGCAAGGTGAGAGCTAAAGGGTTGGAGAACAAAGGAATCCGGTGACCACCTGGCCCGGGAAAGGGACAAAGCCCAGAGGAGGAGGGGCTGGAGGGGGTTTCAGTTTGGGGCTGGCTGGGACATGGAGTGAAGGGCAGATGTGGTTGTCTGGCTCACTACCCCCCAAAATGGACCCAGCTGAGGGGTCCCGTTCTCTGCACCTGCAAGCTCTGTTTTAGACCATGTTCCTGTCGTCTAATAAACCTTCTGTTTTACTGGCTGGCTGAGAGTCACGTCTGACTGCGAAGTTGAGGGGCAGGACCCTCTGGCTTCCCCAGGACCCCGCCTGAGCGGACTCGCTGTGGGAAGCGCACGGAGGGGCAGAGGATGCTGAATGCTCCGAGGTCAGACCCAGGAAGGTGGAAGCCGGGTGAGCTGCGTGTCCTGAAGACAGGCTGCTCACAGAAAGGAGACTTCCCCAGAGTCCTGCCTGGCTTCATGGGGAGCAGTTCCAGAGCATCGCCCAGGGACTCCGTGACAAGGACTTGTGGCACCTTAGAGACTAACCAATTTATCTGAGCATGAGCTTTCGTGAGCTACAGCTCACTTCATCAGATGCATCTCAAAGCTCATGTTCAAATAAATTGGTTCGTCTCTAAGGTGCCACAAGTCCTCCTGTTCTTTTTACAAAGGACTGAACAACCCATCTGTGAGGACGTGAGGCAGCAGGGAGGGGGGAGTGTTGACCTGGGAATGTGCCCTGGGGATGGGAGACCTGAGAGCCTGTCACCTGAGCCAGGAGGGGGAGAGGGAGGTGACACCTCTGCCCAGGAATGTGAACAGAGGCCGCAGAAAGGAACCTGCTGGGTGAGTTTAGTTCCAGTTTGGGACTGGGTGGAGGAACGCAGGGAACCCCAGGGCTGGGGTCTGAGCTCCCTGCTCCCCCAGAAGGACTTGACTGAGGGGTCCTGGCTGTACCCACAAGCTCTGTTGTGGACTGTGTTCCTGTTGTCCAATAAACCTTCTGTTTTACTGGCTGGCTGAGAGTCTCAGTGAATCCCAGGAAGAGGGGTGCAGGGCCTGGACTCCCCCACGCTTCGTGACACCCTCCCAGCTGGGGATGTTCTCCAGAGACGGGATTTGAACCTGCCGTTTATTCCATCACTGCAACAAGCCTGAACCAAGAACTTGGCCGTTACTGTCTGTCATTGATTCCATTTCACCCATTCTAGCTCTCATCCCTATCCTTTTCCTTTTATGAATAAACCTTTAGATTTTAGGTTCGAAAGGATTGGCAACAGCGTGATTTGTGGGTAGGATCTGATTTGTATATTGACCTGGGTCTGGGGCTTGGTCCTTGGGGATTGGGAGAACCTGGATGGGGGGCAGGGGGCAGGGCAGGGGTCTGGGCACAGTGGGTGGGGGGGTGTGTGGGCGGGGGCAGGCGGCTGGGCTCTGGCTGGCGGGGGGCAGAGCAGGGGGCTGGGCTGTGCGGATGGGGGGCAGGGCGGGGGGCTGGGCTGTGCGGATGGGGAGCAGGGCGGGGGGCTGGGCACGGTGGGCGGGGGGTGTGGGCGGGGGCAGGTGGCTGGGCTCTGGCTGGCGGGGGGCAGGGCGGGGGGCTGGGCTGTGCAGATGGGGAGCAGGGCGGGGGGCTGGGCACGGTGGGCGGGGGGTGTGGGCGGGGGCGGGCGGCTGGGCTCTGGCTGGCGGGGGGCAGGGCAGGGGGCTGGGCTGTGCGGATGGCGGGCAGGGCGGGGGGCTGGGCACGGTGGGCGGGGGGTGTGGGCGGGGGCGGGCGGCTGGGTTCTGGCTGGCGGGGGGCAGGGCGGGGGGCTGGGCTGTGCGGATGGGGAGCAGGGCGGGGGGCTGGGCTGTGCGGATGGCGGGCAGGGCGGGGGGCTGGGCACGGTGGGCGGGGGGTGTGGGCGGGGGCGGGCGGCTGGGCTCTGGCTGGCGGGGGGCAGGCTGGGGGGCGGCGGGGGCTCACCAGTGTGGAGTCGCACTGCGATGTCCAGTAGGTAGAGCAGGTCACTCAGGTAATCCAGGCTCAGCCACAGGGCCAGGTGCAGCTGTTGCACCTCGGGGAAGCAGGACCTGCGAGTGGCCGAGCCGGTGCGTCACCCCGGTGCCGGCAGCTCCCCACGGGCACCTGCCCGGGGTGCCCCCCGTCCCCGCCCCCTCCTGCCCCACCCGGCTTGGACACCCCCCAGCCGGCCCGGGGGCCCTTGGCTCGTGGGCTCGGCTGCGAGTGGACGGATGCCCGGGCGTCGGGCCGGCACTGGGGCTGGGCAGAGCTGCCTTCCGTGCTGCCGGTGCCCCGTGCTAGGCCCTGGTCCCACCTGCCCGCTGGGGATGGCAGCGCTGCCCTGCCCCGGGGGTGGGGGGATCCCCTCAGTCAGCCCGCCCCCCTGAACTCGGCCGGGGCAGTAACGCTCCCCCGGATGTCACTAGCTCCTCCCGGCCCTGGGATGCAGCCGTCTCTGGGGCGGAGCACAGCAGCTGGTCGCCATGCACAGTAACAGGACAGGAAGGATCCCGAGTGTGTCCCCAGGACGCTCGGGGCGAGAGAGCAGCCAGGACTCCTGGGTACTCAGCTGTCTCAGCACGGGGGGGCTGCGGAGCTGCCTCCCAGGGCACCTGGGGCTGGAGAGGGACAGTGGATCTGGAGTGCCCCCGTCAGTGCCTGATTCCCTGGGCTGCCCCCCCAGCCCATGCTCCCGCCTCCCTCCAGCCATGCCCCAGTCACCCCCTGTGAGGATGGGGGGGAGTGTTGACCTGGGAATGTGCCCTGGGGATGGGAGACCTGAGAGCCTGTCCCCTGAGCCGGGAGGGGGAGGTGACACCTCTGCCCGGGAAACAGGACAAAGGCTGCAGGAGGGGGCCTGCTGGGGGGGTTTAGTTTTCAGTTTGGGGCTGGGTGGAGGAACGCAGGGAACCCCAGGGGTCTGAGCTCCCTGCTCCCCCAGAAGGACTTGACTGAGGGGTCCTGGCTGTACCCACAAGCTCTGTTGTGGACTGTGTTCCTGTTGTCCAATAAACCTTCTGTTTTACTGGCTGGCTGAGAGTCACGGTGAGTCCCTGGAAGAGGGGTGCAGGGCCTGGACTCCCCCACACTCCGTGACACCCCCAGCCTGTGCCTCAGTTGACCCCCCAGCCCCGCCCCCGTGGCCCCCCAGCCGCACCCACCTGCAGATGAGCATGATCCAGTTGTACAGGATGGGAACCACCATGATACTGAGCCACCAATAGTGCACATCCCCGGAGGGGTCCAGGACCCAGGTCCTCGGGGCACGGCCCCCGCTGCTGGGAGACACGCGTGGGCTTTAGTGCCTGGCGCCGGCTCTGAGCTCCCCGGGCTCCGGCGCGTGGTGCCCGGTGGCTCTGTGCCCTGGGTGGCAGGGCGGCACCAGTGGGCAGGGATCAGTGCGCTGGGGAGGGCAGCGATGGCTCCCTGGGGTGCTGCCCCTGTCCCTGACCCTGCCCTGGTCTCTGTGCGCCCACAGGGATGCGTCCATAACCTGGGCTGGCAAAGCCCCCAGGCCTCGGATATCCTGGCCCAGGCCCTGCTGCCTCTCTCCAGCATCCCGTGGGGCTGGGGCTCCCGGGACCCCACTCCCCAGCCCTGCTCCGCACCCCCGGGACCCGCCTCGGGACTGACACTGTGCCTGCGGATCGCTCAGCGCGTGGGGCACCGGGGAGCTCTGCCCCCCCACTCACCCCTCCGCAGGCCCCACACCTGCGCTGGACTGCACCGTGCTGATCAGCCCCCTCCTGCCCGCCTCGGGCCGGGCGGTGGCCTGCGGCTGGCGGCTCATGCTGGCACTGGGATGGGTGAGGTGCCAGGTGTGTCCCTGCGAGCCTGGCCTGGAGCAGCGGCTCCTCCGGCTTTGGCAGCTCACGCTGGATCTTAGCAACCGTGCCGGGGCCCCATGGGGCCCTGCGCACCTGAGCCCGGAGCCTGTGAAACTAAAGGCCCAATCAGGCCGGGTGCCAGTCTGTAATGGCTGCCCCGGGGAGCGGCTGGGAGCAGCCGGCAGGTTAGAACCACCGCAGGGCCCCTGAGGGCAGCACACCGGCTAACAGCCTGCCGGGCCGGCTCTCGGAGCCAGGGCCTCACTGTGACCACGTGGGTAGCGGGTGGCGAAATCCATCACCCCCACGACGTATTTCTTCCCTGCCCGGATCGCCTTGCCGAGGGGCCCCACTATGTCCATAGCCACCTTCTGGAAAGGCTCCTCTATGATGGTGTGATGAAGTGGGACTGTTCTTAATGTTTCTGCTGAATAGTGTGGAGTGCCTCAGTTTCCCCTATGCAGTTCTTAAGTACCTAGGTGGTGGGAATAAGGGTGTTTGATCCTTGCAGAGCCCTAGAGGGCAGGTGTTGCAGGGGTCTGGACACAGAGAATGGCTGACACCCTGTTTCCTGGCCACTGATGGCCTGGGCCCTTCCCCCTGCAAGGTGAGAGCTAAAGGGTTGGAGAACAAAGGAATCCGGTGCCCTCCTGGCCCGGGAAAGGGACAAAGCCCAGAGGAGGAGGGGCTGGGGGGAGTTTCAGTTGGGGGCTGGCTGGGGACATGGAGTGAAGGGCAGACGTAGTTGTCTGGCTCACTGCCCCCCAAAATGGACCCGGCTGAGGGGTCCCGTTCTCTGCACCTCAAGCTCTGTGTTAGACCATGTCCCTGTCGTCAAATAAACCTCCTGTTTCCCCGGCTGGCTGAGAGTCACGTCTGACTGCGGAGTTGGGGGGCAGGACCCTCTGGTTCCCTCCCCGCCAGGACTCCACCTGGGCGGACTGGCTGTGGGAAGTGCACAGAGGGGCAGAGGAGGCTGAATGCTCCGAGGTCAGACCCAGGAAGGTGGAAGCCGGGTGAGCTGTGTGTCCTGCAGACAGGCTGCTCCCAGAAAGGAGACTTCCCCAGAGTCCTGCCTGGCTTCCTGGGGAGCAGTCCCAGAGCATCGCCCGGGGACTCCGTGACAGATGGGCAGGGGTCTCAAGGGAGCTTCTCCCTTATCCCGGCCTTCCCCACGCTCTGGCCGGGGTTGCAGGACCTGCCGTGCCGCTGGGCCGCGTCCCAGACTCCAGGTCAGTCGTGGTTCTGCAGCAGCCGCTGCCTGGGGCCTGGATCCCCTGGTGTCCCGAGAGAGGTTCATTGTGGGCCAGGTACGACAGCCGGCGGCGACACTTCTGGGGCACCCCCAGCGGCCTCCTGATCCCCCACGGTTCTACTTCCCCTGGGGGAGCCCCTTCCTGGTACAGGAATCCCTTCTCCCACGGGAATCTGTCCCTGCAGCCTTCCCCACGGGGGTTTGCAGCCTGTGGCCAGCAAGTCCCCTCAGCGCCTCCTAGGAGGGATCCTCCTGCAGCTCGGTCTGGAATTCAGGTGCTGGGGGAGGGAGTGGGACCTGCTCCCTCTCGCGGGCTGGGCCTGGGGTCACAGCCCCACTGAGCCCTGTCCCTGGTCGCTCCCTCCCTGCCGTGGGATCACTTCCCAGCAGTATCTCTGGACCAGCTAAACCTGGTTGGCAGCCGAACTGCCCTTCCTGTGGGTCCCCCCCCTCAACTGGGGTCTCAGCTCCCCCCTTGCTCAGCGCTGCCCTTGCTGTCCCAGTGGGGGCAGGCAGCGAGCTCTCTGCTCTCCTTACAGCATCGGATCCAGCGTGAGCCCCCTCTCCCGTGTGCAGGGGGGCAGGGAGCATCTCTCTGTCTCACCCAGCCCCAGGGGGCTGGTCACAGGCAGGCAGGTAGCCTGAGCCTAGCCGATCCTCCCCCCTGCCAGCCAGGTCATCTGCATTTTCACTGACCATTTCCCTCTCCGCCGATTGGTTCCCTGGATTCAAATTCAGATCCTTGGCCGTTACCGGAGCAGGGCCTGGATCCTGTCCCAAAGAGACACAGTCACCCCCCAACAGGACCTCACAGCCGATATCCTGGAGAGCCCCAACGACCAGCCAGCCCCACCCCTCCTGGGTCTGCACGGGGATCTGGGCCACAGGCAGGGCGAGGGGCTTCGTCCCTGGGACCCTCACCCAGCTCACCCAGCCCCTCATGCCCCTCCTCCGCCGCTTTGTCTCGCTTCCCAGCAAAAGGTGTCACCTGGTCGCACCCCCTCTGGGTCTCTGGTCACACAGGTGCAAACAGCTGGGCAGCCTCACCTGCCCTGAGGGCCTCAGCAAAATCACACCCCCAGTTCCCACCCCCGCAGGGTTGGCGCAGCACCCAGGGAAACTGAGGCAGGGCCAGGGTGGGGCGGCGGACAGGGAAACTGAGGCCGGGCCAGGGCGGGGAGCGCCAGGAAGAGTGACCTGCAGCGCGAGGAGAGGAATGACACCCCGCTGCGGCAGGCGGGGGGCAGGGCCGCCCCCACATCCGGGAAGCCCCGCCCCGCCCCTTCCCGGCCCCGCCCCCCGCCGCGGCCCCGCCCCGCCCCTTCCCGGCCCCGCCCCCCGCCGCGGCCCCGCCCCGCCCCTTCCCGGCCCCGCCCCCCGCCGCGGCCCCGCCCCTGAGCGGCCGCCTGCTGGTCCAGGCGGCAGCGAGGCCCCGCCCCCAGCGCGGTGGGCGGGGCCTGGGCGGCCCCGGAAGGGCGGGGCTCGGCGCGCGCCCGGGGCGTCGGTGGGAGGCGGCGGCAAGATGGCGGCGGCTGGAGCGGGGGATGGGCCGGGCCGGTGAGAGCCACACGGGGGGGCCGGAGGGGGCGCTGGGGGGGTGACGCGGGGGGCTTCGGGCGGGGGCCGGGGGGATGACGCGGGGGCCGGGGGAGGGGCTGGGGGGTGACACGGCGGGCCGGGGGGGTAACGTGGGGGGCGCTGGGGGGTGACGCAGGGGGCCGGGGGGGTGACGCGGGGGGCCGGGGGGGGCGCTGGGGGCTCCGGGCGGGAGCCGGGGGGGTAACGTGGGGGGCTCCGGGGGCCGTGGGGGGCGCTGGGGGGTGACGTGGGGGGCGCGGGGGGCTCCGGGCGGGGGCCGGGGGGGGCACTGGGGGGTGACGCGGGGGGCTCCGGGCGGGGGCCGGGGGGATGACGCGGGGGCTGGGGGGTGACACGGGGGGCCGTGGGGGGCGCTGGGGGCTCCGGGCGGGCGCCGGGGGGGTGACGCGGGGGGCCGGGGGGGTAACGTGGGGGGCTCCGGGGGCCGTGGGGGGCGCTGGGGGGTGACGTGGGGGGCGCGGGGGGCTCCGGGCGGGAGCCGGGGGGGGCACTGGGGGGTGACGCGGGGGGCTCCGGGCGGGCGCCGGGGGGTAACGTGGGGGGCTCCGGGGGGCCCGGGTCTCACTGGCGCTTTCCCTGGTTTGTTCCCAGCCCTGGCGCTGCTCGGACATGAACCCGGGTCACCTCCGCTCCCAGGTAACGGGGTCTGGGGAGGGTTGGCGGGGTCTGGGGGGCAGAGGGGCTGGGCTGGGGAGGGTTGGCGGGGGTCTGGGGGGCAGAGGGGCCGGGCTGGGGAGGGTTGGCGGGGGGCTGGAGGGGCGAGGGGCCGGGCTGGGGAGGGTTGGCGGGGGGCTGGGGGGCAGAGGGGCCGGGCTGGGGAGGGTTGGCGGGGGGCTGGGGGGCAGAGGGGCCGGGCTGGGGAGGGTTGGCGGGGGGCTGGGGGGCAGAGGGGCCGGGCTGGGGAGGGTTGGCGGGGTCTGGGGGGCAGAGGGGCCGGGCTGGGGAGGGTTGGCGGGGGGCTGAGGGGCAGAGGGGCCGGGCTGGGGAGGGTTGGCGGGGGGCTGGGGGGCAGAGGGGCCGGGCTGGGGAGGGTCGGCGGGGTCTGGGGGGCAGAGGGGCCGGGCTGGGGAGGTTTGGCGGGGGGCTGGGGGGCAGAGGGGCCGGGCTGGGGAGGGTTGGCGGGGTCTGGGGGGCAGAGGGGCCGGGCTGGGGAGGTTTGGCAGGGGGCTGGGGGGGCGAGGGGCCGGGCTGGGGAGGGTTGGCGGGGTCTGGGGGGCAGAGGGGCTGGGCTGGGGAGGGTTGGCGGGGTCTGGGGGGCAGAGGGGCTGGGCTGGGGAGGGTTGGCGGGGTCTGGGGGGCAGAGGGGCCGGGCTGGGGAGGGTTGGCGGGGGGCTGGAGGGGCGAGGGGCCGGGCTGGGGAGGGTTGGCGGGGGGCTGGGGGGCAGAGGGGCCGGGCTGGGGAGGGTTGGCGGGGGGCTGGGGGGCAGAGGGGCCGGGCTGGGGAGGGTTGGCGGGGGGCTGGGGGGCAGAGGGGCCGGGCTGGGGAGGGTTGGCGGGGTCTGGGGGGCAGAGGGGCCGGGCTGGGGAGGGTTGGCGGGGGGCTGAGGGGCAGAGGGGCCGGGCTGGGGAGGGTTGGCGGGGGGCTGGGGGGCAGAGGGGCCGGGCTGGGGAGGGTCGGCGGGGTCTGGGGGGCAGAGGGGCCGGGCTGGGGAGGTTTGGCGGGGGGCTGGGGGGGCGAGGGGCCGGGCTGGGGAGGGTTGGCGGGAGGCTGGGGGGCAGAGGGGCCGGGCTGGGGAGGGTTGGCGGGGTCTGGGGGGCAGAGGGGCCGGGCTGGGGAGGTTTGGCAGGGGGCTGGGGGGGCGAGGGGCCGGGCTGGGGAGGGTTGGCGGGGTCTGGGGGGCAGAGGGGCTGGGCTGGGGAGGGTTGGCGGGGGGCTGGAGGGGCGAGGGGCCGGGCTGGGGAGGGTTGGCGGGGGTCTGGGGGGCAGAGGGGCCGGGCTGGGGAGGGTTGGCGGGGGGCTGGGGGGCAGAGGGGCCGGGCTGGGGAGGGTTGGCGGGGGTATGGGGGGCAGAGGGGCCGGGCTGGGGAGGGTTGGCGGGGGTCTGGGGGGCAGAGGGGCCGGGCTGGGGAGGGTTGGCGGGGGGCTGGGGGGCAGAGGGGCCGGGCTGGGGAGGGTTGGCGGGGTCTGGGGGGCAGAGGGGCCCGGCTGGGGAGGGTTGGCGGGGTCTGGGGGGCAGAGGGGCCGGGCTGGGGAGGGTTGGCGGGGGGCTGGAGGGGCGAGGGGCCGGGCTGGGGAGGGTTGGCGGGGGGCTGGGGGGCAGAGGGGCCGGGCTGGGGAGGGTTGGCGGGGGGCTGGGGGGGCGAGGGGCCGGGCTGGGGAGGGTTGGCAGGGGGTGGGGGGGCATGGGCAGAGGGGAGGGGGACGCAGAGGGCTCCAAGCGGGTAGGGGGCGCTGTCTCGGGGCCATGGGATTGGTTGGCCAGGCGGTGGGGGGGTCGCCAGCCCTGGCCATTGGTCCCTTGGCATGGGCTGGCCTTGTGCCCGCTGCTCGAGGACTGGCACTGGCCCGGGCTCCGGCCTGGGACGAGGGGCTGCGGCTGTTGTGGGGCCGGGGAGGGGGTGGGCGCAGCCTGCTGGGGGCTGGGGCAGGGGAACACCCCCCATTGCGTGAGGGGAGGGGAAGGTGGGCAGCTGGCCCTCCCCTGAAGAGCCTCACCTTCCTGGACTGGGGAGGCAGTGGCCCCACTTGGCGGTCTCCTGAAGACTGAATATGGGGCGGCCCCACGGCCGGCCCCCGGAGAGCATGGCGGGGGAGGGGCTGACCCAGAAGATTCCAAGGGTGAGTCGGGGGCTGCTGAGGTGTGTTTTCGAGGCCAGAGCTGGGCCCTGGCACGGTGCCCAGTCTGCTGGTCCCAGCGTCGCTCGGTGCAAGCTGGCCCTGGCTGGGTGCAGGGGGAGGCACCGGGCAGGTGTGGGGGGCGTGGCTCACCCAGGCCCTGGCCGGGAGCAGGGGGAGGCGCCGGGTGGGTGTGGGGGGCGTGGCGTGGCTCATGCAGGCCCTGGCCGGGAGCAGGGGGAGGGGCCGGGTGGGTGTGGGGGGCGTGGCTCACGCAGGCCCTGGCCGGGTGCAGGGGGAGGTGCCGGGTGGGTGTGGGGGGCGTGGCTCACGCAGGCCCTGGCCAGGTGCAGGGGGAGGGGCCGGGTGGGTGTGGGGGGCGTGGCTCACGCAGGCCCTGGCCGGGTGCAGGGGGAGGCGCCGGGCGGGTGTGGGGGGCGTGGCGTGGCTCACGCAGGCCCTGGCCGGGTGCAGGGGGAGGCGCCGGGCGGGTGTGGGGGGCCCGGCGTGGCTCACGCAGGCCCTGGCTGGGTGCAGGGGGAGGCGCCGGGCGGGTGTGGCGGGCGCGGCTCACGCAGGCCCTGGCTGGGTGCAGGGGGAGGCGCCGGGCGGGTGTGGGGGGCCCGGCGTGGCTCACCCAGGCCCTGGCCGGGTGTAGGGGGAGGTGCCGGGTGGGTGTGGGGGGCGTGGTTCACCCAGGCCCTGGCCGGGTGCAGGGGGAGGCGCCGGGCGGGTGTGGGGGGCGCGGCGTGGCTCACCCAGGCCCTGGCTGGGTGCAGGGGGAGGCGCCGGGCGTGTGTGGGGGGCCCGGCGTGGCTCACCGAGGCCCTGGCCGGGTGCAGGGGGAGGCGCCGGGTGGGTGTGGGGGGCGCGGCGTGGCTCACCCAGGCCCTGGCCGGGTGCAGGGGGAGGCGCCGGGCGGGTGTGGCGGGCGTGGCTCACCCAGGCCCTGGCCGGGTGCAGGGGGAGGCGCCGGGCGGGTGTGGCGGGCGCGGCTCACGCAGGCCCTGGCTGGGTGCAGGGGGAGGCGCCGGGCGGGTGTGGGGGGCCCGGCGTGGCTCACCCAGGCCCTGGCCGGGTGCAGGGGGAGGCGCCGGGCGGGTGTGGGGGGCCCGGCGTGGCTCACCCAGGCCCTGGCTGGGTGCAGGGGGAGGCGCCGGGCGGGTGTGGGGGGCCCGGCGTGGCTCACCCAGGCCCTGGCCGGGTGCAGGGGGAGGCGCCGGGTGGGTGTGGGGGGCGCGGCGTGGCTCACCCAGGCCCTGGCCGGGTGCAGGGGGAGGCGCCGGGCGGGTGTGGCGGGCGTGGCTCACCCAGGCCCTGGCCGGGTGCAGGGGGAGGCGCCGGGCGGGTGTGGCGGGCGCGGCTCACGCAGGCCCTGGCTGGGTGCAGGGGGAGGCGCCGGGCGGGTGTGGGGGGCCCGGCGTGGCTCACCCAGGCCCTGGCCGGGTGCAGGGGGAGGCGCCGGGCGGGTGTGGGGGGCCCGGCGTGGCTCACCCAGGCCCTGGCCGGGTGCAGGGGGAGGCGCTGGCGGGTGTGGCGGGTGCGGCGTGGCTCCCGACTGGTACCAGGAAGCCCCGGGACTGGAGCCGGGTCCCTGTTCCAGGGAGCTGGGCTGGCTTTTGCCGCCAGCGGTGCTTGTCCTCGTGGCGTCTGCTCTCCTGCGCCGTGGCCTAGACCTGCATCGCGCCGCTGAAGATGCCGTCGCTTGGCTCGCCGCGCGCACACGCGGAATCGGTGGCTCACTGCTGCCTTTGTTGGGCTCGGGGCTGCCGGCTTGCCAGCCGTGCGGCTTGCCAGCGTGCCTGCCTGGCCACGTGCAGATGTGAGGCGCTGTCTGGCCGGCCTCGGGGGTGGGAATCCCGGGAGCTGGCTTGGCGGGCTGGGGGAGTGCTCTGTGCCCCGGGGCCGGGCAGACACTCTCCTGGCTGGGCGAGGGGTTCTCAGCCGCTGGCACGTGCCCGCCTGGTGCGGGATTGCCCATCCAGCCCAAGCTCCCTGGAGGGTGAGCGTGTCGTGCGTGGCAGGAGCTGGGCGTGGGCTGGGGTTCCGGTGGCTGTAGCCTGTGGACGGCGGGGGCTCGCTGGGCTCCGGGATGTGGGAGTCCTGCCTCTGGCCGGCATCCGCTCCGAGAGTGGGTGGCTCCGCACCGAGGCAGCTGGGTCCTCGCAGCTCCCCCCGGGTCCCCTGCCCAGCACGGGCATGCCCCAGCCTGGCCCCGGTGCCCTGCCAGCTGAGCGCTGGGCTGGAGTGGTCTGTAGCTCGGGTCTCCGAGAGGGCCGCAGGCTGGGCCAGTGACCCTTGAGCCCCCCAGTGCGCTCAGGCGGGTCCAGTGGGTCTGTTTTATTCAGCCTTAGTGGAGTAAACCCCAAAGGGCGTCTCCCCGCCTGCTGCCCTGGGTCTAGGTCCACCCTTCCCCTGGGCCCCGCGGGCGTGGTGCAGCTGGGAGGGGTAGCACTGCCCTGCGGGAGCTTCCTGGTGCCCGCTGCTCCTGCAGCCCTCGCCGCCTGCCCGGCGCTCTGGGAAGGAGAAGGCACGACGGCCCAAAGGCAGGCCATGAGCGGCCCTGCTCCCAGATCCCCTTGCTTGGCAGCTGCCAGGCTGGGCTTTGGCGGAGAGTGGCAGCCGGTGGGGAGGGGTTCACACCTCAGCCTGGGCCCCGACAGCTGTGCTGGGCTTCGGCTCCCCATGGAGCCCCAGAGGGACGGCCTGGGCCCTCGCAGGGAGTGGGGGCGAAGTCACAAGGCCTTGCCTCCCCGCCAGAGTGGCTGGCGCTGCGTGGGCCGACGGATCCACGCCCTCCTCCCGGCGATGCAGCGTCTCTTGTGGGGAGCAGGCAGCTAGAAGGGGAGGGGAGGGGATGGCAGCCCAGACTCGGGGTTCTCCCGGGCTCTCTGGCCCCAGTGAGCCCGGCACCCGGCGGGAGAGCGTGCTGCCCGCAGGCTGAGTGCTCGGTAGGGTGGGACGTGGTAACGAGGCCTCCTCTTAGGGCAGTGCCCTTGTGTGCCCCGAGGAGTGTGCAGCCTGTGGGCAAAACAAACTGACGGGGAACACGAGGAACCGGGGAACTGGCTGCTGCCTCAGTTTCCCTGCCTGTGTCATGCCCAGGCCCATAGAGCAGGTCAGAGACAGAGCAGAACAAGACCCTGGCACTTCCCGGGAGCCAGGCGAGGGCACGTGTTCGGCTGGGCAAAGAACAAGGTCCCTCTGGTGGGGGGCATCCAGGGGGCCTCTCCACGCTGCTGGCCTGCAGTCTGTGACCCACGCCACGCCCAGGCTGGGGGGCTCGTGGGCTGGGCCTGTGCAGCGCTAGCCCCTCCCACTTCCCAGTCGCTCTGCCCAGGTTTGTGCTGGGCTGGCAAGTGGCCAGGCTTGTGCAGACGGGCTCTGCCTTGGAGCCCGGGCTGTTGGCATGTGGGGGTGCCCAGCAGCGGGCTCAGCGTCAATGCCAGGCCTCGGCCCCCTGGGGGGATGCAGGCAAAGGAGCTGGCTCTTGGCATCGTGCTGCCCTGGGGGTGCTAGCTGCTTACTCGCTGGTGCCACTGGGAGCTGGGCACCCTTCCCCTCCGCTTCTCGGCGTGTGCTGGAAAGCCCAGTGCCACACGCCAGCAGGGAGATCCTCAGCCAGGCCTGGGGCGTGGCCCGATGGGGAGTGGGGAGACCACCCGGCACAGGGGCAGCAGTGGGGATCCTCCCGGGCTCCATGTTTCCGTTCTCTGCCAGGCACAGTGCAGCTCTGTGTGTTGCCCGCGGGTGTGCCAGCTGGCGGTGCTCACGGGGGGAGAGGCCAGGCTGTTGGGCGGCACTCCCACCAGAACAGGGACCTTGCTCCGATCCTGGGGCTTCCTGGTACCAGTGCCAGGGTTGCGAGCACTGCCCGGGGCTGGGCGGGATGAGCTGTGCCCACGACCCTGACTCCCAGCCTGCTGCTGCCCCAGCCCTGCACGGCCGGTGCCTCTTGGTCTGCCCCGACCCGTCTGGGGGGGCGCAGGCTGCCCCCTCTGCTGGGGCCCTGGGGGCGCTTGGCTGGTCCAGGCCCTGTTCCTCTGGGCGATGGCCCCCGGTGCCCCGCAGTCACTCGGCTCTGACCCTCTGGCCCCGTTGTCTGTGCAGCCAGACCTCCCGAGGGCTGGCTGCTGCATGCCCACTCGGCACCCTTCCCGGGGCCTGGACTCTCCTCGTGCCAGGGACTGCCCTCCTTTCAGGGTGGCTGTGGTCAGTGCCAGCGGAGGGCCGGGGTCTCCGAGGGGCCCCTCTCCTGCATGGCGCTCGTGTTGCTGGCAGCGCCTGGCTCTGAAACGTGGGCGGGTTCTGCCCCCTCTGCCTCAGTTTCTCTCTTGTGTGGTGGGGACCCTCCCTGCAGGCTGTTGGGCCGGACGTGCTAAGAGGGGTGGGGGCTGGCTGGCGCCCTGTCTCACAAGAGGCCCGGGAGGGGTGGGGAGTGGCAGGCCTCAGGGCTGCTGTGCCCAGGGCCCATGGTGGCGGGTGTGCTGCCGGGCACTGACGGTCCAGGGATGTCTGGACCCCCGGCCCCTCCTCAGCCCTCTGTCCTGCAGCTGGTCGCACCGGCGGGTGGCCTGCAGGGGACATCCCTGGGTGTCAGTTGCTAGGTCTGGGCAGTTGTCTTCTGGGCCTCTCTGTGGGCCCAGGCCCCTGCGTCAGACCTGGGTCTGTGCAGGGAGCAAACACCCCTCCCCCCAGCTAACTGTGCAGCGCGTGGGGAAAGTGAGGCACGCCCTGGGTTCATCCAGAGCATTGACAAATTCCTGGGTGCAGTTGGAGGTGGTCGTTGCCTGCCCCCGGGCTGTGCCCGCCCTGCGTGTCCTGTGGTGCGGGCAGGAAAGCTGCTGTCCACGGAGGAGGGGTCTGGTCTGCAGGGCGAGTGGCAGGCCAGGTGCTGGGGGGGCTGTGAGCTAGCCATTGCCAGGCCTGGCGGGGGCCCGTCCTCTCCCTCTCCCAGGACAGCCGAGCTTTCGCTCCGACCCCCCGTGCCTGGCACTTCCCCAGCTGGCTCTGGGGGCATCTCCTGGGTCAGGTTCCTGCCTCAGCTAGGACCTGCCCTGTGTCTGCGTGGGGCTGCTGGTGTTGGCGGGAGGGAAAGGCTGGCCGCGCATTGGGGAGATGGCACGTCAGCCGTGTGTGTTCGGCTGTGCCAGCTCTGCGATGGTGTGGGTGAGGCCGAGACAATGCCCATCCCTCGCCCAGCCCGGCCTGCTAGGCGCTGCGTGGGAGCGGGTGTGCCCGCAGGGGAGATGGTGCCCGTCCTTTGCCCAGCCCGGCCTGCTAGGTGCTGCGTGGGAGCGGGCGTGCCTGCTGGGGAGATGGTGCCCGTCCCTCGCCCAGCCCCGGCCTGCTAGGCACTACTTGGAAGCGGGCGTGCCCGCAGGGGAGACAGTGCCCGTCCTTTGCCCAGCCCGGCCTGCTAGGTGCTGCGTGGGAGCGGGCGTGCCTGCTGGGGAGATGGTGCCCGTCCCTCGCCCAGCCCCGGCCTGCTAGGCGCTGCGTGGGAGCGGGTGTGCCCGCAGGGGAGACGGTGCCCGTCCCTCGCCCATCCCCGGCCTGCTAGGCGCTGCGTGGGAGCGGGCGTGCCCGCAGGGGAGACGGTGCCCGTCCCTCACCCATCCCCGGCCTGCTAGGCGCTGCGTGGGAGCGGGCGTGCCCGCTGGGGAGACGGTGCCCGTCCCTCGCCCAGCCCCAGCCTGCTAGGCACTACTTGGAAGCGGGCGTGCCTGCTGGGGAGACGGTGCCCGTCCCTCGCCCAGCCCAGGGTTGCCTTGGCACCTGGCCAGGCTGGGGGCTGCGGCTGCCTGCCCGGAACGTAGCCGTGTGTCTCTGCCCGTTGGCCTGCACATCAGGGCGCCATGGCCAGCCAAGGGCGGGCAGAGCTGTGGGCCCCGTTCTCGGTGCCCCGGGCTGGTGCTGGCTCTTCCCTTTGCTGCTGTGTTCCATTTCCAGGCTTGGGTGAGATGGCAGCGGGGGGTGGGCATGGCTGTGCCAGCTCTTGGTGCCCATGTGGCCAGCTGGCTCCCTGCCCCACAGTTCCTGGCATGCCGCAACTCGACTCAGAGATTTGTGTCCCTCCTGCCGTGTGGTTCCCCCCGGCCCAGGGTTGCGGCTGGGCCTCTGGCCCCCCGCCCCGTTTGCAGCGGGGGCGTGTGCCGCTCTGCCGTGTCCGGCACTGCCTGTGCCCTGCGCGGGCTGTGGCCTCTAGCTTGTCCTGCATGGCCTGGTGATGCCTCCCGCTATCCTGGCCTGCTCTGGGCATGGCCCAGCCGCCCCGCCCCCCTGCTCCTGGCACAGCCCTGCCTGGCCCCCCGCCCGTTCCCCCAGCAGTCCCTCCGGCCCTTCCCGCAGCCAGATGGGTGGGGCTGGTGGCAGTCAGGGGATCTCTAAGCGATCCCTGGTACTTAAGCTGACCACTAGGAGGCGCTCTCCCCTCAGAGCCTGCGCCAGGTTGATGGGTGTGTGCGTGTGCCTGGCAGACCCTCTCCTGGCGCCGGCGCTGCCCTGTGGGGCTGTGGCAGAGCCTGGCTCCTCTGGCCCCCGGCTCCCCGATTATAGCGGAAAGCCGGCCGGGTGGCCCCGGAGCCACGCTGCCGGGCGTCTCTTCTAGAGCTTGGCCCCTGTGCAGGGCCTGGGGGCCTAGGACTCCTGGCTCCTGCTCGACCCTCGGGGGACATGTCTGAGCCCTTCTACCGAGCTCCCCCTGGAGGAAGAGCGGGACCCCTGGGGTCTGGCCCGCGGAAGAGGACCCTCCAGGGGTGGTTCTGAAGTGGGGGGTGCAGCCCCAGCCCTGGGGATCCATGACAGCACCCTGCCTGGCCCAGCTCGCTTGCCAGCTGGAAGTGAGGGTGCAGAGGCTGTGGCTGGGCCAGGGCTGGCTGCAGGGCAGCGTCCTCCGGGCTCGGAGAGGGGCCACCCAGGGCAGCTGTGGGCCCCTCGCCCCGAGCCCAGCGGGCCGCCAGCCAGCCGGCAGCCGTGCCGGTCGCCTGAGGGACAGCAGCAGCAGGGCTGGGGGAGGAGCAGGCCGTTATAAATAGCCCGCTGGTCCCCCGCCCAGCTGCCGTGTGCCCCCGCTCTGACCCCCTCCCCCTTTGGGCTGGGCAGTCTCTGGGCAACCCTTCTGCGGGCAAGAGCCCCGGGATCCCGCTCTGCCCGCGGGCGCTTCTGGGCAGGGCCACGCTCACAAGGAGCGGCGGGAGGGAGGCCTGTGCCCGTGTTTGAGGTCCTGGCGCAGCAGCTGAGCTGTGTGCCCGGGCCGGGTGTGGCTGGCAGGTGGCACTGCCCTTGCAGCAGGGAGGGCGCAGGGGGCGGGTGGAGCGGCCCCGGCCATTGCCGGCTGGCGCTGCTGCCCCTGGGGCCAGGCAGCCCCCAAGGGTGTCGTGAAGTTGGCAGTGTCCTGCCAGCATGGAAACCCGCCAGGGCCTGCAGCTGCCGGCCTGCGCTGGAGAGCGGCCCAGCCGGCTGGCAGCCGCGCCCGGGGGGGAAGCCCGGTGGCTGTCGCTGCTGCGGCATGGCGAGGGCGGAGCCCTTCGTCCCCCGAGCTGAGCCAGGGCCGTGCCGGGAGCTCCCCAGGGCTGCCGGGGGGTCGGGCCTGCGGGTGGCGCTGGGCGGCTGTTGGCAGGAGCCAGCCAGCTGCAGGGTGTCTGCATGCAGCGAACACAGGGTGCAAAGCCCGTTTTGGTCTGGCTTTATGGGTCCCAGGCCCTCTCCTGTGGGCACAGGCGTGGGACGTGGGGTAGCCTGGGGGCCGGCGGTCTGCAGGCCAGGAGGAAAGGCTGGCAGCGCCCCCTCGCCCCCGTCGGAGCGGGGAGTACGGGGGCTGCGCTGGGACCCTGCTGACCGTCCCATCTGACCTGGGCCCGGGCCCAAGCCTCGCCAGTGACTCCGGGGTGAGCGAATGCGGCCCGTTCCACACCCGGCTCCGGGGACAGAGCCCACCCCGGCCAGGGCATTGGTCCCGTGCTCGTCCCTCCCGCTGGCCCTCGGGCTGGGAGCTGCCCTCAGGGGGAGGGGGGCACTTGCGGGCTCTGCTCAGGCTCCCGCTCCTGGAGAACTGCCCTGGAGAGCCCCCATGGAGAGCCCCGGGGACGAGGGGGCAGCCTGCCTGGGTGGTTTCCAGGGGCCCCTCCCGGGGGTGGGGGCTCCCGAGGGGAGCTCCCAGCGCCAAGGGGCTGGTGTGAAAAGGTGACCAGTGGGGGCTGGAGGCTGCCGGCCGCGCTGCCCAGCACGGCCCGGTTCCTGGTGCCCCCCGCCTGCAGCTGGAGGGGCTTGGGGCCGTCTCTGGTGGAGGCTCTTTGGGGCTCTGCTCCGTCCGTCCAGCGCCCCGCGCGGGGGGCCTCCAGTGCTGCAAATCATAACACGGCCGGGGTTCCAGACCCCCCGTTGCTGAGCCGGCCCAGCCCCCAGGGACGCTGGCTGAGGCCGTGATGCCACTGCCCTGCTCCTCGCTACCCCCCCAGAGCCGGCCCCCAGACCTTTCCAGGATCACTGCTTCCCGGGGCTCCAGCCCCAGCTCCCGTGGGGCACAGCCAGGCCCCTCATTTCCTGGCGGTGACGGGGTCGTCGCCTGCAGCCCAGGCCAGCGCGTGGCGAGCACCGGGCTGGGAACAGCCCCTCCAGCTGGCCCGGGCCCCGGCAGGTGGGCAGAGCCCAAGTCCCACGGAGAAGTGTCAGCCCAGCGGGCTGCAAAGCTGGGCACGTCGGGAGCCCGTTCAGCAGCATCTGCCCAGCGCTGGCCTGACAGCAGAGCCTCGGGGCCTCCCCGCCCGCAGGTGCTGAGGGTCCTGCTGTTGCGTCCCTCCTCCGAGCTGGCTGCATTGCAGCCGGCAGATGTGAGTCCCCCGACGTGTTGCGGGAGGGCACGGCGCCGGGTCGTGGGGTGGCTCTGTGCCAGGTTGGGGGATGCGGTGCCAGGTCATTGGGTGGCAGAGGACTGGATCGTTGGGTGGCTCGTTGGCCAGGTCGTTGGGTGGCAGAGAACTGGATCGTTGGGTGGCTCGTTGGCGAGGTCGTTGGGTGGCAGAGGACTGGTTTGTGTGGGGGTGCGGCGCCAGGTTGTTGGGGAGATGGCACTGGGTCATTGGGTGGCTCGTTGGCTGGGTTGTGGGGGGGGACGCAGTCCCGGGTCATTGGGTGGCATAGGACCGGGTCCTGGGGGAGGGCACGGCGCCGGCTCATGGGGTGGCATGATCCTGGGTTGTGGGGGGGCATGGTCCTGGGTTGTGGGGGGCACAGAGCCGGGTCGTCGGGGGGGTACGATGCTGGGTCATCGCGGGGCACGGTCGTGGGGTGGCAGAGGTCCGGGTCGTGGGGAGGCGCGGCGCTGGGTTGTTGGGCGAGCGTGGTCCCGAGTTGTGGGGTGGCAGAGGACCGGGTCGTGGGGGGTTCGTTGCTGGTCGTGGGGGGGCTCAGCGCCGGGTCGTGGGGTGGCAGAGGACAGGGTCATGGGGGCACAGCGCTGGTTGTGGGCGGGTGTGGTCCTGGGTCGTGGGGTGGCAGAGGACCGGGTCGTGGGGGGTGCGTCGCTGGTCGTGGGGGGGCTCAGCGCCGGGTCGTGGGGTGGCAGAGGACAGGGTCGTGGGGGGCACAGCGCTGGTTGTGGGCGGGCGTGGTCCCGGGTCGTGGGGTGGCAGAGGACCGGGTCGTGGGGGGTGCGTCGCTGGTCGTGGGGGGGCTCAGCGCCGGGTCGTGGGGTGGCAGAGGACAGGGTCGTGGGGGGCACAGCGCTGGTTGTGGGCGGGCGTGGTCCCGAGTCGTGGGGTGGCAGAGGACCGGGTCGTGGGGGGTGCGTCGCTGGTCGTGGGGTGGCAGAGGTCCGGGTCGTGGGGAGGCGCGGCGCTGGGTTGTTGGGCGGGCGTGGTCCCGGGTCGTGGGGTGGCAGAGGACCGGGTCGTGGGGGGTGCGTCGCTGGTCGTGGGGGGGCTCAGCGCCGGGTCGTGGGGTGGCAGAGGACAGGGTCATGGGGGCACAGCGCTGGTTGTGGGCGGGCGTGGTCCCGGGTCGTGACAGAGGACCGGGTGGTGGGCGGAGCGCGGTCCCCGTTGCTGGGTGGCTCATGTCCGGGCTCCGGGGCGCCCCACTCCTCTCTCCCCCGTCAGGCTGCCCAGCAGAGGTGGGGCCTGGCTCGGCTGAGCTCCCCGCCCTTGTCCGGCCTCTGGTCGGCCAGGCGCCCGCTCTCTTGTTCCCCACGGGCAGTGAGAGGTGGGGGGCTCTGGGGCAGGGAAGAGCCCAGCCCCTGGGCCAGGCCTAGAGGGGTCACTTCCTCCTCCTCCCGCGGCTGAGCACTGTGGGCTCCCCCCTCGGGCTCTGGGCGTCCCCTCCCCGGACCCCACTGCTGTCCCTGTGTGGACACGGCTGCCTGGCTCGCTTGCGCAGAAGGGGCGGGGGGTTGAAATGGGGGGCGAGTGCCAGGCTGTGAATGCTGGGTGCGTGGGCACCCCGTGCCTGCAGACTGCTCTGGGTGTGCCCTGCGCTGCTCCTGCCCCGGCAGTGCCCGCCTTTCCTGCTGCTCCTTGCACTTTGCCCCTGCTGCAGGTGGGCAGGGCGGGGCTCCCGTCCCTCGGCTCCCTCCTCCCGGCCGGGGGGGGGATGAGGCGGGAGTCCTGGGCGGTGGCCCCGGCTCGCAGCGTCCGGGCCGCCGGGGACACGGGGCTCCCTGCCTCATGCTTGTCTCTCTCCCCGCAGCCTGGTGCCACCCTGGCCTCAGCATGGAGAGCTGGGCCTGCCCTCGCCCGTCCGGCGCCCCCCAGCAGCCGTTGCCGCAGCCCGTGGAGCGCCCAGGGCCTGCCCGAGCCCTGTAGCCCCCCCTGGCCGGTGTGGAGCTGTGCCCGTGCGCATGGAGAGGATGAGCTGGCTCAGCAAGCTGCACCCCCGGGCAGCGGGGCACCGGGCCAGCCGCAGTGCCAGCCTGCAGAGCCCCGTGACGGCTGACCCCGAGACCTGCCTCATGGTCTTCAAGAACCACTGGTGCCAGGTGAGGGCGTTGGGGGCCCCACACCGCTCCAGCCGGGGGGCTGGCGATGGGGCCGTGGGAAGGCGCAGAGTGGGGGGGGTCAATGCAGGGGGGGAGAATTGGGGGAGGAGGGAGAGCTGAGGGCCCCCAAGAAGGGGGGGCTCCCAGGTGCCGGGTGGGTCTGCGCTGGAAATACGACAGTGTCACGACTCCCAGCTCGCGTGCGCTCTTGGCCCCGTGCGGTCGCTAGGGGGAGTCCCCTTCTCTGCCATGGGCCCCCTCAGGGAGTCCCCTCACTCTGGCCCCCCCGGGCCCCCACCCCCCGATCTCTGCACAGGAAACTGCCCGGCCTCAGGCCTGGCTTCCCCCAGCCCATCCAGGGGGGCTCTGCCTGCTCCCTCCCCCCCGCCGAGCCCCCCTATCACCGCCCCCAAGCCCCGCCTCTGCCCTTTGTCTCGGTCGCTGGGGCCCCTCTCCTCCGCCCTTTGTTCCCCCCCGGCGGGACCGGCTGGTCCGGTCACCGGGGTCCTCCCACTGCCCAGACCCGGCTATCGGCCAAGCTGGGGTGGGCCTCTTAGTCACCAGGTGTTGGGGTTCCCCGTCTCCAGGCCATTGTCCGGGGTCCCGGCTGCTAGGCGAGGTCACACCTTGTCCTCTGCAACAACCCCCCTCTCCCACCACCTTGTTAAACGTGCAGGACACAGGGAAACTGAGGCGCGCACATGCTCTTCATGGAAATCACTACAAACATCCCCCAGTGGGGACGCTGCCTGTCCCGCCGGAGCGGTTCTTCCCTGGGGGGTGTGGGGCGAGGAGAGGTCTCCGGGGCACCCCGGAGAGGTGGGGACAGCTCCGTCTCTCACCTGCAGTGACAGGGATATGCCAGGGGACGTCCCATCGGGGCAGGTGGCAGAGCAGCCAGAGAGCAGGAAGTTGCTGGGCAGGGCGCAGGTGTGGAAAGAAATGGGCTCTTGTCCGGGACTGCGCCCATGGCCCAGACACCGGGGGGGGGAAGAGGGGTGTCCCAGAGTGCCTGGCCCCCACGTGGCCAGCCCCAGGAGGGCCTGGCCTGGGTGCCAGGGCTAGTCCCCCCCGCCACCCCCAGACACGCTGTGACAGACCCAGAGGAGTCATCCCCCCCCCCCCCCCTCCCGCCTTGGCACCAACACCACACGAGACCTGCCCTGCTTTGAAACCGCCGGTGGGGGGTCCTTGCGGCGCCCAGCTTGGGGGGCTCCGGCTCCTGGCTGGATGGGGGCGTCCCTGCGGCTCCCGGCTGGGCGGGGTGGGGGGGCTCTGCACGGGGACACGGCTCCCCAGGGCCCGTCGGGGCTGGACGTGCTGGGCAGAGCTCAGGGGGGACGCAGGCGGCTGGAGCCCAGAGGCCCCATCTCAGCGCGTGCCGCCCCCCCCCGCGCCCTGCCCCCCCTCGCTCAGCGCGTGCCGCCCCCCCCGCGCCCTGCCCCCCCCCGCTCAGCGCGTGCCGCCCCCCCCGCTCCGCGCGTGCTGCCCCCCCCGCGCCCTGCCCCCCCTCGCTCCGCGCGTGCCGCCCCCCCGCGCCCTGCCCCCCCTCGCTCCGCGCGTGCCGCCCCCCCCGCGCCCTGCTCCCCCTCGCTCCGCGCGTGCCGCCCCCCCCGCGCCCTGGCCCCCCTCGCTCCGCGCGTGCCGCCCCCCCGCGCCCTGGCCCCCCTCGCTCCGCGCGTGCCGCCCCCCCCGCGCCCTGGCCCCCCTCGCTCCGCGCGTGCCGCCCCCCCCCGCGCCCTGCCCCCCCCGCTCAGCGCGTGCCGCCCCCCCGCGCCCTGCCCCCCCTCGCTCCGCGCGTGCTGCCCCCCCGCGCCCTGCCCCCCGCTCAGCGTCTGCTGCCCTCCCACCAGGTGCTGCGGATCCTGGAGCAGCGGGGCCCCGGGGGCCCGGGCGCGGCGGACGACCTGAGCGCCGTGCGGAACAACAGCTACCAGATGCTGACGCTGCTGGCGGAGGAGCGGGCGGGCGCCGGGGCGGGCGCCGGGGCGGGCGCGGGGCCCATCCTGCAGCTGGTGCTGGCGGAGAACCTGCTGGATCGGCTCCTGCACTGGCATCTGCAGCGGGAGGGCAGCGAGGAGCAGCGGGCGGAGCAGCTGAAGCTCTACGAGATGCTGATCAGCCAGAGCCGCCAGCCCCTGCTGCGGCACCCGCCCGTGCGCGGCCCGCTGCTGCGCCTGCTCAGCCTGTGCGCCGAGCCCGCCTCGCCCGCCCTGCGCACCAGCCTGGTGCTCCTCCTCAACCAACTCTGCGGCTGCCTGGCCAAGGACCCGGCCCTCCTGGAGCTCTTCTTCCACCGGCCCGCGGAGCAGGGCCCCGCCGACCTGCTGCCCTTCTCCCTGCTCGTGCCCTTCGTCCACCACGAGGGGCCCACGGGGCAGCAGGCCCGCGACGCCCTGCTGCTGCTGCTGGCCATGGCCGCCGGCAACCACGCCGTGGCCATGTACATCACCGACAGCTCCTACTTCTGCCCGGTACGGCTCCCACGCGGTGCCTGGCTCCGCCCCGCCCGGCCTCGGGGGCCCGGGCTGCTCCCCGGCCGGTCCCTGCTGGCGCCCGCGGGACGGGCCGGACTCGGGGTCCCGGGCTGCTCCCCGGCCGGTCCCTGCCGGCGCCCGCGGGACGGGCCGGACTCGGGGTCCCGGGCTGCTCCCCGGCCGGTCCCTGCCGGCGCCCGTGGGACGGGCCGGACTCGGGGGCCCCGGGCTGCTTCCCGGCCGGTCCCTGCCAGCGCCCGCGGGACGGGCCGGACTCGGGGTCCCGGGCTGCTCCCCGGCCGGTCCCTGCCGGCGCCCGCGGGACGGGACGGACTCGGGGTCCCGGGCTGCTCCCCGGCCGGTCCCTGCCGGCGCCCGCGGGACGGGACGGCCTCGGGGTCCCGGGCTGCTCCCCGGCCGGTCCCTGCCGGCGCCCGCGGGACGGGACGGACTCGGGGACCCGGGCTGCTCCCCGGCCGGTCCCTGCCGGTGCCCGCGGGACGGGCCGGACTCGGGGGCCCCGGGCTGCTCCCCGGCCGGTCCCTGCCGACGCCCGCGGGACGGGCCGGACTCGGGGTCCTGGGCTGCTCCCCGGCCGGTCCCTGCCGGCGCCCGCGGGACGGGGGCTTGTGCACGCTGTGGCTGTGACTCCTGGCAGGGGTGCTCTGGGGGGGCTGGGCAGGGCACCTCCTGCGGCCCATTACCGCAGCATCCGTGCCCCCCAGGCCAGGCAAGTGGGGCCACCCACGGAGGCCCAGGGAAACGAGGCGACCTAGCCCAGGTCGGGGCGCAGCCCCCTCAGCCTCCTGCTCAGCTTTGCTTCAGTGCGTCCCCTGTGCCCCTGCCCTGCAGAGCAGCTGGTGCCCAGCCTTGGTAGCTGGTGTCTGGCAAAGCCCGGCCTGGCTTGGTGTTCGGAGCAGGGTGCCTGGCACGGGGGACACACAACGGGGCACAGCCGAATGCCCAGCATGGCCCTGAGCCCAGCCTGCTGCTGGCTCCCTGGCTGGGAGCCGACTGGCAGAGGATGCCAGGGTGGCCCTGCCCATCTTGGCAGCTGAGCCAGATGCTGGCCCTGGCCCCTCTCTGCCTGCCTTCCCTCGTACATGGGGGAAGCTGGCCCCGGTCCTGTGGGGAGGGGAATGGAGCCTGGACAGGCCTCCCCATGGGGGGCACAGGGTGTTCTCTGGGGGGACCTATGGCTAGAGGGAAGAGCAGGGAATGGAGCCAGGACTCCTGGGTCCCATTCACAGGGTTGCTGCCAGCTTGGAGAGTAACCTTGGGCAAGCCCTGTCCTACAGAGTCTACGGGCCCCACTGTGCCTCAGTTTCCCCATCACGGGGGCTGAGACTGAGGCCTTGTCTGAGGGGATGTGGGCTCTGCTCTGCGAGTGTGGGCTAGCAGGCCGCTGGCTGGGGCCATGGGGGAGCTGGCACTGAGCTGGGCTGGGCACCCCGTGCTGCCCTGGGCACTCTGCCCTGAGCCATCCCAGCCTGCCCGGGGGATCCGCACCCCATAGTCAGCAGAGACTCACTCCCTGCGAGGGGCCAGCGGGGGGTCCCAGTGCCTGGGGGACTCGAGCTGGGCCCTTTGCCAGCCCCTGCCCGGCCCCTCCCCTGCGCTCTGGTGGGCAGGCGGCGTCCGTTAGGGCAGCGCCTGGCACCAGGTGCCCCCTGCTGGGGGCTCTTCCTAACCATCAGCCTTTCACTGCCCCTGTGCCCCCAGGTCCTCGCCACGGGCCTCAGCGCCCTGTACTCCTCTCTGCCCCGCAAGATCGAGGTGCGGGCGGACGACTGGCACAGCCTGCGTCGCGAGGACTGGATGGGTGTGCCCGCGCTTGTCCTCTTCATGAACTCGCTGGAGTTCTGCAACGCCGTCCTCCAGGTGGGCAGGCCGCAGCCTGCGGGCACGCGCCAGGGGCTGCCCACCACCGTGCCCGGCACAGCCTGCCCTGCCCGCCCCGAGATCCCCCATCCTGCCCCCCAGGGGCTGCCCAGCACCGTGCCTGGCACAGCCTGCCCTGCCCGCCCCGAGATCCCCCATCCTGCCCGCCAGGGGCTGCCCAGCTCCGTGCCCGGCACAGCCTGCCCTGCCCGCCCCGAGATCCCCCATCCTGCCCGCCGGGGGCTGCCCAGCACCGTGCCCGGCACAGCCTGCCCTGCCCGCCCCGAGATCCCCCATCCTGCCCCCCGGGGGCTGCCCAGCTCCGTGCCCGGCACAGCCTGTCCTGCCCGCCCCGAGATTCCCCATTCTGCCCCCCGGGGGCTGCCCAGCTCCGTGCCCGGCACAGCCTGCCCTGCCCGTCCCGAGATCCCCCATCCTGCCCGCCGGGGGCTGCCCAGCACCGTGCCCGGCACAGCCTGCCCTGCCCGCCCCGAGATCCCGCATTCTGCCCGCCGGGGGCTGCCCAGCTCCGTGCCCGGCACAGCCTGCCCTGCCCGCCCCGAGATCTCCCATCCTGCCCGCTGGGGGCTGCCCAGCACCGCCCTCTGCCACGCTGCGCCCTTCTCCTGGTGTGGAGTGGAGGCTGCAGCCTGGATCGCAGTGTCTGGCTGCACTGGGAGGGACCCAGGTGTCCTGCAGCCCCTGCTGCGGCCGGGCGCCCACGCTGAGCTCTGTGCTCTTGCAGGTGGCCCACCCGCTGGTGCAGAAGCAGCTGGTGAATTATGTCCACAACGGCTTCCTGGTGCCCGTCCTGGGCCCGGCCCTGCACAAGGTAGGGCAGAGCTGGGAATGGGTGGGCTGCTGGCGTGGGTAACGCACCCCGGCCTGGCTCCGCTGCTGTGGGGGGGTCTGGCAGAGCCTTGCCGTGGGGAGCAGGGGGGCTCGGCGGCTGAGCCCCGCAGTGGGGGGGGGGGAACCTGGCGGCCGCGCCCTGCGGCGTGGGGGGTGGGGGGCCCCGGCGGCCGCGCCCTGCGGCGTGGGGGGTGGGGGGCCCCGGCGGCCGTGCCCTGCGGCGTGGGGGGTGGGGGGCCCCGGCGGCCGAGCCCTGCGGCGTGGGGGGGTGGGGGGCCCTGGCGGCCGTGCCCTGCGGCGTGGGGCCCGGCTGAGCGGCTGTCCCGCAGGCGGCGGTGGAGGAGCTGGTGGCCAGCACGGCGTACCTGGAGCTGTTCCTGCGCAGCGTCAGCGACCCGGCCCTGCTCCGAACCTTCCTCCGCTTCCTCCTGCTTCACCGGCACGACCATAGCACCATCCTCGACACGCTCGTCGCCCGCATCGCCGCCAACTCCCGGGTACGGGCCCCCGCTCCCCCCCCCAGCGCTCCCGGGGACGGGCCCCCGCTCCCCCCCCCCCAGCACTCCCGGGGACGGGCCCCCGCTCCCCCCCCCCCCAGCGCTCCCGGGGACGGGCCCCCGCTCCCCCCCCCCAGCGCTCCCGGGGACGGGCCCCCGCTCTCCCCCCCCCCCAGCGCTCCCGGGGACGGGCCCCCGCTCTCCCCCCCCCCCCCAGCGCTCCCGGGGACGGGCCCCCGCTCTCCCCCCCCCCCCCCAGCGCTCCCGGGGACGGGCCCCCGCTCTCCCCCCCCCCCCAGCGCTCCCGGGGACGGGCCCCCGCTCTCCCCCCCCCCCCAGCGCTCCCGGGGACGGGCCCCCGCTCTCCCCCCCCCCCCCAGCGCTCCCGGGGACGGGCCCCCGCTCTCCCCCCCCCCCCCAGCGCTCCCGGGGACGGGCCCCCGCTCCCCCCCCCCCCCAGCGCTCCCGGGGACGGGCCCTCCCCCCGCAGCTCCCTGTTCGGGGTTCCATGGGCCTGTCCCCCAAGGCTCAGCTCCCCCAGGGGATGTGCCGAGGGGCAGGAGCCAGCCCGGCCCGCCTACTGCCCGGCTAACACCTGCCTCTCCCCCAGCTCTGCATGGTGTCTCTGAGCCTCTTCCGCACTCTGCTCAACCTGAACTGCGAGGACGTGATGCTGCAGCTGGTGCTCAGGTGACCCGGCGTGTTGCGACCTGGCTTCCAGCCCAGGCTTCCCGTGACCCTAAGCAAAGCCCTGCCCCCCTCTGTGCCTCGGTTTCCCCATCTCTGCCGGGCGCTGCTGAAGGAGGGGCTAGAGCGTGCGGTGGCTCTCCAGCAGCGCCATGGCACCCCGGGCAGAGCGCTGGGCCCTGGCTCCCGGCTGGGCCCCTAGGGCTGCCGGAGCAGATCCTGGCCCAGGCTCGGACCAGCCAGGCCTAGTCCCACTCCGGCAGGCTGCTGCGTCTGTGGCTTGGCCCCATGGGGAGCCCCAGTGCTGTGGCAGGGCTGCTTCCTCCCAAAGCGCACAGGGACCCGGGCCCCCTCGCTCGCCAGCCCGGCTGACAGTCTGGCTGCTTGGTCCCGGCGTGGCTCCGGCTCCTACCTGAGGCCGGGGCAGCCTTCCCCAGAACCCTGGGGGGCCAGGGACCATAGGGGTCATTTCAGGGTGCGCAGTGGGCCTGGACCACCCCGGGGCTGGCATGTGGCTGGGGCTGGCAGGACGGAGGCCTTTGGGGGAGCCCTGGCCACATGCAGCTCAGCCTGGAGCTGGGGCTGCCCCAGGGCTGGTGGGCGGCATGTCCCGGGGCTATGCAGCTGGCACAGCCAGCGGCGTGGGGGGCCAGGGCAGTCTGAGGGGGCCCGGAGCTGGCCAAGGCTGGGGGCCCTGGAGAGCCCCCCAAGCTCCTGTTGGTGCCCCGAGCCCTTTGGGTCTGGTGGACAGGGCTGGAGGCGCTTCACCCGCGGGCACCTGGAGGGGAAGCTTGGAGCACAGCACCCCCTAGTGCCCACTCCTGGCATGGCTCTGCTCTGGCTGCCCAGGCAGCCTGGCCCTGGAGTGCCTGGGAACAGCGGGCGCGCTGCCCCCCGATGGGCTGGGAGCGGAGCCAGGGTGAGCCTGGGGAAGCTGGAGGCAGTCTTGAGGCCTCTGCCCAGCCCTGGCGGGGAGCTGGCTCCCTGGCGGAGGGGGCCGGGCGGGGCCTGGTGTGACCGGGTTGCTCCCATGCCCCCAGGTACCTGATCCCCTGCAGCCACGTCATGCTGAGCCAGAAGCGGGCGGTGAAGGACCTGGACATCTACGGCAAGTCGGCCGACAAGTTCCTGTCGCTAATCCCGCGGTGCTGCCGGGCCGAGAGCCTGCCCGCGCCCGACCGGGAGGAGGAGCACGCCACCTGGGCCAAAGGTGGGCCGCCCCTGGCCCTACCGGAGCCGCCCGGCACTGGGCCAGTCAGGCTTCCCCCGGGGAAGGGGGGCACCGTCACCCAGCAACTCGGGGGCCCCGGCGTGGTCTCTGGGGGTGCCTGTTGGCGGCTGGCACGCGGGAGTCAGGTGGGCGGGAGGTGCTGTCTGGCCTCACCTGGGGCCGTGCCCCCACCCGGCCGTGCTTAGGGCGCCCAGCGGGTAGGTGTCCATTCCCCCAACCTGGGGCTGGAGTGCTCCGGGTTGGGGTCAGGCCCGCGGTAACGCTCCCTCTCGGCTCTCCCTTCGCAGCCCACGGGAGCCCCACCGTGGACACCTCCTCCGTGGTCACCGTGCCCAAGCCCTCCACGCCGTCCCGTCTCGCCTTCTTCATGCGCCAGCAGAGCTGCAGCTCGGAGGCGGGGAGCCCGGCGCCCCGCTCGCCTGGCCTGGCCACGCCCGGCGGGAGCCCCTGCCACCGCCCGGCCAGGTGGGAGGAGGTGGCGGAGCTGGACGGGAACTACCTGGAGTACCTGCGGGATGCGCAGCTCGGCGTGGAGCAGTGCGTGCGGGCCTGCCGCGTCTGGTCGGCCCCCTATGACGGGGAGCGGCCGAGTGCCGCCAGCCTGGCCCCCTCCCAGCCCGCCGGCCCCCCGGGCCCCGCCACCCCCGCGCACGAAGAAGAGGGGCCTGGCAGAGGAGAGGGTGGGGCTGGCCGGGGCCCCCAGCAGCAGTGAGCCCAGCGCTGGCCCCTCCACGCCCGACGTCGAGGACTCAACCCCGCTCCTCAACGGGGCCCCTAGGGTGGAGTCGAGCCGGGCCGGCAGGCCAGCCGGGGCCGTGGCGGTGAAGAAGGTGCGCCGGGGTCCCCCCTCTGCCAGCTCGGAGCGGGAGCGGAGAGGGCTCAAGGCCGAGGCGGAGAACGGCTCCCCCACCGCCCCGGCCCCGGCTCCGGCCCCGGCCTGGGAGCAGCCGTCCGTGGACTCCCTGATCGACGAGCTGCTGGCCCGGGCCCCCAGCGAGCCCAACGGCGCCAGCCTGAGCATCGAGAGCTTCTCGCGGGAGCTGCGGGAGCTGGAGGCTGAGCTGCAGAGCGGAGCTGAGCAGCCCCCCACCTCGCCCGCCGAGCCCCTCTCCCAGGAGGAGGAGGAGGCCTACGAGCGGTTCGCCTCGCCCCCCGAGCGCCCGGTTCTGGCCGCCTCCGGGGGGGCCCCGGGCCCCCGGGCCCAACTCGTCAGCAGCCCCCTGTGTGCCCTAGGACAGCCGCCCAGCCAGCCCTTCACAGGTGAGTGTGGGCGGGGGAGCCCCTGGCCCAGCCAGCCGGCACCCGGCCTTCCCGGGGCGCCCACACCAGGGCATATCCCGGGTCCCAACGCCAGCCACCCGAGCCAGGGACACCTAGCTAATGGCCTTCGATGGACCTGCCCCGTCGCATCCGGGCCCAGGGCGGGGACTGGCTGGGGGGGGAGCGGGGCACTGGCTTCATGAAGCTCCCTCCTCTCTACTGAGAAGAGGAAGAGTGAGTGGGGGGCTGGAGGGCGGGACAGGGGCTGGAGCCTCCAGTGGGCAGAGTGGGGGCCGGTGTGGGGTGGGGGCTGGTGCCCCACTGGGAAGGGCAGAGTGGGGCTGGTGGGCAGGACAGGGTGGAGGCTGGCACCCAGTGGGCAGCGCACAGGGGAGGTGGCGGCTGGCGCCTGGCGGGCAGGGCAGGGCAGGGCAGGGGGCGCCCGGTGGGCAGGGCAGGGCAGGGGGCGGCCGGCGCCCAGCGGGCAGGGCAGGGCAGGGGGCGGCCGGCGCCGGGCAGGGCAGGGCGGGGCAGGGGGGCGGCCGGCGCCCGGCGGGCAGGGCAGGGCGGGGCAGGGGGGCGGCCGGCGCCCGGCGGGCAGGGCAGGGCGGGGCAGGGGGGCGGCCGGCGCCCGGCGGGCAGGGCAGGGCGGGGCAGGGGGGCGGCCGGCGCCCGGCGGGCAGGGCAGGGCGGGGCAGGGGGGCGGCCGGCGCCCGGCGGGCAGGGCAGGGCGGGGCAGGGGGGCGGCCGGCGCCCGGCGGGCAGGGCAGGGCGGGGCAGGGGGGCGGCCGGCGCCCGGCGGGCAGGGCAGGGCGGGGCAGGGGGGCGGCCGGCGCCCGGCGGGCAGGGCAGGGCGGGGCAGGGGGGCGGCCGGCGCCCGGCGGGCAGGGCAGGGCGGGGCAGGGGGGCGGCCGGCGCCCGGCGGGCAGGGCAGGGCGGGGCAGGGCAGGGGGCGGCCGGCGCCCGGGGTGACGCCGCTCCCCGCGCAGGTCCCTTCGTGGCCGTGCTGCTGGCCAAGCTGGAGAACATGGTGCAGAACTCGCTGTATGTGAACGTGCTGGTGACGGGGCTGGTGGCCCGACTCGCCTGCTACCCGCAGCCCCTGCTCCGCTCCTTCCTGCTCAACACCAACATGGTTTTCCAGCCCAGCGTCAAGTCCCTGCTGCAGGTACGGCCCGGGGCGTCTGCCTGTGCCAGCCGGGGGGTGACGGCAGCCTGGGCATGGCCCCTGCCCGCTCGGCCTGGTTGGCAGCTCCTGTCCCCTCTGGGCCTCTCAGCTCGGTGGCACAGCAGTGACCCACGGGCGGGGGTGCCCAGATTGCTGGGGGGGGTCACAGGGTTCAGGCTGAGCCAGCAGGGAGCCCTGGCCCCAGGCCTGCATGCTCTGGGGTCCCCCCTACGCTGCCCCTTGGCATCTCGGCAGCTCCCCTGCAGCCTGGCCGGGCCCCCTGCCCTCGGTGGGCACTGACCCACCTGCCTTGCAGGTCCTGGGCTCGGTGAAGAACAAGATCGAGAGCTTCGCCGCCAGGCAGGAGGACTTCCCCACCCTGCTCTTCAAAGCCCGCAAGTACCTGCTCGCCCGCGGCCAGCTGGACTGGGCCGACGCCCCGAATGCCGCGCCTGCCCTGCGCCGCTCGGAGACGCTGGGTAGGGCCAGGGGCACGGGGGGAGGGGCCCTGGCAGGGGGCTGCCGCCTGCTTCGGGCCTGCCTGGCACCGCGCTCAGCCTGCATGTAGCAGGGTGTCCCGGAGTCCCCGGGCGACGCTCTGGAACGGCTCCCTGCGGAGCCAGGCAGGGCTCGGGGAGCCTCCTCTCCCCAGTGCAAGAAGCTCACACAACTTCCACCATCCTGGGGCTGACCTCGGAGATTCAGCATCCCCGTCCACACCGTGCACTTCCCACCGCGAGTCCGCCCAGGCGGGGTCCTGGGGGGGCCAGAGGGCCCTGCCCCCCAACTCCGCAGTCAGACGTGATTCTCAGCCAGCCAGTAAAACAGAAGGTTTATTAGACGACAGGAACATGGTCCAAAGTGGAGTTTGTAGGTACAGAGACCAGGACTCCTCAGTCAGGTTTGTCTTGGGGGTAGGGAGCCCAGAGCCCCATCTGGGCCTCCCTCCATTTCCCCAGCCAGCTCCAAACTGAAACTCTCTAGCCCCTCCTCTGGCCTTTGTCTCTCTCCCGGGCCAGGAGGCCACCTGATCTCTCTGTTCTCCAACCTCTAACCTTTGCAGAGGAGGGGCCCAGGCCACCAGTGGCCAGGAAACAGGGTGTCGGCCATTCTCTGTGCAGATGGCATCACACCTGCCCTCTCGGGCTCTGCAACAATCACACACCCTGATCCCACCACCTAGAGACTTAAGAACTGCCTAGGGGAAACTGAGGCACCCCCACAGTATTCAGAGAGAACATTAAGAACATTCCCACTTCATCACAGAGGGCTGCCAAGCGGGCCCTGCCTCCGGCCGCTGTGCCCCCAGTGCCCTCGCCTGCTTTCGGGACAGTCCCTGGCAGGCCCCCTGCAGGCGTCAGCCCCCTCTGGGTCACACTCGCCGTGGTCAGCCCCTCGGCTCCCCCCCTCCTGGGACCGACCCTCGGAGCCCCCAGCTCACGCCGGGAGCTCCCTCGGCAAGTCCCCCTGGGTGGGACCCCTGTGGGAGACTTGTACCCCAAGGGAGCCAGGCACCCCCCTGCCTGACTCTGCAGTGACTCAGCCAGCAGGAAACAGCAGGGGGGTGCCTGGGGGTCTGGACCCAGCGCAGAGAGTTAGAGCCTGGGCCAGCTGGGTCGGATCAGAGCCCAGAGCCCCCCAGCCCTTCTGTAATCCCTGTCCAGGAGTGTGTGTCCAGCTGCCCACACTAGTCATAACCAGGGCCCCTCATGTCTTCTGGGCTTATCATGGGTGCGGGGCCCTGGCCCGCCTGGTGTCAGTCACACCCGGGTCCCTACGAAGAATAACCACCTCCCCCAGTAGCCAGGCAGCGCATGGGGGACACTGAGGCACACACAGCATTTCCCTGTGCTCTCTGCCCCCCGGGAGCCGGGCCCGGCTGACTCCGCTCTCTGCCCGCAGTGAAGAGCCGGAAGCCGTCCATCGGGGAGCTGATCCTGCGGCATGCCAACAGCCCGACGCGGGCGCGGCAGGCGGCCCAGCTGGCCCTGCAGCAGGTGCGGGAGGCGCCGGTGGGCGCAGAGAAGCAGAGCGAGGCGCTGCGGGTGAGGAACGCCGTGTACAGCGCCGTGATCTTCAGCGAGTTCCTCAAGGAGCTGGCGGCCATTGCCCAGGCCCATGGGGTCACCTCGCCCTTCCTGCTGGAGCCTGAGGAGTGAGGGGCGCTGGGCCGCACCCCCTGCCCACCGGCCCCGTCCTCCCGCTGGCCGGGCGCTGCCGGGACTCGCCTTTTTAACCTGCCCTCGGGACACGGACCTTAATTTATTGGGGGTGCGGGGGGGAGGGAGGGGCTGCACTGTGGATAAAGGAGAGTGTCCCTCTGACTGGTGTGTGTGTGCAGGGCCCCCGCGACCTCCGGGCTGTCCCCACTGTCCCCTGCCCTTCAGCTGCTCCTGTGATCCCCAGCCCCACGGGCTGCCCCCTGCGACCCCCTGCCCAGCGGGCTGCCCCCCATCTACCCCCACAACCCCCTGCCCTTCAGCTGCCCCCTGCCCCCCAGGCTGCCACCCACAACCCCCTGCTGCAGGCTGCCCCCCCATCTACCCCCATGACCCCCTGCCTTCAGCTGCCCCCTGCTCTGCGGGCTGCCTCCCCACAACCTCCTGCTGCAGGCTGCTCTCTCATCTACCCCACGACTCCCTGCCCCACAGGCTGCTCCCCCACTGCCCCTCATGATCCCCTGCTACTGGCAGCCCCCTCTGTCTACTACCATGACCTGCAGCCTTTTGGCTGCCCCCATGACCCCCTGTCTCGCAAAGGGCCTGGCAACTTAGAAAGGGACCCAGAAGAGCGGCAGGAACATTGGGGGCTGGATCCTGCTTGGCAGTGGGGGGTGCTCTGTGCCCAGGCCTGGTCTGCCCAGTGAAGGCTAAGGGGTGCTGGGTCACCGGCTAAAGGTTCCTGATTCCTGCGGGCAGCTGGCAGTGCAGGCCAAGGCAGGGCGAGTCCCAGTGGGATTGTGTGGGGCAGGGTCAGCTCAGCCCCCTCACCCTTCATCTCCGCTGCCCACCCTGTGGCAAGGTGCCTGGCTGGGCCCTGCGCTGCCCGCCGTCTGCTCCCCCGCCTCAGGCTTTCGCTCCCCCGCCAGGGGGACCACGAGGAGAGGCTCAGGACTCTTGGGTTCTTCTTCAAGGGCTTGCTCATATCGATTCCAATTCGGTGTGCGCGCCGCGTGCACCATCATCGGAGAATTTTTACCCTAGCAGCACCCGGTGGGTCGGCCGTGGAGCCCCCTGGCGTGGCGCCTTCATGGCGTTGGATGTATGCCCCAGCCGGCCCAGCGCCCCCTCAGTTCCTTCTTGCCGCCCGGGACGGCCGTTGGAACTGTGCAGCGCGGCGTAGCTGTCCTCCACGCCCCCTAGCTTTCCCCTTCCCTTTCTTCGGCAGTTCTCATAGTTGCAGCACTTGTTATAGAGATAGTGATAAGTTTAGACTTAATTTAGTGGGTTGGAAGGGGTCCTTCCCCTCCTCCCTGCCCGCCGCTTGAGCTCATGCCCAAGGCTCCGGGTTTCAAGCCTTGCTCAGCCTGCCAACGGGAGACCCCCACGACTCCTGTTTGAAGTGCCTCGGGGGGTCTCACCAGGCTGACAAGTGTAGGATCTGTACGGCGTTCAGACCTCGGTCCAAAAAGGAGCAGGACTTTAGACTCAAGCAGCTCCTTACGGAGGCGGCCCTTAGCCCGGGCCCTCCATCGGCGCGCCAAGTCCCGGCACCGGGCGCTTCGGTGCGCAGCGCCCCGGCGGCAGCATCAGGTACTGCACCACGGTTGGACTCTGAGAGAGGCCCACGGCACCGGACCTCTCCAGCAGCACAGCCGGTACAAGTGACCCGGCGCCGTTCTCTGCCTCCGGGCCAGAAGAGACCGCGCAAGCCGGAGACGACTGTCCCACCTCAGCAGTCGCCGGCACCTCCCATACCAGCCTCGGAGTCGCGTCCAGCGCCGGAGCGACCGATATCGGCGCCGTTGACTCTGGCACCGAGAGAGGAGCTGTTGAGTCCGGTGCACACAGGCTCCCCGACCCGGACCGTGGTTGAGCCCCAGCTTCTGTCAACGCCGGAGACGTTCGCAGCGGCGCGAGAGCTCATCGCCCTCACAGAGCCGGCATCATCGCAGACCACTGCACCGCCTCTGACTCGTGCGGTACCGTCTAGGGGCAAGCCAACCCTAATACGTCCGCCATCTCCGTGCGTGCAAACACGGCACCGCTCCCGCAGGCGGTCGTCGTCATGGTCCAGATCTGGATCCAGGAACCAGCCTGGTCATCGGCACCGATCTCAATCCCAGCACCACTCTCCAGCGACCCGGTACCGATCCACACCATGCCCCGGAGAGTCGACGCAGGCACGCTCCTCACCACCTTGGCCCTCGCGCTCTGCCTCACGGTCGTCACAGTCCAAGGGCGGCTCGCGCTCAGCCTACCCTGCTCCAAGCCACGGCGAGGGTGATGTGCCTCACTGGCAGGAGGAAGGCCTAGACCCTAATCAGGAGCTTTCACAATGGTCCTTCTGGACCCGTGGGCGTACCACCAAGCCCAAGGAGTGCCGTCAGGGGCCTCCCGCTCAGCCCACTGAGAACCCCAGGTACCAGAGGCCACCATAAGTCGTTCTCCTCCGTGGGGTAGGGAAGCAACTGCACTTACCCTAGCGCAGGCCCCAGACCCCAGTGTAGCGGGTCCTGGGCAACAGGACCCTTCACAGCAGGTTCTGCCACAGGATCCCCTGGCCCCTGTGGCATCCTTCTCGTCCTCTCCAGAAGAGGCAGCGGCAGGGACAACAATCTCGGGTCCTCCCCCGATAGACCTTCGTGCCCACCAAGACCTTCTACGTAGGGTGGCACGTAATATGAACCTCCCAGCTGAGGAGGTAGTGGAGTTGGAGGACTCAGTGGTGGACATCCTTTCAGCGGAGGCCCCATCCCGAGTGGCTTTGCCCATTATCTGCACCATCCAGACCAATGGCAAGACAATCTGGCAAACCCCTGCCTCCATCCCACCGACGGCCAGAGGAGTGGAGAGGAAATACTTTGTCCCCTCCAAGTATCTTTATACTCACTCTCAGCCCTGTTCACTAGTGGTGGCCTCGGTGAACGAAAGGGAGCGGCATGGTCAACAGGCTCTGGCACCCAAATGGAAAGACGCCAGACGTCTCGATTTGTTTGGGCGCAAGATTTACTCCTCAGGGGGGCTACAGCTCAGGGTCGTGAACCAACAGGTGCTCCTGGCCGTTATGACTATAATTCATGGAGCTCCTTGTTGAAATTTAAGGAGTTAGTTCCTCAGGAGTCCAGGGCTGAGTTTGGGGCCTTAGTGGAAGAGGGCAAAAAGGGGGCTAGGACCTCCTTGCTGGCCTCCTTAGATGTGGTAGATGCTGCGGCTAGGACCCTTGCATCGGGCACAGCCATGCGACGCATCCCGTGGCTGCAGGTATCTGGCCTGCCACCAGAGCTACAACAGACCCTGCAGGACCTTCCATTTGATGGGCAGGGCCTGTTTTCGGACAAAACGGACTCTAGACTACAGAGCCTGAAAGATTCCAGGGCTACCATGCGCTCCCTGGGAATGCACACGCCAGTTACCCAGCGCAGACCCTTCGAGCCGCAGCCTCAACGGTCCTACCCCCCCATCCTCAACCGAGGCAGGACTTCTATAGATGGTGCGGGCGAGGAGGTAGGAAGAGATCTGCCGGCCACCAACCCGGTCAGAATCGGGGCCCTCCCAAACCACCGGCGGGGCCTAAGCAAAACTTTTGAAGGTGCGCCCGACCATCCAGGATCTTTCCCCTCCATTTCGAAATCGTCTCTCCTATTTCCACTGTGCGTGGTGCCGTATAACTTCAGACCACTGGGTTCTTCGCACGGTGGAAAAGGGATATTCTCTTCAGTTTTCTTTCTCCCCTCCCTCCCAATCCCTCTTCAGGGACCCTTCTCACAAGCAACTCCTTACAAGTCCTCCTTTTCTTTTTGTGGATACAGACTAACACGGCTGCTACTCTGAAACAGGCGGTCCAAATGCTCCTGACCATGGGAGCGATCGAGGAGGTTCCAAGGGAGCTAAAGGGCAGGGGTTTTTACTCCCATTACTTCCTAATCCCCAAGGCCAAGGGCGGGCTTCGACCCATCCTAGATCTGCGCAGACTCAACAAATTCATGGTAAAGTTGAAGTTCTGCATAGTTTAACTGGGGACCATTAGTCCTTCCCTGGATCCTGGAGACTGGTACGCTGCCCTCGACATGAAGGACGCGTACTTCCACATAGCAATTCATCCAGCGCACAGATGTTTCCTTCGCTTTGTGGTCAATCACGAACACTACCAATTTACTGTCCTTCCCTTCGGCCTGTCCACGGCTCCCAGGGTGTTCACCAAGCATGTGGCCATTGTGGCAGCCTCCCTTCATCAACAGTGGATCCAAGTGTTTCCGTATCTCGACGACTGGCTTATTCGGGGCCGCACCAGGGACCAAGTACAATCCCACGTTCGACTTACCACAGACATGTTCCATCAGCTGGGCCTCCTGCTCAACACCGAAAAGTTGACTCTGGAACCAACCCAGAGAATAGAGTTTATTGGGGCAGTCATAGAATCATAGAATATCAGGTTTGGAAGGGACCTCAGGAGGTCATCTAGTCCAACCCCCTGCTCAAAGCAGGACCCATCCCCAACTAAATCATCCCAGCCAGGGCTTTGTCAAGCCAGGCCTTAAAAACCTCTAAGGAAGGAGATTCCACCACCTCCCTAGGTAACGCATTCCAGTGTTTCACCACCCTCCTAGTGAAAAAGGTTTTCCTAATATCCAACCTAAACCTCCCCCACTGCAACTTGAGACCATTACTCCTTGTCCTGTCCTCTTCTACCACTGAGAACTGTCTAGATCCATCCTCTTTGGAACCCCCTTTCAGGTAGTTGAAAGCAGCTATCAAATCCCCCCCTCATTCTTCTCTTCCGCAGGCTAAACAATCCCAGTTCCCTCAGCCTCTCATAACTCATGTGCTCCAGTCCCCTAATCATTTTTGTTGCCCTCCGCGGGACTCTTTCCAATTTTTCCACATCCTTCCTGTAGTGTGGGGCCCAAAACTGGACACAGTACTCCAGATGAGGCCTCACCAGTGTTGAATAGAGGGGAACGATCACGTCCCTCGATCGGCTGGCAGTGCCCCTACTTATACATCCCAAAATGCCATTGGCCTTCTTGGCAACAAGGGCACACTGTTGACTCCTATCCAGCTTCTCGTCCACTGTAACCCCTAGGTCCTTTTCCGCAGAACTGCTGCCGAGCCATTCGGTCCCTAGTCTGTAGCGGTGCATTGGGTTCTTTCGTCCTAAGTGCAGGACTCTGCACTTGTCCTTGTTGAACCTCATCAAATTTCTTTTGGCCCAATCCTCCAATTTGTCTAGGTCCCTCTGTATCCTATCCCTACCCTCCAGTGTATCTACCTCTCCTCTCAGTTTGGTGTCATCTGCAAACTTGCTGAGGGTGCAATCCACACCATCCTCAAGATCATTTATGAAGATATTGAACAAAACCGGCCCCAGGACCGACCCTTGGGGCACTCCACTTGATACCGGCTGCCAGCTAGACATGGAGCCATTGATCACTACCCATTGAGCCCGACAATCTAGCCAACTTTCTATCCACCTTATAGTCCGTCCATTCATCCAGCCCATACTTCTTTAACTTGCTGGCAAGAATACTGTGGGAGACAATGTCAAAAGCTTTGCTAAAGTCAAGGAACAACACGTCCACTGCTTTCCCCTCATCCACAGAGCCAGTTATCTCATCATAGAAGGCAATTAAATTAGTCAGGCATGACTTGCCCTTGGTGAATCCATGCTGACTGTTCCCGATCACTTTCCTCTCCTCTAGGTGCTTCAGAATTGGGGACCTGCTCCATGATTTTTGCAGGGACTGAGGTGAGGCTGACTGGCCTGTAGTTCCCAGGATCCTCCTTCTTCCCTTTTTCAAAGATGAGCCCTACATTTGCCTTTTTCCAGTTGTCTGGGACTTCCCCGGATTGCCATGAGTTTTCAAAGATAATGGCCAATGGCTCTGCAATCACAGCCGCCAGTTCCTTCAGCACTCTCGGATGCAACGCATCCGGCCCCATGGACTTGTGCTTGTCCAGCTTTTCTAAATAGTCCCGAACCACTTCTTTCTCCACAGAGGGCTGGTCACCTCCTCCCCATGCTGTGATGCCCAGCGCAGCAGTCTGGGAGCTGACCTTGTTCGTGAAGACAGAGGCAAAAAAAGCATTGAGTACATTAGCTTTTTCCACATCCTCTGTCACTAGGTTGCCTCCCTCATTCAGTCAGGGGCCCACACTTTCCTTGACTTTCTTCTTGTTGCTTACATACCTGAAGAAACCCTTCTTGTTACTCTTCACATCTCTTGCTAGCAGTCTTAGACTCCAGACTCGCCCAAGCTCTCCTACCGGATGCCCGCTTTCAGTCGCTGGCGAACATCATCCACAGCCTTCAACACTTCCCGACTTCAACAGTAAAGACATGCCCGAGCCTTCTGGGGCACATGGCTTCATGCGTGTACGTAGCCAGGTATGCCAGACTTCAGCTTTGCCCACTTCAGGCCTGGCTGCCAACAGTATATCGGCCAGGTAGAGACAGCCTGAGCATGGTGGTCACTGTCTCAGAAGCGGTTTTAACCTCCTTCCACTGGTGGTTGGACCCCAAGTTAGTGTGCGAAGGGGTACCATTTCACGCCCCACAACCTTCCTTGTCCCTAGTCACAGATACGTCATCTCTGGGGTGGGGCACTGTCACGGAGTCCCTGGGCGATGCTCTGGAGCTGCTCCCCATGAAACCAGTCAGGACTCTGGGGCAGTCGCCTTCCTGTGAGCAGCCTGTCTGCAGGACACACAGCTCACACAGCTTCCACCTTCCTGGGTCTGACCTTGGAGCCTTCAGCCTCCTCTGCCCCTCCGTGCGCTTCCCACAGCGAGTCTGCCCAGGCGGGGTCCTAGGGAAGCCAGAGGGTCCTGCCCCCCAGCTCCGCAGGCAGACGTGACTCTCA
Organism: Caretta caretta; assembly: GCF_965140235.1. Lineage (NCBI taxonomy): Eukaryota > Metazoa > Chordata > Testudines > Cheloniidae > Caretta > Caretta caretta. The sequence continues at coordinate 904,749 of NC_134206.1, forward strand.
GCCAGCCAGTAAAACAGAAGGTTTATTAGACGACAGGAACATGGTCTAACACAGAGCTTGTAGGTGCAGAGAACAGGACCCCTCAGCTGGGTCCATTTTGGGGGGCAATGAGCCAGACAACCCCGTCTGCCCTTCACTCCATGTCTCCAGCCAGACCCCAACTGAAACTCCCCCCAGCCCCTCCTCCTCTGGGCTTTGTCCCTTTCCCGGGCCAGGAGGTCACCTGATTCCTTTGTTCTCCAACCCTTTAGCTCTCACCTTGCAGGGGGGAAGGGCCCAGGCCATCAGTTGCCAGGAAACAGGGTGTCGGCCATTCTCTGTGTCCAGACCCCTGCACACACCTGCCCTCTAGGGCTCTGCAATGGTCATACACCCTTAGCCCACCCCCTAGATACTTAAGAATTGCATAGGGGAAACTGAGGCACCCCCACAATATTCAGAGGAAATGTTAAGAACAGTCACACTTCGTCACAGGCACCCACTCGGGGACCTCCTAACACAGGGTTTATGGACCACATCCGAGCTATCTCTTCACATCAATGTGCGAGAGCTGATGGCAGTGTGCTTGGTGTGTCAGGCGTTTCGCAGGCACCTACATGGCCGTTGTGTGCCGGTCCTCACAGACAACACCACGGCCGTGTTCTACATCAGCAAACAAGGGGGAGCCCGGTCATCCCCCCTCTGTCAGGAAGCCATTCGCCTGTGGGAGTTCTGCATAGCCCACTTGATCCATCTGGTGGCGTCGTTTTTCCGGGGGGTTCAGAACACGGTGGCGGATCGCCTCAGCAGGTCCTTCCAGTCTCACGAGTGGTTGGTTCGCCCAGATGTCATCCACTCCATCTCCCTGAGGTGGGGGTTTCCCCAGATCGACCTGTTCGCCTCGCGCAACAATCGGAAGTGCCAAGTGTTCTGTTCTCTCCAGGGACGTTCCCCGGGTTCCCTATCAGACGCCTTCCTACTTCCGTGGAAAGACCTTCCCTCCGTTCCCGCTAGTCCACAGGGTCCTGCTCAAGTTACGCAGGGACAGAGCACACCTGATTCTGGTCGCCCCGGCACGTCCCAGGCAGCACTGGTATACCACGCTCCTGGAGTTACTGGTAGACGCTCCGATCACACTCCCGCTGTGGCCGAACCTGATCTCACAAGACCATGGCCGCCTCTGTCACCCCAACCTGCAATCTCTCCACCTCACGGCGTGGATGTTGCATGGCTAACTCGGTCAGAGCTGCTCTGCTCACCCTCAGTGCAGCACGTACCGCTAGGTAGCAGGAAACCCTCCACCCGAGCCACGTACCTGGCCAAAGGGAAACTGTTTTCCTGCTGGTGTGCTCCAAACGGCACGCCCCCGCTGCAGACTTCGGTGCCTTTCATCCCGGATTCCCTCCTGTCCTTAAAACAACAAGGTTTGGCTGTATCGTCGATCAGGATGCACCTGGCAGCCATTTGGGCTTTCCACTTGGGGCAACATGGTCGCTCGGTCTTCTCCAACCCTATGGTCGGCAGATTCCTTAAGGGACTGGACTGTCTGTATCCGCAGGTGTGACAACCGGTTCCCATGTGGGACCTTAACTTGGTCCTCTCCAGGCTTATGGGGGCCCTGTTTGAGCCAATGGCCACCTGCTCGCTCCTGTACCTCTCTGGGAAGACAGCCTCCCTTGTGGCTATCACCTCTGCGAGGCGTGAGTCCGAGCTCAGAGCCCTCCTGTGGGAACCACCATATACGGTGTTGCATAAAGACCAGGTACAGCTGCGACCTCACCCTGCCTTCTTCCCGAAGGTAGCGTCAGCCTTTCACGTCAACCAGGAGCTCTTCCTTCCGACCTTCGTTCTGGCACCGATCCTGGGTAAGGCTTGGGAGTCACCTGATTGGAATCGATATGAGCAAGCGCTCGAAGAGGAACAGACGGTTACTTACCTTTGTAACTGTTGTTCTTCGAGGTGTGTTGCTCACGTCCATTGCACACCCGCCCCCCTCCCCTTTCGGAGTAGCCGGCAAGAAGGAACTGAGGGGGCGCTGGGCCGGCTGGGGCACACATCCCGCGCCATGAAGGCACCACGCCAGGGGGCTCCACGGCCGACCCACCGGGTGCTGCTAGGGTAAAAATTCTCCGCTGACGGGGCACGCGGCGCGCACACCGAATTGGAATGGACGTGAGCAGCGCATCTCGAAGAACACCGGTTACAAGGGTGAGTAACTGCTGCAGCGGGCTCACCCCAGGCCCGGCTCCAGGCACCGGCAAGGCAAGCAGGTGCTGGGGGCCGCACAATTCCAGGGGCGGCCAAACCTGGAGCCGGCCCTGGCTAACCCCCAGGCTGGGAGCGGGAAGGTGACTGGCTCCCCATGCACCCAGCCTGGCCACGGGCACCGGGCTCAGCCGGCGTCGCCCGGGCTGGGGGCCGCAGCACCCACCCCCCCGCCCCAGGGAAAGGGGCCTGTGGCAGCAGGGGGAGATGAGAGCCGTGGGCTCAGCTGCTGCAATGCCAGGGCAGGCACAGGGCCCTCTCCCGCAGCTGGTGTTGAAGGGGGGCTGCCAGGCAGGGAGGAAAGGGCCTGGCCTGAGGGAGCTGCCACGGGCAGCCCCCCCCACCGTGTGTGTGTGTGCGGGGGTGGGGGGGGGGACGGGACGATGACGACACATTGGCCTAGGGCCCAGCCCTGAGCTCGGCCCCGCCTTGCCCTGAGCCCTGCCCTGCCCTGAGCCCTGCCCTGCCCTGAGCCCTGCCCAGCCCTCAGCCCGGTCCCACCCTGCCCTGGGTCCTGCCCTGCCCTGGGTCCTGCCCAGCCTAGCCGTGCCCTGAGCCCTGCCCTGCCCTGAGCCTCGTCCTGCCCGGCCCTGCCCTGAGCCCTGCCCAGCCCTCAGCTTGGTCCCACCCTGCCCTGGGTCCTGCCCAGCCCAGCCGTGCCCTGAGCCCTGCCCTGAGCCTCGTCCTGCCCGGCCCTGCCCTGAGCCCTGCCCAGCCCTCAGCCCGGTCCCACCCTGCCCTGGGTCCTGCCCTGCCCTGGGTCCTGCCCAGCCTAGCCGTGCCCTGAGCCCTGCCCTGCCCTGAGCCTCGTCCTGCCCGGCCCTGCCCTGAGCCCTGCCCAGCCCTCAGCTTGGTCCCACCCTGCCCTGGGTCCTGCCCAGCCCAGCCGTGCCCTGAGCCCTGCCCTGAGCCTCGTCCTGCCCGGCCCTGCCCTGAGCCCTGCCCAGCCCTCAGCTTGGTCCCATCCTGCCCTGGGTCCTGCCCAGCCCAGCCGTGCCCTGAGCCCTGCCCAGCCCTGAGCCCGGCCCTGCCCTGCCCTGGGTCCTGCCCAGCCCGGCCGTGCCCTGAGCCCTGCCCAGCCCTGAGCTCGGCCCCGCCCTGCCTTGGGTCCGGCCCTGCCTTGGGTCCTGCCCTGCCCTGAGCTTGGCCCCGCCCTGCCCTGAGCCCTGCCCTGCCTTGGGTCCGGCCCTACCCTGAGCCCTGCCCAGCCCTGAGCTCGGCCCCGCCCTGCCTTGGCCCCGGCCCTGCCCTGCCCTGGGTCCTGCCCAGCCCTGCCCTGCCCTGAGCCCTGATCTCGGCCCTGCCCTGCCTTGGGCCCTGCCCTGCCTTGGGCCCTGCCCTGCCGTGTCATGGGTCCTGCCCAGCCCTGCCCTGCCCTAAGCCCTGATCTCAGCCCTGCCCTGCCTTGGGTCCTGCCCTGCCGTGCCCTGGGTCCTGCCCAGCCCTGAGCTGGGTCCCACCCTGCCCTGAGTCCTGCCCTGCCCTAGGCCCTGCTGTGCCTTGGGTCCTGCCCTGGCCTGAGCCCTGCCCTGGCCAGGAGCCCCCCAGGAGACTCAGACGCTCAGCTGGGTTCAGTGCAGATGCCGTGTTGCATGGCGGGTCGGGGCCCGGTTCAGCCGTCGCTCTCGGACTCGGTGCTCAGGCTCTGCAGCAGTGGCAGGGACATGGCGTGCCGGTCCGGGTCCCCGCGGCTGGGGGCGGCTGGCTGGGCGCGGCTCCTGGTGAACGGCCACTTCGCTGGGGACAGAGAGGGGGCTGGCGTTGCAATGCCCTTGTGGGTCCCTATTGCCCTAGGGTGGGCACTAGCTGGGCACGCTCCGGCACAGAGCTAAGGGGAGCTGAGCCAGGCTGCCGAGGGGTACCGCGGAGCCCCAGGGTCACGCTGCCCTGGCTGGACCTGCAGGGGGCTCCCTGAGACTCCCAGAATCCCCCACCCATGGGCCGCCTAAATGACCTCCCAAATTGGCAGATGTCCCCCAGACCGGGCAGGGTCAATGTTTCAGGCCTGTCTGCCCATGACCCCCCAGCCCCCAAGCCAGACCCCCAGGGCTGGCCTCAGTCCATTGTCCATGGCCGCCCCCAGTGCCCACAGCCCCCACCCACGCTGGCCCAGTTACCTGTCCCCAGGTGGTGGCCAAGGCTGGGGCTGGCCCTATGAGCCCCACGGCCCCCCCAAGGCCAATGGCCCCCAAGGCCAATGGCCCCCCAGCGCCTCCCGGCCTCCGCCCACGCCAGCCCCCTTACCTCTCCTGGAGGCCCGGTGGAAGGGGCTCTGGCCCTTGGGGCTGCTGTTGGTGGGAGGCACCGGGGGCTCCAGCGACGCCAGCTTGAGCCAGGCCACCCTGGCGGGCAGCGCGGGGCCCACGGGCTTCTGGGGCCCGAGGAGGCCGTGGGGGCCGAGGCCGAACTTGAGGCAGCCGAAGGCGACGGGGCAGGGCCCCGGCAGGTGCAGGGCGCGCTGGGCCTGCCCCCGGGTAACGGCCAGCACCAGGCCGGAGCAGCAGAAGACCTCGTGCAGGAGGTAGAGGCTGCGCAGGCCCCGGAGCCAGGGCAGGTCGGGGCGCAGGGCCACCTGGCCAGGGCGCAGGGCCAGGAAGGCGACCTTCTTGTGCACATTGGCCAGCTGCAGGCGGATGTGGCAAGGGGCGCCCTCCACCAGCCGCGTCTCCTCGTAGCGCGCCTCGCCCCGCGCCCGGGCGCTGTATTCCTGCGTGCAGCACGCCAGCTCCGCCGGCTCCACCCCCCGCTCTGCCAGCTGTGGCAGCCCCCCCACCGGCACCAGGGGCCGGGCCCGCCCCAGCAGGCGTGCCGCCCGGCCCGGCCTCCTCACCAGCACGCTCAGCAGGTCGTAGGCCGCGGCGTCCTCCAGGAAGGGCACGGGCACCACGGCGGGGCCAAAGCACTCCTCCACCACCTGCCGGGACGGCGCGCTTAGAGGGGCTGGGGACGGTGACCCCCCATGGGCCACCGAGCCACGCACAGCCTGAAGGCCGTATGGCTGAACCCCCCGGCCCGGCCCGGAGATGCGGCTGGCTCTGGGGTGGGGCAGGGGGCTGGTTGTACAGGGACTGACCACGCCCGGAGCTGGGGCTGGCTCTGGGGCAGGGCGGGGGGCGGGTCGTGCAGGGACTGGCCCGGTCCGGAGATGTGGCCTGTTCTGGGGTGGGGCAGGGGGCGGGGTGCGGGTCGTGCGGGGACTGGCCCGGTCCGGAGCTGCGGCTGGCTCTGGGGTGGGGTGGGGTGGGGGGCGGGTCATACGGGGACTGGCCCGGCCCGGAGATGCGGCTGGCTCTGGGGCGGGGTGGGGGGCGGGTCGTGCGGGGACTGCCCTGGCCCGGAGATGCGGCTGGCTCTGGGGTGGGGCGGGGTGGGGAGCGGGTCGTGCGGGGACTGGCCCGGCCCGGAGATGCGGCTGGCTCTGGGGTGGCGGGGGGCGGGTCGTGCGGGGACTGGCCCAGCCCGGAGATGCGGCTGGCTCTGGGGCGGGGTGGGGCGGGGTGGGGGGCGGGTCGTGTGGGGACTGCCCCGGCCCGGAGATGCGGCTGGCTCTGGGGTGGGGCGTGCGAGGACTGGCCCGGCCCGGAGATGCGGCTGGCTGTGGGGCGGGGCGGGGTGGGGGGCGGGTCGTGCGGGGACTGGCCCGGCCCGGAGATGCGGCTGGCTGTGGGGCGGGGCGGGGTGGGGGGCAGGTCGTGCGGGGACTGGCCCGGCCCGGAGATGCGGCTGGCTCTGGGGCGGGTCGTGCGGGGACTGGCCCGGCCCGGAGATGCGGCTGGCTGTGGGGCGGGGTGGGGGGCGGGTCGTGCGGGGACTGGCCCGGCCCGGAGATGCGGCTGGCTCTGGGGCGGGTCGTGCGGGGACTGGCCCGGCCCGGAGATGCGGCTGGCTCTGGGGCGGGGCGAGGTGGGGGGCAGGTCGTGCGGGGACTGGCCCGGCCCGGGGATGCGGCTGGCTCTGGGGCGGGACGGGGGGCGGGGTGGGTCGTGCGGGGACTGGCCCGGCCCGGAGATGCGGCTGGCTCTGGGGTGGGGGGCGGGTCGTGCGGAGACTGGCCCGGCCCGGAGATGCGGCTGGCTCTGGGGCGGGGCGGGGTGGGGGGCGGGTCGTGTGGGGACTGGCCCGGCCCGGAGATGCGGCTGGCTCTGGGGTGGGGCGGGAGTGGGGTGGGGGGCGGGTCGTGCGGGGACTGCCCCGGCCCGGAGATGCGGCTGGCTCTGGGGTGGGGGGCGGGTCGTGCGGGGACTGGCCCAGGGGTGGGGCGGCTGGCTCTGGGGCGGGGCGGGGCGGGTCGTGCGGGGACTGGCTCTGGGGTGGGGCGGGGTGGGGTGGGGGGCGGGTCGTGCGGGGACTGCCCCGGCCCGGAGATGCGGCTGGCTCTGGGGTGGGGGGCGGGTCGTGCGGGGACTGGCCCGGCCCGGAGATGCGGCTGGCTCTGGGGCCTGCCCCCAGCACTGCAGCGGTGCTGTGGTCGCAGCACATCTCAGGGGCTCCCTTCCCCGCCCCGACTAGCCTTGGCCTGGGCTGCCCCCGGGGTGGACATGGGGCAGGGCATGTGACCCCCTGCAGGAACCCCCCGGAACCCCCCGCCCCACACCGGCCCTGCTCCCACCTTGTCTTTGATCAGTGCCCAGTTGGTATCGGCCTCTCCGATCTCCAGCGCCGAGGCCCCACCGTCCGCCATGTTCAGGGGCCGGCGTGGGGGCTGCACTGGCCCTGCCCGGAGAGCCCAGGCCTGGGGCCCCAGCTGGACATGGGGCCCGGCTGTGAGGTCACAAAGCCGCTGGCTCCATCAGCCCCCTCCCCTGGCCAGTCCCACCCTCCTGCCTCACGGCCACAGCCCAGGGCTCGCCCAGGACCAGCGCCCCCGGCCCTGGGGTGCCCCCTGGGGGGATGTGGCTGCACCCCTGGCCCTGGGGTGCCCCCTGGGGGGACGTGGCTGCGCCCCCGGCCCTGGGGTGCCCCCTGGGGGGACGTGGCTGCGCCCCCGGCCCTGGGGTGCCCCCTGGGGGGACATGGCTGTGCCCCGGCCCTGGGGTGTCCCCTGGGGGGACGTGGCTGCGCCCCGGCCCTGGGGTGCCCCCTGGGGGGACGTGGCTGCGGCCCTGGGGTGCCCCCTGGGGGGACGTGGCTGCGCCCTGGCCCTGGGGTGCCCCCTGGGGGGACGTGGCTGCGCCCCTGGCAGGGGGTGTGTGTCAGACCCTGCTAGTCACCCCCCTGGGCCTGCTCGGTGCCTGGCTGGGGGAGCTGGCGGTGGGGACCGTTGTGCAGCGGGTACGGCACTGGGGTAGTGGGTGGGGCTGCAGCCAGTCTCCCGGCCCCCGTCGGTGCAGGCCTGTCAGCACAGGGTCTGCATTCCCCCGGGGGGCGCCGGCGAACGGACCGGGGCGGGCAGGGTCACCGCGTCACCGCCCCACGGCTTGGGGGCTGCAGCCGGCGCCAGGCCCTGAGCCCAGACCTTGGCCTGGAGCTCTGCCCCATCCCATGGCACTGCTGCAGGGGTGGGGCACAGCAGGTGGGGGGCAGGAAGGGAGGGGGAGCTCCCATGGGGAGGGCAGTTCATGGGGGCGATGAACTGTCACCTGATGTCTCAGCTAGGCCTCCCCCAGGCGAGTCCCTCAGGCAGACAGTAGCTTCAGCCCACCACGCCCCACCCCAGAGGTGGCTGCATCCCAGCGGCAGGCGAGGGGGTCCCTGTATAACCAGCCCCCCCGCCCCACCCCAGAGGTGGCTGCGTCCCAGCGGCGGGCGAGGGGGTCCCTGTATAACCAGCCCCCCACGCCCCACCCCAGAGGTGGCTGCGTCCCAGCGGCGGGCGAGGGGGTCCCTGTATAACCAGCCCCCCCGCCCCACCCCAGAGGTGGCTGCGTCCCAGTGGTGGGCGAGGGGGTCCCTGTATAACCAGCCCCCCACACCCCACCCCAGAGCTGGCTGCGTCCCAGTGGTGGGCGAGGGGGTCCCTGTATAACCAGCCCCCCCGCCCCACCCCAGAGGTGGCTGCCCTGTCCCAGCGGCGGGCGAGGGGGTCCCTGTATAACCAGCCCCCCACACCCCACCCCAGAGCTGGCTGCGTCCCAGCGGCGGGCGAGGGGGTCCCTGTATAACCAGCCCCCCCGCCCCACCCCAGAGGTGGCTGCCCTGTCCCAGCACTTTAAGGCCCATTTCCAGCAGCTGAAGCGGGTTGCTGGTGCTGGTGTGGAGGCTCCCAGGCTGCCCCCACAGGCTGGCGCTGGGTGCAGAGGGCACAAGCAGGGGCGCTGCCCGCAGGGGGCCGGTGCGGGGCTGGCGGAGGGGCCTGGGGCGCAGCAGGGGGCAGGCCCAGGCCTCCGGATCTGGGGGCAGTACCTGGAACCTGGCAGGAGGGAAGAGTCGGTGCCCGGTCAGCAGCCCCCCTGCCCGTGGGGCAATGCCAGGTGTGACCGGGGCTTGGGACAGCGGGGGGGGGGGCACTCAGAGCCAGGGCCCAGCTCCCCCCCGGGGTCCTGGGGCTCCTCATCCCACCCCTCCCCATTCCAGGGTCCCCCCCAGCAGCCTGTCCAGGCCATGGTGGCGGAGGGGGCTGGGCAGGCGGTGGCCACCCTGGGCTCCCACCAACCTTTGGGTGGCTTCTGGCCCCTGCCAGGTGGGACCCCACCCTGTGTCCCCGCAGCAGCATCGGGCAGGGAGGGACCCTGCTCCCAGGGGCCTGGCCCCAGACCCTGCAGGCCACTCCCCGTGCTGCCCCCGGCCATGGGGCCCGTCCAGGGGGGCACAGCTGGGCCGACATGGGGACAGCGCAGGGGCCAGGTCAGGGACGTGACCTGGCCGGCGGGAGAGAGCGTGTCTCCCCCAGCACCAGGGGCCTCTAGCCGGCTCCCACCCCCTGCGAACGGCCACCTGGGGCTGGGCCCCCATCCCGGCCGGTTCCTGCCCCGTCACCCTCGGGCGCCAGCCGAACCCACCGGCCCCGTGACGCGTCTGTCTCTGTGCTCTGCCCTGACTCGAGCCCAGGCCCCCCGCGTGGGGCTGGCGCGAGCCGGGGGCAATCGGGGCTGATGGGCCTGTTGCGTGGAGAGGGGGGATTCGGGGTCCATGAGCCCATTGCATGGGGGGGGCGGGGAGTGCCCAGCGGGCTGAGGGAGGGGAGGCTTGGGGGGCTCTGGCCCCCCACCCAGGGTGCAGCCCCCCCACCCCACAACGCCCTCTGGCCCCCCTGGGGCAGAAGCTGAGAATAACCCAGGTTCCGTACGGACCCCCAGCCAGGGGGCTGGTACCAGGGGAGCTGCCCCACAGCTGCCTCGGCCCCCTCATTCCCGTGCCAACATGCCAGAGCAACGTGGGGGGTATTTATTATCGTTATGCAAATATATGCAAATTAAGTGCAGCCCACAGCCTCCTGAGACATTGTAACAGCACCAGGTACAGCCCCCGATTGAGCAGGACCCAGGCAAGGAGGGGAGAGGAAGGGGGCGAAACGGCCCCAGCCCCCGGCCTGGCTTCAGCGGCTGCTTCCAGTCACTGACACTGCCAAAATAACAACCCCCCCAGCCCCCCCGGCGCCCCTCACTCCCGACCCGCAGCCCCCTGGGCTCCCCCCAGCCCCCCTGGCGCCCCTCACTCCCGACCCGCAGCCCCCTGGGCTCCCCCCGGCTCCCCCGGCGCCCCTCACTCCCGACCCGCAGCCCCCTGGGCTCCCCCCGGCACCCCCGGCGCCCCTCACTCCCGACCCGCAGCCCCCTGGGCTCCCCCCAGCCCCCCTGGCGCCCCTCACTCCCGACCCGCAGCCCCCTGGGCTCCCCCCGGCTCCCCTCACTCCCGACCCGCAGCCCCCTGGGCTCCCCCCGGCACCCCCGGCGCCCCTCACTCCCGACCCGCAGCCCCCTGGGCTCCCCCCGGCACCCCCGGCGCCCCTCACTCCCGACCCGCAGCCCCCTGGGCTCCCCCCGGCGCCCCCCACTCCCGACCCGCAGCCCCCTGGGCTCCCCCCAGCCCCCCCGGCGCCCCTCACTCCCGACCCGCAGCCCCCTGGGCTCCCCCCGGCTCCCCCGGCGCCCCTCACTCCCGACCCGCAGCCCCCTGGGCTCCCCCCGGCTCCCCTGGCGCCCCTCACTCCCGACCCGCAGCCCCCTGGGCTCCCCCCGGCTCCCCTGGCGCCCCTCACTCCCGACCCGCAGCCCCCTGGGCTCCCCCCGGCGCCCCCCACTCCTGACCTGCAGCCCCCTGGGCTCCCCCCAGCCCTGCCAGTGCCCCTTCCCTCATTTTGCTTAGGGGAGCAGTCTCTGCCTCATCGCCCCATCTGTGCCGAGGACCCCCTGCCCCGGGGTGCAGCCCTCCTCCCCAGTCCATGGCAGCTTGTGCCAGCCAGCAGCCGCTGCAGGTCCTGTCTCTGCTCGGCCTCGTCTCCGGCCCGTGGGGCTGTTCTCCGTGGGTGGCTCCACCTGCAAAGGCAATGGAGGTGGGGGGCCCCCGCGGCCCCCACCCAGAATAATACCCCCCAGCAGCACACCTGCCCCTGGCTGGAACCGGCTCCTGATGCTGCCAGGGCCCCCACAGATAACCCAGCCCGGTGCTGCCCCCCGCCCCCCAGCCCCTGTGGGGGTGGCCCTGCCCCCTTCACCTTCACAGCGGCGTCTCCTTTCGGGGGTCGCTGCGGCAGGTGGGCCCCTCGAAGCGCAGCTTGACGGCTCGCTGCAGGCGCCGCTGGGGGTCCGGCGTGGCGAGGGAGGTGAGAGGGAGGGTCCGCGTCGGCCCCTGCCTGGCCAGGGCAGGAGGCCGTTGGGCTTGATGTCCCACTCGGGGGATGGCTCCTCCCGCCCTGGGCTGCCTGCCTGCGGCTGGGGGCTCTTGGGGGCGGGGAGCTGGGGCTGGGGGGCCGGGCCTGCGGCTGCTGGGTGAAGGTCGGGCGGCCGGCCGGCACCGTCTGTGCCGTGGCCAGCGAGTGTCGGGTGGAGCCGTGGGAGCCGTGCAGGGAGGCGTCGGGCAGCTGGCCACGCTGGCTCACAGACTCTGGCAAGGCCGAGCCGGGACCCTGGCTGGGGGCGGGGCCGCCGGGGGGCTGCTGCCGGAGGAGCGGCTGGAGGCGCCCAGCGGGGAGGTGGTGGTGGCGGTCGGCGCCCTGGAGCTCTGCAGCAGGTGCAGGATGGCGGCGTGGCCCGGGCGGGCGGCCACGGGGCTGGGCATGCGCCCGTCCCGGTCGGTGTGGGTGGGGTCGGCGCCCTTCTCCAGCGGCGCCCACGCCACCTCGCGACGGCCCTCCTGGGCGGCGATGCCCAGCGCCGTGGCGCCCTGGATGCAGGCCTGGTCCACGTGGGCCCCACACTCCAGCAGGAAGGCCACGGTGCCGGCGTGGCCCTGCCAGGCGGCCGAGTGCAGGGCTGAGCGCCGCTCCGTGTCCGGCGCATTGACGTTGGCGCCGTGGTGCACCAGAGCCCACGCCGCCTCCAGCCGCCCCTCCAGCAGGAGACGTGCAGCACCGTGCACCCGGGCACCCCGCGCCTCCAGGTCGCTGCCACTTGCCAGGAGCAGCTCCAGCAGGTAGGCCAGGGGCCGCCCCTTGGCATCCAGCAAGGGGTCAGCCCTGTGGCGCAGCAGCAGCTGAGCTGTGGCACGGTGCCCCCCCAGTGCAGCCGCGCCCAGCGCTGTGCCCCCATCATGGCCCCGGTGATCCACGGGTGAGCCGCTCTCCAGCACCAGCCGCACGCACTCGCCGCGGCCCCCCTGGGCTGCCAGGAGGAGGGGGGTGCGGCCGTCCCGGTCCTGCTGGGCCAGGCGGGCGCCATGCTTGGCCAGTGCCCCACAGGCCCCCGCGTGCCCCTCGCTGGCGGCCAGGTGTAGCGGGCTCCAGCCCATGGCGTCCTGGTGGTTCTCGTCCAGCCCGCGCTCCAGCAGGGCCCGCACCACGTCCTCATTGCCCTGGGCAACCGCCAGGCTCAGAGCTGTCCGGCCCTCGCTGTCCTCGGCGCCCGTGGCCGCGCCCCACAGCAGCAGGGTCTGCACCACGGCGCCGTGCCCCATGGCAGCGGCCGCCAGCAGTGGGCTGCACCCCACGGTGTCCACCGGCTCCATGTCGGCCCCGCGCTCCAGCAGCAGGCTCACCACCTCGAGGTGGCCGCGGCTGGCCGGCACGCACAGGGCCGCCAGGGACAGGGCCGAGCGCCCGTCCACATCGGCGTGGTCGATGTCGGCGCCGTGACGGAGCAGTTGCTCCACAATCTCACAGCGCCCCATGCAGGCGGCAGCGATCAGGGCCGTGCGCCCCTCGGTGTCGGCCCGGTTCACCTGGGCACCGTGCGCCAGCAGCGTCCGCCCGATGTCCTCGTGGCTCCCCCAGGCGGCTGCTCGCAGCGCCGTGCGGTCCTCCGTGTCCTGGCTGTCCACGTCCGTGCCCGCCACGGCCTCGGCGTGCCCACCCCAGGCAGCCGAGCGCAGCGCCGTCCAGCCCTTCTGGTCAGCGTGGTTGATGTTGGCGCCATGGGCTAGCAGGCAGTGCAGGACCTTAGCGTGGCCCTGGTGTGCGGCCAGTGTCAGCGGGGTCTGCCCGTGCCGGTCAGGGGCCTCCACCTGTGGGCAGCACTGGCCAGCTGGGTGCACCCGTTGGCATCCCGCTGGCTGGCGCCGGCCCCGTTCTCCAGCAGCATGCGGACCGCGTCCTCCCGCTCCAGCGCCTGGTGCAGCAGGGCCCCCACGCCGGCCTCCCCCTCGCCCAGGCCTGCCCCCGCCAGCACCAGCAGCTGCAGCACCTCCGTCTCCAGGGGCAGTGTCGGCAGGTCAGCCTGCAGGCAGTGGGCCACGGGCACGTCCTGCCACACCACCCAGAGCGCCAGCTGGCAGGGCGGCAGGTGCAGGCCGGCGCCCAGCAGGTGGGGGCCAGGCCGTGCACCTCGTGGGGGCGGAGCCGGCGGGCGCGGCCGGCGGCGCTGATGGCCAGCAGGCCGTGGCCCTCGGCCGCGCTGCACAGGGAGCGCTGGGTGCAGAACTTCACGTCCAGCAGCCACTCGGCGAAGCTGGCGTGGAAGAGGATCCGGGTGCCGCCTGGGCCGTCCAGCAGCAGCGTGGCCAGGCTGTCTGTCGAGCTGGCTCTGGAACTCCTCCCAGCTGGGGCCGGGGCCGGGGCCGGCCTGGCGCGCCCAGAGGGTGGCGTGGAGCTGGTGGGGGGCGCAGCGGGCGGGGCGCAGCCAGCAGCACGTTGAGCAGCGGCCGCAGGCGGGCGAAGAGCTCGGCAGGGAGGAGGCGCTGGCAGAGCCACAGGTAGAGGCCGTTGAGCCTGCCGGGGATGTGGCGGGTCTCCCGCAGCGCCACCGACCCTTCAGCCACCCCGTCCAGCACCCGCTCCAGGTACAGGATGCAGCCATTGCTCTTGATGTGCAGCTAGCTGCTCCAGCCGGCCCAGGACGTATCACTGCCTGCCCCACACCGCCGGCGCCCCCCGCAGGTCGTCCAGGCCGATCCGCCGGAACCCTGGGGGCAGGCGGGGGGGGTCAGCCGGGGGGTGCCACAGGCCTCCCCCGCCGCGTGCAACCAGCCTCCCCCCCGTGTGCAACCGCCACCCCCCAGCGTGCTGCCGGCCCCCATCTGAATCCAGCCCCCACCCCCATCCCAGCCGGGCCGAGCAGACGAGCAGCAGCCAGGGGGGCAGCAGCCGGGCGTGGGTGGTGCTGCGCCCCCCCGGCTGCCACGCGCTGGCCCCCCAGGGTGCTGCCCTTGTCCACCAGCAGCAGCCGCCTCTGGGGAGACCCAGGGGTCAGAAGGGAGACCAGACCCCCAGGGCGACAGGAGGGGTTACAGGGGCAGCCCCCCGAGATGTGGTTGGGGAGAGTCTCTGCCCCCCCAAGATGATGTGAACTCCCCTACAGCTCCCCCCCATCCTCACTGGGCCTCACTGGCCCTCTTCAGCTCAGGGATGGGGGCCCATCTCCCCCCACCACCCAGGGGCTCAGCCCAGCCCAGCCCCACAGGCAGATCTGCAGAGAGGGTACCACGTGGTCTCGGGTGTACTAAGGAGACAGGTGTGCCATGGGGTTTGGGAGTATCAGGGTGCTGGGGGGCTCATGGGGCAGTCTGGGGGCGCTGGGGGCACAGGGCACAGTCTGGGGGGTGCTGGGGGCTCAGTCTGGGGGTGCAGGGCGCAGTCTGGGGGGCGCTGGGGGTACAGGGTGCAGTCGGGGGGCGCTAGGGGCGCAGGGCACAGTCTGGGGGTGCTGGGGGTACAGGGCGCAGTCTGGGGGCACTAGGGGCACAGGGCGCAGTCTGGGGGGTGCTGGGGGTGCAGGGCGCAGTCTGGGGGCACTGGGGGAGCAGGGTGCAGTCTGGGGGGTGCTGGGGGTACAGGGCGCAGTCTGGGGGCGCTAGGGGCGCAGGGCGCAGTCTGGGGGTGCTGGGGCTCAGGGCACAGTCTGGGGGTGCTGGGGTCACAGGGCGCAGTCTGGGGTCACAGGGCGCAGTCTGGGGGCACTGGGGCTCAGGGCGCAGTCTGCGGGTGCTGGGGGCGCAGGGTGCAGTCTGGGGGTACTGGGGGTGCAGGGCACAGTCTGGGGGTACAGGGCGCAGTCGGGGGGCGCTGGAGGTGCAGGGCACAGTCTGGGGGCGCTGGGGGTGCAGGGCACAGTCTGGGGGTACAGGGCGCAGTCTGGAGGTGCTGGGGGCACAGGGCACAGTCTGGGGTTACTGGGGGTGCAGGGCACAGTCTGGGGCTACAGGGCGCAGTCGGGGGGCGCTGGGGGCACAGGGCGCAGTCTGGGGGGTACACGGCGCAGTCTGGGGGCGCCGGGGGCACAGGGCACAGTCTGGGGGCACTGGGGGTACAGGGCGCAGTCTGGAGGTGCTGGGGGCGCAGTCTGAGGGCGCTGGGGGTACAGGGCACAGTCGGGGGTGCTAGGGGCGCAGGGCACAGTCTGGGGGTGCTGGGGGTACAGGGCGCAGTCTGGGGGCGCTAGGGGCACAGGGCGCAGTCTGAGGGCGCTGGGGGAGCAGGGCGCAGTCTGGGGGGCGCTGGGGGTACAGGGTGCAGTCGGGGGGCGCTAGGGGCGCAGGGCACAGTCTGGGGGTGCTGGGGGTACAGGGCGCAGTCTGGGGGCACTAGGGGCACAGGGCGCAGTCTGGGGGGTGCTGGGGGTGCAGGGCGCAGTCTGGGGGCACTGGGGGAGCAGGGTGCAGTCTGGGGGGTGCTGGGGGTACAGGGCGCAGTCTGGGGGCGCTAGGGGCGCAGGGCGCAGTCTGGGGGTGCTGGGGCTCAGGGCACAGTCTGGGGGTGCTGGGGTCACAGGGCGCAGTCTGGGGTCACAGGGCGCAGTCTGGGGGCACTGGGGCTCAGGGCGCAGTCTGCGGGTGCTGGGGGCGCAGGGTGCAGTCTGGGGGTACTGGGGGTGCAGGGCACAGTCTGGGGGTACAGGGCGCAGTCGGGGGGCGCTGGAGGTGCAGGGCACAGTCTGGGGGCGCTGGGGGTGCAGGGCACAGTCTGGGGGTACAGGGCGCAGTCTGGAGGTGCTGGGGGCACAGGGCACAGTCTGGGGTTACTGGGGGTGCAGGGCACAGTCTGGGGCTACAGGGCGCAGTCGGGGGGCGCTGGGGGCACAGGGCGCAGTCTGGGGGGTACACGGCGCAGTCTGGGGGCGCCGGGGGCACAGGGCACAGTCTGGGGGCACTGGGGGTACAGGGCGCAGTCTGGAGGTGCTGGGGGCGCAGTCTGAGGGCGCTGGGGGTACAGGGCACAGTCGGGGGTGCTAGGGGCGCAGGGCACAGTCTGGGGGTGCTGGGGGTACAGGGCGCAGTCTGGGGGCGCTAGGGGCACAGGGCGCAGTCTGAGGGCGCTGGGGGAGCAGGGCGCAGTCTGGGGGGTGCTGGGGGTACAGGGCGCAGTCTGGGGGCGCTAGGGGCGCAGGGCACAGTCTGGGGGTGCTGGGGGTGCAGGGCGCAGTCTGGAGGTGCTGGGGGTACAGGGTGCAGTCTGGGGGCGCTGGGGACACGGTGCAGTCTGGGGGTGCTAGGGGCGCAGTCTGAGGGCGCTGGGGGTACAGGGCGCAGTCTGGGGGTACAGGGCACAGTCGGGGGGTGCTAGGGGCGTAGGGCACAGTCTGGGGGTGCTGGGGGTGCAGGGCGCAGTCTGGGGGGTGCTGGGGGTACAGGGCGCAGTCTGGGGGTGCAGGGCGCAGTCTGGAGGTGCTGGGGGTACAGGGTGCAGTCTGGGGGCGCTGGGGACACGGTGCAGTCTGGGGGTGCTAGGGGCGCAGTCTGAGGGCGCTGGGGGTACAGGGCGCAGTCTGGGGGTACAGGGCACAGTCGGGGGGTGCTAGGGGCGTAGGGCACAGTCTGGGGGTGCTGGGGGTGCAGGGCGCAGTCTGGGGGGTGCTGGGGGTACAGGGCGCAGTCTGGGGGTGCAGGGCGCAGTCTGGGGGTGCTGGGGGTACAGGGCGCAGTCTGGGGGTGCTGGGGGCGCAGTCTGAGGGAGCTGGGGGTACAGGGCACAGTCTGGGGGTACAGGGCACAGTCTGGGGGTGCTGGGGGCGCAGTCTGAGGGAGCTGGGGGTACAGGGCACAGTCTGGGGGTACAGGGCACAGTCGGGGGCCGCTAGGGGCGCAGGGCACAGTCTGGGGGTGCTGGGGGCACAGTCTGGGGGTGCTGGGGGTACAGGGCGCAGTCTGGGGGTGCAGGGTGTAGTGTGGGGGTGCTGGGGGCACAGGGCGCAGTCTGGAGGTGCTGGGGGAGCAGGGCGCAGTCTGGGGGGTGCTGGGGGTACAGGGCGCAGTCTGGGGGTGCTAGGGGCGCAGGGCACAGTCTGGGGGTGCTGGGGGTACAGGGTGCAGTCTGGGGGAACTGGGGACACAGGGTGCAGTCTGGGGGCGCTGGGGGTGCAGTCTGAGGGTGCTGGGGGTACAGGGCACAGTCGGGGGGCGCTGGGGGCGCAGGGCGCAGTCTGGGGGGTACACGGCACAGTCTGGGGGCGCTGGGGGCACAGGGCACAGTCTGGGGATGCTGGGGGTTCAGGGCACAGTCTGGGGGTGCAGGGCACAATCTGGGGGCACTGGGGGTACAGGGCGCAGTCTGGAGGTGCTGGGGGCGCAGTCTGAGGGCGCTGGGGGTACAGGGCACAGTCGGGGGTGCTAGGGGCACAGGGCACAGTCTGGGGGTGCTGGGGGTACAGGGCGCAGTCTGGGGGCGCTAGGGGCACAGGGCGCAGTCTGGGGGGTGCTGGGGGTACAGGGCGCAGTCTGGGGGTGCTGGGGGAGCAGGGCGCAGTCTGGGGGGTGCTGGGGGTACAGGGCGCAGTCTGGGGGCGCTAGGGGCACAGGGCGCAGTCTGGGGGGTGCTGGGGGTACAGGGCGCAGTCTGGGATCGCTGGGGGAGCAGGGCGCAGTCTGGGGGGTGCTGGGGGTACAGGGTGCAGTCTGGGGGCGCTAGGGGTGCAGGGCACAGTCTGGGGGTGCTGGGGGTGCAGGGCGCAGTCTGGAGGTGCTGGGGGTACAGGGTGCAGTCTGGGGGCACTGGGGACACAGGGCGCAGTCTGGGGGTGCTGGGGGCGCAGTCTGAGGGCGCTGGGGGTACAGGGCGCAGTCTGGGGGTACAGGGCACAGTCGGGGGGCGCTAGGGGCGTAGGGCACAGTCTGGGGGTGCAGGGGGTGCAGGGCGCAGTCTGGGGGGTGCTGGGGGTACAGGGCGCAATCTGGGGGTGCAGGGCGCAGTCTGGGGGGTTCTGGGGGTACAGGGCACAGTCTGGGGGTGCTGGGGGCGCAGTCTGAGGGAGCTGGGGGTACAGGGCACAGTCTGGGGGTACAGGGCACAGTCGGGGGCGCTAGGGGCGTAGGGCACAGTCTGGGGGTGCTGGGGGTACAGGGCACAGTCTGGGGGTGCAGGGCGCAGTCTGGGGGTGCTGGGGGCACAGGGCGCAGTCTGGAGGTGCTGGGGGTACAGGGCACAGTCTGGGGGCGCTGGGGGAGCAGGGCGCAGTCTGGGGGGTGCTGGGGGTACAGGGCGCAGTCTGGGGGTGCTAGGGGCGCAGGGCACAGTCTGGGGGTGCTGGGGGTACAGGGTGCAGTCTGGGGGCACTGGGGACACAGGGTGCAGTCTGGGGGCGTTGGGGGCGCAGTCTGAGGGCGCTGGGGGTACAGGGCGCAGTCTGGGGGTACAGGGCACAGTCGGGGGGTGCTGGGGGTGCAGGGCGCAGTCTGGGGGGTGCTGGGGGTACAGGGCGCAGTCTGGGGGTGCAGGGCACAGTCTGGGGGGTGCTGGGGGTACAGGGCGCAGTCTGGGGGTGCTGGGGGCGCAGTCTGAGGGCGCTGGGGGTACAGGGCACAGTCTGAGGGCGCTGGGGGTACAGGGCACAGTCTGAGGGTGCTGGGGGTACAGGGCACAGTCTGGGGGTACAGGGCACAATCGAGGGGCGCTAGGGGCACAGGGCACAGTCTGGGGGTGCTGGGGTTACAGGGCACAGTCTGGGGGTGCTGGGGGTACAGGGCAGAGTCTGGGGGTACAGGGCACAGTCGAGGGGCGCTAGGGGCATAGGGTACAGTCTGGGGGTGCTGGGGGTGCAGGGCGCAGTCTGGGGGTGCTGGGGGTACAGGGCGCAGTCTGGGGGTGCAGGGCGCAGTCTGGGGGGTGCTGGGGGTAAAGCGCGCAGTCTGGGGGTGCTGGGGGCGCAGTCTGAGGGAGCTGGGGGTACAGGGCGCAGTCTGTGGGCGCTGGGGGAGCAGGGCGAAGTCTGGGGGGTGCTGGGGTACAGGGCGCAGTCTGGGGGTGCTAGGGGCGCAGGGCACAGTCTGGGGGTGCTGGGGGTACAGGGCACAGTCAGCGGGCGCTGGGGGTACAGGGCGCAGTCTGGGGGCGGTAGGGGCGCAGGGCACAGTCTGGGGGCGCTGGGGGTACAGGGCGCAGTCTGGGGGTACAGGGCACAGTCGAGGGGCGCTAGGGGCACAGGGAACAGTCTGGGGGTGCTGGGGGTACAGGGCGCAGTCTGGGGGCGCTTGGGGCACAGGGCGCAGTCTTGGGGTGCTGGGGCTCAGGGCGCAGTCTGGGGTGACAGGGCGCAGTCTGGGGGCACTGGGGCTCAGGGCGCAGTCTGGGGGTGCTGGGGGTACAGGGCGCAGTCGGGGGGCGCTGGGGGTGCAGGGCACAGTCTGGGGGTGCAGGGCGCAATCTGGGGGTACAGGGCGCAGTCTGGAGGTGCTGAGGGCACAGGGCACAGTCGGGTTACTGGGGGTGCTGGGGGTACAGGGCACAGTCGGGGGGCGCTAGGGGCGTAGGGCACTGTCTGGGGGTGCTGGTGGTGCAGGGCGCAGTCTGGGGCTACAGGGCCCAGTCGGGGGGCGCTGGGGGTGCAGGGCGCAGTCTGGGGGGTACACGGCACAGTCTGGGGGCGCTGGGGGCACAGGGCACAGTCTGGGGGCGCTCGGGGTGCAGGGCACAGTCTGGGGGTGCAGGGCACAATCTGGGGGCACTGGGGGTACAGGGCGCAGTCTGGAGGTGCTGGGGGCACAGTCTGAGGGCGCTGGGGGTACAGGGCACAGTCGGGGGTGCTAGGGGCGCAGGGCACAGTCTGGGGGTGCTGGGGGTACAGGGCGCAGTCTGGGGGCGCTAGGGGCACAGGGCGCAGTCTGGGGGCGCTGGGGGAGCAGGGCGCAGTCTGAGGGGTGCTGGGGGTACAGGGTGCAGTCTGGGGGCGCTGGGGACACAGGGTGCAGTCGGGGTGCTGGGGGCGCAGTCTGAGGGCGCTGGGGGTACAGCGTGCAGTCTGGGGGTACAGGGCACAGTCGGGGGGCGCTAGGGGCGTAGGGCACAATCTGGGGGTGCTGGGGGTGCAGGGCGCAGTCTGGGGGGTTTTGGGGGTACAGGGCGCTGTCTGGGTGTGCAGGGCGCAGTCTGGGGGGTGCTGGGGGTACAGGGCGCAGTCTGGGGGTGCTGGGGGCGCAGTCTGAGGGAGCTGGGGGTACAGGGCACAGTCTGGGGGTACAGGGCACAGTCGGGGGGCGCTAGGGGCGTAGGGCACAGTCTGGGGGTGCTGGGGTTGCAGGGCGCAGTCTGGGGGTGCTGGGCGTGCAGTCTGGGGGCACTGGGGGTACAGGGCACAGTCTGGGGGTGCAGGGCACAGTCTGGAGGTGCTGGGGGTACAGGGCGCAGTCTGGGGGTGCTGGGGGAGCAGGGCGCAGTCTGGGGGGTGCTGGGGATACAGAGCGCAGTCTGGGAGTGCTAGGGGCGCAGGGCACAGTCTGGGGGTGCTGGGGGTACAGGGCGCAGTCTGGGGGTGCAGGGCACAGTCTGGGGGGTGCTGGGGGTACAGGGCGCAGTCTGGGGGTGCTGGGGGCGCAGTCTGAGGGTGCTGGGGGTACAGGGTGCAGTCTGGGGGTACAGGGCACAGTCGGGGGGCGCTAGGGGCATAGGGCACAGTCTGGGGGTGCTGGGGGTGCAGGGCGCAGTCTGGGGGGTGCTGGGGGTACAGGGCGCAGTCTGGGGGTGCAGGGCGCAGTCTGGGGGCACTGGGTGTACAGGGCACAGTCTGGGGGTGCAGGGCGCAGTCTGAGGGGTGCTGGGGGCACAGGGCGCAGTCAGGGGGCGCTGGGGGTGCAGGGTGCAGTCTGGAGGTGCTGGGGGTACAGGGCGCAGTCTGGGGGTGCTGGGGGCACAGTCTGAGGGTGCTGGGGGTACAGGGTGCAGTCTGGGGGTACAGGGCACAGTCGGGGGGCGCTAGGGGCGTAGGGCACAGTCTGGGGGTGCTGGGGGTGCAGGGCGCAGTCTGGGGGGTGCTGGGGGTACAGGGCGCAGGCTGGGGGTGCAGGGCGCAGTCTGGGGGCACTGGGTGTACAGGGCACAGTCTGGGGGTGCAGGGCGCAGTCTGAGGGGTGCTGGGGGCACAGGGCGCAGTCTGGGGGCGCTGGGGGTGCAGGGTGCAGTCTGGAGGTGCTGGGGGTACAGGGCGCAGTCTGAGGGCGCTGGGGGTACAGGGCACAGTCTGGGGGTACAGGGCACAGTCGAGGGGCGCTAGGGGCGCAGGGCACAGTCTGGGGGTGCTGGGGGTACAGGGCACAGTCTGAGGGTGCTGGGGGTACAGGGCGCAGTCTGGGGGTACAGGGCACAGTCGAGGGGCTCTAGGGGCACAGGGCACAGTCTGGGGGTGCTGGGGGTACAGGGCACAGTCTGGAGGTGCTGGGGGTACAGGGCACAGTCTGGGGGTGCAGGGTGCAGTCTGAGGGCGCTGGGGGCTCAGGGCGCAGTCTGGGGGCCCTGGGGCACAGGGCACAGTCTGGGGGTGCTGGGGGCACAGGGCGCAGTCTGGGGTTACTGGGGGTGCAGGGCACAGTCTGGGGGTACAGGGTGCAGTCGGGGGGTGCTGGGGGCACAGGGCGCAGTCTGGGGGGTACACGGCACAGTCTGGAGATGCTGGGGGCACAGGGCGCAGTCTGGGGGGTACTGGGGGTGCAGGGCACAGTCTGCGGGTACAGGGCACAGTCTGGGGGCGCTGGGGGTGCAGGACGCAGTCTGGGGGGTACTGGGGGTGCAGGGCACAGTCTGGGGGTGCTGGGGGCACAGGGCGCAGTCTGGGGTTACTGGGGGTGCAGGGCACAGTCTGGGGGTACAGGGCGCAGTTGGGGGGCGCTGGGGGCACAGTGCGCAGTCTGGGGGGTACACAGCACAATCTGGAGGTGCTGGGGGCACAGGGCGCAGTCTGGGGGGTACTGGGGGTGCAGGGCACAGTCTGGGGGTACAGGGCACAGTCTGGGGGCGCTGGGGGCGCAGGACGCAGTCTGGGGGTGCTGGGGGCACAGGGCGCAGTCTGGGGGCGCTAGGGGCACAGGGTGCAGTCGGGGGCGCAGGGCACAGTCTGGGGGCGCTGGGGGCTCAGGGCGCAGTCTGGGGGGTACTGGGGGTGCAGGGCACAGTCTGGGGGTACAGGGCGCAGTCTGGGGGCACTGGGGCTGCAGGGCACAGTCTGGGGGTGCAGATGGGGTCACAGGGCACAGTCTGGGGGTGCTGGGGGTGCAGGGCGCAGTCTGGGGTTACTGGGGGTGCAGGGCGCAGTCTGGGGGCGCTGGGGGTACAGGGCGCAGTCTGGGGTTACTGGGGGTGCAGGGCGTAGCCTGGGGGCGCTGCTCCGATGTGGGCCACAGCAGCTCCATGCACAGCGCCGTCTTACCGCTGCCGGCCCCCCCCGTGAGCAGCAGCCCCCCGGCCTGTCCCACGCCAGCCCCCGCGCCAGCCGCTGCAGCGCCCACTCCCGGCAGTGGAAGGGTTTGCCCTGCAGCAGGCTCTCCCCCCCCGCCATGCTGCCCCACGCCGGGCCCAGATCCGGGCAGCCGCGCCCTGGCCACCGTGTTCCGCGGGGGCAGCACGGCCGGGCGCGGGCAGACCTGTGGGGGGACAGGAGACTTCACCCAGCGATGCCACGACTGCCCAAGTGTGCCCCTGCCACCGCCCCACGCCCACCCTGCCACGGCCCCACGCCCACCCACCATGCCCGTCCCCTGCCCTACCATGGTGCCATCTGCCCTGCCACGGCCCCACCCCCACCCCCAACCCGCCACAGTGTCATCTGCCCTGCCACGGCCCCACGCCCACGTCCCACACCCCCCACGCCTATCCCCTGCCCTGCCATGGTGCTGCCTGCCCTGCCACGGCCCCACCCCCACCCCCACCCCCTACCCCGCCACGGTGTCATCTGCCCTGCCACGGCCCCACGCCCACCCTGCCATGGCCCCACCCCCACGCCCATTCCCTGCCCCACCACGGTGCCATAGAATCATAGAATCATAGAATCACAGACTATCAGGGTTGGAAGGGACCCCAGAAGGTCATCTAGTCCAACCCCCTGCTCGAAGCAGGACCAATTCCCAGTTAAATCATCCCAGCCAGGGCTTTGTCAAGCCTGACCTTAAAAACCTCTAAGGAAGGAGATTCTACCACCTCCCTAGGTAACGCATTCCAGTGTTTCACCACCCTCTTAGTGAAAAAGTTTTTCCTAATATCCAATCTAAACCCCACCCCACTGCAGCTTGAGACCATTACTCCTTGTTCTGTCCTCTTCTACCACTGAGAATAGTCTAGAGCCATCCTCTCTGGAACCACCTCTCAGGTAGTTGAAAGCAGCTATCAAATCCCCCCCTCATTCTTCTCTTCTGCAGACGAAACAATCCCAGTTCCCTCAGCCTCTCCTCATAACTCATGTGTTCCAGTCCCCTAATCATTTTTGTTGCCCTTCGCTGGACTCTCTCCAATTTATCCACATCCTTCTTGTAGTGTGGGGTCCAAAACTGGACACAGTACTCCAGATGAGGCCTCACCAATGCCTAATAGAGGGAAATGATCACGTCCCTCAATCTGCTGGCAATGCCCCTACTTATACATCCCAAAATGCCATTGGCCTTCTTGGCAACAAGGGCACACTGCTGGCTCATATCCAGCTTCTCGTCCACTGTCACCCCTAGGTCCTTTTCCGCAGAACTGCTGCCTAGCCATTCGGTCCCTAGTCTGTAGCGGTGCATTGGGTTCTTCCGTCCTAAGTGCAGGACCCTGCACTTATCCTTATTGAACCTCATCAGATTTCTTTTGGCCCAATCCTCCAATTTGTCTAGGTCCCTCTGTATCCTATCCCTGCCCTCCAGCGTATCTACCACTCCTCCCAGTTTAGTGTCATCCGCAAATTTGCTGAGAGTGCAATCCACACCATCCTCCAGATCATTTATGAAGATATTGAACAAAACTGACCCCAGGACCTACCCCTGGGTCACTCCACTTGATACCGGCTGCCAACTAGACATGGAGCCATTGATCACTACCCGTTGAGCCCGACAATCTAGCCAGCTTTCTACCCACCTTATAGTGCATTCATCCAGCCCATACTTCCTTAACTTGCTGACAAGAATACTGTGGGAGACCGTGTCAAAAGCTTTGCTAAAGTCAAGGAATAACATGTCCACTGCTTTTCCCTCATCCACAGAGCCAGTTACCTCATCATAGAAGGCGATTAGATTAGTCAGGCATGACCTTCCCTTGGTGAATCCATGCTGGCTGTTCCTGATCACTTTCCTCTCCTCTAAGTGCTTCAGAATTGATTCTTTGAGGACCTGCTCCATGATTTTTCCGGGGACTGAATTGAGGCTGACTGGCCTGTAGTTCCCCAGGTTCTCTTCTTTCTCCACAGAGGGCTGGTCACCTCCTCCCCATGCTGTGATGCCCAGTGCAGCAGTCTGGGAGCTGACCTTGTTCGTGAAGACAGAGGCAAAAAAAGCATTGAGCACATTAGCTTTTCCCACATCCTCTGTCACTAGGTTGCCTCCCTCATTCAGTAAGGGGCCCACACTTTCCTTGACTTTCTTCTTGTCGCCAACATACCTGAAGAAACCCTTCTTGTTACTCTTCACATCTCTGGCTAGCTGCAGCTCCAGGTGCGATTTGGCCTTCCTGATAACATTCCTACATGCCCGAGCTACATTTTTATACTCTTCCCTGGTCATATGTCCAACCTTCCACTTCTTGTAAGCTTCTTTTTTATGCTTAAGATCTGCTAGGATTTCACCGTTAAGCCAAGCTGGTCGCCTGCCATATTTACTATTCTTTCGACACATCGAAAAGACCCCATCTGCCCTGCCACGGCCCCACGCCCACCCCCACCCCCTACCCCGCCATGGTGCCATCTACCCTGCGATGGCCCCATGCCCACCTCCCACACCCACCACGCCCACCCCCTGCCCTGCCACGGTGCTGCCTGCTCTGCCACGGCCCCATGCCCACCCCACACGCTGCCGCCTGCCCTGCCCTCCCCTTCTTTTCTACGCTGAGAAATCCCAGTCTGATTAATCTCTCCTCATACAGAAGCTTTTCCAGACCCCTCATCGTTTCTGTTGCCCTTTTCTGAACCTTTTCCAATATATCATTCTTGAGACGGGGCGACCACATCTGCGCGCAGTATTCAAGCTGTGGGTGGACCAGGGATTTCTAGAGAGGGAACACGACGTTTTCCATCTCATTATCTCTCCCTTTCCTAATGATCCCCAGCACTCTGTTCGCTTTTTGGCTGCTGCTGCCCATTGAGTGGATGCTTTCAGAGAACTGCCCACAATGACTCCAAGATCTCTCGCGAGTGGTAACAGCTAATTCAGACCCCATCATTGTATAGTATACTTGGGATGATGTTTTCCCATGTGCATTACTTTGCATTTATCAACATTGAATTTCATCTGCCATTCTGTTGTCCAGTCACCCAGTTTTGAGAGACCCTTTTGTAACTCTTCGCAGTCTGTCTGAGACTTAACTATTTTGATTAATTTTGTAACATCTGCAAAGTTTGCCACCTCACAGTTTACCCCTTTTTCCAGATCGTTTATGAATATGTTGAATAGGACTGGGCCCAGGACAGACCCCTGGAGGACACCACTATTCACCTCTCTCCATTCTGAAAACTGACCATTGATTCCTACCCTTTGTTTCCTCTTTTAACCAGTTACTGATCCACGAGAGAACCTTCCCTCTTATCCCATGACAGCTTACTTTGCTTAGTCTCTAAGGTGCCACAAGTACTCCTCATTCTTTTACTTTGCTTAAGAGCCTTTGGTGTGGGGCCTTGTCAAAGGCTTTCTGAAAATGTACGCTAGATCCACTGGATCCCCTTTGTCCACATGCTTGTTGACCCCCTTAAAGAATTCTAGCAGATTGGTGAGGCATGATTTCCCTTTGCAAAAACCATGTTGACTCTTCCCCAACAAATTATGTTCATCTCTATGTCTGACAATTTTGTTCTTTACGATAGTTTCAACCAGTTTGCCTGCTACTGAAGTGAGGCTTACCAGCCTGTAATTGCCGGGATCACCTCTGGAGCCCTTTTTAAAAATTGGTGTCACATTAGCTATCCTCCAGCCATCTGGGACAGAAGCTGATTTAAATGATAGGTTAGAAACTACAGTTAGTAGTCCTGCAATTTCACATTTGAGTTCCTTCAGAACTCTTGGGTGAATCCCATCTGGTCCTGGTGACTTATTACTGTTTAGTTTATCAATTTGTTCCCAAATCTTCTCTAATGACACCTCAATCTGGGACAGTTCCGCAGATCTGTCACCTAAAAAGAACGGCTCAGGTTTGGGAATCTCCCTCATATCCTCGGCCGTGAAGACCGACGCAAAGAGTTCAGGGAGTTTCTCCGAAGTGGCCTTATCGTCCTTGAGTCTCCTCCTGCAGCTCGCTCCTTGTTTAACGGCTTCCTGCTTCTGATGCACGTAAACAATCACTGCTGCTTCCAGCTACTTGCTCTTGGAATTGTGCCCTGGCCCCCGAGTCACAGACCTACAATCCTAGAGCTGCCCGGCCCCGCCCTCCCCGCCACACAGCGCCCGCTGCCCCGTCTACCTCCCCCTCCCCCGCGGCTCCACCTTCCCTCCCATGCCCCTCCCCCTCCCCCACCTCGTCTACCTCCCCCCACGGCTCCCCCTCCCCTGCCCCGCCACGCCCCTGCCCCTCCCGCGCCATGTCCCTCCCCCTCCCCACCACACCCCCCCCATGGCTCCCCCTCCCCCTCCATGCCCCTGCCCCTCCCCCACCACACCCCTGCCCCTCCCCCGCCCTGTCTACCTCCCCCTCCCCGCCACACCCCCCCCATGGCTCCCCCTCCCCCTCCATGCCCCTGCCCCTCCCCCGCCCTGTCTACCTCCCCCTCCCCCGTAGCTCCCCCCCCTCCCCTATGGCTCCCCCTCCCCCTCCACGCCCCTGCCCCTCCCCTGCCTTGTCTACCTCCCCCTCCCCTCCCCCACCGACCTCCCCATCCCCTGCAGCTCCCCCCTCCCCCGCCACGCCCCTCCCCCATGTCTCCCCCTCCACCTCCACGCCCCTGCCCCTCCCCCACCCCATCTACCTCCCCCTCCCCCTCCACGCTGTGAGGATGTGACTCAGCAGGGAGGGGGGGGTGTTGACCTGGGAATGTGCCCTGGGGAGGGGAGACCTGAGAGCCTGTCCCCTGAGCCAGGAGGGGGAGGGGGAGGTGACACCTCTGCCCAGGAATGTGAAGACAGGCTGCAGGAGAGAGCCTGCTGGGGGGGTTTAGTTCCAGTTTGGGGCTGGGTGGAGGATCGCAGGGAACCCCAGGGCTGGGGTCTGAGCTCCCTGCTCCTCCAGAAGGACTTGACTGAGGGGTCCTGGCTGTACCCACAAGCTCTGTTTTGGACTGTGTTCCTGTTGTCCAATAAACCTTCTGTTTTACTGGCTGGCTGAGAGTCTCAGTGAATCCCAGGAAGAGGGGTGCAGGGCCTGGACTCCCCCACACTCCGTGATAGAACTCAAATATGAAATTGCAGAACTATTAATCGTGGTTTGTAACCTGTCCTTTAAATCAGCTACTGTACCCAGTGACTGGAAGATAGCTAATGTAACGCCAATATTTAAGAAGGGCTCTAGAGGTGATCCCGGCAATTACAGACCGGTAAGTCTAACGTCAGTACTGGGCAAATTAGTTGAAACCATTATTTGACTATTGGGTAATGTAATCAAAATCACTAAAGGATGGCAGAGGTTTCTTTTGGAACTTAACTTGGCTGCCCCTAGTTGTGTCTAGTTGTACAAGATGGAAGTGTAATCGGGGTACAGTTGTGTAAAAAAGAGTAATCACAGTGCAAGGGATGTTAGGCAAAACAGAATTTTGTGTGTGTGCACAGGTAAAAGAAAAGGAAAAGGGGAGGAATGATGGGAACACTGAGCCTTGAGATGGCTCTGGGGGATTAGATTGTTGCTTTGGTGGGTTCTGCATGAAAACTCTGTAGGCACGGGGGAGGCAGTTATACCTTGTGTAAAATTAATTTGGCTAATATGATGTTATGGAGGTTAAACTATATGGAAGGAATTTGCATTTTCCCAGGACATGTGCAGTGTATATTGGAAAAGGAGTAAAAGAAATGCAAATAAAACATGGTACTTCATTAAAATCCTAATAGGGCTCCAAAGGAGCCACAATAGGTTGTGCTTTCTTTTTCAGATCGCTGTGTTTTGGAGCAGGAGATGAAAGTGGAAAGTAATCAGAACTCTGGTGGAAGTAAAACGCTTCCCTTTTAAGACAGTGTCTGAGCTGCTAACAGCTTTGGATCCAAAAGCAAGCTAGTAATCCTCTGTGTGTAAATGCAAATTACCTAGCTGATGGGCACAAAGGAGCTGCAAATAACTGAATACATCTGGTCAGCAAACAAGCTACTAGAAGACTCAGATTATGGCCCTTCAGGAAAGGGAGGTGAAAAAAAACAAGTCAAGCCTGAAAATAAGGGGGACAGGTTAACCTTAAGGGGTGTGGGTGGGGGTGTGGGTGGGGGTGGGCATGGGCATGTGGGTAAGGGAGATGGGAACAGGGAATGGGGGTAAGAAAATTGGAATCATGTTTTGCTAAAGGGGGAAATGGGAACAGGGAATGGGAGTAAGTGGGCCCCTTACTGAATGAGGGAGGCAACCTAGTGACAGAGGATGTGGAAAAAGCTAATGTACTCAATGCTTTTTTTGCCTCTGTTTTCACTAACAAGGTCAGCTCCCAGACTGCTACGCTGGGCATCACAAAATGGGGAAGAGATGGACAGCCCTCTGTGGAGATAGAGGTGGTTAGGGACTATTTAGAAAAGCTGGACGTGCACAAGTCCATGGGGCCGGACGAGTTGCATCCGAGAGTGCTGAAGGAACTGGCGGCTGTGATTGCAGAGCCATTGGCCATTATCTTTGAAAACTCGTGGCGAACCGGGGAAGTCCCGGATGACTGGAAAAAGGCTAATGTAGTGCCAATCTTTAAAAAAGGGAAGAAGGAGGATCCTGGGAACTACAGGCCAGTCAGCCTCACTTCAGTCCCTGGAAAAATCATGGAGCAGGTCCTCAAAGAATCAATCCTGAAGCACTTGCATGAGAGGAAAGTGATCAGGAACAGCCAGCATGGATTCACCAAGGGAAGGTCATGCCTGACTAATCTAATCGCCTTCTATGATGAGATTACTGGTTCTGTGGATGAAGGGAAAGCAGTGGATGTATTGTTTCTTGACTTTAGCAAAGCTTTTGACACGGTCTCCCACAGTATTCTTGTCAGCAAGTTAAGGAAGTATGGGCTGGATGAATGCACTACAAGGTGGGTAGAAAGCTGGCTAGATTGTCAAGCTCAACGGGTAGTGATCAATGGCTCCATGTCTAGTTGGCAGCCGGTATCAAGTGGAGTGCCCCAAGGGTCGGTCCTGGGGCCGGTTTTGTTCAATATCTTCATAAATGATCTGGAGGATGGTGTGGATTGCACTCTCAGCAAATTTGCGGATGACACTAAACTGGGAGGAGT
Organism: Caretta caretta; assembly: GCF_965140235.1. NCBI lineage: Eukaryota > Metazoa > Chordata > Testudines > Cheloniidae > Caretta > Caretta caretta. The sequence goes on from NC_134206.1 coordinate 934,223, forward strand.
GGTAGATACGCTGGAGGGGAGGGATAGGATACAGAAGGACCTAGACAAATTGGAGGATTGGGCCAAAAGAAATCTGATGAGGTTCAATAAGGATAAGTGCAGGGTCCTGCACTTAGGACGGAAGAACCCAATGCACAGCTACAGACTAGGGACCGAATGGCTAGGCAGCAGTTCTGCGGAAAAGGACCTAGGGGTGACAGTGGACGAGAAGCTGGATATGAGTCAGCAGTGTGCCCTTGTTGCCAAGAAGGCCAATGGCATTTTGGGATGTATAAGTAGGGGCATAGCGAGCAGATCGAGGGACGTGATCGTTCCCCTCTATTCGACATTGGTGAGGCCTCATCTGGAGTACTGTGTCCAGTTTTGGGTCCCCCACTACAAGAAGGATGTGGATAAATTGGAGAGAGTCCAGCGAAGGGCAACAAAAATGATTAGGGGTCTGGAACACATGAGTTATGAGGAGAGGCTGAGGGAGCTGGGATTGTTTAGCCTGCAGAAGAGAAGAATGAGGGGGGATTTGATAGCTGCTTTCAACTACCTGAAAGGGGGTTCCAAAGAGGATGGCTCTAGACTGTTCTCAGTGGTAGCAGATGACAGAACGAGGAGTAATGGTCTCAAGCTGCAGTGGGGGAGGTTTAGATTGGATATTAGGAAAAACTTTTTCACTAAGAGGGTGGTGAAACACTGGAATGCGTTACCTAGGGAGGTGGTAGAATCTCCTTCCTTAGAGGTTTTTAAGGTCAGGCTTGACAAAGCCCTGGCTGGGATGATTTAACTGGGAATTGGTCCTGCTTTTGAGCAGGGGGTTGGACTAGATGACCTTCTGGGGTCCCTTCCAACCCTTATATTCTATGATTCTATGATTCTATGAGTAAGGAAGTTGGAATCATGTTTGGCTAAGGGTAGAAATGGGAACAGGGACACAGGTGTAAGGCTTTGTGGTGTCAGAGCTGGGAAGGGGGATACTAAGGAAGGAAACTGGAATCATGCTTGCTGGAAGTTCACCCCAATAAACATCGAATTGTTTGCACCTTTGGACTTCGGGTATTGTTGCTCTCTGTTCATGCGAGAAGGACCAGGGAAGTAAGTGGGTGAAGGAATAAGCCCCCGCATTTGCTCCAACCCCTCAGACAGAGACAAACACCTACAAGATCTCTGCCAAGCTTTCTTACAACTACAATACCCACCTGCAGAAGTAAAGAAACAGATTGATAGAGCCAGAAGAGTTCCCAGAAGTCACCTACTACAGGACAGGCCTAACAAAGAAAATAACAGAACGCCACTAGCCGTCACCTTCAGCCCCCAACTAAAACCCCTCCAACGCATTATTAAGGATCTACAACCTATCCTAAAGGATGACCCAACACTCTCACAAGTCTTGGGAGACAGGCCAGTCCTTGCCTACAGACAGCCCCGCAACCTGAAGCAAATACTCACCAACAACCACATACCACACAACAGAACCACTAACCCAGGAACTTATCCTTGCAACAAAGCCCGTTGCCAATTGTGCCCACATATCTATTCAGGGGACACCATCACAGGGCCTAATAACATCAGCCACACTATCAGAGGCTCGTTCACCTGCACATCCACCAATGTGATATATGCCATCATGTGCCAGCAATGCCCCTCTGCCATGTACATTGGTCAAACTGGACAGTCTCTACGTAAAAGAATAAATGGACACAAATCAGATGTCAAGAATTATAACATTCATAAACCAGTCGGAGAACACTTCAATCTCTCTGGTCACGCAATCACAGACATGAAGGTCGCTATCTTAAAACAAAAAAACTTCAAATCCAGACTCCAGCGAGAAACTGCTGAATTGGAATTCATTTGCAAATTGGATACTATTAATTTAGGCTTAAATAGAGACTGGGAGTGGCTAAGTCATTATGCAAGGTAGCCTGTTTCCTCTTGTTTTTTCCTACCCCCCCCCCCCCAGATGTTCTGGTTTAACTTGGATTTAAACTTGGAGAGTGGTCAGTTTAGATGAGCTATTACCAGCAGGAGAGTGAGTTTGTGTGTGTATGGGGGTGGGGGGGATGTGAGAAAACCTGGATCTATGCAGGAAATAGCCCGACTTGATTATGTGAAGAGTTGTCACTTTGGATGGGCTATCACCAGCAGGAGAGTGAATTTGTGTGGGGGGGTGGAGGGTGAGAAAACCTGGATTTGTGCTGGAAATGGCCCACCTGATGATCACTTTAGATAAGCTATTACCAGCAGGACAGTGGGGTGGGAGGAGGTATTTTTTCATATTCTCTGTGTGTATATAAAGTCTGCTGCAGTTTCCACGGTAAACATCTGATGAAGTGAGCTGTAGCTCACGAAAGCTCATGCTCAAATAAATTGGTTAGTCTCTAAGGTGCCACAAGTCCTCCTTTTCTTTTTGCGAATACAGACTAACACGGCTGTTCCTCTGAAACTAATCTGACTGTCCACCGGGTGCAGACAGGGTCGCACCCGCCGATAAGATGCTCCCCCTTCCGAGTCACAGGGAAAACTGCTCAGGACCTGGAAAGAGAGGTCTGGGACATGCTGGCTTTGGGGGTGATCCAGCCATCGGCCAGCCCGTGGGCGTCGCCAGTGGTGCTGGTCCCCAAAAAGGACGGGTCGGTCCGGTTCTGCGTGGACTATCGGAAGCTCAATGCCATCACTGTATCGGATGCCTACCCCATGCCCAGGCCTGACGAGCTCCTAGATAAGCTGGGAGGAGCTCGGTACCTCACCACCATGGGCCTTACAAAGGGCTACTGGCAAGTGCCGCTGGATGCAGATGCCCGGCTGAAATCAGCCTTTATCACCCCTCTGGGGCTCTATGAGTTCCTGACCCTGCCTTTCGGCCTCAAGGGAGCGCCGGCCACCTTCCAGCGCCTAGTGGACCAGCTCCTGAGGGGGATGGAGAGTTTTGCCGTGGTGTATATTGATGACATCTGTGTCTTTAGCCAGACCTAGGAGGACCACGTGTCCCAGGTTAGACAAGTGCTGGACCGACTCCAGGGGGCTGGGCTGACTGTAAAAGCGGAGAAGTGCAAGGTGGGGATGGCGGAAGTATCTTACCTGGGCCATCGGGTGGGGAGCGGCCGCCTAAAGCCGGAACCAGCTAAGGTGGAGGGGATCAGAGACTGGCCCGCTCCCCACACCAAAAAGCAGGTCCAAGCCTTTATTGGGATGGCAGGATACTACCGAAGATTTGTGCCCCACTTTAGCGCCATAGCCACCCCCATCACTGAGCTATGCAAGAAGGGGAAGCCAGACAAGGTGGTCTGGACCGAGCAGCGCCAGGAGGCTTTCCGGGCGCTGAAGGAGGCCCTGGTCAGTGGCCCAGTCCTGGCAAACCCAGACTTTGACAAGGCCTTTGTGGTGTTCACCGACGCCTCCGACACAGGACTGGGGGCGGTGTTGATGCAGGAGGATGAAAAGGGGGAGAGACACCCCATCGTGTACCTGAGCAAGAAGTTGCTACCCCGGGAGGAACACTACGCGGCCATCGAGAAGGAGTGCCTGGCCATGGTGTGGGCCCTCAAGAAACTAGAGCCCTATCTCTTCGGGCGGCACTTCACCGTGTACACCGACCACTCGCCCCTGACCTGGCTGCACCAGATGAAAGGAGCCAACGCCAAGCTCCTGAGGTGGAGCCTGCTCCTGCAGGATTACGACATGGACGTGGTCCACGTGAAGGGACCAGTGCGGCACCAGGGGGCGCTGTGCTGTGGGGCAGGGGCTCAGCAGGGGGCGCTCTCCCCGGCAGTCGGGGGGGGGCCCAGTGCGGCACCAGGGGGCGCTGTGCTGTGGGGCAGGGGCTCAGCAGGGGGCGCTCTCCCCGGCAGTCCGGGGGGGGCCCAGTGCGGCACCAGGGGGCGCTGTGCTGTGGGGCAGGGGCTCAGCAGGGGGCGCTCTCCCCGGCAGTCGGGGGGGGGGGGCCCAGTGCGGCACCAGGGGGCGCTGTGCTGTGGGGCAGGGGCTCAGCAGCTGGGAGATGGGCGCAGGTTCCCAGGGCTGGCGCCAGGGCTGGGAACGGGAAACTTGTGGTTCACCTCATCACGGAGAGATGGCAACTCCTGTAGCCTCGCGACCCCCAGCGCCACGGGTCAGCACCCCCCACCCCACTCCCTGCATCCCTGCCCCCTGCTGACCCCCCACCGCACCCCCTGCTGCCCAGTGCCCCCCACTGAGCGCGCCCCCCCTGAAGCCCGCCTGACTGAGCCCTCACCCCGCCCTCTGCAGCCCACTCCCCTGCCCTGCCCCCCAGAGGCACAGGGGGACGCTGGGCCAGCTCGGGGGGGGGGCCAGGCCCGCAGCTCTGTGGGGCGGGGCCGTGACGCTGGTGCCAGAGGCTGGTTCCGGCCCGTCGGGCCCTGACCTGCCGGCGCTGGGCCTGGGGCCGGTTTCCTGGGGACCGGACCTTGGCAGTGGCCCCCGTTCCCGGCCCTGCCCGCGGGTATCGCTTCCCCGAGCGGGCAGGGCGAGGCCTGGCAAAGGGCGGCTCCCGCTCCAGCCCATCCCTGCTCTGCTGCCCGCACGGGCCCGGAGCTGGCCAGCGCCCACAAGCCTGGGGCAGGGAACCAGAGAGGGCGGGACCCCTCCGGGAAAGGGGTGCCGGGGATGTGTGAGGGGCACCGGCGGGGCTGGGGGGAACAGGGGGCTGCGGGTCGGGAGTGAGGGGCACCGGCAGAGGTAGGGGGGCAGGGCTGAGGGGGGGGCTGCTGGTTTTGTTCAATATCTTCATAAATGATCTGGAGGATGGTGTGGATTGCACTCTCAGCAAATTTGCGGATGACACTAAACTGGGAGGAGTGGTAGATACGCTGGAGGGGAGGGATAGGATACAGAAGGACCTAGACAAATTGGAGGATTGGGCCAAAAGAAATCTGATGAGGTTCAATAAGGATAAGTGCAGGGTCCTGCACTTAGGACGGAAGAACCCAATGCACAGCTACAGACTAGGGACCGAATGGCTAGGCAGCAGTTCTGCGGAAAAGGACCTAGGGGTGACAGTGGACGAGAAGCTGGATATGAGTCAGCAGTGTGCCCTTGTTGCCAAGAAGGCCAATGGCATTTTGGGATGTATAAGTAGGGGCATAGCGAGCAGATCGAGGGACGTGATCGTTCCCCTCTATTCGACATTGGTGAGGCCTCATCTGGAGTACTGTGTCCAGTTTTGGGTCCCCCACTACAAGAAGGATGTGGATAAATTGGAGAGAGTCCAGCGAAGGGCAACAAAAATGATTAGGGGTCTGGAACACATGAGTTATGAGGAGAGGCTGAGGGAGCTGGGATTGTTTAGCCTGCAGAAGAGAAGAATGAGGGGGGATTTGATAGCTGCTTTCAACTACCTGAAAGGGGGTTCCAAAGAGGATGGCTCTAGACTGTTCTCAGTGGTAGCAGATGACAGAACGAGGAGTAATGGTCTCAAGCTGCAGTGGGGGAGGTTTAGATTGGATATTAGGAAAAACTTTTTCACTAAGAGGGTGGTGAAACACTGGAATGCGTTACCTAGGGAGGTGGTAGAATCTCCTTCCTTAGAGGTTTTTAAGGTCAGGCTTGACAAAGCCCTGGCTGGGATGATTTAACTGGGAATTGGTCCTGCTTTTGAGCAGGGGGTTGGACTAGATGACCTTCTGGGGTCCCTTCCAACCCTTATATTCTATGATTCTATGATTCTATGAGTAAGGAAGTTGGAATCATGTTTGGCTAAGGGTAGAAATGGGAACAGGGACACAGGTGTAAGGCTTTGTGGTGTCAGAGCTGGGAAGGGGGATACTAAGGAAGGAAACTGGAATCATGCTTGCTGGAAGTTCACCCCAATAAACATCGAATTGTTTGCACCTTTGGACTTCGGGTATTGTTGCTCTCTGTTCATGCGAGAAGGACCAGGGAAGTAAGTGGGTGAAGGAATAAGCCCCCGCATTTGCTCCAACCCCTCAGACAGAGACAAACACCTACAAGATCTCTGCCAAGCTTTCTTACAACTACAATACCCACCTGCAGAAGTAAAGAAACAGATTGATAGAGCCAGAAGAGTTCCCAGAAGTCACCTACTACAGGACAGGCCTAACAAAGAAAATAACAGAACGCCACTAGCCGTCACCTTCAGCCCCCAACTAAAACCCCTCCAACGCATTATTAAGGATCTACAACCTATCCTAAAGGATGACCCAACACTCTCACAAGTCTTGGGAGACAGGCCAGTCCTTGCCTACAGACAGCCCCGCAACCTGAAGCAAATACTCACCAACAACCACATACCACACAACAGAACCACTAACCCAGGAACTTATCCTTGCAACAAAGCCCGTTGCCAATTGTGCCCACATATCTATTCAGGGGACACCATCACAGGGCCTAATAACATCAGCCACACTATCAGAGGCTCGTTCACCTGCACATCCACCAATGTGATATATGCCATCATGTGCCAGCAATGCCCCTCTGCCATGTACATTGGTCAAACTGGACAGTCTCTACGTAAAAGAATAAATGGACACAAATCAGATGTCAAGAATTATAACATTCATAAACCAGTCGGAGAACACTTCAATCTCTCTGGTCACGCAATCACAGACATGAAGGTCGCTATCTTAAAACAAAAAAACTTCAAATCCAGACTCCAGCGAGAAACTGCTGAATTGGAATTCATTTGCAAATTGGATACTATTAATTTAGGCTTAAATAGAGACTGGGAGTGGCTAAGTCATTATGCAAGGTAGCCTGTTTCCTCTTGTTTTTTCCTACCCCCCCCCCCCCAGATGTTCTGGTTTAACTTGGATTTAAACTTGGAGAGTGGTCAGTTTAGATGAGCTATTACCAGCAGGAGAGTGAGTTTGTGTGTGTATGGGGGTGGGGGGGATGTGAGAAAACCTGGATCTATGCAGGAAATAGCCCGACTTGATTATGTGAAGAGTTGTCACTTTGGATGGGCTATCACCAGCAGGAGAGTGAATTTGTGTGGGGGGGTGGAGGGTGAGAAAACCTGGATTTGTGCTGGAAATGGCCCACCTGATGATCACTTTAGATAAGCTATTACCAGCAGGACAGTGGGGTGGGAGGAGGTATTTTTTCATATTCTCTGTGTGTATATAAAGTCTGCTGCAGTTTCCACGGTAAACATCTGATGAAGTGAGCTGTAGCTCACGAAAGCTCATGCTCAAATAAATTGGTTAGTCTCTAAGGTGCCACAAGTCCTCCTTTTCTTTTTGCGAATACAGACTAACACGGCTGTTCCTCTGAAACTAATCTGACTGTCCACCGGGTGCAGACAGGGTCGCACCCGCCGATAAGATGCTCCCCCTTCCGAGTCACAGGGAAAACTGCTCAGGACCTGGAAAGAGAGGTCTGGGACATGCTGGCTTTGGGGGTGATCCAGCCATCGGCCAGCCCGTGGGCGTCGCCAGTGGTGCTGGTCCCCAAAAAGGACGGGTCGGTCCGGTTCTGCGTGGACTATCGGAAGCTCAATGCCATCACTGTATCGGATGCCTACCCCATGCCCAGGCCTGACGAGCTCCTAGATAAGCTGGGAGGAGCTCGGTACCTCACCACCATGGGCCTTACAAAGGGCTACTGGCAAGTGCCGCTGGATGCAGATGCCCGGCTGAAATCAGCCTTTATCACCCCTCTGGGGCTCTATGAGTTCCTGACCCTGCCTTTCGGCCTCAAGGGAGCGCCGGCCACCTTCCAGCGCCTAGTGGACCAGCTCCTGAGGGGGATGGAGAGTTTTGCCGTGGTGTATATTGATGACATCTGTGTCTTTAGCCAGACCTAGGAGGACCACGTGTCCCAGGTTAGACAAGTGCTGGACCGACTCCAGGGGGCTGGGCTGACTGTAAAAGCGGAGAAGTGCAAGGTGGGGATGGCGGAAGTATCTTACCTGGGCCATCGGGTGGGGAGCGGCCGCCTAAAGCCGGAACCAGCTAAGGTGGAGGGGATCAGAGACTGGCCCGCTCCCCACACCAAAAAGCAGGTCCAAGCCTTTATTGGGATGGCAGGATACTACCGAAGATTTGTGCCCCACTTTAGCGCCATAGCCACCCCCATCACTGAGCTATGCAAGAAGGGGAAGCCAGACAAGGTGGTCTGGACCGAGCAGCGCCAGGAGGCTTTCCGGGCGCTGAAGGAGGCCCTGGTCAGTGGCCCAGTCCTGGCAAACCCAGACTTTGACAAGGCCTTTGTGGTGTTCACCGACGCCTCCGACACAGGACTGGGGGCGGTGTTGATGCAGGAGGATGAAAAGGGGGAGAGACACCCCATCGTGTACCTGAGCAAGAAGTTGCTACCCCGGGAGGAACACTACGCGGCCATCGAGAAGGAGTGCCTGGCCATGGTGTGGGCCCTCAAGAAACTAGAGCCCTATCTCTTCGGGCGGCACTTCACCGTGTACACCGACCACTCGCCCCTGACCTGGCTGCACCAGATGAAAGGAGCCAACGCCAAGCTCCTGAGGTGGAGCCTGCTCCTGCAGGATTACGACATGGACGTGGTCCACGTGAAGGGACCAGTGCGGCACCAGGGGGCGCTGTGCTGTGGGGCAGGGGCTCAGCAGGGGGCGCTCTCCCCGGCAGTCGGGGGGGGGCCCAGTGCGGCACCAGGGGGCGCTGTGCTGTGGGGCAGGGGCTCAGCAGGGGGCGCTCTCCCCGGCAGTCGGGGGGGGGCCCAGTGCGGCACCAGGGGGCGCTGTGCTGTGGGGCAGGGGCTCAGCAGGGGGCGCTCTCCCCGGCAGTCGGGGGGGGGGGCCCAGTGCGGCACCAGGGGGCGCTGTGCTGTGGGGCAGGGGCTCAGCAGCTGGGAGATGGGCGCAGGTTCCCAGGGCTGGCGCCAGGGCTGGGAACGGGAAACTTGTGGTTCACCTCATCACGGAGAGATGGCAACTCCTGTAGCCTCGCGACCCCCAGCGCCACGGGTCAGCACCCCCCACCCCACTCCCTGCATCCCTGCCCCCTGCTGACCCCCCACCGCACCCCCTGCTGCCCAGTGTCCCCCACTGAGCGCGCCCCCCCTGAAGCCCGCCTGACTGAGCCCTCACCCCGCCCTCTGCAGCCCACTCCCCTGCCCTGCCCCCCAGAGGCACAGGGGGACGCTGGGCCAGCTCGGGGGGGGGGCCAGGCCCGCAGCTCTGTGGGGCGGGGCCGTGACGCTGGTGCCAGAGGCTGGTTCCGGCCCGTCGGGCCCTGACCTGCCGGCGCTGGGCCTGGGGCCGGTTTCCTGGGGACCGGACCTTGGCAGTGGCCCCCGTTCCCGGCCCTGCCCGCGGGTATCGCTTCCCCGAGCGGGCAGGGCGAGGCCTGGCAAAGGGCGGCTCCCGCTCCAGCCCATCCCTGCTCTGCTGCCCGCACGGGCCCGGAGCTGGCCAGCGCCCACAAGCCTGGGGCAGGGAACCAGAGAGGGCGGGACCCCTCCGGGAAAGGGGTGCCGGGGATGTGTGAGGGGCACCGGCGGGGCTGGGGGGAACAGGGGGCTGCGGGTCGGGAGTGAGGGGCACCGGCAGAGGTAGGGGGGCAGGGCTGAGGGGGGGGCTGCTGGTGGCGAGTGAGGGGCACCGGCAGGGCTGGGGGGGCAAGGCTGAGGGGGGGGGACGGTGGGTGGGGAGTGAGGGGCACTGGCAGAGGTGGGGGGCAGGGCTGGGCTAGTGGGGGGCTGCGGGTCAGGAGTGAGGGGCACCGGCAGGGCTGGGCTAGTGGGGGGCTGCGGGTCGGGAGTGAGGGGCACCGGCAGGGCTGGCCTCCGATGCCACCCCCAGTAACAAAGTTCCCCGCCTCGTTTCCAGGCCCCTCCCGGCAGGGGGCAGAGCCAGGGGGCCACAGGGGAGGGTGGGGGGGTGGGTGACCGGGACTTGGGGCTTTTCCCCTCTGGGGGGCGCTGGCCCCGATCCAGCCAGCTGCGCCCCTGGAGTTTGGTGCCGGGCGCTGCGTTCCCCGGGGGGGGCTGAGCGGCTGCCAGGTGGGGCCGGGCTGGGGGCCAGGCGCAGGGCTGGGGCTCCCCCTCAGGAGCAGCTCCGCCCCCCACCCCGTCCCCCGAGACCCTGGCGCAGGCCGTGGCCCCGCGGGACGTGTGCCGGGCTGGGGGGCCCCGTCGGTTGCGACCCGAGACCCCACCCCGTAGCCCCGGGCACCCCGGCTGCCCCCCAGCCTAGCAGCCCCGCGAGCGGCCCCCCGTGCCAGGCCCCGGGCAGGACCCTCAGCTGAGCCGGGCTCTGGGGAGAGACGGAGAGTGAACCCCCCGACACCCCTAGGCAGGGCTGCACCCCCCGCCCCACGGCTGCGCCACGTGCCCCCAGCATGGGGCTCACGGGGGGCTGCGATTGGCCCCGCACCCGCGCTGCCCCGGCTCGCTCCTGCCCAGGAGGGGGGTGCGGGGGGGACGCATGGCTCCAGGCCCAGCACCCGGCACAGGCCGGGCCGGGGGAGGAGCCCAGCCGCGGAGAAGGGAAGGAAACGAGCTCCCTGGGGCCAGAAACAGCTTCACACCGAGTGCGAGCCACACTGACGCGCGGCCTTTCCCCTCCAGGGGGCGCCCGATCCCGCCCGGCCCCGGGCCCTTTCCCCTCCAGGGGGCGCCCGATCCCGCTCGGCCCCGGGCCCTTTCCCCTCCAGGGGGCGCCCGATCCCGCCCGGCCCCGGGCCCTTTCCCCTCCAGGGGGCGCCCGATCCCGCTCGGCCCCGGGCCCTTTCCCCTCCAGGGGGCGCCCGATCCCGCCCGGCCCCGGGCCCTTTCCCCGCCAGGGGGCGCCCGATCCCGCCCGGCCCCGGGCCCTTTCCCCTCCAGGGGGCGCCCGATCCCGCCCGGCCCCGGGCCCTTTCCCCTCCAGGGGGCGCCCGATCCCGCCCGGCCCCGGGCCCTTTCCCAGCCAGGGGGCGCCCGATCCCGCCCGGCCCCGGGCCCTTTCCCCGCCAGGGGGCGCCCGATCCCGCCCGGCCCCGGGCCCTTTCCCAGCCAGGGGGCGCCCGATCCCGCCCGGCCCCGGGCCCTTTCCCCGCCAGGGGGCGCCCGATCCCGCCCGGCCCCGGGCCCTTTCCCCTCCAGGGGGCGCCCGATCCCGCCCGGCCCCGGGCCCTTTCCCCTCCAGGGGGCGCCCGATCCCGCCCGGCCCCGGGCCCTTTCCCCTCCAGGGGGCGCCCGATCCCGCTCGGCCCCGGGCCCTTTCCCCTCCAGGGGGCGCCCGATCCCGCCCGGCCCCGGGCCCTTTCCCCGCCAGGGGGCGCCCGATCCCGCCCGGCCCCGGGCCCTTTCCCCTCCAGGGGGCGCCCGATCCCGCCCGGCCCCGGGCCCTTTCCCCTCCAGGGGGCGCCCGATCCCGCCCGGCCCCGGGCCCTTTCCCAGCCAGGGGGCGCCCGATCCCGCCCGGCCCCGGGCCCTTTCCCCTCTAGGGGGCGCCCGATCCCGCCCGGCCCCGGGCCCTTTCCCCGCCAGGGGGCGCCCGATCCCGCCCGGCCCCGGGCCCTTTCCCAGCCAGGGGGCGCCCGATCCCGCCCGGCCCCGGGCCCTTTCCCCGCCAGGGGGCGCCCGATCCCGCCCGGCCCCGGGCCCTTTCCCCGCCAGGGGGCGCCCGATCCCGCCCGGCCCCGGGCCCTTTCCCCGCCAGGGGGCGCCCGATCCCGCCCGGCCCCGGGCCCTTTCCCCGCCAGGGGGCGCCCGATCCCGCCCGGCCCCGGGCCCTTTCCCCTCCAGGGGGCGCCAGATCCCGCCCGGCCCCGGGCCCTTTCCCCTCCAGGGGGCGCCAGATCCCGCCCGGCCCCGGGCCCTTTCCCCTCCAGGGGGCGCCCGATCCCGCCCGGCCCCGGGCCCTTTCCCCGCCAGGGGGCGCCCGATCCCGCCCGGCCCCGGGCCCTTTCCCCGCCAGGGGGCGCCCGATCCCGCCCGGCCCCGGGCCCTTTCCCCGCCAGGGGGCGCCCGATCCCGCCTGGCCCCAGGGCAGGCCAAATGTGGGCCTCAGAAATTGATGCATGTGGTTTCACCAATGCCCTGTGCAGAGGTAAAATCCTTCCCCTGCTCGCACTCACCACTGCCCTGTTTATACAGCCAAGGGTCACATCAGCCCTTTTGGCCGCAGCGTCACACTGGGAGCTCACAACGAGCTGGTTTTACACAGTGACGTCTAAATCCTGATCAGGACCCTTGCATTGCATAATACAGCGTCCAAGACTGCGGGTCAGGCCTGCGTTGCCTGTTACGAAGGATACGTTTGGATCTGACTGTATTAAAACATTGCGTTTGCATGGGACACTCTTACCAATGCTCCAGATCAGTCGGTATGCCTGCCCTGTCCTCCTCATTTTCACCACTCTGCCAATCTTTGGGTCGTCTGAACATTTTATCTGCAGTGATTTTCTGTGTCCTCTCAGATCCTTGATGAAAATACTGCCTAGCATTGGGTCTAGAACTGATCCCTTCAGAATGCCACTAGAAACAGCCCCGTTCACTGACAATAGCCGATTAACAATTGATTTCTGAGATCTGTCAGTTCGCCAGTTTTAGTCTATTTTATTTGTGCACGACTGATATTGTAGAGTGTTAATTATCTTATCTCAGAGTTTTCCCTGATATATCAAATGCCTCAGGAAAATCAAAGCTGATTACATCTGCATGGTTCCCTTGCTCAGCCAAACGTGTGCTCTATTAAAGGGATGGAATCCGGTGTATTTGACAAGACTGGCTTTGCATAAACCATGTTGTTGAATGGCATGACTTATATTATCGAATTTTTTTCTTGAACTACTTCCATACCAGCTTTTCCATTGCTTCCTAACCTTCTCAAATCTTTGTTTTAAATAGTACCTTAATTTTTTTTAATACTTTACATATAACAAAGGAATTTCCCTAAAACTTTTCTAGGATTCCTTTTGTTCTTAATATACTTAATAACCTCCTTTTTGTAATCCTCAGCCTGCCAGCTTTGGATTTTCCCCTGATGTCTTCAGTGTCCCTTATCAGTTTTCATAACTTCCATTATGTGTTGCTGGCTATTTTCCCTTTTCCCCATTGATATTGTTACGAACACTCCTCCTGGTGCACGATGTGCTTGCTTTTAGACAATGGTGGGCCCCAAACCAAAACGGAGTCACATGTGCTAATTTTTCCTTAACAATATACATATATCTTCCCCACCCTAATTACTGCCTTCACTTTGCAACTGGACCGGCTTTTTAGCCAAAGGTTTTCAGCATCTTGACGGAGCAATCATGCCTTTCTTGCTATCTCATGATCTCTTTTTAAAAAACACTCTCAATTTGCATTCCCATTTTTTGTCTAATTATTTCCTTCCAATCAGTTTTGATGAGAGTTTTCCTCAGCTTTGGGGAATTAGCACTTTAAAAGCACTAAGTGTCTATAGAAAGTACTGGTTTGGTGTTCTTCTCTGTTTCTCCATTTGAATGTAATCAGTTCCGTTCTTTATTTTGCTGTCCTCTATTATATGCCCCCTTGTTTGTCTCTTCTCTAAGCAGCCTCAGACTTTTCAGTCTGTCCACATATGGCAGCCTCCCCATTCTCAGAGCCTGTCTTGGAAATCCCCTTTTTATTTGCTAGATCATTTATAGAGACCAGGTAACCAAAACTGAGCACATATCCAAAGCAGATTAGTTTCCATTCCATTCCGAAGGCATCCAGATATTGTTTTTCTTTTGGCACCTGTGAAGGAGCGGGTGTTTCTCCGGAGCTGTTATCAGTGATGCCCAGGCCCTTTCTCTGAGGTGTTTTCTAGTTGGGATGTTTCCCCTGGCACGTCTTGGCAAAGGTTTGGGTTTTCTCTCCTCTCATATTTTAAGCAACCAGATGAAAAATGGGAACTGCCTACATGGATTCTCTAGCCTGGCTTTCTTTGTGTTAAGGAACAATGATTGATAACCAATATTCACACTCGTGTTTCCTGTTGGTGCCTCTTAAGGTTTCCCCACTAAGACATGTAAGAATTATTGATGCATGGAGCATCATCATATATTGAATTGGCATAAGGAAGGTCAGTTGTTCAAAATTCATTTATTTAAATAATAAGAATGTCATTTCTCAGTGTATGAAGAGCAACCAATCTACTTCACTCGCAAGAACAGTCTCCGCTAGTGTATGTAGTGTCTCATATTCACATTGTCTCTCCATCTAGGCATTTGTAAAGCGACCATCACCCTGCACCCTACGGTACACGCAGGAGACACCGTTCTGCCTCAGAGTTGGACACGTTCTCCCTGCCTCCATGTCAGAGTCCAACACAACCGACTTCACCAACCCCTCCACCTTCATCCTGCTGGGCATTCCTGGCCTGGAGGCGGCCCATGTCTGGATCTCCATCCCCTTCTGTGCCATGTACGTCATAGCCATGTCGGGGAACGTCACCATCCTGTTCATCGTGAAGACAGAACCAAGCCTCCGTGGGCCCATGTACTATTTCCTCTGCATGCTGGCCGTCACCGACCTGGGCCTGTCCACGTCCTGCCTCTGAAAAAAGAAAAAAGAAAAGGAGGACTTGTGGCACCTTAGAGACTAACCAATTTATTTGAGCATGAGCTTTCGTGAGCTACAGCTCACTACTGTGGAAAAACATCCGATGAAGTGAGCTGTAGCTCACGAAAGCTCATGCTCAAATAAATTGGTTAGTCTCTAAGGTGCCACAAGTCCTCCTTTTCTTTTTGCAAATACAGACGAACACGGCTGTTACTCTGAAACCTGAAAAAAGAAAGTGTGTGTGTGTGTGGGGGGTGGGGGGGTAGCTCCCTTTGATGGACACCCAGCCAGCCAGTTCGCTGTAAAATCCCTCTTGGTCTGTCTCTCTCCTTGCTTTACCTGTAAAGGGTTCAGCGTCCCCCAGGTAAAGGGAAAAAGTGGCAGTGAGCAAAGGAGCCAGTGGGAAGGTACGAGCGGGAGGACGTGGGGCACTCAGAGACTCAGCGGCTTATTAGAGCAGAAGCTTTCATGAGCTACAGCTCCCTTCGTCGGACGCCTGCAGTGGAAAATGGGAAGGAACTTTTTAAAATGGGGAAAGAAACTTTCCCTTTGTCTGTTGTTCTCGGGCTGCAGGGACTCGGGCAGCTGTGCTGTACGCAGCGTCAGCCGGGGCTGATTACAGCCCATCGCTTCTGCCTCCAACCGACTTATCTGGAGCCCCAGCTATGTACGTAAAACTCGGGAATGGCTAGAAAGACGCGATCAGGGCTTGTGGACACCTCTGTGCTAACCCCAGATGCTTTTGTTTGCTTGTAACCTTTAAGCTGGACCCCCAAGAAAGCTAGTTTGGGTGCTTGATTTTTGGAATTGCTCTTTTAAAATCTAGCAAAAGCCTAAGGTCCAGATGGATTTTCTTCCTTTTTGTTTTTAATAAAATGTACCGTTTTGAAGAACAGGACTGGATTTTTGGTGTCCTAAGAGGCTTGTGCAAGTTGTTTGATTAGCTGGTAGCCACAGCTGATTTCCTTTGTTTTCTTTCTCAGCTCTTCCCCGGAGGGGCAGGGGTGAAAGGGCTTGAGGGTGCCCCACAGGGAGGAATTCCCAAGTGCTCCTTCCTGGGTCCAAGGGGTTTTTTGCATTTGGCTGGTGGCAGCGTTTACTAAGCCAAGGTCAGAGAGAAGCTGTAACCTTGGGAGTTTAATACAAGCCTGGAGTGGCCAGTATTAATTTTTGAAATCCTTGTGGGCCCCCATCTTCTGCACTCGGAGTGCCAGAGTGGGGATTCAGCCTTGACAGGGGCCTTTTCCCTCTAGGGGACACCGGCTCTGATCCAGCCCCCGGGCCGGCCACTGGGACACAACCCTTTCCTCTCTAAGGGTCTCAGGCTCCCATCCATCGACAGGGCCGGCCACTGGGACATGGGGCCTTTCCCCACCCATGTCCGGCCACTGGGATATGGGGCCTTTCTCCTCTCGGAGGTGCCTGCTCCCATCCAGCCCCAGGGCTGGCCGCAATACTCCTTTTCTTTTTGTGAATACAGACTAACACGGCTGCTACTCTGAAACCTACATTTCAAGGATGATTTTAACTAGTTGATTCTGGGAAACTTTCACGGGAGAGTGCATCAGCCACTTCGTAAGGAGCTCCTGAAATGTGTTGGATGTCAAAATCAAAATCTTGGAGAGCTAAACTCCACCAAAGAGGTTTCTTGTTATTTCCCTTGGTGGTATGCAACCAATTCAGCGCAGCATGGTCGGTTTGCAGGTGGAAACGCTGTCCCCAAAAATATGGGCGTAGCTTTTCCAGAGCGTAGACAATGGCATAACATTCTTTTTCACTGACTGGCCAGTGGCTTTCCCTCTCAGACAGCTTCTTGCTGAGAAACATGACAGGATGCAATTCTTGATCTGGTCCTTTCTGCATTAAAACTGCTCCCACACCATGCTCGGACGCATCTGTGGTTACTAGGAACGGTTTGTCAAAGTCTGGGGCCCTTAGTACAGGGTCAGACATGAATGTCGCTTGAAGCTGGTTAAAGGCCTTCTGACACTCTTCAGTCCACTGAACGGCATTTGGCTGTTTCTTTTTGGTTAGGTCTGTCAGTGGGGCGGTGATTTCGCTGCAGTGCAGCACAAATCGCCTGAAATATCCGGCCAAGCCTAAGAAGGATTGGACCTGTTTCCTTGACTTTGGGACAGGCCACTTTTGGATAGCATCCACTTTCACCTGTACGGGGTTAATAGTTCCTTGGCCCACCTGGTGTCCAAGGTAAGTCACTCTGTTTAGGCCTATTTGACACTTCTTAGCCTTAACAGTTAGTCTTGCCTCTTTTATGCGCTTGAAGACTTTTTGTAGATGCTCCAGGTTTTCTGCCCAGGAATCTGAAAATATGGCCACATCGTCAAGGTAGGCGACTGCATATTCTCCTAATCCCGCTAGGAGACCATCTACAAGTCTTTGGAAGGTGGTGGGGGCATTTCGCAGCCCGAAAGGGAGTACATTAAATTCATACAGCCCGAGATGGGTGGTGAAGGCTGACCTTTCCTTGGCGGATTCATCTAGCGGTACTTGCCAGTACCCCTTGGTTAAGTCCAAGGTAGAGATGAACTGGGCCCGTCCCAGTTTCTCTAATAGTTCATCTGTGCGTGGCATTGGATAGTTGTCTGGGCGAGTTACAGCATTTAGCTTACGGTAGTCCACGCAAAAACGTATTTCCCCATCTGGTTTGGGAACTAGAACCACTGGAGATGCCCATGCACTTTCAGAGGGGCGGATTACCCCCATCTGTAACATATCCTGGATCTCCCGTTCTATAGCAGTTTTAGCTTGAGGAGACACCCGGTAAGGTTGGACCCTAATTGGGTGAGCATTCCCTGTGTCAACGGAGTGGTATGCCCGTTCAGTCAGTCCTGGGGTGGCTGAGAACGTCGGTGCGTAGCTAGTGCACAGCTCCTGGATCTGCTGTCGCTGCATACGCCCAAGGGTCATGGAGAGGTTCCCCTCTTCCACACCATCCCCACATTTCCCTTCGTAGTAGACACCTTCGGGCCACTCAGCGTCGTCTCCTCCCTGGGCTGTAAACTGACAAACCTTTAACTCTCTGGAATAAAAGGGCTTTAGAGAATTAATATGGTGCACCTTAGGCTTTCGATTGGAGGTGGGGGATGCTATGAGATAATTAACAGCTCCCAGGCGCTCCTGGACCGTGAATGGCCCTTCCCACGATGCTTCCATTTTATGGGCCTGGAGCGCCTTTAAGACCATGACCTGGTCTCCTGCTTTGAAGGAACGCTCTCTGGCATGTTTATCATACCAGGCTTTTTGCTCTTCCTGAGCATCTTTTAGGTTTTCTTTTGCAAGGGCTAAAGAGTCGCGGAAGGTGTTTTGAAGGTTGGTTACAAAGTCCAGAATGTTAGTTCCTGGAGACGGTGTAAACCTCTCCCCTTGCTGCTTCCCCAACTGTAATGGCCCCTTAACCTCACGGCCATATACAAGTTCAAATGGGGAAAACCCTAAACTGGGGTGTGGTACAGATCTGTAGGCAAAGAGCAACTGCTGCAACACTAGGTCCCAATCACTGGAGTGCTCGTTTATGAATTTACGTATCATGGCCCCCAAAGTTCCATTAAACTTCTCCACCAGGCCATTTGTTTGATGGTGGTAAGGAGTGGCAACCAAGTGATTTACCCCATGAGCTTCCCAAAGGTTTTCCATAGTTCCTGCCAGGATATTAGTCCCTGCATCTGTGAGGATGTCGGAGGGCCAACCTACCCTGGCAAAAATGTCTGTTAGTGCCTGGCACACACTTTTAGCCCTGGGGTTGCTTAGAGCTACTGTTTCCGGCCATTGGGGGGCAAAATCCATGACAGTCAGTATGTACTGCTTTCCTCTGGGTGTCTTTTTACAAAAAAGGACCCAGAATATCCACAGCTACCCGCTGAGATTGAACTTCAGTGATGGAGAGTGGCTGGAGAGGGGCTTTGATCTGGTCTTGGGGTTTTCCCACTCTTTGGCACACCTCACAAGACCGGACATAGATAGAAACATCCTTGCCCATTCCCTCCCAGTGGAATGACCCCCCAAAACGGTCTTTGGTCCTGTTCACCCACCATGGCCACTAGGATGATCGTGGGCTAATCTCAAGAGCTTGACCTGGTACTTAGTTGGAACTACGAACTGTCTCTGAGGATGCCAGTCTTCCTGGTGTCCCCCAGAAAGAGTTTCCTTGCATAAAAGTCCCCTTTCTACAACAAACCTGAATCGATCAGAAGAGCTGAGAGGCGGTGGGTTGCTCCGTGCTGCCGTCCAAGCTCTCTGGAGGCTTTCATCTGCTTCCTGTTCGGTCTGGAACTGTTCCCTTGATGCTGGAGACATCAGTTCCTCATTGGATTGTGGACCTGGGCTTGGTCCCTCTGGAAGCGATGTAGGGGATGGGGCTGTTTCCGTTGACTGGGAACTGCTCTCCGCTGGGGCACTATGTTGGGGTTCAGGCTCTGGCTGAGCCTCTTGTGTAGGGTTATCGGCTGCTGCCAGGGCAGGCTCGGTGGTGCCCTCTGGTATTGGAGCTGTAGACGGGGTTGCAAGTGCTGGACTCAGGGCTGGCAATGGGTCTGGTGTTGGTTGCTCCGCCGGTTCCGGTTCAGGTACTGGCTTTCGCTGGGTCTCTGGGGCTGGATCCACTACGGCCATTGCAGTTGTTGGCAGGGGATCCGGTTCTACCACCTCCATCTGGGTCTCTGGTAACACAGACGGGGCCCTGTTGGAAGGCTCAGGAAGAGGGATAGGTGTGGAAGCTGGCTTTGTCTGGCTGAAGTTGACCATTCCCACCCTCTTGGCCAGCTTCACATGGTTGGCCAAGTCTTCCCCCAGCAGCATGGGGATGGGATAATCATCATAGACTGCAAAAGTCCACATTCCTGACCAGCCCTTGTACTGGACAGGCAACTTAGCTGTAGGCAAATTGAAAGAGTTGGACCTGAAGGGTTGAATCGTCACTTGGGCCTCTGGGTTGATTAAGTTGGGGTCCACTAAGGATTGATGGATAGCTGACACTTGTGCTCCGGTGTCCCTCCACGCGGTGACCTTCTTCCCGCCCACACTCACAGTTTCCCTCCGCTCCAAGGGTATCTGGGAGGTATCTGGGCCTGTGGACCTCTGGTGTGATCCCGGTGCAATGAACTGTAATCTGTTGGGGTTCTTGGGGCAGTTGGCCTTTACATGCCCCAGCTCGTTACATTTAAAACATCGTCCAGCTGACGGGTCACTGGGGTGAGGGGGGTTGCTGGAGAACGGGGTGGTGGGACGATAAGGGGTCTGGAGGGTTCTTTGGGAGGTAGGTGGGGCCTTGGGCGGCCCCCGGTAATAGGGTGTGGTCTGGGGTGGTCCCTTCTGGTCTCCGCTCCAACTGCGACCAGTTTTCTTCTTCTCTGCCACCTCCACCCATCTGGCTCCAATCTCTCCTGCCTCAATTACAGTTTTGGGTTTCCCATCTAGGATGTATCTTTCTATTTCCTCAGGAACACCCTCTAAGAATTGTTCCATTTGCATTAGGAAGGGAAAATTTACTGGAGAGTCAACACTTGCTCCTGATATCCAGGCATCCCAATGTTTCACAATGTGGTTGGCATGTCGGGCAAATGACACGTCTGGTTTCCACCTTAGGGCTCTGAACCGCCGACGGGAATGCTCGGGTGTTAGCCCCATTCTGACTCTCGCCTTGGATTTAAACAGTTCATACTTGTTCATGTGTTCTTTAGGCATTTCAGCTGCCACCTCAGCTAAGGGTCCACTGAGCTGCGGCCTCAGCTCTACCATGTATTGGTCAGTAGAGATGCTGTACCCAAGGCAGGCCCTTTCGAAGTTTTCTAAGAAGGCCTCAGTATCATCACCTGCCTTGTAGGTGGGGAACTTTCTGGGATGGGAAGTGGTACCTGGAGAAGGATTGCTAGGGTTTGTTGGGATATTCTGCTGAGCCTTTGCCTTCTCCATCTCCAGTGCATGCTTCCTCTCTTTTTCCTTCTCTTCCTCCATGTGCTTCCTCTCTTTTTCCTTCTCCTTCATAGCTCTCTTGTGGGCAGCTTCCTCTGCCTCCACCCTGGCTTTTTCTGCCTTCACCTCCAAGTGCCTTAAGGCCATCTGTCCATCATGCTCTTTTTGTTTCTCTTCAGCTTTGAATCTGACCAGCTCTCAGGGCCGGTGCAAGGAGGTTTCACGCCCTAGGCGAAACTTCCACCTTGCACCGCCCCCCCCCCATGGCAGCTCCCTGTCCCCCCCTCCGCCCTGAGGCGCCCCCACTGCAGCAGCTCCCTGCCGCCGCCCCCCCCCTCAGCCTGGGGAGCCCCCCCACGGCAGCTCCCCACTGCCCCCTCCCTCCCTCCCCTCAGCCTGGGGAGCCCCCCCCATGCAGCTCCCCACCGCCCCCTCCCCCCCCTCGGCCCGGGGAGCCATGTGCAGCAGCTCCCCGCCCCAGGTCACCTCTGCTCCGCCTCCTCCCCGAGCACGCCGCCGCTTCTCCCGCCTCCCAGGCTTGCGGAGCCAATCAGCTGTTTGGCGGCAAGCCAGGGAGGGAGAGAAGCAGAACGGGGCGGGGCTCAGGGGAGGAGGCGGAGCAGAGGTGAGCTGGGGCGGGGAGCGGTTCTCCTGCGCGCCCCCACCCCCGTTACTTGCTGCAGGCGGCCCTCCCCGCGCCCCCCTGCTCCAGCTCACCTCCGCTCCACCGCCGCCCCCAAGCACTTGGTGCCCTAGGCGACCGCCTAGTTTGCCGCGTGGTTGCACCGGCCCTGCCAGCTCTAGTTTATTCACTGCTTCGCTGGTAGTCATTTTCCTGCTTTCTTGTGCGTAACTCTAGCTGTACCGGAGAGTTCGGAAAAAAACAAACAAAACAAAAAACTTGTGAATTTCCCTGCAGGAGGTTAACTACCCTGCCTTTAGGTAGAGAAAAACCCAGCTCAAAAAAGAAAAATCCCTTTGTAAAAAAACGAACACCTCAGTCTCCAGGTAAATAGACAGAAAACCCTCAAGCTGCTCTCAGCTTAAAACCCCTCTTCAGGTCTGTGCTTTTGGTTCAAAATGATCCCACCGCTCTGCCACCATGTCAGGGTTCCCTCCCCACACTGAACTCTGGCGTACAGATGTGGGGACCCGAATGAAAGACCCCCTAAGCTTATTCTTACCAGCTTAGGTTAAAAACTTCCCCAAAGTACAAACTTTGCCTTGGCCTTGAATCGTATGCTGCCACCACCAAGTGCATTAAACAAAGAATAGGGAAAGAGCCCACTTGGAGATGTCATTCCCCCAAAATATCCCCCCAAGCCCTACACCCCCTTTCCTGGGGAAGGCTTGATAATAATCCTCACCAATTGGTACATGTGAAAGCAGACCCAAACCCTTGGATCTTAAGAACAATGAAAAATCAATCCGGTTCTTAAAAGAATTTTAATTCGAGAAAAGGTAAAAGAATCACCTCTGTAAAATCAGGCTGGAAAATACTTTCTAGGGTATTCAGATTCAAAACACAGAGGATCCCCCTCGGGGCAAAACCTTAAAGTTACAGAAAACAGGAATAAACCTCCCTCTTAACACAGGGAAAATTCACATAAAACAAAAGATGAACTAATCCACCTTGCCTGGCTTACCTATACTGGTTGCAATATTGGAGACTTGGATTAGGATGGGTTGGAGAAGATGGATTTCTGCCTGGCCTCTCTCAGTCCCAAGAGAGAACAACCACCTAAACAAAGAGCACAACAAAAGCCTTACCCAACCAAGATTTGAAAGTATCTTGTTTCCTTATTGGTCCTTGGGTCAGGTGCCAGCCAGGTTAGCTGAGCTTCTTAACCCTTTACAGGTGAAAGGATTTTGCCTCTGGCCAGGAGGGATTTTCTAGCACTGTATACAGAAAGGTGGTTACCCTTCCCTTTATATTTATGACACCAAGTAATCTGAAGGAGACCACAGTATCCCAGCCTTCTGCAGACTACACAATGGAGTGCTTCTCTGCCACACCCCACCCTTCTTCTCCAGAGCTCGCTGCTTCTGCCCAGTCTGGTCTCCGATTCAGACCTAACGTGGATATTGGCCACTCACAAGCTTCATCCGCACCCTGCTACGAATTGCCTTTTCCTTAGAACTCCTCCCTGCGCGCCCGCCTCTCTCTGCCTCTTGACTGGAGAGTGCAAGCTCTGTGGGGCAGGGTGTAGGCAGCCGGGTTCAGTGGTTCGAGCCGGAAGCAGTCAGGCCTGAGGGATTAAGCCGGAGTCGGTAGCCGCAGTCCAGAGCCCAGGGTCAGGCTAGAACCAGTAGCCAGGAACCGCAGGGCTGGGCAGGGAGCAGAAGTGGGGACCAGGAGCAAGGCAAGGGCCATCTTGGCAGCAGATCTGGGATCTGCCGAGCACACAGACGATTTCCTGCACTCTCTCCCGGCTTAAATAATCGGTCTGGGCCAATGAGAGTTCGCGGGAGGGGCGGCGTGGGTGTCACTTCCTGCGGCGGCTGGTCTCCCAGCATTGGGTGGGGCTCTGCTGAGGCTGTCGGGGGCTGGCGCGAAGCGCTGCCTGCTTGGAGCTCCGCCGACCTGGGCTCAGGTCTCGCAAATCCCCACCGTGGGGATGGCGTGAATACGGTGTCGCACCTGGAGGGGTGTGCGCAGCAGGCTGCTTCCAGCCCTCAGGCCTCCATTCCGCCGCCTCGTCTGGCGCCCGGGAGGTGCTGCCGTGCAGACGGAGGGGCCGCCGGTCGTGGTCCCTTTCCCCCGCCCTGGCCTTCCCGCAGTGGGTGGCAATGCCGGGCCTTCCTGCTGCCATGGCAACGATCCAGCCTGGGCCCCGGATCTTGGGGCTGGATCTTGGGGCTGGACGTTGCTCCCTGGGCCTCTCTGTGCAAGGCCCACTGCCTGCAAGGGGAAGGGGAAGGAGCCGGCTCCGTCGCAGCCAGACGTCGCAGCTCCCCTCTGGCCACTTTCACGGTCACGGGATTTTAAAAAGCGTAGCTGTCATGCTGTCGGCTCCTTAAATCTGAAAGGTCACGGTGCTGCAACTGGAGGGCCCTGACCCAAAAAGGAGTGGTGGGGGTCACAAGGTTATCGTGTGGGGTGGGGGGTCTGCGCGGCTGCTGGCTGGGAGCCCAGTGCAGAAGGCGGAGACGCCGTCAGCCGCAGCCCAGCAGGACGCAGAGCACCGCACAGGGTCGCCGGCCTCGCTTCTGGGCTGCTGACTCCAGAGCTGGGCCCTCAGGCAGCAGCCGCCGCGCTCCAGCCACCCGGCTCCGAAGGCAGAAACGCAGAAGGAAGGGTGGCGACGCCGCGACCGCCCCTCAAATAACCTTGCGACCCCCCTGCAATCCCCTTTTCGGTCAGGACCAAACATGCCAAACCCGTGAGAAAAACACAGAAACTGGGCTTGTTTCTGGCTTAATTGGCTTGTGAGTTGCTTGTTGGCTAGTTTTTGGCTTGTTGCTTCTTTTATTTTGATTGGCTCCCGGCGAGGGGGGACAAGGGGGCAAGCAGGGGTGAGCAGGCGAGAGAGTCGGGTGCAGAGCAGGCCCACCACAGTCCCAGACTGCACGCGGGGGGCTCTAGTCCCATAGAGTGTTGGGCTTCCCAGGGACTGGCTTGTTTTGGCCCTGTTTTGAAATGGGATTATCTTGAATTCTGGCTTATTGTGAAAGTCTGGGTGCTTATTTACTGCATGAAAGTTGGCAACAGCGGTCAGGACCTCCAATTTGAGAAACGCTCGTCTCCCCCGTGAAATTTGTATAGTGTACGGGAAAAGCACACACATGACCAGATTTCACAGGGGGAGACCAGATTTTACGGTCCGTGACATGTTTTTCCTGGCCATGAGTTTGGTAGGGCCCTAATTATTGGCTGGCTTAGCTGCTGCGATGCCAACCACATCAGTGAAGATGAGGCCAAGTTTAGTCTGCCCTCATGTTCGCCAGGCGTGGTTAAACCCTGCGGGGACCTAATGATCACAGCCATGGGCAGCAGGTGAACCCCTGCTTTGTGGAGGCTAGCCCCCCGTCCCTGCCCCTTCTGCCCAAAGGCCCCAGCCCCACATGCCAGCACCCCAAAATCCTACCTTCCTAACAGGAGAAGCCCTGAGGGGCCCCCCCATGACCGGAGGAGCCCTGGCCCACCCGCCCCAGCCACATGGGACCAAGCCACCAGCCCCCCCGATATACTGCCACCACCCCGAGCACTGGGCCCATCTGCCAGCCCCCCCAAGTGCCAGGCTGGCCTCAGCACCACACTGAGCTACCAACCCCCGTGCCCCTGACAACCCTCACAGCTGAGCCACCGCCCCCCCCCCCACCAGGACTGGCCCAAGCTGCCAACCCCCCAAGTGCCAGGCCAGCCCCCCCACCAGTGCCGGCCCAAGCTGCCAGCCCCTCCCCCCCCCAGTACTGGCCTGAGCAGCCAGCCCCTGCAAAGTACTGGCCCCCTGAACCCCAAAGGCTCTCCCCTGGCCAAACCACTGGCTCTCCGCGTCCCTCCTCACTCCCCCAGCCCCGAGGAGGAGGAGGGACACGGCGAGAGCCGTGGGGACCTCCGGAGGTGGGGGTGGAGTGGAGGAGCTGCAGGCAGCGGGGGCCTCGGGGATGGGGTGGGGCTACTGTGGCCCAGGTGTCTGGCAGCGGGTCGGCCGCAGTGCTGAGTCTGCCCTGGCCTATTCTACCCACCGCCCACGATCACAACTGGATTTTGTGGTGCAGACGCACGTCTAAATTGCCTGACAGGGTTCCTGGCGAAGCGTCCTTCCTCAGCACTGCCCCGAACCGCGGTCTCCCCAGCTCCGCTTTGTTCGTCATCGTCCCAGTCTCGGTGTCTTTAATTAGTCACCTGCTTCCGTGCTGCTTCTTCTGCTCCTCTGCTGTGCGTGTCCCTTGTAGTCTCTGTCTGGTTGATTTCCTTGTTGCGCCGAGGAGCCCAGACTCCACGGCAGTATCCAGCCGTACGAAGAGGAAGCGCCGTTTCTCTGGCCTCAGGCGATAACCCTCTGCGGGCAGCCCTGGGGCCCTGCTCACGCTGCGCACTTCTGCCTGGTAAGCCTGGTGATAGCAGATAAGAAACTTGGATGGGAGGCAGCTGCGGCTTACGGCCGAGGGGGGGTGTTGCTGGAGATGTGTCTGGGGTCTGGGACGGCGGCGGTTCCTTCCACTTTGCGTTCGGCCTGAGACCGGAGGCGTGGAACCGTAGAGGGGGCTGATTTGGCTAGTGGTTTGAGTGATTTATAGGAGCTCGCAGCTGGGTGACAAACTCACCCCCAAAGGAAACCTTGCACGCAAGCAGAAATGTTTGTGCACAGCCACTCCTGACTGCCCCAGAGTGTCCCTCGGGTCTCTGGTCGAACGAAGCTGCTTCCTCCCGCTCCGCCCTGTCAAGAAAATGCAAAACCCTCGAAAATGGACAGTGAGGGAGGGGTAAATCTCAGCCTTTCCTCTGCTCCCAAGTGAGTTGACAGCTTGGACAGCAGCTGGGCGACCGGAAAGAGCTGTGGAAGTGACCCAGCTACCTGTGAAACAGGCTAGATCCTCAGCGGCGTGAGCCAGCGTCGCTCCTGTGGAAGGATGCTTGCTTATTGACACCAGCGGGGAAGCTGGCCCGTAGCATTTCTCTCAAACGTCATTTCCCTCCAATAGGAGCCAAATGTTAAGTCTCCACTGAGCTCCAAAGCAAGGTGCCTGGTGCGGTCTCTGTCGCCCTGAGCTCCTGTTTCACACTGTAGTTATAAAGACCATCTCTACATAAGTTTTTCTACAAGTTCAAACACTCTCCTAACAGCCAGCTCACTTCCTCCAGCTCTTTCCCTCTCCTGCTATTTGTTTTAGCAAGCCAGCAGGGTAAGAGATTTCACAGACCTGCTGAAAATGTAGAGAAAGTCCATGGCTTGGGTCTGGCAGCAGCCTTAATTCTTCTGCATATAATTCCATATGGCTCCATGTCTAGTTGGCAGCCGGTATCAAGTGGAGTGCCCCAGGGGTCGGTCCTGGGGCCGGTTTTGTTCAATATCTTCATAAATGATCTGGAGGATGGTGTGGATTGCACTCTCAGCAAATTTGCGGATGATACTAAACTGGGAGGAGTGGTAGATACGCTGGAGGGGAGGGATAGGATACAGAAGGACCTAGACAAATTGGAGGATTGGGCCAAAAGAAATCTGATGAGGTTCAATAAGGATAAGTGCAGGGTCCTGCACTTAGGACGGAAGAACCCAATGCACAGCTACAGACTAGGGACCGAATGGCTAGGCAGCAGTTCTGCGGAAAAGGACCTAGGGGTGACAGTGGACGAGAAGCTGGATATGAGTCAGCAGTGTGCCCTTGTTGCCAAGAAGGCCAATGGCATTTTGGGATGTATAAGTAGGGGCATAGCGAGCAGATCGAGGGATGTGATCGTTCCCCTCTATTCGACATTGGTGAGGCCTCATCTGGAGTACTGTGTCCAGTTTTGGGCCCCACACTACAAGAAGGATGTGGATAAATTGGAGAGAGTCCAGCGAAGGGCAACAAAAATGATTAGGGGTCTGGAACACATGAGTTATGAGGAGAGGCTGAGGGAGCTGGGATTGTTTAGTCTGCAGAAGAGAAGAATGAGGGGGGATTTGATAGCTGCTTTCAACTACCTGAAAGGGGGTTCCAAAGAGGATGGCTCTAGACTGTTCTCAATGGTAGCAGATGACAGAACGAGGAGTAATGGTCTCAAGTTGCAGTGGGGGAGGTTTAGGTTGGATATTAGGAAAAACTTTTTCACTAAGAGGGTGGTGAAACACTGGAATGGGTTACCTAGGGAGGTGGTAGAATCTCCTTCCTTAGAGGTTTTTAAGGTCAGGTTTGACAAAGCCCTGGCTGGGATGATTTAACTGGGAATTGGTCCTGCTTCGAGCAGGGGGTTGGACTAGATGACCTTCTGGGGTCCCTTCCAACCCTGATATTCTATGATTCTATGATTCCATCAGCAGCTGCATGCAGCAGAGCAAAATACTATGGCTGCCAATGGAAGGGGTTTGAAATGCTGAAAACCTCCCGGTGCCAATGGGATTTCAAAGCCATGGAATTAGAGGCCTGTCTGCCATAGCTAATGCCGCTGCCCCCCTACCCCCCTCGCTGGTGGACTAACAAAATTCCTGTTTTATTGTGTCTGTCTGCAGCACAAAGCCGGCGCATGAAAAAGCAGCTTCCCTGAAGAGCTCTGAGCTCATGCGCAGCCGGGAGAAACTGGAGGCGTCTCATAAGGAGAAGAGCTTGGATGCCCTGGATGGCAGGTGAGCTCTGAAATGGTTTGGATTTGTAGGGTCTGATGCCAGATTAAAGTCTGGAACCATGTTGGTTGTGATCAGCTAATTAGTTCTCTGACACGCACAGGATGGGGTTTTCTTTTCACTACTGATTGTGAACAGCGTCCCGAGATGTGCTGGCCCTCTTAGTGCAGCATAGCTCCCCCAGTGTGACCACATCGCCTCTTCCTCTCCCAGGGACGTAGCCACGTTCCTGCATGTTACAGCAGCAGCATGCTGAGGACAGAGCTCCTGGTCTAAGTCCTTAGGGCTGTCTGGGCTGGATGTGGGGAATTTCTTGGAATGGGGAGTGGTACCTGGAGAAGGACTGTTAGGGTTACCTGCTGGACCCAGCTTAGCCCTTTCCAGCTCTATGTGTTTTACCTCTAACTCCACCTACAAGCGCTTCTCCTCTCTGCTCTCTTCCTCCTCCAAGTGCTTTGCCTCTCTTTCCGCTTCCGCCTCCAAGCGTTTCGCCTCTCTTCTTGCCTTGCTTCCAACGCCAGGGCTGGCCACTGGGACACGGGGTCTTTCCCCACAATGGGGTGCCGGCTGTGATCCAACCCCATGGCTGGCCACAGGGACATGGGGCCTTTCCCCTCTTTGAGGCACGAGCTCCCACCCAGCCACAGGGCTGGCCATTGGGTCACAGGACCTTTCCCCTCCAGGGGGTGCCGGCTCCCATCTGCCCTCAGGGCTGTTCACTGGAACACTGTGATGGGTTGGATCACAGAAACCCTCTTTGGGACTGCCACCTGATGTGCTTTGACTACCTCTGAGTCTGTTTTCCCTGCCAGCTTAGGACTTCAGTACCCTGCCTTGTTGAGCCAGACACACTAGCCTGCTACAAACCCATACCCAGGTCTGAACAATGTTCCCCAAAAGGCTGCAGGCTTAACTGAAAACAGCTTAAGAAATGTTCCTGTCTCCAATGCTCAGATGCCCAGCTCCCAGTGGGGTCCAAACCCCAACTAAATCCTTGTTACTCTGTATAAAGCTTATACAGGGTAAACTCATAAATTGTTCTCTCTCTACAGCACTGATAGATATGCACAGCTGTTTCCCCCCCTCCCTCGGTATTAATACATACTCTGGGTTCATTAATAGGTAAAAAGTGATTTTATTAAATACGAGAAGTAGGATTTAAGTGATTCCAAGCAATAACAGAAAGATGAACTCTCACCCTCAGAGATGTTCCAGTAAGCTTCTTTTACAGACTAGTCTCCTTCTAGTCTGGGTCCAGCAATCACTCACACCCCCTGTGGTTATTGTCCTTTGTTCCAGTTTTTTTCAGGTATCCTTGGGGGTGGAGAGGCTATCTCTTGAGCCAGCTGAAGACAAAAACAGAGTGGTCTCTTGTTGGTGGAGACCCCCTCCTCTCTCCCATGCAAAATCCAGCTCCAAGATGGAATTTTGGAGTCACATGGGCAAGTCACATGTCCATGCATGACTCAGTTTTTACAGGCAGCAGCCATCACCCACATGCTGTCTTGAATGTCTCCAGGAAGACTTCTTGTGTGGATTGGAGTGTTCCAAACTCCTTCCTTAGATATTTTTAAGGTCAGGCTTGACAAAGCCCTGGCTGGGATGATTTAGTTGGGGATTGGTCCTGCTTTGAGCAGGGGGTTGGACTAGATGACCTCCTGAGGTCCCTTCCAACCCTGATATTCTATGATTCTATACCATTATGTGCCAGCAATGCCCCTCTGCCATGTACCTTGGCCAAACTGGACAGTCTCTATGCAAAAAAATAAATGGACACAAATCTGACATCAGGAATCATAACATTCAAAAACCAGTAGGAGAACACTTCAAACTCTCTGGCCACTCAGTAAAAGACTTAAGGGTGGCAATTCTTCAACAGAAAAGCTTCAAAAACAGACTCCAATAAGAAACTGCTGAGCTTGAATTAATATGCAAACTAGATACCATTAACCTGGGTTTCAATAGAGACTGGGAGTGCCTGGGTCATTACACATATTGAATCTATTTCCACATGTTAAGTATCCTCACACCTTCTTGTCAACTGTCTAAATGGGCCATCTTGATTATCACTACAAAAGTTTTTTTTCTCCTGCTGATCATAGAATCATAGAATATCAGGGTTGGAAGGGAACTCAGGAGGTCATCTAGTCCAACCCCCTGCTCAAAAGCAGGACCAATCCCCAATTAAATCATCCCAGCCAGGGCTTTGTCAAGCCTGACCTTAAAAAATTCTAAGGAAGAAGATTCCACCACCCCCCTAGGTAACGCATTCCAGTGTTTTACCACCTTCCTAGTGAAAAAGTTTTTCCTAATATCCAACCTAAACCTCCCCCACTGCAACATGAGACCATTACTCCTCGTTCTGTCATCTGCTCCCACTGAGAACAGTCTAGATCCATTCTCTTTGGAACCCCCTTTCAGGTACTTGAAAGCAGCTATCAAATCCCGCCTCATTCTTCTCTTCTGCAGACTAAACAATCCCAGTTCCCTCAGCCTCTCCTCATAAGTCATGTGTTCCAGTCCCCTAATCATTTTTGTTGCCCTCCGCTGGACGTTTTCCAATTTTTCCACATCCTTCTTGTAGTGTGGGGCTCAAAAACTGGACACAGTACTTCAGATGAGGCCTCACCAATGCCTAATAGAGGGAAATGATCACGTCCCTCAATCTGCTCGCTATGCCCCTACTTATACATTCCAAAATGCCATTGGCCTTCTTGTCAACAAGGGCACACTGCTGACTCATATCCAGCTTCTCGTCCACTGTAACCCCTAGGTCCTTTTCTGCAGAACTGCTGCCGAGCCATTCGGTCCCTAGTCTGTTGCGGTGCATTGGATTCTTCCTTCCTAAGTGCAGGACTCTGCACTTGTCCTTGTTGAACCTCATCAGATTTCTTTTAGCCCAATCCTCTAATTTGTCTAGGTCCCTCTGTATCCTATCCCTACCCTCCAGCACATCTACCTCTCCTTCCAGTTTAGTGTCATCTGCAAATTTGCTGAGGGTGCAAGCCACACCATCCTCCAGCTCATTAATGAAGATATTTAACAAAACCGGCTCCAGGACTGACCGTTGGGGCACTCCACTTGATACCGGCTGCCAACTAGATATGGAGCCATTGATCACTACTCGTTGAGCCTGACAATCTAGCCAGCTTTCTATCCACCTTATAGTCCATTCATCCAGCCCATACTTCTTTAACTTGCTGGGAAGAATAATAGCTCATCTTAACTAATTAGCCTCTTACAGTTTGTGTGGCAAATTCAACCTTCTCTGTATGTGTATATATATCTTTTTACAATATGTTCCATTCAATGCATCCGATGAAGTGGGCTGTAGCCCACGAAAGCTTATGCTCTAATAAATTTGTTCATCTCTAAGGTGCCACACGTACTCCTGTTTTTATTGTAAGTTAAGTGTTTCTTGATTGGGCACTTAACTTGCACATTCCTTTCTCAAGAAGCTGACCAAATACTTTACTAAGGCTACTTAAACTCAAACAAGTACACAGCCAATATTCATAACTTCAAATACAAAAATGACACATGCATACAAATAGGATGAATATATTCAGTCGATCATAACCTTTGCAGAAATATGTTACATGGCATATGTAGCATAAAACATATTCCAGTTATGTCATATATACGTTCATAAGTGTATTTCCATAAAGAATTATGGGGTGCAAAGAAACGAGTCTTTCCCCCTCTATGGGGTGCTTGCTCTGATCCAGCGTCAGGGCCAGTCACTGGGACACGGGGCCTTTCCCCTGTAAGTGGTGCCAGCTTCCATCCAGACCCAGGTCTGGCTACTAGGACATGGGGCCTTTCCCCTCTATGGGGCACTGGCTCTTATTTAGCCCCCAGTCTGGCCATTGGGAGATGGGACCTTTCTCCTCAGGGGGTGCCTGCTCCCATCCAGCCTCAGGGCTGACCACTGGGACACAGGGTGTGTCATAAATACAAAGGGAAGGGTAACCACCTTTCTGTGTACAGTGCTGTAAAATCCCTCCTGGCCACAGGCAAGGTCCTTTTACCTGGAAAGGGTTAAGAAACTCAGGTTACCTGGCTGGCACCTGACACAAAATGACCAATGAGGGATCAATATACTTTCAAATCTGGATGGGGGGAAAAGGCTTTTGTCTGTCTGTGTGATACCCTTGCTGGGAACAGATCAAGGATGCAAGCCCTCCAACTCCTGTAAAGTTAGTAAGTAATCTAGCTAGAAAATGCGTTAGGTTTTCTTTGTTTTTTGGCTTGTGAAATTCGCTGTGCTGGAGGAAATGTGTATTCCTGTTTTTGTGTCTTTTTGTAACTTACGGTTTTGCCCAGAGGGATTCTCTGTGTTTTGAATCTGACTGCCCGTAAGATTATCTTCCATTCTGCTCTTACAGAGTTCTTCTCTTATCTTTTTTTGTTCTTCAAATAAAGTCTGTTTTTTAAGAATCTGATTGGGTTTTTTGGGTCTTAAAAATCTAAGGCTGGTCTGTGCTCATCTTGTTTATTTGCAAGCCTCCCCAGGAAAGGGGGCATAACAGCTTGGGGGGATATTTTGGGGAAATAGGAACTCCAAGTGGTCCTTTCCCTGTTCTTTGTCTAAGTCACTTGGTGGTGGAAGCGTACTGTTCAAGGACAAGGTGGAATTTTTGCCTTGGGAAAGCTTTTACCCTAAGCTGATTAAAATAAGCTTAGAGGGTCTTTCATGTGGGTCCTCACATCTGTACCCTAGAGTTCAGAGTGGGGAGGGAACCCTGACATGGTGGCAGAGCGGTGGGATCGTTTTGAACCAAAAGCACAGACCTGAAGAGGTTTTTTTTTTTTTAACTGAAAGCAGCTAGAGCTTTTTCTGTCTCATTGTCTGGAGGCAGAGGTGTTAGTTTTGTTAACAAAAGGATTTTTCTGTTGGCTGGGAACAGCTATCCGAGGCAAAGGTATCAGCTTACAGCACAGCAAATTGGGAATTCACAAGCAGGTTTTTTTTTTCTTTCTAATTCTTGGGTTAAACACAGAGAGGCTAGGATGACAGAAAGCAATGTCCAACTGAAACTGGAATTAGCCAGATTTGAAGCTGAGGAAAGACAGAAGGAACATGAAAGACAGGTAGAACTCAGACAGATGGAGATTGATGCACAAGTGGCCAGAGAAAAAGCTGCTAGGGAGGCAGAAATGGCCTGAGAAGAGGCTCCCCACCAGAGAGCTATGGAGGGAAAAGAAAAAGAAATGGAGGAGAGGGTAAAAGAGAGGAAGCATGCACTATAGATAGAGAAGGCAAGGGCTCAGCAGAATATACCAAATATCCCTAACAATCCTTCCCCAACAATCACCAAATGGGAGCCACTATGTCCACAGTATGATGAATCCAGTGATATTGCTGAATATTTTCTTACCTTTGAGAGACTGTGCATACTCCATCAAATTCCTGATGCTCACCAGATGACCACATTGGTCGCAAAATTGACTGGAAGAGCTCTGGACTTATTCAATAAAATGCCAACTGATGAGGCGTCTGACTGTAATATATTTAAGGATTTGGTTTTAAAACAATTTCAAGTTACACCTGAAACTTACAGAGTAAAATTTAGAGCCCTT
Source organism: Caretta caretta (assembly GCF_965140235.1). Taxonomy (NCBI): domain Eukaryota; kingdom Metazoa; phylum Chordata; order Testudines; family Cheloniidae; genus Caretta; species Caretta caretta. Next base: position 967,438 of record NC_134206.1, read on the forward strand.
AAGAGAGGGCCTGGACTAAGTAATGTGGCTTATGTAAACCAGATAACAGATCTGTTTGATGAATGGCTGAAAGGACGGGATGTAACTAGCTTTGGAGGAATGCGGGATTTGATGATACAGGAGCAATTCCTGAATATGACCCAGGATGATATAAAACAGTGTGTATGGAATAAGAAAATGGACTCAGCAGAAAATCTTGTTTCTTATGCTGATCAATACGAACAGTCCCAGACCACCAGAGAGGTGGGGCAAACCAGAACAAAACGGGTGGAGGGAGGAGAGAGGAACAACCCTGGTCACAGTTTGAGCGGATACCAGAAGGGACACCCTCAGACCACACCATACTACTGGGGGCAGCCCAAGGCTCCAACTACACACCAAGGAGCACACCAGACACCTTATCGTCCCACCACACTGTTCTCCATCAACGCACCTCACCCCAGTGACCAGTCAGCTGGGAGATGTTTTAAATGTAACGAGAGGGGGCATGTAAAGGCCAACTGCCCCAAGAACCCCAACGGATTACAGTTCATTGCACCAGGGTCACACCAAAGGTCCTCAGGCCCAGATGCCTCCCAGATACCCTCAGAGAGGAGGGAAACTGTGAGTGTGGGTGGGAAGAAGGTTACAGCGTGAAGGGACACCGGAGCACAAGTGTTGGCTATCCATGCTTCCTTAGTGGACCCCAAATTCATCGACCCAGAGGTCCAAGTGATGATTCAACCCTTCAAGTCAAACTCTTTTGACTTGCTACAGCCAAGTTGCCGGACTAGTACAAGGGCTGGTCAGGAACGTGGACATCTGCTGTCTATAATGATTATCCCATCCCCATGCTGCTAGGGGAAGACTTGGCCAGTCATGTGAAGTTAGCCAAGAGGGTGGGAATGGTCACCCGCAGCCAGGCTAAGCAAGCCTACACACCTCTCCTTCTTCCTGAGATTTCTACCAGGGCCCAGTCTGTGTTACCAGAGACCCAGCCAGAGGTGATGGAACTGGACCCCATGCCAACATCTGCAACAGCAGTAGTGGATCCAGTCACAGAGACCCAGACAGAGTCAGTCCCAGAACCGGAACCAGCAGAACAACCAGCACCAGAACCATTGCCAGCACTGAATCCAGTACTTGCAACCCCAACACCAGAGGGCCCCACCGAACCTGAACAGGCAGCAGCCCATAACCCTACACGAGAGGCTCAGCCGGAGCCTGAATCCCAACATAGGGCACCAGTGGAGAGCGGTTCACAGTCAACGGAAACAGCCCCATCCCCTACATCGCTTCCAGAGGGACCAAGCCTAGGTCCACAATCCCATGAGGAACTGATGTCTCCAGCATCAAGGGAACAGTTTCAGACTGAACAGGAAGCAGATGAAAGTCTCCAGAGAGCTTGGACAGCGGCACGGAGCAACCCACTGCCTCTCAGCTCTTCTAATCGATCCAGGTTTGCTGTAGAAAAAGGACTTTTATACAAGGAAACTCTTTCTGGTGGACACCAGGAAGACTGGCATCCTCAGAGACAGTTGGAAGTTCCAACTAAGTACCGGGAAAAGCTCTTGAACTTAGCCCACGATCATCCTAGTGGCCATGCTGGGGTGAACAGAACCAAAAACCATTTGGGGAAGTCCTTCCACTGGGAGGGAATGGGCAAGGATGTCTCTATCTATGTCCGGTCTTGTGAGGTGTGCCAAAGAGTGGGAAAACCCCAAGACCAGGTCAAAGCCCCTCTCCAGCCACTCCCCATCACTGAGATTCCCTTTCAGCGAGTAGCTGTGGATATTCTGGGTCCTTTTTTGTAAAAAGACACCCAGAGGAAAGCAGTACATACTGACTTCCATGGATTTTGCCACCTGTTGGCCGGAAGCAGTAGCTCTAAGCAGCACCAGGGCTAAAAGTGTGTGCCTCCGACATCCTCACAGATGCAGGAACTAATTTCACGGCAGGAACTATGGAAAGCCTTTCGGAAGCTCATGGGGTAAGTCACTTGGTTGCCACTCCTTACCACCATCAAACAAATGGCCTGGTGGAGAAGTTTAATGGAACTTTGGGGGCCATGATACGCAAATTCGTAAATGAGCACTCCAACGATTGGGACCTAGTGTTGCAGCAGTTGCTCTTTGCCTACAGAGCTGTACCACACCCCAGTATAGGGTTTTCCCCATTTGAACTTGTATATGGCCGTGAGGTTAAGGGGCCATTACAGTTGGTGAAGCAGCAATGGGAGGGATTTACACCTTCTCCAGGAACTAACATTCTGGACTTTGTAACCAACCTACAAAACACCCTTCGAACCTCTCTATCCCTTGCTAAAGAAAACTTACAAGATGCTCAAAAAGAGCAAAAAGCCTGGTATGATAAGCATGCCAGAGAGCATTCCTTCCAAGTAGAAGACCAGGTCATGGTCTTAAAGGCGCTCCAGGCCCATAAAATGGAAGCATCGTGGGAAGGGCCATTCACGGTCCAGGAGAACCTGGGAGCTGTTAATTATCTCATTGCATCCCCCACCTCCAATCGAAAGCCAAAGGTGTATCATATTAATTCTCTAAAGCCCTTTTATTGCAGAGAATTAAAGGTTTCTCAGTTTACAGCCCAGGGAGGAGACGACGCTGAGTGGCCCGAAGGTGTCTACTACGAAGGGAAATGTGGTGATGGTGTGGAAGAGGGGAACCTCTCCATGACCCTTGGGCGTATGCAGCGACAGCAGATCAAGGAGCTGTGCACTAGCTATGCGCCAACGTTCTCAGCCACCCCAGGACTGACTGAACGGGCATACCACTCCATTGACACAGGTAATGCTCACCCAATTAGGGTCCAACCTTACCGGGTGTCTCCTCAAGCTAAAACTGCTATAGAACGGGAGATCCAGGATATGTTACAGATGGGTGTAATCCGCCCCTCTGAAAGTGCATGGGCATCTCCAGTGGTTCTGGTTCCCAAACCAGATGGGGAGATACGTTTTTGCGTGGACTACCGTAAGCTAAATGCTGTAACTCGCCCAGACAACTATCCAATGCCACGCACAGATGAACTATTAGAGAAACTGGGATGGGCCCAGTTCATCTCTACCTTGGACTTAACCAAGGGGTACTGGCAGCTACCACTAGATGAATCTGCCAAGGAAAGGTCAGCCTTCATCACCCATCTCGGGCTCTATGAATTTAATGTACTCCCTTTTGGGCTGCGAAATGCCCCCGCCACCTTCCAAAGACTTATAGATGGTCTCCTAGCAGGATTAGGAGAATATGCAGTCGCCTACCTTGAAGATGTGGCCATATTTTCGGATTCCTGGGCAGAACACCTGGAACATCTACAAAAAGTCTTTGAGCGCATAAGGGAGGCAGGACTAACTGTTAAGGCTAAGAAGTGTCAAATAGGCCTCAACAGAGTGACTTACCTTGGACACCAGGTGGTCAAGGAATTATCAACCCCCTACAGGCCAAAGTGGATGCTATCCAAAAGTGGCCTGTCCCAAAGTCAAGGAAACGGGTCCAATCCTTCTTAGACTTGGCTGGATATTACAGGCAATTTGTACTGCACTGCAGCCAAATCGCCGCCCCACTGACAGACCTAACCAAAAAGAAACAGCCAAATGCCGTTCAGTGGACTGAAGAGTATCAGAAGGCCTTTAATCAGCTTCAAGCGACACTCATGTCTGACCCTGTCCTAAGGGCCCCAGACATTGAGGGCCCTTAGGACAGGGTCAGATTCAACCCTTCAAGTCAAAAGTGATGTCTGTGTCCTAAGGGACCCAGACATGAGTCAGCAGTGTGCCCTTGTTGCCAAGAAAGCCAATGGCATTTTGCGGTGTATAAGTAGGGCCATTGCCAGCAGATCGAGGGACGTGTTTGTTCCCCTCTATTCGACATTGGTGAGGCCTCATCTGGAGTACTGTGTCCAGTTTTGGGCCCCACACTAGAAGAAGGATGTGGAAAAATTGGAAAGAGTCCAGCGGAGGGCAACAAAAATGATTAGGGGGCTGGAACACATGACTTCTGAGGGAACTGGGATTGTTTAGTCTGCGTCAGGGTTCCCTCCCCACTCTGAACTATAGGGTACAGATGTGGGGACCCACATAAAAGACCCCCCCAGCTTATTTCTACCAGCTTAGGTTAAAACTTCCCCAAGGCACAAATTCTTTGCCCTTGGAGGGTACACTGCCAGCACCAAATGATTTAGACCAAGAACAGGGAAAGGACCACTTGGAGTTCCTATTTCCCCAAAATATCCCCCCAAGCCCTTACACCCCCTGTCCTGGGGAGGCTTGCAAATAAACAAGATGAGCCCAAACCAGCCTTCGATTTTTAAGACCCAGAAAACCCAATCAGATTCTTAAAAAACAGAACTTTATTAGAAGAACAAAAATAGATAAGAGAAGAACTCTGTAAGAGCAGAATGGAAGATAATCTTACAGGCAGTCAGATTCAAAACATAGAATCATAGAATCATAGAATATAAGGGTTGGAAGGGACCCCAGAAGGTCATCTAGTCCAACCCCCTGCTCGAAGCAGGACCAATTCCCAGTTAAATCATCCCAGCCAGGGCTTTGTCAAGCCTCACCTTAAAAACCTCTAAGGAAGGAGATTCTACCACCTCCCTAGGTAACGCATTCCAGTGTTTCACCACCCTCTTAGTGAAAAAGTTTTTCCTAATATCCAATCTAAACCTCCCCCACTGCAGCTTGAGACCATTACTCCTCGTTCTGTCATCTGCTACCATTGAGAACAGTCTAGAGCCATCCTCTTTGGAACCCCCTTTCAGGTAGTTGAAAGCAGCTATCAAATCCCCCCTCATTCTTCTCTTCTGCAGGCTAAACAATCCCAGCTCCCTCAGCCTCTCCTCATAACTCATGTGTTCCAGACCCCTAATCATTTTTGTTGCCCTTCGCTGGACTCTCTCCAATTTATCCACATCCTTCTTGTAGTGTGGGGCCCAAAACTGGACACAGTACTCCAGATGAGGCCTCACCAATGTCGAATAGAGGGGAACGATCACATCCCTCGATCTGCTCGCTATGCCCCTACTTATACATCCCAAAATGCCATTGGCCTTCTTGGCAACAAGGGCACACTGCTGACTCATATCCAGCTTCTCGTCCACTGTAACCCCTAGGCCCTTTTCTGCAGAACTGCTGCCGAGCCATTCGGTCCCTAGTCTGTAGCGGTGCATTGGATTCTTCCATCCTAAGTGCAGGACTCTGCACTTGTCCTTGTTGAACCTCATCAGATTTCTTTTAGCCCAATCCTCTAATTTGTCTAGGTCCCTCTGTATCCTATCCCTACCCTCCAGCATATCTACCTCTCCTCCCAGTTTAGTGTTATCTGCAAACTTGCTGAGAGTGCAATCCACACCATCCTCCAGATCATTAATGAAGAAATAGAACAAAACCGGCTCCAGGACCGACCCTTGGGGCACTTCATTTGATACCGGCTGCCAACTAGACATGGAGCCATTGATCACTACCCGTTGAGCCCGACAATCTAGCCAGCTTTCTACCCACCTTGTAGTGCATTCATCCAGCCCATACTTCCTTAACTTGCTGACAAGAATACTGTGGGAGACCGTATCAAAAGCTTTGCTAAAGCCAAGGAACAACACGTCCACTGCTTTCCTCTCATCCACAGAGCCAGTTATCTCGTCATAGAAGGCAATTAGATTAGTCAGGCATGACTTGCCTTTGGTGAATTCATGCTGACTGATCCTGATCACTTTCCTCTCCTCTAAGTGCTTCAGGATTGATTCCTTGAGGACCTGCTCCATGATTTTTCCAGGGACGTTCTGATGGAATTGCTTTTACTGAGTTTGTTCCCCCAAAGTGACCTAGTGACTGTGATGCGTTGGCAGGTTTCTGAGCAGGAGCAGAAGTGGAGTCCCGGAGTTCACACCTCACAGGAGTGGGGAGCTCACAAACTCCAGCTAGTTCTGAAAACCTCAGATTCACCTTCAGAGGATGGCGAAGTCTCAGGCTCCCTCTTCTGGTCTTTCCTCTATATCCCTCCCAATGGACAGCTCCTACCAGAGCGGGAGTCCATTTCCCTCTTGGCGTGACGGAGAGACTGTGGTTATGTTGGGGAAGTCAGGACTCCTGGGTTCTATCTGTCATCCTGCCACTCAATCTCTGTGAGACCTTGGCCAAATCACCTCTCCCTGTGCCTCAGTTTACCTATCTGTATAATGGGGACATGACCATAGCGACTTTCCTTTGCTTGGAGTTTTGAAGATCCTTCAGTGAAAGGTGCTGCACAACATGATGATCATTACTGATGAGAATTACAGGTCTCTGATGCCTTAAATACAGCCCCGTGTGCCTACAGAAAGTGCTTGTGTCTCCCCTCAGTCATCTGTCTCCAGATCTGTCTGTCTACTCTCTACCCCTCCACCCTGGGCATTCACAGTGTTTCAGACCCTATGCAGACCTTGGCATTATCCTTAGTTTCCTAATCAACTATAATTTTTAAATATACACAAATACACAGGGCAGCCAATTCCTCTGTCACTCGGCGCAGAGCCCAGGAGTTCTCATCTCCCTTTAGGAACGTCCCTTAATTACTGTTTACTCCTAAAGGTGGATAAATAGCACAGAAGTGCAGACAGGCTTGTCTCCAGCCTGTTTACATCCGGATGCTGCTTCTCCTCTCGAGGCTGAGCGAAGCCCCCTGGGATTGCACAGAGCTCTATTATAAACGGTGCTCAGCCCTGTGTCGGCTCTCGGCGTGGGATGTTGCTGCAGATGCTGGGGTGAGAGCGGTGTGGGACACGGCTACCGGAGGGGGATTCCCAGGGAGGACACTTCCGTCTCAGGATTCACAGGTACCATCTCTTGCTGAGGAGCTTGCCTGCTCGACAAACCCAGGGCAATAGGGGAATGATGGGCTAGAGAGCAAGTCTAGGGTCCTTTCCGATCTGCACAGCCAGTAAACATTCCAGGGCCCTTGCCAAAGGGGAGGAATTGTTCCAGTATCACTGGCCAAAATGTCCCTCTCTGTGCACTTCCTCCCACCCCAGCTGATGACCCCTAGCCCTGAGGTGGCTGCATTTGAGTGGCACAGGGATCCTTCAGGAGGAAAGGTGTCAGTAGATGGACAATACGAGGCCAAATTCTGAGGCCATGGCCCATGATTTGCTCAGGCCCCATTAAGGGAGAACTCCCTTTGAAGTAAAAATTGATTAAAGACCTCAGGAGCCAGCTGTGTGTTAAAGCAGACACACTGTCACCTCCTGCTCTTGCATTTCAGGGCTCTGGCTGTTAACGGGGGGGTGGGGGGGGGGAGGGAGGGGGAGAGGGCTGTTATCTGACTTTTATCTGCTGGAAAGCATGGAGGTGCTAGGGCACCTCACTTGAACAATGCCAAGAATTTTTCAACATGGGCAAGACATCACCTCTCCTCGCTTCATTTGAGAAGTCGGCTGAGCTGTTACGGCTGAAACCTTCAGAAAACAATTCAGCCGGCAGCAGACACCCAGGGTGGGAAATTTCAGTCCAAACAGTTAAAATTTGGCAAACTTATAAGCAAATGAAACTTAGGTCTTCTAATGGAAGGTGTCAGAGAGACTTAACTCACCATGGTGCCACCAGCACCACCGACAATGGCCCATCCGTTTGTGAATCCCATTCAGCTGAGCTCTGTGCTCCAATAATGTCAGTGGCAAGGAGTTCCACAGGCCAAACATGGATTATGAATTTTTTTTCTTTTCTCCTTGTTATATGTTCAGATTTTCAATGTAATTGAATATTCCCTTGTTCATGTGTTGTGAGACAGAGTAAATATAAATGTCTGATCTTTATCTTTTCTTTATCAATTGAGTCATAGGGTTGAATGTCAGAAGGCAGGATTAGATCATCCTGTCTGACCTCCTGTATAACACAGGCCATGAAATTTTACCCAGTTACCCCTATGTGGAGCTCAATAACTTGTGTCTGACTAAGGCCTGGTCCACACTAGGATTTTAGAGCCGCAGCCATGTTAGTCTGTATTCGTAAAAAGAAAAGGAGGACTGGGGCCACCTTAGAGACTAACAAATTTATTTGAGCATGAGCTTTCATGAGCTACAGCTCACTTCATCGGATACATGCAGTGGAAAATACAGTGGGGAGATTTATATACACAGAGAACATGAAACAAAGGGTGTTACCATACACACTGTAACCAGAGTGATCACTTAAGGTGAGCTATTACCAGCAGGAGAGCTGGATTTTAGATTGTAGAATTATAGAGTCACAGGGTAAGAAGGGAGCACAAGGGACATCTAGTCTAACTCCCTGCCATGATGCAGGATTTGTGGGGTCTAACCCATCCCAGACAGATGACTATCCAGCCTCCTTTGGAAAACCCCTAGAGAAGGAGCTTCTACAACCTCCCAAGGTGTCTGTTTCACTGTCCTCCTGTTGTTACAGTTGGAAAGTTCTTCCTGAGATTTCATCTAAATCTGCTCTGCTGGAGTTTGAACCGATCGCCTCTTGTCCCGCCAACTGTAGTCAGACAGAACAACTTTTGTCCATCTTGTCTATGGCAGCCTTTCAAGGATCTGAAGACCACCGTCATGTCCCTCCTCAATCTGCTCTTTTCCAAACTAAACATAGTTCCTTCAGCCTTTGCTCATTTGGTTTGTAGTCCATCCCTTGGATCTTCTTCGTCTGTCGCCTCTGGATCCTTTCCAGGTTCTCTACATCCTTCCTATACACTGGTGACCCAAACTGGACGCAATGCTCCAGCTGAGGCGTAACCAGCCCTGAGTAGAGGAATATTATCATCTCCGGAGACTTGCATGCTGTGTCTTTGTTAATGCGACCCACAACAGCATTTTCTTCCTTTGCAATAGCAAAAAAATCCACACCCTGGAGAGAAGTCGCTGTATCAACCTAACCGCGGTGTAGACAGTATGAGGTGAATTCTTCCGTCGACCTAGTTACCAGCTCTTGGGGAGGTGGGCTACTGTAGCAGGGCGAAGACTCACCGGTGCGGTGTCTCCTACTGGTCATCTGGAAATTAGCTCCATTCCAGCTCGGAGCACCTAGTAATGGCCAGTGGCTCACCTGCCTCAGGCCCCCGGGTCCCTTCTGCACCCCGGTGCCCTTTACCTTGGGATTCTGCCCTTCACAGTACCCCCACATATGCTGGGGTTCTGCCCCACACTGTGTCTCCCCTCCTAGGGGAACCCCCAACCCTCAACCCACCTTGCCTCAGTGGCTACTGCCAATCATCATCTAGCCCCCGCTCACAGGGGCAGATGCAGTCTGTGATGGCCACTCATCACTGGCAAGGGGTTAGAAGCAGCTGCCTCTGCCTGTCCCCGGGCTGCCCCTCTGCAGCCCCAGTACCTCTTTGGGCCTTGAACAAGGCCTCCGCCTGGGGAGTTGCCAGGCTGGAGCTTTCCAGCTCCTCTTGCCCTTTTCCCCAGCACTGCTCCAGTATCTTGCTCTCCAGCAGCTGGGCCCTCTCCCTCCAGGGCTGGAGAGAGACTCCCCTCAGCTCCTGTCCCAGCCCTCTTGTCAGGGTCAGCTGGGCCCTAATTGAGCTGGCCACACCTGTGGTCAACTACTCCCTCAGCTGCTCATCCTAGCCACAGCCTGCTCCAGGGCTGCTTTTAACCACTCCAGCTACCTATGCGGATGGTTGAACCTCTGCAGTCGGCGTAAGTCGTGTCTGCACTGAAGGAGTACGGCAGCACGGCTGTGGTGTTTAAGTCTAGACAAGCCCTCAAGCAGATCTTCCAGGAAAGCATTGAGTCTGAGTCTGAAGACATAGGGAGTTGGAGAAGCCACCACTTCCCTTTGCAGTTTATCCCAACATTTAATCTCCCTCAGTACTAAATATTTGGCCCTTATTTCCAGCTGGAATATATCTGGGTTCAGCTTCCAGCCATTGGCTCTTGCTCTGCCTTTCTCCACTTTACCAATGACTTTCACCCCATGAAAGCCTCCGCTTGATCATCTTTTTGATAAGTTAAATACATGATGCCCTTTAAGTCTCTCACTGTCTGGCATTTTCTCCATCCTCCAATCATTTCTGTGGCTCTTTTCTGCACCGTGTCCAATTTTTCAACATCCTTTTTGAAATGTGGACCCCAGAAGTGGACACAGTTGGTTCCACCAATGCCATGTTCAGAGGGAAAATCCTTCCCCTGCTCCAACTCACCACTCCCCTGTTTATGCATCTGTGATAAATATAAAGGGAAGAGTAACCACCTTTCTGTATACAGTGCTATAAAATCCCTCCTGGCCAGAGGCAAAATCCTTTCACCTGTAAAGGGTTAAGAAGCTAAGGTAACCCCACTGGCACCTGACCCAAAATGGCCAATGAGGGGACAAGATACTTTCAAAGCTGGAGGCGGGGGGGAGGCGGAAGAAAAGGTCTGTCTGTCTGTGAGATGCTTTTGCAGGGAACAGATCAAGGATGCAAGCCCTCCAACTCCTGTAAAGTTAGTAAGTAATCGAGCTAGAAATGCGTTCGATTTTCTTTTGTTTAATGGCTGGTAAAATAAGCTGTGCTGAATGGAATGGATATTCCTGTTTTTGTGTCTTTTTGTAACTAAGGTTTTGCCTAGAGGGATTCTCTGTGTTTTGAATCTGATTACCCTGTAAGGTATTTACCATCCTGATTTTACAGAGGTGATTCTTTTACCTTTTCTTTAATTAAAATTCTTCTTTTAAGAACCAGATTGATTTTTCATTGTTCTTAAGATCCAAGGGTTTTGGGTCTGTGTTCACCTGTACCAATTGGTGAGGATTCTCATCAAGCCTGGTGTAGGGCTTGGGGGGATATTCTGGGGGAAGACATCTCCAAGTGGGCTCTTTCCCTGTTCTTTGTTTAAATGCTTGGTGGTGGCACATAGGGTTCAAGGCCAAGGCAAAGTTTATACCTTGGGGAAGTTTTAACCTAAGCTGGTAAGAATAAGCTCAGGGGGTCTTTCATGCGGGTCCTCACATGTGTACCCTAGAGTTCAGAGTGGGGAAGGAACCTTGGCAGCATCCGAGGATCACATCAGCCCTTTTAGCCACAGTGTCACACTGGGAGTTCACGATGAGTTGGTTTCCACAATGACTCCTAAATCCTTTTCAGGGCCTGTGACGTTATTGACTTGAACTGGGATCGTAGAGATCATTGTTGCAACCAAAGTCCTATAGTGGCACTAAATCTTGTATAAAGGGGGTCAAATGAGGTGTCTAAGACAAGTTGATGGTTTGCTGGTTAGGATGATGCTGTCTGTTTGCATGTAACATTTTTGTAGTTGAAGTTATGAACATTGGCTCTGTACTGTCTGTGGTTCAAACTTGTGCTACGCTTCTGGGTGACACCGCAGAGAAGTTGGTGTCAGCTCTGCCTAGCCTGCTGGATGGCCCATTAAGGACCATCAGCTACACAACTGACCCATTGAGAGAAGGCAGACATGCCTTGGTACTCAGCAAGGTGTGCAGGGACCTGCAGGGACCGAATGGCTAGGCAGCAGTTCTGCGGAAAAGGATCTAGGGGTGACTGTGGACGAGAAGCTGGATATGAGTCAGCAGTGTGCCCTTGTTGCCAAGAAGGCCAATGGCATTTTGGGATGTATAAGTAGGGGTATAGCCAGCAGGTCGAGGGACTGTGTCCAGTTTTGGGTCCCACTCGAGAAGAAGGATGTGGAAAAATTGGAGAGAGTCCAGAGAAGGGCAACAAAAATGATTAGGGGTCTGGAACACATGACTTATGAGGAGAGGCTGAGGGAACTGGGATTGTTTAGTCTGCGGAAGAGAAGAATGAGGGGGGGATTTGATAGCTGCTTTCAACTACCTGAGAGGTGGTTCCAAAGAGGATGGTTCTAGACTATTCTCAGTGGTAGAAGAGGACAGGACAAGGAGTAACGGTCTCAAGTCGCAGTGGGGGAGGTTTAGGTTGGATATTAGGAAAAACTTTTTCACTAGGCGGGTGGTGAAGCACTGGAATGCGTTACCTAGGGAGGTGGTGGAATCTCCTTCCTTAGAAGTTTTTAAGGTCAGGCTTGACAAAGCCCTGGCTGGGATGATTTAGTTGGGGATTGGTCCTGCTTTGAGCAGGGGGTGGGACTAGATGACCTCGTGAGGTCCCTTCCAACCCTGATATTCTATGATTCTATGATTCTATTCTCTGAGGTGTTTCCAGGCCATGGAATGGGCAGCTTGTCTTTGGGACAAAGAAAGAGAGACCACATGGCAAGAGAATGTAAAAACCTGCCGCAGCTCCTCCATCTTGTCTTCAGTCCTGCTTCTGACCTCTGGAGGGACTTTGCTTCAAACCAAATCTTTGAACCAAGGACTGAAAGACCCATCCCAGCTGGGGATGTTCTCCAGAGACTTGATTTGAACCTGCCGTTTATTCCATCACTGCTGCAAGCCTGAACCAAGAACTTGGCCATTCCTGTATGTCATTGATTCCATTTCACCCATTCTAGCTCTCATCTCTATCTTTTCCCTTTTATGACTAAATCTTTAGATTTTAGATTCGAAAGGATTGACAACAGCGTGATTTGTGGGTAAGGTCTGATTTGTATATTGACCTGGGTCTGGAGCTTGGTCCTTTGGGATCGAGAAAATCTTTTTCCTTTTACTGGGGTATTGGTTTTCATAACCATCTGTCCCCATAACGAGTGGCCCTGGTGGTGATAGTGGAAATTGGAGTGTCTAAGGAAGTTGCTTGTGTGACTTGTGGTTAGCCAGTGGGGTAAAACCAAAGTCTTCTCTATTTGGCTGGTTGGGTTTGCCTTGGTGTGCACAGAAACCCCAGCCTTGGGCTGTAACTGCCCTGCTTTAAACAATTTGTCTCAGCTGGGTCCCGCTAGAACCAGCCTCGTTACCGGGTCCCTGCGTCCATAATACGGTGCCCTAGTCTGTGGGTCGGGCCTGCATTGCCTGTTCTGAGGGAATAACTTTTCATGTGACAGTATTAAAACAGGTTTCAGAGTAGCAGCCGTGTTAGTCTGCATCCGCAAAAAGAACAGGAGGACTTGTGGCACCTTAGAGACTAACACATTTATCTGAGCATAAGCTTTCGTGAGCTGCAGCTCACTTCATCAGTGCCACAAGTCCTCCTTTTCTTTTTGTATTAAAACAGTTTGTTTGTGTGGGCCCAGCTCATCAAATGTTCCAGATCAGCCGGTGTGCCTGCCCTGGCCTCCTCAGTGGAACCACTTTGGGTTGTCTGCAAAGTTTTTCTGCAGCGATTTTCTATTTCCTTCCAGATCAGTGATGAAAATATTCAATAGCATCGGGCTTAGAACCCTGCTAAAAACACCCCCGTTCACCCCAAGGACAAGGCCAGTTTTTAATCCACTTTACAGGTTCTCTACTGACATTGCAGACTTTCATTTTTCAGTTGAGTGTTTTCCATGCTGAATCCAATGTCTCAGAGAAATTGAAGTTAATTGCATCTATGCAGTTCCCTTGATCAGCCAAACCTGCACTCTCCTTGAAGGATGAAATCGGTTTTATTTGACAAGACCTGACTTCCATAAACCATGCTGGTGACGAGCATTAATTATATTCCTCGACTTTTTTTGAACTAATCCCAGACCAGCTTTCCAGTGTTTCCTGACCTTGTCAAATTTTTTTTTTAACCCCCCCCCCCTTTTTAATACTTTTCATTTAACACAGAACTGTCCTGTATGTGCCCTTTTGTTTTGGCTCTGCTGCTGACAGGTCGTGTACTTCTACTCCCGAATGAGGTGTGTGGGCGATCGGTCAGTTTGTAACTCTGGTGTTCGTAACTCTACGGTTCTACTGTGGAGGCTGTTAAACATCCTCCTTGGCTGCTAATGGGCTGGAGACTATTCCATCACCTCATGTGATAGGAGTGCCTCCTACTGCCTCTTTCCCAGTGCAGAACAAACCTATTTCTTCAACACATCTATGTTTTCTGCAACATTAAGAAGTTTCCTTTCTCCCTCTAGGAATTGGCTTAAACTTTTCCTAGGATTTCTTTTGTTCTTAATATACTTAATAACCCCCTTTTTGTTATCCTTAGTCCTGCCAAGCATGGAGTTTCCCCTGATGTCTTTATCATTCCTTATCAGTTTTCATAACTTCCCATTTGTGTTGCCTGCTTCCTATTTTCCCTTTTTACCCATTTGTATCTGTTGCTTTTCCCCACATAACTGCTGCCTTCACTTTGCCACTGAACTCGGTTTTGAGCCAAAGTTCTCCACTTCCTAATTCTCCATCCCATTTCTTAGGCATCCAAACATTGTCTTTGATTTGGCCACTACTGCGAACGAGCAGGTGTTTTGTTGACCTGCTTTCATTGATGCCCAGGTCTTTTCCCTGAGGTGTGTCCTAGTTGGGATGTTTCTCCCTGGCACATGTCTTGGCAAAGGTTTGGGGTTTTTTTACGTGCTCAGATTTTGAGTAACCGGTTGAATGGGGACTCCCTACAGCATGGACTCTGTAGCCTGGCTTTCATTGCATTAAGGAACAATGATGGATAACCAGTATCCACTCTCGTGTTTCCTGCTGGTGCCTATTAAGGGTCCCCACAACAGGGCATGTAGAATTATTGACTCATGGAGCACCATCAACCATGGAATTGGCATTAGTAGGGCCAGTTGTTCATAATTCATTTATCTGACTAATGAAAATGTCGTTTTTCAGTGTGTCAAGAGCGACCAATCTGCTTCCCCATGAGAACAGCCCCCAGCAGTGCATGTAGTGTCTCAAACTAACATTGTCTCTCCACCCAGGCATTTGAACTGCGACCATCACCCAAGAGCCTGGGCACACACAGGAAGTTGGGGGAACGTACGGTACATGAAGGAGACACCGTTCTGCCTCAGAGTTGGATACCTTTTCCCATACTCCATGTCTGATTCCAACACAACCGACTTCACCAACCCCTCCACCTTCATCCTGCTGGGCATTCCTGGCCTGGAGATGGACCACGTCTGGATCTCCATCCCCTTCTTCACCATGTACGCCATAGCCATGTTGGGGAACTTCACCATCCTGGTCATTGTGAAGATGGAGCAGAGCCTCCATGGGCCCATGTACTATTTCCTCTGCATGCTGGCTGTCAGTGACCTGGTCCTGTCTACATCCACCCTGCCCAAAATGCTGAGCATCTTCTGGTTTAATTCCAAAGAGATCAATTTCAGTGCCTGCCTCACCCAGATGTACTTCATTCACTGCTTCTTAGTGATGGACTCTGGGATCCTCATGGCCATGGCTTTGGACCGCTATGTGGCCATCTGCCATCCCCTGAGACATTCCACCATCCTGACAAACTTTGTGGTGGGCAAGATTGGCCTGGCCGTGGTGCTGCGTGGTGGCATGCTCATACTGCCCTATCCCTTTCTGACAAGTCAGTGGCCATATTGCAGAACCACCATCATCCCCAACATGTACTGTGAGCACATGGCTGTGGTGAAGCTGGCCTGTGCCGACACCCACATCAGTAATTACTACAGCCTCTCTGTGGCATTCTTGGTGACGGGTCTGGATGTGTTTTTTATTGCTGTGTCGTATATCCAGATTCTCAGGGCCATCTTCAGTCTCCCCACAAAGGACGCCCGGCTCAAGACTTTTGGGACCTGCGGCTCCCACCTATTTGTCATTTTAACCTCTTACATCCCAGCTCTCTTCTCCTCCCTCATGCACCGGTTTGGTAACAATGTGGCGGTACATTTCCATGTTCTCATGGCCAATGCGTACCTTCTAATGCCCCCCATGCTGCACCCCATCATCTATGGGGTGAGGACCAAACAGATCCGGGACAGGTTGCTCCGGCTACTTACTCCTAAAGGAACCTAAAGTTTTCTCCTGGTGCTCTGGCTCTCAGACCCAGCTTCCTGCAGAGCTGGCTGGTGACATGGTGCTGGGCCCTCTTCCCTGAATCACTTGCCGGACAGTCAAAAAGGCAGTAAATGCTTTCCCGACCTTACTGTGCTGTGTCAGTGTGACAAACTGGGGAATAGGTCTATGTATCCACCCTTACCCCACCTCTTCTGCCAAGGTCCCGATCCTGCTTTGCCTCTTTCCCCCAAGGCTCCCTGCCTCTGTCGCTTGCTCCTCTATTCCCCTCCCCCTGTCACTTGATGGATCATATCCACCTCCCTCCCCTCACCACAGCTACAAGGGAGCATTTTCAGATTTTGTTGGGGGTGGCAACTTTAACCATGATTCCAAGGGGAACTTAAGGTCTTGAAAACTCTAGTTTGTTGGCAGATAACTTAGCAACTAGCTGACGGGAGCACTGTGTCTAATTCTGATGTAAAAGAAAGAAACTTAAATAAATATTAGACCCTCTCAGGTCTGATACTAACATGTTCAGACATCTTGTGCCAAGTCACTTAATGGACACTGGTTAGGTTTAAAATATTCATGTATATTCTTACTTTGTTACTACTCTGCAGAGAGAGAGACCTCATCAGGACTCCTGGGTTCTATCTCAGCTCTGGGAGGGGAGTGGGGTCGAGTGCGTTACAGCGGGAGTTGGGGGGGCAGATACATCTGGGGTATCTATGAGAACATCAGAACGGCCCTACTGGGTCAGACCAATGGTCCATCTAACCCAGTGTCCTGTCTCCCGACAGTGGCCAATGCCAGGTACCCCAGAGGGAATGAACAGAACAGGGAATTACCAAGTGATCCATCCCCTGTCACCCACTCCCAGCTTCTGGCAAACAGAGGCTAGGGACACTGTCCCTGCCAATCCTGGATAATAGCTATTGATTGACCTATCCCCCATGAAGTTATCTAGTTCTTATTGGATCCATGTTATAGTTTTGGCCTTGACAACATCCTGTGGCAAAGAGTTCCACAGATTGACTGTGAGGAAATACTTCCTTTTGTTTGTTTTAAATCTGCTTCAGACTAATTCTATTGGGTGACCCCTAGTTCGTATGTTCTAAGAAGGCGTAAATAACATTTCCTTGTTTACTTTCTCCATACCTCTCAGGATTTGAGAGACCTCTGTCATATCCCCCCTTACTTGTCTCTTTTCCAAGCTGAAAAGTCCCAGTCTTATTAATCTCTCCTCATATGGAAGCTGTCCCATACCCCTAATCATTTCCGTTGCCCTTCTCCGTTCCTTTCTGCACACAGCATTCAAGGTGTGGGGATTAATATAGAGGCAACATGATATTTTCTGTCTTATAATCTCTCCCTTTCTTTATGATTCCCAACATGCTGTTTGTTTGCTTGATTGCCACTGCACTTTGAGGAGATGTTTTAACCCTATTCACTCCCCTTAGATAGTAAGAACTCTCTGTAGCCTGATATCTCTGGGCTTTTCCTGAACTCTTCGCTCATGCTCCTTGTACCGAGGGGCAGTGCAGTGGTATTTTATATAATGTAATATAAAAAATAAAGACTAATAAAGAGGCATGTATTAAACATGTATTGGGGTATGATTCCACGTATGAGGTCGTGTTTCACATCGGCATTCCAATTCCACCGGCGGTTGTCAGGGCGCTTGTGGGAACAGAGCTATGTTCGGGGCATGCTGCAGTGCAGAGCAAAGGTGAAGGAGGCAAGCGCCCCACAACTGCCGTTTTTACGGGCTGTGCAGAGCGGAAAGGACCCCAGACCTATTCTCTGTCCCATCACGCCCACGTTGCATTGGGTCTGTCGAGCAGGTGAGCTCCTCAGCAGGAGATGGTACCTGTGAATCCTGAGAGGGAAGTGTCTTCCCTGGGAATCCCCCTCCGGTAGCCGTGCCCCACACCGCTCTCACCCCAGCATCTGCAGCAGCGTCCCACGCCGAGGGCCGACACAGGGGTGCGCACCGTTTATAACACAGCTCTGTGCAACCCCGGGGGGTTCGCTCAGCTTCTGGCGGAGACGTGGCATCTGAGTGTAAACAGGCCGGTGACTTGAGACACACTAGCCAATGTCTCTCTTCCCCGGCTGCGCTTCTGCGCTATTTATCCAGCTTTATGAGAAAACAAGAATTAAGGGACCTTCCCAAAGGGAAGTGAGAACTCTGGGGCTCTGTGCTGAGTCACAGAGGAATTGGCTGCTCTGTGCATTTGTGTATATTTAAAAATTATGCTTGATTAGGAAGAAAACTGGGGATAAGACCTGTGTCTCCATGGGGTCTGATACCCTGTAAATGCCCAGGGTGGAGGGGTAGAGAGTAGACAGACAGATCTGGAGACAGATGGCTGAGGGGAGACACAAGCACTCTCTGCAGACACACGGGGCTGTCGCTAAGGGACCAGAGATCAGTCATTCTCATCAGTAACGATCATCAGACTGTGCAGCACCTTTCACTGAAGGATCTTGAAAGCGCCTAGCAAAGGAAAGTCCTGTGAACGTATCCTCAGTGTACAGATAGGTAAACTGAGGCATGGGGAGAGGTGACTTAGCCAAGGTCTCACAGAGATTGAGTGGTGGGATGACAGACAGAACCCAGGAGTCCTGACTTCTTTACTGCAACCACGGTCTCTCTGGCATGCCAAGAGGGAGATGGACTCCCACTCTGGCCGGGGCTGTTCGTTGGGTGGGATGCAGAGGAATGGCTGGAAGAAGGAGCCTGATTGCAATAGCTGAACTCTCTGCCTGCTCACCTGGCTCACTGGGGGTATTTGTCTGGTGCAGAGCACCTGGGTTTTTAAGCAGTGGAATGAGACTGAACAAATTCTCCTGTCTGAGCCCAACAGGGCGCCGTGTTCACCTTTCAATGTGGCTGCAGACAAAGGCCGTAGGCTTTTAGGCCTCACAACATAGCTAGAGGCCGTATCCTATGGCTACAGGAAAAGGGTCTGATCCTTTCAGTACGTCCAGGCTCCGGAGATCCCCATGCCTGACCCCGTCGTACCCCAGGTATGGCCTGGTCCCAGGGGGTCCCCAGGAGCTGCCCCAGGTACGACTGGCCCCCAGGGGTCCCCGGGAGCTGTCCCGTTCTGCCTTCGGTCCGTCTAGGATCATCAGACACTGAAACATTCCCACTGGCGACAAGGGCCAGAGCTGCTGGATGACGTCTGTCCCAGGGCCCCTCCCTGGCACGGTCTCTCTGCTCTGCATGCAGGAAAAGGGCCTGATCCTTCCACCTCGCTGGAGAAACCGAGGCTCCTGGAGGGTCCGGCAGCAGATGAGCCGGGTTTGAGGAAGGCAGCGGCGCCGAATTGCGTTTGTGGATCTAGCCCTGGCCGCCTTTCTGGACGATGCTTTAGTCAAGCACAAGTTACGGTTGGTCAAAGCCAGGGGGGCTGGCTGGCGACGCTTGGAGGAAAAAGCCAAGTTCCTGGACACTCACCTCTCACTTTCAAAAACTTTCCCCTCTTCTCTTTGTACAAGGAGCAGGCTCCCTGGGCAAAACAGGTTTTTATCTGCTCTCTACCCGTCCTCCAGTGGCTCCAGTGTCCCAGCTGCTTGCCCTGCTCGAAGCCGGGCAAGGCCCCTTCCTTCGGAGGCGAGAAGCTGTAGCAGCGTCCTGGGAGGAGACCCTGATGTGGTGCTGTAGGACTGAATACGGCCATTTTTGCCAAGTATGATTATCCTGTTTCTATGCATGTATCAGCTTTGTGTCTGAAGTCATTACTGACAATCTACGGGTATCTTACACCTTCACCTCTGCGGCCAGGACGAGAAGCCATGGGCTTAAATTGCAGCAAGGGAGGTGTAGGCTGGAGATTAGGAAAGACTTCCTAGCTGTCAGGGTGGCTAAGCCCTGGAACAAATTGCCCAGGGAGGTTGTGGAATCTCCATCGCTGGAGGTTTTCAAGAACAGGTTGGACACACACCTGTCAGGGCTGGTCTAGGTGGTGCTGGTCCTGCCATGAGGGCAGGGGACTGGACTAGATGACCTCTGGAGGTCCCTTCCAGTTCTGTGATTCTATGTGTTGTGTTCCTGGGTAGCACCCCTCAGGTGGCTAAGGCGGTACGTTGGTGGCCCTTTGAGGACACTTAGTGATCACAAAGGGCCACAGAAGAAAGGCGCCTCTGCAAGAATATGGGAAATGGCTGATCCTGTGAGTCATCAGAGCATGTAAGGACCTGGGATACGCTCACGTGACCCTGGCCTCATCTCATCTTCTCTGCACTGGCTTTCCAACAAGGAAGCTCTGAACAAGGTCTGGTGACCCCAGCCTGCTTGTGTAATTTCTAGAGAGGCTTTTGCAAGCTCGCAGTGCGTTCCATCACTGCGATGAAAGTCACCTCTGAACACGGAAAAACCACTTGGATGTATCTGATCTATTAACCATTTGTAACTCTTCTTCTTTTCTTTTACTATTTAACCTTGAGTGTCTCTTGAGATTAGGACGCTATAGGTGGTGAAATAGATTGTCACTGAGTACTCACCGTGGGGTCCAGAGTCCGGGTGGTGAGCCAAGGGCTGGGATGCGTCTGGACACTGCATTTTTGGCTTCTAGTTAACCAGTGTGGTGAGACAGATGTTTGTGTTTGTTCCTGGTTTGGTATAATCTAAGGATAGAACCACCAGCCGTCTGGGCTGAGTCAGCCCCATTTCTCAGCAGTTTGTTCTGAATTTGGTAAGCTCGGCTGTGTCCCACTGAGGCACGGTGACACATGGACACCGCTGACAGGTGCTTCACAGACTCTTGCTCACTACTCCCAGGAGGTATCCCCCTCTTACAGATGGGGAAACTGAGGCAGCATGAAAGGAAGTGTCTTGAGCCAAGAATATAGCCCACTGTCACCCACTGACATCACTGGAGTATTTGGCCCAAGTTATTTAATTGGAGATGAAGCATCAGCAGAGACCAGTGAGCTGGGAGGGAAGGTGACTATTTACCAGGTTCGTGTTCTGCTAGCCAAGGGCCGTAATGAGCTGCACACGGCACGGCCTTGGTTCATTGCAGCACACGGTTGGGCTGTACGCGCTGTGCAGCGTTCCAGGCGACGTGCCGTCCCTGGTAAACAAGCAAGAGGGGACTGAAAACTGAGCTGTGTGGAAACCTGCTTTGTGGCCACAGTTTCTTTAATGAATTCCTCCCGTTTAAGGACTGCAGCTCCACTGATCACGAGACACAAATAGCCTGAGTGTGTCTAATACAAGGCAGGGGAGCAATGCCAGTTCATGGCCAGAGCAGTGGTGCTGGGGGTGTGGCGGTGACAGGACTCCCAGTTCCTCTTCTCAGCTCTGCCACCGACTCCTTGGGTGTCCTTGGGTGAATCACTTTACCTCTGCAGGACTCAGTCCATCCATGACACGGGGATAACGCTGCCTAGCAGCCTAGCTACAGCGCTTCTAAATGGAGTGATCAAAAGCGTCATGTAGAGGAGACGTTAGACTCAGCTTCCCTGTCCAGCTTCAGCCCCGGGGCAACGCGTCCCCTGCAGTTCCAGATAAGGTGTCCGTGTACATGTGTAAATAGCCGGCTAATGGCAGGTGGGCAGTTTATCTCCTGCCCTGTGAGCTATCAAAGCCACCCCACCTCTGCCCAGCATCCCGTCTTCCCAGCTAATGCGGGGCTGATCCTTCTGCCTCTCTCAGCTCTTGTCCTCCCAGCTTCAAAGCTGATCCCTTGCCCTGCTCCCGAGGCCTGGCTCAGGCCAAAGGGCTCCCAGCCCATCCCCTTCGCAGGGACCCTGCCTTCTACAGGCCCCCAGCTGGGAGGAACACAAGGGAGCTGAAAGCTAAGGAAATGGGCCACACAATGGTCTCTGCCCTCAGGACCTTGTAGCTGAGCTTCAGGGCTCACAAGCTGTGTGATGCACAACCTCGTCTGCCTGCCACACAGCCCTTCTCCCACCCCTCAGCTGCTTTTATACGGCTTCCCGGCTTCCCGCACCGATCCCGACTGGCCTGTCTGCCCCAGCGCGGCATCCTCGCTGCACTCACTGCGGGCTCCTTGCCAGGCTGCAGCAGCTCCCGTCCCAGCCCCGGAGCAGATGGAGCCCAACTGCGGGGCGGGGAGGTGGAGGTGACCCAGCGAGTGACGGGGAGGGGAGAAAAAGAGCGAGCAGCAGCAGTGGGCATTTGGGGCAAGAGGCAGAAAGGGAGTGGGGCAAAGAGGTAGGAGGTGGAGCAGGGGCTGTGGCCTTGGGGGAAGAAGCGGGGTAAAAGGCAGGGATCCAAGGGTCATGGTGGTTAGTTCTCTGAAAACATCCACTCAATGGGCAGCGGCTGTCAAAGAAGTGAACAGACTATTGGGAATCACTGAGTACAAGGAAAGGGAGAGAAAATAAGGTGGAAAATATCAGATTGACTCTCTAGAAATCCCTGGTACACCCACATCTTGAATACTGCGTGCAAATGTGGTCGCCCCATCTCAAAAAAGATTTATTGGCATTGGAAAAGGTTCAAAAAAGGGCAATAAAATCATTAGGGGGATGGAACAGCTTTCATATGAGGAGAGGTTAATAAGACTGGGACTTTTCAGCTTGGAAAAGAGGCGACTAAGGGGGGATATGAGAGAAGTCTATAAAATCATGACTGGTGTGAAGAAAGGAAATGAGGAAATGGTATTTACTCCTTCACATAACACAAGAACTAGGGGTCACCAAATGAAATTAATAGGCAAGAGTTTAAAACAAAGAAAAGGAAGTATTTCTTCACACAACACACAGCCAATCTGTGGAACTCCTTGCCAGAGCATGTTGTGAAGGTCCATCAATGGCCAAGATGGGAAGGGATGGTGTCTGTTTGCCAGCAGCTGGAAATGGGTGACGGGGGATGGATCACCTGATGGTTGCCTGTTCTCTTCATTCCCTCTGGGGCACCTGGCACTGGCCACTGTCGGAAGACAGGACACTGGGCGAGATGGATCCTTGATCTGACCCAGTCTGGCCATTCTTATGTTCTTATATTTGCAGAGGTCCAGTGATCAGGAATTAGAAGGGTGGCAAACCAATGAGTTCTACACCGCCCGACTCCCCAGTTTGTCGCAGTGACACAGCACAGTAAGGTCAGGAAAGGGTCTAATGCGGGGAGGCGGGGGGTGTTGGATAAGGGGTGGGAGGTCCCGGGGGCAGTCAGGAGAGAGGGGGCAGTTGGATGGGGTGGAGATTCTGGGGGGCATTGTCAGGGAATGGGGAACAGGGGGGTTGGATATGCGTGGGAGTCCTGGGGGGCCAGTCAGGGGATAGGGTTTTTCATAGATTCATAGATATTTAGGCCAGAAGGGACCATTATGATCATCTAGTCTGACCTCCTGCACAATGCAGGCCACAGAATTTCACCCACCACTCCTAAAAAAGACCTCACATCTATATCTGTGCTATTGAAGTCCCCAAATTGTAGTTTGAAGACCTCAAGGAGCAGAGAATCCTCCAGCAAGTGACCCGTGCCCCATGCTACAGAGGAAGGCGAAAAACCTCCAGGGCCTTCCAATCTGCCCTGGAGGAAAATTCCTTCCCGACCCCAAATATGGCGATCAGCTAAACCCTGAGCATATGGGCAAGATTCATCAGCCAGATACTACAGAAAATTCCTTCCCGGGTAACTTGGATCTTACCCCATCTAAAAACCCATCACAGGCCATTGGGCCTATTTACCATGAATATTTAATTACCAAAACCATGTTATCCCATCATACCATCTCCTCCATAAACTTATCGAGTTTAATCTTAAAGCAAGATAGATCTTTTGTCCCCACTACTTCCCTCGGAAGGCTATTCCAAAACTTCACTCCTCTGATGGTTAGAAACCTTCGTCTAATTTCTAATCTAAATTTCCTAGTGGCCAGTTTATATCCATTTGTTCTTGTGTCCACATTGGTACTGAGTTTAAATAATTCCTCTCCCTCTCTGGTATTTATCCCTCTGATATATTTATAGAGAGCAATCATATCTCCCCTCAACCTTCTTTTAGTTAGGCTAAACAAGCCAAGCTCCCTGAGTCTCCTTTCATAAGACAAGTTTTCCATTCCTCGGATCATCCTAGTAGCCCTTCTCTGTACCTGTTCCAGTTTGAATTCATCCTTCTTAAACATGGGAGACCAGAACTGCACACAGTATTCCAGGTGAGGTCTCACCAGTGCCTTATATAATGGTACTAAAACCTCCTTATCCCTACTGGAAATACCTCTCCTGATGCATCCCAAGATGACATTAGCTTTTTTCACAGCCATATCACATTGGCAGCTCATAGTCATCCTATGATCAACCAATACTCCAAGGTCCTTTTCCTCCTCCGTTACTTCTAGTTGATGCGTCCCTAGCTTATAACTAAAATTCTTGTTATTAATCCCTAAATGCATGACCTTACACTTCTCACTATTAAATTTCATCCTATTCCTATTACTCCAGTTTACAAGGTCATCCAGATCCTCCTGTAGGGTATCCCTGTCCTTCTCTAAATTAGCAATACCTCCCAGCTTTGTATCATCTGCAAACTTTATTAGCACATTCCCACTTTTTGTGCCCAGGTCAGTAATAAAAAGATTAAATAAGATTGGTCCCAAAACCGATCCTTGAGGAACTCCACTGGTAACCTCCCTCCAACTTGACAGTTCACCTTTCAGTAGGACCCGTTGTAGTCTCCCCTTTAACCAATTCCCTATCCACCTTTCAATTTTCCTATTGATGCCCATCTTATCCAATTTAACTAATAATTCCCCATGTGGCACAGTATCAAACGCCTTACTAAAATCTAAGTAAATTAGATCCACTGCGTTTCCTTTATCTAAAAAATCTGTTACTCTCTCAAAGAAGGAGATCAGGTTGGTTTGGCACGATCTACCTTTTGTAAAACCATGTTGTAATTTGTCCCATTTACCATTGACTTCAATGTCCTTAACTACCTTCTCCTTCAAAATTTTTTCCAAGACCTTGCATACTACAGATGTCAAACTAACAGGCCTATAATTACTTGGATCACTTTTTTTCCCTTTCTTAAAAATAGGAACTATGTTAGCAATTCTCCAATCATACGGTACAACCCCTGAGTTTACAGATTCATTAAAAATTCTTGCTAATGGGCTTGCAATTTCTTGTGCCAATTCTTTTAATATTCTTGGATGAAGATTATCTGGGCCCCCCGATTTAGTCCCATTAAGCTGTTTGAGTTTCGCTTCTACCTCAGATATGGTGATGTCTACCTCCATATCCTCATTCCCATTTATCATGCTACCATTATCCCTAAGATCCTCTTTAGTCTTATTAAAGACTGAGGCAAAGTATTTTGCCTCAAGGGTGTGGATAGGGGTTCAGGAAAGTCAGGGGACAGGGGGGATTGGATAGGGGGTGGGGTCCCAGAGCGGCAGTTAGGGGCGGGGGGTCCTGGGAGGGGGCGGTGAGTGGACAAGGAGCGGGGGGGTGGATGGGTGGGGGGTTCTGAGGGGGCCAGTCAGGGGGCAGGGTGTGGATGGGGGTCAGGAAAGTCAGGGGAGAGGGATCAGGGGGGATTGGATAGGGGTCCCAGAGTGGCAGTTAGGGGTGGGGGGTCCCGGCAGGGGTCGGTGAGGGGACAAGGAGCGGGGGGGGGGGTGGATGGGTGGGGGGTTCTGAGGGGGCAGTCAGGGGTTAGGAAGTGGGAGGGGGCAAATAGGGGACGGGGCCAGGCTGTTTGGGGGGGGCACAGCCTTCCCTACCCGGCCGTCCATACAGTTTTGCAAGCCCAATGGGGCCCTCTTGCCAGAAGTTTGCCCACCCCTGGTCTAATGTCTCTCTGACCGCTCAGTAAGTGATTCAGGGACGAGA
The DNA here is from genome assembly GCF_965140235.1 of Caretta caretta. Taxonomy (NCBI): domain Eukaryota; kingdom Metazoa; phylum Chordata; order Testudines; family Cheloniidae; genus Caretta; species Caretta caretta. The sequence goes on from NC_134206.1 coordinate 992,978, forward strand.
GCACAGAACCAAGTCACCAGCCAGCTCTGCACAGAGCTCAGTCTGAGAGCCGGAGCACAGGAAAAAACTTGAAATCCCTTTATGAGTGAAGAGCCGGAGTAGCCTGCCCTGGATCTGTTTGGTCCTCACCCCGTAGATGATGGGGTTGAGTGTGGGGGGCACCAGGAGGTACATGTTGGCAACGAGAATGTGGAAATGCAGGGGCACATTTTGGCCAAACCGATGTGTGAGGGAGGAGAAGAGAACTGGGATGTAAAAGGTTAAGATGGCACAGAGGTGGGAGCTGCAGGTCCCCAAAGCCTTGAGCTGGGCGTCTTTTGTGGGGAGGCTGAAGATGGCCCTGAGGATCTGGATATAGGACACAGCGATAAAAATCATATCCAGACCCCTCACACAGAGTACTACAAAGAGGCCGTAGTAACTACTGACGCGGGTGTCGCCACAGGCCAGCTTCACTATGGCTATGTGCTCGCAGTACGAGTTGGGGATGATGTTGGTTCTGCAATATGGCCACTGCCTTGCCAGGAAGGGGTAGGGCAGTACGACCATGCCGCCACGGAGCACCACGGCCAGTCCAATCTTGGCCACCACGAGGTTTGTCAGGATGGTGGAATGTCTCAGGGGATCACAGATGGCCACGTAGCGATCATATGCCATGGCCACGAAGATCCCAGACTCCATCACGAGGAAGGAGTGAATGAAGTACATCTGGGTGAGGCAGGAACTGAAATCGATCTCCCTGGAATTGAACCAGAAGATGCTCAGCATTTTGGGCAGGGTGGATGTAGACAGGACCAGGTCGGTGACGGCCAGCATGCAGAGGAAATAGTACATGGGCCCATGGAGGCTTGGTTCTGTCTTGACGATGAACAGGATGATGAAGTTTCCCAAGACGGCTATGATGTACATGGTGGAGAAGGGGATGGAGATCCAGACATGGGCCGCCTCTAGGCCAGGAATGCCCAGCAGGATGAAGGTGGAGGGGTTGGTGAAGTCGGTTTTGTTGGAATCTGACATGGAGTAAGGGAGAAGGTGTTCAACTCTGAGGCGTTCCCAGGGCCCAGGGTGATGTTTGCAGTACAAAAGCCTGGATGGAGAGACAATGTTAATATGAGCCACTACGTGCCCTACTGGATACTTAAGATACAGTGGGGAGATTTATACACAGAGAACATGAAAGAATGGGTGTTACCATACACACTGTAACCAGAGTGATCAGGTAAGGTGAGCTATTAGCAGCAGGGGAGCGTGTCGGGGGGGGGGGGAACCTTTTGTAGTGATAATCAAGGTGGGCCATTTCCAGCAGTTGACAAGAAACGTCGGAGGAACAGTGGGGGGCGAGGAGCGGGAATAAACATGGGGAAATAATTTAATTTTGTGTAATGACACATCCGCTCCCAGTCTTTATTCAAGCCTAAGTTAATTGTATTCAGTTTGCAAATTAATTCCAATTCAGCAGTCTCTCGTTGCAGTCTGTTTTTGAAGTTTTTTTGTTGAAGAATTGCCACTTTTAGGTCTGTAATCGAGTAACCAAAGAGATTGAAGTGTTCTCTGACTGGTTTTTGACTGTGATAATTCTTGACGTCTGATTTGTGTCCATTTATTCTTTTATGTAGAGACTTCCTACAAGCCATTACCCTTTGATCCCAGTGAGGGTTATCAAAAGAAACTACACCAGCTGCTCAAGAAACTCTGAGAAAAAGCACAAGAACAAATCTGCACAGACACGCCCCTGGAACCCCGACCTGGGATATTCTATCTACTACCCAAGATCCATAAACCTGGAAATCCTGGGCGCCCCATCATCTCAGGCATTGGCACCCTGACAGCAGGATTGTCTGGCTATGCAGACTCCCTCCTCAGGCCCTACGCTACCAGCAGTCCCAGCTACCTTCGAGACACCACTGACTTCCTGAGGAAACTACAATCCATCGGTGATCTTCCTGAAAACACCATCCTGGCCACTATGGATGTAGAAGCCCTCTACACCAACATTCCACACAAAGATGGACTACAAGCCGTCAAGAACACTATCCCCGATAATGTCACGGCTAACCTGGTGGCTGAACTTTGTGACTTTGTCCTCACCCATAACTATTTCACATTTGGGGACAATGTATTTCTTCAAATCAGCAGCACTGCTATGGGTACCCGCATGGCCCCACAGTATGCCAACATTTTTATGGCTGACTTAGAACAACGCTTCCTCAGCTCTCATCCCCTAAAGCCCCTACTCTACTTGCGCTATATTGATGACATCTTCATCATCTGGACTCATGGAAAAGAAGCCCTTGAGGAATTCCACCATGATTTCAACAATTTCCATCCCACCATCAACCTCAGCCTGGACCAGTCTACACAAGAGATCCACTTCCTGGACACTACAGTGCTAATAAGCGATGGTCACATAAACACCACCCTATACCGGAAACCTACTGACCGCTATTCCTACCTACATGTCTCCAGCTTTCACCCTGACCACACCACACGATCCATTGTCTATAGCAAAGCTCTGCGATACAACCGCATTTGCTCCAACCCCTCAGACAAACACCTACAAGATCTCTGTCAAGCATTCTTACAACTACAGTACCCACCTGCTGAAGGGAAGAAACAGATTGACAGAGCCAGAAGAGTTCCCAGAAGTCACCTACTATAGGACAGGCCCAACAAAGAAAATAACAGAATGCCACTAGCCATCACCTTCAGCCCCCAAATCAAACCTCTCCAACGCATCATCAAGGCTCTACAACCTATCCTGAAGGATGGCCCATCACTCTCACAGATCTTGGGAGACAGGCCAGTCCTTGCCTACAGACAGCCCCCCAACCTGAAGCAAATACTCACCAGCAACCACACACCACACAACAGAACCACTAACCCAGGAACCTATCCTTGCAACAAAACCCGTTGCCAACTGTGTCCACATATCTATTCAGGGGACACCATCACAGGGCCTAATCACATCAGCCACACTATGAGAGGCTCGTTCACCTGCACATCCACCAATGTGATCTATGCCATCATGTGCCAGCAATGCCCCTCTGCCATGTACATTGGCCAAACTGGACAGTCTCTAGACAAAAGAATAAATGGACACAAATCAGACGTCAAGAATTATAACGTTCAAAAACCGGTCGGAGAACACTTCAATCTCTTTGGTCACTCGATTACAGACCTAAAAGTTGCAATTCTTCAACAAAAAAACTTCAGAAACAGACTGCAACGAGAGACTGCTGAATTGGAATTAATTTGCAAACTGGATACAATTAACTTAGGCTTGAATAGAGACTGGGAGTGGATGTGTCATTACACAGAGTAAAACTATCTCCCCAGGTTTATTCCCCCTCCTCGCCCCCACTGTTCCTCAGATGTTTCTTGTCAACTGCTGGAAATGGCCCACCTTGATTATCACTACAAAAGGTTTCCCCTGCCCCCCGCCCACTCTCCTGCTGGTAATAGCTCATCTTACCTGATCAGCTGGTGATTGATCTTGCTTTGAGCAGGGGGTTGGACTAGATGACCTCCTGAGGTCCCTTCCAACCCTGATATTCCAGGATTCTATGATCACTCTGGTTACAGTGTATATGGTAACACCCACTGTTTCATGTTCTCTGTGTATATAAATTTCCCCACTGTATTTTCCACTGCATGCATCTGATGAAGTGAGCTGTAGCTCACGAAAGCTTATGCTCAAATAAATTTGTTAGTCTCTAAGGTGCCACAAGTCCTCCTTTTCTTTTTGCGGATACAGACTAACACGGCTGCTCCTCTGAAACCTGGCAGAGCAGAGATATTCATGGGATGGCTGGTGGAGCGGAGCGGAGCCCACGGAGAGGTGGGGCAATCGGCTTTGGACCATATAAGGTGCCTCTTAACCCCCCATCTCCACCCAGGGTGGGAGGTAAAACTCTGCAGATAAACTTTCAAATTCTGACCGCTCCACTGACCAGGGACAGAGACTTTTGGGTTTTTGGACTTTTGGGACTCTGGGTGACTTTTGGGTTGCTGGACTCAAGAACCAAAGGGAAAGGAAACAGCCCAGTTTGCTTGGGGTGGGCTTTTGCGAATGGGTTGTGTTATGAATATTGTTTGTGGTGTCTTCCCAACATAATACCACATTGTTTCTCTCTGTTATTAAAAGGCGTTTGCTACACTCAGATGCTGTGCTTGCGAGAGGGGAAGTATTGCCTCTTGGAGGCACCCAGCGGGGGTGGTATAGATTTGTCACAGGTCACTGGGTGGGGGCTCGAGCCGGTTTTGCATTGTGTTATTGGAATGGAACCCCTAAATACTGAACCCAGCCCTTGTTGCTGCCAGCTCTGACGGGCAGCAGGGTTACAGAAACACCAGAAACATAAACTATTAAAAATTAAAGGGAAAGTTTTTTAAAAAGGATTTGACAAGGTTAGGAAAAAATGGAAAATCTGGCATGGGATTAGTTAACAAAAAGTCTAGGAATATAATTAATGCAAGTCCCCAGCAGGGTAATGGAAACAGATCTTGCCAAAAAAGTGTATCCTTTAATGACTGTACACGTTTGGTTGACCAAGGGAACCGCACATGTACAATAGACTTCGATGTCTCTGAGGCATTTGATGTAGTCGGGGAAAACATTCAGATAAAAACACTCTCCAAGATCAGTAGAGCAGACGTAAAATAGGCTCAAAACTGGCTAACTGACAGATCTCAGGAAGCAGTTGTCAATGGGGCGTTGCAGGGAATGGGGGTGATTCTAGTGCAGTTCTGCAGGGATGAGTTCTAGGCCCAATGCTATTCAATATTTATTAAAATGCTAGTGCGGCGCTGCCATAGCTCTTCAGTGAAGACACTACTTATCCGGCAGCATAGGTAATCCACCTCCCTGAGAGGCGGTAGCTAGGTTGACTTCATGGTGGGGTCTACACCGGGGTTAGGCTGATATAGCTACATGTCTCGGGGGAGCGGATTTATTGGCTATTGCAAAAAAAACAATTACAGTTTTAGGTTGCATTAACAGCATGCAAGTCACCACAGATGATAATATTCCTCTACTCAGTGCTCGTTAGGCTTCAGCTGGAGTACTGTGTCCAGTTTCGGTCACCAATGTATAGGAAGGATCCAGAGGAATTGGAAAGGATCCAAAGGCGAGAGACAAAGATAATCAAAAGGGTGGAATGCAAGCTACACGAGCAAAGGCTGAAGGAACTGGATATGTTTAGTTTGGAAAAGGAGAGACTGAGCGGGGCCATGACGGAGGTCTTCAGATATTTGAAAGGCTGCCATAAAAAAAAGTTGGAGAAAAGTTGTTCTGTCTGGCCACAGAGGTGGGAAAAGAGTCAGTGGGTTCAAACTACAGCAGAGCAGGTTTAGATGAAATCTCAGGAAAAACTTCCTAACTGTAAAACCAGGAGGACAATGGAACAGATGTGGAAGCTCCTTTTCTAGAAGTTTCCAAAGAAGTTGGATACTCATCTGTCCTGGATGGTTTAGATGCAACAAATCCTGCATCTTGGCAGGGGGTTAGACTAGCTGACCCTTGCGGTCCCTTCTCACCCTGTGGCTCTATGATTCTATGATGTGAAATTGTACTGTAGACCAGGTCTTAGTCAAACACAAGTCTTTGGCCTCAATAGAGGGGAAAGTGGATGAAATGTAACACCTTGTATGATACAGGAGGTAATAGGGAATGATTTACTGGTGCCTTCTGACCATGAAGCCTATGAATCTATCGATAAATAAACTAGATCAAGCATTTATATTTACTCCGTCTCACCACCCACAAAAAAGGGACCATTCAGTTACATTTCAGAGTAGCAGCCATGTTAGTCTGTATTTGCAAAAAGAAAAGGAGTACTTGTGGCACCTTAGAGATGGTAATAGCTCACCTTAAGTGATCACTCTCTTGTTACAGTGTGTATGGTAACACCCACTGTTTCATGTTCTCTCTGTATCTAAATCTCCCCACTGTATTTTCCACTGAAATGCATTCGATGAAGTGAGCTGTAGCTCACGAAAGCTTTTGCTCAAATAAATTTGTTCATCTTTAAGGTGTCACAAGTCCTCCTTTTCTTCCAGTTACATTGAAAATCTGAACAGATCACACTGATGAAAGAAAATTTTATGGCTGCGCAGAGCGGAAAGGAACACAGTCTTACTCTCTAGCCCATCATGCCCATGTTGCCCTGGGTTTGTAGAGCAGGTGAGCTCCCAAGCAGGAGATGGTACCTGTGAATCCTGAGATGGAAGTGTCTTCCCTGGGAATCCCCCTCCGGTAGCCGTGTCCCACACCTCTCTCACCCCAGCATCTGCAGCAGTGTTCCACGCTGAGAGCTGAGAGAGGGCTGTGCACCGTTTATAATAGAGCCCTGTGCAATCCCTGTGGGGTTTGTTCAGCCTCTAGAGGAGAAGCAGCATCTGGAATGAAACAGGCTAGAGACTGGAGGCACTCTAGCCAATTTTCAGAGTAACAGCCGTGTTAGTCTGTCTTCGCAAAAAGAAAAGGAGTACTTGTGGCACCTTAGAGACTAACCAATTTATTTGAGCATAAGCTTTCGTGAGCTACAGCTCACTTCATACAGTCCACTTTATGCATCCGATGAAGTGATCTGTAGCTCACGAAAGCTCATGCTCAAATCAATTGGTTAGTCTCTAAGGTGCCACAAGTCCTCCTTTTCTTTTTACTCTAGCCAATGTCTCTTTCCATGTCTGCATTTCTGTGTTATTTATCCAGCTTTAGGAGTAAACAGCAATTATGGGATCTTCCCAAACGGAGATGAGAACTCTTGGGCTCTGTGTTCAGGTAGAGAGGAATTAGCTGCTCTCTTTATCTGTGTATATTTAAAAACTATAGTTCATTACTGTGACGTTGCACTCCATATGCTCCATGAAAATAGGCTTATGAATCTGAAAATGACAGAGCTGGGATATGCTTTATGCAAAAGGTCTCTTGTAACATATCATTGGAAAATTTATAATGTGCTAAATTTCATTTTCCCATTCGTATGCATGTATCATTCTTATTTCTGACTTTAGAAATATAAGGTACAAACTTGTACTACTAACGTAGTCAGATTAAGTGGAGACCATTAAGAGTTCTTCAGAAACAATGAGTTGTAAATGGCTCGTTTACATGCAAGCCTTCCTGTGTACATGTGAAAAGAAAAGGAGTAATTGTGGCACCTTAGAGACTAACCAATTTGAGCATAAGCTTTCGTGAGCTACAGCTCACTTCATCGGATGCATACTGTGGAAACTGCAGAAGACATTATATACACAGAGACCATGAAACAATACCTCCTCCCACCCCACTCTCCTGCTGGTAATAGCTTATCTAAAGTGATCACTCTCCTTACAATGTGTATGATAATCAAGTTGGGCCATTTCCAGCACAAATCCAGGTTTTCTCACCCTCCGCCTCCCCCCCCCACACAAACTCACTCTCCTGCTGGTAATAGCCCATCCAAAGTGACCACTCTCTTTACAATGTGTATGTGCTGGTGGGTAATGAAGAATGAGGTCTCACGTGGACATGTGACCATGTCACCTGATACTGAAATCCATCTTAAATCTTGTACTTTTTCATTTAGAAGGAGGGGTGGGGCCCAGGCACAGACAAAAGACTCCCGCCTTGTGCCAAAGCTATAAAAGGGGGTGGAGCAGGATAAAGGGGGAGGCCAGTCATGAGAAAACTCCTGCTTACCACCTGAGATGTCTGCTGGAACTTACAAGGACTGTACCAGGGGAAAGGATTGGGCCCAGACTAGGAAGGAGTCTAGTCTGTGAAAGAAACTTATTGGAACATCTTTCAGGGTGAGATATTACCCGTAATCACTTTCTTAATGTGTTAGGCTTAGACGTGAGTATTTTGTTTTATTTTACTTTGTGACTTACTTTGTTCTGTCTGTTATTACTTGAAACCACTTAAATCCTATTTTTTATACTTAATAAAATCACTTTTGTTTATTAATAAGACCAGAGTAAGTAATTGGTACCTGGGGGAGGCAAACAGCTGTGCATATCTCTCTGTCGGTGATATAGAGGGCAGACAATTTATGAATTTACCCTGTATAAACTTTATACAGAGTAAAACAGATTTATTTGTGGATCAGGCTCTCAGAAAGGCTAAACACTGGGAAAGTCCCTGTTAACTGATAAGCCCCCTGGGCTGAGTGAATCTCAGTTTCTGTGACGTGCAGAGGGGCATGGTCCAACCTCTGAGTCTGTGCTGGAGCTGAACTGGAGTGTCTGGCTCAGTAAGACAAGAGTGGTGGGGTGCCCGTTCTGGCAGGAGGGCTGTCATCAGTGGTACCCCAGCGCAACAAGTGACAGTCTCAAGGGGGTCTCTATTTAATTAGGCACCTGAAAACTCTAGGTTTTGGGCAGATAACCTAGCAATTAGCTGACAAGAGCACTGTATCTAATTCCTGTCTAAAAAAGAAAAATAAATAAATATTAGACCAACTTAGCTCTGATACTAAAATTTTCTTACATCAAGTCACTTAAGGGACACTGGTGAGTTTTAAAATGTGAATGTATATTCTGACTTTGTTACTAACTCAGGAGAGAGAGAGACCCCATCAGGACTCCTGGGTTCTATTTCAGCTCTGGGAGAGGAGAGGGGTCTAATAGCTTACAGCAGAGGGTGATAAATCTGCATTCTATATAAGAACATCAGAATGGCCATCTGGGTAAGAGCAACGGTCCATCTCTCCCAGTAGCCTATCTTCCAACAGTGGCCAATGCCAGGTGCTTCAGAGGGAATGGTAGAAGAATCATAGAAGATTAAAGTTTGAAGGGACCTCAGGAGGTTATCCAGTCCTATCCCCTGCTCAAAGCAGGACCAACCCCAACTAAATCATTCCAGCCAGGACTTTGTCAAGCTGGACCTTAAAAACCTCTAAGGATGGAGATTCCACCACCTCCCTAAGTAGCCCATTCCAGTTCTTCACCACCCTGCTAGTGAAATAGTGTTTCCTAATATCCAACCTAGGCCTCCCCCACTGCAACTTTAGACCTCTGCGCCTTGTTCTCTCAACTGCCACCTTTGACAACCTTGCGTGGCTCCATCCTCTTTGGACCCCTCCTTCAGATATATGAAGGCTGCTATCAAATCCCCCCTCACTCTTCTCTTCTGCAGACTAAACAATCCCAGTTCCCTCAGCCTCTCCTCATAAGTCCTGTGTCCCAGCCCCCTAATAATTTTCGTTGTCCTCTGCTGGACTCTCTCCAATTTGTCCACATCCCTTCTGTAGTGGGGGCCCTCCAACTGGATGCAATACTCCAGATCTGGCCTCACCAGTGCTGAATAGAGGGGAATAATCACTTCCCTTAATCTGCTCGCAATGCTCCCACTAATTCAGCCCACAATGTTGCTAGTCTTCTTGGCAACAAGAGCACACTTTATACTTTAAACAAGTCCTAAAAGAACGGATGGGGGTAGGACGCTTATCTTCCCTCAATGGCCAATGTATATTAGCAGATTGAGAGGTAAACCCCCTGGCTTGACCTACTGAACAGAGGGGCAAATACTGCTCAGAGACAGCTCAAGGGGAGGTGTCAAGGTTCCTTCCCCACTCTGAACTCTAGGGTACAGATGTAGGGACCCACATGAAAGACCCCCTAAGCTTATTTCTACCAGCTTAGGTTAAAACTTCCCCAAGGCACAAAGTCTTTGCCCTTGGATTAGGTGAAACGCTGCCACCACCAAGTGTTTTAGACAACGAACAGGGAAAGGACCACTTGGAGTTCCTATTTCCCCAAATTTCCCCCCCAAGCCCTTACACCCCCTTTCCTGGGCAGGCTTGAGAATAAACAGGATGTGCACAAACCAGCCTTGGATTTTTAAGACCCAAAAAACCTAATCAGATTCTTAAAATTGAGAACTTTATCAGAAGAAGAAGAACAACAACAACAAGAAAAAGATAAGAAAACAACTCTGTAAGATCAGAATGGAAGATAATCTTAAAAGCAGTCAGATTCAAAACATAGAGAATCCCTCTAGGCAAAACCATAAATTACAAAAAGACACAAAAACAGGAATACGCATTTCCTCCAGCACAGCCAATTTACAAGCCAAAAAAATAAATAAAAAAAAAAAGAAAAAAAAAGAAAACCTAAAGCATTTTCTAGCTAGATTATTTTCTAACTTTACAGGAGTTGGAGAGCTTGCATCCTTGATCTGTTCCTGGCAGAGGTATCACAGAGACAGAAAAAGCCTGTTTCCCCCCCTCCAGATTTGAAAGTATCTTGTCCCCTCTGTGATGTTATGGGCTTGAACTGGGACTGTATAGAACATGGTTGCAACCAAGGTCCTGTAGTGGCACCAAATCTCGTATAAAGGGGGTGAAATCAGGTGTCTAAGACAAGGTTAGGATGATGCTGTCTGTTTGCATGTATCATTTTTGGATTTAAAGATATAAGTATTGGCTCTAGACTGTCTGTATTCCAAACTTGTGCTGTGCTTCTGGGTGACACCCCAGACAAGTTGGTGTCAGCTCTGCCTAGCCTGCTTGATGGCCCATTAAGGACCATCAACTATGCAACTGACCCACTGAGAGAAGGCAGACATGCCTCGTGACTCAGCAAGGCATGCAGGGACCTGTCTTTGGACAGAACTCTGAGGTGTTTCCAGGCCATGGGATGGGCAGCTTGTCTTTGGGACAAAGAAAGCAGAGACCACATGGCAAGAGACTATAAAAAGCTGGTGTAGCTCCTCCATCTGGTCTTCAGTCCTGCTTCCGACCTCTGGAGGGACTTTGCTACAAACCGAAGCTTTGAACCAAGGACTGAATGACCCATCCCAGCTGGGGATGCTCTCCAGAGACTTGATTTGAACCTGCCGTTTATTCCATCACTGCTGCAAGCCTGAACCAAGAACTTTGCCGTTACTGTATGTCATTGATTCCATTTCTCCAATTCTAGCTCTCATCTATATTTTTTTCCTTTTAAGAATAAATTTTTAGATTTGAAAGGATTGGCAACAGTGTGATTTGTGGGTAAGATCTGATTTCTACATTGACCTGGGTCTGGGGCTTGGTCCTTTGGGATCGAGAGAACCTTTTTCCTTTTACTGGGGTATTGATTTTCATAAGCATTTGTCCCCATAACGAGTGGCACTGGTGGGGATACTGGGAAACTGGAGTGTCTAAGGGAATGGCTTGTGTGACTTGTGGTTAGCCAGTGGGGTAAAACCAAAGTCCTATCTGTCTGGCTGGTTGGGTTTGCCTTGGTGTGCACAGAAACCCCAGCCTTGGGCTGTAACTGCCCTGCTTGAAGCAATTTGTCCTGAATTGGCACTCTCAGTTGGGTCCCACCAGAACCAGCATCGTTACACCCTCATTAGTCATTTTGGGTCAGGTGCCAGCGAGGTTAGCTGAGCTTCTTAACCCTTTACAGGTGAAAGGATTTTGCCTCTGGCCAGGAGGGATTTTATAGCACTGTATACAGAAAGGGGGTTACCCTTCCCTTTATTTTTATGACAGGGCTATCCGGGGGAGCTGAGGGGACTACTAAAGGGGGTAACTGGAACCGTACAAGTTCTGAGCTAACCACATTAATCAATTCCACGGCCACCACAAGTGTGGGTGATTGGGCCCAATGCAATTGCCTAATCAATACTCAAAAAGAACCCCAACCAAAAAAACAAAAACCCCAAAAAAACCCCCAAAAAAACCCCAACTGCTCAGAAGAGTCTGCAAACCCAGCTAATTCACCTTTTTGTTCCACAAATACTGTTTTACATCATCACTGCACATGTTCAGGAATTGTTCCTGAGTAACCAAATCACACATTCCTTCAAAGTTTATAATGACATTTCCCCTCACCCACTTATCTAACAAGTCTATCATTTCATTTACTTAAGCCACATTACTCAATCCAGATCCCCTCTTAAGATGCCTGAATTTAACCCTGTAGGTTTCAGGTGTAACGTGAAACTGTTTCAAAACCAGTTCCTTAAATTTACCATAGTTTGAAACATCATCAATAGGCATCTTATTGAACATGTCCAGAGCTCTGCCAGTCAATTTTCCTATCAATGTGGTCATCTTTTGTGGTCATCTTTGGGGATTGCATGGAGGGTGCACAGTCTCTGAAAGGTGATGAAATATTTGGCAGTATCGCTGGATTCATCATACTGAGGACATAGTTGCTCCCATTTGTGGATTTTGGGGGAAGTGGAGCCAGCAGCTGGAGGATTTTGTCTCTTCCACTCCATAAGAGCCAGTTCATGCTTCTGGGCCTCAATCTGGGCCTGTATTTCTCTCTCTCTTAACTCCAGGGCTCTTTTGTCGCTGGCTGCCTCTGCTTCCATTGCCCTTTTGTGTTCAGCTTCCTCCTTGGCTGCGTCTGCATTAGTTTCCATTTGTTTTAATTCCATCTGTCTTTTATGTTCATTTTCTTTCTCAGCCATTTGCAGCCTGTGCAGTTCTAGCTTTTTCTGAGCCTTGCTCTCACTCATGTTGCTGATTTTCCTGCCTATATTCCCTTCCCACAAATAAGCAAACAGAAAATAACAAACCAGTAACCGCGTTGTCTGTTCTCCAGCCACCACACCCAAAAGACACTTAAAATCACTACCAGTATCTCAAAGCAATCAGCTGTGCACAGATCCTGCTCGACTACGCTACTGTGATGGGTTGGATCACAGAAAACCCCTCGGGAGCTGCCAACTGTTATGCTGGGACTATCTCTAAGCCACTTTCCCTGCCAGCTTGGGACTCCAGAACCTTGCCTGCTTGAGCCAGACACACTAGCCTGTTACAAACCCAGACCCAGGTCTGAACAATGTCCCCCAAAAGGCTGCAGGCTTAACTGAAAACAGCTTAAGAAATGTTCCTGTCTCCAGCGCTCAGGTGCCCAGCTCCCAATGGGGTCCAAACCCCAACTAAATCCTTTTTACCCTGTATAAAGCTTATACAGGGTAAACTCATGAATTGTTCGCCCTCAATAACACTGATAGAGAGATATGCACAGCTGTTCCCTCCTCCCCTCCCCCGCAGGTATTAATACATACTCTGGGTTAATTAATAAGTAAAAAGTGATTTTATTAAATACAAAAAGTAGGATTTAAATGGTTCCAAGTAATAACAAACAGAACAAAGTGAATTACCAACAAAATAAAACAAAATATGCAAGTCTAAACCTAATACAATAAGAAAGTGATTACAGATGAAAATCTCACCCTCAGAGATGGTCCAGTAATTTTTTTTTACAGACTAGTCTCCTTCTAGTCTAGGTCCAGCAATCACTCACACCCTGATGGTTCCTGTCCTTTGTTCCAGTTTCTTTTAGGTATCCTTTGGGGGTGGAGAGGCTATCTCTTGAGCCAGCTGAAGACAAAATGGAGGAGTTTTCCAGGGGCTTAAATAGACTTTCTCTTGTGGGTGGAGACCCCTTCCTCCCCCTGTGTAGAATCCCAGCTCCAAGATGGAGTTTTGGAGTCACATGGGCAAGTCACATGTCCATGCATGACTCAGAACTTACAGGTAGCAGCCATGGTTCACGTGCTACCTTGAACGTCCTCAGGTAGACTTCTTATGTGGATTGGAGTATTCCGAGATCCATTGTCCGTTAAGTGTTTCTTGACTGGGCACTTAACTTTCACATTCCTTTCTGAAAAATCAGCCCAAATGCCTTACTAAGCTAAGACTACTTAAAATCAAACAAGTACAGAGCCAATATTTGTAACTTCTAATACAAAAATGATATGTGGACACAAATAGGATGAATGTATTCAGTAGATCATAACCTTTGCAGAGAAATGATACATGGCATATGTAGCTGTCATAACTATAAAGGGAAGGGTATACAGTGCTCTAAAATCCCTCCTGGCTAGAGGCAAAATCCTTTCACCTGTAAAGGGTTAAGAAGCTAAGGTAACCTCGCTGGCACCTGAACCAAAATGACCAATGGGGGGACAAAATACTTTCAAATCTGGACGGGGGGACAAAGGGTATTGTCTGTCTGTGTGATACTTTGCCGGGAACAGATCAAGGATGCATGTCTTCCAATTCCTGTAAAGTTAATAAGTAATCTGGCTGGAAAATGCATTAGATTTTCTTTTGTTTTTTTTGGCTTGTGAAATTCGCTGTTTTGGTGGGAATGTGTATTCCTGTGTTTGTGTCTTTTTGTAACTTAAGGTTTTGCCTAGAGGGATTCTCTATGTTTTGAATCTGATTACCCTGTAAGGTATTTACCATCCTGATTTTACAGAGGTGATTCTTTTACTTTTTCTTTAAATAAAATTCTTCTTTTATGAACCGGATTGATTTTTCATTGTTCTTAAGATCCAAGGGTTTGGGTCTTTGTTCACCTGTACCAATTGGTGAGGATTGTTATCAAGCCTTCTCCAGGAAAGGGGGTGCGGGGCTTGGGGGGATATTTTGGGGGAAGACGTCTCCAAGTGGGCTCTTTCCCTGTTCTTTGTTTAACACGCTTGGTGGTGGCAGCATAAAGTTCAAGGCCAAGGCAAAGTTTGTACCTTGGGGAAGTTTTTAACTAAAGCTGGTAAGAATAATCTTAGGGGGTCTTTCATGCAGGTCCCCACATCTGTACCTTAGAGTTCAGAGTGGGGAAGGAATCTTGACAGGAGCATAAAACAGATTCCAGTTATGTCATATTAACATTGATAAGCATATTTCTATAAAACATTAAGAGGTGCAACATCACAAGGCCTCTGGCTGCCCTCTATCCACAGGAACATTTGGTTGGTGTTGCTCTTACTGAGTCTGTTCCCCTGAAGTGACCACAGGGACTAGGATGTGTTGGCAGGTTTCTGAGTGGGAGCGGAAGTGGAGCCCTGGAGTTCACACCTCACAGGAACAGGGATCTCACGAACTCCAGCTAGTTCTGAAAACCTCAGATTCACCTTCAGAAGATGGCGAAGGCTCAGACTCGCTCTACCAGACTTTCCTCTGCATCCCACCCAATGGATAACCCTTGCCAGAGGTGGAGTCCATTTCCCTGTCGGTGTGATGGAGAGACTGTGCTTATGGCAGGGACGTCAGGACTCCTGGGTTCTGTCTGTCATCCTGCCACTCAATCTCTGTGAGACCGTGGCCACTTCATCTCTCCTCGTGCCTCAGTTTACCTGTCTGCATAATGGGGATATGATCATAGTGACTTTCCTTTGCTAGGTGTTTTGAACATCCTTCAACGAAAGGTGCTGCACAGTATGGTCACAGTTCTAGATGAGAATTAGTGATCTTTGATCCCTTAGCAACAGGCCCATGTGCCTGCAGAGAGTGCTTGTGTCTCCCCATAGTCTCCAGATCTGTCCTTCTACAATCTATCCAGACACCCTGTAAATAACCAGGATATCAGACCCTGGGCAGATCTAGGCATTATCCCTAGTTTTCTTACTAATCAAGTATAATTTTTAAATATACACAAATACCCAGAGCAGCCAATTCCTCTCTGAGCACAGAGCTGAAGAGTTCTCATCTCCCTTTGGGAAGGTTCCTTAATTACTGTTTACTCCTAAAGATGGACGAAGAGCACAGAAGCGCAGACATGGAAAGAGAGACATTGCCGAGAGTGTCTCCGGTCTCCAGCCTGTTTATATCCAGATACTGCTTCTCCCCTAGAGGCTGAGCAAACCCCCTGGGGTTACACAGAGCTATATTATAAACGGTGCAGATCCCTGTCTCAGCTCTCAGTGTGGGACGCTGCTGCAGATGCTGGGGTGAGAGCGGTGTGGGACACGGCTACCGGAGGGGGATTCCCAGGAAAGACACTTCCGTCTCAGGATTCACAGGTACCATCTCTTGCTGAGGAGCTCACCTGCTCGACAAACCCAGTGCAACATGGACGTGATGGGACAGAGAATAGGTCTGGGGTCCTTTCCGCTCTGTGCAGCCATTGAACATCCCAGGGCTTTTGCCACAAGGGATGAGTTTGATCCAGTATCATGGGCCAAAACGTCCCTTTTTGCTGTGCCTCCCCGGCTGATGGCCTCCAGCCCCGAGGCGGCTGCATTTTAGTGGTGCAGGGGATCCTTGAGGAGGAAAGGTGCCAGTAAAGGGACAGTACGAGGCCAGATTCTGAGGCCATGGCCCGTACATTGCTCTGGCCCCACTGAGGCAAAACTCCCTGTGAAGTAAAAACCAATTAATGACCTCAGGAGCCAGCTGTGTGTTAATGCACAGACACCGTCACCTCCTGCTCTTGCATCTCAGGGCTCTGGCGGTTAAAGGGTGGGGCTGTTACCTGACTTTTAATTTCTGGAAAGCATGGAGGTGCTAGGGCTCCTCACTGGAAAAACTATAAGAATTTTTCAACATGGGCAAGACATCGCCTCTCCTTGCTTCATTCGAGAAGTCGGCTGATCTGTTACGTCTGAAACTTTCAAAAAACAATTCAGCCGGCAGCAGACACCCAGGGTGGGAAATATCACTTCAAACGCTTAAAGATTGGCAAACTTATAAGCAACTGAAAATCAGGTCTCCTAATGGAAGGTGTCAGACAGACTTAACTCACCATGGTGCCACCAGCACCACCGACAATGGCCCATCCGTTTGTGAATCCCATTCAGCTGAGCTCTGTGCTCCAGTAACGTCAGTGGCAAGGAGTTCCACAGGCCAACAATGGATCATGTAAACAATTTTCTTTCATCAGTGTTACACGTTCAGACTTTCGACGTAACTGAACGTTTCCTTGTTCGGGTGTTGTGAGACAGAGTAAATATAAATGCCTGACCTACTTTCTTTATTCATAGATTCATAGGGTTTATGGTCAGAAGAGACCATTAGATCATCAAGTCTGATCTTCTGTATAACACAGGCCATTAAAGTTAGCCCTCTATTGAGCCCCAGGACTTGTGTTTGACTAAGGCCTGTTCTACACTAGGATTCTACATCCTAGAATCATAGAGCCACAGGATGAAAAGGGACTGCAAGGGTTAGCTTGTCTAACCCGCTTCGAAGATTCGGGATTTGTTGTGTCTAAGCCATCCAGGACAGATGAGTGTCCAGCCTCCTTTAGAAAACCTGCAGTGAGGGAGCCTCCATGACTTCCCTAGGCCTCTGTTCCATTATCCTCCTGTTCCTACATTTCGGCAGTTTATCCTGAGATTCAATCTAAATCTGCGAGGCTGTGGTTTGAACCCATCGCCTCTTGTCCTGTCCTCTGTGGCAAGAGAGAACAACTTTTCTTCACCTTTTTTACGGTGGCCTTTCAAGTATTTGAAGACTGCTGCCATGTCCCACTCAATCTCCTCTTTTCCAAACTAAACATGGCCAGTTCCTTCAGCCCTTGCTCGTATGGCTTGAACTCTATCCCTTTCATCATTTATGTCACCTGTCTCTGGTCATTTCAAGTTTCTCTACCTCCTTGCTATACACTGGTGACCCAAACTGGACACAGGGCTTCAACTGATGCCCAACCAGCACCGAGTATAGTTTTAGTATCACCGACCGTGACTTGCATGCTACGTCTCTGTTAATGCAACCCCAAAATGCATCTGCTTTGTTTGCAAGAGCAAAATCATCCACACCCCGAAGGATGTCGCTATATCAACCGAACACTGGTATAGACAGTAGGAGGTCAATGGAAGAGTTCTTCCATCAACCTAGCTACCACCTTTCGGGGAGGTGGATCACCTACACTGCCAGGAGAGCCCCTGCCATCAGCGTGAGCCGTGTCTAGACTGAAATGCTAAGGCAGTGCTGCTGTAGCGTTTTAAGTGTAGAGAAGCCATCAAGCAGATCTTCCAGAAAAGCGTCCAGTCTGGAGCCCCAGACATGCAGAGTTGTAGAATCCACCTCTACCCTTTGCAGTTTGTTTCAATGGTTAATCACCCTCAGTGCTAAACATTTGGCCCTGTTTTCCAGCTGGAATTTATCTGGGTTCAGCTTCCAGCCATTGGGTCTTGCTCTGCCTTTCTCTGCTTCACCAATGTTTTTCACCCCATAAAAGTCTCTGCTTGATCGTCTTTTTGATAAGTTAAATATGTGATGCCCTTTAAGTCTCTCACTGTCCGGCATTTTCTCCATCCTCCAATCATTTCTGTGGCTCTTTTCTGCACCGTGTCCAATTTTTCAGCTTCCTTTCTGAAATGTGGACCCCAGAAGTGGACACAGTTGGTTCCACCAATGCCATGTGCAGAGGTAAAATCCTTCCCCTGCTCCAACTCACCACTCCCCTGTTTATGCATCTGTGATAAATATAAAGGGAAGAGTAACCACCTTTCTGCATGAAGTGCTATAAAATCCCTCCTGGAAAGAGACAAAATCCTTTCACCTGTAAAGGGTTAAGAAGCTAAGATAACCCCGCTGGCACCTGACTCAAAATGGCCAATGAGGGGACAAGATACTTTCAAAGCTGGAGGCGGGGGGGAGGCGGAAGAAAAGGTCTGTCTGTCTGTGAGATGCTTTTGCAGGGAACAGATCAAGGATGCAAGCCCTCCAACTCCTGTAAAGTTAGTAAGTAATCTAGCTAGAAAAGTGTTCGATTTTCTTTTGTTTAATGGCTGGTAAAATAAGCTGTGCTGGAGGGAATGTATATTCCTGTTTTTGTGTCTTTTTGTAACTAAGGTTTTGTCTAGAGGGATTCTCTGTGTTTTGAATCTGATTACCCTGTAAGGTATTTACCATCCTGATTTTACAGAGGTGATTCTTTTACCTTTTCTTGAATTAAAATTCTTCTTTTAAGAACCGGATTGATTTTTCATTGTTCTTAAGATCCAAGGGTTTTGGGTCTGTGTTCACCTGTACCAATTGGTGAGGATTCTTATCAAGCCTGGTGTAGGGCTTGGGGGGATATTTTGGGGGAAGACATCTCCAAGTGAGGTCTTTCCCTGTTCTTTGTTTAAATGCTTGGTGGTGGCACATAGGGTTCAAGGCCAAGGCAAAGTTTGTACCTTGGGGAAGTTTTAACCAAAGCTGGTAAGAATAAGCTCAGGGGGTCTTTCATGAGGGTCCTCACATGTGACCCTAGAGTTCAGAGTGGGGAAGGAACCTTGGCAGCATCCGAGGATCACATCAGCCCTTTTAGCCACAGTGTCACACTGGGAGTTCACGATGAGTTGGTTTCCACAATGACTCCTAAATCCTTTTCAGGGCCTGTGACATTATTGACTTGAACTGGGATCGTAGAGATCATTGTTGCAACCAAAGTCCTATAGTGGCACTAAATCTTGTATAAAGGGGGTCAAATGAGGTGTCTAAGACAAGTTGATGGTTTGCTGGTTAGGATGATGCTGTCTGTTTGCATGTAACATTTTTGTAGTTGAAGTTATGAACATTGGCTCTGTATTGTCTGTGGTTCAAACTTGTGCTACGCTTCTGGGTGACACCGCAGAGAAGTTGGTGTCAGCTCTGCCTAGCCTGCTGGATGGTCCATTAAGGACCATCAGCTACACAACTGACCCATTGAGAGAAGGCAGACACGCCTTGGTACTCAGCAAGGTGTGCAGGGGGACCTGCAGGGACCGAATGGCTAGGCAGCAGTTCTGCGGAAAAGGATCTAGGGGTGACAGTGGACGAGAAGCTGGATATGAGTCAACAGTGTGCCCTTGTTGCTAAGAAGGCCAATGGCATTTTGGGATGTATAAGTAGGGGTATAGCCAGCAGGTCGAGGGACTGTGTCCAGTTTTGGGTCCCACTCTAGAAGAAGGATGTGGAAAAATTGGAGAGAGTCCAGAGAAGGGCAACAAAAATGATTAGGGGTCTGGAACACATGACTTATGAGGAGAGGCTGAGGGAACTGGGATTGTTTAGCCTGCGGAAGAGAAGAATGAGGGGGGATTCGATAGCTGCTTTTAACTACCTGAGAGGTGGTTCCAGAGAGGATGGTTCTAGACTATTCTCAGTGGTAGCAGATGACAGAACGAGGAGTAATGGTCTCAAGTTGCAGTGGGGGAGGTTTAGGTTGGATATTAGGAAAAACTTTTTCACTAAGAGGGAGGTGAAACACTGGAATGCGTTACCTAGGGAGGTGGTGGAATCTTCTTCCTTAGAAGTTTTTAAGGTCAGGCTTGACAAAGCCCTGGCTGGGATGATTTAGTTGGGGATTGGTCCTGCTTTGAGCAGGGGGTGGGACTAGATGACCTCCCGAGGTCCCTTCCAACCCTGATATTCTATGATTCTATTCTCTGAGGTGTTTCCAGGCCATGGAATGGGCAGCTTGTCTTTGGGACAAAGAAAGAGAGACCACATGGCAAGAGAATGTAAAAACCTGCCGCAGCTCCTCCATCTTGTCTTCAGTCCTGCTTCTGACCTCTGGAGGGACTTTGCTTCAAACCAAAGCTTTGAACCAAGGACTGAAAGACCCATCCCAGCTGGGGATGTTCTCCAGAGACTGGATTTGAACCTGCCGTTTATTCCATCACTGCTGCAAGCCTGAACCAAGAACTTGGCCATTCCTGTATGTCATTGATTCCATTTCACCCATTCTAGCTCTCATCTCTATCTTTTCCCTTTTATGACTAAACCTTTAGATTTTAGATTCGAAAGGATTGACAACAGCGTGATTTGTGGGTAAGATCTGATTTGTATATTGACCTGGGTCTGGAGCTTGGTCCTTTGGGATCGAGAAAATCTTTTTCCTTTTACTGGGGTATTGGTTTTCATAACCATCTGTCCCCATAACGAGTGGCCCTGGTGGTGATACTGGGAAATTGGAGTGTCTAAGGAAGTTGCTTGTGTGACTTGTGGTTAGCCAGTGGGGTAAAACCAAAGTCTTCTCTGTCTGGCTGGTTGGGTTTGCCTTGGTGTGCACAGAAACCCCAGCCTGGGGCTGTAACTGCCCTGCTTTGAGCAATTTGTCCTGAATGGGCAACCTCAGCTGGGTCCCGCTAGAACCAGCCTTGTTACCGGGTCCCTGCTTCCATAATACGGTGCCCTAGTCTGTGGGTCGGGCCTGCATTGCCTGTTCTGAGGGAATAACTTTTCATGTGACAGTATTAAAACAGGTTTCAGAGTAGCAGCCGTGTTAGTCTGCATCCGCAAAAAGAACAGGAGGACTTGTGGCACCTTAGAGACTAACACATTTATCTGAGCATAAGCTTTCGTGAGCTGCAGCCCACTTCATCAGTGCCACAAGTCCTCCTTTTCTTTTTGTATTAAAACAGTTTGTTTGTGTGGGCCCAGCTCATCAAATGTTCCAGATCAGCCGGTGTGCCTGCCCTGGCCTCCTCAGTGGAACCACTTTGGGTTGTCTGCAAAGTTTTTCTGCAGCGATTTTCTATTTCCTTCCAGATCAGTGATGAAAATATTCAATAGCATCGGGCTTAGAACCCTGCTAAAAACACCCCCGTTCACCCCAAGGACAAGGCCAGTTTTTAATCCACTTTACAGGTTCTCTACTGACATTGCAGAGTTTCATTTTTCAGTTGAGTGTTTTCCACGCTGAATGCAATGTCTCAGAGAAATTGAAGTTAATTGCATCTATGCAGTTCCCTTGATCAGCCAAACCTGCACTCTCCTTGAAGGATGAAATCGGTTTTATTTGACAAGACCTGACTTCCATAAACCATGCTGGTGACGAGCATTAATTATATTCCTCGACTTTTTTTGAACTAATCCCAGACCAGCTTTCCAGTGTTTCCTGACCTTGTCAAATCTTTTTTTTTTAAATCCCCCCCCCTTTTTAAATACTTTTCATTGAACACAGAACTGTCCTGTATGTGCCCTTTTGTTTTGGCTCTGCTGCTGACAGATCGTGTACTTCTACTCCCGAATGAGGTGTGTGGGCGATCGGTCAGTTTGTAACTCTGGTGTTCATAACTCTACGGTTCTACTGTGGAGGCTGTTAAACATCCTCCTTGGCTGCTAATGGACTGGAGACTATTCCATCACCTCATGTGATAGGAGTGCCTCCTACTGCCTCTTTCCCAGTGCAGAACAAACCTATTTCTTCAACACATCTATGTTTTCTGCAACATTAAGAAGTTTCCTTTCTCCCTCTAGGAATTGGCTTAAACCTTTCCTAGGATTTCTTTTGTTCTTAATATACTTAATAACCCCCTTTTTGTTATCCTTAGTCCTGCCAAGCATGGAGTTTCCCCTGATGTCTTTATCGTTCCTTATCAGTTTTCATAACTTCCCATTTGTGTTGCCTGCTTCCTATTTTCCCTTTTTACCCATTTGTATCTGTTGCTTTTCCCCACATAACTGCTGCCTTCACTTTGCCACTGAACTCGGTTTTGAGCCAAAGTTCTCCACTTCCTAATTCTCCATCCCATTTCTTAGGCATCCAAACATTGTCTTTGATTTGGCCACTACTGCGAACAAGCAGGTGTTTTGTTGACCTGCTTTCATTGATGCCCAGGTCTTTTCCCTGAGGTGTGTCCTAGTTGGGATGTTTCTCCCTGGCACATGTCTTGGCAAAGGTTTGGGGTTTTTTTACGTGCTCAGATTTTGAGTAATCGGTTGAATGGGGACTCCCTACAGCATGGACTCTCTAGCCTGGCTTTCATTGCATTAAGGAACAATGATGGATAACCAGTATCCACTCTCGTGTTTCCTGCTGGTGCCTATTAAGGGTCCCCACAACAGGGCATGTAGAATTATTGACTCATGGAGCACCATCAACCATGGAATTGGCATTAGTAGGGCCAGTTGTTCATAATTCATTTATCTGACAAATGAAAATGTCGTTTTTCAGTGTGTCAAGAGCGACCAATCTGCTTCCCCATGAGAACAGCCCCCAGTAGTGCATGTAGTGTCTCAAACTAACATTGTCTCTCCACCCAGGCATTTGAACTGCGAGCATCACCCAAGAGCCTGGGCACACACAGGAAGTTGGGGGAACGTACGGTACATGCAGGAGACACCGTTCTGCCTCAGAGTTGGACACCTTTTCCCATACTCCATGTCTGATTCCAACACAACCGACTTCACCAACCCCTCCACCTTCATCCTGCTGGGCATTCCTGGCCTGGAGATGGACCACGTCTGGATCTCCATCCCCTTCTTCACCATGTACGCCATAGCCATGTTGGGGAACTTCACCATCCTGGTCATTGTGAAGATGGAGCAGAGCCTCCATGGGCCCATGTACTATTTCCTCTGCATGCTGGCTGTCAGTGACCTGGTCCTGTCTACATCCACCCTGCCCAAAATGCTGAGCATCTTCTGGTTCAATTCCAGGGAGATCAATTTCAGTGCCTGCCTCACCCAGATGTACTTCATTCACTGCTTCTTAGTGATGGACTCTGGGATCCTAGTGGCCATGGCTTTGGACCGCTATGTGGCCATCTGCCATCCCCTGAGACATTCCACCATCCTGACAAACTTTGTGGTGGGCAAGATTGGCCTGGCCGTGGTGCTGCGTGGTGGCATGCTCATACTGCCCTATCCCTTTCTGACAAGACAGTGGCCATACTGCAGAACCACCATCATCCCCCACACACAGTGCGAGCACATGGCTGTGGTGAAGCTGGCCTGTGCCGACACCCACATCAGTAATTACTACAGCCTCTCTGTGGCATTCTTGGTGACGGGTCTGGATGTGTTTTTTATTGCTGTGTCGTATATCCAGATTCTCAGGGCCATCTTCAGTCTCCCCACAAAGGACGCCCGGCTCAAGACTTTTGGGACCTGCGGCTCCCACCTATTTGTCATTTTAACCTCTTACATCCCAGCTCTCTTCTCCTCCCTCATGCACCGGTTTGGTAACAATGTGGCGGTACATTTCCATGTTCTCATGGCCAATGCGTACCTTCTAATGCCCCCCATGCTGCACCCCATCATCTACGGGGTGAGGACCAAACAGATCCGGGACAGGTTGCTCCGGCTACTTACTCCTAAAGGAACCTAACGTTTTCTCCTGGTGCTCTGGCTCTCAGACCCAGCTTCCTGCAGACCTGGCTGGTGACATGGTGCTGGGCCCTCTTCCCTGAATCACTTGCCGGACAGTCAAAAAGGCAGTAAATGCTTTCCCGACCTTACTGTGCTGTGTCAGTGTGACAAACTGGGGAATAGGTCTATGTATCCACCCTTACCCCACCTCTTCTGCCAAGGTCCCGATCCTGCTTTGCCTCTTCCCCCCAAGGCTCCCTGCCTCTGTCGCTTGCTCCTCTATTCCCCTCCCCCTGTCACTTGATGGATCATATCCACCTCCCTCCCCTCACCACAGCTACAAGGGAGCATTTTCAGATTTTGTTGGGGGTGGCAACTTTAACCATGATTCCAAGGGGAACTTAAGGTCTTGAAAACTCTAGTTTGTTGGCAGATAACTTAGCAACTAGCTGACGGGAGCACTGTGTCTAATTCTGATGTAAAAGAAAGAAACTTAAATAAATATTAGACCCTCTCAGGTCTGATACTAACATGTTCAGACATCTTGTGCCAAGTCACTTAATGGACACTGGTTAGGTTTAAAATATTCATGTATATTCTTACTTTGTTACTACTCTGCAGAGAGAGAGACCTCATCAGGACTCCTGGGTTCTATCTCAGCTCTGGGAGGGGAGTGGGGTCTAGTGCGTTACAGCGGGAGTTGGGGGGGCAGATACATCTGGGGTATCTATGAGAACATCAGAACGGCCCTACTGGGTCAGACCAATGGTCCATCTAACCCAGTGTCCTGTCTCCCGACAGTGGCCAATGCCAGGTGCCCCAGAGGGAATGAACAGAACAGGGAATTACCAAGTGATCCATCCCCTGTCACCCACTCCCAGCTTCTGGCAAACAGAGGCTAGGGACACTGTCCCTGCCAATCCTGGATAATAGCTATTGATTGACCTATCCCCCATGAAGTTATCTAGTTCTTATTGGATCCATGTTATAGTTTTGGCCTTCACAACATCCTGTGGCAAAGAGTTCCACAGATTGACTGTGAGGAAATACTTCCTTTTGTTTGTTTTAAATCTGCTTCTGACTAATTCTATTGGGTGACCCCTAGTTCGTATGTTCTAAGAAGGCGTAAATAACATTTCCTTGTTTACTTTCTCCATACCTCTCAGGATTTGAGAGACCTCTGTCATATCCCCCCTTAGTTGTCTCTTTTCCAAGCTGAAAAGTCCCAGTCTTATTAATCTCTCCTCATATGAAGCTGTCCCATACCCCTAATCATTTCCGTTGCCCTTCTCCGTTCCTTTCTGCACACAGCATTCAAGGTGTGGGGATTAATATAGAGGCAACATGATATTTTCTGTCTTATAATCTCTCCCTTTCTTTATGATTCCCAACATGCTGTTTGTTTGCTTGATTGCCACTGCACTTTGAGGAGATGTTTTAACCCTATTCACTCCCCTTAGATAGTAAGAACTCTCTGTAGCCTGATATCTCTGGGCTTTTCCTGAACTCTTCGCTCATGCTCCTTGTACCGAGGGGCAGTGCAGTGGTATTTTATATAATGTAATATAAAAAATAAAGACTAATAAAGTGGCATGTATTAAACATGTATTGGGGTATGATTCCACGTATGAGGTCGTGTTTCACATCGGCATTCCAATTCCACCGGCGGTTGTCAGGGCGCTTGTGGGAACAGAGCTATGTTCGGGGCATGCTGCAGTGCAGAGCAAAGGTGAAGGAGGCAAGCGCCCCACAACTGCCGTTTTTACGGGCTGTGCAGAGCGGAAAGGACCCCAGACCTATTCTCTGTCCCATCACGCCCACGTTGCATTGGGTCTGTCGAGCAGGTGAGCTCCCCAGCAGGAGATGGTACCTGTGAATCCTGAGAGGGAAGTGTCTTCCCTGGGAATCCCCCTCCGGTAGCTGTGCCCCACACCGCTCTCACCCCAGCATCTGCAGCAGCGTCCCACGCCGAGGGCCGACACAGGGGTGCGCACCGTTTATAACACAGCTCTGTGCAACCCCGGGGGGTTCGCTCAGCTTCTGGCGGAGACGTGGCATCTGAGTGTAAACAGGCCGGTGACTTGAGACACACTAGCCAATGTCTCTCTTCCCCGGCTGCGCTTCTGCGCTATTTATCCAGCTTTATGAGAAAACAAGAATTAAGGGACCTTCCCAAAGGGAAGTGAGAACTCTGGGGCTCTGTGCTGAGTCACAGAGGAATTGGCTGCTCTGTGCATTTGTGTATATTTAAAAATTATGCTTGATTAGGAAGAAAACTGGGGATAAGACCTGTGTCTCCATGGGGTCTGATACCCTGTAAATGCCCAGGGTGGAGGGGTAGAGAGTAGACAGACAGATCTGGAGACAGATGGCTGAGGGGAGACACAAGCACTCTCTGCAGACACACGGGGCTGTCGCTAAGGGACCAGAGATCAGTCATTCTCATCAGTAACGATCATCAGACTGTGCAGCACCTTTCACTGAAGGATCTTGAAAGCGCCTAGCAAAGGAAAGTCCTGTGAACGTATCCTCAGTGTACAGATAGGTAAACTGAGGCATGGGGAGAGGTGACTTAGCCAAGGTCTCACAGAGATTGAGTGGTGGGATGACAGACAGAACCCAGGAGTCCTGACTTCTTTACTGCAACCACGGTCTCTCTGGCATGCCAAGAGGGAGATGGACTCCCACTCTGGCCGGGGCTGTTCGTTGGGTGGGATGCAGAGGAATGGCTGGAAGAAGGAGCCTGATTGCAATAGCTGAACTCTCTGCCTGCTCACCTGGCTCACTGGGGGTATTTGTCTGGTGCAGAGCACCTGGGTTTTTAAGCAGTGGAATGAGACTGAACAAATTCTCCTGTCTGAGCCCAACAGGGCGCCGTGTTCACCTTTCAATGTGGCTGCAGACAAAGGCCGTAGGCTTTTAGGCCTCACAACATAGCTAGAGGCCGTATCCTATGGCTACAGGAAAAGGGTCTGATCCTTTCAGTACGTCCAGGCTCCGGAGATCCCCATGCCTGACCCCGTCGTACCCCAGGTATGGCCTGGTCCCAGGGGGTCCCCAGGAGCTGCCCCAGGTACGACTGGCCCCCAGGGGTCCCCGGGAGCTGTCCCGTTCTGCCTTCGGTCCGTCTAGGATCATCAGACACTGAAACATTCCCACTGGCGACAAGGGCCAGAGCTGCTGGATGACGTCTGTCCCAGGGCCCCTCCCTGGCACGGTCTCTCTGCTCTGCATGCAGGAAAAGGGCCTGATCCTTCCACCTCGCTGGAGAAACCGAGGCTCCTGGAGGGTCCGGCAGCAGATGAGCCGGGTTTGAGGAAGGCAGCGGCGCCGAATTGCGTTTGTGGATCTAGCCCTGGCCGCCTTTCTGGACGATGCTTTAGTCAAGCACAAGTTACGGTTGGTCAAAGCCAGGGGGGCTGGCTGGCGACGCTTGGAGGAAAAAGCCAAGTTCCTGGACACTCACCTCTCACTTTCAAAAACTTTCCCCTCTTCTCTTTGTACAAGGAGCAGGCTCCCTGGGCAAAACAGGTTTTTATCTGCTCTCTACCCGTCCTCCAGTGGCTCCAGTGTCCCAGCTGCTTGCCCTGCTCGAAGCCGGGCAAGGCCCCTTCCTTCGGAGGCGAGAAGCTGTAGCAGCGTCCTGGGAGGAGACCCTGATGTGGTGCTGTAGGACTGAATACGGCCATTTTTGCCAAGTATGATTATCCTGTTTCTATGCATGTATCAGCTTTGTGTCTGAAGTCATTACTGACAATCTACGGGTATCTTACACCTTCACCTCTGCGGCCAGGACGAGAAGCCATGGGCTTAAATTGCAGCAAGGGAGGTGTAGGCTGGAGATTAGGAAAGACTTCCTAGCTGTCAGGGTGGCTAAGCCCTGGAACAAATTGCCCAGGGAGGTTGTGGAATCTCCATCGCTGGAGGTTTTCAAGAACAGGTTGGACACACACCTGTCAGGGCTGGTCTAGGTGGTGCTGGTCCTGCCATGAGGGCAGGGGACTGGACTAGATGACCTCTGGAGGTCCCTTCCAGTTCTGTGATTCTATGTGTTGTGTTCCTGGGTAGCACCCCTCAGGTGGCTAAGGCGGTACGTTGGTGGCCCTTTGAGGACACTTAGTGATCACAAAGGGCCACAGAAGAAAGGCGCCTCTGCAAGAATATGGGAAATGGCTGATCCTGTGAGTCATCAGAGCATGTAAGGACCTGGGATACGCTCACGTGACCCTGGACTCATCTCATCTTCTCTGCACTGGCTTTCCAACAAGGAAGCTCTGAACAAGGTCTGGTGACCCCAGCCTGCTTGTGTAATTTCTAGAGAGGCTTTTGCAAGCTCGCAGTGCGTTCCATCACTGCGATGAAAGTCACCTCTGAACACTGAAAAACCACTTGGATGTATCTGATCTATTAACCATTTGTAACTCTTCTTTTCTTTTACTATTTAACCTTGAGTGTCTCTTGAGATTAGGACGCTATAGGTGGTGAAATAGATTGTCACTGAGTACTCACCGTGGGGTCCAGAGTCCGGGTGGTGAGCCAAGGGCTGGGATGCGTCTGGACACTGCATTTTTGGCTTCTAGTTAACCAGTGTGGTGAGACAGATGTTTGCGTTTGTTCCTGGTTTGGTATAATCTAAGGATAGAACCACCAGCCGTCTGGGCTGAGTCAGCCCCATTTCTCAGCAGTTTGTTCTGAATTTGGTAAGCTCGGCTGTGTCCCACAGAAGCACGGTGACACATGGACACCGCTGACAGGTGCTTCACAGACTCTTGCTCACTACTCCCAGGAGGTATCCCCCTCTTACAGATGGGGAAACTGAGGCAGCATGAAAGGAAGTGTCTTGAGCCAAGAATATAGCCCACTGTCACCCACTGACATCACTGGAGTATTTGGCCCAAGTTATTTAATTGGAGATGAAGCATCAGCAGAGACCAGTGAGCTGGGAGGGAAGGTGACTATTTACCAGGTTCGTGTTCTGCTAGCCAAGGGCCGTAATGAGCTGCACACGGCACGGCCTTGGTTCGTTGCAGCACACAGTTGGGCTGTACGCGCTGTGCAGCGTTCCAGGCGACGTGCCGTCCCTGGTAAACAAGCAAGAGGGGACTGAAAACTGAGCTGTGTGGAAACCTGCTTTGTGGCCACAGTTTCTTTAATGAATTCCTCCCGTTTAAGGACTGCAGCTCCACTGATCACGAGACACAAATAGCCTGAGTGTGTCTAATACAATGCAGGGGAGCAATGCCAGTTCATGGCCAGAGCAGTGGTGCTGGGGGTGTGGCGGTGTCGGGACTCCCAGTTCCTCTTCTCAGCTCTGCCACCGACTCCTTGGGTGTCCTTGGGTGAATCACTTTACCTCTGCAGGACTCAGTCCATCCATGACACGGGGATAACGCTGCCTAGCAGCCTAGCTACAGAGCTTCTAAATGGAGTGATCAAAAGCGTCATGTAGAGGAGACGTTAGACTCAGCTTCCCTGTCCAGCTTCAGCCCCGAGGCAACGCGTCCCCTGCAGTTCCAGATAAGGTGTCCGTGTACATGTGTAAATAGCCGGCTAATGGCAGGTGGGCAGTTTATCTCCTGCCCTGTGAGCTATCAAAGCCACCCCACCTCTGCCCAGCATCCCGTCTTCCCAGCTAATGCGGGGCTGATCCTTCTGCCTCTCTCAGCTCTTGTCCTCCCAGCTTCAAAGCTGATCCCTTGCCCTGCTCCCGAGGCCTGGCTCAGGCCAAAGGGCTCCCAGCCCATCCCCTTCGCAGGGACCCTGCCTTCTACAGGCCCCCAGCTGGGAGGAACACAAGGGAGCTGAAAGCTAAGGAAATGGGCCACACAATGGTCTCTGCCCTCAGGACCTTGTAGCTGAGCTTCAGGGCTCACAAGCTGTGTGATGCACAACCTCGTCTGCCTGCCACACAGCCCTTCTCCCACCCCTCAGCTGCTTTTATACGGCTTCCCGGCTTCCCGCACCGATCCCGACTGGCCTGTCTGCCCCAGCGCGGCATCCTCGCTGCACTCACTGCGGGCTCCTTGCCAGGCTGCAGCAGCTCCCGCCCCAGCCCCGGAGCAGATGGAGCCCAACTGCGGGGCGGGGAGGTGGAGGTGACCCAGCGAGTGACGGGGAGGGGAGAAAAAGAGCGAGCAGCAGCAGTGGGCATTTGGGGCAAGAGGCAGAAAGGGAGTGGGGCAAAGAGGCAGGAGGTGGAGCAGGGGCTGTGGCCTTGAGGGAAGATGTGTACCAGGGGCATGGCCTTGGGGGGAGAAGCAGGGTAAAAGGCAGGGATCCAAGGGTCATGGTGGTTAGTTCTCTGAAAACATCCACTCAATGGGCAGCGGCTGTCAAAGAAGCGAACAGACTATTGGGAATCACTGAGTACAAGGAAAGGGAGAGAAAATAAGGCGGAAAATATCAGATTGACTCTCTAGAAATCCCTGGTACACCCACATCTTGAATACTGCGCGCAAATGTGGTCGCCCCATCTCAAAAAAGATTTATTGGCATTGGAAAAGGTTCAAAAAAGGGCAATAAAATCATTAGGGGGATGGAACAGCTTTCATATGAGGAGAGGTTAATAAGACTGGGACTTTTCAGCTTGGAAAAGAGGCGACTAAGGGGGGATATGAGAGAAGTCTATAAAATCATGACTGGTGTGAAGAAAGGAAATGAGGAAATGGTATTTACTCCTTCACATAACACAAGAACTAGGGGTCACCAAATGAAATTAATAGGCAAGAGTTTAAAACAAAGAAAAGGAAGTATTTCTTCACACAACACACAGCCAATCTGTGGAACTCCTTGCCAGAGCATGTTGTGAAGGTCCATCAATGGCCAAGATGGGAAGGGATGGTGTCTGTTTGCCAGCAGCTGGAAATGGGTGACGGGGGATGGATCACCTGATGGTTGCCTGTTCTCTTCATTCCCTCTGGGGCACCTGGCACTGGCCACTGTCGGAAGACAGGACACTGGGCGAGATGGATCCTTGATCTGACCCAGTCTGGCCATTCTTATGTTCTTATATTTGCAGAGGTCCAGTGATCAGGAATTAGAAGGGTGGCAAACCAATGAGTTCTACACCGCCCGACTCCCCAGTTTGTCGCAGTGACACAGCACAGTAAGGTCAGGAAAGGGTCTAATGCGGGGAGGCGGGGGGTGTTGGATAAGGGGTGGGAGGTCCCGGGGGCAGTCAGGAGAGAGGGGGCAGTTGGATGGGGTGGAGGTTCTGGGGGGCACTGTCAGGGAATGGGGAACAGGGGGGTTGGATATGCGTGGGAGTCCTGGGGGGGCCAGTCAGGGGATAGGGTGTGGACAGGGGTTCAGGAAAGTCAGGGGAGAGGGATCAGGGGGGATTGGATAGGGGTCCCAGAGCGGCAGTTAGGGGTGGGGGGTCCCGGCAGGGGTCGGTGAGGGGACAAGGAGCTGGGGGGGTGGATGGGTGGGGGGTTCTGAGGGGGCAGTCAGGGGTTAGGAAGTGGGAGGGGGCAAATAGGGGACGGGGCCAGGCTGTTTGGGGGGGGCACAGCCTTCCCTACCCGGCCGTCCATACAGTTTTGCAAGCCCAATGGGGCCCTCTTGCCAGAAGTTTGCCCACCCCTGGTCTAATGTCTCTCTGACCGCTCAGTAAGTGATTCAGGGACGAGAGAACAGAACCAAGTCACCAGCCAGCTCTGCACAGAGCTCAGTCTGAGAGCCAGAGCACAGGAAAAAACTTGAAATCCCTTTATGAGTGAAGAGCCGGAGTAGCCTGCCCTGGATCTGTTTGGTCCTCACCCCGTAGATGATGGGGTTGAGTGTGGGGGGCACCAGGAGGTACATGTTGGCAACGAGAATGTGGAAATGCAGGGGCACATTTTGGCCAAACCGATGTGTGAGGGAGGAGAAGAGACCTGGGATGTAAAAGGTTAAGATGGCACAGAGGTGGGAGGTGCAGGTCTCCAAAGCTTTGAGCCGGGCGTCCTTCGTGGGGAGGCTGAAGATGGCCCTGAGGATCTGGATATAGGACACAGCGATAAAAATCATATCCAGACCCCTCACACAGAGTACTACAAAGAGTCCGTAGTAACTACTGACGCGGGTGTCGTCACAGGCCAGCTTCACCACGGCTATGTGCTCGCAGTACGAGTGGGGGATGATGTTAGTTCTGCAATATGGCCACTGCCTTGCCAGGAGGAGAAAGGGCAGTATGACCATGCCGCCACGGAGCACCAAGGCCAGTCCAATCTTGGCCACCACGGTGTTTGTCAGGATGGTGGAATGTCTCAGGGGATGGCAGATGGCCACATAGCGATCCAGAGCCATGGCCACGAAGATCCCAGACTCCATCACTGAGAAGCAGTGAAGGAAGTACATCTGGGTGAGGCAGGAACTGAAATCGATCTCCCTGGAATTGAACCAGAAGATGCTCAGCATTTTGGGCAGGGTGGATGTAGACAGGCTCAGGTCGGTGACGGCCAGCATGCAGAGGAAATAGTACATGGGCCCATGGAGGCTTGGTTCTGTCTTGACGATGAACAGGATGATGAAGTTTCCCAAGACGGCTATGATGTACATGGTGGAGAAGGGGATGGAGATCCAGACATGGGCCGCTTCTAGGCCAGGAATGCCCAGCAGGATGAAGGTGGAGGGGTTGGTGAAGACGGTTTTGTTGGAATCTGACATGGAGTAAGGGAGAAGGTGTTCAACTCTGAGGTGTTCCCAGGGCCCAGGGTGATGGTCTCAGTACAAATGCCTGGATGGAGAGACAATGTTAATATGAGCCACTACGTGCCCTACTGGATACTTTCCCCATGGTGAAGCAGATTGGTCGCTGGAGCAGCTCTTGGGGGCAGCTTGCAGAGCAGAAAGTAAAGGAGGACTTGTGGCACCTTAGAGACTAACAAATTTATTTGAGCATCAGCTTTCGTGAGCTACAGCTCACTTCATCGGATGCATTCAGTGGAAAGTACAGTGGGGAGATTTATACACAGAGAACATGAAACAATGTGTGTTACCATACACACTGTAACCAGAGTGATCAGGTAAGGTGAGCTATTAGCAGCAGGGGAGCGTGTCGGGGGGGGGAGGAACCTTTTGTAGTGATAATCAAGGTGGGCTATTTCCAGCAGTTGACAAGAAACGTCGGAGGAACAGTGGGGGGCGAGGAGCGGGAATAAACATGGGGAAATAATTTAATTTTGTGTAATGACCCATCCGCTCCCAGTCTTTATTCAAGCCTAAGTTAATTGTATTCAGTTTGCAAATTAATTCCAATTCAGCAGTCTCTCGTTGCAGTCTGTTTTTGAAGTTTTTTTGTTGAAGAATTGCCACTTTTAGGTCTGTAATCGAGTAACCAAAGAGATTGAAGTGTTCTCTGACTGGTTTTTGACTGTGATAATTCTTGACGTCTGATTTGTGTCCATTTATTCTTTTATGTAGAGACTTCCTACAAGCCATTACCCTTTGATCCCAGTGAGGGTTATCAAAAGAAACTACACCAGCTGCTCAAGAAACTCTGAGAAAAAGCACAAGAACAAATCCGCACAGACACGCCCCTGGAACCCCGACCTGGGATATTCTATCTACTACCCAAGATCCATAAACCTGGAAATCCTGGACACCCCATCATCTCAGGCATTGGCACCCTGACAGCAGGATTGTCTGGCTATGCAGACTCCCTCCTCAGGCCCTACGCTACCAGCACTCCCAGCTACCTTCGAGACACCACTGACTTCCTGAGGAAACTTCAATCCATCGGTGATCTTCCTGATAACACCATCCTGGCCACTCTGGATGTAGAAGCCCTCTACACCCACATTCCACACAAAGATGGACTACAAGCCGTCAAGAACACTATCCCCGATAATGTCACGGCTAACCTGGTGGCTGAACTTTGTGACTTTGTCCTCACCCATAACTATTTCACATTTGGGGACAATGTATTTCTTCAAATCAGCAGCACTGCTATGGGTACCCGCATGGCCCCACAGTATGCCAACATTTTTATGGCTGACTTAGAACAACGCTTCCTCAGCTCTCGTCCCCTAACGCCCCTACTCTACTTGTGCTATATTGATGACATCTTCATCATCTGGACTCATGGAAAAGAAGCCCTTGAGGAATTCCACCATGATTTCAACAATTTCCATCCCACCATCAACCTCAGCCTGGACCAGTCTACACAAGAGATCCACTTCCTGGACACTACGGTGCTAATAAGCGATGGTCACATAAACACCACCCTATACCGGAAACCTACTGACCGCTATTCCTACCTACATGTCTCCAGCTTTCACCCTGACCACACCACACGATCCATTGTCTATAGCAAAGCTCTGCGATACAACCGCATTTGCTCCAACCCCTCAGACAAACACCTACAAGATCTCTGTCAAGCATTCTTACAACTACAGTACCCACCTGCTGAAGGGAAGAAACAGATTGACAGAGCCAGAAGAGTTCCCAGAAGTCACCTACTATAGGACAGGCCCAACAAAGAAAATAACAGAATGCCACTAGCCATCACCTTCAGCCCCCAAATCAAACCTCTCCAACGCATCATCAAGGCTCTACAACCTATCCTGAAGGACGGCCCATCACTCTCACAGATCTTGGGAGACAGGCCAGTCCTTGCCTACAGACAGCCCCCCAACCTGAAGCAAATACTCACCAGCAACCACACACCACACAACAGAACCACTAACCCAGGAACCTATCCTTGCAACAAAGCCCGTTGCCAACTGTGTCCACATATCTATTCAGGGGACACCATCACAGGGCCTAATCACATCAGCCACACTATGAGAGGCTCGTTCACCTGCACATCCACCAATGTGATCTATGCCATCATGTGCCAGCAATGCCCCTCTGCCATGTACATTGGCCAAACTGGACAGTCTCTAGACAAAAGAATAAATGGACACAAATCAGACGTCAAGAATTATAACGTTCAAAAACCGGTCGGAGAACACTTCAATCTCTTTGGTCACTCGATTACAGACCTAAAAGTTGCAATTCTTCAACAAAAAAACTTCAGAAACAGACTGCAACGAGAGACTGCTGAATTGGAATTAATTTGCAAACTGGATACAATTAACTTAGGCTTGAATAAAGACTGGGAGTGGATGTGTCATTACACAGAGTAAAACTATCTCCCCAGGTTTATTCCCCCTCCTCGCCCCCCACTGTTCCTCAGATGTTTCTTGTCAACTGCTGGAAATGGCCCACCTTGATTATCACTACAAAAGGTTTCCCCTGCCCCCCGCCCACTCTCCTGCTGGTAATAGCTCATCTTACCTGATCAGCTGGTGATTGATCTTGCTTTGAGCAGGGGGTTGGACTAGATGACCTCCTGAGGTCCCTTCCAACCCTGATATTCCAGGATTCTATGATCACTCTGGTTACAGTGTATATGGTAACACCCACTGTTTCATGTTCTCTGTGTATATAAATTTCCCCACTGTATTTTCCACTGCATGCATCTGATGAAGTGAGCTGTAGCTCACGAAAGCTTATGCTCAAATAAATTTGTTAGTCTCTAAGGTGCCACAAGTCCTCCTTTTCTTTTTGCGGATACAGACTAACACGGCTGCTCCTCTGAAACCTGGCAGAGCAGAGATATTCATGGGATGGCTGGTGGAGCGGAGCGGAGCCCACGGAGAGGTGGGGCAATCGGCTTTGGACCATATAAGGTGCCTCTTAACCCCCCATCTCCACCCAGGGTGGGAGGTAAAACTCTGCAGATAAACTTTCAAATTCTGACCGCTCCACTGACCAGGGACAGAGACTTTTGGGTTTTTGGACTTTTGGGACTCTGGGTGACTTTTGGGTTGCTGGACTCAAGAACCAAAGGGAAAGGAAACAGCCCAGTTTGCTTGGGGTGGGCTTTTGCGAATGGGTTGTGTTATGAATATTGTTTGTGGTGTCTTCCCAACATAATACCACATTGTTTCTCTCTGTTATTAAAAGGCGTTTGCTACACTCAGATGCTGTGCTTGCGAGAGGGGAAGTATTGCCTCTTGGAGGCACCCAGCGGGGGTGGTATAGATTTGTCACAGGTCACTGGGTGGGGGCTCGAGCCGGTTTTGCATTGTGTTATTGGAATGGTACCCCTAAATACTGAACCCAGCCCTTGTTGCTGCCAGCTCTGACGGGCAGCAGGGTTACAGAAACACCAGAAACATAAACTATTAAAAATTAAAGGGAAAGTTTTTTAAAAAGGATTTGACAAGGTTAGGAAAAAATGGAAAATCTGGCATGGGATTAGTTAACAAAAAGTCTAGGAATATAATTAATGCAAGTCCCCAGCAGGGTAATGGAAACAGATCTTGCCAAAAAAGTGTATCCTTTAATGACTGTACACGTTTGGTTGACCAAGGGAACCGCACATGTACAATAGACTTCGATGTCTCTGAGGCATTTGATGTAGTCGGGGAAAACATTCAGATAAAAACACTCTCCAAGATCAGTAGAGCAGACGTAAAATAGGCTCAAAACTGGCTAACTGACAGATCTCAGGAAGCAGTTGTCAATGGGGCGTTGCAGGGAATGGGGGTGATTCTAGTGCAGTTCTGCAGGGATGAGTTCTAGGCCCAATGCTATTCAATATTTATTAAAATGCTAGTGCGGCGCTGCCATAGCTCTTCAGTGAAGACACTACTTATCCGGCAGCATAGGTAATCCACCTCCCTGAGAGGCGGTAGCTAGGTTGACTTCATGGTGGGGTCTACACCGGGGTTAGGCTGATATAGCTACATGTCTCGGGGGAGCGGATTTATTGGCTATTGCAAAAAAAACAATTACAGTTTTAGGTTGCATTAACAGCATGCAAGTCACCACAGATGATAATATTCCTCTACTCAGTGCTCGTTAGGCTTCAGCTGGAGTACTGTGTCCAGTTTCGGTCACCAATGTATAGGAAGGATCCAGAGGAATTGGAAAGGATCCAAAGGCGAGAGACAAAGATAATCAAAAGGGTGGAATGCAAGCTACACGAGCAAAGGCTGAAGGAACTGGATATGTTTAGTTTGGAAAAGGAGAGACTGAGCGGGGCCATGACGGAGGTCTTCAGATATTTGAAAGGCTGCCATAAAAAAAAGTTGGAGAAAAGTTGTTCTGTCTGGCCACAGAGGTGGGAAAAGAGTCAGTGGGTTCAAACTACAGCAGAGCAGGTTTAGATGAAATCTCAGGAAAAACTTCCTAACTGTAAAACCAGGAGGACAATGGAACAGATGTGGAAGCTCCTTTTCTAGAAGTTTCCAAAGAAGTTGGATACTCATCTGTCCTGGATGGTTTAGATGCAACAAATCCTGCATCTTGGCAGGGGGTTAGACTAGCTGACCCTTGCGGTCCCTTCTCACCCTGTGGCTCTATGATTCTATGATGTGAAATTGTACTGTAGACCAGGTCTTAGTCAAACACAAGTCTTTGGCCTCAATAGAGGGGAAAGTGGATGAAATGTAACACCTTGTATGATACAGGAGGTAATAGGGAATGATTTACTGGTGCCTTCTGACCATGAAGCCTATGAATCTATCGATAAATAAACTAGATCAAGCATTTATATTTACTCCGTCTCACCACCCACAAAAAAGGGACCATTCAGTTACATTTCAGAGTAGCAGCCATGTTAGTCTGTATTTGCAAAAAGAAAAGGAGTACTTGTGGCACCTTAGAGATGGTAATAGCTCACCTTAAGTGATCACTCTCTTGTTACAGTGTGTATGGTAACACCCACTGTTTCATGTTCTCTCTGTATCTAAATCTCCCCACTGTATTTTCCACTGAAATGCATCCGATGAAGTGAGCTGTAGCTCACGAAAGCTTTTGCTCAAATAAATTTGTTCATCTTTAAGGTGTCACAAGTCCTCCTTTTCTTCCAGTTACATTGAAAATCTGAACAGATCACACTGATGAAAGAAAATTTTATGGCTGCGCAGAGCGGAAAGGAACACAGTCTTACTCTCTAGCCCATCATGCCCATGTTGCCCTGGGTTTGTAGAGCAGGTGAGCTCCCAAGCAGGAGATGGTACCTGTGAATCCTGAGATGGAAGTGTCTTCCCTGGGAATCCCCCTCCGGTAGCCGTGTCCCACACCGCTCTCACCCCAGCATCTGCAGCAGCGTCCCACGCTGAGAGCTGAGAGAGGGCTGTGCACCGTTTATAATAGAGCCCTGTGCAACCCCTGTGGGGTTTGTTCAGCCTCTAGAGGAGAAGCAGCATCTGGAATGAAACAGGCTAGAGACTGGAGGCACTCTAGCCAATTTTCAGAGTAACAGCCGTGTTAGTCTGTCTTCGCAAAAAGAAAAGGAGGACTTGTGGCACCTTAGAGACTAACCAATTTATTTGAGCATAAGCTTTCGTGAGCTACAGCTCACTTCATCGGATTCATACTGTGGAAACTGCAGAAGACATTATATACACAGAGACCATGAAACAATACCTCCTCCCACCCCACTCTCCTGCTGGTAATAGCTTATCTAAAGTGATCACTCTCCTTACAATGTGTATGATAATCAAGTTGGGCCATTTCCAGCACAAATCCAGGTTTTCTCACCCTCCGCCTCCCCCCCCACACAAACTCACTCTCCTGCTGGTAATAGACCATCCAAAGTGACCACTCTCTTTACAATGTGTATGTGCTGGTGGGTAATGAAGAATGAGGTCTCACGTGGACATGTGACCATGTCACCTGATACTGAAATCCATCTTAAATCTTGTACTTTTTCATTTAGAAGGAGGGGTGGGGGCCAAGCACAGACAAAAGACTCCCGCCTTGTGCCAAAGCTATAAAAGGGGGTGGAGCAGGATAAAGGGGGAGGCCAGTCATGAGAAAACTCCTGCTTACCACCTGAGATGTCTGCTGGAACTTACAAGGACTGTACCAGGGGAAAGGATTGGGCCCAGACTAGGAAGGAGTCTAGTCTGTGAAAGAAACTTATTGGAACATCTTTCAGGGTGAGATATTACCCGTAATCACTTTCTTAATGTGTTCGGCTTAGACGTGAGTATTTTGTTTTATTTTACTTTGTGACTTACTTTGTTCTGTCTGTTATTACTTGAAACCACTTAAATCCTACTTTTTATACTTAATAAAATCACTTTTGTTTATTAATAAGACCAGAGTAAGTAATTGGTACCTGGGGGAGGCAAACAGCTGTGCATATCTCTCTGTCGGTGATATAGAGGGCAGACATTTTATGGATTTACCCTGTATAAACTTTATACAGAGTAAAACAGATTTATTTGGGGATCAGGCTCTCAGAAAGGCTAAACACTGGGAAAGTCCCTGTTAACTGATAAGCCCCCTGGGCTGAGTGAATCTCAGTTTCTGTGACGTGCAGAGGGGCATGGTCCAACCTCTGAGTCTGTGCTGGAGCTGAACTGGAGTGTCTGGCTCAGTAAGACAAGAGTGGTGGGGTGCCCGTTCTGGCAGGAGGGCTGTCATCAGTGGTACCCCAGCGCAACAAGTGACAGTCTCAAGGGGGTCTCTATTTAATTAGGCACCTGAAAACTCTAGGTTTTGGGCAGATAACCTAGCAATTAGCTGACAAGAGCACTGTATCTAATTCCTGTCTAAAAAAGAAAAATAAATAAATATTAGACCAACTTAGCTCTGATACTAAAATTTTCTTACATCAAGTCACTTAAGGGACACTGGTGAGTTTTAAAATGTGAATGTATATTCTTACTTTGTTACTAACTTAGGAGAGAGAGAGACCCCATCAGGACTCCTGGGTTCTATTTCAGCTCTGGGAGAGGAGAGGGGTCTAATAGCTTACAGCAGAGGGTGATAAATCTGCATTCTATATAAGAACATCAGAATGGCCATCTGGGTAAGAGCAACGGTCCATCTCTCCCAGTAGCCTATCATCCAACAGTGGCCAATGCCAGGTGCTTCAGAGGGAATGGTAGAAGAATCATAGAAGATTAAAGTTTGAAGGGACCTCAGGAGGTTATCCAGTCCTATCCCCTGCTCAAAGCAGGACCAACCCCAACTAAATCATTCCAGCCAGGACTTTGTCAAGCTGGACCTTAAAAACCTCTAAGGATGGAGATTCCACCTCCTCCCTAAGTAGCCCATTCCAGTTCTTCACCACCCTGCTAGTGAAATAGTGTTTCCTAATATCCAACCTAGGCCTCCCCCACTGCAACTCTAGACCTCTGCGCCTTGTTCTCTCAACTGCCACCTTTGACAACCTTGCGTAGCTCCATCCTCTTTGGACCCCTCCTTCAGATATATGAAGGCTGCTATCAAATCCCCCCTCACTCTTCTCTTCTGCAGACTAAACAATCCCAGTTCCCTCAGCCTCTCCTCATAAGTCCTGTGTCCCAGCCCCCTAATAATTTTCGTTGTCCTCTGCTGGACTCTCTCCAATTTGTCCACATCCCTTCTGTAGTGGGGGCCCTCCAACTGGATGCAATACTCCAGATCTGGCCTCACCAGTGCTGAATAGAGGGGAATAATCACTTCCCTTAATCTGCTCGCAATGCTCCCACTAATTCAGCCCACAATGTTGCTAGTCTTCTTGGCAACAAGAGCACACTTTATACTTTAAACAAGTCCTAAAAGAACGGATGGGGGTAGGACGCTTATCTTCCCTCAATGGCCAATGTATATTAGCAGATTGAGAGGTAAACCCCCTGGCTTGACCTACTGAACAGAGGGGCAAATACTGCTCAGAGACAGCTCAAGGGGAGGTGTCAAGGTTCCTTCCCCACTCTGAACTCTAGGGTACAGATGTAGGGACCCACATGAAAGACCCCCTAAGCTTATTTCTACCAGCTTAGGTTAAAACTTCCCCAAGGCACAAAGTCTTTGCCCTTGGATTAGGTGAAACGCTGCCACCACCAAGTGTTTTAGACAACGAACAGGGAAAGGACCACTTGGAGTTCCTATTTCCCCAAATTTCCCCCCCAAGCCCTTACACCCCCTTTCCTGGGCAGGCTTGAGAATAAACAGGATGTGCACAAACCAGCCTTGGATTTTTAAGACCCAAAAAACCTAATCAGATTCTTAAAATTGAGAACTTTATCAGAAGAAGAAGAACAACAACAACAAGAAAAAGATAAGAAAACAACTCTGTAAGATCAGAATGGAAGATAATCTTAAAAGCAGTCAGATTCAAAACATAGAGAATCCCTCTAGGCAAAACCATAAATTACAAAAAGACACAAAAACAGGAATACGCATTTCCTCCAGCACAGCCAATTTACAAGCCAAAAAAATAAATAAAAAAAAAAAGAAAAAAAAAGAAAACCTAAAGCATTTTCTAGCTAGATTATTTTCTAACTTTACAGGAGTTGGAGAGCTTGCATCCTTGATCTGTTCCTGGCAGAGGTATCACAGAGACAGAAAAAGCCTGTTTCCCCCCCTCCAGATTTGAAAGTATCTTGTCCCCTCTGTGATGTTATGGGCTTGAACTGGGACTGTATAGAACATGGTTGCAACCAAGGTCCTGTAGTGGCACCAAATCTCGTATAAAGGGGGTGAAATCAGGTGTCTAAGACAAGGTTAGGATGATGCTGTCTGTTTGCATGTATCATTTTTGGATTTAAAGATATAAGTATTGGCTCTAGACTGTCTGTATTCCAAACTTGTGCTGTGCTTCTGGGTGACACCCCAGACAAGTTGGTGTCAGCTCTGCCTAGCCTGCTTGATGGCCCATTAAGGACCATCAACTATGCAACTGACCCACTGAGAGAAGGCAGACATGCCTCGTGACTCAGCAAGGCATGCAGGGACCTGTCTTTGGACAGAACTCTGAGGTGTTTCCAGGCCATGGGATGGGCAGCTTGTCTTTGGGACAAAGAAAGCAGAGACCACATGGCAAGAGACTATAAAAAGCTGGTGTAGCTCCTCCATCTGGTCTTCAGTCCTGCTTCCGACCTCTGGAGGGACTTTGCTACAAACCGAAGCTTTGAACCAAGGACTGAATGACCCATCCCAGCTGGGGATGCTCTCCAGAGACTTGATTTGAACCTGCCGTTTATTCCATCACTGCTGCAAGCCTGAACCAAGAACTTTGCCGTTACTGTATGTCATTGATTCCATTTCTCCAATTCTAGCTCTCATCTATATTTTTTTCCTTTTAAGAATAAATTTTTAGATTTGAAAGGATTGGCAACAGTGTGATTTGTGGGTAAGATCTGATTTCTACATTGACCTGGGTCTGGGGCTTGGTCCTTTGGGATCGAGAGAACCTTTTTCCTTTTACTGGGGTATTGATTTTCATAAGCATTTGTCCCCATAACGAGTGGCACTGGTGGGGATACTGGGAAACTGGAGTGTCTAAGGGAATGGCTTGTGTGACTTGTGGTTAGCCAGTGGGGTAAAACCAAAGTCCTATCTGTCTGGCTGGTTGGGTTTGCCTTGGTGTGCACAGAAACCCCAGCCTTGGGCTGTAACTGCCCTGCTTGAAGCAATTTGTCCTGAATTGGCACTCTCAGTTGGGTCCCACCAGAACCAGCATCGTTACACCCTCATTAGTCATTTTGGGTCAGGTGCCAGCGAGGTTAGCTGAGCTTCTTAACCCTTTACAGGTGAAAGGATTTTGCCTCTGGCCAGGAGGGATTTTATAGCACTGTATACAGAAAGGGGGTTACCCTTCCCTTTATTTTTATGACAGGGCTATCCGGGGGAGCTGAGGGGACTACTAAAGGGGGTAACTGGAACCGTACAAGTTCTGAGCTAACCACATTAATCAATTCCACGGCCACCACAAGTGTGGGTGATTGGGCCCAATGCAATTGCCTAATCAATACTCAAAAAGAACCCCAACCAAAAAAACAAAAACCCCAAAAAAACCCCCAAAAAAACCCCAACTGCTCAGAAGAGTCTGCAAACCCAGCTAATTCACCTTTTTGTTCCACAAATACTGTTTTACATCATCACTGCACATGTTCAGGAATTGTTCCTGAGTAACCAAATCACACATTCCTTCAAAGTTTATAATGACATTTCCCCTCACCCACTTATCTAACAAGTCTATCATTTCATTTACTTAAGCCACATTACTCAATCCAGATCCCCTCTTAAGATGCCTGAATTTAACCCTGTAGGTTTCAGGTGTAACGTGAAACTGTTTCAAAACCAGTTCCTTAAATTTACCATAGTTTGAAACATCATCAATAGGCATCTTATTGAACATGTCCAGAGCTCTGCCAGTCAATTTTCCTATCAATGTGGTCATCTTTTGTGGTCATCTTTGGGGATTGCATGGAGGGTGCACAGTCTCTGAAAGGTGATGAAATATTTGGCAGTATCGCTGGATTCATCATACTGAGGACATAGTTGCTCCCATTTGTGGATTTTGGGGGAAGTGGAGCCAGCAGCTGGAGGATTTTGTCTCTTCCACTCCATAAGAGCCAGTTCATGCTTCTGGGCCTCAATCTGGGCCTGTATTTCTCTCTCTCTTAACTCCAGGGCTCTTTTGTCGCTGGCTGCCTCTGCTTCCATTGCCCTTTTGTGTTCAGCTTCCTCCTTGGCTGCGTCTGCATTAGTTTCCATTTGTTTTAATTCCATCTGTCTTTTATGTTCATTTTCTTTCTCAGCCATTTGCAGCCTGTGCAGTTCTAGCTTTTTCTGAGCCTTGCTCTCACTCATGTTGCTGATTTTCCTGCCTATATTCCCTTCCCACAAATAAGCAAACAGAAAATAACAAACCAGTAACCGCGTTGTCTGTTCTCCAGCCACCACACCCAAAAGACACTTAAAATCACTACCAGTATCTCAAAGCAATCAGCTGTGCACAGATCCTGCTCGACTACGCTACTGTGATGGGTTGGATCACAGAAAACCCCTCGGGAGCTGCCAACTGTTATGCTGGGACTATCTCTAAGCCACTTTCCCTGCCAGCTTGGGACTCCAGAACCTTGCCTGCTTGAGCCAGACACACTAGCCTGTTACAAACCCAGACCCAGGTCTGAACAATGTCCCCCAAAAGGCTGCAGGCTTAACTGAAAACAGCTTAAGAAATGTTCCTGTCTCCAGCGCTCAGGTGCCCAGCTCCCAATGGGGTCCAAACCCCAACTAAATCCTTTTTACCCTGTATAAAGCTTATACAGGGTAAACTCATGAATTGTTCGCCCTCAATAACACTGATAGAGAGATATGCACAGCTGTTCCCTCCTCCCCTCCCCCGCAGGTATGAATACATACTCTGGGTTAATTAATAAGTAAAAAGTGATTTTATTAAATACAAAAAGTAGGATTTAAATGGTTCCAAGTAATAACAAACAGAACAAAGTGAATTACCAACAAAATAAAACAAAACATG
This sequence comes from Caretta caretta, assembly GCF_965140235.1. NCBI lineage: Eukaryota > Metazoa > Chordata > Testudines > Cheloniidae > Caretta > Caretta caretta. The sequence continues at coordinate 1,036,940 of NC_134206.1, forward strand.
CAAGTCTAAACCTAATACAATAAGAAAGTGATTACAGATGAAAATCTCACCCTCAGAGATGGTCCAGTAATTTTTTTTTACAGACTAGTCTCCTTCTAGTCTAGGTCCAGCAATCACTCACACCCTGATGGTTCCTGTCCTTTGTTCCAGTTTCTTTTAGGTATCCTTTGGGGGTGGAGAGGCTGTCTCTTGAGCCAGCTGAAGACAAAATGGAGGAGTTTCCCAGGGGCTTAAATAGACTTTCTCTTGTGGGTGGAGACCCCTTCCTCCCCCTGTGTAGAATCCCAGCTCCAAGATGGAGTTTTGGAGTCACATGGGCAAGTCACATGTCCATGCATGACTCAGAACTTACAGGTAGCAGCCATGGTTCACGTGCTACCTTGAACGTCCTCAGGTAGACTTCTTATGTGGATTGGAGTATTCCGAGATCCATTGTCCGTTAAGTGTTTCTTGACTGGGCACTTAACTTTCACATTCCTTTCTGAAAAATCAGCCCAAATGCCTTACTAAGCTAAGACTACTTAAAATCAAACAAGTACAGAGCCAATATTTGTAACTTCTAATACAAAAATGATATGTGGACACAAATAGGATGAATGTATTCAGTAGATCATAACCTTTGCAGAGAAATGATACATGGCATATGTAGCTGTCATAACTATAAAGGGAAGGGTATACAGTGCTCTAAAATCCCTCCTGGCTAGAGGCAAAATCCTTTCACCTGTAAAGGGTTAAGAAGCTAAGGTAATCTCGCTGGCACCTGAACCAAAATGACCAATGGGGGGACAAAATACTTTCAAATCTGGACGGGGGGACAAAGGGTATTGTCTGTCTGTGTGATACTTTGCCGGGAACAGATCAAGGATGCATGTCTTCCAATTCCTGTAAAGTTAATAAGTAATCTAGCTGGAAAATGCATTAGATTTTCTTTTGTTTTTTTTGGCTTGTGAAATTCGCTGTTTTGGCGGGAATGTGTATTCCTGTGTTTGTGTCTTTTTGTAACTTAAGGTTTTGCCTAGAGGGATTCTCTATGTTTTGAATCTGATTACCCTGTAAAGTATTTACCATCCTGATTTTACAGAGGTGATTCTTTTACTTTTTCTTTAAATAAAATTCTTCTTTTATGAACCGGATTGATTTTTCATTGTTCTTAATATCCAAGGGTTTGGGTCTTTGTTCACCTGTACCAATTGGTGAGGATTGTTATCAAGCCTTCTCCAGGAAAGGGGGTGCGGGGCTTGGGAGGATATTTTGGGGAAGACATCTCCAAGTGGGCTCTTTCCCTGTTCTTTGTTTAACATGCTTGGTGGTGGCAGCATAAAGTTCAAGGCCAAGGCAAAGTTTGTACCTTGGGGAAGTTTTTAACTAAAGCTGGTAAGAATAATCTTAGGGGGTCTTTCATGCAGGTCCCCACATCTGTACCCTAGAGTTCAGAGTGGGGAAGGAATCTTGACAGGAGCATAAAACAGATTCCAGTTATGTCATATTAACATTGATAAGCATATTTCTATAAAACATTAAGAGGTGCAACGTCACAAGGCCTCTGGCTGCCCTCTATCCACAGGAACATTCGGTTGGTGTTGCTCTTACTGAGTCTGTTCCCCTGAAGTGACCACAGGGACTAGGATGTGTTGGCAGGTTTCTGAATGGGAGTGGAAGTGGAGCCCTGGAGTTCACACCTCACAGGAACAGGGATCTCACGAACTCCAGCTAGTTCTGAAAACCTCAGATTCACCTTCAGAAGATGGCGAAGGCTCAGACTCGCTCTACCAGACTTTCCTCTGCATCCCACCCAATGGATAACCCTTGCCAGAGGTGGAGTCCATTTCCCTGTCGGTGTGATGGAGAGACTGTGCTTATGGCAGAGACGTCAGGACTCCTGGGTTCTGTCTGTCATCCTGCCACTCAATCTCTGTGAGACCGTGGCCACTTCATCTCTCCTCGTGCCTCAGTTTACCTGTCTGCATAATGGGGATATGTTCATAGTGACTTTCCTTTGCTAGGTGTTTTGAACATCCTTCAACGAAAGGTGCTGCACAGTATGGTCACAGTTCTAGATGAGAATTAGTGATCTTTGATCCCTTAGCAACAGGCCCATGTGCCTGCAGAGAGTGCTTGTGTCTCCCCATAGTCTCCAGATCTGTCCTTCTACAATCTATCCAGACACCCTGTAAATAACCAGGATATCAGACCCTGGGCAGATCTAGGCATTATCCCTAGTTTTCTTACTAATCAAGTATAATTTTTAAATATACACAAATACCCAGAGCAGCCAATTCCTCTCTGAGCACAGAGCTGAAGAGTTCTCATCTCCCTTTGGGAAGGTTCCTTAATTACTGTTTACTCCTAAAGATGGACGAAGAGCACAGAAGCGCAGACATGGAAAGAGAGACATTGCCGAGAGTGTCTCCGGTCTCCAGCCTGTTTATATCCAGATACTGCTTCTCCCCTAGAGGCTGAGCAAACCCCCTGGGGTTACACAGAGCTATATTATAAACGGTGCAGATCCCTGTCTCAGCTCTCAGTGTGGGATGCTGCTGCAGATGCTGGGGTGAGAGCGGTGTGGGACACGGCTACCGGAGGGGGATTCCCAGGAAAGACACTTCCGTCTCAGGATTCACAGGTACCATCTCTTGCTGAGGAGCTCACCTGCTCGACAAACCCAGTGCAACATGGACGTGATGGGACAGAGAATAGGTCTGGGGTCCTTTCCGCTCTGTGCAGCCATTGAACATCCCAGGGCTTTTGCCACAAGGGATGAGTTTGATCCAGTATCATGGGCCAAAACGTCCCTTTTTGCTGTGCCTCCCCGGCTGATGGCCTCCAGCCCCGAGGCGGCTGCATTTCAGTGGTGCAGGGGATCCTTGAGGAGGAAAGGTGCCAGTAAAGGGACAGTACGAGGCCAGATTCTGAGGCCATGGCCCGTACATTGCTCTGGCCCCACTGAGGCAAAACTCCCTGTGAAGTAAAAACCAATTAATGACCTCAGGAGCCAGCTGTGTGTTAATGCACAGACACAGTCACCTCCTGCTCTTGCATCTCAGGGCTCTGGCTGTTAACGGGTGGGGCTGTTACCTGACTTTTAATTTCTGGAAAGCATGGAGGTGCTAGGGCTCCTCACTGGAAAAACTATAAGAATTTTTCAACATGGGCAAGACATCTTTGAAAAAACAATTCAGCCGGCAGCAGACACCCAGGGTGGGAAATATCACTTCAAACGCTTAAAGATTGGCAAACTTATAAGCAACTGAAAATCAGGTCTCCTAATGGAAGGTGTCAGACAGACTTAACTCACCATGGTGCCACCAGCACCACCGACAATGGCCCATCCGTTTGTGAATCCCATTCAGCTGAGCTCTGTGCTCCAGTAACGTCAGTGGCAAGGAGTTCCACAGGCCAACAATGGATCATGTAAACAATTTTCTTTCATCAGAGTTACACGTTCAGACTTTCCACGTAACTGAACGTTCCCTTGTTTGGGTGTTGTGAGACAGAGTAAATATAAATGCCTGACCTACTTTCTTTATTCATAGATTCATAGGGTTTATGGTCAGAAGAGGCCATTAGATCATCAAGTCTGATCTTCTGTATAACACAGGCCATTAAAGTTAGCCCTCTATTGAGCCCCAGGACTTGTGTTTGACTAAGGCCTGTTCTACACTAGGATTCTACATCCTAGAATCATAGAGCCACAGGATGAGAAGGGACTGCAAGGGTTAGCTTGTCTAACCCGCTTCGAAGATTCGGGATTTGTTGTGTCTAAGCCATCCAGGACAGATGAGTGTCCAGCCTCCTTTAGAAAACCTGCAGTGAGGGAGCCTCCATGACTTCCCTAGGCCTCTGTTCCATTATCCTCCTGTTCCTACATTTCGGCAGTTTATCCTGAGATTCAATCTAAATCTGCGAGGCTGTGGTTTGAACCCATCGCCTCTTGTCCTGTTCTCTGTGGCAAGAGAGAACAACTTTTCTTCATCTTTTTTATGGTGGCCTTTCAAGTATTTGAAGACTGCTGCCATGTCCCACTCAATCTCCTCTTTTCCAAACTAAACATGGCCAGTTCCTTCAGCCCTTGCTCGTATGGCTTGAACTCTATCCCTTTCATCATTTATGTCACCTGTCTCTGGTCATTTCAAGTTTCTCTACCTCCTTGCTATACACTGGTGACCCAAACTGGACACAGTGCTTCAACTGATGCCCAACCAGCACCGAGTATAGTTTTAGTATCACCGACCGTGACTTGCATGCTACGTCTCTGTTAATGCAACCCCAAAATGCATCTGCTTTGTTTGCAAGAGCAAAATCATCCACACCCCGAAGGATGTCGCTATATCAACCGAACACTGGTATAGACAGTAGGAGGTCAATGGAAGAGTTCTTCCATCAACCTAGCTACCACCTTTCGGGGAGGTGGATCACCTACACTGCCAGGAGAGCCCCTGCCATCAGCGTGAGCCGTGTCTAGACTGAAATGCTAAGGCAGTGCTGCTGTAGCGTTTTAAGTGTAGAGAAGCCATCAAGCAGATCTTCCAGAAAAGCGTCCAGTCTGGAGCCCCAGACATGCAGAGTTGTAGAATCCACCACTACCCTTCGCAGTTTGTTTCAATGGTTAATCACCCTCAGTGCTAAACATTTGGCCCTGTTTTCCAGCTGGAATTTATCTGGGTTCAGCTTCCAGCCATTGGGTCTTGCTCTGCCTTTCTCTGCTTCACCAATGTTTTTCACCCCATAAAAGTCTCTGCTTGATCATCTTTTTGATAAGTTTAATATATGATGCCCTTTAAGTCTCTCACTGTCTGGCATTTTCTCCATCCTCCAATCATTTTTGTGGCTCTTTTCTGCACCCGCTCCAATTTTTCAGCTTCCTTTTTGAAATGTGGACCCCAGAAGTGGACACAGTTGCTTTCACCAATGCCATGTGCAGAGGTAAAATCCTTCCACGGCTTCAACTCACCACTCCCCTGTTTATGCATGCAAGGATCACATCAGCCCTTTTGGCCACAGCATCACACTGGGAGCTCACGATGAGCTGGTTTCCACAATGACACCTAATGACCTTTTCAGGGTCCCTGCGTCCATAATACAGTGCCCTAGTCTGTGGGTCAGGCCTGCATTGCCTGTTCCAAGATGATCACTTTGCATTTGACTGTATTATAACCACTCTGCGAATCTTCAGGTCATCCACAAATTTTATCTGCAGTGATTTTCTATTTGCTTCCAGATCCTTGATGAAAATATTGAATAGCATCAGGCCTAGAACTGATCCCTGCAGAACCCCACTGGGAACAGCCCCATTTGCTGAAACTGGCCCCTTGACAATGGCTTTCTGAGATCTGTCAGTTAGCCAGTTTTTTGTACATTTTACATGTGCTCCACTGACTTTGTAGAGTGTTCAACTGAATGGTTTTCCCTACTAAATCAAATGTATGAGAGAAATTGAAGTTTATTGCATCTGTGCAGTACCCTTGATCAATTCCCAATTTTCATTCCCGTTTTTCTGTCGAATATTTTCGTCCCAATCAGTTTTGCTGATAATTTCTTGAGCTATGGGGAATTAGCCCTTTTGAAGGGTATCTGTAGATAGCTATTAACAGTTGGGAATGGTTCTCCGTTTGTCCAATTGAATGTAATCTGTTCCATTCTTTTATTTTGTTCTCCTCTATCATCTGCCCCCTTCTTTGTCTCTTCTCTAAACTAAACAGTCCTAGACTTTTCAGTTTGTCCACAGATGGCAGTTTTCCTCATTCTCAGAGCCTGTTTTGGAAATCCCCTTTATAATGCTGTATCCTTTTTAAACACTAGATGACCAAAACTGAGCTGATATACAGAGCAGGTTATTCTCCATCCCATTTCTTAGGCATCTAAACATTGACTTTGATTTGGCCACTACGGTGAAAAATATAAAGGGAAGAGTAACCACCTTTCTGTATACAGAACTATAAAATCCCTCCTGGCCAGAGGCAAAATCCTCACCTGTAAAGGGTTAAGAAGCTAAGATAACGTCGCTGGCACCTGACCACAATGACCAATGAAGAGACAAGTTACTTTCAAAGCTCGGGGGGGGGGGGGAAGGGTCTGTCTGTCTGTGTGATGCTTTTGCCGGAACCAGGTCAGGAATGTTCTTCAGAACTTCTGTTAAGTTAGTAAGTAATCTAGGTAGAAATGCGTTAGATTTTCTTTTGTGTAATGGCTGGTAAAATAGCTGTGCTGAATGGAATGTATATTCCTCTTTTTGTGTCTTTTTGTAACTTAAGGTTTTGTCTAGATGGATTCTCTATGTTTTGAATCTGATTACCCTGTAAGGTATTTACCATCCTGATTTTAGAGAGGCGATTCTTTTACCTTTTCTTTAATTAAAATTCTTCTTTTAAGAACCTGATTGCTTTTTCATTGTTCTTAAGATCCAAGGGTTTGGGTCTGTGTTCACCTATGCAAATTGGTGAGGATTTTTATCAAGCTTTCCCCAGGAAAGCGGGTGCAGTGCTTGGGGGGATATTTTGGGGGAAGACGTCTCCAAGTGGGCTCTTTCCCTGTTCTTTGTTTAACACGCTTGGTGGTGGCAGCATATGGTTCAAGGCCAAGGCAAAGTTTGTACCTTAAGGAAGTTTTTAACCTAAGCTGGTAAGAATAATCTTAGGGGGTCTTTCATGCAGGTCCCCACATCTGTACCCTAGAGTTCAGAGTGGGGAAGGAACCTTGACAGGCCACTACTGTGAATGAGCAGGTGTTTTGTTGATCTGCTATTAATGACACCCAGTTCTTCTCCCTGAGGTGTGTTCTGGCTGGGATGTTTCTGCCTGGCAATGTCTTGGCAAAGGTTTGGTTTTTTTCACTCTCAAAATTTGAGCAACCGGGTGAATGGAGAACTCCCTACAGCATGGACTCCCTAGCCTGGCTTTCACTGCATTAAGAAACAACACTTGGATAACCAGTATCCAAACTCGTGTTTCCTGCTGCCTATTAAGATTTCCCATAAAATGACATTTAGAATTATTGACACATGGAGCACCATCAAATACAGAATTGACATTAGTAGGGTCCGTTGTTCATAATTCATTTATCTGAATAAAGAAAATGTCATTTTTCAGTGTGTGAAGAGCGACCAATCTGCTTCACCCACGAGAACCTCCTCCAGTAGTGCATGTAGTGTCTCATATTAACATTGTCTCTCCACTAGGCATTTGTACTGTGACCATCTCCCTTGACTCTGGGCACATACAGAAGTCTGGTGAATGTATGGTACATGCAGGTGACACCGTTCTGCCTCAGAGTTGGACACCTTCTCCCCTACTCCATGTCAAATTCCAACACAACTGACTTCACCAACCCCTCCACCTTCATTCTGCTGGGCATTCCTGGCCTGGAAACTGCCCATGTCTGGATCTCCATCCCCTTCTGCACCATGTACTCCATTGCCGTCTTGGGGAACTTCACCATCCTGTTCATTGTGAAGATGGAGCCGAGCCTCCATGGGCCTATGTATTATCTCCTCTGCATGCTGGCCGTCAGCGACCTGGTCCTCTCCACGTCCACCCTACCCAAAATGCTGAGCATCTTCTGGTTCAATTCCAGGGAGATCGATTTCAGTGCCTGCCTCACCCAGATGTACTTCATTCACTGTGTCTCAGCGATGGAGTCTGGGATCTTCGTGGCCATGGCTTTGGATAGGTATGTGGCCATCTGCGATCCCCTGAGACATTCCACTATCTTGACAAAGCCCGTGGTGGCCAAGATTGGCCTGGCTGTGGTGCTGCGCGGTGGCATGCTCATACTGCCCTATCCCATCCTGGCAAGGTGGTGGCCATATTGTAGAACCAACATTATCCCCCACTCGTACTGTGAGCACATGGCCGTGGTGAAGCTGGCCTGTGCTGATGTCCACATCAGTAGTTATTATAGTCTCTCTGTGGCATTCTTGGTGATGGGTCTGGATGTGATTTTTATTGCCATGTCCTATATCCAGATTCTCAGGGCCATCTTCAACCTCCCCACAAAACACGCCCGGCTCAAGACTTTTGGGACCTGCGGCTCCCACCTATTTGTCATTTTAGCCTCTTACATCCCAGTTATCTTCTCCTTCCTCACGCACCGATTTGGTGACAATGTGGCCATACATTTCCATGTTCTCATGGCCAACGTGTACCTCCTGGTACCCCCCATGCTGCACCCCATCATCTACGGGGTGAGGACGAAACAGATCCAGAACAGGCTGCTCTGGCTACTTACTCATAAAGGGATGTAAAGTTTTCTCCTGATGCTCTGGCTCTCAGACTGAGCTCCATGCAGAGCTGGCTGGTGACATGGTGCTCTGCCCTCTTCCCTGAATCACTTACTGGACAGTCAAAGAGACATTAAATCCTTTCCTGACCTTACTGTGCTGTGTGAGCATGAAAAACTGGTGAATAGGTCTATGTACAATTCAGTGGGTTGCCACATCTCTAACTGCTGGTGTCTGGACCCCCGAAACCCCACCCCTTGCCCCATCTCTTGTATTAAGGCTCTGACCCTGCTTTACCTCTTCTCCCCAAGTCCCCACCCCTGTCGCTGGCTCCTCTGTTCCCCTCCCCCTGTCACTTGCTGTATTATTTCCACCTCCCTTCTATGACATTCTATATCTTGGGGGAGTGTTTTTTAGCTCCCATATTCCTCAATATCATATAATTGTGATCTTGCATATAAAGCATGACATGTAAGGTATCAAGGGAAAGGTTATGATCTGCTGAAAGTAATTTCTCTGTCCATATATGTGTATCATTGATGCATGTGAAGTTATGAGAATTTGGTCGTATGATTGTCACTAAAACATGCTGTAAATTGGGGAATTAACCAGATATTAGCTCCCCAGAGGCAACAGCAAGGAAAGTAACCAAAGCCCTGGCAGGGTGTCAAACAACCCATCAACAGCCATTGTCCAGAAAGGGAGCTACAATGCAATGACTCACCTGCATGAGGCCACACCAGGGGAATTTCTCAACCTTGCTTGGAGAGACTCAGTAATTCTCACGTGACGCTGAAGGGGGTCAGGGTGGGGCAAAGCCAAGAGTGAGGAAAGGACATGATAAAAGGAAGAGACGTTTGCCATGCTCTTCTTCTCTCTTCCACCTACATCTACAGACACCATAGCAAGCGACTGAAGTGCTGATCAAAGGGGAGAGTTTGGCTGAAGGGCAACTAGCCAGCCTGTGGTGAGATGCATCTAAGTTTGTAAGGGCACTGAAAGTGTTAAGATCAGCTTAGGATGAGTTCTGCTTTTATTTCATTTGACCAAATCTGACTTGTTCTGTTTTGACTTATAGATTTTAAATGATTATCTTTGTAGTTAATAAATCATAGAATCATAGAATCATAGAATATCAGGGTTGGAAGGGACCTCAGGAGGTCATCTAGTCCAACCCCCTGCTCAAAAGCAGGACCCATCCCCAATTAAATCATCAATTAAATCTGTTTGTTTGTTCTATCTGAAGCAGTGTGTTTGCTTTGAAGCATATCAGAGGCTGGTACATATCAACTTCTTTCTTAAATTGACAAACTCATATAAGATTGCAGCATCCAGCGGGCAAAACTGGACACTGCAAGACGGAGGTTCCTAGTGTTGGGGTCCCAGGGCATGGCCCCTAGGTAAGTCGAGGGGATGGAAGACCCTGAGAGTCGAGGAAGTCTCTTTGCTCAACCCCCCTTCACAGAATTCAGTCCTGGCTGGCCTGAGAAAGCCCTTGCACTCCCAGCATAATGCTGCAGCTGCAGATAGAGCTGTTTTGTGTAGGTTTTGCTGGTGCCACGTTAGGATAATGGCAGGAATCAGCTACAAGGCCATAACCGCTTATTTGCCTCATTAATCGCAAGGCTAAGCAGGCTGTGCTGTTGTTTTGAATTGCTAAAATGCTCGTTAAAGGTTGCCAGAAAAAGTATTGTTGTAACCCATATAAGGCAAAGCAATTTTACCTGGCTGATGTGTAATGCAATAGAGATAAGGAGTATAAAGGTATGTGACTCTGCCTGCTCAGTGGGCAGGATTTGAGATTCTATTCTCCCTGTACCTTCTTTGGAGCGCCAAATAAACCTTTCTGCTTCTCCACCCCGTTGTGTTTATTGGGTGACGCACACTGGGCAACGAACCCCTACTGTTGCTCGCCTCTGACACTGGGTGCCGGCAACAGCTTTTGGCATCCCTGGGTGGGCCACGAGGCCACTATTTAGCCTTGCCCAGACCCCTCCCGGCAGTCAAGGATTACGGCAACAACCGACGCCCAGTGCACACCGGTGAGTTCATCGGGGGCCTCGGAGGAGACGCGATTTGATGGACCCCGGAGGGCACAACGGTGCAACGCACTCATATAGTGGAGAAGCAGCTGTGGGCGATGGTGAGGAACCGATCCATTGGATAAGGAGAGGAGCAGCTGCGGGCGATGGTGGGGAACCGGTCCCTTGGATAAGGTAGGAACCTTTTGAAATCCGGATTGTATGCTCTGTTGGAACCTGGGGATGCCCAGAGTTGCCCTGTAGTTCTGGGACAGGGACAGAGCTCAGAAGGCAGGGCACAGTGTACGCCCCTAGAGTGCATTCTAGCAAACTGGAAAGTGTTTGGATCAGATCCAATGACAAAAAGCAAATTAAAAAGGTTCTGTATGGTTGATTGGCCACAGTATCAATTAGAGGACCAGGAACGGTGGCCACCGGGGCGGTCAATTAATTACAACACGATCCTCCAGTTACTCCTGTTCTGTGAGCGAGCGGGAAAGTGGACTGAACATCTGTATGTGCATTTATTTATGATTTTAAGAAATAGAACAGATATTTTACAGCGCTGTAATTTGACTCTGGCTGATCTGGTAGCGGTAGTGGCTGCTGTTAGTCCCCAGACCCCCACCCCAGCTGTAATGGCAGAGCCGGTGTCCCCTTCAGCCCTACACCCACACATAGCAAGGCCCAGGTCCCAGCTGCTGGACTATACCCATTGCTTACTGGAACTAAAATCGCCCGTACTGCAACGGAAGGGCGGCCGGCCACGACTATGCAGGTCTAAACTCATGTGCCTTTTAATCCTGTGGACCTGGCTGCTTTCAAAACACAGGCAGGAGAGTTCTCTACCAACCCCAGCAAGTTTATTTCGGTTTTTGGGGGATGTCTTAGCAGTCAGAAGCCGGATTGGGATGATTGTAATATTCTTCTGCGAATGCTACTGTCCGAGGTTGAGCGACTACAGGTCCCAGCCAAGGCAAGGGAGGAAGCGCAAAGGTGATATGACCAGAACCGTGACCATGTCCTGACCCCGGCTGACCAGGTTCCCGCAGTGGATCCTAGGTGGGACCCGAATGATAATCAAGATATGACCCGCCTTACCTCCTATAAGAAGCTGTTGCTGTACGGACTTCGTCACGCAGCTGTCCGGCAGAATAGTTGGGCCAAACCATATGAAGTAGTGCAGGACCTAAAGGAAAGCCCAGGGGCCTTTCTACAGCATATTCGCGACATGATCAGGCAGAATACCAATGCAGACCCTGATGATCAGCAAACCGAGGCAATCATAAAGGGGGTATTTACGAGCAGGGCAGCCTCAGATATTAGAAGAAAGCTACAGAAAAAGGAGGATTTGATGGGTATGACCATGGCACAGATTTTAGAAGCAGCAAATCGAGTGTATAGTTTAAGAGAGACGGAGAAGGAGAAGAAGCAAGTGAGACTGATGGTAGCGGCGGTGCAGGCTGGTGTGAGGGGAAGTGGAAGGGAAGGAAGGGGCCGCGGACGTCTAGGCCCGGAGGAGAGACAATTGGGACGCAACCAGTGTGCCCTGTGTCGGCAGGAGGGACACTGGAAGAATGAGTGCCCAAACAGGAAGGAGATAGGAGGTGCCTCTATGATGGCTGTGGAGGAGCAAGAATAGGGGAGTCAGGGGAGATGGACCATCCTACCCTCAGAACCCCGAGGAAAAATGCAGGTGGGAAGTGCAGAAATGGACTTTTTAGTAGACTCTGGAGCAGCACAAACTGCCGTAAATCGACCCCTTCAGCTGCCAGTAGCAGATTCCCTTACTGTGGTGGGAGCCACAGGCAAAGGCACCAAGTGCCCAGTGTATGCCCCAGCGGACTGCACTTTGGGGGACAGGACTATCTCCCACAAGCTGGTATATCTCCCCGACTGCCCAACCCCGTTGCTGGGACGAGATCTGCTGTGCCACCTAGGCGCCACCCTGCATTTTACTCAAGATGAAATAACCCTTACCCTACCCTCTGAAAATGCATGGATCATGACCCTTACAGTTAAACCCTCGGCTATGCAAGCCCCAGAATGGAGCCAATGGGAAGCTCAAGTGTATCCCCTTGTGTGGGCAACAGGGATCCCCGGGAAAGCTACTCACCAGGCCCCCATTCATGTCCAGCTCATACTAGGGAAAGGCCCGGTGCAAGTAAAACAATATCCAATCAAGAAGGAAGCCAGAGAGGGGTTGCAGGAAGCCATCGATTTCTAACGTACGGTATTCTCCGGGAACGTCAGTCTGCCTGGAACACTGCCATTTTACCTGTACAGAAGCCTGATGGCACTTATCGGCTGGTACAAGACCTAAGGGCAGTAAATGAACGGGTTAAGACTCTGCACCCTCTCGTCCCTAACCTATACACCCTATAGGGGGACAGTATACCCATTTTTCAGTTTTCTATCTAAAAGATGCTTTCTTTGCCATCCCAGTTGCCTCCTCATCACAGGAGATTTTCTCCTTTGAATGGGAGGACCAGAACAGAGTTAAAAGACAACTTTGCTGGACAGTGTTGGCCCAGGGATTTAAAAATTCCCCCACCCTCTTCGGTTATGCTGGTTATGCTGTCGTGACCCTCCATGATACCGTGGAGGCCGTGAGGTTGCCTGCTGGGACCTCTGCCCAGCTTTCCGAACTAGTAGCCCTGACCCGTGCACTGGAACTGTCAAAAGGGAAGAGAGTCAATATTTTTACTGATTCAAAATATGCTTTTGGTGCGCTGCATGCTCATGCTGGCCTGTGGAAGCAAAGGGGAATGCTGACAGCCCAAGGCTCTCCAGTCAAGTACGGGCCCCAAGTTCTCCGGCTTCTAGAAGCTGTGCAACTCCCCTCAGAAGTGGCGGTGATACACTGTAAAGCCCATCAGAGGGAGGATCAAGATGTGGCCAGGGGTAATGCCAGGGCAGATAGAGAGGCGAAGCGTGCTGCCACCCTGACTTCCCCCCAGACTGAGAATGCCCATATGCTGCCCTTATCCCATCAATGGGGGAGCTTCCGACTCCTCAGTACTCTAGTGAAGAAAAAAAATTAGCTGACAAACTCGGTCTTCAGGAACAGAAGGGATGGCTCCATTCCCCAGAAGGGAAGGTCCTTCTACCAAAGGGCCTGATCCGGCCAGTATTGCAGAAACTGCACTGGACTCATGCTGGCAGGGAAGCACTTATCCAACTGATGGGAAAATATTTTCTAACTTCTGGACTGCGACCTCTGGCTATCCTGGTACAAGCTGACTGTTTAGTTTGCCAAAAGAATAACCCCCGACCAGGACATCCAGTGCCACCAGCTGCCCTGGAACCCACTCCAGGCCCCGGATGGGTGTGGCAAATAGACTTTACCGAATTTCCCCGGACCCAAGGGCTCAAATATCTCCTTGTCATAGTGGATCAATTCAGTGGATGGCCAGAAGCCTTCCCATGCTGTAATTGTACTGCCAGAACAGTGGCCCTCAAGTTTGTTAGGGAAATCTTTCCCCACTTTGGACTCCCCCAGTGGATGGAATCTGACAACGGGACACACTTCACGTCAAAAATCATTCAAAGCATCTCACATGCCTTACAGATCCCCTGGAAACTCCATACGCCCTGGAGACCGCAAGCCAGTGCGGTAGTGGAGCGGACCAATCAGACCCTTAAACGGCATCTCTCAACAGTGTGCCAAGAAGCCTCACTGCGATGGCCTGATGCTTTGCCCCTCGTCCTACTCTGTATCCGCGTTCTCCCAAAGGGTAGATTAGGGATTAGCCCTTTTGAAATTATGTTTGGAAGGGCATGGCCTATGAATGGTACACTGGTTGTGTCGGGGGGGAGTGGGAACTGGGGGGTGGATTTCTGTCTCATTATATGCGCTCCCTGTCTGCTGTTCTTTTGTCTCTTCACAGGTATACTAAGGTTTCTCAGCCTCTCCCCTTGGACTCGCCCATCCACTCCTTGCAGCCTGGTGACTCAGTGCTTGTTCGCACCTGGAAAGATGAGCCTCTCCAGGAAAAGTGGACCGTCCTGCTGGTCTCCCATACAGCGGCAAAGGTCAAGGGACACAAGAATTGGATCCATCATACCCGACTGAAGGTCGTGTCGACTCCCCCAGCAGAAAGGTGGACCGTGCAGTCTCCAGCCCCCTCCACTGAGGATCTTGGACTAAAACTGTTATTTAAATGACAGCCCGCCGGGCAGGCGGGAAAATAGATGGGGGGGCATCTTCTGTTCCCCTCTTGGCCGTGTGCCTAGCCAGTACTGCTGTCTCTGACACTGCACCCGTAAATACCTGGCTGACACTGGCTCAGAGTGCAGTGAACGCAACATCATTCTGTTTGCCACATACATTTTCAGTGGGTGCAATCATGGAAACTTATTTTATTGGCACTTGTGCGGCCCCAACCCTAGTCCAGCATTATTCCCTGTTGAAAGGCTGATTTGTATGCCCTCGGACCTGCCCAATATAGACTAGATGCCTCTATGTATTCCTTCTGGCTGGCCAATGTAACCCTTGCCCCCTCTTGTCTGAGGTTTGTAAATGCTACTCACATTGGGGAAAACCTCACCAATGGAGAACTTAAATGTAACGACAGTGTGGAAATCTCCTTTGCTTATGGGCACATGAAACTACCGATGGGATGGTTCTTCTTATGTGGGAGACGTACATATTCCTATGTCCCGGCCAATAGTTCTGGAGGCCCCTGCTCTCTCGGCCGCGTGGCCCCCCTGATTTTTCTATATCCCCCGCAGCTGTCTGCCCGACATTTCAGTTTCCATTCCTCCCGATTCCACCTGTAAGTCAGAGGTAGTCTTATTCTCAGAGGCTGAAGCGGTGGCTCTGGCCTTTTCCTTCGTTGGCATCCCTGGGCTAGTGGTGCATAATTATCAGGCAGTAGAGCACCTTGCCTGCACGGTGGCGAAAGCTATCAATTTAACCTCCACTGTCCTAGCCCACTTCTCACATGAGTTAGGGGAGGTACGTCAGGGGATGCTACAGAACAGACTGGCAGTGGATGATTTGCTTCTACGCCATGGTCACGTATGCCGGGAGTTTGCAGGCATGTGTTGCTTTAACATAACAGATGCAGGACCCTCCGTAGAGGCTGATTTACAACGCCTGCAGCAACTGGCAAGAGACATTCATCAGCAAACTGGGGAGGACTGGCTAGGCTCTTTATTTTCTGGCTGGGGCCTTTCCCCATGGCTAAGTGGGTTGTTTAGTCTGTTGTTTAAACTTCTTTTTCCTGTATTAACAGTGTTATTCCTGCTGTGCTGTATGTGGGCCTGTGTAAAGGCACTTGTTTTGCGCAGTGTGGGGATCTTAATTTTATGCATAGCCCATTAGTGAGCAGATAAAGGTGAGAAAAGTCAAGTATGGGAATGAGTATTCTCAAAGGAGGGAATTGTTGGGGTCCCAGGGCATGGCCCCTAGGTAAGTTGAGGGGATGGAAGGCCATGAGTGTCGAGGAAGTCTCTTTGCTCAACCCCCCTTCACAGAATTCAGTCCTGGCTGGCCTGAGAAAGCCCTTGCACTCCCAACATAATGCTGCAGCTGCAGATAGAGCTGTTTTGTGTAGGTTTTGCTGGTGCCACGTTAGGATAACGGCAGGAATCAGCTACAAGGCCATAACCGCTTATTTGCCTCATTAATCGCAAGGCTAAGCAGGCTGTGCTGTTTTGAATTGCTAAAATGCTCGTTAAAGGTTGCCGGAAAAAGTATTGTTGTAACCCATATAAGGCAAAGCAGTTTTACCTGGCTGATGTGTAATGCAATAGAGATAAGGAGTATAAAGGTATGTGACTCTGCCTGCTCAGTGGGCAGGATCTGAGATTCTTTTCTCCCTGTACCTTCTTTGGAGCTCCAAATAAACTTTTCTGCTTCTCCACCCCGTTGTGTTTATTGGGTGACGCACACCGGGCAACGAACCCCTGTTGTTGCTTGCCTCTGGCACTGGGTGCTGTCAACACTAGGGTTGTGTCTGGGACTGGAGATATTGGCTAGTGTCATTCGGTTGCACAATCCAACGAGCAGCTTACATGCAGAGGCTGTGCGTGACCAGCCCAGGAGTGGGGGTTCTCACAGCAGAGCAGGGTCAGGCTGGCTCCCAGAGTCAAGGCTTCGAGTGACCTAGCAGAGGGGAACATCACGATGACGCCTTCACTGCTTACGAAACTCCAACTATTACTGAAGGCTGCAGAGAGTGTCCTCAGCAACACAGGCTACTGCGAGCACATCAGACCTGTCCTCCGTGCTCTAAACCGGCTTTTCAGAGAACATCACGTCAAGTTCAAGGTCTTGGTCCTCATCGTCAGTCAGGTGAGTGCTGGGAGCAGAGCCACCGCAGCCAGAGCCAGGGAAGGAGCCCAGTGAGCTGCACTGGAAGCAGCTGGGACCTGGGACCTGGGTCTGGAGCAGTCTGGAGCCACTTGCAGGGAGAAGCTGGGGAGAGTGAGGGGAACCTGGGCAGAGGCAAAAGGTCTTGCAGGCTGCACTGGGGGGGAGATCATAATCCCCACAGGGGAGCTGATGTTGGGGAGAAGGGTCCTGCCACGTAGAGCCTGAGGTGTGTGGCCACCACCAGGATAGCACAGCCAGGGTGTGGGCAGGGGCCTGGGATGGGTGAGGGACAGACTGTGAACTGCCCTGACATCCAGCCATGGCTGTTTGGGGTTACCCGGTGCCACAGAGCCGGGCGATGGGGTTTCCTTTAACCTTTTCCATTTTATCCTAACTTTTTTTAATTGGCTGCTTTTTAACAAATTGTATTTGCTTGAACTATATGTGATTATCTGTGGTCAGGTAAGCTCCTGGAGCGGAGAGAGCACCCCGGAGTGGGGACACCCTAGTCCCTGTCCTAAGTGACCTCGACAAGGTTGGGGGTCAAGCCCCCCAGGAACCTTGGGCCCAGCCTTCTTATGTGGATTGGAGTCTCCCAAGGTCTATTGTCAGTTAACTGTTTCTTGATTGGGCACTTAACTGGCAAATTCCTTTCAAGAAGCTGACCAAATGCTTTATGAAGGCTTCTTGGAATCAAAACACATTGAGATACGAGTACATAGCCAATATTAATGATTTTATCTAGAAAAATGATACATGCATACAGACAGCATAATCATAACCAGCAAACCATAATGTTTCCATAGACACCTTACACGACAACCTTTGTACAATATTTGCTGCAAATAGATAACAGTGGTTGCAACAGTGATCTATATTGTTACAGATTATGCCAACAACATCAAACCCCGAACGCAAAATTGATGCAGGAAGGGATGACACAAACATCACTGACTGCATCCCAAGAGCTCCCCATCCTTGGTTCTGTCTTGCTACAGCAAGTATTGGGTTAGAAGTCGTACCAGTGTACAACAGAAACAGTTTATTAAAGTCATGTTCAGTAACATGATTGAATCTCTTTACACACTCAAAGTAAAACTTGGTTAGAACAATAGTGGATTGGATCTGCTGTTGCAGCATGGTTCCTGAACGTCTCATGTGATCTTGCCAAGAGCTACAGAAAATAGCTACTGGATCTGAACAAACTCTGGCAAATGTTTGGAACCCAATTAACATCAAGTCAATGTAGATATTAATTTTGTTCATAGAGCAGGAATCTTCACATTTAGCCATGAAAGCAATATGGTAGTGTGCCTCGGTTTCCCTTTTTATACAGCACATCAGGACTGGAATGACTTTTCCCCTGTGAAAAGTTCCAAGACTGTTTACAGGCACTGACTGTGAAACATCAGTATAACAAGGCCTTTTAACACAAAGTGAGTTCTCACGTATTCCTTTTAACATGATCAAGGGATTTTTCCAAAGATTAGGCTCAGTGTACATTTTTACAGTGTTTGGTAACAGCAACACATTAGTTACAAAAACTACCATTAGCAATAACAACAAATCCATTGCAAGTGTCCATCTACAATCATGTTTGTCATGCCACACCTTTGGCTCAATACCATTGAGGCTTGGGCATTTTAGGGTTAACCTGTGGCTTCCCCTTGCAAAAGTAAGTTTTTTCTTTTTTCCTTGTCCTGAAGGAATAAACCCTGATCTCTCTTGCTTAACAGAATTCACTGGCTAATGGGGTGGTCTCTCTTCGCTAACAGCTATTAGCAAGTCTTTCTTCTCCCTGCCAGCCAGGTAAGTTGCATCCACACACACAGGAGCCTGTTTAACTGTTTTCAGATTCTTAACTGCTACCAATTCCAAGGCTGGACTCTGTCTCAAAGAGATACCACACAAATCCAAAGAGTCTGAGGGTGAGAGTTTGCTTGCTCTCCTCTGCATCCTTAAGCATTTAGGCTGTTCAACTTTCTTAACAGCTCTTCCTTTATCTGACACCTTCTAAAAGCTACCCACACTGGATCTTTCAACAGGAAAGTTAGTGGATCCATTCACAACCGAAATTTTCTGGCTGTTAGGAACTGAAATTTTCCTGATTAAATCACTTTCACACCCTTTAGCTGCAGTTAACTGCTTGCAAAGACTCCATGAGGATTCCTTTCCCCAGGAGCTTTACAATTCCCCCCTCACAGAAATTCTGCCCTTACCCTCTTCACTTAGAGCTTGCTCTAAAGGAACACTTCCCTGAGCAACAACAGACTCTTTCTGGGTCTTACTCATATCCAGGATCACCTTTGGCCCATCGGGTGGATTCCTACACAATCCCCTTTCAGGCAAACTTATAGACTTCCTAGATAAAAGGTCAGAAGCATTCTCCTTCTCTTTGCCACACACAAGTTCAGGAATCTTTTTCTTCTTGCCACAAGTTTCCACAACATCAGTAGGCAACACAATTAAATCACCTTTCTGCTCTCCTTGTGTCCTGATCAGACAGAGTTGCCACACCCCTTTCCAGCCACACACTAGCAACAGGCAAAATACAAGCACCAGAATTGTCTGGGCTCTGGGATTTTACATAGACACTAACTGGATGCGACCTAGTTACAGGGCCATTCTCCTGAGCAGACCCAAACTTAGGACCCTTCCCTTCCTGGGCTTTAGCTGAATCCAGAACCAACTCTGAGACAACTGCACGACCCTCAACCATCACAGGCTGAAAGGCCCCTTCTGTCTGCTCCACAGACAAAGAAGAGCCGGACACACTTTCTCCTTTCCCAGACACCCAGCTTGGGATCTCATTCCCCTTGTCCCAGCACACAGGGCTGTTCACAGACAACTGCTTGGAGATCAGGGTAGCTCCCTCCATAGGCAAGTCAATACCCCTGCAGACACAAGCATGTTTCCTTCCCTGTCCCAATTCTCCACCCAGGTAACAGGTAAGGTCCAGGGACACTCATCTTCCTCTATCCTTGCCTTCCCCAACTGCTGATGAGACAAAGCCATCCGCTCAGAAGGCTGCCGAGGCTCATCCAGCCTTCCCTCACCAAGCACCTTGCCACTCCCCACAGACAAACTGCTGCTCTTCTCACTACCATGAGCTACTTCCAGCAAATCACAGTTACCCTTCTCAGGTTCACTTTTATAAGCTGTACTAGCCAAAAACCCATCATCCATCAAATATCTACCCTTTCCTTCCTCAGTTAGGGCTTTAGCCTTGACCATCCACTTTAATCTGCTCCTGAGAAACATTGTCCTGACCAATGAGTTCTTTCTGTGCTTGATCTAATTCCAGATTCACTTCTGAGACGTTAGACAGACCTTCAGAAACTTCATTCACAGACAAACAGTTCTTTTCCTCAGACAAACTTTTGGAGAAACCCTCCCCAGGCAAATCATTGCCCATAATAGACACAGGTTTAAGATTATTTCTTTCCTGTGACTGGCTACCTGGACTGAACAAAGCTTTAATATTTTCCCCAATCAAATGATTCTTAGGCAACAACTTCCCTACACTTCATGCTTAGTAACCATTCTATTCAAGGTGGATTCTGGCTAAAGGCACGCTTACCGTAAACTCAGAGGACTACAACATTCACACTCTGATTTGGTAAGT
Organism: Caretta caretta; assembly: GCF_965140235.1. Taxonomy (NCBI): domain Eukaryota; kingdom Metazoa; phylum Chordata; order Testudines; family Cheloniidae; genus Caretta; species Caretta caretta. Next base: position 1,057,123 of record NC_134206.1, read on the forward strand.
CATCTTCCTCTTTGACAAGATCTGCTTTAACAAGAGTGATGTAAGAAGCCATAATTTGTCCTAAACAGCTTTTACCATTGACTTTTACACTCTCTATGAATTTTCCATTACCACGTCCATACAGAGCATTGGCACACTTTATGGGGTCACCTTCTACTGAACTCACAGTAAAAGCATTTACATAGAAGGTGGCAGTGTAGGGGTACGTTTGGTTGCACCCAGACAGCTGCTGAGAGTTATACAACACACCAACCTTGTTATAAACTGGGCGCCCCATCATCTCAGGCATTGGCACCCTGACAGCAGGATTGTCTGGCTATGTAGACTCCCTCCTCAGGCCCTACGCTACCAGCACTCCCAGCTACCTTCGAGACACCACTGACTTCCTGAGGAAACTACAATCCATCGGCGATCTTCCTGATAACACCATCCTGGCTACTATGGATGCAGAAGCCCTCTACACCAACATGCCACACAAAGGTGGACTACAAGCCGTCAGGAACAGTATCTCCGATAATGTCACGGCTAACCTGGTGGCTGAACTTTGTGACTTTGTCCTTACCCATAACTATTTTACATTTGGGGACAATGTATGCCTTCAGATCAGCGGCACTGCTATGGGTACCCGCATGGCCCCACAGTATGCCAACATTTTTATGGCTGACTTAGAACAACGCTTCCTCAGCTCTCGTCCCCTAACGCCCCTACTCTACTTGCGCTATATTGATGACATCTTCATCATCTGGACCCATGGAAAAGCAGCCGTTGAGGAATTCCACCATGATTTCAACAATTTCCATCCCACCATCAACCTCAGCCTGGACCAGTCCACACAAGAGATCCACTTCCTGGACACTACAGTGCTAATAAGCGATGGTCACACAAACACCATCCTATACTGGAAACCTACTGACCGCTATTCCTACCTACATGCCTCCAGCTTTCATCCTGACCACACCACACGATCCATTGTCTCCAGCCAAGCTCTGCGATACAACCGCATTTGCTCCAACCCCTCAGACAGAGACAAACACCTACAAGATCTCGATCAAGCATTCTTACAACTACAGTACCCACCTGCTGAAGTGAAGAAACAGATTGATAGAGCCAGAAGAGTTCCCAGAAGTTACCTACTACAGGACAGGCCTAACAAAGAAAATAACAGAACGCCACTAGCGGTCACCTTCAGCCCCCAACTAAAACCCCTCCAACGCATCATCAAGGATCTACCATCTATCCTGAAGGATGACCCAACACTCTCACAAATCTTGGGAGACAGGCCAGTCCTTGCCTACAGACAGCCCCCCAGCCTGAAGCAAATACTCACCAGCAGCTACATACCACACAATAGAATGACTAACCCAGGAACCTATCCTTGCAACAAAGCCCGTTGCCAACTGTGCCCACATATCTATTCAGGGGACACCATCTCAGGGCCTAATAACATTAGCCACACTATCAGGGACTCGTTCACCTGCACATCTACCAATGTGATATATGCCATCATGTGCCAGCAATGCCCCTCTGCCATGTACATTGGTCAAACTGGACAGTGTCTACGTAAAAAAATAAATGGACACAAATCAGATGTTAAGAATTATAACATTCATAATCCAGTCAGAGAACACTTCAATCTCTCTGGTCACGTGATTACAGACATGAAAGTTGCGATATAACAACAGAAAAACTTCAAAACCAGACTCCAGGGAGAGACTGTTGAATTGGAATTCATTTGCAAATTGGATACAATTAACTTAGGCTTGAATAGAGACTGGGAGTGGCTAAGTCATTATGCAAGGTAACCTTTTTTCCTACCCCCTACCCCCCCCCCCCCCCCCGTTCCTCAGACGTTCTTGTTAAACCCTTTATTTGTGCTGGAAATGGCCCACCTTGATTATCATACACATTGTAAGGAGAGTGATCACTTTAGATAAGCTATTATCAGCAGGAGAGTGTGGAGAAAACCTTTTGAAGTGATAAACACCCATTTTTTCATGGTCTGTGTGTATAAAAACATCCTCACTGCATTTTCCACTTTTATGCATCCGATGAAGTGAGCTGTAGCTCACGAAAGCTTATGCTCAAATAAATTGGTTAGTCTCTAAGGTGTCACAAGTACTCCTTTCCAGTTGCAGTTTATTTGCTGCCTTTTGCATTCTAATGGCTTCTGCAGCTTCTGTTCTGCTTCTGAAGAATCCCATGCACCGCTACAGACTAGGGACCCAATGGCTCGGCAGTAGTTCTGCAGAAAAGGACCGAGGGGTTACAGTGGATGAGAAGCTGGATATGGGTCAACAGTGTGCCCTTGTTGCCAAGAAGGCTAAGAGTATTTTGTATAAGTAGGGGCATTGCCAGTAGATCGAGGGATGTGATTGTTCCCCTCTATTCGACATTGGTGAGGCCTCATCTGGAGTAGTGTGTCCAGTTTTGGGCCCCACACTACAAGAAGGATGTGGAAAAATTGGAAAGAGTCCAGCCGAGGGCAACACAAATGATTAGGGGACTGGAACACATGACTTATGAGGAGAGGCTGAGGGAACTGGGATTGTTTAATCTGCGGAAGAGAAGAATGATGGGGGATTTGATAGCTGCTTTCAACTACCTGAAAGGAGGTTCCAAGGAGGATGGATATAGACTGTTCTCAGTGGTAACAGATGACAGAACAAGGAGTAATGGTCTCAAGCTGCAGTGGGGAAGGTTTAGGTTGGATATTAGGAAAACCTTTCACTAGGAGGGTGGTGAAGCAGTGGAATGCGTTATCTAGGGAGATGGTGGAATCTTCTTCCTTTGAGGTTTTTAAGGTCAGGCTTGACAAAGCCCTGGCTGGGATGATTTAGTCGGGCATTGGTCCTGCTTTTTGCAGGGGGTTGGACTAGATGACCTCCTGAGGTCCCTTCCAACCCTGATATTCTATGTAGTGTCAGGTAAGAGCTGTGCTCCTGCCTTCTGATCACTGGACATTAACAGATCTCTCAGTCCTTGATTTGTAGCTTTCTTTTTAAAGCTTATCCCCTTTCTGAAAGCAAATCTTTCAAACCTTTTTTGCCAAGGCCCTCATATGCTCTTTGTTCACCCATTGCAACTGCTCTTTAACCAACAAGACTTTCACTAGCAAAATTCAGATTTGGATAGCGTGGGGTTCTGACCCAAAGCTTAATTGACCTGGTTCTGTGGATCCTGCCGACTACACCACTGTAACGATGCTGGTTCTGGTGGGACCCAACTGAGAGACCCAATTCAGGACAAATTGCTTCAAGCAGGGCAATTCCAGCCCAAGGCTGGGGTTTCTTTATTGTTAAGGCAAACCAAACCAGCCAAACAGAGAGGACTTTGGTTCAGCCCACTGGCTAACCACAAGTCATACAAGCAATTCCAGGTGGCAGCCATTGCCCACATGCCATCTTGAACATCCCCAGGAAGACTTATGTGGATTGGAGTCTCTCAAGGTCTATTGTCAGTTAAGTGTTTCTTGATTGAGCACTGTAGTCAGTCGTCACCGGTGTGGTGCTCTGCTCTTGTTCGATGATGATAACAGTCGGCTGTGTGCATGTTCCCTCTGTGTGCTGCCCCGGCTCTGCAGATCGCTGACACAGGAGACCCCGAGGGAACCCCCAATGACCACAGACTCCGACAAGGTACGAAGGCACCCGACCAGGTTTATTGTCAAACGAAGCACAGGAATAGTTCCCTATAGACTCTACTGGACATACTACGAATATGTGCCCCCCGACAAAGGACCAGATTAGTCAGTGGCGGGACTCTCCACTGCTCCCTAGGCCAGACAAAGTCAACCACTCAGAGGTGCGTTCTTGTACACAGGTACAAGCAGGTTACACAGCACTCATGATGTATTGAGGTACAGCCCCTCTACACTCTAGGGTGCTGCCTCTCCCCTGGTACAGGTTGGTTCAAACAAACTAGTCTATCCATCATATTGTCCTTTTGATCCTGTCTTTAGGCTGGGTCTGCCTGTTCCTTGTTATCTCTGTGGGAGGTGTCTGTACCGGGACGTTCTGGTGCCATTCTGGCACACGTTCATCTTATTAGTGCTTATATGTGTCTACGCCCTGGTCTACACTAGGACTTTAGGTCGAATTTAGCAGCATTAAATTGATGTAAACCTGCACCCGTTCACACAATGAAGCCCTTTATTTCGACTTAAAGGGCTCTTAAAATCGATTTCCTTACTCCACCCCTGACAAGTGGATTAGTGCTTAAATTGGCCTTGCCGGCTCGAATTTGGGGTACTGTGGACACAATTCGACGGTATTGGCCTCCGGGAGCTATCCCAGAGTGCTCCATTGTGACCGCTCTGGACAGCACTCTCAACTCAGATGCACTGGCCAGGTAGACAGGAAAAGAACCGCGAACTTTTGAATCTCATTTCCTGTTTGGCCAGCGTGGCAAGCTGCAGGTGACCATGCAGAGCTCATCAGCACAGGTGACCATGATGGAGTCCCAGAATCGCAAAAGAGCTCCAGCATGGACCGAATGGGAGGTATGGGATCTGATCGCTGTTTGGGGAGAGGAATCCGTGCTATCAGAACTCCATTCCAGTTTTCGAAATGCCAAAACCTTTGTCAAAATCTCCCAGGGCATGAAGGACAGAGGCCATAACAGGGACCTGAAGCAGTGCCGCGTGAAACTGAAGGAGCTGAGGCAAGCCTACCAGAAAACCAGAGAGGCGAACGGCCGCTCCGGGTCAGAGCCCCAAACATGCCACTTCTATGATGAGCTGCATGCCATTTTAGGGGGTTCAGCCACCACAACTCCAGCCATGTTGTTTGACTCCTTCAATGGAGATGGAGATAATACAGAAGCAGGTTTTGGGGACGAAGAAGATGATGATGATGATGAGGAGGTTGTAGATAGCTCACAGCAAGCAAGCGGAGAAACCGGTTTTCCCGACAGCCAGGAACTGTTTCTCACCCTGGACCTGGAGCCAGTAGCCCCCCGAACCCATCGAAGGCTGCCTCCTGGACCCAGCAGGTGGAGAAGGGACCTCCGGTGAGTGCACCTTTTAAAATACTATAAATGGTTTAAAAGCAAGTATGTGAAAGGATTACTTTGCCCTGGCATTCGCGGCTCTCCTGGATGTACTCCCAAAGCCTTTGCAAAAGGTTTCTGGGGAGGGCAGCCTTATTGCATCCTCCATGGTAGGACACTTTACCACTCCAGGCCAGTAACACGTACTCGGGAATCATTGTACAACAAAGCATTGCAGTGTAAGTTTGCTGGCGTTCAAACAACATCTGTTCTTTATCTCTCTGTGTTATCCTCAGGAGAGTGAGATATAATTCATGGTCACCTGGTTGAAATAGAATGCTTTTCTTCAGGGGACACTCAGAGGAGCCCATTCCTGCTGGGCTGTTTGCCTGTGGCTAAACAGAAATGTTCCCCGCTGTGAGCCACAGGGAGGGGGGAGGGTTGAGGGGGTAGCCATGCGGTGGGGGGAGGCAAAATGCGACCTTGTAAAGAAAGCACGTGCTATGTATGTAATGTTAACAGCAAGGTTTACCCTGAAAGAGTGTAGCCACTGTTTTATAAAATGTGTCTTTTTAAATACCGCTGTCCCTTTTTTTTTCTCCACCAGCTGCATGTGTTTCAATGATCACAGGATCTTCTCCTTCCCAGAGGCTAGTGAAGCTTAGAAAGAAAAAAAAATGCACTCGAGATGAAATGTTCTCCAAGCTCATGCTGTTCTCCCACACTGACAGAGCACAGACGAATGCGTGGAGGCAAATAATGTCAGAGTGCAGGAAAGCACAAAATGACCGGGAGGAGAGGTGGCGGGCTGAAGAGAGTAAGTGGCGGGCTGAAGACAGGGCTGAAGCTCAAATGTGGTGGCAGCGTGATGAGAGGAGGCAGGATTCAATGCTGAGGCTGCTGGAGGACCAAACCAGTATGCTCCAGTGTATGGTTGAGCTGCAGCAAAGGCAGCTGGAGCACAGACTGCCACTACAGCCCCTGTGTAACCAACTGCCCTCCTCCCCAAGTTCCATAGCCTCCACACCCAGACACCCAAGAACGCGGTGGGGGGTCACCGGCCAACCAGCCACTCCGCCACAGAGGATTGCCCAAAAAAAAGAAGGCTGTCATTCAATAAATTTTAAAGTTGTAAACTTTTAAAGTGCTGTGTGGCATTTTCCTTCCCTCCTCCACCACCCCTCCTGGGATACCTTGGTAGTCATCCCCTATTTGTGTGATGAATGAGTAAAGAATGCATGAATGCGAAGCAACAATGACTTTATTGCCTCTGCAAGCGGTGATCAAAGGGAGGAGGGGAAGGTGGTTATCTTGCAGGGAAGTAGAGTGAACCAAGGGGCAGGGGTTTTCATCAAGGAGAAACAAAGAGAACTTTCACACCGTAGCCTGGCCAGTCATGAAACTGGTTTTCAAAGCTTCTCTGATGCGTACCACACCCTCCTGTGCTCTTCTAACCGCCCTGGTGTCTGGCTGCGCATAACCAGCAGCTAGGCTATTTGCCTCAACCTCCCACCCCGCCATAAACGTCTCCCCCTTACTCTCACAGATATTGTGGAGCACACAGCAAGCAGTAATAACAGTGGGAATACTGGTTTCGCTGAGGTCTAAGCGAGTCAGTAAACTGCACCAGCGCGCTTTTAAACGTCCAAATGCACATTCTACCGCCATTCTGCACTTGTTCAGCCTGTAGTTGAACAGCTCCTGACTACTGTCCAGGCTGCCTGTGTACGGCTTCATGAGCCATGGCATTAAGGGGTAGGCTGGGTCCCCAAGGATACATATAGGCATTTCAACATCCCCAACAGTTATTTTCTAGTCTGGGAATAAAGTCCCTTCCTGCAGCTTTTGAAACAGACCAGAGTTCCTGAAGATGCGAGCGTCATGTACCTCTCCTGGCCATCCCACGTTGATGTTGGTGAAACGTCCCTTGTGATCCACCAGAGCTTGCAGCACTATTGAAAAGTACCCCTTGCGGTTTATGTACTCGGCGGCTTGGTGCTCCGGTGCCAAGATAGGGATATGGGTTCCGTCTATAGCCCCACCACAGTTAGGGAATCCCATTGCAGCAAAGCCATCCACTATGACCTGCACATTTCCCAGGGTCACTACCCTTGATATCAGCAGATTTTGATTGCATGGGCTACTTGCATCACAGCAGCCCCAACAGTAGATTTGCCCACTCCAAATTGATTCCCAACTGACCGGTAGCTGTCTGGCGTTGCAAGCTTCCACAGGGCTATCACCACTTGCTTCTCAACTGTGAGGGCTGCTCTCATCTTGGTATTCATGCTCCTCAGGGCAGGGGAAAACAAGTCACAAAGTTCCATGAAAGTGCCCTTATGCATGCGAAAGTTTCGCAGCCACTGGGAATCATCCCAGACCTGCAACACTATGCGGTCCCACCAGTCTGTGCTTGTTTCCCGAGCCCAAAATCGGCGTTCCACAGCATGAACCTGCCCCATTAGCACCATGATGCATGCATTGGCAGGGCCCATGCTTTCAGAGAAATCTGTGTCCATGTCCTGATCACTCACGTGACCGCGCTGACGTCGCCTCCTCGTTCGGTATCGCTCTGCCAGGTTCTGGTGCTGCATATACTGCTGGATAATGTGTGTGGTGTTTAATGTGCTCCTAATTGCCAAAGTGAGCTGAGCGGCCTCCATGCTTGCCTTGGTATGGTGTCTGCACAGAAAAAAGGCGCGGAACGATTGTCTGCCATTGCTCTGACGGAGGGAGGGGCGACTGACGACACGGCTTACAGGGTTGGCTTCAGGGAGCTAAAATCAACAAAGGGGGTGGCTTTACATCAAGGAGTATTTCAGGCAGGACTTCACGGAGGGTTCCAATAAGAAATGGTGCACCTAAATTATTGTTCTTATTGGAACAAGGAGGTTAGCCTGGCCTCTGATTGATACATGGCTAGATTTACCTCGCTGCACCTTCTCTGTGAGTGACTGCAGTGTGACCTAGAGGAATGAGTCCCCTAGACGGGGGAGGAGGCAAATGAGTACAAAACAAACCTGGTCTATTTCTTGTTTTGATCCACTCCATCTATCTTTTACGTCTTTGGCTGGCAGCAGACGGTGCAGAAGGACTGCATGCCATCCTCATCTCTTGCCTGCCCAGCAGAAGATGGTACAAATCGACTGCTAGCCATCCTCATCTCTTGCCTGCCCGGCAGAAGATGGTACAGTACGACTGCTAGCAATCCGTATCGCCTGCCTGCTCACCATAAGACGGTTCAATAGGACTGACTGCAGGACTAAAGAGAATGACCTGGTCAAGTCACTCCAAATTTACTCCCTGCACCCAGGTCTGCCCAGGTGCTCCCAGCCGACGTGGCCAGGAGCACCTCGGACATGACGATGACGGCTACCTGTCATATTGCACCGTCTGCTGCCAGAAGGCAATGGGTTGCTGCTGCTGTGTAGCAATGCTGTACCAAGTCTGCCAGCACCCAGGTGACATACGGTGACGGTGAGCTGAGCGGGCTCCAAGCTTGCCGTGGTATGGCATCTGCACAGGTAACTCAGGAAAAAAGGTGTGAAACGATTGTCTGCCCTTGCTTTCACGGAGGGAGGGAGGGAATGGGGGCCTGACGATATGTACCCAGAACCACCCGCGACAATGTTTTAGCCCCATCAGGCATTGGGATCTCAACCCAGAATTCCAATGGGCAGCGGAGACTACGGGAACTGTGGGATAGCTACCCACCGTGCAACACTCCGGAAGTCGACTCTAGCCTCGGTACTGTGGAAGCGCTCCGCCGAGTTACTGCACTTAATGCACTTAGAGCATTTTCTGTGGGGACACACACACATTTAATTCATGCTATGATAATATTCTTTATTTTTTGCTTTAATTTATATAAAATACAAACATAAAATCCTACTACTATACTGTCCCCTGGTATAAGGAGCATGAGCGAAGAGTTCAGCAAAAGCCCAAAGACATAAGGATACAAAGAGTTCATACAACCTATTGTGTGTTAATAGGGTTAAACCATCTGCTCAATGTGCAGCGCAATCAAACGAACAGAATGTTGGGAATCATAAAGAAAGGGAGAGATTATAAAACAGAAAATATCATATTATGCCTCTATATTAATCTCTGGTAGGCCCACACCTTGAATGCTGTGTACAGAAAGGTACAGAGAAGGGCAACAGAAATGATGAGGGGTATGGAACAGCTTCATATGAGGAGAGATTAATAAGACTGGGACTTTTCAGCTTGGAAAAGAGACAACTAAGGGGGGATATGACAGAGGTCTATCAAATCATGGTGGGCCATTTCCAGCACAAATCCAGAGTTTAACAAGAACATCTGAGGACGGAGGGTCGGGGGTTAGGAAAAAACAAGGGGAAATAAGCTATTACCAACAGGAGAGTTGGTTTGTGGGGGGTGGGGGTGGGAAGAAAACCTGGATTTGTGCCGGAAATGTCCCAACTTGATTATCATACACATTGTAAGGAGAGTGATCACTTTAGATAAGCTATTACCAGCAGGAGAGTGGGGTGGGGGGAGAGAAAACCTTTTGCAGTGGTAAACACCCATTTTTTCATGGTTTGTGTATATAAAAAGATCTTCTGTACTTTCCACAGCATGCATCCAATGAAGTGAGCTGTAGCTCACAAAAGCTTATGCTCAAATAAATTGGTTAGTCTCTAAGGTGCCACAAGTCCTCCTTTTCTTTTTGCGAATACAGACTAACACGGCTGTTCCTCTGAAACAAAAGGAAGTATTTCTTTACAGTCAACCTGTGGAACTCTTTTCCAGGGGAAATTGTGAAGGCCAAAACAATAACATGGTTCCAATAAGAGCTAGATACATTCATGCGGGATAGGTCAATCAATAGCTATTATCCAGGATGGGCAGGAATGGTGTCCCTAGCCTCTGCTTGCCAGAATCTGAGAGAGGGCAGCAGGGGATGGATCACTTGATGATTCCCTGTTCTGGTCATTCCCTCTGGGGCCCCTGACATTGGCCACTGTCGGGAGACAGGACATTGGTCTAGGAGGACAATTGGTCTGACCCGGTATGGATATTCTGATGTTCTTATAGAGACCCTAGATGTATCTATTCCCCCCCACCCTGCTGTAATGCACCAGACCCCACTCCCTTCCCAGAGCTGAGATAGAACCCAGGAGTCCTGCTGGGGTCTCTCTCTCTCTGCAGAGTTAGTAACAACGTAAGAATATACAGTAATATTTTAAACCTAACCAGTGTCCCTTAAATGACTTGGCACAAGATGTCAGAACATGTTAGTATTAGAGCTAAGTGGGCCTAATACTTATGTAAGTTTCTTTCTTTTATATCAGAATTAGGGTATGTCTACACTACGAAATTAGGTCGAATTTATAGAAGTCAGTTTTTTAGAAATCGGTTTTATATATTCGAGTGTGTGTGTCCCCACAGAAAATGCTCTAAGTGCATTAAGTGCATTAACTCGGCGGAGCGCTTCCACAGTACCGAGGCAAGCGTCGACTTCCGGAGCGTTGCACTGTGGGTAGCTATCCCACAGTTCCTGCAGTCTCCGCTGCCCATTGGAATTCTGGGTTGAGATCCCAGTGCCTGATGGGGCTAAAACATTGTCGCGGGTGGTTCTGGGTACATATCGTCAGCCCCCCGTTCCCTCCCTCCCCCCGTGAAAGCAAGGGCAGACAATCATTTCGCGCCTTTTTTCCTGAGTTACCTGTGCAGACGCCATACCATGGCAAGCATGGAGCCCGCTCAGGTAACTGTCACCCTATGTCTCCTGGGTGCTGGCAGACGCGGTACGGCATTGCTACACAGTAGCAGCAACCCATTGCCTTCTGGCAGCAGACGGTGCAATACGACTGGTAGTCGTCCTCGTCGTGTCAGAGGTGCTCCTGGCCACGTCAGCTGGGAGCGCCTGGGCAGACATGGGAACAGGGACTAAATTTGGAGTGACTTGACCAGGTCATTCTCTTTAGTCCTGCAGTCAGTCCTATTGAACCGTCTTATGGTGAGCAGGCAGGCGATACGGACTGCTAGCAGTCGTACTGTACCATCTTCTGCCAGGCAGGCAAGAGATGAGGATTGCTAGCAGTCGTATTGTACCATCTTATGCCAGGCAGGCAAGAGATGAAGATGGCTAGCAGTCGTACTGTACCATCTTCTGCCGAGCAGCCATGAGATGTGGATGGCATGCAGTCCTTCTGCACCGTCTGCTGCCAGCCAAAGATGTAAAAGATAGATGGAGTGGGTCAGAACAAGAAATAGACCAGATTTGTTTTGTACTCATTTGCCTCCTCCCCTGTCTAGATCACACTGCAGTCACTCACAGAGAAGGTGCAGCGAGGTAAATCTAGCCATGTATCAATCAGAGGCCAGGCTAACCTCCTTGTTCCAATAACAACGATAACTTAGGTGCACCATTTCTTATTGGAACCCTCCGTGCAGTCCTGCCTGAAATACTCCTTGATGTACAGGCACACCCTTCGTTGATTTTAGCTCCCTGAAGCCAACCCTGTAAGCCGTGTCGTCAGTCGCCCCTCCCTCCGTCAGAGCAACGGCAGACAATCGTTCCGCGCCTTTTTTCTGTGCAGACGCCATACCAAGGCAAGCATGGAGGCCGCTCAGCTCACTTTGGCAATTAGGAGCACATTAACCACCACACGCATTATTCAGCAGTATATGCAGCACCAGAACATGGCAACGCGATACCGGGCGAGGAGGCGACGTCAGCGCGGTCCCGTGAGTGATCAGGACATGGACACAGATTTCTCTGAAAGCACGGGCCCTGACAATGCATGCATCATGGTGCTAATGGGGCAGGTTCATGCTGTGGAACGCCGATTCTGGGCTCGGGAAACAAGCACAGACTGGTGGGACCACATAGTGTTGCAGGTCTGGGACGATTCCCAGTGGCTACGAAACTTTCGCATGCGTAAGGGCACTTTCATGGAACTTTGTGACTTGCTTTCCCCTGCCCTGAAGCGCATGAATACCAAGATGAGAGCAGCCCTCACAGTTGAGAAGCGAGTGGCGATAGCCCTGTGGAAGCTTGCAACGCCAGACAGCTACCGGTCAGTTGGGAATCAATTTGGAGTGGGCAAATCTACTGTGGGGGCTGCTGTGATGCAAGTAGCCCATGCAATCAAAGATCTGCTGATATCAAGGGTAGTGACCCTGGGAAATGTGCAGGTCATAGTGGATGGCTTTGCTGCAATGGGATTCCCTAACTGTGGTGGGGCTATAGACGGAACCCATATCCCTATCTTGGCACCGGAGCACCAAGCCGCCGAGTACATAAACCGCAAGGGGTACTTTTCGATAGTGCTGCAAGCTCTGGTGGATCACAAGGGACGTTTCACCAACATCAACGTGGGATGGCCGGGAAAGGTGCATGACGCTCGCATCTTCAGGAACTCTGGTCTGTTTCAAAAGCTGCAGGAAGGGACTTTATTCCCAGACCAGAAAATAACTGTTGGGGATGTTGAAATGCCTATATGTATCCTTGGGGACCCAGCCTACCCTTTAATGCCATGGCTCATGAAGCCGTACACAGGCAGCCTGGACAGTAGTCAGGAGCTGTTCAACTACAGGCTGAGCAAGTGCAGAATGGTGGTAGAATGTGCATCTGGACGTTTAAAGGCACGCTGGCGCAGTTTACTGACTCGCTTAGACCTCAGCGAAACCAATATTCCCACTGTTATTACTGCTTGCTGTGTGCTCCACAATATCTGTGAGAGTAAGGAGGAGACGTTTATGGCGGGGTGGGAGGTTGAGGCAAATCGCCTGGCTGCTGGTTATGCGCAGCCAGACACCAGGGCGGTTAGAAGAGCACAGGAGGGCACGGTACGCATCAGAGAAGCTTTGAAAAACAGTTTCATGACTGGCCAGGCTACGGTGTGAAAGTTCTGTTTGTTTCTCCTTGATGAACCCCCCCGCCCCTTGGTTCACTCTACTTCCCTGTAAGCTAACCACCCTCCCCTCCTCCCTTTAATCATTGCTTGCAGAGCCAATAAAGTCATTGTTGCTTCACATTCATGCATTCTTTATTCATTCATCACACAAATAGGGGGATGACTACCAAGGTATCCCAGGAGGGGTGGTGGAGGAGGGAAGGAAAATGCCACACAGCACTTTAAGCACAGCAGTTTAAAAGTTTACAACTTTAAAATTTATTGAATGACAGCCTTCTTTTTTTTGGGCAATCCTCTGTGGTGGAGTGGCTGGTTGGCCGGAGGCCCCCCCACCGCGTTCTTGGGCGTCTGGGTGTGGAGGCTATGGAACTTGGGGAGGAGGGCGGTTGGTTACAGAGGGGCTGCAGTGGCAGTCTGTGCTCCAGCTGCCTTTGCTGCAGCTCAACCATACACTGGAGCATACTGGTTTGGTCCTGCAGCAGCCTCAGCATTGAATCCTGCCTCCTCTCATCACGCTGCCGCCACATTTGAGCTTCAGCCCTGTCTTCAGCCCGCCACTTACTCTCTTCAGCCCACCACTTACTCTCTTCAGCCCTCCACCTCTCCTCCCGGTCATTTTGTGCTTTCCTGCACTCTGACATTATTTGCCTCCATGCATTCGTCTGTGCTCTGTCAGTGTGGGAGGACAGCATGAGCTCGGAGAACATTTCATCGCGAGTGCGTTTTTTTTTCTTTCTAAGCTTCACTAGCCTCTGGGAAGGAGAAGATCCTGTGATCATTGAAACACATGCAGCTGGTGGAGAAAAAAAAAGGGACAGCGGTATTTAAAAAGACACATTTTATAAAACAGTGGCTACACTCTTTCAGGGTAAACCTGGCTGTTAACATTACATACATAGCACATGTGCTTTCGTTACAAGGTCGCATTTTGCCTCCTCCCACCGCATGAACGGATTTTGGTTGAATGCCAGCAAACATACACTGCAATGCTTTGTTCTACAGTGATTCCCGAGTACGTGTTACTGGCCTGGAGTGGTAAAGTGTCCTACCATGAAGGACGAAATAAGGCTGCCCTCCCCAGAAACCTTTTGCAAAGGCAGAACCGCAAATGCCAGGGCAAAGTAATCCTTTCACATGCTTGCTTTTAAACCATGTATAGCATTTTAAAAGGTACACTCACCAGAGGTCCCTTCTCCACCTGCTGAGTCCAGGAGGCAGCCTTGGGTGGGTTCGGGGGGTACTGGCTCCAGGTCTAGGGTTAGAAACAGTTCCTGGCTGTCGGGAAAACCGGTTTCTCCACTTGCTTGCTGTGAGCTATCTACAACCTCCTCCTCCTCATCTTCTTCGTCCCCAAAACCTACTTCCGTATTGCCTCCATCTCCATTGAAGGAGTCAAACAACACGGCTGGGGTAGTGGTGGCTGAACCCCCTAAAATGGCATGCAGCTCATCATAGAAGCGGCATGTTTGGGGCTCTGACCCAGAGCGGCTGTTCGCCTCTCTGTTTTTCTGGTAGGCTTGCCTCAGCTCCTTCAGTTTCACGCGGCACTGCTTCGGGTCCCTGTTATGGCCTCTGTCCTTCATGCCCTGGGAGATTTTCAGAAAGGTTTTGGCATTTCGAAAACTGGAACGGAGTTCTGATAGCACGGATTCCTCTCCCCAAACAACGATCAGATTCCGTACCTCCCGTTCGGTCCATGCTGGAGCTCTTTTGCGATTCTGGGACTCCATCATGGTCACCTGTGCTGATGAGCTCTGCATGGTCACCTGCAGCTTGCCACGCTGGCCAAACAGGAAATGAGATTCAAAAGTTCACGGTTCTTTTCCTGTATACCTGGCCAGTGCATATGAGTTGAGAGTGCTGTCCAGAGCGGTCATAATGGAGCACTCTGGGATAGATCCCGGAGGCCAATACCATCGAATTGTGTCCACAGTACCCCAAATTCGAGCCGGCAACGTCGATTTAAGCGCTAATCCACTTGTCAGGGGTGGAGTAAGGAAATCGATTTTAAGAGCCCTTTAAGTCGAAATAAAGGGCTTCATTGTGTGGACGGGTGCAGGTTTACATCGATTTAACGCTGCTAAATTCGACCTAAAGTCCTAGTGTAGACCAGGGCTTAGATACAGTGCTCCTGTCAGCTAATTGCTAAATCATCTGCCAAAAAACTAGAGCTTTCAAGACCTAAGTAGCCCTTAGAATCATGGTTACCCCCACCAAAATCTGAAATGCTCCCCTGTAAGCTGGGGTAGGGGAGGGAGGTGGAAATGATCTTGCAAGTGACAGGGGGAGAGGAACAGAGGAGCAAGTGACAGGGGCGGGACCCTGGGGGGGGGGGAAGAGGTGAAGCAGGGTCAGAGCCTTGGCAGAAGAGGTGGGGGAAGGGTTAGGGTTACGAGGATCCAGTTACCAGCAGTTAGAGAGGTAGCAACCCACTGAATTGTACATAGACTTATTCCCCGGTTTGTCATGCGGAATCAGCACAGTAAGGTCAGGAAAGGATTTAATGTCTCTTTGACTGTTCAGTAAGTGATTCAGGGAAGAGGGCCCAGCACCATGTCACCTGCCATCTCTGCACAGAGCTCGGTTTGAGAGCCAGAGCACAAGGAGAAAACTTTAGGTTCCTTTATGAGGAAGTAGCTGGAGCAGCCTATCCTGGATTTGTTTGGTCCTCATCCCGTAGATGATGAGGTGCAGCATGGCGGGCACCAGGAGGTACACATTGGCCATGAGAATGTGGAAATGCAAGGCCACATTGTGGCCAAACCGGTGCGTCAAGGAGGAGAAGAGAGCTGGGATGTAAGAGACTAAAATGACACAGAGGTGGGAGCTGTAGGTCCCAAAAGTCTTGAGCCGGGCGTTCTTTGTGGGGAGACTGAAGATGGCTCTGAGGATCTGGATATAGGACACAGCGATAAAAAAGACATCCAGACCCATCACCAAGAATGCCACAGAGAGGCCTTAATAACTACTGATGCGGATGTCGGCACAGGCCAGCTTCACCACGGCCATGTGCTCACAGTACCTGTGGGGGATGATGGTGGTTCTGCAATACGGCCACTGCCTTGCCAGGAAGGGATAGGGCAGTATGAGCATGCCACCACGCAGCACCACAGCCAGGCCAATCATGGCCACCACGGGCTTTGTCAGGATGGTGGAATATCTCAGGGGATCACAGATGGCCACAGACCTATCCAAAGCCATGGCCACGAGGTTCCCAGAGTCCATCACTAAGAAGCAGTGAATGAAGTACATCTGGGTGAGGCAGGCACTGAAATCTATTTCCCTGGAATTGAACCAGAAGATGCTCAGCATTTTGGGCACAATGGATGTAGATATGACCAGCTCGCTGATGGCCAGCATGCAGAGGAAATAGTACATGGGCGTATGGAGGCTTGGCTTCGTCTTCACAATGAACAGGATGGTGAAGTTCCCCAAGACGGCAGTGGAGTACATGGTGCAGAAGGGGATGGAGATCCAGACGTGGGCTGTTTCCAGGCCAGGGATGCCCAGCAGGATGAAGGTGGAGGGGTTGGTGAAGTCGGTTGTGTTGAAATCTGGCATGGAGTAGAGGAGGTGTCCAACTCTGAGGCAGAACGGTGTCTCCTGTATGTACCGCACATTCCCCTGACTTCCTGCATGTGCCCAGGCTCTAGCGTGATGGTCACAGTACATATGCCTGGGTGGAGAGACAATGTTAGTATGAGACATTACATGTACTACTGGGGGCTGTTCTCATGGGTGAAGCAGATTGTTCACTTTTCACACACTGAAAAATCACATTTTCGTTACTCAGAGAAACGAATTATGAACAACTGGCCCTACTAATGCCAATTCCATAGTTGATGGTTCTCCATGTGTCAATAATTCTACACGTTGTGGTGTGGGAACCTTACTAGGCACCAGCAGGAAATGCAAGTGTGGATACCGGTTATCCAGCATTGTTCCTTAATGCAATGAAAGCCAGGCTAGGAAGTCCATGCTGAAGGGAGTTCCCCATTCAACCAGTTACTCAAAATCTGAGCGTGTAAAAAACCCCAAACCTTTGCCAAGATATGTGCCGGGGGAAACATCCCAACTAGAACACCCAGCGAGTTGGGGATTGGTCCTGCTTTGAGCAGGGGGTTGGACTAGATGTCCTCCCGAGGTCCCTTCCAACCCTATGATTCTACGATTCTATGATTCTAACACACCTCAGGGAAAAGACCCGGGCATCACTGAAAGCAGCTCAATGGAAACACCTTCTCATTTGCAGTAGTGGACAAATCAAAGACAATGTTCGGATGCCTAAGAAATGGGATGGAGAATAACCTGCTCTGGATATGTGCTCAGGTTTGGTCACCCTCAAAAAATTCTCTAAAACGGATACAGCATTATAAAGGGGATTTTTGAGACAGGCTCTGAGAATGGGGAAAGCTGCCATGTGTGGACAACCTGAAAAGGCTAGAACTATTTAGTTTAGAGAAGATACGAAGAAGGGGGCAGATGATAGAGGAAAGGAATATAAAGAATAGAACTGATTACATTCATTTGGACAAACAGAGAATAGTTCCCAACCAGTAATATCTATAGATACTTAGTGCTTCAAAAGCACTAATTCCCCAAAGCTGAAGAGAATTATCAAGAAAACTGATTGGGAGGAAAATATTAGACCGAAAAATGGGAATGAAACTCAGGAGTTCTTTAAGAAGAGTTTATTGAATAGCTAAAAAGTCATGATTCATGATTCTCAGGAAGTGGAGAACTTTGGCTCAAAACCGAGTTCAGTGGCAAAGTGAAGGCAGCAATTATGTGGGGAAAAGCAACAGATACAAAGGGTAAAAAGGGAAAATAGGAAGCAGGCAACACAAATGGGAAGTCGTGAAAATTGATATGGTATGTTAAAGACATCAGGGAAAAATCCATGATTGGCAGGACAAAGGATAACAAGTATGTCAAGACCAAAAGAAATCCTAGGAAAGGTTTAAGCCAATTCCTAGAGAGAGAAAGGAAACTTCTTAATGTTGCAGAAAACACAGATGTGTTGAAGAAATAGGTTTGTTCTGCACTGGGAAAGAGGCAGTAGGAGGTACTCCTATCACATGAGGTGATGGAATAGTCTCCAGCCCATTAGCTGCCAAGGAGGATGTTAAACAGCCTCGACAGTAGAACCTTAGGTTTCAGAGTAGCAGCCGTGTTAGTCTGTATTCGCAAAAAGAAAAGGAGTACTTGTGGCACCTTAGAGACTGACCAATTTATTTGAGCATGAGCTTTCGTGAGCTACAGCTCACTTCATCGGAGCTTATGCTCAGATAAATTGGTTAGTCTCTAAGCTGCCACTAGTACTCCTTCTCCTTTTAGTAGAACCGTAGAGTTACGAACACCAGATTTACAAACTGACGGATCACCCACACACCTCATTTGGGAGTAGAAGTACACGACCTGTCAGCAGCAGAGCCAAAAAAATGGCAGGGGGAGGGGGAGATACAGGGCAGTTCTGTCTTAAATGAAAAGTATGTAAAAAATAAAGGGAAATTAAAAAAAAAAAGATTTTATAAATTAGGAAACACTGGAAAAGCTGGTGTCAGATTAGTTCAAAAAAAGTTGAGGAATATAATTAATGCCAGTCACCAAGATGGTTTATGGAAAAGAGGTCTTGTCAAATACAACTGATTTCATCCTTTAATGAGAGTGGACGTTTGGCTGGTCAAGGGAACTGCACAGATGCAAGAAACTTCAATTTCTCTGAGACATGGGATTCAGCAGGGAAAACACTCATATGAAAAATGAACAGTCTGCAATATCAGTAGAGCACCTGTAAAGTGGATTAAAAACTGGCTAACTGACAGATCTCCGAAAGCCATTGTCAGTGGCGGTGAAACGGGGTCTTTCTAGTGGGGTTCTGCAGGGATCAGTTCTAGGCCTGATGCTATTCAATATTTTCATCAATGATCTGGCAGCAAATAGAAAATCACTGCAGATAAAATTTGCGGATGACCCAAAGGTTGGCAGAGTGGTTACAATGAGGAGCCCAGGGCAGGCACACTGGCTGATGTGGAGTGTTTGGAGAGCTGGGTCCATACAAAAACATTTTTTTAATATAGCCACATGAAAAGTTATTCTCTCGGAACAGGCAATGCAGGCCCGACCCACAGACTAGGGCACTGTATCATGGAACGCAGGGACCCTGAAAAGGTCATTGGGGTCATTGTGGAAACCAGCTCATCGTGAGCTCCCAGTGTGATGCTGTGGCCAAAAGGGCTGATGTGATCCTTGGATGCGTAAACAGGGGAGTGGTGAGTTGGAGCAGAGGAAGGATTTTACCTCTACACAGGGCATTGGTGAAAGCGACTATGTCCAGTTCTGGGGTCCACATTGCAAAAAGGATGTTGGAAAATTGGAGAGGGTGCAGAAAAGAGCCACAGAAATGATTGGAGGATGGAGAAAATGCCAGACAGTGAGAGACTTAAAGGGCATCACATATTTAATTTATCGAAAAGACGTTCAAGCAGAGACTTTTATGGGGTGAAAAACATTGGTGAAGCAGAGAAAGGCAGAGCAAGACCCAATGGCTGGAAGCTGAAAGCAGACAAATTCCAGCAGGAAAACAGGGCCAAATGTTTAGCACTGAGGGTGATTAACCATTGAAACAAACTGCGAAGGGTAGTGGTGGATTCTACAACTCTGCATGTCTGGGGCTCCAGACTGGACGCTTTTCTGGAAGATCTGCTTGATGGCTTCTCTACACTTAAAATGCTACAGCAGCACTGCCTTAGCATTTCAGTCTAGACACGGCTCACGCTGATGGCAGGGGCTCTCCCACCAGCACAGGTAATCCGCCTCCCCAAGAGGTGGTAACTAGGCTGATGGAAGAATTCTCCCATCAACCTCATGCTGTCCACATCAGAGTCAGGTTGATACAGCGACTTCTCTCTGGTGTGCGGATTTTTTTGCTATTGCAAAGGAAGAAAATGCTGTTGTGGGTCGCATTAACAAAGGCACAGCATGTAACTCACCCGAGGTGATAATATTCCTCTACTCAGGGCTGGTTATGCCTCAGCTGGAGCATTGCGTCCAGTTTGGGTCACCAGCGTATAGGAAGGATGTAGAGAACCTGGAAAGGATCCAGAGGCGACAGACGAAGAAGATCCAAGGGATGGACGACAAACCAAATGAGCAAAGGCTGAAGGAACTATGTTTAGTTTGGAAAAGAGCAGATTGAGGAGGGACATGACGGTGGTCTTCAGATCCTTGAAAGGCTGCCATAGAAAAGATGGACAAAAGTTGTTCTGTCTGACTACAGTTGGCAGGACAAGAGGCGATCGGTTCAAACTCCAGCAGAGCAGAATTAGATGAAATCTCAGGAAGAATTTCCTAACCATTAGAACAGGAGGACAGTGAAACAGATGCTTTGGGAGGTCGTGGAAGTTCCTTCGCTGGAGGTTCTCCGAAGGAGGCTGGAGAGTCATCTCTCCTGGATGGTTTAAACAAAACAAATTCTGCATCATGGCAGGGAGTTAGACTAGATGTACCTTGAGGTCCCTTCTCACCCTGGAGCTCTGTAATTCTACAATGTAAAATCCTAGTGTAGAACAGGCCTTAGTCAGACACAAGTTATTGAGCTCCACATAGGGGTAATTGGGTAAAATTTCTTGACCTGTGTTATACAGGTGGTCAGACAGGATGATCTAATGCTGCCTTCTGATGTTGAACCCTATGAATCTATTGATAAAGAAAAGATAAAGATCAGACATTTATATTTACTCTGTCTCACAATACGTGAACAAGGGAATATTCAATTACATTGAAAATCTGAACATATAACATGGAGAAAAGAAAATTGTTTACATAATCCATGTTTGGCCTGTGGAACTCCTTGCCACATACGTTACTGGAGCACAGAGCTCAGCTGAATGGGATTCAGAAACGGATGGGCCATTGTCGGTGGTGCTGGTGGCACCATGGTGAGTTAAGTCTCTCTGACACCTTCCATTAGAAGACCTAAGTTTCATTTGCTTATAAGTTTGCCAGTCTTTAAGCGTTTGAAGTGATATTTCCCACCCTGGGTGTCTGCTGCCGGCTGAATTGTTTTCTGAAGTTTTCAGCCGTAACAGCTCAGCCGACTTCTCGAATGAAGCTAGGAGAGGCGATGTCTTGCCCATGTTGAAAAATTGTTATAATTTTTCCAGTGAGGAGCCCTAGCACCTCCATGCTTTCCAGCAGATAAAAGTCAGGTAACAGCCCCACCCGTTAACAGCCAGAGCCCTGAGATGCAAGAGCAGGAGGTGACGGTGTTTGTGCATTAACACAGCTGGCTCCTGAGGTCTTTAATCAATTTTTATTTCAAGGGGAGTTTTACCTCAGTGGAGTCTGAGCAAATCATGGGCCACGGCCTCAGAATTTGGCCTTGTACTGTCCATCTACTGACACGTTTCCTCCTGAAGGA
Organism: Caretta caretta; assembly: GCF_965140235.1. Taxonomy (NCBI): domain Eukaryota; kingdom Metazoa; phylum Chordata; order Testudines; family Cheloniidae; genus Caretta; species Caretta caretta. The sequence goes on from NC_134206.1 coordinate 1,078,420, forward strand.
TCCCTGTGCCACTGAAATGCAGCCACCTCAGGGCTGGAGGCCATCAGCTGGGGAGGGCGGGGGTGCACAGCAAGGAGGGACATTTTGGCCGGTGATACTGGAGCAAATTCATCCCCTGTGGCAAGGGCCCTGGCATGTTTACTGGCTGTGCAGATCAGAAAGGACCCCAGACCTATTCTTTCTCCCATCATGGCCACGCTGCACTCGGTTTGTCTACCAGGTGAGCTCCTCAGCAAGAGATGGTACCTGGATCCTGAGATGGAAGCGTCTTTTCTGGGAATCCCCCTCAGGTAGCCATGTCCCACACCTCTGCAACAGCATCCCACGCCGAGAGCCGACACAGGGGTGTGCATCGTTTATAATAGAGCTCTGTGCCATCCCAGGGGGGAACACTCAGCGTCTAGTGGGGAATCTGCATCTGGATGTAAACAGGCTGGAGACAGGGCTGTCTGCTCTTCTGTGCTATTTATCCAATTTTAGGAGTAAACAGTAATTAAGGGACCTTCCCAAAGGGAGATGAGAACTCCTGGGCTCTCCGCTGAGTCAGAGAGGAATTGGCTGCTCTGATAGTTTGTGTATATTTAAAAATTATAGTCTATTAGGAAGAAAACTAGGGATAATGCCTAGGTCTCCATAGGGTCTGAAACCCTGTAACTGCCCAGGATGGATAGGTAGATAGTAGACAGACAGATCTGGAGATAGATGACTTAAGGGAGATACGAACACTTTCTGCAGCCTTACTGGACTGTGGCTAAGGGATCAGAGATCAGTCATTCTCATCAGTAACGATCATCATACTTCAGAGGGGTAGCCGTGTTAGACTGTATCAGCAAAAACAACGAGAAGTCCTTGTGGCACCTTAGAGATGAATACATTTATTTGGGCAAAAGCTTTCATGGGCTAAAACCCACTTCATCAGATGCATGGAGTGAAAAATACAGTAAGCAGTATAAATATTACAGCACATGAAAAGATGTGAGTTGCCTTAGCCAGTGTGGAGGTGTGACGAAGTGGGAATGTTCTTAATGTTTTCTTTGAATACTGTGTAGATGCCTCAGTTGCCCCTAGGCATTTCTTAAGTATCTAGGTGGTGGGATAAGGGGGTGCAATCGTTGCAGAGCCCTAAAGGGCCAGTGGGATGGTGTCTGCACAGAGAATGGCTGACACCCTGTCTCCTGGCACCTGATGGCCTGGGCCCCTCCTCTGCAAAGGTGCCAACTGAAGGGGTTGGAGAACAAAGAGATCAGGTGGCCTCCTGGCCCGGGAGAGAGACAAAGGCCAGAGGAGGGGCTGGAGAGAGTTTCCTTTTGGAGCTGGCTGGGGAAATGGAAGGGGGGCCCAGACGGGGCTCTGGCCTCCCTGGCCCCAAGATGGACAAGAATGAGGGGTCCTGTTCTCTGTACCTACAAGCTCTGTTTTAGACCGTGTTCCTGTCATCTAGTAAACCTTCTGTTTTACTGGCTGGCTGAGAGTCACGTCTGACTGCAGAGTTGGGGGGCAGGACCCTCTGGCTTCCCCAGGACCCCGCCTGAGCGGACTCGCTGTAGGAAGCGCACAGAGGGGCAGAGGATGCTGAATGCTCCAAGGTCATACCCAGGAAGGTGGAAGCCATGTGAGCTTCTTGCCCTGGAGACAGTCTGCTCCGAGAGAGGAGGCTCCCCCAGAGTCCTGAATGGCTTCGTATGGAGTAGTTCCAGAGCATCGCCTGGTGACTACGTGACAGGGGGTCGGTGCTAACGAGGCCAATTCAATTTAGGTGGAAGTGGCCGAGTCTCAACAGTTGACAAGAAGGGGTGAATATCAAGAGAGGGAAAATTAATTTTGTAGTGCTAATCAGGCCAATGAAATCCAGGTGGACATTGCCCATTTCCAGCAGTTGACAAGGTGTGAGTATCAGCAGAGGGAAACTTACTTGTTGTAGTGACCCATCCACTCCCAGTCTTCATTCAGGCCTAATTTGATGGTGTCCAGTTTGTAAATTAATTCCAGTTCTGCAGTTTCCCATTGAAGTCTGTTTTGAAGTTTTTTTTGTTGAAGAATTGCCACTTTTAAGTCTGTTACTGAGTGTCCAGGGAGATTGAAGTGTTCTCCTGCTGGTTTTTGAATGTTACAATTCTTGATGTCTGATTTGTGACCATTTATTCTTTTGTCTAGAGACTGTCAAGTTTGGCCAATGTACATGGCAGAGGGGTATTGCTGGCACATGATGGCATATATCACATTGGTAGATGTGCAGGTGAACGAGCCCTGATAGTGTGGCTGGTGTGGTTAGGTCCTACGATGGTGTCCCCTGAATAGATATGTGGACAGAGTTGGCAACGGGGTTTGTAGCAGGGATTGGTTCCTGGGTTAGTGTTTTATTGTGTGCTGTGTAGTTGCTGCTGAGTATTTCCTTCAGGTTTTGTGCGCTGTCTGTAAGCGAGGACTGGCCTGTCTCCCAAGGTCTGTGAGAGTGAGGGATCGTCCTTCAGGATAGGTTGTAGATCCTTGATGATGCACTGGAGAGGTTTTAGTTGGGGTTTGAAGGTGATGGCTAGTGGCGTTCTGTTATTTTCTTTGTTGGGCCTGTCCTGTAGTAGGTGACTTCTGGGTACTCTTCTGACTCTGTCAATCTGTTTCTTCACTTCTCCAGGTGGGTATTGTAGTTGTAAGAACACTTAACAGAGATCCTGGAGGTGTTTGTCTCTGTCTGAGGGGTTGGAGCAAATGCGGTTGTATCTTAGAGCTTGGCTGTAGACAATGGATCATGTGGTGTGGTCAGGGTGAAAGCTGGAGGCATGTAGGTAGGAATAGCAGTCAGTAGGTTTCCGGTATAGGGTGGTGTTTATGTGACCATCACTTATTAGCACCACAGTGTCCAGGAAGTGGATCTCTTGTGTGGACTGGTCCAGGCTGAGGTTGATGGTGAGAGGCTCGTTCACCTGCACATCTACCAATGTGATATATGCAATCATGTGCCAGCAATGCCCCTCTGCCATGTACGTTGATCAAACTGGACAGTCTCTATGTAAAAGAATAAATGGGCACACATCAGATGTCAAGAATTATAACATTCATAAACCAGTTGGAGAACACTTCAATCTCACTGGTCACTCGATTACAGACCTAAAAGTGACAATTCTTCAACAAAAAAACTTCAAAAACAGACTCCAATGAGAGACTGCTGAATTGGAATTAATTTGCAAACTGGATACAATTAACTTAGGCTTGAATAGAGACTGGGAGTGGTTGGGTCATTACACAAAGTAAAACTATTTCTCCATGTTTATTCACCCCCTCCCACTCTTCCTCAGACGTTCTTGTCAACTGCTGGAAATGGCCCCCCTTGATTATCACTACAAAAGGTTTTCTCCCCCCCCCCACTCTCCTGCTGGTATTAGCTCATCTTAAGTGATCACTCTCCTCACAGTGTGTATGGTAACACCCATTGTTTCATGTTCTCTATGTATATAAATCTCCCCACTGTATTTTCCACTGAATGCATCTGATGAAGTGAGCTGTAGCTCACGAAAACTTATGCTCAAATAAATTTGTTTGTCTCCAAGTTGCCACAAGTACTCCTTTTCTTTTTAAAAAAGCTGGACATGCACAAGTCCATGGGTAGAGATCTAATGCATTCAAGGGTGCTGAGGGAGTAGGCTGATGTGATTGCAGAGCCATTGGCCATTATCTTTGAAAACTCGTGGCAATTGGGGGAGGTCCCGGACGACTTATTGTTAGCAATAAGAAGAAAGTCAAGAAAAGTGTGGGCCCCTTACTGAAAGAGGGAGGCAACCTAGTGAGAGAGGATGTGGAAAAAGCTAATGTACTCAACGCTTTTTTTGCCTCTGTCTTCACGAACAAGGTCAGCTCCGAGACTGCTGCACTGGGCAGCACAGCATGGGGAGGAGGTGACCAGCCGCCTGTGAAGGAAGAAGTGGTTAGGGACTATTTAGAAAAGCTGGACGAGCACAAGGTCATGGGGCCGCATGCACTGCATCCGAGAGTGCTAAAGGAGTTGGCGGGTGTGATTGCAGAGCCATTGGCCATTATCTTTGAAAACTCATGGAGATTGGGGGAAGACCTGGACGACTGGAAAAAGGCTAATGTAGTGCCCATCTTTAAAAAAGGGAAGAAGGAGGATCCTGGGAACTACAGGCCAGTCAGCCTCACCTCAGTCCCTGGAAAAATCATGGAGCAGGTCCTCAAGGAATCAACCCTGAAGCACTTAGAGGAGAGGAAAGTGATCAGGAACAGTCAGCATGGATTCACCAAAGGCAAGTCATGCCTGACTAATCTAATTGCCTTGTATGATGAGATAACTGGCTCTGTGGCTGAAGGGAAAGCAGTGGACGTGTTGTTCCTTGACTTTAGCAAAGCTTTTGACACAGTCTCCCACAGTATTCTTGCCAGCAAGTTAAAGAAGTATGGGCTGGATGAATGGACTATAAGGTGGGTAGAAAATTGGCTAGATTGTCGGGCTCGACGTGTAGTGATCAATGACTCCATGTCTAGTTGGCAGCCAGTATCAAGTGGAGTGCCCCAGGGGTTGGTCCTAGGGCCGGTTTTGTTCAATATCTTCATAAATAATCTGGAGGATGGTGTGGATTGCACCCTCAGCAAGTTTGCAGATGACACTAAACTGGGAGGAGTGGTAGATACGCTGGAGGGTAGGGATAGGATACAGAGGGACCTAGACAAATTGGAGGATTGGGCCAAAAGAAATCTGATGGGGTTCAAGCGCAGAGTCCTGCACTTAGGACGGAAGAACCCAATGCACAGCTACAGACTAGGGACCGAATGGCTCGGCAGCAGTTCTGCAGAAAAGGACCTGGGGTTACAGTGGACGAGAAGCTGGATATGAGTCAGCAGTGTGCCCTTTTTGCCAAGAAGGCCAATGGCATTTTGGGCTGTATAAGTAGGGGCATTGCCAGCAGATCGAAGGACGTGATCGTTCCCCTCTATTTGACATTGGTGAGGCCTCATCTGGAGTACTGTGTCCAGTTTTGGTCCGCACACTACAAGAAGGATGAGGAAAAATTGGAAAACATCCGGCCGAGGGCAACAAAAATGATTAGGGGACTGGAACATATGACTTATGTGGAAAGGCTGAGGGAACTGGGATTGTTTAGTCTGCAGAAGAGAAGAATGAGGGGGGATTTGATAGCTGCTTTCAACTACCTGATAGGGGGTTCCAAAGAGGATGGATCTAGACTGTTCTCAGTGGTAGCTGATGACAGAACGAGGAGCAATGGTCTCAAATTGCAGTGGGGGAGGTTTAGGTTAGATATTAGGAAAACCTTTTTCACTAAGAGGGTGGTGAAACACTGGAATGCGTTATCTAGGGAGGTGGTGGAATCTCCTTCCTTAGAAGTTTTTAAGGTCAGGCTTGACAAAGCCCTGGCTGGGATGATTTAGTTGGGGATTGGTCCTGCTTTGAGCAGGGGTTTGGACTCGATGACCTCCTGAGGTCCCTTCCAACCCTGATATTCTATGATTTTATGATCAAGTGTTTACAGTTGTCAGTGTCCTTGGGCTTCCGGTGTTTCTGCTTCTATGATTCTATGACTGGAATGAGACAAATATAGTGCTTATATTTAAAAAAGGAAAGAAAGAGAACCTGGGGAACTACAAATCTGTCAGCCTCACTTCAGTCCCTGGCAAAATCACAGAGCAGGTCCTCAAGGAATCCATATTAAAGCACTTGGAGGAGAGGAAAGTGATCAGGAACAATCAATGTGGATTCCCCATAGGCAAGTCATGCCCGACCAACCTGATTGCCTTCTATGATGACATAATTGGCTCTGTAGATATGTGGAAAGCAGTAGCTATGATTTATCTTGACTTTAGCAAAGCTTTTGATACGGACTCCCACAGTATTCTTGCCAGCAAGTTAAAAAAGTATGGATTGCTTTAGGCAAGAGTTAAAATTCAGTTAGCAGTGAGACAGAAACCCCCTTCACTAACAAGCAGAAACACCGGAAGCCCAAGGACATTGACAACTGTAAACACTCGATAAACTTATATGGTCAAATGTCCGCCCAGTAATTTGGCTCTTAGAACAGAACAAACCCTACCTTTGCAGTCCTCTGGATATCTGTAAACACTCACCTCCACCTGACTCTTTCGCCTTAAGGTAGTCATGAAGAATTGATGGAATCAAAACAGTTTGATGCCTATGTTCCGTTCCTGTCACTGTCATGTTACGTGCGTTCTCTGCCTCTGAAACAATGTTTGTCTCTGTAAGAACAAGGTAAATCTATTTATCAGTCTTCCTGGTCCTGTGAATAAACCCCCTTCAGTATTGTCTGTGCCTGCCTGATTCTTGGGAAAAAGAATCTCTTTGCTTCATAGCTTGGTGCAGTTAGCAGGATGTGATCGGGAATCCTTGGAGCGTTTATCACAACCAGGGATAGAGGTGAGTACTCTTTCACTTATCACCTCTAGAGCACACCTTGGTTTGGGACTTCCCAAGACACCCCTTCAGAGCCCTTTTTTTAATACGAACCACATCTAGGAAGCACAGACAAGAGGACTGCATGGGATTGGGTTGCAGGGATCACTGTAAGCGAAAGCTGCAATACCGAGTACTGAGCACCGAAGTGTGTTTCATTTGTGCTGAGTACAAGGGTGTGCTCGGTCAGTTCTCCTGAAATGCCACTTGAGTGAGTTTCAGGAAGCTGGGTAACAATGTCGTATGACTTGCCCCAGGGTGTATCAGTGCTATCCTCTACGGGAGGGAGAATCCTTGATTTTATAGGAGGAAAACATGGGAAGGTTTCAAAGACGATGGCAAAGGGTGGATGGAAGGCGGGTATGAGTGTGAAGGATAGTGTGTTGTGGTGGTCTGGTCAGACCAAAGGAAGGTTAGAGAAAGGAATTGTGATACTGTACTGTGAATATGAAAGGAAGTTACGGGAATTGGAAAGGCTCCAAAAGACTCTTACATCAGAGCTGAAGCAAAAGATAGATTTAAACCACATACTAAGTGAGCTTCAAGCAGAGAACAAGGCTCTAAAAGGAAAAAGAAAAACAAATCAGCTCCTCTACATGCCGTATCGCTGCTCGCAGACAACAGAAGGGTAATTTTAGTGACTCTGGTTCAGGCAGCGATACTGATAAAGACCAAAACGAGATCAACTGGAAACACCTTGAAAAACAAAACCAGGATTGGAACCTGGCACACACGGGGGACATCAGGGTTCCTCCCCCTCCGTCTCCTTCTGACCAAGAATTAAGTGCTAGAGCTCCCCTGGCCCCTCTCCAGGTCACCACAGGGTGGTCAGGGCCAGCAGATAACAGAGTGGCTCAGAATACTTATAATTACACTCCCCTCAGCACAGGGGCTTACTGACACATCTCCCTGATCTAAAACCCAAAGACCCAAATTTGGTATTCTGGAAAAAAATAAGTCAGATGGTTACCACCTATACGTAACATCCCAGAGATCTTCATACCCTAGCTACAGCTAAATGCCCCAACCCTTCATGGGGCAAGATCCCCTGAGAAGAGCACCGGAACAGCACTTCGGCCTCCACCAAATTTGAATCAGAAAATAACATGACTCGTGCCTGCACTGACTTTAAGGAAGCCGTCCAACCACCTTGGGGAACAGAGCCAGTAACTGGGGACTATTTTGGGCATGGACGCACTCTGCGATCTTGCAGCGACTCTTAACCGTGCTCGGAGTACAGTTACCTTCCTGATAAACTTACGCATACTGTTAGAATATAGATATTCAGGCCTGTCTGTAAAGGCCTATACTCTAAGAATTTAGGTGTATTCTTATCACTTGGCTAGTGATAGAGGTATAAAAGAAAGAATCAAAACCACTGTCTGCCAGTGTAAGGGCCTTCTCTTACTGTGACAGTTTGTGGCCCTGTGCTTAGGCTCAGGCCTTTGGCTAAGCAGCAGAGGCAGCCATAAGCTGGGAAGCGAACAGTCACATCCTCACATTCCAAACTAGTCACACTGAAATAAGGTGCTATTGGGCTGTTAGGCACTATCAGGACAGGATTGTATTCCTATCACCTCCAGAGGAAGGGAAGTGCCTAGAAAATGTAAAAGGAAACTTAGTTTGAGAGCATCCTGTCTGGCAAGAACTCACTTATCAGTAGCTGGGATGTGAAATCCTCACTTCTGTGTTGTCTTGTCATTATAGTTCCCACTTTGCTATTGTTTGTCTGTATAATCTCTGTCTGGTTCTGTGATTGTTCCTGTCTGCTGTATAATTAATTTTGCTGGGTGTAAACTAATTGAGGTGGTGGGATATAATTGGTTACATAATCATGTTACAATATGTTAGGATTGGTTAGTTAAATTTCAGGAAAATGATTGGTTAAGGTATAGCTAAGCAGAACTCAAGTTTTACTATATAATCTGTAGTCAATGAGGAAGTGACTGGGTGTAGGTGGGGGTGGGCATGTGGGTGTGTGAGATGGGAACAGGGAATGGGGGTAAGAAAATTGGAATCATGTTTTGCTAAAGGGGGAAATGGGAACAGGGAATGGGAGTAAGGAAGTTGGAATCATGTTTTGCTAAAGGGGGAAATGGGAACAGGGAATGGGAGTAAGGAAGTTGGAATCATGTTTGGCTAAGGGTAGGAATGGGAACAGGGACACAGGTGTAAGGCTCTGTGGTGTCAGAGCTGGGAAGGAGGATACTAAGGAAGGAAACTGGAATCATGCTTGCTGGAAGTTCACCCCAATAAACATCGAATTGTTTGCACCTTTGGACTTCGGGTATTGTTGCTCTCTGTTCATGCGAGAAGGACCAGGGAAGTAAGTGGGTGAAGGAATAAGCCCCCTAACACATACTCATATCATTACTCTCCGTAATGATAAATTTCTCTCTTCTGTTGCAACTGCCAAATCCATGGCTCTCACTTGGGACACCTCTAGCCTTTTTCAATAATTATGTTCCAGGTTCCCCTCTGTTTGGGCAGAGAATAACCTGTCTTGCAGTTTGATGCCTGCTTATCTCTGCCCAGCCATCCAGGTTACCAGTCAACTCCCTCCACCTACCAAGCAGTACCCGCTTAAGCCTGAGGACATGGATGTGGTAGGTGACATTATTCACTCTTTGCTTCAGCAAGGCATACTGCTTCCTTGTGGGAGCGCACCCTCTTAAGTCCACATGTCATAAATATAAAGGGAAGGGTAACCACCTTTCTGCATACAGTGCTATAAAATCCCTCCTGGCCAGAAGCAAAACCCTTTCACTTGCAAAGGGTTAAGAAGCTAAGATAACCTTGCTGACACCTGACCAAAATGACCAATGAGGAGACAAGATACTTTAAAATCTGGAAAAAACAAAGGGGGGGGGAAACAAAGGGTCCTGTCTGTGTGTGTGATGCTTTTGTGGGGACCAGAGCAGGAATGCAGGTCAGAACTCCTGTGAAAAGTTAGTAAACAATCTAGTTAGATATGTGTTAGATTCTGTTTCATTTAAATGGCTGATGAAATAAATTGTGCTGAATGGAATGTATATTCCTGTTTTTGTGTCTTTTTGTAACTTAAGGTTTTGCCAAGAAGGATTCTCTATGTTTTGAATCTAATTACCCTGTAAGGTATTCACCATCCTGATTTCAGAGGTGATTCTTTTACCTTTTCTTTAATTAAAATTCTTCTGTTAAGAACCTGATTGCTTTTTCATTGTTCTTAAGATCCAAGGGTTTGGGTCTGTGTTCACCTGTACAAATTGGTGAGGATTTTTATCAAGCCTTCCCCAGGAAAGGGGGTGTAGGGCTTGGGGGGATTTTTGGGGAAGAGACATTTCCTAGTGGGCTCTTTCCCTGTTCTTTGTGGAACACTTTGGTGGTGGGAGCATAAGGCCCAAGAACAAAAGGTAAAAGTTTGTACCTTGGGGAAGTTTTAACCTAAGCTGGTAGGAATAAACTTAGGAGGTTTTCATGCAGGTCCCCACATCTGTACCCCAGAGTTCAGAGTGGGGAAGGAACCTTGACACCACACATTACAATTGCACACTTTAATCTTCTTAATCCTGCTACTTTGACGCCAACTACAGGGGAACCTCACCAGTGACCTCTTTCTGAGGACACTATTCTTAGGGAACCAACTGGGCAGCACAACTACCTGCCGCCCTTCTTTCCATGAGGGCCACCCCTAGCGCTAGTACAGGAGTTTCACCCTTCGAACTCCTGACTGGAATGACCATGTCACTGGGGGAAGGAAGTGTAGTCCCGACTCCCCTCACCCTGATCGCTGACACAGCACAGGAATATATCAAAGGTCTAAATGAAGTCTTGTACCCCCTACTACTAACTCTCCAAGACCGACAAGAAGCCCAGGACCCTCCAGAGACTCTCTCCTGGATGGACGTACAGGAGGGAGATTAGGTCACGGTAAGAACGTACAACCTCGGGGTACTTCAGCCAAAATACTCCAGCCCGCGCATGGTATTGGCCCATACGGATACCTCCGTGAAGGTGCACGTGAAGGTGCAAGGAATCCCAATGTGGGCTCATAAAACCAGAATTAAAATATATAAATACGTTCATTTTGTTTCCTCCTAGGTAACAAATGTGGCTCTGGATGTTAATCCTCTTGGTAAAGATACCTGATGCAGCCTCCTGGGACCCGCCTTTGGTAGATGTCACACGAGACACCTGTTTCAAAGCTGGCCAGTACGTGCAACTCCCTACAGGAGGCAGCGGCAAATGGGTAAAGAAACCAGACGCGTGGTTTACCCCTGGACCGGATTACCTGGGACCTATTGTGGTTACAGCTCTCCTCCAAAAACACCCAGGCTCCAAGGTCCCAATCTGACTACCACAGCCTGGGAGCAGTCTTCGGCTACCTTCCTGCATCTCACCGGATCTGGACTCTAACTGGGTGTGAAGTTATTGACTTGAACTGGTACTGTATAGAACATTGTTGCAACCAAGGTCCTGTAGTGGCACCATATCTTGTATAAAGGGGGTCAAATAAGGCGTCTAAGACAAGGGTATGGTTTGCTGGTTAGGATGATGCTGTCTATATGCATGTATCATTTTTGTATTTAAAGATGTAAGTATTGGCTCGATACTGTCTGTATTTCAAACTTGTGCTGTGCTTCTGGGTGACACCGCAGACAAGTTGGTGTCAACTCTGCCTAGCCTGCTGGATGGTCCATTAAGGACCATCAGCGACACAACTGACCCACTGAGAGAAGGCAGACACACCTTGTGACTCAGCCAGGTATGCAGGGACCTGCCTTTGGACAGGACTCTGAGGTGTTTCCAGGCCATGGGATGGGCAGCTTGTCTTTGGGACAAAGATAGGAGAGACCACATGGCAAGAGACTTTCAAAAGCTGCTGCAGCTCCTCCATCTTGTCTTCAATCCCGCTTCTGACCTCTGGAGGGACTTGGCTACAAATGGAAGCTCTACACAAAGGACTGAAAGACCCATCCCAGCTGGGGGTGTTCTCCAGAGACTGGATTTGAACCTGCCGTTTATTCCATCACTGCTGCAAGCCTGAACCAAGAACTTTGCCATTACTGTCTGTCATTGATGCTATTTCACCCATTCTAGCTCTCATCTCTATCCTTTTCCTTTTATGACTAAACCTTTAGATTTTAGATTTGAAAGGATTGGCAACAGCGTGATTTGTGGGTAAGATCTGATTTGTATATTGACCTGGGTCTGGGGCTTGGTCCTCTGGGATTGAGAGAACATTTTTTTCTTTTACCGGGGTATTGGTTTTCATAACCATTTGTCCCCATAATGAGTGGCCCTGGTGGGGATATTGGGAAATTGGAGTGTCTAAGGGAATTGCTTGTGTGACTTGTGCTAAGTCAGTGGGTAAAACCAAAGTCTTTTCTGTTTGGCTGGTTTGGTTTGCTGTGGTGTGCACAGAAACCCCAGCCTTGGGCTGTAACTGCCCTGCTTGAAGCAATTTGTCCTGAATTGGCACTCTCAGTTGGGTCCCGTCAGAACCAACATCGTCACACTGCGTATTTAGCTTCAGGGGATGTGGGCACACACATATAGGACCCCCAATTTTGGGATGCAAGATCACAGAATGTTGGGAAAAGGACCAAAGGATAGCGTGTCAACCCCCCTAGAATCATAGAATATCAGGGTTGGAAGGGACCTCAGGAGGTCATCTAGTCCAACCCCCTGCTCAAAGCAGGACCAATCCCCAACTAAATCATCCCAGCCAGGGCTTTGTCAAGCCTGACCTTAAAAACTTCTAAGGAAGGAGATTCCACCACCTCCCTAGATAACACATTCCAGTGTTTCACCACCCTCCTAGTGAAAAAGGTTTTCCTAATATCCAACCTAAACCTCCCCCACTGCAACTTGAGACCATTACTCCTTGTTCTGTCATCAGTTACCACTGAGAAGAATCTAGATCCATCCTCTTTGGAATGCCCTTTCAGGTAGTTGAAAGCAGCTATCAAATCCCCCATCATTTTTCTCTTCTGCAGACTAAACAATCCCAGTTCCCCCAGCCCCTCCTCATAAGTCATGTGTTCCAGTCCCCTAATCATTTGTGTTGCCCTCGGCTGGACTCTTTCCAATTTTTCCACATCCTTCTTGTAGTGTGGGGCCCAAAACTGGACACAGTACTCCAGATGAGGCCTCACCAATGTCGAATAGAGGGGAACGATCACGTCCCTCGATCTGCTGGCAATGCCCCTCCATATACATCCCAAAATGCCATTGGTCTTCTTGGCAACAAGGGCACACTGCTGACTCATATCCAGCTTCTCGTCCACTGTAACCTCTAGGTCCTTCTCTGCAGAACTGCTGCCTAGCCATTCGGTCCCTAGTCTGTGGCGATGCATGGGATTCTTCCGTCCTAAGTGCAGGACTCTGCACTTGTCCTTGTTGAACCTCATTGGATTTCATAGAATCATAGAATCATAGAATATAAGGGTTGGAAGGGACCCCAGAAAGTCATCTAGTCCAACCCCCTGCTCAAAGCAGGACCAATTCCCAGTTAAATCATCCCAGCCAGGGCTTTGTCAAGCCTGACCTTAAAAACCTCTAAGGAAGGAGATTCTACCACCTCCCTAGGTAACGCATTCCAGTGTTTCACCACCCTCATAGTGAAAAAGTTTTTCCTAATATCCAATCTAAACCTCCCCCACTGCAGCTTGAGACCATTACTCCTCGTTCTGTCATCTGATACCATTGAGAACAGTCTAGAGCCATCCTCTTTGGAACCCCCTTTCAGGTAGTTGAAAACAGCTATCAAATCCCCCCTCATTCTTCTCTTCTGCAGACTAAACAATCCCAGCTCCCTCAGCCTCTCCTCATAACTCATGTGTTCCAGACCCCTAATCATTTTTGTTGCCCTTCGCTGGACTCTCTCCAATTTATCCACATCCTTCTTGAAGTGTGGGGCCCAAAACTGGACACAGTACTCCAGATGAGGCCTCACCAATGTTGAATAGAGGGGAACGATCACGTCCCTCGATCTGCTCGCTATGCCCCTACTTATACATCCCAAAATGCCATTGGCCTTCTTGGCAACAAGGGCACACTGCTGACTCATATCCAGCTTCTCGTCCACTGTCACCCCTAGGTCCTTTTCCGCAGAACTGCTGCCTAGCCATTCGGTCCCTAGTCTGTAGCTGTGCATTGGGTTCTTCCGTCCTAAGTGCAGGACCCTGCACTTATCCTTATTGAACCTCATCAGATTTCTTTTGGCCCAATCCTCCAATTTGTCTAGGTCCTTCTGTATCCTATCCCTCCCCTCCAGCGTATCTACCACTCCTCCCAGTTTAGTATCATCCGCAAATTTGCTGAGAGTGCAATCCACACCATCCTCCAGATCATTTATGAAGATATTGAACAAAACCGGCCCCAGGACCGACCCTTGGGGCACTCCACTTGATACCGGCTGCCAACTAGACATGGAGCCATTGATCACTACCCGTTGAGCCCGACAATCTAGCCAGCTTTCTACCCACCTTGTAGTGCATTCATCCAGCCCATACTTCCTTAACTTGCTGACAAGAATACTGTGGGAGACCGTGTCAAAAGCTTTGCTAAAGTCAAGAAACAATACATCCACTGCTTTCCCTTCATCCACAGAACCAGTAATCTCATCATAGAAGGCGATTAGATTAGTCAGGCATGACCTTCCCTTGGTGAATCCATGCTGGCTGTTCCTGATCACTTTCCTCTCATGCAAGTGCTTCAGGATTGATTCTTTGAGGACCTGCTCCATGATTTTTCCAGGGACTGAAGTGAGGCCCAATTTCTTTTGGCCCAATGCTCCAATTTGTCTAGGGCCCTCGGTATCCTATCCCTACCCTCCAGCGTATCTACCTCAAACAAACCATTCTATTTCCAGGGCCTCGGATGGATCTGTTGAGAGTCACAACATTTATGAGGCCGCTAATGGGTTGGGAAAGTATAGGTGTGGGAGAGTTGGGAAGTTTTCATTAACCTAATAGTGTTTTTAGATGCGTGATGGATGGATGTTCCTCCTCTGCTGTGGGAAACTGGGATGGAGGGACACTATTGTCAGGAACACTGTGTACACCCAGTTAAACGTTTTCATTGTACTGATATATGATGTTATAACCTGACCACTTGTGGATACTTCCTGCCTTCTATCTGACCGGCACTGTCCCCTACCAAACCAGATGGCATTATTCAAGTAGGCCCCCACAAAGCACTTTTGCATGATGCCTTTGTGGTCTCTGTTCAGGATAAATACGATTTGTCCAATTTTTCGGCACCCTTGAAAATGTATGCTCAGACCACCCCAGCTCCCTGCAATGGCTTCAGGGCAAGCTGCAGTTTCTAATTGCACCAGTATGCTATTTGGGCCCGCACAGCCAAAGGACAAAAAAGAAGCTTTTTAAATGATATTGGCAGATTCTTTGGAAGCACCAATTCTATACTAAATCCACTTAATCTAAACTCTAAAAGGTCATACAATTCTTGGCTCAAAGGCCAAATCACCCAAACCCTTAGACATACTAACACAGGTTTATCCTACGGAACTCTTAGGCAAGAGTTAATATTAAGTTAGCAGTGAGACAGAAACCCACGTAACTAAGAAGCAAAAACACCGGAAGCCCAAGGACACTGACAACTGTAAACATTTAATCATAAAATCATAGAATATCAGGGTTGGAAGGGACCTCAGGAGGTCATCTAGTCCAACACCCTGCTCAAAGCAGGTCCAATCCCCAACTAAATCATCCCAGGCAGCGCTTTGTCAAACCTGACCTTAAAAACCTCTCAGGAAGGAGATTCCACCACCTCCCTAGGGAACCCATTCCAGTGCTTCACCACCCTCCCTTGATAAACTTATATGGTCAAATGTCTATCCAGTAACTCAGCTCTCAGAACAGAACAAACCCTCCCTTCACAGTCCTCTGGATATCTGTAAACACTCACCTCCACCCCACCCCTTCACCACAAGGTAGTCACGAATAATTGATGGAATCAAAACAGTTTGATGCCTATGTTCTGTTCCTGTCACTGTCATGTTAAGTGCGTTCTCTGTCTCTGAAACAATGTTTGTCTCTGTAAGAACAAGATAAATGCAAATGAAGTGATAAAGGAAAGGTATATAACTGGTCACTGTAACCCCACACCTTGGAAGCTGTTTAGCAGTCTTCCTAGTACCGTGAATAACCCCCCTTTAGTATTGTCTGTGCCTGCCTGATTCTTGGGAAAAAGAATCTCTTTGCTTCACCATAGGATGAATGGACGATAAGGTGGTTAGAAAGCTGGCTAGATTGTTGGGCTCAATGGTTAATGATCAATGGCTCAATGTTGAGTTGGCAGCTGGTATGAAGCGGAATGCGCCTGAGGTTGGTCCTGGGGCCGGTTTTGTTCAACATCTTTATTAATGATCTGGATGATGGGATTAAATGCACCCTCAGCAAGTTCGCAGATGATACTAAGAGGGAGCATAGGGATAGGGTCCAGAATGACCTAGACAAATTGGAGGATTGGGCCAAAAGAAATCTGATGAGGATCAACAAGGACAAGGGCAGAGTCCTGCACTTCGGAAGGAAGAATCCCATGCACTGCTACAGGATGGGGACCAACTGACTAAGCAGCAGTTCTGCAGAGAAGGACCTGAGGATTACAGTGGACGAGAAGCTGGCTATGAGTCAGCAGTGGGCCCTTGTTGCCAAGAAGGCCAATGGCATATTGGGCTGTATTGGTAGGAGTGTTGCCAGCAGATGGAGGGACGTGATTGTTCCCCTCTACGCAGCACTGGCGAGGCCATCCCTGGAATATTGTGTCCAGTTTTGGTCCCCCCTCTACACAAGGGTTGTGGACAGGTTGGAGAGAGCCCAGTGGGGGCCAATGAAAATGCCCTGACATTCCAGCCATGGCTGTTTGGGGTTCCCCCATGCCACAGAGTGGGGTGACGTGTTTCCCTTTAATTTTGTCCTTATTTTTTAAATTGGTTCCTGTTTAATCACTTAAATTTGCTTGAGCTACATTTAAAGATCAGTTGGTCAGAGAAATGTAGAGAGCGGAGAAAGCACCGCAGAATGGGGACACCCTAGCCACTGCCCTAAGTGACCTCGACAAGACTGGGACATAGCCCTGTCCATACCCATGCTTCTGTTAGTCAGGGTGTGGTTTGTCACACATAAGAACATAAGAATGACCATACTGGGTCAGACCAAACGTCCATCGAGCCCAGTATCCTTCTACTGACAGTGACCAATGCCAGGTGCCCCAGAGGGAGTGAAACTAACAGGTAATGATCAAGTGATCTCTCTCCTGCCATCCAACTCCACCCTCTGACAAACAGAGGCTAGGGACACCACACCTTCACCGACAAAAGCTTTACCAACAAAAGTACTTGTGTAAACAAAGCCTGAGTTGCAGGCTAGTAAAGTGTCCATCGCCTCAAGCCCTGCAGTGTTTAAGAAGATTGCTATTTTCTGCTGGTCTTTCTCACCAACCCCTGCTGCTTGCATAGACATATCTCAGAACTGTCTGAAACTCTTCCTGGAGTCTGCTGCATTATCTGAATGTTTCATCTCTTGGGGGTTTCAGTTGTTCCATCTCCAGGATGGCTCCTTCCTTCCTTCACCTCAGCCCTGTTACCTCTGCCCTCTCCTCTGGTCTCCCCTCTGGTACCAGGGGTTGTCCTGGGACTCATCAGAAGGAGGCTCAGTCTGCACTCGAAGGAGGGAGGCGTGATCAGAACTAAAGCAGAGTTACGAGAGCTATCGGAGAGCCACGCGCTCCCAGCTGTGTGTCTGGTGCAGCCGCCACTCAATGGCCCGTTCTCGCGAGCCCCAATCTAGTCCCCCCGAACACGTGATCTGCTCTTAGAGGCCCAGGACACACTTCTCACAGCCAGGGCAGGGCTGTGCATTTCCGCTGTCTCACACCCACCCAGCAGCCTATGTGACCACCCAGTCTTAGTGCTTTTACTCCCCCATCTCCCCGCCTGCCCCCTGTCTGGTTTGTTACACACAATATCTGTGTCCTGTTTTAACCTAACCCTAACCCTGATTTCATTTATACGCTCCTGGGGCAGGGTCTGTTTCTCCCTCTGTGTGTGCGAAGGGCCCAGCACAAGGGGCTCTGAACTGGAGCGAGGCCTTTGGAGGCTTCCACAATACAAATAATGATCATAAATAATAAACACAACAACCCAGCCAAATGAGGGCCTAGTCCTCCCCCCGCCCTTTGCCTTTAGCTACAGTCGACAGACAAGGTCAAACCCTGCTTGCCAGCTACAGAGTGTTGGTAACCTGAATACAGGTGGACACGGCGCCCCTGTCGGGCTCGGACAGGAAAATTCGGTCCGTCTCGTTGCAGTGCTGAAAGCCCAGGTGCTGCATACCGGGATTCGCCAGAGGAGCAGGCAGAGAGCTCAGCGATGGGAATCCAAGCGCCCTCCAGCCGGGCCAGTCCCGGACAGTCTGACTCAGCCTGGAACATTAGATTTCAATCCCACCTTGGACTCGACAGGGAGGAACTAATCCAATGGAAACTAATCCAGTCTCTGTCCTGCCTATCAGACCCCCCTTGTTCCAGGCTAGGTGTGTGTGCGGTGAGGGGGGCTGCACTTTATCCACAGGAACATTCTGTTGGTGTTGCTTTTACTGAGTCTGTTCCCCCCAAGGGACCCCAGTGACTGTGATGTGTTGGCAGGTGTCTGAGCAGGAGCAGAAGTGCAGTCTTGGAGTTCACACCTCACAGGAGCGGGGAGCTCACAAACTCCAGCTAGTTCTGGCTCCCTCTTCCAGCCTTTCCTCTGTATCCTGCCAAAAACCAGCCCCTGACAGAGTGGGGGTCCATTTCCCTCTTGGCATGATGGAGAGAAAGGGGTTATGGCAGGGAAGTCCGGACTCCCGGGTTCTGTCTGTCATCCTGTCACTCATTCTCTATCTGACCTTGGTGAAGGCCGTGCCTCAGTTTACTTATCTGTAAAATAAGGGGATTTGTTCATAGTGACTTTCCTTTGCTCAGTGTTTTGAAGATCCTTCAGTGAAAGGTGCTGCACAGTATGATGATAGTAACTGATGAGAATTACTGGTCTCTGATAACTTCGCAATAATCCTGTGTGTTTGCAAAAAGTGTTTGTGTCTCCCCACTCTCATCTGCCTCCAGATTTGTCTGTCTACTATCTACCCACCCGTCTTGGGTATTTACAGGGTATCAGACCCTATGGAAATCTAGGCACTATCCCCCGTTTATTACTAATCATCTATAATTGTTAAATATATACAAATACACAGAGCAGCCAATTCCTGTCTCACTTAGCAGAGAGCCCAAGAGTTCTCATCTCCCTTTGGAAAGGGCCTTTAATGACTGTTTACTCCTCAAGCTGGTTTAATAGCACAGAAGTGGAGACATGGAAACAGAGATATTGGCTAGAATGTATCAGGTCTTCAGTTGTTTACATCCAGATGTCGCTTTTCCCCGGGGGCTGAGTGTTCCCCATTGGGATTGCACAGAGCTATGTTATAGACGGTGCTCAGCCCTGTGTTGGCTCTCGGCGTGGGATGCTGCCGCAGATGCTGGGGTGAGAGAGGTGTGGGGCACGGCTACCTGAGGGAGATTCCCAGGGAAGACACTTCCGTCTCAAGATTCACAGGTACCATCTCTTGCTGCTCGACACACCCACTACAAGGTGGGCATGAAGAGAAAATAGGTTTGTTGTTCTTTCCGCACTACACAAGCATGAAGCATCCCAGGGCCCTTGCCGCAAGGGATGAGTTCAGTCCAGTATCACTGGCCAAAATGTCTCTCCTTGCTGTGCACCCCCGCCCTCCCTGGCTGATGGCCTCCAGCCCTGAGGTGGCTGCATTTCAGTGGCCCAGGGGATCCTTCACGATGAAAGGTGTTAGTAGATGTTCAATACAAACCAGATTCTGAGGCTGCGCGGAGGCAAAGTTCCCCTTGGAGAAAGACCTGAGTAAAGACCTTCGGAGCCAGCTGAGTGTTAATACACAGAGACTGTCACCTCCTCCTCTTACCTGACTTTTATCGGCTGGAAAGCATGGAGGTGCTAGGGCTCCTCACTGGAACATAAATGCCTGATTGACTTTCTTTATCGATAAGTTTATAGGGATCAGACTCAGAGGGGATTATTAGATCATCCCATCTGACAAACTGTATAACACAGGGCATTGAGTTTCCCCTAGTTACCCCAGTATTGAGCCCAATGAGTTGTGTGAGACTAAGATCTGCGGTAGACTAGGATTTTCCACCATTGAATCATAGAGGCACAGGCTGAGAAGGGACCACAAGTTTAACCCCCTGCCAAGATGCAGGATTTGTTGCGTCTAAACCATTCAAGACAGATAACTATCCAGCCTTCTTTGGAAAACCTCCAACAAAGGAGCTTCCACAAACTCCCGAGGCTTCTGCTCCACTGTCCTTCTGTTCGGGCAGTTAGAAAGGTTTTCCTGAAATTTCATCTAAACCTGCTATGCTGGCATTGGAAGCCATTGACTCTTTTCCTGCCCTCTCTGGTAGAACGATAGAATCATGGAAGATTAGGCTTCGAACAGTCTCAGGAGGTGAACTAGTCCAACCCCCTGCTCAAAGCCGGACCCATCCCCAACTAAATCATCCCAGCCAGGGCTTTGTGAAGCTGGGCCTTGAAAACCTCTAAGGAATGAAATTCCACCACCTCCCTAGGTAATGCATTCCAGTGTTTCACCACCCTCCTAGTCAAATAGTCTTTCCTAATATCCAACCTAGACGTCCCCCACTGCAACTTGAGACCATCGCTTCTTGTTCTGTCATCTGCTACCACTGAGAACAGCCGAGCTCCATCCTCTTTGGAACCCCCTTTCAGGTAGTTGAAAGCTGCTATCAAATTCCCCCTCATTCTTCTCTTCTGCAGACTAAACAATCCCAGCTCCCTCAGCCTCTCCTCATAAGTCATGTGCCCCAGCCCCCTTATAATTTTTGTTCCTCTGCGCTGGACCCTTTCCAATTTGTCCACATTCTTTCTGTAGTGGGGGACCCAAAACTGGATGCAGTACTCCAGGTGTGGTCTCACCAGTGCTGAATAGAGGGGAACGATCACGTCCCTCGATCTGCTGGCAATGCCCCTACTAATACAGCCCAAAATGCCATTGGCCTTCTTGGCAACAAGGGCACACTGCTGACTCATATCCAGCTTCTCGTCCACTGTCACCCCTAGGTCCTTTTCTGCAGAACTGCTGCCGAGCCACTCGGTCCCTAGTCTGTAGCAGTGCATTGGGTTCTTCTGTCCTAAGTGCAGGACCCTGCACTTATCCTTATTGAACCTCATCAGATTTCTTTTAGCCCCAATCCTCCAATTTGTCTAGGTCACTCTGGACCCTATCCCGACCCTCCAGTGTATCTACCTCTCCCCATAGTTTAGTGTCATCTGCAAATTTGCTGAAGGGGTAATCCACGCCATCCTCCAGATCATTAATGAAGACGTTGAACAAAACCACCCCCCGGACTGATCCCTGGGGCACTGTGCTTGACACCGGTTGCCAGCTAGACGTCAACCCTTTGATCACTGTCCGTTGAGCATGACAATTTAGCCAGCTTTCTATCCATCTTATAGTCCATTCATCCAATCCATACTTTTTAAAATTTCTGGCAAGAATAGTGTTAGAGACCATATCAAAAACTTTGCTAAAGTCAAGATAAATCACGTCCACTGTTTTCTCCATATCCACAGAGCCAGCTGGGCTTTCCTCTGTAATTCTCTGCTGTAGTAGAGAGCCCATTCTTACCCATGGATTTCTCCCCATGAGAGTCTCCGTTTGACCATCCTTTTGATCAGATAAATAGATGAAGCTCTTTAAGTCTCTCACTATCTGGCATTTTCTGCAGCCTCCAATCCTTTTTTTGGCTCTTTTCTGCACCCTCCTGATTTTTCAGTCTCCTTTTTGAGATGTGGACCCCACAACTGGACGCAGCCAGTTTCACCAAGGCCATGTGCAGAGGTACAATCCTTCCATCGCTTCAGTTCACCACTCCCCCATTTATACATCCCAGGATCGCATCAGTCCTTTTGGCCACAGCATCACACTTGGAGCTCACGGTGAGATGGTTGTTCACCGTGACCTCTAAATCCTTTTCAGGGTCCTTGCGTTGCATAATACAGTGATCTACTCTGTTGGTCAGGCCTGGGTTCTTTCCTAATGCAGAACAGAACTATTTCTACCAATGTCTCCATTGTTCCTTATCAATGTTCATAACTTCCGATTGATATTGATTGCTATCTGTTTTTTCCTTTTTCCCATTTGTTATATATTGCTTCCCCCACCCCACACCCAACCAATTGCCGACTTGATTTTGTCACTGAACTGGGTTTTTAACCAAAGCTGTTCACTTTCTTGACTGTAGAATTGTGTCTTTTTAGCTATTTAATAAACTCTTCTTAACAGATTCCCGGTTTTCACTGCCATTTTTCTGTCTAAAGTTTTGTTCCCAATCAGTTTTTTCTCATAATTTCCATCAGCTCTGGGGAATTA
Organism: Caretta caretta; assembly: GCF_965140235.1. NCBI lineage: Eukaryota > Metazoa > Chordata > Testudines > Cheloniidae > Caretta > Caretta caretta. The sequence continues at coordinate 1,100,323 of NC_134206.1, forward strand.
GCTCCTCTGCAGCACTAAGTATCTTGAGAGATTACTGTGTGGGAACTGTTCTCTGTTTCTCCATTGGAATGTAATCAGCTGCAATCTTTAATCTTGTTCTCCTCTATCATCTGACCCCTTCTTAGTCTCTCTTCTAAACTAAAGAGTTCCAGACTTTTCAGTCTGTCCACCTCTGGCAGCCTCCCCCATTCTCAGCCTGTCTGGGAAACCTCCTTTCTAACTGCTATGTGCTTATAGAGACTGGGTGACCAAAGTGAGCACATGTGCAGAGCAGGTTATTCTCTGTGCCATTCCTTAGACATCTGAACATTGTCTTTGTTTGGGCCACTTCTGCGACTGAGCAGGTGTTTGTCAATGACACCGAGGGATTTTCCCTGTGGTGTGTTCTAATTGGGATGTTTTCCCTGGTCTACGTTTTGGGAAAGGTTTGGTGTTTTTTGCACTCTGACATTTTGAGTAACTGGGTATATGGGGAACGGACCTGTCAAGGTTCCTCCCCCACTCTGAATGTTAGGGTACAGATGTGGGGACCTGCATGAAAACCTCCTAAGCTTATCTTTACCAGCTTAGGTCAAAAACTTCCCCAAGGTAGAAAATATTCCACCCTTTGTCCTTGGATTGGCCGCTACCACCACCAAACAAATACTGGTTACTGGGGAAGAGCTGTTTGGAAACGTCTTTCCCCCCAAAATACTTCCCAAAACCTTGCACCCCACTTCCTGGACAAGGTTTGGTAAAAAGCCTCACCAATTTGCCGAGGTGACTACAGACCCAGACCCTTGGATCTTAAGAACAATGAACAATCCTCCCAACACTTGCACCCCCGCTTTCCTGGGAAATGTTGGATAAAAAGCCTCACCAATTTGCATAGGTGACCACAGACCCAAACCCTTGGATCTGAGAACAATGAAAAAGCATTCAGTTTTCTTACAAGAAGACTTTTAATAGAAATAGGAATAAATAGAAGTAAAGAAATCCCCTCTGTAAAATCAGGATGGTAGATATCTTACAGGGTAATTAGATTCAAAACATAGAGAATCCCTCTAGGCAAAACCTTAAGTTACAAAAAAGATACACAGACAGAATTAGTTATTCTATTCAGCACAATTCTTTTCTCAGCCATTTAAAGAAATCATAATCTAACACATACCTAGCTAGATTACTTACTAAAAGTTCTAAAAAGAACAGGAGGACTTGTGGCACCTTAGAGACTAACCAATTTATTTGAGCATGAGCTTTCGTGAGCTACAGCTCACTTCATACAGTCCACTTTATGCATCCGATGAAGTGAGCTGTAGCTCACGAAAGCTCATGCTCAGATAAATTGGTTAGTCTCTAAGGTGCCACAAGTCCTCCTTTTCTTTTTGCGAATACAGACTAACACGGCTGTTACTCTAAAAGTTCTAAGACTCCATTCCTGGTCTATCCCTGGCAAAGACAGAATATAGACAGACACACAGACCCTTTGTTTCTCTCCCTCCTCCCAGCTTTTTAAAATATCTTGTCTCCTCATTGGTCATTTTGGTCAGGTGCCAGCGAGGTTACCTTTAGCTTCTTAACCCTTTACAGGTGAGAGGAGCTTTCCCCTGGCCAGGAGGGATTTTAAAGGAGTTTACCCTTCACTTTATATTTATGACAGGCCCACTACAGTGGCTACCTAACCTGGCTCGTGTTTCCTGCTGGTGCCTATGAATATTTCCCACACCATGTTGTGTAGGAAATATGGACACATGGAGCACCGTGAAATATGGAATGGGCAGTATCTGGGTCAGTTCTTCAAAATTCATTTCTCTGAATAATGAAAATAATATTTTTCAGTGTGTGAAGAAGAGCACCCAATCTGCTTCACCCACGAGAACAGCCCCCAGTAGTGCATGTAGTGTCTCATATTCACATTGTCTCTCCATCCAGGAATTACCCTAGAGCCTGGGCACATACAGGAAGTCAGGGGAACGTACGGTACAAGAAGGAGACACTGTTCTGGCTCAGAGTTGGACACCTTCCCCCCTACTCCATGTCAGATTCCAACACAACCGACTTCACCAACCCCTCCACCTTCATCCTGCTGGGCATTCCTGGCCTGGAGGCAGGTCATGTCTGGATCTCCATCCCCTTCTGCACCATTTACGCCATAGCCATCTTGGGGAACTTCACCATCCTCTTTATTGTCAAGATGGAGCCGAGCCTCCATGAGCCCATGTACTATTTCCTCTGTATGCTGGCCATCACCGACCTTTTAATGTCTACGTCCACCATTCCCAAAATGCTGAATATCTTCTGGTTCAATTCCAGGGAGATCGATTTCAGTGCCTGCCTCACCCAGATGTACTTCATTCAGTGCTTCTCAATGATGGCATCTGGGATCCTTGTGGCCATGGCCTTGGATCGCTACGTGGCCATCTGTGATCCCCTGAGACATTCCACCATCTTCAGAAACTCTGTGGTGGCCAAGATCGGCCTGGTCGTGGTTCTGCGTGCTGGCATGCTCCCAATACCCAATCCCATTCTGGCAAGTCGGTGGCCATATTGCAGAACCAACATCATCCCCCAGACGTACTGTGAGCACATAGCTGTGGTGAAGCTGGCCTGCTCTGACATCCGCATCAGTAGTTACTACGGCCTCTTTTTGGCATTCTTGGTAAGTGGTGTGGATATATTTTTGATCACAGTGTCCTATATCCACATCCTCAGGGCCATCTTCAGTCTACCCACAAAGGATGCCCGACTCAAGGTTTTTAGGACCTGTGGCTCCCACCTCTTTGTCTTCTTAGTCTTTTTCATCCCATCTTTTTTCTCCGTCCTCATGCACCGGTTTGGCCAGAATGTCCCCCTGCACTTCCACATTCTCATTGCTAACATGTACCTCCTGGTGCCCCCGATGCTGAACCCCATCATCTACGGGGTGAGCATCAAACAGATCCGGAACAGGCTGTTCCAACTCTTCACTCATAAAGGGACCTAAGTTTTCTCCACGTGCTCTGACTCTCAGACTGAGCTCCGTGCAGAGCTGGCTGGTGCATGGTGCTGCATCCTCTTCCCTGAATCACTGACTGGACAGTCAAAGAGACCTAAACCTTTTCCTGATCACAGTGTGCAGTGTCAGCGTGAGAACATGGGGAATTGGTCTATGTAGAACTCATTTGGTTGCCTTCTTTCTAATTGCTGGTAATGGACCCCCAAAATTCCACACCGTACCCTACCTCTTCTGTCAAGTCTCTGCCCCGCTCCTCCTCTTTCTGTTATGTCTTGCTTCTCTACTCCCTACCCCCATCACACACTGTATCATTTTCACCTTCCTTACCCACCCTCAGTTGCAAGGGAATCGTTTCAGATTTTGGTCGGGGTGAGCAACATAACTGTGATTCCCAGGGCTACCTAGGCTCTTGAAAACTCTAGTTTTTTCTCAGCTAACTTTGCAAAATTTGTGGCAGGAGCACTGTATCTAATTCTAATATAAAAGACAGAAAATTAAACAAATATTAGACCCACTCCACTAACATGTTTTGACATCTGGTGGCCAGTCACATAAGGGACACTAGTTAGGTTTAAAATTTATATATATATAGACTATTGTTTAAACAACGAGGAGTCCTTCTGGCACCTTGGAGATGAACAAATTTATTTGGGCATAAGCTTTCATGGGCTAGAATCCACTTGAAGTGGGTACTAGCCCACGAAAGCTTATGTCCAAATAAATTTCTTCCTCTCTAAGGTGCCACAAGGACTTCTCATTGTTTTTGCTGACACAGACTAACAGGGCTAGCCCTCTGAATACTATTGTTTATTACCAGTCTGTCCCTCCCTCAATGCACCAGCCCCTTTTCATGAGCAGATTTCCCTTTACACTTCAAATAATGCACTATTTTAGGAAAAAATACAAACCACATTTGTTAACTACAGAAAGGGAGCTCTTAAGTGGTTATAAGTAATAAATGTAGAGATCAATGTAGATTCCCTGAGAAATAAAACAAAATCACAATCTGAGTCCTATAAAGTAGACAGGATTTGAGTCAAGCCATGTCTCACCCTAAGGGTACCAACAGTTTCCCAATCCTCCATATACAGGCTGGGATTTCTCCTTTCCCGCCGGCGACTACCTGCCCAGTCAGTGTTTCATAGCGTCTGCCCTGTGGACGGATCTTAATTTTTCCAAGCAAAAGCCCACAGTACAGTTAGTGGGAAAGTTCAGACACAAGAGGGAGTCCAGTTTTACATGAGCTGGTCATATGTCCTTCATGCTTTGATGTGTCTTAGTAGGGACCGTTATCCATATTCTGGCTAGAACATCCACAGGAAATTCCATCAGAGGTACAGAAACAGACAACAGAAATCATTAGGGGCATGGAACGGCTTCCATAATACACACTCTAAAGATTGGGCAACATGGGGCAGTCTTCACCCTAAGCCTGTCAGCCCCAGCCCTACCCTCTGCATCCCCCTGCACGCTAATCCTTTCCCCCAGCCCTGAGTCCCTTCCTGGTCCCTCAACCCCTCATCCCTGGTCCCACCCCAGAGACAGCACCTCTAGCCTAAGTTCCTTGTACCCCCACACCCCAACCCTCTGCCCCAGCTCTGAACCCCCTCCCACACTCCAAACCACTCGGCCCCACCCCTGCCACACATCACCCCCATATTGGTCCACATACCAAAATTAATTCCACCCAGGGACTTAAAAAATGAGAGGGAACACTTGTCACCCAATGAAATTAACAGGCAGCAGATTTAAAACAAACAAACACAAGTTTTTCTTCACACCCAACCTGTGTAACTCTTTGCCAGGGGATGTTGCGAAGGACAAAACTATACCAGGATTCCAATAAAACTAGATAAATTCAAGGAGGATGGGTCCATCAATGGCTATTAAGCCATGGTAGGCAGGGATCCAAAACCATGTTCTGTGTGGCCCTAGCCTCTGTCTACCAGACCCTGGCAATGGGCAACAGGGGATGGGTCACTTGAGGATTCCCTGTTCTGTTCATTCCCTACCTGGGGCACCTGGCCCTGGTCACTGTTGAAGACAGGACACTGGGCTAGATGGACCAATAGCCATTCTTAGGTTCTGATGTTTTTATATAGACTACAGATGCATCTGCCCCCCACTGTAACCCACGAGATCCCACTCCCCTCCCAGAGCTGAGATGGAACCCAGGACTGGCTCTCTCTCTCTCTCTCTGTAGAGTTAGTAGGAAACTAAGAATACATATTAAAATGTTTAAATTTACTCCTAACCAGTGTCCCTTATGTGAGTTGCCATAACATGTAAGAGCTGAATGGGTCTAATATTTATTTATTTATTTTTCTTATATTGGGGAATTAGATATAGTTTTCAAATGTCTAAGCAGCCCCTCTCCTGTCCCGGCCCAGCCCCGCCCAGCCCAGCGAGAGCCTGCCATAGTAGCTGAGAGGCGTCCTGCCCATTGCCCAGTGCCTCTTCCCCGGCCCCAAGCTGCTGTGGCAAGAGAGGGCTGGGGGGAATCCTGTCTCCCCGCTGCAGCCCTGGGCAGCCTGAACCCCAAGGCCCTCATCAACGGCCCTTCCTCAGAGTCCGCACCCTCAGCCAGAGCCCTCACCCCTTGTAACAAGGGGTGCTCTTGGGAGGCACACTGAGAGTATCAATGCAAGAGAAATTTCTTAGAGCAGGGCAGTCACAGCCCAAGGCTTGGGTTCCTTCACTACTAAGGCACCAAATCAGCCAAACAGAGAGGTCTTTGGTTTCACCCAACTGGCTAACCAGAAGTCGTAGACTCATAAAATGAGAGAATATCAGGGTTGGAAGGGACCTTGTTAGAGAGCTTATTCCTTCACTCTCCCACTTCTCTCGTCTTTCTCGCATGAACAGAGAGCAACAATACCCGAAGTCCAAAGGTGCAAACAATTCGATGTTTATTGGGGTGAACTTCCAGCAAGCTTAAATCCAAGTTCCTTTTTCCTTATTTTCGAATCCCAACTTACTTCTGTTTGCCCCTAATTTATATGGTAATATTCTTAGCTATACCTTCACCAATCATTCTACTGAAATTTACCTAACCAATCCTAACATAGTGTAACATGATTATGTAACCAATTATATCCCACCACCTTAATGAGTTTACTCCCAGCAAAATTAATTATACAGCAGACAGAAACAATCCCAGAACCAGACAGAGACCATGCAAATAAACAATAGCAAAGTGGGAACTATAATGACAAAACAATACAGAAGTGAGGATTTCACAACGACATCTATAAAAACGTAAGTATTTCCCAGCTGTGTCTATTGATAAGTGAGTTCTTACCAGACAGAAAACTATCAACCTAAATGTCCTTTTACATCTTCTAGGCTCTTCCCTTTCTCTGGAGGTGATAGATTGGATCCCCTTCCTAACAGCCCCAGATTGACTAGTTTGGAATGAGAGGAGGTGACCGGTCGCCTCCCAGCTTATGGCTGCCTCTGCTGCTTAGCCAAAGGCATTGGCCTAAGAACAGGGCCTCAGACTGTCACAGGGAGAGAAGGCCCTTACACAGATTCTTTCTTGTATACCTCTATTACTAGCTAAATGATAAACATACACCTACATTCTTAGAGTCTAGGCCTTTACAGGCAGGCCTGAATATCTATATCCTAATAGACTCAGGAGGTCATGTAGTTGAACCCGCTGCTCAAAGCGGGACCAATCCCCAAATAAATCATCCCAGCCAGGGCTTTGTCAAGTCTGACCTTAAAAACCTCTCAGGAAGGAGATTCTACCACCTCCCTAGGTAACGCATTCCAGTGCTTCACCACCCTCCTAGTGAAAAAGGTTTTCCTAATATCCAATCTAAACCTCCCCCACTGCAACTTGAGACCATTACTCCTCGTTCTGTCATCTGCTACCATTGAGAACAGTCTAGAGCCATCCTCTTTGGAACCCCTTTCAGGTAGTTGAAAGCAGCTATCAAATCCCCCCTCATTCTTCTCTTCTGCAGGCTAAACAATCCCAGCTCCCTCAGCCTCTCCTCATAAGTCATGTGTTCCAGTCCCCTAATCATTTTTGTTGCCCTTCGCTGGACGTTCTCCAATTTTTCCACATCCTTCTTGTAGTGTGGGGCCCAAAACTGGACACAGTACTCCAGATGAGGCCTCACCAATGTCGAACAGAGGGGAACGATCACATCCCTCGATCTGCTGGCAATGCCCCTACTTATACAGCCCAAAATCCCTTTGGCCTTCTTGGCAACAAGGGCACACTGTTGACTCATATCCAGCTTCTCGTCCACTGTCACCCCTAGGTCCTTCTCTGCAGAACTGCTGCCTAGCCATTCGGTCCCTAGTCTGTAGAGGTGCATGGGATTCTTCCATCCTAAGTGCAGGACTCTGCACTTGTCCTTGTTGAACCTCATTGGATTTCTTTTGGCCCAATGCTCCAATTTGTCTAGGGCCCTCTGTATCCTATCCCTACCCTCCAGTGTATCATATCCCCCCTTAGTCGCCTCTTTTCCAAGCTGAAAAGTCCCAGTCTTATTAAACTCTCCTCATATGGAAGCTGTTTCATCCCCCTAATTATTTTCATTGCCCTTTTTTGAACCTTTTCCAATTCCAATAAATCTTTTTTGAGATGGGGCGACCACATTTGCGCGCAGTATTCAAGATGTAGGTGTACCAGGGATTTCTAGAGAGTCAATCTGATATTTTCCGCCTTATTTTCTCTCCCTTTCCTTGTACTCAGTGATTCCCAATAGTCTGTTCGCTTCTTTGACAGCCGCTGCCCATTGAGTGGATGTTTTCAGAGAACTAACCACCATGACCCTTGGATCCCTGCCTTTTACCCTGCTTCTCCCCCCAAGGCCATGTCCCTGGTACACATCTTCCCTCAAGACCACAGCCCCTGCTCCACCTCCTGCCTCTTTGCCCCACTCCCTTTCTGCCTCTTGCCCCAAATGCCCACTGCTGCTGCTTGTTAGGATATAGATATTCAGGCCTGTCTATAAAGGCCTATACTCTAAGAATTTAGGTGTATTCTTATCACTTGGCTAGTGATAGAGGTATAAAAGAAAGAAAGAATCAAAACCACTGTCTGCCAGTGTAAGGGCCTTCTCTTACTGTGACAGTTTGTGGCCCTGTGCTTAGGCTAAGGCCTTTGGCTAAGCAGCAGAGGCAGCCATAAGCTGGGAAGCGACCGGTCACCTCCTCACATCCCAAACTAGTCACATTGAAATAAGGTGTTATTGGGCTGTTAGGCACTATCAGGACAGGATTGTATTCCTATCACCTCCAGAGGAAGGGAAGTGCCTAGAAAATGTAAAAGGAAACTTAGTTTGATAGCATCCTGTCTGGCAAGAACTCACTTATCAATAGCTGGGATGTGAAATCCTCACTTCTGTATTGTTTTGTCATTATAGTTCCCACTTTGCTATTGTTTGTCTGTGTAATCTCTCTGGTTCTGTGATTGTTCCTGTCTGCTGTATAATTAATTTTGCTGGGTGTAAACTAATTGAGGTGGTGGGATATAATTGGTTACATAATCATGTTACAATATGTTAGGATTGGTTAGTTAAATTTCAGGAAAATGATTGGTTAAGGTATAGCTAAGCAGAACTCAAGTTTTACTATATAATCTGTAGTCAATGAGGAAGTGACTGGGTGTGGGTGGGGGTGGGCATGTGGGTGTGTGAGATGGGAACAGGGAATGGGGGTAAGAAAATTGGAATCATGTTTTGCTAAAGGGGGAAATGGGAACAGGGAATGGGGGTGGGGGAAATTGGAATCATGTTTGGCTAAGGGCAGGAATGGGAACAGGGACACAGGTGTAAGGCTCTGTGGTGTCAGAGCTGGGAAGGAGGATACTAAGGAAGGAAACTGGAATCATGCTTGCTGGAAGTTCACCCCAATAAACATCGAATTGTTTGCACCTTTGGACTTCGGGTATTGTTGCTCTCTGTTCATGCGAGAAGGACCAGGGAAGTAAGTGGGTGAAGGAATAAGCCCCCTAACATCTTGGTGCCGTGACTCGGATGCATCGCATTGGATAGGTGAGTGGCAGCCTGTAAGTCCCCCTCCCCAACAGTCCACGCAGCTGCTTGGAGGGGGTATCGCGAACTCTCGTGATGGTAGTTGCGGGTTCTGGCAAGCCAGGGTAAAGGATTTTTTGGATAAATGGATAAGGGAGGACCAGGGCCCCATACCAGGTACAGGGGTCAACCTGGGATAAGATTAAAAAGGAAATGGAGGAAGTGTTAGGGGACCCAGAGGTATGGGGGGTGGCTGAGGAGCCCACCCTCCTTGGTTTATGGGTAGGGGAAGAAGGTCCCTGCCCATGGGGACTGAATGCCTCCCAGGGAAAGGAGGCACTTCAGTCTGCTTGAGAGGTTTGAAGTAAGGGCAGCATTATGGGAAGCTGCCAGGAATCTTTCAAGTTTGGTGCTGCTTCAGCAAGGGCTGCTGAAGGGTTGTAAATTAGTTAGGGGTAGTGAAAGATGATTTGGCACAAAAGGGTTTAAGGTCAAAAGCAGAGTTAACAGACCACCTTTAGAGACTGGAGCTGGGACTTGGTCCTCGGGGAGTGGAGGAAAAAAAGTTTCAAAGTGCAACCTGCCTTTCCACACTCTTTTGTTTTTCTGAAGTTTTAATGGAGGGTACTTTGGATACGTATGTGAGATGTCAAGAAGGAAGTTTTTGTTTAATGATAAAACCCAGGTATATAAATGTCACTGTATGTGCAACTCTGTGCAGTCACATTGGATGGAAGCTTGGTCATTAAATTATCCAAGGGGGTCAGGTAGAGTGGCTACTATCACCACTACGCTTCTGTCCCCAGAAGCCTTTATAGCTATTCTGAGGGAAAATGGGCCCTTTTCCCACAGAAATGGTCTATAAGGGACTGCTGCAGGCAGCAGGCGGAGAGAGAATCTGAGCAAAATTATTTGACTATTGGGTAATGTAATCAAAATCACTAAAGGATGGAAGAGGTTTCTTTTGGAACTTAACTTGGCTGCCCCTGGTTGTGTCTAGTTGTACAAGATGGAAGTGTAATCGGGGTACAGTTGTGTAAAAAAGAGTAATCACAGTGCAAGGGATGTTAGGCAAAACAGAATTTTGTGTGTGTGTGTGTGTGTGTACAGTGCTAAAATCTGAAGGTGTGTCTCAGCTATTACCTGAGAATAAACTTAAAGCTTGGTACAGCAGAGAAACTATTGCAAACCTGGTCTGTTGTACGAGAGGGGAAACTGAGGTACACCATCTCATGAATTTCATAAATGACCAGTGAGTGAGGTAATTCACTAGCCTGACTATAGAACAAAATAAGGACAGTCTGGAGGTAATTCTTCTGTTTTTCCTGCAAGTAGCAAGGACATTTGTAAAAGAAAGTGGTATTATTATTAAGCAGTAATCTGTCCCCACCATGGGGAAGGAAATTGTTTCTTTTGTTTTTCAGACACTCTACAAGCAAGCTGGCACCAGTGGGAAAAATAACCCGGAATACCATGGATCTATGTTTTGTGTTGTCTGTCTGTGGTGTTTGTCTTGTTGCTAGCATTGTTGTGTTTTAATGAACAGAAAACCTCATGATGTGGGTGGGGGATGGCTTCCAAAGGCTGGCCTTGGGGGGGAAGATGTGTATGGGAATGCAAATTCTCAACTAGGAGGCCAGCACCTGTGTAATAGCTACCGTGGTACCTGGAAATGGAATGGCAACTAAGGTGGCCCCCACAAGCCCTATGGAAATAATGAAAAGGGGAGGAGCTCACTGGGAATCAATGGAGGGGTGTGTAAAATAGTGTAAATCAATAGAAGATGTTTGGATGTGCCCCTTTCCTATGACTATAGAGGAGCAGGATCAATGGCCTATGCAAGGGGTGGACAATTGGATGTACTGTGTATAAGGTGTTTTGCTGGGAATGTACATATTACTGGGGCCACAATTACACCAGCCCATAACCAAACTACACCCATCTACATGCTGCTATATGGACTTTGGTGCACAAATGGATCTGTGAATCTTATTGCTGTGAATAAGCCAGGGCTTACTGCCTGATTCCATACCAAGTGGTCAAGCTGGTTTGGACAATATCCCATTTCTCTGTGAACATTCAATGGACTTGTGATATGGACAAAAGCATACAAAACTTGCAGGAGCAGCTTGTTGCAACTGCCAGCAACTGGACACAAGATCGTGACCCCATCGAAGGAGGAGAGGCAGTGTTTTGGGGGGTCTCGGATGTTGGACCATACTGCAGTGGTCAGGACTCGGTGTTGTGGATTTTGTATTGTCAACTGTACTTGTGTTACGTTGCATAGGGAGATAACCTATTAGGAATGTAATAAGCCCTCCAAACCCTGCAGTGTACTAGACAACCCGGACCCAACCTTCTCAGGCCCACTCTAATGGGAAGTCTGGAACACTAATTGGAATAGGTGTGGTATGCCCGTATGAGAGAAGGTGCAGGGCACAATACTACACAAGGGGCAGTGGGACAAATGGAATATCGACACCTTCCACCTTGATGCCTGGCCCTATCAGGAAATGTGTCGCCATATGTCCTATGCTTTTCCAGGGATACCTGGGCAGGAGGATCCCAAAAGAAAAAAAAAAAAAAGGGGTGGAGTGTTAGGATATAGATATTCAGGCCTGTCTGTAAAGGCCTGTACTTTAAGAATTTAGGTGTATTCTTATCACTCGGCTAGTGACAGAGGTATAAAAGAAAGAAAGAATCAAAACCACTGTCTGCCAGTGTAAGGGCCTTCTCTTACTGTCACAGTTTGTGGCCCTGTGCTTAGGCTAAGGCCTTTGGCTAAGCAGCAGAGGCAGCCATAAGCTGGGAAGCGACCGGTCACCTCCTCACATCCCAAACTAGTCACATTGAAATAAGGTGCTATTGGGCTGTTAGGCACTATCAGGACAGGATTGTATTCCTATCACCTCCAGAGAAAGGGAAGTGCCTAGAAAATGTAAAAGGAAACTTACTTTGATAGCGTCCTGTCTGGCAAGAACTCACTTATCAATAGCTGGGATGTGAAATCCTCACTTCTGTATTGTTTTGTCATTATAGTTCCCACTTTGCTGTTGTTTGTCTGTATAATCTCTGTCTGGTTCTGTGATTGTTCCTGTCTGCTGTATAATTAATTTTGCTGGGTGCAAACTAATTAAGGTGGTGGGATATAATTGGGTACATAATCATGTTACAATATGTTAGGATTGGTTAGTTAAATTTCAGGAAAATGATTGGTTAAGGTATAGCTAAACAGAACTCAAGTTTTACTATATAATCTGTAGTCAATGAGGAAGTGAGTGGGTGTGGGTGGGAGGGTAGGTGGGGGAGGGAGATGGGAATAGGGGTAAGAAAATTGGAATCATGTTTTGCTAAAGGGGGAAATGGGACCAGGGAATGGGAGTAAGGAAGTTGGAATCATGTTTGGCTAAGGGTAGGAATGGGAACAGGGACACAGGTGTAAGGCTCTGTGGTGTCAGAGCTGGGAAGGAGGATACTAAGGAAGGAAACTGGAATCATGCTTGCTGGAAGTTCACCCCAATAAACATCGAATTGTTTGCACCTTTGGACTTCAGGTATTGTTGCTCTCTGTTCATGCGAGAAGGACCAGGGAAGTAAGTGAGTGAAGGATCATAGAATCATAGAATATCAGGGTTGGAAGGGACCCCAGAAGGTCATCTAGTCCAACCCCCTGCTCGAAGCAGGACCAATTCCCAGTTAAATCATCCCAGCCAGGGCTTTGTCAAGCCTGACCTTAAAAACCTCTAAGGAAGGAGATTCTACCACCTCCCTAGGTAACGCATTCCAGTGTTTCACCACCCTCTTAGTGAAAAAGTTTTTCCTAATATCCAATCTAAACCTCCCCCACTACAACTTGAGACCATTACTCCTCGTTCTGTCATCTGCTACCATTGAAAACAGTCTAGAGCCATCCTCTTTGGAACCCCCTTTCAGGTAGTTGAAAGCAGCTATCAAATCCCCCATCATTCTTCTCTTCTGCAGGCTAAACAATCCCAGCTCCCTCAGCCTTTCCTCATAAGTCATGTGTTCTAGACCCCTAATCATTTTTGTTGCCCTTCGCTGGACTCTCTCCAATTTATCCACATCCTTCTTGTAGTGTGGGGCCCAAAACTGGACACAGTACTCCAGATGAGGCCTCACCAGTGTCGAATAGAGGGGAACGATCACGTCCCTCGATCTGCTCGCTATGCCCCTACTTATACATCCCAAAATGCCATTGGCCTTCTTGGCAACAAGGGCACACTGCTGGCTCATATCCAGCTTCTCGTCCACTGTCACCCCTAGGTCCTTTTCTGCAGAACTTCTGCCTAGCCATTCGGTCCCTAGTCTGTAGCGGTGCATGGGATTCTTCCGTCCTAAGTGCAGGACTCTGCACTTATCCTTTTTGAACCTCATCAGATTTCTTTTGGCCCAATCCTCCAATTTGTCTAAGACCCTCTGTATCCTATTCCTCCCCTCCAGCATATCTACCACTCCTCCCAGTTTAGTATCATCCGCAAATTTGCTGAGAGTGCAATCCACACCATCCTCCAGATCATTTATGAAGATATTGAACAAAACCGGCCCCAGGACCGACCCTTGGGGCACTCCACTTGATACCGGCTGCCAACTAGACATGGAGCCATTGATCACTACCCGTTGAGCCCGACAATCTAGCCAGCTTTCTACCCACCTTATAGTGCATTCATCCAGCCCATACTTCCTTAACTTGCTGAGAAGAATACTGTGGAATAAGTCCCCTAACACTTACAGGTAAAGGAGAGATTTTATTCTTCCCTTATCTGAATGGTTATGATGAAGATTATTTTGCAGGCTACAAGAGGTCAAAGGGGGAAGGAGAAAGAGAGCAAAGAACAGGTTAACTCAGGAGCTAGAAAGCTCAGTCTGATGTTAAGATGCTGGCCCCAGTCCAAGGTCACGGTGCTAGAGGAAAAGTCTGAAGCTGCGTTTCTCTCTCAAGTTGCAGTGGGGGAGGTTTAGGTTGGATATTAGGAAAAACTTTTTCACTAGGAGGGTGGTGAAACACTGGAATGCGTTGCCTAGGGAGGTGGTGGAATCTCCTTCCTTAGAAGTTTTTAAGGTCAGGCTTGACAAAGCCCTGGCTGGGATGATTTAATTGGGGATTGGTCCTGCTTTTGAGCAGGGGGTTGGACTAGATGACCTCCTGAGGTCCCTTCCAACCCTGATATTCTATGATTCTATGATTCTCTCACCCAACCACAGCCAGCCATGAGATAAGAAAACGTGCACTGAACCAGGGCTGCAGAAATGGAAAACACTGGCGAGAGGGGGGAGCAGAGCTTCGTGTCCCTGGAGCCATTGTGTTTTGGGAAAGCAGAGAAGACCACAGAAAGCCGGTTTGGACTGGTACTAAGAGCACCAGGAACAGAGGTCGCAGAATGGAACACCCCCAAAGGAGCCCAGGATTTAAAACCCTCCTGAGAGCTGAAGCAATTAGGAGATTGGCAGAGGACCCTGGACGACCTGTGCTCACAGGACAGAACTCCCGTCCACCCTTCCCCCTCTTCTTCTTACGTTACACCGAGGCCTGGCCAGCCTTGGGTAGTGAGTGTGTGAGTATGAAATGGGTTAGGGCTTGGGGCACTAATGCTTTCTTCCTTCGTCTGAGTGTCATGGGGAACACCCACCACTCTCCACTGTTATTTTATTATTTTAGCAATAAAGCTTTGAAACTTAGACACTTGGTGTGTTCTGTCATCTCCTCCCCCAAGTGCCTCAGCCTGACCACTTGATGCCTCAGGCAGATTGGCAACAGAAAACTGTCACAACAGGAGTGTCTGACCCAGAGGGGAGCCCAGAGAGGGAAGTCCAGATGGAAGGTGAGCGGGGACCGGAGAGTCCGCCCACTTTTAATAGGGAGGCTCTTTCCCAGGAGGAGGGTGAAAAATCTGCATTTAAGATGCCAGACCCCTCTCCTGTGAATCAGGTTTTATGGAAAGACTGGGGGTCAGATCTTCTGGAGTGGAGCACACCCCGGCTAACCTTTTGGGAACAGAGAGTGGGGTATCCAAGGGGTTCTTACCAATCCAAAGCACTCCATTTGAAAGATTTTCTTGCTACGCTTGTATTCAGTTTTCTTAGACATAGACTTGCGCGTTCTATTTTATTTTGCTTGGTTATTCACTTTGTTCCATGTGTGGAATTAATTTTGGTTTGTGGACCAATATGGGGGTGATGTGTGGCAGGGGTGGGGCATGTGTCCTCCCCTTTAGCTTGTGCCCGCCCAGTGTGGGTTTGGAGTGTGGGAGGGGCCTCAGGGCTGGGGCAGAGGGTTCGGATGTGGGCATACAAAGACTTTGGCTGGAGTTGCTGTCTCTGGGGTGGGACTAGGGATGCGGATTTGAGGGAGCAGGAAGGGGCTCAGGGCTGGGGCAAAGGATTAGCAAGGAGAGGGATGCAGGCTCTGGGGGTAGGGCTGGGGTTGACAGACTTAGGGTGCAGGCTGCCCCGTGGTGCCCAATCTTTAGATTGTGTATTAATTATATTGGTTACTTAAGAATCCCCAGTTATCACTTTAAGGACTGATAGGTTCTTGTCCCAAAATCAGGCCCAGTAGTCTTTAAATTATTATATAGTTGAGCACCCTGATGTGCACAGTTACAACAACCACACTATAGGAACTTTTTTATATTTTATAACTTTGCTCTGTACCTCTGTACCTCGGCTTGCTTTTCTCCTCTGGTACGGACCACAAGGCAGTCTTTTTCAGGACATGGATGTCTGTCTTCTATAAAAATTCAAAATTTGATCTCAGAGACCTCTAGTTCAATAGATATACTACTGTGACACTCTCTAGTCCCAGAGCAACACCCTGGCACCCTCTGGATTCACCTCTGTTATATCATTGCAACAAATCTTGTACAAAATATGTCACGTGAGGTGTCAGTGGAGTATGGTGCTTTGCCAAATATGATTATCCTGTTTTTATACATGTCTCATTTTTGTATTTTAAGTCATTAATATTGACTATCTACTTGCATTTCAAATGTGTTTGCTCCTGTGGTAACTCCCACAAGGTAGTTTACACCCAGTCTAGCCAGCACATGCGAATGGACTATTCAAGTTGGTGGCCCCTCAGTGAATACAATGGTGCATGGAAGAAACTTATCCCCATCTGATGGACTCTCCTGTGGATGTTCTAGCCAGAATATGGATAACGGTCCCTACTAAGACACATCGAAGCATGAAAGGAAAAGTGACCAGCTCATGTAAAACTGGACTCCCTCTTGTGCCTGAACTTTCCCACTAACTGTACTGTGGGCTTTTGCTTGGAAAAATTAAGATCCATCCACAGGGCAGACACTATGAAAGACTAGGAGTACTTGTGGCACCTTAGAGACTAACCAATTTATTTGAGCATGAGCTTTCGTGAGCTACAGCTCACTTCATCGAATGCATTTCAGTGGAAAATACAGTGGGGAGATTTATATACATAGAGAACATGAAACAATGGGTGTTACCATACACACTGTAACCAGAGTGATCACTTAAGGTGAGCTATTACCAGCAGGAGAGTAGGCGGGGGGTGGGTGGGTGGGAAATCCTTTTGTCTTGATAATCAAGGTGGGCCATTTCCAGCAGTTGACAAGAATGTCTGAGGAACAGTGGGGGGTGGAGGGAGGGAATAAACATGGGGAAATAGTTTTACTTTGTGTAATGACCCATCCACTCCCAGTCTCTATTAAGGCCTAAGTTAATTGTATCCAGTTTGCAGATTAATTCCAATTCAGCAGCCTCTTGTTGGAGTCTCTTTTTGAAGTTTTTTTGTTGAAGAATTGCAACTTTTAGGTCTGTAATCAAGTGACCAAAGAGATTGAAGTGTTCTGCAGCTGGTTTTTGAATGTTATAATTCTTGACGTCTGATTTGTGTCCATTTATTCTTTTGTGTAGAGGCTGTCCAGTTTGGCCAATGTACATGGCAGAGGGGCACTGCTGGCCCATGATGGCATACATCACTTTGGTAGATGCGCAGGTGAACGAGCCTCTGATAGTGTGGCTGATGTGATTAGGCCCTGTGATGGTGTCCCCTGAATAGATATGTGGGCACAGTTGGCAACAGGCTTTGTTGCAAGGATAGGTTCCTGGGTTAGTGGTTCTGTTGTGTGGTATGTGGTTGCTGGTGAGTATTTGCTTCAGGTTGGGGGGCTGTCTGTAAGCAAGGACTGGCCTGTCTCCCAAGACTGTGACTGGGCAGATGGTCCCCAGCTGGAAAGGAGAAATCCCAGCCTGTGTATGGAAGATTGGGGAACTGTTGGTACCATTAGGGTGAGACATGGCTTGACTCAAATCCTGTCTACTTTATAGAACTCAGATTGTGATTTTTTTTATTTTTTGAGTGATCTACATTACTTATAAGCACTTAAAATCTACTTTTTGCAGTTAATAAATCTGGTTTATATTTTTTACCTAAAACACTCCATTGTTTGAAGTGAAAGGGAAATCTTCTCATGAAAAGGGGCTGGTGCATTGAGGGAGGGGCAGACTGGGTAATAAACAAGAGTATATATATATAAATTTTAAACCTAACCAATGTCCCTTATGTGACTTGCCACCAGATGTCAGAACATGTTAGTGGAGTGGATCTAATATTTATTTAATTTTCTCTCTTTTATATTAGAATTAGATACAGTGCTTCTGCCACAAATTTTGCTAAGTTATCTGCCAAAAAAAAATAGTTTTCAAGAGCCCAAGTAGCCCCGGGAATCCCGCTTACGGTGGGCACCCTGACCAAAATCTGAAACGACTCCCTTGCAGCTGGGGTTGGGTAAGGGAGGTGAAAATGATTCAGTATTTGATGGGGGTAGGGAGTAGAGGAGCAAGATATGATGGAAAGAGGAGGAGCAGGGACAGAGCCTTGCCAGAAGAGGTGGGGCTACAGCGTGGGGTTTTGGGGTCCATTACCACTAATTAGGAAGGTGGAAACCTAATGAGTTCTACATAGACCAATTCCCCACGTTCTCATGCTGACACTGCACACTAAGGTCAGGAAAAGGTTTAGGTCTCTTTGACTGTCCAGTCAGTGATTCAGGGAAGAGGGTGCAGCACTATGCACCAGCCACCTCTGCACGCAGCTCGGTCTGAGAGTCAGAACACCAGAGAGAACTTTAGGTCCCTTTACGAATGAAAGGCAGGAACAGCCTATCCCGGATCTGTTTGATGCTCACCCTGTAGATGGTGGGGTTCAGCATCGGGGGCACCAGGAGGTACATGTTAGCAATGAGAATGTGGAAGTGCAGGGGGACAATCTGGCCAAACCGGTGCGTGAGGACAGAGAAGAAAGATGGGATGAAAAAGACTAAGAAGACAAAGAGGTGGGAGCCACAGGTCCTAAAAGCCTTGAGCCGGGCATCCTTTGTTAGGAGACTGAAGATGGCCCTGAGGATCTGGATATAGGACACGGCCATAAAAAACACATCCACACCACTTATCAAGAATGCCAAAAAGAGGCCGTAGTAACTACTGACGCGGATGTCAGCTCAGGCCAGCTTCACCACAGCTATGCCTTCACAGTATGTCTGCGGGATGATGTTGGTTCTGCAATATGGCCACCAACTCTCCAGGATGGGATTGGGCATTAGGAGCATGCTGCTGCGCAGCACCATGGCCAGGCCGATCTTGGCCACCACAGCGTTTGTCAGGATGGTGGAATGTCTCAGGGGATCACAGATGGCCACGTAGCGATCAAAAGCCAAGGCCACAGGATCCCAGATGCCATTGCTGAGAAGCTGTGAGTGAAGTACATCTGGGTGAGGCAGGCACTGAAATCGATCTCCCTGGAATTGAACCAAAAGATGCTCAGTGTTTTGGGCATGGTGGACGTAGACAGTAATAGGTCAGTGATGGCCAGCATGCAGAGGAAATAGTACATGGGCTCATGGAGGCTCGGCTCCATCATCACAATGAACAGTATAGTCAAGTTCCCCAAGATGGCTATGGCATAAATGGTGCAGAAGGGGATGGAGATCGAGACATGACCTGCCTCCAGGCCAGGAATACCCAGCAGGATGAAGGTGGAGGGGTTGGTGAAGTCGGTTGTGTTGGAATCTGACATGGAGTAGGGGAGAAGGTGTCCAACTCTGAGGCAGAACGGTGTCTCCTGCTTGTACCGTACGTTCCCCTGACTTCCTGTATGTGCCCAGGCACTAGGGTAATTCCTGGATGAAGAGACAATGTGAATATGAGACACTACATGCACTACTGGGGGCTGTTTTCGTGCGTGAAGCAGATTGGGTGCTCTTCTTCACACACTGAAAAATATTATTTTCATTATTCAGAGAAATGAATTTTGAAGAACTGACCCAGATACTGCCCATTCCATATTTCATGGTGCTCCATGTGTCAATATTTCCTTCACATCATGGTGTGGGAAACCTTCATAGGCACCAGCAGGAAACACGAGCCAGGCTAGATAGCCATTCTAGTGGGTCGTTACCCATATACCCGGTTACTCAAAACATGAAAGTGCAAAAACCACCAAACCTTTCCCAAAATGTAGACCAGGGAAAACATCCCAATTAGAACACACCACAGGGAAAATCCCTCGGTGTCATTGACAAACACCTGCTCAGTCGCAGAAGTGGCCCAAACAAAGACAATGTTCAGATGCCTAAGGAATGGCATAGAGAATAACCTGCTCTGCACATGTGCTCAGTTTGGTCACCCAGTCTCTATAAGTACATAGCAGTTAGAAAGGAGGTTTCCCAGACAGGCTGAGAATGGGGGAGGCTGCCAGAGGTGGACAGACTGAAAAGTCTGGAACTCTTTAGTTTAGAAGAGAGACTAAGAAGGGGTCAGATGATAGAGGAGAACAAGATTAAAGATTGCAGCTAATTACATTCCAATGGAGAAACAGAGAACAGTTCCCACACAGTAATCTCTCAAGATACTTAGTGCTGCAGAGGAGCTAATTCCCCAGAGCTGATGGAAATTATGAGAAAAAACTGATTGGGAGCAAAACTTTAGACAGAAAAATGGCAGTGAAAACCGGGAATCTGTTAAGAAGAGTTTATTAAATAGCTAAAAAGACACCTTTCTACAGTCAAGAAAGTGAACAGCTTTGGTTAAAAACCCAGTTCAGTGACAAAATCAAGTCGGCAATTGGTTGGGTGTGGGGTGGGGGAAGCAATATATAACAAATGGGAAAAAGGAAAAAACAGATAGCAATCAATATCAATCGGAAGTTATGAACATTGATAAGGAACATTAGAGACATTGGTAGAAATAGTTTTGTTCTGCATTAGGAAAGAACCCAGGCCTGACCAACAGAGTAGATCACTGTATTATGCAACGCAAGGACCCTGAAAAGGATTTAGAGGTCACGGTGAACAACCATCTCACCGTGAGCTCCAAGTGTGATGCTGTGGCCAAAAGGACTGATGTGATCCTGGGATGTATAAATGGGGGAGTGGTGAACTGAAGCGATGGAAAGATTGTACCTCTGCATGTGGCCTGGATGAAACTGACTGCGTCCAGCTGTGGGGTCCACATCTCAAAAAGGAGACTGAAAAATCAGGAGGGTGCAGAAAAGAGCCAAAAAAAGGATTGGAGGCTGCAGAAAATGCCAGATAGTGAGAGACTTAAAGAGCTTCATCTATTTATCTGATCAAAAGGATGGTCAGACGGAGACTCTCATGGGGAGAAATCCATGGGTAAGAATGGGCTCTCTACTACAGCGGAGAAGAACAGAGGAAAGCCCAGCTGGCTCTGTGGATATGGAGAAAGCAGTGGACATGATTTATCTTGACTTTAGCAAAGCTTTTGATATGGTCTCTAACACTATTCTTGCCAGCAAGTTAAAAAAGTATGGATTGGATGAATGGACTATAAGGTGGATAGAAAGCTGGCTAAATTGTCATGCTCAATGGACAGTGAAAAAAAGGGTTGACGTCTAGTTGGCAACCGGTGTCAAGCACAGTGCACCAGAGATCAGTCCGGGGGGTGGTTTTGTTCAACGTCTTCATTAATGATCTGAAGGATGGCGTGGATTACCCCCTTAGCAAATTTGCAGATGACACTAAACTGTGGGGAGAGGTAGATACACTGGAGGGTCGGGATAGGGTCCAGAGTGACCTAGACAAATTGGAGGATTGGGCTTGTCATAAATATAAAGGGAAGGGTAAACCCCTTTAAAATCCCTCCTGGCCAGAGGAAAAATCCTCTCACCTGTAAAGGGTTAAGAAGCTAAAGGTAAACTTACTGGCACCTGACCAAAATGACCAATGAGGAGACAAGATACTTTCAAAAGCTGGGAGGAGGGAGAAAAACAAAGGGTCTCTGTCAGTATGATGCTTTTGCCGGGGACAGAACAGGAATGGAGTCTTAGAATTTAGTAAGTAATCTAGCTAGGTATGTGTTAGATTATGATTTCTTTAAATGGCTGAGAAAAGAACTGTGCTGAATAGAATGACTATTCCTGTCTGTGTGTCTTTTTTGTAACTTAAGGTTTTGTCTAGAGGGGTTCTCTATGTTTTGAATCTAATTACCCTGTAAGGTATCTACTATCCTGATTTTACAGAGGTGATTCCTTTTCTTCTATTAAAAGTCTTCTTGTAAGAAAACTGAATGCTTTTTCATTCTTCTAAGATCCAAGGTTTTGGATCTGTGGACACCTATGCAAATTGGTGAGGATTTTTACCAAACCTTCCCCAGGAAGTGGGGTGCAAGGGTTGGGAGGATTTTGGGGGGAAAGAAGTCTCCAAACCACGTTTCCCAGTAAACCCAGATAAAGTTTGGTGGTGGCAATGGAAATCCAAGGGTAAAATAATTTTGTACCTTGGGGAAGTTTTAACCTAAGCTGGAAAAAGTAAGTTTAGGAGGTTTTCATGCAGGCCCCCATGTCTGTAACCTAGAGTTCAGAGTGGGAAAGGAACGTTGAGAGGGCTAAAAGAAATCTGATGAGGTTTAACAAGGACAAGGGCAGACTCCTGCACTTAGGAAGGAAGAATCCCATGCACTGCTCCAGATTAGAGACTTAGTGGCTAGGCAGCAGTTCTGCAGAAAAGGACCTGGGGATTACAGTGGACGAGAAGCTGGATATGAGTCAGCAGTGTGCCCTTGTTGCCAAGAAGGCCAATGGCATATTGGGCTGTATTAGTAGGGGCATTGCCAGCAGATCGAGGGAAGTGATTATTCCCCTCTATTCAGCACTGGTGAGACCACATCTGGAGTACTGCATCCAGTTTTGGGTCCCCCACTACAGAAAGAATGTGGACAAATTGGAAAGGGTCCAGCGCAGAGGAACAAAAATTATAAGGGGGCTGGGGCACATGACTTATTAGGAGAGGCTGAGGGAACTGGGATTGTTTAGTCTGCAGAAGAGAGGAGTGAGGGGGGATTTGATAGCAGCTTTCAACTACCTGAAAGGGGGTTCCAAAGAGGATGGAGCTTGGCTGTTCTCAGTGGTAGCAGATGACAGAACGAGGAGTAATGGTCTCAAGTTGCAGTGGGGGACGTCTAGGTTGGATATTAGGAAAGACTATTTGACTAGGAGGGTGGTGAAACACTGGAATGCGTTACCTAGGGAGGTGGTGGAATTTCCTTCCTTAGAGGTTTTCAAGGCCCAGCTTCACAAAGCCCTGGCTGGGATGATTTAGTTGGGGATGGGTCCGGCTTTGAGCAGGGGGTTGGACTAGTTCACCTCCTGAGACTGTTCGAAGCCTAATCTTCCATGATTCTATCGTTCTACCAGAGAGGGCAGGAAAAGAGTCAATGGCTTCCAATGCCAGCATAGCAGGTTTAGATGAAATTTCAGGAAAACCTTTCTAACTGCCCGAACAGAAGGACAGTGGAGCAGAAGCCTCGGGAGTTTGTGGAAGCTCCTTTGTTGGAGGTTTTCCAAAGAAGGCTGGATAGTTATCTGTCTTGAATGGTTTAGACGCAACAAATCCTGCATCTTGGCAGGGGGTTAAACTTGTGGTCCCTTCTCAGCCTGTGCCTCTATGATTCAATGGTGGAAAATCCTAGTCTACCGCAGATCTTAGTCTCACACAACTCATTGGGCTCAATACTGGGGTAACTAGGGGAAATTCAATGCCCTGTGTTATACAGTTTGTCAGATGGGATGATCTAATCATCCCCTCTGAGTCTGATCCCTATAAACTTATCGATAAAGAAAGTCAATCAGGCATTTATGTTCCAGTGAGGAGCCCTAGCACCTCCGTGCTTTCCAGCCGATAAAAGTCAGGTAAGAGGAGGAGGTGACAGTCTCTGTGTATTAAAACTCAGCTGGCTCCGAAGGTCTTTACTCAGGTCTTTCTCCAAGGGGAACTTTGCCTCCGCGCAGCCTCAGAATCTGGTTTGTATTGAACATCTACTAACACCTTTCATCGTGAAGGATCCCCTGGGCCACTGAAATGCAGCCACCTCAGGGCTGGAGGCCATCAGCCAGGGAGGGCGGGGGTGCACAGCAAGGAGAGACATTTTGGCCAGTGATACTGGACTGAACTCATCCCCTGTGGCAAGGGCCCTGGGATGCTTCATGCTTGTGTAGTGCGGAAAGAACAACAAACCTATTTTCTCTTCATGCCCACCTTGTAGTGGGTGTGTCGAGCAGCAAGAGATGGTACCTGTGAATCTTGAGACGGAAGTGTCTTCCCTGGGAATCTCCCTCAGGTAGCCGTGCCCCACACCTCTCTCACCCCAGCATCTGCAGAAGCATCCCACGCCGAGAGCCAACACAGGGCTGAGCACCGTCTATAACATAGCTCTGTGCAATCCCAATGGGGAACACTCAGCCCCCGGGGAAAAGCGACATCTGGATGTAAACAACTGAAGACCTGATACATTCTAGCCAATATCTCTGTTTCCATGTCTCCACTTCTGTGCTATTAAACCAGCTTGAGGAGTAAACAGTCATTAAAGTCCCTTTCCAAAGGGAGATGAGAACTCTTGGGCTCTCTGCTGAGTGAGACAGGAATTGGCTGCTCTGTGTATTTGTATATATTTAACAATTATAGATGATTAGTAATAAATGAGGGATAGTGCGTAGATTTCCATAGGGTCTGATACCCTGTAAATACCCAAGATGGATGGGTAGATAGTAGACAGACAAATCTGGAGACAGATCATAGAATCATAGAATCAGAGAAGATCAGGGTTGGAAGGGATCTCAGGACGTCATCTAGTCCAACCCTCTGCTCAAAAGCAGGACCAATCCCCAATTAAATCATCCCAGCCAGGGCTTTGTCAAGCCTGACCTTAAAAACTTCTAAGGAAGGAAATTCCACCACCTCCCTAGGCAACACATTCCAGTGTTTCACCACCCTCATAGTGAAAAAGTTTTTCACTAGTTTTTCACTACTAGTTTTTCACAATTTTCATAGTGAAAAAGTGGTGTTCTCGTCCATCCTCCCCGTGGAAGGAAAAGGCCTAGGTAGGGAGCGTCGAATCGTGGAAGTCAACGAATGGCTACATAGGTGGTGTCGGAGAGAAGGCTTTGGATTCTTCGACCATGGGATGGTGTTCCAAGAAGGAGTGCTAGGCAGAGACGGGCTCCACTTAACGAAGAGAGGGAAGAGCATCTTCGCGAGCAGGCTGGCTAACCTAGTGAGGAGGGCTTTAAACTAGGTTCACCGGGGGAAGGAGACCAAAGCCCTGAGGTAAGTGGGAAAGCGGGATACCGGGAGGAAGCACAGGCAGGAATGTCTGTGAGGGGAGGGCTCCTGCCTCATACTGTGAATGAGGGGCGATCAACAGGTTATCTCAAGTGCTTATATACAAATGCACAAAGCCTTGGAAACAAGCAGGGAGAACTGGAGGTCCTGGTGATGTCAAGGAACTATGACGTGATTGGAATAACAGAGACTTGGTGGGATAACTCACATGACTGGAGTACTGTCATGGATGGTTATAAACTGTTCAGGAAGGACAGGCAGGGCAGAAAAGGTGGGGGAGTAGCACTGTATGTAAGGGAGCAGTATGACTGCTCAGAGCTCCGGTACGAAACTGCAGAAAGACCTGAGTGTCTCTGGATTAAGTTTAGAAGTGTGTGCAACAAGAGTGATGTAGTGGTGGGAGTCTGCTATAGACCACCGGACCAGGGGGATGAGGTAGATGAGGCTTTCTTCCGGCAGCTCACGGAAGCTACTGGATCGCATGCCCTGATTCTCATGGGTGACTTTAATTTTCCTGATATCTGCTGGGAAAGCAATACAGCGGTGCATAGACAATCCAGGAAGTTTTTGGAAAGCGTAGGGGACAATTTCCTGGCGCAAGTGCTCGAGGAGCCAACTAGGGGGGGCGCTTTTCTTGACCTGCTGCTCACAAACCGGGTAGAATTAGTGGGGGAAGCAAAAGTGGATGGGAATCTGGGGGGCAGTGACCATGAGTTGGTTGAGTTCAGGATCCTGACACAGGGAAGAAAGGTAAGCAGCACGATACGGACCCTGGACTTCAGGAAAGCAGACTTCGACTCCCTCAGGGAACGGATGGCCAGGATCCCCTGGGGGACTAACTTGAAGGGGAAAGGAGTCCAGGAGAGCTGGCTGTATTTCAAGGAATCCCTGTTGAGGTTACAGGGACAAACCATCCCGATGAGTCGAAAGAATAGTAAATATGGCAGGCGACCAGCTTGGCTTAATGGTGAAATCTTAGCGGATCTTAAACATAAAAAAGAAGCTTACAAGAAGTGGAAGGTTGGACATATGACCAGGGAAGAGTATAAAAATATTGCTCGGGCATGTAGGAATGTTATCAGGAGGGCCAAAACGCACCTGGAGCTGCAGCTAGCCAGAGATGTCAAGAGTAACAAGAAGGGTTTCTTCAGGTATGTTGGCAACAAGAAGAAAGCCAAGGAATGTGTGGGCCCCTTACTGAATGAGGGAGGCAAACTAGTGACAGAGGATGTGGAAAAAGCTAATGTACTCAATGCTTTTTTTGCCTCTGTTTTCACTAACAAGGTCAGCTCCCAGACTGCTACGCTGGGCATCACAAAATGGGGAAGAGATGGCCAGCCCTCTGTGGAGATAGAGGTGGTTAGGGACTTTTTAGAAAAGCTGGACGTGCACAAGTCCATGGGGCCGGACGAGTTGCATCCGAGAGTGCTGAAGGAACTGGCGGCTGTGATTGCAGAGCCATTGGCCATTATCTTTGAAAACTCGTGGCGAACCGGGGAAGTCCCGGATGACTGGAAAAAGGCTAATGTAGTGCCAATCTTTAAAAAAGGGAAGAAGGAGGATCCTGGGAACTACAGGCCAGTGAGCCTCACTTCAGTCCCTGGAAAAATCATGGAGCAGGTCCTCAAAGAATCAATCCTGAAGCACTTGCATGAGAGGAAAGTGATCAGGAACAGCCAGCATGGATTCACCAAGGGAAGGTCATGCCTGACTAATCTAATCGCCTTCTATGATGAGATTACTGGTTCTGTGGATGAAGGGAAAGCAGTGGATGTATTGTTTCTTGACTTTAGCAAAGCTTTTGACACGGTCTCCCACAGTATTCTTGTCAGCAAGTTAAGGAAGTATGGGCTGGATGAATGCACTACAAGGTGGGTAGAAAGCTGGCTAGATTGTCGGGCTCAACGGGTAGTGATCAATGGCTCCATGTCTAGTTGGCAGCCGGTATCAAGTGGTGTGCCCCAAGGGTCGGTCCTGGGGCCGGTTTTGTTCAATATCTTCATAAATGATCTGGAGGATCGTGTGGATTGCACTCTCAGCAAATTTGCGGATGATACTAAACTGGGAGGAGTGGTAGATACGCTGGAGGGGAGGGATAGGATACAGAGGGACCTAGACAAATTGGAGGATTGGGCCAAAAGAAATCTGATGAGGTTCAATAAGGATAAGTGCAGGGTCCTGCACTTAGGACGGAAGAACCCAATGCACAGCTACAGACTAGGGACCGAATGGCTAGGCAGCAGTTCTGCGGAAAAGGACCTAGGGGTGACAGTGGACGAGAAGCTGGATATGAGTCAGCAGTGTGCCCTTGTTGCCAAGAAGGCCAATGGCATTTTGGGATGTATAAGTAGGGGCATAGCGAGCAGATCGAGGGACGTGATCGTTCCCCTCTATTCGACATTGGTGAGGCCTCATCTGGAGTACTGTGTCCAGTTTTGGGCCCCACACTTCAAGAAGGATGTGGATAAATTGGAGAGAGTCCAGCGAAGGGCAACAAAAATGATTAGGGGTCTGGAACATATGAGTTATGAGGAGAGGCTGAGGGAGCTGGGATTGTTTAGCCTGCAGAAGAGAAGAATGAGGGGGGATTTGATAGCTGTTTTCAACTACCTGAAAGGGGGTTCCAAAGAGGATGGCTCTAGACTGTTCTCAATGGTATCAGATGACAGAACGAGGAGTAATGGTCTCAAGCTGCAGTCGGGGAAGGTTTAGATTGGATATTAGGAAAAACTTTTTCACTATGAGGGTGGTGAAACACTGGAATGCGTTACCTAGGGAGGTGGTAGAATCTCCTTCCTTAGAGGTTTTTAAGGTCAGGCTTGACAAAGCCCTGGCTGGGATGATTTAACTGGGAATTGGTCCTGCTTTGAGCAGGGGGTTGGACTAGATGACCTTCTGGGGTCCCTTCCAACCCTGATATTCTATGATTCTATGATTCTATGATTCTAATATCCAACCTAAACCTCCCCCACTGCAACTTGAGACCATTACTCCTTGTCCTGTCCTCTTCTACCAATGAGAATAGTCTAGAACCATCCTCTCTGGAACCACCTCTCAGGTAGTTGAAAGCAGCTATCAAATCCCCCCTCATTCTTCTCTTCTGCAGACTAAACAATCCCAGTTCCCTCAGCCTCTCCTCAGAAGTCATGTGTTCTAGACCCCTAATCATTTTTGTTGCCCTTCGCTGGACTCTCTCCAATTTATCCACATCCTTCTTGTAGTGTGGGGCCCAAAACTGGACACAGTACTCCAGATGAGGCCTCACCAATGTCGAATAGAGGGGTATGATCACGTCCCTCGATCTGCTCGCTATGCCCCTACTCATACATCCCAGAATGCCATTGGCCTTCTTGGCAACAAGGGCACACTGCTGACTCATATCCAGCTTCTCGTCCACTGTCACCCCTAGGTCCTTTTCCGCAGAACTGCTGCCTAACCATTCGGTCCCTAGTCTGTAGCTGTGCATTGGGTTCTTTCGTCCTAAGTGCAGGACCCTGCACTTATCCTTATTGAACCTCATCAGATTTCTTTTGGCCCAATCCTCCAATTTGTCTAGGTCCTGTATCCTATCCCTGCCCTCCAGCGTATCTACCACTCCTCCCAGTTTAGTATCATCCGCAAATTTGCTGAGAGTGCAATCCACACGATCCTCCAGATCATTTATGAAGATATTGAACAAAACCGGCCCCAGGACCGACCCCTGGGGCACTCCACTTGACACCGGCTGCCAACTCAACATTGAGCCATTGATCACTAAACATTGAGCCCAACAATCTAGCCAGCTTTCTAACCACCTTATCGTCCATTCATCCTATGGTGAAGCAAAGAGATTCTTTTTCCCAAGAGTCAGGCAGGCACAGACAATACGAAAGGGGGGTTATTCACGGTACCAGGAAGACTGCTAAACAGCTTCCAAGGTGTGGGGTTACAGTGACCAATTATATACCTTTCTTTTATCACTTCATTTGCATTTATCTTGTTCTTACAGAGACAAACATTGTTTCAGAGACAGAGAACGCACTTAACATGACAGTGACAGGAACAGAACATAGGCATCAAACTGTTTTGATTCCATCAATTATTTGTGACTACCTTGTGGTGAAGGGGTGGGGTGGAGGTGAGTGTTTACAGATATCCAGAGGACTGTGAAGGGAGGGTTTGTTCTGTTCTGGAGTTATTGGATAGACATTTGACCATATAAGTTTATCAAGGGAGGGTGGTGAAGCACTGGAATGGGTTCCCTAGGGAGGTGGTGGAATCTTCTTCCTGAGAGGTTTTTAAGGTCAGGTTTGACAAAACCCGGGCTGGGATGATTTAGTTGGGGTTTGGTCCTGCTTTGAGCAGGGTGTTGGACTAGATGACCTCCTGAGGTCCTTTCCAACCCTGATATTCTATGATTTTATGATCAAGTGTTTACAGTTGTCAGTCCTTGGGCTTCCGGTGTTTCTGCTTCTTAGTTACGTGGGTTTCTGTCTCACTGCTAACTTAATATTAACTCTTGCCTAAGAGTTCCGTAGGATAAACCTGTGTTAGTATGTCTAAGGGTTTGGTTGATTTGGCCTTTGAGCCAAGAATTGTATGACCTTTTAGAGTTTAGATTAAGTGGATTTAGTATAGAATTGGTGCTTCCAAAGAATCCTCCAGTATCACTTAAAAAGCTTATTTTTTGTCCTTTGGCTGTGCGGGCCCGAATAGCATACTGATGCAATTAGAAACTGTAGCTCGCCCTGAAGCCATTTCAGGGAGCTGGGGTGGTCTGAGCATACATTTTCAAGGGTGCCGAAAAATTGGACAAATCGTATTTATCCTTATCATGCAAAAGTGCTTTGTGGGGGCCTACTTGAATAATGCCATCTGGTTGGGTAGGGGACAGTGCCGGACAGATAGAAGGCAGGAAGTATCCACAAGTGGTCAGGTTATAACATCGTATATCAGTACAATGAAAACGTTTAACTGGGTGTACACAGTGTTCCTGACAATAGTGTCCCTCCATCCCAGTTTCCCACAGCAGAGGAGGAACATCCATCCATCATGCATCTACAAACACTATTAGGTTAATGAAAACTGCTCACACCTATACTCTCCCAACCCATTAGTGGCCTCATAAATGTTGTGACTGTCAACTGACCCATCCAAGGCCCTGGAAATAGAATGGTTCGTTTGTTCTAGGGGGGTATCCTTAAATTGACCTGTCCTTTTGTCCTTTTGCCAACATTCTGTGATCTTGCATCCCAAAAATGGGGGTCCTATATGTGTGTGCCCACATCCCCTGAAGCTAAATACCCGGTGTAATGATGCTGGTTCTGGCGGGACCCAACTGAGAGTGCCAATTCAGGAGAAATTGCTTCAAGCAGGGAAGTTACAGCCCAAGGCTGGGGTATCTATGCACACCAAGGCAAACCCAACCAGCCAAACAGAGAAGACTCTGGTTTTACCCCACTGGCTAACTACAAGTCACACAAGCAATTCCCTTAGACACTCCAATTTCCCAGTATCACCACCAGTGCCGCTCGTTATGGGGACAGATGGTTATGAAAACCAAATACCCCAGTAAAAGAACAAAGGTTCTCTCGATCCCAAAGGATCAAGCCCCAGACCCAGGTCAATATACAAATCAGATCTTACCCACAAATCACACTGTTGCCAATCCTTTCGAATCTAAAATGTAAAGGTTTAGTCATAAAAGGAAAAGGATAGAGATGAGAGCTAGAATGGGTTACATGGAATCAATGACATACAGTAACGGCTAAGTTCTTGGCTCAGGCTCGCAGCAGTGATGGAATAAACGGCAGGTTCAAATCCCGTCCCTGGAGAACATCCACAGCTGGGATGGGTCTTTCAGTCCTTGCTTCAGGGCTTCAGGGTAGCAAAGTCCCTCCAGAGGTAGGAAGCAGGACTGAAGACCAAATGGAGGAGCTGCAGCAGCTTTTTATAGTCTCTTGCCATGTGGTCTCTGCTGTCTGTGTCCCAAGGACAAGCTGCCCATCCCATGGCCTGGAAACACCTCAGAGTTCTGTCCTTAGGCATGTCCCTGCACACCTGGCTGAGTCCCCAGGTGTGTCTGCCTTCTCTCAGTGGGTCAGTGGTGTAGCTAATGGTCCTTAATGGGCCATTCAGCAGGCTAGGCAGAGCTGACACCAACTTGTCTGGAGTGTTCCCCAGAAGCGTAGCACAAGTTTGAAATACAGACAGTATAGAGCCAATATTCATAACTTCAACTACAAAACTGATACATGCAAACAGACAGCATAATCATAACCAGCAAACCATAATCTTGTCTTAGACACCTCAGTTGAACCCCTTTATATAAGATTTGGTGCCACTACAGGACTTTGATAGCAACAATGATCTATACAGTCCCAGATTATGTCAATAACGTCACACCTGTCTAGTCTGTTCAGCAACTACTTGATGAAGGAATCCATCAGCTATCGCATCTAGGAACATCTGAGCCCTATTATTATTACTAGCACTTGTCCTCCAGTCTAAATCTGGGAAGTTAAAGTCTCCCATGATCACACAGTTCCCATTAGTATTTACTTCATTAAAACATTAAAGAGGGCTCTGTCCATATCCAAATTAGATCCTGGTGGTCTATAGCACACCCCAAGCACTATCACAGGGGAGGATCTAGTAGTTTTCTTCCCCAATATGATTTTTGCCCAGACGGACTTTGTCTTATCCATTCCATCGCTTCTTATTTCTTTACATTCTACCTCATCATTGATAGACAATGCTACTCCACCACCTTTACTTTTATTTCGGTCTTTCCTAAACCTTCATGTAGTCCAGTCCTGACTACTATTCCACCATGTTTCTGTTATCCCTAGAATATCTGGTTTCACTTCCTGCACCAGTAGCTCTAGATCCTCCATTTTGTTACCTAGGCTCCTCGCATTGGTGTACAAACATCTTAATTTTTGCTGTTTGGCCTCGCTCACATTCTTTACCCGATTAGGCACGGACATTCTGCAGCCAGTATGACCTATTAGGCTGGTATCCACACTGCCCTTCCTCCTTATGTCCTTTCTCCTACCCACGGTTGTATCCTTCCTTACTTTGTTTTCTTCCCTCTCAATGCTAAAATCCAGTGTGGAGATTACCTAGATGTTAGGATATAGATATTCAGGCCTGCATGTAAAGGCCTGTACTTTAAGAATGTAGGTGTATGTTTTTCATTTAGCTAGTAATAGAGGTACACAAGAAAGAATCTGTGTAAGGGCCTTCTCTCACTTTGACAGTCTGAGGCCCTGTTCTTAGGCCAATGCCTTTGGCTAAGCAGCAGAGGCAGCCATAAGCTGGGAGGCGACCGGTCACCTCCTCTCATTCCTACCTAGTCAATCTGGGGCTGTTAGGAAGGGGATCCGATCTATCACCTCCAGAGAAAGGGAAGAGCCTAGAAGATGTAAAAGGACATTTAGGTTGATCGTTTTCTGTCTGGTAAGAACTCACTTATCAATAGACACAGCTGGGAAACACTTATGTTTTTATAGATGTCGTTGTGTCACTTCTGTATTGTTTTGTCATCATAGTTCGCACTCTGCTATTGTTTATTGGCATGGTCTCTGTCTCGTTCTGTGATTGTTCCTGTCTGCTGTATAATTAATTTTGCTGGGTGTAAACTAATTAAGGTGGTGGGATATAATTGGTTAGCTAATCATGTTACACTATGTTAGGATTGGTTAGGTAAATTTCAGTAGAATGATTGGTGAAGGTATAGCTAAGAATATTACTATATAAATTAGGGGCAAACAGGAAGTAAGTTGGGATTCAAAAATAAGGAAAAAGGAACTTGTATTTAAGCTTCCTGGAAGTTCACCCCAATAAACATCGAATTGTTTGCACCTTCGGACTTCGGGTATTGTTGCTCTCTGTTCATGCGAGAAGGACCAGGGAAGTGGGAGGGTGAAGGAATAAGCTCTCTAACATTTTGCATAATGATAGGTTTCAGAGTAACAGCCATCTTAGTCTGTATTCGCAAAAAGAAAAGGAGGGCTTGTGGCACCTTGGAGACTAACCAATTTATTTGAGCATCCGATGAAGTGAGCTGTAGCTCACGAAAGCTTATGCTCAAATAAATTGGGTAGTCTCTAAGGTGCCACAAGTACTCCTTTTCTTCTCTCTAACACTGGACATCTCCCAGCCATCTCCCCCAATTTCCTAGTTTAAAGCTCTCTTAATCAGTTGTGCCAGCTTCCATCCCAGAAGTCTATTTCCTTCCCTAGTCAGATGAAGTCTATCGCGAGAGAACTGTCCTCTGTCCATGAATGCCTCCAAGTGGCCATACATCCCAAAGCCCTCCTTATAGCACCACTGTCTAAGCCATCTGTTGATAGTTATAATCTTGACACACCTTTGTTGCCCTTCTCTAGGAACAGGTAGAATCCCACTGAAGATCACCTGAGCCTCGATTTCCTTAAGCGTCTTCCCCAGCCTAGCATAGTCTCCCTTAATATTTTCTAGCGAGAATCTAGGCGTATCATTTGTTCCCACATGAAGGATAATCAGTGGATTCTTTCTTGCTCCCTTTAGGATCCTTTTCAACCTCAGGTCCACATCCCGTATCTTAGCACCTGGATGACAGCACACCCTTCTATTCTCTGGATCAGCTCTGGTTACAGACCTGTTTATTCTTGTCAGTAAGGAGTCCCCGATCACTCTGTTTGGCTGGTTTACCTTCCATCCTGAGTTTACAGAGGTGATTCTTTATTTAAAAAAAAAGTAAAAGAATCACCTCGGTAAACTAAGAATGGAATGTAAAGTTACAGGGTAATAAAAGATTTAAACACAGAGGACCTTTCTCCAGGCTTAGCTTCAAAGTTACAGAAAACAAGAATAAAACTCCCTCTTAGCATAGGGAAAATTCACAAGCTAAAACAAAAGAGAATCCAACACCATGTTCGGCATGTCCCGAGGGTCTGTTTTCCAGAACCTGGAAGTGGGTGACAGGGGATGAATCACCTGATGATTGCCTGTTCTGTTCATCCCAACTGAGGCACGTGGTATAGGTCACTGTTGGAAACCAGGATACTGGGTCTGATGGACCCTTGGTCTCACTCAGTAGGGTGATTCTGATGTTCTTCTATAGACCCAAGATATATCTGTCCCCCACTGTAACACCCTAATTTCACTAATGCCAACTTGCACACTGTAAATAAACACCCCGACTTTCTAAATAAGCCAAAAATCAAGCTAATCCCATCTCAAAACAAGGCCATAACAAGCCAATCCATAAAAGTCTCCAATACTATGTGACTAGAGCCCCCCGGCATGCAGTCTGGGACTGTGGTGGGCCCGCTGTGCACCCCTGAAATCTCTCCTCCCTTGCTCCTGCTTGCCCCTCCCTTCCCCAAGATGCCAGCACATGTTAGTACCAGAGCTGAGTGGGTCTAATATTTATTTATTTTTCATTCTTTTATATAGGAATTAGATGCAGTGCTCCTGTGAGCTAATGGCTAAGTTATCTGCCAAACAGTTAGAGTTTCTGAGTGCCTAAATAGTCCCTTGTATCATGTTTAAAATTGTCACCCATATCAAAACCTTAAATGTCTCCCTTGCACCTGGGGAAGGGGGGAGGAGGGAGAAGGTCCAGCGATTGTCAAGGGGAGGGTAAGACAGGAGCAAGTGACAGGGACAGGGCCTTGAGTGGCAGAGGCAGAGCCAGGCAGGGCATTGGTAGAAGAGGAGTGGCAAAAGGGCCTTGGGGGTCTAGTAACAAACAATTAGAAAGGTGACAACTCAATGAGTTGTACACAGACCGATTCCCCAGTTTGTCACACACTGACCCTGCACAATAAGTTCAGGAAAGGGATTAATGTCTCTCAGTGGTGCCCAGTAGTGTTAGTGAAGAGGGCCCAGCACCATGTCACCAGCAAGCTCTGTTTGGAGCTGGGCCTGAAAGACAGAGGACCAGTGAAAACTTTAGGTCCCTTTACAAGTAAAGAGCTGGAGCAGCGTGTCCCGAATATGTTTGGTCCCCAACCCGTAGATGATGGGGTTTAACATGGGGGGCACCAGGAGGTAAATGTTGGCCATGAGAACATGGAAATGCAGGGGCACATTCTGGCCAAACCGGTGTGAGAGGATGGAAAAGAGAGCTGGGACGCTAAAGGCTAAGAAGACACAGAGGTGGGAGCTGCAGGTCCTAAAAGTCTTGAGCCTGGTGTCCTTTGTGGGGAGGCTGAAGATGGCCCTGAGGATCTGGGTATAGGACACGGTGATAAAAAACACATCCAGACCCATCACCAAGAATGTCACAGAGAGGCCGTAGTAACTACTGACATGGGTGTCAGCACAGGCCAGCTTCACCACGGCCATGCCGTCACAGTACGAGTGGGGGATGATGTTGGTTCTGCAATATGGCCACCGCCTCGCCAGGAAGGGAGTTGGCAGTACGACCATGCAGCCACGCAACACCACGGCCAGGCCAATCGTGGCCACCACAGGGTTTGTCAGGATGGTGGAATGTCTCAGGGGATGGCAGATGGCCACATAGCGATCAAACGCCATGGCCACGATGATCCCAGATGCCATCACTGAGAAGCACTGAATGAAGTACATCTGGGTGAGGCAGGCACTGAAATCGATCTCCCTGGAATTGAACCAGAAGATGCTCAGTGTTTTGGGCAGGGTGGACGTGGACACAACCAGGTCGGTGACGGCCAGCATGCAGAGGAAATAGTACATGGGCTCATGAAGGCTCTGCTCCATCTTGACAATAAATAGGATGGTGAAGTTCCCCAAGATGGCTATGGCATAAATGGCACAGAAGGGGATGGAGATCCAGATGTGGGCCGTCTCCAGGCCAGGAATGCCCAGCAGGATGAAGGTGGAGGGGTTGGTGAAGTTGGTTGCATTAGAATCTGACATGGAGTTGGGGAGAAGGTATCCAAATCCGAGGCAGAACGGTGTCTCCTGTTTGTACTGTATGTTCCCTTGACTTTCTGTACGTGCCCAGGGTAATGGTCTCAGTACAAATGCCTGGATGGAGAGACAATGTGAATATGAGACACTACATGCACTACTGGGGGCTGTTCTAATGGGTGTAGCAGATTGGCCGCTCTTCACACACTGAAAAAATGACATTTTCATTATTCAGAATAACTGACCCTACTCCATGTGTCACTAATTCCTACACATCATGGTGTGGGAAAATGTAATAGGCACCATCATCAAACATGAGTGTGGATATAGGCTTTCCATCATTGTTCCTTAGTGCAATGAAAGCCAGGTTAGATAGTCCATGCAGTAGGCCTGTGGCTGCGTCCCTGGAGGCTGGATAGCCTAGTAGCTAGAATACCGAGTAGGGGGGCAAAAATGGGGGAGGCTGGCTGCCTTCTCCCACTTCTTCCTGGCCCAGGAACTCCAAGCCACTTTCTATCCAAGTCCTTAAATTTGGAACGTGGGCCCCAAGAGTCCAGATTCCTCAATAGGGTCCCCCCATTTAACCAGAGGGAGCGGTTAACTGGCTCCTGTGATTTGGTGTCATTGAAAAACACCTGCTCATTTGTAGAAGTGTCCAAAACAAAGACAATGTTCAGATGTCTAAGGAATGGGATAGTGAATAACATGGTCTGGACATGCGCTCAGTTTTGATCGCTCAGTCTATGTAAAGGATACAGCAGAGAGAAAGGGGATTTCTGAGACAAGCTCTGAGAATGGGGGAGGCTGCCTGATGCAGACGGACTGAAAAATCTGGAACTGTTTCGTTTAGAGAAGAGACAAAGAAGCACAGAGTCATAGAAGATGAGGGTTGGACGACACTTCAGGATGTCATCCAGTAAAATGCCCGGCTGACAGCAGGACCAACACCAACTTGGTGTTGCCAAGTGACAGAAATGCCCATTCTGCTTCTAACCCTAACCACTAACTAATCTTTAAAACATGGCCTTTTCTTCCTTCCATACAGCATAGTTTTAAAATAATGTTAAATTTAAATTAATGCAAAATTCCTTGTTACTAAATTAATACAACAAATTTTGCAAATAATTATATGAATTTTATCAATTTTTATTAAAAGTTTTAAATAACAAGGCAATAACTTGCTTATTTAAATGTTTAACCCTTTTGTTTATTTTGTTTTTTTGTTTGCCTTATTTTGTATAGTTATAAATAACATTCTGGCACCATTTGTTTTTAAGTGTAAGTTGGTCCTGTATGTCATGTGTGTGGCCTTGTGTTGTGTGTGTCACGTAACTACTTTTCATTATTTTTATTTTGTTGCAACAAAATGTCAATTTTATTCCCTTTTAAAAATATTTATATATAAGTGTTAGCAAACTATTTCAATGTTGTGGTTGGGGTATAACCACCGTAATATTATTAATACAATTTTTTTTCAAAGTTCAACAAGGTCTCCGTTATAAATATATGCACATCGATTTCTGCCTCATCAAACAAAGCAATCACAAACAAAAATAGTTCTCTTTTATTAATCACAGTTTTGTTTTTTATTTTTAGTCAAAGAAATAGAACGGTGGGGAACCTCAATCGTAAGAGTAAGGTAATATTAACAAAATGTCAATTTCTTGTTTGGGCTTTTTATAAATTGTTTTCACTTTTGAATATAGTTATAAGAATGTCATAGCAAAAATGTTTTAAAATAACAATTTATGTATAAAGCTAACCAAACAATTTCAACTGGTTTCCACCTTCGTCTTCCAAACACCACCAAGCATCATAAAAGTATATTACTCTCAAAGTATTTGCATGGATCTGTATTTAAAATTTATTTTGGTTTCATTTTGTAGTTGGTTTAATTTTATACGCTTTTCTTTTGTTATCTTATGTTAATGGGAAGCAGTGGTTGTTAAAGTTTGTGCTTCGAAAGAGTTAACGAGAGTGAAATCGGTATCACACGCAAATTAACTCTAAAAAGCTTGGTGTGAATCATGCTATTGACTCTTTTGCTAACACAGAATGTCCAGCAGGAAAAAACAACAAAACAACACACCTTCCCACAGCAGGTTTTAGAGTTACGCATTTTATCTAGTATAAAATATTAATGCTGCACCTCAAGTGAAAACTAATGTCTACACAACAATTGCCAAAGTACAGCTTGTGTTATAAAAGACTCGGTCCCTATTACATTGTCCCTATTACATTGTAAACAAGCTACATTAAACTTTGTATTAAGTTTGGGTTACTGAAAACAAAAACAAAAAAGAAAAAGAAAAAAACAAAATACTTCATGATGCTAACTAGCAAAAGTTGTTTAAGTTGCATCCCACAGACCAAAGACACCAGAAAATATCAGTCTACAGTGAAGCAACCTCCCAAGCATCAAGAAAAAAAAATGGAGTGCTTTATAAACAGGAGACTGGTCAAACGCTCCCTCTGTCTACCATATACGGACAATTAAGTTAACAGTCAGCTGAAAACAACTAGCTGGACCAGGATAAAGGGTCATTTAATTTCAACTTGGTTATGGTGTAAAAACAACGGTGTTATTGCTGTATGATTGTTTTATTGTTGTACTTTCGTAGGATTGCTGTATTGTCGGATTGCTGTATTGTCGGATTGCTGTACAACACTTACAATGTGCATAACATTGCTCAACTGTTGAACCAACGCACGGGTATAAATCAACAAACGAATGGCAGCAAACAATGGGAAGGCAAGCGGAAAACAAAGTGGTAAACAAACAAAAAGTTGCACAGTAACTACAAAGTGGGTAAACAAATTGCCTGTTCGCACCAGGGTCAGTGACACTGCATCCCAAGTGAGGCACATGTTATTCAAAACAATCTTCTTCAGTGTATAGTTGATAAATTGGTTACTGTCCATTCAGGTGGTTGTCTGGAAGATGGCATCCATAAGAAACAACTGGATCTACATCAACTATTGGCGTATCACGGAGCAGTTCAACCCATGGAACAGAGAAGCAGCCGCTCCTGTTTCCTGCCCAGTGAACGTTACCAGAGGGTGACAACCAACAGTCAGGACACCCTACAACACAATGGGCAGCCCTGTGTCGTAACTAATTACAATAGATTTATATATAATGGCCTCAGTGGTACTGTCACTTCTCCAAATTTCTGGTTTACTTCTCATACACACAGCAGTGTGGGACACATCGCCCCAATCCTAGTGTCCCAGTATTTCAACAGACTCAGCCTACGACGCCTAACGATACAAACGGGAACTGTCATTGCCCCAGTAAAAGTGGGTTGCTCTCTGCAGTACCACAAGGGCCAAATTACAACAACAGATTGGAAAAGAATTGTCATGCTTGGTTATAAAGTGCTGTTCTATGTACACATGCATACTATACATAGATGCCCATATACACTACAAATATACACTCCATATCCATATTATTCATATATATTAATTATTTGGGAGTGCCTAAGGCTCAATCACAATACTACATTTCTCAGTCATCGTCCCGGGCCTAACATTCCCAGGCCCACCATAAGGGACTAAAAAATAATTGGATAATAAAATCTGCCTCTCAGTCGTGCGAGGGAAAGAGCAGACTAAAAAGACCGATGGGGCATGAGTGTAGGGATGGTAAAATAAGGTAAACACATAGAATCATAGAACCATAGGGTTGGAAGGGACCTCAAGAGGTCATCTAGTCCAACCCCCTGCTCAAAGCAGGACCAATCCCCGACTAAATCATCCCAGCCAGGGCTTTGTCAAGCCTGACCTTAAAAACTTCCAAGGAAGGAGATTCCACCACCTCCCTAGGGAACCCATTCCAGTGTTTCACCACCCTCCTAGTGAAAAAGTTTTTCCTAATATCCAACCTAAACCTCCCCCACTGCAACTTGAGACCATTACTCCTCGTTCTGTCATCTGCTACCACTGAGAACAGTCTAGATCCATCCTCTTTGGAACCCCCTTTCAGGTAGTTGAAAGCAGCTATCAAATCCCCCCTCATTCTTCTCTTCTGAAGATTAAACATCCCCAGTTCCCTCAGCCTCTCCTCATAACTCATGTGTTCCAGTCCCCTAATCATTTTTGTTGCCCTCCACTGGACATTTTCCAATTCCACATCCTTCTTGTAGTGTGGGGCCCAAAACTGCACACAGCACTCCAGATGAGGCCTCACCAATGTCGAATAGAGGGGGACGATCACGTCCCTCGATCTGCTGGCAATACCCCTACTTATAGATCCCAAAATACCATTGGCCTTCCTGGCAACAAGGGCACACTGCTGACTCATATCCAGCTTCTCGTCCACTGTAACCCAAGGTCCTTTTCTGCAGAACTGCTGCCGAGCCATTCGGTCCCTAGTCTGTAGCGGTGAATGGGATTATTCCGTTCTAAGTGCAGGACTCTGCACTTGTCCTTGTTGAACCTCATCAGATTTTTTTTGGCCCAATCCTCCAATTTGTCTAGGGCCCTCTGTATGCTACCCCTACCCTCCAACTTATCTACCTCTCCTCCCAGTTTAGTGTCATCTGCAAACTTGCTGAGGGTGAAATCCACACCATCCTCCAGATCATTAATGAAGATATTGAACAAAACCGGCCCCAGGACCGACCCCAGGGGCACTCCACTTGATACCGGCTGCCAACTAGAGATGGAGCCATTGATCACTACCCGTTGAGCCTGACA
The DNA here is from genome assembly GCF_965140235.1 of Caretta caretta. NCBI lineage: Eukaryota > Metazoa > Chordata > Testudines > Cheloniidae > Caretta > Caretta caretta. The sequence goes on from NC_134206.1 coordinate 1,140,486, forward strand.
ATCTAGCCAGCTTTCTATCCACCTTATAGTCCATTCATCCAGCCCATACTTCTTTAACTTGCTGACAAGAATACTGTGGGAGACCGTGTCCAAAGCTTTGCTAAAGTCAAGGAACAACACGTCCACTGCTTTCCCCTCATCCACAGAGCCAGTTATCTCGTCATACAAGGCAATTAGATTAGTCAGGCATGACTTGCCCTTGATGAATCCATGCTGACTCTTCCTGATCACTTTCCTCTCCTCTAAGTGCTTCAGTATTGTTTCCTTGAGGACCTGCTCCATGATTTTTGCAGGGACTGAGGTGAGGCTGACTGGCCTGTAGTTCCCCATATCCTCCTTCTTCCCTTTTTTAAAGATGGGCACTACATTAGCTTTTTTCCAGTCGTCCGGGACCTCCCCCGATCGCCATGCGTTTTCAAAGATAATGGCCAATGGCTCTGCAATCACATCCACCAACTCCTTTAGCACTCTCAGATGCAATGCATCCGGCCCCATGGACTTGTGCTTGTCCAGCTTTTCTAAATAGTCCCGAACCACTTCTTTCTCCACTTCTTTTTGTGTTGCCCAGTGCAGCAGTCTGGGAGCTGACCTTGTTCGTGAAGACAGAGGCAAAAAAAGCATTGAGTACATTAGGTTTTTCCACATCCTCTGGCACTAGGTTGCCTCCCTCATTCAGTCAGGGGCCCACACTTTCCTTGACTTTCTTCTTGTTGCCAACATACCTGAAGAAACCCTTCTTCTTACTCTTAACATCTCTTGCTAGCTGCAACTCCAGGTGTGATTTGGTCTTCCTGATTTCACTCCTGCATGCCCGAGCAATATTTTTCCATTAGTTGCCGGAAGAAAGCCTCATCCACCTCATCCCCCTGGTCTGGTGGTCAATAGCAGACTCCCACCACAACATCACCCTTGTTGCTCACGCTTCTAAACTTCATCCAGTCTCTCAGGTTTTTCTGCAGTTTCATACCAGAGCTCTGAGCAATCATACTGCTCCCTTACATACAGTGCAACTCCCCCACCTTTTCTGCCCTGTCTGTCCTTCCTGAACAGTTTATAACCATCCATGACAGTACTCCAGTCATGTGAGTTATCCCACCAAGTCTCTGTTATTCCAATCACATCCTAATTCCTTGACTGTGCCAGGACTTCCAGTTCTCCCTGCTTGTTTCCCAGGCTTCTTGCGTTTGTGTACAGGCACTTGAGATAACTTGCTGTTTGTCCTGCTTTCTTAGTATGAGGCTTGAGCCCTCCCCTCTCGCGCTCTCCTGCTTGTGCTTCCTCCTGGTATCCTGCTTCCCCACTTACCTCAGGGGTTTGGTCTCCTTCCCTCCGTGAACCTAGTTTAAAGCCCTCCTCACTAGGTTAGCCAGCCTGCTTGCGAAGATGCTCTTCCCTCTCTTCATTAGGTGGAGCCCATCTCTCCCTAGCACTCCTCCTTCTTGGAACACCATCCCATGGTCAAAGAATCCAAAGCCTTCTCTCCAACACCACCTGCATAGCCATTCGTTGACTTCCACGATTTGACGGTCCCTATCTGGACCCTTTCCCTTCCACGGGGAGGATGGACGAGAACACCACTTGCACCTCAAACTCCTTTATCCTTCTTCCCAGAGCCACGTAGTCTGCAGTGATCCGCTCAAAGTCATTCTTGGCAGTATCATTGGTGCCCATGTGGAGAAGCAGGAAGGGGTAGCGATCCGAGGGCTTGATGAGTCTCGGCAGTCTCTCCGTCACATCGCGAATCGTAGCTCCTGGCAAGCAGCAGACTTCTCAGTTTTCCCGGTTGGAGTGGCAGATAGATGACTCAGTCCCCCTGAGGAGAGAGTCCCCGATCACCACCACCCGCCTCCTTCTCTTGGGAGTGGTGGTCGTGGAACCCCCAACCCTAGGACAGTGCATCTCATGCCTTCCAATCAGCGGAGTCTCCTTCTGCTCCCTTCCCTCAGATGTATCATCTAATCCACTCTCTGCATTAGTACCTGTGGAGAGAACATGAAAACGGTTACTTACCTGTATCTGTGTTGCTGGTACATGGACGCTCCCCTTTCTTCTTCTGGAGGTCACATGCTGCCAAATTTCTTCACTGTTCTCTTGTCCCCGCTGCGCAGCCTGCTCTGAATCTTCAGAACGTTGTGTCTGTAGAAGTATATCCTGACGTCTGTCCAGGAAATCTTCAGTTTCTCTTATGCAACGCAGGGTCGATACCTGTTGCTCCAGACCTTGAACCTTCTCTTCCAATATGGAGACCAGCTTGCACTTTGTACAGACAAAGTCGCTTCTGTCCAACACAGCCTCCCAAATAACAGTGTTTAGCCCACTGGGTTATCTTTAGTCCATGCATTATGCTTTTCTGGGACGATGGGTAAACATCCTCCGCATAAAAAGACAAGAAGTGGGGGAATGTAGTAAGATGAGGCTCTGAAACATAAACCTCTGTATCAGAGGCCCGGTATGAGGCCTGAGTCCTGAACTAAAGTGATGGTCAAGACCTTGCTAACATAAAGCAAAGTTAAACTGTGAGCCAGAGGCAGGCCCTGCTCACAGAAGCTGGCAAGAAGAGGGCTAATGTTGCAAAAATACACATCACTAAAAGGTACCAGAACATTCGGACACTTGCACATTCCACGCAGATAACAAGGAACAGGCGGACCCATCGTAAAGATGGGCAAAAGGGTACTATGATGGATAGAGTTGTTTTGTTTGAACCAACATGTACAAGGTGAGAGACGACACCTGACTGCGTAGAGGGGTTGCACCTCAATACGTCGGGAGTGATGAGTAACTTGTTTGTACCTGTGTATAAGAATACAGCCCTGGGGCGTTGTCTCTGTCTGGCCTAGGGGGCAGTGGTAAATCCTGCCACTGATTGAGCTGTGTCCATTGTCAGGGAGCACATATGTACTAGCAGAATGGTAGACATCTGATCCAGGGAGCTTGAGACTGTGTTTCATCTGGCAATAAACCTGGCCGGGTGCCTTCCCCATAGGAGGCGAGATTAAAGAGACTAGGACTTTTCAGCTTGGAAAAGAGGAGACTAAGCGGGGATATGACAGAGGTCTATAAAATATGAGTGGTGTGGAGAAAGTGAATAAGGAAAAGTTATTTACTTGTTTCCACAATATAAGAACTAGGGGCAACCAAATGAAATTAATGGGTAGCAGGTTTAAAAGAAATAAAAGGAAGTCCTTCTGCACACAGCGCACAGTCAACCTGTGGAACTCCTTGCCTGAGGAGGTTGTGAAGGCTAGGACTATAACAGGGTTTAGAAGAGAACTAGATAAATTCATGGAGGTTAAGTCCATTAATGGCTATCAGCCAGGATGGATAAGGAAGGGTGTCCCTAGCCTCTGTTTGTCAGATGATGGAGATGGATGGCAGAAGAGAGATCACTTGATTTCTTACCTGTTAGGCTCACTCCCTCTGGGGCACCTGGCATATAGGACCCATTCCAAACCCCTAATCATTTTAGTTGCCCTTCTCTGAACCTTTCATAATGCCAGCATATCTTTTTTGAGATGAGGGGACCACATCTATATGCAGTATTCAAGATGTGGGCGTACCATGGATTTATGTTAGGGCAATAAGATATTCTCTGTCTTATTCTCTATCCCTTTTTTAATGAGTCCTAACTTTCCATTTGCTTTTTTGACTGCTGCTGCACTCTGCGTGGACGTCTTCAGAGAACTATCCCTGATGACTCCAAGATCTTTCTCCTGATTAGTAGTAGCTAAATTAGCCCCCATCATATTGTATGAATAGTTGGGGTTATGCTTTCCAATGTGCATTACTTTACATTTATCCACATTACATTTCATTTGCCATTTTGTTGCCCAATCACTTAGTTTTGTGAGATCTTTTTGAAGTTCTTCGCAGTCTGCTTTGATCTTGACTATCTTGAGCAGTTTAGTATCATCTGCAAACTTTGCCACCTGACTGTTTACCCCTTTCTCCAGATCATTTATGAATAAATTGAATAGGATTGGTCCTCGGACTGAACCCTTGGGAAACACCACTGGTTACCCCTCTCCATTCTGAAAATTTACCATTTATTCCTACCCTTTGTTCCCTGTCTTTTAACCCATTCTCAGTCCATGAAAGGATCTTCCCTCTTATCCCATGACAACTTAATTTACATAAGAGCCTTTGGTGAGGGACCTTGTCAAAGGCTTTCTGGATTCTATGATTTAATATTCTCACCTTCAGCTCACAACATAACTCCCCTAATGCAGCATTCACCTTCACTCTTCTTGGACGGTTCCCAGTTAAATTCTCTCTCTTTGGGCCATATGATAGAGGAGAACATAGTTAAAGATTGGTTTCAGAGTAACAGCCGTGTTAGTCTGTATTCGCAAAAAGAAAAGGAGTACTTGTGGCACCTTAGAGACTAACCAATTTATTTGAGCATGAGCTTTCGTGAGCTACAGCTCACTTCATCAGATGTTTACCGTGGAAACTGCAGCAGACTTTATATACACACAGAGAATATGAAACAATACCTCCTCCCACCCCACTGTCCTGCTGGTAATAGCTCATCTAAACTGACCACTCTCCAAGTTTAAATCCAAGTTAAACCAGAACATCTGGGGGGGGGGGTAGGAAAAAACAAGAGGAAACAGGCTACCTTGCATAATGACTTAACCACTCCCAGTCTCTATTTAAGCCTAAATTAATAGTATCCAATTTGCAAATGAATTCCAATTCAGCAGTTTCTCGCTGGAGTCTGGATTTGAAGTTTTTTTGTTTTAAGATAGCGACCTTCATGTCTGTGATTGCGTGACCAGAGAGATTGAAGTGTTCTCCGACTGGTTTATGAATGTTAGAATTCTTGACATCTGATTTGTGTCCATTTATTCTTTTACGTAGAGACTGTCCAGTTTGACCAATGTACATGGCAGAGGGGCATTGCTGGCACATGATGGCATATATCACATTGGTGGATGTGCAGGTGAACGAGCTTCTGATAGTGTGGCTGATGTTATTAGGCCCTGTGATGGTGTCCCCTGAATAGATATGTGGGCACAGTTGGCAACGGGCTTTGTTGCAAGGATAAGTTCCTGGGTTAGTGGTTCTGTTGTGTGGTATGTGGTTGTTGGTGAGTATTTGCTTCAGATTGCGGGGCTGTCTGTAGGCAAGGACTGGCCTGTCTCCCAAGACTTGTGAGAGTGTTGGGTCATCCTTTAGGATAGGTTGTAGATCCTTAATAATGCATTGGAGGGGTTTTAGTTGGGGGCTGAAGGTGACCGCTAGTGGCGTTCTGTTATTTTCTTTGTTAGGCCTGTCCTGTAGTAGGTAACTTCTGGGAACTCTTCTGGCTCTATCAATCTGTTTCTTTACTTCTGCAGGTGGGTATTGTAGTTGTAAGAAAGCTTGACAGAGATCTTGTAGGTGTTTGTCTCTGTCTGAGGGGTTGGAGCAAATGCGGTTGTATCGCAGAGCTTGGCTGTAGACGATGGATCGTGTGGTGTGGTCAGGGTGAAAGCTGGAGGCATGCAGGTAGGAATAGCGGTCAGTAGGTTTCCGGTATAGGGTGGTGTTTATGTGGCCATTGTTTATTAGCACTGTAGTGTCCAGGAAGTGGATCTCTTGTGTGGACTGGACCAGGCTGAGGTTGGTGGTGGGATGGAAATTGTTGAAATCATGGTGGAATTCCTCAAGGGCTTCTTTTCCATGTTAAAGATTGCAACTGAGTACATTCCAAGGAACACACAGGGAACAATTCCCACACAGTAATCTCGATAAATACTCAGTGCTTCAGAGGAGTTAATTCCCCAAAGCTGAAGCAAATTATCAGCAAAACTGATTGGGAGGAAAAATTTAGACAGAAAAATGGGAGTAACAATTGAGAATTCCTTAAGAATAGTTTACTTGATTGCTAAAAGCCACGATTCCTCAGTCAAGAAAGTGGACAGCTTTGGCTAAAATCCCAGGTAAGTGACAAAATGAAGTCAGCATTTGGGAGGGAGGGGGGGAAGCAATATATAACAAATGGGAAAAAGGAAAAATAGATAGCAATCAATACAAATTGGAAGTTATGAAAACTGATAAGGGACATTAAAGACTTCAGTGAAAAATCCATGCTTGGCAGGGCTATGGATAACAAAAAGGCGGTTATTAAGTATATTAAGAATAAAAGAAATCCTAGAAAAAGTTTAGGCCAACTCCTAGATGGAGAAAGAAAACTTGATAATGTTGCAGAAAAGGGAGAAGTGTTCAAGAAATAGTTTTGTTCTGCATTTGGAAAGAATGGAGGCCCCACCAACACACTATAGCACTGTATTATGGAATGGCTTACGTTTAGAGGATTTAGAGGTCATTGTGAACAACCAACTCATTGTGAGCTCCTCATGTGATGCTGTAACCAAAAGGGGTTATGTGATCATTGGATGCATAGAATCATAGAATATCAGGGTTGGAAGGGACCTCAGGAGGTCATCTAGTCCAACCCCCTGCTCAAAGCAGGACCAATCCCCAACTAAATCATCCCAGCCAGGGCTTTGTCAGGCCTGACCTTAAAAACTTCTAAGGAAGGAGATTCCACCACCTCCCTAGGTAACGCATTCCAGTGCTTCACCACCCTCCTAGTGAAAAAGTTTTTCCTAATATCCAACCGAAACCTCCCCCATAAACAAAGTGAATTTGTTTTACAGGCCCTGGTTCTAATGGGGGTCTTCAATCACCCTGCCATTTGCTGGGAGAGCAATACAGCAGTGCACAGACAATACCGGCAGCTTTTGGAGAGGGTTGGGGACAACTTCCTGGTACAAGTGCTGGAGGAACTGACTAGAGGCCATTCTCCTCTTGACCTGCTGCTCACAACCAGGAAAGAATTGGTAGGGGAAGTAGAAGTGGGTGGCAACCTGGGCAGCAGTGGCCATGAGATGGTTGAGTTCAGGATCCTGAAAAAAGGAAGAAAGGAGAGTAGCAAAATATGGACCCTGGACTTCAGAAAAGCAGACTTTGACTCCCTTACGATGTGCAGAAAGAATAGCAAATATGGCAGGAAACCAGCTTGGCTTAACAGTGAAATCTTCAGTGAGCTTAAACACAAAAAGGAAGCTTACAAGAAGTGGAAATCTGGACAGATGACTAGGGAGGAGTATACACATATTCCTTGGGCATGCAGGGGTGCAACTAGGAAGGCCAAAAAACAAATGGAGCTGCAGCTAGCAAGGGATGTGAAGGGTAACAAGAAGGGTTTCTACAGGTATGTTAGCAACAAGAAGAAGATCAGGGAAAGTGTGGGACCCTTAATGAATGGGGGAGGAAACCTAGTGACAGATGATGTAGAAAAAACTGAAGTACTCAAAGCTTTTTTTGCCTCGGTCTTCACAGACAAGGTTAGCTCCCAGACTGCTGCCCTCAACGGTGAGAGAACAGGTGCAGGACTATTTAGTAAAACTGGACATGCACAAGTCAATGGGACTAATGCATCTGAGGGTGATGAGGGAGTTGGCTGATGTGATTGCAAAACCACTGGCCATTATCTTTAAATTTTTGGCTAACGGGAGAGGTCCCGGATCATTGAAAAAAAGCAAATATAGGATCCATCTTTGAAAAAGGAAAGAAAGAGAACCCAGGGAACTACAGACAGGTTCTGGAGTTCAACTCTGTCCCTGGAGAAATCATGGAGCAGGGCCTCAAGGAATCCATTTTGAAGTACTTGGAGAAGAGGAAGGTGATCAGGAACAATCAACATGGATTTGCTAAGGGCAAGTCATGCCTGACCAACCTGATTTCCTTCTATGATGAGATAACTGGCTCTGTGGATATGGGGAAAACAGTGGATGTGATATATCTTGAGTTTAGCAAAGCTTTTGATATGCTCTCTAACAGTATTCTTGCCAGCAAATTAAAGAAGTATGGGCTGGATGAATGGACTCTAAGGTGGATAGAAAGCTGGCTAGATTGTTGTGCTCAACGCATAGTGATCAATGGGTTGATTTCTAGCTGGCAGCTGGTATGAAGCATAGTGCCCCAGGGGTCAGTCCTGGTGCTGGTTTTGTTCAACATCTTCATTAATGATCTGCACTTAGGATGGAAGAATCCCATGCACTGCTACAGGCTGGGGACCGAATGGCTAGGCAGCAGTTGTGCAGAAAAGGACCTGGGGATGAGAGTGGATGAGAAGCTGGATATGAGTCAGCAGTGTGCCCTTGTTGCAATGCCAGCAGATCGAGAGACGTGATTACTCCCTCCTATTCAGCACTGGTGAGGCCATATCTGGAGTATTGGGTCCAGTTTTGGGTCCCCCACTGCAGAAAGGATGTAGACAAATTGGAAAGAGTGCAGTGGAGAGCAATGAAAATTATAAGGGAGCTGGGGCAAATGACTTATTAGGAGAAGCTGAGGAAATTGGGTTTATTTAGTCTTCAGAGTAGAAGAGTGAGTGGGGATTTGATAGCAGCTTTCAACTGCCTGAAAGTGGGGTACAAAAGAGGATGGAGCTCGGCTGTTCTCAGTGGTGGCAGACGACAGAACAAGGAGTGATGGTCTCAAGTTGCAGTGGGGGAGGTTTAGGTTGGATATTAGGAAAGACTATTTCACTAGGAGGGTGGTGAAGCACTGGAATGGGTTACCTCGGGAGGTGATGGAATCTCCTTCCTTAGAGGTTTTTAAGGCCTGGCTTGACAAAGTCCTGGCTGGGATCATTTAGTTTGGGTTGGTCCTGCTTTGAGCAGGAGGTTGGACTAGATGAACTCCTCAGGTCCTTTCCAACCCTGATATTCTATGATTTCTATGAAGGCTCAGGAGCTTGTGGAAGCTCCTTTTTTGGAGGTTTTCCAAAGACGGCTGGATAGTTATCTGTCTTGGATGGTTTAGACGCAACAAATCCTGCATCTCGGCAGAGGGTTAAACTTGTGGCCCCTTCTCAGCCTGTGCTTCTCTGATTCAATGGTGGAAAATCCTAGTCTACCGCAGATCTTAGTCTAAGACAAATCATTGGGCTCAATATTGGTGTAACTAGGTGAAATTTAATGGCCTGTGTTATACAGGATGTCAGATGGGATGATCTAATAATCCCCTCTGAGTTTGAACCCTATAAAATTATCAGTAAAGAAAGTTGATCAGGCATTTATGTTCCAGTGAGGAGCCCTTACACCTCCGTGCTTTCCTGCAAATAGAAGTTAGGTAAGAGGAGGAGGTGACAGTCTCTGTGCATTAACACTCAGCTGGCTCCTGAGGTCTTTACTCAGGTCTTTCTCCAAGGGGAACTTTGCCTCCATGCAGACTGAGTTAAGTACGGGCCACGGCCTCAGAATCTGGACTTGTATTGTCCATCTACTGACACCTTTCATCGTGAAGGATCCCCTGGGCCACAGAAATGCAGCCATCTCGGGGCTGGAGGCCATCAGCTAGGGCAGGTGGGGATGCAAAACAAAGAGAGATAATTTGGTCAATGATACTGGACTGAACTCATCCCCTGTGGCAAGGGCCCTGGGCTGTGCAGTGTGGAAAGAACAACAGACCTAGTCTCTCTTCCATCATGCCCATGTTGTACTGGCAGTATCGAGCAGCAAGAGATGATACCTGTGAATTCTGAGACAGAAGTGTCTTCCCTGGGAATCCCCCTCAGGCAGCCGTGCCCCACACCTCTCTCACCCCAGCATCCTCAGCATCATCCCACGCCGAGAGCCAACACACGGCATGCACAGTTTATAATATAACTCTGTGCAATACCAGTGGGGAACACTCAGCCCCCAGGGGAAAAGTGACATCTGGATGTTAACAAATGGAGACCTGATACATTCTAGCCAATATCTTTGTTTCCATGTCTCCACTTCCATGCTATTAAACCAGCTTGAGGAGTAAACAGTCATTAAAGGCCCTTCCCAAAGGGAGATGAGAACTCTTGGGCTCTCTGCTAAGTGAGAGAGGAATTGGCGGCTCTGGGTATTTGTGTATATTTAACAATTATAGATGATTAGTAATAAACGAGGGATAGTGCCTAGATTTCCATAGGGTCTGATACCCTGTAAATACCCAAGATGGATGGATAGATAGTAGACAGACAAATCTGGAGGCAGATGAGAGTGGGGAGACACAAACACTTTCTGCAAACACACAGGATTATTGCTAAGTTATCAGAGACCAGTAATTCTCATCATTAACTATCATCAAAGTGTGCAGCACCTTTCACTGAAGGATCTTCTAAACACCTAGCAAAGGAAAGTCACTATGAACAAATTCCCATTATACAGATAAATAAACTGAGGCCCGGCCTTCACCAAGGTCAGATAGAGAATGAGTGACAGGATGACAGACAGAACCCGGGAGTCCGGACTTCCCTGCTGTAACCCCGGTCTCTCCATCATGCCAAGAGGGAAATGGACCCCCACTCTGGGAGGGGCTGGTTTTTGGAAGGATACAGAGGAAAGGCTGGAGGAGGGAGCTTGAACTAGCTGCAGCTTGTGAACTCCCCACTCCTGTGAGGTGTGAACTCCAGGACTCCACTTCTGCTCCTGCTCAGAAACCTGCCAACACATCACAGTCACTGGGGTCACTTCGGGGGAGCAGACTCAGTAAAACCAACACCAACAAAATGTTCCTGTGGACAGAGGGCAGCCCGGGGCCTCTCCTGGGAGCAGATGCCTTGCCCTCCCCACAGACTTACCCTGGAACAAGGGGGGCTGTATATGCAGGATAGAGACTGGATTAGTGTTTGTATTGGATTAGTTCTCTCCCTCTCAGTTCATTTTCTCCCAGGTGGATTTGAAATCTAATGTTCCCATCGCTAAGCTCTCTGCCTGCTCCTCTGGCGAATCCCGGTATGCAGCACCTGGGCTTTCACCACTGGAACGAGACTGACTGAATTCTCCTGTCCGAGCCCAACAGGGTTGCCGTGTCCACCTGTATTCAAGTTACCAACACTCTGTACCTGGCCAGCACGGTTTGATCCTTTGTCTGTCACTAAAGGCAAAGGAAGGAGGGTTGGCCCTAATTTGGCTGGATTACTGTGTTTATTATTTATGATCATTATTTGTATTGTGGAAGCCTCCAGAGGCCGCGCTGCAGTTCACGGCCCCTTGTGCTGGGCCCTTCGCAAACACAGAAGGAGAAACAGCCCCTACCCCAAGGAGCTTATCAATCAAATTAAGACAAGACACAGCTAATGTGTGTAACAAACCAGAAAGGGCAGGCGGGGAGATGGGGGAGTAACAGCACTAAGACTGGGTGGTCACATAGGCTGCTGGGTGGGTGAGAGACAGCGGAAATGCACAGCCCTGCCCTGGCTGTGAGAAGTGTGTCCTGGGCCTCTCAGAGCAGATCACGTGTTCGGGGGGACTAGATTGGGGCTCGCGAGAACGGGCCATTGAGTGGCGGCTGCACCAGACACACAGCTGGGAGCGCGTGGCTCTCCGATAGCTCTCGTAACTCTGCTTTAGTTCTGATCACGCCTCCCTCCTTCGAGTGCAGACTGAGCCTCCTTCTGATGAGTCCCAGGACAACCCCTGGTACCAGAGGGGAGACCAGAGGAGAGGGCAGAGGTAACAGGGCTGAGGTGAACAATGAAGGAGCCATCCTGGAGATGGAACAACTGAAAGTCCCCTAGGAGATTAAACTCTTGGGCAATGCAGCAGACTCCAGGAAGAGATTCAGGCAGAGTTTTGAGATATGTCTATGCAAGCAGCTGGGTTTGGGGAGAAAGACCAGCAGAAAATAGCAATTTTCTTAAACACTGCAGGGCTTGAGGCAATGGACACCTTTACTAGCCTGCAACTCAGCCTTTGTCTGCACAAGCACTTTTGTTGGTAAAACTTTTGTCAGTCAGGGGTGTGAAAAACCAGCCCCTGACTACTAAAAGCACTGGTGTGGACAGGGCTATGTCCCAGTCTTGTCAAGGTCACTTAGGACAGCGGTGAGGGGGTCCCCATTCTGCGGTGCTTTCTCCACTCTCTGCAGTTCTCTGACCCATGGATCTTTACATGTAGCTCAAGCAAATATAAGAGATTAAACAGCAACCAATTTAAAAAAATAAGGATAAAATGGGAAAGGTTAAATGGGAAGCCCGTCACCCCACCCTGTGGCACGCGGGGACCCCAAACAGCCGTGGCTGGATGTCAGGGCAGTTCACAGCCTGTTCCTCACCCCTCCCAGGTCCCTGCCCAGGCCCTGGCTTTGCTGCAGGGATGGTGCGGGTCAGACACTCGCTCTGGCAGTGACCACATGCCTTGTGCTCTAGGTGATAGGGCCCTTCTTCCCAGCATTGCCCCCCCATCAGCGTTGCCTGCAAGGCCCCTTCTGTGGGGCATCTCCCTGAGCTGGGCCCACTGCCCAGGGTCCCCCCTCGCTCTCCTCAGCTGCTCACTGCATGTGGCTTCGGACGGCTCCAGCCCTGTGCGGCTGCTGCTGCTCTGCCTCCAGCTCCCGGGGCTGCTTCTCTGGCCCCCCAGCTGCTGTGACCCTGCTCCCAGCCCTGACCTGCTCCCTGGGCTGCTTCTCTGACCCTCTGGCTCTGCTCCCTGCTCAGCCCAGGCCCCTGCTCTCTCCTTAGCTCGGTCCCTCTGGCCCAGGCAGCCCCCGCCTCCTGACTCCCTTATTGGCCGCCTGCCCTGTCAATCAGGCTGACCAGGAGCATTGGACCCTCTCCAGTGCCCCTGCAGCCTGTTAGTGTCGACTCTTCCCCTTCCTTTCGGTATGGGAGCTGCCAACCAAAAATCCTCACTCAGTTTTACTAAGCTGCCAATAGTCCCCTTAGCCAGAGCTGAAGCTAATGAGCCGAACCTGCAACTGTGGGCAGTTCACAGAAGCCTTCAGTACTCAGGCCGGTGTGGTGAGAGCAGGAGATTGCACCCATTCAGTTCTCCAGTCACATACCAGAATACAGCTCAAAGTCAGTGCACCTGGAATTAGAGATACAAAGCACCAGACACACAACGGTTTGGTTCATGCACTGAAGGATGCTGGGAGTGTTATATAGAGAGAAGGAGGGGTGCACAGGGAATCATAGAATCATAGAATCATAGAATATAAGGGTTGGAAGGGACCCCAGAAGGTCATCTAGTCCAACCCCCTGCTCGAAGCAGGACCAATTCCCAGTTAAATCATCCCAGCCAGGGCTTTGTCAAGCCTGACCTTAAAAACCTCTAAGGAAGGAGATTCTACCACCTCCCTAGGTAACGCATTCCAGTGTTTCACCACCCTCTTAGTGAAAAAGTTTTTCCTAATATCCAATCTAAACCTCCCCCACTGCAGCTTGAGACCATTACTCCTCGTTCTGTCATCTGCTACCATTGAGAACAGTCTAGACCCATCCTCTTTGGAACCCCCTTTCAGGTAGTTGAAAGCAGCTATCAAATCCCCCCTCATTCTTCTCTTCTGCAGGCTAAACAATCCCAGCTCCCTCAGCCTCTCCTCATAACTCATGTGTTCCAGACCCCTAATCATTTTTGTTGCCCTTCGCTGGACTCTCTCCAATTTATCCACATCCTTCTTGAAGTGTGGGGCCCAAAACTGGACACAGTACTCCAGATGAGGCCTCACCAATGTCGAATAGAGGGGAACGATCACGTCCCTTGATCTGCTCGCTATGCCCCTACTTATACATCCCAAAATGCCATTGGCCTTCTTGGCAACAAGGGCACACTGCTGACTCATATCCAGCTTCTCGTCCACTGTCACCCCTAGGTCCTTTTCTGCAGAACTGCTGCCTAGCCATTCGGTCCCTAGTCTGTAGCTGTGCATTGGGTTCTTCCGTCCTAAGTGCAGGACCCTGCACTTATCCTTATTGAACCTCATCAGATTTCTTTTGGCCCAATCCTCCAATTTGTCTAGGTCCTTCTGTATCCTATCCCTCCCCTCCAGCGTATCTACCACTTCTCCCAGTTTAGTATCATCCGCAAATTTGCTGAGAGTGCAATCCACACCATCCTCCAGATCATTTATGAAGATATTGAACAAAACCGGCCCCAGGACCGACCCCTGGGGCACTCCACTTGACACCGGCTGCCAACTAGACATGGAGCCATGGGAATCACAGGAATCTGGTTTATTTGCTACTAGCAGCATTCAGTAACAAGTGTCATTGAGTTGTGAATTTTCCATATTCCTTTCAAGCTGCCCAGACCCAGAATGTGGCCCCCCAGAATGTGGCCCCCCAAGACTGAGGCCTACAGAATGTTATCCGTGTACTGGATGCTCAATAGATTTGTAGATTCTATGGACAGGAAGGAATCTGCTCTGACCTCCTGCGTTGCACAGGCCGTAGGCCTGCCCTGGATTAATTCCTGTTTGAACTAGAGCAGAGCTTTGAGAAAAAAACATCCCATCATGACTGAGATGTTGTTAGTGATAGAGACATACCCTGATTCTCGTTAAACTCTTCTAATGGTCAATTACCCTGTGTTAAAAATTTCCACTTTTTCTCTTTTCTCTTTGTCTACGACCAACACCCAGCCACTGACTCTTGTTAGATCTTTGCCCACTAGTTTTAAGAGCCCTCTTTTATCAGATTTTTGTTCCCTGTTATAAGTTTTGATAGAATGCAATCACATCACTCCATAACCTTCTCCTTGTTAAGTGACTGAGCTCATTGAGTTCCTGGGGCAGCCTTGCACTGGCCCCCAAGTTCTGTGTCCAGCCCAGGCGATCTTTACCCCGGCTGTCGAGAGCCCCCTGGGGCCAGAGAAGAGCAGTTGCTGGAACTTTAGGGTCTCTGATTCCCCAGGCTGTTGAGTACCTTGAAGATAAGGACCAAGACCTTGAATATGATGTGATATTCGCTGGGAAGCCAGGGTACAGTGCAGAGAACCAGAAAAGATCAGGGTTGGAAGAGACCTCAGGGGGTGTCTAGTCCGACCCCCTGCTCAAAGCAGGACCGACCCCAACTCAATCATCCGAGTTAAGCTTTGCCTAACAAACGGAAGTGTGGGAATGGTCCAGCCATTGGGAGAACTTTCCTGGATTATACACCAGCCCGGTGGAATTGTCTATTGAAAGGATCAGAGTTCTCACTCCCACTCCCTTTACCCAGAGCCTCCCTGACCTTGAGGCCTCCCCTTCCTCTCTCCTGTGTGGCACTGGGTCCTGGAGGGCTCGACGCCCAAACTTCTTGAGGTCACTTAGGACAGAGGCTAGATTATCCCCACTCTGGGATGCTCTCCTCCTGCTCTGCACATTTCTCTGACACACTGATCGTTGCATGTAGTTCAAGCAAATACAATTTATTAATCAGCAACCAATTAAAAAATAAGAAAAAAATGGGGAAGTTTAATGGAAAACCTGTAACTCCACAATGAGGGCATATGGGAACTCCAATCAGCCATCTTTGGAAGGTAAAGGAAGTTCACAGTCTGTTCCTCACATTTTCCAGCCCCCTGCCCACTCTCTGGCTGTGCTGCAGGGATGCTGGGGGTCAGACACTTGCTCTGGCGGTGGCCACATTCCCGCAGGCTCTGGGTGGCAGGGTCCTTCTTCCCAGTGTTGCCCCCCCTTCAGGTTTATGATCCCCCCAAGTCTAGCCTGAAAGTTCTCTTGTCTGGCAGTGTCTCCCTGTGCTGGACCATCTGCCAAGAGTCCCTCTCGCTCTTCCTAGCTGCTCATGAGATCAGGCACTGGACTGCTCCAGATCCCCAGTACCAACCCCATCCCCAACTCCAGTCCCACTTAGGAAGGAACAATCAGATGCACACATACAGAATTGGAAATGACTGCCTAGGAAGGAGTACTGCGGAAAGGGATCTAGGAGTCATAGTGACACGAGCAAGACACGAGAAGTAATTCTTCCACTCTACTCTGTGCTGATTAGGTTTCAACTGGAGCATGATGTCCAGTTCTGGGCGCCACATTTCAGGAAAGATGTGGACAAATTGGAGAGAGTCCAGAGAAGAGCAACAAGAATGATTAAGGGTCTAGAAAAAATGACCTAAGAGGGAAGATTGAAAGAACTGGGTTTGTTTACTCTGAAAAAGAGAAGATTGAGAGGAGACATGATAACAGTTTTCAAATACCTAAAAGGAGGAGGGAGAAAAATTGTTCTCCTTAACCTCTGAGGATAGGAAAAGAGCCAATGGACTTAAATTGCAGCAAGGGAGGTTTTGGTTGGACAATAAGAAAAACTTCCTAACTGTCAGGGTGGTTAGGCACTGGAATAAATTGCCCAGAGAGGTTGTGGAATCTCCATCACTGGAGATTTTTAAGAGCAGGTTAGATAAACACCTGTCAGGGATGGTCTAGATCGTGCTTGGTCCTGCCGTGAGTGCAGTGGACTGGACTTGATTACCTCGCAAGTTCCCTTCCAATTCTGTGATGCTATGTCCTCCTGCCTCCCTCATTGGCCTGCCTCCCATGTCAATCAGGCTGACCAGGAGCGCTGGCCTCTCCCCATTGCCCCTGAGGCCTGGTTTTCCATTGACTCTTCCCCTTCATTCTGATACTAGGAGATGGTCAACCAAAAATTCTCACTAAGTTTTAGTGAGGGGTCAAAAGTCCTTTTACATTCCCCCTTGCTAACGTTCTGCCACAGCCACAACAATATTCATACCAGTACATATGGGCCCCATGTTATCAACATATATCTTCATGTTATATATAATATAAAAACACATTAACAATTAATAAAAGAACATTTAACATATTTGACATCCCATGTCCACTTCTTTACACTATACATGATAATATTCATTAAAGAGTACAGAGAACCAATCACATAATCATCTCTAAGTTTAACAGGAAGTACACCCTAGGTAGCCTCCAGTCCCAGAGGCCCAATCAGAACCAGTCCCAGAAACGGAACTCCCAATAATTGAGGTTCCATTTCAGCGAGTAGCTGTGGATATTCTGGGTCCTTTCCCAAAGAAGTCACCCAGAGGAAAGCAGTACATACTGACTTTCATGGATTTTGCCACCCGATGGCCGGAAGAGTAGCTCTAAGCAACACTAGGGCTAAAAGCGTGTGCCAGGCATTAACAGACATTTTTGCCAGGGTCGTTTGGCCCTCCAACATCCTTACAGATGCAGGAACTAATTTCCTGGCAGGGACCATGAAAAGTCTTTGGGAAGCTCATGGGGTGAACCACTTGGTTGCCACCCCTTACCACCATCAAACAAATGGCCTGGTGGAGAAGTTTAATGGAACTTTGGGGGCCATGATACGTAAATTCGTGAATGAGCACTCCAATGTTTGGGACCTAGTGTTGAAGCAGTTGCTCTTTGCCTACAGGGCTGTACCACATCCCAGTCTGGTCTTTTCATCATTTGAACTTGTGTATGGCAGCGAGGTTAAGAGGCTATTACAGTTGGTTAAGCAGCAATGGGAAGGATTTACATCTTCTCCAGGAACTAACATTCTGGACTTTGTAAACAACCTAAAAAACACCCCCCAAGACTCTTTAGCCCTTGCTAGAGAAAATCTAAAAGATGCTCAGAAAGAGAAAAAAGCCTGGAATGATAAACATGATGGAGACCATTCCTTCAAAGTGGGGGCCAGGTCATGACCTTGAAGGTGCTCCAGGCCCTTAAGATGGAAGCACCATGGGAAGGGCCATTTACAGTCCAAGAGCACCTGGGAGCTCTTAACTATATCATAGCATCCCCCACCTCAAACCTAAAGCCTAAAGTTTACCATGTTGATTCTCTAAAGCCCTTTTTTTCCAGAGAATTAAAGGTTTTTCAGTTTAAAGCCCAGGGAGGAGATGACACTAAGCGGCCTGAAAGTGTCCACCAAGATTTTGATTTTGAAATACGACACATTTCAGGAGCTTCTAATAAAGTGGCTGATGCACTCTCCCATGAAAGTTTCCCAGAATCAACTGGTTAAAATCATCTTAAAATGTGGGAAATACTGCTAATTCTTATATAATCACTAGTATGTTTAGAGGTGCATGTGTCTTATTAACTCTGTTTTCTCCTAGAGCTCCAGAAAGAAATCACAGTCAGTATGGAACTGGCTGTCCAGCACTGTCTGTGATCTGGGGGTCATGTCATGAATATAGGGGGAAGGGTAGAAGCCTTTATGTATCCTTGGCAACTGTTCTGGATTGCCTTACCTGTACAGGGTTAAGCAGTTCAAATAACCTAGTTGACACCTGACCAGAAAGACCAATGAGAAAAGAAGATACTTTCAAATCTGGGGAAAAAGGATTTGTTTGTTGTTGTTCTGTGGGTTGTTCCCTCTCCAGACTGGAGGAAGAAGCCAAGGAAGTACAATATCTCATGAAAATATGCCTGGAATCCATCTAAAGCTACAGAAACTGTGAGTAGGGCAAGGAAATGCGTTAGGTTATCTTTTGTTTTGGCTTGTGAATTTTCCTATGCTACAGAGGTAGTTTCATTCCTGTTTTTCTACCTGTGAAGCTGAGCCAAAAGGGGAATCCTCTGAGTTCTAAATGGTTTTATTACCTTGTAAAGTTACCTTCCATTCTGATTTTGCAGGTGTGATTCTTTTACATTTTTCTTTATAAATAAAGTTCTTCTTTTAAGAACCTGATTGATTTCAGTGTCCTGAAGACAAAGGTTCTGGTCTGTGCTCACATTGCTAGAGCAACTGGTTGGTACTTTATTCTCAAGCCTCCCCAGGAAAGGGGGTGAAGGGGCTTAGGGGGATATTTTGAAGGGATAGAGATTCCAAGTGACCCTTCCCTGTACATTTTGTGTAAATCACTTGGTGGTGGCAGCACTATCAGTCTAAGGAATTAGTGCCTTAGAGAAGTTTTTACCTAAGCTGGTAAAATATAAACTTACAGGGTCTTCCATGCAGGTCCCCACATCTGAACCCCAGAGTTCAGAGTGTGGGGGGGAACCCTGACAGTTTGTTACCCATATTTTCTATTGCCCTGTCCCCAGGTAACACCAGGACAATTTGAAGGCTCTGTCCATTTTCATCAGGGTTTGGATTTTCCCCATTGGTTTCAGTCTCCTCGGGACATGTTGCCCTATGCCTCCTATGAGCCCTGATTCAAACCATAATATTAAAATAGTGTGGTACCACTTATATATATATATTTTAAAAAAGTATAAAATTGACTTTTGTTGCAACCAAAATAAAAATAATAAAAAGCAGTCACATTACTACTGGCGTTCTCTTCTATCTTTCTCGTCAAGGGTAGGGGCCTGGGCAGAGACAGAGGCATCCGGGGGAGTGAAAGCATGGCTGCAAAGATGGTGTCACCAGGAAGGCTTCAGCTTCCTTGACCACAGGATGCTGTTCCAGGAAGAAGGACTGCTAAGCAGAGATGGGGTCCACCTATTAAGGAAGGGAAAGAGCATATTTGGAAATAGACTCGCTAACCTAGTGAGGAGTTTCAGAGTAACAGCCATGTTAGTCTGTATTCGCAAAAAGAAAAGGAAGACTTGTGGCACCTTAGAGACTCACCAATTTATTTGAGCATGAACTTTCATGAGCTACAGCTCACTTCATCGGATGCATACTGTGGAAAGTATAGAAGATCTTTTTATACACACAAAGCATGAAAAAATGGGTGTTTACCACTACAAAAGGTTTTCTCTCCCCCCCACCCCACTCTCCGGCTGGTAATAGCTTATCTAAAGTGATCACTCAATGTGTATGATAATCAAGTTGGGCCATTTCCAGCACAAATCCAGGTTCTCTCCCTGCCCCCAGCCCCACACAAACCCACTCTCCTTACAATGTGTATGATAATCAAGGTGGGCCATTTCCAGCACAAATCCATAGTTTAACAAGAACGTCGGGGGGGGGAGGGGGGCTAGGGGTAAAAAACAAGGGGAAATAGGCTACCTTGCATAATGACTTAGCCACTCCCAGTCTCTATTCAAGCCTAAGTTAATTGTATCCAATTTGCAAATGAATTCCAATTCAAAAGTCTCTCGCTGGAGTCTGGTTTTGAAGTTTTTTTGTTGCAATATCGCAACTTTCATGTCTGTAATCGCGTGACCAGAGAGATTGAAGCGTTCTCCGACTGGTTTATGAATGTTATAATTCTTGACATCTGATTTGTGTCCATTTATTCTTTTACGTAGAGACTGTCCAGTTTGACCAATGTACATGGCAGAGGGGCATTGCTGGCCCATGATGGCATATATCACATTGGTGGATGTGCAGGTGAACGAGCCTCTGATATTGTGGCTGATGTGATTAGGCCCTGTGATGGTGTCCCCTGAATAGATATGTGGGCACAGTTGGCAATGGGCTTTGTTGCAAGGATAGGTTCCTGGGTTGGTGGTTCTGTTGTGTGGTATGTGGTTGCTGGTGAGTATTTGCTTCAGGTTGCGGGGCTGTCTGTAGGCAAGGACTGGCCTGTCTCCCAAGATTTGTGAGAGTGTTGGGTCATCCTTCAGGATAGGTTGTAGATCCTTAATAATGCATTGGAGGGGGCTGAAGGTGACGGCTAGTGGCGTTCTGTTATTTTCTTTGTTAGGCCAGTCCTGTAGTAGGTAACTTCTGGGAACTCTTCTGGCTCTATCAATCTGTTTCTTCACTTCTGCAGGTGGGTATTGTAGTTGTAAGAATGCTTGATAGAGATCTTGTAGGTGTTTCTCTCTGTCTGAGGAGTTGGAGCAAAAGCGGTTGTATCATAGAGCTTGGCTGTAGACGATGGATCATGTGGTGTGGTCAGGGTGAAAGCTGGAGGCATGCAGGTAGGAATAGCGGTCAGTAGGTTTCCGGTATAGGGTGGTGTTTATGTGACCATCGCTTATTAGCACCGTAGTGTCCAGGAAGTGGATCTCTTGTGTAGACTGGTCCAGGCTGAGGTTGATGGTGGGATGGAAATTGTTGAAATCATGGTGGAATTCCTCAAGGGCTTCTTTGCCATGAGTCCAGATGATGAAGATGTCATCAATATAGCGCAAGTAGAGTAGGGGTGTTATGGGACGAGAGCTGAGGAAGCGTTGTTCTAAGTCAGCCATAAAAATGTTGGCATACTGTGGGGCCATGCGGGTACCCATAGCAGTGCGGCTGATTTGAAGGTATACATTGTCCCCAAATGTAAAATAGTTATGGGTAAGGACAAAGTCACAAAGTTCAGCCACCAGGTTAGCCGTGACATTATTGGGGATAGTGTTCTTGACGGCTTGTAGTCCATCTTTGTGTGGAATGTGAAGAGGTTTGTGTGTGGGGGTGTGTGTGTGAGAAAACCTGGATTTGTGCTGGAAATGGCCCACCTTGATTATCATACACATTGTAAGGAGAGTGATCACTTTAGATAAGCTATTACCAGCAGGAGAGTAGAGTGGGGGGAGAGAAAACCTTTTGTAGTGGTAAACACCCATTTTTTCATGCTTTGTGTGTATAAAAAGATCTTCTATACTTTCCACAGTGTGCATCCGATGAAGTGAGCTGTAGCTCACGAAAGCTCATGCTCAAATAAATTGGTTAGTCTCTAAGGTGCCACAAGTACTCCTTTTCTTTTTGAGTCAACAGTGTAACACTGTTGCAAAAAAAGCAAACATCATTCTGGGATGCATTAACACAGTGGTCATAGAATCATAGAATCATAGAATATCAGGGTTGGAAGGGACCTCAGGAGGTCGTCTAGTCCAACCCCGTGCTCAAAGCTGGACCAATCCCCAATTAAATCATCCCAGCCAGGGCTTTGTCAAGCCTGACCTTAAAAACTTCTAAGGAAGGAGATTCTACCACCTCCCTAGGTAACGCATTCCAGTGTTTCACCACCCTCTTAGTGAAAAAGTTTTTCCTAATATCCAACCTAAACCTCCCTCACTGCAACTTGAGACCATTACTCCTTGTTCTGTCATCTGCTACCACTGAGAATAGTCTAGAACCATCCTCTCTGGAACCACCTCTCAGGTAGCTGAAAGCAGCTATCAAATCCCCCCTCATTCTTCTCTTCTGCAGGCTGAACAATCCCAGTTCCCTCAGCCTCTCCTCATAAGTCTTGTGTTCCAGACCCCTAATCATTTTTGTTGCCCTTCGCTGGACTCTCTCCAATTTTTCCACATCCTTCTTGTAGTGTGGGGCCCAAAACTGGACACAGTACTCCAGATGAGGCCTCACCAATGTCCAATAGAGGGGAACGATCACGTCCCTTGATCTGCTCGCTATGCCCCTACTTATACATCCCAAAATGCCATTGGCCTTCTTGGCAACAAGGGCACACTGCTGACTCATATCCAGCTTCTCATCCACTGTCACCCCTAGGTCCTTTTCTGCAGAACTGCTGCCGAGCCATTCGGTACCTAGTCTGTAGCTGTGCATTGGGTTCTTCCGTCCTAAGTGCAGGACCCTGCACTTATCCTTATTGAACCTCATCAGATTTCTTTTGGCCCAATCCTCCAATTTGTCTAGGTCCCTCTGTATCCTATCCCTACCTGCCACCGTATCTACCACTCCTCCCAGTTTAGTATCATCTGCAAATTTGCTGAGAGTGCAATCCACACCATCCTCCAGATCATTTATGAAGATATTGAACAAAACTGGCCCCAGAACCGACCCCTGGGGCACTCCACTTGACACCGGCTGCCAACTAGACATGGAGCCATTGATCACTACCCATTGAGCCTGACAATCTAGCCAACTTTCTACCCACCTTAGAGTGCATTCATCCAGCCCATACTTCTTTAACTTGCTGACAAGAATACTGTGGGAGACCGTGTCAAAAGCTTTGCTAAAGTCAAGAAACAACACGTCCACTGCTTTCCCTTCATCCACAGAACCAGTAATCTCATCATAGAAGGTGATTAGATTAGTCAGGCATGACCTTCCCTTGGTGAATCCATGCTGACTGTTCCCGATCACTTTCCTCTCATGTAAGTGCTTCAGAATTGATTCCTTGAGGACCTGCTCCATGATTTTTCCGGGGACTGAGGTGAGGCTGAGTGGCCTGTAGTTCCCAGGATCCTCCTTCTTCCCTTTTTTAAAGATTGGCACTACATTAGCCTTTTTCCAGTCGTCCGGGACTTCCCCCGTTCGCCACGAGTTTTCAAAGATAATGGCCAATGGCTCTGCAATCACAGCCGCCAATTCCTTTAGCACTCTCGGATGCAACGCGTCCAGCCCCAACCACAGAAGACTGTGGAGGGTGCCAGGCACCCCGCTACTGAAATGCCACCGCCAAAAAGCAGCAACGTCAAGAAGCGTCGCATCTGAAATGCCACCGAGAAACAGCAATGCTTCTCGGAGGCATTTTGGCAGCGGGGTTTCCTGCGGAGGCACAAAAATGCCCCAGCAGGTGCCATGGCGCCCGCGGGCACCGCGTTGGGGACCCCTGCATTATCAGGAGTGTTGTATTGAAGACATAAAAAGTAATTCTTCCGCTTTACTCTGCGCTGATTAGACCTCAGCTGGAGTATTGTGTCCAGTTTTTTGCACCACATTTCCGGAAAGATCTGGACAAATTGGAGAGAGTCCAGAGAAGAGCAAGAAAAATGATGGAAGGTCTAGAAAACATGACCTGTGTGGGAAGATTGAAAAAATTGGGTTTGTTTAGTCTGGAAAAGAGAAGGCTGAGAGGGGACATGATCACAGTTTTCAAATACCTAAAACGTTGTGACAAGGAGGAGGGAGACAAATTGCTCTCCTTAACCTCTGATTACAGGACCAAAAGCAACGGGCTGAAATTGCAGAAAGGGAGGTTTAGGTTGGGCATTAGGAAATAACTTCCTGTCAGGGACGTTGTAAAATCTCTATCATTGGAGATTTTTAAGAGCATGTTAGGGCTGTTCTCAATGCTTCTGATCCTGCCATGAGTGCAGGGGAGTGGCCCTGATAACCTCTCGAGGTCCCTTCAAGTCTGTCTGGCTACTCCCATTGCTTTACCTGGAGTGCTGGTTTTGGGTGTTTCCAGCCTCACACATTGGAAGCTTCACATACAATGATAGAATATATAGCACAGTGAGATATCAATGTTTAGCAGATCAAGGCATTTAGAATGATACAAAGCATAATTCCATCACCATGGTGAATATGGGGTGCTTTGGAGTGCAGAGTATCAAAGAGATTGTGGGTGTTTAACTCAGAGATATCTGCTCTCTCTGGTAAACTGCCAATGGAAGCTCGCAATCTTGCAGGTGCTCTGTCTGGCAGGAATCAAGAAATGAGCATGGAAAGTCCCATGACGCATGCACACGGAAGGTGCAAAGCTACCTGTCAGCAATGATTGAGTGCTCAATAGTCCTTATAAGGCAACAGGCATAACACAAAGGAAAACCCAAATGGGGCGGAGAATTTAGCAGGATAATTAGAGAACGTTTATTGGGCCAAGACCAAGACCAGAACTGCCCACCTGGGTAGGGACAGGGTTAATTCTTACAACAAAGGGGAAATGCCTAACAAACATCTGGGCTCACTCCTTTGGATGTGTAGGTGGGGAACGAGTGATACAGATATACTTCTGCAGGGTGTAGCTAAGCTCCTGCTACAATAAATACACATCCGTAACTGAAGATTCCAGCCTCCGTGCATTCCTGTCTCTCCATTGGTCATGTCTCTGTATGACTTTGGCCAAGTCACCTCGGCCTGTGTCTCAGTTCAACTATCTGTATAATGGGGAGATGTTGATAGGGACTCTCCTTTCCTGGGTGTGTTGAAGATCCTTCAGTGAAAGGTGCTACACAGTATGGTAATAGTTACTGATAAGAATTACTGATCTCTGATCTCTTAGCAACAGCCCCGTGTGCCTGCAGAAAGTGTTCATGTCTCCCCTCAGCCATCTTTCTCCAGATCTGTTGTCTACTATTTACCCAGCCGTCCTGGGCATTTACAGGGTATCAGGCCCTATGAAGAACTTGTTTTCTTACTAATCAACTATAATTTTTAAATGTACACAAATACACAAAGCATCCAATTCCTCTGTGACTCAGCACAGAGCCCGAGAGTTCTCATCTCCCTTTGGGAACGTCACTTAATTACTGTTTACTCCCAAAGCTGGATAAAGAACAAAGAAGCACAAGCATGGAAAGAAAGACATTGGCCAGAGTGTCTTCAGTCTCCTTCTTGTCTGCATTCAGATGCCTTTTCTCCCCTAGACGCAGAGTGTTCCCCCCGGGATTGCACAGAGCTCTATTATAACCAGTGCACACCCCTGTGTCAGCTCTCGGCGTGGGCTGCTGCTGCAGATGCTGGGGTGAGAGCGGTGTGGGTCACTGCTACTTGAGGGGGATTCCCAGAGAAGACACTTCCGTCTCAGGATTCACAGGTACCTGTCCCTTGCTGCTAGACAAACCCAGTAAGATGTGTGCATAATGGGATACAGAATAGGTCTATGGTCCTTTCAGCTATTGTCATAAATATAAAGGGAAGGGTAAACCCCTTTAAAATCCCTCCTGGCCAGAGGAAAAATCCTCTCACCTGTAAAGGGTTAAGAAGCTAAAGGTAACCTCGCTGGCACCTGACCAAAATGACCAATGAGGAGACAAGATACTTTCAAAAGCTGGGAGGAGGGAGAGAAACAAAGGGTCTGGGGCTCTCTGTATGCTGCTTTTCCCAGGGACAGAACAGGAATGGAGTCTTAGAACTTTTAGTAAGTAATCTAGCTAGGTATGTGTTAGATTATGATTTCTTTAAATGGCTGAGAAAAGAACTGTGCTGAATAGAATGACTATTTCTGTCTGTGTGTCTTTTTTGTAACTTAAGGTTTTGCCTAGAGGGATTCTCTATGTTTGAATCTAATTACCCTGTAAGGTACCTACCATCCTGATTTTACAGAGATGATTCCTTTACTTCTATTAAAAGTCTTTTTGTAAGAAAACTGAATGCTTTTTCATTGTTCTAAGATCCAAGGGTTTCCACCTATGTGGCCACCTATGCAAATTGGTGAGGATTTTTACCAAACCCTCCCCAGGAAGTGGGGTGCAAGGGTTGGGAGGATTTTGGGGGGGAAAGACGTGTCCAAACTACGTTTCCCAGTAAACCCAGTTAAAGTTTGGTGGTGGCAGTGGAAATTCCAAGGGCAAAGGGTAAAATTAATTTGTACCTTGAGGAAGTTTTAACCTAAGCTGGTAAAAGTAAGCTTAGGAGGTTTTCATGCAGGTCCCCACATCTGTACCCTAGAGTTCAGAGTGCGGGAGGAACCTTGACAAGGTCTATGGTCCTTTCAGCTATGCACAGTCAGTAAAGATCCCAGGGCCCTCTTTGCAGTTCCCCCTGCCCCAGCTGATGGCCTCCAGCCCCGAGGTGGCTGCATTTCAGTGGCACGGGGATCCTTCAGGATGAAAGGTGTCAGTAGATGGAGAATACAAGGCCAAATTCGGAGGTTGTGGCCTGTACTTCTTTTCAAGCCTCACTGAGGCAAAACTGCCCTTGGAGAAAGAACTGACTAAAAACCACAGGAGGCAGCTGTGTGTTAATGCACAGAGACTGTCACCTCCCCCTCTTGCATTTCAGGGCTTTGGCTGTTAACGGGGGAAGGAGGGTGTTCCTTCCCCACTCTGAACTCTGGGGTACAGATGTGGGGACCCGCATGCAAGACCCCCTAAGTTTATTTTTACCAGCTTAGGTTAAAAACTTTCCCAAGGCACAAAGTCCACCTTGTCCTTGAACAGCATGCTGCCACCACCAAATGATTTAGACAAAGAATCAGGGAAAGGACCACATGGAGTTCCTGTTCCCCCAAAATATCCCCCCAAGCCCTTACACCCGCTTTCCTGGGAGACTTGAAAATAATATCCTAACCAATTGGTTACAAAGTGAACACAGACCCAAATCCCTGGATCTTTAGACACTGAAAAAAATTCAATCAATTCTTAAAAGAAGAATTTTATTTAAAAAAAAAGAAAAGGTAAAAATCCTCTCTGTAAAATCAGGTTGGAAGATAACTTTACAGGGTAACAAAATATGCACATAACACAGAGGAACCCCCTCTAGCCTTAGTTTCAAAGTTACAACAAAACAGGGATAAACCTCCCTCTTGCAAAGGGAAAATTCACAAGTTGAGAAAACAAAGATAAACAAATACACCTTGCCTGGCTGTACTTACAATTTCTGTAACACAAGAGACTGGTTCAGAAGGGTTTGGAGGACATGGGTTGATGTCCGGTCCTTCTTAGTCCCAAGAGCGAATGAACACAGAAACAAAGAACCCAAAACAAAGCTCCCCCCAGATCTGAAAGTATCTTTTGTCCCCATTGGTTCCTTTGGTCAGGTGCCAACCAGGTTATTTGAGCTTCTTAACCCCTTACAGGTAAGGAGGAATTTTAGGCTACGCTTATGGGTATGACAGGGGGAAAGGGCTGTTATCTGACTTTTATCTGCTGGAAAGCATGGAGGTGCTCGGGCTCCTCTCTGAACCAATTATAAGAATTTTTAAACATGGACAAGTCATTGTATCTCCTAGCTTCATTCCAGAAGTCAGCTGAACTGTTATGCCTGAAACTTTCAAAAAACAATTCAACCAGAAGCGCAGACACCCAGCATGGGAAATCTCAGTCCAAAGGCTTAAAGTTTGGCAAACTTATAACTGACTGAAATTGACATCTTCTAATTGAAATCTCAGACAGACTTAACTAAGGGGTCTGCTACTAGCACCAAATACAATGTCCAGTTGATTTGTGAATCCCATTCACCTAGGCCAGTGGTTTCCAAACTGGTGTTGGCATTAGTAGGGCCAGTTGTTCATAATTTCTTTCTCTGAATAATGAAAATGTCATTTTCAGTGTGTGAAGAGCGACCAATCTGCTTCCCCCATGAGAACAGCCCCCAATAGTGCATGTAGTGTCTCATATTCACATTGTCTCTCCATCCAGGCATTTGTATTGGGACCATCACCATAGAGCCTGGGCACATACAGGGAGTCAGGGGAATGTAAGGTACATGCAGGAGACACCGTTCTGCCTCAGAGTTGGACACCTTCTCCCCTACTCCATGTCTGATTCCAACACAACCGACTTCACCAACCCCTCCACCTTCATCCTGCTGGGCATTCCTGGCCTGGAGGCAGCCCATGTCTGGATCTCCATCCCCTTCTGCACCATGTATGCCATAGCCATGTCGGGGAACTTCACCATCCTGGTCATTGTGAAGACGGAGCCGAGCCTCCATGTGCCCATGTACTATTTCCTCTGCATGCTGGCTGTCAGCGACCTGGTCCTGTCTACTTCCACCCTGCCCAAAACTCTGAGTATCTTCTGGTTCAATTCCAGGGAAATCCACTTCAGTGCCTGTCTCACCCAGATGTACTTCATTCACTGCTTCTTAGCAATGGAGTCTGGGATCTTTGTGGCCATGGCTTTTGATCGTTACGTGGCCATCTGTGATCCTCTGAGACATTCCACCATCCTGACTAACCCTTTGGTGGCCAAGATCAGCCTGGCTGTGGTGCTGCGTGCTGGCATGGTCATATTGCCCTTTCCCTTCCTGGCAAGGCAGTGGCCATATTGCAGAACCAACATCATCTCCCACGCGTACTGTGAATACATGGCCATGCTGAAGCTGGTCTGTGCTGACATCCTTGTCAGTAGTTACTATGGCCTCCTTCTGGCCCTCTTGGTGACTGCTTTGGATGTGTTTTTTATTGCCTTGTCCTATACCCAGATCCTCAGGGCCATCTTCAGACTCCCCACAAAGGAAGACCGGCTCAAGACTTTTGGGACCTGCGTCTCCCACCTCTGTGTTATCTTAGCCTTTTATATCCCAGTTCTCTTCTCCTTCCTCACGCACCGGTTTGGCCACAATGTGCCCCTGCAGTTCCACGTTCTCATGGCCAACATGTACCTTCTGGTGCCTGCCATGCTAAACCCCATCATCTACGGGGTGAGGACCAGACAGATCCGGGACAGGCTCCTCCGGCTCGTTACTCATAAAGGGATGAAAGATTTCTCCTGGTGCCCTGGCTCTCAGACTGAGTCCCATGCAGAGCTGGTTGGTGACATTGGGCTGATCCCTCTTCCCTAAATCACTTACCAGAGAGTGAAAGTGACATTAAGCCCTTTCCTGACCTTATTGTGCTGTGTCAGTGTGCCGAACTGCGGAATCAATCTATGTACAATTCATTAACTCATAGGGATGTTACCTTTCCAATTTCTGCTAACTGGACCCCTGAGATGCTGCCCGACTCCTTCCTCCAAGGAGTATATCCCTGCTGCACATCTCACCTCAAGACTCCACCCACTTCTGCTCCCTTTCCCCCAAGGTCACACTCCTGGTGATCGCTCCTCTCCTGCCTTTCCCCGTCACTCTCTAGATCATCTCCAGCTTCCTCCCCACCCCAGCTGTGCCATCTCTGCTCCAAAGCTGGCAAAGGAGCTGCTGCAGCCTGACAAACAGTCTGTCGGCTGGTAGAAAGCAGCCCCCGATGAGTAGGGGGGGCATGACTTAATGACCTGCCATCTCCCTCTACCACGCAGTAACTGGACACTGCCAGTTTCCCTTTCTGACCTAACTTTCTGGTTGAAAACTGGGTACCTGGTAACCCTAAATGGCACCCTGACACATGAGCCAAAAACTGGACTGTCTGAGTAAAACGGGGTGTGTGTGTGTGTGTGTTGGTCCAGCCCTTTAAACACATAGAGATTGGATGAGTCAGAGGAAGCTGGGGCAGGAGAGTGGCACAATGGTGGCAGAGGGAGCTTGTTAGAGAGCTTATTCCTTCACTCTCCCACTTCCCTGGTCCTTCTCGCATGAACAGAGAGCAACAATACCCGAAGTCCGAAGGTGCAAACAATTCGATGTTTATTGGGGTGAACTTCCAGCAAGCTTAAATACAAGTTCCTTTTTCCTTATTTTCGAATCCCAACTTACTTCTTGTTTGCCCCTAATTTATATAGTAATATTCTTAGCTATACCTTCACCAATCATTCTACTGAAATTTAACTAACCAATCCTAACATATTGTAACATGATTAGCTAACCAATTATATCCCACCACCTTAATGAGTTTACTCCCAGCAAAATTAATTATACAGCAGACAGAAACAATCACAGAACCAGACAGAGACCATGCCAATAAACAATAGCAAAGTGGGAACTATAATGACAAAACAGTACAGAAGTGAGGATTTCACAACTACATCTATAAAGACATAAGAGTTTCCCAGCTGTGTCTATTGATAAGTGAGTTCTTACCAAACAGAAAACTATCAACCTCAATTTCCTTTTACATCTTCTAGGCTCTTCCCTTTCTCCGGACGTGATAGGCACTATCAGGACAGGATTGTATCCTAACAGCCCCATAGCACCTTCTTTCAATGTGACTAGTTTGGGATGTGAGGAGGTGACCGGTCGCTTCCCAGCTTATGACTGCCTCTGTCGCTTAGCCAAAGGCCTTAGCCTATGAACAGGGCCTCAGACTGTCACAGTAAGAGAAGGACCTTACACTGGCAGACAGTGATTTTGATTCTTTCTTTTATACCTCTAACTAGCCAAGTGATAAGAACACACCTAAATTCTTAAAGTACAGGCCTTTACAGACAGGCCTGAATATCTATATCCTAACAGAGCTCTTTGGTTTCAGGGTTAGGGCTGCAGCAGAGAGACAGACTCCAACTGGAGGAGAAGCCGTGAGCTCCAGGAGGTGGCCCCTGGATACCATAGAGGGCTCTGACCAAATCCCAAAGAATGCTCCAGGGCGGTGAGGACACAGAGGCAGGGAATGGCGCGCAGGTGTCATATTGTATTTACCTGGATCTGGGTATCTCTTGTGCTGTCTAAAGTAGAGGAATTGTTTTAGCAATTCCTTTTGCAAGGCCCGGGTTTGTTCGCTTTAACAATCTTGTGACCCAATAGAGAGAAATTGGAAACAGAGTGTGCCCGAAGGGGAGTACTGGGATGGGTGCGCTGAAGCAATTGGAGAATCTGGGGAAGCCAGGCCAAAACTAGTCTCTGGGTCTTGGCACACAGCTCTCTGCTCCCATAGCGAGGCTCTAGAACAGAAGCTGCACCCTGAGAGTGGGCCTAGAAACTCAAAGTCAAAGACAGGGCCTGAAAGGTGCTGAGACTCAAAAGCACGTGGGACCTGTGTGTGGGACCCAAACACAACTGCCTGGTGGGTGTCCAACCGTGACAGGAAACTTGAAGTTGCAACATGGATGCTACATGGTTGCTAGGGGACTGTGAGTGGAAGGTAAGTGCAGCTGGGCAGAGAGGTGTCCACAAGATGTTCTCTTCACCCAAATCTGGTTTCTCTGCCCTCAGTGTTTCCCTGAGTGCTCTAGTTCCAGGAGTGACCCAGCCGGGCTTCCCTGAAGGAAATGTTTCCTGAACAAGCATCACCTTTTGGGGTTAGGGAGAAGGTTTGAGTCTCTCTTGGAAAGTGCTCCCCTGAACAGAAGAGGCAGGGAGTCGCTGTGTTACGGGGGTTTTCAATATGAATATGACATAACGGGAATATGCTTTATGCGAAATACCTCTTGTAAGATATCACTGGAAAAGTTATAATCTGCTTAACGTATTCATCCTATTTATGTGCATGTATCATGCTTATATTTAAAGATAAGAATATGACGCATATGAGGGCCATTAATGGTAATTCAGGAACTTGATGACTCTTAAGCAAGAAACAATTGGCTGTGAATGGATTTGTTTTCCTATAAGTCTGTGGGATGCCTGTGCAAGAGGAGGGGTGCTGTGAAGGCCTGTGTCTGTGTCACCTGATACTGGAATCCACCTTGGATTTGATATTTTTTCACAAGGTGGGGGGAGAGTTTAAACAAAGAGACAAACGATTCCAGCCTTTTCCGAAATCTATATAAGGGTGTGAAGCAGGACAAAAAGGGAGGATACCCCATCTTACTTCCTAAGATATCTGCTGGAAATAACAGAGACTGAACTGGGGGAAGGATTTGGCCCAGACTAAAAATGAGTCGAGTCTGTGAAAGAAGCTTACTGGAATATCTTTGAGGGTGAGATATAACATGCAACAAGTTTCTTAGTGTATTAAGTTAGCCTTGCGTGTTTGTTTTATTTTGCTTAGTAACTTATTTTGTTCTGTCATAAAAGTTACCTGTTATGATCACTTAAATCCTACCTTTAATACTTAATAAAATCACTGTTGTTTATTAATAAACCCAGTGTAAGTAACAGTTCCCTAGGGGGTGGGGGGCAAATAGTCTGTATATATCTCTCTTTACTTCAAGAAAGAGGGAGAACAATATGAACATATACTGTATAAAATTTTATAGAGTGTAAGGCAGATTTCTCTGGGGTTCAGGTCCCATTGGGGTTGTGCAGTTGGGTGCTGGGGCAAGTCACTTTTAATTGAGCCTTCCCAGAGCTGAGCTAATCTCAGTATCTGTTAGAGGAGGTTTTGGAATTAATTGAGAAACTTAACAGTAACAAGTCATTGGGACCAGACAGCATTCAGACAAGAGTTTTGAAAGAACTGAAATGTGAAATTGCAGAACTATTAACTATGGTTGTAACCTGTCCTTTAAATCAGCTACTGTACCCAATGACTGGAAGATAGCTAATGTAATGCCAATATTTAAGAAGGGCTCTAGAGGTGACCCTGGCAATTACAGACCGGTAAGTCTAATGTCAGTACCGGGCAAATTAGTTGAAACAATAATAAAGAATAAAATGGTCAGACACACAGAAGAACATAAATTGTTGGGTAAAAGTCAACATGGTTTCTGTACAGGGAAATCATGTCTTACTAATCTATTAGAGTTCTTTGAGGGGGTCAACAAACATGTGGACAAGGGGGATGCAGTGGACATAGCGTACTTAGATTTCCAGAAAGCCTTTGACAAGGTCCCTCACCAAAGGCTCTTACGTAAATAAAGTTGTCATGGGATAAGAGGGAAGATCCTTTCATGGACTGAGAACGAGTTAAAAGACAGGGAACAAAGAGTAGGAATAAATGGTAAATTTTCAGAATGGAGAGGGGTAACTAGTGGTGTTCCCCAAGGGTCAGTCCTAGGACCAATCCTATTCAACTTATTCATAAATGATCTGGAGAAAGGGGTAAACAGTCAGGTGGCAAAGTTTGCAGATGATACTAAACTGCTCAAGATAGTCAAGATCAAAGCAGACTGTGAAGAACTTCAAAAAGATCTCACAAAACTAAGTGATTGGGCAACAAAATGGCAAATGAAATGTAATGTGAATAAATGTAAAATAATGCACATTGGAAAGCATAACCCCAACTACACATACAATATGATGGGGGCTAATTTAGCTACAACTAATCAGGAGAAAGATCTTGGAGTCATCATGGATAGTTCTCTGAAGACGTCCACGCAGTGTGCAGCGGCAGTCAAAAAAAGCAAACGGGATGTTAGGACTAATTAAAAAAGGGATAGAGAATAAGATGGAGAATATCTTATTGACCCTATATAAATCCATGGTACACCCACTTCTTGAATACTGCATACAGATGTGGTCCCCTCATCTCAAAAAAGATATACTGGCATTAGAAAAGGTTCAGAGAAGGGCAACTAAAACGATTAGGGTTTTGGAATGGGTCATGAGTGATGTGGAGAAAGTGAATAAGGAAAAGTTATTTACTTGTTCCCATAATATAAGAATGAGGGGCCACCAAATGAAATTAATGGGCAGCAGGTTTAAAGCAAATAAAAGAAAGTTCTGGCACCGTCCTCCCTGTGAGCTGGGACTGCCTGGGCCACAGGGACCGAGCAGGGGACCAGGCTGAAGCAGCTGCAGCCAGAGCCACAGGGGTCTGAGAACCATCCCAGGGAGCAGGTCAGTGCTGGGAGCAGAGCGAGAGAAGCAGCAATAATCTGTGACCATCACCCTAGACCCTGGGCACATACAGGAAGTCAGGGGAAAGTATGGTACACGCAGGAGACACTGTTCTGCCTCGGAGTTGGACACTACTCCATGTCAGGTTCCAACACAACCGACATCACCAACCCCTCCCCCTTCATCCTGCTGGGCATTCCTGGCTTAGAGACTGCTCATGTCTGGATTTACATCCCCTTCTGCACCGTGTACGCCATAGCTATCTTGGCAAACTTCACCATCCTGGTCATTGTGAAGAGGGAGCCGAGCCTCCATGGGCCCACGTACTATTTCCTCTGCATGCTGGCCATCAGCAACCTGGTCCTGTCTTGTTCGCTACATGGCCATCTGCAATGCCCTGAGACATTCCACCATCCTGACAAACCTGGTGGTGGCCACGATTGGCCTGGCCGTGGTGTTGCGTGGCTGCATGATCGTACTGCCAACTCCCTTCCTGGCAAGGTGGTGGCTATATTGCAGAACCAGCATCATCCCCCACACATACTGTGACGGCATGGCCGTGGTGAAGCTGGCCTGGGCTGATGTTCGCATCAGTAGTTACTACAGCCTCTCTGTGGCATTCTTGGTGACCACTCTGGATGTGTTTTTTATCGCCATGTCCTATTTCCATATTCTCAGGGCCATCTTCAGCCTCCCCACAAAGGATGCCCAGCTCAAGACTTTTGGGACATATGGCTCCCACCTCTTTGTCATTTTAGCCTCTTACATCCCAGTTATCTTCTCCTCCCTCACACACTGGTTTGTCCATAATGTGGCCCTGTATTTCCACGTTCTCATTTCCAATGTGCACCTGCTTGTGATCCCCATACTACTCCCCATCATCTATGGGGTGAGGACCAAACAGATCCGGGACAGGCTACTCTGGCTACTTACTCATATAGGGATGTAAAGTTTTCTCCTGGTGCTCTGGCTCTCAGACCGAGCTCCATGCTGAGCTGGCAGGTGACATGGTGCTGGGCCCTCTTCCCTGAATCACTTACCACACAGTTTAAAAGACATTAAATCCTTTCCTGTCCTTACTGTGCTGTGTCAGCATGACAAACTGGGGAATACGGCTATGTACAATTCAGTGGGTTGCCACATCTCTCATTGCTGGTTTCACACCCCTTGCCCCACCTCTTCTGCCAGGGCTCCACCCCTGCTCTGCCTCTTCGCCTCAAGGTCCTGCCCCTGTCGCTTACTCCTCTCTTCTCCTCCCCCTGTCATTTGCTGGATCATTTCCACCTCCCTCCCCTCACCACAGCTACGAGGGAGCCATTTCAGATTTTGGTAGGGGAGGCAACATTAACTGTGATTACAAGGGCTACTTAGGGTCTTCACAACTCTGGTTTCTTCGCCAATAACTTAGCAATTAGCTGACAGGAGCAATGTATCTAATTCTGATATAAAAGAAAGAAACTTGAATAAATATTAGACCCTCTCAGCTCTGATACTAACACGTTCTGACATCTTGTGCCAAGTCACTTAAGGGACACTGGTTAGGTTTAAAATATTACTGTATATTCTTACGTTGTTACTAACTCTGCAGAGAGAGAGAGAGACCCCAGCAGGACTCCTGGGTTCTATCTCAGCTCTGGGAAAGGTGTGGGATCTAGTTCATTGTAGCGGGGGGTGGGGTGGGCAGATATATCTTGGGTCTCTATAAGAACATCAGAATGGCCATACTGGGTCAGACCAATGGTCCATCTAGCCCAATATCCTATCTTCTGACAATGGCCAGTGCCCGGTGACACAGACGGAATAAACAGAACAGGGAATCATCAAGTGATCCATCCCCTGTTGCCCACTCCCAGATTCTAGCAAACAGAGGCTAGGGACACCATCCCTGTCCATCCTGGATAATAGCTATTGATTGACCTATCCCCCATGAATTTATCTAGTTCTTATTGGATCCATGTTATAGTTTTGGCCTTCACAGCTTCCCCTGGCAAAGAGTTCCACAGGTTGACTGTGAAGAAATACTTCCTTTTTTTTGTTTGAAATTTGCTGTCGACTAATTCTACCAGGTAACACCTAGTCCGTGTGTTATGAGAAGGCGTCAATAACACTTTCTTCACAGCTCTCATGATTTGATAGACCTCTCTCATATCCCTCCTTTAGTCATCTCTTTTCCAAGCTAAAATGTCCCAGTCTTATTAATCTCTCCTCATATGAAGCTGTTCCACGCTTCCTCATCATTTCTGTTGCCCTTCTCAGTACCTTTTCCAATTCCAATATATCTAGAATGTATTTACTCCCTTCTTCTGTCTGGGCGAGATCTCACTAGGGCTGGTCATTAATGACCCACCTATTTATAGACAGATGCCTCTGTCCCAGTCTCGTGCCCCTTAGGATAAGGA
This sequence comes from Caretta caretta, assembly GCF_965140235.1. Lineage (NCBI taxonomy): Eukaryota > Metazoa > Chordata > Testudines > Cheloniidae > Caretta > Caretta caretta. Next base: position 1,176,393 of record NC_134206.1, read on the forward strand.
GCATGAGTGAAGAGTTCAGGAAAAGCCCAAAGGTATAAGGATACAGGTAGGTCATACAATCTAATGTGAGTTGATAGGGTCAAAACATCTGCTCAAAGTGCAGTGGCAATCAAGCAAACAAACAGAATGTTGGCAATCATAAAGAAAGGGAGAGATAATAAGACAGAAATATCATATTGCCTCAGTATAAATCCATGGTACACCCGTGTGCCGAATACTGAATATTGAATACTGCGTGGTGGAAAGTTACATGTTGAGATAGAGCAGTGGACCCGCCCTCCAATGAATGGCTTCAAGTGCATGTTCAGGGGAGCTCGTCTGCCACCCAACCATCAGGCCAGAGCTCTTGACCACATTAACCTGGGCGGAGGAAGCCTCTGAGTAGATCGCCTGACAGGCCTCCATCTGTACCAGGTTGCCCAGGTCCTGGACCCAGTGGAGCACCTCATTGGCGTACACTGACAGGACCAGCCACAACCCTGGCTCACGGAGCACCAACCCAGTCAACATCTGAAGGAGGAGAAAGAGGGAGGTCTCTATTGCAAGAGTATATACAGCTGGCCTGACAGCAGACACCCCTGACATACCCCTCACCTGAAGCTGACCGGTTCAGTCATGGTCCAGTTTAGCCTGATGAAGCATTCCATGGAGGCATACAGCACCTGGAGAAAAACCACAAACTGGGGACCAAAGAATAACACCTGCAGAGTACCCATGAGATACTCATGGCCCATCCTGTCAAACGCTTTCTCCCGGTCCAGGGACAGGAGGGTGAACAACAGACCAACCCTACACCCGAGCTCCGGGGGTCCCAGAACAAATAGAAATGATCAAAAATGGAGCAGCCCGGGACCATGTAAGTTGGGTTGGGATGGACCATGTCTGCAGCAAGGACCCCAGCTGAAGCAAGATGGCCTTCAGTATGACTTTGTAGTTTGTGCTGAGGAGCAAGTTGGGGTGCCAGTTCTGAAAGTCACAGAGGTCCCCCTCCTTTGGTCGCAAGCCTGCATGAGAAAGGGAGGAACCTGCTCCTCAAGGACTTGTCCCAGACAGTGACAAGTTCCGGGCTGAGGACGTCCCAGAACTCCACGATCAGCCCATCCATACCTGGAGATTTATTAGGGCCGATTTTGGAGGATGGGAGGGAGACAAGGAGGCAAGATGTTGTGGCCTACCAGCAGGCCTGCAACTTCTGTGACTGTCTGCTGGCTTTCAGGGTCAGTCACAGATTGTCGCGAGGCCCGCTGGGGGGATCTCTGGCACTGCTGCCAGCGAGGATCCTTCCCAGTCCTCACTATGACACCAACCATCTTTGCCCCCTTGAACACCTGGGGCTGTAGGGTGGGTCTCCACAGGTGCCAGGTGCTCTCCTTCTTCAGGAGGGAGGATACTCTGTGACTTTCCTGCAGGACACCTACATAGATTCAGCCACTGAGGCTAGTTGGCAGCTGGAATGGGGGGATTGTGTGTATTTTAGCTACCTCAGTGCTCACTTGGCTGGGGAAGCCACCCTGTTTCCCACTGTTAGGGGCTTATTCCTACACCCACTTACTTCCCTGGTCCTTCTCGCATGAACAGAGAGCAACAATACCCAAAGTCCAAAGGTGCAAACAATTCGATGTTTATTGGGGTGAACTTCCAGCAAGCATGATTCCAGTTTCCTTCCTTAGTGTCCCCCTTCCCAGCTCTGACACCACAGAGCCTTACACCTGTGTTCCTGTTCCCATTCCCACCCCCTTAGCTAAATGTTATTCCAATCTCCCCACCCCCATTCCCTGTTCCAATTTCCCCCTTAGCAAAACATGATTCCAATTTCCCCACCCCCATTTCCCCCTTTACTTCCTGATTGACTGCAGACTATATAGTAAAACTTGTGTTCTGAGTTCTGCTTAGCTATATCTTAACCTATCATTTTACTGAAATTTCACTAACCAATCCTAACATATTGTAACATGATTATGTAACCAATTATATCCCACCACCTCAATTAGTTTACACCCAGCAAAATGAATTATACAGCAGACAGAAACAATCACAGAACCAGACAGAGATTATACAGACAAACAAGAGCAAAGTGACAGGTTTCAGAGGAACAGCCGTGTTAGTCTGTATTCGCAAAAAGAAAAGGAGGACTTGTGGCACCTTAGAGACTAACCAATTTATTTGAGCATGAGCTTTCGTGAGCTACAGCTCACTTCATCAGATGTATACCGTGGAAACTGCAGCAGACTTTATATACACACAGAATATGTATATAAAGTATGTATGTATATAAAGTATATATATATGTATATAAAGTATGTATGTATATAAAGTATGTATATAAAGCAAAGTGGGAACTCTAATACAGAAGTGAGGATTTCACAACTACATCTATAAAGACAGAAGCGTTTCCCAGCTGTGTCTATTGATAAGTGAGTTCTTACCGAACAGAAAACTATCAACCTAAACTTCCTTTTACATCTTCTAGGCTCTTCCCTTTCTCTGGAGGTGATAGATCGGATCCCCTTCCTGACAGCCCCAGATTGACTAGTTTGGAATGTGAGGAGGTGACCGGTCGCTTCCCAGCTTATGGCTGCATCTGCTGCTTAGCCAAAGGCCTTAGCCTAAGAACAAGGCCTCAGACAGTAAGAGAAGGCCCTTACACTGGCAGACAGTGATTTTGATTCTCTCTTTTATACCTCTAGAACTAGCTAAGAGATAAGAATACACCTACATTCTTAGCGTCTCGGCCTTTACAACCAGGCCTGAATATCTATATCCTAACACCCACGACCGACAGCCCGAGGTGCTGGGGCTGGCTGAGGTCATGCCGGGTCACCTGCTGCCCCTCTGGGCCTGTGTGGAGGGGCTGACATTGAATTTAGTCAATGGCTACACTCCACACTCAGGCCCAGAGCAGATGCGTTTCTATCAGTAGGCGTCCGCCTTTCTCGGCACCTTGGATCCTAGCTCGGGCCTGGTCCTGGGCTGTCCCCACCAGTGCTGGGGAGCGAGCTGCACCTTACCCTTGAAACCACTGGTGTCCACCAGGAAGTGGCGCAGCTCGTCCCACGGCCCAGCGTGGGATGGATTTATGGACGCGGGATTGTTGACGACCCCGTGGCCCACGGAGACAGGCAAACAGGCATGGCGCCCGCCTTGGTGGAGCAGCGCAACCCGTCCCTATCCCCAGCAGGGAAGAGAGCAGCCCCCGAAAGGGTCGGGGGTGGGAGACAAGAAAACCACCCCCTGAGGGTTGTCCAAACATAGAGGGAACGAGATAACTCTCAGGGCGGCAACAGTGTGGGAGGTTGAGGCGGAAGGGGCGGGCAATGCGACAGGGGTGGGAGCGGCGTTGGGGCGAGGAATGGGATCACGAGTGGGGTGGGGGTGGAAGTGGGATCAGGATCCCTGGCAGCTGAGCTCCCAGGGTGCAGCACCTCTCACCTGGGTTTACGAGCCGAGGGGATGGGGATGGGACGGGGGCCCTCAGTGATGCTGGGCCAGGGCACCACAATGAGGTAAGCACTCGCAACTATGGCGTCGGGCATGGTGGGCCCCCAACTGGGAGGGGAGGGGGCAGCTCCGTCTCAGAAGGGAGCACGCCCAAGGGCTCGGGACCCGGCCCCTTGGCACCGGCTGTCCCCACCGGGGCTCAGCAGCCACGAGTGAGGTGCCGTCTGCAACCGGGCATGTGGACAAAGCCAGGGGCACCCAAGGTGGAGAGTGGGTGCTGTACCAAGCCACCACCAGATCGAGGCCCTCTGGCAAGGGGTTGTTCTCCCCCTGGGTGGTTAGGGGGGTCAGACCCAGGGCTTCAGTCTCCTTGAAGATGGAGCTGAAGTCTCCTCCCGCAGCCCCAGAGTCCTCCCCGCCAGCAACCAAGACAGCAATTGCCTTGGCATTGACAGGGGTACAGATGACAAGGGGACTGGGGGGGCTCCATCCGAGGCCTCCTCGGGAAGGGACTCCAAGAGGCGGGCGATGCCACTCCCCTCTGCTTCCATGGCGTCCGCAACCAGCTCCACCTGGTGGTCTCTACCAGGGGGCATGGCAGTAGTCTCAGCAGCCGTGGCTCCCCACATTATCTTGTGGGGGGCCTCCTCCCCCTCCGTGTCGAGCGTGAGGTGCCGATGCCGTGCCTTTCGAGTACCACGCTTCCCATGAACGAGCCCCCAGCGTGATGCTACACCCCATATTCTTCATAGAAATATTGTTATGATATGCATATGGCATAACTAAGATATGTTTTATGGAAGCTGGGTCATGTGAGGTATCATTGGAGAGGATATGATTTGTTGAATGTGTTTATCTAATTTGTAAACATGTATCATTTCTGTATCTCAAATTAGGAATATTGACTATGTAACAATTATAAGTGTGTGTGTATTTGGGGGAATGCTCACCAGACAGTAGGCAATCAGCCTGAATGAGCCATTTAAGAAGGACAATAAAACTTTGAAGATTCTAATCTCCCACCTTCCTGAGGAGCTTCCTGGGATGTTGCTTTGACACTGCAGGGGCATCTGATGATGTCACCTGGTACGGAGTACCACCTTGGACACTGCTGGTATTTTTCCACTGGAAACAAAGGATTTCTGCCTTATGAAGATCCTACTTAAGGCTGGGAAGTGAGTCAATCAGGGCTCTTCTTCGTTGCCTCCCCACCCAAACTGCTGAAAGCACCTGAAGAGACAAAGGAAGTAAGCTGGGGAAAGGCAAGGGCTGAGTCCAGGCTGAGACGGGGGTCTAGTCTGTAAAGAGAAAAAAAACAGAACTCTAAGCTGCAGGAACTCTGCAACCTGCCTAAACAACATTTAGGGTGAGAAATTACATTTGGTAACCTGTTTCTTTAGTGAATTAAGCTTAGGTGGTGTGTTTTGTTTTATTTGCTCAGTAATTTGCTTTGTTCTGTTTGCTATCCCTTATATTCACTTAAAATTTATCTTTAGTAGTTAATAAACTTATTTCTTGTTTATTTCAAAACCCAGTTTGGGCAATTCATATCTGGTGGGGTGGAGCAGGGGGGCAAAAACTTTGCATATTTCCCTCTACATTGAGGGAGGTGTGACATTCTATACCCCCATATTCTTCATTTTCATATAATTGTGATCTCACGTATAAAGCATGCCTTGGGGAAAGGTTATGATCTGCTGAAAGTCCTTTCGCTATCAGTATATGTGTATCATTAATACATATGAAGTTATGAGAATTGTGTAGTGTGGTGGTCACTAAAACATGCTGTAAGTTGGGGATCAGCCAGATATTAGCTCTGCAGAGGCAACAGCAAAGGAAAGTAACCAACACCGGGGTGGGGTGTTGAACAACCCATCAACAGCCATTGTCCAGCAAGGGAGCTACAATGCAATGACTCACCTGCATGAGGCCCCACCAGAAGAATTGCTCAACCTTGCTTAGAGAGACTCAGCAATGCCCCCCAGACATGCCTGGACTTGTGTTCTCCAAGCACATGGATTGAGGGTATAAAACAGACAGAGTGGACACATACTGGGGCCTTCCCCCGCCCCCACCTATGCTGCAAGCAACCAAGACACAGAGGAGAAGACAAGAGTCCAACACAGGAGATTGGCCTAGGTTTAAGGAACAAACCTGTGTACTAAGGACTGCAATATCCAGGGCGGTGAGAAAAAAACTGCTTACTCTAGTTGCTGCCCAGTCTAATAGGGTTGAGAGCTTAGACTGTGTGCTTATATTTTATTTTATTTTGGGAACCACTGTGACTTGATATGCTTTGACTTATAATCACTTAAGATTTACCTTTATAGTTAATAAATTTGTTTGTTTATTCTACCTGAAGCAGTGCGTTTGGTTTGAAGCATGGCAGAGACTCCCCTTGGGATAACAAGCCTGGTACATATCAATTTCTTTGTTAAATTGACAAACTCATATAAGCTTGCAGCATTCAGAGGGAATAACTGGACATTGCAAGACGGAGGTTCCTAGGGTGTTTCTGGGACTGGAAATATTGGCTAGTGTCATTTGCTTGCAAGTAGCTGGGAGCAGCTGACATGCCAGGGGCTGTGTGTGAACAGCCTAGGAGTGGAGGTTCTCACTGCAGAGCAGGGTAAGGCTGGCTCCCAGAGTCAAGGATTGGCGTGGCCTAGCAGATCACTGGTCCAGATAACACCAGAGGGGAACGTCACACCCACATCACTTGGAGTTAGTTGCTTATGAACCCTGTGAACATCTCCTTTCTGAGATCTATCAGTTAGCCAGTCTCACTCCATCTAATGAGTGCTCTAGTGATACTGTCTAGAGCTAGTTTGTTAATCTGATTGTCATGTGGTACTAACTCAAAAAACTTGCAATGGTCTAAGTCTATTCCACCTCCCAAGTTCCCTTTATCACTCAAACTTGTTATTGACTAAAAAATGCATAAATTGTAGTCCTCCTCTTTAATTCTTTATTGACTAAGTCCCCCATCCGCTTTTCCATTTTTATCTCCCAGACTGATGTCAAGCTACCAGACATTTAATATCCAAATCATCCCTTTTGGAATACTGACATAACATTAGTACTCTATCAGTCTTCTGGGATATCCCTGGTGTTCTAATATTTATTAAAAATTAACATCAGTGGGGCAGAGATCTCCTCAGACAGCTCTTTTAGGACTCTCTGAGTGTGAGATATCTGGGGCAGCTGATTTAAAAATATTGATCCCTAGTAGGTGCTGTTTTCCATCCTCCATAGCTACCAGTGGACTGCAAAGAAGTTCATGTTCATGAGTACAGCATTCTGCTTCTTTCAAATACAGCACAGAAAGATTTAATGAACATTTTTGCCCTTTCAGTATCATTAATAGTTTTACCATCTTCATCTAGTAAAGGCCTATACCGCTCTTAGGATTTCCTTTGTTTCTAATATACATAAAAATCTTCCTTTCGTTTTCCTTAGCCCTGCTAGCCATGGATTTGTCTCCAGTGACTTTTGCTTCCATTATCCATTTTCTATACTTCATAACTTCTCATTTCTATCAGTTGCTATCCACTTCGGCGGCTTTACAGGCACTGATAGATGATCTCCTCTTGTCAATGGATGGGGGGCAGACATCTATGCTCAGCCTCCTGGAACTCATGGCATTATTTGACACTGTTGGCAATGATATACTGCTGTCTCCCCTAAGAGGCAGCAGGAGTCCAGAGGGATGCACTATATTGGTCTGAATCCTTCTTGGAGGGACGCACCCAATTTGCAGTGATGGGAAACTGCACCTCCAGCACTAGACCCCTCCCTGGTGAAGTCCCACAAGGATCATTTCTCTCTCTGGGGATTTTCACATCTCCATGCAGCCACTATGGGAACTGGTCACACAACATGGACTCAAATGCCAGCAATATGCAAGTGACACCGAGCTCCTCCTATCCTTCCCGTACAACCACCTGACTGTCACCAAGATGGCCCAGTTCTTGGACGGAACAGCTGGCTGAAGCTGAACCCAGGCAAGACAGAGGTGATGCTGGGGAGCAGAGAAAAGCATTCTGAAGAATTCAGGTATCCTCAGTGCAGGAGGAGAACACAACATCATCTTGAAGGAGAGTCCGAACTATGGGATTGTTTCCCTCTGCTCCAGTTGGATGTTCTCTTTCCCTGAGACGTTCATTCGCCTTCCCTGAGATTTTCATCCTCCTCAACAGCACAGAGGCTGTCAGACCGGGGGCGGGACCATTCTTCTCTGTCCCAGGAAGTCTCATCTATGTACCCCTCATGTCTCCCTTAGCTCCTCCAATTCAGCCACTCTGGTCTCCAAAGCCCATAGATGGTCCTTAAGCACCTAAGTCCCACTAATTTAGGTCTCTAGGATATTGGCTGATGGGCTGAAGAAAAGAGCCCATTTTCCCTGTGAGATTGACAGCTGTGAGCCCTCTCTTGGAGTGAGGTGCCTTAGATAGGTCAGCGCTTTCTCGTGAGAGACCTGAGAGAGACACGGGAGACCCAGATGCAAAATCTCTGCTCTACCTGATTTGGAGCAGGGAGTTATACACAGGTCTCCCAAGTCCCATGTGAGTGCCCTGAGCACCATGCAAATGGCTATTCTGGGTGGGCCTCAGTCAGTCTGTCTGTCTGGAGCTGTTTCACTTTGTACAAACAAACCTTCAGTGGAGCAGGAATTTGAATCTGTGTCTCCCACGTTCCAGGTGAGGGTGCTAAACCGCTGGGCTATGGGATATTCTGGAGGTGCACAGACATGGACGCACATGCAAACACACACAGTCCCATGGGTGCACACACACACGGGTTCAGAGGCACATACACACATATCCCCATGTGCACACCACACGCAGCTCCATGTGCACAAAAACACACACGGATGCATTCCTGACCTGCAAGGTCCCATCCAGGAGGCTTGGTCTGAGAACCCCTAACCGATCGGGCCTGCTGGGGAGATTTGTGGGGACACCTTGTTGGAGAATCCCACCAGAATTGAAGCCTGAGCGAAGACTCGGGGCAGCTCATTAGCTGTGGCATAAGCGCTGAGTTCCTCTCTATCCGGGAGGTGCTCAATCCGCACTCCATGCCATGCCCTGCCCCCAACATTAACTCCAAGCCCCTAACCTTGCCCCACCTCTTCCGACCCCTGCTCCACCCCAGGCCCCACTCCCACTCCACCCCTTCTCTAGCCCTGGATTTGAGGGGTGTGTGTAGCCCAGAATATAATCAAGTTAAATGCAAGCATATTATGTGCATTCAGCCACCCTGAATTAATGAAACAGAACACCACATAGTTAAGGGTTAGTTTGAAGACAGGAGCAAGGTCATATCTAGCTGGCAGTTTCTGCTAATCAGAATGGGAGGAGGGGACAGACAAGTAAATAACAGACTGAAAACCTTGGTGGTTGGAAAACCTTGAATCTAGACCCCTCTGATATTAAAAGTTTACTGAAAGTTAGGAAGGGATGATCCAGTGTTTTAAAGAAGTTAGTTATAAAAGACTGGCTAATAGAGTGTATTTCGGAGCAGTCCTCTGAAGCCATATTGAGAGACGTTTTTCCTAACACCTTTTCTCCCCGGTGGGTGAGCAACTGGCCACTGTGAACCTGCTGTTAGTTACTGTCAGGGTCACTCTGAACTCTGGGGTACAGATGTGGGGTCCTGCATGAAAGACCCCCTAAGCTTATATTCCACCAGCTTAGGTTAAAGCTTCCCCAAGGCACAAATTCCTTTCCTTGTTCTTGGACGGTATTGCTGCCACCACCAAGTGATTTAAACAAACATTCAGGAAGGGGCCACTTGGAGCCCTATCCCTGCCCCAAATCTCCCCCCAAACCCCTTCACCCTCTTTCCTGGGAAGGCCTGAGAATAATATACCAACCAAATAGGTTAACAAGGTGAGCACAGATCAGACCCTTGGGTATTTAGTACACTAAAAGCCAATGAGGTTCTTAAAAGAAGAGCTTTATTACAAAGAAAAAGGTAAAAGAAGCACCTCTACAAAATCAGGATGGAAGGCAATTTTACAGGGTAATAAAAGGATTTAAAACCCAGAGGAGTCCCCTCTAGGCTCAACTTTAAAGTTCCAAAACCAGGGATAAACCTCCCTCTTAGAATAGGGAAAATTCACAAGCTAAAACAAAAGATAATGTATCGACTTTCCTTGCTATTACTTACAATTTCTGTAATTTTAGATGCATCATTTCACTAGGAGCTGGATTACCTGCTTGGTCTCTCTCTTTGTCTCAAGAGGGAACACAGAGAGAACACAAACAAAACCTTCCCCCCCCCCCGCCAGATTTGAAAGTATCTTCTTTCCCCATTGGTCCTTCTGGTCAGGTACCAACTAGGTTAATGAAACTGATTAACCCCTTACAGGTAAGGGGATTCTGTACCTCTGGTCAGGAGGGATTTGATGTTATTGCATACATAAAGGTTGTTACACTTCCATTTATATTTATGACAGTTACTCAATACCATTCCAGGTGTTAGGGCAATATCTAGGATGTTCTAAACCTATTCCTAATGCTTGTGTGTGCTTACATCTAATAAACGGCAGTGTGAGGCAAGAGCACGCTTACTTGCATTACTCCTTGATGAGACAGAATCACTGAGTTCCTGCTGATTTATTCCTTACACCACCTGGAGTGAAATAATAAAGTTGCCCCTGTTGGGGGTTCTCACAATATGGGTAACACTTCCCCCAGGCCCCACCCCCACCCCACCTCTTCCCCGCCTCTTTATGCCCCCTCCCTCAAGCATGCCCCATCTCTGCTCTTCCCCCTCCCTCCCAGCCCCTCCTGCATGCTGCAGAACAGCTGATCTGTGGCGGGTGGGAGGCACAGGGAGAGAGTGGGAGGAGTTGATCCCCGGGGCCACTGGTGAGTGAGAGGTGCTGGGGGGAGGGAGAGGAGCTTGGCTGCCGGTAGGGGCTAAGCACCCCCCTCATTTTTTCCCATGGGTGCTCCTCTGTGTAGTGACCAGCAATGACCTGCAGAATAGACGTTAGACTCAGCGTCCTTCTTCAGCTTCAGCCCCTGGGCAACATGGCCCCTGCAGTTCCAGATAAGGTGCCCTGTACATGTGTAAATAGCCGGCGAATGGCAGGTGGGCTGTTTATCTCCTGCCCTGTGAGCTATCAAAGCCACCCCACCTCTGCCCAGCATCCCGTCTTCCCAGCTAACGCAGGGTCTTAGCCTTCTGTCTCTCTCAGCTCTTGCCCTCCTATCTCCAAAGCCGATTCCTTAGCCCTGCTCCTGAGGCCTGGCTCAGGGCAAAGGGCTCCCAGCCCATCCCCATTGCAGGTACCCTGCCTGCTACAGACTCCCAGCGTGGAGGAGAAAAAGGGAGCCAAAAGCTAAAGAAATAAGCCACACGATGATCTCTTCCCTCAGGATGTTGTAGCTGAGCTTTAGAGCCCACAAGCTCTACAGTGCACAGTATCGCCTGCCGGCCACAGAACCCTGCTCCCTAGCTTCAGCTGCTTTTATACGGATTCCCTGTCTGCTCCTGATTTGCCTGTCTGCCCCAGAGCTATATCCTCGCTGCACTCACTGCAGGCTGCTTGTCAGGCTGCAGCAGCTCCCGTCCCAGCCCTGGAGCTGAGGGAAGCCAGCTGCTGGGGTGGGAGGTGGAGATGATCCAGCGAGTTAAGGTGGGAGGGGAAGAGGGAGCTACAGGGGCAGGGTGTTGGGGAAAATGGCACAGAAGGGGGAAAGGACTTGGGGGAAGAGGCAGGGCAAGGGGGTGTCAAGTGTCCAGTTAGAAAGGTGGCAACTTTATGAGTTAATGAGTTGTACACAGACCGATTCCCCAGTTTTTTATGCTTACAGAGCACATTATGGCCAGGAAAGGGTTTAATGTCTCTTTGACTATCCAGTCAGTGATTCAGGGAAGAGGACCCAGCACCATGTCACCAGCCAGCTCTGCATGGAGCTCAGTCTGAGAGCCAAAGAACCAGGAGAATACTTTAGGTCTCTTTATAAGTAAAGAGCCGGAGCAGCCTGTCCAAGATCTGTTTGGTCCTCACCCCATAGATGATGGGATTTAGCCCAGGGGGCACCAGTAGGTATACGTTGGCAAGGAGAACATGGAAATGCAGGGCCACATTGTGGCCAAACCGGTGCATGATGAAGGAGAAGAGAGCTGGGATGTAAAAAGTTAAGATGACACAGAGGTGGGAGCTGCAAGTCCAAAAAGTTTTGAGCTGGGCGTCCTTTGTGGGGAGGCTGAAGATGGCCCTGAGGATCTGGGTATAGGACACGGCAATAAAAGACACATCCACACCAGTCACCAAGAATGCCACAAAGAGGCCGTAGTAACTACTGACGCGGGTGTCGTCACAGGCCAGCTTCACCACGGCTATGTGCTCGCAGTATGAGTGGGGGATGATGTTAGTTCTGCAATATGGCCACCGCCTCGCCAGGAAGAGATGGGGCAGTACAAGCATGCTTCCACGCAGGACCACAGCCAGGCCGATCTTGGCCACCACAGGGTTTGTCAGAATGGTGGAATGTCTCAGGGGATCACAAATAGCCACATAACGATCCAAAGCCATGGCCACAAGGATCCCAGACTCCATCACTGAGAAGCTGAGAATGAAGTACATCTGGGTAAGGCAGGCACTAAAATCTATCTCCCTGGAATTGAACCAGAAGATGCTCAGTGTTTTGGGCAGGATGGACGTAGACAGGATCAGGTCGGTGACGGCCAGCATGCAGAGGAAATAGTACATGGGCACATGGAGGCTCGGCTCCATATTCACAATGAACAGGATGGTGATGTTCCCCAAGATGGCTATGACATACATGATGCAGAAGGGGATGGAGATCCAGACATGGGCCGCCTCCAGGCCAGGAATGCCCAGCAGGATGAAGGTGGAGGGGTTGGTGAAGTCGGTTGTGTTGGAATCTGACATGGAGGCGGGGAGAAGGTGTCCAATGCTGAGGCACAACGGTATCTCCTGCATGCACCGTACTTTCCCCTGACTTCCTGTATGTATCTAGTGTGATGGTCGCAGTACAAATGCCTGGTGGAGAGACAATGTTAATATGAGACATTACATGCACTACTGGAAGCTGTTATCATAGATGAAGCAGATTGGTTGCTCTTCACAGAAAAATGACATTTTCATTACTCAGATAAATGAATTATGAAGAACTGACCCTACTAATGCCAATTCCATATTTTATGGTGCTCCATGCATCAATAATTCCTACACATCATGGTGTGGAGAACCTTAATACGAACCGGCAGGAAACATGAGTGTGGATACTGGTTATCCAACATTGTTCCTTAGGCCTTGTCTATACTGTGAAGTATTTTCACCAAAAGGCAGCTTTTGGTGAAGAAACAGTGGAGGTGTATACTCTGAAAAGCCACTTTCGATGATGGAACTCCTCAGTTTCAGTGAGATTATAAAACCACCTTGATGAAAGTTGTAAGGCTTTTTAATCAAAAGTTTTGTCCCCAAAGTGCCAATATGGACATTTGCACTTGATTTTATCGCAGTAATAGGCCTCCCGAAGGCATCCCACAATGCCCATCCTGACCACTCTGGTCAGAAATTTCATCTCTGCTACCCTGCATCCAGGTAAACTCCTTCCACCTGTCCCCCATCTAAAGTCTCGGGAATTCTGAAATTCCTCTTCCTGTTTGCTTGGCATGGAGAGCTTACAATACATGTTTCCAGGTAACCATGGTGAATCCATGCAGAAAATGCTCTCCCCCTGGGACCACTGCGGAGCTGCTGGATCTACTCAGTATTTGGGGAGAGGGGGCTGTGCAATTTCAGCTGTGCTCCAGTTGTAGGAATTTCAATACCTACACACAGATTTCGTGCACCTTGTGGGAAAAGGGCTATGATCGGAACATACTGCATTGCAGAACAAAGGTAAAGGAGCTGAGGCACACATACCCAAAGGCAAGGGAGGCAAATGGTCACTCCAGTGCTGTGCCCCAGACCTGCTGTGTGTATAAGGAGTTGGATGCTATCCGTGGAGGCGACCCCACCTCCATGGCAGAGAACCCTGTGGATAAATCCCCTGGGTTAGAACTGACAGAAACTTGACCTAATCCAGAGGAGGAAGTCATCGATGAAGCACTGAATACATTAGGAAACGTGGAGCCTGTGCTGGGTTCGCCCAGTGCTGCGTCCAGTCAGGAGGTGTTCTCCATTCTGGAGGTGTCCAGACAGTCTCAGCAGTCACAATCAGGCGAGCCAGAAGCTGGAGAGGAGAACCCCGGTAAATGATTTTGCTTTTGAAGTGTGGAGATGCATTGAGGGAAAAGAAATGTACAATTCTGGCTGTGTTTCTGTGTGCTGGGTATTTTCCCATGCAGCTAGACAGTACGGTGGAAGAGGGTGTTGATACACACCGAGATGTCACTGGAAATCCCCCAGAGAGATCTCTAGGAAACTTTCCTGCAGGTACTCCACAATCCTGTGCCAGAGGTTCCTTGGCACAGCTGCTTTGTTCCTTCCCCCATTGAGGGACACTTTCCTGTGCCATTCTGGAATTATTTGGACAAGGACCAAAGCGGCACACAGGCGAGCAACATAGGGATGGGGGAGGAAACAACAAGTGTGTAGTAGATGCGCACTTGCTTCCTTGCTTCCCGTCAGGAGAGAGATATCTGCCACAATGACCCCCACCTGTGGAAAAGGGTGGGAAACTTTAGAATATTGCTCCCTGAGAAGTGCTCCATGACTCTTTTCACAGTGCTTTTCTCCCACACACAATGTCCCCTACTCCTGGGTAAAGTCACGATGCTTGTGGTGTTCACCAGCATGTGTGCTTGTCAAGGGTCAGCCAGAAAGTGATTGGTGTGTTACCAGCGGTGTATTTTGGTGTCATGTTTCAATCCTGTACGTGTAGTTAACAAAAATGCTTCTGTTTATTGTTACTTGTGTTTTAACAGATATGTCCTTGAAAGGAGGCACTCCCTCCACCCCAGCCAAGTGTCTCTGCCAGATAGGAAAGAGCACAAGATGGAGCAAGGAAGATATGTTTCAGGAGGTGTTTCAGCACTCAGAAGCAGAGAAGATGGAATGCAGGAAGTGGATGGAATATGACAAGCAGGATAGAAAAGGAAATGAGGCATGCCCTAGGGACGCAATGGAGAGGCTGATAAAAGTTTTGGAGCAGCAAACCAACATGCTGCAGTCCCTTGTAATGCTCCAGACTGAGCAAATTTGTGTCTGCCCTCCCCTTCAGCATATTCAGAGCTTTTTCCCATGCCCTCCCCAGACTCCACCCGAACACCAGTTTCCGATTTCTGGGACTTCACACTTTCCCCTACACTCCACCCCTGCAGACAGCTTTTTAAACGACAGCTGGAAGTACGCTCAGCTCTAAAAGTCAGCCCTCCCCCTCCTAAGAATCTTAGTTTCTCTGTGTGTATGCATGGTGTTATGTTTTTTGACAATAAAAGCATAGTTATTTGAACAATAAGAGGTTTCAGAGTAACAGCCGTGTTAGTCTGTATTCGCAAAAAGAAAAGGAGTACTTGTGGCACCTTAGAGACTAACCAATTTATTTGAGCATGAGCTTTCGTGAAGTGAGCTGTAGCTCACGAAAGCTCATGCTCAAATAAATTGGTTAGTCTCTAAGGTGCCAAAAGTACTCCTTTTCTTTTTTTGAACAATAAGCACTCTTTATTTGTTTCCATGTAAATTATGATAGCAGATGGCAGCAGTAAACAAAAGTGGCTTTATCATTTCCTGACATTGAACCCTGGGCTTGAACAAAACTGGACTTCATTATGTATTACAATCCAAAGCATAGCAACAAACATTACTGGTTCTCATCTTCAAAGTGTTGCCTAAAAGCTTCCCTGATTCGAATTGCCCCCATTGTGCCCGTGTAATAACCTTGGTGTTTGGCTGCTCAAAATCGGCAGCCAAGTGTCATGTCTCATCAGTCCACCTCTGAGCAAAGTTTTTCCCTTTCCTTCACAAATATTATGCAATGTGAAACACATGACAACGACCATGGGAATATTTTCCTCATTGAGGTCTAACCTGCCCAAAAGGCATCTCCAGCGTGCCTTTAATCTGCCAAATGCACATTCCACAGTCATCCTGCACTTACTCAGCCTATTGTTGAAACACTCGTTACTGCTATCCAGATTTCCCATGTACGGCTTTCATAAGCCCTGGCATTAAGGTGTATGCCAGTCTCTCAGGATCAGTATGGGCATTTCGACATCCCTATGGGGATCTTCTGGTCTGAAAAGAAAGTCCCCTTTTGCAGCTTTCTGTAAAGATTAGTGTTCCTAAAGATTCATGCATCATGCAATTCTCCAGACAACTCTGCACTGATGTCAATTAAATGTCCTTGGTGATCCACAAGCACCTGTAACACCATGGAAAAGTACCCCTTCTGATTGATATACAATATCGCAAGGAGCTTTGGTGCCAAAATTGGAATATGCATGCCATCTATCACCCCTCCAAGGCTAGGGAAACGCATTTCTGCAAAGCCATCCACAATATCACGCAGCCCCAAAGATCGATTTCCCAACTGCAAACTGATTTGAGACCGACCGGTAGCAGCCTTGAGTGGTCAGCTTCCACACTGCGATCGCCAAGTGCTTCTTTACCAAGAGGGCAGCTCTCATTTGGGTGTTCTTTGCCACAGGGCTGGGGTGAGCTCAGCACACAGTTCCAGGAAGGTGGCTTTCCTCATCCGAAAGACCTGCAGCTATTGCTCATCTTCCCAGACCTGCATAATGATGCAATTCCATCATTAAGTGCTAGTTTCTTGAGCCCAAAAGCAATGTTCCACCATGTTTAGCTGTTCTGTGATTGCTAAAAGCAACCTAATGCTGCTGCTATCCATGTCAGACAGCGTGTCAGGCAACTGTGACCCTCATTGCCTTAGCAACTTCAAGATTGATTCCACTGCCATTTGCGATGTGCTACTGACAGCTAGCGGAGCAGTGAGGGATCCATTCCTGCAGCTAGAGGTGGCGGGCTGAGCAGAAAACAAGGGACGTTGAAAAGTGCCGTGAACGGGAGATGGGAAACCATGGAATGCTGGGACAGAAAACAATGCATCATTGAACATTAAGCCTTAACCCATGATGTGCTGTGATCCACTCCACCTTCCCACAACACATCTCGGCACAAGGAGGAGAGCTGAACTGTGGGATAGCTACCCACAGTGCATTGCTCTCACTGTTGCTATGACGAAAGAGAAAGACAGTGTGAATGTGCAACAATGATTTTCTTTAAAGGCTTTTTGGGAAAAATATCTGCCAATGTGCACACAGTCCATGCTGTAGGGAGTTTCCCATTCACCTAGTTACTGAAAATTTGTGAGTGGAAAAAACCCAAACCTTTGCCAAGACATGTGCCAGTGGAAAACATCCCAACTCGAACACACCTCAGGAAAAATCTTGGGCATCATTGAGAGCAGCTCCATGGAAACACCTGCTTCTTTGCAGTAGTGACCAAAACAGACACAATGTTCGGTTGCCTAAGGAATAGGATGGACAATAACCTGCTCTGGACACAGGCTAAGTTTTTGTCACCCAGTCTCTAACAGATGAAGCAGATAGAAAGTGGATTTCCGAGACAGGCTCTCAGTCTGGGGGAGGCTGCCATATGCGGACTGAAAAGTCTGGAACTGTTTAGTTTAGAGACAAAGGATGGAGCATATGATAGAGGAGAACAAAATAAAAGAGTGGAACTGGTTACATTCAAATAGACAAGCAGAGAACAGTTCCCAACTGTTAATAGCTATCTACAGATACCAGTCAAAAGGGCTAATTCCCCAAAGCTGAGGAAAAGTATCAGCAAAACTGATTGGGAGGAAAAAGGGGAATGAAACTTGGGAGTTCTTTAAGAAGAGTTATTGGCTAATTAAAAAGTCGCGATTCCACAGTCAAGGAAGTGGAGAACTTTGGCTAAAAACCCTTTTCAATGGCAAAGTGAAGGCAGCATTTATGTGGGAAAAAAGCAATAGATACAAATGGGAAAAAAGGAATATAGCTATCAGGCAATACAAATGGGAAGTTATGAAAATTGATAAGGAACATTAAAGACATCAGGGGAAACTCCATGCTTGGCGGGGCTAAGGATCACAAAAAGGAGGCTATTAAGTGCATTAAGAACCAAAAAAACCCTAGAAAAGGTTTAAGCCAATTCCTAGAGGGAGAAAGGAAACTTCTTAATGTTGCAGAAAATGTAGATGTGTTGCAGAAATAGGTTTGTTCTGCATTTGGAAAGAAGCAGTAGGAGGTACTCCTATCACATGAGGTGATGGAATAGTCTCCAGCCCATTAGCTGCCAAGGAGGATGTTAAACAGCCTCGACAGTAGAACCGTAGAGTTACAGACACCAGGGTTATGAACTGACCGATCACCCACACCTCTGATTTGGAACCTGAAGTACGCAATCTGTCAGCAGTACAGCCAAAAAAAAAAAGAAAAAAGAAAAAGAAAAAAGCAAATACAGGACAGTTCTGTGTGAAACGTAAACTATTAAAAAATGAAGGGAAAGTTAAAAAAAAGGCATGACGAGGTTAGGAAACAATGGAAAGGCTGGTCTGGGAATAAAATTCTAGGAAAATAATTAATGCTAGTAAACACATGGTTTATGGAAAAGAGGTCTTGTCAAATAAACCTGATTTCATCCTTTAATGAGAGTGCAGGTTTGGTTGATCAAGGATACTGAGCAGATGCAATAAACTTCAATTTCTCTGAGGCATTTGATTTAGTCGGGAAAAACATTCAGGTGAACACTCTACAATATCATTAGAGCACATGTAAAATTTACTAAAAACTGGCTAACTGACAGATCTCAGAAATCCGCTGTTAAGGGGCCAATGTCAGCAAATGGGACTGTTCCTAGTGGGGTTCTGCAGGGACCAGTTCTAGGCCCGATGGTATTTAATATTTTCATCAAGGATCTGGAAGCAAACAGAAAATCACTGCAGATAAAATTTGTGGACGACCCAAAGATTGGCAGAGTGGTTATAATACAGTCAAATGCAAAGTGATCCTCTCGGAACAGGCAATGCAGGCCCTACCCAGAGACTAGGGCACTGTATTATGGATGCAGGGACCCTGAAAAGGATTTAGGGGTCTCTGTGGATGCCAAACTCATTGTGAGCTCCCAGTGTGATGCTGTGGCCAACAGGGCTGATTCAATCCTTGGACATATACTCAGGGAAGTGGTGAGTTGAAGCAGAGGAAGGATTTTGCGTCTGTACATGGCATTGGTGAAACCGTCTGCATCCAGGTCTGGGCTCCACATTTCAAAAAGGCTGTTGAAAAGTTGGAGAGGGTGCGGAAAAGAGCCACAGAATGATTGGAGGCTGGAGAAAATGCTGGACAGTGAGAGACTTGAAGGGCATCAGATATTTAACTTATCAAAAAGACGATCAAGCAGAGACTTTCATGGGGTGAAAACCATTGGTAAAGAGGAGAAAGGCAGAGCAAGACCCAACGGCTGTAAGCTGAAGGCAGACAAATTCCAGCTGGAAATCAGTGCCAAATGTTTAGCACTGAGGGTGATTAACTATTGGAACAAACTGTGAAGAGAACTGGTGGATTCTCAAACTCTGCATGTCTGGGGCTCCAGACTGGACTCTTTTCTGGAAGATCTGCTTGAGGGCTTCTCTACACTTTAAACGCTACAGTTGTGTTGCTGTACTGCTTCAGTGTAGACACGACTTACACCAAGGCCAGGGGCTCTCCTGGCAGTGTAGGTGATCCACCTCCCCAAAAGGTGGTAGCTAGGTCGATGGAAGAATTCTTCTGTTGACCTCATGCTGTGTACAAAGGGGTTCGGTTGATATAGCGACATCCTTCGGGGTGTGGATGATTTTGCTGTTGCAAACAAAGCAGATGCAATTTGGGGTTGCATTAACAGAGACGTAGCATGCAAGTCACGGTCGGTGATACTAAAACTATACTCGGTGCTGTTTGGGCCTCAGTTGAAGCACTGTGTCCAGTTTGGGTCACTAAGGGATAGGAAGGATGTAGAGAAACTGGAAAGGATCCAGAGGCAAGCGACAAAGGTGATCCAAGGGATGGAATGCAAGTCGTAGGAGCAAGCTGAAGGAACCAGGTATGTTTAGTTTGGAAAAGAG
Organism: Caretta caretta; assembly: GCF_965140235.1. Taxonomy (NCBI): domain Eukaryota; kingdom Metazoa; phylum Chordata; order Testudines; family Cheloniidae; genus Caretta; species Caretta caretta. The sequence goes on from NC_134206.1 coordinate 1,195,925, forward strand.
GAGATTGAGGGAGGACATGCCAGTGGTCTTCAGATCCTTGCAAGGCTGCTATAAAAAAGATGGGGAAAAGTCGTTCTCTCTTTTCACAGAGGGCAGGACAAGAGGCGATGGGATGAAACTACAGCACACCAGATTTAGATGCAATCTCAGGAAAAACTCCCTAACTGCAAGAAAAAGAGAATAATGGAACAGTCTCCTCGGAAGGTTGTGGAAGCTCCTTCCCTGGAGGTTTTCCAAAGGAGGCTGGATGGTCATGTGTCTGGGATGGGTTAGACACAACCAATCCTGCATCTCGGCAGGGGTCAGACTCGATGACCCTTGCGGTCCCTTCTCACCCTGTGCCTCTAAGATTCTATAATGTAAAATCGTAGTGTAGACCAGGCCTTAGTCAAACACAAGTCATTAGGCTCAATAGAGGAGTAACTGGGTGAATTTTAGTGGCCTGTGTTATACAGAAGGTCAGACTGGATGGTCTAATGGTCCCTTCTGGCCACTAACCCTGGAATCTATGAATAAAGAAAGTAGGTCAGGCATTTATATTTACTCTGTCTCACAACACCCGAACAAGGGAACGTTCAGTTACGTCGAAAGTCTGAACGTGTAACTCTGATGAAAGAAAATTGTTTACATGATCCATTGTTGGCCTGTGGAACTCCTTGCCGCATACGTTACTGGAGCACAGAGCTCAGCTGAATGGGATTCACAAACGGATGGGCCATTGTCGGTGGTGCTGGTGGCACCATGGTGAGTTAAGTCTGTCTGACACCTTCCATTAGGAGACCTGATTTTCAGTTGCTTATAAGTTTGCCAATCTTTAAGCGTTTGGACTGAAATTTCCCACCCTGGGTGTCTGCTGCCGGCTGAATTGTTTTTTGAAAGTTTCAGACGTAACAGCTCAGCCGACTTCTCGAATGAAGCGAGGAGAGGCGATGTCTTGCCCATGTTGAAAAATTCTTATAGTTGTTCCAGTGAGGAGCCCTAGCACCTCCATGCTTTCCAGAAATTAAAAGTCAGGTAACAGCCCCACCCGTTAACCGCCAGAGCCCTGAGATGCAAGAGCAGGAGGTGACGGTGTCTGTGCATTAACACACAGCTGGCTCCTGAGGTCATTAATTGGTTTTTACTTCACAGGGAGTTTTGCCTCAGTGGGGCCAGAGCAATGTACGGGCCATGGCCTCAGAATCTGGCCTCGTACTGTCCCTTTACTGACACCTTTCCTCCTCAAGGATCCCCTGCACCACTGAAATGCAGCCGCCTTGGGGCTGGAGGCCATCAGCCGGGGAGACACAGGAAAGAGGGACATTTTGGCCCATGGTACTGGATCAAACTCATCCCCGTGGCAAGATCCCTGGGATGTTTAATGGCTGCACAGAGCGGAAAGGACCCCAGACCTATTCTCTGTCCCATCACGTCCATGTTGCACTGGGTTTGTCGAGCAGGTGAGCTCCTCAGCAAGAGATGGTACCTGTGAATCCTGAGATGGCAGTGTCTTTCCTGGGAATCCCCCTCCGGTAGCCGTGTCCCACACCGCTCTCACCCCAGCATCTGCAGCAGCATCCCACACTGAGAGCTGAGATAGGGATCTGCACCGTTTATAATACAGCTCTGTGTAACCCCAGGGGGTTTGCTCAGCCTCTAGGGGAGAAGCAGTATCTGGATATAAACAGGCTGGAGACCAGAGACACTCTCGGCAATGTCTCTATTTCCATGTCTGCACTTCTGTGCTCTTCATCCAGCTTTAGGAGTAAACAGTAATTAAGGGACCTTCCCAAAGGAAGATGAGAACTCTGGGGCTCTGTGCTGAGTCAGAGAGGAATTGGCATCTCTGTGCATGTGTGTATTTTAAAAAATTATAGTTGATTAGTAAGAAAACTAGGGATAGTGCCTAGATCTCCCAAGGGTCTGATACCCTGTAAATACCCAGGATAGCTGGATAGATTGTAGACAGGCAGATCTGGAGATAGATGACTGAGGGGAGACACAAGCACTCCCTGCAGGCACACGGGGCTGTCACTCAGGGATCAGAAGTCTGTAACTCTGATCTGCAACTGTGACCATACTGGGCAGCACCATTCATTGAAGGATGTTCAAAATACCTAGCAAAGGAAAGTCACTATGAACATATCCCCATTATTCAGACAGGTAAACTGAGGTATGGGGAGAGGTGACATGGCCAAGGTCTCACAGAGATTTAGTGTCAGGATGACAGACAGAACCCAGGAGTCCTGATGTCCCTGCTGTTACCACGGTCTCTCCGTCACACCAACAGGGAATGGACTCCCGCTCTGATAGGGGCTGTTCATTGGATGGGATGCAGAGGAAAGTCTGGTAGAGGGATTCTGAGCCTTCGCCATCCTCTGAAGGTGAATCTGAGGTTTTCAGAACTAGCTTGGGTTTGTGAGCTCCCCGCTCCTGTGAGGTGTTGTCAGGGTTCCTTCCCCACTCTGAACTCTAAGGTACAGATGTGGGGACCCGCATGAAAGACCCCCTAAGCTTATTCTTACCAGCTTAGGTTAAAACTTCCCCAAGGCACAGATTCCTTTCTTGCCTTGGGATCGCTGCCACTACCAAGTGATTTAACAAACAATCAGGGAAAGTACCACTTGGAGTCCTATTCCCCCCAAAAGGTTCCCCCAAACCTACACCCCCTTTCCTGGGGAAGACTTGCGCATACATCCTCACCAATTGGTTACAAAGGGACTACAGACCCAAAACCCTGGGTCTTAGAACAATGGAAAAATCAGTCAGGTTTTAAAAAGAAGGATTTTATTTAAAGAGAAAAAGGTAAAAGAATCACCTCTGTAAACTTAGGCTGGTACTTAGCCTTACAGAGTATCAGAAAATTCAAAGAGCCCAGAGGAACCCCCTCTAGCCTTAGTTTCAAAGTTACAACAAAACAGGGATAAACCTCCTTCTAGCACAGCAAAAATTCACAAGTTGAGAAAACAAAGGTAAACTAATACACCTTGCCTGGCTGTTACTTACAAGTTTGAAATATGAGAGACTTCTTCAGAAAGATTTGGAGAACTTGGATTGATGTCCGGTCCCTCTTAGTCCGAAGAGCGAACGGGCCACAGACAAAAAAAATAAAATAAAAATAAAAATAAAAAAACCCCACAAAGCCTCCCCCTCCCGGATTTGAAAGTATCTTTTGTCCCTATTGGTTCCTTTGGTCAGGTGCCAACCAGGTTACTTGAGCTTCTTAATCCCTTACAGGTAAGGAGGAATTTTAGGCTACCCCTATGGTTATGATAGGTGTGAACTCCGGGACTCCACTTCCGTTCCCACTCAGAAACCTGCCAACGCATCACAGTCAGTGGGGTCGCTTCGGAGGAGCAGACTTGATAAAAGCAACACCCACAGAATGTTCCTGTGGATAGAGGGCAGCTGGGGGCCTGTCCTGGGGACACAGGCTCCCCCACCCCCTAAAACAGCTGTGGAACAAGGGGGGCCCTATAGGCAGGATAGAGACTGATTCAGTGTTTGCATTGGACTAGTTCTTCCCCTGTCGCTTCATTTCCTCCCAATTTCTCCCAGGTGGAATTGAAATTGAATGTTCCAGTCTGAGTCAGACTTTCCAGCACGACCCGGCTGGAGGCCGCTTGGATTCCCACAACTGAACTCTCTGCCTGCTCATCTGGCTCATCGGGGGTATTTCTCCAGTGCGGCGCACCTAGGCTTTTAAGCCCTGGAATGAGACTGAACGAATTCTCCTGTCCAAGCCCAACAGGAGCCCCGTGTCCACCCTTATTCAAGTTATTAACACTCTGTAGCTGGCAAACATGGTTTGATCTTTTGTTTGTAGCTAAATGCAAAGGGGGTCTAGGCCCTTATTTGGCTGGATTATTGTGTTTATAATTTATTATTATTATCTGAATTGTGGAAGCCTCCAGAGGCCCCACTCCGGTTTAGGGCCTCTTGTGCTGGGCCCTTCGCAAACACAGAAGGAGAAACAGCCCCTACCCCAAGGAGCTTATCAATCAAATTAAGACAAGACACAGCTAATGTGTGTAACAAACCAGAAAGGGCAGGCAGGGAGATGGGGGAGTAACAGCACTAAGACTGGGTGGTCACATAGGCTGCTGGGTGGGTGTGAGACAGCGGAAATGCACAGCCCTGCCCTGGCTGTGAGAAGTGTGTCCTGGGCCTCTAAGAGCAGATCACGTGTTCGGGGGGACTAGATTGGGGCTCGCGAGAACGGGCCATTGAGTGGCGGCTGCACCAGACACACAGCTGGGAGCGCGTGGCTCTCCGATAGCTCTCGTAACTCTGCTTTAGTTCTGATCACGCCTCCCTCCTTCGAGTGCAGACTGAGCCTCCTTCTGATGAGTCCCAGGACAACCCCTGGTACCAGAGGGGAGACCAGAGGAGAGGGCAGAGGTAACAGGGCTGAGGTGAAGGAACGAAGGAGCCATCGTGGAGATGGAACAACTGAAAACCTCCACGGAGTTGAAACTCTCGGGTAATGCAGCAGACTCCAGGAAGAGATTCAGACAGTTCTGAGATATGTCTAAGCAAGCAGCTGGGTTTGGTGAGAAAGACCAGCAGAAAATAGCAATTTTCTTAAACACTGCAGGGCTTGAGGCAGTGGACGTCTTTACTCTAATGCAACTCAGCCTTTGTCTGCACCGGCACTTTTGTCAATAAAACTTTTGTCAGTCAGGGGTGTGAAGAAAAGAACCGCTCCTAACCGGTGTTGACAGCGTTTTGTGAGCGGGAGACCAATTAAAAATTAAAAACAATGAGGAGAAACTGGGAAAGGTGGAAGGAAAAGCCGTCACCCCGCTCTGTGGCCCGGGGGAACCCCAGACAGCCGTGGCTGGATGTCAGGGCAGTTCACGGTCTGTCCCTCACACGGCCCAGGCCCTGCCCAGCTGGCTGCGCTGCAGGGATGCCGCAGGTCAGACACTCGCTCTGGCGGTGGCCACACGCCCTCAGGCTCTAGGGGGCAGGGCCCTTCCCCGCAGCGTTGTCCCCCCAACCCCCATGGGGTTTATGATCCCTCTCCAAGTCTGTCCTGCGAGGCCTCTTGCCCTGGGTGCATCTCCCTGTCCCCAGCTGCTCACTGCACCCAGCTCCGGACTGCTCCAGATCCAGCCCCAGCACGGCTCCAGCTCCCTGGGCTGCTTCTCTGCTCCAGTGGGCCCCTGGTCTCCCCTTAGCTCAGCCCTGCTCTGGCCCAGGCAGCCCCAGCCTCCGACCCCCTCATTGGCCTGCCTTCCCTGTCAATCAGGCTGACTGGGAGTGTTGGCCTCTCCCCATTGCCCCTGTGGACTGTCAGTCTCAGGGTTCTGGATTCTCAGCGACCCTCCCCCTTCCTTTTGGTACTCGGAAAGGGTCAACCAAAAATCCTCACTAAATTTTGGTTAGCAGGCAACAGTCCCCATACACAGAGCTGAAGCTAATGAGCCCATCCTGCAGCTGGGGACAGTCACAGAAACCTTCAGTGCTCAGGCCGGTGGGGTTGGAGCCGGAGATGACACCTATCCCATTCTTCAGTCACACACTGGAGTTCAGCCCATATTTAGTGCACCTGGAATTACAGATACAGAGCACCAGACACAAAGGTTTGGTTTGGGCACTGAAGGATGCTGGGAGTGTTATATAGACAGATATATTGGTGCACAAAGAATCACAGGGAGTCTGGTTCATTTCCTATCAGCGGCATTGAGTAGCAAGCATCATTGAACTTTGAATTTCCTGTGTTCCTTTCAACCCGCCCAGACCTGAAATGTGGCACCCAGGGTGTGACAAGGATCCAGAATGAGGCCCACACAAATATTATCCTTGCAGGGGACTCTAGATAGATTTGTAGATTATATGGCCAGGAGGGACTATTGTGATCATCTGCTCTGACCTCCTGCATTGCACAGGCCGTAGGACTGCCCTGGATGAATTCCTCTTTGAACTAGAGCAGATCTTTGAGAAAAACATCCCATGTCAACTGAAACATGGCCAGTGATGGAGACACACCATGATCCTTGCTAAATTGTTCAAATGGTCAATTACCCTCAGTGCTAAAAAATTCCACTTTGTCTCTAGTCTCAATGTGTCTACCTTCAACGTCCAGCCCCTGACTCTTGTTCAATGTTTGCCTGCCAGCTTTAAGAGCCTCCTATTATCAAGTTTCTGTTCTGCATTATAAATGCCGATAGAATGCAATCATATTCCTCCATAACCTTCTCCTCGATAAGAGATTGAGCTCATTGAGTTCCCGGGGCAGCCTTGCACTGGTCCCCGGAGAAAGTTCTGTCTCCTGCGCAGACGAGCTTCCCCCCGGCTGTCGAGAGTCCCACTGTGCCAGAGAAGTGCAGTTACTGGAATTTTAGGGTCTGTGAATCCCCAGACCTTTGGGCACCTTGAAGATGAGGACCAAGACCTTGAACTTGACTTGACGTTCTCTGGGAAGCCGGTGTAGAGCGCGGAGAGCAGGTCTAATGTGCTCGCAGGAGCCTGTGTTGCTGAGGAGACTCTGCAGCCTTCGGTGCTCGTTGGAGTTTCGTAAGCAGAGAAGGCGTCATGCCCAGGTATCCTGCATTGCTACAGTCCAGACAGGAGTGATGAAGGCCTATATTACTAAGGCCAGGCCATCATCCACCAGGATGGGATGGAGTCTCCTAGTCAAATGAATATAGTAGAAAGGACTCCTCCCAGACGCTGGTATGAGAGAGATCAGCATCAGCAAGGCATCGAAGAGCCCTCCTAGACAGTGGACTTAATGGCCCAAATGTGGGTGTGAACCTTCAGTCAAAGGAGGCTGCACCGTAGCTGCCAACCCTTCACAATGCTTTGCTCTGCCCGCCAGCATCACCTCTCTCTTCCTTGGTGTAACATGATGTTTACTGTCCACAGTGGCACCTCCTGCTGGTCAGACTGGGAATTAGCTCAGTCCAGCCTCGGAGCACCTTCTGCTGCAAGTATCTCCCTATCGGCCCCTGCTTCCTCGTCAATCTCCCCCACTGTACTTCAGGCACTTCAAGCCCCCTTATCTTGGGGTGCTGTCCCACAGGAGTGCCCACACACTCTGGGTCTCCCCTCCCAGGGGAACCCCCTCCTCCTCCTCCTATGCCCCAGCTGTCTCCCTGCAGCCCTAGTACCTCATTAGCCCTTTCTGCCAGGCCTCAGCCTGGGGACTAGCCAGGCCAGAGCTCTGCCTGCCCTTCCCCAGCCTTGCTCTGTCAAAGGTACCCTGTCTCTCCCAGGCAGGTAGGTCTCCTGCATATTGCTGGCATTTGAGTCCATGTTGTGTGACCAGCTCCCAGAGTGGCTGCATGGAGAAGTTGAAAACCCCCAGATGGAGAACTGATCCTTGTGGGACTCCACCACATCTACTAATGTGATAAATGCCATCATGTTCCAGCAATGCCCCTCTGCCAGGTACATCGGCCAAACTAGACCGTCTCAATGTAAAAGAGTAAATGGACACAAATCAGACATCGGGAATGGTAACATACAGAAGCCATTAGGAGAACACTTCAATCTCCCTGGACACTCAATAACAGATTTAAAAGTGGCCATCCTTCAACAAAAAACCTTCGAAAACAGACTTCAAAGAGAAACTGCAGAGCTACAATTCATTTGCAAACTTAACACCATTAATTTGGGCTTGAATCGGGACTGGGAGTGGCTGGCTCACTACAAAAGCAATTTTCCCTCTCTGGGTATTGACACCTCCTCATCAATTATTGGGAGTGAGTCACATCCACCCTGACTAAATTGGCCCTGTCAACACTGGTTCTCCACTTGTGAGGTAACTCCCTTCTCTTCGTGTGTCAGTATATTTATATCTGTAATTTTCACTCCATGCATCTGAAGAAGTGGGTTTTTTACCCACAAAAGCTTATGCCCAAATAAATCTGTTAGTCTTTAAGGTGCCACCGGACTCCTCATTGTTTGTCTATAGATATTACTGGTTGGGAACTGTTCTCTGTTTGTGTAATTGGATGTAATCAGTTCTATTCTTTATATTCCTCTCCTTTATCACATGCCTCCTTCTTTGTCTTGTCTCTAAACTAAACAGTCCTAGAGTTTTCAGTCTGTCCACATATGGGAGCCTTCCCCATTCTCAGAGCCTGTCTCGGAAATCCCCTTTATAATGCTTTATCCTTCTTAGAGACTGGATGACCAAAACTGAGCACATATCAAGAGCAGGTTACTCTCCATACCATTTGTTAGGCATCCAAACATTGTCTTTGATTTGGCCACTACTGCAAAGGAGAAGGTGTTTCCATTGAGCTGCTATCAATGACGCCTGGGTCTTTTCCCTCAGGTGTGTCCTACTTGGGATGTTTCCCCCTGGCACGTCTTGGCAAAGGTTTGTTTGTTTTTACACTCTCAGATTTTGAGCAACTGGATGAATGGGGAATTCTCTACTGCATGGACTCCTTAGCCTGGCTTTCATTGCATGAAGGAACAATGAGGAATACCCAGTATCCACACTTGCGTTTCCTGCTGGTGCCTCTTAAGGTTTCCCACACCATGATGTGTAGGAATTTTTGAGGCATGGAGCAGCATCAAATATGGAATGGGCATTAGTAGGGCCAGTTGTTCATAATTAATTTCTCTGAATAATAAAAATGTCATTTTTCAGTGCATGAAGAGCGACCGATCTGCTCCCCCAAGAGAACAGCCCCCAGTAGGGCATGTAGTGTCTCATATTCACATTGTCTCTCCATCCAGGCATTTGTACTGCGACCATCACCCTAGAGCCTGGGCACATACAGGAAGTCTGGTGAAAGTACGGTACATGCAGGAGACACCATTGTGCCTCAGAGTTGGACACCTTCTCCCCTACTCCATGTCAGATTCCAACACAACCAACTTCACCAATCCCTCCACTTTCATTCTGCTGGGCATTCCTGGCCTGGAAGCGACCCATGTCTGGATCTCCATCCCCTTCTCTGCAACATATGCTGTAGCCATCTTGAGGAACGTCACCATCCTTTTCATTGTCAAGAGGGAGCCGAGCCTCCACGGGCCCATGTACTATTTCCTCTGCATGCTGGCCGTCATCAACCTGGTCCTGTTCATGTCATAGAATTATATAATATTAGGGTTGGAAGAGACCCCAGGAGGTCTTCTAGTCCAAGCCCCTGCTCAAATCATCCCAGCCAAGGCTTTGTCAAGCTGAGCCTTAAGAACCTCGAAGGATGCAGATTCCAGCACCTCCCTAGGGAACCCATTCCAGTGCTTCACCACCCTTCTAGTCAAAGAGTGTTTCCTAATATCCAACCTAAACCTCCCCCACTGCAACTTGAGACCATTACTCCTCGTTCTGTCACTGCCACCACTGAGAACAGCAGAGCTCCATCTTCTTTGGAGCCCCCCTTCAGGTAGTCGAAGGCTGCTAGTCTGTAGCGGTGCATGGGAGTCTTCCTTCCTAAGTGCAGGACTCTGCCCTTGTCCTTGTTGAACCTCATAAGATTTCTTTTGGCCCAATCCTCTAATTTGTCTAGGTCACTCTGGACCCTATCCCTACCCTCCAGTGTATCTACCTCTCCCCCCATCTTAGTGTCATCTGCAAACTTGCTAAGGGTGCAATCCACACCATCCTCCAGATCATCAATAAAGATGTTGAACAAAACCTGCCCCAGGACATACCACTTGGCACTCCGCTTGATACCGGCTGCTAACTAGACATCGAGCTCTTGATCACTACCCGTTGAGCCTGACAATCTAGCCAGCTTGCTATCCACCTGATAGTCCATTCATCCAATCCATATTTTTTTTAACTTTCTGGCAAGAATACTTTGGGAGACTGTATCAAAAGCTTTCCTAAGATATGTCTCATCCACCGCTTTCCCCATATCCACAGAGCCAGTTATCTCACCATAGAAGGCAATCAGGTTGGTCAGGCATGACTTGCCCTTGATGAATCCATGTTGATGGTTCCTGATCACCTTCCTCTCCTCCAAGTGCTTCAAAATGGATTCCTTGAGGACCTGCTCCGTGATTTTGCTGGGGACTGAATTGAGTCCATCCTGCCTAAAATGCTGAGCATCTTCTGGTTCAATTCTAGGAAGATTGATTTTAATGCCTGCCTCACCCAGCTTTACTTCATTCACTGCTTCTCAGGGATGGAGTCTGGGATCTTTGTGGCCATGGCTCTGGATCGCTACGTGGCCATCTGCCATCCCCTGAGACATTCCACCATCCTGACAAACCTCGTGGTGGCCAAGATCGGTTTGTCTGACGTGCAGCGTGGTGGCATGTTCGTACTGTGCTATCTCCTGCTGGCGAGGCGGTGGCCATATTGCAGAGCCAACATCCTCCCCCACACGCACTGCGAGCACATGGCCATGGTGCGGCTGGCCTGCACCAACACCCACATTAGTAGTTACTACTGTTTTTGCTATTCTCTGTAATCGGTCTGGATGTGTCTTTTATCACCCTGTCCTACACCCAGATCCTCAGGGCCATCTTCAGCCTCCCCACAAAGGATGCCCAGCTCAAGACGATTTGGATCTGCAACTCCCACCTCTGTGCCGTGTTAACCTTTTATATCTCAGCTCTCTTCTCCTCCCTCTCGTACTGGTATGGCCACAATGTGGCCATGTTTTTCCATGTTCCCATTGCTACCTGCTCGTGGCCCCCATGCTAAACCCCATCATCTACGGGGTGAGGACCAAACAGATCCGGGGCAGGCAGCTCCAGCTCTTTACTCATAAAGGGACCTAAGTTTTCTCCTAGTGCTCTGGCTCTCAGACTGAGCTCCATGCAGAGCTGGCTGGTGACATGGTGCTGGGCCCTCTTCCCTGAATCACTGATCGGACAATCAAAGTGACATTAAATCCCTATGATGCCAATGATGGAGTGATGAGTCCGGGGGTCCCATCCTTTGTGTGAGCTGGGGCTGCCTGGGCCAGAGCGGGGCTGAGCTAAGGGGGGAGTAGGAGTCACAGAACTTACTTTACTTGTGTCTTCTAAGGTGAAACTTTTACCCTTGGAACGTTTTGCTCTTTGAGCTACTTAAGGCTCTTCAAATATCTGCAAAACGTATAGTAACCTGCTCCTTCTGCCTGACTGAGGCCATGTCTACACTACACACCTTACAGCGGCACAGCTGTATCGCTGCCCGTGCCCCGCTCTCCTGTGTAGCTGCTCCATGACGATGGGACAGAGCTCTCCCAATGAGCGTCTCCTGCTTACTTAGCGCTGTCCACACCTGCGCCTTTGTCAGTCAGGTTTTTTTTTACTCCTGTCAAGGTTCCTCCCCCACTCTGAATGCTAGGGTACAGATGTGGGACCTGCATGAAAACCTCCTAAGCTTACTTTTACCAGCTTAGGTCAAAACTTCCCCAAGGTACAAAATATTCCACCCTTTGTCCTTGGATTGGCCGCTACCACCACCAAACAAATACTGGTTACTGGGGAAGAGCTGTTTGGACGCGTCCTTCCCCCCAAAATACTTCCCAAAACCTTGCACCCCACTTCCTGGACAAGGTTTGGTAAAAAGCCTCACCAATTTGCCTAGGTGACTACAGACCCAAACCCTTGGATCTGAGAACAATGAAAAAGCATTCAGTTTTCTTACAAGAAGACTTGTAATAGAAATAGGAGTAAATAGAAGTAAAGAAATCCCCTCTGTAAAATCAGGATGGTAGATACCTTACAGGGTAATTAGATTCAAAACATAGAGAATCCCTCTAGGCAAAACCTTAAGTTACAAAAAAGATACACAGACAGAAATAGATTATGATTTCTTTAAATGTCTGAGAAAAGAATTGTGCTGAATAGAATGACTAACACATACCTAGCTAGATTACTCACTAAAAGTTCTAAGACTCTATTCCTGGTCTATCCCTGACAAAAGCAGCATACAGACAGACAGAGATCCTTTGTTTCTCTCCCTCCTCCCAGCTTTTGAAAGTATCTTGTCTCCTCATTGGTCATTTTGGTCAGGTGCCAGCGAGGTTACCTTTAGCTTCTTAACCCTTTACAGGTGAGAGGATTTTTCCTCTGGCCAGGAGGGTTTTTAAAGGGGTTTACCCTTCCCTTTATATTTATGACAACTCCCCTGACCGACAAACGTTTCCCCAACAAAAGTGCCAGTGTAGACAAAGCCTGAGTTGCATTATAGTAAAGACATCCACTGCCTCAAGCCCTGCAGTGTTTAAGAAAATTGCAATTTTCTGCAGGCCTTTCTCACCAAACCCAGCTGCTTGCATAGACATATCTCAAAACTCTGCCTGAATCTCTTCCTGGAGTCTGCTGCATTGCCCAGGAGTTTAATCTCCTAGGGGACTTTCAGTTGTTCCATCTCCAGGATGGCTCCTTCATTGTTCACCTCAGCCCTGTTACCTCTGCCCTCTCCTCTGGTCTCCCCTCTGGTACCAGGGGTTGTCCTGGGACTCATCAGAAGGAGGCTCAGTCTGCACTCGAAGGAGGGAGGCGTGATCAGAACTAAAGCAGAGTTACGAGAGCTATCGGAGAGCCACGCGCTCCCAGCTGTGTGTCTGGTGCAGCCGCCACTCAATGGCCCGTTCTCGCGAGCCCCAATCTAGTCCCCCCGAACACGTGATCTGCTCTTAGAGGCCCAGGACACACTTCTCACAGCCAGGGCAGGGCTGTGCATTTCCGCTGTCTCTCACCCACCCAGCAGCCTATGTGACCACCCAGTCTTAGTGCTGTTACTCCCCCATCTCCCCGCCTGCCCTTTCTGGTTTGTTACACACATTAGCTGTGTCTTGTCTTAATTTGATTGATAAGCTCCTTGGGACAGGGGCTGTTTCTCCTTCTGTGTTTGCGAAGGGCCCAGCACAATTGGCCCTAAACCGGAGCGGGGCCTCTGGAGGCTTCCACAATTCAGATAAAAATAATAAATTATAAACACAATAATCCAGCCAAATCAGGGCCTAGTGACCCCCCGCCCCCTTTGCCTTTAGCTACAGGGGAAGGTCAAACCACGCTTGCCAGCTACTGAGTGTTAGTAACTTGAATACAGGTGGACACGGGGCCCCTGCTAGGCTCAGACGGGAGAATTCGTTCAGTCTCATTCCAGGGCTTAAAAACCCAGGTGCTCCACCCTGGAGAAATACCCCCGATGAGCCAGATGAGCAGGCAGAGAGTTCAGCTGTGGGAATCCAAACACCCTCCAGCCAGGGCCATGCTGGAAAGTCTGACTGAGCCTGGAACATTCGGTTTCAATTCCACCTGCGAGAGACTGGCAGGAATTGAACCGAGAGGGAGACAACAAAGCCATTGCAAACACTAATGAAGTTTCTATCCTGCCTATAGGTACACCCTTGTTCCACAGGAGCTTTGCGGGGAAGGGGAATTCATTGTCCCAGACAGGCCCCCAGCAGCCCTCTGTCCACAAGAACATTCTGTGGGTGTTGCTTTTATCAAGTCTGCTCCCCTGAAGTGACCCCAGTGACTGTGATGCGTTGGCAGGTTTCTGAGTGGGAGCGGAAGTGGAGTCCCGGAGTTCACACCTCACAGGAGTGGGGAGCTCACAAACCCAAGCTAGTTCTGAAAACCTCAGACTCACCTTCAGACAATGGCAAAGGCTCAGACTCCCTCTACCAGACTTTCCTCTGCATTCCACCCAACACACAGGCCCTGTCAGAGCGGGAGTCCATTTCCCTGTTGGTGTGACAAAGAGACCGTGCTTATGGCAAGGACGTCAGGACTCCTGGGTTCTGTCTGTCATCCTGACACTCAATCTCTGTGAGACCTTGGCCACGTCACTTCTCCTCATGCCTCAGTTTACCTATCTGCATAATGGGGATATGTTCATAGTGACTTTCCTTTGCTAGGTGTTTTGAACATCCTTCAATGAAAGGTGCTGCCCAGTGTGGTCACAGTTGCAGATGAGAGTTACAGACCTCTGATCCCTGAGTGACAGCCCCGTGTGCCTGCAGGGAGTGCTTGTGTCTCCCCTCAGTCATCTATCTCCAGACCTGCCTGTCTACAATCTATCCAGCTATCCTGGGTATTTACAGGGTATCAGACCCTTGGGAGATCTAGGCACTATCCCTAGTTTTCTTACTAATCAACTATAATTTTTTAAAATACACACATGCACAGAGATGCCAATTCCTCTCTGACTCAGCACAGAGCCCCAGAGTTCTCATCTTCCTTTGGGAAGGTCCCTCAATTACTGTTTACTCCTAAAGATGGATAAAGAGCACAGAAGCGCAGACATGGAAAGAGAGACATTTCCTAGAGTGTCTCTGGTCTCCAGCCTGTTTATCTGCAGATGCCGCGTCTCCCCTAGAGGCTGAGCAAACTGGGATTGCACAGAGCTATGTTATAAATGGTGCAGATCCCTGTGTCAGCTCTTGGCATCGGCTGCTGCTGCAGATGCTGGGCTGAGAGAGTTTTGGGACACGGCCAACTGAGGGGGATTCCCAGAGAGGATGCTTCCATCTCAGAAGTCACAGGTACCCATCTCTTGCTGAGGAGCTCACCTGCTCGACAAACCCAGTGTAACATGGGCGTGATGGGATGGCGAGTAAGTCTGGGGTCCTTTCCGATCTGCACAACCATTAAATAGCCCAGGGTCCTGCCACAGGTTATGAATATGCTCCCGTATCACTGGACAAAATGTCACTCCTCCTGTACACTCCCTCCTGCCCTGGCTGATGGTCTCCAGCCCCAAGGTAGCTGCATTTCAGTGGCACAGGGGATCCTTCAGGAGGAAAGATGTCAGTGGAGGGACAATACAAGGCCGAATTCTGATGTTGTGGCTTTACATTTCTCTGGCCCCACTGAGGCAAAACTACTTTGGAGTAAGAACTGAGTAAAGACCTCAGGAGCCAGCTGTGTGTTAATGCACAGACACCGTCACCTCCTGCTCTTGCATCTCAGGGCTCTGGCGGTTAACGGGTGGGGCTGTTACCTGACTTTTAATTTCTGGAAAGCATGGAGGTGCTAGGGCTCCTCACTGGAACAACTATAAGAATGTTTTAAACATGGGCAAGACATCGCCTCTCCTAGCTTCATTCGAGAAGTCGGCTGAGCTGTTACGTCTGAAACTTTGAAAAAACAATTCAGCCGGCAGCAGACACCCAGGGTGGGAAATTTCAGTCCAAACGCTTAAAGATTGGCAAACTTATAAGCAACTGAAAATCAGGTCTCCTAATGGAAGGTGTCAGAGAGACTTAACTCACCATGGTGCCACCAGCACCACCGACAATGGCCCATCCATTTCTGAATCCCATTCAGCTGAGCTCTGTGCTCCAGTAACGTATGCGGCAAGGAGTTCCACAGGCCAACAATGGATTATGTAAACAATTTTCTTTCATCAGAGTTACATGTTCAGACTTTCGAGGTAACTGAACGTTCCCTTGTTCGGGTGTTGTGAGACAGAGTAAATATAAATGCTGACCTACTTTCTTTATTCATAGATTCCAGGGTTAGTGTCAGAAGGGGGGCAGGGATAGCTCAATGGTTTGAGCATTGGCCTGCTAAACCCAGGATTGTGCGCTCAATCCTTGAGGGGGCCATTTAGGGATATGGGGCCAAAATTGGGGATTGGTCCAGCTTTGAGCAGGGGGTTGGACTAGATGACCTCCTGAGGTCCCTTCCAACCCTGATATTCTTTGATAAGGGACATTAGATCATCCAGTCTGACCTTCTGTATAACACAGGCCACTAAAGCTTACCCAGTTACTCCTCTATTGAGCCCAATGACTTGTGTTTGACTAAGGCCTGGTCTACACTACGATTTTACATTATAGAATCATAGAGGCACAGGGTGAGAAGGGACCACAAGTGTCATCGAGTCTGACCCCTGCCGAGATGCAGGATTGGTTGTGTCTAACCCATCCCAGACACATGACCATCCAGCCTCCTTTGGAAAACCTCCAGGGAAGGAGCTTCCACAACCTTCCGAGGAGACTGTTCCATTATTCTCTTTTTCTTGCAGTTAGGGAGTTTTTCCTGAGATTGCATCTAAATCTGGTGTGCTGTAGTTTCATCCCATCGCCTCTTGTCCTGCCCTCCATGAAAAGAGAGAATGACTTTTCCCCATCTTTTTTATAGCAGCCTTGCAAGGATCTGAAGACCACTGGCATGTCCTCCCTCAATCTCCTCTCTTCCAAACTAAACATACCTGGTTCCTTCAGCGTGCTCCTACGACTTGCATTCCATCCCTTGGATCACCTTTGTCGCTTGCCTCTGGATCCTTTCCAGTTTCTCTACATCCTTCCTATCCCTTAGTGACCCAAACTGGACACAGTGCTTCAACTGAGGCCCAAACAGCACCGAGTATAGTTTTAGTATCACTGACCGTGACTTGCATGCTACGTCTCTGTTAATGCAACCCCAAATTGCATCTGCTTTGTTTGCAACAGCAAAATCATCCACACCCCGAAGGATGTCGCTATATCAACCGAACCCCTTTGTACACAGCATGAGGTCAACAGAAGAATTCTTCCATCGACCTAGCTACCACCTTTTGGGGAGGTGGGTCACCTACACTGCCAGGAGAGCCCCTGCCATCGGTGTAAATAGTGTCTACACTGAAACACCAAGGCAATGCTGCTGTAGCATTTAAAGTGTAGAGAAGTCCTTAAGGAGATCTCCCAGAAAAGCATCCAATCTGGATCTCCAGACATGTGGAGTTTGAGAATCCACCAGTTCCCTTCACAGTTTGTTCCAATGATTAATCACCCTCAGTGCTAAACATCTGGCCCTTATTTTCAGCTGGCTTCAACTAATGGTTTTCACCCCATGAAAGTCTCCGCTTGTTCATCTTTTTCATAAGTTAAATATCTGATGCCCTTCAAGTCTCTCACTGACCGGCATTTTCTCCAGCCTCCAATCATTTTTGTGGCTTTTTTCTGCACCCTCTCCAACTTTTCAACAGCCTTTTTGAAATGTGGACCCCAGAACTGGATGCAGACGGTTTCACCAATGCCCTGTGCAGAGGTAAAATCCTGACCCTGCAAAAGTCACCACTCCCCTGTTTGTGCATCCAAGGATACATCAGCCCTTTTAGCCACAGCATCGCATTGGGAGCTCACGATGAGTTTGGAGTCCACAGAGACCCCTAAATCCTTTTCAGGGTCCCTGCGTCCATAATACAGTGCCCTAGTCTGTGGGTCGGGAATGCGTTCCCCCGTTCCGAGTGGATCATTTTTCATTTGACTGTATTATAACCACTCTGCCAATCTTTGGGTTGTCCACAAATTTTATCTGCAGTGATTTTCTATTTGCTTCCAGATCCTTGATGAAAATATTGAATAGCCTCAGACCTAGAACTGATCCCTGCAGAACCCCACTGGGAACAGTCCCATTCACTGAGACTGGCCCCTTGACAATGGCTTTCTGAGATCTGTCAGTTCACCAGTTTTTAGTGCATTTTACGTGTGCCCTACTGATATTGTAGATAATTTCAGAGCAAATTGGGGGGCTGAACTTTGTGACTTTGTCCATACCCATAACTATTTCAGATTTGGGGATAATTTATACCTTCAAATCAGCAGCACTGCTATGGGTACCCGCATGGCCCCACAATATGCCAACATTTTTATGGCTGACTTAGAACAACGCTTCCTCAGCTCTCGTCCCCTAGTACTTCTCCTCTACTTGCGCTACACTGATGACATCTTCATCATCTGGGGACCCATGGCAAAGAAGCCCTTGAGGAATTCCACCAGGATTTCAACAATTTCTACCCCACCATCAACTTCAGCCTGGACCAGTCCACACAAGAGATCCTAGACACTACAGTGCTAATAAGCGATGGTCACATAAACACCACCCTATACCAGAAACCTACTGACCACTATACTTGCCTACATGCCTCCAGCTTTCACCCTGACCACACCACACGATCCATCGTCTACAGCCAAGCTCTACGATACAACCGCATTTGCTCCAACCCCTCAGACAGAGACAAACACCTACAAGATCTCTATCAAGCATTCTTACAACTACAATACCCAGCTGCAGAAGTGAAGAAACAGATTGACAGAGCCAGAATGGTACCCAGAAGTCACCTTCTACAGGACAGGTCCAACAAAGAAAATAACAGAACGCCACTAGCCGTCACCTTCAGCCCCCAACTAAAACCTCTCCAACACATCATCAAGGATCTACAACCTATCCTGAAGGACGACCTATCACTCTCACAGATCTTGGGAGACAGGCCAGTCCTTGCTTACAGACAGCCCCCCAACCTGAAGCAAATACTCACCAGCAACCACACACCACACAACAAAAACACTAACCCAGGAACCTATCCTTGCAACAAAGCCCGTTGCCAACCGTGTCCACATATCTATTCAGGGGACACCATCATAGGACCTAATCACATCAGACACAATATCAGAGGCTCGTTCACCTGCACATCCACCAATGTGATCTATGCCGTCATGTGCCAGCAATGCCCCTCTGCCATGTACGTTGGCCAAACCGGACAGTCTCTACACAAAAGAATAAATGGACACAAATCTGACATCAGGAATTATAACATTCCAAAATGAGTAGGAGAACACTTCAATTTCCCCAGTCACTCCATAACAGACTTAAAAGTGATTATTCTTCAACAAAAAAACTTCAAAAAGAGACTGCAATGAGAAACTGCAGAATTGGAATTAATTTGCAAACTGGGCATCATCAAATTAGGCTGAATAAAGACTGGGAGTGGATGGGTCATTACAAAACCTAATTTCCCCCTACTATTACTCACACCTTTGTGTCAACAATTTGAAATGGGCCACCCTCATTACCACTACAAAAGTGATTTTTCCTCCTTTGGTATTCTACTGCTGAGAATAGTCCACTTTAATTGAATTGTCTCGTTAGCATTGAACACCCACTTGGTAAGGCAACTCCCATCTTTTCATGTACTGTGTATATATATATATACCTACTACTGTATTTTTCACTCCAGGCATCTGAGGAAGTAGGTGTTAGCCCACAAAAACTTATGCCCAAATAAATTTGTTAGTCTCTAAGTTGCCACAAGGACCCATAATGTGGAGTGTTCATCTGAATGTCTTTCCCTACTAAATCAAATGCCTCAGAGAAATTGAAGTGTCTTGCATCTGCACAGTATCCTTGATCAACCAAACCTACACTCTCATTAAAGGATGTAATCAGTTTTATTTTACAAGACCTGATTTCCATAAACCATGTTGTTTACTGGCATTAATTATATCCCTAGACTTTTTTTGAACTAATCCCAGACCAGCTTTTCCATTGTTTCCTGACCTTGTCAAATCTTTTTTTTAAGCTTTCCCTTCATTTTTTTAAGAGTTTACATTTAACAGAGAACTGTCCTGTATTTGCTTTTTGTTTGTTTGTTTTTTTGGCTCTACTGCTGACAGATTGCATACTTCTGGTTCCAAATGAGATGTGTGGTTGATCCATCAGTTTGTAACTCTGGTGTTCGTAACCCTAAAGTTCTACTGTAGGTGATGTATAACATTCTCCTTGGCACCTAATGGACTGGAGACTTTTCATCACCTCATGTGATATGAGTATCTCATACTGCTTCATTCCAAATGCAGAACAAAACTATTTCTGCAACACATCTATGTTATCTGCAACATTAAGAAGTTTCCTTTCTCCCTCTAGGAATTGGCCTAAAGCTTTTCTAGGGTTTTTTTGTTCTTAATGCACTTAATAACCTCCGTTTTGTTATCCTTAGCTCTGCCAATTATGGATTTTCCCCTGATGTCTTTAACATCCCTTATGCATTTTCATAACTTCCCATTTGTATGGATTGCTATCTATTTTTCCTTTTTTCCCATTTGTATATATTGCTTTTTTCCAACATAAATGCTGCCTTCACTTTGCCACTGAACTGAGTTTTTAGCCAAAGTTCTCCACTTCCTTGACTGTGGAATCGTGACTTTTTAGCTGTCCAATAAACTCTTCTTAACAAACTCCCAATTTTCATTCCCGTTTTCCTGTCTAATATTTTCCTCCCAATCAGTTTTGCTGATAAATTTCCTCAGCTTTGGGGAATTAGCCCTTTTGATTGGTATCTGTTTGTCTATTTGAATATAATAGGTTCCATTCTTTTATTTTGTTCTCCTCTATCATATGCTCCGTCCTTTGTCTCTTCTCTAAACTAAGCAATCCCAGACTTTTCAGTCCGCATATGGTAGCCTCCCCCATACTGAGAACCTGTCTCAGAAATCCCCTTTCTGTCTGCTTTATCTGTTAGAGACTGGGTGAAAAACACTGAGTGACTATCCAGAGCAGGTTATTGTCCATCCCATTCCTTAGGCAACCAAACATTGTCTCTGTTTTGGCTACTACTGCAAAAAAGCAGGTGTTTCCATTTAGCTGCTATCAGCTATGCCCATACTTTTCCCTAAGATGTGCTCGAGTTGGGATGTTTTCCCTTGGCACATGTCTTGGCAAAGGTTTGGGTTTTTTTCCCCTCTCAGATTTTCAGTAACTAGGTGAATAGCAAACTCCCTAGAGCATGGACTCTCCAGCCTGGATTTCATTGCATTAAGGCAATGTGTACATTGGCAGATATTTTTGCCAAAAGTTTGGTCAATGACCAAAAAGCCTTTAGAACCAGTCATTGTTGCACGTTCACACTGTCTTTCTTTTTCGGCATAGTGCGTCCACATGTGGGGTGGTCGCAGCGACAGTGAGAGCAATGCACTGTGGGTAGCTTTCCCACAGTTCAGCTCTCCATCCTGTGCCGATAGGTGTTGTGGGAAGGTGGAGTGGATCACAGCACAACATGGGTTAAGGCTTAATGTTCAATGATGCATTGTCCCAGCATTCCATGTTTTCCTATCTCCAGTTCATGGCACTTTTCAAGGTCCCTTGTTTTCTGCTCAGTCCGCCACCTCTAGCTGCAGGAATGGATCCCTCACTGCTCTGCTAGCTGTCAGTAGCACATCGCAAATGGCAGTGGAATCAATCTTGAAGTTGTGAAGGCACTGGAAGTCACAGTTACCTGACACGCTGTCCTATATCAATAGCAGCAGCATTAGGTTGCTTTTGCCATTCACAGAAAGCTAAACACGGTGGAAATTGCTTTTGGGCTCAAGAAACTAGCACTTAATGATGGAATTGCATCGTTATGCAGGTCTAGGAAGATAAGCAATGGCTTCAGGTCTTCTGGATGAGGAAAGCCATCTTCCTGGAACTGTGTGCTGAGCTTGCCCCAGCCCTGTGGCACAAGGACACTCAAATGAGAGCTGCCCTCTTGGTAAAGAAGCACCTGGTAACCGCACTGTGGAAGCTGACAACTCCAGGATGCTACCGGTTGGTCACAAATCAGTTTGCGGTCGGGAAATCGACCTTTGGGGCTGCGTGATATTGTGGATGGCTTTGCAGAAATGGGTTTCCCTAGCCGTGGAGGGGTGATAGATGGCATGCATATTCCAATTTTGGCACCAAAGCTCCTTGCAATATTGTATAACAGTCAGAAGGGGTACTTCTCCATGGTGTTTGTTACAGGTGCTTGTGGATCACCGAGGGCATTTAATTGACATCAGTGCAGGGTTGTCCGGAGAATTGCACGATACACAAATCTTTCAGAACACCGACCTCTACAGAAAGCTGCAAAGGGGAACTTTCTTTTCAGACCAGAGGATCCCCATAGGGATGTCAAAATGCCCATAGTGACCCTTCGGAAACCCAGCGTACACCTTAATGCCAGGGCTTATGAAAGCCGTACATGGGAAACCTGTTGAGCATTTCAACAATAGGCTGAGTAGGTGCAGGATGACTGTGGAATGTGCATTTGGCAGATTAAAGGCACGCTGGCGAGGCCCTTCTGGCAAATTAGACCTTATTGAGGAAAATATTCCCATGGTCGTAGTCATTTGTTGCACATTGCATAATATTTGTGAAGGAAACGGCAAAAAGTTTGCTCAGAGGTGGACTGCTGAGACATGATGCTTGTCTGCCGATTTTGAGCTGCCAGACACCAAGGCTATTAGAGGGGCACAAAGGGGGAGAATTTGAATCAGGGAGGCTTGAGGCAACACTTTGAAGTTGAGAACCAGTAATGTTTGTTGCTATGCTTGGGATTGTAATGCATAATGAAGTCCAGTTTTGTTCAAGCCCAGGATTTAATGTAAGGAAATGATAAAACCACTTGCTTGTTTACTGCTGCCATCTGCTATCATAACTTCCATGAAAACAAAGAAAGAGTGCTTATTATTCAAATAACTATGCTTTTATTGTCAAAAAACACAATACTATGCATACACACAGAGACAAACTCACATTCTTGGGAGGGGAAGGTGCCAGGGGAGGACTGATTTTAGAGCTGAGCATACTTCCAGCTGTCGTTTAAAAAGCTGTCTACAGGGGTGGAGTGTAGGGGAAAGTGTGAAGTCCCAGAAATCAGAAAGTAGTGTTCGGGTGGAGTTTGGGGAGGGCATGGGAAAAAGCTCTGAATATGCTGAAGGGGAGGGCAGACACACATCTGCTCAGTCTGGAGGGTTACAAGGGACTGCAGCATGTTGGCTTGCTTCTCCAAAACTTTTATCAGCCTCCCCATTGCATCCCTAGGGCATGCCTCATTTCCTTTTCTTTCCTGCTTGTCATATTCCATCCACTTCCTGCATTCCATCTTCTCTGCTTCTGAGTGCTGAAGCTCCTCCTGAAACATATCTTCCTTGCTCCATCTTGTGCTCTTTCCTATCTGGTGGAGACGCCCGGCTGGAGTGGAGGGGGTGCCTCCTTTCAAGGACATATCTGGTGAAGCACAAGTAACAATAAACAGAAGCATTATTGTTAACTACACGTACAGGATTGAAACACGACATTAAAATATACCGCTGGTAATACATCGATCACTTTCTGGCTGACCCTTGACAAGCACACATGCTGGTGAACACCACAAGCATCATGAGTTTACCCAGGAGTAGGGGACATTGTGTGTGGGAGAAAAGCACTGTGAAAGGGGTCGTGGAGCACTTCTCAGGGAGCAATATTCTAAAGTTTCCCACCCTTTTCCACAGGTGGGGGTCATTGTGGCAGATATCTCTCTCCTGACGGGAAGCAAGGAAGCAAGTGAGCATCTACTACACACTTGTTGTTTCCTCCCCCATCCCTATGTTGCTCGCCTGTGTGCTGCTTTGGTCCTTGTCCAAATAATTCCAGAATGGCACAGGAAAGTGTCCCTCAATGGGGGAAGGAACAAAGCAGCTCTGCCAAGGAACCTCCGGCACAGGATTGTGGAGTACCTGCAGGAAAGTTTCCTAGAGATCTCTCTGGGGGATTTCCAGTGACATCTCGGTGTGTATCAACACCCTCTTCCACCGTACTGTCTAGCTGCACGGGAAAATACCCAGCACACAGAAACACAGCCAGAATTGTACATTTCTTTTCCCTCAACGCATCTCCACACTTCACAAAGCAAAATCACTTACCACGGTTCTCCTCTCCAGCTTCTGGCTCGCCTGATTGTGACTGCTGAGACTGTCTGGACACCTCCAGAATGGAGAACAACTCCTGACTGGACGCAGCACTGGGCGAACCCGGCACAGGCTCCACGTCTCCTAATGTATTCAGTGCTTCATCGATGACTTCCTCCTCTGGATTAGGTCAAGTTTCTGTCAGTTCTAACCCAGGGGATTTATCCACAGGGTTCTCTGCCATGGAGGTGGGGTCGCCTCCACGGATAGCATCCAACTCCTTATACACACAGCAGGTCTGGGGCACAGCACTGGAGTGACCATTTGCCTCCCTTGCCTTCGGGTATGTGTGCCTCAGCTCCTTTACCTTTGTTCTGCAATGCAGTATGTTCCGATCATAGCCCTTTTCCCACAAGGTGCACGAAATCTGTGTGTAGGTATTGAAATTCCTACAACTGGAGCACAGCTGAAATTGCACAGCCTCCTCTCCCCAAATACTGAGTAGATCCAGGAGCTCCGCAGTGGTCCCGGGGGAGAGCATTTTCTGCATGGATTCACCATGGTTACCTGGGAACATGTATTGTAAGTTACCTGGGAACATGTATCTCCATGCCAAGCCAACAGGAAGAGGAATTTCAAAATTCCCGAGACTTTAGATGGGGGGCAGGTGGAAGAAGTTTACCTGGATGCAGGGTAGCAGAGATGAAATTTCTGACCAGAGTGGTCAGGATGGGCATTGTGGGATGCCTTCGGGAGGCCTATTACTGCGATAAAATCAAGTGCAAGTGTCCATATTGGCACTTTGGGGACAAAACTTTTGATTAAAAAGCCTTACAACTTTCATCAAGGTGGTTTTATAATCTCACTGAAACTGAGGAGTTCCATCATCGAAAGTGGCTTTGCAGAGTATACACCTCCACTGTTTCTTCACCAAAAGCTGCCTTTTGGTGAAAAAACTTCACAGTATAGACAAGGCCTAAGGAACAATGTTGGATAACCAGTATCCACACTCATATTTCCTGCCGGTTCATATTAAGGTTCTCCACACCATGATGTGTAGGAATTATTGATGCATGGAGCACCATAAAATATGGAATTGGCATTAGTAGGGTCAGTTCTTCATAATTCATTTATCTGAGTAATGAAAATGTCATTTTTCTGTGAAGAACAACCAATCTGCTTCACCTATGATAACAGCTTCCAGAAGGGCATGTAATGTCTCATATTAACATTGTCTCTCCACCAGGCATTTGTACTGCGACCATCACACTAGATACATACAGAGGAATGTACGGTACATGCAAGAGACACCGTTGTGCCTGAGCGTTGGACACCTTCTCCCTTTCTACATGTCAGATTCCAACAAAACCGATTTCACCAACCCCTCCACCTTCATCCTGCTGGGCATTCCTGGCCTGGAGGCGGCCCATGTCTGGATCTCCATCCCTTTCTCTGCCATGTACTCCATAGCTGTCTTGGGGAACTTCACCATCCTGTTCATCGTGAATATGGAGCCGAGCCTCCATGTCCCCATGTACTATTTCCTCTGCATGCTGGCCGTCACCGACCTGATCCTGTCTACGTCCATCCTGCCCAAAACACTGAGCATCTTCTGGTTCAATTCCAGGGAGATAGATTTTAGTGCCTGCCTTACCCAGATGTACTTCATTCACAGCTTCTCAGCGATGGAGTCTGGGATCCTTGTGGCCATGGCTTTGGATCGTTATGTGGCCATCTGCCATCCCCTGAGGTATTCCACCATCCTGACAAACCCGTGGTGGCCAAGGTGGGCCTCGCCATGGTGCTGCGTGGAGGCATGCTTGTACTGCCCTATCCCTTCCTGACAAGGCGGTGGCCATATTGCAGAACCAACATCATCCCTCACACATACTGTGAGCACATGGCTGTGGTGAAACTGGCCTGCACAGACATCCATGTCAGTAGTTACTACAGCCTCTCTGCAGCATTCTTGGTGACGGGTCTGGATGTGTTTTTTATTGCTGTGTCCTATACCCAGATCCTCAGGGCCATCTTCAGCCTCCCCACAAAGGATGCCCGGCTCAAAACTTTTGGAACCTGCAGCTCCCACCTCTGTGCCATCTTACTCTTTTACATCCCAGGTCTCTTCTCCTTCCTCACACACCGGTTTGGCTATAACGTGGCCCTGCATTTCCATGTTCTCATGGCCAATGCATACCTCCTGGTGCCCCCCCATGGTAAACCCCATCATCTATGGGGTGAGGACCAAACAGATCCAGGACAGGCTGCTCTGGCTCTTTACTTTTAAAGGAACTAAAGTTTTCTGCTGGTGCTCTGGCTCCCAGACCGAGCTCCGTGCAAAGCTGGCTGGTGACATGGTGCTGGGCCCTCTTCCCTGAATCACTGACTGAGCAGTCAAAAAGATATTAAACCCACTCCTGGCCTTACTGTGTTCTGTAAGCATAATAAACTGGGGGATCAGTCTGTGTACAGCTCATTAACTCCTAGATTTGTCACCTTTCTAATTGCTGATAACTGGACATCTGACACCCCCTTGCCCTTCCTCTTCCCTCAAGTCCTTTCCCCCCTCTGTGCCTATTCCCCAACACTCTGACCCTGTTGCTCACTTGTCCCATCCCACCATCACTTGCTGGATCATCTCCACCTCCCTCCCCTACCAGCTGGCTTCACTCTGCTGTGGGTCTGGGACCCGAGCTGCTGCAGCCTGACAAGCAAACAGTCTGCCATTTCATAAGAATATAAGAATGGCCATACTGGGTCAGACCAAAGGTCCATCCAGCCCAGTATCCTGTCTGCTGACAGAGGCCAATGCCAGGTGCTCCAGAAGGAGTGAACCTAACACGTAATGATCTACTGATCTCTCTCCTGCCATCCATCTCCATCCTCTGACAAACAGAGGCTAGGGACACCATTCCTTACCCATCCTGGCTAATAGCCATTAATGGACATAACCTCTATGAATTTATCCAGTTCTCTTTTAAACCCTTTTATAGTCCTAGCCTTCACAACCTCTTCAGGCAAGGAGTTCCACAGGTTGATTGTGTGCTGTGTGAAGAAGAACTTCCTTTTATTTGTTTTAAACCTGCTGCCCATTAATTTCATTTGGTGGCCCCTAGTTCTTCTATTATGGGAACAAGTAAATAACTGTTCCTTATTCACTTTCTCCACACCACTCATGATTTTATAGACCGCTATCTATCCCCCCTTAGTCTCCTCTTTTCAAAGCTGAACAGTCCTAGCCTCTTTAATCTCTCCTCATATGGGACCCGTTCCAAACCCCTCATCATTTTAGTTGCGCTACTCTGAACCTTTTCTAATGCCAGTATATCTTTTTTGAGATGAGGAGACCGCATCTGTAAGCAGTATTCAAGATGTGGGCTTAAAATGGATTTATATAAGGGCAATAAGATATTCTCTATCCCTTTTTTAATGATTCCTAACATCCTGTTTGCTTTTTTGACTGCTGCTGCACACTGCGTGGACGTCTTCAGAGAATGATCCATGAAGACTCCTAGATCTTTCTCCGGATTAGTTGTAGCTAAATTAGCCCCCATCATATTGTATGTAAGGTTGGTGTTATTTTTTCCAATGTGCATTACTTTACACTTATCCACATTATATTTCATTTGCCACTTTGTTGCCCAATCATAGACTCATAGAATAGAATCATAGAATCATAGAATCACAGAATATCACAGTTGGAAGGGACCTCAGGAGGTCATCTAGTCCAACCCCCTGCTCAAAGCAGGACCAATCCCCAATGAAATCATCCCAGCCAGGGCTTTGTCAAGCCTGACCTTAAAAACTTCTAAGGAAGGAGATTCTACCACCTCCCTAGGGAACAGATTCCAGTGTTTCACCACCCTTCTAGTGAAAAAGTTTTTCCTGATATCCAACCTAAACCTCCCCCACTGCAACTTGAGACCATTACTCCTCGTTCTGTCATCTGCTACCACTGAGAACAGTCTAGATCCATCCTCTTTGGAACCCCTTGTCAGCTCTGAGCCCTCTCCTGGAGCAAGGTGACTAGGACAGGTCAGCGCTTTCTTGTGAGAGACCTGAGAGGGATGTGGGAGACCAAGATCCAAAATCTCTGCTCTACCTGATTTGGAGCAGGGAGTTATACACAGGTCTCCCATGTCCCATGTGAGTGCCCTGAGCACCAGGCAAATGGCTATTCTGGGTGGGCCTCAGTCAGTCTGTCTGTCTGGAGCTGTTCTGCTTTGTACAAACAAACCTTCAGTGGAGGAGGAATTTGAATCTGTGTCTTCCATGTTCCAGGTGAGGGTGCTAAACCGCTGGGCTATGGGATATTCTGGAGGTGCACAGACATGGACGCACGTGCAAACACACACAGTCCCATGGGTGCACACACACACGGGTTCAGAGGCACATACACACAAAGCCCCATGTGCACACCACACGCAGCTCCATCTGCACAAAAACACACACGGATGCACGTGCACACACACACGGATGCATATGCACACACACATTCCCGACCTGCAAGGTCCCATCCAGGAGGCTTGGTCTGAGAACCCCTAACCGTTCGGGCCTGCTGGGGAGATTTGTGGGGACACCTTGTTGGAGAATCCCACCAGAATTGAAGCCTGAGCGAAGACTCTGGGCAGCTCATTAGCTGTGGCATAAGCGCTGAGTTCCTCTCTATCCGGGAGGTGCTCAATCCGCACTCCATGCCATGCCCTGCCCCCAACATTAACTCCAAGCCCCTAACCTTGCCCCACCTCTTCCGACCCCTGCTCCACCCCAGGCCCCACTCCCACTCCACCCCTTCTCTAGCCCTGGATTTGAGGGGTGTGTGTAGCCCAGAATATAATCAAGTTAAATGCAAGCATATTATGTGCATTCAGCCACCCTGAATTAATGAAACAGAACACCACATAGTTAAGGGTTAGTTTGAAGACAGGAGCAAGGTCATATCTAGCTGGCAGTTTCTGCTAATCAGAATGGGAGGAGGGGACAGACAAGTAAATAACAGACTGAAAACCTTGGTGGTTGGAAAACCTTGAATCTAGACCCCTCTGATATTAAAAGTTTACTGAAAGTTAGGAAGGGATGATCCAGTGTTTTAAAGAAGTTAGTTATAAAAGACTGGCTAATAGAGTGTATTTCGGAGCAGTCCTCTGAAGCCATATTGAGAGACGTTTTTCCTAACACCTTTTCTCCCCGGTGGGTGAGCAACTGGCCACTGTGAACCTGCTGTTAGTTACTGTCAGGGTCACTCTGAACTCTGGGGTACAGATGTGGGGTCCTGCATGAAAGACCCCCTAAGCTTATATTCCACCAGCTTAGGTTAAAGCTTCCCCAAGGCACAAATTCCTTTCCTTGTTCTTGGACGGTATTGCTGCCACCACCAAGTGATTTAAACAAACATTCAGGAAGGGGCCACTTGGAGCCCTATCCCTGCCCCAAATCTCCCCCCAAACCCCTTCACCCTCTTTCCTGGGAAGGCCTGAGAATAATATACCAACCAAATAGGTTAACAAGGTGAGCACAGATCAGACCCTTGGGTATTTAGTACACTAAAAGCCAATGAGGTTCTTAAAAGAAGAGCTTTATTACAAAGAAAAAGGTAAAAGAAGCACCTCTACAAAATCAGGATGGAAGGCAATTTTACAGGGTAATAAAAGGATTTAAAACCCAGAGGATTCCCCTCTAGGCTCAACTTTAAAGTTCCAAAACCAGGGATAAACCTCCCTCTTAGAATAGGGAAAATTCACAAGCTAAAACAAAAGATAATGTATCGACTTTCCTTGCTATTACTTACAATTTCTGTAATTTTAGATGCATCATTTCACTAGGAGCTGGATTACCTGCTTGGTCTCTCTCTTTGTCTCAAGAGGGAACACAGAGAGAACACAAACAAAACCTTCCCCCCCCCCCGCCAGATTTGAAAGTATCTTCTTTCCCCATTGGTCCTTCTGGTCAGGTACCAACTAGGTTAATGAAACTGATTAACCCCTTACAGGTAAGGGGATTCTGTACCTCTGGTCAGGAGGGATTTGATGTTATTGCATACATAAAGGTTGTTACACTTCCATTTATATTTATGACAGTTACTCAATACCATTCCAGGTGTTAGGGCAATATCTAGGATGTTCTAAACCTATTCCTAATGCTTGTGTGTGCTTACATCTAATAAACGGCAGTGTGAGGCAAGAGCACGCTTACTTGCATTACTCCTTGATGAGACAGAATCACTGAGTTCCTGCTGATTTATTCCTTACACCACCTGGAGTGAAATAATAAAGTTGCCCCTGTTGGGGGTTCTCACAATATGGGTAACACTTCCCCCAGGCCCCACCCCCACCCCACCTCTTCCCCGCCTCTTTATGCCCCCTCCCTCAAGCATGCCCCATCTCTGCTCTTCCCCCTCCCTCCCAGCCCCTCCTGCATGCTGCAGAACAGCTGATCTGTGGCGGGTGGGAGGCACAGGGAGAGAGTGGGAGGAGTTGATCCCCGGGGCCACTGGTGAGTGAGAGGTGCTGGGGGGAGGGAGGGGAGCTTGGCTGCCGGTAGGGGCTAAGCACCCCCCTCATTTTTTCCCATGGGTGCTCCTCTGTGTAGTGACCAGCAATGACCTGCAGAATAGACGTTAGACTCAGCGTCCTTCTTCAGCTTCAGCCCCTGGGCAACATGGCCCCTGCAGTTCCAGATAAGGTGCCCTGTACATGTGTAAATAGCCGGCGAATGGCAGGTGGGCTGTTTATCTCCTGCCCTGTGAGCTATCAAAGCCACCCCACCTCTGCCCAGCATCCCGTCTTCCCAGCTAACGCAGGGTCTTAGCCTTCTGTCTCTCTCAGCTCTTGCCCTCCTATCTCCAAAGCCGATTCCTTAGCCCTGCTCCTGAGGCCTGGCTCAGGGCAAAGGGCTCCCAGCCCATCCCCATTGCAGATACCCTGCCTGCTACAGACTCCCAGCGTGGAGGAGAAAAAGGGAGCCAAAAGCTAAAGAAATAAGCCACACGATGATCTCTTCCCTCAGGATGTTGTAGCTGAGCTTTAGAGCCCACAAGCTCTACAGTGCACAGTATCGCCTGCCGGCCACAGAACCCTGCTCCCTAGCTTCAGCTGCTTTTATACGGATTCCCTGTCTGCTCCTGATTTGCCTGTCTGCCCCAGAGCTATATCCTCGCTGCACTCACTGCAGGCTGCTTGTCAGGCTGCAGCAGCTCCCGTCCCAGCCCTGGAGCTGAGGGAAGCCAGCTGCTGGGGTGGGAGGTGGAGATGATCCAGCGAGTTAAGGTGGGAGGGGAAGAGGGAGCTACAGGGGCAGGGTGTTGGGGAAAATGGCACAGAAGGGGGAAAGGACTTGGGGGAAGAGGCAGGGCAAGGGGGTGTCAAGTGTCCAGTTAGAAAGGTGGCAACTTTATGAGTTAATGAGTTGTACACAGACCGATTCCCCAGTTTTTTATGCTTACAGAGCACATTATGGCCAGGAAAGGGTTTAATGTCTCTTTGACTATCCAGTCAGTGATTCAGGGAAGAGGACCCAGCACCATGTCACCAGCCAGCTCTGCATGGAGCTCAGTCTGAGAGCCAAAGAACCAGGAGAATACTTTAGGTCTCTTTATAAGTAAAGAGCCGGAGCAGCCTGTCCAAGATCTGTTTGGTCCTCACCCCATAGATGATGGGATTTAGCCCAGGGGGCACCAGTAGGTATACGTTGGCAAGGAGAACATGGAAATGCAGGGCCACATTGTGGCCAAACCGGTGCATGATGAAGGAGAAGAGAGCTGGGATGTAAAAAGTTAAGATGACACAGAGGTGGGAGCTGCAAGTCCAAAAAGTTTTGAGCTGGGCGTCCTTTGTGGGGAGGCTGAAGATGGCCCTGAGGATCTGGGTATAGGACACGGCAATAAAAGACACATCCACACCAGTCACCAAGAATGCCGCAAAGAGGCTGTAGTAACTACTGACGCGGGTGTCGTCACAGGCCAGCTTCACCACAGCTATGTGCTCGCAGTATGAGTGGGGGATGATGTTAGTTCTGCAATATGGCCACCGCCTCGCCAGGAAGAGATGGGGCAGTACAAGCATGCTTCCACGCAGAACCACAGCCAGGCCGATCTTGGCCACCACAGGGTTTGTCAGAATGGTGGAATGTCTCAGGGGATCACAAATAGCCACATAACGATCAAAAGCCATGGCTACGAGGATCCCAGACTCCATTGTTGAGAAGCAGTGAATGAAGTACATCTGGGTGAGGCAGGCACTAAAATCTATCTCCTTGGACTTGAACCAGAAGATGCTCAGTGTTTTGGGCAGGATGGACGTAGACAGGATCAGGTCGGTGACGGCCAGCATACAGAGGAAATAGTACATGGGCACATGGAGGCTCGGCTCCATATTCACAATGAACAGGATGGTGATGTTCCCCAAGATGGCTATGACATACATGATGCAGAAGGGGATGGAGATCCAGACATGGGCTGCCTCCAGGCCAGGAATGCCCAGCAGGATGAAGGTGGAGGGGTTGGTGAAGTCGGTTGTGTTGGAATCTGACATGTAGAAAGGGAGAAGGTGTCCAATGCTGAGGCACAACGGTATCTCCTGCATGCACCGTACTTTCCCCTGACTTCCTGTATGTATCTAGTGTGATGGTCGCAGTACAAATGCCTGGTGGAGAGACAATGTTAATATGAGACATTACATGCACTACTGGAAGCTGTTATCATAGGTGAAGCAGATTGGTTGCTCTTCACAGAAAAATGACATTTTCATTACTCAGATAAATGAATTATGAAGAACTGACCCTACTAATGCCAATTCCATATTTTATGGTGCTCCATGCATCAATAATTCCTACACATCATGGTGTGGAGAACCTTAATACGAACCGGCAGGAAATATGAGTGTGGATACTGGTTATCCAACATTGTTCCTTAGGCCTTGTCTATACTGTGAAGTTTTTTCACCAAAAGGCAGCTTTTGGTGAAGAAACAGTGGAGGTGTATACTCTGCAAAGCCACTTTCGATGATGGAACTCCTCAGTTTCAGTGAGATTATAAAACCACCTTGATGAAAGTTGTAAGGCTTTTTAATCAAAAGTTTTGTCCCCAAAGTGCCAATATGGACATTTGCACTTGATTTTATCGCAGTAATAGGCCTCCCGAAGGCATCCCACAATGCCCATCCTGACCACTCTGGTCAGAAATTTCATCTCTGCTACCCTGCATCCAGGTAAACTTCTTCCACCTGTCCCCCATCTAAAGTCTCGGGAATTCTGAAATTCCTCTTCCTGTTTGCTTGGCATGGAGAGCTTACAATACATGTTTCCAGGTAACCATGGTGAATCCATGCAGAAAATGCTCTCCCCCTGGGACCACTGCGGAGCTGCTGGATCTACTCAGTATTTGGGGAGAGGGGGCTGTGCAATTTCAGCTGTGCTCCAGTTGTAGGAATTTCAATACCTACACACACATTTCGTGCACCTTGTGGGAAAAGGGCTATGATCGGAACATACTGCATTGCAGAACAAAGGTAAAGGAGCTGAGGCACACATACCCAAAGGCAAGGGAGGCAAATGGTCACTCCAGTGCTGTGCCCCAGACCTGCTGTGTGTATAAGGAGTTGGATGCTATCCGTGGAGGCGACCCCACCTCCATGGCAGAGAACCCTGTGGATAAATCCCCTGGGTTAGAACTGACAGAAACTTGACCTAATCCAGAGGAGGAAGTCATCGATGAAGCACTGAATACATTAGGAAACGTGGAGCCTGTGCTGGGTTCGCCCAGTGCTGCGTCCAGTCAGGAGGTGTTCTCCATTCTGGAGGTGTCCAGACAGTCTCAGCAGTCACAATCAGGCGAGCCAGAAGCTGGAGAGGAGAACCCCGGTAAATGATTTTGCTTTTGAAGTGTGGAGATGCATTGAGGGAAAAGAAATGTACAATTCTGGCTGTATTTCTGTGTGCTGGGTATTTTCCCATGCAGCTAGACAGTACGGTGGAAGAGGGTGTTGATACACACCGAGATGTCACTGGAAATCCCCCAGAGAGATCTCTAGGAAACTTTCCTGCAGGTACTCCACAATCCTGTGCCAGAGGTTCCTTGGCACAGCTGCTTTGTTCCTTCCCCCATTGAGGGACACTTTCCTGTGCCATTCTGGAATTATTTGGACAAGGACCAAAGCGGCACACAGGCGAGCAACATAGGGATGGGGGAGGAAACAACAAGTGTGTAGTAGATGCGCACTTGCTTCCTTGCTTCCCGTCAGGAGAGAGATATCTGCCACAATGACCCCCACCTGTGGAAAAGGGTGGGAAACTTTAGAATATTGCTCCCTGAGAAGTGCTCCACGACCCCTTTCACAGTGCTTTTCTCCCACACACAATGTCCCCTAGTCCTGGGTAAACTCATGATGCTTGTGGTGTTCACCAGCATGTGTGCTTGTCCTGGGTCAGCCAGAAAGTGATTGGTGTGTTACCAGCGGTGTATTTTAGTGTCATGTTTCAATCCTGTACGTGTAGTTAACAATAATGCTTCTGTTTATTGTTACTTGTGTTTTAACAGATATGTCCTTGAAAGGAGGCACTCCCTCCATCCCAGCCAAGTGTCTCTGCCAGATAGGAAAGAGCACAAGATGGAGCAAGGAAGATATGTTTCAGGAGGTGTTTCAGCACTCAGAAGCAGAGAAGATGGAATGCAGGAAGTGGATGGAATATGACAAGCAGGATAGAAAAGGAAATGAGGCATGCCCTAGGGACGCAATGGAGAGGCTGATAAAAGTTTTGGAGCAGCAAACCAACATGCTGCAGTCCCTTGTAATGCTCCAGACTGAGCAAATTTGTGTCTGCCCTCCCCTTCAGCATATTCAGAGCTTTTTCCCATGCCCTCCCCAGACTCCACCCGAACACCAGTTTCCGATTTCTGGGACTTCACACTTTCCCCTACACTCCACCCCTGCAGACAGCTTTTTAAACGACAGCTGGAAGTACGCTCAGCTCTAAAAGTCAGCCCTCCCCCTCCTAAGAATCTTAGTTTCTCTGTGTGTATGCATGGTGTTATGTTTTTTGACAATAAAAGCATAGTTATTTGAACAATAAGAGGTTTCAGAGTAACAGCCGTGTTAGTCTGTATTCGCAAAAAGAAAAGGAGTACTTGTGGCACCTTAGAGACTAACCAATTTATTTGAGCATGAGCTTTCGTGAAGTGAGCTGTAGCTCACGAAAGCTCATGCTCAAATAAATTGGTTAGTCTCTAAGGTGCCAAAAGTACTCCTTTTCTTTTTTTGAACAATAAGCACTCTTTATTTGTTTCCATGTAAATTATGATAGCAGATGGCAGCAGTAAACAAAAGTGGCTTTATCATTTCCTGACATTGAACCCTGGGCTTGAACAAAACTGGACTTCATTATGTATTACAATCCAAAGCATAGCAACAAACATTACTGGTTCTCATCTTCAAAGTGTTGCCTAAAAGCTTCCCTGATTCGAATTGCCCCCATTGTGCCCGTGTAATAACCTTGGTGTTTGGCTGCTCAAAATCGGCAGCCAAGTGTCATGTCTCATCAGTCCACCTCTGAGCAAAGTTTTTCCCTTTCCTTCACAAATATTATGCAATGTGAAACACATGACAACGACCATGGGAATATTTTCCTCATTGAGGTCTAACCTGCCCAAAAGGCATCTCCAGCGTGCCTTTAATCTGCCAAATGCACATTCCACAGTCATCCTGCACTTACTCAGCCTATTGTTGAAACACTCGTTACTGCTATCCAGATTTCCCATGTACGGCTTTCATAAGCCCTGGCATTAAGGTGTATGCCAGTCTCTCAGGATCAGTATGGGCATTTCGACATCCCTATGGGGATCTTCTGGTCTGAAAAGAAAGTCCCCTTTTGCAGCTTTCTGTAAAGATTAGTGTTCCTAAAGATTCATGCATCATGCAATTCTCCAGACAACTCTGCACTGATGTCAATTAAATGTCCTTGGTGATCCACAAGCACCTGTAACACCATGGAAAAGTACCCCTTCTGATTGATATACAATATCGCAAGGAGCTTTGGTGCCAAAATTGGAATATGCATGCCATCTATCACCCCTCCAAGGCTAGGGAAACGCATTTCTGCAAAGCCATCCACAATATCACGCAGCCCCAAAGATCGATTTCCCAACTGCAAACTGATTTGAGACCGACCGGTAGCAGCCTTGAGTGGTCAGCTTCCACACTGCGATCGCCAAGTGCTTCTTTACCAAGAGGGCAGCTCTCATTTGGGTGTTCTTTGCCACAGGGCTGGGGTGAGCTCAGCACACAGTTCCAGGAAGGTGGCTTTCCTCATCCGAAAGACCTGCAGCTATTGCTCATCTTCCCAGACCTGCATAATGATGCAATTCCATCATTAAGTGCTAGTTTCTTGAGCCCAAAAGCAATGTTCCACCATGTTTAGCTGTTCTGTGATTGCTAAAAGCAACCTAATGCTGCTGCTATCCATGTCAGACAGCGTGTCAGGCAACTGTGACCCTCATTGCCTTAGCAACTTCAAGATTGATTCCACTGCCATTTGCGATGTGCTACTGACAGCTAGCGGAGCAGTGAGGGATCCATTCCTGCAGCTAGAGGTGGCGGGCTGAGCAGAAAACAAGGGACGTTGAAAAGTGCCGTGAACGGGAGATGGGAAACCATGGAATGCTGGGACAGAAAACAATGCATCATTGAACATTAAGCCTTAACCCATGATGTGCTGTGATCCACTCCACCTTCCCACAACACATCTCGGCACAAGGAGGAGAGCTGAACTGTGGGATAGCTACCCACAGTGCATTGCTCTCACTGTTGCTATGCCGAAAGAGAAAGACAGTGTGAATGTGCAACAATGATTTTCTTTAAAGGCTTTTTGGGAAAAATATCTGCCAATGTGCACACAGTCCATGCTGTAGGGAGTTTCCCATTCACCTAGTTACTGAAAATTTGTGAGTGGAAAAAACCCAAACCTTTGCCAAGACATGTGCCAGTGGAAAACATCCCAACTCGAACACACCTCAGGAAAAATCTTGGGCATCATTGAGAGCAGCTCCATGGAAACACCTGCTTCTTTGCAGTAGTGACCAAAACAGACACAATGTTCGGTTGCCTAAGGAATAGGATGGACAATAACCTGCTCTGGACACAGGCTAAGTTTTTGTCACCCAGTCTCTAACAGATGAAGCAGATAGAAAGTGGATTTCCGAGACAGGCTCTCAGTCTGGGGGAGGCTGCCATATGCGGACTGAAAAGTCTGGAACTGTTTAGTTTAGAGACAAAGGATGGAGCATATGATAGAGGAGAACAAAATAAAAGAGTGGAACTGGTTACATTCAAATAGACAAGCAGAGAACAGTTCCCAACTGTTAATAGCTATCTACAGATACCAGTCAAAAGGGCTAATTCCCCAAAGCTGAGGAAAAGTATCAGCAAAACTGATTGGGAGGAAAAAGGGGAATGAAACTTGGGAGTTCTTTAAGAAGAGTTATTGGCTAATTAAAAAGTCGCGATTCCACAGTCAAGGAAGTGGAGAACTTTGGCTAAAAACCCTTTTCAATGGCAAAGTGAAGGCAGCATTTATGTGGGAAAAAAGCAATAGATACAAATGGGAAAAAAGGAATATAGCTATCAGGCAATACAAATGGGAAGTTATGAAAATTGATAAGGAACATTAAAGACATCAGGGGAAACTCCATGCTTGGCGGGGCTAAGGATCACAAAAAGGAGGCTATTAAGTGCATTAAGAACCAAAAAAACCCTAGAAAAGGTTTAAGCCAATTCCTAGAGGGAGAAAGGAAACTTCTTAATGTTGCAGAAAATGTAGATGTGTTGCAGAAATAGGTTTGTTCTGCATTTGGAAAGAAGCAGTAGGAGGTACTCCTATCACATGAGGTGATGGAATAGTCTCCAGCCCATTAGCTGCCAAGGAGGATGTTAAACAGCCTCGACAGTAGAACCGTAGAGTTACAGACACCAGGGTTACGAACTGACCGATCACCCACACCTCTGATTTGGAACCTGAAGTACGCAATCTGTCAGCAGTACAGCCAAAAAAAAAAAGAAAAAAGAAAAAGAAAAAAGCAAATACAGGACAGTTCTGTGTGAAACGTAAACTATTAAAAAATGAAGGGAAAGTTAAAAAAAAGGCATGACGAGGTTAGGAAACAATGGAAAGGCTGGTCTGGGAATAAAATTCTAGGAAAATAATTAATGCTAGTAAACACATAGTTTATGGAAAAGAGGTCTTGTCAAATAAACCTGATTTCATCCTTTAATGAGAGTGCAGGTTTGGTTGATCAAGGATACTGAGCAGATGCAATAAACTTCAATTTCTCTGAGGCATTTGATTTAGTCGGGAAAAACATTCAGGTGAACACTCTACAATATCATTAGAGCACATGTAAAATTTACTAAAAACTGGCTAACTGACAGATCTCAGAAATCCGCTGTTAAGGGGCCAATGTCAGCAAATGGGACTGTTCCTAGTGGGGTTCTGCAGGGACCAGTTCTAGGCCCGATGGTATTTAATATTTTCATCAAGGATCTGGAAGCAAACAGAAAATCACTGCAGATAAAATTTGTGGACGACCCAATGATTGGCAGAGTGGTTATAATACAGTCAAATGCAAAGTGATCCTCTCGGAACAGGCAATGCAGGCCCTACCCAGAGACTAGGGCACTGTATTATGGATGCAGGGACCCTGAAAAGGATTTAGGGGTCTCTGTGGATGCCAAACTCATTGTGAGCTCCCAGTGTGATGCTGTGGCCAACAGGGCTGATTCAATCCTTGGACATATACTCAGGGAAGTGGTGAGTTGAAGCAGAGGAAGGATTTTGCGTCTGTACATGGCATTGGTGAAACCGTCTGCATCCAGGTCTGGGCTCCACATTTCAAAAAGGCTGTTGAAAAGTTGGAGAGGGTGCGGAAAAGAGCCACAGAATGATTGGAGGCTGGAGAAAATGCTGGACAGTGAGAGACTTGAAGGGCATCAGATATTTAACTTATCAAAAAGACGATCAAGCAGAGACTTTCATGGGGTGAAAACCATTGGTAAAGAGGAGAAAGGCAGAGCAAGACCCAACGGCTGTAAGCTGAAGGCAGACAAATTCCAGCTGGAAATCAGTGCCAAATGTTTAGCACTGAGGGTGATTAACTATTGGAACAAACTGTGAAGAGAACTGGTGGATTCTCAAACTCTGCATGTCTGGGGCTCCAGACTGGACTCTTTTCTGGAAGATCTGCTTGAGGGCTTCTCTACACTTTAAACGCTACAGTTGTGTTGCTGTACTGCTTCAGTGTAGACACGACTTACACCAAGGCCAGGGGCTCTCCTGGCAGTGTAGGTGATCCACCTCCCCAAAAGGTGGTAGCTAGGTCGATGGAAGAATTCTTCTGTTGACCTCATGCTGTGTACAAAGGGGTTCGGTTGATATAGCGACATCCTTCGGGGTGTGGATGATTTTGCTGTTGCAAACAAAGCAGATGCAATTTGGGGTTGCATTAACAGAGACGTAGCATGCAAGTCACGGTCGGTGATACTAAAACTATACTCGGTGCTGTTTGGGCCTCAGTTGAAGCACTGTGTCCAGTTTGGGTCACTAAGGGATAGGAAGGATGTAGAGAAACTGGAAAGGATCCAGAGGCAAGCGACAAAGGTGATCCAAGGGATGGAATGCAAGTCGTAGGAGCAAGCTGAAGGAACCAGGTATGTTTAGTTTGGAAAAGAGGAGATTGAGGGAGGACATGCCAGTGGTCTTCAGATCCTTGCAAGGCTGCTATAAAAAAGATGGGGAAAAGTCGTTCTCTCTTTTCACAGAGGGCAGGACAAGAGGCGATGGGATGAAACTACAGCACACCAGATTTAGATGCAATCTCAGGAAAAACTCCCTAACTGCAAGAAAAAGAGAATAATGGAACAGTCTCCTCGGAAGGTTGTGGAAGCTCCTTCCCTGGAGGTTTTCCAAAGGAGGCTGGATGGTCATGTGTCTGGGATGGGTTAGACACAACCAATCCTGCATCTCGGCAGGGGTCAGACTCGATGACCCTTGCGGTCCCTTCTCACCCTGTGCCTCTAAGATTCTATAATGTAAAATCGTAGTGTAGACCAGGCCTTAGTCAAACACAAGTCATTAGGCTCAATAGAGGAGTAACTGGGTGAATTTTAGTGGCCTGTGTTATACAGAAGGTCAGACTGGATGGTCTAATGGTCCCTTCTGGCCACTAACCCTGGAATCTATGAATAAAGAAAGTAGGTCAGGCATTTATATTTACTCTGTCTCACAACACCCGAACAAGGGAACGTTCAGTTACGTCGAAAGTCTGAACGTGTAACTCTGATGAAAGAAAATTGTTTACATGATCCATT
Organism: Caretta caretta; assembly: GCF_965140235.1. Classification (NCBI taxonomy): domain Eukaryota; kingdom Metazoa; phylum Chordata; order Testudines; family Cheloniidae; genus Caretta; species Caretta caretta. The sequence goes on from NC_134206.1 coordinate 1,235,568, forward strand.
GTTGGCCTGTGGAACTCCTTGCCGCATACGTTACTGGAGCACAGAGCTCAGCTGAATGGGATTCACAAACGGATGGGCCATTGTCGGTGGTGCTGGTGGCACCATGGTGAGTTAAGTCTGTCTGACACCTTCCATTAGGAGACCTGATTTTCAGTTGCTTATAAGTTTGCCAATCTTTAAGCGTTTGGACTGAAATTTCCCACCCTGGGTGTCTGCTGCCGGCTGAATTGTTTTTTGAAAGTTTCAGACGTAACAGCTCAGCCGACTTCTCGAATGAAGCGAGGAGAGGCGATGTCTTGCCCATGTTGAAAAATTCTTATAGTTGTTCCAGTGAGGAGCCCTAGCACCTCCATGCTTTCCAGAAATTAAAAGTCAGGTAACAGCCCCACCCGTTAACCGCCAGAGCCCTGAGATGCAAGAGCAGGAGGTGACGGTGTCTGTGCATTAACACACAGCTGGCTCCTGAGGTCATTAATTGGTTTTTACTTCACAGGGAGTTTTGCCTCAGTGGGGCCAGAGCAATGTACGGGCCATGGCCTCAGAATCTGGCCTCGTACTGTCCCTTTACTGACACCTTTCCTCCTCAAGGATCCCCTGCACCACTGAAATGCAGCCGCCTTGGGGCTGGAGGCCATCAGCCGGGGAGACACAGGAAAGAGGGACATTTTGGCCCATGGTACTGGATCAAACTCATCCCCGTGGCAAGATCCCTGGGATGTTTAATGGCTGCACAGAGCGGAAAGGACCCCAGACCTATTCTCTGTCCCATCACGTCCATGTTGCACTGGGTTTGTCGAGCAGGTGAGCTCCTCAGCAAGAGATGGTACCTGTGAATCCTGAGATGGCAGTGTCTTTCCTGGGAATCCCCCTCCGGTAGCCGTGTCCCACACCGCTCTCACCCCAGCATCTGCAGCAGCATCCCACACTGAGAGCTGAGATAGGGATCTGCACCGTTTATAATACAGCTCTGTGTAACCCCAGGGGGTTTGCTCAGCCTCTAGGGGAGAAGCAGTATCTGGATATAAACAGGCTGGAGACCAGAGACACTCTCGGCAATGTCTCTATTTCCATGTCTGCACTTCTGTGCTCTTCATCCAGCTTTAGGAGTAAACAGTAATTAAGGGACCTTCCCAAAGGAAGATGAGAACTCTGGGGCTCTGTGCTGAGTCAGAGAGGAATTGGCATCTCTGTGCATGTGTGTATTTTAAAAAATTATAGTTGATTAGTAAGAAAACTAGGGATAGTGCCTAGATCTCCCAAGGGTCTGATACCCTGTAAATACCCAGGATAGCTGGATAGATTGTAGACAGGCAGATCTGGAGATAGATGACTGAGGGGAGACACAAGCACTCCCTGCAGGCACACGGGGCTGTCACTCAGGGATCAGAAGTCTGTAACTCTGATCTGCAACTGTGACCATACTGGGCAGCACCATTCATTGAAGGATGTTCAAAATACCTAGCAAAGGAAAGTCACTATGAACATATCCCCATTATTCAGACAGGTAAACTGAGGTATGGGGAGAGGTGACATGGCCAAGGTCTCACAGAGATTTAGTGTCAGGATGACAGACAGAACCCAGGAGTCCTGATGTCCCTGCTGTTACCACGGTCTCTCCGTCACACCAACAGGGAATGGACTCCCGCTCTGATAGGGGCTGTTCATTGGATGGGATGCAGAGGAAAGTCTGGTAGAGGGATTCTGAGCCTTCGCCATCCTCTGAAGGTGAATCTGAGGTTTTCAGAACTAGCTTGGGTTTGTGAGCTCCCCGCTCCTGTGAGGTGTTGTCAGGGTTCCTTCCCCACTCTGAACTCTAAGGTACAGATGTGGGGACCCGCATGAAAGACCCCCTAAGCTTATTCTTACCAGCTTAGGTTAAAACTTCCCCAAGGCACAGATTCCTTTCTTGCCTTGGGATCGCTGCCACTACCAAGTGATTTAACAAACAATCAGGGAAAGTACCACTTGGAGTCCTATTCCCCCCAAAAGGTTCCCCCAAACCTACACCCCCTTTCCTGGGGAAGACTTGCGCATACATCCTCACCAATTGGTTACAAAGGGACTACAGACCCAAAACCCTGGGTCTTAGAACAATGGAAAAATCAGTCAGGTTTTAAAAAGAAGGATTTTATTTAAAGAGAAAAAGGTAAAAGAATCACCTCTGTAAACTTAGGCTGGTACTTAGCCTTACAGAGTATCAGAAAATTCAAAGAGCCCAGAGGAACCCCCTCTAGCCTTAGTTTCAAAGTTACAACAAAACAGGGATAAACCTCCTTCTAGCACAGCAAAAATTCACAAGTTGAGAAAACAAAGGTAAACTAATACACCTTGCCTGGCTGTTACTTACAAGTTTGAAATATGAGAGACTTCTTCAGAAAGATTTGGAGAACTTGGATTGATGTCCGGTCCCTCTTAGTCCGAAGAGCGAACGGGCCACAGACAAAAAAAATAAAATAAAAATAAAAATAAAAAAACCCCACAAAGCCTCCCCCTCCCGGATTTGAAAGTATCTTTTGTCCCTATTGGTTCCTTTGGTCAGGTGCCAACCAGGTTACTTGAGCTTCTTAATCCCTTACAGGTAAGGAGGAATTTTAGGCTACCCCTATGGTTATGATAGGTGTGAACTCCGGGACTCCACTTCCGTTCCCACTCAGAAACCTGCCAACGCATCACAGTCAGTGGGGTCGCTTCGGAGGAGCAGACTTGATAAAAGCAACACCCACAGAATGTTCCTGTGGATAGAGGGCAGCTGGGGGCCTGTCCTGGGGACACAGGCTCCCCCACCCCCTAAAACAGCTGTGGAACAAGGGGGGCCCTATAGGCAGGATAGAGACTGATTCAGTGTTTGCATTGGACTAGTTCTTCCCCTGTCGCTTCATTTCCTCCCAATTTCTCCCAGGTGGAATTGAAATTGAATGTTCCAGTCTGAGTCAGACTTTCCAGCACGACCCGGCTGGAGGCCGCTTGGATTCCCACAACTGAACTCTCTGCCTGCTCATCTGGCTCATCGGGGGTATTTCTCCAGTGCGGCGCACCTAGGCTTTTAAGCCCTGGAATGAGACTGAACGAATTCTCCTGTCCAAGCCCAACAGGAGCCCCGTGTCCACCCTTATTCAAGTTATTAACACTCTGTAGCTGGCAAACATGGTTTGATCTTTTGTTTGTAGCTAAATGCAAAGGGGGTCTAGGCCCTTATTTGGCTGGATTATTGTGTTTATAATTTATTATTATTATCTGAATTGTGGAAGCCTCCAGAGGCCCCACTCCGGTTTAGGGCCTCTTGTGCTGGGCCCTTCGCAAACACAGAAGGAGAAACAGCCCCTACCCCAAGGAGCTTATCAATCAAATTAAGACAAGACACAGCTAATGTGTGTAACAAACCAGAAAGGGCAGGCAGGGAGATGGGGGAGTAACAGCACTAAGACTGGGTGGTCACATAGGCTGCTGGGTGGGTGTGAGACAGCGGAAATGCACAGCCCTGCCCTGGCTGTGAGAAGTGTGTCCTGGGCCTCTAAGAGCAGATCACGTGTTCGGGGGGACTAGATTGGGGCTCGCGAGAACGGGCCATTGAGTGGCGGCTGCACCAGACACACAGCTGGGAGCGCGTGGCTCTCCGATAGCTCTCGTAACTCTGCTTTAGTTCTGATCACGCCTCCCTCCTTCGAGTGCAGACTGAGCCTCCTTCTGATGAGTCCCAGGACAACCCCTGGTACCAGAGGGGAGACCAGAGGAGAGGGCAGAGGTAACAGGGCTGAGGTGAAGGAACGAAGGAGCCATCGTGGAGATGGAACAACTGAAAACCTCCACGGAGTTGAAACTCTCGGGTAATGCAGCAGACTCCAGGAAGAGATTCAGACAGTTCTGAGATATGTCTAAGCAAGCAGCTGGGTTTGGTGAGAAAGACCAGCAGAAAATAGCAATTTTCTTAAACACTGCAGGGCTTGAGGCAGTGGACGTCTTTACTCTAATGCAACTCAGCCTTTGTCTGCACCGGCACTTTTGTCAATAAAACTTTTGTCAGTCAGGGGTGTGAAGAAAAGAACCGCTCCTAACCGGTGTTGACAGCGTTTTGTGAGCGGGAGACCAATTAAAAATTAAAAACAATGAGGAGAAACTGGGAAAGGTGGAAGGAAAAGCCGTCACCCCGCTCTGTGGCCCGGGGGAACCCCAGACAGCCGTGGCTGGATGTCAGGGCAGTTCACGGTCTGTCCCTCACACGGCCCAGGCCCTGCCCAGCTGGCTGCGCTGCAGGGATGCCGCAGGTCAGACACTCGCTCTGGCGGTGGCCACACGCCCTCAGGCTCTAGGGGGCAGGGCCCTTCCCCGCAGCGTTGTCCCCCCAACCCCCATGGGGTTTATGATCCCTCTCCAAGTCTGTCCTGCGAGGCCTCTTGCCCTGGGTGCATCTCCCTGTCCCCAGCTGCTCACTGCACCCAGCTCCGGACTGCTCCAGATCCAGCCCCAGCACGGCTCCAGCTCCCTGGGCTGCTTCTCTGCTCCAGTGGGCCCCTGGTCTCCCCTTAGCTCAGCCCTGCTCTGGCCCAGGCAGCCCCAGCCTCCGACCCCCTCATTGGCCTGCCTTCCCTGTCAATCAGGCTGACTGGGAGTGTTGGCCTCTCCCCATTGCCCCTGTGGACTGTCAGTCTCAGGGTTCTGGATTCTCAGCGACCCTCCCCCTTCCTTTTGGTACTCGGAAAGGGTCAACCAAAAATCCTCACTAAATTTTGGTTAGCAGGCAACAGTCCCCATACACAGAGCTGAAGCTAATGAGCCCATCCTGCAGCTGGGGACAGTCACAGAAACCTTCAGTGCTCAGGCCGGTGGGGTTGGAGCCGGAGATGACACCTATCCCATTCTTCAGTCACACACTGGAGTTCAGCCCATATTTAGTGCACCTGGAATTACAGATACAGAGCACCAGACACAAAGGTTTGGTTTGGGCACTGAAGGATGCTGGGAGTGTTATATAGACAGATATATTGGTGCACAAAGAATCACAGGGAGTCTGGTTCATTTCCTATCAGCGGCATTGAGTAGCAAGCATCATTGAACTTTGAATTTCCTGTGTTCCTTTCAACCCGCCCAGACCTGAAATGTGGCACCCAGGGTGTGACAAGGATCCAGAATGAGGCCCACACAAATATTATCCTTGCAGGGGACTCTAGATAGATTTGTAGATTATATGGCCAGGAGGGACTATTGTGATCATCTGCTCTGACCTCCTGCATTGCACAGGCCGTAGGACTGCCCTGGATGAATTCCTCTTTGAACTAGAGCAGATCTTTGAGAAAAACATCCCATGTCAACTGAAACATGGCCAGTGATGGAGACACACCATGATCCTTGCTAAATTGTTCAAATGGTCAATTACCCTCAGTGCTAAAAAATTCCACTTTGTCTCTAGTCTCAATGTGTCTACCTTCAACGTCCAGCCCCTGACTCTTGTTCAATGTTTGCCTGCCAGCTTTAAGAGCCTCCTATTATCAAGTTTCTGTTCTGCATTATAAATGCCGATAGAATGCAATCATATTCCTCCATAACCTTCTCCTCGATAAGAGATTGAGCTCATTGAGTTCCCGGGGCAGCCTTGCACTGGTCCCCGGAGAAAGTTCTGTCTCCTGCGCAGACGAGCTTCCCCCCGGCTGTCGAGAGTCCCACTGTGCCAGAGAAGTGCAGTTACTGGAATTTTAGGGTCTGTGAATCCCCAGACCTTTGGGCACCTTGAAGATGAGGACCAAGACCTTGAACTTGACTTGACGTTCTCTGGGAAGCCGGTGTAGAGCGCGGAGAGCAGGTCTAATGTGCTCGCAGGAGCCTGTGTTGCTGAGGAGACTCTGCAGCCTTCGGTGCTCGTTGGAGTTTCGTAAGCAGAGAAGGCGTCATGCCCAGGTATCCTGCATTGCTACAGTCCAGACAGGAGTGATGAAGGCCTATATTACTAAGGCCAGGCCATCATCCACCAGGATGGGATGGAGTCTCCTAGTCAAATGAATATAGTAGAAAGGACTCCTCCCAGACGCTGGTATGAGAGAGATCAGCATCAGCAAGGCATCGAAGAGCCCTCCTAGACAGTGGACTTAATGGCCCAAATGTGGGTGTGAACCTTCAGTCAAAGGAGGCTGCACCGTAGCTGCCAACCCTTCACAATGCTTTGCTCTGCCCGCCAGCATCACCTCTCTCTTCCTTGGTGTAACATGATGTTTACTGTCCACAGTGGCACCTCCTGCTGGTCAGACTGGGAATTAGCTCAGTCCAGCCTCGGAGCACCTTCTGCTGCAAGTATCTCCCTATCGGCCCCTGCTTCCTCGTCAATCTCCCCCACTGTACTTCAGGCACTTCAAGCCCCCTTATCTTGGGGTGCTGTCCCACAGGAGTGCCCACACACTCTGGGTCTCCCCTCCCAGGGGAACCCCCTCCTCCTCCTCCTATGCCCCAGCTGTCTCCCTGCAGCCCTAGTACCTCATTAGCCCTTTCTGCCAGGCCTCAGCCTGGGGACTAGCCAGGCCAGAGCTCTGCCTGCCCTTCCCCAGCCTTGCTCTGTCAAAGGTACCCTGTCTCTCCCAGGCAGGTAGGTCTCCTGCATATTGCTGGCATTTGAGTCCATGTTGTGTGACCAGCTCCCAGAGTGGCTGCATGGAGAAGTTGAAAACCCCCAGATGGAGAACTGATCCTTGTGGGACTCCACCACATCTACTAATGTGATAAATGCCATCATGTTCCAGCAATGCCCCTCTGCCAGGTACATCGGCCAAACTAGACCGTCTCAATGTAAAAGAGTAAATGGACACAAATCAGACATCGGGAATGGTAACATACAGAAGCCATTAGGAGAACACTTCAATCTCCCTGGACACTCAATAACAGATTTAAAAGTGGCCATCCTTCAACAAAAAACCTTCGAAAACAGACTTCAAAGAGAAACTGCAGAGCTACAATTCATTTGCAAACTTAACACCATTAATTTGGGCTTGAATCGGGACTGGGAGTGGCTGGCTCACTACAAAAGCAATTTTCCCTCTCTGGGTATTGACACCTCCTCATCAATTATTGGGAGTGAGTCACATCCACCCTGACTAAATTGGCCCTGTCAACACTGGTTCTCCACTTGTGAGGTAACTCCCTTCTCTTCGTGTGTCAGTATATTTATATCTGTAATTTTCACTCCATGCATCTGAAGAAGTGGGTTTTTTACCCACAAAAGCTTATGCCCAAATAAATCTGTTAGTCTTTAAGGTGCCACCGGACTCCTCATTGTTTGTCTATAGATATTACTGGTTGGGAACTGTTCTCTGTTTGTGTAATTGGATGTAATCAGTTCTATTCTTTATATTCCTCTCCTTTATCACATGCCTCCTTCTTTGTCTTGTCTCTAAACTAAACAGTCCTAGAGTTTTCAGTCTGTCCACATATGGGAGCCTTCCCCATTCTCAGAGCCTGTCTCGGAAATCCCCTTTATAATGCTTTATCCTTCTTAGAGACTGGATGACCAAAACTGAGCACATATCAAGAGCAGGTTACTCTCCATACCATTTGTTAGGCATCCAAACATTGTCTTTGATTTGGCCACTACTGCAAAGGAGAAGGTGTTTCCATTGAGCTGCTATCAATGACGCCTGGGTCTTTTCCCTCAGGTGTGTCCTACTTGGGATGTTTCCCCCTGGCACGTCTTGGCAAAGGTTTGTTTGTTTTTACACTCTCAGATTTTGAGCAACTGGATGAATGGGGAATTCTCTACTGCATGGACTCCTTAGCCTGGCTTTCATTGCATGAAGGAACAATGAGGAATACCCAGTATCCACACTTGCGTTTCCTGCTGGTGCCTCTTAAGGTTTCCCACACCATGATGTGTAGGAATTTTTGAGGCATGGAGCAGCATCAAATATGGAATGGGCATTAGTAGGGCCAGTTGTTCATAATTAATTTCTCTGAATAATAAAAATGTCATTTTTCAGTGCATGAAGAGCGACCGATCTGCTCCCCCAAGAGAACAGCCCCCAGTAGGGCATGTAGTGTCTCATATTCACATTGTCTCTCCATCCAGGCATTTGTACTGCGACCATCACCCTAGAGCCTGGGCACATACAGGAAGTCTGGTGAAAGTACGGTACATGCAGGAGACACCATTGTGCCTCAGAGTTGGACACCTTCTCCCCTACTCCATGTCAGATTCCAACACAACCAACTTCACCAATCCCTCCACTTTCATTCTGCTGGGCATTCCTGGCCTGGAAGCGACCCATGTCTGGATCTCCATCCCCTTCTCTGCAACATATGCTGTAGCCATCTTGAGGAACGTCACCATCCTTTTCATTGTCAAGAGGGAGCCGAGCCTCCACGGGCCCATGTACTATTTCCTCTGCATGCTGGCCGTCATCAACCTGGTCCTGTTCATGTCATAGAATTATATAATATTAGGGTTGGAAGAGACCCCAGGAGGTCTTCTAGTCCAAGCCCCTGCTCAAATCATCCCAGCCAAGGCTTTGTCAAGCTGAGCCTTAAGAACCTCGAAGGATGCAGATTCCAGCACCTCCCTAGGGAACCCATTCCAGTGCTTCACCACCCTTCTAGTCAAAGAGTGTTTCCTAATATCCAACCTAAACCTCCCCCACTGCAACTTGAGACCATTACTCCTCGTTCTGTCACTGCCACCACTGAGAACAGCAGAGCTCCATCTTCTTTGGAGCCCCCCTTCAGGTAGTCGAAGGCTGCTAGTCTGTAGCGGTGCATGGGAGTCTTCCTTCCTAAGTGCAGGACTCTGCCCTTGTCCTTGTTGAACCTCATAAGATTTCTTTTGGCCCAATCCTCTAATTTGTCTAGGTCACTCTGGACCCTATCCCTACCCTCCAGTGTATCTACCTCTCCCCCCATCTTAGTGTCATCTGCAAACTTGCTAAGGGTGCAATCCACACCATCCTCCAGATCATCAATAAAGATGTTGAACAAAACCTGCCCCAGGACATACCACTTGGCACTCCGCTTGATACCGGCTGCTAACTAGACATCGAGCTCTTGATCACTACCCGTTGAGCCTGACAATCTAGCCAGCTTGCTATCCACCTGATAGTCCATTCATCCAATCCATATTTTTTTTAACTTTCTGGCAAGAATACTTTGGGAGACTGTATCAAAAGCTTTCCTAAGATATGTCTCATCCACCGCTTTCCCCATATCCACAGAGCCAGTTATCTCACCATAGAAGGCAATCAGGTTGGTCAGGCATGACTTGCCCTTGATGAATCCATGTTGATGGTTCCTGATCACCTTCCTCTCCTCCAAGTGCTTCAAAATGGATTCCTTGAGGACCTGCTCCGTGATTTTGCTGGGGACTGAATTGAGTCCATCCTGCCTAAAATGCTGAGCATCTTCTGGTTCAATTCTAGGAAGATTGATTTTAATGCCTGCCTCACCCAGCTTTACTTCATTCACTGCTTCTCAGGGATGGAGTCTGGGATCTTTGTGGCCATGGCTCTGGATCGCTACGTGGCCATCTGCCATCCCCTGAGACATTCCACCATCCTGACAAACCTCGTGGTGGCCAAGATCGGTTTGTCTGACGTGCAGCGTGGTGGCATGTTCGTACTGTGCTATCTCCTGCTGGCGAGGCGGTGGCCATATTGCAGAGCCAACATCCTCCCCCACACGCACTGCGAGCACATGGCCATGGTGCGGCTGGCCTGCACCAACACCCACATTAGTAGTTACTACTGTTTTTGCTATTCTCTGTAATCGGTCTGGATGTGTCTTTTATCACCCTGTCCTACACCCAGATCCTCAGGGCCATCTTCAGCCTCCCCACAAAGGATGCCCAGCTCAAGACGATTTGGATCTGCAACTCCCACCTCTGTGCCGTGTTAACCTTTTATATCTCAGCTCTCTTCTCCTCCCTCTCGTACTGGTATGGCCACAATGTGGCCATGTTTTTCCATGTTCCCATTGCTACCTGCTCGTGGCCCCCATGCTAAACCCCATCATCTACGGGGTGAGGACCAAACAGATCCGGGGCAGGCAGCTCCAGCTCTTTACTCATAAAGGGACCTAAGTTTTCTCCTAGTGCTCTGGCTCTCAGACTGAGCTCCATGCAGAGCTGGCTGGTGACATGGTGCTGGGCCCTCTTCCCTGAATCACTGATCGGACAATCAAAGTGACATTAAATCCCTATGATGCCAATGATGGAGTGATGAGTCCGGGGGTCCCATCCTTTGTGTGAGCTGGGGCTGCCTGGGCCAGAGCGGGGCTGAGCTAAGGGGGGAGTAGGAGTCACAGAACTTACTTTACTTGTGTCTTCTAAGGTGAAACTTTTACCCTTGGAACGTTTTGCTCTTTGAGCTACTTAAGGCTCTTCAAATATCTGCAAAACGTATAGTAACCTGCTCCTTCTGCCTGACTGAGGCCATGTCTACACTACACACCTTACAGCGGCACAGCTGTATCGCTGCCCGTGCCCCGCTCTCCTGTGTAGCTGCTCCATGACGATGGGACAGAGCTCTCCCAATGAGCGTCTCCTGCTTACTTAGCGCTGTCCACACCTGCGCCTTTGTCAGTCAGGTTTTTTTTTACTCCTGTCAAGGTTCCTCCCCCACTCTGAATGCTAGGGTACAGATGTGGGACCTGCATGAAAACCTCCTAAGCTTACTTTTACCAGCTTAGGTCAAAACTTCCCCAAGGTACAAAATATTCCACCCTTTGTCCTTGGATTGGCCGCTACCACCACCAAACAAATACTGGTTACTGGGGAAGAGCTGTTTGGACGCGTCCTTCCCCCCAAAATACTTCCCAAAACCTTGCACCCCACTTCCTGGACAAGGTTTGGTAAAAAGCCTCACCAATTTGCCTAGGTGACTACAGACCCAAACCCTTGGATCTGAGAACAATGAAAAAGCATTCAGTTTTCTTACAAGAAGACTTGTAATAGAAATAGGAGTAAATAGAAGTAAAGAAATCCCCTCTGTAAAATCAGGATGGTAGATACCTTACAGGGTAATTAGATTCAAAACATAGAGAATCCCTCTAGGCAAAACCTTAAGTTACAAAAAAGATACACAGACAGAAATAGATTATGATTTCTTTAAATGTCTGAGAAAAGAATTGTGCTGAATAGAATGACTAACACATACCTAGCTAGATTACTCACTAAAAGTTCTAAGACTCTATTCCTGGTCTATCCCTGACAAAAGCAGCATACAGACAGACAGAGATCCTTTGTTTCTCTCCCTCCTCCCAGCTTTTGAAAGTATCTTGTCTCCTCATTGGTCATTTTGGTCAGGTGCCAGCGAGGTTACCTTTAGCTTCTTAACCCTTTACAGGTGAGAGGATTTTTCCTCTGGCCAGGAGGGTTTTTAAAGGGGTTTACCCTTCCCTTTATATTTATGACAACTCCCCTGACCGACAAACGTTTCCCCAACAAAAGTGCCAGTGTAGACAAAGCCTGAGTTGCATTATAGTAAAGACATCCACTGCCTCAAGCCCTGCAGTGTTTAAGAAAATTGCAATTTTCTGCAGGCCTTTCTCACCAAACCCAGCTGCTTGCATAGACATATCTCAAAACTCTGCCTGAATCTCTTCCTGGAGTCTGCTGCATTGCCCAGGAGTTTAATCTCCTAGGGGACTTTCAGTTGTTCCATCTCCAGGATGGCTCCTTCATTGTTCACCTCAGCCCTGTTACCTCTGCCCTCTCCTCTGGTCTCCCCTCTGGTACCAGGGGTTGTCCTGGGACTCATCAGAAGGAGGCTCAGTCTGCACTCGAAGGAGGGAGGCGTGATCAGAACTAAAGCAGAGTTACGAGAGCTATCGGAGAGCCACGCGCTCCCAGCTGTGTGTCTGGTGCAGCCGCCACTCAATGGCCCGTTCTCGCGAGCCCCAATCTAGTCCCCCCGAACACGTGATCTGCTCTTAGAGGCCCAGGACACACTTCTCACAGCCAGGGCAGGGCTGTGCATTTCCGCTGTCTCTCACCCACCCAGCAGCCTATGTGACCACCCAGTCTTAGTGCTGTTACTCCCCCATCTCCCCGCCTGCCCTTTCTGGTTTGTTACACACATTAGCTGTGTCTTGTCTTAATTTGATTGATAAGCTCCTTGGGACAGGGGCTGTTTCTCCTTCTGTGTTTGCGAAGGGCCCAGCACAATTGGCCCTAAACCGGAGCGGGGCCTCTGGAGGCTTCCACAATTCAGATAAAAATAATAAATTATAAACACAATAATCCAGCCAAATCAGGGCCTAGTGACCCCCCGCCCCCTTTGCCTTTAGCTACAGGGGAAGGTCAAACCACGCTTGCCAGCTACTGAGTGTTAGTAACTTGAATACAGGTGGACACGGGGCCCCTGCTAGGCTCAGACGGGAGAATTCGTTCAGTCTCATTCCAGGGCTTAAAAACCCAGGTGCTCCACCCTGGAGAAATACCCCCGATGAGCCAGATGAGCAGGCAGAGAGTTCAGCTGTGGGAATCCAAACACCCTCCAGCCAGGGCCATGCTGGAAAGTCTGACTGAGCCTGGAACATTCGGTTTCAATTCCACCTGCGAGAGACTGGCAGGAATTGAACCGAGAGGGAGACAACAAAGCCATTGCAAACACTAATGAAGTTTCTATCCTGCCTATAGGTACACCCTTGTTCCACAGGAGCTTTGCGGGGAAGGGGAATTCATTGTCCCAGACAGGCCCCCAGCAGCCCTCTGTCCACAAGAACATTCTGTGGGTGTTGCTTTTATCAAGTCTGCTCCCCTGAAGTGACCCCAGTGACTGTGATGCGTTGGCAGGTTTCTGAGTGGGAGCGGAAGTGGAGTCCCGGAGTTCACACCTCACAGGAGTGGGGAGCTCACAAACCCAAGCTAGTTCTGAAAACCTCAGACTCACCTTCAGACAATGGCAAAGGCTCAGACTCCCTCTACCAGACTTTCCTCTGCATTCCACCCAACACACAGGCCCTGTCAGAGCGGGAGTCCATTTCCCTGTTGGTGTGACAAAGAGACCGTGCTTATGGCAAGGACGTCAGGACTCCTGGGTTCTGTCTGTCATCCTGACACTCAATCTCTGTGAGACCTTGGCCACGTCACTTCTCCTCATGCCTCAGTTTACCTATCTGCATAATGGGGATATGTTCATAGTGACTTTCCTTTGCTAGGTGTTTTGAACATCCTTCAATGAAAGGTGCTGCCCAGTGTGGTCACAGTTGCAGATGAGAGTTACAGACCTCTGATCCCTGAGTGACAGCCCCGTGTGCCTGCAGGGAGTGCTTGTGTCTCCCCTCAGTCATCTATCTCCAGACCTGCCTGTCTACAATCTATCCAGCTATCCTGGGTATTTACAGGGTATCAGACCCTTGGGAGATCTAGGCACTATCCCTAGTTTTCTTACTAATCAACTATAATTTTTTAAAATACACACATGCACAGAGATGCCAATTCCTCTCTGACTCAGCACAGAGCCCCAGAGTTCTCATCTTCCTTTGGGAAGGTCCCTCAATTACTGTTTACTCCTAAAGATGGATAAAGAGCACAGAAGCGCAGACATGGAAAGAGAGACATTTCCTAGAGTGTCTCTGGTCTCCAGCCTGTTTATCTGCAGATGCCGCGTCTCCCCTAGAGGCTGAGCAAACTGGGATTGCACAGAGCTATGTTATAAATGGTGCAGATCCCTGTGTCAGCTCTTGGCATCGGCTGCTGCTGCAGATGCTGGGCTGAGAGAGTTTTGGGACACGGCCAACTGAGGGGGATTCCCAGAGAGGATGCTTCCATCTCAGAAGTCACAGGTACCCATCTCTTGCTGAGGAGCTCACCTGCTCGACAAACCCAGTGTAACATGGGCGTGATGGGATGGCGAGTAAGTCTGGGGTCCTTTCCGATCTGCACAACCATTAAATAGCCCAGGGTCCTGCCACAGGTTATGAATATGCTCCCGTATCACTGGACAAAATGTCACTCCTCCTGTACACTCCCTCCTGCCCTGGCTGATGGTCTCCAGCCCCAAGGTAGCTGCATTTCAGTGGCACAGGGGATCCTTCAGGAGGAAAGATGTCAGTGGAGGGACAATACAAGGCCGAATTCTGATGTTGTGGCTTTACATTTCTCTGGCCCCACTGAGGCAAAACTACTTTGGAGTAAGAACTGAGTAAAGACCTCAGGAGCCAGCTGTGTGTTAATGCACAGACACCGTCACCTCCTGCTCTTGCATCTCAGGGCTCTGGCGGTTAACGGGTGGGGCTGTTACCTGACTTTTAATTTCTGGAAAGCATGGAGGTGCTAGGGCTCCTCACTGGAACAACTATAAGAATGTTTTAAACATGGGCAAGACATCGCCTCTCCTAGCTTCATTCGAGAAGTCGGCTGAGCTGTTACGTCTGAAACTTTGAAAAAACAATTCAGCCGGCAGCAGACACCCAGGGTGGGAAATTTCAGTCCAAACGCTTAAAGATTGGCAAACTTATAAGCAACTGAAAATCAGGTCTCCTAATGGAAGGTGTCAGAGAGACTTAACTCACCATGGTGCCACCAGCACCACCGACAATGGCCCATCCATTTCTGAATCCCATTCAGCTGAGCTCTGTGCTCCAGTAACGTATGCGGCAAGGAGTTCCACAGGCCAACAATGGATTATGTAAACAATTTTCTTTCATCAGAGTTACATGTTCAGACTTTCGAGGTAACTGAACGTTCCCTTGTTCGGGTGTTGTGAGACAGAGTAAATATAAATGCTGACCTACTTTCTTTATTCATAGATTCCAGGGTTAGTGTCAGAAGGGGGGCAGGGATAGCTCAATGGTTTGAGCATTGGCCTGCTAAACCCAGGATTGTGCGCTCAATCCTTGAGGGGGCCATTTAGGGATATGGGGCCAAAATTGGGGATTGGTCCAGCTTTGAGCAGGGGGTTGGACTAGATGACCTCCTGAGGTCCCTTCCAACCCTGATATTCTTTGATAAGGGACATTAGATCATCCAGTCTGACCTTCTGTATAACACAGGCCACTAAAGCTTACCCAGTTACTCCTCTATTGAGCCCAATGACTTGTGTTTGACTAAGGCCTGGTCTACACTACGATTTTACATTATAGAATCATAGAGGCACAGGGTGAGAAGGGACCACAAGTGTCATCGAGTCTGACCCCTGCCGAGATGCAGGATTGGTTGTGTCTAACCCATCCCAGACACATGACCATCCAGCCTCCTTTGGAAAACCTCCAGGGAAGGAGCTTCCACAACCTTCCGAGGAGACTGTTCCATTATTCTCTTTTTCTTGCAGTTAGGGAGTTTTTCCTGAGATTGCATCTAAATCTGGTGTGCTGTAGTTTCATCCCATCGCCTCTTGTCCTGCCCTCCATGAAAAGAGAGAATGACTTTTCCCCATCTTTTTTATAGCAGCCTTGCAAGGATCTGAAGACCACTGGCATGTCCTCCCTCAATCTCCTCTCTTCCAAACTAAACATACCTGGTTCCTTCAGCGTGCTCCTACGACTTGCATTCCATCCCTTGGATCACCTTTGTCGCTTGCCTCTGGATCCTTTCCAGTTTCTCTACATCCTTCCTATCCCTTAGTGACCCAAACTGGACACAGTGCTTCAACTGAGGCCCAAACAGCACCGAGTATAGTTTTAGTATCACTGACCGTGACTTGCATGCTACGTCTCTGTTAATGCAACCCCAAATTGCATCTGCTTTGTTTGCAACAGCAAAATCATCCACACCCCGAAGGATGTCGCTATATCAACCGAACCCCTTTGTACACAGCATGAGGTCAACAGAAGAATTCTTCCATCGACCTAGCTACCACCTTTTGGGGAGGTGGGTCACCTACACTGCCAGGAGAGCCCCTGCCATCGGTGTAAATAGTGTCTACACTGAAACACCAAGGCAATGCTGCTGTAGCATTTAAAGTGTAGAGAAGTCCTTAAGGAGATCTCCCAGAAAAGCATCCAATCTGGATCTCCAGACATGTGGAGTTTGAGAATCCACCAGTTCCCTTCACAGTTTGTTCCAATGATTAATCACCCTCAGTGCTAAACATCTGGCCCTTATTTTCAGCTGGCTTCAACTAATGGTTTTCACCCCATGAAAGTCTCCGCTTGTTCATCTTTTTCATAAGTTAAATATCTGATGCCCTTCAAGTCTCTCACTGACCGGCATTTTCTCCAGCCTCCAATCATTTTTGTGGCTTTTTTCTGCACCCTCTCCAACTTTTCAACAGCCTTTTTGAAATGTGGACCCCAGAACTGGATGCAGACGGTTTCACCAATGCCCTGTGCAGAGGTAAAATCCTGACCCTGCAAAAGTCACCACTCCCCTGTTTGTGCATCCAAGGATACATCAGCCCTTTTAGCCACAGCATCGCATTGGGAGCTCACGATGAGTTTGGAGTCCACAGAGACCCCTAAATCCTTTTCAGGGTCCCTGCGTCCATAATACAGTGCCCTAGTCTGTGGGTCGGGAATGCGTTCCCCCGTTCCGAGTGGATCATTTTTCATTTGACTGTATTATAACCACTCTGCCAATCTTTGGGTTGTCCACAAATTTTATCTGCAGTGATTTTCTATTTGCTTCCAGATCCTTGATGAAAATATTGAATAGCCTCAGACCTAGAACTGATCCCTGCAGAACCCCACTGGGAACAGTCCCATTCACTGAGACTGGCCCCTTGACAATGGCTTTCTGAGATCTGTCAGTTCACCAGTTTTTAGTGCATTTTACGTGTGCCCTACTGATATTGTAGATAATTTCAGAGCAAATTGGGGGGCTGAACTTTGTGACTTTGTCCATACCCATAACTATTTCAGATTTGGGGATAATTTATACCTTCAAATCAGCAGCACTGCTATGGGTACCCGCATGGCCCCACAATATGCCAACATTTTTATGGCTGACTTAGAACAACGCTTCCTCAGCTCTCGTCCCCTAGTACTTCTCCTCTACTTGCGCTACACTGATGACATCTTCATCATCTGGGGACCCATGGCAAAGAAGCCCTTGAGGAATTCCACCAGGATTTCAACAATTTCTACCCCACCATCAACTTCAGCCTGGACCAGTCCACACAAGAGATCCTAGACACTACAGTGCTAATAAGCGATGGTCACATAAACACCACCCTATACCAGAAACCTACTGACCACTATACTTGCCTACATGCCTCCAGCTTTCACCCTGACCACACCACACGATCCATCGTCTACAGCCAAGCTCTACGATACAACCGCATTTGCTCCAACCCCTCAGACAGAGACAAACACCTACAAGATCTCTATCAAGCATTCTTACAACTACAATACCCAGCTGCAGAAGTGAAGAAACAGATTGACAGAGCCAGAATGGTACCCAGAAGTCACCTTCTACAGGACAGGTCCAACAAAGAAAATAACAGAACGCCACTAGCCGTCACCTTCAGCCCCCAACTAAAACCTCTCCAACACATCATCAAGGATCTACAACCTATCCTGAAGGACGACCTATCACTCTCACAGATCTTGGGAGACAGGCCAGTCCTTGCTTACAGACAGCCCCCCAACCTGAAGCAAATACTCACCAGCAACCACACACCACACAACAAAAACACTAACCCAGGAACCTATCCTTGCAACAAAGCCCGTTGCCAACCGTGTCCACATATCTATTCAGGGGACACCATCATAGGACCTAATCACATCAGACACAATATCAGAGGCTCGTTCACCTGCACATCCACCAATGTGATCTATGCCGTCATGTGCCAGCAATGCCCCTCTGCCATGTACGTTGGCCAAACCGGACAGTCTCTACACAAAAGAATAAATGGACACAAATCTGACATCAGGAATTATAACATTCCAAAATGAGTAGGAGAACACTTCAATTTCCCCAGTCACTCCATAACAGACTTAAAAGTGATTATTCTTCAACAAAAAAACTTCAAAAAGAGACTGCAATGAGAAACTGCAGAATTGGAATTAATTTGCAAACTGGGCATCATCAAATTAGGCTGAATAAAGACTGGGAGTGGATGGGTCATTACAAAACCTAATTTCCCCCTACTATTACTCACACCTTTGTGTCAACAATTTGAAATGGGCCACCCTCATTACCACTACAAAAGTGATTTTTCCTCCTTTGGTATTCTACTGCTGAGAATAGTCCACTTTAATTGAATTGTCTCGTTAGCATTGAACACCCACTTGGTAAGGCAACTCCCATCTTTTCATGTACTGTGTATATATATATATACCTACTACTGTATTTTTCACTCCAGGCATCTGAGGAAGTAGGTGTTAGCCCACAAAAACTTATGCCCAAATAAATTTGTTAGTCTCTAAGTTGCCACAAGGACCCATAATGTGGAGTGTTCATCTGAATGTCTTTCCCTACTAAATCAAATGCCTCAGAGAAATTGAAGTGTCTTGCATCTGCACAGTATCCTTGATCAACCAAACCTACACTCTCATTAAAGGATGTAATCAGTTTTATTTTACAAGACCTGATTTCCATAAACCATGTTGTTTACTGGCATTAATTATATCCCTAGACTTTTTTTGAACTAATCCCAGACCAGCTTTTCCATTGTTTCCTGACCTTGTCAAATCTTTTTTTTAAGCTTTCCCTTCATTTTTTTAAGAGTTTACATTTAACAGAGAACTGTCCTGTATTTGCTTTTTGTTTGTTTGTTTTTTTGGCTCTACTGCTGACAGATTGCATACTTCTGGTTCCAAATGAGATGTGTGGTTGATCCATCAGTTTGTAACTCTGGTGTTCGTAACCCTAAAGTTCTACTGTAGGTGATGTATAACATTCTCCTTGGCACCTAATGGACTGGAGACTTTTCATCACCTCATGTGATATGAGTATCTCATACTGCTTCATTCCAAATGCAGAACAAAACTATTTCTGCAACACATCTATGTTATCTGCAACATTAAGAAGTTTCCTTTCTCCCTCTAGGAATTGGCCTAAAGCTTTTCTAGGGTTTTTTTGTTCTTAATGCACTTAATAACCTCCGTTTTGTTATCCTTAGCTCTGCCAATTATGGATTTTCCCCTGATGTCTTTAACATCCCTTATGCATTTTCATAACTTCCCATTTGTATGGATTGCTATCTATTTTTCCTTTTTTCCCATTTGTATATATTGCTTTTTTCCAACATAAATGCTGCCTTCACTTTGCCACTGAACTGAGTTTTTAGCCAAAGTTCTCCACTTCCTTGACTGTGGAATCGTGACTTTTTAGCTGTCCAATAAACTCTTCTTAACAAACTCCCAATTTTCATTCCCGTTTTCCTGTCTAATATTTTCCTCCCAATCAGTTTTGCTGATAAATTTCCTCAGCTTTGGGGAATTAGCCCTTTTGATTGGTATCTGTTTGTCTATTTGAATATAATAGGTTCCATTCTTTTATTTTGTTCTCCTCTATCATATGCTCCGTCCTTTGTCTCTTCTCTAAACTAAGCAATCCCAGACTTTTCAGTCCGCATATGGTAGCCTCCCCCATACTGAGAACCTGTCTCAGAAATCCCCTTTCTGTCTGCTTTATCTGTTAGAGACTGGGTGAAAAACACTGAGTGACTATCCAGAGCAGGTTATTGTCCATCCCATTCCTTAGGCAACCAAACATTGTCTCTGTTTTGGCTACTACTGCAAAAAAGCAGGTGTTTCCATTTAGCTGCTATCAGCTATGCCCATACTTTTCCCTAAGATGTGCTCGAGTTGGGATGTTTTCCCTTGGCACATGTCTTGGCAAAGGTTTGGGTTTTTTTCCCCTCTCAGATTTTCAGTAACTAGGTGAATAGCAAACTCCCTAGAGCATGGACTCTCCAGCCTGGATTTCATTGCATTAAGGCAATGTGTACATTGGCAGATATTTTTGCCAAAAGTTTGGTCAATGACCAAAAAGCCTTTAGAACCAGTCATTGTTGCACGTTCACACTGTCTTTCTTTTTCGGCATAGTGCGTCCACATGTGGGGTGGTCGCAGCGACAGTGAGAGCAATGCACTGTGGGTAGCTTTCCCACAGTTCAGCTCTCCATCCTGTGCCGATAGGTGTTGTGGGAAGGTGGAGTGGATCACAGCACAACATGGGTTAAGGCTTAATGTTCAATGATGCATTGTCCCAGCATTCCATGTTTTCCTATCTCCAGTTCATGGCACTTTTCAAGGTCCCTTGTTTTCTGCTCAGTCCGCCACCTCTAGCTGCAGGAATGGATCCCTCACTGCTCTGCTAGCTGTCAGTAGCACATCGCAAATGGCAGTGGAATCAATCTTGAAGTTGTGAAGGCACTGGAAGTCACAGTTACCTGACACGCTGTCCTATATCAATAGCAGCAGCATTAGGTTGCTTTTGCCATTCACAGAAAGCTAAACACGGTGGAAATTGCTTTTGGGCTCAAGAAACTAGCACTTAATGATGGAATTGCATCGTTATGCAGGTCTAGGAAGATAAGCAATGGCTTCAGGTCTTCTGGATGAGGAAAGCCATCTTCCTGGAACTGTGTGCTGAGCTTGCCCCAGCCCTGTGGCACAAGGACACTCAAATGAGAGCTGCCCTCTTGGTAAAGAAGCACCTGGTAACCGCACTGTGGAAGCTGACAACTCCAGGATGCTACCGGTTGGTCACAAATCAGTTTGCGGTCGGGAAATCGACCTTTGGGGCTGCGTGATATTGTGGATGGCTTTGCAGAAATGGGTTTCCCTAGCCGTGGAGGGGTGATAGATGGCATGCATATTCCAATTTTGGCACCAAAGCTCCTTGCAATATTGTATAACAGTCAGAAGGGGTACTTCTCCATGGTGTTTGTTACAGGTGCTTGTGGATCACCGAGGGCATTTAATTGACATCAGTGCAGGGTTGTCCGGAGAATTGCACGATACACAAATCTTTCAGAACACCGACCTCTACAGAAAGCTGCAAAGGGGAACTTTCTTTTCAGACCAGAGGATCCCCATAGGGATGTCAAAATGCCCATAGTGACCCTTCGGAAACCCAGCGTACACCTTAATGCCAGGGCTTATGAAAGCCGTACATGGGAAACCTGTTGAGCATTTCAACAATAGGCTGAGTAGGTGCAGGATGACTGTGGAATGTGCATTTGGCAGATTAAAGGCACGCTGGCGAGGCCCTTCTGGCAAATTAGACCTTATTGAGGAAAATATTCCCATGGTCGTAGTCATTTGTTGCACATTGCATAATATTTGTGAAGGAAACGGCAAAAAGTTTGCTCAGAGGTGGACTGCTGAGACATGATGCTTGTCTGCCGATTTTGAGCTGCCAGACACCAAGGCTATTAGAGGGGCACAAAGGGGGAGAATTTGAATCAGGGAGGCTTGAGGCAACACTTTGAAGTTGAGAACCAGTAATGTTTGTTGCTATGCTTGGGATTGTAATGCATAATGAAGTCCAGTTTTGTTCAAGCCCAGGATTTAATGTAAGGAAATGATAAAACCACTTGCTTGTTTACTGCTGCCATCTGCTATCATAACTTCCATGAAAACAAAGAAAGAGTGCTTATTATTCAAATAACTATGCTTTTATTGTCAAAAAACACAATACTATGCATACACACAGAGACAAACTCACATTCTTGGGAGGGGAAGGTGCCAGGGGAGGACTGATTTTAGAGCTGAGCATACTTCCAGCTGTCGTTTAAAAAGCTGTCTACAGGGGTGGAGTGTAGGGGAAAGTGTGAAGTCCCAGAAATCAGAAAGTAGTGTTCGGGTGGAGTTTGGGGAGGGCATGGGAAAAAGCTCTGAATATGCTGAAGGGGAGGGCAGACACACATCTGCTCAGTCTGGAGGGTTACAAGGGACTGCAGCATGTTGGCTTGCTTCTCCAAAACTTTTATCAGCCTCCCCATTGCATCCCTAGGGCATGCCTCATTTCCTTTTCTTTCCTGCTTGTCATATTCCATCCACTTCCTGCATTCCATCTTCTCTGCTTCTGAGTGCTGAAGCTCCTCCTGAAACATATCTTCCTTGCTCCATCTTGTGCTCTTTCCTATCTGGTGGAGACGCCCGGCTGGAGTGGAGGGGGTGCCTCCTTTCAAGGACATATCTGGTGAAGCACAAGTAACAATAAACAGAAGCATTATTGTTAACTACACGTACAGGATTGAAACACGACATTAAAATATACCGCTGGTAATACATCGATCACTTTCTGGCTGACCCTTGACAAGCACACATGCTGGTGAACACCACAAGCATCATGAGTTTACCCAGGAGTAGGGGACATTGTGTGTGGGAGAAAAGCACTGTGAAAGGGGTCGTGGAGCACTTCTCAGGGAGCAATATTCTAAAGTTTCCCACCCTTTTCCACAGGTGGGGGTCATTGTGGCAGATATCTCTCTCCTGACGGGAAGCAAGGAAGCAAGTGAGCATCTACTACACACTTGTTGTTTCCTCCCCCATCCCTATGTTGCTCGCCTGTGTGCTGCTTTGGTCCTTGTCCAAATAATTCCAGAATGGCACAGGAAAGTGTCCCTCAATGGGGGAAGGAACAAAGCAGCTCTGCCAAGGAACCTCCGGCACAGGATTGTGGAGTACCTGCAGGAAAGTTTCCTAGAGATCTCTCTGGGGGATTTCCAGTGACATCTCGGTGTGTATCAACACCCTCTTCCACCGTACTGTCTAGCTGCACGGGAAAATACCCAGCACACAGAAACACAGCCAGAATTGTACATTTCTTTTCCCTCAACGCATCTCCACACTTCACAAAGCAAAATCACTTACCACGGTTCTCCTCTCCAGCTTCTGGCTCGCCTGATTGTGACTGCTGAGACTGTCTGGACACCTCCAGAATGGAGAACAACTCCTGACTGGACGCAGCACTGGGCGAACCCGGCACAGGCTCCACGTCTCCTAATGTATTCAGTGCTTCATCGATGACTTCCTCCTCTGGATTAGGTCAAGTTTCTGTCAGTTCTAACCCAGGGGATTTATCCACAGGGTTCTCTGCCATGGAGGTGGGGTCGCCTCCACGGATAGCATCCAACTCCTTATACACACAGCAGGTCTGGGGCACAGCACTGGAGTGACCATTTGCCTCCCTTGCCTTCGGGTATGTGTGCCTCAGCTCCTTTACCTTTGTTCTGCAATGCAGTATGTTCCGATCATAGCCCTTTTCCCACAAGGTGCACGAAATCTGTGTGTAGGTATTGAAATTCCTACAACTGGAGCACAGCTGAAATTGCACAGCCTCCTCTCCCCAAATACTGAGTAGATCCAGGAGCTCCGCAGTGGTCCCGGGGGAGAGCATTTTCTGCATGGATTCACCATGGTTACCTGGGAACATGTATTGTAAGTTACCTGGGAACATGTATCTCCATGCCAAGCCAACAGGAAGAGGAATTTCAAAATTCCCGAGACTTTAGATGGGGGGCAGGTGGAAGAAGTTTACCTGGATGCAGGGTAGCAGAGATGAAATTTCTGACCAGAGTGGTCAGGATGGGCATTGTGGGATGCCTTCGGGAGGCCTATTACTGCGATAAAATCAAGTGCAAGTGTCCATATTGGCACTTTGGGGACAAAACTTTTGATTAAAAAGCCTTACAACTTTCATCAAGGTGGTTTTATAATCTCACTGAAACTGAGGAGTTCCATCATCGAAAGTGGCTTTGCAGAGTATACACCTCCACTGTTTCTTCACCAAAAGCTGCCTTTTGGTGAAAAAACTTCACAGTATAGACAAGGCCTAAGGAACAATGTTGGATAACCAGTATCCACACTCATATTTCCTGCCGGTTCATATTAAGGTTCTCCACACCATGATGTGTAGGAATTATTGATGCATGGAGCACCATAAAATATGGAATTGGCATTAGTAGGGTCAGTTCTTCATAATTCATTTATCTGAGTAATGAAAATGTCATTTTTCTGTGAAGAACAACCAATCTGCTTCACCTATGATAACAGCTTCCAGAAGGGCATGTAATGTCTCATATTAACATTGTCTCTCCACCAGGCATTTGTACTGCGACCATCACACTAGATACATACAGAGGAATGTACGGTACATGCAAGAGACACCGTTGTGCCTGAGCGTTGGACACCTTCTCCCTTTCTACATGTCAGATTCCAACAAAACCGATTTCACCAACCCCTCCACCTTCATCCTGCTGGGCATTCCTGGCCTGGAGGCGGCCCATGTCTGGATCTCCATCCCTTTCTCTGCCATGTACTCCATAGCTGTCTTGGGGAACTTCACCATCCTGTTCATCGTGAATATGGAGCCGAGCCTCCATGTCCCCATGTACTATTTCCTCTGCATGCTGGCCGTCACCGACCTGATCCTGTCTACGTCCATCCTGCCCAAAACACTGAGCATCTTCTGGTTCAATTCCAGGGAGATAGATTTTAGTGCCTGCCTTACCCAGATGTACTTCATTCACAGCTTCTCAGCGATGGAGTCTGGGATCCTTGTGGCCATGGCTTTGGATCGTTATGTGGCCATCTGCCATCCCCTGAGGTATTCCACCATCCTGACAAACCCGTGGTGGCCAAGGTGGGCCTCGCCATGGTGCTGCGTGGAGGCATGCTTGTACTGCCCTATCCCTTCCTGACAAGGCGGTGGCCATATTGCAGAACCAACATCATCCCTCACACATACTGTGAGCACATGGCTGTGGTGAAACTGGCCTGCACAGACATCCATGTCAGTAGTTACTACAGCCTCTCTGCAGCATTCTTGGTGACGGGTCTGGATGTGTTTTTTATTGCTGTGTCCTATACCCAGATCCTCAGGGCCATCTTCAGCCTCCCCACAAAGGATGCCCGGCTCAAAACTTTTGGAACCTGCAGCTCCCACCTCTGTGCCATCTTACTCTTTTACATCCCAGGTCTCTTCTCCTTCCTCACACACCGGTTTGGCTATAACGTGGCCCTGCATTTCCATGTTCTCATGGCCAATGCATACCTCCTGGTGCCCCCCCATGGTAAACCCCATCATCTATGGGGTGAGGACCAAACAGATCCAGGACAGGCTGCTCTGGCTCTTTACTTTTAAAGGAACTAAAGTTTTCTGCTGGTGCTCTGGCTCCCAGACCGAGCTCCGTGCAAAGCTGGCTGGTGACATGGTGCTGGGCCCTCTTCCCTGAATCACTGACTGAGCAGTCAAAAAGATATTAAACCCACTCCTGGCCTTACTGTGTTCTGTAAGCATAATAAACTGGGGGATCAGTCTGTGTACAGCTCATTAACTCCTAGATTTGTCACCTTTCTAATTGCTGATAACTGGACATCTGACACCCCCTTGCCCTTCCTCTTCCCTCAAGTCCTTTCCCCCCTCTGTGCCTATTCCCCAACACTCTGACCCTGTTGCTCACTTGTCCCATCCCACCATCACTTGCTGGATCATCTCCACCTCCCTCCCCTACCAGCTGGCTTCACTCTGCTGTGGGTCTGGGACCCGAGCTGCTGCAGCCTGACAAGCAAACAGTCTGCCATTTCATAAGAATATAAGAATGGCCATACTGGGTCAGACCAAAGGTCCATCCAGCCCAGTATCCTGTCTGCTGACAGAGGCCAATGCCAGGTGCTCCAGAAGGAGTGAACCTAACACGTAATGATCTACTGATCTCTCTCCTGCCATCCATCTCCATCCTCTGACAAACAGAGGCTAGGGACACCATTCCTTACCCATCCTGGCTAATAGCCATTAATGGACATAACCTCTATGAATTTATCCAGTTCTCTTTTAAACCCTTTTATAGTCCTAGCCTTCACAACCTCTTCAGGCAAGGAGTTCCACAGGTTGATTGTGTGCTGTGTGAAGAAGAACTTCCTTTTATTTGTTTTAAACCTGCTGCCCATTAATTTCATTTGGTGGCCCCTAGTTCTTCTATTATGGGAACAAGTAAATAACTGTTCCTTATTCACTTTCTCCACACCACTCATGATTTTATAGACCGCTATCTATCCCCCCTTAGTCTCCTCTTTTCAAAGCTGAACAGTCCTAGCCTCTTTAATCTCTCCTCATATGGGACCCGTTCCAAACCCCTCATCATTTTAGTTGCGCTACTCTGAACCTTTTCTAATGCCAGTATATCTTTTTTGAGATGAGGAGACCGCATCTGTAAGCAGTATTCAAGATGTGGGCTTAAAATGGATTTATATAAGGGCAATAAGATATTCTCTATCCCTTTTTTAATGATTCCTAACATCCTGTTTGCTTTTTTGACTGCTGCTGCACACTGCGTGGACGTCTTCAGAGAATGATCCATGAAGACTCCTAGATCTTTCTCCGGATTAGTTGTAGCTAAATTAGCCCCCATCATATTGTATGTAAGGTTGGTGTTATTTTTTCCAATGTGCATTACTTTACACTTATCCACATTATATTTCATTTGCCACTTTGTTGCCCAATCATAGACTCATAGAATAGAATCATAGAATCATAGAATCACAGAATATCACAGTTGGAAGGGACCTCAGGAGGTCATCTAGTCCAACCCCCTGCTCAAAGCAGGACCAATCCCCAATGAAATCATCCCAGCCAGGGCTTTGTCAAGCCTGACCTTAAAAACTTCTAAGGAAGGAGATTCTACCACCTCCCTAGGGAACAGATTCCAGTGTTTCACCACCCTTCTAGTGAAAAAGTTTTTCCTGATATCCAACCTAAACCTCCCCCACTGCAACTTGAGACCATTACTCCTCGTTCTGTCATCTGCTACCACTGAGAACAGTCTAGATCCATCCTCTTTGGAACCCCTTGTCAGCTCTGAGCCCTCTCCTGGAGCAAGGTGACTAGGACAGGTCAGCGCTTTCTTGTGAGAGACCTGAGAGGGATGTGGGAGACCAAGATCCAAAATCTCTGCTCTACCTGATTTGGAGCAGGGAGTTATACACAGGTCTCCCATGTCCCATGTGAGTGCCCTGAGCACCAGGCAAATGGCTATTCTGGGTGGGCCTCAGTCAGTCTGTCTGTCTGGAGCTGTTCTGCTTTGTACAAACAAACCTTCAGTGGAGGAGGAATTTGAATCTGTGTCTTCCATGTTCCAGGTGAGGGTGCTAAACCGCTGGGCTATGGGATATTCTGGAGGTGCACAGACATGGACGCACGTGCAAACACACACAGTCCCATGGGTGCACACACACACGGGTTCAGAGGCACATACACACAAAGCCCCATGTGCACACCACACGCAGCTCCATCTGCACAAAAACACACACGGATGCACGTGCACACACACACGGATGCATATGCACACACACATTCCCGACCTGCAAGGTCCCATCCAGGAGGCTTGGTCTGAGAACCCCTAACCGTTCGGGCCTGCTGGGGAGATTTGTGGGGACACCTTGTTGGAGAATCCCACCAGAATTGAAGCCTGAGCGAAGACTCTGGGCAGCTCATTAGCTGTGGCATAAGCGCTGAGTTCCTCTCTATCCGGGAGGTGCTCAATCCGCACTCCATGCCATGCCCTGCCCCCAACATTAACTCCAAGCCCCTAACCTTGCCCCACCTCTTCCGACCCCTGCTCCACCCCAGGCCCCACTCCCACTCCACCCCTTCTCTAGCCCTGGATTTGAGGGGTGTGTGTAGCCCAGAATATAATCAAGTTAAATGCAAGCATATTATGTGCATTCAGCCACCCTGAATTAATGAAACAGAACACCACATAGTTAAGGGTTAGTTTGAAGACAGGAGCAAGGTCATATCTAGCTGGCAGTTTCTGCTAATCAGAATGGGAGGAGGGGACAGACAAGTAAATAACAGACTGAAAACCTTGGTGGTTGGAAAACCTTGAATCTAGACCCCTCTGATATTAAAAGTTTACTGAAAGTTAGGAAGGGATGATCCAGTGTTTTAAAGAAGTTAGTTATAAAAGACTGGCTAATAGAGTGTATTTCGGAGCAGTCCTCTGAAGCCATATTGAGAGACGTTTTTCCTAACACCTTTTCTCCCCGGTGGGTGAGCAACTGGCCACTGTGAACCTGCTGTTAGTTACTGTCAGGGTCACTCTGAACTCTGGGGTACAGATGTGGGGTCCTGCATGAAAGACCCCCTAAGCTTATATTCCACCAGCTTAGGTTAAAGCTTCCCCAAGGCACAAATTCCTTTCCTTGTTCTTGGACGGTATTGCTGCCACCACCAAGTGATTTAAACAAACATTCAGGAAGGGGCCACTTGGAGCCCTATCCCTGCCCCAAATCTCCCCCCAAACCCCTTCACCCTCTTTCCTGGGAAGGCCTGAGAATAATATACCAACCAAATAGGTTAACAAGGTGAGCACAGATCAGACCCTTGGGTATTTAGTACACTAAAAGCCAATGAGGTTCTTAAAAGAAGAGCTTTATTACAAAGAAAAAGGTAAAAGAAGCACCTCTACAAAATCAGGATGGAAGGCAATTTTACAGGGTAATAAAAGGATTTAAAACCCAGAGGATTCCCCTCTAGGCTCAACTTTAAAGTTCCAAAACCAGGGATAAACCTCCCTCTTAGAATAGGGAAAATTCACAAGCTAAAACAAAAGATAATGTATCGACTTTCCTTGCTATTACTTACAATTTCTGTAATTTTAGATGCATCATTTCACTAGGAGCTGGATTACCTGCTTGGTCTCTCTCTTTGTCTCAAGAGGGAACACAGAGAGAACACAAACAAAACCTTCCCCCCCCCCCGCCAGATTTGAAAGTATCTTCTTTCCCCATTGGTCCTTCTGGTCAGGTACCAACTAGGTTAATGAAACTGATTAACCCCTTACAGGTAAGGGGATTCTGTACCTCTGGTCAGGAGGGATTTGATGTTATTGCATACATAAAGGTTGTTACACTTCCATTTATATTTATGACAGTTACTCAATACCATTCCAGGTGTTAGGGCAATATCTAGGATGTTCTAAACCTATTCCTAATGCTTGTGTGTGCTTACATCTAATAAACGGCAGTGTGAGGCAAGAGCACGCTTACTTGCATTACTCCTTGATGAGACAGAATCACTGAGTTCCTGCTGATTTATTCCTTACACCACCTGGAGTGAAATAATAAAGTTGCCCCTGTTGGGGGTTCTCACAATAT
This sequence comes from Caretta caretta, assembly GCF_965140235.1. Lineage (NCBI taxonomy): Eukaryota > Metazoa > Chordata > Testudines > Cheloniidae > Caretta > Caretta caretta. The sequence goes on from NC_134206.1 coordinate 1,264,524, forward strand.
GGGTAACACTTCCCCCAGGCCCCACCCCCACCCCACCTCTTCCCCGCCTCTTTATGCCCCCTCCCTCAAGCATGCCCCATCTCTGCTCTTCCCCCTCCCTCCCAGCCCCTCCTGCATGCTGCAGAACAGCTGATCTGTGGCGGGTGGGAGGCACAGGGAGAGAGTGGGAGGAGTTGATCCCCGGGGCCACTGGTGAGTGAGAGGTGCTGGGGGGAGGGAGGGGAGCTTGGCTGCCGGTAGGGGCTAAGCACCCCCCTCATTTTTTCCCATGGGTGCTCCTCTGTGTAGTGACCAGCAATGACCTGCAGAATAGACGTTAGACTCAGCGTCCTTCTTCAGCTTCAGCCCCTGGGCAACATGGCCCCTGCAGTTCCAGATAAGGTGCCCTGTACATGTGTAAATAGCCGGCGAATGGCAGGTGGGCTGTTTATCTCCTGCCCTGTGAGCTATCAAAGCCACCCCACCTCTGCCCAGCATCCCGTCTTCCCAGCTAACGCAGGGTCTTAGCCTTCTGTCTCTCTCAGCTCTTGCCCTCCTATCTCCAAAGCCGATTCCTTAGCCCTGCTCCTGAGGCCTGGCTCAGGGCAAAGGGCTCCCAGCCCATCCCCATTGCAGATACCCTGCCTGCTACAGACTCCCAGCGTGGAGGAGAAAAAGGGAGCCAAAAGCTAAAGAAATAAGCCACACGATGATCTCTTCCCTCAGGATGTTGTAGCTGAGCTTTAGAGCCCACAAGCTCTACAGTGCACAGTATCGCCTGCCGGCCACAGAACCCTGCTCCCTAGCTTCAGCTGCTTTTATACGGATTCCCTGTCTGCTCCTGATTTGCCTGTCTGCCCCAGAGCTATATCCTCGCTGCACTCACTGCAGGCTGCTTGTCAGGCTGCAGCAGCTCCCGTCCCAGCCCTGGAGCTGAGGGAAGCCAGCTGCTGGGGTGGGAGGTGGAGATGATCCAGCGAGTTAAGGTGGGAGGGGAAGAGGGAGCTACAGGGGCAGGGTGTTGGGGAAAATGGCACAGAAGGGGGAAAGGACTTGGGGGAAGAGGCAGGGCAAGGGGGTGTCAAGTGTCCAGTTAGAAAGGTGGCAACTTTATGAGTTAATGAGTTGTACACAGACCGATTCCCCAGTTTTTTATGCTTACAGAGCACATTATGGCCAGGAAAGGGTTTAATGTCTCTTTGACTATCCAGTCAGTGATTCAGGGAAGAGGACCCAGCACCATGTCACCAGCCAGCTCTGCATGGAGCTCAGTCTGAGAGCCAAAGAACCAGGAGAATACTTTAGGTCTCTTTATAAGTAAAGAGCCGGAGCAGCCTGTCCAAGATCTGTTTGGTCCTCACCCCATAGATGATGGGATTTAGCCCAGGGGGCACCAGTAGGTATACGTTGGCAAGGAGAACATGGAAATGCAGGGCCACATTGTGGCCAAACCGGTGCATGATGAAGGAGAAGAGAGCTGGGATGTAAAAAGTTAAGATGACACAGAGGTGGGAGCTGCAAGTCCAAAAAGTTTTGAGCTGGGCGTCCTTTGTGGGGAGGCTGAAGATGGCCCTGAGGATCTGGGTATAGGACACGGCAATAAAAGACACATCCACACCAGTCACCAAGAATGCCGCAAAGAGGCTGTAGTAACTACTGACGCGGGTGTCGTCACAGGCCAGCTTCACCACAGCTATGTGCTCGCAGTATGAGTGGGGGATGATGTTAGTTCTGCAATATGGCCACCGCCTCGCCAGGAAGAGATGGGGCAGTACAAGCATGCTTCCACGCAGAACCACAGCCAGGCCGATCTTGGCCACCACAGGGTTTGTCAGAATGGTGGAATGTCTCAGGGGATCACAAATAGCCACATAACGATCAAAAGCCATGGCTACGAGGATCCCAGACTCCATTGTTGAGAAGCAGTGAATGAAGTACATCTGGGTGAGGCAGGCACTAAAATCTATCTCCTTGGACTTGAACCAGAAGATGCTCAGTGTTTTGGGCAGGATGGACGTAGACAGGATCAGGTCGGTGACGGCCAGCATACAGAGGAAATAGTACATGGGCACATGGAGGCTCGGCTCCATATTCACAATGAACAGGATGGTGATGTTCCCCAAGATGGCTATGACATACATGATGCAGAAGGGGATGGAGATCCAGACATGGGCTGCCTCCAGGCCAGGAATGCCCAGCAGGATGAAGGTGGAGGGGTTGGTGAAGTCGGTTGTGTTGGAATCTGACATGTAGAAAGGGAGAAGGTGTCCAATGCTGAGGCACAACGGTATCTCCTGCATGCACCGTACTTTCCCCTGACTTCCTGTATGTATCTAGTGTGATGGTCGCAGTACAAATGCCTGGTGGAGAGACAATGTTAATATGAGACATTACATGCACTACTGGAAGCTGTTATCATAGGTGAAGCAGATTGGTTGCTCTTCACAGAAAAATGACATTTTCATTACTCAGATAAATGAATTATGAAGAACTGACCCTACTAATGCCAATTCCATATTTTATGGTGCTCCATGCATCAATAATTCCTACACATCATGGTGTGGAGAACCTTAATACGAACCGGCAGGAAATATGAGTGTGGATACTGGTTATCCAACATTGTTCCTTAGGCCTTGTCTATACTGTGAAGTTTTTTCACCAAAAGGCAGCTTTTGGTGAAGAAACAGTGGAGGTGTATACTCTGCAAAGCCACTTTCGATGATGGAACTCCTCAGTTTCAGTGAGATTATAAAACCACCTTGATGAAAGTTGTAAGGCTTTTTAATCAAAAGTTTTGTCCCCAAAGTGCCAATATGGACATTTGCACTTGATTTTATCGCAGTAATAGGCCTCCCGAAGGCATCCCACAATGCCCATCCTGACCACTCTGGTCAGAAATTTCATCTCTGCTACCCTGCATCCAGGTAAACTTCTTCCACCTGTCCCCCATCTAAAGTCTCGGGAATTCTGAAATTCCTCTTCCTGTTTGCTTGGCATGGAGAGCTTACAATACATGTTTCCAGGTAACCATGGTGAATCCATGCAGAAAATGCTCTCCCCCTGGGACCACTGCGGAGCTGCTGGATCTACTCAGTATTTGGGGAGAGGGGGCTGTGCAATTTCAGCTGTGCTCCAGTTGTAGGAATTTCAATACCTACACACACATTTCGTGCACCTTGTGGGAAAAGGGCTATGATCGGAACATACTGCATTGCAGAACAAAGGTAAAGGAGCTGAGGCACACATACCCAAAGGCAAGGGAGGCAAATGGTCACTCCAGTGCTGTGCCCCAGACCTGCTGTGTGTATAAGGAGTTGGATGCTATCCGTGGAGGCGACCCCACCTCCATGGCAGAGAACCCTGTGGATAAATCCCCTGGGTTAGAACTGACAGAAACTTGACCTAATCCAGAGGAGGAAGTCATCGATGAAGCACTGAATACATTAGGAAACGTGGAGCCTGTGCTGGGTTCGCCCAGTGCTGCGTCCAGTCAGGAGGTGTTCTCCATTCTGGAGGTGTCCAGACAGTCTCAGCAGTCACAATCAGGCGAGCCAGAAGCTGGAGAGGAGAACCCCGGTAAATGATTTTGCTTTTGAAGTGTGGAGATGCATTGAGGGAAAAGAAATGTACAATTCTGGCTGTATTTCTGTGTGCTGGGTATTTTCCCATGCAGCTAGACAGTACGGTGGAAGAGGGTGTTGATACACACCGAGATGTCACTGGAAATCCCCCAGAGAGATCTCTAGGAAACTTTCCTGCAGGTACTCCACAATCCTGTGCCAGAGGTTCCTTGGCACAGCTGCTTTGTTCCTTCCCCCATTGAGGGACACTTTCCTGTGCCATTCTGGAATTATTTGGACAAGGACCAAAGCGGCACACAGGCGAGCAACATAGGGATGGGGGAGGAAACAACAAGTGTGTAGTAGATGCGCACTTGCTTCCTTGCTTCCCGTCAGGAGAGAGATATCTGCCACAATGACCCCCACCTGTGGAAAAGGGTGGGAAACTTTAGAATATTGCTCCCTGAGAAGTGCTCCACGACCCCTTTCACAGTGCTTTTCTCCCACACACAATGTCCCCTACTCCTGGGTAAACTCATGATGCTTGTGGTGTTCACCAGCATGTGTGCTTGTCCTGGGTCAGCCAGAAAGTGATTGGTGTGTTACCAGCGGTGTATTTTAGTGTCATGTTTCAATCCTGTACGTGTAGTTAACAATAATGCTTCTGTTTATTGTTACTTGTGTTTTAACAGATATGTCCTTGAAAGGAGGCACTCCCTCCATCCCAGCCAAGTGTCTCTGCCAGATAGGAAAGAGCACAAGATGGAGCAAGGAAGATATGTTTCAGGAGGTGTTTCAGCACTCAGAAGCAGAGAAGATGGAATGCAGGAAGTGGATGGAATATGACAAGCAGGATAGAAAAGGAAATGAGGCATGCCCTAGGGACGCAATGGAGAGGCTGATAAAAGTTTTGGAGCAGCAAACCAACATGCTGCAGTCCCTTGTAATGCTCCAGACTGAGCAAATTTGTGTCTGCCCTCCCCTTCAGCATATTCAGAGCTTTTTCCCATGCCCTCCCCAGACTCCACCCGAACACCAGTTTCCGATTTCTGGGACTTCACACTTTCCCCTACACTCCACCCCTGCAGACAGCTTTTTAAACGACAGCTGGAAGTACGCTCAGCTCTAAAAGTCAGCCCTCCCCCTCCTAAGAATCTTAGTTTCTCTGTGTGTATGCATGGTGTTATGTTTTTTGACAATAAAAGCATAGTTATTTGAACAATAAGAGGTTTCAGAGTAACAGCCGTGTTAGTCTGTATTCGCAAAAAGAAAAGGAGTACTTGTGGCACCTTAGAGACTAACCAATTTATTTGAGCATGAGCTTTCGTGAAGTGAGCTGTAGCTCACGAAAGCTCATGCTCAAATAAATTGGTTAGTCTCTAAGGTGCCAAAAGTACTCCTTTTCTTTTTTTGAACAATAAGCACTCTTTATTTGTTTCCATGTAAATTATGATAGCAGATGGCAGCAGTAAACAAAAGTGGCTTTATCATTTCCTGACATTGAACCCTGGGCTTGAACAAAACTGGACTTCATTATGTATTACAATCCAAAGCATAGCAACAAACATTACTGGTTCTCATCTTCAAAGTGTTGCCTAAAAGCTTCCCTGATTCGAATTGCCCCCATTGTGCCCGTGTAATAACCTTGGTGTTTGGCTGCTCAAAATCGGCAGCCAAGTGTCATGTCTCATCAGTCCACCTCTGAGCAAAGTTTTTCCCTTTCCTTCACAAATATTATGCAATGTGAAACACATGACAACGACCATGGGAATATTTTCCTCATTGAGGTCTAACCTGCCCAAAAGGCATCTCCAGCGTGCCTTTAATCTGCCAAATGCACATTCCACAGTCATCCTGCACTTACTCAGCCTATTGTTGAAACACTCGTTACTGCTATCCAGATTTCCCATGTACGGCTTTCATAAGCCCTGGCATTAAGGTGTATGCCAGTCTCTCAGGATCAGTATGGGCATTTCGACATCCCTATGGGGATCTTCTGGTCTGAAAAGAAAGTCCCCTTTTGCAGCTTTCTGTAAAGATTAGTGTTCCTAAAGATTCATGCATCATGCAATTCTCCAGACAACTCTGCACTGATGTCAATTAAATGTCCTTGGTGATCCACAAGCACCTGTAACACCATGGAAAAGTACCCCTTCTGATTGATATACAATATCGCAAGGAGCTTTGGTGCCAAAATTGGAATATGCATGCCATCTATCACCCCTCCAAGGCTAGGGAAACGCATTTCTGCAAAGCCATCCACAATATCACGCAGCCCCAAAGATCGATTTCCCAACTGCAAACTGATTTGAGACCGACCGGTAGCAGCCTTGAGTGGTCAGCTTCCACACTGCGATCGCCAAGTGCTTCTTTACCAAGAGGGCAGCTCTCATTTGGGTGTTCTTTGCCACAGGGCTGGGGTGAGCTCAGCACACAGTTCCAGGAAGGTGGCTTTCCTCATCCGAAAGACCTGCAGCTATTGCTCATCTTCCCAGACCTGCATAATGATGCAATTCCATCATTAAGTGCTAGTTTCTTGAGCCCAAAAGCAATGTTCCACCATGTTTAGCTGTTCTGTGATTGCTAAAAGCAACCTAATGCTGCTGCTATCCATGTCAGACAGCGTGTCAGGCAACTGTGACCCTCATTGCCTTAGCAACTTCAAGATTGATTCCACTGCCATTTGCGATGTGCTACTGACAGCTAGCGGAGCAGTGAGGGATCCATTCCTGCAGCTAGAGGTGGCGGGCTGAGCAGAAAACAAGGGACGTTGAAAAGTGCCGTGAACGGGAGATGGGAAACCATGGAATGCTGGGACAGAAAACAATGCATCATTGAACATTAAGCCTTAACCCATGATGTGCTGTGATCCACTCCACCTTCCCACAACACATCTCGGCACAAGGAGGAGAGCTGAACTGTGGGATAGCTACCCACAGTGCATTGCTCTCACTGTTGCTATGCCGAAAGAGAAAGACAGTGTGAATGTGCAACAATGATTTTCTTTAAAGGCTTTTTGGGAAAAATATCTGCCAATGTGCACACAGTCCATGCTGTAGGGAGTTTCCCATTCACCTAGTTACTGAAAATTTGTGAGTGGAAAAAACCCAAACCTTTGCCAAGACATGTGCCAGTGGAAAACATCCCAACTCGAACACACCTCAGGAAAAATCTTGGGCATCATTGAGAGCAGCTCCATGGAAACACCTGCTTCTTTGCAGTAGTGACCAAAACAGACACAATGTTCGGTTGCCTAAGGAATAGGATGGACAATAACCTGCTCTGGACACAGGCTAAGTTTTTGTCACCCAGTCTCTAACAGATGAAGCAGATAGAAAGTGGATTTCCGAGACAGGCTCTCAGTCTGGGGGAGGCTGCCATATGCGGACTGAAAAGTCTGGAACTGTTTAGTTTAGAGACAAAGGATGGAGCATATGATAGAGGAGAACAAAATAAAAGAGTGGAACTGGTTACATTCAAATAGACAAGCAGAGAACAGTTCCCAACTGTTAATAGCTATCTACAGATACCAGTCAAAAGGGCTAATTCCCCAAAGCTGAGGAAAAGTATCAGCAAAACTGATTGGGAGGAAAAAGGGGAATGAAACTTGGGAGTTCTTTAAGAAGAGTTATTGGCTAATTAAAAAGTCGCGATTCCACAGTCAAGGAAGTGGAGAACTTTGGCTAAAAACCCTTTTCAATGGCAAAGTGAAGGCAGCATTTATGTGGGAAAAAAGCAATAGATACAAATGGGAAAAAAGGAATATAGCTATCAGGCAATACAAATGGGAAGTTATGAAAATTGATAAGGAACATTAAAGACATCAGGGGAAACTCCATGCTTGGCGGGGCTAAGGATCACAAAAAGGAGGCTATTAAGTGCATTAAGAACCAAAAAAACCCTAGAAAAGGTTTAAGCCAATTCCTAGAGGGAGAAAGGAAACTTCTTAATGTTGCAGAAAATGTAGATGTGTTGCAGAAATAGGTTTGTTCTGCATTTGGAAAGAAGCAGTAGGAGGTACTCCTATCACATGAGGTGATGGAATAGTCTCCAGCCCATTAGCTGCCAAGGAGGATGTTAAACAGCCTCGACAGTAGAACCGTAGAGTTACAGACACCAGGGTTACGAACTGACCGATCACCCACACCTCTGATTTGGAACCTGAAGTACGCAATCTGTCAGCAGTACAGCCAAAAAAAAAAAGAAAAAAGAAAAAGAAAAAAGCAAATACAGGACAGTTCTGTGTGAAACGTAAACTATTAAAAAATGAAGGGAAAGTTAAAAAAAAGGCATGACGAGGTTAGGAAACAATGGAAAGGCTGGTCTGGGAATAAAATTCTAGGAAAATAATTAATGCTAGTAAACACATAGTTTATGGAAAAGAGGTCTTGTCAAATAAACCTGATTTCATCCTTTAATGAGAGTGCAGGTTTGGTTGATCAAGGATACTGAGCAGATGCAATAAACTTCAATTTCTCTGAGGCATTTGATTTAGTCGGGAAAAACATTCAGGTGAACACTCTACAATATCATTAGAGCACATGTAAAATTTACTAAAAACTGGCTAACTGACAGATCTCAGAAATCCGCTGTTAAGGGGCCAATGTCAGCAAATGGGACTGTTCCTAGTGGGGTTCTGCAGGGACCAGTTCTAGGCCCGATGGTATTTAATATTTTCATCAAGGATCTGGAAGCAAACAGAAAATCACTGCAGATAAAATTTGTGGACGACCCAATGATTGGCAGAGTGGTTATAATACAGTCAAATGCAAAGTGATCCTCTCGGAACAGGCAATGCAGGCCCTACCCAGAGACTAGGGCACTGTATTATGGATGCAGGGACCCTGAAAAGGATTTAGGGGTCTCTGTGGATGCCAAACTCATTGTGAGCTCCCAGTGTGATGCTGTGGCCAACAGGGCTGATTCAATCCTTGGACATATACTCAGGGAAGTGGTGAGTTGAAGCAGAGGAAGGATTTTGCGTCTGTACATGGCATTGGTGAAACCGTCTGCATCCAGGTCTGGGCTCCACATTTCAAAAAGGCTGTTGAAAAGTTGGAGAGGGTGCGGAAAAGAGCCACAGAATGATTGGAGGCTGGAGAAAATGCTGGACAGTGAGAGACTTGAAGGGCATCAGATATTTAACTTATCAAAAAGACGATCAAGCAGAGACTTTCATGGGGTGAAAACCATTGGTAAAGAGGAGAAAGGCAGAGCAAGACCCAACGGCTGTAAGCTGAAGGCAGACAAATTCCAGCTGGAAATCAGTGCCAAATGTTTAGCACTGAGGGTGATTAACTATTGGAACAAACTGTGAAGAGAACTGGTGGATTCTCAAACTCTGCATGTCTGGGGCTCCAGACTGGACTCTTTTCTGGAAGATCTGCTTGAGGGCTTCTCTACACTTTAAACGCTACAGTTGTGTTGCTGTACTGCTTCAGTGTAGACACGACTTACACCAAGGCCAGGGGCTCTCCTGGCAGTGTAGGTGATCCACCTCCCCAAAAGGTGGTAGCTAGGTCGATGGAAGAATTCTTCTGTTGACCTCATGCTGTGTACAAAGGGGTTCGGTTGATATAGCGACATCCTTCGGGGTGTGGATGATTTTGCTGTTGCAAACAAAGCAGATGCAATTTGGGGTTGCATTAACAGAGACGTAGCATGCAAGTCACGGTCGGTGATACTAAAACTATACTCGGTGCTGTTTGGGCCTCAGTTGAAGCACTGTGTCCAGTTTGGGTCACTAAGGGATAGGAAGGATGTAGAGAAACTGGAAAGGATCCAGAGGCAAGCGACAAAGGTGATCCAAGGGATGGAATGCAAGTCGTAGGAGCAAGCTGAAGGAACCAGGTATGTTTAGTTTGGAAAAGAGGAGATTGAGGGAGGACATGCCAGTGGTCTTCAGATCCTTGCAAGGCTGCTATAAAAAAGATGGGGAAAAGTCGTTCTCTCTTTTCACAGAGGGCAGGACAAGAGGCGATGGGATGAAACTACAGCACACCAGATTTAGATGCAATCTCAGGAAAAACTCCCTAACTGCAAGAAAAAGAGAATAATGGAACAGTCTCCTCGGAAGGTTGTGGAAGCTCCTTCCCTGGAGGTTTTCCAAAGGAGGCTGGATGGTCATGTGTCTGGGATGGGTTAGACACAACCAATCCTGCATCTCGGCAGGGGTCAGACTCGATGACCCTTGCGGTCCCTTCTCACCCTGTGCCTCTAAGATTCTATAATGTAAAATCGTAGTGTAGACCAGGCCTTAGTCAAACACAAGTCATTAGGCTCAATAGAGGAGTAACTGGGTGAATTTTAGTGGCCTGTGTTATACAGAAGGTCAGACTGGATGGTCTAATGGTCCCTTCTGGCCACTAACCCTGGAATCTATGAATAAAGAAAGTAGGTCAGGCATTTATATTTACTCTGTCTCACAACACCCGAACAAGGGAACGTTCAGTTACGTCGAAAGTCTGAACGTGTAACTCTGATGAAAGAAAATTGTTTACATGATCCATTGTTGGCCTGTGGAACTCCTTGCCGCATACGTTACTGGAGCACAGAGCTCAGCTGAATGGGATTCACAAACGGATGGGCCATTGTCGGTGGTGCTGGTGGCACCATGGTGAGTTAAGTCTGTCTGACACCTTCCATTAGGAGACCTGATTTTCAGTTGCTTATAAGTTTGCCAATCTTTAAGCGTTTGGACTGAAATTTCCCACCCTGGGTGTCTGCTGCCGGCTGAATTGTTTTTTGAAAGTTTCAGACGTAACAGCTCAGCCGACTTCTCGAATGAAGCGAGGAGAGGCGATGTCTTGCCCATGTTGAAAAATTCTTATAGTTGTTCCAGTGAGGAGCCCTAGCACCTCCATGCTTTCCAGAAATTAAAAGTCAGGTAACAGCCCCACCCGTTAACCGCCAGAGCCCTGAGATGCAAGAGCAGGAGGTGACGGTGTCTGTGCATTAACACACAGCTGGCTCCTGAGGTCATTAATTGGTTTTTACTTCACAGGGAGTTTTGCCTCAGTGGGGCCAGAGCAATGTACGGGCCATGGCCTCAGAATCTGGCCTCGTACTGTCCCTTTACTGACACCTTTCCTCCTCAAGGATCCCCTGCACCACTGAAATGCAGCCGCCTTGGGGCTGGAGGCCATCAGCCGGGGAGACACAGGAAAGAGGGACATTTTGGCCCATGGTACTGGATCAAACTCATCCCCGTGGCAAGATCCCTGGGATGTTTAATGGCTGCACAGAGCGGAAAGGACCCCAGACCTATTCTCTGTCCCATCACGTCCATGTTGCACTGGGTTTGTCGAGCAGGTGAGCTCCTCAGCAAGAGATGGTACCTGTGAATCCTGAGATGGCAGTGTCTTTCCTGGGAATCCCCCTCCGGTAGCCGTGTCCCACACCGCTCTCACCCCAGCATCTGCAGCAGCATCCCACACTGAGAGCTGAGACAGGGATCTGCACCGTTTATAATACAGCTCTGTGTAACCCCAGGGGGTTTGCTCAGCCTCTAGGGGAGAAGCAGTATCTGGATATAAACAGGCTGGAGACCAGAGACACTCTCGGCAATGTCTCTATTTCCATGTCTGCGCTTCTGTGCTCTTCATCCAGCTTTAGGAGTAAACAGTAATTAAGGGACCTTCCCAAAGGAAGATGAGAACTCTGGGGCTCTGTGCTGAGTCAGAGAGGAATTGGCATCTCTGTGCATGTGTGTATTTTAAAAAATTATAGTTGATTAGTAAGAAAACTAGGGATAGTGCCTAGATCTCCCAAGGGTCTGATACCCTCTAAATACCCAGGATAGCTGGATAGATTGTAGACAGGCAGATCTGGAGATAGATGACTGAGGGGAGACACAAGCACTCCCTGCAGGCACACGGGGCTGTCACTCAGGGATCAGAAGTCTGTAACTCTGATCTGCAACTGTGACCATACTGGGCAGCACCATTCATTGAAGGATGTTCAAAATACCTAGCAAAGGAAAGTCACTATGAATATATCCCCATTATTCAGGCAGGTAAACTGAGGTATGGGGAGAGGTGACATGGCCAAGGTCTCACAGAGATTGAGTGTCAGGATGACAGACAGAACCCAGGAGTCCTGATGTCCCTGCTGTTACCACGGTCTCTCCGTCACACCAACAGGGAATGGACTCCCGCTCTGACAGGGCCTGTTCATTGGGTGGGATGCAGAGGAAAGTCTGGTAGAGGGATTCTGAGCCTTCGCCATCCTCTGAAGGTGAATCTGAGGTTTTCAGAACTAGCTTGGGTTTGTGAGCTCCCCGCTCCTGTGAGGTGTTGTCAGGGTTCCTTCCCCACTCTGAACTCTAAGGTACAGATGTGGGGACCCGCATGAAAGACCCCCTAAGCTTATTCTTACCAGCTTAGGTTAAAACTTCCCCAAGGCACAGATTCCTTTCTTGCCTTGGGATCGCTGCCACTACCAAGTGATTTAACAAACAATCAGGGAAAGTACCACTTGGAGTCCTATTCCCCCCAAAAGGTTCCCCCAAACCTACACCCCCTTTCCTGGGGAAGACTTGCGCATACATCCTCACCAATTGGTTACAAAGGGACTACAGACCCAAAACCCTGGGTCTTAGAACAATGGAAAAATCAGTCAGGTTTTAAAAAGAAGGATTTTATTTAAAGAGAAAAAGGTAAAAGAATCACCTCTGTAAACTTAGGCTGGTACTTAGCCTTACAGAGTATCAGAAAATTCAAAGAGCCCAGAGGAACCCCCTCTAGCCTTAGTTTCAAAGTTACAACAAAACAGGGATAAACCTCCTTCTAGCACAGCAAAAATTCACAAGTTGAGAAAACAAAGGTAAACTAATACACCTTGCCTGGCTGTTACTTACAAGTTTGAAATATGAGAGACTTGTTCAGAAAGATTTGGAGAACTTGGATTGATGTCCGGTCCCTCTTAGTCCGAAGAGCGAACGGGCCACAGACAAAAAAAATAAAATAAAAATAAAAATAAAAAAACCCCACAAAGCCTCCCCCTCCCGGATTTGAAAGTATCTTTTGTCCCTATTGGTTCCTTTGGTCAGGTGCCAACCAGGTTACTTGAGCTTCTTAATCCCTTACAGGTAAGGAGGAATTTTAGGCTACCCCTATGGTTATGATAGGTGTGAACTCCGGGACTCCACTTCCGTTCCCACTCAGAAACCTGCCAACGCATCACAGTCAGTGGGGTCGCTTCGGAGGAGCAGACTTGATAAAAGCAACACCCACAGAATGTTCCTGTGGATAGAGGGCAGCTGGGGGCCTGTCCTGGGGACACAGGCTCCCCCACCCCCTAAAACAGCTGTGGAACAAGGGGGGCCCTATAGGCAGGATAGAGACTGATTCAGTGTTTGCATTGGACTAGTTCTTCCCCTGTCGCTTCATTTCCTCCCAATTTCTCCCAGGTGGAATTGAAATTGAATGTTCCAGTCTGAGTCAGACTTTCCAGCACGACCCGGCTGGAGGCCGCTTGGATTCCCACAACTGAACTCTCTGCCTGCTCATCTGGCTCATCGGGGGTATTTCTCCAGTGCGGCGCACCTAGGCTTTTAAGCCCTGGAATGAGACTGAACGAATTCTCCTGTCCAAGCCCAACAGGAGCCCCGTGTCCACCCTTATTCAAGTTATTAACACTCTGTAGCTGGCAAACATGGTTTGATCTTTGTTTGTAGCTAAATGCAAAGGGGGTCTAGGCCCTTATTTGGCTGGATTATTGTGTTTATAATTTATTATTATTATCTGAATTGTGGAAGCCTCCAGAAGCCCCACTCCGGTTTAGGGCCCCTTGTGCTGGGCCCTTCGCAAACACAGAAGGAGAAACAGCCCCTACCCCAAGGAGCTTATCAATCAAATTAAGACAAGACACAGCTAATGTGTGTAACAAACCAGAAAGGGCAGGCGGGGAGATGGGGGAGTAACAGCACTAAGACTGGGTGGTCACATAGGCTGCTGGGTGGGTGAGAGACAGCGGAAATGCACAGCCCTGCCCTGGCTGTGAGGAGTGTGTCCTGGGCCTCTAAGAGCAGATCACGTGTTCGGGGGGACTAGATTGGGGCTCGCGAGAACGGGCCATTGAGTGGCGGCTGCACCAGACACACAGCTGGGAGCGCGTGGCTCTCCGATAGCTCTCGTAACTCTGCTTTAGTTCTGATCACGCCTCCCTCCTTCGAGTGCAGACTGAGCCTCCTTCTGATGAGTCCCAGGACAACCCCTGGTACCAGAGGGGAGACCAGAGGAGAGGGCAGAGGTAACAGGGCTGAGGTGAAGGAACGAAGGAGCCATCGTGGAGATGGAACAACTGAAAACCTCCACGGAGTTGAAACTCTCGGGTAATGCAGCAGACTCCAGGAAGAGATTCAGACAGTTCTGAGATATGTCTAAGCAAGCAGCTGGGTTTGGTGAGAAAGACCAGCAGAAAATAGCAATTTTCTTAAACACTGCAGGGCTTGAGGCAATGGACGTCTTTACTCTAATGCAACTCAGCCTTTGTCTGCACCGGCACTTTTGTCAATAAAACTTTTGTCAGTCAGGGGTGTGAAGAAAAGAACCGCTCCTAACCGGTGTTGACAGCGTTTTGTGAGCGGGAGACCAATTAAAAATTAAAAACAATGAGGAGAAACTGGGAAAGGTGGAAGGAAAAGCCGTCACCCCGCTCTGTGGCCCGGGGGAACCCCAGACAGCCGTGGCTGGATGTCAGGGCAGTTCACGGTCTGTCCCTCACACGGCCCAGGCCCTGCCCAGCTGGCTGCGCTGCAGGGATGCCGCAGGTCAGACACTCGCTCTGGCGGTGGCCACACGCCCTCAGGCTCTAGGGGGCAGGGCCCTTCCCCGCAGCGTTGTCCCCCCAACCCCCATGGGGTTTATGATCCCTCTCCAAGTCTGTCCTGCGAGGCCTCTTGCCCTGGGTGCATCTCCCTGTCCCCAGCTGCTCACTGCACCCAGCTCCGGACTGCTCCAGATCCAGCCCCAGCACGGCTCCAGCTCCCTGGGCTGCTTCTCTGCTCCAGTGGGCCCCTGGTCTCCCCTTAGCTCAGCCCTGCTCTGGCCCAGGCAGCCCCAGCCTCCGACCCCCTCATTGGCCTGCCTTCCCTGTCAATCAGGCTGACTGGGAGTGTTGGCCTCTCCCCATTGCCCCTGTGGACTGTCAGTCTCAGGGTTCTGGATTCTCAGCGACCCTCCCCCTTCCTTTTGGTACTCGGAAAGGGTCAACCAAAAATCCTCACTAAATTTTGGTTAGCAGGCAACAGTCCCCATACACAGAGCTGAAGCTAATGAGCCCATCCTGCAGCTGGGGACAGTCACAGAAACCTTCAGTGCTCAGGCCGGTGGGGTTGGAGCCGGAGATGACACCTATCCCATTCTTCAGTCACACACTGGAGTTCAGCCCATATTTAGTGCACCTGGAATTACAGATACAGAGCACCAGACACAAAGGTTTGGTTTGGGCACTGAAGGATGCTGGGAGTGTTATATAGACAGATATATTGGTGCACAAAGAATCACAGGGAGTCTGGTTCATTTCCTATCAGCGGCATTGAGTAGCAAGCATCATTGAACTTTGAATTTCCTGTGTTCCTTTCAACCCGCCCAGACCTGAAATGTGGCACCCAGGGTGTGACAAGGATCCAGAATGAGGCCCACACAAATATTATCCTTGCAGGGGACTCTAGATAGATTTGTAGATTATATGGCCAGGAGGGACTATTGTGATCATCTGCTCTGACCTCCTGCATTGCACAGGCCGTAGGACTGCCCTGGATGAATTCCTCTTTGAACTAGAGCAGATCTTTGAGAAAAACATCCCATGTCAACTGAAACATGGCCAGTGATGGAGACACACCATGATCCTTGCTAAATTGTTCAAATGGTCAATTACCCTCAGTGCTAAAAAATTCCACTTTGTCTCTAGTCTCAATGTGTCTACCTTCAACGTCCAGCCCCTGACTCTTGTTCAATGTTTGCCTGCCAGCTTTAAGAGCCTCCTATTATCAAGTTTCTGTTCTGCATTATAAATGCCGATAGAATGCAATCATATTCCTCCATAACCTTCTCCTCGATAAGAGATTGAGCTCATTGAGTTCCTGGGGCAGCCTTGCACTGGTCCCCGGAGAAAGTTCTGTCTCCTGCGCAGACGAGCTTCCCCCCGGCTGTCGAGAGTCCCACTGTGCCAGAGAAGTGCAGTTACTGGAATTTTAGGGTCTGTGAATCCCCAGACCTTTGGGCACCTTGAAGATGAGGACCAAGACCTTGAACTTGACTTGACGTTCTCTGGGAAGCCGGTGTAGAGCGCGGAGAGCAGGTCTAATGTGCTCGCAGGAGCCTGTGTTGCTGAGGAGACTCTGCAGCCTTCGGTGCTCGTTGGAGTTTCGTAAGCAGAGAAGGCGTCATGCCCAGGTATCCTGCATTGCTACAGTCCAGACAGGAGTGATGAAGGCCTATATTACTAAGGCCAGGCCATCATCCACCAGGATGGGATGGAGTCTCCTAGTCAAATGAATATAGTAGAAAGGACTCCTCCCAGACGCTGGTATGAGAGAGATCAGCATCAGCAAGGCATCGAAGAGCCCTCCTAGACAGTGGACTTAATGGCCCAAATGTGGGTGTGAACCTTCAGTCAAAGGAGGCTGCACCGTAGCTGCCAACCCTTCACAATGCTTTGCTCTGCCCGCCAGCATCACCTCTCTCTTCCTTGGTGTAACATGATGTTTACTGTCCACAGTGGCACCTCCTGCTGGTCAGACTGGGAATTAGCTCAGTCCAGCCTCGGAGCACCTTCTGCTGCAAGTATCTCCCTATCGGCCCCTGCTTCCTCGTCAATCTCCCCCACTGTACTTCAGGCACTTCAAGCCCCCTTATCTTGGGGTGCTGTCCCACAGGAGTGCCCACACACTCTGGGTCTCCCCTCCCAGGGGAACCCCCTCCTCCTCCTCCTATGCCCCAGCTGTCTCCCTGCAGCCCTAGTACCTCATTAGCCCTTTCTGCCAGGCCTCAGCCTGGGGACTAGCCAGGCCAGAGCTCTGCCTGCCCTTCCCCAGCCTTGCTCTGTCAAAGGTACCCTGTCTCTCCCAGGCAGGTAGGTCTCCTGCATATTGCTGGCATTTGAGTCCATGTTGTGTGACCAGCTCCCAGAGTGGCTGCATGGAGAAGTTGAAAACCCCCAGATGGAGAACTGATCCTTGTGGGACTCCACCACATCTACTAATGTGATAAATGCCATCATGTTCCAGCAATGCCCCTCTGCCAGGTACATCGGCCAAACTAGACCGTCTCAATGTAAAAGAGTAAATGGACACAAATCAGACATCGGGAATGGTAACATACAGAAGCCATTAGGAGAACACTTCAATCTCCCTGGACACTCAATAACAGATTTAAAAGTGGCCATTCTTCAACAAAAAACCTTCGAAAACAGACTTCAAAGAGAAACTGCAGAGCTACAATTCATTTGCAAACTTAACACCATTAATTTGGGCTTGAATCGGGACTGGGAGTGGCTGGCTCACTACAAAAGCAATTTTCCCTCTCTGGGTATTGACACCTCCTCATCAATTATTGGGAGTGAGTCACATCCACCCTGACTAAATTGGCCCTGTCAACACTGGTTCTCCACTTGTGAGGTAACTCCCTTCTCTTCGTGTGTCAGTATATTTATATCTGTAATTTTCACTCCATGCATCTGAAGAAGTGGGTTTTTTACCCACAAAAGCTTATGCCCAAATAAATCTGTTAGTCTTTAAGGTGCCACCGGACTCCTCATTGTTTGTCTATAGATATTACTGGTTGGGAACTGTTCTCTGTTTGTGTAATTGGATGTAATCAGTTCTATTCTTTATATTCCTCTCCTTTATCACATGCCTCCTTCTTTGTCTTGTCTCTAAACTAAACAGTCCTAGAGTTTTCAGTCTGTCCACATATGGGAGCCTTCCCCATTCTCAGAGCCTGTCTCGGAAATCCCCTTTATAATGCTTTATCCTTCTTAGAGACTGGATGACCAAAACTGAGCACATATCAAGAGCAGGTTACTCTCCATACCATTTGTTAGGCATCCAAACATTGTCTTTGATTTGGCCACTACTGCAAAGGAGAAGGTGTTTCCATTGAGCTGCTATCAATGACGCCTGGGTCTTTTCCCTCAGGTGTGTCCTACTTGGGATGTTTCCCCCTGGCACGTCTTGGCAAAGGTTTGTTTGTTTTTACACTCTCAGATTTTGAGCAACTGGATGAATGGGGAATTCTCTACTGCATGGACTCCCTAGCCTGGCTTTCATTGCATGAAGGAACAATGAGGAATACCCAGTATCCACACTTGCGTTTCCTGCTGGTGCCTCTTAAGGTTTCCCACACCATGATGTGTAGGAATTTTTGAGGCATGGAGCAGCATCAAATATGGAATGGGCATTAGTAGGGCCAGTTGTTCATAATTAATTTCTCTGAATAATAAAAATGTCATTTTTCAGTGCATGAAGAGCGACCGATCTGCTCCCCCAAGAGAACAGCCCCCAGTAGGGCATGTAGTGTCTCATATTTACATTGTCTCTCCATCCAGGCATTTGTACTGCGACCATCACCCTAGAGCCTGGGCACATACAGGAAGTCTGGTGAAAGTACGGTACATGCAGGAGACACCATTGTGCCTCAGAGTTGGACAACCTTCTCCCCTACTCCATGTCAGATTCCAACACAACCAACTTCACCAATCCCTCCACTTTCATTCTGCTGGGCATTCCTGGCCTGGAAGCGACCCATGTCTGGATCTCCATCCCCTTCTCTGCAACATATGCTGTAGCCATCTTGAGGAACGTCACCATCCTTTTCATTGTCAAGAGGGAGCCGAGCCTCCACGGGCCCATGTACTATTTCCTCTGCATGCTGGCCGTCATCAACCTGGTCCTGTTCATGTCATAGAATTATATAATATTAGGGTTGGAAGAGACCCCAGGAGGTCTTCTAGTCCAAGCCCCTGCTCAAATCATCCCAGCCAAGGCTTTGTCAAGCTGAGCCTTAAGAACCTCGAAGGATGCAGATTCCAGCACCTCCCTAGGGAACCCATTCCAGTGCTTCACCACCCTTCTAGTCAAAGAGTGTTTCCTAATATCCAACCTAAACCTCCCCCACTGCAACTTGAGACCATTACTCCTCGTTCTGTCACTGCCACCACTGAGAACAGCAGAGCTCCATCTTCTTTGGAGCCCCCCTTCAGGTAGTCGAAGGCTGCTAGTCTGTAGTGGTGCATGGGAGTCTTCCTTCCTAAGTGCAGGACTCTGCCCTTGTCCTTGTTGAACCTCATAAGATTTCTTTTGACCCAATCCTCTAATTTGTCTAGGTCACTCTGGACCCTATCCCTACCCTCCAGTGTATCTACCTCTCCCCCCATCTTAGTGTCATCTGCAAACTTGCTAAGGGTGCAATCCACACCATCCTCCAGATCATCAATAAAGATGTTGAACAAAACCTGCCCCAGGACATACCACTTGGCACTCCGCTTGATACCGGCTGCTAACTAGACATCGAGCTCTTGATCACTACCCGTTGAGCCTGACAATCTAGCCAGCTTGCTATCCACCTGATAGTCCATTCATCCAATCCATATTTTTTTTAACTTTCTGGCAAGAATACTTTGGGAGACTGTATCAAAAGCTTTACTAAAGATATGTCTCATCCACCGCTTTCCCCATATCCACAGAGCCAGTTATCTCACCATAGAAGGCAATCAGGTTGGTCAGGCATGACTTGCCCTTGATGAATCCATGTTGATGGTTCCTGATCACCTTCCTCTCCTCCAAGTGCTTCAAAATGGATTCCTTGAGGACCTGCTCCGTGATTTTGCTGGGGACTGAATTGAGTCCATCCTGCCTAAAATGCTGAGCATCTTCTGGTTCAATTCTAGGAAGATTGATTTTAATGCCTGCCTCACCCAGCTTTACTTCATTCACTGCTTCTCAGGGATGGAGTCTGGGATCTTTGTGGCCATGGCTCTGGATCGCTACGTGGCCATCTGCCATCCCCTGAGACATTCCACCATCCTGACAAACCTCGTGGTGGCCAAGATCGGTTTGTCTGACGTGCAGCGTGGTGGCATGTTCGTACTGTGCTATCTCCTGCTGGCGAGGCGGTGGCCATATTGCAGAGCCAACATCCTCCCCCACACGCACTGCGAGCACATGGCCATGGTGCGGCTGGCCTGCACCAACACCCACATTAGTAGTTACTACTGTTTTTGCTATTCTCTGTAATCGGTCTGGATGTGTCTTTTATCACCCTGTCCTACACCCAGATCCTCAGGGCCATCTTCAGCCTCCCCACAAAGGATGCCCAGCTCAAGACGATTTGGATCTGCAACTCCCACCTCTGTGCCGTGTTAACCTTTTATATCTCAGCTCTCTTCTCCTCCCTCTCGTACTGGTATGGCCACAATGTGGCCATGTTTTTCCATGTTCCCATTGCTACCTGCTCGTGGCCCCCATGCTAAACCCCATCATCTACGGGGTGAGGACCAAACAGATCCGGGGCAGGCAGCTCCAGCTCTTTACTCATAAAGGGACCTAAGTTTTCTCCTAGTGCTCTGGCTCTCAGACTGAGCTCCATGCAGAGCTGGCTGGTGACATGGTGCTGGGCCCTCTTCCCTGAATCACTGATCGGACAATCAAAGTGACATTAAATCCCTATGATGCCAATGATGGAGTGATGAGTCCGGGGGTCCCATCCTTTGTGTGAGCTGGGGCTGCCTGGGCCAGAGCGGGGCTGAGCTAAGGGGGGAGTAGGAGTCACAGAACTTACTTTACTTGTGTCTTCTAAGGTGAAACTTTTACCCTTGGAACGTTTTGCTCTTTGAGCTACTTAAGGCTCTTCAAATATCTGCAAAACGTATAGTAACCTGCTCCCTCTGCCTGACTGAGGCCATGTCTACACTACACACCTTACAGCGGCACAGCTGTATCGCTGCCCGTGCCCCGCTCTCCTGTGTAGCTGCTCCATGACGATGGGACAGAGCTCTCCCAATGAGCGTCTCCTGCTTACTTAGCGCTGTCCACACCTGCGCCTTTGTCAGTCAGGTTTTTTTTTTACTCCTGTCAAGGTTCCTCCCCCACTCTGAACGCTAGGGTACAGATGTGGGGACCTGCATGAAAACCTCCTAAGCTTACTTTTACCAGCTTAGGTCAAAACTTCCCCAAGGTACAAAATATTCCACCCTTTGTCCTTGGATTGGCCGCTACCACCACCAAACAAATACTGGTTACTGGGGAAGAGCTGTTTGGAAACGTCTTTCCCCCCAAATACTTCCCAAAACCTTGCACCCCACTTCCTGGACAAGGTTTGGTAAAAAGCCTCACCAATTTGCCTAGGTGACTACAGACCCAAACCCTTGGATCTGAGAACAATGAAAAAGCATTCAGTTTTCTTACAAGAAGACTTGTAATAGAAATAGGAGTAAATAGAAGTAAAGAAATCCCCTCTGTAAAATCAGGATGGTAGATACCTTACAGGGTAATTAGATTCAAAACATAGAGAATCCCTCTAGGCAAAACCTTAAGTTACAAAAAAGATACACAGACAGAAATAGATTATGATTTCTTTAAATGTCTGAGAAAAGAATTGTGCTGAATAGAATGACTAACACATACCTAGCTAGATTACTCACTAAAAGTTCTAAGACTCTATTCCTGGTCTATCCCTGACAAAAGCAGCATATAGACAGACAGAGACCCTTTGTTTCTCTCCCTCCTCCCAGCTTTTGAAAGTATCTTGTCTCCTCATTGGTCATTTTGGTCAGGTGCCAGCGAGGTTACCTTTAGCTTCTTAACCCTTTACAGGTGAGAGGATTTTTCCTCTGGCCAGGAGGGTTTTTAAAGGGGTTTACCCTTCCCTTTATATTTATGACAACTCCCCTGACCGACAAACGTTTCCCCAACAAAAGTGCCAGTGTAGACAAAGCCTGAGTTGCATTATAGTAAAGACATCCACTGCCTCAAGCCCTGCAGTGTTTAAGAAAATTGCAATTTTCTGCAGGCCTTTCTCACCAAACCCAGCTGCTTGCATAGACATATCTCAAAACTCTGCCTGAATCTCTTCCTGGAGTCTGCTGCATTGCCCAAGAGTTTAATCTGCTAGGGGACTTTCAGTTGTTCCATCTCCAGGATGGCTCCTTCATTGTTCACCTCAGCCCTGTTACCTCTGCCCTCTCCTCTGGTCTCCCCTCTGGTACCAGGGGTTGTCCTGGGACTCATCAGAAGGAGGCTCAGTCTGCACTCAAAGGAGGGAGGCGTGATCAGAACTAAAGCAGAGTTACGAGAGCTATCGGAGAGCCACGCGCTCCCAGCTGTGTGTCTGGTGCAGCCGCCACTCAATGGCCCGTTCTCGCGAGCCCCAATCTAGTCCCCCCGAACACGTGATCTGCTCTTAGAGGCCCAGGACACACTTCTCACAGCCAGGGCAGGGCTGTGCATTTCCGCTGTCTCTCACCCACCCAGCAGCCTATGTGACCACCCAGTCTTAGTGCTGTTACACCCCCATCTCCCCGCCTGCCCTTTCTGGTTTGTTACACACAT
The DNA here is from genome assembly GCF_965140235.1 of Caretta caretta. Classification (NCBI taxonomy): domain Eukaryota; kingdom Metazoa; phylum Chordata; order Testudines; family Cheloniidae; genus Caretta; species Caretta caretta. The sequence continues at coordinate 1,286,613 of NC_134206.1, forward strand.
TAGCTGTGTCTTGTCTTAATTTGATTGATAAGCTCCTTGGGACAGGGGCTGTTTCTCCTTCTGTGTTTGTGAAGGGCCCAGCACAAGGGGCCCTAAACCGGAGCGGGGCCTCTGGAGGCTTCCACAATTCAGATAAAAATAATAAATTATAAACACAATAATCCAGCCATCAGGGCCTAGTGACCCCCCGCCCCCTTTGCCTTTAGCTACAGGGGAAGGTCAAACCACGCTTGCCAGCTACTGAGTGTTAGTAACTTGAATACAGGTGGACACGGGGCCCCTGCTAGGCTCAGACGGGAGAATTCGTTCAGTCTCATTCCAGGGCTTAAAAACCCAGGTGCTCCAACCTGGAGAAATACCCCCGATGAGCCAGATGAGCAGGCAGAGAGTTCAGCTGTGGGAATCCAAACACCCTCCAGCCAGGGCCATGCTGGAAAGTCTGACTGAGCCTGGAACATTCGATTTCAATTCCACCTGCGAGAGACTGGCAGGAATTGAACCGAGAGGGAGACAACAAAGCCATTGCAAACACTAATGAAGTTTCTATCCTGCCTATAGGTACACCCTTGTTCCACAGGAGCTTTGCGGGGAAGGGGAATTCATTGTCCCAGACAGGCCCCCAGCAGCCCTCTGTCCACAAGAACATTCTGTGGGTGTTGCTTTTATCAAGTCTGCTCCCCCGAAGCGACCCAGTGACTGTGATGCGTTGGCAGGTTTCTGAGTGGGAGCGGAAGTGGAGTCCCGGAGTTCACACCTCACAGGAGTGGGGAGCTCACAAACCCAAGCTAGTTCTGAAAACCTCAGACTCACCTTCAGACAATGGCAAAGGCTCAGACTCCCTCTACCAGACTTTCCTCTGCATTCCACCCAACACACAGGCCCTGTCAGAGCGGGAGTCCATTTCCCTGTTGGTGTGACAAAGAGACCGTGCTTATGGCAAGGACGTCAGGACTCCTGGGTTCTGTCTGTCATCCTGACACTCAATCTCTGTGAGACCTTGGCCACGTCACTTCTCCTCATGCCTCAGTTTACCTATCTGCATAATGGGGATATGTTCATAGTGACTTTCCTTTGCTAGGTGTTTTGAACATCCTTCAATGAAAGGTGCTTCCCAGTGTGGTCACAGTTGCAGATGAGAGTTACAGACCTCTGATCCCTGAGTGACAGCCCCGTGTGCCTGCAGGGAGTGCTTGTGTCTCCCCTCAGTCATCTATCTCCAGACCTGCCTGTCTACAATCTATCCAGCTATCCTGGGTATTTACAGGGTATCAGACCCTTGGGAGATCTAGGCACTATCCCTAGTTTTCTTACTAATCAACTATAATTTTTTAAAATACACACATGCACAGAGATGCCAATTCCTCTCTGACTCAGCACAGAGCCCCAGAGTTCTCATCTCCCTTTGGGAAGGTCCCTTAATTACTGTTTACTCCTAAAGATGGATAAAGAGCACAGAAGCGCAGACATGGAAAGAGAGACATTTCCTAGAGTGTCTCTGGTCTCCAGCCTGTTTATCTGCAGATGCCGCGTCTCCCCTAGAGGCTGAGCAAACTGGGATTGCACAGAGCTATGTTATAAACGGTGCAGATCCCTGTGTCAGCTCTTGGCATCGGCTGCTGCTGCAGATGCTGGGCTGAGAGAGTTTTGGGACACGGCCAACTGAGGGGGATTCCCAGAGAGGATGCTTCCATCTCAGAAGTCACAGGTACCCATCTCTTGCTGAGGAGCTCACCTGCTCGACAAACCCAGTGTAACATGGGCGTGATGGGATGGCGAGTAAGTCTGGGGTCCTTTCCAATCTGCACAACCATTAAATAGCACAGGGTCCTGCCACAGGTTATGAATATGCTCCCGTATCACTGGACAAAATGTCACTCCTCCTGTACACTCCCTCCTGCCCTGGCTGATGGTCTCCAGCCCCAAGGTAGCTGCATTTCAGTGGCACAGGGGATCCTTCAGGAGGAAAGATGTCAGTGGAGGGACAATACAAGGCCGAATTCTGATGTTGTGGCTTTACATTTCTCTGGCCCCACTGAGGCAAAACTACTTTGGAGTAAGAACTGAGTAAAGACCTCAGGAGCCAGCTGTGTGTTAATGCACAGACACCGTCACCTCCTGCTCTTGCATCTCAGGGCTCTGGCGGTTAACGGGTGGGGCTGTTACCTGACTTTTAATTTCTGGAAAGCATGGAGGTGCTAGGGCTCCTCACTGGAACAACTATAAGAATGTTTTAAACATGGGCAAGACATCGCCTCTCCTAGCTTCATTCGAGAAGTCGGCTGAGCTGTTACGTCTGAAACTTTCAAAAAACAATTCAGCCGGCAGCAGACACCCAGGGTGGGAAATTTCAGTCCAAACGCTTAAAGATTGGCAAACTTATAAGCAACTGAAAATCAGGTCTCCTAATGGAAGGTGTCAGAGAGACTTAACTCACCATGGTGCCACCAGCACCACCGACAATGGCCCATCCATTTCTGAATCCCATTCAGCTGAGCTCTGTGCTCCAGTAACGTATGCGGCAAGGAGTTCCACAGGCCAACAATGGATTATGTAAACAATTTTCTTTCATCAGAGTTACACGTTCAGACTTTCGACGTAACTGAACGTTCCCTTGTTCGGGTGTTGTGAGACAGAGTAAATATAAATGCCTGACCTACTTTCTTTATTCATAGATTCCAGGGTTAGTGTCAGAAGGGGGGGAGGGATAGCTCAATGGTTTGAGCATTGGCCTGCTAAACCCAGGATTGTGCGCTCAATCCTTGAGGGGGCCATTTAGGGATATGGGGCCAAAATTGGGGATTGGTCCAGCTTTGAGCAGGGGGTTGGACTAGATGACCTCCTGAGGTCCCTTCCAACCCTGATATTCTTTGACATTAGATCATCCAGTCTGACCTTCTGTATAACACAGGCCACTAAAGCTTACCCAGTTACTCCTCTATTGAGCCCAATGACTTGTGTTTGACTAAGGCCTGGTCTACACTACGATTTTACATTATAGAATCATAGAGGCACAGGGTGAGAAGGGACCACAAGTGTCATCGAGTCTGACCCCTGCCGAGATGCAGGATTGGTTGTGTCTAACCCATCCCAGACACATGACCATCCAGCCTCCTTTGGAAAACCTCCAGGGAAGGAGCTTCCACTACCTTCCGAGGAGACTGTTCCATTATTCTCTTTTTCTTGCAGTTAGGGAGTTTTTCCTGAGATTGCATCTAAATCTGGTGTGCTGTAGTTTCATCCCATCGCCTCTTGTCCTGCCCTCCATGAAAAGAGAGAATGACTTTTCCCCATCTTTTTTATAGCAGCCTTGCAAGGATCTGAAGACCACTGGCATGTCCTCCCTCAATCTCCTCTCTTCCAAACTAAACATACCTGGTTCCTTCAGCTTGCTCCTACGACTTGCATTCCATCCCTTGGATCACCTTTGTCGCTTGCCTCTGGATCCTTTCCAGTTTCTCTACATCCTTCCTATCCCTTAGTGACCCAAACTGGACACAGTGCTTCAACTGAGGCCCAAACAGCACCGAGTATAGTTTTAGTATCACCGACCGTGACTTGCATGCTACGTCTCTGTTAATGCAACCCCAAATTGCATCTGCTTTGTTTGCAACAGCAAAATCATCCACACCCCGAAGGATGTCGCTATATCAACCGAACCCCTTTGTACACAGCATGAGGTCAACAGAAGAATTCTTCCATCGACCTAGCTACCACCTTTTGGGGAGGTGGGTCACCTACACTGCCAGGAGAGCCCCTGCCATCGGTGTAAATAGTGTCTACACTGAAACACCAAGGCAATGCTGCTGTAGCATTTAAAGTGTAGAGAAGTCCTTAAGGAGATCTCCCAGAAAAGCATCCAATCTGGATCTCCAGACATGTGGAGTTTGAGAATCCACCAGTTCCCTTCACAGTTTGTTCCAATGATTAATCACCCTCAGTGCTAAACATCTGGCCCTTATTTTCAGCTGGCTTCAACTTCCAGCCATTGGGTCTTGCTCTGCCTTTCTCCACTTTACTAATGGTTTTCACCCCATGAAAGTCTCCGCTTGTTCATCTTTTTCATAAGTTAAATATCTGATGCCCTTCAAGTCTCTCACTGACCGGCATTTTCTCCAGCCTCCAATCATTTTTGTGGCTTTTTTCTGCACCCTCTCCAACTTTTCAACAGCCTTTTTGAAATGTGGACCCCAGAACTGGATGCAGACGGTTTCACCAATGCCCTGTGCAGAGGTAAAATCCTGAGCCTGCAAAAGTCAGCACTCCCCTGTTTGTGCATCCAAGGATACATCAGCCCTTTTAGCCACAGCATCGCATTGGGAGCTCACGATGAGTTTGGAGTCCACAGAGACCCCTAAATCCTTTTCAGAGTCCCTGCGTCCATAATACAGTGCCCTAGTCTGTGGGTCGGGAATGCGTTCCCCCATTCCGAGTGGATCATTTTTCATTTGACTGTATTATAACCACTCTGCCAATCTTTGGGTCGTCCACAAATTTTATCTGCAGTGATTTTCTATTTGCTTCCAGATCCTTGATGAAAATATTGAATAGCCTCAGACCTAGAACTGATCCCTGCAGAACCCCACTGGGAACAGTCCCATTCACTGAGACTGGCCCCTTGACAATGGCTTTCTGAGATCTGTCAGTTCACCAGTTTTTAGTGCATTTTACGTGTGCCCTACTGATATTGTAGATAATTTCAGAGCAAATTGGGGGGCTGAACTTTGTGACTTTGTCCATACCCATAACTATTTCAGATTTGGGGATAATTTATACCTTCAAATCAGCAGCACTGCTATGGGTACCCGCATGGCCCCACAATATGCCAACATTTTTATGGCTGACTTAGAACAACGCTTCCTCAGCTCTCGTCCCCTAGTACTTCTCCTCTACTTGCGCTACACTGATGACATCTTCATCATCTGGACTCATGGCAAAGAAGCCCTTGAGGAATTCCACCAGGATTTCAACAATTTCTACCCCACCATCAACTTCAGCCTGGACCAGTCCACACAAGAGATCCTAGACACTACAGTGCTAATAAGCGATGGTCACATAAACACCACCCTATACCAGAAACCTACTGACCACTATACTTGCCTACATGCCTCCAGCTTTCACCCTGACCACACCACATGATCCATCGTCTACAGCCAAGCTCTACGATACAACCGCATTTGCTCCAACCCCTCAGACAGAGACAAACACCTACAAGATCTCTATCAAGCATTCTTACAACTACAATACCCAGCTGCAGAAGTGAAGAAACAGATTGACAGAGCCAGAATGGTACCCAGAAGTCACCTTCTACAGGACAGGTCCAACAAAGAAAATAACAGAACGCCACTAGCCGTCACCTTCAGCCCCCAACTAAAACCTCTCCAACACATCATCAAGGATCTACAACCTATCCTGAAGGACGACCTATCACTCTCACAGATCTTGGGAGACAGGCCAGTCCTTGCTTACAGACAGCCCCCCAACCTGAAGCAAATACTCACCAGCAACCACACACCACACAACAAAAACACTAACCCAGGAACCTATCCTTGCAACAAAGCCCGTTGCCAACCGTGTCCACATATCTATTCAGGGGACACCATCATAGGACCTAATCACATCAGACACAATATCAGAGGCTCGTTCACCTGCACATCCACCAATGTGATCTATGCCGTCATGTGCCAGCAATGCCCCTCTGCCATGTACATTGGCCAAACCGGACAGTCTCTACACAAAAGAATAAATGGACACAAATCTGACATCAGGAATTATAACATTCCAAAATGAGTAGGAGAACACTTCAATTTCCCCAGTCACTCCATAACAGACTTAAAAGTGATTATTCTTCAACAAAAAAACTTCAAAAACAGACTGCAATGAGAAACTGCAGAATTGGAATTAATTTGCAAACTGGGCATCATCAAATTAGGCTGAATAAAGACTGGGAGTGGATGGGTCATTACAAAACCTAATTTCCCCCTACTATTACTCACACCTTTGTGTCAACAATTTGAAATGGGCCACCCTCATTACCACTACAAAAGTGATTTTTCCTCCTTTGGTATTCTACTGCTGAGAATAGTCCACTTTAATTGAATTGTCTCGTTAGCATTGAACACCCACTTGGTAAGGCAACTCCCATCTTTTCATGTACTGTGTATATATATATACCTACTACTGTATTTTTCACTCCAGGCATCTGAGGAAGTAGGTGTTAGCCCACAAAAACTTATGCCCAAATAAATTTGTTAGTCTCTAAGTTGCCACAAGGACCCATAATGTGGAGTGTTCATCTGAATGTCTTTCCCTACTAAATCAAATGCCTCAGAGAAATTGAAGTGTCTTGCATCTGCACAGTATCCTTGATCAACCAAACCTACACTCTCATTAAAGGATGTAATCAGTTTTATTTTACAAGACCTGATTTCCATAAACCATGTTGTTTACTGGCATTAATTATATTCCTAGACTTTTTTTGAACTAATCCCAGACCAGCTTTTCCATTGTTTCCTGACCTTGTCAAATCTTTTTTTTAAGCTTTCCCTTCATTTTTTTAAGAGTTTACATTTAACAGAGAACTGTCCTGTATTTGCTTTTTGTTTGTTTGTTTTTTTGGCTCTACTGCTGACAGATTGCATACTTCTGGTTCCAAATGAGATGTGTGGTTGATCCATCAGTTTGTAACTCTGGTGTTCGTAACCCTAAAGTTCTACTGTAGGTGATGTATAACATTCTCCTTGGCACCTAATGGACTGGAGACTTTTCATCACCTCATGTGATATGAGTATCTCATACTGCTTCATTCCAAATGCAGAACAAAACTATTTCTGCAACACATCTATGTTATCTGCAACATTAAGAAGTTTCCTTTCTCCCTCTAGGAATTGGCCTAAAGCTTTTCTAGGGTTTTTTTGTTCTTAATGCACTTAATAACCTCCGTTTTGTTATCCTTAGCTCTGCCAATTATGGATTTTCCCCTGATGTCTTTAACATCCCTTATGCATTTTCATAACTTCCCATTTGTATGGATTGCTATCTATTTTTCCTTTTTTCCCATTTGTATATATTGCTTTTTTCCAACATAAATGCTGCCTTCACTTTGCCACTGAACTGAGTTTTTAGCCAAAGTTCTCCACTTCCTTGACTGTGGAATCGTGACTTTTTAGCTGTCCAATAAACTCTTCTTAATAAACTCCCAATTTTCATTCCCATTTTCCTGTCTAATATTTTCCTCCCAATCAGTTTTGCTGATAAATTTCCTCAGCTTTGGGGAATTAGCCCTTTTGATTGGTATCTGTTTGTCTATTTGAATATAATAAGTTCCATTCTTTTATTTTGTTCTCCTCTATCATATGCTCCGTCCTTTGTCTCTTCTCTAAACTAAGCAATCCCAGACTTTTCAGTCCGCATATGGTAGCCTCCCCCATACTGAGAGCCTGTCTCAGAAATCCCCTTTCTGTCTGCTTTATCTGTTAGAGACTGGGTGAAAAACACTGAGTGACTATCCAGAGCAGGTTATTGTCCATCCCATTCCTTAGGCAACCAAACATTGTTTCTGTTTTGGCTACTACTGCAAAAAAGCAGGTGTTTCCATTTAGCTGCTATCAGCTATGCCCATACTTTTCCCTAAGATGTGCTCGAGTTGGGATGTTTTCCCTTGGCACATGTCTTGGCAAAGGTTTGGGTTTTTTTCCCCTCTCAGATTTTCAGTAACTAGGTGAATAGCAAACTCCCTAGAGCATGGACTCTCCAGCCTGGATTTCATTGCATTAAGGCAATGTGTACATTGGCAGATATTTTTGCCAAAAGTTTGGTCAATGACCAAAAAGCCTTTAGAACCAGTCATTGTTGCACGTTCACACTGTCTTTCTTTTTCGGCATAGTGCGTCCACATGTGGGGTGGTCGCAGCGACAGTGAGAGCAATGCACTGTGGGTAGCTTTCCCACAGTTCAGCTCTCCATCCTGTGCCGATAGGTGTTGTGGGAAGGTGGAGTGGATCACAGCACAACATGGGTTAAGGCTTAATGTTCAATGATGCATTGTCCCAGCATTCCATGTTTTCCTATCTCCAGTTCATGGCACTTTTCAAGGTCCCTTGTTTTCTGCTCAGTCCGCCACCTCTAGCTGCAGGAATGGATCCCTCACTGCTCTGCTAGCTGTCAGTAGCACATCGCAAATGGCAGTGGAATCAATCTTGAAGTTGTGAAGGCACTGGAAGTCACAGTTACCTGACACGCTGTCCTATATCAATAGCAGCAGCATTAGGTTGCTTTTGCCATTCACAGAAAGCTAAACACGGTGGAAATTGCTTTTGGGCTCAAGAAACTAGCACTTAATGATGGAATTGCATCGTTATGCAGGTCTAGGAAGATAAGCAATGGCTTCAGGTCTTCTGGATGAGGAAAGCCATCTTCCTGGAACTGTGTGCTGAGCTTGCCCCAGCCCTGTGGCACAAGGACACTCAAATGAGAGCTGCCCTCTTGGTAAAGAAGCACCTGGTAACCGCACTGTGGAAGCTGACAACTCCAGGATGCTACCGGTTGGTCACAAATCAGTTTGCGGTCGGGAAATCGACCTTTGGGGCTGCGTGATATTGTGGATGGCTTTGCAGAAATGGGTTTCCCTAGCCGTGGAGGGGTGATAGATGGCATGCATATTCCAATTTTGGCACCAAAGCTCCTTGCAATATTGTATAACAGTCAGAAGGGGTACTTCTCCATGGTGTTTGTTACAGGTGCTTGTGGATCACCGAGGGCATTTAATTGACATCAGTGCAGGGTTGTCCGGAGAATTGCACGATACACAAATCTTTCAGAACACCGACCTCTACAGAAAGCTGCAAAGGGGAACTTTCTTTTCAGACCAGAGGATCCCCATAGGGATGTCAAAATGCCCATAGTGACCCTTCGGAAACCCAGCGTACACCTTAATGCCAGGGCTTATGAAAGCCGTACATGGGAAACCTGTTGAGCATTTCAACAATAGGCTGAGTAGGTGCAGGATGACTGTGGAATGTGCATTTGGCAGATTAAAGGCACGCTGGCGAGGCCCTTCTGGCAAATTAGACCTTATTGAGGAAAATATTCCCATGGTCGTAGTCATTTGTTGCACATTGCATAATATTTGTGAAGGAAACGGCAAAAAGTTTGCTCAGAGGTGGACTGCTGAGACATGATGCTTGTCTGCCGATTTTGAGCTGCCAGACACCAAGGCTATTAGAGGGGCACAAAGGGGGAGAATTTGAATCAGGGAGGCTTGAGGCAACACTTTGAAGTTGAGAACCAGTAATGTTTGTTGCTATGCTTGGGATTGTAATGCATAATGAAGTCCAGTTTTGTTCAAGCCCAGGATTTAATGTAAGGAAATGATAAAACCACTTGCTTGTTTACTGCTGCCATCTGCTATCATAACTTCCATGAAAACAAAGAAAGAGTGCTTATTATTCAAATAACTATGCTTTTATTGTCAAAAAACACAATACTATGCATACACACAGAGACAAACTCACATTCTTGGGAGGGGAAGGTGCCAGGGGAGGACTGATTTTAGAGCTGAGCATACTTCCAGCTGTCGTTTAAAAAGCTGTCTACAGGGGTGGAGTGTAGGGGAAAGTGTGAAGTCCCAGAAATCAGAAAGTAGTGTTCGGGTGGAGTTTGGGGAGGGCATGGGAAAAAGCTCTGAATATGCTGAAGGGGAGGGCAGACACACATCTGCTCAGTCTGGAGGGTTACAAGGGACTGCAGCATGTTGGCTTGCTTCTCCAAAACTTTTATCAGCCTCCCCATTGCATCCCTAGGGCATGCCTCATTTCCTTTTCTTTCCTGCTTGTCATATTCCATCCACTTCCTGCATTCCATCTTCTCTGCTTCTGAGTGCTGAAGCTCCTCCTGAAACATATCTTCCTTGCTCCATCTTGTGCTCTTTCCTATCTGGTGGAGACGCCCGGCTGGAGTGGAGGGGGTGCCTCCTTTCAAGGACATATCTGGTGAAGCTCAAGTAACAATAAACAGAAGCATTATTGTTAACTACACGTACAGGATTGAAACACGACATTAAAATATACCGCTGGTAATACATCGATCACTTTCTGGCTGACCCTTGACAAGCACACATGCTGGTGAACACCACAAGCATCATGAGTTTACCCAGGAGTAGGGGACATTGTGTGTGGGAGAAAAGCACTGTGAAAGGGGTCGTGGAGCACTTCTCAGGGAGCAATATTCTAAAGTTTCCCACCCTTTTCCACTGGTGGGGGTCATTGTGGCAGATATCTCTCTCCTGACGGGAAGCAAGGAAGCAAGTGCGCATCTACTACACACTTGTTGTTTCCTCCCCCATCCCTATGTTGCTTGCCTGTGTGCCGCTTTGGTCCTTGTCCAAGTAATTCCAAATGGCACAGGAAAGTGTCCCTCAATGGGGGAAGGAACAAAGCAGCTCTGCCAAGGAACCTCCGGCACAGGATTGTGGAGTACCTGCAGGAAAGTTTCCTAGAGATCTCTCTGGGGGATTTCCAGTGACATCTCGGTGTGTATCAACACCCTCTTCCACCGTACTGTCTAGCTGCACGGGAAAATACCCAGCACACAGAAACACAGCCAGAATTGTACATTTCTTTTCCCTCAACGCATCTCCACACTTCACAAAGCAAAATCACTTACCAAGGTTCTCCTCTCCAGCTTCTGGCTCGCCTGATTGTGACTGCTGAGACTGTCTGGACACCTCCAGAATGGAGAACAACTCCTGACTGGACGCAGCACTGGGCGAACCCGGCACGGGCTCCACGTCTCCTAATGTATTCAGTGCTTCATCGATGACTTCCTCCTCTGGATTAGGTCAAGTTTCTGTCAGTTCTAACCCAGGGGATTTATCCACAGGGTTCTCTGCCATGGAGGTGGGGTCGCCTCCACGGATAGCATCCAACTCCTTATACACACAGCAGGTCTGGGGCACAGCACTGGAGTGACCATTTGCCTCCCTTGCCTTCGGGTATGTGTGCCTCAGCTCCTTTACCTTTGTTCTGCAATGCAGTATGTTCCGATCATAGCCCTTTTCCCACAAGGTGCACGAAATCTGTGTGTAGGTATTGAAATTCCTACAACTGGAGCACAGCTGAAATTGCACAGCCCCCTCTCCCCAAATACTGAGTAGATCCAGCAGCTCCGCAGTGGTCCCGGGGGAGAGCATTTTCTGCATGGATTCACCATGGTTACCTGGGAACATGTATTGTAAGCTCTCCATGCCAAGCAAACAGGAAGAGGAATTTCAAAATTCCCGAGACTTTAGATGGGGGGCAGGTGGAAGAAGTTTACCTGGATGCAGGGTAGCAGAGATGAAATTTCTGACCAGAGTGGTCAGGATGGGCATTGTGGGATGCCTTCGGGAGGCCTATTACTGCGATAAAATCAAGTGCAAATGTCCATATTGGCACTTTGGGGACAAAACTTTTGATTAAAAAGCCTTACAACTTTCATCAAGGTGGTTTTATAATCTCACTGAAACTGAGGAGTTCCATCATCGAAAGTGGCTTTGCAGAGTATACACCTCCACTGTTTCTTCACCAAAAGCTGCCTTTTGGTGAAAAAACTTCACAGTATAGACAAGGCCTAAGGAACAATGTTGGATAACCAGTATCCACACTCATATTTCCTGCCGGTTCGTATTAAGGTTCTCCACACCATGATGTGTAGGAATTATTGATGCATGGAGCACCATAAAATATGGAATTGGCATTAGTAGGGTCAGTTCTTCATAATTCATTTATCTGAGTAATGAAAATGTCATTTTTCTGTGAAGAACAACCAATCTGCTTTACCTATGATAACAGCTTCCAGAAGGGCATGTAATGTCTCATATTAACATTGTCTCTCCACCAGGCATTTGTACTGCGACCATCACACTAGATACATACAGAGGAATGTACGGTACATGCAAGAGACACCGTTGTGCCTGAGCGTTGGACACCTTCTCCCTTTCTACATGTCAGATTCCAACAAAACCGATTTCACCAACCCCTCCACCTTCATCCTGCTGGGCATTCCTGGCCTGGAGGCGGCCCATGTCTGGATCTCCATCCCTTTCTCTGCCATGTACTCCATAGCTGTCTTGGGGAACTTCACCATCCTGTTCATCGTGAATATGGAGCCGAGCCTCCATGTCCCCATGTACTATTTCCTCTGCATGCTGGCCGTCACCGACCTGATCCTGTCTACGTCCATCCTGCCCAAAACACTGAGCATCTTCTGGTTCAATTCCAGGGAGATAGATTTTAGTGCCTGCCTTATCCAGATGTACTTCATTCACAGCTTCTCAGTGATGGAGTCTGGGATCCTTGTGGCCATGGCTTTGGATCGTTATGTGGCCATCTGCCATCCCCTGAGGTATTCCACCATCCTGACAAACCCTGTGGTGGCCAAGGTGGGCCTCGCCATGGTGCTGCGTGGAGGCATGCTTGTACTGCCCTATCCCTTCCTGACAAGGCGGTGGCCATATTGCAGAACCAACATCATCCCTCACACATACTGTGAGCACATGGCTGTGGTGAAACTGGCCTGCACAGACATCCATGTCAGTAGTTACTACAGCCTCTCTGCAGCATTCTTGGTGACGGGTCTGGATGTGTTTTTTATCGCTGTGTCCTATACCCAGATCCTCAGGGCCATCTTCAGCCTCCCCACAAAGGATGCCCGGCTCAAAACTTTTGGAACCTGCAGCTCCCACCTCTGTGCCATCTTACTCTTTTACATCCCAGGTCTCTTCTCCTTCCTCACACACCGGTTTGGCTATAACGTGGCCCTGCATTTCCATGTTCTCATGGCCAATGCATACCTCCTGGTGCCCCCCATGGTAAACCCCATCATCTATGGGGTGAGGACCAAACAGATCCAGGACAGGCTGCTCTGGCTCTTTACTTTTAAAGGAACTAAAGTTTTCTGCTGGTGCTCTGGCTCCCAGACCGAGCTCCGTGCAAAGCTGGCTGGTGACATGGTGCTGGGCCCTCTTCCCTGAATCACTGACTGAGCAGTCAAAAAGATATTAAACCCACTCCTGGCCTTACTGTGTTCTGTAAGCATAATAAACTGGGGGATCAGTCTGTGTACAGCTCATTAACTCCTAGATTTGTCACCTTTCTAATTGCTGATAACTGGACATCTGACACCCCCTTGCCCTTCCTCTTCCCTCAAGTCCTTTCCCCCCTCTGTGCCTATTCCCCAACACTCTGACCCTGTTGCTCACTTGTCCCATCCCACCATCACTTGCCGGATCATCTCCACCTCCCTCCCCCACCAGCTGGCTTCCCTCTGCTGTGGGTCTGGGACCCGAGCTGCTGCAGCCTGACAAGCAAACAGTCTGCCATTTCATAAGAATATAAGAATGGCCATACTGGGTCAGACCAAAGGTCCATCCAGCCCAGTATCCTGTCTGCTGACAGAGGCCAATGCCAGGTGCTCCAGAAGGAGTGAACCTAACACGTAATGATCTACTGATCTCTCTCCTGCCATCCATCTCCATCCTCTGACAAACAGAGGCTAGGGACACCATTCCTTACCCATCCTGGCTAATAGCCATTAATGGACATAACCTCTATGAATTTATCCAGTTCTCTTTTAAACCCTTTTATAGTCCTAGCCTTCACAACCTCTTCAGGCAAGGAGTTCCACAGGTTGATTGTGTGCTGTGTGAAGAAGAACTTCCTTTTATTTGTTTTAAACCTGCTGCCCATTAATTTCATTTGGTGGCCCCTAGTTCTTCTATTATGGGAACAAGTAAATAACTGTTCCTTATTCACTTTCTCCACACCACTCATGATTTTATAGACCGCTATCTATCCCCCCTTAGTCTCCTCTTTTCAAAGCTGAACAGTCCTAGCCTCTTTAATCTCTCCTCATATGGGACCCGTTCCAAACCCCTCATCATTTTAATTGCGCTACTCTGAACCTTTTCTAATGCCAGTATATCTTTTTTGAGATGAGGAGACCGCATCTGTAAGCAGTATTCAAGATGTGGGCTTAAAATGGATTTATATAAGGGCAATAAAATATTCTCTATCCCTTTTTTAATGATTCCTAACATCCTGTTTGCTTTTTTGACTGCTGCTGCACACTGCATGGACGTCTTCAGAGAATGATCCATGAAGACTCCTAGATCTTTCTCCTGATTAGTTGTAGCTAAATTAGCCCCCATCGTATTGTATGTAAGGTTGGTGTTATTTTTTCCAATGTGCATTACTTTACACTTATCCACATTATATTTCATTTGCCACTTTGTTGCCCAATCATAGACTCATAGAATAGAATCATAGAATCACAGAATATCAGGGTTGGAAGGGACCTCAGGAGGTCATCTAGTCCAACCCCCTGCTCAAAGCAGGACCAATCCCCAATGAAATCATCCCAACCAGGGCTTTGTCAAGCCTGACCTTAAAAACTTCTAAGGAAGGAGATTCTACCACCTCCCTAGGGAACAGATTCCAGTGTTTCACCACCCTTCTAGTGAAAAAGTTTTTCCTGATATCCAACCTAAACCTCCCCCACTGCAACTTGAGACCATTACTCCTCGTTCTGTCATCTGCTACCACTGAGAACAGTCTAGAGCCATCCTCTTTGGAACCCCTTGTCAGCTCTGAGCCCTCTCCTGGAGCAAGGTGACTAGGACAGGTCAGCGCTTTCCTGTGAGAGACCTGAGAGGGATGTGGGAGACCAAGATCCAAAATCTCTGCTCTACCTGATTTGGAGCAGGGAGTTATACACAGGTCTCCCATGTCCCATGTGAGTGCCCTGAGCACCAGGCAAATGGCTATTCTGGGTGAGCCTCAGTCAGTCTGTCTGTCTGGAGCTGTTCTGCTTTGTACAAACAAACCTTCAGTGGAGGAGGAATTTGAATCTGTGTCTTCCATGTTCCAGGTGAGGGTGCTAAACCGCTGGGCTATGGGATATTCTGGAGGTGCACAGACATGGACGCACATGCAAACACACACAGTCCCATGGGTGCACACACACACGGGTTCAGAGGCACATACACACAAAGCCCCATGTGCACACCACACGCAGCTCCATCTGCACAAAAACACACACGGATGCACGTGCACACACACACGGATGCATGTGCACACACACATTCCCGACCTGCAAGGTCCCATCCAGGAGGCTTGGTCTGAGAACCCCTAACCGATCGGGCCTGCTGGGGAGATTTGTGGGGACACCTTGTTGGAGAATCCCACCAGAATTGAAGCCTGAGCGAAGACTCTGGGCAGCTCATTAGCTGTGGCATAAGCGCTGAGTTCCTCTCTATCCGGGAGGTGCTCAATCCGCACTCCATGCCATGCCCTGCCCCCAACATTAACTCCAAGCCCCTAACCTTGCCCCACCTCTTCCGACCCCTGCTCCACCCCAGGCCCCACTCCCACTCCACCCCTTCTCTAGCCCTGGATTTGAGGGGTGTGTGTAGCCCAGAATATAATCAAGTTAAATGCAAGCATATTATGTGCATTCAGCCACCCTGAATTAATGAAACAGAACACCACATAGTTCAGGGTTAATTTGGAGACAGGAGCAAGGTCATATCTAGCTGGCAGTTTCTGCTAATCAGAATGGGAGAAGGGGACAATCAAATAAACAACTGAGACTGAAAACCTTGGTGGTTGGAAAACCTTGAGTCTAGACACCTCTACAAGTGCTCAAGATCCTTGGTGTTTCCTGGTACCCAGCAGAGTTCATCAAGGAACTTCCTTCTCCAAGGAGGAATAACCGTCTCCTATCTTCTGCCCACTTTAACATTTCCAATCTGCCCTGCAGGATTCTGGGAACGATTCTGCCTCTCTGCTTGAGCCAGTACTGTACTCAGCACCGCATTCTTCTCAGAGTGCCCATGACAGTTCATCCTCCTGGTTCCTCTGTAATAGTAGGATTTCATGTTTGTATTTTGTATGATTTAGAATGAAGGATAAATAATAATGAGATAATAATGCAGCATGTTTTAAATGTATTGGTATATGATTTGATCATATCCTGCCAGCCACCCATTTTGAATAGCAGAAATGAAAGGCCTAATGGGCCATTTGGTAAAGATGCATCAACCAGAATCTGTGTCTGGGCTGATTTAAAGGCAGTAACAGACATTTTAAGGTCTCCACTTTGTTCTAGGTTTAGCATTTTAAATGAGTAAAAGAATCATAGAATCATTGAATCTCAGGGCTGGGAGGGACCTCAGGAGGTCATCTAGTCCAATCCCCTGCTCAAAGCAGGACCAATCCCCAATGAAATCATCCCAACCAGGGCTTTGTCAAGCTTGACCTTAAAAACCTCTAAGGAAGGAGATTCCACCACCTCCCTAGGTAACATATTCCAGTGTTTCACCACCCTCCTAGTGAAATAGAGTTTCCTAATATCCAACCTAAACCTCCCCCACTGCAACTGGAGACCGTTACTCCTCATTCTGTCATCTGCTACCATTGAGAACAGTCTAGATCCATCCTCTTTGGAACCCCCTTTCAGGGAGTTGAAAGCAGCTATCAAATCCCCCCTCATTCTTCTCTTCCGCAGACTAAACAATCCCAGTTCCCTCAGCCTCTCCTCATAAATCATGTGTTCCAGTCCCCTAATCATTTTTGTTGCCCTCCACTGGACTCTTTCCAATTTTTCCACATCCTTCTTGTAGTGTGGGTCCCAAAACTGGACACAGTACTCCAGATGAGGCCTCACCAATGTCGAATAGAGGGGAACGATCACGTCCCTCGATCTGCTGGCAGTGCTCCTACTTATACAGCCCAAAATGCTGTTAGCCTTCTTGGCAACAAGGGCACACTGCTGACTCATATCCAGCTTCTCGTCCACTGTCACCCCTAGGTCCTTTTCTGCGGAACTGCTGACTAGCCACTCGGTCCCTAGTCTGTAGCGGTGCATGGGATTCTTCCATCCTAAGTGCAGGACTCTGCACTTGACCTTTTTGAACCTCATCAGATTTCTTTTGGCCCAATCCTCCAATTTGACTAGGTCCCTCTGTATCCTATCCCTGCCCTCCAGCGTATCTACCTCTCCTCCCAGTTTAGTGTTAGACGAAGGTTTCTAACCATCAGAGGGTGAAGTTTTGGAATAGCCTTCCAAGGGAAGCAGTGGGGGCAACAGACCTATCTTGCTTTAAGATTAAACTTGATAAGTTTATGGAGGAGATGGTATGATGGGATAATATGATTTTAGCAATTAATTGATCTTTAAATATTCATGGTAAATAGGTCCAATGGCCTGTGATGGGATTTTAGATGGGGTGGGATCTGAGTTACTACAGAGAATTCTTTCCTGAGTGTCTGGCTGGTGAATCTTGCCCACATGCTTAGGGTTCAGCTGATCGCCATATATGGGGTTGGGAAGGAATTTTCCTCCAGGGCAGATTGGAAGAGGCCCTGGAGGTTTTTCACCTTCCTCTGCAGCATGGGGCACGGGTCACTTGCTGGAGGATTCTCTGCACCTTGAAGTCTTTAAACCATAATTTGAGGACTTCAGTACCTCAGACATAGGTGAGGAGTTTATCGCAGGAGTGGGTGGGTGAGATTCTGTGGCCTGCATAATGCAGGAGGTCAGACTAGATGATCATAATGGTCCCTTCTGACCTTAATATCTATGAATCTATGAGTGTCATCTGCAAACTTGCTGAGGGTGCAATCCACGTCGTCCTCGAGATCAATAATGAAAATATTGAACGAAACCGGCCCGAGGACCGACCCTTGGGGCACTCCGCTTGATACCGGCTGACAATTAGACATGGAGCCATTGATCACTACCCACTGAGCCCAAAGATCTAGCCAGCTTTCTGTCCACCTTATAGTCCATTCATTCAGCCCATACTTCTTTAACTTGCTGGCAAGAATACTGTGGGAGACCGTATCATAGGCTTTGCTAAAGTCAAGGAACAACATGTCCATTGCTTTCCCCTCATCCACAGAGCCAGTTATCACATCATAGAAGGTAATTAGGTTAGTCAGGCATGACTTGCCCTTGGTGAATCCATGCTGACTGTTCCTGATCACTTTCCTCTCCTCTAAGTGCTTCAGAATTGATTCCTTGAGGACCTGCTCCATGATTTTTCCAGGGACTGAGGTGAGACTGACTGGCCTGTAGTTCCCTGGATCCTTCTTCTTCCCTTTTTAAAGATGGGCACTATATTAGCCTTTTTTCAGTTGTCCGGGACCTCCCACAATCGCCATGAGTTTTAAAAGTTAATTGGAAGTTAGAAAAGTGATTATCTGGTAGTGGTCATTATGACCGATGTGTTATAAAAGATTGGCTAATAGAGTGCACTTCGGAGAAGTCCTCTGAAGCCATTTTGAAAGACGTTTTTCCTGACAATCTTTCTCCCCGGTGGGTGAGCAACTGGCCACTGCGAACCTGCTGTTAGTTACTCAATACCGTTCCAGATGTTAGGGCAATATCTGGGATGTTCTAAACCTATTGCTTGTGTGTGCTTAAATCTTATGAACGGCAGTGTGAGGCAAGAGCACGCTTACTTGCATTCCTCCTTGATCAGACAGAATTGCTGACTTCCTGTTGATTTATTCCTTACACCACCTGGAGTGAAATAATTAAGTTGCCCCTGTTGGGCATTCTGACAACTCTAGGTAACACTTCCCCCAGACTCCACCCCCGCCCCACCTCTTCCCCTCATCTTTCTACCCCCTCCCTTGAGCATGCCCCATCTCCGCTCCTCCCCCTCCCTCCCAGCCCCTCCTGCATGCTGCAGAACAGCTGATCTGTGGCGGGTGGGAGGCACAGGGAGAGAGTGGGAGGAGTTGATCCCTGGGGCCACTGGTGAGTGAGAGGTGCTGAAGGGAGGGAGGGGAACTTGGCTGCTGGTAGAGGTTCCTCTATGCAGTGATCAAAAACATCATCCATAGCATATGTCAGACTCAGCATCACTGTTCAGCTTCAGCCCCTGGGCAATGGGGACCCTGTAGTTCCAGATAAGGTACCCTGTACATGTGTAAATAGCCGGCTCATGGCAGGTGTGCCGTTTATCTTCCTCCCTGTCAGCTACCGAAGCTACCCCAGGCTCTGCCCATCATCCTGCCTTCCCAGCTAACACAGGGGATTATCCTTCTGTCTCTGTCAGTTGTTGTCCTCCAAGCTTCAAAGCTGATCCCTTAGCCCTGCCCCCGAGGCCTGGCTCAGGACAAAGGGCTCCCAGCCCATCCCCTTTGCATTGGTCCTGCCTGCTTCAGACTCCAAGCCCTGAGGAGAGAAAGGGAGCTAAAAGCTATAGAAATAAACCACACAATGGTCTGTTCCCTCCAGACTTTGTAGATGAATTTTAGAGCCCACAAGCTATATGATGCATAGTCTCACCCGCATGCCACACAACCCTGCTCCCAAGCTTCAGCTGCTTTTATACGGCTTTCCTGTCCACTCCTGATTTAAGTGATTATAACCAAATGCCAAAAGTCTAAATAATAAGATGGGTGAAGTAGAGTGCTTCGTATTAAGTGAGGATATTGATATAAGGGGCATCACAGAAACTTGGTTGAATGAGGATAATCAATGGGACACAGTAATACCAGCATACAAAATATATTGGAAAGACAGAGCAGGTCGTGCTGGTGGGGGAGGGGCACTATATGTGAAAGAAAACATAGAATCAAATGAAATAAGAATCTTAAATGAATCAAACTGTACCATAGAAACTCTTTGGATAGTATTTCCATGCTTGAATAATAATATAGCAGTAGGGATATATTACCGACCACCTGACCAGGATGGTGATAGTGACTGTGAAATGCTCAGGGAGATTAGAGAGGGTAGAAAAATTAAAAACTCATTAATACTTGGGGATTTCAACAATCTCCAGGATGACTGGGTACATGTCACCTCAGGACGGGATGCAGAGATAAAAGTTTCTTGACGCCTTAAATGACGGCTTCTTGGAGCAGCTGGTCCTGGAACCCACCAGAGAAGAGGCAATTCTTGATTTAGTCCTAAGTGGAGCACAGGATCTGGTCCAAGAGGTGAATACGACTGGACTGCTTGGTAATTGTGACCACAATATAATTAAATTTAACATCCCTGTGGCGGGGAAAACACCACAGCAGCCCAACACTGTAGCATTTAATTTCCAAAAAGGAGGACTACACAAAAATGAGGAGGTTAGTTAAACAGAAATTAAAAGGTACAGCGCCAAAAGTGAAATCCCTGCAAGCTGCATGGAAACTTTTTAAAGACACCCTAATAAAGGCTCTAACTAAATGTATACCCCAAATTAAAAACCATAGTAAGAGAACAAAACAAATGCTACCCATGGCTAAACAACAAAATAAAAGAAGCAGAGAGAGGCAAAAAGGCATCCTTTGAACAGTGGAAGTTAAAGGAGCATAACTCTAGCAAGTGAAGTGTAAAATTGTAATGACGCAGGCCAAAAAAGAATTTGAAGAACAGCTAGCCAAAGACTCAAAAAGCAACAGTAAAAAAGTTGCCAGGAGGAGGAACCAGGAGGATGGAGCATCATGGGTTCTCTAAGAAGAATGCTGTGCTGAGTAGAGTATTGGCTCAAGCAGAGAGACAGAGTCATTCACGGGGTCCTGCAGGGCAGACTGGAAATGTTAAAGTGGGCAGAAGAGAGAAGACTGTTATTCCTCCTTGGAGAGGGAAGATCTTGATGAATGCTTCTGAGTGCCAGGAAATACCAATGGACCTCAAATGCTTATAGCACATTGCCAGAGAAGCATTGAAAAGTCTTTTCTAAGTATGAGCTGATCAGTTTTGATGAGTGGCTCAAAGGTGTGTGTGACAGGCCAAAGACAGCCAGCAAGTTGCTCTCAGTACAACTAAAGACACAGCCCAAAGTAAGAAATCGCAAGTCCAGTTGTTACCCGGGGTTCTTTCAACCCAAAGCTCTTGGTAACTTTTACTCTGTGCGAGGTGGTGTCAGGAAATAAATCAGGGGAGACACAGCCGGCCGACCGATAGATGGCGGCACAAACAGGACATCTGTCTCAGTGTGAGCTTCCTGTCGTACCCCTGAGGATCCTTTGTAAATTCTGTGGAGCCTGATTCAGGACAAGTATTTTATCTTCTGAATAAACAGACTGGCGAGCCTAAAACCCATACTAATTAATATTATTAATTATTATCAATATTATTAATTAATTAATTAAAATAAACAAAAATTAAATTGATAAATTAAATTATTAATAGTACACCCTAAATCAGGCTACATGCTGCTGACAGATAGTGTACTTCTGGTTCCAGATCAGAGGTGTAGTTGATCGGTCAGTTTGTAACTCTGGTGTTTGTAACTCTACAGTTCTACTATAGATGCTGTTTAACATTTGCCTTGAGAGCTAATGGATTGGAGACTATTTCATCACCTCATGTGATATGAGTACCTCATACTGCTTCTTTCCAAATGCAGAAGAAAACTATTTCTTGAATCTTTTCTACCTTTTCTCCATCGTTAACAAGTTTCCTTTCTGTCACAGAGTCACCGGGGCAATGCTCTGAAACTACCCTGTATGAAGTTAACCAGGACTCTGGGGGAGCCTCCTCTCTCTGAGCATACTATCTCCAGGGCAAGAAGCTTACACAGCTTTGACCTTCCTGGGTCTGACCTCAGCACATTCAGCATCCCCTTCCACACCTGGCGCTTCCTGCAGAGAGTCCACCCGGGCGGGGCTCCTGGGCAAGCCAGAGGGTCCTGCCCCCCAACCCCGCAGTCAGACGTGACTCTTAGCCAGCAGTAGAACAGAAGGTTTATTAGGCGACAGGAACACAGCGTAGAACAGAGCTTGCTATCACAGAAATCAGTGACTTTCAGTGAAGTCCATCTTGGGGAGTCCTGGGCCAGATGTCCTGGATTCCCCCTCTTACAGTCCCCCAAGCAGACAGCCCAGCTTCCAACGACCCAACCTCAGAGACCCCCATAGCTCCTCCTCCTCTTTGTCCTGGTTTCTTGGCAAAAGTGTCACCTGGTTGCATCCCCATCCTGGATCTCAGGTTACATATGTTCAAACAGCTGGGCAGCCTCAACTGCCCTGAGGGCCGCAGCAAAATCACACTCCCAGTTCCCACCACCTAAGTATTCACGCAACACATAGGGAAACTAAGGTACACACAGTATTCGTATAGGATCGTAAGACTCACATGCAACATAATAAGATGAATAAAACCCCACTTTGTCACATCTCTCCCCACTCTGAGACTGAACTGAGCGGGGCCACTTTAGCCAGCGGCCTGGGGAAGTTCCAGCCCCCCTCTCCGGGACAACGCATCGGGTATAACGCTGGCACCCCCCTTAACACAGACCACCTTCATGTTATAATCCTGAAGCTGGAGACTCCACCTCAGGAGCTTGGCATGGGCCCCTTTCATCTGGTATAACCACGTCCGGGGTGAGTGCTCGGTGTCCACAGTGAAGCACCACCCAAATAGATCCGGCTTCAGCTTTTTAAGGGCCCGCACCATGGCCAGGCGTTCCTTCTCGATGGCCACTCCTAGAGAAGCAGCTTCCTGCTCACATTCACGATGGGGTGTGTCATGATTATAGGGGAAACGGTAGCAACCTTTTTGTACGCAGTAGTATAAAATCCCTCCTGGGCAGCTGTACTGGATTGCCTTACCTGTAAGGGGTTAAACAGTTCAGATAATCTAGTTGGTGTTAGGGGGCTTATTCCTTCACCCACTCACTTCCCTGGTCCTTCTCGCATGAACAGAGAGCAACAATACCCAAAGTCCAAAGGTGCAAACAATTCAATGTTTATTGGGGTGAACTTCCAGCAAACATGATTCCAGTTTCCTTCCTTAGTGTCCCCCTTCCCAGCTCTGACACCACAGACCCTTACACCTGTGTCCTTGTTCCCATTCCTGCCCTTAGGCAAACATGATTCCAATTTCCTCACCCCCATTCCCTGTTCCCATTTCCCCCCAAACACCCCCCCACTTCCTGATTGACTGCAGACTATATAGTAAAACTTGAGTTCTGTTTAGCTATACCTTAACCAATCATTTTCCTGAAATTTAACTAACCAATCCTAACATATTGTAACATGATTATGTAACCAATTATATCCCACCACCTTAATGAGTTTACACCCAGCAAAATTAAGTATACAGCAGACAGAAACAATCCCAGAACCAGACAGAGATTATACAGACAAACAATAGCAAAGTAGGAACTATAATGACAAAACAATACAGAAGTGAGGATTTCACATCCCAGCTATCGATAAGTGAGTTCTTGCCAGACAGGATGCTATCAAACTACATCTTTTACATCTTCTAGGCACTTCCCTTTCTCTGGAGGCGATAGGCACTATCAGGACAGGATTGTATCCTAACAGCCCCATAGCACCTTCTTTTAATGTGACTAGTTTGGAATGTGAGGAGGTGACCGTTCGCTTCCCAGCTTATGGCTGCCTCTGCTGCAAGGCCTTAGCCTAAACACAGGGCCTCAGACTGTCACCCTCAGAGAAGGACCTTACACTGGCAGACAGTGATTTTGATTCTTTCTTTTATATCTCTAGAACTAGCCAAGTGATAAGAATGCACTTAGAGTATAGAATATAGGCCTGAATATCTATATCCTAACAGTTGGCACCTGACCAGAAGGACCAATGAGGAAAGAAGACACTTTCAAATCTAGGGGGGAAGGATTTGGGGTTTTTTTGGTTACTATAGCTGGACTTCTGGTAACGGTGACCATAAAATAATTAAATTTAACATCCTTGTGGTGACCATAAAATAATTAAATTTAACATCCTTGTGGTGGGGAAACAGCACAGCAGCCCAACAATGTAGCAATTAATTTCAGAAAGGGGAACTACACAAAAACGAGGAGGGTAGTTAAACAGAAATTAAAACTCCAAAAGTAAAATCCCTGCAAGTTTCATAGACACCATAATAGAGGCTCAATTTAAATGTATACCCCAAACTAAAAAACATAGTGAGAGAGCCAAAAACCTGCCACAGTGGCTAAACAACGAAGTAAAAGAAGCAGAGCGAGGCAAAAAGGCATCCTTTAAAAAGTGGACTTTAAATCCTAGTGAAGAAAATAGAAAGGAGCACAAACTTTGGCAAGTGAAGTGTAAAAACACAAGTAGGAAGGCCAAAAAAGAATTGGAAGAACAGCTCAAAAAGTAATAGCAATTTTTTTAAGTACATCGGAAGCAGGAAGCCGGGTAAACAACCCATGGGGCCACTGGACAATTGAGGTGCTAAAGGAGCACTGAAGGGTGATAAGGCCACTGCGGAGAAACTAAATGAATTCTTTGCATCGATCTTTATGGCTGAGGATGTGAGGGAGATTCCCAAACCTGAGCCATTCTTTCTAGGTGACAAATCTGCCGAACTGTCCCAGATTGAAGTGTCATTAGAGAAGGTTTGGGAACAAATTGATAAACTAAACAGTAATAAGTCACCAGGACCCGATGGGATTCACCCAAGAGATCTGAAGGAAC
The DNA here is from genome assembly GCF_965140235.1 of Caretta caretta. Lineage (NCBI taxonomy): Eukaryota > Metazoa > Chordata > Testudines > Cheloniidae > Caretta > Caretta caretta. The sequence goes on from NC_134206.1 coordinate 1,311,044, forward strand.
TCAAATGTGAAATTGCAGAACTACTGACTGTGGTCTGTAACCGATCATTTAAATCAGCTACTGAAAGATAACTAATAAGATACCTATTTTTAAAAAGGGCTCCAGAGGTGATCCCGGCAATTACAGGGCAGTAAGCCTGACTTCAGTATTGGGCAAACTGGTTGGAACTATAGTAAAGAAGAAAATTGTCAGACACAGAGATGAACATAATTTGTTGGAGAAGACTCAACATGGTTTTTGCAAAGGGAAATCATGCCTCACCAATCTACAAGAATTCTCTGAGGGGGTCAACGAGCATGTGGATGAGGGAGATCCAGTGGATATAGTGTACTTAGATTTTCAGGAAGCTTATGACAAGGTCCCTCACCAATGGCTCTTAAGCAAAGTAAGCAGTCATGGGATAAAAGGGAAGGTCATTTCATGGACTGGTAACTGGTTAAAAGATAGGAAACAAAGGATAGGTATAAATGGTCAGTTTTCAGAATGGAGAGAGGTAAATAGTGGTGTCCCCCAGGGGTCTGTACTGGAGCCAGTCCTATTCAATATATTCATAAATGATCTGGAAAAAGGGGAAACAGTGAGGTGGCAAAATTTGCAGATGATACAAAACTACTCAAGATAGTTAAGTCCCAGGCAGACTGCAAAGAGTTACAAAAGGATCTCTCAAAACTGGGTGACTGGACAACAAAATGGCAGATGAAATTTAATGTTGATAAATGCAAATTAACGAATATTGGAAAACATAATCCCAACTATACATATAAAATGATGAGGAGTCTTGTGAGGAGGTACTTTAAAAACTATCAAATTTATTAGAGCATAAGCTTTCTGGTCTTTCAGGTGCCACAAGTCTCCTCGTTGTTTTTGCTGAAATGGACTAACATGGCTACCCCTCTGAAACATATTAAATGATGGGATCTGAATTAGCTGTTACCACTCAAGAAAGAGATCTTGGAGTCACTGTGGATAGTTCTCTGAAAATATCCACTCAGGGTGCACTGGGAGTCAAAAATCAAACAGAATGTTGGGAATCACCAGGAAAGGGAGAGATAATATGACAGAAAATATCATATTGCCTCTATATAAGTCCAGGGTATGCCCACATCTAGAATACTGTGCACAGATGTGGTTGCCCCATCTCAAAAAGATATTGTATTGGAAAAGATTCAGAAAAGAACAACAAAAATGATTAAATTTAGTGATGATTTTTCATTGGCTATCTCCCAGTACCAAAAGGAAAGGGGAGGGTCGATGGAAACCAGACCCCTGAGACTGACAGGCCCCGGGGCAATGGGAGGTGGGGCTGGAGCTGGGGCTGGAGGTGGGCTGGAGCTAGGAGCTGGAGCTCGGGGCTGGGACCGGGAGGCTGGAGTTGGGGCTGGGGCTGGAGCTGGAGCTAGGAGCTGGGGCTGGAGGTCGAGCTGGGGCTGTCTGGAGCCGGCTGCAGTGAGCAGCTGGGGAGAGCAAGGGGGACCTGGGCAGAGAGCCCAGCATAGAGAGACACCCTCAGACCAAGAGGCCTTGCAGCCCAGACTGGGAGGGGGATCGTAACCCCCACGGGCATACTTCTAACAGCCAGGGCAGGGCTGTGCATTTCAGCTGTCTCTCTCTCACCCAGTAATCACCCATTCTTAGCGCTGTTACTCCCCCGTGTCCCCACCTGGCCCCTTTCTGGTTTGTTACACGGTAACTGTGGCTTGTCTTGATTTGATTTCTAAGCTCCTTTGGGCTGTTTCTTCTTCTGTGTTTGCAAAGGGTCCAGCACAAAGGACCATGAACTGCAGCGGGGCCTCTGGAGGCTACCACAGTTCAGATAATAATAAATTGTAAACACAATAATCCAGACAAATCAGGACCTAGCCCCTCCCCCCCCTTTACCTTTAGCTACAGACGAAGGTCAAACCATGCTTGCCAGCTACTGAGTGTTTGTAACTTGAATACAGGTGGACATGGGGCCCCTGTTGGGCTCGGACAGAAGAATTCGGTCAGTCTTGTTCCAGGGCTTAAACACCCAGATGCTCCGCACCAGAGAAATACCCCTGATTAGCCAGAAGAGCAGGCAAAGAGTGCAGCTGTGGGAATCCAAGCAAACTCCAGCGGGGCAGTTCTGGAAAGTCTGACTCAGCCTGGAACATCAGATTTCAATCCCACCTGGGAGACACTGGGAGGAAATGAACCAAGAGGGAGAGAACAAATCCAATGCAAACACTAATCCAGTCTCTAGCCTGCCTGTAGGGTCCCCCTTGTTCCAGGCTAGGTGTGTGGGGAGGGCGGGGCCTCTGTCCCCAGGACAGGCCCACGGCTGCCCTCTATTCACAGGAACAATCTGTGGTGTTGCGTTTACTAAATCTGCTCCCCCGAAGCGACCCAGTGACTGTGATGCATTGGCAGGTTTCTGAGTGGGAGTGGAAGTGGAGTCCCGGAGTTCACACCTCACAGGAGTGGGGAGCTCACAAACCCCAGCTAGTTCTGAAAACCTCAGACTCACCTTGGGAAGATGGTGAAGGCTCCCTCTTCCAGACTTTCCTCTGCATCCCACCCAACACACAGGCCCTGTCAGAGCTGGAGTCCATTTCCCTCTTGGCATGACAGAAAGACTGATTACGGCAGGGAAGTCCAGACTCCTGGGTTCTGTGTGTCATCCTGGCATTCAGTCTCTGTGTGACATTGGCCAATTCATATTTTACCGTGCCTCAGTTTACCTATCTGTGTAATGGGGATCTGTTCATAGTGACTTTCCTTTGCTAGGTGTTTTGAAGATCCTTCAATGGAGGCGTTCATTTCTCTATTCAGTCATCTTTGTCTAGTTCTGTCTGTCTAGTAAATCCTGGGCATTTACAGGGTATCTGACCCTATGGAGATCTTGACATTATCCCTAGTTTTCTTCCTAATTGACTATAATTTTTAAATATACACAAATGCACAGAGCAGCCAATTCCTCTGTCACTCGGTGCAGAGCCCAAGAGTTCTCATCTCCCTTTGGGTAGGTCCCTTAATTACTGTTTATTCCTAAAGCTGAATAAATAGTACAGAAGCGCAGACAGGCCTGTCTCCAGCCTGTTTACATCCAGATGCTGTTTCTCCAGTAGACACTGAGCAAACTCCACTGGGATTGCACAGAGCTATATTATAAATGCGGCACACCCATGTCAGTTCTTGGCATGGGATGTTGCTGGAGATGCTGGGGTGAGAGAGGTGTGGGACACAACTGCCAGAGGGGGATTCCCAGGGAAGTGGCTTCCATCTCAGGATTCACAGGTACCATCTCTTGCTGAGGAGCTCACCTGCTCAACAAACCCAGTGCAACATGGGCATGATGGGATAGAGAATGGGACTGGGGTCCTTTCTGCTCAGCACAGCCAGTAAACATCCCAGGGCCCTTGCCACAGGGGATGGGTTTGCTCCAGTATTACTGGCTGAAATGTCCTTCTTTTCTGTGCAACCCCTGCCCACTCCAGCTGATGGCCTCCAGCCTCAAGGTGGCTGCATTTGAGTGGCACAGGGGATCCTTCAGGATGAAAGGTGTTAGTAGGTGGACAAGACAAGGCCAAATTCTGAGTCTGTCGCCCGTGATTTGCTTAGGTCCCACTGAGGCAAAACTCCCCTTGGAGTGAGAACTGAGCAAAGACCTCAGGAGCCAGCTGTGTGTTAATGCACAGAGACTGTCACGTCCTCCTCTTGTATTTCAGTGCTCTGACTGCTAACGGGGGGTGGGGGTGGGGGTGGGAGAGAAGGGGGCCGTTACCTGACTTTTATCTGCTGGAAAGTAAGGAGGTGTTAGGGCTGAGGAACAATTCTAAGAATTTTTCAACATGGCCAAGGCATAGAATCATAGCATCATAGGACTGGAAGGAACCTCGAAATGTCAGCCAGGCAGGAGGGGAGTGCGGAGAAGGCACAGAATCACAGCCGTATAGGACCAGAGGAAGTTGAGAGGTCATCTAGTTCAGTCCCCTGCACTCATGAGAGGACATTATCCAGACTGTCCCTGACAGGTGTTTGTCTAACCTGCTCTTAAAAATCTCCAAGATTTCACAACCTCCCTGGGCAATTTATTCCAGTGCTTAACCACCCGGACAGTTTTTCCTAATGTCCAACCTAAACCTCCCTTGCTGCAATTTAAGCCCATTGCTTCTCATCCTGTCCTCAGAGGTTAAGAAAAACAATTCTTCTCCCTCCTGCTTGTAACAACCTTTTATGTACTTGAAAACTGTGATCATGTCCCCATTCAGACCTCTCTTTTCCAGACTACACAAACCCAGTTTTTTCAATCTTCCCTCATAGGTCATGTTTTTAAACCTTTAATAATTTTTGTTGCTCTTCCCTGGACTTTCTCCAATTTGTCCACATCTTTCCTGAAATGTGGTGCCCAGAACTGGACACAAGATTCCAGTTGTGGCCTAAGCAGCACTGCATCCTATGCCTCTGTTAATGAAACACAAAACTGCATTTGCTTTTTTGCAATACAAAAAAATCCACACCCCAGAGAGATGTCGCTGTATCAACCTTAACCTGGTGTAGACAGCATGAGGTTGACAGAATCCATCGACCTAGCTACCACCTCTCGGGGAGGTGGATTACCTATGCTGATGGGAGAACCCCTGCTGTCTGTGTAAGTAGTGTTTACACTGAAGTGCTACGGCAGCTCTGCAGACATGAGGAGTTGGAGAATCCACCACTTCCCTTTGCAGTTTGTGCCAAAGGTTGACCAGCACCACTACGAAACCTTTGCCCCTTATTTCCAACCGGAATTTGTCTGGCTTCAACTTCCAGCTATTGGGTCTTGCTCTGCCTTTCTCCGCTAGATTACAGAGCCTGTTATTACTCACGGTTTTCTCCTTGTGAAAGTCTCCTCTTGATCATCTTTTTGATAACATCAGTACATAAGAATGGCTCTTTAAGTCTCTCTCTGTCAGGCATTTTGTCCAGTCTCCAATCATTTTGTGGCTCTTTTCCACACCCTTTCCAATTTTTCTACATCCTTTTTAAAATGTGGACCCCAGAACTGGATGCAGTCGGTTTCACCAGTGCCATGTGCAGAAGTAAAATCCTCCCCCTGCTCCAACTTACCACTTCCCTGCTTATGCATCCAAGGATCGAATCAGCCCTTTTGGCCACATCATTTCAGTGGGAGCTCACGATGAGTTGAGTGTCCACAATAACCCCTAAATCCTTTCGTGGGTACCTACGTTCCATGATACAGTGCTCTAGTCTGTAGGTTGGGTCTGCATTTGCCTGTTCAGAGGGGATAACTTTGCATTTGATTATATTAAAACATTTTGTTTGCATGGGCCTAGCTCACCAAATGCTCCAGATCAATCTGAATGCCAGCCCTCACCTCCTCATTGTAACCACTCCGCCAGTCTTTTGGTAGTCCACAAATTTTATCTGCAGTGATTTTCTATTTCCTTCCGCATCATTGATGAAAATACTGAATAGCATCAGACCTAGAACTGATCCCTGCCGAACCCCACTAGAAACACTCCCATTCGCTGACAATGGCCCATTGACAACTGCTTTCAGACATCGATCAGTTAGCCAGTTTTTAGTCCATTTTACCTATGCCCTACTCATATTGAATAGTGTTCTTTTATTATCTGAATGTTTTCCCTACTAAATCAAACGCCTTAGAGAAATCAGAGTCTATTACAACTGCACGGTTCTCAGTGTTTATTTAACAAGACCTCTTTCCATAAATCATATTGTTGACTGGCATTAATTATATTCCTAGACCTTTTTTGAACAAATCCCAGACCAGCTTTTCCAGTGTTTCCTAACCTTGTCATATCATTTTTTTAAACTTTCCCTTTTTTTAAAATATTTTATGTTTAACACAGAACTGTCCTGTATTTGCCTTTTTTTTTGTCTTTGTTGCTGCCTGATTGCCTACTTCTACTTCTGAATGAGATGTGTGATTGATCCGTCGATTCATGACTCTGGTGTTTGTAACTACAAGGTTCTACTGTCGAGGCTGTTTAACATCCTCCTTGGCAGCTAATGGACTGGAGACTATTCCATCACCTCATGTGATAGGAGTACCTCAACATGCTTCTTTCCAAATGCTGAAGAAAAATATTTCATCAACACATCTACCTTTTCTACAACATTAACAAGTTTCCTTCCTCCCTCTAGGAACTGGCACAAGCCTTTTCTAGGATTTCTTTTGTTCTTAATATACTTAAATTACCTCCTTTTTGTGATCCTTAGGCCTGCCAAGCATGGATTTACCCTGATGTCTTTTATGTCCCTTATCAATGTTCAAAACTTCCAATTTGTATTACTTGATAGCTATATTCCCTTTCCCCATTTGTGATATACTGCTATTTCCTCCCTAATTGCTGCCTTCACTTTGCCACTGAACTGGGCTTTGAGCCAAAATCATCCACATTCTTGACTGTGGAATTGTGGCTTTTTAGCTATCTAATAATGAATAACTCCCAATTTTAATTCCCATTTTCCTGTCTAAATTTTTCCCCCAATCAGTTTTGCTGATAATTTGCCTCTGCTTAGGGGAATTAGCTCGCTTGAATCACTAAGTGTCTATAGATATTACTGGTTAGCAGCTGTTCTCTGTTTCTCCATTTGAATGTAATCAGTTGCATTCTTTTATTTGTTCTCCTCCATCTTATGCTCCCTTCTTTCTCTCTTCTCTAAACTAAACAATCACAGATGTGTAGGAATTATTGATGCGTGAAGCAACATAAAGTATGGAATTGGCATTAGTAGAGTCAGTTGTTCATAATTCATTTATCTGAATAATGAAAATGTCATTTTTCAGTTTCTGAAGAGCCACCAATCTGCTTCACCCATGAGAACAGCCTCCAGTAGTGCATGTAGTCTCTCATATTAACATTCTCTCTCCACCCAGGCATTTGTACTGAGACCATCACCCTGGACCCTGGGCACATACAGGAAGTCAGGGGAACATACGGTACATGCAGGAGATACCGTTCTGCCTCAGAGTTGAACACCTTCTCCATTACTCCATGTCAGATTCCAACAAAACCGATTTCACCAACCCCTCCACCTTCATCCTGCTGGGTATTCCTGGGCTGGAAGCAGCCCATGCCTGGATCTCCATCCCCTTCTGCACCATTTACGTCATAGCTGTCTTGGGGAACTTCACCATCCTGTTCATTGTGAAGAGGGAGCCGAGCCTCCATGGGCCCATGTTCTATTTCCTCTGCATGCTGGCTGTCACTGACCTGGTTCTGTCCACATCCACCCTGCCTAAAATGCTGAGCATCTTCTGGTTCAATTCCAGGGAGATTGATTTCAGTGCCTGCCTCACCCAGATGTACTTCATTCACTGCTTCTCAGTGGTGGGGTCTGGGATCTTTGTGGCCATGGCTTTTGATCGCTATGTGGCCATCTGCCATCCCCTGAGACATTCCACCATCCTGACAAACACTGTGGTGGCTAAGATTGGCCTGGCCGTGCTGCTGCGTGGTTGCATACTCATACTGCCCTATCCCTTCATGGCCAGACAGTGGCCATATTGCAGAACCAACATTGTCCCCCACACGTACTGTGAGCACATAGCCGTGGTGAAACTGGCCTGCACTGACATCCATGTCAGTAGTTACTATGGCCTCTCTATGGCATTCTTGTTGACAGGTCTGGATGTGTTTTTTATCACCTTGTCCTATACCCAGATCCTCAGGGCCATCTTCAGCCTCTCCAGAAAGGACGCCCGACTCAAGACTTTTGGGACCTGTGGCTCCCACCTCTGTGTCATCTTAGCCTCTTACATCCCAGCTCTCTTCTCCTTCCTCACGCACCGGTTTGGCCACAATGTGCCCCTGTATTTCCACATTCTCATGGCCAATATGTACCTTCTGGTACCCCCCATTCTAAACCCCATCATCTACGGGGTGAGGACCAAACAGATCCGGGACAGGGTTCTAGGGCTCTTTACTCATAAAGTAACCTAAAGTTTTCTCCAGGTGCTCTGGCTCTCTTGGTCTTTATTGCTGCCACCACTAAGCGTCTAACAGATATATAACTGGGAAAGAGCCCATTTGGAAACATCTTTCCCCCCAAAAATCCTCCTCAAACCCTACACCCCCTTCCCTGGGGAAGGCTTGATAAAAATCCTCAGCAATTTGCATAGGTGAACACAGACCCAAACCCTTGGATCTTAAGAACAATAAAAAAGCAATCGGTTCTTTTAAATTAAATTTTAAGAATTTTAATAGAAGAAAAAGTAAAAGAATCACCTCTGTAAAATCAGGATGGTAAATACCTTACAGGGTAATTAGATTCAAAACATAGAGAATCCCTCTAGGCAAAACCTTAAGTTACAAAAAGACACACAGACAGGAATATCCATTCCATTCAGCACAGCTTATTTTCTCAGCCATTTAAAGAACACAGAATCTACCACATCTCTAGCTAGATTACTTACTAAGTTCTAAGACTCCACTCCTGTTCTGTCCCCGGCAAAAGCATCACACAGACAGACCCTTTGTTTCTCCCCCCCACTCCAGCTTTGAAAGTATCTTGTCTCCTCATTGGTCATTTTGGTCAGGTGCCAACGAGGTTCTCCGAGCTTCGTGTTTACCCTTCCCTTTATATTTATGACGGGGATATAGTGCCCCATGCTAATTTAATAATGCCAGCAATGCCCCTCTGCCATGTGCATCGGCCAAACCGGACAGTCTCTACACAAAAGAACAAATGGACACAAATCAGAAGTCAAGAATTATAACATGCAAAAATTAGTCGGGGAACACTTCAACCTCTCTGGACACTCAATTACAGACCTAAAAGTCACAATTATTCAACAAAAAAATCTTCAGAAACAGACTGCAATGAGAAACAGCAGAACTGGAATTAATTTGCAAACTGGACACCATTAAATTAAGCTTAAATAAAGACTGGGAGTGGATGAGTCGTTACACAAACTAAAAACTATTTCCTCATGCTAATTTTCCCATACTGTTACTCAGACCTTCTTGTCAAATGTTTGAAATGGGCCATCCTGATGATTACTACAAAAGTTTTTTTTTCTCCTGCTGATAATAGCCCACCTTAATCGATTAGTCTCATTAGAGTTGGTATGGCAACCCCAATTTTTCATGTTCTCTGTATACATATATATATATATATCAGCCCACTGTATTTTCCACTGCATGCATCTGATGAAGCAGGCTGTAGCCCATGAAAGCTTATGCTCAAATAAATTTGTTCATCTCTACGGTGCCACAATTACTCCTGTTCTTTTTGCTGATACAGACTAACACGGCTACCACTCTGAAACCTTTCTAATTGCTGGTAACTGAACCCCTGAGACCCCACACTGTGCTTTGCCTCTTCCCCCAAGGCGCTACCCCTGCCCCACCTCTTTCCCCAAAGACCCATCCCCCTGTCCTACCTATTTTCTTGAGGCCCAGCCCGCTTCTCCACCTCTTCTCCCACAGCCCCACCCCCATTGCTTGCTCCTTGGCTCCCCTCCCCCTGTCATTCGATGGACCATCTCCATGTTCCTCCCCTGAATCTGTGCTCCGGGGATGGGATGGGAGATGCTGCAGCCTGATAAGCTGCCTTTCTGCTGGTAGGAGGCAGCCTGGTTGAGCAGGGGCTGCCGTGAGTTAACGACCTGATGCCTCCCCATGCCCTGAAGTAACTGGACACTACCAGTCCCCTTTTAGACCAGACTTTCTGGTTGGAAACTGGGTACCTGGCAATTCTAACTGGCACCTGGATACAGAAGCCAAAAACCTGACAGTCTGGGTAAAACCCAGATGCAAAGAAAGCCTATTAACTCCCATTTGATTGTATGAACCATCTGTATCCTTATGTCTTTGGGCTTTGCCTGTACACTTCACTCACTGTTTTCATGCGACGGGGCAGGAGGCTGGGGTGGAGGCATTAGTCTATAAATATGTTGGTCATTAAAGACTGTCAGAATCTATCAAGACCTTGCCAGGAGAGAAGAAAGGAGTAACTGCATTCTAGATTAAAGAAAGTTTTCCACAGCTTCTCTGCAGAGGGGTGGGCATGGAAGTAATGGAACCTCCCCAGAAGAGGGAACAGAGAGAAGAGGTGTTGGCCCAGACCTTCAAAAACACGGAGAGAAGCTGGGGCACAAAGGTGGCAGAGGGGACTCTTTGGTTGCAGGGCTATGTCTGCAGAAGAGAATCAAACTCCAGCAGGAGGAGAAGTCATGAGCTGCAGGAGGTGGCCCCTGGATATCCCGAAGGCTCAGACCAAATCCCAAAGAATGCTCCAGGGCAACGAGGACACAGAGACAGGTGTGCAGGTGTTGTATTGTGCTTACCGGGATCTCGGTATCTGCTGTGCTGTCTGAAGCAGAGGAATTCTTTTAGCAACCCCTTTTGTAAGGCCTGGGTCTGTTTCCTTTAATGATCCTGTGTCCTGAAAGAGAGAAACTGGAAACTGAGTGTGTTCAAGGGGGAGCTCTGGGAAGGGTGTACTGAAGCAATTGGAGAGTCTGGAGGAGCCAGGCCGAAACTAGCCTCCGGGCCTTGGTGGTTGGCATGCAAGTCTTCAGTCTCAGAAGGAGGCACTAGAATGGAAGCAGCACCCTGAGGGCGGGCCTAGAAACCTAGAACCAGAGGCAGGGCCTGAACGCTGCTCCAACTCAAAAGCATATGGATCCAGTGTGTAGGACCCAAACACAGCCACCTGGCGGGTGTCCAGTCACGGGAGCTTCAGCGGGTCTGTGAGAGCAAACTTGGAGCTGCTACATTGGTTCCAGGACTGATCCAGCCAGGCTGCCCTGATAGAAGTGTTTTCTGAACCAAGTAGTGCTGGTTTGGGGTCAGGGAGGGGATTTGTCTCTCCCTTGGAAAGTGCTCCCCAGAACGGAAGAGGCAGGGAGTCCCTGTTCCAGTGGGTTTCATCCCATCTCTCTCTCTCCCTCCCCATGCATTTAGGTCCATCTCTCCCTTTCCTTTGTATCTCACACACATACCTCTCTCTCTGCCACTTCTCATGTGCATCCCGCCTTAGGTGCCAGTTACAAACACTCAAGGGGCTGTTAATCATGAGTGGCTGGCGAAAGCATTCATGTAACTGCAGCTGGGTGTGTGCCTACCAGTGAATATTTGTGTGAGTGAAGAAGCTGGAGGGGTTTGCAGCTTGTTGCATTATCACAGTGTGAGAGGGGTCCCAGAATGGTATGCCAGAGGGCTCAGCAGTACCCCAGTTCCAGGTTGCACCCTGGGGAAGTCTGTCACAGTGACACTGCAAGCAGAGTGAAATGCACAGCTTATTGTTCTGAGTGCGATTTGCACTTCCTACACTGGTGTAGAGATTTTAAGTGAGACATTAAGTGTGGTGGCTGGAGATCAGTCAAAGAGGATACTGCTTTGTTATGTTCTATTTGCTTATTTTGGGAAAGGGAAGTAGGGACAGAAAAGCATAAAAACGAGTGAAAACAGCAAAGCAATTGCAAAATTGTAGCTGTTCTGATTGCAGGAAGCAGAAAAAGAAAAAGACTGTGTGAGAATTTTGGAGCTAAAGCAGGCAGAGGCTACCAGAGAGGAGGCTGAACACAGAAGAGCTATTGAACTAAACGAAAACAATGATTTAGGTGGGGTTGGTCCTGCTTTGAGGAGGGGGTTGGACTAGATGACCTCTGTGAACCCTGGTGGGTGGAGCCAGGCCATTCTCCCCCTCCCACCAGAAGTCAGAGGGCAGAACAGGAAGTATAAAGGGCAAGTCCTCGGGCTCAGTTAGGCTGCAGCTATGAAAGGGTTGCTAGGAGAGGACACATCCCTTACCCCAGAGAGCACAGATCACAACCCTCTAGGAAAGGGGTGGGGAAGGTCTCAATTTAACAAAGAAATTGATATGTACCAGCCTTGTTATCCCAAGGGGAGTCTCCGACATGCTTCAAACCAAACACACTGCTTCAGGTAGAAGAAACAAATACATTTATTAACTATAAAGATAGATTTTAAGTGATTAAAAGTCAAAGCAAAGTCAGATTTGGTCAAATGAAATAAAAGCAAAAAGCATTCTAAGCTGATCTTAACACTTTCAGTGCCCTTATAAACTTAGATGCGTCTCACCACGGGCTGGCTGATGCCCTTCAGCCAGGCTCTTCCCTTTGATCAGCACTTCAGTTGCTTGGTGGTGGTGTCTGTAGATGGAGGTGGAAGAGAGCAAGCAAGGCAACCATCTCTCCCTTTTATCATGTTCTTTCTTTCCTGTTGGCTTTGCCCCCGGCCTTCAGAGTCAGGTGAGCATTACCTCATTGCAATCCCAAACTGACCAAAGGAAGGGGGGTGACTCATTCAAGAGTCTAACAGATCCTTTGTTGCTGCCTAGGCCAATGTCCTTTGTTCCAGTGAGGCTGGGCTGGGTTTGTGTGAACTGTCCCTCTGCCCCAGGAGAGTTTTGCCGGGCTTGTTTTAAGGACACATTTTCAGCCTCATAAATGAATGCATGAAATTACAACCTATAACATCACTATAACAAAAATGCTCAGTGCATCATGAGCCTTCCAAAGACACGTGACATGACAAACTTTGCATTGGATACCACACAATCATATTATTAGGATGAACATAGGGGTGCAGGTTGTTCCTCTGAGGTACAGAGCATGACAGGGTGGGGGTAGATTTTTTGCATGGCCATAACCCTGGGATTGGGAAGCAGCTCCACAGAGAGCTAGCCAACACAGAAAGTTCCCTTACATCCTTACCTCACCAGACTCTGGAATATCAGACCCAAAAATGACCTTAGACTAGGATCCCTACTGAAGGGGACACTGCAGGGAAAGGAAAACCAGTAACTAAATACATGTTAAAGTTCAAGGAAATGTTTAAAGACACAATGGCTATTGAAGAAACCAAACTCTCCAAGCAGAAGGCTTGATATAATAAAAATACTTGGAAACGCCTACTTTTGATAAAAGATTTGGTGTTATTGTTAAATCTCATGATGCAAAGTTTGTTGCTCATGGTAAAGGTTGTAACAAAGAATTTGGTACTGATGGTAAATCCTATGAAAAGGTGTAATGTGCATGATTTTTGAGAAAAGATTTTGGGCATGCTAGGAATAGTAAACAAGAAGCCCTGTGGGGATACTTCTCAGCTAACACTTGTTAACAGGCTCAAATCTTATCACAGCAGGGACATGATAATAAACCTGCTGTGTGGAGGGGGAAACTGAGGCACACCACCTCATGACATTGATGAATATCTGTACTGAATTATCCCCAGCTGGAAAAACACAATGGTTAACAATGCTTCAGAGATACAAAGAAAGGTTTTCTAGCAACCCAGAGAAGGCACACTTGCTGAATTTTCAGATCACAGGGCTGCTCCACAAAGTGTTAAAAGGTGCACAGAACTTTGGAAAAAATGTGTGGGTAACACTACAGTGTTTGCAACACTTGGGAGTTGTATGGTGCAATCCTAAAGAGGGCCTCGGGCACACGGCCTCCGCATCACTCAGTGACTAGCACTCCTGCAGTAAACTAAGGGGCGAGGTGTGACTCTCTGTGCCCCAAAGCAATACTCAGGCACCCCCATATTTACCACGGTGATATGATTTGAGGTGTTTTATATAAAGTATGACATGTAAACTCTCAACGGAAAAGTTATGATTTGCTGAATATGATTACTCTATTTGTATGCATGTATAATTTTTGTACCTAAAGTTATCAATATGGACTATATACCAGTCCATATACCAGTCAAATATGTTTGCTCCTGGGTAACACCCACAAAGTAGTTTACATCCAGTCTAGCCAGCACATTGTGGTTAAACCATTCAAGGTAATGGCCCATGTGACGCATGGCCAGAAAGGGTTAAGCGTCCTACAGGATAAATGACTCAAATTTAATCCCTAAAGACATATGGGGAGATAAAGTTTGTGGTTTTGTGTATTTACATGCATGTGGGTAGTGGTCAACAATTTAACCAGCAGTCCTTGTCTATGCTGTATTCTGTTAATTCAGAGATCAAAAGAACATTCTAGCATTTAAATGAATTGTAAACACAGGATATCTCTGTATTCATCTCTCTTTGAAATGTATAGCAAATCACCTGTGAATGGTGGAAAAACAGGCACTTGCCTTATGTTAATCTGTGTGAATAAATAATGAGGATGCTTAGGAAATGAGTGCCTATTGTTCCCCGAGGGACTCCGACCTGTCAAAGAAGGCTTGAAATTGTATAAAAGATCCATGGGTCCCAATCCTGTTTATCTCAGATCGGCTTAAGTTTCATCAGGGGAAGGTTGAGTCACAAGATGAGATCCCAGTTAAGATGGTACACCCTGAATGTGATATTGGACATTAAACTAGGTTCACCGGGGGAAGGAGACCAAAGCCCTGAGGTAAGTGGGAAAGCGGGATACCGGGAGGAAGCACAGGCAGGAATGTCTGTGAGGGGAGGGCTCCTGCCTCATACTGGGAATGAGGGGCGATCAACAGGTTATCTCAAGTGCTTATATACAAATGCACAAAGCCTTGGAAACAAGCAGGGAGAACTGGAGGTCCTGGTGATGTCAAAGAACTATGACGTGATTGGAATAACAGAGACTTGGTGGGATAACTCACATGACTGGAGTACTGTCATGGATGGTTATAAACTGTTCAGGAAGGACAGGCAGGGCAGAAAAGGTGGGGGAGTAGCACTGTATGTGAGGGAGCTCCGGTACGAAACTGCAGAAAAACCTGAGTGTCTCTGGATTAAGTTTAGAAGTGTGTGCAACAAGAGTGATGTAGTGGTGGGAGTCTGCTATAGACCACCGGACCAGGGGGATGAGGTAGATGAGGCTTTCTTCCGGCAGCTCACGGAAGCTACTGGATCGCATGCCCTGATTCTCATGGGTGACTTTAATTTTCCTGATATCTGCTGGGAGAGCAATACAGCGGTGCATAGACAATCCAGGAAGTTTTTGGAAAGCGTAGGGGACAATTTCCTGGCGCAAGTGCTAGAGGAGCCAACTAGGGGGGGCGCTTTTCTTGACCTGCTGCTCACAAACCGGGTAGAATTAGTGGGGGAAGCAAAAGTGGACGGGAATCTGGGAGGCAGTGACCATGAGTTGGTTGAGTTCAGGATCCTGACACAGGGAAGAAAGGTAAGCAGCACGATACGGACCCTGGACTTCAGGAAAGCAGACTTCGACTCCCTCAGGGAACGGATGGCCAGGATCCCCTGGGGGACTAACTTGAAGGGGAAAGGAGTCCAGGAGAGCTGGCTGTATTTCAAGGAATCCCTGTTGAGGTTACAGGGACAAACCATCCCAATGAGTCGAAAGAATAGTAAATATGGCAGGCGACCAGCTTGGCTTAATGGTGAAATCTTAGCGGATCTTAAACATAAAAAAGAAGCTTACAAGAAGTGGAAGGTTGGACATATGACCAGGGAAGAGTATAAAAATATTGCTCGGGCATGTAGGAATGTTATCAGGAGGGCCAAATCGCACCTGGAGCTGCAGCTAGCCAGAGATGTCAAGAGTAACAAGAAGGGTTTCTTCAGGTATGTTGGCAACAAGAAGAAAGCCAAGGAATGTGTGGACCCCTTACTGAATGAGGGAGGCAAACTAGTGACAGAGGATGTGGAAAAAGCTAATGTACTCAATGCTTTTTTTGCCTCTGTTTTCACTAACAAGGTCAGCTCCCAGACTGCTACGCTGGGCATCACAAAATGGGGAAGAGATGGCCAGCCCTCTGTGGAGATAGAGGTGGTTAGGGACTATTTAGAAAAGCTGGACGTGCACAAGTCCATGGGGCCGGACGAGTTGCATCCGAGAGTGCTGAAGGAACTGGCAGCTGTGATTGCAGAGCCATTGGCCATTATCTCTGAAAACTCGTGGCGAACCGGGGAAGTCCCGGATGACTGGAAAAAGGCTAATGTAGTGCCAATCTTTAAAAAAGGGAAGAAGGAGGATCCTGGGAACTACAAGCCAGTCAGCCTCACTTCAGTCCCTGGAAAAATCATGGAGCAGGTCCTCAAAGAATCAATCCTGAAGCACTTGCATGAGAGGAAAGTGATCAGGAACAGCCAGTATGGATTCACCAAGGGAAGGTCATGCCTGACTAATCTAATCGCCTTCTATGATGAGATTACTGGTTCTGTGGATGAAGGGAAAGCAGTGGATGTATTGTTTCTTGACTTTAGCAAAGCTTTTGACACGGTCTCCCACAGTATTCTTGTCAGCAAGTTAAGGAAGTATGGGCTGGATGAATGCACTATAAAGTGGGTAGAAAGCTGGCTAGATTGTCGAGCTCAACGGGTAGTGATCAATGGCTCCATGTCTAGTTGGCAGCCGGTATCAAGTGGAGTGCCCCAAGGGTCGGTCCTGGGGCCGGTTTTGTTCAATATCTTCATAAATGATCTGGAGGATGGTGTGGATTGCACTCTCAGCAAATTTGCGGATGCTACTAAACTGGGAGGAGTGGTAGATACGCTGGAGGGGAGGGATAGGATACAGAAGGACCTAGACAAATTGGAGGATTGGGCCAAAAGAAATCTGATGAGGTTCAATAAGGATAAGTGCAGGGTCCTGCACTTAGGACGGAAGAACCCAATGCACAGCTACAGACTAGGGACCGAATGGCTAGGCAGCAGTTCTGCGGAAAAGGACCTAGGGGTGACAGTGGACGAGAAGCTGGATATGAGTCAGCAGTGTGCCCTTGTTTCCAAGAAGGCCAATGGCATTTTGGGATGTATAAGTAGGGGCATAGCGAGCAGATCGAGGGACGTGATCGTTCCCCTCTATTCGACATTGGTGAGGCCTCATCTGGAGTACTGTGTCCAGTTTTGGGCCCCACACTTCAAGAAGGATGTGGATAAATTGGAGAGAGTCCAGCAAAGGGCAACGAAAATGATTAGGGGTCTGGAACACATGAGTTATGAGGAGAGGCTGAGGGAGCTGGGATTGTTTAGCCTGCAGAAGAGAAGAATGAGGGGGGATTTGATAGCTGCTTTCAACTACCTGAAAGGGGGTTCCAAAGAGGATGGCTTTAGACTGTTCTCAATGGTATCAGATGACAGAACGAGGAGTAATGGTCTCAAGCTGCAGTGGGGGAGGTTTAGATTGGATATTAGGAAAAACTTTTTCACTAAGAGGGTGGTGAAACACTGGAATGCGTTACCTAGGGAGGTGGTAGAATCTCCTTCCTTAGAGGTTTTTAAGGTCAGGCTTGACAAAGCCCTGGCTGGGATGATTTAACTGGGAATTGGTCCTGCTTCGAGCAGGGGGTTGGACTAGATGACCTTCTGGGGTCCCTTCCAACCCTTATATTCTATGATTCTATGATTCTATGACTATAACCTGTGGACTAAATTCCAAAAGAACTCTTGGCAACTGCAAAAGCTCACCATCTCTGCTATGTATCTGAACCTCAAGAATTGAACTCATGTCTGTATGTATGTTGATCTTTTAACCATACTCTCTCTTGTATTTTTAAATACATTTTAGTTTAGTTAATAAGAGTTGGCTGGAGCGTGTATTTAGGTAAGATCTGAAACATTCATTAACCAGGGCGGCAATGTGTCTGGTCCTTTGGGGTTGGTAGAACCTTTTCTTTTATATTATGAAATAAGGTTTTAATTAATCCTCATCATATCTGACTTGGGTATCGAGGTGAAGGCCCGAGGCTGGCTTACTTTAAGGGAACTGTGTTGTTGGTTTCTGAGTAACCAGTGAGGTATAACAGAAGCTGTTTTGTGCTGGCTTGATAAATCTAAGTATTGGAATATCCACCAGCTTGTTGGGGATTGCCTGCCCCATTCTTTGCAGTTCACCCTAATTAAGTGACCTCAGCTGGTTCCCCTGGACCCCGGTCACAGTCCATTAAAAAACATGATAGGCTTTAGAAGAAGATTATCCCCAACTGATGGACTTTCCTCTGAATGTTCTAGCCAAGATATGGGTAATGGCCCCTGCTATGACTCATTGAAGCTTACAAGGGCATGAGACCAGCTCATGTGACACTGGACTCCATCTTGTGCCTGTTCTTTCCCACTAACTGTGCTGGGGGCTTCGTTTGGGACAATGACATTCCTTCCACATGGCAGAAGCTATAACAGGAGTAAGAGACATCATCACTTGGTCTCACTCCCCGCACAACTCAACATCTGGAAAGACCTAATTAAAACGGACTGAACTGGGGATGTGGTCCCAGGCTGATGGGATTTCTAGCCTGTGTATGGAAGACTTTTGGACTGTTTGCACCATCAGGGTGAGACATGGCTTGATTCAAGTCCTGTTTAGTGTATACAACTGAGATTGCAGTTCTGTTTATTTCTTAAGTTACCAAGTTTGATCTGTTTGCTATTACTTATAACCACTTAAAATCTATCTTTCTCTAGTTAAAAAATCTGTTTTATTTTTTTTAACCTAATACAGTACATAGATATATAGATACATAGATACTAAGGTCAGAAGGGACCATTATGATCATCTAGTCCGACCTCCTGCACAATGCAGGCCATAGAATTTCACCCACCCACTCCTGTGAAAAACCTCTCACCTATGTCTGAGCTATTGAAGTCCTCAAATCATGATTCAAAGACTTCAAGGAGCAGAGAATCCTCCAGCAAGTGACCCGTGCCCCATGCTACAGAGGAAGGTGAAAAACTTCCAGGGCCTCTTCCAATCTGCCCTGGAAGAAAATCCCTTCCCTACCCCAAATATGGCGATCAGCTAAACCCTGAACATATGGGCAAGATTCATCAGCCAGATACTACAGAAAATTCTTTCCTGGGTAACTCAGATCCCCATCACAGGCTATTGGGGCTATTTACCATGAATATTAAATTACCAAAACCATGTTATCCCATCATACCATCTCCTCCATAAACTTATCAAGTTTAATCTTAAAGCCAGATAGATCTTTTGCCCCCACTGCTTCCCTTGGAAGGCTATTCCAACATTTCACTCCTCTGATGGTTAGAAATCTTCGTCTAATTTCAAGTCTAAACTTCCTGGTGGCCAGTTTATATCCATTTGTTCTTGTGTCCACATTGGTACTGAGCTTAAATAATTCCTCTTCCTCTCCGGTATTTATCCCTCTGATATATTTATAGAGAGCAATCGTATCTCCCCTTAGCCTTCTTTTGGTTAGGCTAAACAAGCCAAGCTCCTTGAGTCTCCTTTCATAAGACAGGTTTTCCATTCCTCGGATCATCCAAGTAGCCCTTCTCTGTACCTGTTCCAGTTTGAATTCATCCTTCTTACACATGGGAGACCAGAACTGCACACAGTATTGCAGACGTGATCTCACCACTGCCTTGTATAACGGTACTAACACCTCCTTATCCCTAGTGGAAATATCTCTCCTGATGCATCCCAAAACCGCATTAGCTTTTTTCACAGCCTTATCACATTGGCAGCTTATCGTCTTCCTATGATCAACCAATACTCCAAGGTCCTTCTCCTCCTCTGTTACTTCTAATTGATGCGTCCCCAGTTTATAACTAAAATTCTTGTTATTAATCCCTAAAGGCATGACCTTACACGTCTCACTATTAAATTTCATCCTATTACTATTACTCCAGTTTACAAGGTCATCCAGATCCTCCTGTATGATATCCCTGTCCTTCTCTAAATTGGCAACACCTCCCAGCTTTGTATCAGCCGCAAACTTTATTAGCACACTCCCACTTTTTCTGCCAACGTCAGTAATAAAAAGATTAAATAAGATTGGTCCCAAAACCGATCCTTGAGAAACTCCACTAGTAACCTCCCCCCAGCCTGACAGTTCACCTTTCAGTATGACCCGTTGTAGTCTCCCCTTTAACCAATTCCTTATCCACCTTTCAATTTTCATATTGATCCCCATCTTATCCAATTTAACTAATAATTCCCCATGTGGCACCGTATCAAACGCCTTACTGAAATCTAGGTAAATTAGATCCACTGCGTTTCCTTTGTCTAAAAAATCTGTTAGTTTCTCAAAAAAGGAGATTAGGTTGGTTTGGCACGATCTACCTTTTGTAAAACCATGTTGTATTTTGTCCCATTTACCATTGACTTCAATGTCCTTAACTACTTTCTCCTTCAAAATTTTTTCGAAGACCTTGCATACTACAGATGTCAAACTAACAGGCCTATAGTTACCTGGATCACTTTTTTTCCCTTTCTTAAAAATAGGAACTATGTTAGCTATTCTCCAATCATATGGTACAACCCCTGAGTTTACAGATTTATTACAAATTCTTGCTAATGGGCTTGCAATTTCATGTGCCAATTCCTTTAATATTCTTGGATGAAGATTATCTGGGCCCCCTGATTTAGTCCCATTAAGCTGTTTGAGTTTCACTTCTACCTCAGATATGGTGATGTCTACCTCCATATCCTCATTCCCATTTGTCATGCTACCATTATCCCTAAGATCCTCTTTAGCCTTATTAAAGACTGAGGCAAAGTATTTGTTTAGATATTGGGCCATGCCTAGATTATCCTTGACCTCCACTCCATCCTCAGTGTTTAGCGGTCCCACTTCTTCTTTCTTTGTTTTCTTCTTATTTATATGACTATAGAACCTTTTACTATTGGCTTTAATTCCCTTTGCAAGGTCCAACTCTACTTGACTTTTAGCCTGTCTCACTTTATCCCTACATGTTCTGACCTTAATAAGGTAGCTTTCCTTGCTGATCCCTCCCATCTTCCACTCCCTGTATGCTTTCTGCTTTTTTTCTGCCTCTCGGAGATGCTTGCTCATCCAGCTTGGTCTACAACTCCTGCCTATGAATTTTTTCCCCTTTCTTGGGATGCAGGCTTCCAATAGCTTCTGCAGCTTTGATTTAAAGTAATCCCAGGCCTCCTCTGCCTTTAGATCCATAAATTCTTCAGTCCAATCTACTTCCCTAACTAATTTCCTTAATTTCTGAAAGTCTGCCCTTTTGAAATCAAAAACCCCAGTTGCAGATTTATTTTTGTTTAACCTTCCGTTCAGTTTGAACTGAATTAGCTCATGATCACTTGAACCAAGATTATCCCCTACAACCATTTCTTCTACGATGTCCTCACTACTCACCAAAACCAAATCTAAAATGGCATCCCCTCTAGTTGGTTCAGCAACTACTTGATGAAGGAATCCATCAGCTATCGCATCTAGGAAAATCTGAGCCCTATTATTATTACTAGCACTTGTCCTCCAGTCTAAATCTGGGAAGTTGAAGTCTCCCATGATCACGCAGTTTCCATTAGTATTTACTTCATTAAAAACATTAAAGAAGGCTCTGTCCATATCCAAATTAGATCCTGGCGGTCTATAGCACACCCCAAGCACTATCCCAGGGGAGGATCTAGTAGTTTTCTTCTCCAATGTGATTTTTGCCCAGACGGACTCTGTCTTATCCATTCCATCGCTTCTTATTTCTTTACATTCTACCTCCTCATTGATAGACAATGCTACTCCACCACCTTTACCTTTATTTCGGTCTTTCCTAAACAGCACATACCCTTCAATAGCTGTACTCCAGTCATGACGACTATTCCACCCTGTTTCTGTTATCCCTAGAATATCTGGTTTCACTTCCTGCACCAGTACC
The DNA here is from genome assembly GCF_965140235.1 of Caretta caretta. NCBI lineage: Eukaryota > Metazoa > Chordata > Testudines > Cheloniidae > Caretta > Caretta caretta. The sequence goes on from NC_134206.1 coordinate 1,332,533, forward strand.
TCTAGTTCCTCCATTTTTGTTACCTAGGCTCCTTGCACTGCTGTACAAACATCTTAATTTTTGCTGTTTGGCCTCACTCACATTCTGTTCCCTATTAGGCACGGTCATTCTACAGCCAATATGACCTATTAGACTGGTATCTACACTGCCCTTCCTCCTTATATACATTCTTCTACCCACAGCTGTATCCTTTCTTACTTTGTTTTCTTCTCCCTCAATGCTAAAATCCGGCGTGGGGATTACCTGGGCATCTCCCAACCATCTCCCTCAAATTCCTAGTTTAAAGCTCTCTGAATCAGTTGTGCCAGCCTCCATCCTAGAAGTCTATTTCCTTCCCTACTCAGATGAAGTCCATCCCGAGAGAACAGTCCTCTATCCATGAATGCCTCCGAGTGGCCATACATCCCAAAGCCCTCCTTATAGCACCACTGCCTAAGCCATCTGTTGATAGTCATAATCTTATCACGCCTTTGTTGCCCTTCTCTAGGAACAGGCAGAATCCCACTGAAGATTACCTGAGCCTCAATTTCCTTAAGCATCTTCCCCAGCCTAGCATAGTCTCCCTTCATACTTTCTAGCGAGAATCTAGCTGTATCATTTGTTCCCACATGAAGGATAACTAGGGGATTCTTTCCTGCTCCCTTTAGGATCCTTTTCAACCTCAGGTCAACATCCCATATCTTAGCACCTGGAAGACAACACACCCTTCTATTCTCTGGATCAGCTCTGGTTACAGGCCTGTCTATTCTTCTCAGTAAGGAGTCCCCGATCACATAGACCTGCCTTTTCCTGGTGACGATGCTATTCTCCAGTCTATCCCCTGTTCCCTCTGGCTGCAAGTTCCTTCCATTCCTATTCTCCCTTGTAATCCTCTTCAACCCATCCTGTATCCTCTTGGGGCTCATATTTGGTGTAGTCTCCATTAACTCTTCCCCTTTTCCTATAGGACTAGCCGCTGTTCTCTTCTTCCTTGCGCCTCCACCTTCAGTTATTACCTGCTGAGCCCCTTCTTCATTTTCCAACTCTGTAAACCTGTTCTTGATCTCTATTTCTCCTTCACTAGCCCGTCTTTTCCTCTGCCTGGTTCTTTTAGTCACATGCTTTCACTGACCACTTTCCTCACCCAGTCTCCCCTCAGAATTCCCCAGTCCTGCTTCCATCTGCAAGTCTGAGCTTTTCCCTTGAGATACCTCATGTCTTTGCTCCATAATCTGCTCAAACCCCTTCCTAAACTCAACCAGACTTTCCACCTGCATCTCCAAACCTCGGATCTTTTCCTCCATCAGCTCTATTAGACAGCATTTCATGCAGACAAAACTCTTACCAGGTCTCCCCTCCTGGGTCATGGACATACCGCAGCTTCCACATCCAGTCATCCTCATTGTGTCTTCCACAACATGGGTCACTCCCACTGCTGCCTCTGTCATCGCCTTCCCGCCTAAATCCTGTTAGTCTGGGAAACACAAACCCCACCAAAACCCCACCCCCCACAGCAAAAACAAACCCCAAACAAGCACCAAAAGACAAACTCCCCCTCAAACTCCCCTGTTTACAGCTCTGTTTGCTAGCTCCTGGGCCGCTGCAGCTGTCTGTGCCACTCTTCCAGTGTGTTGTTTGAAATGTAAAGGGAAATATGCTCAGGAAGTGGGGCTGGTTGGTTGTCATCTCCACATTGAGGGCAGGGTGGACTGGGTAAGAAACTTACACTGCTCAGACTTTTGACCAGGGCAAGACGGTACAGCTCTGAGGTCCAAGGCTGGGGAGCTGGGGGGAACTGGCTGGAGCCTCTCTATTGTTGGTTCACGAGTGGCTAGTGAAAGCATTCATCTAACAGTAGCTTCGTGTGTCGCTGTCTGTGTATGGCTGCATAAGTGCAAGACCTGGAGAAAATTGCAGCTAGTCACAGCCTCAGAGAGTGATGGGGGCCCAGATTGGCATGCCAGAGGGCTTATCAGTATCCCAGTTCCAAGTTGCACCCTGAGGACACACCCACCCAATGAACAGGCCCTGCTAGAGCATGAGTCAATTTCCCTGTTCTCATGCACTCAGTTACTGACAAAGAGCCCATGGTTACAGCAGGGAAGACAGGACTGATGGATTCTGTCTTCATTCTCTGTGTGACCGTGGTGAAGTCATGACTCCGTGTGCCTCAATTTACCTATCTGTATAATGGGGATATGCTCATAGTGATTTTCCTTTTCTAGATGTTTTGGACATTCTTCAATGAAAGTTTCTGCATGATATGATGATAGTTACTAATGAGAATTACTGATCACTTATCCTTTAGCGAGAGCCCCGTGCGCCTGCAAAAAGTGATCGTATCTCCCCTGGGTCATCTTTCTCCATATCTGTCTGTCTACTATCTACCCAGCCATCCTGGGCATTTACAGGTTATCAGACCCTATGGAGATCTCGGCATTATCCCAAATTTTCTTACTAATCAACTATAATTTTTAAAGACACACAAATACACAGAACAGCCAATTCCTCTCTGACTCAGGATAGTGCCCAAGAGTTCTCATCTCCCTTTGGGAAGGTCCCTTAATTATTGTTTACTCCTAAAACTGGATAAAGAGCACAGAAATGCAGACATGTAAAGAGACATTGGCTAGAGTGCCTCCAGTCTCTAGCCTGTTTCATTCCAGATACTGCTTCTCCTCTAGAGGCTGAACAAACCCCACAGGTCTTGCACAGAGCTCTATTATAAACAGTGCACAGCCCTCTCTCGGCTCTCAGCGTGGGATGTTGCTGCAGATGCTGGGGTGAGAGCGGTGTGGGGCACAGCTACCTGAGGGGGATTCCCAGGGAAGACGCTTCCGTCTCAGGATTCACAGGTACCATCTCCTGCTGAGAAGCTCACCTGCTCGACAAACCCAGGGCATTGTGGTGTGATGGGACATAGAGTATGTCTGGGGTCCTTTCTGCTCTGCAGAGACATAAAACATCCCAGGGCCCTTGCCACAGGGGATGAGTTTGCTCCAGTATCACTGGCCAAAATGTCCCTCTTTGCTGTGCACCCCTGCCTGCCCCAGCTGATGGCCTCCAGCCCCAAGGCGGCTGCATTTCAGTGGCACAGGGGATCCTTCAGGATGAAAGGTTTCAGGAGATAGACAATAGAAGGCCAAATTCTATGTCCATGGCCCATAATTTTCTCAGGCCCCACTGTGGCAAAAACTCTCTTGGAGTAAGAACTGAGTAAAGACCTTAGGAGGCAGCTATGTGTTAATGCACAGAGACTCTCACCTCCTCCTCTTGCATTTCAGGGCTCTGACTGTTAAAGGTGGGAGAGGGGGCCGGGGAGGCTGTTACCTGACTTTTATCTGCTGGAAAGCATGGAAGTGCTAGGGCTCCTCATTGGAACCATTCTAAGAATTTTTCAAAACGGGAAGACATCTTTTCTCCTAGCTTCATTTGAGAAGTTGGCTGAACTGTTATGCCTGAAACTTTCACAAAATTATTCAGCTGGAAGGAAACACCCAGCTTAGGAAATTTCAGTCAAAAGATTTAAAGTTTGGCAAACTTATAAGCAACTGAAAATGAGATCTCCTAATTGAAGGTGGCAGACAGCCTTAACTAACCATGGTGCCACCAGACCACCAGAATGGCCAATCCATTTGTGAATCCCATTCAGCTAAGCTCTTTGCTTTAATAATGTCTGTGGCAAGGAGTTTCACAGGCCAAATATGGATTACATAAACAATTTTATTTTCTCAATGTTATATGTTAAGATTGTCAATGTAATTGAATGGTCCCTTGTTCGTGTGTTGTGGGACAGACTAAATATAAATGCCTGACCTATTTTCTTTATCAATAGATTCATAGGGTTGAAGGTCAGATGGGACCGTTAGACCATCCAGTCTGACCTTTTGTATAACACAGGCCATTAAATTTCACCCAGTTACCCCTGTATTGAGCCCAATGACTTGTGTTTGACCAAGGCCTGTTCTACACTAGGATTTTACATCATAAAATCATAGACCCTCAGGGTGAGAAGGCACCACAATGGTCATCTGCTCTATCTCCCTGATAAGATGCAGGATTTGTTGCATCAAACCCATCCCATACAGACGACTATCCAGCTTCCGCTGGAAAACTTCCAGTGAAGGAGCTTCTACAACCTCCCAAGGCATCTGTTCCATTGTCCTCCTGTTTTTCACGAGATTTCATCTAAATCTGCTCTGCTGCAGTTTGAACCCATTGACTCTTGTCCTGCCCACTGTGGCAAGACAGAACAACTTTCCTCCATGTTTTTATGGCAGCCTTTCAGGTATTTGAAGACTGCTGTCCTGTCCCCCCATTAATCTCCTCTTTCCAAACTAACCTGACCTGGTTCCTGCACCTGGCTCATACGGCTTGCTTTCCATCCTTTTGAACATCTTTGTCACTTACCTCTGTATCCTTTCCAGTTTCTCTACATCCTGTCTATATAGCTGTGACCAAAATTGGACACAGTGCTCCAGCTGAGACCTAACCAGCACTGAGTACAGGAATACTATCACCTACCGTGACTTGAATGCTCTGCCTCTGATAATGCAACCTAATATTGCATTTGCCTTTTTTGAAAAAGCAAAAAAAAAATCCACACACCAGAGAGATGTTTCTGTATCAACCTAACCCTGGTGTAGACAGCATGAGGTCGATGGAATTATTCTTCCATCGACTTAGCTATCACATCTTGAGCAGGTAGATTATCTAAACTGACAGGAGAACGCCTGCCATCTGTGTCTACTCTGAAGCGCTACTGCAGTGCCCCTGTAGCCTTTTAAGTGTAGACGAGCCCTCAAGCAGATCTTCCAGAAATGCATCCAGTCTGGATCTGCAGACATGAGGAGTTGGAAAATCCACCACTTCCCTTCGCAGTTTGTCCCAACAGTTGATCAACACCAGTGCTAAACATTTGGCCCTTATTTCCAATTGGAATTTGTTTGGCTTCAGATTGCAGCCGTTGGGCCTTGCTCTGCCTTTCTCTGCTAGATTACAGAGCCCGTTATTGCTATGTAATATAAATAAATGAAGCTCTTTAATTCTATCACTGTCAGGCATTTTCTCCCACCTCAAATCATTTTGGTGACTTTTTTTTGCACCCTCTCCAATTTTTCAACAGCCTTTTTGAAATGTGGACCCCAGAACTGGCCACCAATGCCCTGTGCAGAGGTAAAATCCTCCCCCTGCTCCAACTCATCACTCCCCTCTTTATGCATCCAAGGATCACATCAGCCCTTTTGACCACAGCATCACAGTGGAAGCTCACGATTAGTTGCTAAATAACCCCTAAATCCTTTTGTGGGTACCTACGTTCCATAATACAGTGCTCTAGTCTGTGGGTTGGGTCTGTATTCCCTGTTCCGAGGGGATAACTTTGCATGTGACTATATTAAAACCCTTTGTTTGTATGGGCCCAGCTCACCAAATGCTCCAGATCAATTGATGTGCCTGCCCTGGCCCCCTCATTGTAACCACTCTGCCAATCTTTGGGTCATCCTCAAGTTTTATCTGAACTGATTTCCTATTTGCTCCCAGGTCATCTGAGAAAATATTCAATAGCGAAGGGCCTAGAACTGATCCCTGCAGAACCACACTAGAAAGAGACCTGTTTGCTGATAATGTCCCATTGACCACGACTTTCTGAGATCTTTCAGTTAGCCAGTTTTTAGTCCATTTAATGTGTGCGGTACTGTCCTGTATTTTCCTTTTTGGGGGGGGGGGGGGGCTCTACTGCTGACAGATTGTGTCCTTCTGGTTCCGAATGAGATGTGTGGCGGATCAGCCAGTTTGTAACTCTGGTGTTCGTAACTCTATGGTTCTACTGCAGATGCTCTTTAACATCCTCTTTCACTGCTGGAAAGTATTTCATCACCTCATGTAATATGAGTACGTGATAACGGCTTCTTTCCAGCTGCAGAACAAAACACATCTACCTTTTCTGCAACATTAACAAGTTTCCTTTCTCCTTCTAGGAATTGGCCTAAACCTTTTCTATGATTTATTTTGTTCTTAATGTACTTAATAACCCCCTTTTTGTTATCCTTAGCCCTGCCAAGCATGTTGTTTTCTCTGATGTTTTTAACATCCCTTATAAATTTTCATAACTTGCAATTTGTATTTCTTTGTATCTATATTCCCTTTCCCCGTTTGTGATATATTGCTTTCCCCCCCAATTGCTGCCTTCACTTTGACAGTGAACTGGGGTTTTAGCTAAAGTTGTCCACATTCTTGACTGTGGAATTGTGGCTTTTTAGATTGTAATGATGCTGCCTCTGCAGAGCGGGACACTACTTCGAGTATCAATTCAGGACAAACTGCTTAGAGCGGGGCAGTCACAGGCCAAAGATGGGTGTCCTTTATTATTAAGCCACATCAAACCAGCCAGACTGAGAGGACTTTGGTCTCACCCCACTGGCTAACCACAAGTCACACAAGCAATTCCCTTAGACACTCCAATTTCCCAGTATCCCCACCAGTGCCACTCGTTATGGGGACGAATGGTTATGAAAACCAATACCCCAGTAAAAGGAAAAAGGTTCTCTCGATCCCAAAGGACCAAGCCCCAGACCCAGGTCAATATACAGCTCAGACTTACCCACAAATCACACTGTTGACAATCCTTTAGAATCTAAAATCTAAAGGTTTATTCATAAAAACAAAGAAATATAGATGAGAGCTAGAACTGGTGAAATGGAATCAATGACACACAGCAATGGCAAAGTTCTTGGTTCAGGCTTGTAGCAGTGATGGAATAAACTGCAGGTTCAAATCCAGTCTCTGGAGAACATCCCCAGCTGGGATGGGTCCTTCAGTCCTTTGTTCAGAGCTTCAATTGGTAGCAAAGTCCCTCCAGAGGTCAGAAGCAAGATTGAAGGCAAAATGGAGATGCTGCTGCTGCCTTTTATAGTCCTTTTGCCATGTGACTTGTGCTTTTTTTGTTCCAACCACAAGCCACCGAGCACATGGCAGAGTTCTGTCCATAGGCATGTGACCTCCTTTGTACAGGATTTGCTGCAAATATATAACAGTGGTTGCAACAATGATCTGTACAGTCACAGTTTATGTCAATAACGTCACGAAGCTCTCTAATGAATTCTTCTTGAATAACTCCCAATTTTCATTCCCATTGTTCTGTCTAAATTTTTCCTCCCGATCAGTTTTGGTGATAATTTGCCTCAGCTTTGGAGAATTAGCCCTTTGAAGCACCAAGTATCTACAGATATTATTAGTTGGGAACTGTTCTCTCTATTTCCATTTCAATGAAATCCATTCCATTCTTTTATTTTATTTTCCTTTGTCATATCCCCCTTCTTTGTCTCTTCTCTAAACTAAACAGTCCCAGACTTTTCAGTCTGCCTGCGTATGGCAGCCTCCCCCATTCTCACAGCCTGTCTTGGAAACTCCCTTGTTGTCAGACGTCACCGCTGTGGTGCTCTTCTCTGTCCAATGTTGATAACAGTCGGCTGTGTGCCTGTGTTCCCTCTGTGTGCTGCCCCAGCTCTGCGCAGGTAGCTGGCACAGCAGACCCTGAAAGAACCCCCAATGACCACAGACACCTTAAGGTAGGAGGGCACCTGGCCAGGTTTATTGCCAAACAAAACACAGTCTCAAGCTCCCCGGATCATATGTCTACAGTTCTGCTAGTACCTATGTGCTCCCTGACAATGGACACAGCTCAGTCAGTGGCGGGATTTACCACTGCCCCCTAGGCCAGACAAAGACAACTCCTCAGGGGTGCATTCTGATACACAAGAACAAACAAGTTACACATCACTCCTGACGCATTCAGGTACAACCCCTCTACATATGAGGGTGCCCGCCTCTCACCTGGTACATGTTGGTTTGAACAAAACAACTCTATCCATCACAGTACCCTTTTGCCCCATCTTTAGGATGGGTCCGCCTGTTCCTTGTTATCTCTGTGGAATGTGTTCGTACCGGGATGTTCTGGTGCCATCCTGGCATATGTTTATATCTCTGGTGTCCAGGATCTTTTAGGTATGTATATTTTGCAACATCAGCCCTTTCCTTGCCAGCTTCTGTGAGCAGGGCCTGCCTCTGGCTCACAGTTTAACTTTGCTTTATGTTAGCAAAGTCTTGACCATCACTTTAGCTCAGGCCTTCAGTCTCATTCCGGGCCTCCGATAGAAGGGTTTATGTTTTAGGGCCTCATCTCACTACATTCCCACACTTTTTGTCTTTTTATGGGGAGGATGTTTACCCATCATCCCGGAAAAGCATAATGCCTGGACGAAAGATAACCCCAGTGGGCAAAATGCTGTGATGTGGTTATCTTATTTTACCATCCCTACACTCATGCCCCACCTGTCTTTAGTCTGCACATTCCCTTGTACGACTGAGAGGCAGATTTTATTATCCAATTATTTTTAATCCCTTATGGTGTGTCTGGGAATGTTAGGTCTGGGACCTCGACTGAGGTGTGGAGTCTGTGCTTGTGTATTGTTAACTTTGCTGAATGGAATGAGATGGTCTTTGCCAATATTTGTTAGTCCACACTAGGGACTTTGTTAAGAAAAAACAGATATCTAAATTATATAGATAACATGAATATATAGACATACATAAATTAATATATGTTGTGATTACTATGTGGCTGATAAATTATCATACGTGACTTATGAGGGGGCTTATATGCTGTATATGTTACAAATATTTGCTTTAACACCTTATGGTTTAGGGCCTCATCTTACTAAGTCCCTTTCTATTTGCTTTATTCGTTACAGAAATTGGGTGACATCCAAGCATTGCCTTTGTTTTGGCCACTACTGCGAATGAGCCAGTGATTCCGTGAAGCTGATATCAATGACGTCTAGTTTTTTTTCCCCTAAGCTATGTTCTAATTGGGATGTTTTCCCTGGCACATGTCTTGGCAAAGGTTTGGTTTTTTTCCACACTCAGATTCTGAGCAACCGGGGGAATGGTGAATAGTCCCAGACATGTAGGAATTATTGATGCATAGAGCACTATGAGATATGGAATTGGCATTAATAGGGCCAGTGGTTCATAATTCATTTATCTGAATAATGAAAGTGTCATTTTTCAGTTTGTGAAGAGCAACCAATCTGCTTCCCCTATGAGAACAGCCCCCAGTAGTGCACACAGTGTCTCATACTAACATTGTCTCTCCATCCAGGCATTTGGACTCCTTCTCCCCTACAACATGTCAGACTCCAACACAACCGACTTCACCAACCCCTCCACCTTTATTCTACTCGGTGTTCCTGCCCTGGAGGTGGCCCATGTCTGGATCTCCATCCCCTTCTGTACCATGTATGCTCTAGCCGTCTTGGGGAACTTCACCATCCTGTTCATTGTGAAGATGGAGCCGAGCCTCCATGGGCCCATGTACTATTTCCTCTGCATGTTGGCTGTCACTGACCTTGTCCTGTCCACATCCATCCTGCCCAAAACACTGAGCATCTTCTGGTTCAATTCCAGGGAAATCGATTTCAGTGCCTGCCTCACCCAGATGTACTTCATTCACAGCTTCTTACTCATGGACTCTGGGATCCTCGTGGCCATGGCTTTGGATCGTTATGTGGCCATCTGTCATCCCCTAAGACATTCCACCACCTTGACAAACTCTGTGGTGGCCAACATCGGCCTGGCCGTGGTGCTGCGCAGTGGCATGCTTGTTCTGCCCTATGTCCTCCTGGCGAGGCGGTGGCCATATTGCAGAACTAACATCATTCCTCACACGCACTGCGAGCACATGGCTGTAGTGAAGCTGGCCTGTGACGACACCCGTGTCAGTAGTTACTATGGCCTCTTTGTGATATTCTGTGTGATCAGTCTGGATGTATTTTTAATTGCCATGTCCTATAGCCAGATCCTCAGGGCCATCTTCAGCCTCCCCACAAGGGATACCCGGCTCAAGACTTTTGGGACCTGTGGCTCCCACCTCTGTGCCATCTTAGTCTTTTACATCCCTGGTCTCTTCTCCTCTCTCACGTACCGGTTTGGCCAGAGTGTACCCCTGCATTTCCACGTTCTCATGGCCAATGTCTACCTCCTGGTGCCCCCCATGTTAAACCCCATCATCTACGGGGTGAAGACCAAGCAGATCTGGGACAGGCTACTCCAACTGTTTACTCATAAAGGGACAAAAAAATTCTCCTGGTTCTATGGCTCTCAGACCAAGCTCCGTGCAGAGCTGGCCGGTGACACGGTGCTCGGCTCTCTTTCCTGCATTACTTAATGGGCAGTCAGAGAGACATTAAACCCTTTCCTGACCTCACTGTGCTGTGTCAGCGTGACAAACTGGGGAATCGGTTTGTGTAGAACTCAGTAACGGATAGGGGTGCCAACTTTCTAATTACTGGTAACTGGACCTCTGAGGTCCTGCCTCCTGCCTCGCCTCTTCCCCCAAAGCCCCAAACCCCGCTCCTCAGCTGACCTCAAGATCCCACCCACTTCTGCACTTTTTGCCCCAAGGCCCTGCCTGTCACTCTCTCCTCCCCTCCCCTCCCGCAACCCTGCACTGGATCATCTCCATATCCCTCCCCTCCCAGCTGGGCTCCCTCTGCTCCAGGGCTGGGATGGGAGCTGCTGCAGCCTGACAAGGAGTGAGGACACAGCACTGGAGGCCAACAGGCCAATCAGGAGCAGAAAGGGAAGCCAGGAAGCCATATAAAAGAAACTGAAGATTGGGAGCAGGATTGTGTGGCAGATGGGTGAGATTGTGGGCCCTAAAAGTCCGCTACAAAGTTCCTGAGGGAAGAGACCATTGTGTGGTTTATTTCTTTAGCTTTCAGCTCCCCTTTGTTCCTCCTGGCTGGGGGCCTGTAGCACGCAGGGTCCCTGCAATGGGGATGGGCTGGGATCCCTCTGCTGTGAGCCAGGCCTCCGGGGCAGGGTAAGGGATCAGCTTTGAAGCTAGGTGGGCACCAGCTGAGAGAAATGTAAGGATAGTCCTCTGTGTTTGTTGGGAAGGCGGGATGCTGGGCAGAGGCCTCGGTGTGATTGGTAGCTCACAGGGAGGGAGATAAACGGCACACCTTCCATTAGCTGGGTATTTACACACGTACATGGCACATTATCTGGAACTACAGGGCACCCATTGTCCAGAGTCTGAAACTGAACAGTGAAGCTGAGTTTCATGTAAGCTCTGCACGACGCTTTTGATCACCTCATCTTTAGTTAGGGTTCAAGGCAGTGTTACCCCATGTCATGGGGATGGACTGAGCCACGCAGAGGGAAAGTGACTGACCCAAGGCCACACAATAAGTCTGTGCCACAGCTGAGAATAGGAACCAGGAGCCCTGATCCCCAGCGCCATTGCTCTGGCCATGAACTGGCATTGCTCCTCTGGGTTGTATTCGATGCAGTGAGGCTATTTGTTTGTCATGATCAGTGGAGTTGACGTCCTTCTTAAAGAGGAGGAATTTACTATAGAAAGAGCTAAAAACTATAGTCAGAAAAACAGGTTTCCACACAGCTTAGTCTTCAGTCTTGTCTTGCTTGTTTACCAGGGACCTCATGCTGCCTGGAGCTTTAAACAGTGCACAGAGGCCCAATGACATGTTGCAAGGTACCAAATCAGTGCAGTGGGTGACTTGAAGGTCCTGATTAGGACCTTTTGGTAGCAGCACACTAGAAATAATAAATAAGCATCTCCATTTCATGCATGGAGAGACTGTCCCAAAAGTCACCCAGGAAAACTGTGGCAGAGCTAGACCTCTTTGGTCCCAGTTCACTGGTCTCTGCTAATGCTTTATTTCTGGTTAAATGACATGGGCCAAATCCTCAGCTTGTGTAAGTGGGAGCAGCCCCACTGAAATCAGGGAAGATCCCCTGGACTGGAGAAACCAATGGAGAAAGAGCACAAGGCCTCTGTGCTGCTGCATGGACTATGTGAGCCAGGTCTGAGAGAGCCTAACCACTTCCTGCTGCCTCAGTTTCCCCCATCTGTAAAAGGGGGATAGTTCCTGGGAGTAGTGAGCAATAGTCTGTAAAGCACTTATGAACTGTCAACTCTGTGTCACTGTGTCTCAGTGGCATACAGCTGAGGATGCCAAATTCAGGACAAACTGCTGAGAAATAGGACTGACTGACCCCAGACTGATGGTTATTCCATCATTAGATTATACCAAACCAGTAACAAAAGTAAACTTGCCTCATGACATTGGTTAACAAGAAGCCAAAAATGCAGTCTACTGAGGCATTCCAATGCTTGGGTCACCACCCACACCCTGGACTCCATGATGAGTGGTTACTGAAAACCAGTTTAATCAGACATAGGGTCCTTCCAATCCCAAGAGATCAACCATTTAGCCAGTGTGACACTCAGTACCTTGTGGGAAAACCCTGCAGCCCCATGTTCATTCTGATTATATGCTTGTATAGATCAGGGGTGGCCAACCTGAGCCTGAGAAAGGGTCAGAATTTACTAATGTACATTGCCAAAGAGCCACAATAATACATCAGCAGCCCACATCAGGTCCCCCCGCCCGCCGCCCCCAGTACCTTCTGCCCGCCAGTAGCCCTGCCAATCAGTACCTCCCCCTCCCTCCCCATGCCTCCTGCCCACTGTGATCAGCTGTTTTGCAGTGTACAGGAGGCTCTGGGGTAGAGTAGGGAGGAGTAAGGGTGCAGCAGGCTCAGGGGTGGGGGCAGAAAGGGGCAGAGGTCTTGGGGTAAGGGGTGGAACGGGGGTGGGGCCTGGGGTGGAGCAGTGGAAAGTTGGCACGTGTACCTCCTGCCCCGGAGTCGGCACCTATGCAAGGAGCCGCATATTAACTTCTGAAGAGCCGCATGCAGCTCCAGAGCCAAAGGTTGGCCACTCCTGGTATAGATCATTGTTGCAACTAAGGTCCTATAGTTGAACCAAATCTTTAACAAAGGAGGTCAAATAAGGTGTCTATGAAACGGTTTCAGAGTAACAGCCGTGTTAGTCTGTATTCGCAAAAAGAAAAGGAGTACTTGTGGCACCTTAGAGACTAACCAATTTATTTAAATAAAATAAATAAATTATTTAAATAAAATAAATTGGTTAGTCTCTAAGGTGCCACAAGTACTCCTTTTCTTTTTATGAAATGGTTTAATTTGCTGGTTATGATTATGCTCTCTGTATGTGTGTATAATTTTGTATTTGAAGTTATAAATATTGTCTATGTACTTGTATCTCACTGTGTTTCATTCTAAGTACCATTAGTGAAGAATTTGGTCAGCTTCTTGAGAAAGGACTATTCTGAGTAAGTGCCCAATCAAGAAACTCTTAAGTGACAATGGACATTGGGAGACTCCAATCCACATCTGAGGAGTGTTCCTGGGAATGTTCAAGGTAGCATGTGAGCAATGGCTGCTCTGCCTGCAAACTGAGTCAGGCATGGACATGTGACTTGCCCATGTGACTCCAAACTCCATCTTGCTGCTGTGATGTCCCACAGTAAGGACAATCCACATGGCAGAGGATATAAAAGGCCATGGAGACCCCTCCATTTTGTCTTCTATCCTGCTCCTGAACTCTGGAGGAACCTTGTTACAAACTGAAGCTCTGAACAAAGGACTGAATGACCCATCTCAGCTGTGGATGTTGTCCAGAGACTTGATATGAACCTGCCGTTTATTCCATCACTGCTACAAGCCTGAACCAAGAACTTTGCCATTACTGTATATAATTGATTCCATTGAACCAATCCTAGCTCTCATCTCTATCTCTTTCCTTTTATGAATCACCCAAATAGGTTGGGGGTCATCAGTCCTTTTTCAGAGCTTCCTTGTTAGAAACCCAGGCCAGAGAAATGAAGCAGAACATGAAGACAAGAAGGAGATGTCTTGGCGGGCCCCTTTATGTCCTCTGCCCTGTGCATGGAATTTTACTATCCTAAACAAAGCCCACAGCCTCTGTGTGTGGAAAGTTACTAGCCCAAGATGGAGTGCAGGATCACATGAGCATATCACATGTCCTTACATACTTTGATGACTCACAGGGCAGCCATTGCCCAGATTCCTGCAGAGGTGGCCCAATGTCAGAGTTAAGTGTCCTTGATGGGCTGTCAACATATAGCTGTCTGGCATTAATGCAAATTCTACCTGAGCCGTGTTACCTAATGGTACAACATGTGTAAGATACCAGTACATTGATAATACTCAGAACTTCAGACACAAAGATGATAAATGCACACAAAAAATCATACTTAGTAAATCATAGCTTTCCTATTAACACCTGACAAGACATACTTATTAAAAGATTTGCTGCAATTGTGCAAAAATTGTGCCACCCATTTCTACTTCCCCTATCAATTCTTCCCTGTTTGTGAACAGCAGGTCAAGAGGAGCATGGCCCCTAGTTGGTTCCTCCAGCACTTGCAGCAGGAAGTAATCCCGAACACTCTCCAAAAACTTCCTGGATTGTCTGTGCACCGCTGTATTGCTCTCCCAGCAGATATCAGGGTGATGGAAGTCTCCCATGAGAAACAGGGCCTGTGATCTGGAACCTTCTGTTAGTTGTCTGAAGAAAGCCTCATCTACCTCATCCTCCTGGTCTAGTGGTCTATAGCAGATGCCAATCATGGCATCACCCTTGTTGCCCTCACCTCTAAACTTAACCCAAAGATTCTCAACAGGCTTTTCTCCAGTTTCATACTGGAGCTCTGAGCAATCATACTGCTCTTTTACATACAGTGCAACTCCTCCACCTTTCCTCCCTAGCCTGTCCTTCCTGATCAGTTTATACCCATCCATGACAGTGCTACAGTCATGTGAGTTACCCCACCAAGTCTGTTATTCCAATCACACCATAGTTCCTTGACTGTGCCAAGACTTCCAATTCTTTCTGCTTGCTTCTTTTGTTCACGTACAGGCATCTAATATAACAAGCTGATTACCCTACTATTTCAGTATGAATCAGGAGGCCTCCCCTGTTGCACCCTCCTCCTTGTATTTCCTCCCAGTATCCCACTTCCCCACTTACCTCTGGGCTTAGTCACCATCCCCCGGTGAGCCTAGTTTAAAGCCCGCCTCACTAGGTTATCAAGCCTGCTTGTGAAGATGCTCTTCCCTTTCTTCGTTACGTGACTCCCATCTCTTCCTAGCAATCCTTCTTCCTGGAACAACAACCCACGTTCAAAGAATTCAGTGCCCTCTCTCCAACACCACCTGTGCAACCACGGCATTCACCTCCACAATTTGATGGTCCCTACCTGGGCCTTTTCCTTCAACAGGGAGGATGGAGCAGAACATGACTTGTGCCTCAAACTCCTTTATCCTTCTTCCCAGAGCTGCGTAGTCTGCAGTGATCCACTCAAGGTCATTCTTAGCAGAATCATTGGTGCCCACGTGAAGAAGTAGGAAGGGGTAGCTGTCCAAGGGCTTGATAAGTCTCGGCAGGCAAGGAGAATACTTCTCGAGTCTCCTGGTCTGGATGGCAGATAGATGACTCCATCCCCCTTAGGAGGGAGTCCCCGACCACCACCACCTGTCTTTTCCTCTTGGGAGTGGTGTTCGTGGAACCCCCATCCTAGGCCAATGCATCCCATGCATCACAGTCTTAGAATCATAGAATCATAGAATATAAGGGTTGGAAGGGACACCAGAAGGTCATCTAGTCCAACCCCCTGCTCGAAGCAGGACCAATTCCCAGTTAAATCATCCCAGCCAGGGCTTTGTCAAGCCTGACCTTAAAAACCTCTAAGGAAGGAGATTCCACCACCTCCCCAGGCAACACATTCCAGTGTTTCACCACCCTCTTAGTGAAAAAGTTTTTCCTAATATCCAATCTAAACCTCCCCCACTGCAGCTTGAGACCATTACTCCTCGTTCTGTCATCTGCTACCATTGAGAACAGTCTAGAGCCATCCTCTTTGGAACCCCCTTTCAGGTAGTTGAAAGCAGCTATCAAATCCCCCCTCATTCTTCTCTTCTGCAGGCTAAACAATCCCAGCTCCCTCAGCCTCTCCTCATAAGTCATGTGTTCCAGACCCCTAATCATTTTTGTTGCCCTTTGCTGGACTCTCTCCAATTTATCCACATCCTTCTTGAAGTGTGGGGCCCAAAACTGGACACAGTACTCCAGATGAGGCCTCACCAATGTCGAATAGAGGGGAACGATCACGTCCCTCGATCTGCTCGCTATGCCCCTACTTATACATCCCAAAATGCCATTGGCCTTCTTGGAAACAAGGGCACACTGCTGACTCATATCCAGCTTCTCGTCCACTGTCACCCCTAGGTCCTTTTCCGCAGAACTGCTGCCTAGCCATTCGGTCCCTAGTCTGTAGCGGTGCATTGGATTCTTCCATCCTAAGTGCAGGACCCTGCACTTATCCTTATTGAACCTCATCAGATTTCTTTTGGCCCAATCCTCCAATTTGTCTAGGTCCCTCTGTATCCTATCCCTCCCCTCCAGCGTATCTACCACTCCTCCCAGTTTAGTATCATCCGCAAATTTGCTGAGAGTGCAATCCACACCATCCTCCAGATCATTTATGAAGATATTGAACAAAACCGGCCCCAGGACCGACCCTTGGGGCACTCCACTTGACACCGGCTGCCAACTAGACATGGAGCCATTGATAACTACCCGTTGAGCCCGACAATCTAGCCAACTTTCTACCCACCTTATAGTGCATTCATCCAGCCCATACTTCCTTAACTTGCTGACAAGAATACTGTGGGAGACCGTGTCAAAAGCTTTGCTAAAGTCAAGAAACAATACATCCACTGCTTTCCCTTCATCCACAGAACCAGTAATCTCATTATAAAAGGCGATTAGATTAGTCAGGCATGACCTTCCCTTGGTGAATCCATGCTGGCTGTTCCTGATCACTTTCCTCTCATGCAAGTGCTTCAGGATTGATTCTTTGAGGACCTGCTCCATGATTTTTCCAGGGACTGAGGTGAGGCTGACTGGCCTGTAGTTCCCAGGATCCTCCTTCTTCCCTTTTTTAAAGATTGGCACTACATTAGCCTTTTTCCAGTCATCCGGGACTTCCCCTGTTCGCCACGAGTTTTCAAAGATAATGGCCAATGGCTCTGCAATCACAGCCGCCAATTCCTTCAGCACTCTCGGATGCAACTCGTCCGGCCCCATGGACTTGTGCACGTCCAGCTTTTCTAAATAGTCCTGAACCACCTCTTTCTCCACAGAGGGCTGGCCATCTCTTCCCCATTTTGCGATGCCCAGCGCAGCAGTCTGGGAGCTGACCTTGTTAGTGAAGACAGAGGCAAAAAAAGCATTGAGTACATTAGCTTTTTCCACATCCTCTGTCACTAGGTTGCCTCCCTCATTCAGTAAGGGGCCCACACTTTCCTTGGCTTTCTTCTTGTTGCCAACATACCTGAAGAAACCCTTCTTGTTACTCTTGACATCTCTGGCTAGCTGCAGCTGTAGGTGCGATTTGGCCCGATGGGGTCTCCTTCTGATCCCTTCCCTCAGATGACTCTTCCGAACCATTCTCCACCATTGTACCTGTGCAGAGAGCCTGAAAGCGGTTTCTTACCTCTATCTGCATTGGGGGTACATGCGTTCTCCTCTTTCTTCTTCTGGAGGTCACACGCTGCCAATTTTCTTCCCTGCTCTGCGCTGCCCTCTCTGATTCTTCAGCCTGCTGTGCCTGCGGTACCAAACGCTGACTTTTATCCAGAAAGTCTTCGTTTTCTCTGATGCAGCGCAGGGTCGATACTTGGGTCTCTAGCCCTTTAACCTTCTCCTTCAATATGGAGACCAGCTTGCACTGGGTAGCAGTGATCATGAGATGGTCGAGTTCAGGTTTCTGACAAATGGAAAAAAAAGAGAGCAGCATAATATGGACCCTGGACTTCAGAAATGGAGACTTTGACTCCCTCGGGGAACTGATGGAGAGGATCCCCTGGGAGGCTAATATGAGGGGGGAAAGAGTCTGGGAGAGCTGACTGTATTTTAAAGAAGGCTTATTGAGGGCACAGGAACAAACCATCCCAATGTGCAGAAAGAATTGTAAATATGGTAGGTGACCAGCATGGCTTAACAGACAAATTCTTTGGTTGGCTTAAACACAAAAAGGAAGTTTACAAGAAGTGGAAATTTGGACAGGTGACTAGGAAGGAGTATAAAAATATTGCTAGAGCATGCAGGGGTGTAATCAGGAAGGCCAAATCACACCTGGAGTTGCAGCTAGCAAGGGATGTGAAGGGGAACAAGAAGGGTTTCTTCAGGTATGTTAGCAACAAGAAGAAGGTCAGAGAAAGTGTGGGACCCTCACTGAATGGGGGAGGCAACCTAGTGACAGAGGATGTGGAAAAAGCTAATGTACTCAATGCTTTTTTTGCCTCTCTCTTCATGAACAAGGTCAGCCCCCAGACTGCTGCGCTGGGCAGCACAGCATGGGGAGGAGGTGAGCAGCCCTCAGTGGTGAAAGAACAGGTTAAGTACTATTTAGAAAAGCTGGACATGCACAAGTCCAGGGGTCTGGATCTGAGGATCTGAGGGAATTGGCGGATGTGATTGCAGAGCCATTGGACATTATCTTTAAAAATCAATGCAATCGGGGGAGGTCCCGGATGATCGAAAAATGCAAATATGGTGCCCCTCTTTGAAAAAGGGAAGAAGGAGGATCCCGGGAACTACAGAGCAGTCAGCCTCACCTCGGTACCTGCAAAAATCATGGAGTGAGATTTCCTAAGCACTTCAGAGAAAACACACAAATAAAAATAAAAATAAAATAAAAAATAAAGAATAAAGTCTATTTTTAGAAAGTGGAACAGTTTCAGACAGACAGACAGAGTGAGTGCCCCTCCCAGAATAGCCATTTGCCTGCTGGTCAGGGAATGCATGAGGGATGTGGGAGACCTGTGTTTAAGTCCCTGGTCCAAATCAGGTAGAACAGAAATGTTGGATCTGGGTCTCCGATATCTTGCGTGTGTCTGGAAGTCTAAATAATAAGATGGGTGAACTACCATGCCTCATATTAAAGGAGGATATTGATATAATAGGCCTAACAGAAACTTGCTGGAATGAGGCTAATCAATGGATCACAGTAATAGCAGAGTACAAAACATATCAGGAGGACAGAGCAGGTCCTGCTGGTGGGGGAGTGGCACTATAGTTGAAAGAAAGGGTAGAATCAAATGAAGAAAAAATCTTAAATGAACCAAACTTTACCATAGAATCTCTATGGATCATAATTCCATGCTCGATTAATAAGAATATAGCAACAGGTATATAGTTCAGACCACCTGACCAGGATGGTGATAGTGTCTGTGAAATACTCAGGGAGATTAGAGAGGCTATAAAAATAAAAAACTCAATAATAATAGTGGGGGATTTCAGTTATCCTCATATTGACTGGGTACATGTCACCCCAGGATGGCAGCTTCTTTGAGCAGCTAGTTCTGGAACCCACCAGAGGAGAGGCAATTCTTGATTTAGATCTTAGTGGAGCACAGCATCTGGGCCAAGAGGTGAATATAGCTGGACTTCTTGGTAATAGTGACCATACCATCATTAAATTTAACATCCGTGTGGTGGGGAAAACATCACAGCAGCCCAACGCTGTAGCATTTAATTTCCGAAAAGGGGGACTACACAAAAACGAGGAAGTTAGTTAAACAGAAATTAAAAGGTCCAGCGCCAGAAGTGAAATCCCTTCAAGCTTTAAGGAAACTTTTCAAAGATACCGTAATAGAGGCTGAAATTAAATGTATACCCCAAACTAAAAACCATAGTAAGAGAACCAAAAAGATGCCACAGTGGCTAAACAACAAAGTAAAAGAAGCAGTGAGAGGCAAAAAGTCAACCTTTAAAAAGTGGAAGTTAAATCCTAGTGAGGAAAATAGAAAGGAGCACAAACTTTAGCAAATGAAGTGTAATAATATAATTAGTCAGGCCAAAAAAGAATTGGAAGAACAGTTAGCCAAAGACTCAAAAAGTAATAGCAATTTTTTTTTAAGTACACCGGAAGCAGGAAGCCGGCTAAACAACTGGTGAGGCCACTGGACAATCAAGATGCTAAAGGAGCACTCAAGGACGACAAGGCCATTGCGGAGAAACTACATGAATTCTTTGCATCGGTCTTCACGGCTGAGGGTGTGAGGGAGATTCCCAAAACTTAGCCCTTATTTTTTTGTGTGACAAATCTAAGAAACTCTCCCAGAGTGAGGTGTCGTTAGAGGAAGTTTTGGAACAAATTGATAAACTAAACAGTAATAAGTCACCAGGACCAGATGGGATTCACGCAAGAGTTATGAAGAAACTCAAATGTGAAATTGCAGAACTAACTGTTGCAAAATTTGCAGACGATGAAAAACTGCTCAAGATAATAGAGTCCTGAGCAGACTGCAAAGAGAGACAAAGGGATCTCACAAAACTGGGTGACTGGGCAACAAAATGGCAGATGAAATTCAATGTTGCTAAATGCAAAGTAATGTACAATGGAAAACATAATCCCAGACAGCCATATAAAATAATGGGGTCTAAATTATCGGTTACTACTCAAGAAAGATCTTGGAGTCATTGTGGATAGTTCTCTGAAAACATCCACTTAATGTGCAGTGGCAGTCAAAAAAGCAAACAGAATTCTGGGAATCATTAAGAAAGGGATAGATAATAAGACAGAAAATATCATACTGCCTCTATATAAATCTATGGTATGACCACATCTTGAATACTGCATGCAGATGTAGTTATCCCATCTCAAAAAGATATATTGGAATTGGAAAATGTTCAGAAAAGGGCAACAAAAATGATTGGAGGTATGGAACAGCTTCCATATAAAGAGAGAGCTTAATAAGATTGGCACTTTTGAGCTTGGAAAAGAGACGACTAAGAGGGGATATGATAGAGGTCTGTAACATCATGACTGGTGTGGAGAAAGTGAATAAGGAAGTGTTATTTACTCCTTTTCATAACATAAGAACTGGGGGTCACTGAATGAAATTAATATGCAGCAGGTTTAAAACTAACAAAAGGATGTATTTTTTCACACAACCCACAGCCAACCTGTGGAACTCTTTGCCAGAGGATATTGTGAAGACCAAGATTATAACAGGGTTCAAAAAAGAACTAGATAAATTCATTGAGGAAAAGTCCATCTATGACCAGGATGGGCAGGGCGGTGTGCCTATTCTCTGTTTGCCAGAAGCTGGGAATGAGTGACAGGGGATGGATCAATTGATGATTACCTGTTCTGTTCATTCTCTCTGGGGCACCTGTCAGCTGTGAGCCCTCGACTAGAGAGCACAGAACAGGTGAGTGCTTTATCGTGAGAGACATAAAAACATGAATAAGAATGACCATACTGGGTCAGACCAAAAGTCCATCTGGCCCAGTATCCTGTCTGCTGACAGTGGCCAGTGCCAGGTGGGAAACAGAGGTTAGGGACACCAGAACCTAGCGCTGTGGTGGGCAACCTGCGGCCCATCAGGGGAATCCGCTGGCGGGCCGCGACACAGTTTGTTTACATTGATTGTCCACAGGCACAGCCACCTACAGCTCTCAGTGGCCACAGTTTGCCGTTCCCTGCCAATGGGAGCTGTGGAAACCAGCGGCTAGCACATGGCTGCAGCCCGTGCCATTTCCTGCAGCTCTGACTGGCAATGCAGGAGGTGAAAGCAGGGTCCCTTCTGGCCATATAAGCTACAAATCTATCTAGAGTTCCCTGCAAGGATAATATTGTGTGGGCCTTATTCTGACTCCTTGTCACACCCTAGGTGCCACCTTTCAAGTCTGGGCAGGTTGAAAGGAACACAGGAATTTCAAAGCTCAATGATGCCTGCTACTCAATGCTGCTGGTAGCAAATGAACCAGACTGCCTGTGATTCTTTGTGCACCCCTCCTTCTCTCTCTATAACACTCCCAGCATCCTTCAGTGCACAAACCAAACTTTTGAGTGACTGGTGCTTTGTATCTATAATTCCAGATGCACTGAATATGGGCTGAGCTCTAGCTTGTGACTGAAGAATGGAAAGGGTGCATGGGACATTCCACTCTGGTGTTATCCGGACCGGTGATTTGCTAGGTCACTCCAGTCCTTCACTCTGGGAGCCAGCCTTACCCAGCTCTGCTGTGAGAACCCCCACTCCCGGGCTGTTCACGCACAGCCTCTGCCATGTAAGCTGCTCCCAGCTTCTTGCAACCGAATGACACTAGCCATTATCTCTGGTCCCAGACACAACCCTAGGAACTTCTGTCTTGCAGTGTCCAGTTATGCCCACTGGACACTGTAAGCTTATATGAATTCATCAATTTAACAAAGAAATTGATATGTACCAGGCTTGTTATCCCAAGGAGAGTCTCTGACATGCTTCAAAGCAAATACACTGCTTCAGGTAGAATAAACAAACAGATTTATTAACTGTAAAGATAGATTTTCATTGATTATAAGTTAAAACATAACAAGTCAGATTTGGTCAAATGAAGTAAAAGAAACTAGCTGATCTTAACACTTTAAATGCCCTTATAAACTTAGATGCTTCTCACCACAGGCTGGCTGGTTGCTCTTCAGCCAGGCTCTCCCCTTTGATCAGGGCCTCAGTCACTTGGTGTGGTGTCTGTAGATGTAGGTGGAAGAGAAAGAGCATGGCAAATGTCTCTCCCTTTTATCATGTCCTTTCTTCCTTCTTGGCTTTGCCCCTACCCACTTTTCAGAGTCAGATGAGCATTACCTCATCAGAGTTCCAAACTGACCAAGGGAAGGGGGGTGACTCCCTCGAGAGTCTAATAGATTCTTTTGTTGTTGCCTAGGCCAGTGTCCTTTCTTCCTGTGAGGCTGGGTTGGGTGTGTCCCATACCTGCCCCGATGAGGTGTGAATGGCCTCCCTGCTCTTGGAGAGTTTTTGCCTGGGCTTGCTTTAAGCCATGAGGACACATTTTCAGCCTCATAACTATATACATGAAATTATAACCTACAACATTACTGTAACAATTACTATAACATCACTATAACAATCATGCTCAGGGCATCATGAGCCTTCCGAAGACACCCAACTTGACACTCTTTGCATTGGATACCACACAATCATTTTATAAAGATGAACATAGCGGTGTAGGGTGTTCCTCCAAGGTACAGAGCGTCACCGTGCAATCTCCTGCTCCAACCCTACCGGCATGAGCACTGAAGGCTTCTGTTATCTGTCCACAGCTGCAGGTTGGTCTCATTAGCTTCTGCGCTGTATAAGGAGACTGTTGGTCCCTTAGTACAACTTACTGAGGATTTTTGGTTGGCCATCTCCCAGTATCAAGAGGAAGGTGGAGGGTAAATGGGAAACCAGGCCTCTGAGACTGACAGGCCCCAGGAGCAATGGGGAGAGGCCAGTGCTCCAGATCAGCCTGACTGACAGGGCAGGCAGGCTAATGAGGGACTTGGGAGCTCAGGGGTCCCATCCTCCTTTTGAGCTGGAGCTGCCTGGGCCAGAGCAGGGCTGAGATAAGGAGAGAGCAGGGGCCCAGGCTGATCTGGGAGCAGAGCTGCACTGGCCAGAGCTGGAGGGGTCAGAGAGGAAGCCCAGGGAGCAGTTCAGTGCTGGGCGCAGAGCCGCAGCAGCCAGAGCCAGAGAAGCAGCCAAGGGAGCTGGAGCAGCGTGGGGGCTGGAGCTGGGGCTGGATCTGGATCTGGGGTGGGGCTGAGGCTGGAGCCGGAACACTCCGGAGCAGGGAGACGCCCCCATCCTTCGAGGCCCCACTGGGATTGTTGTTTAATAAATTGTATTTTCTAGAACTATATGTAATGATCAGTGCAATGTTGCACTCTATATGATTTTATGAAAATATGCTAATGAGTATGAATAAAATGTAACTGGAATATGCTTCATGCAAAAGGTCTCTTGTAAGGTATCATTACGAAGCTTATAATCGACTGAGTGTGGTCATCCTGTTTGTATAAATGTATCACTCTTGTATCTGAAACTAGAAATGTGAAATATAACTCTGAGGGCCGATCGTAATTATGCAAAGTGTGGGCCATTAATGGTGGTTTGGAATCTTGATGGCTCCCATCAGCCAGGACAATTGACTGTGGATGGCTCTGTTTGCAGGCAGGCCTCCCTGTGAGGCAGGCCAGGAGGAATGAAGGCTTGGAGTCTCACAGAAAATGTGACCATGTCACCTGAACTGGAATCCATCTTAAACCTGGTGCTTTTCCATTTAGAAGGGGGGGTTGGGGACCCAGAGAGACAAAAGATTCCCGCCTTGGGCCAAAGCCATATAAGTGGGTGGAACAGAACAAAGAGGGCTGCAGTCATGAGAAATCCCCTAGCTACCACCTGAGCTGGAACAAGGGCTGTATCAGGGGAGAGGATTGTGCCCAGACTACGAAGGCATCCAGTCTGTGAAAGAAACGTATTGAAACATCTCTGAGGGTGAGGTTTTATCTGTATTCAGTTTTATTACTGTATTAGGCTTAGACTTGCATGTTTTATTGTATTTTACTTGGTAATTCACTTTGTTCTATCTGTTACTACTTGGAACCACTTAAATCCTACTTTCTGTATTCAATAAAATCTCTTTTTACTTATTATTTAACCCAGAGTATGTATTAATACTGGCGGGGCGGGGGAGGGGGTGTCAAACATCTGTGCATAGCTCTCTATCAGTGTTATAAAGGGCAAACAATTTGTGAGTTTACCCTGCATAAGCTTTACACAGGGTAAAATGGATTTAGTTGGGGTTTGGACCCCATTAGGAGTTGGGCAGCTGAGTGTTAAAAACAGGAACACTTCTTAAGCTGTTTTCAGTTAAGCCTCCAGCTCTTAGGGGATGTGGTTCAGACCTGGGTCTGGGTTTGAAGCAGGCTAGCAAGTCTGGCTCAAACCAGGCAGGGCACTGAAGTCCCAGGCTGCGAGGGCAAGAAAGCATGTGCAGAAGTAGTCTCAACACATCAATTGGCAGTTCCCAAGAGGGTTTCTGTGACCCAACCTGTCACAATCAGTGGGTCTGGGAAGTGTCCAGAGTGGAGAGCACCCCAGAGTGGGGACACCCTAGTCCCTGTCCTAAGTGACTGCAACAAGGTTGGGGCTCAAGCCCCCCAGGAATCCTGGGCCTAGCCTTGTTGGGGTTATAAGCACTCTGCCGCACAGGAGAGTGGAAGGGGAGCCCTCGAGTTAGACAGGCCTCTGGTTAAGGGAGTGGATGTATGAACTCAGATCCTTTCACTAGCCAGTTCCACCGGGATAGTGTTTAAATCATGGAAGTTCCTCACAAGAGTGGGACCGTTCCCCCTCTTAGATCTGTTAGGAATTCTTCACAGAACTCACCTTACTTGTGTCTTCTAAGGTGAAATTTTACCCTTGGAACATTTTGCTCTTTTGCGCCACGCAAGGCTCTTCAAATATCTGAAAGTGTGTAATAACTGGCTCTCTCTGCCTCCCTGAAGCCATGTCTACACTACACACCTTACAGCGGCACAGCTGTATCGCTGCACCTGCGCCTACGGTCTCCCATGTAGACGCTCTATGCTGGTGGGAGGGAGCTCTCCTGCCGGCATAATTAAACCCCCCTCAACGAGCGTCTCCCGCTGACATAATGCTGTCTGCAACGGTGCTTTTTTCAGTCGCGGGGGCGTTTTTTCACGCCCCTGACCAACAAACGTTTCCCCAACAAAAGTGCCAGTGGCGACGAGGCTTGAATTGCATGCAACCAAACATGTCCTCAAGTCCTGCAGTGTTTAAGAAAATTGCAATTTTCTGCTGGTCTCCTTTCTCACCGAACCTAGCTGCTTGCATAGACATGTCTCAAAACTCTGCCTGAATCTCTTCCTGGAGTCTGCTGAATTACCTGAGAGTTTCAACTCCGTGGAGGTTTTCAGTTGTTCCATCTCCAGGATGGCTCCTTCCTTCCTTCACCTCAGCCCTGTTACCTCTGCCCTCTCCTCTGGTCTCCCCTCTGGTACCAGGGGTTGTCCTGGGACTCATCAGAAGGAGGCTCAGTCTGCACTCGAAGGAGGGAGGCATGATCAGAACTAAAGCAGAGTTACGAGAGCTATCGGAGAGCCACGCGCTCCCAGCTGTGTGTCTGGTGCAGCCGCCACTCAATGGCCCATTCTCACGAGCCCCAATCTAGTTCCCCCGAACACGTGATCTGCTCTTAAAGGCCCAGACACACTTCTCACAGCCAGGGCAGGGCTGTGCATTTCATCGGTCTCCCCCATCTGCCCACCCACCCCCTGTTTGGTTTGTTACAAACAGCAGCTGTGTCTTTTCTTTATTTGATTGATAAGCTCCTTGGGGCAGGGGCTGTTTCTGCTTCTGTGTGCGTGAAGGGCCAGACACAAGGGGCCCTGAACTGGAGCGGGGCCTCTGCAGGCTTGGACAATACAAATAATGATCATAAATTATAAACACAACAATCCAGCCAAATCAGGGCCTAAACCCCCTCTGCCTTTAGCTACAGAGGAAGGTCAAACCGTGCTTGCCAGCTACAGAGTGTTAGTAACTTGAATACAGGTGGACATGGGGCCCCTGTTCAGCTTGGACAGGAGAATTCGTTCAGTCTCATTCCAGGGCTTAAAAACCCAGGTGCGCCACACTAGAGAAATACCCCTGATTAGCCAGAGGAGCAGGCAGAGAGTTCAGCTGTGGGAATCCAAGTTCCCTCCAGCCGGGGAAGTCTTGGAAAGTCTGACTCAGCCTGGAACATCAGATTTCATTTCCACCTGGGAGAGACTGGGAGGAAATGAACCGAGAGGGAAAAAACAAATCCAATGCATCAGAGGGGTAGCCGTGTTAGTCTGGATCTGTAAAAGCAGCAAAAAGTCCTGTGGCACCTTATAGACTAACAGACATATTGAAGCATAAGCTTTCATGGCAAACATTAATCCAGTCTCTATCCTGCCTATAGGACCCCCCCCCCAATACTTTCTTCCAAGGCAGCTTTGGGAGGAGGGCGAGGCCTCTGTCTCCAGGAGAGGCCCCCCTGGCTGCCTTCTGTCCATAGGAACATTCTGTTGGTGTTGAATTTACTGAGTCTCTTCTCCTGAAAAAAGAACAGGAGTACTTGTGGCACCTTAGAGACTAACCAATTTATTTGAGCATAAGCTTTCGTGAGCTACAGCTCACTTCATCGGATGTCCGATGTGTGATTTACAACAAATTTTTTCCTATTATCCAACCTAAACCTCCCCCACTGCAACTTGAGACCATTACACCTTGTCCTGTCCTCTTCTACCACTGAGAATAGTCTAGAACCATCCTCTCTGGAACCACCTCTCAGGTAGTTGAAAGCAGCTATCAAATCCCCCCTCATTCTTCTCTTCCGCAGACTAAACAATCCCAGCTCCCTCAGCCTCTCCTCATAAGTCACGTGTTCCAGACCCCTAATCATTTTTGTTGCCCTCCACAGGACTCTTTCCAATTTATCCACATCCTTCTTGTAGTGTGGGGCCCAAAACTGGACACAGTACTCCAGATGAGGCCTCACCAATGTCGCATAGAGGGGGACGATCACGTCCCTCGATCTGCTCGCTATGCCCCTACTTATACATCCCAAAATGCCATTGGCCTTCTTGGCAACAAGGACACACTGTTGACTCATATCCAGCTTCTCGTCCACTGTCACCCCTAGGTCCTTTTCCGCAGAACTGCTGCCGAGCGATTCGGTCCCTAGTCTGTAGCTGTGCATTGGGTTCTTCCGTCCTTAGTGCAGGACCCTGCACTTTTCCTTATTGAACCTCATCAGATTTCTTTTGGCCCAATCCTCCAATTTGTCTAGGTCCCTCTGTATCCTATCCCTGCCCTCCAGCATATCTACCACTCCTCCTAGTTTAGTATCATCTGCAAATTTGCTGAGAGTGCAATCCACACCATCCTCCAGATCATTTATGAAGATATTGAACAAAACCGGCCCCAGGACCAACCCCTGGGGCACTCCACTTGACATTATAGTTCCCACTTTGCAATTGTTTGTCTGTATAATCTCTGTCTGGTTCTGTGATTGTTTTTGTCTGCTGTATAATTACTTTTGCTGGGTGTAAACTAATTAAGGTGGTGGGATATAATTGGTTAAATAATCATGTTACAATATATTAGGATTGGTTAGTTAAATTTCAGGAAAATGATTGGTTAAGGTATAGCTAAACAGAACTCAAGTTTTACTATATAGTCTGCAGTCAATCAGGAAGTGTGGGTGGGTGTCGGGGGGAAATGGGAACAGGGAATGGGGGTGGGAAAATTGGAATCATGTTTGGCTAAGGGCAGGAATGGGAACAGGGACACAGGTGTAAGGCTCTGTGGTGTCAGAGCTAGGAAGGAGGATACTAAGGAAGGAAACTGGAATCATGCTCACTGGAAGTTCACCCCAATAAACATCAAATTGTTTGCACCTTTGGACTTCGGGTATTGTTGCTCTCTGTTCATGCGAGAAGGACCAGGGAAGTAAGCAGGTGAAGGAACAAGCCCCCTAACATCTTGGTGCCGTGACTCAGCTGCATCACATCGGATAGGTGAGTGGCAGCCTGTAAATCCCCCTCCCCAACAGTCCACGCAACTGCTTGGAGGGGGTATCACAAACTCTTGTGATGGTAGTTGTGGGTTCTGGCAAACCAGGGTAAAGGATTTTTTGGATAAATGGATAAGGAAGAACCAGGGTCCATACCAGGTGCAGGGGTCAACCTGGGATGAGATTAAAAAGGAAATGGAGGAAGTGTTAGGGGACCCAGAGGGATGGGGGGCAGCTGAGGAGCCCATTGTCCTTTGGTATATGGGTAGTGGAAGAAGGTCCCTGCCCATGGGGACTGAATGCCTTCCAGGGAAAGGAGGCACTTCAGTCTGCTTGTGAGAGGTTTGAAGTAAGGGGAGCATTATGGGAAGCTTCCAGGAATCTTTCAAGTTTGGTGCGGCTTCAGCAAGGGCTGCTGAAGGGTTGTAAATTAGTTAGGGGTAGTGAAAGATGATTTGGCACAACAGGGTTTAAAATCAAAAGCAGAGTTAACAGATGACCTTTAGAGACTGGAGCTGGGACTTGGTCCTGGGGGAATAGAGAGAAAGAAAGAAGGGGGGGAAACTGGTTTCAAAGTGCAAAATGGCGGGGTTTGCAGGAGCAGGTAACAACCCCCACTCTTCTCCCAGAGCCAGAATGAGAACCTGGGGATAAGGGTTCCCAACAGTTTCAACCCAGGGAACCTACTCTTGGCTCAGAGCTAACTATGTCCTTTTCTTCTTTTCCTTCTTCTTTTTCTTGGTTTACTTAATTTGCTGCTGGTAGCCTATACTTTAAACTGACCTGACCGGCTTAAATGGTTTCTTTCCACATCTTCCCCATCTTCTCCCCCTGCCTTGCCACACTCCTTTGTTTTTCTGAAGTTTTAATGGAGGGTACTTTGAATACTTACGTGAGATGTTTTTGGTTATTTTGGACAAAGTATGAGGGAGGTCTGCTGGATTCCACTGGAATTTTTTGGAGTAAAAGATCCATGGAATCAAATGTTTTACTGCCTCTTTGAACAGTCTCAAGGTAAAGACAGCACAGGTTAAGGCAGCTGTGTGGCAATAATTGTACTTGGTGGCTGAGTTGTTACAGACAAATTGCACAACCTTAAAGAACTAAATGTAGGAGTAAGTGATTTAAAGAAGTGAGTGAAAGGTTAGAAATAGCTTTTGCAAAAATTGATAATACAGAGTTTGCAGGAAAGTAAACATTTGGAAATGGTAAAAGGTAACAGTTGTGGTGTTACAAGAAGGAAGTTTTTGTTTAATGATAAAACCCAGTTATATCAATGTAATATATCAATGCAACTCTGTGCAGTCACATGGGATGGAAGCTTGGTAATTAAATTATCCAAGGGGGTCAGGCAGAGTGGCTACTCCCACCTCTATGCTTCTGTCCCCAGAAGCCTTTACAGCTATTCTGAGGGAAAATGGGCCCTTTTCTCACAGAAATGGTCTATAAGGGACTGATCAGAATTACTTAACTTTTGGGTAATGTAATCAAAATCACTGGAGGAATATAAGGGGTTTCTATTGGAACTTAACTTGGCTGCCTCTGGTTGTGTCTAGTTGTACAAGATGGGAGTGTAATCGGGGTACAGTTCTATAAAAGACTAATCGCAGTGCAAGGGATGTTAGGCAAAAGAGAATTTTGCGTGTGTGCACAGGTAAAAGAAAAGGAAAAGGGGAGGAATGATGGGAACACTGAGCCTTGGGGTGGCTCTGGGGAATCAGACTGTTGCTTTGGTGGGTGTGCATAAAAACTCTGTGGGCACGGGGGAGGCAGTTACACCTTGTGTAAAATTAATGTGGCTAATGTTATGGAGGTTAAACTATGAAAGGAATGTGCATTTTCTCAGGACATGTGCAGTGTATACTGGAGAAGGGGTAAAAGAAATGCAAATAAAACATGATACTTAAATAAAATCCTAATAGGGCTCCAAAAAGAGCCACAATAGGTTGTGCTTTCTTTTTCAGATCTGTGTGATTTTGAGCAGGAGATGAAAGTGGAAAGTAATCAGAACTCTAGTGGAAGTGGAATGTGTCCCTTTTAAGACCATCTCTGAGCTGCTAATAGCTTTGGATCCAAAGCAAGCCAGAAAACTTCTGTGTAAATGCAAATTACCTAGCTGATGGGCACAAAGGAGCTGCAAGTAATGAATACATCTGGTCAGCAAACAAGCTACTAGAAGACTCAGATTATGGCCCTCCAGGAAAGGGAGATGAAAAAACAAGTCAAGCCTGAAAATAAGGGGAACAGGTTAACCCTAAGGGGTGTGTGGGGTGTGTGTGTGTACAGTGCTAAAATCTGAAGCTGTGTCTCAGCTATTACCTGAGGGAAAAACTTAAAGGTTGGTACAGCAGAGAAACTATTGCAAACTTGGTCTGTTGTACAAGAGGGGAAACTGAGGTACACCACCTCATGAATTTCATAAATGACCAGTGAGTGAGGTAGTTCACTAGCCTGACTATAGAACAACATAAGGACAGCGTGGAGGTAATTCTTCTGTTTTTCCTGCAATTAGCAAGGAAATTTGTAAAAGGAAGAGTTAATTATTATTAAGCAATAATCTGTCCCCACCAGGGGGTGGAGGAAATTGTTTCTTTTGTTTTTCAGACACTCTACAAGCAAGCTGGCGCCAGCGGAAAAATAACCCGGAATACCATGGATCTATGTTTTGTGTTGTTTGTCTGTGGTGTTTGTCTTGTTGCTAGCATTGTTGTGTTTTAATGAACAGAAAATCTCATGATGTGGGTGGGGGGTGGCTTCCAAAGGCTGACCTTGGGGGCGGAGATGTGTATGGGAATGCAAAATTCTCAACTAGGAGGTCAGCATCTGTGTAATAGCTACCGTGGTACCTGGAAATGGAATGGCAACTAAGGTGGCCCCCACAAGCCCTATGGAAATAATGAAAAGGGGAGGAGCTCACTGGGAATCAATGGAGGGGTGTGTAAAATAATGTAAATCAAGAGAAGATGTTTGGATGTGCCCCTCTCCTATGACTATAGAGGAGCAGGATCAATGGCCTATGCAAGGGGTGGACAATTGGATGTACTGTGTATAAGGTGTTTTGCTGGGAATGTACATATTACTAGGGGCACATTTACACCAGCTCATAACCAAACTACACTCATCTACATGCTGCTGTCTGGACTTCGGTGCACAAATGGATCTATGATTCTTATTGCTGTAAATAATCAAACCAGGGCATATGGCCTGATTCCATACCAAGTGGTTAAGCTGGTTGGGACAATATCCCATCTCTCTGTGAACATTCAATGGACTTATGATTTGGACAAAAGCACACAAAAATTTCAGGGGCAGCTTGTTGCAACTGCCAGCAACTGGACACATAAGATCGTGACCCTGTCGAAAGAGGAGAGGCAGTGTTTTGGGGGTGTCTCGGATGTTGGACCATACTGCACTGGTCGGGACTCGGTGTTGCTGTGGATTTTGTATTGTTAACTGTACTTGTGTTACGTTGCATAGGGAGATAACCTATTAGGAATGTAGTAAGCCCTCCAAACCCTGCAGTGTACAAGACAACCCGGACCCAACCTTCTTAGGCCCACTCTAATGGGAAGTCTGGAACACTAATTGGAATAGGTATGGTATGCCCGTATGAGAGAAGGTGCAGGGCACTAGACTACACAAGGGGCAGTGGAACAAATAGAATATCGACACCTTCCACCTTGATGCCTGGCCTTATCAGGAAATGTGTCGCCATATGTCCTATGCTTTTCCAGGGATACTTGGGGAGGAGAATCCCAAAAGAAAAAGGAAAAAAAAGGGGCGGAGTGTTAGGATATAGATATTCAGGCCTATCTGTAAAGGCCTGTGCTCTAAGAATTTAGGTGTATTCTTATCTCTTAGCTAGTTACAGAGGTATAAAAGAAAGAATCAAAATCACTGTCTGCCGGTGTAAGGGCCTTCTCTTACTGTGACAGTCTGAGGCCCTGTGCTTAGGCTAAGGCCTCTGGCTAAGCAGCAGAGGCAGCCATAAGCTGGGAAGCGACCGGTCACATAGAATATCAGGGTTGGAAGGGACCCCAGAAGGTCATCTAGTCCAACCCCCTGCTCAAAGCAGGACCGATCCCCAATTAAATCATCCCAGCCAGGGCTTTGTCAAGCCTGACCTTAAAAACTTCTAAGGAAGGAGATTCCACCACCTCCCTAGGTAACGCATTCCAGTGTTTCACCACCCTCCTAGTGAAAAAGTTTTTCCTAATATCCAACCTAAACCTCCCCCACTGCAACTTGAGACCATTACTCCTCCTTCTGTCATGTGCTACCACTGAGAACAGTCTAGATCCATCCTCCTTGGAACCTCCTTTCAGGTAGTTTGAAAGCAGCTATCAAATCCCCCCTCATTCTTCTCTTCTGTAGACTAAACATCCCCAGTTCCCTCAGCCTATCCTCATAACTCATGTGTTCCAGTCCCCTAATCATTTTTGTTGCCCTCCGCCTGACTCTTTCCAATTTTTCAACATCCTTCTTGTATTGTGGGGCCCAAAACTAGACACAGTACTCCAGATGAGGCCTCACCAGTGTTGAATAGAGGGGAACTATCACGTCCCTCGATCTGCTTGCAGTGTCCTTACTTATAGATCCCAAAATGCCATTGGCCTTCTTGGCAACAAGGGCACACTGTTGACTCATATCCAGCTTCTCGTCCACTGTAACCCCTAGATCCTTTTCTGCAGAACTGCTGTCTAGCCATTCAGTCCCTAGACTGTAGCAGTGCATGAGATTCTTCCGTCCTAAGTGCAGGACTCTGCACTTGTCCTTGTTGAACCTCATCAGATTTCTTTTGGCCCAATCCTCTAATTTGTCTAGGTCCCTCTGTATCCTATCGCTACCCTCCAGCGTATCTACCTCTCCTCCCAGTTTTGTGTCATCTGCAAATTTGCTGAGGGTGCAATCCACACCATCCTCCAGATCATCAATGAAGATATTGAACAAAACATCCTCACATTCCAACCAAGTCACATTGAAATAAGGTGCTATTGGGCTGTTAGGAATACAATCCTGTCCTGATAGTGCCTATCGCCTCCAGAGAAAGGGAAGTGCCTAGAAGATATAAAAGGAAACTTAGTTTGATAGCATCCTGTCTGGCAAGAACTCACTTATCAATAGCTGGGATGTGAAATCCTCATTTCTGTATTGTTCTATCACTGTAGTCCCCATTTCCCTATTGTTTGTCTGTATCATCTCGGTCTGGTTCTGTGATTGTTCCTGTCTGCTATGCAATTAATTTTGCTGGGTATAAACTAATTAAGGTGGTGGGATATAATTGGTTAGCTAATCATGTTAACAATATGTTAGGATTGTTTAGTTAAATTTCAGTAAAATGATTGGTTAAGGTATAGCTAAGCAGAACTCAAGTTTTACTATATAGTCTGCAGTCAATCAGGAAGTAAGGGGGGATTGGAACAGGGAATGGGGGTAAGGAAATTGGAATCATGTTTTGCTAAGTGGGGGAAATGGGAACAGGGACACAGGTGTAAGGCTCTGTGGTGTCAGAGCTGGGAAGGGGAACACCAAGGAAGGAAACTGGAATCATGCTTGCTGGAAGCTCACCCCAATAAACATCGAATTGTTTGCACCTTTGGACTTCAGGTATTGTTGCTCTCTGTTCACGTGAGAAGGACCAGGGAAGTAAGCGGGTGAAGAAATAAGCCCCTAACAGCAGGGAAATCAGAACTCCTGGGTCCTATCTCTAATCCTGCCACTCATTCTCTGTTTGACCGTGGCCAAGTAACATCGCCCTGTGCCTCATTTTACATATCTGTATTATGGGAATATGTTCATAGTGGCTTTCATTGTTCAGTGTTTTGAAGATCTTCAATGAAAGGTGCTACACAGTTTGATGATAGTTACTGATGAAATTTACTGAGCTCTGATCCATTAGCGACAGCCCTGGGTACCTGCAGAAAGTGTTCATATCTCCCCTCAGTCATCTTTCTCCATATCAGTCTGACAACTATCTACCACGCTATCCTGGGCATTTACAGGGTATCGGGCCCTAAGGAGATCTAGTCATTATCCCTAGTTTCTTCCTAATCAACTATAATTTTTAAATATACACAAATTCACAGAGCAGCGAATTCCTCTGTGACTCAGCGCATAGCCCAAGAATTCTCATCTCCCTTTGGGAAGGTCCCTTAATTACTGTTTAATGCTGTAGTTGGATAAAAACCACAGAAGCACAGACAAGCTTGTTACCAGCCTCTTTACATTCAGATGCCTCTTCTCCTCTAGAGGCTGAGCGAACCCCCCTGGGATTGCACAGAGCTCTATTATAAACGGTGCTGAGCCCTGTGTCAGCTCTCGGTGTGGGATGCTGCTGCAGATGCTGGGGTGAGAGCGGTGTGGGACACAGCTACCTGAGGGGGATTCCCAGGGAAGACACTTCCGTCTCAGGATTCACCGGTACCATCTCTGAGCTCACCTGCTCAACAAACCCTGTGCAATGTGGGCGTGATGGGACAGAGAGAGACTGCCTGCTCCTGGCCCACTGCCCTCTTACAAGGGCCAGCTGGGCCCCGATTGAGCTGGCCACAGCTGTGGCTGCTCCCTTAATCAGCCTGGGCTTTTCTCCCAGACCCTAACCCTCTCCCAGCGATGGCTTTAACCTTGTCAGGGCTGGAGCTGGTGACCACCCTGCTACAGTGTGAATGAGGAATGTGTGTGTTAGGAGATAAGTGTGAAGGCCATCACTAAACCAGATGTTCTAGGGAGGAACTGAAGTCAGATGCAAGGGCACCAGGAGGCTTGACGACTCTAAAGATGAGACAGGCACCTATCAGTGGGGACAAGATAGCTGTGATCAAAACCAGCATGGGATAACTCCCTGAGAGACTTGATGATAAAGGATGAGAAGGACAATTTAAGAAACCAAGCACTCGTCAAACAACAATTGATTACAGCAAGACAGTGCAAAACTCATTGGTCCCAATGGAGGAAAATCACTGTATAAACAGGGGGCCTTTCCATGAAATGTTGGGTTCATCCTGTCAAGACTTCCCTGGAGCATCATGTCACTACCAACAGAACCCATCTCCTACCTACCTGCGATCAACCTAGCTGGCCACTAGATTGATCCAGACTCTGGACTGGTAACTATAACATTGACTGGCAGGACAGTGTGTGTGTGTGTGTGTGGTGTGACTGAATGCATATGATAATTGTTGTATCTTCAATAAACGTGGCGTATTAACTTTTCCCCTGAAAAAGATCCTCTGTTCTTCTTATAAGCATAACAGAACCTTTGCTAAGCCTTTGCTAAACTCTCCTATCTTCCCTCGAGCTCTGGTATTCTTCATCCTAAAATGTAATTCAAACAAATAATGCAAAGCAAAGCAAGCATAAGCAGCAAGTCAATTGCAAAAGTCGTAGCACCATATCCACACTCCCCATCCAGGATCTGTTTGGGATATCCTCCTGTGCAGTTAGACATTCCCCTTTTATCTCTGTAAAACAAACCAAAAGGTTATTTAATCTTTGAACCACAGATTTAATTGTGGTGTGTGTCACGAAGTGTGGGGGAGTCCAGGCCCTGCACCCCTCTTTCTGGGATTCACTGAGACTCTCAGCCAGCCAGTAAAACAGAAGGTTTATTGGACAACAGGAACACAGTCCAAAACAGAGCTTGTGGGTACAACCAGGATCCCTCAGTCACATCCGTCTGGGGGAGCAGGGAACTTAGACCCCAGCCCTGGGGTTCCCTGCGTTCCTCCACCCAGCACCAAACTGAAACTAAACCCCCCCAGCAGGCTCCCTCCTGCAGCCTGTCTTCACATTCCTGGGCAGGGGAGTCACCTCCCCCTCCCCCTCCTGGCTCAGGTTACAGGCTCTCAGGTCTCCCAGTGAAACTCCCCTGCCACATTCCCAGGTCAACACTCCCCCTCCCTGCTGCGTCACACCTCTCCCTCCTTCGAGACTGAACTGAGCGGGGTCACTGTGACCAGTGACCTGGGGAAGTTCGGGGCCCCCTCTCCAGGACAGCGCATCTGCTATCATGTTGGCCCTTCCCTTCACGTGGACCACGTCCATGTCGTAATCCTGCAGGAGCAGGCTCCATCTCAGGAGTTTGGCGTTGGCTCCTTTCATCTGGTGCAGCCAGGTCAGGGGCGAGTGGTCGGTGTACACGGTGAAGTGCCGCCCGAAGAGATAGGGCTCTAGTTTCTTGAGGGCCCACACCATGGCCAGGCACTCCTTCTCGATGGCCGCGTCGTGTTGCTCCCGGGGTAGCAACTTCTTGCTCAGGTACACGATGGGGTGTCTCTCCCCCTTTTCATCCTCCTGCATTAACACAGCCCCCAGTCCTGTGTCTGAGGCATCGGTGAACACCATAAAGGGCTT
Source organism: Caretta caretta (assembly GCF_965140235.1). Lineage (NCBI taxonomy): Eukaryota > Metazoa > Chordata > Testudines > Cheloniidae > Caretta > Caretta caretta. Next base: position 1,369,236 of record NC_134206.1, read on the forward strand.
GTCAAAGTCTGGGTTTGCCAGGACTGGGCCACTGACCAGAGCCTCCTTCAGCGCCCGGAAAGCCTCCTGGCACTGCTCGGTCCAGACCACCTTGTCTGGCTTCCCCTTCTTGCATAGCTCAATGATGGGGGCGGCTATGGTGCTAAAGTGGGGCACAAACCTTCGGTAGTATCCTGCCAACCTAATAAAGGCTTGGACCTGCTTTTTGGTGTGGGGAGTCGGCCAGTCTCTGATCACCTCCACCTTGGCTGGTTCCGGCTTTAGGTGGCCGCTCCCCACCCGATGGCCCAGGTAAGATACTTCAGCCATCCCCACCTTGCACTTCTCCGCTTTTACAGTCAGCCCAGCCCCCTGGAGTCGGTCCAGCACTTGTCTAACCTGGGATACATGGTCCTCCCAGGTCTGGCTAAAGACACAGATGTCATCAATATACGCCACGGCAAAACTCTCCATCCCCCTCAGGAGCTGGTCCACCAGGCGCTGGAAGGTGGCCGGTGCTCCCCTGAGGCCGACAGGCAGGGTCAGGAACTCATAGAGCCCCAGAGGGGTGATAAAGGCCGATTTCAGTCGGGCATCTGCATCCAGCGGCACTTGCCAGTAGCCCTTTGTAAGGTCCATGGTGGTGGTAAGGTACCGAGCTCCTCCCAGCTTGCCTAGGAGCTCGTCCGGCCTGGGCATGGGGTAGGCATCCGATACAGTGATGGCATTGAGCTTCCTATAGTCCACACAGAACCAGACCGACCCGTCCTTTTTGGGGACCAGCACCACTGGCGAGGCCCACGGGCTGGCCGATGGCTGGATCACCCCCAAAGCCAGCATGTCCCTGACCTCTCTTTCCAGGTCCTGAGCAGTTTTCCCTGTGACTCGGAAGGGGGAGCATCTTATCGGCGGGTGCGACCCTGTCTGCACCCGGTGAACAGTCAGATTAGTGCATCCAGGCTGGTTGGAAAACAGCTGTCGGTACGGATGCAGCACCCCCCTGACCTCAGCTTGCTGGGCAGGGGTTATCTGATCCGAGAGGGGAATTGTTTCCAGGGGGGAACCAGCTCTGGTCCCAGGAATAGATCTACTAAAGGGTCATCTCCCTGCTCCTCCCACTGTCCACACACGGCCAACATCACATTCCCCCTGGCATAATATGGCTTCATCATATTCACATGGTACACCCGGCGGTGGTGCGCCCAGTTCGACAGCTCCACCACATAGTTTACCTCATTGAGCTGCTTGACGACCTTGAAAGGGCCCTCCCAGGTGGCCTGTAGTTTGTTCTTTCTCACGGGGATGAGAACCATCACCTGATCCCCGGTGGCGTAGGCACGGGCCCGCGCCGTGCGGTCATACCAGACCTTCTGCTTCCTCTGGGCTCTGGCCAGATTCTCCCTGGCCAGGCCCATGAGTTCAGCCAGTCTCTCTCGGAAGATCAGGACATACCCCACCACTGACTCTCCATCGGGAGTGGCCTTCCCCTCCCACTCATCTCTCATCAGGTCCAGGGGGCCCCTCACCCTCCTTCCATGTAACAGTTTGAAAGGCAAAAATCCAGTCGACTCCTGGGGCACCTCCCTGTACGCGAACAGCAGGTGAGGTAAGTACTTGTCCCAATCCTGCGGGTGCTGGTTCATAAAGGTTTTCAGCATCATCTTTAGCGTCCCGTTAAACCTCTCCACCAGCCCATTGGACTGGGGGTGATAAGCTGAGGCCCAGTCGTGCCGGACCCCACATTTCTCCCACAAGCACCGGAGCAGGGCCGACATGAAGTTGGATCCTTGGTCTATCAAGACTTCCTTGGGGAACCCCACTCGGCTGAAAATGGTCAGGAGCGCATCGGCCACGGTGTTGGCTTCAATGGAAGCTAAGGGCACTGCCTCGGGGTAGCGGGTGGCAAAATCTACCACCCCCAGAATGTATTTCTTCCCCGACCGGGTCGTCTTGCTGAGAGGTCCCACGATGTCCATGGCCACCTTCTGGAAAGGCTCCTCTATGATGGGCAAAGGTCTCAAAGCCGCTTTCCCCTTGTCCCGGGCCTTCCCCACCCTCTGACAGGGGTCACAGGATCAGCAATACTGCCGGACCGTGGTAAAGACCCTGGGCCAGTAAAAGTTCTGTGGCAACCTCTGCCGGGTGCGCCGGATTCCCTGGTGCCCTGCAAGGGGGATGTCATGGGCCAGGGACAGGAGCTTGCGGCGATACTTCTGGGGGACCACCAGCTGCCTCCTGACCCCACAGGACTCTACTTCCCTTGTGGGAGCCCATTCTCGGTACAGGAACCCCTTCTCCCACAGGAACCTCTCCTGGCAGCCTCTCCTCACGGTCCGTCCCACACCGAGGTCGGCCAGGTCCCTGAGCTTCCGCAAGGAGGGATCTTTCCTCAACTCAGCCTGGAACTCAGCGGCTGGGGAAGGGATGGGGACCGGTTCCCCCTCAGTGGCCAGGTCTGAGGCCTCAGCCTCTCTGAGCCGTGCCCCTCGGCGCTCCCTCCCCACCAGGGTAGGGTCCTGCGCCTGCGGTGTGATACCCTCCTCAAGGTCGGGGTGCAGTGCCCCTCGCCGGCTTTGGCTATGGGTCACAACCAGGGCGGTCTGGGGCTTGCTTGGCCAGTCCTCTAGGTCTCCCCCCATCAAAACCTCAGTGGGCAAATGGTGGTGCACCCCCACATCCTTGGGGCCCTCCTTGGCCCCCCATTTCAGGTGTACCCTTGCCACGGGCACCTTAAATGGGGTCCCGCCCACCCCCATCAGGGTCAGGTAGGTGTTGGGAACCACCCGATCTGGGGCCACCACCTCAGGCCGGGCCAGCATCACCTCCACGCCCATATCCCAGTATCCGTTGACCTTCCTTCCATCCACCTCCAGGGGAACAAGGCACTCTCTCCGGAGGGACAGCCCCGCGCCCACCCTGTAAACCGAGCACCCTGAGTCCAGAGCCTCCAGCCCTCTGGCGGAGCTGGCCTGGGGTACTCTTCCCTCCGGAGCAGGTGGTAAACTGGCAGCCCCCCTTGCCTGGGTCGTCTGCCCCTCATCCAGCTGAGTCCCTACCCAGTTAACCCTGGGTAGGTTGGGTCTGCTCAGTCTGTCCCTGAGCCTGGGTCACTGCGTCTGTACATGGCCTCTCTGGCCACAGTGATAGCAGCTCAGGTCACGTTGGTCCCCTCGAGCGGGTCAGAGGGGCCCGACGCCAGGCGTTCCCCTTTGGAGGGGGTTCTCCACGTTTCCCCACTGCGAGGTCCCAGGGTGACTCTGTCTCTGCATCGGGGGGGGGAGGGGCAGTTCTTTTGGGACTCCTCCTGGCTACCCCCTGACCGACTGTTCACAAACTCGTCGGCCAGCTGCCCTGCGTGCTGGGGGTTCTCGAGCTTTTTGTCCACCAACCACAGCCTCAGGTCGGAAGGGCACTGTTCATACAGTTGCTCCAGTACGATTAGGTCAAGCAGGTCCTCTTTAGCTTGGGCCCCAGCTGTCCACTTGCGGGCATATCCCTGCATCCGGTTGACCAGTTGTAGGTCTGTGACCTCAGGCGTTTTACGCTGACTCCGGAACCTTTTCCGGTACATCTCGGGGGTCAGCCTAAACTCCCAGAGCAGGGTCTGTTTGAACAGTTCATAGTCCCCTGCCTCCGCCCCTGTCATTCGGCTGTACACCTCCAAGGCTTTGGGGTCCAGTAAGGGGGTGAGAAACTGGAGCCTGTCTTCAGGGTCAACCCTGTGCATCTCGCAGGCATTCTCAAAGGCCGTCAGGAAGCTATCTATGTCCTACCCCTCCTTCCGCTGGGCCAGGAAGCACTTATCAAAGCTCTTTGGAATGACCTCCCTCAGTCTGGGTGCCCTCCATCCAGCCAGGCACATGCCATAATATTCCATTGGTTTAGTCCAAAAGCAGCTGATTCTCCTTTAGAAAAGGAGTTCCTAGAATTACTGGATCGGCCTCTTAATCTATCTGCAACATTTGTTCTCTACAACAAAATTCCTCAGCTGCATTTCTGAGTATAGTTACTTTCACTGAATAATCATCTTCCCCATCACTCCTTCCCCAGTAAAGGATGCTGCTGAATTAATCTCAGATACATATTGAGTCAAGTCACAATTTCTATTTACAATATTTACACCAGCCTCACTATCCAGTAGAGCATCTTTGGGTCCATTATCTCCCATGATGAGGGCTGTCTTAGTTCTCTCGTTCAAGTCCCACCTTAATCTAATTATCATCTCCCACTCCTGGGGACCCATTTCCAGTGGGAGCAACCTGTCACCAGGGCCTCCCTATGCAGAAAGTGTATCAAAACCTTCACACTGCATGGCTGCAATTCCCCTCTGCTCTTTAAAAACTCACTCTTCTATCCTTTGCATATTTTTGATCAATTCATCGGTGGGTTTCCCAACCCATTTATCCATATCTACTCCCCTCAACTTCAAGTACTTCCAAGGAATGTTTCACATCACATGTCCTCCTTTCTGAGGCTCACTCCGCCCATTCCACCCTCTACCTCCCTGGGGTGAGGCAGACTGTCCTCTGCCACAGCCACACCCTCTCCCACGGCCTCCTCATTTATACACAGTCGCATTCGAATAAGTCGCTACTTCAACAAACAGCACTCTAGATTTTGTACCATCTACTTGGCTTCCCCCTTTCATCATCCATTGGCACACTATACAGTGATCCAACAAATCCAAAATCCCTCAGTTTGGGCCTGATTTACCAAACTAGTACTACATAGCTGTGATGGGTTGCCCTGAGGGTGGAGCCCGGGACTGTGGGACAACTGTGTTATGCTTATAAGAAGCACATGGGATTTTTTTTTTTAGGGGAAAAGGCAATACTCCGCATTTATTGGAAATACAACAATTAGCATATGCATTTAATTACACATACACACACACTGTTTTGCCAGTTGATGTTATAGTTACCAGGTTAGAGTCCGCATTAATTTAGTGACCAGCTAGGTTGATTATGGGTAGGGAGGAGCTGGGTTTTGTTGGTTGCAACATGATGCTTTGGGGAAGTCTTGGCAGGAAGAACCCAAAGTTTTATGGCAAGGCACTTTGTTTATATAGTAGGTCTTTTTTTATTGGGACCAATGAGTTTTGCACTGTTATGCTGAAATCAGTTGTTGTTTGACGAGTGCTTGTTCTTTTAAATTGTTTTTTTTTAAATTTTTTTTAGGGAGTTATTTTATGATGGTTTTGATTACAGCTATTTTGTTTTTATTGATAGTTGCCTGTTTTATTTTCAGAGTCATTAATTTGCCCTTTTTTGATATTTCAGTAGGGGCGTGTTGCAACCTACTGGTGCCCTTGCGTCTGTCTTGAGTTCCTTCCTAGAACATTTCGTCCAGTGATGGCTTTTATACATATATATAATTATTTATACACAAAACAGAATTGATTTACACAGAACATTTGAACAGGAACATTAAATTACAATGCAAGAGAAAAACAGCCATTGCATTTGTCAAGGTTCCTTCCCCACTCTGAACTCTAGGGTACAGATGTGGGGACCTGCATGAAAACCTCCTAAGCTTACTTTTACCAGCTTAGGTTAAAAATTCCCCAAGGTACAAACTATTTTACCCTTGGACTTCCACTGCCACCACCAAACTTTATCTGGGTTCCTGAAAAAAAGTAGTTTGGAAACATCTTTCCCCCCAAAATCCTCCCAACCCTTGCACCCCACTTCCTGGGGAAGGCTTGGTAAAAATCCTCACCAATTTGCATAAGTGACCACAGACCCAAACCCTTGGATCTTAAAACAATGAAAAAGCATTCAGTTTCCTTACAAGAAGACTTTTAATTGAAGTAAAAAGGAACCACCTCTGTAAAATCAGGATGGTGAATACCTTACAGGGTAATTAGATTCAAAACATAGAGAATCCCTCTAGGCAAAACCTTAAGTTACAAAAAAGACACACAGACAGGAATATCTATTCTATTCAGCACAGCTCTTTTCTCAGCCATTTAAAGAAATCATAATCTAACACATACCTGGCTAGATTACTTACTAAGTTCTAAGACTCCATTCCTGTTCTGTCTCTGGCAAAAGCATCACACAGACAGACACAGACCCTTTGTTTTTCTCCTTCCTCCCAGCTTTTGAAAGTATCTTGTCTCCTCATTGGTCATTTTGGTCAGGTGCCAGCAAGGTTACCTTTAGCTTCTTAACCCTTTACAGGTGAGAGGATTTTTCCTCTGGCCAGGAGGGATTTTTAAGGGGTTTACCCTTCCCTTTATATTTATGACAGCATTTTTTTACTTATTTTAAAATGCTAAACCTACAACTAAAACCTAAAACCTAAAAGGTCTGTTACTGCCTTGAAATTAGCCCAGACACAGATTTTGGCTGATGCAATTTTACCAATGGCCCATTAGATGATTCCTTTTTCCTTTTAGAAAGGGTGGCTTGCAAGATATGATTAAATTATACACCAATACGTTTAATACATGCTACATTATTATTTTTCATTTTTTATTTTAAATTATACAAAATACAAACATAAAACCCTACTACTACTGCTGTGCCCCCCTGAACTCTCTCCAGTCTGGGCTGTCTCTTACAGTGCCTTGCTAGTGATTGGCAGCAATCCCTCCAGGTGCTGTTATCACTCAGCACAACTGCATTATGGAAACCCCACACCCAGCTAGATTGCATGAATGCTCCTATAGCCACTCATGAATCACACAGAGAAAGGCACCAGCCAAATTCCCCCAGCTCCCAGCACTGCACCTCAGGAATATGCCATCTAATTTATTAATTGGTTCACCACTTTGTCAATGGAAAGTGGATATACACCAGCCTTTGAAACCTGAGCAATTCATCATTCACTTCAGGCAAACTCACTGGTAAAGTTAAACAGTTACACAAGTTTAGTGACTATAAAAGATAGATTTTAGGTGGTATTAAGTGATAGACAAAAAGTCAGAGTTAGTTACCAAAAGAAATAAAATATAAGCACACAGTCTAAAATCTCAACCCTATTAGACTGGGCAACATCTAGATAAAGCAATTTTTCTCACCCCACTGGATATTTCAGTCCATAGTATACAGATTTCCCCTTTGAAATCTGGGTCAGCCCCCTCAGCTGGAGTCTCAAGTCTTCATCATCCTTGTCGCTTGCAGTGTGTGTGACAGTATTCTTGTCAGCAAGTTAAGGAAGTATGGGCTGGATGAATGCACTATAAGGTGGGTAGAAAGTTGGCTAGATTGTCGGGCTCAACGGGTAGTGATCAATGGCTCCATGTCTAGTTGGCAGCCGGTGTCAAGTGGAGTGCCCCAGGGGTCGGTCCTGGGGCCGGTTTTGTTCAATATCTTCATAAATGATCTGGAGGATGGTGTGGATTGCACTCTCAGCAAATTTGCGGATGATACTAAACTGGGAGGAGTGGTAGATATGCTGGAGGGCAAGGATAGGATACAGAGGGACCTAGACAAATTGGAGGATTGGGCCAATAGAAATCTGATGAGGTTCAAGAAGGATAAGTGCAGAGTCCTGCACTTAGGACGGAAGAGTCCAATGCACCGCTACAGACTAGGGACCGAATGGCTAGGCAGCAGTTCTGCGGAAAAGGACCTAGGGGTGACAGTGGACGAGAAGCTGGATATGAGTCAGCAGTGTGCCCTTGTTTCCAAGAAGGCCAATGGCATTTTGGGATGTATAAGTAGGGGCATAGCGAGCAGATCGAGGGACGTGATCGTCCCCCTCTATTTGACATTGGTGAGGCCTCATCTGGAGTACTGTGTCCAGTTTTGGGACCCAAACTACAAGAAGGATGTGGATAAATTGGAGAGTGTCCAGCGAAGGGCAACAAAAATGATTAGGGGTCTGGAACACATGACTTATGAGGAGAGGCTGAGGGAACTGGGATTGTTTAGTCTGCAGAAGAGAAGAATGAGGGGGGATTTGATAGCTGCTTTCAACTACCTGAGAGGTGGTTCCAGAGAGGATGGTTCTAGACTATTCTCAGTGGTGGAAGAGGACAGGACAAGGAGTAATGGTCTCAAGTTGCAGTGGGGGAGGTTTAGGTTGGATATTAGGAAAATCTTTTTCACTAGGAGGGTGGTGAAACACTGGAATGCGTTGCCTAGGGAGGTGGTGGAATCTCCTTCCTTAGAAGTTTTTAAGGTCAGGCTTGACAAAGCCCTGGCTGGGATGATTTAATTGGGTATGGGTCCTGCTTTTGAGCAGGGGGTTGGACTAGATGACCTCCTGAGGTCCCTTCCAACCCTGATATTCTATGATTCTATGATTCTATGAAGGAGAAAGGCCCAGCATGTGGCAACTGTATTCTGTTTTATATCCTCAGTCCCATGTGCTTGGGGAGCACAAGTCCAGGCATGTCTGGGGGACATTGCTGAGTCCACCAGGCAAGGTTGAGCAATTCTCCGGGTGTGGCCTCATGCAGGTGAGTCATTGAATTGTAGCTCCCTTGCTGGACAATGGTTGTTGATGAATTGTTTGACACCTCACCCAGGCATTGGTTACTTTCCTTGCTGTTGCCTCTGGGGGAGCTAATATCTGTCTGATTCCCCAATTTATGTCATGTTTTAGTGACAACCATACAACACAATTCTCATAACTATATTTGCATTAACGATATACATATGGATAGAGAAATGACTCTCAGCATATCATAACCTTTCTCCTCATACCCTACAAGTCATTCTTTATATGTAAGATCATGCTTATATAAAAATGAGGAATATGGAGGATTCAGGACGCTCACCCAAGGTATAGAATGTCATAATTGCTAATAAATTCTTGTCCAGTCCTTCAAACATATCAGTCCAAAATTCCTCTGCTTCAAATCTAATGCCATCAAAGAATCGGCTGTAATGTGATTGTTTTCTATAGTCCACACAAAATTTTACAGTGCTGTCCCTTTTGGGGACCAAGACCACAGGGCTGCCACAAGCTATCAGATTCCTTAATTACTCCCTGGTCCAACGTGTTTTGTATCTTTGTACAAATTTGCTCTTTCCCCTTGCCAGTGGCCCTGTAAAGCCTGGAAGAGGAGGTTGTGTCCCTTTTGTGAGGACTTTATGGGACACCAAGTGTGTTTTCCCTGGCTTGTTGGAAAACACCTCACAGAAGTGATAACACCTCCCCCCTTTTGATGGCTTTTAACTCTCTACAGATTTCAATGCTTTTCAGAGTTGAACCACCTTGGCATTCAGCCATCGAGGGCCACACAGGGGAGCTTTCTGGGATCCTATAGGTCTTTTCCTCTCTTGACACATTAGACAAGACCTGCAATAATCCCCCACATCATTCTGTATTCCTTGCCAGTAGAAATTCCTCTTTAGCCTGTCATAAGCCCTCTGAACCCCCAAGTGACCAGCAAAAAGACCGTGATGAGCTACCAGCATCAATTCCCCACGGTGCTGGCTGAGTACAACCAACTGCTTCTAGCATTGCCCAGGGCCTCTGGTCCTCCTACAGGAGCTTCTCCATACAGCTTCCCATCCTCTTCAAAAAAACTTCTCACCCCACTCCCTTCCTGGAATTCCCTCTAGGACACATTTCCTTATGCTTTCTACAGTGTGGTCTGCCGTTTGCTTATGTGCAAATTCCTGACAGCTAGTACTTGGGACAACATCCTCAGTTACTGACAACATCCTCCCTGCCCCTGGCCCTAGGGACATGTTGCCTTTGGTTGGGCAGAGGCCTGACTCTGCCTCTCCCCACCTTGGGAGCATGCTTCCCCCCTTCATTACCATGTCAAGAGAACCCTCATTCACCTCCCCAGTGGTTTCTAAGGTTCCATCACCATTCCCCAGGCTCCCTCTGAGACACACACTTCCATGCTCTCTAGAACAGGATCTATTCCTGGTTTAGCTGAGACAGACCTGCAGCTACCAGCTGGAATATCCTTCTCACTGACAGGCAATACACACTCTTACCCCTTTGAGGACCCTACACAACACTTCTTCTTCCTGTGAGTTACCACCCCAACAGTCTTGGCCTTGTGGAAAAAAATCATTCCCTGCCAACATGCCCACTGGGAGGTCCTCTAGCATTCTTATCATTAAATCACTTTCCAAACCTTCCCACTTCACATGATTTTTTGCTAGTGGCATGTGGAACCTGTTCAGACCCTCTCCCTTAATCTTGGCCATTTGGCCTGGTAAAATATTAGCCTCTGGGACCACACTTGGTCAAACCAGAGAGATATGGGCCCCAGTATCATCCACCCAAGGCACTCTGTGCGATTAATCTTAACAACCTTAACGTGTTTCCTGTCTGTTTCACCAGCCCCTGTATCCACCAAGCAGGTGTGGTAAGTTGTGGGGGTACCCTCTGGGGCTTTGGGGCTGAGGACAACTGTGCCAACATAAGTGGCCATCTTTTAGTCTTCAGGGATCTCATGGAGTACACACAGCCTCTCAAAGGTGATGAAATATTCAGTAATGTCCCTTGTCTCCCTGAATGCAGGACACAACCATTCCCATTTGTGGATTTTTGGAGAGGTGGGACTCCCTGGTGTGTGGGGGCTCTGGTTACACTTCTCTATCAAGTCCAATTCATGCTTCCTTTCTTTCTCCCTTTCCTCCACAGCTAGCTTCCAGGGCTCATTTTTTTTCTCAGCTTCTGTTTCAGTTCCATGGCTCTTCAGTGTGCAGCTTTTTTCCCAGCATCCTCTGCTTCCATAGATCTCTGGTGTGCAGCTTCTTTTCTGGTATTCTCTGCTTCAGTCTGCAGTCACTGTAATTCCATATGTCTTTTGTGTTCCTTCTCCTTCTCTTCTGTCTGCAATCTGCAGAACTCCAGCTTCTTACTAGTTTCACTTTCACTCTTTTTCCTGCTTTTCTGTCCCTACTTCCCTTGCCCTAAATAAGCAAACAGAAAATAACAAACTGGTAACCTCTTTGACTGATCTCTAGCCACCATACTTAAAACTAACTTAAAATCATCAACAGTGTATGAAGTGCCAATCTCACTCAGAGACTTAAGCTGTGCATATGACTCTCCTGCCTGCACCAATGTGACAGGTTCCCCTTGGGGTGCCATCTGGAACTGGGATACCACTGACCCCCCTTACCCACCAGCCTGGGATCCCTTTACACCGTACTTCTGTGGCAAGCTGCAAAGCCCTCTCTAGTCTGCACTTTCACAAGCACACATACAGGTAGGGACACTCCAAGATGCAGTTACATGCAGAGACTGTGATCAGCCCTGAATGGGAAGGCTCCAGCTTGGGAACTTTCCAGCTACACAGGCACGCACCCCCTCTGGAGTGTAAACCCAACATTATACAGGGAATTGTACAGCATAAGTTCATGAAACTCGCCCACTCCCTCAATGTAGAGAGGAATATACAACAGCTTTCTGCCCCAAATTATGACTCCATCAAACTGCTCTGAGACAAAGAAGAAACAAGTTGATTAACTACAAAAGACAGATTTTAAGTGATTATAAGGGATATCAAACAGATAAATGGAAAAAAGGCATATATATCGCCCACTGTTAGAAAAGTGAAGAAGGAGAACCCAGGGAACCACACACCCATCAACTTCACCTCAGTCCCTGGAAAAATCATTGAGCAGGTCCTCAAGGAAACCATTTTGAAGCACTTGGAGGAGAAGAAGCTGATCAGGAACAGTCAACATGGGTTCACCAAGCACAAGTCATGCCTGACCAACCTGATTGCCTTCTATGATGAGATTACTGGCTCTGTGGATGAGGGGAAAGCAATGGACATGATATATCTTGACTTTAGCAAAGCTTTTGATATGGTCTCCCACAGTATTCTTGCCAGCAAGTTAAAAAAGTATGCATTGGATGAATGGACCATAAGGTGGATAGAAAGTTGGTTAGATTGTTGGGCTCAACGGGTAGTGATCAATGGCTCGATGTCTAGCTGGCAGCCAATATTAAGCGGAGTGCCCCAGGGGTCGGTCCTGGGGCTGGTTTTGTTCAACATCTTTATTAATGATCTGGATAATGGGATGAAATGCACCCTCAGCAAGTTTGTGGATGGCACTAAGCTAGGGGGAGAGGTAAATACACTGGAGGGTAGGGATAGGATACAGAGGTACCTAGACAAATTAGAGGATTGGGCCAAAAGAAATCTGATGATGTTCAACAAGGACAAGTGCAGAGTTACCTAGGCTGGATCTCCATACTTAGAGATTTTTAAGGCCCGGCTTGACAAAGCCCTGGATGGGATGATTTAGTTGGAGATTAGATTCTGCTTTGAGCAGGGGGTTGGACTAGATGACCTCCTGAGGTTCCTTCCAACCCTAATCTTCTATGATTCTATGGATGCGTGGTGATCCAACAGCATGATCTGTGTTTCCCTATCCTCTCTCTGCCAGAAGCTGGGAATGGGAGACAGGGATAGATCATTTGATGGTTACCTGTTCTGTTCATTCCCTCTGAGTCACCTGGTATTGGCCACTGCCGGAAGATAGGACACTGGGCTAGATGGACCAAAGGTATTACTGAGTATGGCCATTCTGATGTTCTTATATGGACTGCAGATGTATCTGCTGCCACTGTAACCCACTCGACCCCACTCCCCTTCCAGAGCTGAGATAGAACCCAGGAGTCCTGATGGGGACTTTCTCTGCAGAGTTAGTAACCAAATAAGAACATACATAAAAACTTTAAAATGAATCAGTGGCTCTTAAGTGACTTGCCATAAGATGTAAGAAAATGTTAGTATTATAGCTGAGTGGGTCTAATAATTATTTAATTTTCTTTCTTTCATATACAAACTAGGTACAGTGCTCCTGGCAGCTAATTGATAAGTTATCTTCTAAATAAACAGTTAGTGGAAGGGGTAGGTCAATCGGGGGGGGGGGAGGGGTCTCTCAGGGATCCAATTACCAGCAATTAGAAAGGTGGAAACCCAATGAGTAGTACATAGACCTATTCCCCGGTTTGTCATGCGGAATCAGCACAGTAAGGTCAGGAAAGGATTTAATGTCTCTTTGACTGCTCAGTCAGTGATTCAGGGAGGAGGGCCCAGCACCATCACACCAGCCAGCTCTGCACGGAGCTCAGTCTGAGAGCCAGAGCACCAGGAGAAAACTTTAGGTCCCTTTATGAGTAAAGAGACGGAGCAGCCTGTCCCGGATCTGTTTGGTCCTCACCCCGTAGATGATGGGGTTCAGCATGGGGGGCACAAGGAGGTACATGTTGGCAATGAGAATGTGGAAATGCAGGGGCACATTGTGGCCAAACCGGTGTGTGAGGAAGGAGAAGAGAGCTGGGATGTAAGAGGCTAAGATGACAAAAAGGTGGGAGCCACAGGTCCGAAAAGTCTTGAGCCGGGCGTCCTTTGTGGGGAGGCTGAAGATGGCCCTGAGGATCTGGGTATAGGACACAGCAATAAAACACACATCCAGACTGGACAGAAAGAAGGCCAGAAAAAGGCCGTAGTAACTATTGACACGGATGTCAGCGCAGGCCAAATTCACCACGGCCATGTGCTCGCAGTACGTGTGGGGGATGATGTTGGTTCTGCAATATGGCCAGCGCCTCACCAGGAAGGGATAGGGCAGTACGAGCATGCCACCACGCAGCACCACGACCAGGCCTATCTTGGCTACCACTGGGTTTGTCAGGATGGTGGAATGTCTCAGGGGATCACAGATGGCCACGTAGCGATCCAGAGCCATGGCCACAAAGATCCCAGACTCCATCACTGAGACACAGTGAATGAAGTACATCTGGGTGAGGCAGGCACTAAAATTGATCTCTCTGGAATTGAACCAGAAGATGCTCAGCATTTTAGGCAGGGTGGACGTGGACAGGCCCAGGTCAGCGACGGCCAGCATGCAGACGAAATAGTACATGGGCCCATGGAGGCTCGGCTCCATCTTCACAATGAACAGGATGGTGAAGTTCCCCAAGACGGCTATGACATACAAGGCACAGAAGGGGATGGAGATCCAGACATGGGCTGCCTCCAGGCCAGGAATGCCCAGCAAGATGAAGGTGGAGGGGTTGGTGAAGTCGGTTGTGTTGGCATCTGACATGGAGTATGGGAGAAAGTGTTGAACTCTGAGGCAGAACGGTGTCTCCTGCGTGTACCATACATTCCCCCGACTTCCGATATGTATCTAGTGTGATGGTCGCAGTACAAATGCCTGGATGGAGAGACAATGTTAATATGAGAGACTACATGCACTACTGGGGGCTGTTCTCATGGGGGAAGCAGATTGGTGGCTCTTCAGAAACTGAAAAATGACATTTTCATTATTCAGATAAATGAATTATGAACAACTGACCTTACTAAGGCCAATTCTATTTTTATGGTGCTTCACGCATCAATAATTCCTACACATCTGGGACTGTTTAGTTTAGAGAAGAGAGAAAGAAGGGGGCATGTGATAGAGAGAACAAAAGAAAAGAATGAAAGTGATTACATTCAAATGGACAAACAGAGAAGAGTTCCAAACCTGATAGGAAGAAAAAATGTAGACAGAAAAATGGGAATGGAAATTGGAAGTTATTTAAACCATGATTCCGCAATGAAGGAAGCGGAGAACTTTGGCTAAAAACCCAGTTCAGTGGCAAACTGAAGTCAGCAATTGTGGGGAGGGGAATAGATAGGAAATGGGGGAAAAGGAAAATATATAGCAAGTAATACAAATTGGAAGTTATGAACATTGATAAGGGACTTTAAAGACATTAGGAAAAAATCCATGCTTGGCAAGTCTAAGGATAGCAAAAAGGAGGTTATTAAGTATATTAAGAAGAAAAGAAATATTAGAGAAGGTTTAGGCCAATACTTAGAGCGAGAAAGGAAACTTGTTAATATCTCAGAAAATGTAGATATGTTCACAGAATATTTTTGTTCTGCACTGGGAAAGAAGCAGTAGGAGATACTCATATCACTTGAGGTGATGGAATAGTCTCCAATCCATTAGCTCTCAAGGAGAATGTTAAACAGCATCTACAGTAGAGTTAACACCAGAGTTACGAACTGACCGATCAACCACACATTACCAGATCAACCACACATCTCGTTCAAAACTAGAAGTACACAATCAGGTAGCAGCAGAGCCAAAAATAAAAATAACAAAAACAAACAAAAAACCAATCCAACAACAACAAAAAAGGCAAATAAAGGACAGTTCTGTGTTAAACTTTAACAATTAAAAAATAAAGTGAACTTAAAAAAAAGATTTGACAAGGTTAGGAAACAATGGAAAAGGTTGTATCAGATTAGTCAAAAAAAATTAGTAATGTAATTAATGACAGTCAATAACATAGTTTATGGAAAACAGGTCTTGTCAAATAATTTCATTTTTTTAAAGTACACATTTGGTTGATCAAGGGAACCGTGCAGATGTAAGAGACTTTGATTTCTCTGAGGCATTGGATTTAGTAGGGGAAAACATTCAGATAAAAAATGAACACTGTACAGTATCAGTAGATTACGTATTTAAAGGACTAAAAACTGACTAAATGACAGATCTCAAAAAGCAGTCGTCAATGGACTATTGTCATCAAATGAGGGTTTTTCTAGTGGGGTTCAGCGGGGATCAGTTCTAGGCCTGATGCTATTCAATATTTTCATCAATGATCTGGAAGCAAATAGGAAATTACTGCAGATAAAATTTGTGGACTACCCAAAGTTTGGCAGAGTGGTTACAATGAGGAGGCCAGGGCTGGCATACTGATTGATCTGGAACTTTTGGTGAGCTGGGCTCATGCAAACAAAATGTTTTAATACAGTCACATGCAAAGTTATCCTCTCAGAACAGGGAATGTAGGACCGACCCACAGACTAGAGCACTGTATTATGGAACGCAGGGATTTAGGGGTCATTAGGGACAACTAACTCATTGTGAATTCCAAGTGTGATGCTTTGCCAAAAGGGCTGATGTGATCCTCGGATACATAAACAGGGAAGTGGTGAGTGGGGGCAAGGGAAGGATTTTACCTCTGCATTGGTGAAATGTCCTGGGGTCCACATTTAAAAAAGATGTTGAAAAATTGGAGAGGGTACAGAAAAGAGCCAAAAAATGATTTTAGGCTGGAGAAAATGGCACAAAACTTAAATGCTTCATCTCTTTATCTTCTCAAAAAGATGATCAAGAGGAGAAGTTCATGGGGAGAAAACTGTGGGTAAAAACAGGCTCTGTAATCTAGACAAGAACAGCAGAGCAAGGCCCAATGGCTGGAAGCTGAAGCCAGACAAATTCCAGTTGGAAATAAGGGGCAAAAGTTTAGCACTGAGGGTGACTAACTGTTGGGACATCTGCGAAGAGAAGTGATGGATTCTCCAACTCCTCATGTCTGCAGATCCAGACTGGATGCATTTCTGGAAGATCTGCTTGAGGGCTTGTCTACATTTAAAAGGCTACAGAGGCTCTACCATAGTGCTTCAGCGTAGACACTTGTGGCCATCAGCTGGGGTGGTTGGGGGGATGAGGGCACAGTAAAGAGGGACATTTTGGCCTACGATACTGAAACAAACTCATCCTCTGTGGCAAGGGCCCTGGGATATTTAATGGCTGTGCAGAGCAGCAAGGAAAACAGACTTAGCCCTGGTCTACACTAGGACTTTAGGTCGAATTTAGCAGCGTTAAATCGATGTAAACCTGCACCCGTCCACACAATGAAGCCCTTTATTTCGACTTAAAGGGCTCTTAAAATCGATTTCCTTACTCCACCCCTGACAAGTGGATTAGCGCTTAAATCGACGTTGCCGGCTCGAATTTGGGGTACTGTGGACACAATTTGATGGTATTGGCCTCCGGGAGCTATCCCAGAGTGCTCCATTATGACCGCTCTGGACAGCACTCTCAACTCAGATGCACTGGCCAGGTAGACAGGAAAAGAACCGCGAACTTTTGAATCTCATTTCCTGTTTGGCCAGCGTGGCAAGCTGCAGGTGACCATGATGGAGTCCCAGAATCGCAAAAGAACTCCAGCATGGACCGAACGGGAGGTACGGGATCTGATCGCTGTTTGGGGAGAGGAATCCGTGCTATCAGAACTCCGTTCCAGTTTTCAAAATGCCAAAACCTTTGTGAAAATCTCCCAGGGCATGAAGGACAGAGGCCATAACAGGGACCCGAAGCAGTGCCGCGTGAAACTGAAGGAGCTGAGGCAAGCCTACCAGAAAACCAGAGAGGCGAACAGCCGCTCTGGGTCAGAGCCCCAAACATGCCGCTTCTATGATGAGCTGCATGCCATTTTAGGGGGTTCAGCCACCACTACCCCAGCCGTGTTGTTTGACTCCTTCAATGGAGATGGAGGTAATACAGAAGCAGATTTTGGGGACGAAGAAGATGATGATGATGATGATGAGGTTGTAGATAGCTCACAGCAAGCAAGCGGAGAAACCGGTTTTCCCGACAGCAAGGAACTGTTTCTCACCCTGGACCTGGAGCCAGTAGCCCCCCGAACCCATCGAAGGCTGCCTCCTGGACCCAGCAGGTGGAGAAGGGACCTCCGGTGAGTGCACCTTTTAAAATACTATACATGGTTTAAAAGCAAGCATGTGAAAGGATTACTTTGCCCTGGCATTCGCGGCTCTCCTGGATGTACTCCCAAAGCCTTTGCAAAAGGTTTCTGGGGAGGGCAGCCTTATTGCGTCCTTCATGGTAGGACACTTTACCACTCCAGGCCAGTAACACGTACTCGGGAATCATTGTAGAACAAAGCATTGCAGTGTATGTTTGCTGGCATTCAAACAACATCCGTTCTTTATCTCTCTGTGTTATCCTCAGGAGAGTGAGATATAATTCATGGTCACCTGGTTGAAATAGGGTGCTTTTCTTCAGGGGACACTCAGAGGAGCCCATTCCTGCTGGGCTGTTTGCCTGTGGCTAAACAGAAATGTTCCCCGCTGTTAGCCACGGGGAGGGGGGAAGGTTGAGGGGGTAGTCACGCGGTGGGAGGAGGCAAAATGCGACCTTGTAATGAAAGCACATGTGCTATGTATGTAATGTTAACAGCAAGGTTTACCCTGAAAGAGTGTAGCCACTGTTTTATAAAATGTGTCTTTTTAAATACCGCTGTCCCTTTTTTTTTCTCCACCAGCTGCATGTGTTTCAATGATCACAGGATCTTCTCCTTCCCAGAGGCTAGTGAAGCTTAGAAAGAAAAAAAAACGCACTCGCGATGAAATGTTCTCCGAGCTCATGCTGTCCTCCCACACTGACAGAGCACAGACGAATGCGTGGAGGCAAATAATGTCAGAGTGCAGGAAAGCACAAAATGACCGGGAGGAGAGGTGGCGGGCTGAAGAGAGTAAGTGGTGGGCTGAAGAGAGTAAGTGGCGGGCTGAAGACAGGGCTGAAGCTCAAATGTGGCGGCAGCATGATGAGAGGAGGCAGGATTCAATGCTGAGGCTGCTGCAGGACCAAACCAGTATGCTCCAGTGTATGGTTGAGCTGCAGCTAAGGCAGCTGGAGCACAGACTGCCACTGCAGCCCCTCTGTAACCAACCGCCCTCCTCCCCAAGTTCCATAGCCTCCAGACCCAGACGCCCAAGAACGCGGTGGGGGGGGCCTCCGGCCAACCAGCCACTCCACCACAGAGGATTGCCCAAAAAAAAGAAGGCTGTCATTCAATAAATTTTAAAGTTGTAAACTTTTAAAGTGCCATGCTTAAAGTGCTGTGTGGCATTTTCCTTCCCTCCTCCATCACCCCTCCTGGGCTACCTTGGTAGTCATCCCCCTATTTGTGTGATGAATGAATAAAGAATGCATGAATGTGAAGCAACAATGACTTTATTACCTCTGCAAGCGGTGATTGAAGGGAGGAGGGGCGGGTGGTTAGCTTACAGGGAAGTAGAGTGAACCAAGGGGCGGGGGGTTTCATCAAGGAGAAACAAACAGAACTTTCACACCGTAGCCTGGCCAGTCATGAAACTGGTTTTCAAAGCTTCTCTGATGCGTACCGTGCCCTCCTGTGCTCTTCTAACCACCCTGGTGTCTGGCTGCGCGTAACCAGCAGCCAGGCGATTTGCCTCAACCTCCCACCCCACCATAAATGTCTCCCCCTTACTCTCACAGATATTGTGGAGCACACAGCAAGCAGTAATAACAGTGGGAATATTGGTTTTGCTGAGGTCTAAGCGAGTCAGTAAACTGCGCCAGCGCGCCTTTAAACGTCCAAATGCACATTCTACCACCATTCTGCACTTGTTCAGCCTGTCGTTGAACAGCTCCTGACCACTGTGCAGGCTGCCTGTGTACGGCTTCATGAGCCATGGCATTAAGGGGTAGGCTGGGTCCCCAAGGATATCTATAGGCATTTCAATATCCCCAACAGTTATTTTCTGGTCTGGGAATAAAGTCCCTTCCTGCAGCTTTTGAAACAGACCAGAGTTCCTGAAGATGCGAGCATCATGCACCTTTCCCGGCCATCCCACGCTGATGTTGGTGAAACGTCCCTTGTGATCCACCAGAGCTTGCAGCACTATCGAAAAGTACCCCTTGCGGTTTATGTACTCGGCGGCTTGGTGCTCCGGTGCCAAGATAGGGATATGGGTTCCGTCTATGGCCCCACCACAGTTAGGGAATCCCATTGCAGCAAAGCCATCCACTATGACCTGCACATTTCCCAGGGTCACTACCCTTGATATCAGCAGATCTTTGATTGCGTGGGCTACTTGCATCACAGCAGCCCCCACAGTAGATTTGCCCACTCCAAATTGATTTCCAACTGACCGGTAGCTGTCTGGCATTGCAAGCTTCCACAGGGCTATCGCCACTCGCTTCTCAACTGTGAGGGCTGCTCTCATCTTGGTATTCATGCGCCTCAGGGCAGGGGAAAGCAAGTCACAAAGTTCCATGAAAGTGCCCTTACGCATGCGAAAGTTTCGCAGCCACTGGGAATCGTCCCAGACCTGCAACACTATGCGGTCCCACCAGTCTGTGCTTGTTTCCCGAGCCCAGAATCAGCGTTCCAGAGCATGAACCTGCCCCATAAGCACCATGATGCATGCATTGGCAGGGCCCATGCTTTCAGAGAAATCCGTGTCCATGTCCTGATCACTCACGTGACCGCGCTGACGTCGCCTCCTCGCCCGGTATCGCTTTGCCAGGTTCTGGTGCTGCATATACTGCTGGATAATGCGTGTGGTGTTTAATGTGCTCCTAATTGCCAAAGTGAGCTGAGCGGCCTCCATGCTTGCCTTGGTATGGCGTCTGCACAGAAAAAAGGCACGGAACGATTGTCTGCCGTTGCTCTGACGGAGGGAGGGGTGACTGACGACACGGCTTACAGGGTTGGCTTCAGGGAGCTAAAATCAACAAAGGGGGTGTCTTTACATCAAGGAGTATTTCAGGCAGGACTTCACGGAGGGTTCCAATAAGAAATGGTGCACCTAAGTTATCGTTCTTATTGGAACAAGGAGGTTAGCCTGGCCTCTGATTGATACATGGCTAGATTTACCTCGCTGCACCTTCTCTGTGAGTGACTGCAGTGTGACCTAGAGGAATGAGTCCCCTAGACAGGGGAGGAGGCAAATAAGTACAAAACAAATCTGGTCTATTTCTTGTTTTGACCCACTCCATCTATCTTTTACATCTTTGGCTGGCAGCAGACGGTGCAGAAGGACTGCATGCCATCCACATCTCATGGCTGCTCGGCAGAAGATGGTACAGTACGACTGCTAGCCATCCTCATCTCTTGCCTGCCTGGCAGAAGATGGTACAATACGACTACTAGCAATCCTCATCTCTTGCCTGCCTGGCAGAAGATGGTACAGTCCGACTGCTAGCAGTCCGTATCGCCTGCCCGCTCACCATAAGACGGTTCAATAGGACTGACTGCAGGACTAAAGAGAATGACCTGGTCAAGTCACTCCAAATTTAGTCCCTGCGCCCATGTCTGCCCAGGCGCTCCCAGCCGACGTGGCCAGGAGCACCTCGGACATGACGAGGACGACTACCAATCGTATTGCACCGTCTGCTGCCAGAAGGCAATGGGTTGCTGCTACTGTGCAGCAAAGCCGTACCGCGTCTGCCAGCACCCAGGAGACATAGGGTGACGGTTACCTGAGCGGGCTCCATGCTTGCCGTGGTATGGCGTCTGCACAGGTAACTCAGGAAAAAAGGCGCAAAATGATTGTCTGCCCTTGCTTTCACGGAGGGAGGGAGGGAACGGGGGCCTGACGATACGTACCCAGAACCACCCGCGACAATGTTTTAGCCCCATCAGAGTGCTCCATTGTGACTGCTCTGGACAGCACTCTCAGATGCCCGATTGTTTGCCGTTGCTCTGACGCCGGGAGGGGCGACTGAGGACACGGCTTACAGGGTTGGCTTCAGGGAGCTAAAATCAACAAAGGGGGTGGCTTTACATCTAGGAGTATTTCAGGCAGGACTTCACGGAGGGTTCCAATAAGAAATGGTGCACCTAAGTTATTGTCCTTATTGGAACAAGAAGGTTAGCCTGGCCTCTGATTGATACATGGCTAGATTTACCTCGCTGCACCTTCTCTGTGAGTGACTGCAGTGTGACCTAGAGGAATGAGTCCCCTAGACAGGGGAGGGGGGGAAGCAAATGAGTACAAAACAAATCTGGTCTATTTCTTGTTTTGATCCACTCCATCTATCTTTTACATCTTTGGCTGGCAGCAGACGGTGCAGAAGGACTGCTAGCCATCCACATCTCATGGCTGCTCGGCAGAAGATGGTACAGTACGACTGCTAGCAATCCGTATCGCCTGCCCGCTCACCATAAGACGGTTCAATAGGACTGACTGCAGGACTAAAGAGAATGACCTGGTCAAGTCACTCCAAATTTAGTCCCTGCGCCCATGTCTGCCCAGGCGCTCCCAGCCGACGTGGTCAGGATCACCTCGGACATGACGATGATGGCTACCAGTCGTACTGTACCGTCTGCTGCCACAAGGCAAGGGGTTGCTGCTGCTGTGTAGCAAAGCCGTACCGCATCTGCCAGCACCCAGGAGACATAGGGTGACGGTTACCTGAGCGGGCTCCATGCTTGCCGTGGTATGGCATCTGCACAGGTAACTCAGGAAAAAATGCGCGAAACGATTGTCTGCCCTTGCTTTCACGGAGGGAGGGAGGGAACGGGGGGCCTGACGATATGTACCCAGAACCACCCGCGACAATGTTTTAGCCCCATCAGGCACTGGGATCTCAACCCAGAATTCCAATGGGCAGCGGAGACTGCGGGAACTGTGGGATAGCTACCCACAGTGCAACGCTCTGGAAGTCGACTCTAGCCTCGGTACTGTGGAAGCGCTCCGCCGAGTTAATGCACTTAATGCACTTAGAGCATTTTCTGTGGGGACACACACACTCGAATATATAAAACCGATTTCTAAAAAACCGACTTCTATAAATTCGACCTTATTCCGTAGTGTAGACATACCCTTACTCTCTATCCTATCATGCCCACATTGCACAGGGTTTGTCAAGCAGGTGAGCTCCTCAGCAAGAGATGGTACCTGTGAATCCTGAGATGGAAGTGTCTTCCCTGGGAATCCCCCTCCGGTAGCCGTGTCCCACACCGCTCTCACCCCAGCATCTGCAGCAGCATCCCACACCGAGAGCTGACACAGGGCTGAGCACCGTTTATAATATAGCTCTGTGCAATCCCAGGGGGGTTCACTCAGCCTCTAGAGGAGAAGCGGCATCTGAATGTAAACAGGCTGGTGACAAGCTTGTCTATGCTTCTGTGTTTTTTATCCAGCTATAGCAGTAAACAGTAATTAAGGGACCTTCCCAAAGGGAAGTGAGAACTCTTGGGCTCTGTGCTGAGTCACAGAGGAATTGGCTGCTTTGTGAATTTGTGTATATTTAAAAATTATAGTTGATTAGGAAGAAAACTAGGGATAATGACTAGATCTCCATAGGGCCTGATACCCTGTAAATGCCCAGGATAGCTGGGTAGATAGTAGACAGATAGATCTGGAGAAAGATGACTGAGGGGAGACACAAACACTTTCTTCAGGCACTGGGGGCTGTCGTTAAAGGATCAGAGATCAGTCATTCTTATCAGTAACTATTACCATACCGTGTAGCACCTTTCACTGAAGGAACTTCAAAACCCCCAGTAAAGGAAAGTCGCTATGTACATATCCCCATTATACAGATAGTTAAACTGAGGCACAGAAAATGCCTCTCCCCATTGACCCTGGCACCTGTCATTTTCAAGGCCTTGGTTTCTCATTGACCCTTCCTTTTGGTACTGGGAAAGAGCCAATCAAATATCCTCACTAAGTTTTAGTAAAAGGGCAACAGTCCCCTTACATTCCCACTGGCTAAAATCTGCCACAGCAGAATGTTCACACCAGCACATCCAGGCCCCACATTAACAATATTTACCAGCATCTTTAATAAAAGAACATTTAACATATTTAACATCCCATGTGCACTTCTTTATACTAAACATGATAATATTAATTAAAGCACCACTTAGAATCAATAACATAATCATCTCTAAAAAAAGAAAAGGAGGACTCATGGCACCTTCGAGACTAACAAATTTATTTGAGCATAAGCTTTCGTGAGCTACAGCTCACGTTTCATGTTCCCTGTGTATATAAATCTCCCCAATGTATTTTCCACTGAATGCATCCGATGAAGTGAGCTGTAGCTCACAAAAGCTTACACTCAAATAAATTGGTTAGTCTCTAAGTTGCCACAAGTCCTCCTGTTCTTTTTGCGGATACCGACGAACACGGCTGCTCCTCTGACACCTATAATCATCTCTAAGTTTAACAGGCAGCACACCCCTAGGAGTTCTCTGGGACCCTCTTAAGACTGGTGGTTCGTGACCCATATTTTTTATTCCCCTGTGCCTGGGTAACACCAGGTCAATTTGAGGGATCTGTACATTTTCATCAGGGTTTGGGTTTGACCCATTGGTTTCAGTCTCCTCGGGACATGCTGCTCTGCTCCTCCTATGAGTCCTGTTCAGACTAAAGTCCACTGTTTTAGCTGGTCCCTATGTACCATAGAATCATAGAATCATAGAATCATAGAATATAAGGGTTGGAAGGGACCCCAGAAGGTCATCTAGTCCAACCCCCTGCTCAAAGCAGGACCAATTCCCAGTTAAATCATCCCAGCCAGGGCTTTGTCAAGCCTGACCTTAAAAACCTCTAAGGAAGGAGATTCTACCACCTCCCTAGGTAACGCATTCCAGTGTTTCACCACCCTCATAGTGAAAAAGTTTTTCCTAATATCCAATCTAAACCTCCCCCACTACCGCTCTGTCAGGATCTCCTTCTTCAGTTTGGACAGTGTAAACCAGCAGTTCGGGATTGTTGAGAGAGACCACAATGTAGGGATTTGACTCCCATGTGTCCTGTAGTTTATTACATAGTTGGCATCTGTGGTTGCGAACTATTACGTGGTTACCATTTCTTATGAGAGCCGCACTGGTCATGCGATCATAAGCCCTTTTCCTACTTTGTGCTGCGTCTTTAGTTGTACTGAGAGCAACTTTGTCAGCTCTCTTGGGCCTGTCCTGGGCACCTGTGAGCCAGTCATCAAAACTGGTCAAATCATCCTTGGAAAAGACTTCTTGATGATTCTCTGGCAGCGCCCTTAAGACAGCCCCCTGCGCAGGAACCAGCCCCTTGAATGTTGCTTGAAGTGGGACTGGCACTCCGCAGTTCTGTTCTGAGGATGCAGATCCACAACCTTTGCGCTTGAGTTCAGAAGACTCACTTGTACTCTTTAATGGCATTAGTCGGTACGCTGGCTGCCTGGAGCCCACGAGATAGGCTTACCCCAGATGTAGGCTCTACAAGTGTTCAGTATCCATTGGTATTTCCTGGTACCCAGCAGAGTTCACCAAGGATCTTCCCTCTCCGGGAGGGAATAATGGTCTTCTTGTTCAGTCCACTTTCACATTTCAGATCTGCCCCAGGGGCCCAAGGAATGACTCTGACTCTCTGCGTGAGCCACTGCTCTACTCAGCACTCCATTGATCTTAGAGTTCCTATGACACGGCACCCCAGATTCTTCATAGAGATATTTTTTTATGATATGATTACAGCATAATTAGGATGTATTTTATACAACAAGGGTCATGTGAGGTATCATTGGAAAGGTTATGATTTACTGAATATGATTATCCTATTTGTATGCATGTGGGATATTTGTATCTGAAGTTAGGACTATTAACTCTGTATCTGTATTATAAATGTGTTGACCCCTGGGTAATACACACTAGACACAATGCTTTCATTCTGGAAAGTTGGGTGGGGAAGGACCAGTAGATAAAACAATAGGCCTTCGAGGAAGCTTATCTCCCACCTGGGGAGACTTCCTGAGGATGCTGCAGACCAGGGCTGAGTAATGGCTGCTGTGACACTAATGGGATATGTGACCAGGTCACCTGGCGCTGGTCTCCGCCTTGGGATCTCACTGTTTTTCCACGGACTGGTGTGGAAACCAAGCTTTGAAACAAAGGGTTCCTGCTGTATGCAAAAGCTATTTAAGGAAGGGGATTGACATCATTGAGGGTCTTCACTGACTCCGCACCCAAAGAGACTCCTGGAAACATCTGAGGAACAAAGACTGAACTGGGGGAAGTGTGGGACCCCAGCTAAAGGGATTTTTAGCCTGTGAACTGAACACCTGGGGATTCCAAACTGTAAGCAAGTGCAGCTTTCCCTTAAGAATCTGCAGACTGCTTGGATCGTCACTTCGGGTGAGGATCTGCTATTCATTTTGCAGATGAACAAGAGAGAGAACCCTTCCTAGGGAGCACAGAGAAATGTGTCTTAGGCGGGGGCCCAGAGGAGGAAACTGGGGAAGGAATAGTAGGGGTATAGGAATGTCTCCTCACTAGTCACTTGGGGCAGGATGCCCAGGGCACTAGGAGGATGACTGAGTCAGCATCTGTGCACCCAGCACTCAGCCTGTGACCCAGGTTTTGAGAAGGAACGGTGTAACTGACTTCCTGGAGGGGAGCAGTCACACAGCTGACTTCCCAGGGACAGAGAAAGAGGTGGCAGAGGGTATCACAATCCAGGCGCCAGTTTGTCAGGGTGCTATTTCTGATAAGTTTTTGAAAAGTAACTGTGTCTCTTTAAATCAAGATGCAGCTCCAATGTCTGTGATAAAAGAGGAGTTGGGACCAAGGAATTGCCAGGTGGTAGTTTGCCAGAATACAAATGACCCACTGACAGAGAAGGGGATGTTTTCCCCCAGGCTGGTGAGACACGAAAGCAGTTATGGGAGAGCTGTTGGGAAAAGGTGAATCTCATTGATGGGTAAACACACCTAGCCCAGAGAGCACTGATCACAGCCATTTAGGGGGCAGGGAAGGACTCAGTGCTGGGTGGGGGAAACACAAGGTAACCCCAAAAGGGGAGCTGGATTTTATGCATATGTACAGTCCTGGGGTTGGGAGACTGCTCCCCAAAGGGCCAGCCAATGTGCAGGATCCCCCTGAACACCTTTCTTGCCAGACCCTGAAGCACCAGAATTCCAGAAACATGCTTAAATTAAGAGCCCACACAGAGGGGAATACTGGAGGGAAAGAAAAGCCAGTGACTGATTACATGGGCAACAGTCAAAGGACACCATGTTAATGAACAAACTGACCTCAAACTACACTTTCTGAACAGAGGGCATGGTATCATAAAGGTACTTGTAAACACCCATCTGTAACAAAACATTCGGTGTTAATGTTAAGTTTTGGGATAAGAATTTTGTAACTGATGTTAAACCTTATGATAATGCTACTTTTCAATTAATACCTGTAAAGAGGTTTAAAGCTTATCACAGCAGAGAAACCATAAAAACCCCTGGTTTGCTGTGTGTCAATGGGGAAAATGAGGCACACCGTCTCATGGCCTTAATGGCTGGATGCCCAAAGAACTATAACACAAACTGCCTTTGAGATAGTCAGTGACTAACCCTCTTGCAACAAACTAAGGGGGGAGGTGTGATGTTCTGCACCTCGGGAGAACATCCTGCACCCCCATGTTCATCCTTATAATATGGTTGTGTGGTATCTAACACCAAGTTTGTCATATTGGGTGTCTTCGGAAGGCTCGTGATGTAGTGAGCATTGTTGTTATGATAATGTTATAGTAATCATTGTTACAGTATGTTATAGGCGTAATTTCATGGATATAGTTATGAGGCTGAAAATGTGTCCTCATGGCTTAAAATAAAGCCCAAGCAATAACTCTCCAGAAGCAGTGGGGGAATTCACACCTCAGCAGGGCTTGTAGGAGACAAACCCAGCCCAGCCTCACAGGAACAAAGGACACTGACCTAGGCAACAACAAAGGATCTGTTGGACTCTAGAGTGAGTCACCCCCCTTCCTTTGGTCAGTGTGGGACTGTGATGAGGTAATGCTCACCTGACTTTGAAGGGGGGGGGCAAAGCCAAGAGGGAAGAAAAAACATGATAAAAGGGAGAGAAGTTTGCCATGTTCTTCCTCGCTCTTCCACCTCCATCTACAGACACCACCACCAAGCAACTGAAGATCACAGGCCCTGGTTCTCATGGGGGACTTCTATCACCCTATCACTTCTATCACTCCAATATCTGCTGGGAGAGCAACACAGCGGTGCACAGGAAATCCAGGAAATTTTTGGAAAGTGTAGGGGACAATTTCCTGGTGCAAGTGCTGGAGGAACCAACTTGGGGCAGAGCTCTTCTTGACCTGCAGCTCACAAACCGGGAAGAATTAGTAGGGGAAGCTAAAGTGGATGGGAACCTGGGAGGCAGTGACCATGAGCTGGTCGAATTCAGGATCCTGACAGAAGGAAGAAAGGAGAGCAGCAGAATACAGACCCTGGACTTCTGAAAAGCAGACTTTGACTCCCTCAGAGAACTGATGGGCAGGATCCCATGGGAGAATAACATGATGGGGAAAGGAGTCCAGGAGAGCTGGCTGAATTTTAAAGAATCCTTATTGAGGTTGCAGGAACAAACCATCCTGCTGTGTAGAAAGAATAGTAAATATGGCAGGTGACCAGCTTGGCTTAACAGTGAAATCCTTGCTGATCTTAAACACAAAAAAGAAGCTTACAAGAAGTGGAAGATTGGACAAATGACCAGGGAAGAGTATAAAAATATTGCTTGGGCATGCAGGAGTGAAATCAGGAAGGTCAAATCACACCTGGAGGTGTAGCTAGCAAGGGATGTTAAGAGTAAGAAGAAGGGTTTCTTCAGGTATGTTGGCAACAAGAAGAAAGTCAAGGAAAGTGTTGGCCCCTTACTGAATGAGGGAGGCAACCTAATGACAGAGGATGTGGAAAAAGCTAATGTACTCAATGCTTTTTTTGCCTCTGTCTTCACGAACAAGGTCAGCTCCCAGACTACTGCACTGGGCAGCACAGCATGGGGAGGAGGTGACCAGCCCTCTGTGGAGAAAGAAGTGGTTCAGGATTATTTAGAAAAGCTGGACGAGCACAAGTCCATGGGGCCGGATGCGCTGCATCCGAGGGTGCTAAAGGAGATGGTGGATGTGATTGTAGAGCCATTGGCCATTATCTTTGAAAACTCGTGGCAGTCGGGGGAGGTCTCAGATGACTGGAAAAAGGCTAATGTAGTGCCCATCTTTAAAAAAGGGAAGAAGGAGGATCTGGGGAACTGCAGGCCAGTCAGCCTCACCTCAGTCCCTGGAAAAGTCATGGAGAAGGTCCTCAAGGAATCAGTTTTGAAGCACTTAGAAGAGAGGAAAGTGATCAGGAACAGTCAGCATGGATTCACCAACACATGCCTGACTACCTAACTGCCTTCTACGATGAGATAACTGGCTCTTTGGATGAGGGGAAAGCAGTGGTTGTGTTATTCCTGACTTTAGCAAAGCTTTTGACACAGTCTCCCACAATATTCTTGCCAGCAAGTTAAAGAAGTATGGGCTGGATGAATGAACTATAAGGTGGATAGAAAGCTGGCTAGATCGTTGGGCTCAACGGGTAGCGATCAATGGCTCCATGTCTAGTTGGCAGCCGGTATCAAGCAGAGTGCCCCAAGGGTCAGTCCTGGGGCCAGTTTTGTTCAATATCTTCATTAATGACCTGGAGGATGGTGTGGATTGCACCCTCATCAAGCTTACAGATGACACTCAACTGGGAGGAGAGGTAGATACGCTGGAGGGTAGGGATAGGATACAGAGGTACCTAGACAAATTAGAGGATTACAGTGGATGAGAAGCTGGATATAATTCAGTGGTGTGCCCTTGTTGCCAAGAAGGCTAACAGCATTTTGGGCTGTATAAGTTGGATCTTTGCCAGCAGATCAAGGGACGTGATCGTTCCCCTCTATTCGACATTGGTGAGGCCTCATCTGGAGTACTGTGTCCAGTTTTGGGCCCCACACTACAAGAAGGACGTGGAAAAATTGGAAAGAGTCAGGCGGAGGGCAACAAAAATGATTAGGGGGCTGGAGCTCATGACTTATGAGGAGAGGCTGAGGGAACTGGGTTATTTAGTCAGTAGAAGAGAAGAATGAGGAGGGATTTGATAGCTGCTTTCAACTATGGGCTGGATGAATGCACTACAAGGTGGGTAGAAAGCTGGCTAGATTGTCGGGCTCAACGGGTAGTTATCAATGGCTCCATGTCTAGTTGGCAGCCGGTATCAAGTGGAGTGCCCCAAGGGTCGGTCCTGGGGCCGGTTTTGTTCAATATCTTCATAAATGATCTGGAGGATGGTGTGGATTGCACTCTCAGCAAATTTGCGGATGATACTAAACTGGGAGGAGTGGTAGATACGCTGGAGGGGAGGGATAGGATACAGAAGGACCTAGACAAATTGGAGGATTGGGCCAAAAGAAATCTGATGAGGTTCAATAAGGATAAGTGCAGGGTCCTGCACTTAGGATGGAAGAACCCAATGCACAGCTACAGACTAGGGACCGAATGGCTAGGCAGCAGTTCTGCGGAAAAGGACCTAGGGGTGACAGTGGACGAGAAGCTGGATATGAGTCAGCAGTGTGCCCTTGTTGCCAAGAAGGCCAATGGCATTTTGGGATGTATAAGTAGGGGCATAGCGAGCAGATCGAGGGACGTGATCGTTCCCCTCTATTCGACATTGGTGAGGCCTCATCTGGAGTACTGTGTCCAGTTTTGGGCCCCACACTTCAAGAAGGATGTGGATAAATTGGAGAGAGTCCAGCGAAGGGCAACAAAAATGATTAGGGGTCTGGAACACATGAGTTATGAGGAGAGGCTGAGGGAGCTGGGATTGTTTAGCCTGCAGAAGAGAAGAATGAGGGGGGATTTGATAGCTGCTTTCAACTACCTGAAAGGGGGTTCCAAAGAGGATGGCTCTAGACTGTTCTCAATGGTAGCAGATGACAGAACGAGGAGTAATGGTCTCAAGTTGCAGTGGGGGAGGTTTAGATTGGATATTAGGAAAAACTTTTTCACTATGAGGGTGGTGAAACACTGGAATGCGTTACCTAGGGAGGTGGTAGAATCTCCTTCCTTAGAGGTTTTTAAGGTCAGGCTTGACAAAGCCCTGGCTGGGATGATTTAACTGGGAATTGGTCCTGCTTTGAGCAGGGGGTTGGACTAGATGACCTTCTGGGGTCCCTTCCAACCCTGATATTCTATGATTCTATGATTCTATGAACTACCTGAAAGGGTGTTCCAAAGAGGATGGATCTAGGCTGTTCTCAGTGGTACCAGTTTCTCTCTTTGAGTCTTAAGAACTTCTGTGTGAGGTGCAGGGATGTCCGCAGCCCCTGCCACTGCTCAGTTATACCTGCTCTCACCCTTCCGCATTCATCCTGCTGGGCATCCTGGGGCTGGAAGCTGCACATGTCTGTATCTCCATCCTCCTCTGCACTGTCTACATCATAACAATGCTGGGAAACAGCACCATCCTGTTCACTGTTAAAACAGTGCCCAGCCTCTACCAGCCCATATTCTACTTGTCAGCTGTTGACCTGGGCCTCTCTACTGATACCTTGGCCAGAATACTGGGCATCTTCTGGTTCAACTTCAGAGAGATCAGCTTTGGTTGTTGCCTCACCCAGGTGTTCTTCATTCACATGTTTATGGGGATGACAGTGTATCTTAGCAAAGAAGAGAATTGTCCACACAAACATGTGGACAAGGGGGATCCAGTCGACAAAGTGTACTTAGATTTCCAGAAAGCCTTTGACAAGGTCCCTCACCAAAGGCTCTTACGTAAATTAAGTTGCCCATGGGATAAGAAGAAAGATCCTTTCATGGATTGAGAACTGGTTAAAAGACAGGGAACAAAAGGTAGGAATAAATGGTAAATTTTCAGAATGGAGAGGGGTAACTAGTGGTGTTCCCCAAGGGTCAGTCCGAGGACCAATCCTATTCAACTTATTCATAAATGATCTGGAGAAAGGGGTAAACAGTGAGGTAGCAAAGTTTGCAGATGATACTAAACTGCTCAAGATAGTCAAGACCAAAGCAGACTGTGAAGAACTTCAAAAAGATCTCACAAAACTAAGTGATTGGGCAACAAAATGGCAAATGAAATTTAATGTGGAAAAATGTAAAGTAATGCACATTGGAAAAAAATAACCCCAACTATACATACAATATGATGGGGGCTAATTTAGCTGCAGCTAATCAGGAAAGAGATCTTGGAGTCATCGTGGATAGTTCTCTGAAGATATCCGTGCAGTGTGCAGCAGCAGTCAAAAAAGCAAACGGGATGTTAGGAATCATTAAAAAAGGGATAGAGAATAAGATGGAGAATATCTTATTGCCTTTATATAAATCCATGGTATGCCAGCATCTTGAATACTACATACAGATGTGGTCACCTCATCTCAATAAAGATACACTGGCATTAGAAAAGGTTCAGAAAGAAGCAACTAAAATGATTAGGGGTTTGGAACGGGTCCCATATGAGGAGATATTAAGGAGGCTAGCAGTGCTCCCCAACCTTTCTGTTGCAATAGCATAGTCATGTTCCCAGAAGAGTGTGGCAGGCGCCGGACGCCCAGCCACCGAAATTCCACCGAGAAGTGGCGTCATCGAGAAGCATTGCGGCTGAAATGCCGCCGAGAAGCATTTTGGCAGCGACTCTTCTTGGCGTTGCCGCTTCTGGGCAGCATTTCGGTGGCTCTCCCTTGTCAGTGGACGGGTGCACATAAATGTCCTGGCGGGCGCCATGGCACTCACAGGCACTGCCTTGGGGACCACTGGGCTAGGACTTTTCAGCTTGGAAAAGAGGAGACTAAGGGGGGATATGATCGAGGTCTATAAAATCATGAGTGGTGTGGAGAAAGTGAATAAGGAAAAGTTATTTATTTGTTCCCATAATATAAGAACTAGGGGCCACCAAATGAAATGAATGGGCAGCAGGTTTAAAACAAATAAAAGGAAGTTCTCCTTCACTCAGCGCACAGTCAACCTGTGGAACTCCTTGCCTGAGGAGGTTGTGAAGGCTAGGACTATAACAGGGTTTAAAAGAGAACTATAAATTCATGGAGGTTAAGTCCATGAATGGCTATTAGCCAGGATGGGTAAGGAATGGTGTCCCTAGCCTCTGTTTGTCAGAGAGTGGAGCTGGATGGCAGGAGAGAGATCACTTGATCATTACCTGTTAGGTTCACTCCCTCTGGGGCACCTGCCATTGGCCACTGTTGGTAGACAGGATACTGGGCTGGATGGACCCTTGGTCTGACCTAGTATGGACATGCTTATGTTCTTATGATAGGCCTGGTGATTATATTGAAGCCCGGAGTCCTCATCCTCCCCATGGTATTCCTGGTTGACCATCTGCCCTTCTGCAGAGACTGTGTCCTTATCCATTCCTTCTGCGAGCACATGGAAATTGCAAAGCTGGTCTGTGCAGACATTAGGGCCAATGGAGAATATGACTTGTTTTTAGTTTTACACCCTGGTGCTTTTCCCATACCTCACGCACTGGTTTGTCCAGCAGATCCCCTGTTCTGCCCATGTGTGTTTGCCAGTTTCCATATACTGGTACTCATGACCCCCATGCTATACAGTGCTACACAGTATGATGATAGTTACTGATGAGAATTACTGATCTCTGATCCCTTATGACAGGTTTCAGAGTAGCAGCCGTGTTAGTCTGTAACCGCAAAAAGAACAGGCGTACTTGTGACACCTTAGAGACTAACAAATTTATTAGAGCATAAGCTATTGTGGGCTACAGCTCACTTCATCAGATGCATTGAATGGAACATACAGTAAGAAGATATATATATATAAATACATACAGAGAAGGTAGAATTTGCCATACAAACTGTAAGAGGTTAATTAATTAAGATGAGCTATTATCAGCAGGAGAAAAACAACTTTTGTAGTGATAATCACAATGGCCCATTTAGACAGTTGACAAGAAGGTGTGAGGATACTTAACATGGGGAAATAGATTCAATATGTGTAATGACCCAGCCACTCCCAGTCTCTATTCAAACCCAAGTTACTGGTATCTAGTTTGCATATTAATTCAAGCGCAGCAGTTTCTCATTGGAGTCTGTTTTTGCGGCTTTTCTGTTGCAAAATTGCCACCCTTAAGTCTGTTACTGAGTGGCCAGAGAGGTTGAAGTGTTCTCCTATGGGTTTTAGAATGTTATGGTTCCTGATGTCAGATTTGTGTCCATTGATTCTTCTGCATAGAGAGTGTCCAGTTTGGCCAATGTACATGGCACAGGGGCATTGCTGGCACATGATGGCATAGATCACACTGGTGGATGTGCAGATGAACGAGCCCCTGATGGCCTGGCTAATGTGATTAGGTCCTATGATGGTGTCACTTGAATAAATATGTGGACAGAGTTGGCAGTGGGCTTTGTTGCAAGGATAGGTTCTTGGGTTAGTGTTTTTGTTGTGTGGTGTGTGGTTGCTGGAGAGTATTTGCTTCAGGTTGCAGGGCTTAGTGACAGCTCCATGTGCCTGCAGAAATTGTTCCTATCTCATCTCTTTCATCTCTCTCCAGATCTGTCTGTCTACTATTTACCTAAACATCCTGGGCATTTACTGGGTATCAGTCCCTATGGAGACCTGAGCATTATCCCTAGTTTTCTTCTTAATCAACTATAATTTTTAAATATACACAAATACAAAGGAGTCCAGGAGAGCTGGCTGTATTTCAAAGAATCCCTGTTGAGGTTACAGGGACAAATCATCCCGATGAGTCGAAAGAATAGTAAATATGGCAGGCGACCAGCTTGGCTTAATGGTGAAATCTTAGCGGATCTTAAACATAAAAAAGAAGCTTACAAGAAGTGGAAGGTTGGACATATGACCAGGGAAGAGTATAAAAATATTGCTCGGGCATGTAGGAATGTTATCAGGAGGGCCAAATCGCACCTGGAGCTGCAGCTAGCCAGAGATGTCAAGAGTAACAAGAAGGGTTTCTTCAGGTATGTTGGCAACAAGAAGAAAGCCAAGGAAAGTGTGGGCCCCTTACTGAATGAGGGAGGCAACCTAGTGAGAGAGGATGTGGAAAAAGCTAATGTACTCAATGCTTTTTTTGCCTCTGTTTTCACGAACAAGGTCAGCTCCCAGACTGCTACGCTGGGCATCACAAAATGGGGAAGAGATGGCCAGCCCTCTGTGGAGATAGAGGTGGTTAGGGACTATTTAGAAAAGCTGGACGTGCACAAGTCCATGGGGCCGGACGAGTTGCATCCGAGAGTGCTGAAGGAATTGGCGGCTGTGATTGCAGAGCCATTGGCCATTATCTTTGAAAACTCGTGGCGAACCGGGGAAGTCCCGGATGACTGGAAAAAGGCTAATGTAGTGCCAATCTTTAAAAAAGGGAAGAAGGACGATCCTGGGAACTACAGGCCAGTCAGCCTCACTTCAGTCCCTGGAAAAATCATGGAGCAGGTCCTCAAAGAATCAATCCTGAAGCACTTGCATGAGAGGAAAGTGATCAGGAACAGCCAGCATGGATTCACCAAGGGAAGGTCATGCCTGACTAATCTAATCGCCTTTTATGATGAGATTACTGGTTCTGTGGATGAAGGGAAAGCAGTGGATGTATTGTTTCTTGACTTTAGCAAAGCTTTTGACACGGTCTCCCACAGTATTCTTGTCAGCAAGTTAAGGAAGTATGGGCTGGAAGAATGCACTATAAGGTGGGTAGAAAGCTGGCTAGATTGTCGGGCTCAACGGGTAGTGATCAATGGCTCCATGTCTAGTTGGCAGCCGGTATCAAGTGGAGTGCCCCAAGGGTTGGTCCTGGGGCCGGTTTTGTTCAATATCTTCATAAATGATCTGGAGGATGGTGTGGATTGCACTCTCAGCAAATTTGCGGATGATACTAAACTGGGAGGAGTGGTAGATACGCTGGAGGGGAGGGATAGGATACAGAAGGACCTAGACAAATTGGAGGATTGGGCCAAAAGAAATCTGATGAGGTTCAATAAGGATAAGTGCAGGGTCCTGCACTAAGGACGGAAGAACCCAATGCACAGCTACAGACTAGGGACCGAATGGCTAGGCAGCAGTTCTGCGGAAAAGGACCTAGGGGTGACAGTGGATGAGAAGCTGGATATGAGTCAGCAGTGTGCCCTTGTTGCCAAGAAGGCCAATGGCATTTTGGGATGTATAAGTAGGGGCATAGCGAGCAGATCGAGGGACGTGATCGTTCCCCTCTATTCAACATTGGTGAGGCCTCATCTGGAGTACTGTGTCCAGTTTTGGGCCCCACACTTCAAGAAGGATGTGGATAAATTGGAGAGAGTCCAGCGAAGGGCAACAAAAATGATTAGGGGACTGGAACACATGAGTTATGAGGAGAGGCTGAGGGAACTGGGATTGTTTAGTCTGCAGAAGAGAAGAATGAGGGGGGATTTGATAGCTGCTTTCAACTACCTGAAAGGGGGTTCCAAAGAGGATGGCTCTAGACTGTTCTCAATGGTAGCAGATGACAGAACGAGGAGTAATGGTCTCAAGTTGCAGTGGGAGAGGTTTAGATTGGATATTAGGAAAAACTTTTTCACTAAGAGGGTGGTGAAACACTGGAATGCGTTACCTAGGGAGGTGGTAGAATCTCCTTCCTTAGAGGTTTTTAAGGTCAGGCTTGACAAAGCCCTGGCTGGGATGATTTAACTGGGAATCGGTCCTGCTTTGAGCAGGGGGTTGGACTAGATGACCTTCTGGGGTCCCTTCCAACCCTGATATTCTATGATTCTATTATTCTATGACACAGAGCAGCCAAGTTCTCTGTGACTCAGCAGAGAGTCCAAGAGTTCTCATCTCCCTTTGGGAAGGTCCCTTAATTACTGTTTACTCCTAAAGCTGGAAAAAATACACAGAAGCGCAGACATGGAAAGGAAGACATTAGCTAGAGTGTCTCTGGTCTCCAGCCTGTTTGCTTCCAGATGCCTCTTCGCCCCTAGAGGCTGAGCAAACCCCACTGGGCCTGCACAGAGATATACTATAAACGGTGCTCACCCCTGTGTCAGCTCGCGGCATGGGATGTTTCTGCAGATGCTGGGGTGAGAGACATTTGGGAGGAATTCACAGGTACCCATCTCTTACTGAGGAGCTCACTGTGACAAAGTGGGAAAGTTCATTGTTTTCTCTGAATACTGTGTGGGTGCCTCAGTTTCCCCTATGCATTTCTTAAGTATCTAGGTGGTGGGATAAGGGTTCGTGATTGTTGCAGAGCCCTAGGGGGCAGTTGTGAGGCTGTCTGCACAGAGTATGGCCGACACCCTGTCTCCTGGTAATTGGTGGCCTGTGTCCCTCCCCGGCAAGGTGCCAACTGAACGAGTTGGAGAACAAAGAGATCACATGGCCTCCTTGCCTGGGAAAGAGACAAAGGCCAGAGGAGGGGCTAGAGGGTGACTGAGGCTTGGCTGGTGGAAACAAGTCAGTCTGCTGTTGGGGATTCAGGGGGAAAAGGGATCCAGGGCCCTGGGCTCTGGGTGCCCTCCCACAAGATGGAATTTGCTGAAAGTCTCTATTCCTGTGCTAACAAAATCTGTTCTATGCTGTGCTCCTGTCGACTAATAAACCTTCTGTTTTACAACGCTGGTTGAGAGTCACTGTGGACTGCAAGTTTGGGGTGCAGGGCCCTTCGGGAGCTTACAGTGAGAACAGGGGTGCTGGATGCTCTAAGGTCAGTCCCAGGAGTTATTGAAGCCAAGGAGGCTTACCCTAGCAGAGTGTGCCCTGAGGGGAGTCACACTAAAGAGGGTCCTGCCTGGGTTTGATTCAGAGCAGTTCCAGAGCACCGAGACTGTGACCTCCGTGACACTCACCTGCTGAACAAATCCAGGGAAATGTGGGTGTGATGGGATAGAGAATAAGTTTGTGGTCCTTTCTGCTCTGTACAGCCATTAAACATCCCAGGGCCCTTGCCACAGAAGATGAGTTTGTTCCAGTATCACTGGCCAAAATGTCCCTCTTTTCTGCGTGACCCCCGCCCGTCCCAGCTGACGGCCTCCAGCCCCGACGTGGCTGCATTTCAATGGCACAGTGGATCCTTCTGGATGAAAACTGTTAGTAGATATACCAGTCCAAATACTGAGGTTATGGCCCATAATTTCCTCAGGCCCCACAGAGGCAAAAATCCCCTTCGTAGTAAGAACTGAGTAAAGACTCAGGAGCCCAATGTGTGATAATGCACTGTCACCTCCTCCTCTTGCACCTCAGGGCTCTGGCTGTTAATGGGTGGGGTGGAGGGGCTGTTACCTGACTTGTATCTGCTGGAAAGCTTGGAGGTTCTAGGGCTCCGCACTGGAAGAATTCTAAGAATTTTTCAACATGGGTAAGTCATATTTTTTGCCAGCTTCATTTGAGAAGTCGGCTGAACTGTTATGGCTAAAACTTTTTTAAAAAAACAATTCATTGGGAAGCAGAGACCCAAGGTGGGAAATTTCAGACCAAATGGTTAATGTCTGGTAAACTTATAAGCAACAGAACATGAGGTCTTCTAACGGAAGGTGTCAGACAGACTTAAAAAAAGACAATGGCCAGTCCCTTTGTGAGTCCCATTCACCTAACGTTGCATTTGTCTTTTTTGAAAGAGCAAAAAAAAAAAAAAAAAAAAATCCACACCCCTGAGAGATTGTAGTTATATCAACCTAAACCCAGTGTACACGGGATGAGGTCGACGGAAGAATTCTTCCATTGACCTTGCTACCAACCTACACCGATGGGAGAAGCCCTGCTGTCAGTGCAAATAGTGTCTACCCTGAAGTACTATGGCAGCACCACTGTAGAATTTTAAGTGTAGACGAGCCCTCAAGCAGATCTTCCAGAAAAGCATCCAGTCTGGATCTGCAGATACGTGGAGCTGGAGAATTCACCACTTCCCTTCACAGTATTTCCAATGGTTAATCACCCTCAGTGCTAAACATTTGGCCCTGATTTCCAGCTGGAATTTGTCTGGCTTCAGCTTCCAGCCATTGGGCCTTGCTCTGCCTTTCTCCTGTAGATTACAGAGCCCGTTATTTATATTTACAATAAAAAGATGAAGCTCATTAGATCTCTCACTGTCCGGCATTTTCTCCAGCTCCCCAGTCATTTTTGTTGCTCTTTTCTGCACCCTCTCCAATTTTTCAGCATCCTTTCTGAAATGTGGACCCTCTGACTGCGTGCAGTCGGTTTCACCAATGCCATGTGCAGAGGTAAAATCCTTCCTCTGCTCCAAATCACCTCTCCCCTGTTTATGCATCCAAGAATCAGAAAAGCCCTTTTGGCCACAGCATCGCATTAGGCTCTCACGATGAATTGGTTTCCACAGTGACCCCTAAATCCTTTTGAGGGTTATAGGATTCCATAATACAGTGCCCTAGTCTGTGCTTCAGGCCTACATTCCCTGTTCCAAGAGGATTACTTTGCATTTGAACTGTTTCAGAGTAGCAGCCGTGTTAGTCTGTATTCGCAAAAAGAAAAGGAGAACTTGTGGCACCTTAGAGACTAACCAATTTATTTGAGCATAAGCTTTTGTGAGCTACAGCTCACTTCATCGGATGCATACTGTGGAAAGTGTAGAAGATCTTATTATATACACACAAAAAGCATGAAAAAATACCTCCTCCCACCCCACTCTCCTGCTGGTAATAGCTTATCTAAAGTGATCACTCTCCTTACAATGTGCATGATAATCAAGTTGGGCCATTTCCAGCACAAATCCAGGTTTTCTCACCCTCCCCCCACACACAAACTCACTCTCCTGCTGGTAATAATGTAAGGAGAGTGGTCACTTTGGATAAGCTATTACCAGAAGGAGAGTGAGTTTGTGTGTGTGGGGGGGGTGAGAAAACCTGGATTTGTGCTGGAAATGGCCCAACTTGATTATCATACACATTGTAAGGAGAGTGATCACTTTAGATAAGCTATTACCAGCAGGAGAGTGGGGTGGGAGGAGGTATTTTTTCATGCTTTTTGTGTGTATATAATAAGATCTTCTACACTTTCCACAGTATGCATCCGATGAAGTGAGCTGTAGATCACGAAAGCTCATGTTCAAATAAATTGGTTAGTCTCTAAGGTGCCACAAGTCCTCCTGTTCTTCATTTGAACTGTGTTAGAACATTTTGTTTGCATGGGCCCAGCTCACCAAACACTCCTGATCAAGATTCCCTTGGGGTAAATTTGTTATCTGTAGTGTTTGTGTTTGTAGTGTGCTTGCTGCTTGACTGACCTATACCGTATGGTCTGTCTGTTTGGAGGACCATGTGCTGAGCCTAGCGGCCTGCTAGGCAAGACTGAGAACTTCTAAATGAGGCTCTGATCCTAGGCGCCAACTCCGTGGGTGCTCCGGGGCGGGGATTTGGGGAGGGATCCAATAGGGGCAGGGAGGGGCGGAGTTGGGGCAGGGCAGGACGGGGGCGGGGGCAGGGGAGGCCCGAGCACCCACTGGTGCTGACAAAAGTTGGTGCCTGCAGCTCTGATCCCTGAGCCCATCAACCCTTAAACAGCAGGCGGGGCTAGTCAGGGAGACCAGGGCTTTCAAAAGCCCACTCCTAAGCAACCGGAGGAGCAAGTGAACAGGGGAGTTTTGTGAAGGGGTTGGGAGGGGGAGTGTGGGGGGCTAGATACACTTAACATTCTTTATGTTTAAGGCTAAAAACACCTCCTGTTAAAAACAAAACAACAACAAAGGAACAAGCTGCAGGATGACAAAAAGAGAATGCAGGCAGAAGTCCAGCAACAGAGTGGGGGCTGTCCAGTTTATTACACTCAATGCAGCGTGTATGAATACCTACCTGCCCTATAGGCAGGGTGTGTATGTGTACATTTAGTGTAAGGCACTTCTGGACCTCAGAGACAGCGTTCACAGTTTGGAGACCAGGCTGGCTGAGCTGGAGGAGCTAAGGTAGACAGAGTGGTACATAGATGAGACTTTCTGGGACCACAGTAGAACGGCCCCACCCCCAGTCTGACAGCCTCTGTGCTGTTCAGAAGGATCAAAGTCTTAGGGAAGGAAAACATCCAACTGGAGCTGTTTGGACCCTCCTTCCAGATGATGTCATGGTCTCCTCTTGCCCTGAGGATACCTCTCGGGGGGAGGGAACTCCAGTTATTTTAAAGAGACAGGTAATAGTTTTGGGGGACTTGATCATTAGAAATAGAGACAGCTGGGTTTGTCCTGACCAGGAGAACTGCATGGTGACTTGCCTGCCAAGTACAAACTTTGTGGATCTCTTGAGTCATCTAGATAGAGTTATCCGTAGTTCTGGGGAGGAGCCAGTGGTCATGGTACATGGAGGTACCAGTGACATAGGGAAGGGTAGGAGAGAGGTCCTGAAGGCCAAATTTTGGCTGCTAGGTAAGATATTGAAGTCCAAGACCTCTATAATAGCATTGTCAGAAATGCTTCCAGTTCCATGTGCAGAACCAGTTAAACAGGCAGACATGTAAGGTATCAATGAGTGGATGAGCCTATGGTGTAGGGAGGAGGGGTTTAGCCTCAGAGAAATCAAAATGTATTGCATCTGCACGGTTCCCTTGATCAACTAAATTGTACTCTCATTAAAGGATGAAATCCGTGTTTTTTTTTACAAGACCTGTTTTCCATAAACCATGTCATTGACTAGCATTAATTATATTCCTAGACTTTCTTTTAACTAATTTCATACCAGCTTTTCCATTGTTTCATAAACTTGTTAAATCATTTTTTAAACTTTCCCTTAATTTATTTGCCTGATTGTGTACGTCTGGTTCCGAATGAGGTGTGTGGTTGATCGGTCAGTTCGTAACTCTGGTGTTTGTAACTCTACGGTTCTACTGTCGATGCTGTTTAACACCCTCCTAGGCCACGAATGGACTGGAGAGGGTTTCACTGCCGAAGGTATTCTGAGTACCTCTTACTGCTTCCTTCCGAACGCAGACGAAAAATATTTCTTGAACACATCTACTTTTTCGGCAGCATTAACAAGTTTCTGTTCTCTGTCTAGGAATTGGCACCTTTGTTAGGAATTCTTTTGTTGTTTGTATTATCTAAATATACTTAATAGCCTCCTTTTTGTTATCTGTAGCCCTGCCAAGCATGGATTTTTTCCTGATGTCTTTCACATCCCATTTTCATAACGTCTGATTGTATTGTTTGCTATCTATTTGCCCTTTTACCCACTTGTTATATATGGTTTCCATGCCCCCTGCCCTCATTGCTGCCTTCACTTTGCCACTGAACCGAGATCAGCAGTATCCACTCTTGCGTTTCCTGTTGCAGCCTATTAACGTTTCCCACACAACAACGTTTAGGAATTATTGACGCATGGAGCACCATCCAATATGGAATTGGCATTAGTAGGGTCCGTTGTTCATAATTCATTTATCTGAATAAAGAAAGTGTCATTTTTCACTGTGTCAACAACAACCAATCTGCTTCCCCCATGAGAACAGCCCCCAGTAGTGCATGTAGTGTCTCATATTAACATTGTCTCTCCACCCAGGCATTTGTACTGCGACTGTCACCCTAGATCCTGGGCGCACACAGGAAATCACGGGAGGGTACAGTATATGCAGAAGACATCATTCTGCTTCAGATTTGGACACCGTCTCCCTTGCTCCATGTCAGATTCCAACACAACCGAATTCACCAACCCTTCCACCTTCATCCTGCTGGGCATTCCTGGCCTAGAGGCAGCCCACATTTGGCTCTCCATACCCTTCTGCACCATGTACACCACAGCCATCTTGGGGAACTTCACCATCCTGTTTATCGTGAAGATGGAGGCTAGCCTCCATGTTCTGATGTACTATTTCCTCTGCATGCTGGCTGTCACCGACCTGGTTCTGTCCATGTGCACCCTGCCCAAAATGCTGAGTATCTTCTGGTTCAATTCCAGGGAGATCAATTTCAGTGCTTGCCTCACTCAGATGTACTTCATTCACTGCTTCACAGTGATGGAGTCTGGGATCTTTGTGGCCATGGCCTTGGATCGCTATGTGGCCATCTGCCATCCCCTGAGACATTCCACCATCCTGACAAACCCTTTGGTTGCCAAGATTGGCCTGGCCGTGGTGCTGCGTGGAGGCATGCTCGTACTGCCCTATCCCTTCCTGGTGAGGCGCTGGCCATATTGCAGAACCAACATCATCCCCCACACGCACTGCGAGCATATCTATGTGGTGACGCTGGCCTGTGCTGACATCCGTGTCAATAGTTATTATGGCCTGTTTGTGCTGTTCTGTGGGAATGGTCTGGATATGTTTTTTATTGCCATGTCCTATATTCACATACTCAGGGCCATCTTCAGTCTCCCCACAAAGGAAGCCCGGATCAAGACATTTGGGACCTGTGTCTCCCACCTCTGTGCCATCTTAGCCTTTTACATCCCTGGTCTTTTCTCCTCCCTCACATACCGGTTTGGCCAGAATGTGGCCCTGCATTTCCGTGTTCTCATTGCCAATGTGTACCTCCTGGTGCCCCCCATGCTAAACCCCATCATCTACGGGGTAAGGACCAAACAGATCTGGGGCAGGCTGCTCCTGCTCTTTACTCATAAAGGGACCTGAAGTTTTCTCCTGGTGCTCTGACTCTCAGACTGAGCGCCGTGAAGACCTGGCTGGTGACATGGTTCTAGGCCCTCTTCCCTGAATCACTGACTGGACAGTCTAAGAGACATTCAATCATTTCCTAGACTTATTGTGCTGTGTCAGCATGACAAACGGGGGAATTGGTCTGTGTACAGCTCATTAACTCCTAGGGTTGCCACCTTTCTAATTGTAATTGTAACTGGACCCATGGAGCCCTGTCCCCTGCCCCACCTCTTCCCTCAAGGCCCCACCCACTTCTGTGCCTCTTTCCCCCAAGACCCAATCCCTGTTGCTCTCACCTCTCCTCCCCCCCATCACTCTCTGCATCATCTAAGTGATGGGTCTCCCCTGGGGTGCCACCTGGAACTGAGGTACAGCTGAGCCCTCTGTCCCACCAATCTGGGTTCCCTCTTGCACTATGGTGTTGCGACAAGCTGCAAAATCCTCCAAGCTTACACTCACACTGACATCTACAGGCAGGGATCACACCCAGCTGTGTTCATGAATGCTCTGGCCAGCCACTCATGAACTCACAATAGAGAGGCTACAGCCAAAATATTCCCAGCTCCCAGTCTAAGGCCCCAGAACTCTACCATCCTGCCCTGGTCAAAACGCGAGCAGTATGAATTTATTACCCAGTCTGCCACTTCCACAAAGGAAAGTGGACAGGCACCAACTCTTGTTTATCAGCTGATATTTGCCTCCTTTGCACTTCACACAACACATAGTGATTTAAATCTAAGCCTAATGTGCTAGTTAGTATTTGAATCAAGTAGTATCTCACTCAGTTAGATAGCACAAGCAGGTAAGTTTTTTTCAGGCAGACTTCCTTCTTTCCTGCCTGGGACCAGCACTTTCCTGCCAGTTCAGTCTTTTTCCTCTGGCACTTTCAAGTGTGTTGTTGTATGGAGAATAAGGACCCCTTCCAACGTGTTATTTCCCCCTTTTGCTGTGACCAGGATCAAACAGTTCCCATTGTGTAGTGCGGTTTCTATGGTACACAGTTCCTGGGATAATCCTTCTGCTTGTGTGCATTTCCTCAATAAATTATCAACATGCTTTGGCTTTTTAATTGTTGTACCTAAAGGCAGCTCGAGGATGTTCTCAACTCACCCCATGTTTCAGTAGCACACACACAGACAAACGTCATAACTTCACATACAATGGTAGCACATACAATTGAAGAGGATATTAATATTCAGTAGATTAATACTATTAGAATGATACCTCACAAGGAATCCTTTCTACAAAAAATACCATCATTAAATGACAGGGGTGAATATGGGGGTGCCAGTGTGTCACAATCTCCCCCTCCCTCCCTGCCCCATCTGGGCTCCCTCTGCTCTGGGCCTGGGACGGAAGCTGCTTCAGCTTCACAAGGAGCCTGCAGTGAGGGCAGTGAGGACACAGAGCTGGGGATGACAGGCCAGTCAGGGGCAGAGAAGGAGGCCGGGAAGCCGTATAAAAGCAGCTGAGGGTTGGGAGCAGGGCTCTGAGGCAGGTGGGCAAGGCTGTGCATCATACAGCTTGTGAGCCCTAAAGTTCAGCTAGGAAGTCCTCACTGATCACATGGAGGAGGATATCCAGGACAGAATGGCTGATTCAGTGTCTGTGCTGCCAGGCACCCAACCCATGGCTCAGGCTTTGAGAGGGAACTGTGTAACTCTCCTCCTGGAGGGGAGCAGTCACACAAGCCTGAAATAGAGAAAGGGGTGAGGGAGGGGACCACAATCCAGGTCCCGATTTTTCAGAACTTTGTTCCTGGCATGCTTGTGAAAACTAACTCTGACTTTTTAAGATAGGATATCGATCCTACTGAACAGATAGTGGTTTCTGAAAATGCTAATGACCCACCAGACAGAGGGGAGGAAGTAATTCCTCAGGCTGGTAAGACATACCAAGCAGCTATGAAAGAGCTGCTTGGAGAAAACACACCTCTTAGCCCAGAAAGCAGAGATCACAACCCTCTAGGAAAGGGGTGGGGAAGGTCCCAGTGCTGGGAGCGGGAATCGCAGAGAAAACCCAGGGTGGAGGAT
Source organism: Caretta caretta (assembly GCF_965140235.1). Taxonomy (NCBI): domain Eukaryota; kingdom Metazoa; phylum Chordata; order Testudines; family Cheloniidae; genus Caretta; species Caretta caretta. The sequence goes on from NC_134206.1 coordinate 1,414,095, forward strand.
GTGGATTTTTTGCATGGACATAACCCTGGAGTTGGAAAGCAGCTCCACAGAAAGCTAGCAACACTCAAAGTTCCCTGACATCCTCACCTCTCCAGACCCTGGCACACCAAGACCCCAAAGATGACCTAACACTGAGATCCCTACTGAATGGGACACTGAGAGGAAAGGAAAACCAGTAACTAAACACATTTGAAGGTTCAGGGATGAGTTGAAAGACACAATGGGTATTGGATAAACCAAACTGTTCAAGAAGAAGGCTTGGTCTAATAAAAAATATTTGGAAACACTCACCTGTGATAAAAGGTTTAGTGTTATTGTTAAATCTCATAATTGAAAGTTTGTTGCTTATAATAAAGAGATTGGTACTGACAGTAAATCGTATGAAAAAGTGTAACATGCATGATTTTTGGGGAAAGCTTCTGGACATGCTAGGAGTAGTAAACAAGAAGACGTATGGCGATTCTGCTTCTCAGCTAATGCCTGTTAGGCTCAAAGCTTGTCACAGCAGGGAAACCATAATAAACCTGATCTGCTGTGAGAAAGGGGAAACTGAGGCACACAGCCCCATGGCATTGATGAGTATCTCTATTCAGTTTTCACCTGCTGGAAAAGCACAATGGCTAACAGTGCTGCACGGATACAAATAGAGGTTTTCTAGTGACCCAGAGAAGGCACATGTGGTAAGGCTCTGTCAACACCAGCAAGTTTCTGCACAGTAAAGCAGCTTTCTGCACGGTAACTCCCAAGGGGTACACACTGCCAAGCCACTGAGTGAGCAGAAACTGCTCAGTTGTAGTGCTGAAAAAACCCACCCCAGCGAGAGGCGTAGAGCTCTCTGCTCTGGGACTACAGCGCTGAGGTGCAGTGTAGACACCGTGGTAGATCACAGCGCTGCGACTGGCCTCCGGGAGGTGTCCCACAAGGCCTGTTCTTGCCTCTCTGGTCATCGGTTTGAACTCTACCGACCTGCCCTCAGGAGACCAGCCGTCACCCCCAGCCCGAAAATTCCTTTAGAATGTTGAAAGTCCCCGTCCTGTTTGCTCGGTGACACGTGCAGTGGTCTCAGTGCATCTTTCCAGGTGGCCAGGCTTGCTCCACGCACCAGGCAATCCCCCGCGTGGAGCAATGCCGAGCTGCTGGACCTCATCGGCATTTCAGGAGAGGCGTCTGTCCAGTCCCAGCTGCGCTCCAGCCATAGGAATTATGATACCTACAGACAGATTTCACGATGCATGACAGAAAGGGGCCATGACTGGGACACACTGCAGTGCAGGGTCAAAGTGAAGGAGCTGTGGAACGCCCACCACAATGCGTAGGAGGCAAACTGCCGGTCCGGTGCTGCACCCACGAGCTGCCGGTTCTACAAAGAGCTGGACGTGATACTCAGTGGTAATCCCACCACCACTGTGAAGACCACTGTGGATGATTCAGTGGCTCGCGTGCCAGTTGAAAGTGGACCGAGCCAGGAGGAGGAAACCTTGGATGAAGATGTGGAAGGGGACCCAGAGACAGAGAATGACTCAGAGGTCAGAGATGCATGCAGCCAGGAGCTGTTTTCTACCTTGGAGGAGGCTAGCCAGTCAAACAGGAGAGGAGGCTCCGGTAAGTGGATTTGTTTTTCGGAATTGCCAAAGTGAGTTGTTGGCGGCAGGAGAGTTGCAGAAAGCAGGTATGTCTCCCACCACATGCCTAGCCTGTGTGATGGAATAGGCTGTTGATGGACTCCCTCACTTCATGGGAACCTCCCTCAGTGATCTCCAGGAAACTCTTATGGAGATACTGGACAATCCACTGCTGCAGGTTCTTTGGCAGAGCTGCTTTGTTTCTTGCCCCATTAATGGTAACTTTTCCACACCACTGTGCCGTCATCGGGTAGGGGGGCACCATTGCTGTACACAGGCGAGCTGCACGGAGTCTTGGAGAAACAACAGGAGTCCTTGTGGAACCTTAGAGACTAATACATTTATTTGGGCATAAGCTTTCGTGGGCTATAACCCACTTCATCAGATGCATAGATGCATAGGAAAATACAGTAAGCAGGTATAAATATACAGCGCATGAAAAGATGGGAGTTCCATTACCGAGTGGGGAGTCAGTGCTAACATGGCCAATTCAATTAGGGTGGATGTGGCCCATTTCCAACAGTTGACAAGTAGGGGTGAATATCAACAGAGGGAAAATTACTTTTTGTAGTGACCCATCCACTCCCAGTCTCTATTCAGGCCTAATTTGATGCTGTCCAGTTTGCAAATTAATTCCAGTTCTGCAGTTTCTCATTGAAGTCTGTTTTTGACTTTTTTTGTTGAAGAATTGCCACTTTTAAGTCTATCATTAAGTGTCCAGGAAGATTGAAGTGTTCTCCTACTGGTCTTTTTACTCCTGCAGCTGGTTCCTTTGTTGTAGTTTTGTTTATATCATAGAATTATAGAATATCAGGGTTGGAAGGGACCTCAGAAGGTCATCTAGTCCAACCCCCTGCTCAAAGCAGGACCAATCCCCAATTAAATCATCCCAGCCAGGGCTTTCTCAAGCCTGACCTTAAAAACTTCTGAGGAAGGAGATTCCACCACCTCCCTAGGTAACGCATTCCAGTGTTTCACCACCCTCCTAGTGAAAAAAGTCTTTCCTAATATCCAACCTAAACCTCCCCCACTGCAACTTGAGATCATTACTCCTCGTTCTGTCATCTGCTACCACTGAGAACAGTTTAGATCCATCCTCTTTGGAACCCCCTTTCAGGTAGTTGAAAGCAGCTATCAAATCCCCCCTCATTCTTCTCTTCGGCAGATTAAACAAGCCCAGTTCTCTCAGCCTCTCCTCATAAGTCATGTGTTCCAGTCCCCTAATCATTTTTGTTGCCCTCCGCTGGACGTTTTCCAATTTTTCCACATCCTTCATGTAGTGTGGGGCCCAAAACTGGACACAGTACTCCAGATGAGGCCTCACCAATGTCGAATAGGGGGGAACAATCACGTCCCTCGATCTGCTCGCTATGCCCCTACTTATACATCCCAAAATGCCATTGGCCTTCTTGGCAACAAGGACACACTGTTGACTAATATCCAGCTTCTTGACCACTGTAACCCCTAGGTCCTTTTCTGCAGAACTGCTGCCAAGCCATTCGGTCCCTAGTCTGTAGCGATGCATGGGATTCTTCCGTCCTAAGTGCAGGACTCTGCACTTGTCTTTGTTGAACCTCATCAGATTTCTTTTGGCCCAATCCTCTAATTTGTCTAGGTCCCTCTGTATCCTATCCCTACCCTCCAGCGTATCTACCTCTCCTCCCAGTTTAGTGTCATCTTCAAACTTGCTGAGGGTACAATCCACACCAACCTCCAGATCATTTATGAAGATATTGAACAAAACCGGCCCCAGGACCGACCCTTGGGGCACTCCACTTGATACCGGCTGCCAACTAGACATGGAGCCATTGATCACTACCCGTTGAGCCCGACAATCTAGCCAACTTTCTATCCACCTTATAGTGCATTCATCCAGCCCATACTTCCTTAACTTGCTGGCAAGAATACTGTGGGAGACCATGTCAAAAGCTTTGCTAAAGTCAAGGAACAACACGTCCACTGCTTTCCCCTCATGCACAGAGCCAGTTATCTCGTCACAGAAGGCAATTAGATTAGTCAGGCCTGACCTGCCCTGGGTGAGTCCATGCTGGCTGTTCCCGGTCACTCTCCTCTCCTCTAGGCGCTTCAGGGTGGATTCCTTGTTCTTGGCTTTTAAGTTTAAAAATGTTGAGTTCTAGCCCCTGCTCACACTCCTCCTGTGAACTCCCCTGGCCTCTCGCGCGCCCTAAGCTGATCTTAGCACTTTCCGGGCCCTTGCAAGCTGAGATGCGTCGCCCCACAGGCTGGCTGGTTGCCCTTCAGCCAGGCTCTCCCCTTCGATCAGCGCTTCAGTCGCTTGCGGGTGGTGGCGTCTGCAGATGGAGGTGGAAGAGCGAGGAAGGGCCTGGCAAACGTCTTTCCCTTTTATCATGTTCTTTCCTCCCTCTTGGCTTTGCCCCCCGCCTTCAGAGCCAGGTGAGCGTTACATCATCGCAGTCCAAAATTGATCAAGGGAACGGGGGGTGACTCACTCCAGAGTCCAACAGACCAGTTGTTGCTGCCTAGGCCAGTGTCTTTTGTTCCAGTGAGGCTAGGCTGGGTTTGTCCCATACATGTCCTGATGAGGTGTGAACTGTGAACTGCTCCTCTGCTCTTGGAGAGTTTTTACCTGGGCTTGTTTTAAGCCGTGGGGACACATTTTCAGCCTCATAATTATATACATGAAATTACAACCTCTCACATTACTACAACAACAGTGCTCAGTGCATCATGAGCCTTCCAAAGACACCCAACATGGCAAACTTTGCATTGGATACCACACAATCATATTATAAGGATGAACATGGGGGTGCAGGGTGTTCCTCCAAGGCACAGAGCATCACAGGGTGGGGGTGGATTTTTGCATGGCCATAACCCTGGGGTTGTAAAGCAGCTCCACAGAGAGCTAGCCAACATGCAAAGTCCCCTTACATCCTTATCTCACCAGACCCTGGCATACCAAGACCTCAAAATGACCTTAGACTAGGATCCCTACTGAAGGGGACACTGCAGGGAAAGGAAAACAAGTAACTAAACACATGTTAAAGTTCAGGGAGATGTTGAAAGACACAATGGCTATTGAAGAAACCAAACAAAAAATCTGGTACTGATGGTAAATCCTATGAAAAAGTGTAACGTGCATGATTTTTGAGAAAAGCTTTTGGACATGCTAGGAGTAGTAAACAAGAAGCCCTGTGGGGATACTGCTTCTCAGCTAACACCTGTAAACAGGCTCAAAGCATGTCACAACCGGGAAATGATAATAAACCTGGTCTGCTGTGTGGAGGGGGAAACTGAGGCACACCACCTCATGACATTGATGAATATCTGTACTGAGTTATCACTAGTTGGAAAAACACAATGGTTAACAGTGCTTCACAGATATAAAGAGAGGTTTTCTAGCAACCCAGAGAAGGCACACTTGCTGACTTTTGAGATCACAAAGTGTTTGCAACTCTTGCAATTCTATGATTCTATGACTCAGGCTTGACAAAGCCCTGGCTGGGATGATTTAACTGGGAATTGGTCCTGCTTTGAGCAGGGGGTTGGACTAGATGACCTTCTGGGGTCCCTTCCAACCCTTATATTCTATTCTTGAGAGTTGTTTGGTCAAAACCTAAAAAGAGGGCCTTGGACACACTGCCTCCTCATCAGTCAGTGACTAGTACTCCTGCAGTGAACTAAGGGGCGAGGTGTGGCTCCCTGTGCCCAAAGCAGCACCCTGGAACCCCATATTTACCATGGTGATATGATTATGATGTGTTTTATGCAAAGTATGTCATGTAAGGTCTCAATGGAAAAGTTATGATTTGCTGAATATGATTACCCTATGTGTATGCATATATCATTTTGCACCTAAAGTTATGTATATTGACTATGTACCAGTATTTCAAACATGTTTGCTCCAGGGTAGTACCCACAAGGTAGTTCACATCCAGTCTAGCCAGCATATTATGGATGAATTGTTCCAGGTAATGGCCCACTAAGAAATACAATAGGCTTTAGAAGAAGCTTATCCACACCTGATGGAGTTTCCTGTTTGCTCCAGGGTAGTACCCACAAGGTAGTTCACATCCAGTCTAGCCAGCATATTATGGATGAACTGTTTCAGGTAATGGCCCACTAAGAAATACAATAGGCTTTAGAAGAAGCTTATCCACACCTGACGGAGTTTCCTGTGAACATTGTAGCCGGGATATGGGTAATGGCCCCTGCTATGACTCGTCAAAGTGTTCAAGGGCATGTGACCAACTGGTGTGACACAGGACTCCATCTTGTGCCTGTATTTTTCCATGAACTGAGCTGGGGACTTTTGCTTGGGAAAATGAAGTTCCCTCCACATGGAAGAAGCTATAAAATGGGGAAGTGACATCATCACTTGGCCTCATCCTCCCCACAACTCAACACCTGGAAACACCTTAGGAAGAAGGACTGAACTGGGGACATGGTCCCAGGCTGAAGGGATTTCTAGCTTGTGAATGGTAGATTGGTGGACTATTTGTACCATCAGGGTGAGACACTGCTTGATTCAAATCCTGTCCACTGTATAGACCTTAGATTTCAATTTTCTTTATTTCTTAGGTAACCAACTTTGATCTGTTTGCTATTACTTATAATCACTTAAAGTCTATCTTTCTGTAGTTAATAAATCTGTTATATATATATATATATATATATATATATATATATTACCTAAAACAGTGTGTTGTTTGAAACGAAAATGAAAATCTCCTCAGGAACAGGGGCTGGTGCATTGTCCTCTCCACACTGAGTGGGGGCAAACTGGGTAATAAACTTGCAATGGTAAGACTTTTGACCAGGGGCACGATGATACAGCTCTGGAATCCTAGGCCGGGGAGCTGTGTTGAACTGGCAAGTGAAAGCATTCATGTCATTGCAGCTGGGTGTGTCCCTGTCTGTGTATGGCTGCGTAAGTGGAAATCCTGGAGAGGACTGCTGCTTGTCACAGCCTCACAGTGTGAGAGAGAGCCCAGATTGGTATGCCAGAGGGCTTAGTGGTACCCCAACTCTATGCTGTATCCCAGGGAAGTGCATCACACCCACCCAACGAACAGGCCCTGCTAGACCTGAGTCCATTTGCCTCTTGTCATGCGCTCAGCTACTGATGGGGAGACAGTGATCACAACATGGAATAGAGGAGCCCTCGGTTCTGTCCGTCATTCTCTGTGTGACCTTAGCCAAGTCACATCTCCCTGTGTCCCAGCTTACCTATTAGTATAATGGGGATATATTCACAGTGACTTTTCTTTGCTCGGTGTTTTGAAGATCCTTCAAAGAAAGGTGCTACATAGAGTGTTGATAGTTAATGATGAGAATTACTGATCTCTGATCTCTTAGCAACAGCCCCGTGCGTCTGCAGATAGTGTTTGTTTCTCCCCTCATGCATCTTTCTCCAGATTGGTCTCTCTACTATCTACCCCGCCATCTTGGGCATTTACAAGGTATTAGACCCTATGGAGATCTAGGCATTATCCCTAGTTTTCTGACTAATTAACTATAATTTCTAAATATACACAAGTGCACAGAGCAGCCAATTCCTCTCTGACTCAACACAGAGCCCCAGAGTTCTCATCTCCCTTTGGAAAGGTTCCTTAATTACTGTTTACTCCTAAACATGGATAAAGAACACAGGAGCCCAGACAGGCTTGTCTGCAGGCTGTTTACATTCAGATGCCTGCTTCTTTGCTAGAGGCTGAGTGTTCCCCACTGGGATTGCACAGAGCTATATTATAAATGGTGCACACCCCTGTGTTGGCTCTCGGCGTGGGATGCTGCTGCAGATGCTGGGCTGAGAGCGGTGTGGGACACAGCTACCGGAGGGGGATTCCCAGAGTAGACGCTTCCATCTCAGGATTCACAGGTACCATCTCTTGCTGCAGAGCTCATTGATTTAAATACACAAATACAGAGATACATTTACTGACAATGGCCCATTGACAGTCGCTTTCTAAGATCTGTTAGTTAGCCAGTTTTCAGTCCATTTAATGTGTGCTCTACCGATATTGTATAGTGTTTATATTTTTATCTAAATATTTTCCCCTACTTACTCAAATGCCTCAGAGAAATAGAAGTCTATTGCAGCTGTGCAGTTCCCTTGATCAGCCAAACTTGTAATCTTATTAGAGGATGAAATTGGGTTTATTTGACAAGACTGGTATTCCATAAATTGTATTGTTGACTGGCATAAATTATATTCCTAAACTTATTTTTTGAACTAATCTCATAGCAGCTTTTCCAGTGTTTCCTAACCTTGTCAAAACTTTTTTTAAACTTTCCCTTTATTTTTTTAATACTTTACAGTTAACACAGAACTGTCCTGTATTTGCTCCCTTTTTTTTTGGCACTGCTGCTGCCTGATTGCTTACTTGTAGTTCCGAATGAGATGAGTGGTTGATCGGTCAGTTCGTAACCCTGGTGTTTGTAACTCTATGGTTTTACTGTACATGTTGTTTAACATCCTCCTTGACCACTAATGGACTGGAAAGTATTTAATCACCTCATGTGGTATGAGTAGGAATTGACCTACCTTTTCTAGGATTTCTTGTTCTTAATATACTTAATAACCTCCTTTTTGTGATCCTTAGTCCTGCCAAGCATGGATTTCCCCCGATAACTTTAACGTCCCTCATCAATTTTCAATATTTCCAATTTGTATTACTTGCTATCTATTTTCCCTTTTTCCAATTTGTTATTTATTTCTCCCCCCCAACACACACACACAATTGCTGCTTTCCCTTTGCCACTGAACAAGGATTTTATCCAGAGTTGCCCACTTTTCTGACTGTGGAATTGTGACTTTTTAGCTATTTAATAAACTCTTCTTCAAGAACTCTTCCTAAAGTACTCCCAAATTTCATTACCATTTTTCTGTCTAAATTTTTCTCCCAAACAGTTTTGCTGATAATTTGCCTCAGAGTTGGGGAATTAGCCCTTTTGAAGCACTAAGTGTCTATAGATATTACTGGTTGGGAACTGTTCTCTGTTTGGTCAATTGAATGTAATCAGTTCCATTCTTTTATTTTCCTCTCCTCTATCATATTCCCCCTTCTTTGTCTCTTCTCTAAACTAAATTGTCCCAGACTTTTCATTCTGTCCATGTGTGGCAGCCTGCTCCATTCTCATAGCCTGTCTTGAAAATCCCCTTTCTATCTGCTATATCCTTTATAGAGACTGAGTGACCACAACTGAGCGCATGTCCAGAGCAGGTTATTCTCCATCCCATTCCTTAGGGGCATCTGAACATTGTCTTTGTTTTGGCCACTAATGTGAATGAGCAACTGTTTCCATGGAGCTGCTAACAGTGACACCCAGATCTTTCCCCTGAGGTATGTTCTAGTTGAGGTGTTTCCCCTTGACACGTATCTTGGCAAAAGTTTGTTTTTTTTCCTACTCTCAGATTTTGAGCAATCAGGTGAATGGGGAACTCCCTACAGCATGGACTCTCTATCCTGGGTTTCAGTGCATTAAGGAACAATGATAGATACCCAGCATCCACTCTTGTGTTTCCTGCTGGAGCCTGTTAACGTTTCCCACACCATGACATGCAGGAATTATTGACTCATGGAGCACCATCAAATATGGAATTGGCATTAGTAGGGTCACAAAAACAGGTTCCCACACAGCTCAGTCTTCAGCCTTGTCTTGCTTGTTTACCAGGGAACATACGCTGCCTAGAACTCTACACAGTGCAGAGTATGACTCGAAGGTGCTGATTAGGGCTTTTTGGTAGCAGCACATAAGAAATAATCAATAATAATCTCCATTTAATGCATGGAAAGGCTATTCAGAAGGTCAACTAGCGCATCCGTGACAAAGATGGGAATCTTCACTCCCAGATCACTGGTCTCTGCTGATGCTTTATCTCTAGTCATAGAATCATAGAATCACAGAATATCAGGGTTGGAAGGGACTTCAGGAGGTCATCTAGTCCAACCACCTGCTCAAAGCAGGACCAATCTCCAACTAAATCATCCCAGCCAGGGCTTTCTCAAGCCTAACCTTAAAAACCTCTAAGGAGGAGATTCCACCACATCCCTTGTTCTGTCATCTGCTACAACTGAGAACAGTCTAGATCCATCCTCTTTGGAACCCCCTTTCAGTAGTTGAAAGCAGCTATCAAATCCCCCCTCATTCTTCTCTTCTGCAGACTAAACAATCCCAGTTCCCTCAGCCTCTCCTCATAAGTCATGTGCTCCAGACCCCTAATCATTTTTGTTGCCCTCCGCTGGATGTTTTCCAATTTTTCGACACATCCTTCTTGTACTGTGGGGCCCAAAACTGGACACAGTACTCCAAATGAGGCCTCACCAATGCCATATAGAAGGGAATGATCACATCCCTCGATCTCGGTCAAACTTCTTGGGCCAAATCCTTAGTTGGTGTAAATGGAAACTGCCCCACTGAAATCAAGGGAGATCCCCTGTACTAGGTAAAGCGATGGAGAGAGAGCACCAGGCCTCTGTGCTGCTGTATGGCCCATACCAACCAGGTCTGAGAGAGACTAAGCCCGGCCTTCTGCCTCAGTTTCCCCATTTGTAAAAGGGGGATACCTCCTGGGAGTAGTAAGCAGTAGTCTGTGAAGCATGTGTCAACGGTGAACTCTGTGTCCATGTGTCACCGTGCCTCAGTGGGACACAGCTGAGGATGCCATATTCAGGCAAACTGATGAGAAATAGGACAGACTCACCCCAGACTGGTGGTTATTCTATCACTAGATTACAGCAACCCAGTAAGAAATTTAAACTTGTATCTGACCAAACTTGTTAACTAGAAGCCAAAAATGCAGTCTCCTTAGGCATCACAGCCCTTGGCTCACTACCCAGACACTGGACTCCATGATGAGTGGTCAGTGAAGAACAATTTCACCACATATAGGATCCTTCTAATCTCAAGCTCAACCACATAGCCATGCCAATATATAACTCAGATCTTACCCAATAATCACACTGTTGCCAATCTGTTACTCACTATGAACCAAAAGTTTAATAATAAAAACAATAGATAAGGATCAGAGCAGTGATGGAATAAACTGCTAGTTTGCAAAAGTCTCTCTGGAATCATCCAAACAGGTTGGGGGTCATCGGTACTTGTTCAGAGCTTCCTTGTTAGAAATCCAGTCCAGAGAAATGAAGCAGGAAACGAAGACAAGATGGGGACATTTCAGGGGTCCTTTTATATCTTCTGCCCTGTGCAGGGAACTTTACTGTCCCAAATAAAGCCCACATCCTCTGTGTGTGGAAAGTTACTGGCCCAAGATGGAGTCCAGAGTCACATGAGCATATCACATGTCCTTACATTACTTGATGACTCACAGGGGCAACCATTGCCCGTATTCTTACTGAGGTGTGTCTTCTTCGGCCCACTGTGAGAATTAAGGGTCCTAAGATACCAGTATACAGCCAATAATCATAACTTCAGACACAGATGAAACATGCATATAAACAGGATAATCATACTTAGCAAATCTTAACTTTCCAATGGACATCTGACAGGACTTACTTTGTACAAGATTTGTAGCAAGTATGTTTAACCGCGGTAGCAACAATGATAAAAGTGGTCATTATTCAGTCCTACAGCATCATACCCTGTTCTCCTCCCTCGATGCTGCTACAGCTGCTAGCCACCTAAGGAAGGGGCGTTGCCCGGCTTCGAGCAGGACAAGCAGCTGGGACGCTAGAGCCACTGGAGGACGGGAAGAGCACATAAAAACCTCTTTTGCCACAGGGAGCCTGGTCCTTGTACAAAGAAAGGAGGAAAGAGTTTTTTTAAAGTGAGAGGTGGACGTCCATGAACTTGGCTGTTTCTTCCAAGCATCGCCAGCCAGTCCCCCTGGCTTTGAACAACCTTAACTTGTGTTTGACTGAAGCATCTTCCAGAAAGACGCCCAGGGCTAGATCCACAAAGGCACTCAGGTAAATACTGAACTTAGGCGCCGCTGCCTTTCTCAAACCCCGGCTTATCTGCTGCCTGATCCTGCAGGAGCCTAAGGTTCTGCCAGTAGCCTGCACAAAGCAACCCGAGTGCTGATGATGCTCCTCAGCTAACGAGATGCTCAGAGTCTTCGCTCAGGCCTCAATTCTGATGGTATTCTCCAGTGAGGTGTCTCTCCCACATCTCCCCAGTTGGCCTGATTTTTAGGGGTTCTCAGACCTTGCAGGTTGAGAGAGAGAGAGAGAGAGTGTGTGTGTGTGCACACTCCCAGAATATCCCTTAACCCAGTGGTTTAGTGCCCTCACCTGGAATGTGAGAGACTCAGATTCAAATCCCTTCTCCACTGAAGGTTTATTTGTACAAACTGGAACAGCTACAGACAGACAGACTGAGGCCCACCCAAAATAGACATTTGTCTGGTGCTCACGTGGGACGTGGGAGACTGTGTATAACTCCCTGCTCCAAATCAGGTAGAGCAGAGATTTTGGATCTGGGTCTCCCACTTCTCTCTTGGATTTCTCACGAGGAAGCACTGACCTGTCCTAGGCACCTCACTCCAGGAGACGGTTGACAGCTGACAGCCCCACGTGAAAGTAGCCTCCTCTCTCCAGCCTATCAGCCAGGCCCCTAGAGAGGCGAATCATTGGGAGTTAAATGCTTAAAAATCTTTACGAACCACAGTAAAAAACCCTGTTGGATGATGATTCCCCATAGACATCTCCTTTCTGAGATCTATGAGTCAGCCAGTTCTCACTCCATCTAATGAATGATTTAGTGATACTCTCTAGTGCTAGTTTGTTAATCTGATTGTCATGCTGGACTGAGTCAAACAACCTGTGATGGTCTAAGTCTGTTACATCTCCCCAGTTCACTTTATCAACCAAATTTGTTATTGCCTAAAAAAGGCATGAATTGCAGTGCCACCCTTTAAATCTTAAATCTTTAAATTTGTTATTGCCTAAAAAAGGCATGAATTGCAGTGCCACCCTTTAAATCTTTATTGACTAAATCCCCTATCTGCTTTTCCATTATTATGCCCAGGACCAATAACAAGCTAACGGGCATTTGATACTTACATTGCACTTTTTATATCAGCATGGCAGACGTCTCCTCAGACAACTGTTTCAGGACTCCTTGGTTGCAAGATATCTGTCACTGCTAATTGAAAAATATCACTTCCTAGTAGGTGCTGTTTACCATCCTCCATATTTACCAGTGGACTGGAAGGACATTAATCTGGATCTCAGTGCATCATCCTGCTTCTTTCCAAACACAGCACAGAAAGTTTTATTGCACATTTTTGCCTTTTCTGCATCATTGTTAACAGTGTTACCATCTCCATCTAGTAAAGGATTTCCCCTGCTTCTAATATACTTAAAAATCTTATTTTCCTTAGCCCTGCTAGCCATGGATTTGTCTCTGGTGTCTTTTGCTTCTCTTATCCATTTGCTATACTTCAGAACTTCTCATTTCTGTCAATTTCTATCCACTTCCCCTACTTTAGAAGCATTGATGGATGATCTCCTCCTCTCACCAGGCGGAGGGCAGGTATCCGTGCTCATCCTCCTGGACCTCTTTACATTATTTGACACTGTTGACAATGAGATACTACTGTCTCAACTGAGAGGCAGCAGGAGTCCAGAGGGATGCACTAAAATGGTGTGAATCCTTCTTGGAGAGACATGCCCAATTAGTGGTAATGGGAACTCCTGCACTACACCCCTCCCTGGTGGAGTCCCACAAGGATCAGTTCCCTCTCTAGGGCTTTTTAGCATCTCCATGCAGCCACTATGGGAACTGGTCACACAACATGGACTCAAATGCCAGCAATATGCAAGTGACACCGAGCTCCTCCTATCCTTCCCATACGACCACACCACTATCACCAAAATGGCCCATTCTTGGATGGAACAGCTGGCTGAAATGGAAGCCAAGCAAGACAGAGGTGATGCTGGTGGGCAGAGCAAAGAATTTTGAAGAGATGGCAGCTATGGTGCAGCCTCTTTGTCTGAAGATTCACATCAGCAACTGGGCAATTCAGTCCGTAGTCTCAGAGTGTTCTTGAATGCCTTGCTGATGCTGAGCTCTCTCATAGAACGGTCTGTGAGTAGTGCTTTCTAATATCTGCAGTTGACAAGGAGACTCCATCCTATCATGTTGAATGATGACCTGGTCCCAGTTATATAGGTCTTTGTCACCTCCTGTCTGGATTGTAGCAATGCAGTATACCTGGGCATGATGCCTTCATTGCTCATGAAACTCAAACTGGTACATAAGTCTGCAGTGCATCTGATCTGAATCAGTGATGATTGCATTCTATTAGCACTTATAATGAGGAACATAACAGCAGGCTCTTAAAGCTATCAGGCAAAGGTCTAACAAGAGACGATGGCTGGGTGTAGAAGATAGACAGATTAAGACTAGAGACAAAGTGGAAATTTTTAACAGTGAGGGTAATTGACCATTGGAACCATTTAGCAAGGATCGGGTGTGTCTCCATCACTGGCCATGTTTCAGTTAAGATGAGATGTTTTTCTCAAATATCTGCTCTAGTTCAAATAGGAATTAATCCAGGGCAGTCCTATGGCCTGTGTGATGCACGAGATTAGAGAATATAATCACAATGGTGCCTCCTGGCCATATAATCTACAAATCTATCTAGAGTCCCCTGCAAGGATAATATTTGTGTGTGCTTGTCATAAATATAAAGGGAAGGGTAAACCCCTTTAAAATCCTCCTGGCCAGAGGAAAACTCCTCTAATCTGTAAAGGGTTAAGAAGCTAAAGGTAATCTCGCTGGCACCTGACCAAAATGACCAATGAGGAGACAAGATACTTTCAAAAGCTGGGAGGAGGGAGAGAAACAAAGGGTCTCTGTCTGTATGCTGCTTTTGCCAGGGACAGAACAGGAATAGTCTTAGAACTTTTAGTAAGTAATCTAGCTAGGTATGTGTTAGATTATGATTTCTTTAAATGGCTGAGAAAAGAGTTGTGCTGAATAGAATGACTATTCCTGTCTGTGTATCTTTTTTGTAACTTAAGGTTTTGCATAGAGGGATTCTCTATGTTTTGAATCTAATTACCCTGTAAGGTATCTACCATCCTGATTTTACAGGGGTGGATTCCTTTACTTCTATTAAAAGTCTTCTTGTAAGAAAACTGAATGCTTTATCATTGTTCTCAGATCCAAGGGTTTGGGTCTGTGGTAACCTATGCAAATTGGTGAGGATTTTTACCAAACCTTCCCCAGGAAGTGGGGTGCAAGGGTTGGGAGGATTCTGGGGGGAAAGATGTGTGCAAACTACATTTCCCAGTAAACCCAGATAAAGTTTGGTGGTGGCAGTGGAAATCCAAGGGCAAAGGGTAAAATTAATTTGTACCTTGGGGAAGTTTTTAACCTAAGCTGGTAAAAGTAAGCTTAGGAGGTTTTCATGCAGGTCCCCACATCTGTACCCTAGAGTTCAGAGTGGGGAAGGAACCTTGACAGCGCTTCATTCTGGGTCCTTGTCACAGGGGAGGGGGGAAGGATAGCTCAGTGGTTTGAGCATTGGCCTGCTAAACCCAGAGTTGTGAGTTCAATCCATGAGGGGGCCTGTCAAGTTTCCTCCCCCACTCTGAACGCTAGGGTACAGATGTGGGGACCTGCATGAAAACCTCCTAAGCTTATCTTTACCAGCTTAGGTCAAAACTTCCCCAAGGTACAAAATATTCCACCATTTGCCCTTGGATTGGCCGCTACCACCACCAAACTAATACTGGTTACTGGGGAAGAGCTGTTTGGAAATGTCTTTCCCCCCAAATAATTCCCAAAACCTTGCACCCCACTTCCTGGACAAGGCTTGGTAAAAAGCCTCACCAATTTGCCTAGGTGACTGCAGACCCAGACCCTTGGATCTGAGAACAATGAAAAAAGCATTCAGTTTTCTTACAAGAAGACTTTTAATAGAAATAGGAGTAAATAGAAGTAAAGAAATCCCCTCTGTAAAATCAGGATGGTAGATACCTTACAGGGTAATTAGATTCAAAACCTAGAAAATCCCTCTAGGCAAAACCTTAAGTTACAAAAAAGATACACAGACAGAAATAGTTATTCTATTCAGCACAATTCTTTTCTCAGCCATTTAAACAAATCATAATCTAACACATACCTAGCTAGATTACTTACTAAAAGTTCTAAGACTCCATTCCTGTTCTGTCCCCAGCAAAAGCACCATACAGACAGAGACAGACCCTTTGTTTTTCTCCCTCCTCCCAGCTTTTGAAAGTATCTTGTCTCCTCATTGGTCATTTTGGTCAGGTGCCAGCGAGGTTACCTTCAGCTTCTTAACCCTTTACAGGTGAGAGGATTTTTCCTGTGGCCAGGAGGGATTTTAAAGGGGTTTACCCTTTCCTTTATATGTATGACAGGGCCATTTAGGGATCTGGGGCAAAAATCGGGGACTGGTCCTGCTTTGAGCAGAGGGTTGGACTAGATGACCTCCTGAGGTCCCTTCCAGCTCTGATATTCTATGATTCTATGACACCCTGGGTGCCACATTTCTGGTTTGGGCAGGTTGAAAGGAATACAGGAAATTCAAAGCTCAGTGCTGCTTGCTACTCAATACTGCTGATAGCAAATGAACCAGACTCCCTGTGATTCTTTGTGCACCTCTCCTTCTCTCCATATAACACTCTCAGTGTCCTTCAGGGCATGAACCAAACTGTTGTGTGTCTGGTGCTTTGTGTCTATAATTCCAGGTGCACGGAATATGGGCTGAACTCCAGTGTGTAACTGAAGAATGGGATGGGTGCAATCTGCTGTTCCAACCCCACTGGACTGAGCATTGAAGGCTTCTGTGAACTTTCCACAGTTGCAGATTGGGCTTATTAGCATCAGCTTTGTGAAAGGTTACTGCTGGCCCTTTAGTAAAACTTACTGCGTATATTTGATTGACCAAGTGCCAGTACCAAAAGAAACAGGAAGGGCCTATTGGAAACCAGGCTCCTGAGACTGACAGGCCCCAGGGGCAATGGGGAGAGGCCTACGCTCCTGGTTATCCTGATTGACAGGGCAAGCAGGCCAATGAGGGGGCCAGGGGGCTTCGGGGGTCCCAGCCTCCATTTGAGCTGGGGCGGCCTGGGCCAGAGCGGGGCCAAGTTAAGGAGAGAGCAGGGGCCTGGGCTGAGCTGGGAGCAGAGCCAGAGTCAGAGGGGCCAGAAGAGCAGCCCAGGGAGCTGGAGGCAGAGGAGCAGCAGCGCTGGGGCTGGGGCTGAAGCTGGGCTGGAACTGGCATTAATTATATTCCTGGACTTTTTTTTTAACTAATCCCTTGCCAGATTTTTCATTTTCTCCTAAACTTGTCAATTTTTTAAAAAAAATTTCCTTTATTGTTTAATAGTTTACGCTTAACACAGAACTGTCCTATATTTGCCTCTTATTTTGTGGCTCTGCTGTTGCCTGACTGTGTCCTTCTGGTTCCGAATGAGACGTGTGGTTGATCGGTCAGTTCGTAACTCTGGTGTTTGTGACGCTCCGGTTCAACTGTAGATGCTGTTTAACATCCTCCTTGATTGCGAATGAAGTTGAAAGTATTCATCACTTTGTGATATGTGTATATCATACTGCTTCTTTTTGTTATCCTTACCCTTCCAAGTATGGGTTTTCACTGATGTCTTTAACATCCCTTATCAATTTCATAACTTCCGATTTATATTGCTTGCTTTTTTCCCTTTTCCCCATTTATTATATATTGGTTCCCGCTTACTAATTGCACCCTTCACTTTACCACTGAACCGTGTTTTTAGCCAAAGTTCTCCACTTTCTTGACTGTGGAATTGGGTCTTTTTAATAAACTCGTCTTAAAGAACTCCCAAGATTCAGTCCCATTTTTCTGTCTAAATTTTTCCTCTCAATCAGTTCTGCTGATAGTTTCCCTCAGTTTGGGAAATTAGCCCATTTGAAGCATTAAGTATCCACAGATATTACTGTTTGGGAACTGTTCTCTGTTTGTCCAATTGAATGTCATCAGTTCAATTCTTTATTTTCCTCTCTATAATATGTCCCTTTATTTGTCTCTTAGAATCATAGAATATCAGGGTTGGAAGGGACCCCAGAAGGTCATCTAGTCCAACCCCCTGCTCGAAGCAGGACCAATTCCCAGTTAAATCATCCCAGCCAGGGCTTTCTCAAGCCTGACCTTAAAAACCTCTAAGGAAGGAGATTCTACCACCTCCCTAGGTAACGCATTCCAGTGTTTCACCACCCTCCTCGTGAAAAAGTTTTTCCTAATATCCAATCTAAACCTCCCCCACTGCAACTTGAGACCATTACTCCTCGTTCTGTCATCTGCTACCATTCAGAACAGTCTAGATCCATCCTCTTTGGAACCCCCTTTCAGGTAGTTGAAAGCAGCTATCAAATCCCCCCTCATTCTTCTCTTCTGCAGACTAAACAATCCCAGCTCCCTCAGCCTCTCCTCATAAGTCATGTGTTCCAGACCCCTAATCATTTTTGTTGCCCTTCGCTGGACTCTCTCCAATTTATCCACATCCTTCTTGTAGTGTGGGGCCCAAAACTGGACACAGTACTCCAGATGAGGCCTCACCAATGTTGAATAGAGGGGAACAATCACGTCCCTCGATCTGCTCGCTATGCCCCTACTTATACATCCCAAAATGCCATTGGCCTTCTTGGCAACAAGGGCACACTGCTGACTCATATCCAGCTTTTCATCCACTGTCACCCCTAGGTCCTTTTCCGCAGAACTGCTGCCTAGCCATTCAGTCCCTAGTCTGTAGCGGTGCATTGGATTCTTCCGTCCTAAGTGCAGAACCCTGCACTTATCCTTATTGAACCTCATCAGATTTCTTTTGGCCCAATCCTCCAATTTGTCTAGGTCCTTCTGTATCCTATCCCTCCCCTCCAGTGTATCTACCACTCCTCCCAGTTTAGTATCATCCGCAAATTTGCTGAGAATGCAATCTACACCATCCTCCAGATCATTTATGAAGATATTGAACAAAACCGGCCCCAGGACCGACCCCTGGGGCACTCCACTTGACACCGGCTGCCAACTAGACATGGAGCCATTGATCACTACCCGTTGAGCCCGACAATCTAGCCAGCTTTCTACCCACCTTATAGTGCCTTCATCCAGCCCATACTTCCTTAACTTGCTGACAAGAATACTGTGGGAGACCGTGTCAAAAGCTTTGCTAGGAAGTCAAGAAACAATACATCCACTGCTTTCCCTTCATCCACAGAACCAGTAATCTCATCATAGAAGGCGATTAGATTAGTCAGGCATGACCTTCCCTTGGTGAATCCATGCTGGCTGTTCCTGATCACTTTCCTCTCATGCAAGTGCTTCAGGATTGATTCTTTGAGGACCTGCTCCATGATTTTTCCAGGGACTGAGGTGAGGCTGACTGGCCTGTAGTTCCCAGGATCCTCCTTCTTCCCTTTTTTAAAGATTGGCACTACATTAGCCTTTTTCCAGTCATCCGGGACTTCCCCCGTTCGCCACGAGTTTTCAAAGATAATGGCCAATGGCTCTGCAATCACAGCCGCCAATTCCTTCAGCACTCTTGGATGCAACTCATCCGGCCCCATGGACTTGTGCACGTCCAGCTTTTCTAAATAGTCCCTAACCACCTCTATCTCCACAGAGGGCTGGCCATCTCTTCCCCATTTTGTGATGCCCAGCACAGCAGTCTGGGAGCTGACCTTGTTAGTGAAAACAGAGGCAAAAAAAGCATTGAGTAAATTAGCTTTTTCCACATCCTCTGTCACTAGGTTGCCTCCCTCATTCAGTAAGGGGCCCACACTTTCCTTGGCTTCCTTCTTGTTGCCAACATACCTGAAGAAACCCTTCTTGTTACTCTTGACATCTCTCGCTAGCTGCAGCTCCAGGTGCGATTTGGCCCTCCTGATATCATTCCTACATGCCCGAGTAATATTTTTATACTCTTCCCTGGTCATATGTCCAAGCTTCCAATTCTTGTAAGCTTCTTTTTTATGTTTAAGATCCGCTAGGATTTCACCATTAAGCCAAGCTGGTCGCCTGCCATATTTACTATTCTTTTGACTCATCGGGATGGTTTGTCCCTGTAACCTCAACAGGGATTCCTTGAAATACAGCCAGCTCTCCTGGACTCCTTTCCCCTTCATGTTAGTCCCCCAGGGGATCCTGGCCATCCGTTCCCTGAGGGAGTCGAAGTCTGCTTTCCTGAAGTCCAGGGTCCTTATCCTGCTGCTTACCTTTCTTCCCTGTGTCAGGATCCTGAACTCAACCAACTCATGGTCACTGCCTCCCAGATTCCCATCCACTTTTGCTTCCCCCACTAATTCTTCCCGGTTTGTGAGCAGCAGGTCAAGAAAAGCTCCCCCCTAGTTGGCTCCTCTAGCACTTGCACCAGGAAATTGTCCCCTACGCTTTCCAAAAACTTCCTGGATTGTCTATGCACCGCTGTATTGCTCTCCCAGCAGATATCAGGAAAATTAAAGTCACCCATGAGAATCAGGGCATGCGATCTAGTAGCTTCCGTGAGCTGCCGGAAGAAAGCCTCATCTACCTCATACCCCTGGTCCGGTGGTCTATAGCAGACTCCCACCACTACATCACTCTTGTTGCACACACTTCTAAACTTAATCCAGAGAGACTCAGGTTTTTCTACAGTTTCGTACCAGAGCTCTGAGCAGTCATACTGCTCCCTTACATACAGTGCTACTCCCCCACCTTTTCTGCCCTGCCTGTCCTTCCTGAACAGTTTGTAACCATCCATGACAGTACTCCAGTCCGGTGAGTTATCCCACCAAGTCTCTGTTATTCCAATCACGTCATAGTTCCTTGACATCACCAGGACCTCCAGTTCTCCCTGCTTGTTTCCAAGGCTTTGTGCATTCGTATATAAGCACTTGAGATAACCTGTTGATCGCCCCTCATTCCCAGTATGAGGCAGGAGCCCTCCCCTCACAGACATTCCTGCCTGTGCTTCCTCCCGGTATCCCGCTTTCCCACTTACCTCAGGGCTTTGGTCTCCTTCCCCCGGTGAACCTAGTTTAAAGCCCTCCTCACTAGGTTAGCCAGCCTGCTGCAAAGATGCTCTTCCCTCTCTTCGTAAGATGGAGCCCGTCTCTGCCCAGCACTCCTCCTTCATGGAACACCATCCCATGGTCAAAGAATCCAAAGCCTTCTCTCCGACACCACCTGCGTAGCCATTCGTTGACTTCCATGATTCGACGGTCCCTACCCAGGCCTTTTCCTTCAATGGGAAGGATGGACGAGAACACCACTTGCGCCTCCAACTCCTTTATCCTTCTTCTCAGAGCCACGTAGTCCGCAGTGATCCGCTCAAGGTCATTCTTGGCAGTATCATTGGTGCCCACGTGGAGAAGCAGGAAGGGGTAGCAATCCGAGGGCTTGATGAGTCTCGGCAGTCTCTCCGTCACATCATGAATCCTAGCCCCTGGCAAGCAGCAGACTTCTCGGTTTTCCCGGTCAGGGCGGCAGATAGATGACTCAGTCCCCCGGAGGAGAGAGTCCCCAACCACCACCACCCGCCTTCTCCTCTTGGGAGTGGTGGTCGTGGAACCCCCAACCTCAGGACATCGCATCTCATGCCTTCCAACCAGCGGAGTCTCCTTCTGCTTTCTCGCCCCAGACATATCATCTGGTCCGCTCTCCTCAACGATACCTGTGGAGAGAACATGAAAGCGGTTAGTTACCTGTGTCTGCGTTGCTGGAACCCGGACATTCCCCCTTCTTCTTCTGGAGGTCACATGTTGCCAAGCTTCTTCACTGGCCTCTTGGCTCCTCTGTGCAACCTGCTCTGTATCTGTAGAGCTTTGTGCCCCTAGAAGCATATCCTGAGTTTTGTCCAGAAAATCCTCAGTCTCTCGTATGCAACACAGGGTTGTTATCTGTTGCTCCAGACCTTCAATCTTCTCTTCCAATATGGAGACCAGCTTGCACTTTGTACAGACAAAGTCGCTTCTGTCCTGTGGAAGAAAGACAAACATGGCACATCCAGTGCAGGTCACAACAGCTGAACCCCCCCCTTCCATATCACCTTCCTACTATGAGCTTCCTCAGAGAAGTTGGCAAGATGTAAGCCTCACTGGGCTCACTCCAGGCGAACTCCCAGGCAAACTCCTGCTGTGAGCTGCTCTGCTGTCCCCGCTGCTCAGCTGGTTCACCGCCGCTCAGCTGGTTCGCGAAGCTCTGGCTATTTTTAAACAGCCAGGCTTCCCTGACACAAACAAACGGACACCCTAATGCCCGCCCCCTTCTTCTTTAAGCTAAACAGTCCCAGACTTTCAGTCTGTCCACATCTGACTAAGGCAGCCTCCCCCGTTCTCATTGCCTATTTTCTTTTTCTCCATTTGAATGTCATCAGTTCGTTCTTCATTTTGCTCTCCTCTATCATATGCCCCCTTCTTTGTCTCTTCTCTGAACTCAGCAGTCCCAGACTTTTCAGTCTGTCGGCCTATGGCAGCCTCCCCCATTCTCATAGCCTGTCTCAGAAATCCCCTTTCTATCTGCTATATCCTTTATAGAGACTGGGTGATGGAAACTCAGTGCATGACCAGAGCACATTATTCTCCATCCCAGTCCTTAGGTCTTTGTTTTGGCCACTACTGTGAATGAGCCGGTGTTTCTGTTGAGCTGCTGTTAATGACAACGAGGACTTTTCCCTGTGGTGTGTTCTAATTGGAATGTTTCCCCCGGCACGTCTCAGATTTTGATCAACTGGGGAAATGGGAAACTCCCTACAGCATGGACTCTCTGGGCTGGGTTTACATTGTATTAAGGAACAATGATGGAAACCCAGTATCCACACTCATGTTACCTATTAACTTTTCTCAGACCATGACATGTAGAAATTACTGGTGCATGGAGCACGTTCAAACATGGAATTGGCATTAGTAGGGTCAGTTGTCCATAATTCATTTCTTTTAATAGTGAAAATGTCATTTTCAGTGTGTGCAGAGCGACCAGTCTGCTTCCCCCATGAGACGAGCATCCAGTAGGGCATGTAGTGTCTCATATTCACATTGTCTCTCCATCCAGGCCTTGACACTGCCATTAGCACCCTCGACACTGGGCACATAGAGGAAGTCTGAGGAACATACGGTGCATGCAGGAGACACCGTTCTGCCTCAGAGTTGGACGCCTTCTCACCTACCTCATGTCAGATTCCAACACAACCGACTTCACCAACCCCTCCACCTTCATCCTGGTGGGCATTCCTGGCCTGGAGGTGGCCCATGTCTGGATCTCCATCCCATTCTGTGCCTTGTACGTCATAGCCATCTTGGGGAACTTCACCATCCTGTTCATCGTGAAGAGGGAGCCGAGCCTCCATTTGCCCATGTATTATTTCCTCTGCATACTGGCCATCACTGACCTGCTCCTGTCTGCATCCATCCTGCCCAAAACTCTGAGTATCTTCTGGTTCAATTCCAGGGACATAGATTTCAGTGCCTGCCTCACCCAGATGTACTTCCTTCACTGCTTCTTAGTGATAGAGTCTGGGATTTTCATGGCAATGGCTCTGGATCGCTACGTGGCCATCTGTGATCCCTTGAGACATTCCACCATCCTGACAAACCCCGTGGTGGCCAAGATTGGAATGGCCGTGGTACTGCGTGGCGGCATGGTCGTACTGCCCTACCCCTTCCTGGCGAGGTGGAGGCCATATTGCAGAACCAACATCATCCCCCACACGCATTGCGAACACATGGCTGTGGTGAAGCTGGCCTGTGCTGACACCCACATCAGTAGTTACTATGGCCTCTTTGTGTTATTCTGCGTGAAGGGTCTTGATGTGTCTTTTATCACCATGTCCTATATCCAGATTCTCAGGGCCATCTTCAACCTCCCCACAAAGGAAGCCAGGCTCAAGACTTTTGGGACCTGTGGTTCCCACCTCTGTGCCATCATAGCCTTTTACATCCCACATCTCTTCTCCTCTCTCATGCACCGTTATGGCCACAATGTAGCCCTGCATTTCCATGTTCTCATTGCTAATATGTACCTCCTGGTTTCCCCCATGCTAAACCCCATCATCTATGGGGTGAGGACCAAACAGATCCGGGACAGACTTCTCCGGTTCTTTACTCATAAAGGGACCTAAAGTTTTGTCCTGGTGCTCTGGCTCTTGGACTGAGCTCCGTGCAGAGGTGGCTGTTGACATGGTGCTTGGCCCTCTTCCCTGAATCACTTAGTGGACAAAGAGACATTAAACCCTTTCCTGACCTTACTGTGCTGTCAGCGTGACAAACTGGGGAATATGTTTATGTAGAACTCATTGGATTGCCACCTTTCTAAATGCTTGTAACTGGACCCCTAATAACATAAGAACAGCCATACTGGGGAAGATGAAAGGCCCATCTAGCCCAGTATCCCATCTTCCGACAGTGGCCAATTCCAAGTGCCCAGAGCAAATAAACAGAACAGGTAATCATCAAGTGATCTATCCCCTGTCGTCTATTCCGAACTTCTGCAAACAGAGTGTAGGGACAGTGTTAGGATCTAGATATTCAGGCCTGTCTGTAAAGGCCTAGACTCTAAGAATTTAGCTGTATTCTTATCACTTGACTAGTTCTAGAGATATAAAAGAAAGAATCAAAATCACTGTCTGCCGGTGTAAGGGCTTTCTCTCACTGTGACAGTCTGAGGCCTTGTGCTTAGGCTGAGATCTCTGGCTAAGCAGCAGAGGCAGCCATAAGCTGGGAAGCGACCGGTCACATCCTCACATTCCAAACTAGTCACATTGAAAGAAGGTGCTATGGGGCTGTTAGGATACAATCCTGTCCTGATAATGCCTATCACCTCCATATAAAGGGAAGTGCCTGGAAAATGTAAAAGGAAACTTAGTTTGATAGCATCCTGTCTGGCAAGAACTCACTTATCCGTAGCTGGGACGTGAAATCCTCATTCTGTGTTGTTCTATCACTGTAGTCCCCATTTCCCTATAGTTTGTCTGTATAATCTCTGTCTGGTTCTGTGATTGTTCCTGTCTGCTGTATAATTAATTTTGCTGGGTGCAAACTAATTAAGGTGGTGGGATATAATTGGTTAAATAATCATATTAAAATATGTTAGGATTGGTTAGTTAAATTTCAGGAAAATGATTGGTTAAGGTATAGCTAAGCAGATCTCAAATTTTACTATATAGTCTGCAGTCAATCAGGAAGTAAGGGGGGATGGGAACAGGGAATGGGGGTAAGGAAATTGGAATCATGTTTTGCTAAGGGGGGAATGGGAACAGGGACACAGGTCTAAGGCTCTGTGGTGTCAGAGCTGGGAAGGAGGATACTAAGGAAGGAAACTGGAATCATGCTTGCTGGAAGTTCACCCCAATAAACATCGAATTGTTTGCACCTTTGGACTTTGGGTATTTTTGCTCTCTGTTCATGCGAGAAGGTCCAGGGAAGTAAGTGCGTGAAGGAATAAGCCCCCTAACAGACAGCATCCCTGCCCTTCCTGGCCATTGATGGAGCTTTCCTCCATGAATATGTCTAGTTCTTTTTGAATCCTGTTAGAGTCTTGGCCTTCACAGCATCCTCTGGCAAAGAGTTCCACAGGTTGACTGTGTGCCGGGTGAAGAAACAGGTCGTTTTGTTTGTTTTAAATCTGCTGCCTATTTGGTGACCCTAGTTCTTGTTATGAGAAGGAATAAGTAATACTTCCTTGTTTACTTTCTCCACACCAGTCATGATTTTATAAACTTCTATCATATTCCCCCTTAGTCATTGCTTTTCCAAAAGTCCCAGTCTTATTAATCTCTCCTCATATGGAAGCTGTTCCATATCCCTAATAATTTTTGTTGCCCTTTTCTGAACCTTATCAAATTCCAGTATATCTTTTTGAGATGGGTCAACAAGCTCTGTAAGCAGTATTCAAGATGTTGGTGTACAATGGATTCATATAGAGTCAATATGATATTTTCTGTCTTATTATCTATCCCTTTCCTAATGATTCCCAACATTTTGTTTGCTTTTTTGACTGCCGCTGCACATTGAGTGGGTGTTTTCAGAGAACTATCCACACTGACCCCTGGGGCCCCGCCCCTAACCTTGCCTCTTCCCCCAAAGCCCCGTCCTTGCTACACATCTTCCGTCAAGGGCACAGACACTTCTGCATCGCCTCTCACAAGGTCATGCCCCCTTATCCACCTACTCCTTCTAGGTCCCTCTCCCTTCTCCACCTCTTCCCCTATTTCCCTGCCCTGGATGCTTTCTCCTATTCTCCCCTCCCTCATCACTCGCTGGATCCTCTCCACCTCCCTCCTCCTCCTAGCTGGGCTCCCTCTGCTCTGGAGTTGTGACGGGAGCTGCTGTGGCCTGACAAGGAGCCTGCAGTGAGTGCAGCCAGGACACAGCACTGGATCTGACAGGCCAGTAAGCAGCTGAGAGAGAAACCAGGAAACCTTACAAAATCAGTTGAGGGTTGGCAAGTGGGTGAGGCTGTGCATCATACAGCTTGTGGGCCCTAAAGCTCTGCTACAAAGTCCTGAAGGAAGAGACTGTTTTGTGTCTTTCTTTAGCTTTCAGTTTCTTTTTGTTCCTCCAGGCTGGGGGCCTGTAGCAGGCAGAGTCCCTGCAATGGGTATGGGCTGGGAGTCCTTTCTCATAGGCCAGTCATCTGGGGCAGGGCAAGAGATCAGCTTTGAAGCCAGGTGGACAACAGCTAAGAGAGGTGGAAGGATAAGCCCCTGCGTTAGCTGGGAAAGCAGGATGCTGGGCAGAGACCGGAGTGGCTTTGGAAGCTCACAGTTAGGGGGATAAACAGCACAACTTCCATTAGCCAGCTATTCACACACATACACAATACCTTATCTGGAACTACAGATTGGTAGCCCCTTTGCCCAGGGGCTGAAGCTGAACAGTGAAGTTGAATCTAACATACACTCTGCGTGATGCTTTTGATCACTACATCTAGAAGCTCTTTAGCTAGGTTTCTAGGCAGCATTATCTCCATGTCATGGACGGACTAAGCAGTAAAGTCTTTTGGTAGCAGCATATGAGATATAATAAAAATAATCTCAATTTAATGCATGGAGAGGCTGTGCCCAAGGTCACCCAGCGAATCTGTGGGAGAGCTGGCACTTTCCGCTCTCAGCTCACTGGTCTCTGCTGATGCTTTAGCTCTAGTTAAATGACGTGGGCCAAATCCTTAGCTGGTGTAAGTGGCTGCAACCCCACTGAAATCAGGGGAGATCCCCTCACTGGAGACTCCAATGGAGAGAGAGCACAAGGCCTCTGTGCCGCTGCATGGACCATACAAGCCAGGTCTGAGAGAGACTAAGCAATGGATGGGCTATGTTCCTGGCTCAAGAAACTTCCCTTCCTGCTGCACCAGTTTCCCCATCTGTAAAAGTGAGATACCTCCTGGGAGTAAGTGAGCAATAGTCTGTGAAGCACCTATCAACAGTCAACTCTGTGTCCATGTCTCACCATGCCTCAGTGGACAGAGCTGAAGTTTGCCTCAATGCTTTTTTTGCCTCTGTTTTCACTAACAAGGTTAGCTCCCAGACTGCTACGCTGGGCATCACAAAATGGGGAAGAGATGGCCAGCCCTCTGTGGAGATAGAGGTGGTTAGGGACTATTTAGAAAAGCTGGACGTGCACAAGTCCATGGGGCCGGACGAGTTGCATCCGAGAGTGCTGAAGGAACTGGCGGCTGTGATTGCAGAGCCATTGGCCATTATCTTTGAAAACTCGTGGCGAACCGGGGAAGTCCCGGATGACTGGAAAAAGGCTAATGTAGTGCCAATCTTTAAAAAAGGGAAGAAGGAGGATCCTGGGAACTACAGGCCAGTCAGCCTCACTTCAGTCCCTGGAAAAATCATGGAGCAGGTCCTCAAAGAATCAATCCTGAAGCACTTGCATGAGAGGAAAGTGATCAGGAACAGCCAGCATGGATTCACCAAGGGAAGGTCATGCCTGACTAATCTAATCGCCTTCTATGATGAGATTACTGGTTCTGTGGATGAAGGGAAAGCAGTGGATGTATTGTTTCTTGACTTTAGCAAAGCTTTTGACACGGTCTCCCACAGTATTCTTGTCAGCAAGTTAAGGAAGTATGGGCTGGATGAATGCACTATAAGGTGGGTAGAAAGCTGGCTAGATTGTCGGGCTCAACGGGTAGTGATCAATGGCTCCATGTCTAGTTGGCAGCTGGTATCAAGTGGAGTGCCCCAAGGGTCGGTCCTGGGGCCGGTTTTGTTCAATATCTTCATAAATGATCTGGAGGATGGTGTGGATTGCACTCTCAGCAAATTTGCGGATGATACTAAACTGGGAGGAGTGGTAGATACGCTGGAGGGGAGGGATAGGATACAGAAGGACCTAGACAAATTGGAGGATTGGGCCAAAAGAAATCTGATGAGGTTCAATAAGGATAAGTGCAGGGTCCTGCACTTAGGACGGAAGAACCCAATGCACAGCTACAGACTAGGGACCGAATGGCTAGGCAGCAGTTCTGCGGAAAAGGACCTAGGGGTGACAGTGGACGAGAAGCTGGATATGAGTCAGCAGTGTGCCCTTGTTGCCAAGAAGGCCAATGGCATTTTGGGATGCATAAGTAGGGGCATAGCGAGCAGATCGAGGGACGTGATCGTTCCCCTCTATTCGACATTGGTGAGGCCTCATCTGGAGTACTGTGTCCAGTTTTGGGCCCCACACTTCAAGAAGGATGTGGATAAATTGGAGAGAGTCCAGCGAAGGGCAACAAAAATGATTAGGGGTCTGGAACACATGAGTTATGAGGAGAGGCTGAGGGAGCTGGGATTGTTTAGCCTGCGGAAGAGAAGAATGAGGGGGGATTTGATAGCTACTTTCAACTACCTGAAAGGGGGTTCCAAAGAGGATGGCTCTAGACTGTTCTCAATGGTATCAGATGACAGAACGAGGAGTAATGGTCTCAAGCTGCAGTGGGGGAGGTTTAGATTGGATATTAGGAAAAACTTTTTCACTAAGAGGGTGGTGAAACACTGGAATGGATTACCTAGGGAGGTGGTAGAATCTCCTTCCTTAGAGGTTTTTAAGGTCAGGCTTGACAAAGCCCTGGCTGGGATGATTTAACTGGGAATTGGTCCTGCTTCGAGCAGGGGGTTGGACTAGATGACCTTCTGGTGTCCCTTCCAACCCTTATATTCTATGATTCTATGATTCTATGATTCTATGAAGTTGCCAAATCAGGACAAACTGCCAAGAAATATGGCAGACTTACCCCAAACTGGTAGTCATTCTATCATTACATCAGACCAAGCCAGCAACAAATATAAACTTCTGTCCGACCACACTGGTTAACTAGAAGTCAAAATGCAGTCCCCTGAGGCATCCCAGCCCTTGGCTCACCATCTGGACACTGGACTCCATGATGGAAGGCCAGTGAAAACCAATTTCATAGCACATATAGGGTCCTTCCAATCTCAAGAGACGAGAGACACTTAGCCAGGTCAATATAAGACTAAGATCATACCCAATAATCACACTGCCGCCCAGTAAAGGCTTAATAGTAAAAGAAAAGAAGAAGAGTTATAAATGGTTAATAGATCAGATACATCCAAGTGATATTTCAGTGTTCATAGATCACGATCATAGGAGTGATGGAATAAAGTGCTAGCTTGCAAAAGTCTCTCCAAAAAATACTCAAGGAGGTTGGGTGTCATCAGTCCTTGTACAGAGCGTCCTTGTTGGAAACTCAGTCCAGAGAAATGAAGATAAGATGGGGATGTCTCAGGGCCCCTTCTATATCCTCTGCCCTGTGCATGGAATTTTACTGTCCCAAACACAGCCCACAGCCCAAGTGCCTGGAAAATTGCTGGCCCAAGTGGGAGTACAGGGTCACATGAGCATGTCACATGTCCTTGCGTCCTTTGATTACTCACAAAGGCAGTCACTGGACATACTGCAGAGGAGTTTTTCCTCTATGGCCCCTTGTGAGAGCTAAGGGTCCTTGTTTGGCCCTTGTGACAGGGTGCTTGGCAAGGAGTGCTTAATCAGCCCCTGTGACATGCCTGCTCCAATTAAGGGGAATAGATTGGAGCTGGCTGAATAGACCTGTGCCTACCTGGCAACTAGAATCAGCTGCCAGTTTAATTAGCTAGGGGCTATAAAGGCTGGAAGGAAGTGGGGAAGAGAAAGGCCAAAGACTGAGAGGGACTGGTGGCTCTGGTCTGCTGCTTGTGATGCCTGGCTGTGAAATCCTGTATATAGATAGTAAGGTGGTGGTGGGAAAGAATTATAAATTAAGTACACTGGTGGTTGCATCAACCTGCGGCATCCCTGACTGGTCTGTGAGGGCAGCAGGGGCAGAAGCAAGAGGGGCTGAGCTGCGCCGCACTATACATGGTGGCTTGTCCAGGACCCAGAGCCAGCACGAGTGCATGGCAGCCCAGAGATAGAAGGGACCCTGCAATGGCTGGTGAAGCAGCAGGAGGAGATGCAAAAGGTGCTGCGAGCCTTCCAGAAATCCCACCAACTGGAGAAGCAGACCTTACTCTCTTGGCAGGTGGAACAGCAGAAAACCATGCAGGACTTTATAAGGGAGCAAGACAATGTTCATTAGCAGCTCCTACAAAACTGGTGAGTCCCACGGGATAGGATGGCACCTCAGCATTGGGGTTGGGACTGTGTAAGACAGGACCCGCTGATGAGCAGGACGCATTCCTCTGCACCTTTGAGTGAGTAGCCATGGGCACCGGATGGGATAGGTTAACCTGGGCCCTATGTCTTGCTCTCTATCTAGCCAGGAAAGGCTCAAGCAGTCTATATGGCCATCAGTAATGACCTACCTTTATATTTAATATTTTAAATATTTCTTTATTAACCTACCTTTATATTTTTACCATATGCTTACTATACAGTCTTCACTTTATAAAAGTCCCTTTTTTTCTGCCATGTGTTCTTTTTTAACCTAACTTTATATTTAATAAACCATTTAAATGTATATCATTTTTTATTCTTTAATAATAAGATAAACTAGTCCTTTAAAATCATCTCTCCTTAATAAACCTAACCAAAAATCTTTCTTTTCTTTAATAACTTCTTCTATTCTTTCATACTAACCCTTTAAAAACAAACAAAAAAATCTTTATTTCTCTTTAAGTTCTCTTTTTCTATTATTAGTAACATTCCAAACTAGTCCTTACTAAACCTTACCAAACAATCTTTCTTCTGTTTAATAACCTTTGTTTCCTTTTCTCCTCTAAACCTAAAACAGCATTATTTTTAATTGCCTTTTCTTTAAGCTCTCTCTCTTTATTCTTTCAACCTCTTTCTCTAAATAATCAATCAAATACTTCAGAGAACAAGCATGCAACAATCCCCCTCTTCAAACATAAAAAATAATTTAAAAAAATCGAACTGGCAAAACAGCACCAAACCTCGACACCAACAGAAATGGGTATAGAGGGTGTTATATAAGAGGGCGGGGCATGGAAAGCTGTCAAAATACATGGTGATGAATGCTATTGAACTGTATACTACTCACTTTACTTTGAACAACCTTAGCTCCTGTTTGACTAAAGCATGTTCCAGAAAGGCTTCCAGGGACAGATCCATAAAGGCACTTAGGTAAATACTGAACTTAGGTGACACTGCCTTTTTCAAAACCCTGGCTCATCTTCTGCCTAACCCTGTAGGAACCTAAGGTTTGGCCAGTACTCTGCACAAAGTAACCTGAGTGCAGATGGTGCTCCACAGTTAACGAGCTGCTCAGAGTCTTCGCTCCAATGAAATGTGTCCCCTCTCCCCCCGATCTCCCCAGCACATCTGATCTGTTAGGGGTTTTCACACCATGCCTCCCGGATGGGGTCTTGCAGGTTGGGAATGTGTGTGTGCATGTGCCTCTGTGTGTGTGTGTGTGTGCATGTGCCTCTATGTGTGTGTGTGTGTGTGTGTGTGTGTGCATCTGAGTGTTTGCACCCCCAGAGTATCCCATAGCCCAGTGGTTCAGCACCCTCACCTGGAATATGGGAAACCCAGATTCAAATCCCTGCTAAATTAAATGTTTGTTTTTACATAGTGGAACAGCTCCAGTCAGACAGACTGAAAGCACCACCAAGAACAGCCACTTGCCTGGTGCTCAGGGCACTCCTGTGAGACATGGGAACCACCAGCTTAGGGGATTGTTTGGCCTATTCTTTTCAGTTTCCCCTAATTGACACAACCTCAGAATACCTCCCCAGGGACCTCAGTCACAATATTTAAAAATATTCTCCTTATTTTCCTTAGCTTTGCTAGCCATGGATTTGTCTCTGGTGTCTTTTGCTTCTCTTATCCATTTGCTATACTTCAGAACTTCTCATTTCTGTCAATTTCTATCCACTTCCCCTACTTTAGAAGCATTGATGGATGATCTCCTCCTCTCACCAGGCGGAGGGCAGGTATCCATGCTCATCCTCCTGGACCTCTTTACATTATTTGACACTGTTGACAATGAGATACTGCTGTCTCAACTGAGAGGCAGCAGTAGTCCAGAGGGATGCACTAAAATGGTGTGAATCCTTCTTGGAGAGACACGCCCAATTAGTGGTAATGGGAACTCCTGCACTACACCCCTCCCTGGTGGAGTCCCACAAGGATCAGTTCCCTCTCTGGGGCTTTTCAGCATCTCCATGCAGCCACTATGGGAACTGGTCACACAACATGGACTCAAATGCCAGCAATATGCAGGTGACACCGAGCTCCTCCTATCCTTCCCATACAACCACCTGACTGTCACCAAGATGGCCCAGTTCCCGGATGGAACAGCTGGCTGAAATGGAAGCCAAGCAAGACAGAGGTGATGCTGGTGGGCAGAGCAAAGCATTTTGAAGAGCTGGCAGCCACGGTGAAGCCTTCTTTGACTGAAGGTTCACACCCGCAACTGGGCAATTCAGTACATAGTATAGGAGTGCCCTTGGATGCCTTGCTGATGCTGAGTTCTCTCATAGCAGTGTCTGTGAGTAGTGCTTTCTATCATGTCTGGATGTCTAGGAGATTCTTTCCCATCTTGGTGGATGATGACCTGGCCTAAGTT
Organism: Caretta caretta; assembly: GCF_965140235.1. Classification (NCBI taxonomy): domain Eukaryota; kingdom Metazoa; phylum Chordata; order Testudines; family Cheloniidae; genus Caretta; species Caretta caretta. The sequence continues at coordinate 1,446,660 of NC_134206.1, forward strand.
ATATAGGCCTTTCTCACTCCTGTCTAGACTGTACCAATGCGATATACCTGGGCATGACACCTTCCGTGCTTATGAAACTCCAACTAGTACAGAACACTGCAGAGAGTCTCCTCAGCAACACAGACTACTATGAGCACATCAGACATGTCCTCCATGCTCCACACTGGCTTCCCAGAGAACATCAAGTCAAGCTCAAAGTGTCTCCATCACTGGCCACGTTTCAATCGAGATGGGATATTTTTTCTCAAAGACCTGCTCTTGTTCAAACAGGAATTAATCCAGGGCAGTCCTATGGCCTTTGCGATGCAGGAAGTCAGAGCAGGGTCCCGCCTGGCCATATAATCTACAAATCTATCTAGAGTCCCCTGCAAGGATAATATTTGTGTGGGCCTCATTCTGGGTCCTTGTCACAGCCTGGGTACCTCATTTTGGGTCTAGACAGGTTCAGAGGAATACAAGAAATTCAAAGCTCAACAATATTTTCTACTCCATGTGGCTTCTAAGAAATGAACCAGACTCCCTGTGATTCTTTGTGCACCCCTCCTTCTCTCTATATGACACTCCGAGCATCCTTCAGTGCACAAACCAAACCAGTGAATGTCTGGTGGTTTGTATCTATAGTTCCATGTGCACTTAATTTGGGCTGAACTCTGGCCGGTGACTAAAGAATGGAATGTGTAAGCTCTGTGTAAGGGGACTGTTGGCCCCTTACTAAAACGTAGTGAGGAGTTTTGATTGGCCATCTCCCAGTACCAAAAGGCAAGGTCAATGGAAAACCAGGCCCCTGGGGCAATGGGGAGAGGCCAATGCTCCTGGTCAGCCTGATTGACAGGGCAGGCAGGCCAATGAGGAAGTCAGGAGCCTGGGGGTCTCATCCTCCATATGAGCTGAGGCTGCCTGGGGCTGAGCTAAGGAGAGAGAAGGGGACGGAGCTGAGCTGGGAGCAGAGCCAGCAGGGTCAGAGAAGCAGCCCAGGGAGCAGTTCAGTGCTGGGCGCAGAGCTGCAGCAGCCAGAGGCAGAGGGGCCAGAGGAGCAGCCCAGGGAGCTGGAAGCAGAGCAGCAGCAGCTGTGCTGGGGATGCGGCTGGAGCCGACTGGTGCCTGGTGCGGTGAGCAGCTGGGGAGATTGAGGGGGATCCTGGGCAGAGGGCCCAGGGAAGAGAGAAGCCCCCAGACAAGAGGCCTTGCAGGCCAGATTGGGGAGGATCTTAACCCCAACAGGGGTGGTGGGGCAACACTAGGAAGAAGGTCCTTGCCACCCAGAGCCTGAGGGTGAGCCGCCACCACCAGAGCAAGCGTCGGATCCGCAGCATCCCTGAAGCACAGCCAGGGCATGGGCAGAGGCCTGGGACATGTGAGGAACAGACTGTGAATTGCACTTACGTTCCAGAGACGGCTATTTGGCGTTCCCTCACATCACAGGTTGGGGTGCTGAGTTTTCCTTTAATCTTTCCCATTTTTTCCTTATCTTTTCTAATTGGTTGTTTAATAAATTGTATTTGCTTGAACTGTATGTAATGATTGGCAGGTCTGGGACGTGTCCAGTGTAGAGAGAGCACCCCAGAGTGGGGACACCCCAGCCCCTGCCCTAAGTAACCCAAAGAAAGGTTGGAAATCGAGCCCCCCAGGAATCCTGGGCCCAGCCTTGTTGGGGTTTTGAGGACTCTGGCACACTTGAGAGTGGAAGGGGAGCCCTCAAGTTCAGGCAGGCCTCTAGATAAAAGGAGTGGAGGTGAGGATTTATATCCCTTCGATAGGCAGTTCCACCGGGTGGTGTTGTATAAACCAGGGAAGTTTCTCAAAAGAACGGGGCTGTTCCCCTACTTACATCTGTTCAGAATTCTTCAAAGGACTCTGTGAAACTGTACCTCGGAGGAACACCCTGCACCCCCATATTCATCCTTATAAAATGGTTGTGTGGTATCCAATGCAAAGTTTGTCAAGTTGGGGGTCTTCAGAAGGCTCATGAGGCACTGAGCATTGTTGCTACAGTAATGTTATAATTTCATGTCTATAGTTATGAGGCTGAAAATGTGTCTGCATGGCTTAAAACAAGCCCAGGCAAAACTGTCCAGGAGCAGAAGGGCAGTTCACACCTCATCAGGGCATGTATGGGAGAAACCCGGCCAGCCTCACTGGAACAAAGGACACTCTCTTAGGCATCAACAAAGGATCGGTTGGACTTTCGAGTGAGTCCCTGCGCCCACTTCTCTTGGTCAGTTTGAGACTACGAGGTAATGCTTACCTGACTCTGAAGGGGGGGGGGGGCAAAGCCAAGAGGGAAGAAAGAACATGATAAAAGGGAGAGACATTTGCCATGCTTTCTCTCTTCCACCGCCATCTTCAGACACCACCACCAGGTGACTGAAGTGCTGTTCAAAGGGAAGAGCCTGCCTGAAGGGAAACCAGCGAGCCTGTGGTGAGAAGCATCTAAGGTTGTAACAGCACTGAAAGTGTTAAGATCAGCTTAGAATGTGTTTTGCTTTTATTTCATTTGACCAAATCTGACTTGTGCTCTGATTTATAATAACTTAAAATCTATGTTTTGTACTTAATAAATTTGTTTGTTTATTCTACCTGAAGGAGTGTATTTAGTTAGAAGTGTGTCAGAGACTCCCCTTGGGATAACAAGCCTGGAACATATCAATTTCTTTGTTAAACTGGCAAACTCAAGTAAGCTTGCAGAGTCCAGTGGGCATTACTGGACACTGCAAGACGGAGGTTCCTAGGGTTGTGTCTGGGACCGGAGATATTGGCTAGGGTCATTCGGTTGCACAGTCAACGCAGCGGTTGGCCAAATGTGCTCACTCACGTAGCTGGGAGCAGCTTCCATGCCAGAAGCTGTGAGTGAACAGCCCAGGAGTGGGGGCTCTCACAGTGGAGCAAGGTAAGGCTGGCTCCCAGAGTCGAGGATTGGAGTGACCAAGCAGATCACCGGTTCAGATATCACCAGGGGAACATCACAGATTCACCTTACTTTTCTCTTCTAAGGTGAAACTTTTATCTTTGGAATGTTTTGCTCTTTTGCACTATGCATGGCTCTTCACATTTCTGCAAAACTGTGCAATAACCAGCTTCCTCTGCCTGCCTGAGGCTGTGTCTACACTAGAGACCTGACAGCAGCACATCTGTACCGTGTAGCCTCTCCAGGCCGATGGGAGAGAGCTCTCCTATTGGCATAATGAAGCCACCCCCAACGATCGTCTCCTGCTGACATAGTGCTGTCCACACTGGCTCTTTTTTCAGGCAGGGGCCTGTTTTTTCACACTCCTGACCGACAAAAGTTTTATCAACGAAAGTAGACAAAGCCTGAGTTACATGCTAATAAATACATCCACTGCCTCAAGTCCTGCACTGTTTAAGAAGTTTGCAATTTTCTGCTGGTCTTTCTCACCAAACCTAGCTGTTTTCATAGATATATATCAAAATTCTGTCTCAATCTCTTCCAGGAGTCTACTGCATTACCCAAGAGTTTCAACTCCTTGGGGGCTTTCAGTTGTTCTATCTCCAGGACAGCTCCTTCCTTCCTTCACCTCAGCCCTGTTACCTCTGCCCTCTCCTCTGGTCTCCCCTCTGGTACCAGGGGTTGTCCTGGGAATTCATCGGAAGGAGGCTTAGTTTGCACTCGAACTGCCATGTCTATGCAAAGTTAAGTTGGGTTTATGTAAACTGACATCGAGCCTCCGATTTAAGCAAGTTGATCTCTCATGTCCCCACTATGCGGAGTGTGTCAGCGGAGTGCATCCTTCTAACACTAAATTTAAACACAAACCCTAACCCTAAATCTAAATCCTAACCCTAACCATAACTAGGAAGGCTTGCATCAATGCACAGAGCTCTGCACCCTCAGTAGCTATCCCACAGTGCATGGAGCCACGTGGAATTTTTTGTTGAGCTTGCAATGACTTCGGGACCAAAACATTTCATAGAAGATTAGGGTTGGAAGAGACCTTAGGAGGTTCTACTCCAACCCCCTGCTCAAAGCAGGACCAACACCAAATAAATCATCCCAGCCAGGGCTTCGATGATTTGTACAAGAGGTTATGGGTACATCGTGTTAGCCTCCCATGATGCACTTACCTCCCCCCCCCCGAAATTAATGGCAAGGAAACCAAGCCTTTTTAATGCTTTTCCCCTAAGCCTGGATTACCCAAGCAGATGCTACAGCACAGTAAGCAAGGACCCCACTCAGCTGTACACTGTTGTTGTGAGCATTACAAACACCTCCCACCTTATCCTGCTGCATTTACTCAACTGAAGCAGGACAATGTGATACAATGCAAGCAGCCCTGCTGGAAGCCATGGACCAGAGCAATTTCCAGTTGCTGGTGACAGTCGTGCATCACCTTGACACAATGGAGCGTGGGCCTATTAAACAAGCACTGACTGGTGGGACCACATCATTATGCAGCTATGGGATGCTGAGCAGTGGGTGCAGGACTTTCGAATGTGTAAGGCCACTTTCGTGGATGTTTGTGAAGACCTTTCCCCAGCCTGAAAATGAGATCTGCTCTGACAATTGAGAAGTGAAAGGCGATAGCTCTGTGGAAGCTTGCAATATCTGACTGCTATCGGTCAGTGGGGAATCACTTTGGAGTGGGTAAATCTACTGTGGGGTCTGATGTGATCCAAGTTGCCAGGGCAATCAAACGACTTCTACTAAGAAGGATAGTGACTTTGGGCAACAAGTAGGACATAGTGGATGGTTTTGCCACAATGGGGTTCCCTAACTATGGTGGGGCTATAAACAGAACGTATATCCCTATCTTGGCACCAGACCACCTTGCCAAAGAGTACATAAACCAAAAAGGGTACTTCTCAATGGCGTTGCAAGCACTGGCATATCACAGGGGATGTTTCACCAACATCAACATGGGATGGGCGGGAGAGGTGCGTGAAACTTGCATCTTTAGGAATTCTGGTCTGTTCAGAAAGCTGCAATCAGGGACTTTCTTTCCAGGCTGCAAAATAGCCATTGGTGATGTTGAAATGCCAATTTTGATCCTGGGAGACCCAGCCTACCTCTTGCTCCCATGGCTCATGAAGAATCTACACAGGCAGCCTGGACAGCAGCAAGGAGCGGTTCAACCATAGGCTGAGCAAGTGCAGAATGGTGGTGGAATGTGCCTTTGGATGTTTAAAAGGCCACTAGCATTGTTTGCTTGCTAGGTTAGTCCTCAGTGAAAGCAATATTCCCATTGTTATTGCTGACTGCAGTGTGCTCCATAATATTTGTGAAACAAAGGGAGAAAAGTTTCCAGTGGAGTGGGAGGTTGAGGCAGATCTCCTGGCAGCCAATTTTGAGCAGCCAGGCACCAGGGCAATAAGAAGAGCACTTCAAGGGGCTCTGAGTCTCTGTGAGGCGTTGACAACCAGTTTCAGCAATGACCCACAGCAACGTGACACTTATCTGTGTTGTTCCTTACCAAACTTCCCCCTTCATTGTATGTCTTCCCCTGTAAACTACACCCCTTCTAACCACTGTGTGCTGAATGAATTTTGTCCCCTGTAAATTCCACCCTCACTAATCACAGAGACAGCAAAGAAAAGTAAGATAACCTGGGGTGAAAGCTGATAACACTGGGGAAGGAACAAGGACAGCTTTGTAAAGCAAAAGAAATCAAAAGTGTGGGAATGGGTGCCTTCTGGTCCTTGTACCCTCCCCTGGAGTTGAGTGGAAGGGACACCAGACTTCTCCCCTCCACGCATAGTAGGACATTTTGGAGAGGAGGATGTGGAACTTGGCAATGTTCAGCAAGTTCAGCATAGGCTGTAGCAGGATTCTAGAGTCCAGATGCCATTCTTGGACCTCAACCAGACATATCGGATTGCTCCCTCATAATCCACAGCATCTCTTCCTGGGTGACACGCTCGTGTTCCCAACATGCTCTCCTGTCCTCCCTGCCCTTGTGCAGGTTGTCGGACAGTACAATCCTCCAAGTGCTGAGCTCTGTCTTGTCACTCTTGGAAGCGCACATTAACGCATTGAACACGTCCTCCCGAGTCTTCTATTTCTGCCTTCTAATCTGGGAATGTCTCTGTCCCGTTCTGGAGGATGCGCCAATGGATTAGGTTTCAGCTGCAAAGAATACAAAGCACAGGGGTAGCACTGACAGTTCGTACGTTGTTTCTGGTGCAAAATTATTTTTTATAAAAGAAACCCCACTGAATGCACTTCCCTGCAAGCCAGACCATCATCACAACGGCTGGCTACTGCAAGAGTCAGTTTGCTGCTCCAGCCACGGTGGATAAAGCCACAAGGCATGGGTGAGAGGTCACGTGCTACAGCTTTTGTGAAGACATCCTTGGGATCACTCATTGCAACTTCAGAAAAGCTACTTCAGAAAAGCCCCCTTTACAAAAGTGGCACCAGGTTGGGGCGGGGGAAAGAAACAAGAAGCCAAACCCAACACTTGTTTAATTGTTTGCAGTTTAAGGGCTAGCATTTAAAACTTCCTCCGTTTCCCCAGGTGACCATGTTAGGGGTCTTATTCCTTCACCAACTTACTTCCCTGGTCCTTCTCGCATGAACAGAGAGCAACAATACCCAAAGTCCAAAGGTGCAAACAATTCGATGTTTATTGGGGTGAACTTCCAGCAAATATGAGTTCCTTCCTTAGTGTCCCCCTTCCCAGCTCTGACACCACAGAGCCTTACACCTGTGTCCCTGTTCCCATTTCCCCCCCCTTAGCAAGACATGATTCCAATTTCCCCACCCCCATTCCCTGTTCCCATTTCCCCCCCCCACACACACGCACTTCCTGATTGACTGCAGACTATATAGTAAAACTTGAGTTCTGCTTAGCTATACCTTAACCAATCATTTTCCTGAAATTTAACTAACCAATCCTAACATATTGTAACATGATTATGTAACCAATTATATCCCACCACCTTAATGAGTTTACACCCAGCAAAATTAATTCTACAGCAGACAGAAACAATCCCAGAACCAGACAGAGATTATACAGCCAAACAATAGGGAAATGGGGACTACAGTGATAGAACAACACATGCATCCGATGAAGCGAGCTGTAGCTCACGAAAGCTCATGCTCAAATAAACTGGTTAGTCTCTAAGGTGCCACAAGTCCTCCTTTTCTTTTTACAGAAATGAAGGTTTCACATCCCAGCTATTGATAAGTGAGTTCTTTCCAGACAGGATGCTATCAAACTAAGTTTCCTTTTACATCTTCTAGGCACTTCCCTTTCTCTGGAGGCGATAGGCGTTATCAGGACAGGATTGTATCCTAACAGCCCCATAGCACCTTCTTTCAATGTGACTAGTTTGGGATGTGAGGAGGTGACCGGTCGCTTCCCAGCTTATGGCTGCCTCTGTGGCTTAGCAAAAGCCTCAGACTGTCACAGTGAGAGAAGGCCCTTACACCGGCAGACAGTGATTTTGATTCTTTCCTTTATACCTCTAGAACTAGCCAAGTGATAAGAATACACCTAAATTCTTAGAATCTAGGCCTTTACAGACAGGCCTGAATATCTAGATCCTAACAGACCATATGCAATATGGTCTCTAAGGTGCCACAAGTACTCCTTTTCTTTTTGCGAATACAGACTAACACGGCTGTTCCTCTGAAACCTGTCATATGCAATATAACTCTCCTGAGCATAAGAGAGGTGGAAAGGGAGCAGGTGCTGCAAGCATCTGGGCACAGAGCTGGTCCTTGTGCAGCAGTGCTGTGTGCCACAATGATGGCAGAAGAGTTAATACTGGAGTGGTGTGGCAAAGTGATAACAGATTTGGGTGATAAAGGGAACTGGGGAGATGGAATAGATTTAGACCATTCCGAGTTGTTTGACCTAGTACCAGATGACATTCAGATTAACAAACTAGCATTAGACAGTATCAGTTGAGCACTTGTTAGATGGAGAGAGAACTGGCTAATTGATAGAGCTCAGAAAGGAGATGTTCATGGGGAATAATCATCGAGCGGGGGGTTTCTAGTGGTTCACAAAGATCCTTAAGCACCTAACTCCCGGGACAGTCCAGGAAAGTTTGACTCAGCCTGGAACATTAGATTTCAGTTCCACATAGGAGACATGGGGAGGAAATGATCCGAGAGGGAGAGAAGAAATCCAATGCAAACACACATCCAGTCTCTATCCTTCCTATAGGACCTCCCTTGTTCCAGGGCAGCTTTGAGGGGAGGGCGAGGGCCTCTGTTCCCCAGGACAGAGCTCTAACTGCACTCTAAGTGACCCCAGTGACTGATGCTTTGGCAGGTTTCCGAGGGGGAGCAGAAGTGGAATCCCGGAGTTCACATTTCCCAGGAACGGGGAGCTCAGAAACTCCATCTGGTTCTAAAAAGCCTCAGATTTACCTTGAAAAGATAGCAGAAGCTCAGGCTCCCTCTTGCAGCCTTCCCTATGCGTCACACCCAATGAACAGTCCCTGCCAGGGCGAGAGACCATTTCCCTCTTGGTGTGACGGAAAGACTGTGATTATGGCAGGGAAGTCAGGGATCCTGGGTTCTGTCTGTCATCCTGCCATTCAAACTCTGGGGGCCATTTGCCAATTCATGTTTCCCCATGACTCAGTTTACCTATCTGTATAATGGGGATATGTTCATAGTGACTTTCCTTTCCTAGGAGTTTTGAAGATCCTCCAGTGAAAGGGGATGCACAGTATGATGATAGTTACTGATCTCTGATCCCAAAGCAACAGCCCTGTGTACTTGCAGAAAGTGCTCACATCTCCCCTCAGTCTCCCCTCAGTCATCTGTCTCCAGATCTGTCTGTCTACTATCTACCTATCCATCCTAGGCATTTACAGGGTATCAGACCCTATGGAGACATAGACATTATCCCTAGTTTTCTTAATAATCAACTCTAATTTTTAAATATACACAAATACACAGAGCAGCCAATTCCTCTCTGATTCAGCACAGAGCCCAAGAGTTCTCATCTCCCTTTGGGAAAGTCCCTTAATTGCTGTTTATTCCTAAAGCTGGATAAAGAGCACAGAGGCACAGGCAGGTTGGTCTCCAACCTGTTTACATCCAGATGCTCGCCTCCCTCCTAGAGGCAGAACAAACCCCACAAGGACTGCACAGAATCATATTATAAATGGTGCACACCTCTGTGTCAGTCCTTGCAGTGGGACGCTGCTGCAGATGCTGGGCTGAGAGCGGTGTGGGACATGGCTACCTGAGAGGGATTCCCAGGGAGGACACTTCCATCTCAGAATTCACAGGTACCCCACCTCTTACTGAGGAGCTTGCCTGCTCGACAAACGCAGTGTTATGTGGGCACGATGGGATAGAGCAGTGGTTTTCAAACTTTTCGTCTGGAGACCCAGTTGAAGAAAATTGCTGATGCCCATGACCCAGTGGAGCTGGGCATGAGGGGCGTGGGATGTGGGAGGGGTTCAGGGATGGGGAAGAGTATTGGGGTGCGGGTGTGATGGGGCCAGAAATGGGTTGGGTTCAGGGTGTGGGAGTGGATTCTGGGCTGGGGCAGGTGGTTGGGGTGTGGGAAGGAGTCAGGGCTCTGGGCTGGGGGTGCAGGCTCTGGGATAGGGTTGGGGCACCAGGGCAGGGGATTGGGGCGCGGGCTCACCTCCAGTGGCTCCCGGTCAGTGGTGCAGCCAGGGTGCAGAGGCTTCCCTCCTGTTCTGGCACTGCAGACCGTACTGCTCCTCGAAAGCGGCCGGCAGCAGGTCCAGCTCCGGTGCTCTGGGGTGGGGAGGCAGTGTGCGGAGCCCTGTGGCCTCCCCTGCCCAGTGGCTGGACCTGCTGCTGGCCACTTCCAGAACAGGAGGTGCTGACCAGAGCCACTGAGACCCAGTCCCTTCCATTCCGCGACCCACTTCTGGGTCACGACCCATGATTTGAAAACCATTGGGATACTGAATAAGTCTGTGGTCCTTTCCACTCTGCACAGCCATTAAACATCCCAGGACCCATTCTACTGGTGATGAGTTTGCCCCAGTATCATGGGCCAAAAGGTCACTCTTTTCTGTGAACACCTGCCTGCTGGCTGATGACCTCAAGCTCCGATGAGGTGAGCTGTAGCTCACGAAAGCTTATGCTCAAATGAATTTGTTAGTCTCTAAGGTGCCACAAGTCCTCCTGTTCTTCAGGCTCCGAGGTGGCTGCATTTCAGTGGCAAAGTGGATCCTTCAAAAAGAAAAGTGTTAATAGATGTACAATACAAGGCCAGATTCTGAGGCCATTGGCTGTACTTTGCTAAGACCCCACTGAGGTAAAGTTCTCCTTGGAGTAAGAGCTGAGTAAAGACTGCAGTCATCAGCTGTGTGTTAATGCACAGAGACTCTCACCGCCTTCTCCTGCACTTCAGGGCTGTGTCTGTTAACGGGATGGGGGCTCTTACCTGACTTTTATCTCTTGGAAAGCATGGAGGTGCTAGGGCTCCTCACTGGAATAATTATGAGAATTTTCCACATGGGCAAGACATCTTCTCTCTTTTTGATAATATAAATAGATAAAGCTCTTTAAGTCACTCTCACTGTCCGGCATTTTCTCCAGCATCCATTCATTTTTGTGGCTCTTTTCTGCACCCTCTCCAATTTTTCAACATCCCTTTAGAAATGTGGACCCCAGAACTGCACACAGTCAGTTTCCCCAATGCCATGTGCAGAGGCAAAATCCTTCCCCTGCTCTAACTCACCACTTCCCTGTTTATGCATCCAAGGATCGCATCAGGCCTTTTGGCCACAGCATCATACCTGAAGCTCATGATGAGTTGGTTGTCCCCAGTGACCCTTAAATCCTTTTCAGGGTCCCTGCGTTCCATAATATGGTGCCCTAGACTGTTTCACTGTATGAGAACATTTTGTTTGCATGGGCCCAGCTTACCAAACGCTCCATATCAATCGCTATGGCTGCCCTGACCTCATAATTTTAACCACTCTTCCAATCTTTGGTCGTCCGCAAATTTTATCTGCAGTGATTTTCTATTTGCTTCCAGATCCTTGATGGAAATATTGAATAGCACCAGGCCTAGAACTGATCCCTAGAGAACCCCACTAAGAACACCCCCATTTTCTGACAATGACCCATTGACATCTGCTTTCTGAGATCTGTCCATTAGCCAGCTTTTAGTCCATTTTACCTGTGCTCTACTAATATTGTAGACTGTTCAATTTTTTCTCTGAATATTTCCCCCTATTAAATCAAATACCTTTGAGAAATCAAAGTCTATTGCATTTGTGTAATTCCCTTGATCAGCCAAATGTGTACTTGTGTTAAAGGATGAAATCGGGTTTATTTGGCAGGACCTTTTTCCCACAAATCATGTTGTTGACTGGCATTAATTATATTCCTAGACTTTTCTTTTAACTACTCTAATACCAGCTTTTCCATTGTTTCCTAACCTTGTTAAATCTATTTTTTTAAATTTCCCTTTATTTTTTAAAATAGTTTACTTTTAACACAGAACTGTCCTGTATTTGCCTTTTTTTTTTTTTTGGTTTGGATCTGCTGACGCATCATTACATACGTCTGGTTCTGAATGAGGTGTGCGGTTAATTGGTCAATTTGTAACTCTGGTGTTCGTAACTCTACGGTTCTACTGTAGATGCTGTTGAACATCTTGGCAGCTAATGGACTGGAAAGTATTTCATCACCTCATGGGATATGAGTGCCTCATACTGCTTCTTTCCAATTGCAGAAAAACATATTTCTCAAACACATCTACCTTTTCTGCAACAATAATGAGTTTCCTTTCTCCCTTTCATAATTGTCCTATCACTTTTCTAGGCTGTATTTTGTTCCTAATATAGTTAATAACATCCTTTTTGTTATCCTTAGCTCTGCGAAGCATGGATTTTTCCTGGATGTCTTTAATGTCCCATATCAATTTTTATATCTTCCCATTTGTACTGCTTTCTATCTATTTTTTTCTTTTTCCCATGTGAAAGTCCCATGACTTTCTCCCACCCTAATTGCTACCTGCCCTTTTCCACTGAACCGGGTTTCTAGCCAAAATTGTCCACTTTCTGGACTGTGGAATAGTGTCTTTTTGACATGAAGAAGTCCCACTTTTCAATCCCATTTTTCCGTCTAAATATTTCTTCCCAATAAGTTTTGCTGATAATTTGTCTCAACTTTAGAGAATTAGCCCTTTTGAAAAACTAAGTGTCTATAGATATTACTGGTTGGGAACTATTCTCTGTTTGTTCATTTGAATTTAATCAGTGCCATTCTTTATTTGCCTCTCCTCTATCATATTCCCCCTTCTTTGTCTCTTCTGCAGCCCCCCATTCTCATAGCCTGTCTTAGAAATCCCCTTTCTGTCTGCTATATCCTTAATAGAGACTGGGTGACCAAAACTGAGCGCATATCCAGAGCAGGTTATTCTCCATACCATTCTTTTAGGCATCCAAACACTGCCTTAGGCCGCTGCTGTGTAAGAGCAGGTGTTTCCATGGAGCTGCTAACAATGATGCCTAGGACCTTTCCCTGAGGAGTGTTCTAGTTTGGTGTTTTTCCCCAGCATGTCTTGGAAAAAGTTTGATTTTTTTCCACTCTCAGATTTTCAGCAATCGGCTGAATGGGGATCTCCCTAAGCATGTGCATGTAGTTTCTTATATTAATTTTGTCTCTCCATCCAGGCATTTGTCCTATGACCATTACCCTAGATCCTGGGCACATACAGGAAGTTGGGGAAACCTGCGGTACACTCAGGAGACACCGTTCTGCCTCAGAGTTTGACACCTCCCCTACTCCATGTCAGATTCCAACACAACCCACTTCACCAACCCCTCCACCTTCATCCTGCTGGGCATTCCTGGCCTGGAGGCGGCCCATGTCTGGATCTCCATCCCCTTCTGCACCATGTACATCATAGCCATCTTGGGGAACTTCACCATCTTGTTCATTGTGAACAGGGAGAGGAGCCTCCATGGGCCCATGTACTATTTCCTCTGCATGCTGGCTGTCACCGACCTGGTCCTGTGTACGTCCATCCTGCCCAAAACACTGAGTATCTTCTGGTTCAATTCCAGGGAGATTGATTTCAGTGCCTGCCTCACCCAGCTGTACTTCATTCACTGCTTCTCAGTGATAGAGTCTGGGATCTTCGTGGCCATGGGTTTTGATCGCTACGTGGCCATCTGCCATCCCCTGAGACATTCCACCACCCTGACAAACCCTGTTGTGGCCAAGATCGGCCTGGCCGTGGTACTCCGCGGTGGCATGTTTGTAATGCCACATCCCTTCCTGGCAAGGCGGCGGCCATATTGCAGAACCAACATCATCTCTCACACGCTCTGCGAGCACATGGCCGTGGTGAAGCTGGCTTGTTCCGACACTCGCATCAGTAGTTACTATGGTCTCTTTGTAGTATTCTGCGTGCTCGGTCTGGATGTGTTTTTTATCACCCTGTCCTATACCCAGATTCTCAGGGCCATCTTCATTCTCCCCACAAAGGACGCCCGGCTCAAGACTTTTGGGACCTGTGCCTCCCACCTCTGTGCCATCTTAGCTTTTTATGTCTCAACGATTTTCTCCTCCCTCACATACCGGTTTGGCCAGAATGTGGCCCTGCATTTCCATGTTCTCATTGCCAATGTGTACCTTCTGGTGCCCCCCATGCTAAACCCCATCATCTACGGGGTGAGGACCAAACAGATCCGGGACAGGCTGCTCCAGCTCTTTACTCATAAAGGGACCTAAAAGTTTTCTTTTGGTGATCTGGCTCTCAGACTGAGCTCTGTGCTGGTGAAATGGTGCTGGGCCCTCTTCCCTGAATCGCTGACTGGTCAGTCAATGAAACATTAAACTCTTTGTGACCTTACTGTGCTGTGTACGTGTGAGAAACTGGGGAACTGGTCTAAGTACAACTCATTAACTCATAAGGTTGTCACCTTTGTAATTACTGGTAACGGAACCACTGAAGCACTTCCCCCTATGCTGCCTCTTCCCTGAAGACCCACCTCCTTCTCTGCCTATTCACTCTGGGCCCCGGCTCTGGTTGCTTACTCCTGTCCTCCATCTGTCACTCACTGGATCATTTCCACCTCCCTCCTCCCCCCAGCTGGGCTCCCTCTGCCCCTGTGCTGGGAAGTGAGCAGCTGCAGCCTCACAAGGAGCCTGCAAGTGAGTGTAGCAAGGAAGCAGCACTGGGGCCGACAAGCCAATCAGGAGCTTAGAGGGAATCCAGAATCCACATAAAAAATAAAAGGAGTACTTGTGGCACCTTAGAGACTAACCAATTTATTTGAGCATGAGCTTTCGTGAGCTACAGCTCACTTCATCGGATGCATAAAGTGGAAAATACAGTGAGGATGTTTTTATACACACAGACCATGAAAAAATGGGTGTTTATCACTTCAAAAGGTTTTCTTCCCCCACCCCACTCTCCTGCTGGTAATAGCTTATCTAAAGTGATCACTCTCCTTACAATGTGTATGATAATCAAGGTGGGCCATTTCCAGCACAAATCCAGGGTTTAACAAGAACATCTGAGGGGCGGGGGGGGGGGGGGGTAGGAAAAAACAAGGGGAAATAGGTTACCTTGCATAATGACTTAGCCACTCCCAGTCTCTATTCAAGCCTAAGTTAATTGTATCCAATTTGCAAATGAATTCCAATTCAACAGTCTCTCGCTGGAGTCTGGTTTTGAAGTTTTTTTGTTGTCATATCGCAACTTTCATGTCTGTAATCACATGACCAGAGAGATTGAAGTGTTCTCCGACTGGTTTATGAATGTTATAATTCTTGACGTCTGATTTGTGTCCATTTATTCTTTTACGTAGAGACTGTCCAGTTTGGCCAATGTACATGGCAGAGGGGCATTGCTGGCACACGATGGCATAGATCACATTGGTAGATGTGCAGGTGAACGAGCCTCTGATAGTGTGGCTGATGTGATTAGGCCCTGTGATGGTGTCCCCTGAATAGATATGTGGACACAGTTGGCAACGGGCTTTGTTGCAAGGATAGGTTCCTGGGCTAGTGGTTCTGTTGTGTGGTGTGTGGTTGCTGGTGAGTATTTGCTTCAGGCTGGGGGGCTGTCTGTAGGCAAGGACTGGTCTGTCTCCCAAGATCTGTGAGAGTGATGGTCGTCCTTCAAGATAGGTTGTAGATCCTTGATGATGCGTTGGAGAGGTTTTAGTTGGGGGCTGAAGGTGATGGCTAGTGGCGTTCTGTTATTATCTTTGTTGGGCCTGTCCTGGAGTAGGTGACTTTTGGGTACTCTTCTGGCTCTGTCAATTTGTTACAAATTAATTTGCAAACTGGATACAATTATCACTACAAAAGGTTTTCTCTCCCCCCCCACTCTCCTGCTGGTAATAGCTCACCTTAAGTGATCACTCCCCTTACAGTGTGTATGGTAACACCCTGTGGCGGTTCAATACAAGACAGGACACGGCTTTAGGCAAGCAAGCAGGCTGGTCTGCTGATGGGATTACCCCTGTCAGCTTTTCCACCTCTTTTATTTCTCTCCCCCCTGCGCATCACATACCCCAACCGACCGCAAAAGGCATCAACAAAGGAAATAATATGACTTTGATTAATATTCCTATTTACTAGCCTCTATCTACTACAATCTTTATTCTCAGGCCTTGAGCTTCGGCCGAGGAAGCTTCCCACGGCTGATGTCCTTATTATGACTTCCCAGATGGTCCATGTTTTCATGGTCCGTGTCCTTGGATAGAACAGAGCAATGTGTGCATTGCTCCTACACAACAGTCAGGGTGTGCCCTGACTGTTTCCAGGTGCATGAACGCTACATGAACCCTTCAACACCCATTTTTTCATGTTCTGTATGTATATAAATCTCCCCATTGTATTTTCCACTGAATGCATCCGATGAAGTGAGCTGTAGCTCACGAAAGCTCATGCTCAAATAAATCAGTTAATCTCTAAGGTGCCACAAGTACTCCTTTTCTTTTTTCATAGAATCATAGAATATCAGGGTTGGAAGGGACCTCAGGAGGTCATCTAGTCCAACCCCCTGCTCAAAGCAGGACCAATTCCCAACTAAGTTCTGTCTGTTACTACTTGGAAACACTTAAATCCTTCTTCCTGTGTTTAATAAAATCACTTTTTACTTTTTAATTAATCCAGAGTGCATATTCATACCTGGGGGGAGGGGGAACAGCTGTGCATATCTCTCTCAGTGTTATAGCGGTCAAACAATTTATGAGTTTACCCTGTATAAATTACAGGGTAAAACAGATTTATTCAGGGTTTGGGCCCCATTGGGAGTTGGGAATCTGAGTGTTAAGGACAGGAACACTTCTGTAAGCTGCTTTCAGTTAAGTCTACAGCTGTTAGGGGACATGGTTCAGATCTGGGTTTGGGTTTGCAGCAGGCTAGCGGGTCTGGCTCAAACCAGGCAGGGCACTGAATTCCTAAGCTGACAAGGAAAGCAGGAGCAGAAGTAATCCTGGCATATCAGGTAGCAGCTCCCAGGGGGGTTCTGTGATCCAGCCCATCACAGTGACCTCCAGAAGAAGACTGAGGAGAACCCATGTACCCCTATACAGATAGAGGTAAGAAACCATTTTCAGGCTGTCTACACAGGTACTACGGCAGAGAATGATTTGTAAGAATACAGGGAGGAAACACAAGGCGGAGGGTGCAACACAGGGGTGGGGGGAGCTCCTGATTCACACCGAGAAAGCAGGGCAATCAGCTAGTTATCTTAGTGCATGTACACAAACGCAATAAGCCTGGGAAACAAGCAGGAAGAATTGGAAGTCCTGGCACAGTCAGAGAACTGTGACGCGATTGGAATAACAGACTTGGTGGGGTAGCTCACATGACTGGAGCCCTGTCTTGGATGGGTATAAACCGCTCAGGAAGGAAAGGTGGAGGAGTTGCACTGTATGTAAGGGAGCAGTATGATTCCTCAGAGCTCTAGTATGAAACTGGAGAAAAGCCTGTTGACAGTCTTTGGTTAGGTTTAGAATGAGAGCAACAAGGGTGATCTCATGGTGGGGAAGTAGAAGTGGGTGGCAACCTGGGCAGCAGTGACCATAAAATTGTTGAGTTCAGGATCCTCACAAAAGGAATAAAGTAGAGTAGCTTATTTCTTATCAGCTGAACTTACTTTAGTATAAATCTATAAACCTATTACAATAAACTGAATATTTAAACTATAAGAAAAGTATATATATTAAAGTAAGTTCAGCTGTAACTCAAGGGACCTACAGGCCATATCCTGTATGTTAAGCTATGGCAAAGTTAACATATCTATGTCTGGGACCTTTCACCCAGATAGCAAGTCAACACCAACACACATGTCTGAGACCTTTCACCTAGATGGATAGGTAATGGAAGAATGGCATAGGGGGGTTTCCAAGTTTGTGGGTGTGTGTGTGTGTATATATATATGGGTATGGCCATGCTGGAAAGGGTATGGAAAGAGCTGGATGCGATACTTAGGGGCAACCCCACCTCCACTCTGAGTACCACCATGGACACTTCTGAGCCTAGTTCAACAAGGCAGGAGGATAAGAAGCAGCAGCAAAGTGGGAGCGAGGGTGCTGAGGTGGAGGAAGACACCCTGGCATCCCAAGATGCATGCAGCCAGGAGCTGTTCTCAAGCCAGGAAGAAGGTAGCCAGTCACGGCGGCCAGTGCTTGGAGAAGGACAAACACCAGAGAAGGCTCCCAGTAAGCGGCTTTTATTTTGGGAAGGAAGTTATTCCATGCAAGCTCTTGGGGCGAGGAGGGTTAGGGCTGCATGCAATAGGGCATTGATGTGCTCTCTCACATTGCGGTAATTGGCCTCAGTGATCTCTTCAAGGGTCTCATGCTGGGCAATGTGCTTGTGCAGATTCCTTGGCAGAGCTACGATTGTCCTTGTCCCAGTCAGGCTAACATGTCCACGCCGCTGTGCCATGAGGGGCCGGGGGACCATTGCTGCACACTGGCAAGCTGCATATGGGCCAGGGCAGAAGCCACATTGCAGTAGAAGACCCTCCCTTGCTTCCCAGGTCACCCTCAGCAGTGAGATCTCTTTCAGGACGAACTCCTGTGGAAAATGTGGGGACAGTGTTCAGTATAGGGCCCCCCTGAAGCTGTTGGCTCTCCTCAAGGCACTGAACCCCAGAGGACACTACAACCGTGAAACAATCAGTCCCCCTTTTCCCTGTGTTTAGTCACCATTTTGGTGCTCCCATGG
This sequence comes from Caretta caretta, assembly GCF_965140235.1. NCBI lineage: Eukaryota > Metazoa > Chordata > Testudines > Cheloniidae > Caretta > Caretta caretta. The sequence continues at coordinate 1,464,772 of NC_134206.1, forward strand.
GTTATGTGTGCTCGCTTTGGGATGGGCAATTTCTGCTATTGTGTACACTGTTCTTGTCTTTAAGTACGGATCAATCATTGCTCTGTCTGGTGTGAACAATGCTGCCTCTGTGAAGTGTTGCATTTTGGCTTTACAGATGCAACCTTGAGATCCCAGCAGTCCTGGTTGTCAATGGCTGAAAGACTCCGAAGAATCAGGAAGCGCCCGCGAAGAAGCAGAGAAGACATGCAGCAGTCCCTTAATGAAAATCAAAAAGTGCAGGGGTGGCGGGAGAGTGAAAGGAGGGTCCGCCAGCAGAATGCAGATTGCCAGCACCAAAGCACGGAGCGGCTGCTAAGCACCATGGAGCACCAAGAGGACTTGATACAGGCGCTCGTAGCCATACAGATGGAGCGCTACCGTGCCCGCCCCCGCCCTGCAGCCCTTGGCCCAAAACTCTTTCCCTTGTGCCCCCATGTCACCACCAACCCACTTTTCCCAACATCTGGGTTCTTACCACCAGCAGCTGCCTCCAACACCTGTAGCTTCACCACCCAGCCCAGTAAACTATGACCCTTGCCACTGCACTCAACCCCCATCACCAGGCATTTTAGCCAGCCAGAAGTGCAGCACTCATTGCATGGCACTCCAGACAGGAAGGCTGAGTATGAGAACAGGACACATGCAAATCTGTGATTGTCCCTTTCCCCACCCCACTCCCTTCCCTCATCCTAAACAGCACAGATGTGTCATACCCTTTCTGTTATCCAAGCAGTTGTGTTTCTTTTCAATAAATGCATTTTTTGGCTTTGAAAACATTCTTTATTATTGCATTAAGTAAAAGATACCATAGCCCAGGAAAGCAACAAGCACTGCAAGTCAGTGCATCATACTTAGCAAACACAGATTCCTACTAACATTGGAACCACTGCACTTCACTCCTGTGCAAGGCACCAGACATTACTGGTAGCTTTTAGCCTCAAATTGCTCCTCAAGGAAACCCTAATCCTTGCAGCCCAGCGCTGGGCCCCTCTAATAGCCCTGCTCTCTGGCTGTTCAAATTCAGCCTCCAGGTGTTGAACCTCTGACTTCCATGCCTGAGTGAATCTTTCACTCTTCCCTTCACAAATGTTATGGAGGGTACAGCACGCGGATATATCCGTGGGGATGCTGTCATCATCAAGATCCAGCTTCCCATACAGACAACGCCAGCAGCCCTCCCTTTAAACAGCCAAAAGCACACTCCACAGTCAATCTGCACCGACTCAGCTTGTTGTTGAACTGCTCCTTGTTGCTGTCAAGGCTCCCTGTGTAGGGTTTCATGAGCCACGGCATTAAAGGGTAAGCAGGGTCTCCAAAGATCACAATGGGCATTTCAATTTCCCCTACAGTGATCTTCTGCTCTGGGAAGAAAGTCCCAGCTTGCAGCTTCCTGAACAGGCCAGTGTTCCAAGAGATGTGTGCATCATGCACCTTTCCGGGCCAGCCTGCGTTAATGTCCATGAAACACCCACAGTGATCCACAAGCACCTGGAGAATGATAAAAATACCCCTTCTGATTTCTGTACTCAGAGGCTAAGTGGGCTGGTGCCAGAATTGGAATATGCATGCCATCTATCGCCCCTCCACAGTTAGGGAAACCCCTTTGTGCAAAGCCAGCCACAATGTCATGCACGTTACCCGGAGTCACGGTTCTTCTGAGCAGGAGGCAATTAATGGCCCTGCAAACTTGCATCAACACGATTCCAGTGGTCGACTTTCCCACTCCAAACTGGTTAGCGACTGATCAGTAGCTGTCTGGCTTTGCCAGCTTCCAGGTTGCAATAGCCATCTGCTTCTCCACTGGCAGGGCAGTTATCAATCTCGTGTCCTTGCGCCGCAGGGTGGGGGTGAGCTCAGCACACAGTCCCATGAAAGTGGCGGTGAGCTCAGCACACAGTCCCATGAAAGTGGCTTTTCTCATCCAAAAGTTCTGCGGCCACTGCTCGTCATCCCAGACTTGCATGACGATGTGATCCCACCACTCAGTGCTTGTTTCCCGAGCCCAGAAGCAGCGTTCCATGCTGGTGAGCATGTCTGTGAATGCCACAAGCCAATCTTGTATTGTATGCGTTAAGTAAGTCAACATCATTGTCGGACTCTCACTGTCAGTTTGTAGCTTAAGGAATAACTCGAATGCAATGCATGACGTGCTGGCGAGACCCGTCAGCATACTCCTCAGCCGTTCGGGATCCATTCCCACAGACCAAAAAGGAAGACAGAGCGCGCAGTACAAAAAACGTTGAAAGATGGCACCAAATATTTACGGAAGCCCAAGGATTGCTGGGATGCGAAGCGATGCATCACAGGGCATTGGGACAGGGCATTATGCTCCCCATAATGGAAGAAGCAGGAAGTCCCTATTTTAGTGGGTTTCATCTCTCTCTCTCTCTCTCCTTGCATTTAAGTCTATTTCTCCCTTTCCTTTGTAACTCACCCCACATGCATCTGTAGCAAGGCGGTCACCCTGCTCCGGCCCTGAAAGGGTTAAAATTCAGCCCTTGGGGAGGGCTGGGGCTGAGAGCCAATAAGGGGAGGCTGACTACGGAAGCAGCCACAGCTGGGCCATGCCCCAATCAGGCCACAGCTGGCCCTGTTGTAAGGGCTCAGGGAGGAGCTGGGTAAGATACTCTCCCTCCAACTTTAGAGGGAGAAGGACCTAGCTGTCTGGGAGCTGAGGGTGCAGGCAACCGAGCAGGGCTGGGGAAAGGCAAGAGGAGCTGGGGAGCTCCCACCTGGCAACTCCCCAGGCTGCAGGCCTGGTGCAAGGCCTATGAGAAGGCATTGGGGCTGCAGACATGCAGTCCGGGGGTTAGGCAAAGGCAGCAGGTCCAACCCCACCTTGCCAATGATGAGCGGCTTTTACCCTCCAATCTGCTGCGGGGAATGGGGGCTAGAAGATGACTGGCAGTAACCACAGAGGTGAGGTGGGTATAGAGGGTTGGGGGTTCCCTGGGGAGGGGAGACCCAGACTGTGGGGGCATTGCCAGGGGGCAGTACAGCAGAAGAAGGGGTACTGGGGTCTGGGAGGGACACGGGGGCCAGTGACAGCAAGCCACCGGCCTGCAGAGGGCGCGCTGCAGCTGGCGAACAGCTAATTCCCTAGAAGAACCAGCAGGAGGTGCCGTGTAGGTGATCCTCTCCTTGTTACAGCATCCCACCCTAGGTGCCAATTACAAACACTCAAGGGGCTGCTGACTTCGGTGGCAATTGCAGGTCTAGCACTGTGAATCGCTGCATCTGAGAGCTGATCTGGCTTGGCAAGAAGCAGTGCACATTAGTCTGGTTATTCATCCAGGTAAAATGAATTCCTTGGCCATTACCATCATCAAGCAGCCTGCAACTTCATACTTTAACCTGATTGGTATTAACCTCTCTGGAGGGATAGTTGAGCAGGTGGCAGCTTCATAGACAGAGCTGGAGGCTACTCGAAAGAGGTGGTACTTGGAGAGCAGAAGCTGCTGCCCGGTTCCCTTCCATAGCCTTTGTGGGGATGTCATGACATCAGTCTCCCTGCAAAGCTGAGCATCTATGGAATCATAGAATATCAGGCTTGGAAGGGACCTCTGGAGGTCATCTAGTTCAAAGCAGGGCCAATCCCCAACGAAATCATTTCAGCCAGGGCTTTGTCAAGCCTGACCTTAAAAACTTCTAAGGAAGGAGATTCCATCACCTCTCTAGGTAACGCATTCCAATGTTTCACCACCCTCTTAGTGAAAAAGTTTTTCCTAATATCCAACCTAAATCTCCCCCGCTGCGACTTGAGACCATTACTCCTTGTTCTGTCATCCGCTACCACTGAGAACAGTCTAGATCAATCCTCTTTGGAACCCCCTTTCAGGTAATTGAAAGTAGCTATCAAGTTCACTCTCATTCTTCTCTTCTACAGACGAAATAACTCCAGTTCCCTCAGCCTCTCCTCATAACTCACGTGTTCCAGTCCCCTAATAATTTTTGTTGCCATCCGCTGGACTCTTTCCAATTTTTCCACATCCTTCTTGTAGTGTGGAGCCCAAAACTGGACACAGTACTCCAGATGAGGCCTCACCAATGTCGAATAGAGGGGAATGATCACGTCCCTCGATCTGCTCGCTATGCCCCTACTTATACATCCCAAAAAGCCATTGGCCTTCTTGGGAACAAGGGCACACTGTTGACTCATATCCAGCTTCTCATCCAGTGTAACCCCTAGGTCCTTTTCTGCAGAACGGCTGCCAAGCCATTCGGTCCCTAGTCTGTCGCGGTGCATTGGACTCTTCCGTCCTAAGTGCAGAACTCTGCACTTGTCCTTTTTGAACCTCATCAGATTTCTTTTGGACCAATCCTCCAATTTGTCTAGGTCCCTCTGTATCCTATCCCTACCCTCCAGCGTATCTACCTCTCCTCCCAGTTTAGTGTCATCTGCAAACTTGCTGAGAGTGCAATCCACACCATCCTCCAGATCATTTATGAAGATATCGAACAAAACCGGCCCCAGGACCGACCCTTGGGGCACTCCACTTGATACCAGCTGCCAACTAGATATGGAGCCATTGATCACTACCCGTTGAGCCTGACAATCTAGCCAGCTTTTTACCCACCGTATAGTGCATCTATCCAGCCCATACTTCTTTAACTTGCTGACAAGAATACTGTCAAAAGCTTTGCTAAAGTCAAGGAACAACACGTCCACTGCTTTCCCTTCATCCACAGAACCAGTTATCTCGTCATATAAGGCAATTAGTTTAGTCAGGTATGAGTTGCCCTTGGTGAATCCATGCTGACTGTTCCTGATCACTTTCCTCTCCTCTAAGTGCTTCAGAATTGATTCCTTGAGGATCTGCTCCATGATTTTTGCAGGGACTGAGGTGAGGCTGACTGGCCTGTAGTTCCCCGGATCCTCCTCCTTCACTTTTTAAAAGATGGGCACTACATTAGCCTTTTTCCAGTTGTCCGGGACTTCCCCCAATCGCCATGAGTTTTCAAAGATAATGGCCAATGGCTCTGCAGTCACATCCGCCAACTCCTTTAGCACTCTCGGATGCAATGCATCCGGCCCCATGGACTTGTGCTCGTCCAGCTTTTCTAAATAGTCCCGAACCACTTCTTTCTTCACAGAGGGCTGGTCACCTCCTCCCCATGCTGTGCTGCCCAGTGCAGTAGTCTGGGAGCTGACCTTGTTCGTGAAGACAGAGGCAAAAAAAGCATTCGCAAAAAGAAAAGGAGTACTTGTGGCACCTTAGAGACTAACCAATTTATTTGAGCATGAGCTTTCGTGAGCTACAGCTCACTTCATCGGATGCATACCGTGGAAACTGCAGCAGACTTTATATACACACAGAGAATATGAAACAATACCTCCTCCCACCCCACTGTCCTGCTGGTAATAGCTTATCTAAAGTGATCATCAGGTGGGCCATTTCCAGCACAAATCCAGGTTTTCTCACCCTCCACCCCCCCACACAAATTCACTCTCCTGCTGGTGCTAGCCCATCCAAAGTGACAACTCTTTACATAATCAAGTCGGGTTATTTCCTGCACAAATTCAGGTTCTCACATCCCCCCCACCCCCATACACACACAAACTCACTCTCCTGCTGGTAATAGCTCATCCAAACTGACCACTCTCCAAGTTTAAATCCAAGTTAAACCAGAACATCTGGGGGGGGGGGGTAGGAAAAAACAAGAGGAAACAGGCTACCTTGCATAATGACTTAGCCACTCCCAGTCTCTATTTAAGCCTAAATCTCTCTGGTCACGCAATCACAGACATGAAGGTCGCTATCTTAATACAAAAAAACTTCAAATCCAGACTCCAACGAGAAACTGCTGAATTGGAATTCATTTGCAAATTGGATACTATTAATTTAGGCTTAAATAGAGACTGGGAGTGGCTAAGTCATTATGCAAGGTAGCCTGTTTCCTCTTGTTTTTTCCTACCCCCCCCGAGATGTTCTGGTTTAACTTGGATTTAAACTTGGAGAGTGGTCAGTTTGGATGAGCTATTACCAGCAGGAGAGTGAATTTGTGTGGGGGGGTGGAGGGTGAGAAAACCTGGATTTGTGCTGGAAATGGCCCACCTGATGATCACTTTAGATAAGCAATTACCAGTCAGGAGCCAACTGTGTGTTAATGCACAGAAACTGTAACCCTGTCCTCTTGCATTTCAGGGCTCTGTCTGTTAATGGGGCAGAGGGACAGGGGCTCTTACCTGACTTTTACCTGCTGGAAAGCTTGGAGGTGTTAGGGCTCCTCACTCGAACAATAATGAGAATTTTTAACATGGGTAACACATACTTTCTCCTAGCTTCATTCCAGAAGTCATAGAATCATAGAATATCAGGGTTGGAAGAGACCTCAGGAGGTCATCTAGTCCAACCCCCTGCTCAAAGCAGGACCAATCCCCAATTTTTGGCCCAGATCCCTAAATGGCCCCCTCAAGGATTGAACTCACAACCCTGGGTTTAGCAGGCCAATGCTCAAACCACTGAGCTATCCCTCCCCCCAAAGTCAGCTGAATTGTTATGCCTGAAGCTTTCAAAAAACAATTGTGCTGGAAGCAGACACCCAGCATGGGAAATCTCAGTCCAAACACCTAAAAACTGGAAAACTCATAAGCAACTGAAAATGAGCTCTTCTAATGGAAGGTGTCAGACAGCCTTGACTATAGGTTATGCCACCAGCAATGGCCAATCCATTTGTGAATCCCATTCTTCTATGCTCCTCTCTCCAATGATGTTGGCAGCAAGGAGTTCTTCAGGCCAAATATGAATTATGTTAGTAATTATCTTTTCTCAATGTTATAAGTTCAGACTTTCAATTTAATTAAATGTTCCCTTGGTCATGTTACAAGACACACTAAGTAGAAATACCTGATCTACTTTCTTTATCACTAGATCCATAGGGTTTAAGGTCAGAAGGGACCATTTGATCATTCAATCTGACCTCCAGGCCCATTAAATTTCACTCAATTACCTCTGTATTGAGCCAAAAGACTTATGTGTGACTAAGACCTGGTTGACACTAGGATTTTATATCATAGATTGATAGAGCCATTGAGTTATAAGGGAACAAAAAAGACAGCTAGTATATACTCCTGACATGATGCAGGATTTCTTTTGTCTTAGTCATCTAAGACTGATGGCTATTCACACATCTTTGGAAAACCTCTACTGAAGGAGCTTCCATGACTTCCCTGAAAGTCTGTTCTATTGGCCTCCTGTTCTTAATGTTAGGAAGATTTCCCTGAAACTTAATTTAAATCTGCTATGCTGGAATTTCAACCCGTTGCCTCTTCTCCTGCGCCTCTGTGGTAAGGCAGAATAAATTTACTCCACCTTTTGATGGCAGCCTTTCAAGAATTGGAAGACCACTATCATGTCCCCCATTAATCACCTCTTTTCCATATAAACATACGGATTCCTTCAGCTTGCTCATACAGTTTGCATTCCATTCTTTGCATAACATATGTTACTTGCCTATGGATCCTTTCCAGTTTCTCTACATCCTTTCTATACATTGGTGATCAAAAGTGGACACATGACTCCAATTGAGACCTAACCAGCACCGAGTAGAGGAATAATATCACGTGCCATGACTTGCATGTTATACTTCTGCCAATATAACCTAACATTGCATTTGCCTTTTTTGAAACAGCAAAAAAATCCACACCTTAGAAAGATGTAGCTATATCATAGAATCATGGAACTGGAAGGGATCTCAAGAGGTCATCAAGTCCAGTCCCCTGCACTCTTGGCAGGACCAGCACCATCTAGAACATCCCTGACAGGTTTTTGTCTAACCTACTCCTAAAAATCTACAATGATGGACATTCCACAACCTCCCTAGTTTCCCTAACCACCCTGACAGTCAGGAAGCTTTTCCGAATGTCCATCCTAAACCACACTTACTGCAAGTTAATTCCGTTTCTTCTTGTCTTCTCTTCAGAAGTTACGGAGAACACTTTTTCTCCCTCCATGTAACTCCTTTAAGGTATTTGAAAATTGTTATCATGTCCCTCCTCAGTCTTCTCTTTTTCAGACTAAAGAAACCTAGCTCTTTCAGTCTTCCCTCAGAGGTCATGTTTTCAAGACCCTGAATCATCCTTTCCTCCAGTTTCTCCAGATCATTTTGAATGTTTATCGGATTCTCCAAAGGACTTGCAACCCCTCCCAACTTCGTATCATCTGGAAACTTAATAAGTTTACTCCATGCCATGAACAAAATAGTTGATGACATTCAAAAGAACTGGACCCAGAACTGATCCCTGTGGAACCCCACTTGTTATGCCCTTCCAGCGTCACTGTGAAGCATTGATAACTACTCCCTGGGAGTGGTTTTCCAACCAGTTATGCACCCACCTTATAGTAGTTCCACCTAGGTTGTATTTTCCTCATTTCTTAATGAGAAGGTCATGTGAGACTGCATCAAAAGCCTTACTAAAGTCTAGATATGCCACATCTACTTCTTCCCCCCCCCCCCCCCCCGCTCCCTCATTCACAGGTCTTGTCACCCTTTCAAACCCTATCAAGTTGGTTTGACATGTTTTGTTCTTGACAAATGCACGCTGACTATCACTTATCACCCTATGATCCTCAAGGTGTTTGCAAATTGATTTCTTAATTATTCAGTCCATTATATTTCCTGGTACAGAAGTTAAGCTGATCAGTCTGTAATTGCCTGGGTTGCCCTTTTTATAGGTAGGCACAATATGTGCTCTTTTCCAGTCTTCCCAAATCTCCCCTGTCTTCCATGACTTTTCAAAGATAACAGCTACTGCCTCAGATATCTCCACAGTCAGTTCCCTCAGAGTACTCTTGGATGCATTTCGTGAGGCCATGGTGACTTGAAGACATCTAACTTGTTCAAGTAACTTTTTAACTTATTCTTTCCCTATTTTAGCATCTGAACCTACCCCATTTTCACTAGTATTCTCTATTTTAGGTGTCCAAACACCACCAACCGTCTTGGTGAAAATAGAAACAAAGAAGTATGGGCAAAAGACCTATCTGGCTTCAAGATTAAACTCGATAAGCTTATGGAGGAGATGGTATGATGGGATAACATGATTTGGGCAATTAATTGATCTTTAAATATTCATGGTAAATAGACCCAGGGGACTGTGATGGGATGTTAGATAGGGTGGGAACTGAGTTACTACAGAGAATTCTTTCCTGGGTATCTGGCTGGTGAATCTTGCCCACACGCTCACGGTTCAGCTGATCACGATATTTGGGGTTGGGAAGGAATTTTCCTCCAGGACAGATTGGAAGAGGCCCTGGGGGGTTTTCGCCTTCCTCGGTAGCATGGGACATGGGTCACTTGCTAGAGGATTCTCTGCACCTTGAAGTCTTTAAACCATGATTTGAGGACTTCAATAGCTAAGACATAGGTGAGAGGTTTATCGCAGGAGTGGGTGGATGAGATTCTGTGGCCTGCGTTGTGCAGGAGGTCAGACTTGATGATCATATGGTCTGTTCTAACCTTAATATCTGTGAATCTAAGTCTTTAAGCACCGCTTCCATATCCACATGTTTTGTTGTTGTTTTCCTCTCTTGATGTAGTAACAGACCTACCAGTCATTGGTCTTCTGCTTCCTTCTAATGTGTATGTAAAATGTTTTCTTGTTACCCTTTATGTCTCTAGCTAGTTTGATCTTGTTTTGTGCCTTGGCCTATCTAATTTTGTACCTACATCCATGTGTTATTTGCTTATATTCCTGCTTTTAAATTTAACCTTGTTTCAACTTTTTGTAGGATCCTTTTTTGTTTTTTTGTTTTTTTGATCATTCAAGATCTGCTCGTTAAGCCATTGTGGTCTCTTGCCATACTTCATGTCTTTCCTATCAAGTGAGATAGTTTGCTCTTGTGCCCTTAATAATGCCCCTCTGAGAAACTGCCAGCTCTCTTCTATTGTTTTTCCCCATAGACTTGCTTTCTGTGAGATCTTACCAACAAACTCCCTGAGTTTGCTAAAGTCTGCCTTCTTAAAATTCACTGTCTTTATTTTGCTGTTTTCCTTCCTACCATTCTTTAGTATCATGAACTCTGTCATTTCGTGGTCACTTTCCCGCAAGCTACCTTCCACTTACAAATTCTCAACTAGTTCCTCCAGAAACGCATCTCTCCAAGTAGCTTTCTCCAGCTTCTGGAACAAACAAATATCTCCAATGCATTTCAAGATCTTGCTGGATAATCTGTGCCCTGGTGTAGACAGCATGAGATGAATTCTCCCATCGACCTAGCTACCACCTCTAGGGTATTACCCATGCTGATGGGAGAACTGCTTCCGTCTGTGTAAGTCGTGTCTATATGGAAGCACTATTGCCTCACCGATGTAGCATTTGAAGTGTAAACAACCTTTCAAGCAGAACTTCCAGAAAAACATCCAGTCTGGATCTGCCAACATGGGGAATTGGAGAATCCAACACTTCCCTTCTCAGTGTGTCCCAATGGTTAATCACCCTCAGTACTAAAGATTTGGCCCTAATTTTGGAGGTGGAATTTGCCTGGCTTCATCTTCCAGCCCTTCAGTCTTGCTGAGCCTTTCTCTGGTAGATTACAGAGCCTATTATTACCCAGGGTTTCCTCCCCATGAAAATCTCCACTTGGGCATCTTATTGATAAGTTAAGGAGATATACACCTTCAAGTCTAATGATCTAACTTTTTCTCTAACCTCTAAAAAATTGTTTTGGCTCTTTTCTGCCCCTTCTCCAAGTTTTCAATATCTTTTTTCAAATGTGGACCCCAGAACTGGATGCAGTTTGTTTCACCAATGCCATGTGCAGAGGTAAAATCCTTCTCCTGCTCCAACTCACCACTCTGCTGTTTATGCATCTGAGGACCCCATCATCCCTTTATGCTATGGCATCACACTAGGAGATCATGATGAGTTGATTGTCCAAAATGTCCCCTAAATCCTTTTCAGGGTCCTTGCCTTCCATAATACAGTGCTGTAGTGTGGGGGTCTGGCCTGCATTCCCTGTTCCAAGAGGATCAATTTGCATGTGACTGTATTAAAACATTTTGTTTACATGAGAACCACTTTCCAAATTCTTCAGATCAATCACTATGCCTGCCATGGCTGCCTCATTGTGACCACTTTGCCAGTCTTTGGGTCATCCACAAAGTTTATCTGCAGTGATTTTTTTTTTCCTTCCAGATCATAGAATCATAGAATATCAGGGTTGGAAGGGACCTCAGGAGGTTCTAGTCCAACTCCCTGCTCAAAGCAGGACCAATCCCCAACTAAATCATACCATCCAGGAATTTGTCAAGCCTGACCTTAAAAACCTCAAAGGAAGGAGATTCCACCACCTCCCTAGGTAATGCATTCCAGTGCTTCACCACCCTTCTAATAAATTTTTTCCCCTAATATCCAACCTAAACCTCCCCCACTGCAACTTTGATGAAAATATTGAATTACCTTAGTCCTACATCTGATCCCTACAAAACTCCACTACAAAGAGCCCCATATACTGATGAAGGGCTATTGACAGCTTTCTGAGATCCATCAGTTAGCCAGTTTTCAGTCCATTATGCATGTTCTCTACTGATAAGTGTTAATTTTTTTTAATCAATATTTTCCCCTACTGAATCAAATGCCTCTGAGAAGTCAAGGTGAGTTGCATCTGCGTTGTTCCCCTGATCCAGCAAATGTGTACCCTTGATCAAGCAACGTGCACTTTCATAAAAGTATGAAATCAGGTTTATTTGACAAGATCTGTTTTACAAAAACCTTGTTGGTGACTGCCATTACTTACATTTCTAGACTTGTATTTGAACGAATCCCGTACCAGCTTTTCTATTTTTTCTTCACCTTGTCAGTTCTTTTATAAATAAACCTTTCCCTTTATTTTTTAATACTTTCCATTTAACACAGGAATTGACATAAAACTTTTCTAGGATTCCTCTTGTTGTTAATATACTTAATAACCTCCTTTTTGTGATCCATAGCCCTGCCAAACATGGAGTTTTCCTGCTGTTTTAATGTCTCTTATCAATTTCCATAACTTACCATTTCTATTCTTGGCCATCTATTTAACCTTTTTCCTCTTCGGTACATATTACTTCCCCTCCCCCCAATGGCTGCCTTCACTTTACCATTGAACTGGGTTTTTACCCAGAGTTGTTCACTTTGTTGACTGTGGAATCATGAATTTTCCACTATCGAATAAGCTGTTCTCAAAGAATCACCAATTTTCATTCATATTTTTGTGTCTAAATTTTTCCTCCCAATCAGTTTTGCTGACAATTTGCCTCAGCTTTTGGGAATTAGTCCTCTTGGAGCACTAAGTGTCTATAGTTGGGAACTGTGCGTTTGAATGTAAATCAAATTCATTTTTTTTTTATTTTCCTCTCCTATATCACATGATCTCTTCTTTGTCTCTTCTGTCAAGTAAAGAGTCCCAGACTTTTCTATCTCTTTCCATATGGCAACTTCCCCTATTCTCAAAGCCTGTCTTGGAAATCCCTTTTATATATTTTATATCCTTAATAGAGCCTGGGTGACCCAAACTGAGCACACATCCCAAACACGTTATTCTCCATTCCATATCTTAGGGATCTCAGCATTGCTTTTATTTTGTCCACTGCTGCAAATGAGCAGATGTTTCTCTTGAGCTGCTATCTATGGCACCCAGGTCTTCTCCCTGAGGTATGATCTCGTTGGGATGTTTCTCCCAGCACACGTCTTCTGAAAAGTTTGTGTTTTTTCACTCTCAGTTTTTGAGCAACTGGATGAATGGGGAACTCCCTTCAGTAGGGACTCCCTATCCTGGCTCTCATTGCATTGAGGAACAATGACGGATAAACAGTATTCAGACTTGTGTTTCCTGCTGGTGTCTCTTAAGATTCCCCACCACAAAGTGTAGGAATTATTAACGCAGGGAACACCACAAAATATAGAATTGGAATGCGTTACCTAGGGAGGTGGTAGAATCTCCTTCCTTAGAGGTTTTTAAGGTCAGGCTTGACAAAGCCCTGGCTGGGATGATTTAACTGGGAATTGGTCCTGCTTCGAGCAGGGGGTTGGACTAGATGACCTCCTGAGGTCCCTTCCAACCCTGATATTCTATGATTCTATGATGGAGTCTGGAATCCTCGTGGCCATGGCTTTGGATTGCTACGTGGCCATCTGCCATCCCCTGAGACATTCCACTATCCTGACGTACTCTGTTGTGGCCAAGATCGGCCTGGCCGTGGTGCTGCGCAGTGGCATATTCACATTACCCTACCCCTTCCTGGCGAGGCGGTGGCCATATTGCAGAACCAACATCATCCCCAACACCTATTGTGGGCACATAGGTGTGGTGAGGCTGGCCTGCACTGTCATCCGCATTAGTAGTTACTATGGCCTGTTTGATCTTTTCTCTGTGATTGGAGTAGATGTGTTTTCTATCACCGTGTCCTATATTCAGATCCTCCGGGCCATCTTCCGCCTTCCAACAAAGGAAGCCAGGCTCAAAACTTTTGGGACCTGCATCTATCATCTTTGTGCCATCTTTGCTTTGTACCTCCCAATTTTCTTCTTCTCTCTTACGCAGCGGTTTGGCCACAATGTGCCACTTCATTTACGTGTTCTCATTACCAATGTGTACCAGGTGATGCCCCCTGTGCTACACCCCATGATTTACGGGGTGAGGACCAAACAGATCCGGGGCAGGTTGCTCCAACTCTTTATGTATAAAGAGACCTAATATTTTCTCCTTGTGCTCTGGCCCTCAGATTGAGCTTTGTGCAGAGCCAGCTGGTGCATGGTGCTGGGGCCTCATCCCTGAATCACTTACTGGACAGAGAGAGACTATACCCTTTTCTGTCCTTACTGTGCTGTATCAATGTGATGATTTGGGGAATCAGTCTATGTATACTACACTGGGCTACCACCTGTCTAATTGCTCATAAGTGGATCCTTGATATTGCAATCTTCCCCCATCTCTTCTGTCAAGGCTCAAACCTGTTGTGTGTCCAGTCCCAGTAGGAGCCACCGGGGAAGGAAAGAACCAAGGCTGCCCCAGCTGGAGCAGCAGAAGAAACCCTCAGCTCAGGGTCTGCAAGCCCGAGCCACAGCCACAGAGCAGAGGCAGGATCTGAGGGAGGAGGGGGCAGAGAAGCCCTATTCATTTTTTCTCCTCCATCTTCCATACTGCTTCTGCCCAGGAGTTGTATTATTTCCCCTCTCCTTGAAAGAAACTCAGGGGGCATGTCATAAATATAAAGGGAAGGGTAAACCCCTTTAAAATCCCTCCTGGCCAGAGGAAAAATCCTCTCACCTGTAAAGGGTTAAGAAGCTAAAGGTAACCTCGCTGGCACCTGACCAAAATGACCAATGAGGAGACAAGATACTTTCAAAAGCTGGGAGGAGGAAGAGAAACAAAGGGTCTGGGTCTGTCTGTGTGATGCTTTTGCCGGGACAGAACAGGAATGGAGTCTTAGAACTTTTAGTAAGTAATCTAGCTAGGTATGTGGTAGATTATGATTTCTTTAAATGGCTGAGAAAAGAGTTGTGCTGAATAGAATGACTATTCCTGTCTGTGTGTCTTTTTTGTAACTTAAGGTTTTGCCTAGAGGGATTCTCTGTGTTTTGAATCTAATTACCCTGTAAAGTATTTACCATCCTGATTTTACAGAGATGATTCTCTTTTTACCTCTATTAAAAGTCTTCTTGTAAGGAAACTGAATGCTTTTTCATTGTTCTCAGATCCAAGGGTTTGGGTCTGTGGTCACCTATGCAAATTGGTGAAGATTTTTACCAAACTTTCCCCAGAAAGTGGGGTGCAAGGGTTGGGAGGATTTTGGGTGGAATGACGTGTCCAAACTATGCTTTTTCAGGAACCCAGATAAAGTTTGGTGGAGGCAGCGGAAATCCAAGGGCAAAGGATAAAATTTAATTTGTACCTTGGGGAAGTTTTAACCTAAGCTGGTGAAAGTAAGCTTAGGAGGTTTTCATGCAGGTCTCCACATCTGTACCCTAGAGTTCAGAGTGGGGAAGGAACCTTGACATGGCGGGTTTCTTTCTCTCTGCTCCCTGACGCTATAGGGCCTACTCTTTTCCCTCCACCTCCCTTTCCCTTTCTGGACATATAGATGGGTTGCACGGCACCACCGGTACAGTCGCCACACCAGTGCTGTGCTCCCTCTTTGCCCATCTCTGTGGGCCACAGGGTCATAACAGAGGCCGAGCCAGAGGATCAATATAGGTCCACGACAATATCCCTTACTGTCCTGTGGGATCAGCTGTACCGGGAGTCTTTGGCTAACCAATAAAGTGCCAGAAACGACGATGGTTTATTGCTAAAAGCAGCCAAGTCAGCATGTTGTACATTGGCCATTCAGCAGTCTCAATTTGACCAAGTCAGGAGGGGAGGGGGTTTGGGTGACACAGAAAGGGCAGCTTGACCCCTTGTCCTTCCTGATAAAAATTGTCTTGACGTTGCTGATACATGCATTTTAGAAGAGCAGGATGTGCCCCAGGAATGTCTATTGGGGCCTCAGGGCAGCAAACTCTGGAAAAACCCACATTTGGTTAATCAATAATCAGAAGGAACCTCTTGCTTGACAATTGAAACTGCTTACTTAACAAGTTTGCTTTAAAGGACATGTCATTCTTTTACTAATGTATAAATAAGTGGGAAAAGTTTGAGGTGGTTGGACTCTTCAGGACTGGACTCTCCCTCTGGATGCATCTTGTGTTGCTCAGCGGCAGACGGGCTGCCACTGTGCCCCATGAGAACCACGCTCAGCTTTGGTAATTATCAAGGGTTGGGGGTGTTTTACTAACGTGTTGCAGATGTGTGTATAAGTGCTTGGGACCAAGTAAAGTTTAGTTTTAAATGAACGCACACTTGTGTTGTCCTGTTTTGTGCCAGCCATCTATTGGTAGGAAGGCCGTGTCTCCCCTCATTTATTTCCACCACCTCGCACAGAGTAAAAGTTACCAAGAGTTTTGGTTTGAAAGAACCCCTTGTAACAGAGCTTCACCATTTTCTAGTGGACACCTGTGGTTTCAAGAGTAAGGTGAAGCTCCCTCTCCAGCATTGGGAAGACTGCCATCTTCTCTTCAGGGCCACAATGGCTGTTTTGGAGTAGTGGAAGCAAACCGGGAGGCAGGACATCCTAGTCTACCGTTGGGCCCGCAACTTCTGTGACAAGCCTTTCAGGTTGGTCAGTGATTGTTGCAAGGCTGGCTGGGGATCCTCCTGCCCATGATCCTCCTTAGCCCTCAGAATGTAACCAAGTACCTTTTCAACATTGAACACCAGAGGCTCTAGGGTAGGTCTCCACAGATAACAGGTGTTCTCCTTCCTTTGTGATATAGGGTATTCTGTGTTTTGCGTGTAGGAAACCCACATGGATCCAAAAACCTAGACTAGTTGGCAGCTGGAGTAGGGGCACCAAGTATATTTTAGACACCGCAGCACTCATTCAGCTGGGGTGGCCACCCTGTTCTCCCTGGACCTACAGCCTGAGATGCTGGGAGTTGCTGAGGTCATGCTAGGTTGTCTGCTGTGTGGAGCGGCTGACATTGAATCTGTCCAACGTTTACTCCCGAATGCAGACCAAGAGTGGGTGTGTTTCTATCAAAAAGTGTCTGCCTTCCTCGGCACTTTGAATCCTCACTCGTCCCTGTGCCTGGGTGGGGATTTTAATACAATCTTTGAGAACCAGAATTGCTCAGAGATCAAGAGCTACCAGGCTGCTGCAGGCATCCTCAGAGTGATTGTCAATCATCACTCCCTGGACTTCTGGCACAGCCAAAACCCCGATGACAATTCCACCTTTATCTATGTCAAGGTGGAGGTTGATTGGTTGTGCCATCTTGGTTGGACTACATGTATGTACTTTGTTTCCATCTTGCCCAGGCCCACTTCTCCATCATTCGACCAGCCCAGTTCTCGGCCCACCATTTAGTGTCCATGATGGCCTCTTTCATCTCGGAGCTCATCTCCAGCTCTTGACCCTTCAGATCACACCTGCACATACTCCAAGAGGTGGGTCAAGCTTATTGCCTACTGCTCGGGTTTTCCTTCAACAGGGCCTACAAGACGATGCTCCACATTCACCCCTCACTCGAGGATCTCTGGATTTCTTGATTGGCCTCCTCTCCTATGGGTCCCTTCAGCCCCCTCCCTTTCATAATCAGTGTGGGCTGCATGCGCTGCAGTTGGTTCATTTCTGAATTACACCAAGGGAGCAACTTTACGTGCTCATGCTCCACATGCTTTACTTCTTCAGATGTCCTGATACCAAGTGACAGGACCTAGTACCATCTTCGGAGGGTGAAGAACACCGGTGGGTCACAAAGTACTCCAACCTGGTCCCACGGCCAACCAGAGATAGTGTTTGGTGGCTCCTTCATGCAGCCATGAGCACTGGCATGTACCTGGCACACTTCACCCCCATTCCAGATGCCTGCCCATTTTGTGGCATGAGGCAGACACTGGAATACGCCTCTCTAGAATGCTCAAGGATGCAGCCCCCATTCCAACTCCTTCACAACTTCAACAGGAGGTTCTGGCTGCACTTTCCCCCCGCACCTTTTCATATACGCTAACTGCTTTAGCACAACATACAGGATGTGGTCTGCAGGTCCCTTGTGTTAGAGGTGAAATATGCTCTCATATAAATCTGTAAAATTACAAAGTAAACAAACAGTTAAGCCCATAAGAAACTAATAAGAAAAGATATATAGAAGAGCAAATAGTCTAGACTATAGGCAACCACAGCTGCTGGCTTCTAGCTGGTAAAGGCCAGAGACTTAGAAGTGACAGAGAGAAGGAAGCACGTCTGTGTGGGGGGGGAGTTACAAATCAAAAGAGAGAGCTGGACCTGAATGCACCAGGAAGAGAGAGAGAGAGAGAGAGAGAGAGAGAGAGAGAGAGAGGGGACAAAACCACTAGAAAAGGGATTCCCTGTCTATACCGTTCTGGGGAGCAGTTTCCAAGGGAGATACAAATTCTCTCCCTGACCCCAAACAGGCACTTTGTTTTCAGGAAACCTTTCCTTAAGGGAAGCCCGGCTGGATCAGTTCTGGAACAAGAGCACTGGGGGAAACACAGATGGCAGAGGAGTCACATTTGGGTGAAAAAATATCTTGTGGCACTTCCCTGGCCAGGCCCACTCCCCTTCCACATCTGTGTAGCAGCTCCAGGTTTGCTGTTCCATCCCCGCTCAGCTCGTGTAGCTGGACACTCACCAGCCACTTCGTTTGGGGCCCAAAAACAGGACCCAGAGTCACAGCACTGTTCAGGCCCTGCCTCTGGTTCTGGGTTTCTAGGCCCACTCTCACAGTGCAGCTTCCATTCTACTGCCTCCCACTGGCAGCAGAAACCGGCATGCTAGTCACCAAGGCCCTGAGGCTTGTTTGGCTCGGCTCTCTCGGACTCTCCAATTGCTGCAGCCTACTGTTCCCAAAGCTCTCCCTTGGGCGTATTCTGTTTCCAGGTTCTCCTTTTCGGGGCACATGATCTCTAGAGCAAACAGCCCCAGGCCTTGCAAAAGCGGTTATGGGATCCATGGCCAGAAAGAGATAAGCAACTTGCAGTGTATTGACCCAGATTCACCCTTTAGAGACAGGTTAGAAAAGTATGTAAATGGTAATTAGGACTATACCATATTAGATTGGCTAGAGCTTTGAAATGTAGCCTTCTATTATTAAAGAACTGGAAGAAGTTAGTGACTCCAGTAGTCTCCGTTTACCGACAGCTTGTTCGAGTTTAACAGTGTAACCAAAAAATTCCTGTCTAGAGCTGTATCAGGTGAATTCAGAGATGAAAAAGAAATATTATTTGATGGAACTTGAGTGCAATAATATAATTTTTCTTTATGTTCTTTTAATGTTTCTTTTGAATTCTCTATAAACTGCTTAAAGGATAAGAACCTTATGTTAATCCAGACAGTTAATTACCAGTGATGTTTAGGAAATACAAGGTTATTTCCAAAGCCTATTGTTCACCCTAGTAATGGAGCGCTCCTGGTAATCCACCTCCGTGAGAGCCATAACGCTTGAATTGAGATCCCTACTGAAGGGGCACTGAGGGGAAAGGAAAACAAGTAACTCAACATGTTAAGATTCAGGAAGGAGTTGAAAGACATAACGCATTTTCAACAAACCAACCTGTCGAAGCAGAAGGCATGGTGTAATAAACCAGGGAACTGATGGGCAAGATCCTCTGGGAGAATAACATGAAGGGAAAAGGAGTCCAGGAGAATTGGCTGTATTTTAAAGAATCCTTATTGAGGTTACAGGGACAAACCATCCCGAAGTGTAGAAAGAATAGTAAATATGGCAGGCGACCAGCTTGGCTTAACAGTGAAATCCTTGCTGATCTTAAATACAAAAAAGAAGCTTACAAGAAGTGGAAGATTGGAAAATGACCAGGGATGAGTATAAAAATATTGCTCAGGCATACAGGAGTGAAATCAGGAAGGCCAAATCACACCTGGAGTTGCAGTTGGCAAGAGATGTTAAGAGTAAGAAGAACGGTTTCTTCAGGTATGTTAGCAAAAGAAGAAAGCCAAGGAAAGTGTGGGCCCCTTACTGAATGAGGGAGGCAACCTAGTGACAGAGGATGTGGAAAAAGGTAATGTACTCAATGGTTTTCTTGCCTCTATCTTCATGAACAATGTCAACTCCGAGACTGCTACACTGGGCAGCACAGCATGGGGAGGAGGTGACCAGCCCTCTGTGGAGAAAGAAGTGGTTTGGGACGATTTAGAAAAGCTGGACGTACACAAGTCCATGCGGCTGGATGCGTTCCATCCGAGAGTGCTCAAGGAGTTGGCGGATGTGATTGCAGAGCCATTGGCCATTATCTGTGAAAACTCATGACGATCGGGGGAAGTCCCGGACAACTGGAAAAAGGCTAATGTAGTGCCCATCTTTAAAAAAGGGAAGGAGGAGGATCCGGGGAACTACAGGCCAGTCAGCCTCACCTCAGTCCCTGGAAAAATCCTGGAGCAGGTTCTCAAGGAATCATAGAATCATAGAATATAAGGGTTGGAAGGGACCCCAGAAGGTCATCTAGTCCAACCCCCTGCTCGAAGCAGGACCAATTCCCAGTTAAATCATCCCAGCCAGGGCTTTGTCAAGCCTGACCTTAAAAACCTCTAAGGAAGGAGATTCTACCACCTCCCTAGGTAACGCATTCCAGTGTTTCACCACCCTCTTAGTGAAAAAGTTTTTCCTAATATCCAATCTAAACCTCCCCCACTGCAGCTTGAGACCATTACTCCTCGTTCTGTCATCTGCTACCATTGAGAACAGTCTAGAGCCATCCTCTTTGGAACCCCCTTTCAGGTAGTTGAAAGCAGCTATCAAATCCCCCCTCATTCTTCTCTTCTGCAGGCTAAACAATCCCAGCTCCCTCAGCCTCTCCTCATAACTCATGTGTTCCAGACCCCTAATCATTTTTGTTGCCCTTCGCTGGACTCTCTCCAATTTATCCACATCCTTCTTGAAGTGTGGGGCCCAAAACTGGACACAGTACTCCAGATGAGGCCTCACTAATGTCGAATAGAGGGGAACGATCACGTCCCTCGATCTGCTGGAAATGCCCCTACTTATACATCCCAAAATGCCATTGGCCTTCTTGGCAACAAGGGCAGACTGCTGACTCCTATCCAGCTTCTCGTCCACTGTCACCCCTAGGTCCTTTTCCGCAGAACTGCTGCCTAGCCATTCGGTCCCTAGTCTGTAGCTGTGCATTGGGTTCTTCCGTCCTAAGTGCTGGACCCTGCACTTATCCTTATTGAACCTCATCAGATTTCTTTTGGCCCAATCCTCCAATTTGTCTAGGTCCTTCTGTATCCTATCCCTCCCCTCCAGCGTATCTACCACTCCTCCCAGTTTAGTATCATCCGCAAATTTGCTGAGAGTGCAATCCACACCATCCTCCAGATCATTTATGAAGATATTGAACAAAGCCGGCCCCAGGACCGACCCTTGGGGCACTCCACTTGATACCGGCTGCCAACTAGACATGGAGCCATTGATAACTACCCGTTGAGCCCGACAATCTAGCCAGCTTTCTACCCACCTTATAGTGCATTCATCCAGCCCATACTTCCTTAACTTGCTGCCAAGAATACTGTGGGAGACCGTGTCAAAAGCTTTGCTAAAGTCAAGAAACAATACATCCACTGCTTTCCCTTCATCCACAGAACCAGTAATCTCATCATAGAAGGCGATTAGATTAGTCAGGCATGACCTTCCCTTGGTGAATCCATGCTGGCTGTTCCTGATCACTTTCCTCTCATGCAAGTGCTTCAGGATTGATTCTTTGAGGACCTGCTCTATGACTTTTCCAGGGACTGAAGTGAGGCTGACTGGCCTGTAGTTCCCAGGATCCTCCTTCTTCCCTTTTTTAAAGATTGGCACTACATTAGCCTTTTTCCAGTCATCCGGGACTTCCCCGGTTCGCCACGAGTTTTCAAAGTTAATGGCCAATGGCTCTGCAATCACAGCCGCCAGTTCCTTCAGCACTCTCGGATGCAACTCGTCCGGCCCCATGGACTTGTGCACGTCCAGCTTTTCTAAATAGTCCCTAACCACCTCTATCTCCACAGAGGGCTGGCCATCTCTTCCCCATTTTGTGATGCCCAGAGTAGCAGTCTGGGAGCTGACCTTGTTAGTGAAAACAGAGGCAAAAAAAGCATTGAGTACATTAGCTTTTTCCACATCCTCTGTCACTAGTTTGCCTCCCTCATTCAGTAAGGGGCCCACACATTCCTTGGCTTTCTTCTTGTTGCCAACGTACCTGAAGAAACCCTTCTTGTTACTCTTGACATCTCTGGCTAGCTGCAGCTCCAGGTGCGATTTGGCCCTCCTGATAACATTCCTACATGCCCGAGCAATATTTTTATACTCTTCCCTGGTCATATGTCCAACCTTCCACTTCTTGTAAGCTTCTTTTTTATGTTTAAAATCCGCTAAGATTTCACCATTAAGCCAAGCTGGTCGCCTGCCATATTTACTATTCTTTCGACTCATTGGGATGGTTTGTCCCTGTAACCTCAACAGGGATTCCTTGAAATACAGCCTGCTCTCCTGGACTCCTTTCCCCTTCAAGTTAGTCCCCCAGGGGATCCTGGCCATCCGTTCCCTGAGGGAGTCGAAGTCTGCTTTCCTGAAGTCCAGGGTCCGTATCGTGCTGCTTACCTTTCTTCCCTGTGTCAGGATCCTGAACTCAACCAACTCATGGTCACTGCCTCCCAGATTCCCATCCACTTTTGCTTCCCCCACTAATTCTACCCGGTTTGTGAGCAGCAGGTCAAGAAAAGCGCCCCCCCTAGTTGGCTCCTCTAGCACTTGCGCCAGGAAATTGTCCCCTATGCTTTCCAAAAACTTCCTGGATTGTCTATGCACCGCTGTATTGCTCTCCCAGCAGATATCAGGAAAATTAAAGTCACCCATGAGAATCAGGGCATGCGATCCAGTAGCTTCCGTGAGCTGCCGGAAGAAAGCCTCATCTACCTCATCCCCCTGGTCCGGTGGTCTATAGCAGACTCCCACCACTACATCACTCTTGTTGCACACACTTCTAAACTTAATCCAGAGACACTCAGGTTTTTCTGCAGTTTCGTACCGGAGCTCTGAGCAGTCATACTGCTCCCTTACATACAGTGCTACTCCCCCACCTTTTCTGCCCTGCCTGTCCTTCCTGAACAGTTTATAACCATCCATGACAGTACTCCAGTCATGTGAGTTATCCCACCAAGTCTCTGTTATTCTGATCACGTCATAGTTCTTTGACATCACCAGGACCTCCAGTTCTCCCTGCTTGTTTCCAAGGCTTTGTGCATTTGTATATAAGCACTTGAGATAACCTGTTGATCGCCCCTCATTCCCAGTATGAGGCAGGAGCCCTCCCCTCACAGACATTCCTGCCTGTGCTTCCTCCCGGTATCCCGCTTTCCCACTTACCTCAGGGCTTTGGTCTCCTTCCCCCGGTGAACCTAGTTTAAAGCCCTCCTCACTAGGTTAGCCAGCCTGCTCGCGAAGATGCTCTTCCCTCTCTTCGTTAAGTGGAGCCCGTCTCTGCCTAGCACTCCTTCTTGGAACACCATCCCATGGTCGAAGAATCCAAAGCCTTCTCTCCGACACCACCTGCGTAGCCATTCGTTGACTTCCATGATTCGACGGTCCCTACCCAGGCCTTTTCCTTCAATGGGAAGGATGGACGAGAACACCACTTGCACCTCCAACTCCTTTATCCTTCTTCCTAGAGCCACATAGTCCGCAGTGATCCGCTCAAGGTCATTCTTGGCAGTATCATTGGTGCCCACGTGGAGAAGCAGGAAGGGGTAGCGATCCAAGGGCTTGATGAGTCTCGGCAGTCTCTCCGTCACATCGCGAATCTTAGCCCCCGGCAAGCAGCAGACTTCTCGGTTTTCCTGGTCAGGGCGGCAGATAGATGACTCAGTCCCCCGGAGGAGAGAGTCCCCGACCACCACCACCCGCCTTCTTCTCTTGGGAGTGGTGGTCGTGGAACTCCCAACCTCAGGACAGCGCATCTCATGCCTTCCAAACAGCGGAGTCTCCTTCTGCTTTCTCGCCCCAGACATATCATCTGGTCCGCTCTCCGCAACGGTACCTGTGGAGAGAACATGAAAGCGGTTAGTTACCTGTGTCTGTGTTACTGGAACCCGGACATTCCGCTTACCTCTTCTGGAGGTCACATGTTGCCAAGCTTCTTCACTGGCCTCTTGGATCCTCTGTGCAACCTGCTCTATATCTGTAGAGCTTTGTGCCCCTAGAAGCCTATCCTGAGTTTTGTCCAGAAAATCCTCAGTTTCCCGTATGCAACGCAGGGTCGTTATCTGTTGCTCCAGACCTTCAATCTTCTCTTCCAATATGGAGACCAGCTTGCACTTTGTACAGACAAAGTCGCTTCTGTCCTGTGGAAGAAAGACAAACATGGCACATCCAGTGCAGGTCACAACAGCTGAACCCCCCCCCTTCCATATCACCTTCCTACTATGAGCTTCCTCAGAGCAGTTTGCAAGACGTATGCCTCACTGGGCTCACTCCAGGCGAACTCCCAGGCAAACTCCTGCTGTGAGCTGCTCTGCTGTCCCCGCTGTTCAGCTGGTTCTCCGCCGCTCAGCTGGTTCGCGAAGCTCTGGCTATTTTTAAACTGCCAGGCTTCCCTGTCGCAAACAAACAGACACCCTACTGCCCGCCCCCTGCAGGCTAGCAGCCAATCAGACACTCACTCAGGCTCTCACACTGCCCCCCCAGCAAACACACGCTCGGATACTTCCTCAGCAAGCAAACAAACACACACTCGGATACTTACCAGTCCCAGGCAAACTCCCAGGCAGAATCAATTCTGAAGCACTTAGAGTAGAGGAAAGTGATCAGGAACAGTCAGCATGGATTCACCAAGGGAAAGTCATACCTGACTAATCTAATTGCCTTCTATGATGAGATAACTGGCTCTGTGGATGAAGGGAAAGCAGTGGACTTGTTGCTCCTTGACTTTAGCAAAGCTTCTGACACGGTCTCTCACAGTATTCTTGCCAGCAAGTTAAAGAAGTATGGGCTGGATGAATGGACTATAAGGTGGATAGAAAGCTGGCTAGATTGTCAAGCTCAACGGGTTGTGATCAATGGCTCCATATCTAGTTGGCAGCCGTTATCTAGTGGAGTGCCCTAAGGGTCAGTCTTGGAGCCGGTTTTGTTCAATATCTTCATAAATGATCTGGAGGATGGTGTGGATTGCACTCTCAGCAAGTTTACAGATGACACTAAACAGGGAGGAGAGGTAGATACACTGGAGGGTAGGGATAGGATACAGAGGGACCTAGACAAATTGGAGGATTGGGCCAAAAGAAATCTGATGAGGATCAACAAGGACAAGTGCAGAGTCCTTCACTTAGGACGGAAGAGTCCAATGCACCGCTACAGACTAGGGACCGAATGGATCGGCAGCAGTTCTTCAGAAAAGGACCTAGGGGTTACAGTGGATGAGAAGCTGGATATGAGTTAGCAGTGTGCCCTTGTTGCCAAGTAAGCCAATGTCATTTTGGGATGTATAAGTAGGGGCATTTCCAGCAGATCGAGGGACGTGATCGTTCCCCTCTATTCGACACTGGTGAGGCCTCATCTGGAGTACTGTGTCCAGTTTTGGACCCCGCAAGAAGGATGTGGAAAATTTGGAAAGAGTCCAGCGGATGGCAACAAAAATGATTAGGGGACTAGAACACATGAGTTATGAGGAGAGGCTGAGGGAACTGGAGTTATTTAGTCTGTAGAAGAGAAGAATGAGAGTGAACTTGATAGCTACTTTCAACTACCTGAAAGGGGGTTCCGAAGAGGATGGATCTAGACTGTTCTCAGTGGTAGCGGATGACGGAACAAGGAGTAATGGTCTCAAGTTGCAGTGGGGGAGGTTTAGGTTGGATATTAGGAAAAGCTTTTTCAGTAGGAGGGTGGTGAAACACTGGAATGCGTTACCTAGGGAGGTGATGGAATCTCCTTCCTTAGAAGTTTTTAAGGTCAGACTTGACAAAGCCCTGGCTGAAATGATTTCGTTGGGGATTGGCCCTGCTTTGAGCAGGGGGTTGGACTAGATGACCTCCTGAGGTCCCTTCCAACCGTGATATTCTATGATTCTATGAAATATATTTTGAAACACTTACCTGTAATATAAGATTTGTTGTTATTGGTAAGTATCATGATGCAAAGTTTGCTGCTAATGGTGAACCTTATAACAAAGAATTTGGTATTGATGGAAAATTCTAAGAAAAGGTGCAACATGCCTGATTTTTGGAAAAGGTTTTGGACATACTAGTCTCTGTATATATATTGTGACAAAGCTCTGTCCTTGCCTCCGTGCGTCCCGTGTTTCCTGGAGAATTTCGCTAGCCTCAGAGGCTCACTGTGACCCTCCACGTAACACTTCTGTCTCTAGAGACAGGGGTCACAGTCTACTGAGCCATTTTCATCATAAGCTAGCGAGGGAGGTGAGGAGAAGTTATCATTCCTTGCACAGTCTCTGTTGTCTCCCAGTCTAAGTGACTAATGAGGGGGCAAAAGGCGGACATTTGTTACATTTGTTAATCTCTAAGATGCCACAAGGACTCCTCATTGTTTTTACTACAATGTTTGTAACACTTGGGAGTTGTATGGTCAAAAAGTCAAGAGAGGCTTGTGCACACTGCTTCTGCATCAGTCAGTAACTAAATCTCCTTCAGTAAACTAAGGGGGGATGTGTGATTCTCTGTTCCCCAAAGCAACACCCTGTCTTCACCATATTTACCACAGGGTGATATGATTATGATGTGATTTTTACAAAGTATATCAAATATGTTCTGTATCAATGGAACAGTTATGATTTGTTGAATATGATTACCCTATTTGTATGCATATATCATTTTTGTACTTAAAGTTCTGAAAGCATGCAATGACATGTGGCCAGCTCATGAGCCAGTGGACTCCATCTTGCGGCTCTTCTTTTCCACTGACTATGCTGGGAGCTTTGGCTTGGAAAAATGAAGCTCCCTCTGCATGGCAGAAGCAATAAAATGTGGAAACTGGGATTGAAGTGGGGCTGTGTTCCCAGGCTGAAGGGAG
This sequence comes from Caretta caretta, assembly GCF_965140235.1. Classification (NCBI taxonomy): domain Eukaryota; kingdom Metazoa; phylum Chordata; order Testudines; family Cheloniidae; genus Caretta; species Caretta caretta. The sequence continues at coordinate 1,491,344 of NC_134206.1, forward strand.
TTCTGGCCTGGGTCTGGAAGATTGGAGGATAGTTTATACCATCAGGATGACACACTGGTTGATTCAAAGCCTGTCTAGTGTAGAGAACTTATTTTGTGATTTTGTTTTTTTTTCTCAGATTTCAACTTTGTTCTTTACACTATTACTTATAATCACGTAAACAACCGATCTTTCTGTAATTAATAAATCTGATTTCTATTTTTTTTACTTAATACAGGATGTTGTTTGAAACGTAAAAGGGAAATCTGCTCAGGCTGATGTATTGTCCTCTCCACATTGAGGGAGGGGCAGACTGGGAGATGAAGTTACACTGGTCAGGCTTTTGGCCAGGGCAAGATGGTACAGCTCTTGGGTCCTAGGCTGGGGAGCTGGGGGGAACTGGCTGGAGCCTCTCTATTGCTGTTCCATGCATGGCTGATGAAAGCATTCATGTAACTGCAGCTGGATGTGTATGGCCGTGTAAGTGCAAGACCTGAGTGGGCTGCAATTTGTCACAACCTCACAGTGTGAGAGGGGGGCCCAGACTGGTGTGCCAGAGGGCTTGGCAGTCCCCATTTCCAGGTTGAACCGCAGAGAATTGCTTCCCACCCTGTCCCTAATGAACAGTCCCTACAAGACCATGAGTCCATTTTCCAGTTGTCATGTAGTCACTTAGTGAGAGGGAGACCGTGCTTATGGAAGGGAAGTCAGGATATTGGGTTCTTTCAGTTATTCTCCACGTGACCTTGGAGAAGTCATTTCTCCCCGTGCCTCATTTTACTGAATAGTGATGGTTCAGAGTGACTTTCTTTTGCAAGGTGTTTTGAAGATCAGTCAATCAAAGGTGTTACACAGCTGGATGATACTTACTGGTGAGACGGACTGATCTCTGGTCCTTACGACAGCCCCATGTGTTTTCTGTAAATGCTTGTGTCTCCTCTTAGTCAACTTTCTCCAGATCTCTCTCTCTCTATTATCTACTGATCTTTCCTGAGAATGTACGGGATATCAGACCCTCTGGAGAGTTAGGTATTATCCCTAGTTTTCTTCTCCTCAATGATAATTTTTAAATATATACACACAAACGTACAGAGCAGCCAATTCCTCTCTGACTCAGCATGGAGCCAATGAGTTCCCATCTCCCTTTGGGAAGGTTCCTTAATTACTGTTTACTCCTAAAGCTGGATAATTAGCACATAAGCAGAGACATGCTTTTCTACAGCCTGTTTATGCTCAGATGCTCCCTTCTCCTCTCGAGACGGAGCGAACCCCACTGGGATTACACAGAGCTATATTATAAACTACGCACACCCCTGTGTCTGCTCTTGGCATGGGATATTACTTGAGATGCTGGGGTGAGAGAGGTGTAGGACACGGCTACCAGAGGGGGATTCCTTGGAAGACGCTTCCATCTCAGAATTCACAGGTACCCATCTCTTGCTGAGGAGCTCACCTGATCGACAAACCCTGTGCAAGGTGGGTGTGGTGGGATAGAGAGTAAGTTTGTGGTTCTTTCCGCTATGCACAACCATGAGAAATCCAAGGGCCCTTGTCATCAGTGATGAGTTTGCTAAAGAATCACTGCCCAAAATGTCATTCTTTTCTGTGCACCCCTGCTCATCCCGCGAATGGCCTCCAGCCCCAAGGTGGGGCATTTCAGTGGCACAGTGAATCCTTTAGGATGAAGGATGTTATTAGGTGTGCAATACAAGGCCAAATTCTGAGACCACGACCAGTGCTGTGCTCAGGCCCCAGTGAGGCAAAACTCCCCTTGAAGAAAGAACCGAGAACAGACGTCAGTAGCCAACTGTATGTTAATGCACAGACCCGGTCACCCCCTCCTCTTGTATTTCAGGACTCTGTCTGTTAATGGGACAGAGGGACAGGGGCTCTTCCCTGACTTCTATCTGCTGGAAAGCTTGAAGGTGCTAGAGCTCCTCAGTAGAACAATAATGAGAATTTTTAACATGGGTAACACATACTTTCTCCTAGTTTCATTCCAGAAGTTGGATGACTTGTTATGCCTGAAGCTTTCAAAAAACAATTGTGCTGGAAGCAGACACCCAGCATGGGAAATCTCAGTCCAAACACCTAAAAACTGGAAAACTCATAAGCAACTGAAAATGAGCTCTTCTAATGGAAGGTGTCAGACAGCCTTGACTATAGGTTATGCCACCAGCACCACCTGCAACGGCCAATCCATTTGTGAATCCCGTTCTTCTATGCTCCTCTCTCCAACGATGTTGGCAGCAAGGAGTTCTTCAGGCCAAATATGAATTATGTTAGCAATTATCTTTTCTCAATGTTATAAGTTCAGACTTTCAATTTAATTAAATGTTCCCTTGTTCATGTTATGAGACACACTAATTATAAATGTCTGATCTACTTTCTTTATCAATAGATCCATAGGGTTTAAGGTCAGAAGGGACCATTTGATCATACAGTCTGACCTCCTGTAAAACACCAGCCTATTAAATTTCACTCAATTACCACTATATTGAGCCAAAAGACTTATGTATGTCTAAGACCTGGTTGACACTAGGATTTTACATCATAGATTAATAGAGCCATGGAGTTATAAGGGAACAAAAAGGACAGCTAGTATATCCTCCTGACATGATGCAGGATTTCTTTTGTCTTAGTCATCTAAGACTGATGGCTATTCACACCTCTCTGGAAAACCTCCACAGAAGGAGCTTCCATGACTTCCCCTGGAGTCTGTTCCATTGGCCTCCTGTTCTTAAAGTTAGGAAGATTTCCCTTAAACTTAATTTAAATTTGCTATGCTGGAATTTGAACCCATTGCCTCTTCTCCTGAGCCTCTGTGGTAAGGCAGAATAAATTTATTCCACCTTTTGATGGCAGCCTCTCAAGAATTGGAAGACCACTCTCATGTACCCCATTAATCACCTCTTTTCCATATAAACATACAGATTCCTTCAGCTTGCTCATACAGTTTGCATTCCATTCTTTGCATAACATATGTTACTTGCTTATGGATCCTTTCCAGTTTCTCTACATCCTTTCTATACATTGGTGATCAAAACTGGACACATGACTCCAATTGAGACCTAACCAGCATGGAGTAGAGGAATAATATCACGTGCCATGACTTACATGTTACACTTCTGCTAATATAACCTAACATTGCATTTGCCTTTTTTGAAACAGCAAAAAAATCCACACCTTAGAAAGATGTAGCTATATCATAGAATCATGGAACTGGAAGGGACCTCAAGAGGTCATCAATTCCAGTCCCCTACACTCATGGCAGGAACAGCACCATCTAGAACATCCCTGACAAGTTTTTGTCTAACCTACTCCTAAAAATCTACAATGATGGACAGACATTCCGCAACCTCCCTAGTTTCCCTAACCACCCTGACAGTCAGGAAGCTTTTCCAAATGTCCATCCTAAACCACACTTACTGCAATTTAATTACGTTGCTTCTTCTCTTCTCTCCCTCCATGTAACACCTTTTAGGTATTTGAAAATTGTTATCATGTCGCTCCTCAGTCTTCTCTTTTTCAGACTAAACAAACCTAGCTCTTTCAGTCTTCCCTCAGAGGTCATGTTTTCAACACCCCAAATCACCCAGTTTTTCCAGATCATTTTGAATGGCAACCCCTCCCAACGTGGCATCATCTGGAAACTTAAGAAGTTTACTCTCCATGCCGTGAACTAAATAGTTGATGATGACATTCAAAAGAACCAGACCCGGAACTGATCCCTGTGGAACCCCACTTCTTATGCCCTTCCAGCATCACTGTGAAGCACTGATAACTGCTCCCTGGGAGTGGTTTTCCAACCAGTTATGCACCCACCTTATAGTAGCTCTACCTAGGTTGTATTTCCCTCGTTTCTTAATGAAAAGGTCATGTGAGACTGTATCAAATGCCATACTAATGTCTAGATATATCACATCTACTACTTCCCCCAAACCACAAAGCTTCTTACCCTGTCAAAGAAAGCTGTCAGGTTGGTTTGACATGTTCTGTTCTTGACAAATCCAGGCTGACTGTCACTTATCACCCTATGATCTTCTAGATGTTTGCAAATATTTGGTCCATTATATTACCTGGTACAGAAGTTAAGCTGACCGGTCTGTAATTGCCTGGGTTGCCCTTTTCCTCCTTTTTATAGATAGCCACAATATGTGCTCTTATCCAGTCTTCCAGAATCTCCCCTATCTTCCATGACCTTTCATAGAGAACAGCTAATCCCGCAGCTATCTCCACAGTCAGTTCCTTCAGAGTATTCTTGGATGCATTTTGTGAGGCCCTGGTGACTTGACAACATCTAACATGTTCAAGTAACTTTTAACTTGTTCTTTCCCTATTTTGGCATCTGAACCAACCTCATTTTCACAGGCATTCTCTAGGTTAGGTGAGCAAACACCACCAACCTTCTTGCTGAACATAGAAACAAAGAAGTCATTAAGCACCCCTGCCATTTCCACATTTTTTGTTATTATTTTTCCCTCTGCATTTATTAACAGACCTACCCTGTCCTTAGTCTTCTGCTTCCTTCTAATGTATATGTAGCATGTTTTCTTGTTACCCTTTATGTCTCTCGCTAGTTTGATCTCATTTTGTGCCTTGGCCTATCTAATTTTGCACCTACATCCATGTGTTATTTGTTTATAGCCCTGCTTTTGAATTTAACCTTGTTTCACCTTTTTGTAGGATCCTTTTTTTCTTTTTGGTCATTCAAGATCTCCTGGTTAAGCCATTGTGGTCTCTTGCCATACTTCCTGTCTTTCCTGCGAAATGAGATCATTTGCTCTTGTGCCCTTAATAATGTCTCCCTGAGAAACTGCCAGCTCTCTTCTATTGTTTTTCCCCGTAGACTTGCTTCCTGTGAGAACTTACCGACAAACTCCCTGAGTTTGCTAAAGTCTGCCTTCTTCAAATCCATTGTCTTTATTTTGCTGTTTTTCAGCTTACCCTTCCTTAGTATCATGAACTCTGTCATTTCATGGTCACTTTCCTGCAAACTACCTTCCACTTACAAATTCTCAACCAGTTCCTCCTTCTATGTCAAAATCATGTCCAGAAAAGCCTCTCTCCTGGTAGCTTTCTCCAGCTTCTGGAACCAAAAAAATATCTCCAATACATTCCAAGAACTTGCTGGATAATCTGTGCCCTGGTGTAGACAGCATGAGATGAATTCTCCCATCCACCTAGCTACCACCTCTCGGGGATTACCTCTGCTGAAGGGAGAACCCCTTCGCTCTGTGTAAGTCATGGCTATATGGAAGTGCTATTGCCTCTTCTATGTAGCATTTGAAGTGTAAACACTCTTTCAAGCAGATCTTGCAGAAAACATCCAGTCTGGATCTGCCAACATGGGGAACTGGAGAATCCCACACTTCCCCTCTCAGTGTGTGCTCATGTTTAGGCACCATCAGTGCTAAGTATTTGACCCTAATTTCAAGCTGGAATTTGCCTGGCTTCAGCTTCCAGCCCTTCGGTCTTGCTGAGCCTTTCTCTGGTAAATTACAGAGCCCATTATTACCCAGAGTTTCCTCCCCATGAAAGTCTCTGCTTGGGCATCTTAGTGATAACTGAGGGAGATATACACCTTCAAGTCTCATGATCCTGCTTTTTCTCCATCCTCCAGTCATTTTTGTGGCTCTTTTCTGCCCCCTCTCCAAGTTTTCAATATCTTGTTTCAAATGTGGACCGCAGGACTCGATGCAGTTTGTTTCACCCCATCATCCGTTTATGCTACGGTGTCGCACTGGGAGCTCATGATGAGTTGATTGTCCACAATGTCCCCTGAATCCTTTTCAGGGTCCTTGCGTTTCATAATAAAGTGCTGTAGTGTGGATTTCTGTCATGCATTCCCTGTTCCGAGAATTTGCATTTGACTGAACTGAAACATTTTGTTTACATAGGAACCACTTTCCAAATTCTCCAGATCAATCAGTATGCCTGCCCGGGCTGCCTCATTGAAACTATTTTCCCAATCTTTGGGTCATCCACAAATTGTATCTGCTGTGATTTCCTATTTCCTTCTAGATCAAAAAATCATAGCATTGTAGAATATCAGGGTTGGAAGAGACCTCAGGTGGTCATTCAGTCCAACCCCCTGATCAAAGCAGGACCAATCCCCAACAAAATCATTCCAGCCAGGTCTTTGTCAAGCCTGATCTTAAAAGCCTCAAAGGAAGGAGATTCCACCACCTCCCTAGGTAACGCAGTCCAGAGCTTTACCATCCTCATAGAGAAAAAGATTTCCCTAATATCCAACCTAAACCTCCCCCACTGCTACTTAAGACAATTACTCCTTTTTCTGTCATCTGCTACCACTGAGAACAGTCTAGATCCATCCTCTTTGGAACCCCCTTTCAGGTAGTTGAAAGCTGCTATCAAATCCCCCGTCATTCTTCTCTTCTGCAGACTAAACAATCCCTGTTCCCTCAGCCTCTCCTCATAAGTCATGTGTTCCAGTCCCCTCATCATTTTTGTTGCCCTCCTCAGGACTCTTTCTAATATTTTACATCCTTCTTGTTGTGTGGAGCCCAAACTGGACACAGTACTCCAGATGAGGCCTCACCAATGTCGAATAGAGGGGAACGATCACGTCCCTCAATCTGTTGGCAATGCCCCTACTTATACAGCCCAAAATTCTGTTAGCCTTCTTGGGAACAAGGGCACACCATTGACTCATATCCAGCTTCTTGTCCACTGTATCCTCTAGGTCCTTTTTTGCAGAACTTCTGCACAGTCATTCGGTCCCTAGTCTGCAGCGGTGCATGGGATTCTTCCGTCCTAAGTGCAGGAGTCTGCACTTGTCCTTGCTGAACCTCATCAGATTACTTTTGGCCCAATCCTCTAATTAGTCTAGGTCCCTCTGTATCCTATCCCTACCCTCCAGCGTGTCTACCTCTCCTCCCAGTTTAGTGTTGTCATAAATATAAAGGGAAGGGTAAACGCCTTTCAAATCCCTCCTGGCCAGAGGAAAAATCCCTTTCACCTGTAAAGGGTGAAGAAGCGAGGGTAACCTCGCTGGCACCTGACCAAAATGACCAATAAGGAGACAAGAGACTTTCAAAAGCTGCGGAGAGGGAGAAACAAAGCTCTCTCTCTCTGTCTGTGTGATGCTTTTGCCAGGGACAGAACAGGAATGGAGTCTTAGAACTTAGTAAGTAATCTAGCTAGATGTGTGCTAGATTCTGATTTCTTTAAATGGCTGAGAAAAATCAGCTGTGCTGAATGGAATGGATATTCCTGTTTTTGTGTCTTTTTGTAACTTAAGGTTTGGCCTGGAGGGATTCTCTATGTTTTGAATCTAATTACCCTGTATGATATTTACCATCCTGATTTTACAGGGGTGATTCTTTTTACCTTTTCTTTAATTAAAATTCTTCTTTTAAGAACCTGATTGCTTTTTCATTGTTTTTAAGGTCCAAGGGTTTGGGTCTGTGGTCACCTATGGAAATTGGTGAGGATTTTTGTCAAACCTTCCCCAGGGAAGGGGGATGTAACATTTGGGAGGATTTTGGGGGGAAAGATGTTTCCAAATGGACTCTTTCCTAATAATAATACCGGTGAGACGTTTGGTGGTGTCAGCGAAAGTCCAAGGGCAAAAGGTAAAATAGTTTGTACCTTGGGGAAGTTTTAACCTAAGCTGGTAAAAGTAAGCTTAGGAGGTTTTCATGCAAGTCTCCACATCTGTACCATAGAGTTCAGAGTGGGGAAGGAACCTTGACAAGTGTCATCTGCAAATTTGCTGAGGTTGCAATCCAAACCATCCTCCAGATCATTAATGAAAATATTGAATAACCTCGGCCCTACAACTGATCCCTACAGAACACCATTACAAAGAGCCCCATATACTGATGAAGGCCTATTGACAACAGCTACCTGAGATCCATGAGTTACCAGTTTTCAGTCCGTGTTGCATGTTCTCTCCTGATATTGTAAAGTGTTAATTTTTTAACTGAACATTTTTCCCTACTAAATCAAATTCCTCTGAGAAATCAAGGTGAGTGGCAGCAGAATACAGAGCCTGGACTTCAAAAAAGCAGACTTTGACTCCCTCAGGGAACTGATGGGAAGGATCCCCTGGGAGATTAACATGAGGGGGAAAGGAGCCCAGGGGAGGTGTCTGTATTTTAAAGAATCCTTATTGAGGTTACAGGGACAAAACATCCCAGTGTGTAAAAAGAATAGTAAATAAGACAGGAGACCAGCTTGGCTTAACAGTGAATTCCTTGCTGATCTCAAACACATTAAAGCAGCTTACAAGAAGTGGAAGCTTGGACAATTGCCAAGGAAGAGTATACAAATATTGCTTGGATATGTAGCAGTGAAATGAGGAAGGCCAAATCACAAGAGGAACAAGAAGGGTTTCTTCAGGTATGTTAGCAACAAGAAAAAAGTCAAGGAAAGTGTGGGCCCCTTACTGAATGAGGGAGGAAACCTAGTGACAGAGCATGTGGAAAAAGCTAATGTACTCAGTGTTTTTTTTGCCTCTGTCTTCATGAACAAAGTCAGCACCCAGACCGCTGCACTGGGCAGCACAGCATGGGGAGGAAGTGACCAGCCCTCTGTGGAGAAAGAAATGGTTCGGGACTATTTAGAAAAGCTAGACGAGCACAAGTCCATGGGGCCTGATGTGCTGAATATGAGAGATCTAAAGGAGTTGGAGGATGTGATTACAGAGCCATTGGCCATTATCTTTGAAAACTCATGGTGATAGGGGGAGTCCCAGACAACTGGAAAAAGGCTAATGTAGTGCCCATCTTTAAAAAAGGAAGAAGGAGGATCCTGGGAACTACAGGCCAGTCAGCCTCACATCAGTCCCTGGAAAATTCATTGAGAAGGTCCTCAAGGAATCAATTCTGAAGCACTTAGAGGAGAGGAAAGTGATCAGGAACAGTCAGCATGGATTCACGAAGGGCAAGTCATGCCTGACTAATCTAATTGTCTTCTATGATGAGATAACTGGCTGTGTGGATGAGGGAAAGCAGTGGATGTGCTATTCCTTGACTTTAGCAAAACTTTTGACACAGTCTCCCACAGTATTCTTGCCAGCAAGGGAAAGAAGTATGGGCTGGATGAATGGACTATAAGGTGGATAGAAAGTTGGCTAGATTGTCGGGCTTAACGGGTAGTGATCAATGGCTCCATGTCTAGTTGGCAGCCGGTATCAAGCGGAGTGCCCCAGGGGTAGGTCCTAGGGCCAGTTTTGTTCAGTATCTTCATTAATGATCTGGAGGATGGTGTGGATTGCACCCTGAGCAAGTTTGCAGAGGACACTAAACTGGGAGGAGAGGTAGATACGCTGGAGGGCAGGGATAGGATACAGAGGGACCTAGACAAATTGGAGGATTAGGCCAAAAGAAATCTGATGAGGTTCAACAAGCCCAAGTGCAGAGTCCTGCACTTAGGACGGAAGAATCCCATGCACCGCTACAGACTAGGGACCGAATGACTGTGCAGAAGTTCTGCAAAAAAGGACCTAGAGGATACAGTGGACAAGAAGCTGGATATGAGTCAACAGTGTGCCCTTGTTGCCAAGAAGGCCAATGGGATTTTGGGCTGTATAATTAGGGGCATTGCCAGCAGATTGAGGGACGTGATTGTTCCCCTTTATTCAACATTGGTGAGGCCTCATCTGGAGAATTGTGACCAGTTTTGGGCCACACACTAGAAGAAGGATGTGGCAAAATTGGAAAATGTCCAGCCAAGGGCAACAAAAATGATGAGCGTCCTGGAACACATAATTTATGAGGAGAGGCTGAGCGAACTGGGATTGTTTAGTCTGCAGAAGAGAAGAATGAGGGGGGGATTTGATAGGTGCTTTCAACTATCTGAAAGAGGGTTCCAAAGAGGATGGCTCTAGACTGTTCTCAGTGGTAGCAGATGACAGAACGAGGAGTAATTGTCTCAAGTTGTAGTGCGGGAGGTTTAGATTGGATGTTACGAAAAACTTTTGCACTGGGCGGATGGTGTAGCACAGGAATGCGTTACCTAGGGAGGTGCTGGAATCTCCTTCCTTAGAGGATTTCAAGGTCAGTCTTGACAAAGCCCTGCCTGGGATGATTTAGTTGGGGATTGGTCATGCTTTGAGCAGTGGTTTGGACTAGATGACCTCCTGAGGCCCCTTCCAACCCTGAGATTCTGTGATTCTATGACTGGATGATCTGCGTTGTTCCCGTGATCCACCAAATGCGTACCCTTGATCAATCAGTGTGTAGTTTCAAAAAAATATGAAATCAGGTTTATTTGCCAAGATCTGATTTGCATAAACCTTTTTGGAGACTGCTATTACTTACATTTCAAGACTTTTTTTAACTAATACCATACCAGCTTTTCCATTGTTTCTTCACCTTTTCAGTTCTTTCATAAATAAACCTTTCCCTTTATTTTTTAATACTTCCCATTTAACATAGGAATGGACATAAAACTTTTCTAGGACTACCCTTGTTGTTAATATACTTAATATCCTCCTTTTTATGATCCATAGCCCTGCCAAACATGGAGTTTACCTGCTGCTTTAATGTCTCTTATCAATTTCCATAACTTACCATTTCTATTCTTGGCCATTTATTTAACCTTTTTCTCTTTGGTACATATTACTTCCCCTTCCCCCAATGGCTGCCTTCACTTTACCATTGAACTGGGTTTTTACCCAGAGTTGTTCACTTTGTTGACTGCGGAATCATGAATTTTCCACTATCGAATAAGTAGTTCTCAAAGAATCACCTATTTTCATTCATATTTTTGTGATTACATTTTTCCTCCCAATCAGTTTTGCTGACATTTTGCCGCAGCTTTTGGGAATTAGTGCTCTCGGAGTTGGGAACTATTGTTGGGAACTGGTTGGGAACTGTCCGTTTGAATGTAAATCAAATTCATTTTTTTAATTTTCCTCTCCTATATTATATGCTCTCTTCTTTGTCTCTTCTGTCAAGTAAAGAGTCCCAGACTTTTCTTTCTCTTTCCATATGGCAACCTCCCCATTCTCAAAGCCTGTCTTGGAAATCCCTTTTATATATTCATATAAATATGAATATGAATATGAAAAGTAGGGGCATAGCGAGGAGATTGAGGGACGTGATCGTCCCCCTCTATTCGACATTGGTGAGGCCTCATCTGGAGTACTGTGTCCAGTTTTGGGCCCCACACTACAAGAAGGATGTGGAGAAATTGGAGAGAGTCCAGCAAAGGGCAACAAAAATGATTAGGGGTCTGGAACACATGAGTTATGAGGAGAGGCTGAGGGAACTGGGATTGTTTAGTCTGCAGAAGAGAAGAATGACGGGGGATTTGATAGCTACTTTCAACTACCTGAAAGGGGGTTCCAAAGAGGATGGATCTAGACTGTTCTCAGTGGTGGAAGAGGACAGAACAAGGAGTAATGGTCTCAAGTTGCAGTGGGGGAGGTTTAGGTTGGATATTAGGAAAAACTTTTTCACTAGGAGGGTGGTGAAACACTGGAATGCGTTACCTAGGGAGGTGGTGGAATCCCCTTCCTTAGAAGTTTTTAAGGTCAGGCTTGACAAAGCCCTGGCTGGGATGATTTAATTGGGGATGGGTCCTGCTTTTGAGCAGGGGGTTGGACTAGATGACCTCCTGAGGTCCCTTCCAACCCTGATATTCTATGATTCTATGATATATTCTTAATAGAGCCTGGGTGACCAAAACTGAACACACTTCCGAAACATGTTATTCTCCATTCCATATCTTAGGGATCTCAGCACTGCTTATGTTTTGTCCAGTGCTGCAAATGAGCAGGTGTTTCTCTTTAGCTGCTATTTATGGCACCCAGGTCTTTTCCCTGAAGTATGCTCTCGTTGGGATATTTCTCCCAACCTTTGTCTCGGGAAAAGTTTGTTTTTTTTCACTCTCAGATTTTGAGCAACTGGATGAATGGGGAACTCCCTTCAGTAGGGACTCCCTATCCTGGCTCTCATTGCATTGAGGAACAATAATGGATAAACAGTATCCAGACTTGTGTTTCCTGCTGGTGTCTCTTAAGATTCCCCACCACAAAGTGTAGGAATTATTAACACAGGGAACACCACAAAATATGGAATTGGATTTAGTGGGACCATTGTTCATAGTTATTTCTCTGAGTAATTAAATATAATTTTTCAGTGCGTTCAGAGAGATTAATCTGCTTCTCCATGAGAACAGACTCCACTAGTACATGCGGTGTCTCGTATTAACGTTGTATCTCCATTCAGGCATTTCTGCTGTGACCATCACCCGAGACCCTGGGAACACACAGAAAGTGAGAGGAACATACAGTGCATGCAAGAGACAGCCTTATGCCTCAGAGCTGGACACCTTCTCCCCTACTCCATGTTAGAATCCAACACAACCGACTTCACCAACCCCTCCACCTTCATCCTGCTGGGCATTCCTGGCCTGGAAGCAGCCCATGTCTGGATCTCCATCCCCTTCTGTGCTATGTACACCACAGCCATCTTGGGGAACTTCACCATCCTGTTCATCGTGAAGAGGGAGCCAAGCCTCCACAGTCCCATGTTCTATTTCCTCTGCATGCTGGCCATCACCGACCTGGTCATGTCCACATCCACCCTGCCCAAAATGCTGAGCATCTTCTGGTTCAATTCCAGGGAGATCGATTTCAGTGCCTGCCTCACCCAGATGTACTTCGTTCACTCCTTCTCAGGGATGGAGTCTGGAATCCTCGTGGCCATGGCTTTGGATCGCTACGTGGCCATCTGCCATCCCCTGAGACATTCCACCATCCTGACACGCCCCCTGGTGGCCAAGATCAGCCTGGCCGTGGTGCTGCGCAGCGTCATACTAACGTTACCCTACCCGTTTCTGGCAAGGCGGTGGCCATATTGCAGAACCAACATCATCCCCAACACCTATTGTGCACATCTAGCTGTGGTGAAGCTGGTCTGCGCTGACATCCGCATCAGTAGTTACTACGGCCTGTTTGATCTTTTCTCTGTGATTGGAGTAGATGTGTTTTCTATCACCGTGTCCTATACTCAGATCCTCCGCGCCATCTTCTGCCTTCCAACAAAGGAAGCCAGGCTCAAAACTTTTGGGACCTGCATCTCTCATCTTTGTGCCATCTTTGCTTTGTACCTCCCAATTTTCTTCTTCTCTCTTACGCAGCGGTTTGGCCACAATGTGCCACTGTATTTACACATTCTCTTTACCAGTGTGTACCAGGTGGTGCCCCCTGTGCTACACCCCATGATTTACGGGGTGAGGACCAAAGAGATCCGGGGCAGGCTGCTCCAGCTCTTTACTCATAAAGAGACTTAAATAATTTCTCCTTGTGCTCTGGCTCTCAGATTGAGCTTTGTGCAGAGCTAGTTGGTGCATGGTGCTGGGGCCTCTTCCTTGGATCACTTACTGGGCAGAGAGAGAGGCACTATACCCTTTTCTGTTCTTTACTGTGCTGTATCAATGTGATGATTTGGGGAATCAGTCTATGTATACTACACTGGGCTACCACCTGTCTAATTGCTCATAGGTGGATCCCTGAAATTACAATCTTACCTCATCTCTTCTGTCAAGCCTCAACCCTGTTGTGTGTCCAGCCCCAGTGCGAGCTGCCGGTGAAGGAAAGAGTCAAGGCTGCTGAGGCTGGAGCAGCAGAAGAAACCCTCAGCTCAGGGTCTGCAAGCCCTAGTCACAGCCACAGAGCAGAAGCAGGAGCTGAGGGAGGAGGGGGCAGAGGAGCCCTACTCATTTTGTCTCGTCCATCTTCCATACTGCTTCTGCCCAGGGGTTGTCTTATTTCCCCTCTCCTTGAAGGAACCTCAGAGGGCAGGTTTCTTTCACTCTGCTCCCTGACCCTATAGGGCTTGTTTTCTTCCCTCCACCTCCCTTTCCCTTTCTGGACATAGAGGCGGGTTGCGCGGCACCACCGGTACAGTCCCCGCACCCGTGCTATGCTCCCTCTTTGCCCATCTCCGTGAGCCACAGGGTCATAGGAAGAAAACGAGTACTTGTGGCACCTTAGAGACTAACCAATTTATTTGAGCATGAGCTTTCGTGAGCTACAGCTCACTTCAGCTCATGCTCACATAAATTGGTTAGTCTCTAAGGTGCCACAAGTACTCCTTTTCTTTTTGCGAATACAGACTAAGAGGGTCATAAGAGAGGTCAAGCCAGAGGATCAACATAGATCACCGACAACGTCCCCCACTGTCCTGCGGGATCAGCTGTATCGGGAGTCTTTGGCTAACCAATAAAGTGCCAGAAACGACGATGGTTTACTGCTAAAAGCAGCCAAGTCAGCATGCTGTACATTGGACATTCAACAGTCTCCGTTTGACCAAGTCAGGAGGGGAGGGGGTTTGGATGCAACAGAAAGGGCATCTTGACACCTTGTCCTTCCTGATAAGAATTGTCTTGAAGTTGCTGATACATGCATTTTAGAAGAGCAGGATGTGCCCCAGGAATGTCTATTGGGGCCTCAGGGCTGCAAATTCTGGAAAAACCCACACCTGGTTAATCAATATTCAGAAGGAACCTCTTGCTTGACCACTGAAACTGCATACTTAATGTAAACAGTGTCAGGATGAGCTCCATCCTGACATCTGGTGGTGAGGTGTGGCATTTTGTGGAAAAGAACTTCAGGGGCCGATCTCATTTGCATAGGCACACCCACCACGCCTAGAATGAGACCATAGCTGCCCAAATGGTCACTTTGGCTGCTGTGGGATCCCCAGTGTCTCTGTTATTGGGGCAGGAAGAATAAATTGTTATTACCCTGATTATGGGAACTGTGCTTGGAACTGTACGTGACCTTTTGTTATGATGGAGGGATTCACCATCAACTAAGTAGTACTCGCTAGGCAAGGATCATGGGTTCCGAAACTGTGTGAATGGAGAGAGGCTGGGGACAAGTATTAATACTTGGGCCCCTTGGTGAGGGCCTTACATGCTAATTGCACTTCCTCCTCTCTCCACTGTGGAATATCAGAGCTAATTTTGATTTCATTAGAAGTCTAGTTATAGGCGGCTGAGCTCATTTTGGGCTGACAGTGCACCAGCACTGGGGCTCCCCTACTACAAGCTGAATTCACCTAAGAGCTGAAATCACTGAGTGTTGTGTTAAGTAGTGCGGGAGCCTGAAGATATATTGTGGAGCAGTTTGCGGGACAGCTGGAGTGCCTTGCGGACCGGCTGGTGAAGCAGTTCGACGCGGAGCAGTTTGTGGATGGCAGGAGCTGCTTGTGATCCGTGAAGCTGAGTGAAGGAGTTCGTGGGGCGGCTGACAGAGCAGAGCGCAGCTGAGCGAAGGAGTTCGTGGGGCGGCTGGCGGAGCGGAGCACTGCTATGGAGCTATGGGGCGGTCAGCTTCAGATCATGTAAGGTGCCTCTTACCCCCGTCCCATTTCCACCCAGGTTGGGAGGTAAAGCTCCGTAGATAAACTTTCGAGCTCTGCGGCTGCCCTGACCAGGGACAGAGACTTTTGGGGCATTGGACTTTTGGGACTTTGGGTGATTTGGGGTTGCTGGACTCAAGAACCAAAGGGAAAAGGGCATGCCCCAATTTGCTTGGGGTGGGTTTTTTTTGCTCATGGATTGTGTTATGAATCCTGTTGGTGGTGTTTCCCCAACATAATGCCACATTGTTTCTCTCTGTTATTAAAAGGCTTTTGCTACACTCAGACTATGTGCTTGCGAGAGGGGAAGTATTGCCTCTTGGAGGCGCCCAGCGGGGGTGGTATATATTTGTCCCAGGTCACTGGGTGGGGGTTCGAGCCGGTTTGCATTGTGTTATTGGAATGGATCCCCTAGATATTGAACCCGGCCCTTGTTGCTGCCAACTCTGACGGGCAGAAGGGTTACATTAACAAGTTTGCTTTAAAGGACATGTCATTCTTTTACTAATGTATAAATAAGGGGGAAAAGTTTGAGGTGGTGGGACTCTTCAAGACTGGACTCTCCCTCTGGCTGCATCTTATGTTCCCCACTGGTAGACGGGCTGCCGCTGTGCCACTCGAGAGCCACACTCAGCTTTGGTAATTATCAAAGGTTAGGGGTGTTCTACTAACCTGTTGCAGACGTGTGTATAAGTGCTTGGGACTAAGTAAAGTTTAGTTTTAAATGAAAGCACACTTGTGTTGTCCTGCTTGTGCCAGCCATCTATTGGTCGGACAGCCGTGTCTCCCCTGATTTATTTCCTGACACCACCTCACACAGAGTAAAAGTTACCAAGAGCTTTGGTTAGAAAGAATCCCGGGCAACAGAGCTTCACCATTTTCTGGTGGACACCTGTGGTTTTAAGGGCAAGGTGAAGCTCCCTCTCCAGCATTGGGAAGACTGCCATCTTCTCTTCAGGGCCACGATGGCTGTTTTGGAGTAGTGGAAGCAAACCGGGAGGCAAGACATCCTAGTCTACCGTTGGGCCCGCAACTTCTGTGACAAACCTTTCAGGTTGGTCAGTGATTGTTGCAAGGCCGGCTGGGGATCCTCCTGCCCATGAGTATCCTCATCAGCCCTCAGGATGTAGCCAAGTACCTTCTCACCATTGAACACCAGAGGCTCTGGGGTAGGTCTCCGCAGATAACAGGTGTTCTCCTTCCTTTGTGATGTAGGGTACTCTGTGGTTTGCGTGTAGGAAACCCACATGGATCCAATCACCTAGACTAGTTGGCAGCTGGAGTGGGGGGACTGAGTATATTTTAAACACCTCAGCGCTCATTCAGCCTGGCTGGCCACTCTGTTCTCCCTGGACCTACGGCCTGAGATGCTGGGATTTGCCAAGGTCATGCCAGGTTGTCTGCTGTGTGAACGGGCTGACATTGAATCTGTCCAATGTTTACCCCCCAAATGCAGACCAAGAGTGGGTGTGTTTCTATCAAAAGGTGTCTGCCTTCCTCGGCACTTTGGATTCTCACTAGTCCCTGTGCCTGGGTGGGGATTTTAACACAATCTTTGAGAACTAGAATCGCTCAGGGATCGAGAGCTACCAGGCTGCTGCAGGCATCCTCAGAGAGATCTTCAGTCATCACTCCCTGGACTTCTGGCACAGTCAATACCCAGATAACATTTCCACCTTTACCTATGTCCAGGTGGAGGTTGATTGGTTGTGCCATCTT
The DNA here is from genome assembly GCF_965140235.1 of Caretta caretta. NCBI lineage: Eukaryota > Metazoa > Chordata > Testudines > Cheloniidae > Caretta > Caretta caretta. Next base: position 1,508,386 of record NC_134206.1, read on the forward strand.
GGTTGGACTGCCTGTATGTACTTTGTTTCCATCTTGCCCAGGTCCACTCCTCCATCATTCAACCAGCCCAGTTCTCGGCCCACCATTTAGTGGCCATGATGGCCTCTTTCATCTCGGAGCTCATCTTCAGTTCTTCACCCTTCAGACCCCGCCGCACATACTCCAAGAGGTGGGACAAGCTTATTGCCTACTGCTCGGGTTTTCCTTCAATGGGTCCTACAACAGGGTGCTCCACAGTCACCCATCACTCCAGGACTCCTACCTTTCATAACCAGTGTGGGCTGCACACCCTGCAGTTGGTTCTTTTCTGAATTCCACCAAGGGAGCAACTTCTCATGCTCATCCTCCACATGCTTTACTTCTTCGGATGCCCTGATACCAAGTGACAGGACCTAGTACCATCTTCGGAGGGTGAGGAACACTGGTGGGCCACAAAGTACTCCAACCTGGTCCCACGGCCAACCAGAGATAGTGTTTGGTGGCTCCTTCATGCAGCCATGAGCACTGGCATGTACATGGCACACCTCACCCCCATTCCAGATGCCTGCCCATTTTGTGGCATGAGGCAGACACTGGAATACGCCTCTCTAGAATGCTCAAGGATGCAGCCCCCATTCCAACTCCTTCACAACTTCAACAGGAGGTTCTGACTGCACTTTCCACCACGCCTTTTCATATATGCTAACTATAATGTAGTCTGCAGGTCCCTTGTGTTACAGGCAAAATTTACTCTGTAAAATTATTAAGCAAACAAATAATTAAGCCCATAAGAAAATAAGAAACTTATAAGAAAAGATATATAGAAGAGCATATAGTCTAGACTATAGGCAACCACAGCTGCTGGCTTCTAGCTGGTGAAGGCCAGGGACTTAGAAGTGAGAGAGAGAGGGAGGCACGCCTGTGTGTGTGGGAGTTACAAATCAAAAGAGAGAGCTGGACATGAATGCACCAGGAGAAGAGAGAGAGAGAGAGAGAGAGAGAGAGATGGGACAAAACCCACTAGAAAAGGGATTCCCTGTCTATACCGTTCTGGGGAGCAGTTTCCAAGGGAGACACAAACTCTCTCCCTGACCCCAAACAGGCACTTTGTTTTCAGGAAACCTTTCCTTAAGGGAAGCCCGGCTGGATCAGTTCTGGAACAAGAGCACTTGGGGAAACACAGATGGCAGAGGAGTCACATTTGGGTGAAAAAATATCTTGTGGTACTTCCCTGGCCAGGCCCACTCCCCTTCCTCATCTGTGTAGCAGCTCCAGGTTTGCTGTTCCATCCCCGCTCAGCTCGTGCAGCTGGACACTCATCAGCCACCGTGTTTGGGGCCCACAAACAGGACCCAGGTGCTTTTGAGTCACAGCACTGTTCAGGCCCTGCCTCTGGTTCTGGGTTTCTAGGCCCACTCTCACAGTGCAGCTTCCATTCTACTGCCTCCCACTGGCAGCAGAAACTGGCACGCCAGTCACCAAGGCCCTGAGGCCTGTTTGGCTCGGCTCTCCCGGACTCTCCAATTGCTGCAGCCTACTGTTCCCAAAGCTACCCCTTGGGCGTATTCTGTTTCCAGGTTCTGTTTTTTGGGGCACATGGTCTCTAGAGCAAACAGCCCCAGGCCTTGCAAAATCGGTTATGGGACCACTTGCCAGAAAGAAAAAAGCAACTTGCAGTCTATTAACCCAGATTCACTCTTTAGAGACAGGTTAGAAAAGTATGTAAATGGTAATTAGGACTATTCCATATTAGATTGGCTAGAGCTTTGAAATGTAGCCTTCTATTATTAAAGAACTGGAAGAAGTTAGTGACTCGAGTAGTCTCCGTTTACCGACAGCTTGTTCGAGTTTAACAGTGTAACCAAACAATTCCTGTCTAGAGCTGTATTAGGTGAATTCAGAGATGAAAAGGAAATATTATTTGACGGAACTTGAGTGCAATAATATAATTTTTCTCTATGTTCTTTTAATGTTTCTTTTGAATTCTCTATAAACTGCTTAAAGGATAATAACCTTACGTTAATCCAGACAGTTAATTACCAGTGATGTTTAAAAAATACAAGGTTATTTCAAAAGCCTACTGTTCACCCAAGTAATGGAGCGCTCCTGGTAATCCACCTCCGTGAGAGCCATAATGGTTGAATTCAGGTCTCTACTGAAGGGGACACTGAGGGGAAAGGAAAACAAGTAACGCAACATGTTAAGATTCAGGAAGGAGTTGAAAGACATAATGCATTTTCAACAAACCAACCTGTCGAAGCAGAAGGCATGGTGTAATAAACCAGGGAACTGATGGGCAAGATCCTCTGGGAGAATAACATGAGGGGAAAAGGAGTCCAGGAGAATTGGCTGTATTTTAAAGAATCCTTATTGAGGTTACATCCCGAAGTGTAGAAAGAATAGTAAATATGGCAGGCGACCAGCTTGGCTTAACAGTGAAATCCTTGCTGATCTTAAATACAAAAAAGAAGCTTACAAGAAGTGGAAGATTGGAAAATGACCAGGGATGAGTATAAAAATATTGCTCAGGCATACAGGAGTGAAATCAGGAAGGCCAAATCACACCTGGAGTTGCAGTTGGCAAGAGATGTTAAGAGTAAGAAGAAGGGTTTCTTCAGGTATGTTAGCAAAAGAAGAAAGCCAAGGAAAGTGTGGGCCTCTTACTGAATGAGGGAGGCAACCTAGTGACAGAGGATGTGGAAAAAGGTAATGTACTCAATGCTTTTTTTGCCTCTGTCATCACGAACAAGGTCAACTCCCAGACTGCTGCACTGGGCAGCACAGCATGGGGAGGAGCTGACCAGCCCTCTGTGGAGAAAGAAGTGGTTCGGGATGATTTAGAAAAGCTGGATGAGCACAAGTCCATGGGGCCTGATGCGCTGCATCCGAGAGTGCTCAAAGAGTTGGCGGATGTGATTGCAGAGCCATTGGCCATTATCTTTGAAAACTCATGGCGATCGGGAGAAGTCCCGGATGACTGCGGATGATACTAAACTGGGAGGAGTGGTAGATACGCTGGAGGGGAGGGATAGGATACAGAAGGACCTAGCCAAATTGGAGGATTGGGCCAAGAGAAATCTGATGAGGTTCAATAAGGAGGGTGGTGAATCACTGGAATGGGTTACCTAGGGAGGTGGTAGAATCTCCTTCCTTAGAGGTTTTTAAGGTCAGGCTTGACAAAGCCCTGGCTGGGATGATTTAACTGGGAATTGGTCCTGCTTCGAGCAGGGGGTTGGACTAGATGACCTTCTGGGGTCCCTTCCAACCCTGATATTCTATGATTCTATGATTCTATGACTGGAAAAAGGCTAATGTAGTGCCCATCTTTAAAAAAAGGAAGAAGGAGGATCCTGGGAACTACAGGCCAGTCAGCCTCACCTCAGTCCCTGGAAAAATCCTGGAGCAGGTTCTCAAGGAATCAATTCTGAAGCACTTAGAGGAGAGGAAAGTGATCAGGAACAGTCAGCATGGACTCACCAAGGGCAAGTCATGCCTTACTAATCTAATTGCCTGCTATGAGAAGATCACTGGCTCTGTGGCTGAAGGGAAAGCAGTGGACGTGTTGTTTCTTGACTTTAGCAGAGCTTTTGACACGGTCTCCCACAGTATTCTTGCCAGCAAGTTAAAGAAGTATGGGCCGGATGAATGGACTATAAGGTGGATAGAAAGCTGGCTAGATTGTCGGGCTCAACGGGTCGTGATCAATGGCTCCATATCTAGTTGGCAGCAGGTATCAAGTGGAGTACCCCAAGGTTCAGTCCTGGGGCTGTTTTTCTTCAATATCTTCATAAAAGATCTGGAGGATGGTGCGGATTGCATCTTCAGCAAGTTTACAGATGACACTAAACTGGGAGGAGAGGTAGATATGCTGGAGGGCAGGAATAGGATACAGAGGGACCTAGACAAATTGGAGGATTGGCCCAAAAGAAATCTGATGAGGTTCAAGAAGGACAAGTGCAGAGTCCTGCACTTAGGACGGAAGAGTCCAATGCACCGCTACAGGCTGGGGACCGAATGGCTCGGGAGCAGTTCTGCAGAAAATGACCTAGGGGTTACAGTGGATGAGAAGCTGGATATGAGTCAACAGTGTGCCCTTTTTCCCAAGAGAGCCAATGACATTTTGGGATGTATAAGCAGGACCATTTCCAGCAGATCGAGGGATGTGATAGTTCCCCTCTATTCGACACTGGTGAGGCCTCATCTGGAGTACTGTGTCCAGTTTTGGGCCCCACAAGAAGGATGTGGAAAAATTGGAAAGAGTCCAGCGGATGGCAACAAAAATTATTAGAGGACTGGAACACATGAGTTATGAGGAGAGGCTGAGGGAACTGGAGTTATTTAGTCTGTAGAAGAGAAGAATGAGAGTGAACTTGATAGCTACTTTCAACTACCTGAAAGGGGGTTCCAAAGAGGATGGATCTAGACTATTCTCAGTGGTAGTGGATGACAGAACAAGGAGTAATGGTCTCAAGTTGCAGGGGGGAGGTTTAGATTGGATATTAGGAAAAGCTTTTTCAGTAGGAGGGTGGTGAAACACTGGAATGCGTTGCCTAGGGAGGTCATGGAATCTCCTTCCTTAGAAGTTTTTAAGGTCAGACTTGACAAAGACCTGGCTGGAATGATTTCATTGGGGATTGGCCCTGCTTTGAGCAGGGGGTTGAACTAGATGACCTCCTTAGGTCTCTTCGAACGCTGATATTCTATGATTGTATGATTCTATGAAATATATTTTGAAACACTTACCTGTCATATAAGATTTGCTGTTATTGGTAAGTATGATGATGCAATGGTCCTGCTTTGAGCAGGGGGTTGGACTAGATGACCTTCTGGGGTCCCTTCCAACCCTTATATTCTATGATTCTATGATTCTATGAAAGTTTGCTGCTAATGGTAAAGCTTATAACAAAAATTCTAAGAAAAGGTGCAACGTGCCTGATTTTTGGAAAAGGTTTTGGACATACTAGTCTGTGTATATATATTGTGACAAAGCTCTGTCCTTGCCTCCGTGGGTCCCGCGTTTCCTGGAGAATTTCTCTAGCCTCAGAGGCTCACTGTGACCCTCCACGTAACACTTCTGTCTCTAGAGACAGGGGTCACAGTCTACTGAGCCATTTTCATCATAAGCTAGCGAGGGAGGTGAGGAGAAGTTATCATTCCTTGCACAGTCCCTGTTGTCTCCCAGTCTCAGTGATTAATCAGGGGGCAAAAGGCGGACATTTGTTACATTTGTTAGTCTCTAAGATACCACAAGGATTCCTCATTGTTTTTACTACAATGTTTGTAACACTTGGGAGTTGTATGGTCAAAAAGTCAAGAGAGGCTTGTGCACACTGCTTCTGCATCAGTCAGTAACTAAATCTCCTTCAGTAAACTAAGGGGGGATGTGTGATTCTCTGTTCCCCAAAGCAACACCCTGTCTTCACCATACTTACCACAGGGTGATATGATTATGATGTGATTTTTACAAAGTATATCAAATATGTTCTGTATCAATGGAAAAGTTATGATTTGCTGAATATGATTATCCTATTTGTATGCATATATCATTTTTGTACTTAAAGTTCTGAAAGCATGCAATGACATGTGGCCAGCTCATGAGCCAGTGGACTCCATCTTGTGGCTCTTCTTTTCCACTGACTATGCTGGGAGCTTTGGCTTGGAAAAATGAAGCTCCCTCTGCATGGCAGAAGCAATAAAATGTGGAAGCGACATCATCACTTGGCCTCACTCCCCTCACAAATCAACATGTTAGAAACTGGGATTGAAGTGGGGCTGTGTTTCCAGGCTGAAGGGAGTTCTGGCCTGTGTCTGGAAGATTGGAGGATAGTTTATACCATCAGGATGACACACTGGTTGATTCAAAGCTTGTCTAGTGTACAGAACTTATTTTGTGATTTTGTTTTTTTCTCAGATTTCAACTTTGTTCTTTACACTATTACTTATAATCATTTAAACAACCGATCTTTCTGTAATTAATAAATCTGATTTCTATTTTTTTTACTTAATACAGGATGTTGTTTGAAACGTAAAACGGAAATCTGCTCAGGCTGATGTATTGTCCTCTCCACATTGAGGGAGGGGCAGACTGGGAGATAAAGTTACACTCGTCAGGCTTTTGGCCAGGGCAAGATGGTACAGCTCTTGGATCCTAGGCTGGGGAGCTGGGGGGAACTGGCTGGAGCCTCTCTATTGCTGTTCCATGCATGGCTGATGAAAGCATTCATGTAACTGCAGCTGGGTGTGTCCCTGTCTGTGTATGGCCGTGTAAGTGCAAGACCTGAGTGGGCTGCAACTTGTCACAACCTCACAGTGTGAGAGGGGGGCCCAGACTGGTGTGCCAGAGGGCTTGGCAGTCCCCATTTCCAGGTTGAACTGCAGAGAATTGCTTCCCACCGTGCCCCCAATGAACAGTCCCTGCAAGACTATGAGTTCATTTGCCAGTTGTCATGTGGTCACTTAGTGAGAGGGAGACCGTGCTTATGAAAGGGAAGTCAGGATATTTGGGTTCTGTCAGTTATTCTCCACGTGACCTTGGAGAAGTCATTTCTCCCCGTGCCTCATTTTACTGAATAGTGAAATGAGGATGGTTCAGAGTGACTTTCTTTTGCTAGGTGTTTTGAAGATCACTCAATCAAAGGTGTTACACAGCTGGATGATACTTACTGGTGAGACGGACTGATCTCTGGTCCTTATGACAGCCCCATGTGTTTTCTGTAAATGCTTGTGTCTCCTCTTAGTCAACTTTCTCCAGATCTCTCTCTCTCTCTATTATCTACCGATCTTTCCTGAGAATGTACGGGATATCAGACCCTCTGGAGAGTTAGGTATTATCCCTAGTTTTCTTCTCCTCAATGATAATTTTTAAATATATACACACAAACGTACAGAGCAGCCAATTCCTCTCTGACTCAGCATGGAGCCAATGAGTTCCCATCTCCCTTTGGGAAGGTTCCTTAATTACTGTTTACTCCTAAAGCTGGATAATTAACACATAAGCAGAGACATGCTTGTCTACAGCCTGTTTATGTTCAGATGCTCCCTTTTCCTCTTGAGGCTGAGCGAACCCCACTGGGATTACACAGAGCTATATTATAAACTACGCACACCCCTGTGTCTGCTCTTGGCATGGGATATTACTTGAGATGCTGGGGTGAGAGAGGTGTAGGACACGGCTACCTGAGGGGGATTCCTTGGGAGGACGCTTCCGTCTCATAATTCACAGGTACCCATCTCTTGCTGAGGAGCTCACCTGATCGACAAACCCTGTGCAAGGTGGGTGTGGTGGGATAGAGAGTAAGTTTGTGGTTCTTTCCGCTCTGCAAAACCAGGAGAAATCCAAGGGCCCTTGCCATCAGTGATGAGTTTGCTAAAGAATCACTGGCCAAAATGTCATTCTTTTCTGTGCTCCCCTGCTCATCCCGCCTAATGGCCTCCAGCCCCAAGGTGGGGCATTTCAGTGGCACAGTGAATCCTTTAGGATGAAGGATGTTATTAGGTGTGCAATACAAGGCCAAATTCTGAGACCACGACCAGTGCTGTGTTCAGGTCCCAGTGAGGCAAAACTTCCCTTGGAGAAAGAACCGAGAACAGACGTCAGAAGCCAACTGTATGTTAATGCACAGACACGGTCACCCCCTCCTCTTGTATTTCAGGACTCTGTCTGTTAATGGGACAGAGGGACAGGGGCTCTTCCCTGACTTTTATCTGCTGAAAAGCTTGAAGGTGTTAGGGCTCCTCACTCGAACAATAATGAGAATTTTTAACAGGGGTAACACATAGTTTCTCCTAGCTTCATTCCAGAAGTCGGCTGAACTGTTATGTCTGAAGGTATCAAAAAATAATTGTGCTGGAAGCAGACACCCAGCATGGGAAATCTCAGTCCAAACACCTAAAAACTGGAAAACTCATAAGCAACTGAAAATGAGCTCTTCTAATGGAAGGTGTCAGACAGCCTTGACTATAGGTTATGCCACCAGCACCACCTGCAACGGCCAATCCATTTGTGAATCCCGTTCTTCTATGCTCCTCTCTCCAACGATGTTGGCAGCAAGGAGTTCTTCAGGCCAAATATGAATTATGTTAGCAATTATCTTTTCTCAATGTAATAAGTTCAGACTTTCAATTTAATTAAATGTTCCCTTGTTCATGTTATGAGACACACTAATTATAAATGCCTGATCTACTTTCTTTATCAACAGATCCATAGGGTTTAAGGTCAGAAGGAACCATTTGATCATCCAGTATGACCTCCTGTAAAACGCCAGCTTATTAAATTTCACTCAATTACCTCTGTATTGAGCCAAAAGACTTATGTGTGACTAAGACCTGGTCGACACTAGGATTTTACATCATAGATTGATAGAGCCATGGAGTTATAAGGGAACAAAAAGGACAGCTAGTATATCCTCCTGACATGATGCAGGATTTCTTTTGTCTTAGTCTTCTAAGACTGATGGCTACTCACACCTCTTTGGAAAACCTCCAGAGAAGGAGCTTCTATGACTTCCCTTGGAGTCTGTTCCATTGGACTCCTGTTCTTAAAGTTAGGAAGATTTCCCTTAAACTTAATTTAAATTTGCTATGCTGGAATTTGAACCCATTGCCTCTTCTCCTGCGCCTCTGTGGTAAGGCAGAATAAATTTACTCCACCTTTTGATGGCAGCCTCTCAAGAATTGGAAGACCACTCTCATGTACCCCATTAATCACCTCTTTTCCATATAAACATATGGATTCCTTCAGCTTGCTCATACAGTTTGCATTCCATTCTTTGCATAACATATGTTACTTGCCTATGGATCCTTTCCAGTTTCTCTATTTCCTTTCTATGCATTGGTGATCAAAACTGGACACATGACTGCAATTGAGACCTAACCAGCATGGAGTAGAGGAATAATATCACGTGCCATGACTTGCATGTTACATTTCTGCTAATATAACCTAACATTGCATTTGCCTTTTTTGAAACAGCAATAAAATCCACACCTTAGAAAGATGTAGCTATATCATAGAATCATGGAACTGGAAGGGACCTCAAGAGGTCATCAATTCCAGTCCCCTACACTCATGGCAGGAACAGCACCATCTAGAACATCCCTGACAAGTTTTTGTCTAACCTATTCCTAAAAATCTACAATGATGGACATTCCGCAACCTCCCTAGTTTCCCTAACCACCCTGACAGTCAGGAAGCTTTTCCGAATGTCCATCCTAAACCACACTTGCTGCAATTTAATTCCGTTTCATCTTGTCTTCTCTTCAGAAGTTAGGGGGAACACTTTTTCTCCCTCCATGTAACACCTTTTAGGTATTTGAAAATTGTTATCATGTCCCTCCTCTGTCTTCTCTTTTTCAGACTAAACAAACCTAGCTCTTTCAGTCTTCCCTCAGAGGGCATGTTTTCAACACCCCGAGTCATCCTTTCCTCCAGTTTTTCCAGATCATTTTGAATGTTTATCGGATTCTCCAAAGGACTGGCAACCCCTCCCAACGTGGCATCATCGGGAAACTTAAGAAGTTTACTCTCCATGCCGTGAACTAAATAGCTGATGATGACATTCAAAAGAACCAGACCCGGAACTGATCCCTGTGGAACCCCACTTCTTATGCCCTTCCAGCATCACTGTGAAGCACTGATAACTGCTCCCTGGGAGTGGTTTTCCAACCAGTTATGCACCCACCTTATAGTAGCTCCACCTAGGTTGTATTTCCCTCGTTTCTTAATGAAAAGGTCATGTGAGACTGTATCTAATGCCATACTAATGTCTAGATATATCACATCTACTACTTTCTCCGATCCACAAAGCTTCTTGCCCTGTCAAAGAAAGCTGTCAGGTTGGTTTGACATGTTCTGTTCTTGACAAATGCATGCTGACTGTCACTTATCACCCTATGATCTTCTAGATGTTTGCAAATAGATTCCTTAATTATATGCTCCATTATATTACCTGGTACAGAAGTTAAGCTGTAATAGCCTGGGTTGCCCTTTTCCCCCTTTTTATAGATAGCCACAATATGTGCTCTTATCCAGTCTACCAGAATCTCCCCTATCTTCCATGACTTTTCAGAGAGTAACTAATCCCTCAGCTATCTCCAGTCAGTTCCTTCAGAGTATTCTTGGATGCATTTTGTGAGGCCCTGGTGACTTGACAACATCTAACATGTTCATGTTAGTTTTAACTTGTTCTTTCCCTATTTTGGCATCTGAACCAACGCCATTTTCACAGGCCCTCTCTAGGTTAGGTGTCCAAACACCACCAACCTTCTTGCTGAACATAGAAACAAAGAAGTCATTAAGCACCTCTGCTATTTCCACATTTTTTGTTATTGTTTTCCCCACTTCATTTAGTAACAGACCTACCCTGTCCTTGGTCTTCTGCTTCCTTCTAACGTATATGTAGCATGTTTTCTTGTTACCCTTTATGTCTCTCGCTAGTTTGATCTCATTTTGTGCCTTGGCCTATCTAATTTTGCACCTACATACATGTGTTATTTCTTTATAGTCCTGCTTTTAAATTTAACCTTGTTTCACCTTTTTTGTAGGATCCTTTTTTTTCTTTTTGATCATTCAAGATCTCCTGGTTAAGCCATTGTGGTCTCTTGCCATACTTCCTGTCTTTCCTGCGAAATGAGATTGTTTGTTCTTGTGCCCTTAATAATGTCTCCCTGAGAAACTGCCAGCTCTCTTCTATTGTTTTTCCCCGTAGACTTGCTTCCTGTGAGATCTTACCGACAAACTCCCTGAGTTTGCTAAAGTCTGCCTTCTTCAAATCCATTGTCTTTATTTTGCTGTTTTCCCTCCTACCCTTCCTTAGTATCATGAACTCTGTCATTTCATGGTCACTTTCCTGCAAACTACCTTCCACTTACAAATTCTCAACCAGTTCCTCCTTCTATGTCAATATCATGTCCAGAAAAGCCTCTCTCCTGGTAGCTTTCTCCAGCTTCTGGAACCAAAAAAAAATCTCCAATACATTCCAAGAACTTGCTGGATAATCTGTGCCCTGGTGTAGACAGCATGAGATGAATTCTCCCATCCACCTAGCTACCACCTCTCGAGGATTACCTCTGCTGATGGGAGAACCCCTTCCCTCTGTGTAAGTCGTGGCTATATGGAAGTGCTATTGCCTCATCTATGTAGCATTTGAAGTGTAAACAACCTTTCAAGCAGATCTTCCAGAAAACACCCAGTCTGGATCTGCCAACATGGGGAACTGGAGAATCCCACACTTCCCTGCTTTTTTTCCATCCTCCAATCATTTTTTTGGCTCTTTTCTGCCCCCTCTCCAAGTTTTCAATATCTTGTTTCAAATGTGGACCGCAGAACTGGATGTAGTTTGTTTCACCCCATCATCCCTTTATGCTACGGTGTCGCACTGGGAGCTCATGATGAGTTGATTGTCCACAATGTCCCCTGAATCCTTTTCAGGGTCCTTGCGTTTCATAATAAAGTGCTGTAGTGTGGATTTCTGTCATGCATTCCCTGTTCCGAGAGGATCAATTTGCATTTGACTGAACTGAAACATTTTGTTTACATAGGAACCACTTTCCAAATTCTCCAGATCAATCAGTATGCCTGCCCGGGCTGCCTCATTGAAACTATTTTCCCAATCTTTGGGTCATCCACAAATTGTATCTGCTGTGATTTTCTATTTCCTTCTAGATCATAGAATCATAGCATCAAAGAATATCAGGGTTGGAAGGGAATTCAGGTGGTCATTCAGTCCAACCCCCTGATCAAAGCAGGACCAATCCCCAATGAAATCATCCCAGCCAGGTCTTTGTCAAGCCTGACCTTAAAAGCCTCAAAGGAAGGAGATTCCACCACCTCCCTAGCTAATGCAGTCCAGAGTTTCACCACCCTATTAGAGAAAAAGTTTTTCCGAATATCCAACCTAAACCTCCCCCACTGCTACTTAAGACAATTACTCCTTTTTCTGTCATCTGCTACCACTGAGAACAGTCTAGATCCATCCTCTTTGGAACCCCCTTTCAGGTAGTTGAAAGCTGCTATCAAATCCCCCGTCATTCTTCTCTTCTGCAGACTAAACAATCCCTGTTCCCTCAGCCTCTCCTCATAAGTCATGAGTTCCAGTCCCCTAATCATTTTTGTTGCCCTCCTCAGGACTCTTTCTAATATTTTACATCCTTCTTGTAGTGTGGAGCCCAAACTGGACACAGTACTCCAGATGAGGCCTCACCAACGTCAAATAGAGGGGAACGATCACGTCCCTCGATCTGTTGGCAATGCCCCTACTTATACAGCCCAAAATGCCGTTAGCCTTCTTGGGAACAAGGGCACACTGTTGACTCATATCCAGCTTCTCGGCCACTGTAAGCCCTAGGTCCTTTTCTGTAGAACTGCTGCCGAGCCATTCTGTCCCTAGTCTGTAGCGGTGCATGGGATTCTTCCATCCTAAGTGCGGGACTCTGCACTTGTCCTTGCTGAACCTCATCAGATTACTTTTGGCCCAATCCTCTAATTAGTCTAGGTCCCTCTGTATCCTATCCCTACCCTCCAGCATATTTACCTCTCCTCCCAATTTAGTGTTGTCATAAATATAAAGGGAAGGGTAAATACCTTTCAAATCCCTCCTGGCCAGAGGAAAAATCCCTTTCACCTGTAAAGGGTGAAGAAGCGAGGGTAACCTCACTGGCACCTGACCAAAATGAACAATAAGGAGACAAGAGACTTTCAAAAGCTGTGGGGAGGGAGAAACAAAGCTCTCTCTCTCTGTATGTGTGATGCTTTTGCCAGGGACAGAACAGGAATGGAGTCTTAGAACTTAGTAAGTAATCTAGCTAGATGTGTCCTAGATTCTGATTTCTTTAAATGGCTGAGAAAAATCAGCTGTGCTGAATGGAATGGATATTCCTGTTTTTGTGTCTTTTTGAAACTTAAGGTTTGGCCTGGTGGGATTCTCTATGTTTTGAATCTAATTACCCTGTAAGATATTTATCATCCTGATTTTACAGGGGTGATTCTTTTTACCTTTTCTTTAATTAAAATTCTTCTTTTAAGAACCTGATTGCTTTTTCATTGTTTTTAAGGTCCAAGGGTTTGGGTCTGTGCTCACCTATGGAAATTGGTGAAGATTTTTTTCAAACCTTCACCAGGTAAGGGGGATGTAACACTTGGGAGGATTTTGGGGGGAAAGACGTTTCCAAATGGACTCTTTCCTAATAATAATATCGGTGAGACGTTTGGTGGTGGCAGCGAAAGTCCAAGGGCAAAAGGTAAAATAGTTTGTACCTTGGGGAAGTTTTAACCTCAGCTGGTAAAAGTAAGCTTAGGAGGTTTTCATGCAGGTCTCCACATCTGTACCCTAGAGTTCAGAGTGGGGAAGGAACCTTGACAAGTGTCATCTGCAAATTTGCTGAGGTTGCAATCCACACCATCCTGCAGATCATTAATGAAAATATTGAATAACCTCGGCCCTACAACTGATCCCTTCAGAACCCCATTACAAAGAGCCCCATATACTGATGAAGGCCTATTGACAACAGCTACCTGAGATCCATGAGTTACCAGTTTTCAGTCCGTGTTGCATGTTCTCTCCTGATACTGTAAAGTGTTAATTTTTTAACTCAAAATTTTTCCCTTCTAAATCAAATTCCTCTGAGAAATCAAGGTGAGTGGCAGCAGAATACGGAGCCTGGACTTCAAAAAAGCAGACTTTGACTCCCTCAGGGAACTGATGGGCAGGATCCCCTGGGAGATTATCTTGAGGGGGAAAGGAGCCAATGGGAGTTGTCTGTATTTTAAAGAATCCTTATTGAGGTTACAGGGACAAAACATCCCAGTGTGTAAAAAGAATAGTAAATAAGACAGGAGACCAGCTTGGCTTAACAGTGAAATCCTTGCTGATCTCAAACACATGAAAGCAGCTTACAAGAAGTGGAAGCTTGGACAAATGACCAAGGAAGAGTATACAAATATTGCTCGGATATGGAGGAGTGAAATGAGGAAGGCCAATTCACAAGAGGAACAAGAAGGGTTTCTTCAGGTATGTTAGCAACAAGAAAAAAGTCAAGGAAAGTGTGGGCCCCTTACTGAATGAGGGAGGCAACCTAGTGACAGAGGATGTGGAAAAAGGTAATGTACTCAATGCTTTTTTTGCCTCTGTCTTCACGAACAAGGTCAGCACCCAGACCGCTGCACTGGGCAGCATAGCATGGTGAGGAAGGGACCAGCCCTCTGTGGAGAAAGAAATGGTTCGGGACTACTTAGAAAAGCTAGACGAGCACAAGTCCATGGGGCCAGATGTGCTGCATACGAGAGTTCTAAAGGAGTTGGAGGATGTGATTCAGAGCCATTGGCCATTATCTTTGAAAACTCATGGCGATCAGGGGAAGTCCCAGATGACTGGAAAAAGGCTAATGTAGTGCCCATCTTTAAAAAAAAGGGAAGAAGGAGGATACTGGGAACTACAGGCCAGTCAGCCTCACCTCAGTCCCTGGAAAAATCATGGAGCAGATCCTCAAGGAATCAATTCTGAAGCACTTAGAGGAGAGGAAAGTGATCAGGATCAGTCAGCATGGATTCACGAAGGGCAAGTCATGCCTGACTAATCTAATTGTCTGCTATGATGAGATAACTGGCTGTGTGGATGAGAGGAAAGCAGTGGATGTGCTATTCCTTGACTTTAGCAAAATTTTTGACACGGTCTCCCACAGTATTCTTGCCAGCAAGGGAAAGCAGTATGGCCTGGATGAATGGACTATAAGGTGGATAGAAAGTTGGCTAGATTGTCGGGCTTAACGGGTAGTGATCATTGGTTCCATGTCTAGTTGGCAGCTGTTATCAAGTGGAGTGGCCCAAGGGTTGGTCCTGGGCCTGGTTTTGTACAACGTCTTCATTAATGATCTGGAGGATGGTGTGAATTGTGCCCTCAGCAAGTTTGCAGATGACACTAAACTGAGAGGAGAGGTAGATTCACTGGAGGGTAGGGATAGGATACAGAGGGACCTAGACAAATTAGAGGATTAGGCCAAAAGAAATCTGATGAGATTCAACAAGGACAAGTGTAGAGTCCTGCACTTAGGATGGAAGAATCCCATGCACCGCTACAGGCTGGGGACCGAATGGCTCGGGAGCAGTTCTGCAGAAAAGGTCCTAGGGGTTACAGTGGACGAGAAGCTGGATATGAGTCAACAGTGTGCCCTTGTTGCTAAGAAGGCCAATGGGATTTTGGGCTGTATAATTAGGGGCATTGCCAGCAGATTGAGGGACGTGATTGTTCCCCTTTATTCAACATTGGTGAGGCCTCATCTGGAGTATTGTGACCAGTTTTGGGCCACACACTAGAAGAAGGATGTGGATAAATTGGAAAATGTCCAGCCAAGGGCAACAAAAATGGAACACACAATTTATGAGGAGAGGCTGAGGGAACTGGGATTGTTTAGTCTGCGGAAGAGAAGAATGAGGGGGGATTTGATAGCTGCTTTCAACTATCTGAAAGAGGGTTCCAAAGAGGATGGCTCTAGACTGTTCTCAGTGGTAGCAGATGACAGAACGAGGAGTAATTGTCTCAAGTTGTAGTGCGGGAGGTTTAGATTGGATGTTACGAAAAACTTTTGCACTGGGCGGATGGTGTAGCACAGGAATGCTTTACCTAGGGAGGTGCTGGAATCTCCTTCCTTAGAGGATTTCAAGGTCAGGCTTGACAAAGCCCTGCCTGGGATGATTTAGTTGGGGATTGGTCATGCTTTGAGCAGTGGTTTGGACTAGATGACCTCCTGAGGCCCCTTCCAACCCTGAGATTCTGTGATTCTATGACTGGATGATCTGCGTTGTTCCCGTGATCCACCAAATGCGTACCCTTGATCAATCAGTGTGTAGTTTCAAAAAAATATGAAATCAGGTTTATTTGCCAAGATCTGATTTGCATAAACCTTTTTGGAGACTGCTATTACTTACATTTCACGACTTTTTTTAACTAATACTATACCAGCTTTTCCATTGTTTCTTCACCTTTTCAGTTCTTTTATAAATAAACCTTTCCCTTTATTTTTTAATACTTTACATTTAACACAGGAATTGACCTAAAACTTTTCTAGGACTACCCTTGTTGTTAATATACTTAATATCCTCCTTTTTATGATCCATAGCCCTGCCAAACATGGACTTTTCCTGCTGTTTTAATGTCCCTTATCAATTTCCATAACTTACCATTTCTATTCTTGGCCATTTATTTAACCTTTTTCTCTTTGGTACATATTACTTCCCCTCCCCCCAATGGCTGCCTTCACTTTACCATTGAACTGGGTTTTTACCCAGAGTTGTTCACTTTGTTGACTGTGGAATCATGAATTTTCCACTATCGAATAAGCTGTTCTCAAAGAATCACCAATTTTCATTCATATTTTTGTGTCTACATTTTTCCTCCCAATCAGTTCTGCTGACATTTTGCCTCAGTTTTTGGGAATTAGTCCTCTTGGAGCACTAAGTGTCTATAGTTGGGAACTGGTTGGGAACTGTGCGTTTGAATGTAAATCAAATTCATTTTTTTAATTTTCCTCTGCTATATCGTATGCTCTCTTTTTTGTCTCTTCTGTCAAGTAAAGAGTCCCAGACTTTTCTGTCTCTTTCCATATGGCAACCTCCCCTATTCTCAAAGCTTGTCTTAGCAATCCCTTTTATATATTCATATATCCTTAATAGAGCCTGGGTGATCCAAACTGAGCACACATCCCAAACACGTTATTCTCCATTCCATATCTTAGGGATCTCAGCATTGCTTTTATTTTGTCCACTAGTGCAAATGAGCAGGTGTTTCTCTTCGAGCTGCTGCCTATGGCACCCAGGTCTTTTCCCTGAGGTATGCTGTCGTTGGGTTATTTCTCCCAAACTTTGTCTCGGGAAAAGTTTGTTTTTTTTCACTCTCAGATTTTGAGCAACTGGATGAATGGGGAACTCCCTTCAGTATGGACTCCCTATCCTGGCTCTCATTGCATTGAGGAACAATGACGGATAAACAGTATCCAGACTTGTGTTTCCTGCTTGTGTCTCTTAAGATTCCCCACCACAAAGTGTAGGAATTATTAACACAGGGAACACCACAAAATATAGAATTGGATTTAGTAGGATCATTGTTCATAGTTATTTCTCTGAGTAATTAAATATAATTTTTCAGTGCGTTCAGAGAGATTAATCTGCTTCTCCATGAGAACAGACTCCACTAGTACATGCGGTGTCTCGTATTAACGTTGTATCTCCATTCAGGCATTTCTGCTGTGACCATCACCCGAGACCCTGGGAACACACAGAAAGTGAGAGGAACATACAGTGCATGCAAGAGACAGCCTTATGTCTCAGAGCTGGACACCTTCTCCCCTGCTCCATGTCAGAATTCAACACAACCGACTTCACCAACCCCTCCACCTTCATCCTGCTGGGCATTCCTGGCCTGGAGGCAGCCCATGTCTGGATCTCCATCCCCTTCTCTGCTATGTACACCACAGCCATCTTGGGGAACTTCACCATCCTGTTCATCGTGAAGAGGGAGCCAAGCCTGCATGGGCCCATGTTCTATTTCCTCTGCATGCTGGCCGTCACCGACCTGGTCATGTCCACGTCCACCCTGCCCAAAATGCTGAGCATCTTCTGGTTCAATTCCAGGGAGATCAGTTTCAGTGCCTGTCTCACCCAGATGTACTTCGATCACTCCTTCTCAGGGATGGAGTCTGGGATCCTCGTGGCCATGGCTCTGGATCGCTACGTGGCCATCTGCCATCCCCTGAGACATTCCACCATCCTGACACGCCCCCTGGTGGCCAAGATCGGCCTTGCCGTGGTGCTGCGCAGTGGAATAATCGCATTACCCTATCCGTTCCTGGCAAGGCGGTGGCCATATTGCAGAACCAACATCATCCCCCACTCGTATTGTGGGCACATAGCTGTGGTGAAGCTGGCCTGCGCTGACATCCGCATCAGTAGTTACTACGGCCTGTTTGATCTTTTCTCTGTGAATGGAATGGATGTGTTTTTTATCGC
This sequence comes from Caretta caretta, assembly GCF_965140235.1. Taxonomy (NCBI): domain Eukaryota; kingdom Metazoa; phylum Chordata; order Testudines; family Cheloniidae; genus Caretta; species Caretta caretta. Next base: position 1,526,357 of record NC_134206.1, read on the forward strand.
TGTGTCCTATACTCAGATCCTCCGCGCCATCTTCCTCCTTCCAACAAAGGATGCCCGGCTCAAAACTTTTGGGACCTGCATCTCTCATCTTTGTGCCATATTTGCTTTGTACATCCCAATTTTCTTCTTCTCTCTTTCGCATCGGTTTGGCCACAATGTGCCACTGTATTTACGCGTTCTCATTACCAGTGTGTACCAGGTGGTGCCCCCTGTGCTACACCCCATGATTTACGGGGTGAGGACCAAAGAGATCCGGGGCAGGCTGCTCCAGCTCTTTACTCATAAAGAGACCTAAATGTTTTCTCCTTGTGCTCTGGCTCTCAGATTGAGCTCTGTGAAGAGCTGGCTGGTGCATGGTGTATGGACCTGGGCCCCTTCCCTGAATCACTTACTGGACAGACAGAGAGACATTAAACCCTTTCCTGTCCTTACTGTTCTCTCTCAATGTGATTAACGGGGGAGTCAGTCTATGTACACTTCACTGGGTTGCCATCTTTCTTACTGCCGGTAGCTGGATTTCTGAAATTATAATCTTGCCCCAACTCTTCTGTCAAGCCTTGACACCGCTGTGTGTCTTTCTCCCAAATGCCCTGCCCGTCACTTGCTCCTGTCTTCCCTTCCCCTTGTCAGCTGTGACCCACTCATCTCTAAAAGCAATATGTTCTCACATCTTATGGCAAGATAATTAAGGGACAGTGGTTAGTGTTAAAATGATAATGTTTATTCTAAATTTGTTACTAACTCTGTGGAGAGAGGTTTCAGAGTAGCAGCCTTGTTAGTCTGTATTCACAAGAAGAACAGGAGGACTTGTGGCACCTCAGAGACTAACACATTTATTTGAGCATAAGCTTTCATGCATCGGATGAAGTGAGCTGTAGCTCACAAGAGCTTATGCTCAAATGAAAGTGTTAGTCTCTAAGGTTCAACAAGTCCTCCTTTTTTTCTGTGGAGAGAGAGACCTCGTCAGGACTCCTGGGATCTATCTCAGCTCTGGAAGGGGAATGGGGCATAGTGTGTCACAGCAGGAGGCAGATACATCTGGGGTCTAAATGAGAAGACCAGAATGGCCATACTGGGTAAGACCAATGGTCCATGTAGCCCAGTAGCCTGTCTTCCGACAGTGCCCAGTGCCAGGTGCTTCACAGGGAATGAACAGAACATGGGAATCCCTATGTGACCCCTCAGAGCTCATGTGGCTGAGCTTGTTCTCCCCTGACCTTCACCCTGAGATGCTGGGAGTTGCTGAGGTCATCCCTGGTCGCCTGCTTCACCTCCAGGCCTGTGTGGAGGGGCTGACGTTGAATCTGTTCAATGTCTACCCCCTGGATGCAGGCTCAGAGTGGGTGTGTTTCTATCAACAGGTGTTTGCCTTCCTCGACACCTTGGATCCTCAAGAGTGCCTGGGCCTGGGTGGGGATTTTAACACCATCTTTAAGGACCAGAGTCACTCAGGCATCGAGAGCAGCCAGGCCTCTGCAGGCATCCTCAGAGAGATTGTCAATAATCACTCCCTGGTGGATGTCTGGCATGACCAACACCCGGATGACAATTCCACCTTTACCTTTGTCCAGGTGGAGGTTGATAAGTTTTGCCACACCTGGTTGGACTGCATGTATGTATTTTGTTTCCACCTTGCCCAGGCCCACTCCTCCAGCATTCAACCGGCCCTGGTCTCGGCCCACCACTCAGTGGCCATGATGGCCTCTTTCATCTCGGAGCTCACCTGGGGCTCTTCAGCCTTCAGATCCCACTACGCATACTCCAAGAGGTGGGGGCCACCTTATTGCCTACTGCCCAGCTTTTCCTTGAGCGGGTCCTATAAGAGGGTGCTCCCCCTTGACCTCTCACCCCAGGACCTCGGGAATTCTTGATTGGGCTCCTGTCTCATAAGTCACCCTGGCCCCCTCCCTTTCATAACCTAAGCCAGCTGCAAACTCTGCAGCCAGTTCATTTCTAAATTCAACTGAGGGAACAAGTTCACATTCTCATGCTCCACATGCTTTACTTTCTCAGATGCCCTAATACCAAGAGGTGGGACCTAGTACCACCTTTGGAGGGTGAGGAACCCTGGTGGACCAGACAGTATGCCACCCTGGTCCCATGGCCAACCAAGGATATCGGTTGGTGGCTCCTTCATGGAGCCATGATCACAGGCATGTACATGACACAGTTCAGCCTCATTACAGATGCCTGCCATTTTGTGGCATGAGGTAGACCCTGGCACACGCCTCTGTAGAATGCGCAAGGTTGCAGCCTGTAGGGGACTGTGGAAGACTTTGTTACAGCCTAGCTAGGGAACCACCACTTTCTCGAGGCCGCCCGGTTACTGTAAAACATGGAAAACCAACTTTAACTGCTTTTAGGCTGATTTTGTCTGCCTTGCATGGCCCGTTGCCAGGTTGCAAAAAAACCCCTTAAAAAGTACCTAATTATATATTCATAAGCTGTTTCTGTGTACTGCTTATTATGCCTAGCTAGTTGCCCCTTTGTCGGACTCCATCCCAGGCAAACCTCCTGTGCTGGGTTCTCCGCCTCCGTAAGAGCAATGCTTAAAGTCCCATTGTAAATGTGCCATGCCTGCGCCGTTGCCCAAGAAGTAGTGACCTCCCAGGTGGAGCGTGCCCAGGAGCTAAAGCGATGGTGTGAAGTGTTGGTTGCTCGGTTGGCGAATAAGCAGCACCTTAAGCGCGGGCGGCGACCAGTGACCACTGCCCAGGTACGTGCGGTGACCGCTTTCCCCTCTTGGGATTCCGAGACTTAGGATGGGAACATTTGGGACTCCTTGTCCTCGGAGGAAGAATCCCCCGTGGTGGCTCTGGTGTGGCTGGTAAGGGAGCTACGGGTGCAGGGAGGTGCCCTGCAGCCACAGCTCATACATACATTTAAAACGAGTGAGTTGCAGGAAACTGTGAAGACATTCCGACAGGAGCCCGGGGAGGGCATCATGCAGTGGCTCGTGCAGGTCTGGGACAATGCAGGCAACACGGTTCTGCTGCTCCCTTACGAATTTCAGCAATTGGGAGTTCTCTCTCAAGACTCTCAGGTACGTGCACAATTGGCGAACCCGACGCAGCCGCAGGACAAGAGGCAGCCCATTGACAGCCCCTCTTTGTACCACTGGTTGGCGGCTGCACTATGTTATGAGTTATACCTCACAGGTCACACACACAAACTGCTGTGAATTATACCTGATAGGTCACGCACAGGAAATGCTGCAAATTATACCTGATAGGTCATGCGCAGTTCGAGTCTAGGCTGAGGCACACGAGCGAAGTCCACAACTGCAGAGTTCCCAAAGATACTAAGTTTATTACGCTCGAGCGTGGTGCCCCCCTGCTAATCTGGAGGGGACCCCGACTGAATGCAGGTTATACAGAGATTATATACCTTTTAAGAAAGCATGTTGCCCTCATGCATCGGAAAGCTTAGCCAATAGACAAACCCTTCCCTTATCTACCACCTAACTCTGCTAAGTGCATCCCCCGTGCAAAACCATTACTTCAACTAGACAACATGGTCCTAAAGCAATACACCAGTAACCTTTCTTATGAGGATGGGAGGCTCGCATCAAGGCCAGGAGGCAGGGAGTTAGGAACAGACAAAGAACAGAAACCGGGAGTCAAGACAGTCTGGAAACAAGGAGGGGCGGGGTTCACAGGAATGCAGTATCTAAGGAACACTCCTCCTGGTGCATGATGTGTTTGCTTTTAGACAATGGTGGGCCTCAAACCAAAATGAAGTCACATATGCACATATGCTAACTTTTCCTTAACAAGTAGAGGCGGCCTACTCCTCGGTGGGGGAATTGGAAGCACAGGTGCACCCCTGGAAGACAGTTCCGGAGGGAGTGCAAGTCCTCCGCCAGCTGGGGATGGCCTGGGCTGTCGCCATGGGCGGAGAGGCAGGGCCAAACAACATACCAGTAACAAAATCAATCAAGGCCACTGTTTTACGCCTGGCTCCCAATGAGTTAAAACCTTGCTGCCTAGCAGTTGTCATGGCAGAGAACGGGTGAGTGGGAGATTTGGCAGCCACCCTTATGCAATTGAAGGCAGCCCTGGCAAGTGCTAGGCCATGAGCCATATGGACTGCAAAGGGGCAGCACGGCGGGGGGCAGGAGAAGGGGGAATTACGAGTGCCCCAGAAGACTTCGTGGCTAGATCTTTTGAAGGCTAGTGTGTCTCGCAAAAACATTAATAAAAAGCCAACAGCGAACCTATACAAGCGCTGGCTGCAGTTGTCCCCTACAAAACAAAGCACCAAAATAATAAATACATAAATAAAGCAAACCAAGCCGGCGGACCCCTCTGCCCCTCCCACCAAGTAAAAACTGCCAAGCCCCTACTGAGGGCGTGGCGGGTCCTCTGCCCCATGTGTTGTGGCGGCCACACTCGGTAGGGAAGCGGGGGACCAACGCCCCTATGTACCCCTAGCGATCCGCTAGCCAAAGGAAGGCGTCCAACATCTTCTAGCTTTAATAGAAACGGGTGCCAAAGTTACCATTTTACACTCCGCGCAGGCCCAGGGCCAAGCTGCTGTGGTAAAAAGCCTCAAAGGAGCAAAAACTCCAGCATATAAAGTCACTGTCACCCTCACCCTGGAAAAGGCACCCCCATTTCGGGCCACGCTCTTGACAGCCGCAGTCAAAAAGTATATACTAGGCATTGACGTCCTGCAAGGCCACTCGGTAAATACCCAGTACGATATCTTTGCATTTAAACATTCCCAGTCCGGAAACCAGCACCCCGAGCAAGACTAAGTAGCACATACTGGCTAACGTGTGTTAAACATTACAGCAACAAGAACCACAAGCCGCTGTAGTCCTCACCACTAAAAAAAAAATGGGCATACGTACTCCCCAAAAAACCCCACTATCCCCGCATGGTCTCACTTTCCCGCTTGTCGCGACGCTCCTTATAAGCACTGCTGCAGCCATCTCCTCACCCATAACACCTGGCTGGGGCTGGCTCGCAGTGCTCTAAATGCGACATCCTTTAGCCTACCGCATTGTTCACTATAAGTGCGGTAATGAAAACCTGTTTCATCGGCGTCTGTGCAGCACCGACCCTGGTCCAGCACTATTCCCTACTAAAAATAATTAATAAAACTTTTATGTATACAAACTTGTATGCATTGGGGCCAGCCCAATATAAACTGGACGCCTCTCTGTATTCCTTTTAGCTTGCCAGTGTAACGCTTGTTCCTTCTTGTATGTAATTTGTAAATGCTTCTCATGTTAAAGCAAAGTTCACCAATAAAAAGCTTATATATAATAAAAGTATAAAAATCTCCTTTGCATATGGGCATATAAAATTGCCTGCTGGGTGATTTCTTTCCTGTGGCAGGCATGCTTATTCCTACATCCTGGCCAATAGTTCTTGGGGCCCCTGCACTCTTGGTCGGATGGCCCCCCTTATTTTTCCGTATCCCCCACAGGTGCCTGCCCGCCACAGGAGGAATGCCATCCCCCTTAATTCCACCTGTAAATCGGATGTAACCCTATTCTCCAAGGCCAAAGCAGCAGCCCTGGCCTCTTCCTTAATTAGTATTGCTGGGCTAATGGTGCACAATTATCATGCGGTAAAGCACCTTGCCTGTACCCTGGCAAAAGCCATCAACCTGACCTCTACAATCCTCGCACTCCTCTCACATGAGTTGGGCGAGGTAGGCCAGGGAATGCTACAAAACAGGCTGGCTGTGGATTATTTACTCCTGTGCCACGGCCACCCGTGCCATAACTTTGCTAGCACGTGCTGTTTTAATGTAACCAATGAAAGGCTTTCCGTTGAGGCCAACTTATTGCGCTTCCGGAAGTTAGCAAAGGGCATCCACCAGCAGCAAGGGGATGCCTGGCTTTGGTCCTGGCTTTCCACCTTACAGGGGTGGGAGCACATCTAATCCAGGGCCTCCTTATAGGCCTCATTTGCCTTATTAGCTTGTATTTTTGCTGCCTTTGTGGCCGCGGCTTCATGTCCCAATGCTGTGCGCGCTCCACCCACTATGCTTCCGTCTGGTCCCTAACATCACTCAAAAAAGAAAAAAAAAAGCGTAAAAAACTGTGAAAACCTTTGTTACAGCCTAGCAAGGGATCTTCCACTTTCTCAAGGCCGCCCGGTTACTATAAAACATAAAAAAACAACTTTAACCGGTTTTAGGCCACTTTTGTCTGCCTTGCATGGCCCGTTGTCAGGTAGCAAAAAGCACCCTTAAAAAAATACCTAATTATATATTCATAAGCTGTTTCTATGTACTGCTTAGTATGGCTCGCTAGTTGCTCCTTCGTCGGACTCTGTCCCAGGCAAAGCTCCGGTTTGCTGGGTTCTCCGCCTCTGTAAGAGCAAGGCTTCAAGTCCTCACTGCAAATGTGTCACTAGCCTTCAATAAAGCCAATAACTCGCTGCTTAGCTGCGTGTAGGTCTCATTTTCTCAAAAGTATCGCTGCCGACCTGCGGTGCTTCGAACACCTTGGCCCAAAACACAGCTCCATTCCAACTCCTCCACAACTTCCACAGGAGGTTCTGGCTGCACTTTTCTCCACATCTTTTCATACATGCTCACTGCTTCAGCTCAACATACAAGATGTGGTCTGCAGGTCCCTTGTGTACAGGTGACATCTACTCTCATCTAAATCTGTAAAATTATTAAGAAAGCAAATGATTAAGCCCATAAGAAAATAAGAAACTTATAAGAAAAGATATACAGGCAAGCAAATAGGCTAGACTTTAGGCTGCCACAGCTGCTGGCTTCTATTTGGTAATGGCCAGGGACTTAGACGTGACAGAGAGAGGGAGGCACATCTGTGTGGAGATGAGTTAGAAATTGAAAGAGAGAGTTGGACATAAGTGAACCAGGAGAAAGAGAGAGAGAGATGGGATGAAACCCACTAGAACAAGGACTCCCGGTCTTTACTGTTCCAGGGAGTACTTTCCCAGGGAGACACAAACTCTCTCCCTGACCCCAAACAGTCACTGTGCGTTCCAGAAACATTTCCTTGGCTTAACAGTGAAATCCTTGCTGATCTTAAACACAAAAAAGAGGCTTACAAGAAGGGGAAGATTGGACAAATGACCAGGGATGAGTATAAAAATATTGCTTGGGCAAGTAGGAGTGAAATCAGGAAGGCTAAATCACACCTGGAGTTCCAGCTAGCGAGAGATGTTAAGAGTAAGAAGAAGGGTTTCTTCAGGTATGTTGGCAACAAGAAGAAAGTCAAGGAAAGTGTGGGCCCCTTACTGAATGAGGGAGGCAACCTAGTGACAGAGGATGTGGAAAAAGCTAATGTACTCAATGCTTTTTTTGCCTCGGTCTTCACGAACAAGGTCAGCTCCCAGACTGCTGCGCTGGGCATCACAACATGGGGAATAGATGGCCAGCCCTCTGTGGAGAAAGAGGTGGTTAGGGATTATTTAGAAAAGCTGGACGTGCACAAGTCCATGGGGCCGGACGCCAGTTGCATCTGAGAGTGCTAAAGGAATTGGCGGCTGTGATTACAGAACCGTTGGCCATTATCTTTGAAAACTCGTGGCGAACGGGGGAAGTCCCAGATGACTGGAAAAAGGCTAATGTAGTGCCAGTCTTTAAAAAAGGGAAGAAGGAGGATCCTGGGAACTGCAGGCCAGTCAGCCTCACCTCAGTCCCTGGAAAAATCATGGAGCAGGTCCTCAAAGAATCAATCCTGAAGCACTTACATGAGAGGAAAGTGATCAGGAAGAGTCAGCATGGATTCACCAAGGGAAGGTCATGCCTGACTCATCTAATCACCTTCTATGATGAGATTACTGGTTCTGTGGATGAAGGGAAAGCAGTGGATGTATTGTTTCTTGACTTTAGCAAAGCTTTTGACACGGTCTCCCACAGTATTCTTGTCAGCAAGTTAAAGAAGTATGGGCTGGATGAAGGCACTATAAGATGGGTAGAAAGTTGGCTAGATTGTCGGGCTCAACGGGTAGTGATCAATGGCTCCATGTCTAGACGGCAGCCGGTGTCAAGTGGAGTGCCCCAGGGGTCGGTCCTGGGGCCGGTTTTGTTCAATATCTTCATAAATGATCTGGAGGATGGTGTGGATTGCACTCTCAGCAAATTTGCGGATGATACTAAACTGGGAGGAGTGGTAGATACGCTGGAGGGCAGGAATAGGATACAGAGGGACCTAGACAAATTAGAGGATTGGGCCAAAAGAAATCTGATGAGGTTCAATAAGAAATAGTGCAGGGTCCTGCACTTAGGATGGAAGAACCCAATGCACCGCTACAGACTAGGGACCGAATGGCTAGGCAGCAGTTCTGCGGAAAAGGACCTAGGAGTGACAGTGGACGAGAAACTGGATATGAGCCAGCAGTGTGCCCTTGTTGCCAAGAAGGCCAATGGCATTTTGGGATGTATAAGTAGGGGCATAGCGAGCAGATCGAGGGACATGATCATCCCCCTCTATTCGACATTTGTGAGGCCTCATCTGGAGTACTGTGTCCACTTTTGGGCCCCACACTACAAGAAGGATGTGGATAAATTGGAGAGCGTCCAGCGAAGGGCAACAAAAATGATTAGGGGTCTGGAACACATGACTTATGAGGAGAGGCTGAGGGAACTGGGATTGTTTAGTCTGCAGAAGAGAAGAATGAGGGGGGATTTGATAGCTGCTTTCAACTACCTGAGAGGTGGTTCCAGAGAGGATGGTTCTAGACTATTCTCAGTGGTAGAAGAGGACAGGATAAGGAGTAATGGTCTCAAGTTGCAGTGGGGGAGGTTTAGGTTGGATATTAGGAAAAACTTTTTCACTAAGAGGGTGGTGAAACACTGGAATGCGTTACCTAGGGAGGTGGTAGAATCTCCTTCCTTAGAAGTTTTTAAGGTCAGGCTTGACAAAGCCCTGGCTGGGATGATTTAATTGGGGATTGGTCCTGCTTTGAGCAGGGGGTTGGACTAGATGATCTCCTGAGGTCCCTTCCAACCCTGATATTCTATGATTCTATGATTCTAAGTTATGTGTTCCAGTCCCCTAATCATTTTTGTTGCCCTCCGCTGGATGCTTTCCAATTTTTCCACATCCTTCTTGTAGTGTGGAGCCCAAAACTGGACACAGTACTCCAGATGAGGCCTCACCAGTGTCCAGTAGAGGGGAATGACCACGTCCCTCTATCTGCTGGCAATGCCCCTACTTAAACAGGCCAAAATGCCATTGGCCTTTTTGGCAACAAGGGCACACTGTTGACTCATATCCAGCTTCTTGTCCACTGTAAGCCCTCGGTCCTTTTCTGCAGAACTGCTGCCTAGCCATTCGGTCCCTAGTCTGTAGCGGTGTATGGGATTCTTCCATCTTAAGTGCAGGACTCTGCACTATTTCTTATTGAACCTCATCAGATTTCTTTTGGCCCAATCCTCTAATTTGTCTAGGTCCCTCTGTATCCCATCCCTACCCTCCAGCGTGTCTACCTCTCCTCCCAGTTTAGTGTCATCTGCAAATCTAGTAGGGCCTGTTCACTGGGTGAGTATGATGGACTTATGCAGGGTGCAACCTGGAATTGGTGTACCACGAAGCTCTCTGGCATACCACTATGAGCCCCCTCTCACACTGTGATGCTGTGAGAAGCTGCAGTCCACTCCAGGTCTTGCACGTACACCGCCATAGTGTAGCGGGGCAGTTACCCCGCTCCGGAGCAAAAAGCCTGGACTGAGTGGGGAAGCAGCCACAGCTGGGGCCAAACCTCAATGAAGCCAGAGCTGGCCCAATAAAAGGGCTGGGAGCCAGGCGCTGAATCAATCTCTCTCTAGCTCTTGAGGGAGAAGGACCTGGCTGCCAGGGTACCAGGCTCAGAGCAGGGCTGGGGAAAGGCTAGGGAGCTCCAGCCTGGCAACTTCCCAGGCTGCAGGCCTTGTGCAGGGCCTTGAACAGGTACTGGTGTTGCAAAGGTGCAGCCCGGGGTGAGGCAGAGGCTGCTGGTCGAAACCACCCTTGCCAGTGGTGAATGGCCATTGCAGACTGCAGTCTGCTCCAGTGAGTGAGGGCTAGGTGCTGCCTGGCAGTAGCCACTGAGGAAAGGTGGGGACAGAGGGTTGGGAGTTCCCCTGGGAGGGGAGACCCAGATCTGTGGGTTACTGCAGTGGGCAGAACCCTGAGCTAAAGGGGCACTGCCAGGGGGCAGCACCCCAAGGTAAAGGGGCACTGGGGTCCGGGAGGGACATGGGTGCCAGCAGCAAGTGAGACATCGGCCAGCAGAGGGAGCTCCAAGGCTGGTGAACAGCTAATTCTCAGATGACCAGCAGGAGGCGCCATGCCGGTGAGTCTTCAACATCGCTACAGAGGGACACACCCAGCTGCAGTTACATGAATGCTTTCACTACCCACTCATGAACCACAATAGAGAGGCTCCAGCCAGTTCCCCCAGCTCCCCAAACTAGGACCTCAGAGCTATACTGTCTTGCCCTTATTTCAAGGTTCCTTCCCCACTCTGAACTCTAGGGTACAGATGTGGGGACCTGCATGAAAGACCCCCAAAGCTTATTCCTACCAGCTTAAGTTAAAAACTTCCCAAAGATATAAACTTTGCCTTTTCCTTGAACAGTATGCTGCCACCACCAAGAGATTTAAACAAAGAACAGGGAAAGAGACCACTTGGAGACGTCTTTCCCCAAACTATCCCCCCAAGCCCTACACCCCCTTTCCTGGGGAAGGCTTGATAAGAATCCTCGCCAATTGGTACAGGTGAACACAGACCCAAACCCTTGGATCTTAAGAACAATGACAAAATCAATCAGGTTTTTAAAAGAAGAATTTTATTTAAAGAAAAGGTAAAAGAATCACCTCTGTAAAATCAGGATGGCAAATACCTGACAGGGTAATCAGATTCAAAACATAGAGAATCCCTCTGGGCAAAACATTAAGTTACAAAAAGACACAAAAATAGAAATATACATTCCATTCAGCACAGCGAATTTACACAAGCCAAAAAAAACAAAAGAAAATCTAACACATTTTCTAGCTAGAATACTTACTAACTTAACAGGAGTTGGAAGGCTGCATTCCTGATCTGTTCCCGGCAAAGGTATCACACAGACAGACAAAACCCTTTGTCACCCCCTCCAGATCTGAAAGTATCTTGTCCCCTCATTGGTCATTTTGGGTCAGGTGCCAGCGAGGTTACCTTAACTTCTTAACCCTTTAGAGGTGAAAGAATTTTGCCTCTGGCCAGGAGGGATTTTATAGCACTGTATACAGAAAGGTGGTTACCCTTCCCTTTATATTTATGACAATTATGAAGTGGAATATAAGCTTTGAAACCAAAATGTGGTTGCTGATTGCCTTTTTCGCCTGCCTTTGACTTCACCAGATGGTCCACTGGAGGATGAGGATGTTGTGGTTGCGCTTATTACAAGCACTCTCACTGCAGTTACAAGAGAACAATCTCAAGCTGCTTGTTCAGCATGTCCAATTCAACAAAAACTATGGGAATTTCTGACAAAGAGATGGCCCAGTCACCCTAAAAACCTTGACCCAGTTTTGCTGCCTTATTTTAGAGTTCGGGATGAACTTTCTTTGTTTGATGGCTGTGTGCTACGAGGTGCACACCGGCTCCTTGTGCCAGAAGAATTAGTCAAAACTCATACACATGGCACACGATACTAATCAAGGAATTGTCCGAACCAAACAATGACTATGGGATCTGTATTGGTGGCCAGGGATGGACTCTCTAACTGAAGCACTGATAAAATCCTCTGTCACTTGCCAAATGCATGATAAGACAGCAGTGACATGTACCCCTCCATTACAGCCTGTTCCTCTTCCTGAATCTGCATGGGAAAAAGTGGCAATTGACATTGTAGGAACCTTTGATACTCTCGAATTGACTGCCGTTATGCCATCACTTTAATAGACTATTTCAGTAAATGGCCTGAGGTAGCATTTCCATTGCAAATCTCTTCTGCTACAGTAATTAAGTTCCTCTCTTCAGCTTTTAGCAGGGAAGGTAACACCAAAGAACTGGTTTCAGATAATGGTAGTCAATTTACTTCTCTGGAGTTTGAATTTTTTCTAGCACAGAGGGACATTTTCCAAAGAAGTTCATCCCTATATTACCCTCAAGCCAATGGGGAAATCAAACAGTTTAACAGATAGTTGAAAGAGAGTTTGCAAATGGATAAACTGGAAGGGCCATTGTGGATACCCTTCACTACTGATTTCTTGCAAGCATACCGGGCTACACGACATGCCACAACGCAAAGATCAACCACAGAGTTACTTCATGAGAAACAGATGAATACTAAACTGAACATTGCTGGATTTTAAAGGCAAGACCGGATGCCCCAAATGAGGATGATGTGAGAAAAACAGTTGAACAGAAACAAGCAAAGTCTAAGGCTTTCACAGACAAGCGGCGGGGTGCTAAGGAACCAAAGTTTGAGTGTGGTTCCTTCATTAGAATACGAAAACCTGGAATTTTATGCGAAGGGGACCATAAATTCACAGCTCCTCTTAAAATCGTCGAGAAGAAGGGACCTTACACCTTTCGACTTTCTGATGGGCGGGTATGGAATGCCTCTTATCTTCCACCTGCCTATGCACCAAGAGGAGATTATGCCGACACCCAGTCTGCATTGGGTGACTTCGCCATAGTACGAACACAACAAGACATTGCACTGGAACCGGAGCTTGAGAGACGGCCTGTCAGACCCAGACGACCACCTGTCTGGACTAGGAACTATATATGTAGTATCTACAGTGTTTTCAGTGTAATAACTGCCAACAGTATAGTGTCTTGTTTCATATTTGTTCCTGTGGTTAGAACAATAATGTTTATTTTAATTGGGAGGGTTTCTTAAGGGAGGACGAAATGTGGTGTTTAGATGTTGCTTATAATTATTAGAATCGGGAGCACTGGCTGTTGGGAGTCTGAAAGGACAGGAAACAGGAAGGATGGGGGACGAGTTGAGAGGCTGGGAGAAAGCTACAGAGGGTGCAGCAGCAGCTTGGTAAAGAGGTTTCCACTTTGAAAATAAAGTTCTGTTGAAGCTTATTAGTACCTTGCCTGGTTGATACAACAATATGGAAGACTGATGAACTGTTTGTACCATCATGGTGAGACACTGCGTGATTCAAATCCTGTCCAGTGTATAGAACTTAGATCATTTCTTAGGTGACCAACTTTGATCTGTACAATTATTACTTACAATCACTTAAAATCTATTTTCCTGTACTTAATAAATCTGTTCTACCTAAAACAGTATGTTCTTTGAAATGAAATGGGGAAATCTTCTCAGGAACAGGGGCTGGTGCATTGTCCTCTCCAAACTGAGGGAGGGGCAGACTGGGTAATAAACTTACAGTGCTCAGGCTCCTGACCAGGCCAAATGGTGCAGCTGTGGGGTCCGAGGCTGGGGACCTGGGGGGAACTATCTGGAGCCTCTCTGTTGTTGGTTCATGAATGAGTAGTGAAAGCATTCATGTAACTGCACCTGGCTATGTCCCTGTCTGTGTATGGCTGTGTCAGTGTAAAACCTTGCAGCTTGTCACAGCCTCCCAGTGTGAGAGGGGACTGGGATTGGTATGCCAGAGAGCTCAGTGGTATTTCAGTTCCAGGGTGCATCCCTGGGAAGTCCGTCACACCCAGACAATGAAGAGACCCTGTGAGTCCATTTCCCTTTTATTATGAGCTCAGTTACTGAGAGATAGTGGTTACATCAGGGAAGTCAGGACTCCTGGTTTCTGTCTGTTATTCTCCATGTGACCTTGGCCAAGTCAGATAACTCCGTACCTCAGTTTACCTTTCTGTATAATGGGGATATGTTCATAGTGACTTTCCTTTGCTAGGTGTTTTGAAGATTGTTCAATGAAAGTTGCTGCACAGTATGATGAGAGTTACTGATCTCTGATTCCTTACTGACAGCCCGATGTGTTTGCAGAAAGTGTTTGTATCTCCCCAAAGTCTTCTTTCTCCAGATCTGTCTGTCTTCCATCTACCCAGCCATCCTGGGCATTTACAGGGCCTTAGAACCTATGGAGAACTAATAAACCATAATTTAAAAATATACACAAATACACAGAGCAGCCAATTCCTCTCTGACTCAGCGGAGAGCCCAAGAGTTCTTATCTCCCTTTGGGAATGTCCCTTAATTACTGTTTATTTCTAAAGCTGGATGAATACCACAGAAGCACAGACAGGCTTGTCTCCAGCTTGTTTTTTCTCAGATGCAGCTTCTTCCATAGAGGCTGAGTGAACCCCCCTGGAATTGCACAGAGCTCTATTATAAACAGTGCACACACCTCTGCTGGCTCTCAGCGTGGGATGTTGCTGCAGATGCTGGGGTGAGAGAGGAGTGGGGCATGTCTACCTGAGCAGCATTCCCAGGGAAGACGCTTCCATCTCAGGATTCACAGGTACCATCTCTTGCTGCTCAACAAACTGAGCGTTCCATGCGTGTGATTTATTTCCAGTTCACTGGTGAAAATATTGAATAACATTGGGCCAAGAACTGATCCCTGCAGAACCCCACTGGAAACAGCCGCATTTGCTGACAACATCCGCTTGACAAGTGCTTTCTGAGATCTGCCAGGTAGCCATATTTTTTTTAGCCATATTTCATTTAATGTGTGCTCTACTGAAACTGTAGAGTGTTCATTTTTTATCTGAATGTTTTCCCTTACTTAACTGAATGCTTCAGAGAAATCAAAGTCTATTGAATCTGCCCGGTTCCCTTGATCAACCAAATGTGTACTCTAATTAAAGGAAGGAAAAAAGGTTTATATGACACGACAACTTCTCCATAAACCATGTTGTTGATTAGCATTAATTAAATTCCTAGACTTTTTTTGCAGTAATCCCATACCAGCTTTTCCATTGTTTCATAAAAGTTCAGTTTTTTAAACTTTCCCTTTATCTTTTTAATAGTTAACATTTAACACAGTACTGTTCTGTATTTACCTTTTTTGTTTGTTTGTTTAGGCTCAGCTGCTGCCTGATTGTGTACTTCTGGTTCCGAATGAGATGTGTGATTGATCGGTCAGTTCGTAACTCTGGTGTTTGGACCACAAAGTTCTACTGTAGATGCTCTTTAATGTTTTCAAGGTTCCTCCCCCACTCTGAACTCTAGGGTACAGATGTGGGGACCTGCAATAAAACCTCCTAAGCTTACTTTCACCAGCTTAGGTTAAAACTTCCCCAAGGTACAAATTAATTTTATCCTTTGTCCTTGGAATATCCACTGCCACCACCAAACTCTAACTGGGTTTACTGGGAAACGTAGTTTGGACATGTCTTTCCACCCAAAATCCTCCCAACCCTTGCACCCCACTTCCTGGGAAAGGTTTGGTAAAAATCCTCACCAATTTTCATAGGTGACCACAGACCCAAACCCTTGGATCCGAGAACAATGAAAAAGCATTCAGTTTTCTAACAAGAAGACTTTTAATAGAAATAGAAGTAAATAGAAGTAAAGAAATCACCTCTGTAAAATCAGGATGGTAGATACCTTACAGGGTAATTAGATTCAAAACATAGAGAATCCCTCTAGGCAAAACCTTAAGTTACAAAAAAGACACACAGACAGAAATAGTCATTCTATTCAGCACAATTCTTTTCTCAGCCATTTAAAGAAATCATAATCTAACACATACCTAGCTAGATTACTTACTAAAAGTCCTAAGACTCCATTTCTGGTCTATCCCCGGCAAAACCAGCATATAGACAGACAGAGACCCTTTGTTTCTCTCCCTCCTCCCAGCTTTTGAAAGTATCTTGTCTCCTCATTGGTCATTTTGGTCAGGTGCCAGCGAGGTTACCTTTAGCTTCTTAACCCTTTACAGGTGAGAGGATTTTTCCTCTGGCCAGGAGGGATTTTAAAGGGGTTTACCCTTCCCTTTATATTTATGACAAATGTCCTCCTGGATTGCTAATGGACTGAAAAGTGTTTCATCACCTCATGTGATATGAGTACCTCATACTGCTTCTTTCCAAATGCAGAATAAAAATATATATGAAATACATCGACCTTTTCTGCAACTTTAACAAGTTTCCTTTTTCCCTCTAGAATCTTGCCTAAAACTTTTCTAGGATTTCTTTTGTTGTTAAAATGCTTTAGAACCTCCTTTTTGTGATCCTTAGCCCTGCCAAGCATGGATTTTTCCCTGATGTCTTTAACGTCCTTTATCAATTTTCTTAACTTCCAATTTGTAGTTCTTGCCATCTATAGTCCTGATTTTCCCCCATTTTTATATATTGCTTTCACCCCACCCCACGATAGCTGCCTTCACTTTGGCACTGGACCGGATTTTTAGCCGGATTTGTCCATATCCATGACTGTGGTATCGTGGCTTTTTAGCTATTTAATATACTCGTCTTAAAGTACTCCCAAGTGTCATTCCCATTTTTCTGTCTGAAATTTTCCTCCCCATCAGTTTTTCTCTCTCTAGATATTATTGGTTGGGAACTGTTCTCTGTCTGCCCATTTGAATGTCATCAGTTCCATTGTTTGTTTTCCTCTCATCTATCATATGCCCCATTATTTATCTCTTCTCTAAATGAAACAGTCCCAGCCTTTTCAGTCTTTATGCATAGGGCAGCCTCCCCCATTCTCACAGAATTTCTTAGAAATCCCCTTTCTATCTACTATATCCTTTATAGAGACTCGGTGACCATAACTGAGCTCATATCCACAGCAGGTTATTCTCCATCCCATTCCTCAGGCATCCAAACATTGTCTTTGTTGTCACCACTGCTGTGAATGAGCAAGTGTTTCCATGGAGCTGCTATCAGTCATGCCCAGGTCTTTTCCCTGAGGTGTGCTCTAGTTGGGTTGTTCCCCCCAGCACATATCTTGGAGAACTCCTGACAGCATGGACTCTCTAGCCTGGGCTTCATTGCATTAAGGAAAAATGAGGAATAAGGAATATCCACCCCAGTGTTTCCTGCTGGTGCCTATTATCACTTCCCACACCATGATGTGTAAGAATTACTGACACATGAAGCACCATAAAATATGGAATTTGCATAAGTAGGGTCATTTTTTCATAATTATTTTCTCTGAATAACCAAAATGTCATTTTCAGTGTGTGAAGAGCGACCAATCTGCTTCTCCCATGAGAACAGCCTCCAGTAGTGCATGTAGAGTCTCATATTCACATTGTCTCTCCATCCAGGCATTTGTACTGTGACCATCACCCTAGAGCCAGGGTACATACAGGAAGTCAGGGGAATGTATAGTACATGAAGGAGACGCCGTTCTACCTCAGAGTTGGACACCTTCTCCCCTACTCCATGTCAGATTCCAACACAACTGACTACACCAACCCCTCCACCTTCATCCTGCTGGGAATTCCTGGCCTGGAGGTGGCCCATGTCTGGATCTCCATCCCCTTCTGCTCCATGTATGTGATAGCTGTCTTGGGAAACTTTTCCATTCTGTGCATCGTGAAGATGACGCCAATCCTCCATGGGCCCATGTGCTATTTCCTCTGCATGCTGGCTGTCACTGACCTGGCCCTGTCCACGTCCATCCTGCCCAAAATGCTGAGCATCTTCTGGTTCAATTCCAGGGAGATCGATTTCAGTGCCTGCCTCACCCAGATGTACTTCATTCACTGCTTCTCAGCAGTGGAATCTGGGATCTTGGCAGCCATGGCTTTTGATCGCTACGTGGCCATCTGCCATCCCCTGAGACATTCCACCATCCTGACAAACCCCGTGGTGGCCAAGATTGGTTTTGCCGTGCTCCTGCGCAGCAGCATACTCGTACTGCCCAATCCCTTCCTGGTGCGTTGGTGCCCCTATTACAGAACCAGCATCATTCCCCACACTTATTGCGAGCACATAGCTGTGGTCAAGTTGGCCTGTACTGACATCAGTGCCAGTAATTACTATGGCCTCTCTTTGGCATTCTTCATCACTGGTCTGGATGTGGCTTTTATCACCGTGTCCTATATTCAGATCCTCAGGGCTGTCTTAGGCCTCCCCACAAAGGACGCCCAGCTCAAAACTTTTGGGACCTGCAGCTCCCACCTCTGTGTCATCTTAACCTTTTACATCCCAGCTCTCTTCTCCATCCTCACACACCGGTTTGGCCACAATGTGGCCCTGCATTTCCATGTTCTCAGTGCCAGCGTGTACCTCCTGGTGCCCCCCATGCTAAACCCCATCATCTATGGTATGAGGACCAAACAGATCCGGGACAGGCTGCTCCGGCTCTTTACTCATATAGAGACCTAAATGAGCAGGTGAATTCTGGCTCTCAGACCGAGCTCCGTGCAAAGCCCTCTTTTTGAATCACTTACTGAACATAATTTACATAATTATAATGAATTTAAATAGCTCTTCTTTGAACCCTGTTATAGTCTTGGCCTTAACAACATCCTGTGATAACGAGTTCCAGAGGTTGACTGTACAATGTGTGAACAAATACCTCCTTTTGTCTGTTTTAAACCAGCTGCCTATTAATTGCATTTGGTGACCCCTAGTTCTTGTGTTATCAGAAGGAGTAAATAAGACTTCCATATTTACTTTCTCCACATCAGTCATGATTTTATAGAATCATAGAATATAAGGGTTGGAAGGGACCCCAGAAGGTCATCTAGTCCAACCCCCTGCTCGAAGCAGGACCAATTCCCAGTTAAATCATCCCAGCCAGGGCTTTGTCAAGCCTGACCTTAAAAACCTCTAAGGAAGGAGATTCTACCACCTCCCTAGGTAACGCATTCCAGTGTTTCACCACCCTCTTAGTGAAAAAGTTTTTCCGAATATCCAATCTAAACCTCCCCCACTGCAGCTTGAGACCATTACTCCTCGTTCTGTCATCTGCTACCATTGAGAACAGTCTAGAGCCATCCTCTTTGGAACCCCCTTTCAGGTAGTTGAAAGCAGCTATCAAATCCCCCCTCATTCTTCTCTTCTGCAGGCTAAACAATCCCAGCTCCCTCAGCCTCTCCTCATAACTCATGTGTTCCAAACCCCTAATCATTTTTGTTGCCCTTCGCTGGACTCTCTCCAATTTATCCACATCCTTCTTGAAGTGTGGGGCCCAAAACTGGACACAGTACTCCAGATGAGGCCTCACCAATGTCGAATAGAGGGGGATGATCACGTCCCTCGATCTGCTCGCTATGCCCCTACTTATACATCCCAAAATGCCATTGGCCTTCTTGGCAACAAGGGCACACTGCTGACTCATATCCAGCTTCTCGTCCACTGTCACCCCTAGGTCCTTTTCCGTAGAACTGCTGCCTAGCCATTCGGTCCCTAGTCTGTAGCTGTGCATTGGGTTCTTCCGTCCTAAGTGCAGGACCCTGCACTTATCCTTATTGAACCTCATCAGATTTCTTTTGGCCCAATCCTCCAATTTGTCTAGGTCCTTCTGTATCCTATCCCTCCCCTCCAGCGTATCTACCACTCCTCCCAGTTTAGTATCATCCGCAAATTTGCTGAGAGTGCAATCCACACCATCCTTCAGATCATTTATGAAGATATTGAACAAAACCGGCCCCAGGACCGACCCTTGGGGCACTCCACTTGATACCGGCTGCCAACTAGACATGGAGCCATTGATCACTACCCGTTGAGCCCGACAATCTAGCCAGCTTTCTACCCACCTTGTAGTGCATTCATCCAGCCCATACTTCCTTAACTTGCTGACAAGAATACTGTGGGAGACTGTGTCAAAAGCTTTGCTAAAGTCAAGAAACAATACATCCACTGCTTTCCCTTCATCCACAGAACCAGTAATCTCATCATAGAAGGCGATTAGATTAGTCAGGCATGACCTTCCCTTGGTGAATCCATGCTGGCTGTTCCTGATCACTTTCCTCTCATGCAAGTGCTTCAGGATTGATTCTTTGAGGACCTGCTCCATGATTTTTCCAGGGACTGAAGTGAGGCTGACTGGCCTGTAGTTCCCAGGATCCTCCTTCTTCCCTTTTTTAAAGATTGGCACTACATTAGCCTTTTTCCAGTCATCCGGGACTTCCCCGGTTTGCCACGACTTTTCAAAGATAATGGCCAATGGCTCTGCAATCACAGCCGCCAGTTCCTTCAGCACTCTCGGATGCAACTCGTCTGGCCCCATGGACTTGTGCACGTCCAGCTTTTCTAAATAGTCCCTAACCACCTCTATCTCCACAGAGGGCTGTCCATCTCTTCCCCATTTTGTGATGCCCAGCGTAGCAGTCTGGGAGCTGACCTTGTTAGTGAAAACAGAGGCAAAAAAAGCATTGAGTTCATTAGCTTTTTCCACATCCTCTGTCACTAGTTTGCCTCCCTCATTCAGTAAGGGGCCCACACTTCTCTTGCTAGCTGCAGCTCCAGGTGCGATTTGGCCCTCCTGATAACATTCCTACATGCCCGAGCAATATTTTTATACTCTTCCCTGGTCATATGTCCAACCTTCCACTTCTTGTAAGCTTCTTTTTTATGTTTAAAATCCGCTAAGATTTCACCATTAAGCCAAGCTGGTCGCCTGCCATATTTACTATTCTTTCGACTCATTGGGATGGTTTGTCCCTGTAACCTCAACAGGGATTCCTTGAAATACAGCCTGCTCTCCTGGACTCCTTTCCCCTTCAAGTTAGTCCCCCAGGGGATCCTGGCCATCCGTTCCCTGAGGGAGTCGAAGTCTGCTTTCCTGAAGTCCAGGGTCCGTATCGTGCTGCTTACCTTTATTCCCTGTGTCAGGATCCTGAACTCAACCAACTCATGGTCACTGCCTCCCAGATTCCCATCCACTTTTGCTTCCCCCACTAATTCTACCCGGTTTGTGAGCAGCAGGTCAAGAAAAGCGCCCCCCCTAGTTGGCTCCTCTAGCACTTGCGCCAGGAAATTGTCCCCTACGCTTTCCAAAAACTTCCTGGATTGTCTATGCACCGCTGTATTGCTTTCCCAGCAGATATCAGGAAAATTAAAGTCACCCATTAGAATCAGGGCATGCGATCCAGTAGCTTCCGTGAGCTGCCGGAAGAAAGCCTCATCTACCTCATCCCCCTGGTCCGGTGGTCTATAGCAGACTCCCACCACTACATCACTCTTGTTGCACACACTTCTAAACTTAATCCAGAGACACTCAGGTTTTTCTGCAGTTTCGTACCGGAGCTCTGAGCAGTCATACTGCTCCCTTACATACAGTGCTACTCCCCCACCTTTTCTGCCCTGCCTGTCCTTCCTGAACAGTTTATAACCATCCATGACAGTACTCCAGTCATGTGAGTTATCCCACCAAGTCTCTGTTATTCCGACCACGTCATAGTTCTTTGACATCACCAGGACCTCCAGTTCTCCCTGCTTGTTTCCAAGGCTTTGTGCATTTGTATATAAGCACTTGAGATAACCTGTTGATCGCCCCTCATTCCCAGTATGAGGCAGGAGCCCTCCCCTCACAGACATTCCTGCCTGTGCTTCCTCCCGGTATCCCGCTTTCCCACTTACCTCAGGGCTTTGGTCTCCTTCCCCCGGTGAACCTAGTTTAAAGCCCTCCTCACTAGGTTAGCCAGCCTGCTCGCGAAGATGCTCTTCCCTCTCTTCGTTAGGTGGAATCCGTCTCTGCCTAGCACTCCTCCTTCTTGGAACACCATCCCATGGTCGAAGAATCCAAAGCCTTCTCTCCGACACCACCTGCGTAGCCATTCGTTGACTTCCACGATTCGATGCTCCCTACCTAGGCCTTTTCCTTCCAAGGGGAGGATGGATGAGAACACCACTTGCGCCTCCAACTCCTTTATCCTTCTTCCTAGAGCCACATAGTCCACAGTGATCCGCTCAAGGTCATTCTTGGCAGTATCATTGGTGCCCACGTGGAGAAGCAGGAAGGGGTAGCGATCCGAGGGCTTGATAAGTCTCGGCAGTCTCTCCGTCACATCGCGAATCTTAGCCCCCGGCAAGCAGCAGACTTCTCGGTTTTCCCGGTCAGGGCGGCAGATAGATGACTCAGTCCCCCGGAGGAGAGAGTCCCCGACCACCACCACCCGCCTTCTCCTCTTGGGAGTGGTGGTCGTGGAACTCCCAACCTCAGGACAGCGCATCTCATGCCTTCCAACCAGCGGAGTCTCCTTCTGCTTTCTCGCCCCAGACATATCATCTGGTCCACTCTCCGCAACGATACCTGTGGAGAGAACATGAAAGTGGTTAGTTACCTGTGTCTGTGTTACTGGAACCCGGACATTCCGCTTACCTCTTCTGGAGGTCACATGTTGCCGAGCTTCTTCACTGGCCTCTTGGCTCCTCTGTGCAACCTGCTCTATATCTGTAGAGCTTTGTGCCCCTAGAAGCCTATCCTGAGTTTTGTCCAGAAAATCCTCAGTTTCCCATATGCAACGCAGGGTTGTTATCTGTTGCTCCAGACCTTCAATCTTCTCTTCCAATATGGAGACCAGCTTGCACTTTGTACAGAGAAAGTCGCTTCTGTCCTGTGGAAGAAAGACAAACATGGCACATCCAGTGCAGGTCACAACAGCTGAACCCCCCCCTTCCATATCACCTTCCTACTACGAGCTTCCTCAGAGCAGTTTGCAAGACGTAAGCCTCACTGGGCTCACTCCAGACGAACTCCCAGGCAAACTCCTGCTGTGAGCTGCTCTGCTGTCCCCGCTGCTCAGCTGGTTCTCCGCCGCTCAGCTGGTTCGCGAAGCTCTGGCTATTTTTAAACAGCCAGGCTTCCCTGTCGCAAACAAACAGACACCCTACTGCCCACCCCCTGCAGGCTAGCAGCCAATCAGACACTCACTCAGGCTCTCACACTGCCCCCCCAGCAAACACACGCTCGGATACTTCCTCAGCAAGCAAACAAACACACACTCGGATACTTACCAGTCCCAGGCAAACTCCTGCTGTGAGCTGCTCTGCTGTCCCCGCTGCTTATAGACCTCCATCATTTCCCACCTTAGTCATTAGAGAGCTTATTCCTTTACTCTCCCACTTCCCTGGTCCTTCTCGCATGAACAGAGAGCAACAAAGTCTGAAGGTGCAAACAATTCGATGTTTATTGGGGTGAACTTCCAGCAAGCTTAAATGCAAGTTCCTTTTTCCTTATTTTCAAATCCCAACTTACTTCCTTTTTGCCCCTAATTTATATAGTAATATTCTTAGCTATACCTTAACCAATCATTCTACTGAAATTTAAGTAACGAATCCTAACTTATTGTAACATGATTAGCTAACCAATTATATCCCACCACCTTAATTAGTTTACACCCAGCAAAATTAATTATACAGCAGACAGAAAAAATCACAGAACCAGACAGAGACCATGCAAATAAAGTATAGCAAAGTGGGAACTCTAATGACAAAACAATTCATAAGTGAGGATTTCACAACTATATCTATGAAGACATAAGCATTTCCCTGCTGTGTCTATTGATAAGTGAGTTCTTACCAGACAGAAATCTATCAACCTAAATTTTCCTTTACATCTTCTAGGCTCTTCCCTTTCTCTGGAGGTGATAGATCGGATGACCTTCCTGACAGCCCCAGATTGACTAGTTTGGAATGAGAGGAGGTGACCGGTCGCCTCCCAGCTTATGGCTGCCTCTGCTGCTTAGCCAAAGGCATTGGCCTAAGAACAGGGCCTCAGACTGTCACAGGGAGAGAAGGCCCTTACACAGATTCTTTCTTGTATACCTCTATTACTAGCTAAATGATAAACATATACCTCCATTCTTAAGAGTCTAGGCCTTTACAGGCAGGCCTGAATATCTATATCCTAACAGTTGAATCTTTTCCAAGCTGAAATGTCCCAGGCTTATTCATTTCTCCTCATACAGAAGCCATTCGATACCACTAATCATTTTTTTCACTTTTCTGAACCTTTTCCAATTCCAATATATCTTTTTTCATTGTGGGGCAGCCACACCTGCATGCAGTATTCAAGATATGGACGTATCATGGATTTATATAGAGGCAATATGATATTTTCCGTCTTATTATCTATCCCTTTCTTAATGATTCCCAACATTCTGTTTGCTTTTTTGACTGCCACTGCACATTGAGTGAATGTTTTCAGAGAACTATCCACAATGACTCCAAGATCTCTTTCTTGAGTGCTAACAATTAATTTAGACCCCATGCTTTTATATGTATAGTTGGGATTTGCCATTTTGTTGCCCAGTCACCCAGTTTTGTGAGACTCCTTTGTAACTCTTCGCAGTCTGCCTGGGACATAACTATCTTGAGTACTTTTGTATCATCTGCAAATTTTGCCACCTCACTGTTTACCCCTTTTCCAGATCATTTATGAATGTGTTTAATAGGACAGGTCCAAGGACAGACCCATGGGGGACACTGCTGTTTACCTGTCTCCATTTTCACCATTTAGCCCTACCCTTTGTTTCCTATCTTTTAACTGAATTGCCTAGCAATGCTTTCAATCTCATCTAATGATCCCTAATTTCATTTAGTGACAAGCCTTTTGTTATTTAATCACCCTGCCTCTGTTTCTGAACAAATTCCCTGCCCCACAGATGAAAGCTGGGAGAAGCATTGCACTCATCACATATCACTCTCAAGCTGAGTTGCATTTAAGAGCTCCATTTGGCTCTAGGGTGTGCGCTGTGAGGAGACCTCAGGTGCAAACCTCAGGTTGGGCTGGAGACCCCCCATGTCCCCTAAATGGTGCCCTTAATCAGCTGAGCTCCCTCTGCTCTGGGGTGGAAGCTGCTGCAGCCTCAGAAGGAGCCTGCCTGCAGATAGGAGGGGCCTCAGCTGAGCAGAGACTGATGGGGTGAATGACCTGACACCTCCCCCATTTAATGCCAGATCCCCTTTTCCACTTCACTTTCCCATTGAAAACCTGGTACTTGGCAACCCTAAATGGCACCTGGACACAGAAGCCAAAAACCAGACTGTCCACGTAAAATCCAGATGGGAGGAAACTCTGTTAACAGCACAAGGGTGGGAGAGGGGACTTTTTGTCTGCAGGGTCTATGGCTGCAGCAGAGAGCCAGACTCCAGCAGGAGGAGAAGCCAGGAGTTGCATGACACACTAGAGAACTCTGACCAAATCATAGAATCATAGAATATCAGGGTTGGAAGGGACCCCAGAAGGTCATCTAGTCCAACCCCCTGCTCGAAGCAGGACCAATTCCCAGTTAAATCATCCCAGCCAGGGCTTTGTCAAGCCTGACCTTAAAAACCTCTAAGGAAGGAGATTCTACCACCTCCCTAGGTAACGCATTCCAGTGTTTCACCACCCTCTTAGTGAAAAAGTTTTTCCGAATATCCAATCTAAACCTCCCCCACTGCAGCTTGAGACCATTACTCCTCGTTCTGTCATCTGCTACCATTGAGAACAGTCTAGAGCCATCCTCTTTGGAACCCCCTTTCAGGTAGTTGAAAGCAGCTATCAAATCCCCCCTCATTCTTCTCTTCTGCAGGCTAAACAATCCCAGCTCCCTCAGCCTCTCCTCATAACTCATGTGTTCCAGACCCCTAATCATTTTTGTTGCCCTTCGCTGGACTCTCTCCAATTTATCCACATCCTTCTTGAAGTGTGGGGCCCAAAACTGGACACAGTACTCCAGATGAGGCCTCACCAATGTCGAATAGAGGGGGATGATCACGTCCCTCGATCTGCTCGCTATGCCCCTACTTATACATCCCAAAATGCCATTGGCCTTCTTGGCAACAAGGGCACACTGCTGACTCATATCCAGCTTCTCGTCCACTGTCACCCCTAGGTCCTTTTCTGCAGAACTGCTGCCTAGCCATTCGGTCCCTAGTCTGTAGCGGTGCATTGGATTCTTCCATCCTAAGTGCAGGACCCTGCACTTATCCTTATTGAACCTCATCAGATTTCTTTTGGCCCAATCCTCCAATTTGTCTAGGTCCTTCTGTATCCTATCCCTCCCCTCCAGCGTATCTGCCACTCCTCCCAGTTTAGTATCATCCGCAAATTTGCTGAGAGTGCAATCCACACCATCTCCAGATCATTTATGAAGATATTGAACAAAACCGGCCCCAGGACCAACCCTTGGAGCACTCCACTTGATACCGGCTGCCATCTAGACATGGAGCCATTGATCACTACCCGTTGAGCCCGACAATCTAGCCAGCTTTCTACCCACCTTATAGTGCAAATCCCAAAGAATGCTCCAGTGTGGTGAGGTCACAGGCAAGGAATGGTGTGCAGGTGTCATATTGTTTTTACCTAGACCTGTGTGTGACACTATGCATGCCCTATTCATCTTAGTGGTATGATTATGATATAATTTTGGATGAATCTTTTACAAAATGTTCTGATTTGATGAATATGAATATATATATACATGTATCATTTTTGTATTTGGAGTTATTAATATTGACTATGTATCTGTATTCCAAATGTAGTTGCACCTGGGTGACACCTGCAAGGCAAGAGGCTTCCAGTCTAGACAGCCAATTGTGAAGGGTCTATTCAAGGTAATGGGCTATTAAGGGAAAAATAGGCCATAGGAGAATTTTATCCTCCACCTGGTGAGTCTTCCTGGGAATGCTTGAGTCAGCTAATGGATAATGGCTGCTATAACTCAGCGAAGAATGCAAATGCATGTGACTAAACCACGTGAGACTGAACACCATTTTGGTACCTGTGCTATTCCAAAAACTGTGCTGGGAAGTTGGCTTGGAACAAAGGGATTCCCACCATATGGAAGAAACTAGAAAAGAGGGCAGTGACATCAACAAGTGACCTTACTCCCCACACATGAACACCTGGAAACACCTGAGGAACAAAGACTGAACCATGAGAAGTACTGGTCCCAAGTTGAAAGTGTTTCTAGCCTGTATATGGAAGCTTGATGAACTGTTTGTACTATCTAACATGGTGAGACATTGCTTGATTCAAATCCTATTTAATGTATGAGACTTAGACTGTGATTTTCTTTATTTCTTAGGTAACCATCTTTGATCTGATTGCTATTACTTATAGTCATTTAAAATCTACCTTTCTCTGTCAATACACCTGTTTTCTATTTTTTAACTAAAACAATGTGGTTTGCTGCAAGTTTGGGAAAACCTCAGCTCATTTAACAAACGATTGTACATGGTCCTCTTCACATCAGGGGAGGGGTGAAATGGGTAATAAAGGAATACTGGTCAGGCTTTTGACTTTTGACTTGAATGGGTGTAAGAGCTCTAGCATCCTAGGCTGGGAAGCTGGGGGTATTTTGGCTGGAATTTCCCTATGTTGGGTTCATGAGTGGTTGGCCAAAGCATTCACAAAAAAATCTAGATGTGGTCCCTGCCTGTGAATGTTGGTGTGAGTGAAAGCTTGGAGGGTTGGTACCCTTGGGGCTGTCACCGGATGTGCTGAAATTACCTCTGAGCCTGTTTTCCCTGCCAGCTTGGGATTTCCAGAACCCCGACTTGTTGAGCCAGACATGCTAGCCTGCTGCAAACACAGACCCAGGGTCTAATCCATGCCCCCAAAGCTGCAGACTTAACTGAAAACAGCTGAGCAGGTCACCTATCTCCGACGCCCAGTTCCCAATGGGATCCAAACCCCAAATAAATCCTTTTTACTCTGTATCATGCTTATACAGGGTAAATTTGTAAATTGTCCATCCTCTATATCACTGATAGAGAAATATGCACAGCTGTTTGCTCCCCCAGGTATTAATCACTTACTCTGGGTTTATTAATAAACAAAAGTGATTTTATTAAGTATAAAAATGGGATTTAAGTGGTTTCAAGTCATAAGGGACAGAACAAAGTAACTCACCAAGCAAAATAAAGGAACAACACACAAGTCTAAGCCTAATACATTAAGAAACTGATTACAGGTAAAAAGAAAAGGAGTACTTGTGGCACCTTAGAGACTAACCAAGTGAGACTAACTCACTTCAGCTGTAGCTCACAAAAGCTCATGCTCAAATAAATTGGTTAGTCTCTAAGGTGCCACAAGTACTCCTTTTCTTTTTGCGAATACAGACTAACACGGCTGTTACTCTGAAACCTGTCATGATTACAGGTAATATCTCACTCTCAGAGATGTTACAATAAGCTTCTTTCACAGACTAGACTCCTTCCTAGTCTGGGCCCAATCCTTTCCCCTGGTACAGTCCTTGTTAGTTTCAGCAGGCATCTCAGGTGGTAAGCAGGGGTTTTCTCATGAATGATAGCCTCCTTTGTCCTGCTCCACCTGCTTTTAAAGCTTTGGCATAAGGCAGGAATCTTTTATTTCTCTGGGTCCC
Organism: Caretta caretta; assembly: GCF_965140235.1. Taxonomy (NCBI): domain Eukaryota; kingdom Metazoa; phylum Chordata; order Testudines; family Cheloniidae; genus Caretta; species Caretta caretta. The sequence continues at coordinate 1,554,483 of NC_134206.1, forward strand.
CACCCCCTCCTTCCAAATGGAAAAGTACCAGATTTAAGAAGGATTTCATTATCAGGTGACATGGTCACATGTCACTGTAAGACCCCTAGTCTCCATTCACCATGGGCTGGCCCACACGTACACAGGAAGGTTTGCAGGTGAATAAACCATTTACAATCAATTGTCCTAGTCAATGGGAGCCATCAAGATTCTAAACTGCCATTAATGGCCCACACTTTGCATAATTACAACAGGATCTCAGAGTTATAATTCATATTTCTAGTCTCAGACACAAGAGTGATACATGCATACAAATAGGAGGAATATATTCAGCAGGTGATAAGCTTTTTTATGATACCTTACAAGAGATCTTTTGCATAAAGCATATTCCAGTTACATCATAGTCACACTCATAAGCATATTTCCATAAAATATATGGAGTGCAATGTCACAAGGGTTTTCCAGGTTGTCACAACATCACAATTGAAGAGGGACCCATATTGGTGAGACAGAAGTCTGAACTATACCCCAGTTCCAGGTAGCACCAAGGAAGGGACCCACAAACACTTAATATCACTTGTGCTGTCTAAAGTAGAGGAATTGTTTTAGCAACCCCTTTTGCGAAGCCTGGGTTTGATTACTTTAATGATCATGTGCCCTGAAAGAGAGAAACTGGAAAAAGAGTGTGCCCAAGGGGACGTCTGAGAAGAGTGTGCTGAAGCAATTGGAGAGTCTGCAGAAGATGGTCCAAAACTAGTCTCAGGACCTTGCGCTTCGTTTGCAGGTCTCCTCTCCTAGAGGGAGGTGCTAGTATGGAAGCTTCACCCCAAGAGTGGGCCTAGAAACCCAGAGCCAGAGTAGTGCCTGAACGCTGATCCGACTCAACAGCACATGGGGACAGTGTGTGGGAACCAAACACAGCTTCCTGGTGGGTGGCCAGTCATGGGAGCTTGAAAAGGACTGTAACAGCAAGCCTGGAGCTGCTACACAGACGATAGGAGAATGTGACTGGAACGGGAGTGGCGCTGGCCCATCCCAAACCTTCTGGATGGTGTCCACAACAGGTTCTCTTCAGCCAAATGTGGCCAACTTGCCTCTGCCCTTGGTGTTTCCCAGAGTGCTCTGGTTTCTGGACTGATACAGCAGGGATGCCTTGAGCCAGTCAGTTCCAGTTTGGCATCAGGGAGGGGATTTGTCTCTCCCTTGGAAAGTTCACCCCAGAATGGAAGAGACAAGGAGTCCCTTTTCTAGTAGATTTCATCCCATCTCTCTCTCTCCCACTCCTTCTCCATGCATTTTGTGCCATCTCGCCCTTTCCTTTTTAACTCACCCCCCACCCACGCCTCTGGTATTATCTGGACCTGTGATCTGCCAGTATTAATTTTTAGAATCCTTGTGGGTCCCCACCTTCTGTAATCGAAGTGCCAGACTGGGGAATTAGCCTTAGAATCATAGAAGATTGGGATTGGAAGAAACCTCAGGAGGTCATCTAGTCCAATCCCCTGCTCAAAGCAGGACCAACACCAACTAAACCATCCCAGCCAGGGTTTGGTCAAGCCAGGCCTTAAAAACCTCTAAGGATGGAGATTCCACCACTTCCCTAGGTAACCCATTCCAGTGCTTCACCACCCTCCTAGTGAAATAGCTGTTGGGATATGTTAGGGTTAAGTAAAGACCTGGGAAGCCACTGTTGTGCTCAGATGGCATTTGGGGATAAGACACAGGCAAGCAGGGTTTCTTTGTTTGATAAATAAGTTGTCATCTTTTTCCATTCCCTGTTGCTTGCTGAGAATTGATAAACATTGCAGCTGCATAATAAATGTAGCTGTCTAATGAACACACTTTGTGTAAAAGAAGTGTTCTCTCCCCCTCCCTTCCTTTCTCAGCTACATAAGTGAGCCCTGGATCATGGCCCCTTCCTCCCTCCCCTGAGAACTGCTGATTAAGGGAATGTGTGGCAACAAATTACTGCAAATAAATTTATTTTCAAGGTAAAAATGCCCGTATAACATTCGTAATGCTGTGAGCAATAGATGGGGTGGGTATACGAATAATATGAGTGTTTTTATAACTTAAAAATGTTTTTTGGGATGTTGTAACAGATATAGGTATTTACATACTAACTCAGATAAAAAGACAGTGCTGTAGCTAAGCCAGTGCTTACTCGACAATTGGGTTGAGGGGAACAAGTATCGCAATAAAGAAGCCCGTACTCACATCCGCCTCTGAGTCAACCTGCTCCTTCTTCCTAATATCCAATCTAGACCTCCCCCACTGCAACTTGAGACCATTGCTCCTTGTTCTGTCATCTGCTACCACTGAGCACAGCCAAGATCCATCTTCTTTGGAACCCTGCTTCAGGTAGTTGAAGGCTGCTGTCAAATCCCCCCTCACTCTTCTCTTCTGTAGACTAAACAAGCCCAGCTCCCTCAGCCTCTCCTTGTAAATCATGTGTCCCAGCCCCTGACAATTGTTGTTGCCCTCCTCTGGAGTCTCTCCAATTTGTCCACATCCTTACTGTAGTGGGGAGCCCAACACTAGACACAGTACTCCAGATGTGTCCTCACCAGTGCCAAAGAGAGAGGAATACTCACTCTCTGGATCTGCTGGCAACGCTCCTACTAATACAGCCCAATATGCTGTTAACCTTCTTGGCAACAAGGGCACACTGTTGACTCATATCCAGCTTCTCATCCACTGTAATCCCCAGGTCCTTTTCTGCAGAATTGCTGCTTAGCCAGTCGGTTCCCAGCCTGTAGCAGTGCCTGGGATTCTTCCGTCCTAAGTGCAAGACTCTGCACCTGTCCTTGTTGAACCTGATCAGATTTATTTTGGCCCAGGCCTCCAATTTGTCTAGGTCACTCTGGAACCTATCTCTGCCATCCGGGCTAACTACCTCTCCCCCCAGCTTAGTGTCATCTGAAAACGTGCTGAGGGTCAAATCCATCCCATCATCCACATCATTAATAAAGATGTTGAACAAAACCACCCCCAGGATCGACCCCTGGGGCACTCTGCTTGACATTGAGCTGTTGATCACTACCTGTTGAGCCCAACAATCTAGCCAGCTTTCTAGCCACCTTATAATTCATTTGTCCAAGCCATACTTTTTTAACTTGCTGGCAAGAATACTGTGGGAGACCGTATCAAAAGCTTTCCCCATATCCACAGAGTCAGTTATCTCATCATAGAAGGCAATCAGGTTGGTCAGGCATGAGTTGCCTTTGGTGAATGCATGTTGACTGTTCCTGATCACCTTTCTCTCCTCCAAGTGCTTTAAAATGGTTTCCTTGAGGACCTTCTCCATGATTTTTCCAGGGACTGAGGTAAGGCTGACCACGTCTGTAGTTGCCTGGATTCTCCTTCTTCCCTTTTTAAAATATGGCCACTGTATTTGCCTTTTTCCAATCATCCGTGAACTCCCCGGATCGCCATGAGTTTTCAAAGATAATGGCCAACGGCTCTGCAATCACATCAACCAATTCCCTGAGCACCCTCTGATGCATTAGATCAGGACCCATGGATTTGTGCATGTCCAGCTTTTCTAAATTGTCCTTAACCTGTTTTTCACCACTGAGGACTGCTCACCTCCTCCTCATATTGTGTTGCCCAGTGCAGCAGTCTGGGAACTGACTTTTTCTGTGAGGATCCAGGCAAAAAAAGGTTTGAATACTTCAGCTTTTTCCACATCATCTGTCCCTATATTGCCTCCCCCATACAGTAAGGGTCCCACACTTTCGCTGACCTTTTTCTTGTTCCTAACATACCTATAGAAACCCTTCTTGTTACCCTCACATCCCTTGAAAAGAAAAGGAGTACTTGTGGCACCTTAGAGACTAACCAATTTATTTGAGCATGAGCTGTAGCTCACGAAAGCTCATGCTCAAATAAATTTGTTAGTCTCTAAGGTGCCACAAGTACTCCTTTTCTTTTTGCGAATACAGACTAACACGGCTGTTCCTCTGAAACCTGTCACATCCCTTGCTAACTGCAACTCCAATTGTGCCTTGGCCTTTCTGATTACACCCCTGCATGCTCAAACAATATTTTTATAGTTTTCTCTAGTCATCTGTCCAAATTTCCACTTCTTGTTGCCTTCCTTTTCGAGTTTAAGCTCACTGAAGATTTCACTGTTAAGCCGAGATGATCACCTGCCATATTTGCTATTCTTTCTGCACATTGGGATGGTCTGTTTCTGCGCTCTCAATAAGTCTTCATTAAAATACAGCCAGCTCTCCTGTACTCCTTTCCCCCTCATATTAGCCTCCCAGGAGACCCTGCCCATCAGTTCCCTGAGGGAGTCTAAGTCTGTTTTCTGATCTCCAGGGTCCATATTTTGCTACTCTCCTGTCTTTCTTTTTTCAGGATCCTGAACTCAACCATCTCATAGTCACTGCTGCCTGGGTTGCCATTGACTTCTGCTTCCCCTACCAATTCTTTCCTGTTTGTAAGCAGCAGATCAAGAGGAGCATGGCCATTAGTTGGTTTCTCCAGCACTTGTACCAGGAAGTTGTCCCCAACACTCCAAAAACTTCTTGAATTTTCTGTGCATTACTGTATTGCTCTCCCAGCAGATCTCAGGGTGGTTGAAGTCCCCAATTAGAACCATATTCTCCATTCACCTTGTCCACCAGTGACTCCCACAAGCCGTAGATGCCTTCCTCCTCTGGGGGGCAGGGAGGGATGATGAGAGGCCATCACGCTCCTCGGTCTTCCTCACATGTGGTTGGGTTTTGGTGTCAGGTTCCAGCGTATCCATCAATGGCTGGGCCAAAGAGCTCTCCTTGGCCACACCATACTCGTCCTTAGAACTGTCTCTCATGTAGTGCTTTCTCCGTGGGTGGTTGATGGCCACTGGAAGTAAAGAAAAGTCCAAAGTTCTCACAGGGTGGGTGAAAGAGTCCATGTTTCCTCTCATCATTTCTACGATCTCTAAAACGTGGTTTGGAATAAGATGGCCTCTTCCATGTGGTGCTGGGACTTCCAGGGACTGTGCTGTGCTCTGATTGGTAGAGGATGGCAGGAGGAGCTTTTAGAGGGTTCACACAACCCTCTTCTTGGTGGGTCACCCCACCCCAGAACCTGTGCTATTTGGTCAAATCTGATCTCAGGGAGGTCCTCTGAGGCTGAAACGCATCCTGATTGGAAGAGGGCAGTGGAAGGAGTTCTTAGAGGGGTAACATGACTCAGTTCTGGATGGATCACCCCACCCCAGAATTCCCCTGGATTGGTCAAATGTGCTCTTGGGATGTCATTAGTGGGGCAAAACCCATTCTGATTGGTAGAGGGTGATGGGAGGAGTTCTTAGATGGGTCACATGATACCCTCTGCTTCCAATCATGTGTCCATCTTGACCCTGGAAGTAATATTCTGGGGGCAGATCTTAGAGAGAGAGGTGGGAGGTGCCTCACAGGTAAGGGGGCGGGACCATCCTTTGATTGATGGTCCCTTATGCTACTCACAGCTAAATGGAATCAAATTAAAAACCTATCTGCAAGCATTGCAAAAAACATTTAAATCAAATCCACTTGCAGGTATCTGTGAAATTGAAAAAATCTAAACAAAAGCCAAAAAACTATTTTAAGAAAAATAAAAAAAAAAAAACTTAAAAAATTGAAAAACAAGTTGTGCTTCTATTTTATGCTGAACCCAAACACAATTGATGTCATCAATGAACTGGTCCACATATTATTGTAAATAAACTCAGTACCTCCATATATAAAATTAAAATCTTACCAAAAAAACCCCAACAATAAATGAACGCTACCATTCAATTCCAATAAAACTGTACCAAAAAACATATTTCTCCATAGGCGCAAAACCCCAAAACAATAATTGCTCAAAAAAGCCAGTACCAATCAGCCCAGTAACCAAAAAAAAAAAAAAAAAAAAAAAAAAAGCAAAGTGTAACAACACTAATCCTATACTTTTGTTTAAATGCTGCCATTCAAACTAAGGGTATGGTGGGTAGTGATCGATCTATCGGGGGTCTATTTATTGTGTCCAGTCTAGACGCGATAAATTGATCCCTGTGCGTTCTCCCATTGACTCCTGTACTCCACCGCCATGAGAGGCACAGGCAGAGTCGATGGGGGAGTGGCAGCAGTTGGCTCACTGCTGTGAAGAGGGCCGGGTAAGTCGATCTCAGTACATCGACTTCAGCTACGTTATTCTCGTAGCTGAATTTGTGTATTTTAGATCGATTCTCCCCCTCCCCCCGAGTAGACCAGGGCTAAGTTACAAACTCTTTTCAACACAAAACCCAGAAATTGTTACAGTAAATCAAAATATTGTATTAAAACTAAACTCAAACTTACCTATTAAAACAAAACATTATAAATAACTGTAACTTGGGCACAAAAAAATAATGAAACCAAGTCAGAAACAATTTAAAATACAGGTTTCAGAGTAACAGCCGTGTTAGTCTGTATTCGCAAAAAGAAAAGGAGTACTTGTGGCACCTTAGAGACTAACCAATTTATTTGAGCATGAGCTTTCGTGAGCTACAGCTCACTTCATCGAATGCATACCGTGGAAACTGCAGCAGACTTTATATACACACAGAGAATATGAAACAATACCTCCTCCCACCCCACTGTCCTGCTGGTAATAGCTTATCTAAAGTGATCATCAGGTGGGCCATTTCCAGCACAAATCCAGGTTTTCTCACCCTCCACCCCCCCACACAAATTCACTCTCCTGCTGGTGATAGCCCATCCAAAGTGACAACTCTTTACACAATGTGCATGATAATCAAGTTGGGCCATTTCCTGCACAAATCCAGGTTTTCTCACCACCCCACCCCCATACACACACAAACTCACTCTCCTGCTGGTAATAGCTCATCCAAACTGACCACTCTCCAAGTGGTTTTAACAACTTGGATTGAAACTTGGAGAGTGGTCAGTTTGGATGAGCTATTACCGGCAGGAGAGTGAGTTTGTGTGTGTATGGGGGTTAGGGGGTGTGTGTGAGAAAACCTGGATTTGTGCTGGAATTGGCCCACCTTGATTATCATGCACATTGTAGGGAGAGTGGTCACTTTGGATGAGCTATTACCAGCAGGATAGTGAGTTTGTGTGTGTGGTTTTTGGGAGGGGGGTGAGGGGGTGAGAGAACCTGGATTTGTGCAGGAAATGGCCTAACTTGATTATCATACACATTGTGTGAAGAGTTGTCACTTTGGATGGGCTATCACCAGCAGGAAAGTGAATTTGTGTGGGGGGGTGGAGGGTGAGAAAACCTGGATTTGTGCTGGAAATGGCCCAACCTGATTCTCACTTTAGATAAGCTATTACCAGCAGGACAGTGGGGTGGGAGGAGGTATTGTTTCATATTCTCTGTGTGTATATAAAGTCTGCTGCAGTTTCCACGGTATGCATCCGATGAAGTGAGCTGTAGCTCACGAAAGCTCATGCTCAAATAAATTGGTTAGTCTCTAAGGTGCCACAAGTACTCCTTTTCTTTTTGCAATTTAAAATATGACACATATCAACTCAAATTGTCTTTAAGTAAAATTATCAAACAAAGAAAAAACAATTTCTATGTAAAACTTGAAATAAAACTTTGTTTACTGCATAAATCAGTGTTACCAGCACATTGTGGATGAATCATTCATGGTGACGGACCATTAAGAACCATGATAGGCCTTAGAAGAAGTTTATCCGAACCTGAAGGACTTTCCTGTGCACGTTCTAGCCAGAATATGGGTAATGGCCCCTGCTATGACTCATCGAAGCATGCAAGGGCATGTGACCAGCTCATGTGACACTGGACTCCATCTTGTGCCTGAACTTTTGCACTAACTGTGCTGCTGGCTTTTGCTTTGAAAAATGAAGTTCCCTCCACATGGCAGAAGCTATAAAAGTTGGAAGCAACATCATCATTTGTCCTCACTCCCCACGCAACTCAGTTAAAACAGTGTGTTGTTTGAAGTGCAAAAGGGAATTCTGCTCAGGAACAGAGGCTGAGTCATTGTCTTCTCCACATGGAAGGGTGGACTGGGTAATAAACTTACAGTGGTCAGGCTTTTAACCACAGCAAGACAGTACAGTGCTGGGGAAGTCCTAGGCTGGGGAGTTGGGGGGAACTGGCTGGAGCTTCTCTATTATTGGTTCATGAGTGGCTAGTGAAAGCATTCATCTAACAGTAGCTTGGTGTGTTGCTGTCTGTGTATGGCCTTGTAAGTGCAAAACCTGGAGAGGATTTGAGCTTGTCACACCCTCACAATATGACAGGCGACCTAGGTTCATGTGCCAGAGGGCTCAGGGGTACCCCAGTCCCAGGCTGAACCCCGGGGAAGTCTGTCGCATCCACCCAACCAACAGGCCCTGCTAGACAGTGAGTCCATTTCCCTCTTGTCATTCCCTAGGTTACTGATCGAGACAGAGTGGTTACAGCTAAAAGTCAGGACTCCTGGGTTCTCTCTGTCATTCTCTGGGTGACCTTGGCCAAGTCAGATCACCCCGTGCTGCAGTTCACCTATCAGTACAATGAGGATATGTTTGTAGTGACTTTCCTTTGCTAGGTGTTTTAAAGATGCTTCAATGAAAGGTGCTGCACAGTCTGATGATCGTTACAGATGAGAACGACTGATCTCTGATCGCTTAGCAACAGCCCCGTGTGTCTGCAGAGAGTGCTTGTGTCTCCCCTCAGGCATCTTTCTCCAGATCTGTCTGTCTACTCTTTACCCACCCATTCCTCCTGGGCATGTATCTATGAACCCATGAACCTATGCAGATCTGGGCATTATCCCTAGTTTTCTTACTAATCAACTATAATTTTTAAATATACACAGAGCACTCAATTTTTGGCTTGCTTTTGGATTTAAAGGTATTAGCCGCTTAAAGACTTTGTCTTAAAAGGACACAATTAACTTCTAACTTTTGCTTTTAAACACATATTGATTTGAAAAGGAAAACACAACCCATTTTGGCTCCCCCTTGGCAAAGCGATTGTTGATTACACAGAGCCACCTTAAGACTTTTCTATGCTAGCTTTTCTATGATTCTATAGCTCTGGCTGGGATGATTTAGTTGGGGATGGGTCCTGCTTTGAGCAGGGGGTTGGACTAGATGACCTCCTGAGGTCCCTTCCAACCCTGATATTCTATGATTCTATGACTTAGTGTGGGGCACCGACTACAGCTTCTATCTGCTATTTGTTAGCAAAACAGATTTTTTTTTCCTTTTCCTGGCTTTGACTGCCCTGCCGCAGTCACAACTTTGTTTTTTATTTAAAACGTTTTAAATCTTGTAAAGCATTAAGTCACCTTATTGCTAAATACCAAAATTAAACCACACTAGTTCTTTTTGTCCGGCAAAAGTTTTTTGTTTTTTTTTTGGGGGGGGGGTTACGATTTTAAAACAACACCCATTTATTTTAAACTTATAAAACAAAGATTGTACACACCAGGAGTGGTTTTCTTTAGCTAAAAGAAAAGGAGTACTTGTGGCACCTTAGAGACTAACCAAAGCTCATGCTCAAATAAATTGGTTAGTCTCTAAGGTGCCACAAGTACTCCTTTTCTTTTTGCGAATACAGACTAACACGGCTGTTACTCTGAAACCTTTCTTTAGCTAATTTGCCTAACTGGTTCATAGTTAAATGATTTTACTTAAATAACCTTTTGCCTGGATTATTTACAGAAATGCGCCCTTTCTTCAAAGGAATGGCTGCAAAGAAACCAAGAATTTTCTTTTCATAACACCTTCTTTTAACATTTGTACAGAGTTTCACTGCTTAACTTCCTCCAGTAACTACAGAGTTAACCTCTCACTTTCTTTCTTTTAACTTTCTCAAACTGCGGTTGCCCGCGTGTCTGGGGCCCGATTCTTCTTTTTTTGGGGGGGCATTATTTTTTTCATGGGCACAGGCATTGTTTCACTACCAATTTAGCAAGGAGGGAGACTCTTTGACTAAACCCCCCTTTTATTTATTTATACACACCTAGTTACATACACACACATTTATTCCTCATATCTAGATGCATCTTATTTAACAATAACCTTAATTCTTTTATGTTTGGACTTAATTCAACCTTTTTCTTATTTGAGGCAGAAACAACCCCTCAGCACTGGTGCTTTGTAGGAAAGGATGGTAGCAGGGCTAGGGACAATGGGAAAGGTAGGGAGTACAGCAGCATTAACAGCGTGGTAAAATGGGGGAGTTACACTCACTGACCGTAGGAATAATGACTCATTGCTGAATGCAGGAGGTAAGAACAGGTTGGATTTTCCCTTGGCCTGTTTTGATAGAGGGTACTGCTGCATCGCGGGAAGGGATCTTGCTGGGTTTAGGCAAATCTTAACTGGTTGGGCCGACCCAATGCACCCAACCTGGTTGGCATGATCGGCTCACAAAGCTTACAAGGAGGGAGAGACCTTAGCCAGCAGTTCCTGTTGCAACAAGGAAGGGCTGGGGTCTGTCTTCTCCTGTAAACTGCCAGGACCTCATTGTGAGTGGGATCAGGCACGTCCAGATACACACCATTTGGGGTACAGCAGATTATACAATTTAATTTACACAGCAAGTCTTTTTTCCCAAATGGTTAGCAAGTGAACAAGGGCTTAGGAGGAAAACATGACGGTCAAACAAAGGACCGACAGAAACGGGCAGAGGTGAAGAGACGGGGTGGGGAATAAGAGTATTGCCCACCCCTACCACTTGTGGATCAACCAGGGCAGTGATAGTGTTGGGTTTTATTTAAATTTTTATTTTTACTTTGTTTACAGGTGTTAATTTTTGCTCCAGTCAGCTTTATTTGGGCAGACAGTGAGAATTTTATTTAACAGCTTTTTTTCTGATTTTATTTAACTTTTTCCAGTTATGGCCTGGATTTTGCTTGGACCGCTGAGCTTCTCTAAAAAGGCAACTCAGTGTTTCCCTAGGCATGACCCCTTGTAGAAGCTGGTTTAAATCTGCCCATGTAGGGTTATAACAGTTTATAACAATTTGTAATTTCTTTTTGAATTTAACAGGGTCCTTTTTTATTATTTGGAAAATTTTTAAGTGAATTATACAGTTCCGTAGGAGACCAAGGTGCATGTGCAGACACCGAGGTCTCATGACCCGAAGCACCGGTGCTTGGGAATTGGTGCAAGGGGAACATTTTCTTTGTATGGGGAGTCACTGAGGGGGGAACGTAAGGGGCTTCTGTTGCTTAATATTTTTTGCCGGCTTAGGTGGATTTAAATTTTTTGACAATTTTTTTTAAATTATTTTTTTAAATTGTGTTTTAAGTTTCTCCTGGGAGTCCTTGAGACTCCTCATTTGCCATTTACGGTGCCAGGTTTTTGTTGTTTTGTTTTCTGGGGTATTTTAATGCCAATAGAAATAAGCCTCACATTGACATTGGCCAGAAGCACACTTTTGAGGCACACAATCTTGCCAAGGTTGAAGCTTTCCCTCTAAGGGATACCATAACTTTAAAGTATTCCTATCCCTGGTATACCAATTCCAATTTTTTCAGAAACTTGCAAGTGAACTAGTGTGTGCCTTTTGGCAAGACTGTGATCCCTTTTGACTCACCGGCCCCCATTTGTACCTGGCGAGAGGGGAATCCCCTTGGATCTCCCAGCCCCCAGTACTTAACTCAATTCACTTGTTACATTCACACAGGGAAGGTTTGTTTACCGCCTCCACAACTGTCTTACATCCCCCCTTTAGCAAAGAGTATTGGCTGGCGCCACATACTCTGTCACTTCAGGAGAGCTGATCAGACCAGTCAGTGGCTTTTTACACTGCCTTCAGGTGGGAACCAGAGAGAGGGGAGGAAAGAGGATATGGAAACAGACCGTCGGAGGACAGAAGGGATGGGATTACACACTCCTAGACCCAGACAGGCCCCTTGCCAGTCATGAGCCCACGGCTTTGCAGGGAGCATTGGGCATCTTCCTGTGACTTACACTTACACCGGTCTACCGACCTTCACTTTTACACTGGCACACAGAACCAGGTCTATTCACGACCTGCCCAGCCACCCTTAATGGCTCTTCCTGGGGAAACCAAATCAGATTTCAAAAGGTCTCTTACCTTTATGGGTGGGCCCAGGGTGTGGTGGGGAACGGCTCATGGTCCTCCTGCTTTCAGGGGTCGCCGTCTATCCGAGTCATGGCACCAAGATTTGTGGTGGAAAAATTAACCATGCATTGTGTTTGGATTAAAACCAAGCCTGAGTCTCCTTTATTGATTACAAGTGCAGGGGGGTAACAGCTTTAAGTAGCTGCCCCCCCGATGCAAAGCACACACAGCTTTTTAAAGCTTAAAACCATAGACAAATTACACATACTTTTATTTTAATTACCTTATTTGGAATATAGCAAAACAAGCTTTTCCTGTTTTCTTTGTGGTTAACAAGCTTTTTTTTTTTTGTTATTAACAGGTTGTTTTGGGGGTTAATGTTTTTTAAGCTGTGCTGCTGCAGCTGCCTTACAATAAAAATTTACTCAATTTTCTATTTATGCTTTATATCCAGCTAGCTTGACCAAAGTTTTAGGCCTACTGGGGAGGTTTAGGCCTGCCTGGGTCCACCGAATTTTTTCTCCACACAGCTAAGCTCTTTGCTCCAATACTGTCTGTGTCAAGGAATTCTACAAGCCAAATATAGATTATGAAAATAATTTTCATTTCTCTGTGTTATATGTTCAGACTTTGAGTGGAATTGAATGTTCCCATGTTCGTGTGTTGTGAGACAGAAGAAATATAAATGGTGATACGCTTTCTTTATCGATTGATTCATAGGATTGAAGGTCAGAAGGGACCTTTATATCATCTAGTTTGACCTCCTGTATAATACAGGCCATTAAATTTCACTCAGTTGTCCCGATACTGATCCCAATGATTGAGCCCAATGACTTGTGTTTGACTAAGACCTGGTCTACACTAGGATTTTACACTGTAAAATCATAGAGTAACAGGGTGAGAAGGGACAACAAGTGTCATCTAGTCTAACCCCCTGCCTATATGCAGGATTTGTTGTGTCTAAACCACCCCAGACAGATAACTATCCAGCCTTCTTTGGAAATCTCCAGCAAAGGAGCTTCTACGACCTTGTGAAGTGTTTGTTCAATTTTCCTCTTTTTCTTTCAGTTAGGAAGTTTTTCATGAGATTTCATCTAAATCTTTTATGCTGTAGTTTGAAACCATTGACTCTTATCCCGCCTGCTGTGAAGAAATGCTATCATCTCTCGTGACTTGCATGCTCTGCCTCTGTTAATTCAACCCAAAACTGCATGTTCTTGTTTTCAAAGAGCAAAAAAATCCACACCCCTGAGAGATGTAGCTATATCAACCTCATCTGATGTAGATAGCATGAGGTCAAGGGAAGAATTCTTCCATCAACTTAGCTACCACGTCTCGGGGAGGTGGATCACCTAAGGGAGAACCGCTGCTGTCTGTGTGAGTAGTGCCTTTCCAGCATTTTCATTGTAGACAAGCCCTCAAGCAGATCTTCCACAAAAGCATCCAGTCTGGATCTGCAGATATGGGGAGTTGGAAAATGCATCGCTTTCCTTCGCAGTGTGTTCCAAATGTTATTCACTGACAGTTTTTAACATTTGACCCTTATTTCTAGGTGGAATTTGTCTCGCTTCAGCTTCCAGCCACTGGACCTTGCTCTGCCTTTTTCCTCTAGATTACAGAGCAGGTCAGTACCCAAGGTTTTCTCCCGATGAAAGTATCCCCTTGATTGTCTTTTTGATAATATAAATAGATGAAGCGCTTTATGTCTCTGACTTTCTGGCATTTTCTCCAGCCTCAAATCATTTTTGTGGCTCTTTTCTGCACCCTCACCATTTTTTCAGCGTCCTTTTTGAAATGTGAACCCCAGAACTGGAGACAGTCAGTTTCTCCAGTGCCATGTGCAGAGGTAAAATCCTTCCCCTTCTCCAACTCACCTCTCCCCTGTTTATGCATCCAAGGATCGTATCAGCCCTTCCAGCCACAGCATCCCACTGGGAGCTCATGGTATAATGTAACTCTATTAAAGCATTTTGTCTGTATGGACTCAACTCACCAAATGCTCCAGATCAATCGGTATGCCTGCCCTGGCCTCCTCATGGTAACCACTCTGCCAATCTTTGGGTTGTGCTGGTGATGGCCTCCTCATTGTTACCATTCTGGAAACCTTTGGGTCATCTGCAAAGTTTATCTTCAGAGATTCTCTATTTGCTTCCAGATCCTTGATGAAAATATTGAAAAGCATCAGGCCAAGAACTGATCCCTGCAGAACCGCACTAGAAACAGCCAAATTTTCCGACAATGGCCCATTGACCACTGCTTTCTGAGATCTGTCAGTTAGCCACTTTTTAGTCCATTTTGCATGTTCTCTACTGATATTGGATAGTGTTCATTTATTTATCTGAATGTTTTCCACTACTAACTCAAATGACTCAGAGAAATCAAAGTTTATTGCATCAGAGAGGTTCCCTTGATCAAGCAAAGTTTACTCTTGTTAAAGGATGAAATTGGATTTATTTGACAAGACCTCTTTTCTGTAAACCCTGACTGACAATAATTATATTCCTAAACTTTTTCTGAACTAATCCCAGACCAGATTTTCCATTGTTTCCTAGCCATGACAAATCTTATTTTTTAAATTCTCCCTTTATTTTTAAAAATAATTTATGTTTAGCACAGAACTGTCCTGTATTTGCCGGGTTTTGTTGTTTGTTTTTGGCTCTGCTGCTGCCTGATTGTGTACTTCTGTTTCCAAATGAGATGTGTGGTTGATCGGCAGCTCGTGACTCTGGTGTTTGTAACTCTAAGTTTCTACTGTAGATGCTGTTTAACATCCTCCTTGGCTGTTAGTGGACAGGAAAGTATTTCATCACCTCATGTGATATGAGCACATCATTATGTCAGTTAGCCACTTTTTAGGCCATTTCTTTCCAAATGCAGAACAAAACTATTTCTGCAACACATCTGCCTTTCCTGCAACATTAACAAGTTTCCTTTCTCCCTCTAGGAATTGGTCAGTATTTTTTCTAGGATTTCTTTTGTTCTTAATAGACTCAATAAACTACTTTTTGTGATTCATATCCCTTCCAAGCATGGCTTTTTCCCTAATGTCTTTAATATCTCGTATCAATTTTCATAACTTCCAGTTTCTATTTCTTACTACCTATTTTTCCTTTTTTCCATTTGTTCATTATTGCTTTATATCCCTCCTAATTGTTCCATTCACTTTGCCACTGAACTCAGTTTTTTGCCAGAGTTGTCCACTTTCTTGATGGTGGAATCGTGACGTTTTTGCTATCTGATAACCTCTTTTTCAACAACTCCCAATCTTCATTCCCATTTTTCTATCTAAATTTTTCCTCCCCATCAGTTTTGCTGATAATTTGCCTCAGCTTTGGGGAATTAGCATTTTTGAAGCACTAAGTGTCTATTACTGGTTGGAAAATGTTTTCTCTTTGTCCATTTGAATGCAATCCGTTCCATTCTTTATTTTGTTTTCCTCTATCATATTTCCTCTATCATATGCCCTCTTTGTCTCTTCTCTAAACTCAACAGTCCCAGACTTTTCAGTCTGTCTGCATATTGCAATCTCCCCAGTTCTCATAGCCTGTCTCAGAAATCCCCTTTCTATCTGCTACTTCCTTCATAAAGACTGAGTGACCAAAACTGAGCACATGTCCAGAGCAGGATATTCTCCAACCGATTCATTAGCTATCCAAAAATTGCCTTTTGTTTTGCCACTGCTGCAAATGAGCCGGTATTTCTGTTAAGCTGCTATCAATAACTTTTAGGTCTTTTCCCTGAGCTGTTTTCTAGTTGGGATGTTTCCTCTAGCACATGTCTTGGCAAAGCTTTGGGTTTTTTTTCCACTCTCAGATTTTGAACAACCAGGTGAATGGGGAACTCCCTACAGCATGGACTCTGTAGCCTTGGTAACAATAATGGATAATGAGTATCCACACTTGTGTTTCTGGCTGGTGCCTATTAAGGTTCCAACACCCTCATGACGTGTGGGAATTATTGACACGTGGAGCACCATAAAATATGGAATTTGCATTAATAGGGTCAGTTTGTTAGGGGGCTTATTCCTTCACCCACTTACTTCCCTGGTCCTTCTCGCATGAACAGAGAGCAACAATACCCGAAGTCCAAAGGTGCAAACAATTCGATGTTTATTGGGGTGAACTTCCAGCAAGCATGATTCCAGTTTCCTTCCTTAGTATTCTCCTTCCCAGCTCTGACACCACAGAGCCTTACACCTGTGTCCCTGTTCCCATTCCTACCCTTAGCAAAACATGATTCCAATTTCCTTACTCCCATTCCCTGTTCCCATTTCCCCCTTTAGCAAAACATGATTCCAATTTTCTTACCCCCATTCCCTGTTCCCATCTCCCACACCCACATGCCCATGCCCATGCCCACCCCCACCCACCCACCCACTTCCTCATTGATTACAGATTATATAGTAAAACTTGAGTTCTGCTTAGCTATACCTTAACCAATCATTTTCCTGAAATTTAACTAACCAATCCTAACATATTGTAACATGATTATGTAACCAATTATATCCCACCACCTTAATTAGTTTACACCCAGCAAAATTAATTATACAGCAGACAGGAACAATCACAGAACCAGAGAGATTACACAGACAAACAATAGCAAAGTGGGAACTATAATGACAAAACAATACAGAAGTGAGGATTTCACATCCCAGCTATTGATAAGTGAGTTCTTGCCAGACAGGATGCTATCAAACTAAGTTTCCTTTTACATTTTCTAGGCACTTCCCTTTCTCTGGAGGTGATAGGAATACAATCCTGTCCTGATAGTGCCTGACAGCCCAATAGCACCTTATTTCAATGTGACTAGTTTGGAATGTGAGGATGTGACCGGTCGCTTCCCAGCTTATGGCTGCCTCTGCTGCTTAGCCAAAGGCCTGAGCCTAAGCACAGGGCCACAAACAGCCACAGTAAGAGAAGGCCCTTACACCAGCAGATAGTGATTTTGATTCTTTCTTTTATACCTCTATAATTAGCCAAGTGATAAGAATACACCTAAATTCTTAGAGTATGGGCCTTTACAGACAGGCCTGAATATCTATATCCTAACACAGTTGTTAATAATTCATTTCTCTGAATAATGAAAATGTCATTTTTCAGTGTGTGAAGAGTGACTAATCTGCTTTAACCATGAGAACAGCCTCCAGTAGTGCATGTTGTGTCTCAAGTTAACACTGTCTCTCCATCCAGGCATTCGTACTGCAACCATCACCCTAGACTCTGGGCACATACAGGACATCAGGGGAACGTACAGTACATCCAGGGGACAGCATTCTTCCTCAGAGTTGGACACCTTCTCGTGTACTCATGTTAGATTCCAAAACAACTGACTTCACCAACCCCTCCACCTTCATCCTGCTGGGCATTCCTGGCCTGGAGACGGCCCATGTCTGGATCTCCATCCTCTTCTGCACCATATATACCATAGCTGTCTTTGGAAACTTCACCATCTTGTTCATCGTGAAGAGGGAGCCGAACCTCCATAGTCCCATGTACTATTTCCTCTGCATGCTGGCCATCACTGACCTGGTCCTGTCCACATCCATCCTGCCCAAAATGCTGAGCATCTTCTGGTTCAATTCCAGGGAGATCGATTTCAGTGCCTGCCTCACCCAGATGTACTTTATTGGCACCTTCTCATTGATGGAGTCTGGGATCTTTGTGGCTATGGCTTTTGATCGCTACGTGGCCATCTGTGATCCCCTGAGACATTCCACCATCCTGACAAACACCATGGTGGCCAAGATCTGCCTGGCCGTGGTGTTGCATGGTGGCACACTTGTACTGCCTTATCTCTTCCTGGCCAGGCATTGGCCATATTGCAAAACCAACATCACCCCCCTCCCTCTTACTGTGAGCACATAGCTGTGGTGAAGCTGGCCTGTGCCGACATCCAAGTCAGTAGTTACTACGGACTCTCTATGGCATTCTTTGTGATTGGTCTGGATGTGTTTTTTATCACCATGTCCTATACCCATATCCTCAGGGCCATCTTCAGCCTCCCTACAAAGGATGCCCAGGTCAAGACTTTTGTGACCTGCAGCTCCCACGTCTGTGTCATTTTAGCTTGTTACATCCCAGCTCTCTTCTCCTTTCTTATGCACCGGTTTGGCCACAATGTGGCCCTGCATTACCACATTCTCATTGCCAACATGTACCTTGTGGTGCCCCCCATGCTACACCCCATCATCTATGGTGTGAGGACCAAACAAATCTGGGAGAGGCTTCTACTGCTATTTACTCACAAAAGGAACTAAAATTTCCTCCTGGTGCTCTGGCTTTCAGAGTGAGCTCCGTGCAGGGCCAGCTGGTGACATAGTTCTGGGCCCTCTGCTGTGAATCACTTACTCGACAGTCAAAGACACATTAAATCCTTTCCTGACCTCATTGTGCTGTGTCAGCATTACAAACTGGAGAGTCAGTCAATATATCATTTGCTGGGTTGCCACCTTTCTAATTTCTGGTAACTGGGCCCCCCAAACCCCACTTTGACCCACCTCTTCTGCCCCTGCTTTGCCTCTTCCCCCAAGGACTCGCCCCTCTCTCAAGGTCCTCTCCTTCCCTCCACCTGTCACTAATTCGATTATTTCCACCTAGATAGCCCCATCCCCAGTTCCAAGGGAACCATTTCAGATTTTGGTAGGAGTGACAACTTTTACCGTGATTCCAGGGGTACCTAGGCTCTTGAAAACTCTCATTTTTTGGCAGATAATTTAGTAATTTGCAGACAGGAGCGCTGTATCTAATTCCTATATAAAAGAAAGAAAATTAAATAAATATTAGACCCACTCAGCTCTAATACTAACATGTTCTGACATCTTGTTGCAAGTTCCTTAAGGAACATTGGTTGGTCGTAATTGTTAATGTATATTCTAATTTTTGTTACTAACTCTGCAGAGAGAGAGAGACTCCATCAGGTTCTGTCTCATCTCCAGGAGGGGAATGGGGTGGAGTGGATTTAAAGAAAAAAATGAACAAGTCTCTTAAAATTGAATTATCCAAAGTGTGCAATGAGCTGGGAACAAATTGGGACATGGTGCTCCCATTGGTCCTGATGAGAATCTGGAGCCACACAAATCGCTCAACAGGAATTAGCCTTTGGAAAGCCCATGCTTGGCTGGAAAAATCTATTGTACCCCCCAGATTGGGACACTATGGAAATATTGGCAACAACATCCCAAATAAACAACCTCAAATACTGGATAGGAGCAGCTGCAGCACACCAAGCTGTAGAATAGTGAAAGATGCATTTGATGAGATGCTATTAGGCAATGGCAAGCCGGGAACCCAGTAATGGTTAAAAATGGACCAGCCCGTAAGAATAAATTTCCAAAAGGGGGATGGCATGGACCATGGACAATCATGGACAAATTGGGTCACTCGTTATATCTTATAGACATAGAGGTTCAGCCTTGGTGGAAACATACCACGCAATTAAAAGAAAACACAGTTTAAGCTGTATATTACATGTTCTGTGCTTTTCCCCCCCACAAATTAAGCAATATACGCTGCTTTACAAAAACAATAAGCGATTGTTGATTTATATTTTCCCTGGTTATAATGCCAACCTAAGTATGGGGACTGTTGGGTACAGTGGTGATAATCTAAGGTGAAAAACGATAATTGGATACCCAGAAGATAAGTCAGAGACATTTCGTGATCAGAAACCTGTGGAGAGAAACTTCAAGCAACTCTGCCAAACCCATCCTGCTGCAACAGTTTTAAAATTGGTGTATACAGCAAAAGGAAACCAACAAGAGGAACACATCTTTAAAAAAAATCACCTGTGGCCATAGTAATGGCCTGGGCATGAAGTATCAGAGACATTAGTAAAATTAAATAAAGAATTGAAAAGGAACTTACTTTAACCAAAAAGACACAGGAACTGTGTGCTTGTTGTTGGAAGGTGGATGAGAAGGTTAAATGTGAACAATCCATTACCCTTGCTGTGTCTCCTAACTCCGGTTCTAGTAATACAGTTAGAATCATAGAATCATAGAATCTCAGGGTTGGAAGGGACCTCAGGAGGTCATCTAGTCCAACCCCCTGCTCAAAAGCAGGACCCATCCCCAATTAAATCATCCCAGCCAGGGCTTTGTCAAGCCTGACCTTAAAAACTTCTAAGGAAGGAGATTCCACCACCTCCCTAGGCAACGCATTCCAGTGTTTCACCACCCTCCTAGTGAAAAAGTGATAAACTTAACAGTAATAAGTCACCAGGACCAGACGGCATTCACCCAAGAGTTCTGAAAGAACTTAAATGTGAAATTGTGGAACTATTAACTATGGTTTGTAACCTGTCCTTTAAATCAGCTTCTGTACCCAATGACTGAAAGATAGCTAATGTAACATCAATATTTAAGAAGGGCTCTAAAGGTGATCCTGGCAATTACAGACTAGTAAGTCTAACGTCAGTACCGGGTAACTTAGTTGAAACAATAGTGAAGAATAAAATGGTCAGACACATAGAAGGAGGTTCCGCATTCCAGTGTTTCACCACCCTCCTAGTGAAAAAGTTTTTCCTAATATCCAACCTAAACCTCCCCCACTGCAACTTGAGACCATTACTCAATAAGGTCAATAATTACCATTGTGCAGGACCCTGACTTATCTTTGTTGAACCTGATCAGATTTCTTTTGGCCCAATCCTCCAATTTGTCTAGGTCCCTCTGTATCCTATTCCTGCCCTCCAGCGTATCTACCACTCCTCCCAGTTTAGTATCATCCGCAAATTTGCTGAGAGTGCAATCCACACCATCCTCCAGATCATTTATGAAGATATTGAACAAAACCGGCCCCAGGACCGACCCCTGGGGCACTCCACTTGACACCGGCTGCCAACTAGACATGGAGCCATTGATCACTACCCGTTGAGCCCGACAATCTAGCCAACTTTCTACACACCTTATAGTGCATTCATCCAGCCCATACTTCTTTAACTTGCAGCTCACAGCAGGAGTTTGCCTGGGACTGGTAAGTATCCGAGTGTGTGTTTGTTTGCTTGCTGAGGAAGTATCCGAGCATGTGTTTGCTGGGAGGGCACTGTGAGAGCCTGAGTGAGTGTCTGATTGGCTGCTATCCTGCAGGGGGCGGGCATTAGGGTGTCTGTTTGTTTGCATCAGGGAAGCCTGGCTGTTTAAAAATAGCCAGAGCTTCGCGAACCAGCTGAGCGGCGGCGAACCAGCAGAGCAGCTCACAGCAGGAGTTTGCCTGGGAGTTCGTCTGGAGTGAGCCCAGTGAGGCTTACGTCTTGCAAACTGCTCTGAGGAAGCTCATAGTAGGAAGGTGATATGGAAGGAGGGGGTTCAGCTGTTGTGACCTGCACTGGTTGTGCCATGTTTGTCTTTCTTCCACAGGACAGAAGCGACTTTGTCTGTACAAAGTGCAAGCTGGTCTCCATATTGGAAGAGAAGATTGAAGGTCTGGAGCAACAGATAACGACCCTGCATTGCATACAAGAAACTGAGGATTTTCTGGACAAAACTCGGGATAGGCTTCTAGGGGCAC
Source organism: Caretta caretta (assembly GCF_965140235.1). Classification (NCBI taxonomy): domain Eukaryota; kingdom Metazoa; phylum Chordata; order Testudines; family Cheloniidae; genus Caretta; species Caretta caretta. Next base: position 1,575,989 of record NC_134206.1, read on the forward strand.
AAAGCTCTAAAGATATAGAGCAGGTTGCACAGAGGAGCCAAGAGGCCAGTGAAGAAGCTTGGCAACATGTGACCTCCAGAAGAGGTAAGTGGAATGTCCGGGTTCCAGTAACACAGACTCAGGTAACTAACCGCTTTCATGTTCCCTCCACAGGTACCATTGCGGAGAGTGGACCAGATGATATGTCTGGGGGGAGAAAGCAGAAGGAGACTCCGCTGGTTGGAAGGCATGAGATGCGATGTCCTGAGGTTGGGGGTTCCACGACCACCACTCCCAAGAGGAGAAGGCGGGTGGTGGTGGCCGGGGACTCTCTCCTCCGGGGGACTGAGTCATCTATCTGCCGCCCTGACCAGGAAAACCGAGAAGTCTGCTGCTTGCCAGGGGCTAAGATTCGCGATATGACGGAGAGACTGCCGAGACTCATCAAGCCCTCGGATCGCTACCCCTTCCTGCTTCTCCACGTGGGCACCAATGATACTGCCAAGAATGACCTTGAGCGGATCACTGCAGATTACGTAGCTCTGGGAAGAAGGATAAAGGAGTTGGAGGCGCAAGTGGTGTTCTCGTCCATCCTCCCCGTGGAAGGAAAAGGCCTGGGTAGGGACCGTCGAATCATGGAAGTCAACGAATGGCTACGCAGGTGGTGTCGGAGAGAAGGCTTTGGATTCTTTGACCATGGGATGGTGTTCCATGAAGGAGGAGTGCTGGGCAGAGACGGGCTCCATCTTACGAAGAGAGGGAAGAGCATCTGTGCCAGCAGGCAGGCTAACCTAGTGAGGAGGGCTTTAAACTAGGTTCACCGGGGGAAGGAGACCAAAGCCCTGAGGTAAGTGGGAAAGCGGGATACCGGGAGGAAGCACAGGCAGGAATGTCTGTGAGGGGAGGGCTCCTGCCTCATACTGGGAATGAGGGGCGATCAACAGGTTATCTCAAGTTCTTATATACAAATGCACAAAGCCTTGGAAACAAGCACGGAGAACTGGAGGTCCTGGTGATGTCAAGGAACTATGACGTGATTGGAATAACAGAGACTTGGTGGGATAACTCACATGACTGGAGTACTGTCATGGATGGTTATAAACTGTTCAGGAAGGACAGGCAGGGCAGAAAAGGTGGGGGAGTAGCCCTGTATGTAAGGGAGCAGTATGACTGCTCAGAGCTCCGGTACGAAACTGTAGAAAAACCTGAGTGTCTCTGGATTAAGTTTAGAAGTGTGTGCAATAAGAGTGATGTAGTGGTGGGAGTCTGCTATAGACCACTGGACCAGGGGGATGAGGTAGATGAGGCTTTCTTCCGGCAGCTCACGGAAGCTACTAGATCACATGCCCTGATTCTCATGGGTGACTTTAATTTTCCTGATATCTGCTGGGAGAGCAACACAGCAGTGCATAGACAATCCAGGAAGTTTTTGGAAAGCGTAGGGGACAATTTCCTGGCGCAAGTGCTAGAGGAACCAACTGGGGGGGGGGGGCGCTTTTCTTGACCTGCTGCTCACAAACCGGGTAGAATTAGTGGGGGAAGCAAAAGTGGATGGGAATCTGGGAGGCAGTGACCATGAGTTGGTTGAGTTCAGGATCCTGACTCAGGGAAGAAAGGTAAGGAGCAGGATACGGACCCTGGACTTCAGGAAAGCAGACTTTGACTCCCTCAGGGAATGGATGGCCAGGATCCCCTGGGGGACTAACTTGAAGGGGAAAGGAGTCCAGGAGAGCTGGCTGTATTTCAAGGAATCTCTGTTGAGGTTACAGGGACAAACCATCCCAATGAGTCGAAAGAATAGTAAATATGGCAGGCGACCAGCTTGGCTTAATGGTGAAATCCTAGCGGATCTTAAACATGAAAAAGAAGCTCACAAGAAGTGGAAGGTTGGACATATGACCAGGGAAGAGTATAAAAATATTGCTCGAGCATGTTGGAATGGTATCAGGAGGGCCAAATCGCACCTGGAGCTGCAGCTAGCAAGAGATGTCAAGAGTAACAAGAAGGGTTTCTTCAGGTATGTTGGCAACAAGAAGAAAGCCAAGGAAAGTGTGGGCCCCTTACTGAATGAGGGAGGCAACCTAGTGAGAGAGGATGTGGAAAAAGCTAATGTACTCAATGCTTTTTTTGCCTCTGTCTTCACTAACAAGGTCAGCTCCCAGACTGCTGCGCTGGGCATCACAAAATGGGGAAGAGATGGCCAGCCCTCTGTGGAGATAGAGGTGGTTAGGGACTATTTAGAAAAGCTGGATGTGCACAAGTCCATGGGGCCGGACGAGTTGCATCCGAGAGTGCTGAAGGAATTGGCGGCTGTGATTGCAGAGCCATTGGCCATTAACTTTGAAAACTCGTGGCGAACCGGGGAAGTCCCGGATGACTGGAAAAAGGCTAATGTAGTGCCAATCTTTAAAAAAGGGAAGAAGGAGGATCCTGGGAACTACAGGCCAGTCAGCCTCACTTCAGTCCCTGGAAAAGTCATGGAGCAGGTCCTCAAAGAATCAATCCTGAAGCACTTGCATGAGAGGAAAGTGATCAGGAACAGCCAGCATGGATTCACCAAGGGAAGGTCATGCCTGACTAATCTAATCGCCTTTTATGATGAGATTACTGGTTCTGTGGATGAAGGGAAAGCAGTGGATGTATTGTTTCTTGACCTTAGCAAAGCTTTTGACACGGTCTCCCACAGTATTCTTGTCAGCAAGTTAAGGAAGTATGGGCTGGAAGAATGCACTCTAAGGTGGGTAGAAAGCTGGCTAGATTGTCGGGCTCAACGGGTAGTGATCAATGGCTCCATGTCTAGTTGGCAGCTGGTATCAAGTGGAGTGCCCCAAGGGTCGGTCCTGGGGCCGGTTTTGTTCAATATCCTCTATTTGACATTGGTGAGGCCTCATCTGGAGTACTGTGTCCAGTTTTGGGCCCCACGCTACAGGAAGGATGTGGATAAATTGGAGAGAGTCCAGCGAAGGGCAACAAAAATGATTAGGGGTCTAGAACACATGACTTATGAGGAGAGGCTGAGGGAGCTGGGATTGTTTAGCCTGCAGAAGAGAAGAATGAGGGGGGATTTGATAGCTGCTTTCAACTACCTGAAAGGGGGTTCCAAAGAGGATGGCTCTAGACTGTTCTGAATGGTAGCAGGTGACAGAACGAGGAGTAATGGTCTCAAGTTGCAGTGGGGGAGGTTTAGATTGGATATTAGGAAAAACTTTTTCACTAGGAGGGTGGTGAAACACTGGAATGCGTTACCTAGGGAGGTTGTAGAATCTCCTTCCTTAGAGGTTTTTAAGGTCAGGCTTGACAAAGCCCTGGCTGGGATAATTTAACTGGGAATTGGTCCTGCTTCGAGCAGGGAGTTGGACTAGATGACCTTCTGGGGTCCCTTCCAACCCTGATATTCTATGATTCTATGAACTTACTGACAAGAATACTGTGGGAAACCGTGTCAAAAGCTTTGCTAAAGTCAAGATACAATACATCCACTGCTTTCCCTTCATCCACAGAACTTGATCTGCTGTCGCTGCATATGCCCAAGGGTCATGGAGATGTTTACCTCTTCTACACCACCATCACTTTTCCCTTCATAGTAGACACCTTCAGGCCACTCAGCATCATCTCCTCCCTGGGCTGTAAACTGACAAACCTTTAATTCTCTGGAATAAAAGGGCTTTAGAGAATTGATATGGTACACCTTAGGCTTTCGGTTGGAGGTGGGGAATGCTATGAGATAATTAACAGCTCCCAGGCGCTCCTGGACTGTGAGTGGCCCTTCCCACAATGCTTCCATTTTATGGTCCTGGAGCGCCTTTAAGACCATGACCTGGTCTCCTACTTTGATGGAAAGCTCTCTGGCATGTTTATCATACCAGGCTTTTTGCTCTTTTTGAGCATCCTGTAAGTTTCCTTTAGCAAGGCCTAAAGAGGTTCGGAGGGTGTTTTGTAGGTTGGTTACAAACTCCAGAATTTTAGTTCCTGGAGAAGGTGTAAATCCCTCCCATTGCTGTTTCACCAACTGCAATGGCCCCTTAACCTCGCGGCCATATACAAGTTCAAATGGGGAAAACCCTAAACGGGGATGTGGTACAGCTCTGTAGGCAAAGAGCAACTGCTGCAACACTAGGTCCCAATCATTGGAGTGCTCGTTTATGAATTTACGTATCATGGACCCCAAAGTTCCATTAAACTTCTCCACCTTGCCATTTGTTTGATGGAAGTAAGGAGTGGCAACCAAGTGATTTACCCCATGACCTTCCAGAGGTTTTCCATAGTTCCTGCCATGAAATTAGTTCCTGCATCTGTGAGGATGTCGGAGGGCCAACCTACCCTGGCAAAAATGTCTGCTAGTGCCTGGCACAGACTTTTAGCCCTGGGGTTGCTTAGAGCTACTGCTTCCGGCCATCGAGTGGCAAAATCCATGAAAGTCAGTATGTACTGCTTTCCTCTGGGTGTCTTTTTGGAAAAGGACCCAGAATATCCACAGCTCCTCGCTGAAATGGAACCTCAATGATGGGGAGTGGCTGGAGAGGGGATTTGACCTGGTTTTGGGGTTTTCCCATTCTTTGGCATACGTCACAAGACCAGACATAGGTAGAAACATCCTTGCCCATTCCCTCCCAGTGGAACGACTTTCCCAAATGGTCTTTGGTTCTGTTCACCCCAGCATGGCCACTGGGATGATCATGGGCTAAGCTTAACAGTTTTACCCGGTACTTAGTTGGAACTACCAACCGTCTCTGAAGATGCCAGTCTTCGTGGTGTCCACCAGAAAGAGTTTCCTTGTATAAAAGTCATCTTTCTACAACAAACCTGGATTGATTAGATGAGCTGAGAGGCGGTGGGTTGCTCCGTGTCTCCGTTCAAGCTCTTTGGAGGCTTTCATCTGCTTCATGTTCGGTATGGAACTGTTCCCTTGATGCTGAAGATGTCAGTTCCTCATTGGATTGTGGATCTGGGCTTGGTCCCTCTGGAAACAATGTAAGTGATAGGGTTATTTCTGTTGACTGTGAACCGCTCTCTGCTGGTGCACTATGTTGGGGTTCAGGCTCCGGCTGAGCCTCTTGTGTAGGGTTATGGGCTGCTGCCGGTTCAGGTTTGGTGGGGCCCTCTGGTGTTGAGGTTGCAAGTACTGGATTCAATGCTGGCAATGGTTCTGGTGCTCGTTTCTCCACCAGTTCCGATTTTGACACTGGCTCTGTCTGGGTCTCTGTGACTGGATCCACTACTGCGGTTGTAGATTTTGGCATCGGGTCCAGTTCCATCACCTCTGATCGGCTCCTGGTAGAAGTTTCCGGAACAGAGCTAGGTGTGACAACTTGCTTAGCCTGGGTGTGGGTGACCATTCCCACCCTTTTGGCCCACTTCACATGATTAGTCAAGTCTTCCCCCAACAGCATGGGGATGGGATAATCAACATAGACTGCAAAAGTCCACATTCCGGACCAGACCTTGTACTGGACAGGCAATTTGGCTGTAGGCAAATTGAAAGAGTTGGACTTGAAAGGTTGAATTGTTACTTGGATCATTGGGTCGATTAAATTGGGGTCCACTAAGTAAGAATGGATAGCCGACACTTGTGCTCCGGTGTCCCTCCACACGGTGACCTTCTTCCCACCCACACTCACAGTTTCCCTCCTCTCTGAGGGTATCTGGGAGGTATCTGGGCTTGAGGACCTCTGGTGTGATTCCACTGCAATGAACCGTAATCTGTTGGGGTTCTTGGGGCAGTTGGCCTTTACATGCCCCATCTCGTTACATTTAAAACATCGTCCAGCTGACGGGTCACTGGGGTGAGGTGGGTTGCTGGAGAACAGTGTGGCGAGATGATAAGATGTCTGGAGGGTTCCTTGGGGTGTAGTTGGGGTCTTCGGCTGCCCCTGGTAGTAGGGTGAGGTCTGAGGTTGTCCCTTCTGGAATCTGCTCCAACTGCAACCAGTTTTTTTCTTCTCTGCCACCTCCACCCATTTGGCTCCAATCTCCCCTGCCTCAATTACAATTTTGGGCTTCCCATCTAGGATGTATCTTTCTATTTCCTCAGGAACACCCTCTAAGAACTGCTCCATTTGCATTAGGAAGGGCAAATCTTCTGGAGATTTAACACTTGCTCCTGATATCCAGGCGTCCCAATGTTTCACAGTGTAGTAGGTATGCCCGGTAAATGACATGTCTGGTTTCCACCTTCGGGCTCTGAACCTCTGATGGGAATGCTCGGGTGTTAGCCCCATTCTGACTCTCACCTTGGTTTTAAACAGTTCATACTGGTTCATGTGGTCCTTAGGCATTTCAGCTGCCACCTCAGCTAAGGGTCCACTGAGCTGCGGCCTCAGCTCTACCATGTATTGGTCAGTAGAGATGCTGTAGCCAATGCAGGCCCTTTCGAAGTTTTCTAAGAAGGCCTCGGTATCATCGCCTGCCTTGTAGGTTGGGAACTTTCTGGGATGGGAAGCGGTACGTGGAGAAGGATTGCTATTCTGCTGAGCCTTTGCCTTCTCCATCTCCAGTGCATGCTGCCACTCTTTTTCCTTTCCCTCCATTTCTCTCCTGTGGGCAGCCTCTTTGGCTTTTTCTGCCTTGGGTTCTGTCATCTTAGCCTCTCTGTTTTTAACTAACTTTACACCCGAGAGTTAAAAAAACAAACAAAAAAACTGGCTTGTAAAAAAATGTTTGGGCTGTAATGTGATACCTATGTTCTCGGATAGCTATTCTCAGCCTATAGAAAAATCCTTTGTCTCCAGGCAAATAGACAGAACAACCCTCTCATTGCTCTTAGCTAAAAAAAAAAAAACAACAAAAATAACCCCTCTTCAGGTCTGTCAAGGTTCCTCCCCCACTCTGAACTCTAGGGTACAGATGTGGGGACCTGCATGAAAAACCTCCTAAGCTTATCTTTACCAGCTTAGGTCAAAACTTCCCCAAGGTACAAAATATTACACCCGTTATCCTTGGACTGGCCGCTACCACCACCAAACTAATACCGGTTACTGGGGAAGAGCTGTTTGGACGCGTCTTTCCCCCCAAAATACTTCCCAAAACCTTGCACCCCACTTCCTGGACAAGGTTTGGTAAAAAGCCTCACCAATTTGCCTAGGTGACTACAGACCCAGACCCTTGGATCTTAAGAACAATGAACAATCCTCCCAACACTTGCACCCCCCCTTTCCTGGGAAATGTTGGATAAAAAGCCTCACCAATTTGCATAGGTGACCACAGACCCAAACCCTTGGATCTGAGAACAATGAAAAAGCATTCAGTTTTTTACAAGAAGACTTTTAATAAAAAATAGAAGTAAATAGAAATAAAGAAATCCCCCCCTGTAAAATCAGGATGGTAGATATCTTACAGGGTAATTAGATTCAAAAACATAGAGAACCCCTCTAGGCAAAACCTTAAGTTACAAAAAAGATACACAGACAGAAATAGTTATTCTATTCAGCACAATTCTTTTCTCAGCCATTTAAAGAAATCATAATCTAACACATACCTAGCTAGATTACTTACTAAAAGTTCTAAGACTCCATTCCTGTTCTGTCCCTGGCAAAAGCAGCATATAGACAGACACACAGACCCTTTGTTTCTCTCCCTCCTCCCAGCTTTTGAAAGTATCTTGTCTCCTCATTGGTCATTTTGGTCAGGTGCCAGCGAGGTTAACTTTAGCTTCTTAACCCTTTACAGGTGAGAGGATTTTTCCCCTGGCCAGGAGGGATTTCAAAGGGGTTTACCCTTCCCTTTATATTTATGACAAGGTCTGTGAAAAACTTGTGAATTTCCCTGCAGGAGGTTAACTACCATGCCTTGAGGTAGAGAAAACTCCAGCTCAAAAAAGACAAATCCCTTTGTTATGCTTGCTGCTTTGGCCCCCAGGCAGAGACCAAGAAACTCTAACTGCTTTCAGCTTAAAACCTGTTTCCAAGCAGCTCAAAGGGAAAAAAAAACATGCCTTGTTAAAACTCTACTGTGCTTCTGTTTCAAAATGATCTAAAAAAAAAATCTCAAAATTATCCCACCGCTCTGCCACCACATCAAGGTTCCTTCCCCACTCTGAACTCTAGGGTACAAATGTGGGGACCTGCATAAAAGACCCCCAAAGCTTATTCTTACTAGTGAACACAGACCCAAACCCTTGGATCTTACAAAAAATGAAAAAAGCAAACAGGACCTTTGTCATAAATATAAAGGGAAGGGTAAACCCCTTTGAAATCCCTCCTGGCCAGAGGAAAAACTCCTCTCACCTGTAAAGGGTTAAGAAGCTAAAGCTAACCTCACTGCCACCTGACCAAATGACCAAGGAGGAGACAAGATACTTTCAAAAGCTGGGAGGAGAGAGAGAAACAAAGGGTCTCAGTCTGTCTATATGCTGTTTTTGTTGGGGATAGACCAGGAATGGAGTCTTAGAACTTTTAGTAAGTAATCTAGCTAGGTATGTGTTAGATTATGATTTCTTTAAATGGCTGAGAAAAGAATTGTGCTGAATAGAATAACTATTTCTGTCTGTGTATCTTTTTTGTAACTTAAGGTTTTGCCTAGAGGGGTTCTCTATGTTTGGAATCTAATTACCCTGTAAGATATCTACCATCCTGATTTTACAGAGGTGATTTCTTTACTTCTATTTCTATTAAAAGTCTTCTTGTAAGAAAACTGAATGCTTTTTCATTGTTCTCAGATCCAAGGGTTTGGGTCTGTGGTCACCTATGCAAATTGGTTAGGCTTTTTATCCAACATTTCCCAGGAAAGGGGGGAGGGTGCAAGTGTTGGGAGGATTGTTCATTGTTCTTAAGATCCAAGGGTCTGGGTCTGTAGTCACCTAGGTAAATTGGTGAAGCTTTTTACCAAACCTTGTCCAGGAAGTGGGGTGCAAGGTTTTGGGAAGTATTTTGGGGGGAAGGACGCGTCCAAACAGCTCTTCCCCAGTAACCAGTATTTGTTTGGTGGTGGTAGCGTCCAATCCAAGGACAAAGGGTGGAATATTTTGTACCTTGGGGAAGTTTTGACCTAAGCTGGTAAAGATAAGCTTAGGAGGTTTTTCATGCAGGTCCCCACATCTGTACCCTAGCGTTCAGAGTGGGGAAGGAACCTTGACAATCTTAAAGGAAGAATTTTAATTAAAGAAAAAAAAGTAAAAAAATCACCTCTGTAAAATCAGGATGGTAAATACAGGGTAATCAGATTCAAAACATAGAGTATCCCTCTAGTAAAAACCTTAAGTTACAAAAAGACATAAAAACAGGAATATCTATTCCATTCAGCACAGCTTATTTACAAGCCATTAAACAAAATAAAATCTAACACATTTCTAGCTAGATTACTTACTAACTTAACAGGAGTTCTGAGGAGTTATGAAGCACATTCCTGTCCTGTTCCCAGCAAAAGCATCACACAGACAGACAGACCCTTTGTTTCCCCCCCTCCATCTTTGAAAGTATCTTGTCCCTTCATTGGTCATTTTGGTCAGGTGCCAGCAAGCTTATCTTAGCTTCTTAACCCTATAGAGAAAGGTGGTTACCCTTCCCTTTATATTTATGACAGGGCCAAAAGAAATCTGATGAGGTTCAACAAGGACAAGTGAAGAGTCCTGCACTTAGGAAGGAAGAATCCCATCAGCACTACACACTAGGGACTGAGTGGCTCGGCAGCAGTTCTGCAGAAGAGGACCTAGGGGTTTGTGATGACGCAGACTGGCCCTGCACTGGGCCTGAGACAGTTAACCCTTCCCTGCTAGCAGAGGAAGCCACGACCTTGAGGCTCTGCTGGACATGGTCCAACAGGGACTCAAGTATAAAAGCCTGCAGAGCTGCTCAGTCAGGGTGGGTGGCTGAGAAAGGAGGATGCCCATTGGAGGCTCCAGCCCAGGAGCAGTGGTGACTCATACAGGAGGGAGCCGAGGGGCCAGGAAGTGGGACCAGAGACTGGCAGCTGTGGGAACCCCAGGAAGAGCCAGGGGATGAGGCTCCTGATGCCCCAGGGACTGCTACATTTGGAGAACTGGTAGGAAGTGACCCAGGAAAGGGAAGGGAGTGGTATCTCCCATCACTCTGAGGGCAGCGTGTTGTGGTAGGATTCCCCACCGACCCGGGACGGATCACGCCGTTAATGACAGGGCCCTAGGTTGGAGCTCGGTGAAGTCAGGTGGGCCCGGGCTCCCCTAATGGGGGTCTCTAACCTCCCCCCCTTTTTTGTGTGATGACATAGTTCACCGACCCCTCATTAACCTCAAAGGACATAGATGAACTCCAGCTGCCAGGCCGCACTATCCTATGAGGGGAAGAGGACTTAGAGGGACTCTGGCCCTCAGGCCACACTGCTTTGGGAGCACACACTAGGGATTCTCGCTGCTAGGCCGTGCTATCCCACCAGAGGAAGAAGATTTAGAGGGACTCTGGCCATTGGACATACAGCCCTGACTATCGGGGAGGTGGTAGAACCGGCATGGAAGCTGGGAGGTGGGGTTAACCTCGCCCCCCCGGAATAAAAGGGGTTGACCAGGTACAAATCCTGCCATAGGGTTACCGTGGATGAGAATCTGGATACGAGTCAACAGTGTGCCCTTGTTTCCAGGAAGGCTAATGGCATTTTGGGCTGTATAAAGTAGGGGCATTGCCAGCAGATTGACGGACATGATCATTCCCCTCTATTCAGCAATGGTGAGGGCTCATCTGGAGTACTGTGTCCAGTTTTGGGCCCCACTCTACAAGAAGAATATGGAAAAAATAGAAAGAGTCCAGCGCAGGGTAATAAAAATGATTAGGGGGCTGGAGCACATGACTTATCAGGATAGGCTGAGGGAACTGGGATTGTTTAGCCTGCAGAAGAGAAAAATGAGGGGGGATTTGATAGCTGCTTTCAACTACCTGAAGGGGGTTCCAAAGAGGATGGATCTAGACTGTTCTCAGTGGTAGCTGATGACAGAACGAGGAGTAATGGTCTCAAGTTGCAGTGGGGGAGGTTTAGGTTGGATATTAGGAAAAACTTTTTCACTAGGAGAGTGGTGAAGCACTGGAATGTGTTACCTAGGGAAGTGGTGGAATCTCCTTCCTTAGAAGTTTTTAAGGTCAGGCATGACAAAGCCCTGGCTGGGATAATCTAGTTGGGGATTGGTCCTGCTTTGAGCACGGGATTGGATTTGATGACCTCCTGCGGTCCCTTCCAACACTAATATTCTATGATTCTATGATTATATTCCTTTGACATCTGAACATTGTCTTTTTTTTACCCACTGCTGTGAATAAGCAAGTGCTTCCATGGAGCTGCTGTCAACGATTAACAGGGTTTATTTTCCCTGTGTTGTGTAGCAGTTGGGATGTTTCCCCCGGCACATGTCTTGGCAAAGGTTTGGATTTTTTTTCTCTCTCAGATTCTGAGCAACTGGGGGAATGGGAAAATCCCTACAGCAGAGGCCCTGTAGCCTGGGTCTCATTTGGGTCTCATTTCCAGCTGATGCCTAATATCCACACCACAACATGTAGGGATTATTGATTATTGATGCATGGAGCACCACAATATATGGAATAGGCATTAATAGGGTCAGTTGTTCATAATTCATTTCCCTGAATTGTCGAAAACACCATTTCTCTGTGTGTGAAGAGTGACAAATCTGCTTCACCTATGAGAACACTTCCAGTAGTTCATGTAGTATTTCATATTAACATTGTCTCTCCATCCAGGAATATTTCCTGCAACCATCACCCTAGAGCTTGAGCACATACAGGAAGTCAGGGGAACGTATGGTACATGCAGGAGACACCGTTCTGCCTCAGAGTTGGACACCTTCTCCCCTACTCCATGTCACATTCCAACACAACCGACATCACCAACCCCTCCACCTTCATCCTGCTGGGCATTCCTGGCCTGGAGATGGCCCATATCTAGATCTCCATCCCCTTCTGCACCATGTACACGATAGCCATCTTGGGGAACTTCACCATCCTATTCATTGTGAAGAGGGAGCCGAGCCTCCATGGGCCTATGTACTATTTCCTCTGCATGCTGACCGTCAGCGACCTGGTCCTGTCTACGTCTGTCCTGCCCAGGACACTGAGCATCTTCTGGTTGAATTCCAGAGAGATAGATTTCAGTGCCTGCCTCACCCAGGTGTACTTCATTCAGTGCTTCTCAGTGATAGAGTCTGGGATCTTCGTGGCCATGGCTTTGGATCGCTACGTGGCCATCTGCCACCCCCTGAGACATTCCACCATCCTGACAAACCCCGTGGTGGCCAAGATTGGTCTGGCTCTGGTGCTGTGTGGCAGCATAGTCAGACTGCCCTTTCTCCTCCTGGCAAGGCGGTGGCCATATTGCAGGACCAACATCATCCCCCACACATACTGTGACCATATAGCTGTGGTGAAGCTGGCCTGCAACAATACCCACATCAGTAGATACTACGGCCTCTTTGTGGTATTCTTTGTGACTGGTCTGGATGTGCTTTTTATTGCTGTGTCCTACACCCAGATCCTCAGAGCCATCTTCAGCCTCCCCACAAAGGACGCCCGGCTCAAAACTTTTGGGACCTGCAGCTCCCACCTCTGTGTCATCTTAGCCTTTTACATCCCCGCTCTCTTCTCCTTCCTCACGCAGCGGTTTGGCCACAATGTGCCCCTGCATTTCCATGTTCTCATGCCAACATATATCTCCTGGTGCCCCCCATGCTAAACCCCATCATTTACGGGGTGAGGACCAGACTGATCCGGGCCAGGCTGCTCCTTCTCTTTTCTCATAAAGGGACCTAAAATTTTCTGCTGGTGCTCTGGCTCTCAGTCTGAGCTCCATGTAGAGCTGGCTGGGGACATGGTCCTGGGCCCCCTTCTCTGAATCACTGTTTGTACCTTACAAGTGACATTCAATCCTTTCCTGACCATGCTCTGCTGTGTCAGACTGACAAACTGGGAAATGGGTCTGTGTACAACTCATTAACTCATAGGGTGGCCACACTGTACACAGTATTCAAGATGTGGGCGTACCATGGATTTATATAAGAGCAATAAGGTATTCTCTGTCTTATTCTCTATCCCTCTTTTGATGATTCCTAACATCCCGTTTGCTTTTTTGACTGCTGCTGCACGCTGCGTAGACATCTTCAGAGAACTATCCATAATGATTCCCAGATCTCTTTCCTGATTAGTTCTAGCTAAATTAGCCCCCATCATATTGTATGTATAGTTGGGGTTATGCTTTCCAATGTGCATTACTTTACATTTATCCACATTACATTTCGTTTGCCATGTTGTTGCCCAATCACTTAGTTTTGTGAAATCTTTTTGAAGGCCTTCATGGCCTGCTTTGGTCTTAACTATCTTGAGAAGTTTAGTATCATCTGCAAACTTTGCCACCTCACTGTTTACCCCTTTCTCCAGATCATTTCTGAATAAGTTGAATAGGATTGGTCCTAGGAGTGACCCTTGGGGAACACCACTAGTTACCCCTCTCCATTCTGAAAATTTACCATTTATTCCTACCCTTTGTTCCCTGTCTTTTGGCCAGTTCTCAATCCATGAAAGGATCTTTCCTCTTAACTCATGACAATTAATTTACTTAAGAGCCTTTGGTGAGGGACCTTGTCAAAGGCTTTCTGGAAATCTAAGTACATTTTGTCCACTGGATCTCCCTCAAAGAACTCTAACAGATTAATTAGACATGATCTCCCTTTACAGAAACCGTGTTGACTTTTGCCCAACAATTTATGTTCTTCTATGTGTCTGACCATTTTATTCTTCACTATTGTTTCAACTAATTTACCCGGTACTGACGTTAGACTTACTAGTCTGTAATTGCCAGGATCACCTTTAGAGCCCTTCTTAAATATTGATGTTACATTAGCTATCTTTCAGTCATTGGGTACAGAAGCTGATTTAAAGGACAGGTTACAAACCATAGTTAATAGTTCCACAATTTCACATTTAAGTTCTTTCAGAACTCTTGGGTGAATGCCGTCTGGTCCTGGTGACTTATTACTGTTAAGTTTATCACTTTTTCACTAGGAGGGTGGTGAAACACTGGAATGCGTTGCCTAGGGAGGTGGTGGAATCTCCTTCCTTAGAAGTTTTTAAGGTCAGGCTTGACAAAGCCCTGGCTGGGATGATTTAATTGGGGATGGGTCCTGCTTTTGAGCAGGGGGTTGGACTAGATGACCTCCTGAGGTCCCTTCCAACCCTGAGATTCTATGATTCTATGATTCTATGATTATCAATTATTTCCAAAACCTCCTCTAGTGACACTTCAATCTGTGACAATTCCTCAGATTTGTCACCTATAAAAGATGGCTCAGGTTTGGGAATCTCCCTAACATCCTCAGCTGTGAAGACTGAAGCAAAGAATTCATTTAGTTTCTCTGCAATGACTTTATTATCTTTAAGTGCTCCTTTTGTATCTCGTTTCAGACTAACAGCCGTGTTAGTCTGTATTTGCAAAAAGAAAAGGAGGACTTGTGGCACCTTAGAGACTAACCAATTTATTTGAGCATAAGTTTTCGTGAGCTACAGCTCACTTCATCGGATGCATACTGTGGAAACTGCAGAAGACATTATATACACAGAGACCATGAAACTATTTTCATCGGATGCATACTGTGGAAACTGCAGAAGACATTATATACACAGAGACCATGAAACAATAATGTCTTCTGCAGTTTCCATGGTATGCATCCGATGAAGTGAGCTGTAGCTCACGAAAGCTTATGCTCAAATGAATTGGTTAGTCTTTAAGGTGCCACAAGTACTCCTTTTCTTTTTGTATCTCGATCATCCAGGGGCCCCACTGCTTGTTTAGCAGGCTTCCTGCTTCCGATGGACTTAAAAACATTTTGTTATTACCTCTTGAGTTTTTGGCTCGCTGTTCTTCAAACTCCCTTTTTGCTTTTCTTATTACATTTTTACATTTAATTTGGCAGTGTTTATGCTCCTTTCTATTTACCTCACTAGGATTTGGCTTCCACTTTTAAAAAGATGCCTTTTTATCTCTCACTGCCTCTTTTACACGGTTGTTAAGCCACAGTGGCTCTTTTTTAGTTCTGTTACTGTGTTTTTAAATTTGGGGTATACATTTAAGTTGAGCCTCTATTGTGGTGTCTTTGAAAAGTGTCCATGAAGTTTGCAGGGATTTTACTCTAGTCACTGTACCTTTTAATTTCTGTTGAACGAACCTCCTCATTTTTGAATAGTTCCCCTTTCTGAAATTAAATGCCACAGTATTGGGCTTTTGAGGTGTTCTCACCACAGGAGTGTTAAATGTTGTTATATTATGGTCACTATTTCCAAGCGGTCCTGTTCTAGTTAGCTCTTGGACCAGATCCTGGGCTCCACTCAGAACTACATCGAGAGTTGCCACTCCCCTTGGGGTTCCTGTCCCAGCTGCTCCGAGAAGCAGTCGTTTAAAGTATCGAGAAATTTTGTCTCTGCATTTCATCCTGAGGTGACATGTACCCAGTCCATATGGGGATAATTGAAATCCCCCACTATTATTGAGTTCTTTATTTTGATAGCCTCTCTAATCTCCCTTAGCATTTCATCGTCACTACCACTGTCCTGATCAGGTGGTCGATAATAAATCTCTACTGTTATATTCTTATTAGAGCCTGGAATTACTATCCAGAGAGATTCTATGGAACATGTGGATTAATTTAAGATTTTTATTTCATTTGATTCTACATTTTCTTTCACATATAGGGGCATTCCCTTCCCCTAGCCACACGACCTGTTCAGTCCTTCTGATATATTTTGTACCCTGGAATGTTTGTGTCCCATTGATTGTCCTCACTCCACCAGGTTTCTGTGATGCCGATTATATCAATATCCTCCTTTAACATGTGGCACTCTAGTTCATCCATATTATTTAGACTTCTAGCATCTGTGTACAAGCACTTTAAAAACTTGTCACTCTTTATTTGTCTGCCCTTTTCTGATGTGTCAGATTCTTTATGTGCATGTTTCTCATCTGATCTGGCCCCTACTTTATCCTCCTCCATCCCCCTCCTCCTGACTAGAACCTAGATAATCTCTCTCAATAGACTCTCCTCTAAGAGAAGTCTCTGTCCGACCCACGTGCGCCTCTGCAACGATCGGCTTTCCCCATCTCTTAGTTTTAAAATTGCTCTGCAACCTTTCTAATGTGAAGTGCCAGCAGGCTGGCTCCACTTTGGTTTAGGGGGAGCCCATCATAGAAGGCAATTAGGTTGGTCAGGACTTGACTTTTGTGAATCCATGTTGACTGTTCCTGATTAACTTCCTCTCCTCCAAGCACAATAGATTCCTTGAAGACCTGCCTCATGATTTTCCCCCGTGAGGCTGACCGGTCTGTAGTTCCCAGGTTCTCCTTCTTCCCTTTTTTTAAAGATGAGCACTACATTTGCTTTTTTCCAATTCTCCTTGATCTGCCCCAGTTGCCATAAGCTTTCAAAGATAATGGTCAATGGCTCCGCAATAACATCCGCCAACTCCCTGAGCACTCTTGGATGTATTGCATCCGGCCCTATGTACATGTCCAGCTTTTCTAAATAGTCATCAACCTGTTCTTTCACCATGGAGGGCTGCTCACTTCCTCCCCATACTGTGTTGTACAGGGCAGCAGTCTGGGAGCTGACCTTGTCTTCGAAGACTGAAGGAAAAAAAGCATTGAGGACTTCAGCTTTTTCCACATCATCTGTCCCTAGGTTGCCTCCCCCATTCAGTGAAGGTCCCACACTTTCCCTGACCACCTTCTTGTTGCTAACATACTTTAGAAACCCTTTTTGTTACCCTTCACATCCCTTGCTAACTGCAACTCCAGTTTTCCTTTGGCTTTCCTGATTACACAGCTCTCTTCTCTGGGCTGCTCCTCTGGCCCCTCTGGCCCTGGTCGGTGTTAGGGGGCTTATTCCTTCACCCACTTACTTCCCTGGTCCTTCTCGCATGAACAGAGAGCAACAATACCCGAAGTCCAAAGGTGCAAACAATTCTATGTTTATTGGGGTGAGCTTCCAGCAAGCATGATTCCAGTTTCCTTCCTTAGTATCCTCCTTCCCAGCTCTGACACCACAGAGCCTTACGCCTGTGTCCCTGTTCCCATTCCTACCCTTAGCCAAACATGATTCCAACTTCCTTACTCCCATTCCCTGTTCCCATTTCCCCCTTTAGCAAAACATGATTCCAATTTTCTTACCCCCATTCCCTGTTCCCATCTCCCCCTTTAGCAAAACATGATTCCAATTTTCTTACCCCCATTCCCTGTTCCCATCTCACACACCCACATGCCCACCCACACCCACACCCCAGTCACTTCCTCATTGACTACAGATTATATAGTAAAACTTGAGTTCTTCTTAGCTATACCTTAACCAATCATTTTCCTGAAATTGAACTAACCAATCCTAACATATTGTAACATGATTATGTTACCAATTATATCCCACCACCTCAATTAGTTTACACCCAGCAAAATTAATTATACAGCAGACAGGAACAATCACAGAACCAGACAGAGATTATACAGACAAACAACAGCAAAGTGGGAACTATAATGACAAAACAATACAGAAGTGAGGATTTCACATCCCAGCTATTGATAAGTGAGTTCTTGCCAGACAGGATGCTATCAAACTAAGTTTCCTTTTACATTTTCTAGGCACTTCCCTTTCTCTGGAGGTGATAGGAATACAATCCTGCCCCGATAGTGCCTAACAGCCCAATAGCACCTTCTTTCAATGTGACTAGTTTGGAATGTGAGGATGTGACCGTTCGCTTCCCAGCTTATGGCTGCCTCTGCTGCTTAGCCAAAGGCCTGAGCCTAAGCACAGGGCCACAAACTGTCACAGTAAGAGAAGGCCCTTACACTGGCAGACAGTGGTTTTGATTCTTTCTTTTATACCTCTATCACTAGCCAAGTGATAAGAATACACCTAAATTCTTAGAGTCTAGGCCTTTACAGACAGGCCTGAATATCTATATCCTAACAGTCGGCAGTGCTCCACTCCCAGCTAAGCCTGGGCCGCTTCCCTTTCCTTAGCAGTAGGGGTGCACAAAGAATCACAGGCAGTCTGGTTCATTTGCTCCCAGTGGCATTGAGTAGGAAGCATGGTTGAGCACTGAATTTCCTGTATTCGTTTTCACCTGTCAAGACCGAAATGTGGCACCCAGGGTGTGGCAAGGACCCAGAATGAGGAACAGACAAATATTATCCTTGCTGGGAACTCTAGATAGATTAGTAGATGGTATGGCT
Organism: Caretta caretta; assembly: GCF_965140235.1. Classification (NCBI taxonomy): domain Eukaryota; kingdom Metazoa; phylum Chordata; order Testudines; family Cheloniidae; genus Caretta; species Caretta caretta. The sequence continues at coordinate 1,594,142 of NC_134206.1, forward strand.
ATGAGGGACCCTGCTCTGACCTCCTGCATCACAGAGACCGTAGAGCTGCCCTTCATTAATTCCCATTTGAACTAGAGCTGATCTTTGAGAAAAAAAAAACATTCCATCTTGATTGCCAGTTGTCAAGGCTGTTTGCTCACTCTGACATTTTGAGTGCAGGAGGTGGGGGCCTACAAAAGACCTTAAAAATACTTCCCACTAAAGGCTTGCCTTAAAACTCCCCAAGGTTACAGATTCCCTGGCCTTGGTCTGTTATCGCTTCCACCACCCAAATGCTAAAACCTTCCTGAGAACCCAGGAAAGCACACATGGGAATTCCTTCCTGTGAGGTGTTTGCAAGCTCTTTAATCCCACCCCCTGGAGAGAGCATGAAAAAAACAACCAGCTGTTGATACCAGCTGAAAAGTATGGAAAATTAGTTCCACTCAGTAATTAGGCTGAGCGGAATTAGACACATGCACACAGAACTTCTACCTTTAACTCCATCCTCTTTGGAACTCCCCTTCAGGTAGCTGAAGGTTGCTATCAAATCTACCCCCTACTCTTGGAGGTCCTGGTGATGTCAAGGAACTATGACGTGATTGGAATAACAGAGACTTGGTGGGATAACTAACATGACTGGAGTACTGTCATGGATGGTTATAAACTGTTCAGGAAGGACAGGCAGGGCAGAAAAGGTGGGGGAGTAGCACTGTATGTAAGGGAGCAGTATGACTGCTCAGAGCTCCGGTACGAAACTGCAGAAAAACCTGAGTGTCTCTGGATTAAGTTTAGAAGTGTGTGCAACAAGAGTGATGTAGTGGTGGGAGTCTGCTATAGACCACCGGACCAGGGGGATGAGGTAGATGAGGCTTTCTTCCGGCAGCTCACGGAAGCTACTAGATCACATGCCCTGATTCTCATGGGTGACTTTAATTTTCCTGATATCTGCTGGGAGAGCAATACAGCGGTGCATAGACAATCCAGGAAGTTTTTGGAAAGCTTAGGGGACAATTTCCTGGCACAAGTGCTAGAGGAGCCAACTGGGGGGGCGCTTTTCTTGACCTGCTGCTTACAAACCGGGTAGAATTAGTGGGGGAAGCAAAAGTGGATGGGAATCTGGGAGGCAGTGACCATGAGTTGGTTGAGTTCAGGATCCTGATGCAGGGAAGAAAGGTAAGCAGCAGGATACGGACCCTGGACTTCAGGAAAGCAGACTTCGACTCCCTCAGGGAACGGATGGCCAGGATCCCCTGGGGGACTAACTTGAAGGGGAAAGGAGTCCAGGAGAGCTGGCTGTATTTCAAGGAATCCCTGTTGAGGTTACAGGGACAAACCATCCCGATGAGTCGAAAGAATAGTAAATATGGCAGGCGACCAGCTTGGCTTAATGGTGAAATCCTAGCGGATCTTAAACATAAAAAAGAAGCTTACAAGAAGTGGAAGGTTGGACATATGACCAGGGAAGAGTATAAAAATATTGCTCGGGCATGTAGGAATGATATCAGGAGGGCCAAATCGCACCTGGAGTTGCAGCTAGCAAGAGATGTCAAGAGTAACAAGAAGGGTTTCTTCAGGTATGTTGGCAACAAGAAGAAAGCCAAGGAAAGTGTGGGCCCCTTACTGAATGAGGGAGGCAACCTAGTGAGAGAGGATGTGGAAAAAGCTAATGTACTCAATGCTTTTTTTGCCTCTGTCTTCACTAACAAGGTCAGCTCCCAGACTGCTGCGCTGGGCATCACAAAATGGGGAAGAGATGGCCAGCCCTCTGTGGAGATAGAGGTGGTTAGGGACTATTTAGAAAAGCTGGACGTGCACAAGTCCATGGGGCCGGACGAGTTGCATCCGAGAGTGCTAAAGGAATTGGCGGCTGTGATTGCAGAGCCATTGGCCATTATCTTTGAAAACTCGTGGCGAACCGGGGAAGTCCCGGATGACTCAAGCTGCAGTGGGGGAGGTTTAGATTGGATATTAGGAAAAAACTTTTTCACTAAGAGGGTGGTGAAACACTGGAATGCGTTACCTAGGGAGGTGGTAGAATCTCCTTCCTTAGAGGTTTTTAAGGTCAGGCTTGATAAAGCCCTGGCTGGGATGATTTAACTGGGAATTGGTCCTGCTTTGAGCAGGGGGTTGGACTAGATGACCTTCTGGGGTCCCTTCCAACCCTCATATTCTATGATTCTATGATTCTATGACTGGAAAAAGGCTAATGTAGTGCCAATCTTTAAAAAAGGGAAGAAGGAGGATCCTGGGAACTACAGGCCAGTCAGCCTCACCTCAGTCCCTGGAAAAATCATGGAGCAGGTCCTCAAAGAATCAATCCTGATGCACTTACATGAGAGGAAAGTGATCAGGAACAGCCAACATGGATTCAACAAGGGAAGGTCATGCCTGACTAATCTAATCACCTTTTATGATGAGATTACTGGTTCTGTGGATGAAGGGAAAGCAGTGGATGTATTGTTTCTTGACTTTAGCAAAGCTTTTGACACGGTCTCCCACAGTATTCTTGTCAGCAAGTTAAGGAAGTATGGGCTGGATGAATACACTACAAGGTGGGTAGAAAGCTGGCTAGATTGTCGGGCTGAAGGGGTAGTGATCAATGGCTCCATGTCTAGTTGGCAGCCGGTATCAAGTGGAGTGCCCCAAGGGTCGGTCCTGGGGCCGGTTTTGTTCAATATCTTCATAAATGATCTGGAGGATGGTGTGGATTGCACTCTCAGCAAATTTGCGGATGATACTAAACTGGGAGGAGTGGTAGATACGCTGGAGGGCAGGGATAGGATACAGAAGGACCTAGACAAATTGGAGGATTGGGCCAAAAGAAATCTTATGAGGTTCAATAAGGATAAGTGCAGGGTCCTGCACTTAGGATGGAAGAATCCAATGCACAGCTACAGACTAGGGACCGAATGACTAGGCAGCAGTTCTGCGGAAAAAGACCTAGGGGTGACAGTGGACGAGAAGCTGGATATGAGTCAGCAGTGTGCCCTTGTTGCCAAGAAGGCCAATGGCATTTTGGGCTGTATAAGTAGGGGCACTGCCAGCAGATCGGGGGACGTGATCGTTCCCCTCTATTCGACATTGGTGAGGCCTCATCTGGAGTACTGTGTCCAGTTTTGGGCCCCACACTTCAAGAAGGATGTGGATAAATTGGAGAGAGTCCAGCGAAGGGCAACAAAAATGATTAGGGGACTGGAACACATGAGTTATGAGGAGAGGCTGAGGGAGCTGGGATTGTTTAGCCTGCAGAAGAGAAGAATGAGGGGGGATTTGATAGCTGCTTTCAACTACCTGAAAGGGGGTTCCAAAGAGGATGGCTCTAGACTGTTCTCAATGGTAGCAGATGACAGAACGAGGAGTAATGGTCTCAAGTTGCAGTGGGGGAGGTTTAGATTGGATATTAGGAAAAACTTTTTCACTAAGAGGGTGGTGAAACACTGGAATGCGTTACCTAGGGAGGTGGTAGAATCTCCTTCCTTAGAGGTTTTTAAGGTCAGGCTTGACAAAGCCCTGGCTGGGATGATTTAACTGGGAATTGGTCCTGCTTTGAGCAGGGGGTTGGACTAGATGACCTTCTGGGGTCCCTTCCAACCCTGATATTCTATGATTCTATGATTCAGCAAAAAGTGTCTGAGAGGGAAAGCTACTGGTCAGTCACTGAAAAAGAATGAGCTTTCGTGAGCCACAGCTCACTTCATCAGATGAAGTGAGCTGTGGCTCACGAAAGCTCATGCTCAAATAAATTGGTTAGTCTCTAAGGTGCCACAAGTACTCCTTTTCTTTTTGCGAATACAGACTAACACGGCTGTTCCTCTGAAACCTGAAAAAGAATGTTACGCCATTGTCTACGCTCTGGAAAAGCTACGCCCATATGAAGTGGACTTAGAGGGACTCTGGACCTCAGGTCCTGCTTCGGGCAGGGGGTTGGATTAGATGACCTTCAGGGGTCCCTTCCAACCCTGATATTCTAGGATTCTATGATTCTATGATTCTTCTCTTCTGCAAACTAAATAATCCCAGTTTCTTCAGCCTCTCTTCATAAGGCATATGCCCCAGCCCCTAACCATTTTCATTGACCTCCACTGGCCTCTCTCTAATTTATCCACATTTCATAGAATATCAGGGTTGGAAGGGACCCCTGAAGGTCATCTAGTCCAAAATTTAGACCATTGCAAGTTGTTTCACCTAGTTCAACATGACTTTCAGATTAACAGACAAGCACTAGAAAGTGTCATTAGAACACTCATTAGAAGGAGTGAGAACTGGCTAACTGATAGATCTCTGCAAGGCGATGTCCACGGGGAATCATTATCCAGTGTTTTTTTTTTTCTTATGGTTCACTAAGGTCCTTAAGTACCTGACTCCCACTGATGTGTGACTCCAGGAGTCCGGCTGATGAGAGGAGTTTTTTTCTACATGGGACTGTCAGCAGTGAGCCCTCTCCTAGAGCAAGATACCTAGAACAGGTCAAGGTTTTCTTGTGGGTGACCCGAGAGATGTAGGAGACCCAGATCCAAAATCTTTGCTCTACCGTATTTGGAGTAGGGACTTAAAGACAGGTCTCCTACATCCCACGTGAGCTGTGTCTTGTCTGAATTTCATTTATAAGATCCTTGGGGCAGTGGCTCTTTCTCCTTCTGTGTTTGCGAAGGGCCCAGCACAAGGGGCCCTGAACTGGAGCTGGGCCTCTGGAGGCTTCCACAACACAAATAATGATAATAAATAATCAACACAATAAACCAGGTAAATCAGTGCCTATCCCCTCTCCTTTGCCTTAACTAGAGACGAAAGTCAAACCGTGCTGGCCAGACTACAGAGTGTTAGAAACTTTAATACAGGTGGACATGGTGCCCCCTTTCAGCTTGGTCAGGAGAATTCATTCAGTCTCATTCCAGTGCTTAAAAACCCAGGTACTCTGTACTGGAGAAGTACACCCGATCAGCCAGATGAGCCGGCAGAGAGCTCAGCTGTGGCAATCCAAGAACCCTCCAGCCGAAGCACCCCCGGAAAGTCTGACTCAGACTGGAACATTAGATTTCAATGCCACCTGGCAGAGCCTGGGAGGAAATGAACCGAGAGGGAGAGAATAAATCCATTGCAAACACTAATCCAGGCTCTATCCTGCCTACAGGGTCCCCCTTGTTCCAGGGCAGCTGTGGGGGGAGGGCGAGGCCTCTGTCCCCAGGTCAAGCCCCCTGGCTGCACTCTATCCACAGGAGTATTCTGTTGGTGTTGCTTTTATTGAGTCTGTTCCCCTGAATTGACCCCCTGACTGTGATGGGTTGGCAGGTTTCTGAGTGGGAGCAGAAGTGGCGTCCTGGAGTTCACACCTCACAGGAGCTCACAAACTGCAGCTTGTTCTGAAAACCTCAGATTCACCTTCAGAGGATGGTGAAGGCTCAGGCTCCCTCTTCCTGGCTTGCCTCTGCATACCGCCCAATGAACCATCCCTGCCAGAGCGGGCGTCCATTTCCCTCTTGGCGAGATGGAAGGACCATGGTTAAGGCAGGGCAGTCAGATCTCCTGGGATCTGTCTCTCATTCTGACACTCAATCTCTGTGTCACATTGGACAATTCATGTCGCCCTGTGCCTCAGTTTACTTATCTGTATAATGGGGATACGTTCATAGTCACTTTCCTTTCCTAGGTGTTTTCAAAATCCTTCAGTGAAAGGTGCTGCACAACATGATGATAGTTACTGATGAGAATTACTGGTCTCTGATGCCTTAGACAGTCCAGTGTGCCTCCAGAAAGTGTTTGTGTCTCCCCTCAGTCATCATTCTCCAGATCTGTCTGTCTACTATCTATCCATCCCTCCTATATATCTACAGGCTATCAGATCTAGGCATTAGCCCCTGTTTTTTCCTAATTAACTATACATTTTTAATATACCCAAATAAAAAGTGCAGCCAGTTTGTCTCTGAGGACAGAGCCCAGGAGTTCTCATCTCCCTTTGGGAAGTTCCCTTAATTACTGTTTGTTCCTAAAGCTGGATAAATAGCCCAGAATTGCAGAAAGGCTTGTCTCCAGCCTGTTTACATCCAGATGCTGCTTCTCTGCTAGATGCTGAGCAAAACCCTGTGGGATTGCACAGAGCTATATTATAAACAGTGCATGCCCGTGTGTTGGCTCTCGGCTTAGGATGCTCCTGCAGATGCTGGGGTGAGAGAGGTGTGGGACACGGCTACCTGAGGGGGATTCCCAGGGAGGACACTTCCTTCTCAGGATTCACAGGTACACATCCTTTGATGAGGAGCTCACCTTCTCGACAAACCCAGGGATCTGGCTGTTAACAGGGGGGCTGTTACCTGACTTTGGTCTGCTCCTCACTGAGGCAATTATAAGAATTTGTCAGCATCAGCAAGACATCTTCTCTCCTAGCTTCATTCAAGAATTTGTCGAACTGTTATGCCTGAAACTTTATATATATTCCATCATAAGCAGATGTCCAGTGTGGTAAATTTCAGTCAAATTGCTTAGAGTTTGGCAAACTCATATGCAACTCAAAATGAGGTCTTCTAATGGAAGGTGTCAGTCCCCTTAACTACAGGTCATGCCACCAGCACCACTTTCAATGGCCAATCCACCTGTGAATCCCATTCAGCTAAACGCTTTGCTCCAATAATGTCGGTGGCAAGGAGTTCCACAGGCCAAATAGGTATTATGTAAACAATTTTCTTTTATCAGTATGATATGTTCAGACTATCAGTGTAATTGAATGTTCCCTTTGCATGTGTTATGAGACAGAGTAAACGTAAATGCTTGATCTAGTTTCTTTATCAATCGATTCATAGGGTTCAAGGCCAGAAGGGCCCATTTGATCATCCAGTCTGACTCCTGTATAACACAGGCCATTAAATTTCACCTAGTTACCCCTGTATTGGGCTCCAAAACTTGTGTTTCACAAAGCCCTCATCTACAGTAGGACTTTACATCATGAATCACAGAGCCACAGAGTGAGAAGGCACCACAAGGGTCAGCTAGTCTAACTGCCTGCCAAGATGTAGGATTTGTTGCATCCAGGACAGATGACGGTCCAGCCTCCTTTGGAAAACCTCCAGCAAAGGAGCCTCCATGTCCTCCTGAGGCGTCCGTTCCATTGCCCTCCTGTTCTCACTCTTTGGAAGTTTTTCCTGAGATTTCATCTAACGCTGCTGTGCTGTAGTTTGAACCCATTGCCTCTTGTCTTGCGCTATGTGACAAGAGGGAACATTTCTCCATCTCTTTTATGGCACCCTTTCAAGTATTCAAAGATGGCTATCATGTCCCCCTTTAATCTCCTCTTTCCATACTAAAAACACCCAGTTCCTTCAGCCTTTTTTTCGTATGCTTGGTATTCCATACCTTGGATCAGCTTTGTCTCTCGCCTCTGGATCTTTTTCCAGTTTGTCTACATCCTTTCTATACACTGCTGCCCGGAACTAAACACAAAACTCCAGCTGAGGCCTGACCAGCACCGAGTAGAAGAATACCATCCCCTCCCATGACTTGCATGTTACGCCTCTGTTAATGAAACCGAAAACTACATTTCTGTGGGTTTTCTGCAATAAGAAAAAAATCCACAGCCCTGAAAGATGTACCTAGAGCAACCTAACCTCCGTGTAGACAGCATGAGGTCAACATAAAGTTCTTCAATCAACCTAGCTACCCCCTCTCAGGGAGGTGGATTACCTGCGCAGCCGGGAGAAGCGCTAAACTGAAGCGCTACGGTAGCTGTACACTTTTAAGTGTGGACAAGCCCTCAAGCAGATCTTCCAGAAAAGTATTGAGTCTTTATCTGACATGTAGAGTCTGGGAATCCACCACTTCCCTCCACAGATTGTTCCAATGGTTAATCACGCTCAGTGTTTATTCTCTTATTATAACCCTCAGTGCTAACCATTTGCCCTTGGAATTTGTCTGGCTTCAGCTTCCAGGCACTGGATCTTGCTCTGCCTTTCTCCGCTGGATTCAAAAGCCTGTTATACCGCACAGCGTTCGCCTCTTAAACGTCTCACTTGATTGTCTTTTTGATAACGTAAGTAGCTGTAGCTCTTTAAGTCTCTCACTGTCAGGCATTTTCTCCAGCCTCAAAGCATTTTTGTGGCTCTTCTTTGCACTCTCTCCCAATTTTTCAACATCCTTTTTAAAATGTGGACCCCAGAATTGGACGCAGTTGTTTTTCACCAATACCGTTTGCAGAGCTAAAATGCTTCCCCTGCTCCAACTCTCCACTCTCCTGTTTATGCATCCAAGGATCACAACAGCCCTTTCGCCACAGCATTGCACGGAGAGCTCATGATGTGTTGGTTGTCCGCAGTGACCCCAAAATCCTTTTCAGGGCCCCTGTGTTCCATGATACTGTCCCGTAGTCTGGGGGTTGGGCCTGCATTTCTGTTCCGAGATGATAACTTGTCTTTTGACTGTATTGCGATGCTCCAGATCAATCGGTGTGGCTGCCCTGGCTGCCTTATTGTAACTGCTCGGCCAATCTTTCCGTTGTACCCAATTTTTTTCTGCAGTGATTGTCTATTTGCTTCCAGATCACTGATCAAAATATTCAATCGCATCAGGCGTAGAACTGATCCCCACAGAACCCCACTAGAAACAGCCCCATTTGGTGACAATGGCCCACTGGCAACTGCTTTCTGAGATCTGCCATCTTTTAATCCATTTTATATGTGCTTCACTGGTACTGTAGTGTGTTCATTTTTATCTGAATGTTTTCCCTTACATAATTAAATACCTCAGAGAAATCAGCCTCTTGCATCTGTGCAGTTTCCTTGATCAGCTAAACATACTCTCATGGAAGGACGAGATTGGGTTTATTTGACAAGACTGGTTTTCCACAAACCCTGTTATTGTCTGACATTAATTATATTCCTAAACGTTTTTGTTAACTAATCCCATACCAGCATTTCCATTGTCTCCTAGCCTTGTCAAATCTTTTTTTTAAACTTTCCCTTCTTTTCTATGCTTTACAGTTAACACAGAACTGTCCTGTATTTACCTTTTTTCTATTGGGGGGCTCTACTCTTGCCTGATTGTGTGCATCTGCTTCCAAACGAGAAGTGTGGTTGATTGGTCAGTTCGTAACTCTGGTGTTCGGAAGTCTAAGGCTCTACCGTGCACGCTCTTTAACACGCTCCTTGACTGCTAATGGACTGGAAAATATTTCATCACCTCATGTGATATATGTATATCATAAAGGTTCTTTCTAGATGCAGAACTAAACTATATCTTGAATACATCTGCCTTTTTTCAACTTTAACCCGTTTCTTTTCACCCACTAGGATTTGGCTTAAACCTTTTCTAGGATTTCTTTTGATTTTTCCTCAATTTTTTTACATCTCTTATCAATTTTCATAGCTTCCAATATGTATCGCTTGCTATCTATTTTCCCTTTATCCCATTAGTTCTATATCGCTCCCCCCCCCCCCCGCCCCCCGCCCGTTTTTGCTGCCTTCACTTTGCCACTGAACTGGGTTTCTAGCCAAAGTTGGGCACTTTTTGATTGTGGAATTGAGGATTTTTAACTCTCTAAAGAACACTTTTTAAAGAGCTACCAATTTTCATTCTCATTTCCCCGTCTATATTTTTTCCTCCCAATCAGTTTTGCTGATAATTTGCTGCAGCTTTGGGGAATTAGCCCTTTCAAAGCACTAAGTGTCTACAGCTATTACTGGTTGGGAACTGTTCTCTGTTTGTCCATTTTAATGTACTCACTTCCATTCTTTATTTTTCTCTCATCTATCAAATGCTCCCTTCTTTGTCTCTTCTCTAAATTAAATAGTCCCAGAATTTTCATTCTGTCCACATATGGCAACCTCCCCCATTCTCATATCTTGTCTTGGAAACCCCCTTTTTATTTGCTCTGTTTTTCATAGAGACTGGGGACCAAACCTGAGTGCATGTCCAGTGCAGGTTATTCGCCACCCCATTCCTTTCACATTTAAACATTGTCATTGTTTTAGTCACTGCTGAGAATGAGCAAATGTTTCCATGGAGCTGCTATCAATGATACACAGGGTTTTTTTGCCCCAGTGGTCTGTAGCAGTTGGGATGTTTCCCCCGGCACATGTCTTGGCAAAGGTTTGGATTATTTTCACTCTCAGATTTTGAGCCACTGTGGGAATGGGAAAATCCCTACAGCAGAGGCCCACTAGCCTGGGTCTCATTGCATTTCCTGCTGATGCCTAATAATGTTACCCACACCACAGTGTGTAAGAATTATTGATGCATAGAGTACAACAATATATGGAATATGCATTAACAGGGTCAGTTGTTCATAATTCATTTCCTTGAGTTGTGAAATAACCATTTATCAGTGTGTGAAGAGTGACAAATCTGCTTCACCCATGAGAACACCTCCAGGAGTTCATGTTACATCTCATATTACCTTTGTCTCTCCATCCAGGAATATTTCCTGCAACCATCACCCTAGAGCTTGAGCGCATACAGGAAGTCAGGGGAACGTATGGTACATGCAGGAGACACCGTTCTGCCTCAGAGTTGGACACCTTCTCCCCTACTCCATGTCAGATTCCAATACAACCGACTTCACCAACCCCTCCACCTTCATCCTGCTGGGCATTCCTGGCCTGGAGGCAGCCCATGTCTGGATCTCCATCCCCTTCTGCACCATGTACATCATAGCCATCTTGGGGAATTTCACCATCCTATTCATTGTGAAGATGGAGCCGAGCCTCCATGGGCCCATGTATTATTTCCTCTGCATGCTGGCCATCAGCGACCTGGTCCTGTCTACATCCATCCTACCCAAAACACTGAGCATCTTCTGGTTCAATTCCAGGGAGATCGATTTCAGTGCCTGCCTCACCCAGATGTACTTTATTCACTGCTTCTCAACGATGGCATCTGGGATTCTTGTGGCCATGGCTTTTGATCGCTACGTGGCCATCTGTGACCCCCTGAGATATTCCACCATCCTGACAAACCCCCTGGTGGCCAAGATCGGCCTGGCCGTGGTGCTGCGTGGCAGCATACTCGTACTGCCCACTTCCTTCCTGGCGAGGAGGTGGACATATTGCAGAACCAACATCATCCCCCACGCATACTGCGAGCACATGGCTGTGGTGAAACTGGCCTGCACTGACATCCACATCAGTAGTTACTATGGCCTCTCTGTGGTATTCTTTGTGACTGGTCTCGATGTGTTTTTTATCACTGTGTCCTATATCCAAATCCTCAGGGCCATCTTCAGCCTCCCCACAAAGGACACCCAACTTAAGAGTTTGGGAACCTGCAGCTCCCACCTCTGTGCCATTTTAGCCTTTTACATCCCAGCTCTCTTTTCCTTCCTCACGCAGCGGTTTGGCCACAATATGGCCCTGCATTTCCATGTTCTCATGGCCAATGTGTCCTTCCTGGTGCCCCCCATGCTAAACCCCATCATCTACGGGGTGAGGACCAGACAGATCCGGGACAGGCTATTCCGTTTCTTTTCTCATAAAGGGACCTAAAGTTTTCTGCTGCTGCTCTGTTCTCAGTCCGAGCTCCATGCAGAGCTGGCTGGGGACAAGGTGTTGGGCCCCCTTCCCTGAATCACTGTTTGTACAGTACTAGTGACATTCAATCCTTTCCTGACCACACTATTCTGTGTCAGACTGACAAACTAGGAAATGGGTCTGTGTACAACTCATTAACTCATAGGGTGGCCACACGTCTAATTGCTGGTAACTGGACTTTGAAGCTCTGCCCAAAGCCCCATCTCTTCCCATGGGTCACTCATCTTCTTCCCCTTCCCCATCAGTTGCTGGATTGTCTCCACCTCACCATATCTTGCTGCAGGGACTTCATTTCAGATTTTGGTGTGTGTGTGGGGGGGGGACAACTTTAACTGTGATCCCCGGGGGTACTTAGGTAGTTGAAAATTCTAGGGTTTTGGCAGATAACTTGGCAATTAGCTGACAGGAGCAGTGTTTCTAATTCCTACATAAAAGAAAGAAAATTAAAGTAATAATAAATCTACTAATCTCTCATATAAACATGTTTGACATCTTGTGGCAAGTCACTTAAGGACACTTAAGGACCACTTTCCCCATATCGGCAGCTCCAGTTATCTCATCATAGAAGGCTATGAGGTTGGTGAGGCATGACTTGCCTTTTGTGAATCCATATTGACTGTTCCTGATTAACTTCCCCCTCCTCCAAGTGCTTCAAAATAGATTCCTTGAGGACCTGCCCCATGTTTTTTTTTCAGGTGAGGCTGCCTGGTCTGTAGTTCGCCAGTTTCTCCTTCACTTTTTAAAAGATGGGCACTATATTGCCTTTTTCCAATTGTCCTCAACCTGTCCCGATCACCACAAATTTTGAAAGATAATGGCCAATGGCTCTGCAACTCCCTCAGCACCCTTGGATGTATTGCATCCAGCCCCATGTGCATATCCAGCTTTTCTAAATAGTCGTCAACTAGTTCTTTCACCATGGAGGGCTGCTCACCTCCTCCCCATACTGTGTTGTAGAGGGCAGCAGTCTGGGGGCTGACCTTGTCTTGGAAGAACGAAGGAAAAAAAGCATTGAGGACTTCAGCCTTTTCCCTAGGTTGCCTCCCCCATTCAGTAAGGGTCCCACGCTTTCCCTGACCACCTTCTTGTTGCTAACATACCTTTAGAAACCCTTCTTGTTACTCTTCACATCCCTTGCCAGCTGCAACTCCAATTTCCTTTGGCTTTCCTGATTACACAGCTCTCTCCTCCCTGGGCTGCTCCCCGGCCCCTCTGGCTCCGGTTGGCACTGCTCCACTCCCCGCTCAGCCTGGGCCCCTTCTCCTTAGCAGTAGGGGTGCACAAAGAATCACAGGAAATCTGGTTCATTTGCTACCAGTGGCATTGAGTAGCAATCATCGATGAGCACTGAATTTCTTGTATTCCTTTCAACCTGCCCAGACCTGAAATGTGGCAATCAGGGTGTGGCAAGATATGTAGATTACATGGCTTTGAGGGACCCTGTTCTGACCTCCTGCATCCCACAGCCATAGGGTTGCCCTTCATTAATTCCCATTTGAACTAGAGCTGATCTTTGAGAAAAAAAAATCCCATCTTGATTGCCAGTTGTCAAGGCTGTTTGCCCGCTCTGACATTTCGAGTGCAGGAGGTGGGGGCCTGCAAAAGACCTTAAAAATACTTCCCACTAAAGGCTTGCCTTAAAACTCCCCAAGGTTACAGATTCCCTGGCCTTGGTCTGTTATCACTGCCACCACCCAAATGCAAAAACCTTCCTGAGAACCCAGGAAAGCGCGCTTGGGAATTCCTTCCTGTGTGGTGCCCGCAAGCTCTTTTGTCCCACCCCCTGGAGAGAGCATGAAAAAACCAACCAGCTGTTGATACCATCTGAAAAGTATGGAACATTAGTTCCACTCAGTAATTCGGCTGAGCAGAATTAGGCACGTGCACACAGAACTTCCTCCTTTAACTCCATCCTCTTTGGAACCCCCCTTCAGGTAACTGAAGGCTGCTATCAAATCTACCCCCTACTCTTCTCTTCTGCAAACTAAATAATCCCAGTTTCTTCAGCCTCTCTTCATAAGGCATGTGCCCCAGCCCCCTAATCATTTTTGTTGCCCTCCGCTGGACTCTTTCTAATTTGTCCACATTTAGACCATTGCCAGTTGTTTGACCTCATTCCACATGACATTCAGATTAATAGACTAGCACTAGACAGTGTCATTAGAGCACTCATTAGATGGAGTGAGAACTGGCTAACTGATAGATCTCAGCAAGGCGATGTCCACGGGGAATCATCATCCAGTGGATTTTTTCTCATGGTTCACTAAGATCCTTAAGTACCTAATTCCCACTGATGTGTGACTCCATCACATGAGAGGAGGCTATTTCTACATGGGACTGTCAGCTGTGAGACCTCTCCGAGAGCGAGATGCCTAGAACAGGTCAGAGTTTTCTTGTGGGTGACCCGAGAGACGTAGGAGACCCAGATCAAAATCTTTGCTCTTCCGTATTTGGAGTAGGGACTTGAAGACAGGTCTCCCACACCCCACGTGAGCACCCTGAGCAGTAGGAAATGAGAATTTCAGGTGGGGCCCTCAGTGCCTCCGGCTGGAGCTGTACAATTTAGTACAAAAAAACCTTTAGTGGATTAGGGATTTGAATCTGGGTCTCCGACATTCCACGTGAGGGTGCTAAGCGACTGGTCTATGGGATATTCTGGGGGTGCAAATACATACACACATGGGCATGTTAACACACACATACCCACACGCGCACTCAGAGCGATGCACATGCACAAACACAGGTGCACGCACACACACACACACACGGACACACTTGTACATACACACATTCCCGAACTGCAAGGCCTCACGCAGGAGGCATGATCTGAGAATGCCTAACGGATCAGGCCTGCAGGGGGGATGGGCAGGGGAACAGCATGTTGGAGACCCCCAGCGGAATTGAGGCCTGAGCGAAGACTCTGAGCAGCTCGTTAGCTGGGGAGCAGCGTCAGCCCCCAGGTTGCTTTGTGCCGGCTACTGGTGGAATCTGCGGCGCCTTCAGGGTTAGACAGCAGCTGAGCCGGGGTTTGAGAAAGGCATTAGCACCTACATACAATATTTTCCCAAGAGCCTTTGTGGATCTAGCCTGGAAGCCTTTTTGAAAGATGCTTTAGACAAACAGAAGTTAAGGTTCAAAGCCAAGGGGACTAGCTGGCTACATTGGAGGAAACAGTCTAGTTCACGGATGTCCACCTTTCACCTTTCAAGAACTCTTTCCTCCTGTATTTGTCTAAGGAGCAGGGTCCCTGCAGAAAGCTTATGCTCAAATAAATTTGTTAGTCTCCAAGGTGCCACAAGTACTCCTTTTCTTTTTGTGAATACAGACTAAGACGGCTGCTGCTCTGAAACCTGCAGAAAAACAGTTTTTTATCTGTTCTTCGCATCCTCTAGTGGGTCTAGTGTCCCAGCTGCTTGCCCTGCTAGAACCCAGGCAATGCCCCTTGCTTAGGTGGCTAGCAGCTCTCGCACCATGGTGGGAGGAGAACATGGTGTGATGCTGTATGATTGAATATGACCATTTTATCATTGCTACCACGGTTATACAATTGCAACAAATGTTGTACAAAGTATGTCCTGTCAGGTGTCAGTGGGTAAGTTATGATTTGCTAAATATGATGATCCTGTTTATATGCATGTATCACCTTTGTATCTGAAGTTATTAATATTGGCCAGGGTCTTGTATCTTATACATGTGTTGTATTCTTGGGTAAAACCCCTCACATAGAATTTATATGAAGGCCACACATCTATGTGTTGATGGCCCTTCAAGGACACTTAGCTCTCACAATGGGCCATCGAAGAAACACACTCAGCAAAAATACGGGCAACATCTGCCCCCATGAGGCACTGAAATATATAAGGACATGTGGTATGCTCAGGTGACCCTGGACTCCCTCTTGGGCCTGTAACTTTCCACAAACAGAGACAGTGATTTTTGTTTGGGACAGTAAAATTCCATGCACAGAGCAGAGGATATAAAAGGACCTCTGAGACATCCCCACCTTGTCTTAATATCCTCCTTCAGTTCTCTGGTTTGGATTTCTATCAAGGAAGTTCTGAAGAAGGACTAATGATCCCCAACCTGTTTGGGTGATTCCACAGAGACTTTTGCAAGTGAGCAGTTTATTCCTTCACTGCTGTGGTCCTGGTCTCTGAACACTGAAACATCACTTGGATGTATCTGATCTCTCAACCATTTATAGCTCTTCTTCTTTTATTTTATTTTTAACGCTTTAATATTTAATTGCTAAGGGATTGGCAGTGTCACGATTATTGGATAAGATCTGAGTTATATATTGACCTGGCTAAGTGGTTGATCTCTTGAGGTTAGAATGAGTCTATACGTGGTGAATCTGACCGCTCATCATGGAGTCCAGTATCTGGGTGGTGAGCCGAGTGCTGGGATACCTCAGGAGACTGCAATTGTGGCTTCCAGTTAATCAGTGTGGTGAGACAGAAGTTAACATTTGTTGCCATAGGCGGCGAGTTATATGGGCCCGTGGTGCCCAGGCACCAGGAATATTCCTGGCCCTGGGGCCTGGCTCCAACAAAGTTCAGGGCCAAGTCTCTCTCCTGGCCCCACCTGCCATCCCCCGCACGTTCCCTGGGGTGTCCCCCTAGCCCACCTGCCGCCCCTGGGCGATTTAACATGGCCCAGGATGCCCCAGCTGCCAGCACCAGCAGCGCAGTGGAGCTGAGCGGCTTCCTGCACGCTCGCTGCAGGTGGATGCTGGCCCATCCCTGCAGTCCGGGGGCGGCTGTGTCTCCACGTGCTGCCCCTGCTCTGAGCACCCCTGCAGCCAACGGGAAGCTGCGGGGAAGGTGCCTGGGGGCAGCAGTGCATGGAGACCCCCGGCCCACCCTACCTGAGAGCCGCTGCCGGAGGGGGTGCTCCAGATAAGCACCGAATCCCCCACCCTCTTCCAGAGCCTGTACCCACATCGCCTCCCCCCACACCTCCTGCACCCCCACTTGCTCCTGACACACTCCCTCCCACCCCCAAATTCCCACCTGCACCCTCACCCCCTCCCTCCCACCCTTCTTGCACCCAAACTCCCTCCCAGAGCCTGCACTCCTCACCCCCTCCTGCATTTCCACCCCTACCCAGAGCCTGCAACCAGGACCCAAATTCTCTCCTAGAGCCTGCACCCCAGAACCCCTCCCCGACCTAAAGTCCCTCCCGGAGCCTGACCTCTCCCCCCTTCTGCACCCAAACTCCCTCCCAGAGCCTGCACCATGAACCCCTTGTGCACCTCAGTTCCCTGCCCCAGCCCAGAGCCTTCACCCCAACTCCGTCCGAGAGCCTGCATCCTCCTGCACCCAAACTCCCTCCCAGAGCCTTAGGAAGTTGGTGGGGAGAGCTTGGAGGGGGGCAGGCTCTGGGCATTCTGGGCACCACCACAATTTGTACAAACCTGCCACCCCCGTTTGTTGCGGGCTTGGTAGAATCTGTGGATAGAACAATCACCAGTCCAGGGTGGGGCTGCCCCATTTCTCAGCAGGTTGCCTGAATCTGGCATCCTCAGCTGCGTCCCACTGAGGCGCGGTGACATATGGGCACCACTGACACAGACTATTGCTCACTACTGCCAGGACTCTCTTAGACCTGACAGGTATGGTCCATGCAGCAGCACAGAGGCCTGGTGCAGATCTCCGTTGCTTTCTCTAGTGAGGGGATCTCCCCTGATTTCAGTGGGGCTGCACCTACTTCCACCAACTAAGGATTTAGCCCAAATAATTTAACTAGAGAGAAAGAATCATCAGAGACCAGTGAGCTGGGATTGAAGAGTCCCAGCTCTGCCACAGATTCACTGGGTGACCTTGGGCAAGTCAGATTCGCACTCTGAGCCACAGCCTCTCCATCTATTAAATGGAGATTATTATTATTAATGATTTCCAGTGCACTGATACCAAAAGGTTCTAATCAGGGCCTTCGAGGGTGCACGCTGTAGAGTTCTAGGCACTGTGTGCTCCCTGGTAAACAAACAAGACAAGGCTGAAGACTGAGCTGTGTGGAAACCTGTTTTAGCGGCCATAGTGTTTAGCTGTTTCATTAATATATTTGTCCTTGTCAAGGTTCCTCCCCCACTCTGAACTCTAGTGTACAGATGTGGGGACCTGCATGAAAAACCTCCTAAGCTTATCTTTACCAGCTTAGGTCAAAACTTCCCCAAGGTACAAAAAATTCCACCCGTTGTCCTTGGATTGGCCGCTACCACCACCAACTAATACTGGTTACTGGGGAAGAGCTGTTTGGACGCGTCTTTCCCCCCAAAATACTTCCCAAAACCTTGCACCCCACTTCCTGGACAAGGTTTGGTAAAAAGCCTCACCAATTTGCCTAGGTGACTACAGACCCAGACCCTTGGATCTTAAGAACAATGAACAATCCTCCCAACACTTGCACCCCCCCTTTCCTGGGAAATGTTGGATAAAAAGCCTCACCAATTTGCATAGGTGACCACCGACCCAAACCCTTGGATCTGAGAACAATGAAAAAGCATTCAGTTTTCTTACAAGAAGACTTTTAATAAAAATAGAAGTAAATAGAAATGAAGAAATCCCCCCTGTAAAATCAGGATGGTAGATATCTTACAGGGTAATTAGATTCAAAAACATAGAGAACCCCTCTAGGCAAAACCTTAAGTTACAAAAAAGATACACAGACAGAAATAGTTATTCTATTCAGCACAATTCTTTTCTCAGCCATTTAAAGAAATCATAATCTAACACATACCTAGCTAGATTACTTACTAAAAGTTCTAAGGCTCCATTCCTGGTCTATCCCCGGCAGAAAAAAACAGCATATAGACAGACACACAGACCCTTTGTTTCTCTCCCTCCTCCCAGCTTTTGAAAGTATCTTGTCTCCTCCTTGGTCATTTTGTTCAGGTGCCAGCAAGGTTACCTTTAGCTTCTTAACCCTTTACAGGTGAGAGGAGCTTTCCCCTGGCCAGGAGGGATTTCAAAGGGGTTTACCCTTCCCTTTATATTTATGACAGTCCTGTTTAAGAAGGACAGCAACTCCACTGATCATGACACACAAATAGCCTCAGTGCGTCTATCACAACTAAGAGGAGGGGTGGGGTGTGGGTCAGGATTCCCTATTCTCACCTCTACCACTGACTTATTGTGTGGCTTTGGGTAAATCAGTTTATCACTATGTGGCTCAGTCCCTCCAAGACACGGGGATAATACTGCCTAGCAGCCTAGCTAAAGAGCTTCTAGATGTAGTAACCAGAAGTGTCATGCAGAGCGTATGTAAGACTCAGCTTCACAGTTCAGCTTCAGCCCCTGGGCAATGGGTGTACCTGCAGTTCCAGGTAAGGTGCCGTGTACATGTGTAAATACCCGGCTAATGGCAGGTGGGCTGTTTATCTCCCTCCCTATGAGCTACCACATCCACCCCGGCCTCTGCCCAGCATCCCGTCTTCCCAGCTAACGCGAGGGCTTACCCTTCCACCTCTCTCAGCTCTTGTCCTCCTAGCTTCAAAGCTGATTCCTTGCCTTGCTCCCTAGGCCTGGGTCAGGGCAAAGGGCTCCCAAACCATACCCATAAATTGCCGAGGGAGGTTGTGGAATCTCCGTCATTGGAAATTTTTAAGAGCAGGTTGGACAGACACCTCTCAGGGATGGTCTAGATCAGCTGTGTCCAATACGTTCACCACTAGCCGCATGTGGCTAATAGGCTATTGAATTGTGGCTAATGCATGTGGCTTTTTTATACTGTGGCTAATAAGAAAAATTCAAAACCACAAGTGTGGCTAGCATCAAAATTCTATTGGACACCGCTGGTCTAGATGGTGCTTGGGGACTGGACTTGATGGCATCTCAAGGTCCCTTCCAGTCCTATGATTCTATGTCAGGACTCTGCCTGCTACAGGCTCCCAGCTGGGAGGAACAAGAGGGAGCTGAAAGTGAAAGATATAAGCGGCACAATGGTCTCTTCCTTCACAAATTTGTAGCTGAGATTTAGGAGCCACAAACTATACGATGCAGTCTTTCCCGCCTGTATTACAGCTTTGCTCCCAACCCTCAGCTGCTTCTATACAGCTTCCTGGCTTCCCTCTCTTCCTCTGTTCGGCCTGTCAGCCACAGCGTTGCATGCTCAGGGCACTCACGGCAGGTTCCTTGTCAAGCTGCAGCAGCTCCCGTCCCACCCCTGAGCAGAGGGAGTCCAACTGGATTGGGGAGGGAGGTGGAGATAATCCAGTGTGTTACAGAGGGATGGAATGAGTAAGAAACAGGGATGGAGCCCTGTGGGAATAGGTGGAGAGGGGCAGAGGTTGAGGGGAGAGGTTGGGCAGATGGCGGGGCCTCAGAGGTTCAGTTACCAGCAATTAGAAAGGGGACAACTTAATGAGTTCTACATAGACCAGTTCCACAGTTTGTCACACTGACACAGCACAATGAGGACAGGAAAGAATTTAATGTTTCTCTGACCGTCCAGTCAGTGCTTCAGGCCAGCTCTGCACAGAGCTTGGTCTGAGAGCCAGGGCACCAGGAGACAACTTTAGGTCTCTTTTTGAGTAAAGAGCAGGAGCACCCTGTCTCGGATCTGTTTGGTCCTAACCCCGTAAATGATGGGGTTTAGCATGGGGGGCACCAGGAGATACACGTTGGCAATGAAAACATGGAAATGCAGATCCACATTATGCCCAAACCGGTATGTGAGGGAGGAGAAGAGAGCTGAGATGTAAAAGGCTAAGATGGCACAGAGGTGGGAGCTGCAGGTCCCCAAAGTCTTCAGCCGGGCGTCCTTTGTGGGGAGGCTGAAGATTGCTCTGAGGATCTGGGTATAGGACACAGTGATAAAAAACACATCCAGACCAATCACAGAGAATAGCACAAAGAGGCCGTAGTAACTACTGAGGTGGGTGTCAGCACAGGCCAGCTTCACCACGGCCATGTGCTCACAGTGTGTGTGGGGGATGATTTTGTTACTGCAATATGGCCACCGCCTCGCCAGGAGGAGATAAGGCAATACAAAGAAGCCTCCGCGCAGCACCACGGCCAGACAGATCTTGGCTATCATGGGGTTTGTTAGGATAGTGGAATGTCTCAGGGGATGGCAGATGGCCACGTAGCGATCCAAAGCCATGGCCACAAAGATCCCAGACTCCATCACTGAGAAGCAGTGCATAAAGTACATCTGGGTGAGGCAGGCATTGAAATCGATCTCCCTGGAATTGAACCAGAAGATGCTCAGCGTTTTGGGCAGGATGGACGTGGACAGGACCAGGTCGGTGACGGCCAGCATGCAGAGGAAATAGTACATGGGCCCATGGAGGCTCGTCTCCCTCTTCACAATGAACAGGATGGTGAAGTTCCCCAAGATGGCTATGATGTACATGGAGCAGAAGGGGATGGAGATCCAGACATGGGCCACCTCCAGGCCAGGAATTCCCAGCAGGATGAAGGTGGAGGGGTTGGTGAAGTCGGTTGTGTTGGAATCTGACATGGAGTAGGGGAGCAAGTGTCCAATGCTGAGGCAGAGCAATATATCTTGCATGTACTGTACGTTCTCCTGACTTCTTGTATGTGCCCAGGGTCCAGGGTGATGGTCTCAGTACAAGTGCCTGGGGGGAGAGACGATGTGAATCTGAGACACTGCATGCATTACTGGGGCTCTTCTCATGTATGAAGCAGACTGGTCACTCGTCACACACTGAAAAATGGCATTTTCATTATTCAGAGAAATTAATTATGAACCACTAACCCTACTAATGCCAATTCCATATTTCATGGTGCTACATGTGTCAATAATTCCTACACATCTTGATATGAGAAACCTTAATAGGCACTAGCAGGAAAAACGAGTGTGGATACTAGTTATCCATCATTGTTTCTTAATACAATGAAAGCCAGGCTAGAGAGTCCATCATGGAGGGAGTTCCCTATTCTCCCAGTTGCTCAAAATCTGAGAGTGGAAACAAACCCCAAACCTTTGTCAAGATATGTGCTGGGGGATACACCCCATCTAGAACAAACTTCAGGGAAAAGATCGGCGTCACCAATAGCAGCTCCATGGAAACAACTGCTCATTCGCAGCAGAGGCCAAAACAAAGACAATGTTTAGATGCCTGAGGAATGGGAAGGAGAATAACCTGCTCTGGACACACACTCAGTTTTGGTCACACAGTCTCTGTAAAGGATATAAAAGATCAAAAGGAGTTTTACGAGACAGGTTATAAGAATGGGAGAGGCTGTCAGTCATGGACAGAATGAAAAGTCTGGGACTCTTTAGTTTAGAGAAAAGACAAAGAAGGGGGTATATGACAGAGAGGAAAATAAAAGAATGTAAGTAATTATACTCATATGGACAAACAGAACATTTACCAACCAGTAATATCTATAGACACTTTGTGCTTCAAAAGGGATAAATATCAGCAAAACTCTTGGGAAGGAAAAATTTGGAGAGAAACATGGGAATGAAACTGGGAGTTCTTTAAGAAGAATTTATTAGACAGCTAAAAAGCCACAATACCACAGTCAAGACAGCGGACCACATGGGTAAAACCCCGGTCTGACACTACACCCCATATTATGCTTTGATCTGTTTGACATCCCTTATAATGACTTAAAATCTATCTTTTCTAGTTAATAAATTAGCTTTTGCTTTATCACAAACCAGCGTATGAGAGTGATAACTTGGGGCAGATCTATGCAGCGCAAGACAATATAATATTGTTTTGCACTCCAGATGGAGCAGCTGGGCACTTCCTTAGCGGTAGCCTCCCCGTGCGCAGCCGATCACAGCAGTCTGTAAGTTCTGCAGCTGGGTGTGTCCCTACCTGTGTGTTTGCTGGTGAAAGAGCAGGCTTGGCGACTTAGCACAGAACCACAGTGTGAGAGGGAGCCCAGCCTGGTGGGTCGGGGGGGCTCAGTGGCACCGCAGCTGCAGGTGGCACCCCGGGGGAAACCCGTCAGACCCAGTTCAGCGGGAGAGTGAATGCAGCAACTGGGGGCGGGGGAAGCGACATATGAAAAATGGGGGAGAAGACAGCAAGCAAAACATAATGGAATTCATGAAAATTGATAAAGTACGTTAAAGACATCAGGGAAAATCCATGCAGGGCTAAGGATGAGAAAAAGAAGATTATTAAGTATATTAAGAACAAAAGAAATGCTAGGAAAGGTTTAGGTCAATTCCTAGAGGGATAAAGGAAATTTATTAATATTGCAGAAAAAGTAGATGTGTTCAAGACGTATTTTTGTTCTGCATTTGGTACTCCTATTCCAGGCGATGATGAAATACTTTCCAGCCCTTTAGCAGTCATGGAGGATATTAAACAGCATCTATAGTAGAACCGTAGAGTTACAAACAGCAGAGTACACACGTATCTCATCATTCGGAACCAGAAGTGTGCAATCAGGCAGCAGCAGAGCAAAAAAAAAAAAGGGCAAATACAGGACAGTACTGTGTGAAAGCAGTTATCAACTGGCCATTGTCAGTGATTGGGGCTGTTTCTAGCAGGGTTCTTCAGGGATCAGTTCTGGGCTTGAGGCTATTCAATATGTTCATCAATGATCTGGAAGCCAATACAGAATCACTACAGATAAAATGTTCAGGCGACCTAAAGATTTGCAAAAAGTTTAACAATGAGGCAGCCAGGGCAGGCATACCGATGGATCTGAATTTAGGAGTCATTGTATACACCCAACTCATTGTGAGCTTCCAGTGTGATGCTGAGGCCAAAAGGGCTAATGCAATCCTTGGATGCATAAACAGGGTAGTAATGAGTTGCAGCAGGGGAAGGGTTTTACCTTCGCAAACGTCACTGGTGAAAACTGATTGTGTGAATTTTAAAAAGGAGGTTGAAAAACTGGAAAGGGGCAGAAAGGAGCCACAAAAAATGATTGCAGACAGGAGATAATGACTGAGAGAGAGAGAGAGAGAGAGAGAGAGAGAGAGAGAGAGAGAGAGAGAGAGAGAGAGAGAGTTGAAGAGCTTCCTCAATTTATTTCATCAAAAAAATGTCCAAGCTGAGATGTTCCTTGGGAGAAAACCCTGGGTAATAATGGGTTCTTTAATCTAGTGGAGAAAGGCAGAGCAAGGCCCAATGGGTGGAAGCTGATGCCAGGCAAATTCCAATCGGAAATAAGGGCCAAATGTTTAGCACTGAGGGCTATTAACCATTGGGATAAACTGCAAAGGGAAGTGATGGATTGTCCATCACCTCATCTCTGGATGAAACATATGCTTGAAGGCTTGTCTATACTTAAAACACTACAGTGGAATTGCCATACAACTTCAGTGTGAACACTACTTATACAGATAGCAGGGTTCTCCTGAGAGTTGGTAGCTAGGTTGAGGGAAGAATTCTTCCCTGAACCTCATGCTTTCTACCCTGGGGTTAGGTTGATATCGCTACATTGCTGAGGAGGGTGGATTTGTTTGCTACTGCAAATACAATTTTGGTTGTATTAACAGAGGCATAGCTTGCAAGTCCTGGGATGTATAACTACCACTCTATTCAATGCTGGTTAGACCTCAGCTGGACTATTGTGTCCAGCCTGGATTACCAATGTATTGGAAGGATGTAGATAAGCTGGAAAGGATCCGGAGGTGAGAGACAAAGAGGATCCAAGGGATGGAATTCAAGCCATGGGAACAAAGGCTAAAGAAACTGGGTATGTTTAGTTTGGAAAAATGGAGATTAGGTGAGGACAGACTAGCGGTCTTCAAGTACTTGAAAAGCTGCTATAAAAAAGATGGAGAATGATTGTTCTTTCTTGCCAAGGAGGGGAGGACAAGAGGCAATGGGTTCAAACAGCAGCATAGAAGATGTAGATTAAATCTCACTGTAAGAACAGGATAACAATGGAACAGACACCTCAGAAGGTTGTGGAAGCTCCTTCGCTGGAGGTTTTCCAAGGGATATTGGACAGCCATCTGTCTTGGGTGGTTCAGACACAACAAATCCTTCCTTTTTTGGTAGGGGGTTAGACCGGATGACCCTTGTGGTATCTTCTAACCCTACAGCTCTATGATTCTGTGATGCAAAACACCAGTATAGACCAGGACTTAGTCACACACAAGTTTCTGGGCTCAATGTAGGAGTAACTGGGTGAAATTTAATGGCTTGTGTCATACAGGAGATCAGGATGGATGACCTTAAAAACTTTCTAATAGTCCATATGAATCTATCAATAAAGAAAGTAGATCAGGCATTTATATTTACTGTGTCTCATGACACACAACAGGGAGCATTCAATTACACTGAAAGTCTGAACATACAACACTGATACAATAAAATTGTAAAAATAATACATATTTGGCCTGTGGAATCCATTGCCAGCAACATTATGGGAGCAAAGATTTTAGCCGAATGGGATTCACACATAGATTGGCCATTGTATTCACACATAGATTGGCCATTCTCCAGTGAAGCTAGGAGAAAATATGTCTTGCTCATGTTGAATAAAGATTTTTTTTTCATTGAGAAGCTCTAGCACCTTCATGCATTCCAGTAGATAAAGGTCAGGAAACAGCCCCGTTTACAGCCATAGCCCTGAAATGCAAGAGAAGGAGGTGACAGTATCTGTGCATTAACACACAGTGGGTTCATGGGGTCTTTTCTCCTACTCCAAGGGGTCCTACTCCAAGGGGAGTTTTGCCTGAGTAGTTCCTGAGCAAACTATGGGGTATGACCTCAGAATTTGTCCTCATATTGTACATCTACTAATAGCTTTCATCCTGAAATTCAGCCACCTTGGGGATGAAGACCATCAGTTGTGGGGCAGGGAGGGCAGCACAGCATACAGGGAAATTTTGGCCCATGGTACTGGAGGAAATTCATCACCTGTGGCCAGGGCCTGGGATGTTTAATGGGTGTGCAGAGCATAAAGGACCACAAAATTACTTTCTATCCCATCATTCCCAAGTTATAATAGGTTTGTCGAGAAGGTGAGCTCCTCAGCAAGAGATGGGTACCTGTGAATCCTGAGAAGGAAGTGTCCTTCCTAGGAATCCCCCTCAGGTAGCCGTGTCCCATACCGCTCTCAGCCCAGCATCTGCAGAAGTGTCCCACGTTGAGATCTGACACAGGGGTGTGCACCATTTATAATAGAGCTCCGTGCAATCCCAGGGAGGCTTGCTCAGCCTCTAGGAAGCAGTGGGCATCTGAATGTAAACTGGGTGGAGACAAGCCTCTCTGTGCTTCTGTGTTCCTTATCCACCTTTAGGAGTAAACAATAATTAAGGGACCTTCCCAAAGGGAGCTGAGAACTGTGGGGCTCTGTGCTGAGTCAGAAATGAATTGACTGCTCCGTGTATTTGTGATATTAAAAATTATAGTTGATTGATAAGAAAACTAGGGATAATGCCTAGATCTCCAAATGGTCTGATACCATGTAAATGCTAAGGAGGTCTGGGTAGATAGTAGACAGAGAGCTCTGGAGAAAGATGGCTGAGGGAAGACACAAACACTTTCTGCAGACACACGGGGCTGTTGCTAAGAGATCAGAGATCAGTAATTCTCACCAGTAAAAATCATCATACTGTGCAGCACCTTCTATTGAAGGATCTTCAAAAGACCTAGCAAGGGAAAGTCACTATGAGCATATCCCCATTGTACAGATAAGTAAACTGAGGCACAGGGAGATGTGACTCGGCCAAGGTCACACAGAGAATGACAGACGGAATCCAGGAGTCCTGACTTCCCTGCCATAACCACATTCTCTCCATCAGTAACTGAGTGCATGAGAAGAGGGAAACGGACTCATACTCTAGCTGGGCCTATTTATTGGGTGGAGGTGATGGACTTCTCCATGGTGCAACCACAAACTGGGGTACTTCTGACCCCTCTGGAATTCCAGTCTGGGTCCCTCTCACACTGTGAGGCTGTGACAAGCTGCAGTCCTCTCCATGTCTTAAACATACACAGTCAGAAACACACTCAGCTGCAGTTACATGAATTAGTTCACTAGCCACTCATGAACCAAAAATAGAGAGGCTCCAGCCAATTCCCCCAGCTCCCCCACCAAGGACCCAAACGCTGTACCGTCTTGCCCTGGTCGAAAGCCTGACCAGTGTAATTTTATTATCCATTCCCCCTCTCTCTCAAGGGGAGAGGACAATGCACCAACTCCATTTCCTGAGCAGATTTCTCTTTTACATTTCAAACAACACACTATATTGGCGGGGGGTGTATTTGTCAATTGGACAATGACTTTTTCATACTATCTCTTTTTGTAGATTCTGGAGTCAAAGTGTAAAGCACATACTCATGAACAGATTGGGCAGACAAAGTCAGCCATGAGCGCCCTGGTATCTATTGCAGTATGATGCGTTTCCGTGGCAGCTAACAATCGATTCATTCTCTCCTCTTCAAAGGTTTGAAAAGCTCTGGGTGTTATATGTTGCCATGCAGATCCATTGGCAATAATCAAACAGATTTATTAACTAGAGAAATATAGGTTTTAAGTGATTATATGTAATAGCGAACCGATCAAAGTTGGTTATCTAAAAAATAAACAAAATCACAGTGTAAGTTTTATACATTAGACAGGATTTGAATCAAGCAGTGTGTCACCCTGATGGGACAAACAGCCCACCAGTCTTCCATACACAGGCGAGAAATCCCTTCAGCCTGGGACCCCATCCCCAGTTCAGTCCTCATTCTTAATGTGTTTCCAGGCGTTGAGCTGTGGGGGAATGGGGGCCATGTGATGATGTCACTTCTCTATTTCATAGCTTTTGCCATGTGATGGTAATATCATTTTTCCAAGTGGAAGTCCTCCCCGTACAGTTAGTGGAAAAGTACAGGAACAAGATGGAGTCCAGTGTCATATGAGCTGGCCACATGCGCTTGCATGCTTCTATGAGCCATAGCAGGGGCCATTACCCATATCTGGGCTAGAACGTTCACAGGAAACTCCATCAGGTGGAATATGCTTCTTCTAAGTCCTATCGTATTTCTTAAGGAGCCATTACCATGAATGGTTCATCCACAGTGTGCTGGCTAGACTGCACGTAAACTATCTTGTGTATGTTAAGGAGCAAACACATTTGGAATACTGGTATATAGTTAATATTCATAAATGTAGGTACAAAAATTGTACATGCATACAAATAGGGTAAGCTCTGGGTTGTTATAGAGCACGTCTCTTTGTATCTGTGCAGCATTGTTAAGTCATTGTGTTTTTACAACTGGTGATAACCCAATACAAATATTCATGAATGCCATGAGTTGGCGTGCCTCAGTTTCCCCCTACCACACAGCAGACCAGGTTTATTATGGTTTCCCTGCTGTGACAAGCTTTGAGCCTGTTTCCGGGTGTTAGCTGAGAAGCAGTATCCCAAAAGGGATTCTTGTTTACTATTCCTAGCATGTCCAAAAGCCTTTCCCAACAATCATACATGTTACATCTTGTCATGGGAATTAGCATCAGTACCAAATTATTTCTTTTAAAAGATATAAGAATGTTCTTATCTTAGCAACAAACTTTCCATCGTGAGATTTAACAATGACACCAAATCTTCTATCACAGGTAGGTGTTTCCAAATATTTTTTATTATTTCATGCCTTCTGCTTGGACAGTTCAGTTTGTCAATACCCACTGTGTCTTTAAACTCCTCCCTGAACCTGAACATGTGTTAAATTTACTCGTTTTCCTTTCCCCTCAGTGTCCCCTTCAGAAGGGATCTCAATCAAAGGTCATTTTACGGATCTTGGTATGACAGGGTCTGGTGAGGTAAGTTTGTTTAATAGCCCTATTAAACTTTAACATGTAGGTAAGTTTGTAGCATGAACTGTTCTGTCCTTCCAATATATTTTGTACTCTGGTATTACTCTGTCCCATTGATTATCCTCATTCCACCAAGTTTCTGTGATGCCTCTTATATCAATATCTTCATTTAAAATGAGGCACTCTAGTTCACCCATTTTATTATTTAGACTTCTAGCATTTCTATATTAGTACTTTCAAAATTGTCACTTTATTAGCTGTCTGCCATTACAGGATGTATTTGAACGGGAGTCTTCTTCATTTGTTTCTCATCAGAGCCTACCCATATTTTATCATCTTCCATCCTCTCCTCCTTACTACGAGAATCTCCATGACTACAGCCTCCCCTAAGGGATGACTCTGTTTGAACCATGTGCTTTTCCGCACATGTTGGCTTTCACTCAGCCCTTAGTTTAAAAAATTCTCTCTGTGCTATGTTAATTTTGAGTGCCAGCGGTCTGGTTCCATTTTGGTTTCGGTGGAGCCCAGCCTTCCTGTGTATGCTCCCGCATTCCCCAAAGTTTCCCCAGTTCCTGATAAATCTACCCCCCCACACACCGTCTCAGCCACGCATTGATACCTTGCAGTTCTGCCTGTCTAATGGGCCCTGTGCGTGAAAGTGGAAGTAGTTCAGAGAATTCTACCATGGAGGACCTGGACTTCAATCTCTTTCCTAGAAGCCTAAATTTGTCCTGCAGGACCTCACAAGAGATCTGCAACCTTCGCACAAGGCAGCCAAGTCACCATGCAGTTCTCCCAGTCATCACAAACCCAACTATCTATATTTCGAATGATCAAATCCCCCCTAACAATTACCTGTCTCTTCCTAATAACTGGAGTTCCGTCCCCTGGAGAGGTATTCTCAGTATGACAGGAGACCATCACATCATCTGGAAGCAGGGTCCCAGCTGCTCTAGTTTGACATTCTTTTTCCTTGAGACTTTCATCATCCTCAAAAGCACAGAGGCTGTCAGGGGATGGGACCACTCTGCTCTGTCCCGGAAAGATCATCTGTGTATCCCTCTGTCTCCCTTAGCTCTTCCAATTTAGCCACTCTGGTCTCCAAAGCCCATACACAGTCCTCTAGCACCTAACGCCCAGTAATTGGGGTGTGTAGGGGCCTGGCTAAGGAGCTGGAGAGAGGTGCATATTTCCTCATGGGACTGTCATCTGTGATCCCTCTCCTGGAGCGAGGTGCCCAGGACAGGTCAGCACTTTCTAGTGACAGATCTGATAGAGTGTTGGGAGACTCAGATTCAAAATCTCTGCTCTACCTGATTTGGACCAGGGACTAAAACACATGTCTCTCGTGTCCCACATGAGTGCCCTGAGTACCAGGCAAATGGCAATTCTGTGTGGGGCATTGAGTCTGTCTGTCTGGAGCTCTTCCACTTTGTACAAATAAACCTTCAGAGGAGCAGGGATTTGAATCTGGGTCTCACAGACTCCAGGTGAGGGTGCTAAACTGCGAGCTGAGGGTGCACACACATGCAAGCACTCACATGGACCCATGTGCACACTCACGCACACATACACCTATGCACACATACACACACAGATACCCAGGTGTGACGGGTTGGATCACAGAAACCCATGGCGGGAAGGATAGCTCAGTGGTTTGAGTATTGGCCTGCTAAACCCAGGGTTGTGAGTTCAATCCTTTGATGGGCCATTTAGGGATCTGGGGAAAAATTGTTTAAGAGGTGTTCCTGTCTCCAACACTCAGATGCCTAGCTCCCAATGGGGTCCAAACCCCAAATAAATCCATTTTACCTTGTATAAAACTTATACAGGGTAAATTCATAAATTATTCACCATCTGTAACACTCAGAGAAGGATATGCGCAGCTGTTCTCTCTACCCCCCCCCCCCCCGGCAGGTATTAATACATACTCTGGGTTAATTAATAAGTAAAATGTGATTTTATTAAATACAAAAAGTAGGATTTAAGTGGTTCCAAGTAATAACAGACAGAACAAAGTGAATTCCAAGCAAAATAAAATAAAAAATGCAAGTGTAAACCTAATGTAGTAAGAAAGTGATTACAGATGAAATCTAACCCTCAGAGATGTTCCAATAAGATTATTTTACAGACTAGTCTCCTTCTAGTCTGGGTCCAGTGATCACTCACACCCTCGTGGCTACTGTTCTTTGTTCCAGTTTCTTTCAGGTATCCTTGGAGATGGAGAGGCTCTCTCTTCAGCCAACTGAAGACCAAATGGAGGGGGCTCCCAGGGGCTTAAATAGACTTTCTTTTGTGGGTGGAAACCCCTTCCTCTCTCCTATCCAGAATTCAGTCCAAGATCGAGTTTTGGAGTCACATGGGCAAGTCACATGTCCATGCATGACTTGGTTCCTAACAAGCCAGGCCACATTCCTGGGAAAGCTCAGATGTGGATTGGCATCTCCCAGTTCATAGTAAGCTTAAGTGTTTCTTGATTGGGCACTGTCAAGGTTCCTTCCCCACTCTGAACTCTAGGGTACAGATGTGGGGACCTGCATGAACACCTCCTAAGCTTACTTTTACCAGCTTAGGTTAAAATTTCCCAAGGTACAAACTATTTTACCCTTTTGCCTCTGGACTTCCACTGCCACCACCAAACTTTATCTGGGTTCCTGAAAAAGCATAGTTTGGACACGTCTTTCCACCCAAAATCCTCCCAACCCTTGCACCCCACTTTCTGGGGAAGGTTTGGTAAAAATCCTCACCAATTTGCATAGGTGACCACAGACCCAAACCCTTGGATCTGAGAACAATGAAAAAGCATTCAGTTTCCTTACAAGAAGACTTTTAATAGAGGTAAAAGGAGAATCATCTCTGTAAAATCAGGATGGTAAATACTTTACAGGGTAATTAGATTCAAAACACAGAGAATCCCTCTAGGCAAAACCTTAAGTTACAAAAAAGACACACAGACAGGAATAGTCATTCTATTCAACACAGCTATTTTCTCAGCCATTTCAAGAAATCATAATCTAACACATATCTAGCTAGATTACTTACTAAGTTCTAAGACTCCATTCCTGTTCTGTCTCCAGCAAAAGCATCATAATGACAGACCCAGACCTTTTGTTTTTCTCCCTCCTCCCAGCTTTTGAAAGTATCTTGTCTCCTCATTGGTCCTTTTGGTCAGGTGCCAGCGAGGTTACCTTTAGCTTCTTAACCCTTTACAGGTGAAAGGATTTTTCCTCTGGCCAGGAGGGATTTTAAAGGGGTTTACCCTTCCCTTTATATTTATGACAGGCACTTACTGAAAATAGTCTTTTCTCAGGAAGCTGACCAACTGCTTCACTGAGGTTACTTAAAATTAAACAAGTACATAGCCAATGTTCATCATTTTGAATTAAAAAACGATACATGCATACAAATAGGATGAATATATTTAGTAGATCATAACCTTTACAGAGATATGTTACATGGCATACATAGCAAAAAACATATTCCAATTATGTCACACATACATTAAAAAGCATATTCCCAGAAAGCATTATGGGGTGCAATGTCACACCAGGCACAACCACGCCTATGGACACACATGCAAACACACACACACAATCCTGATCTGCAAGGCCCCATGGGGGAGTTGTGGTCTGAGAACGCCTAACTGATTGGGCCTGATGGGGAGATGGGTGGGGGAACACCTCATTGGAGAACGCCACCGGAACGGAGGCCCGAGCAAAGACTCTGAGCAGCTTGTTATCTGTGGAGCAGCATCAGCATTCAGGCTGCTTTGTGCAGGTGACTGCCAGAACCTGAGGCTCCTGCAGGGTCAGGCAGCAGATGAGCCGGGGTTTGAGAAAGGCAGCAGTGCCTAAATTCAGTATTTACACAAGTGCCTTTGTGGATCTAGCCCTGGACACCTTTTTGGAAGATGCTTTAGTCAAACACAAGTTGAGGTTGTTCAAAGTCAAGGGGGCTGGCTGGCTATGGTTGGAGGAAACACTCACGTTCACGGATGTCCACCTCCCACTTTTAAAGAAAAGAAAAGGAGTACTTGTGGCACCTTAGAGACTAACCAATTTATTTGAGCATGAGCTTTCGTGAGCTACAGCTCACTTCATCAGATGTTTACCGTGGAAACTGCAGCAGACTTTATATACACACAGAGAATATATTGTTTCATATTCTCTGTGTGTATATAAAGTCTGCTGCAGTTTCCACGGTAAACATCTGATGAAGTGAGCTGTAGCTCACGAAAGCTCATGCTCAAATAAATTGGTTAGTCTCTAAGGTGCCACAAGTACTCCTTTTCTTTTTGCGAATACAGACTAACACGGCTGTTCCTCTGAAACCACTTTTAAAGGACTCTTTCCTCAGCTATTTGTACAAGGACCAGGCTCCCTGCAGCAAAACAAGCTTTTCTCTGCTCTTCCCGTCCTCCAGTGGCTCCAGTGTCCCAGCTGCTTGTCCTGCTAGATCCAGGGAATGTCCCTTCCTCAGGTGGCGAGCAACTGTAGCAAAATTGTGGGAGAAGAACATGCTGTGATGCTGTATGATTGAATAATGACCATCTTTATCATTGTTGCTGCCACTGTTATTCAGCTGCAACAAATGTTGAACAAAGTGTGTCCTGTCAGGTGTCAATAGGAAAGTTATGATCTGCTGGGTATGATTATCCTGTTCGTGTGCATGTCTTGCCTTTGTGTCTCAAGTTATGATTACTGGTGCTGTACTGGTACCAGAGGAGCAATTCCAGTTCATGGCCAGAGCAATGGTTCTGGGGGGTCAGGACTCTTGGTTCTTATTCTCAGCTCTACCACTGACTCATTGTTTGGCCTTGGGTAAATCACTTTACATCTGTGTGGCTCAGCCCATCCATGACATGGGGATAACGCTGCCTTGCAGCCTAGCTATAGATCCTCCAGATGTAGTGATCAAAAGCATCATGCAGAGCATATGGTAGACACAGCTTCCCTGTTCAGCTTCAGCCCCTGGGCAATGGATGTCCTGTAGTTCCAGATAAAGTGCCATGTACACGTGTAAATACCCAGCTCTTGGCAGGTGTGCCAGTTATCTCCCTCCCTGTCAGCTACTGCAGCCATCCCGGCCTCTGCCCAGCACCCCAGCTTCCCAGATAAAACAGGGGCTGATCCTTCTGCCTCTCTCTGCTGTTGTCCTCCCAGCTTCAAAGCTGATTCCTTGCCCTGCCCACGAGGCCTGGCTCAGGGCAAACAGCTCCCAGTCTATCCTCGTTACAGGAGGAACAAAAGGGAGCCAGAAGCTAAAGAAATAAGTCACACAATGGTCTCTGCCCTCAGGATTTTGTATCTGAGCTGTAGGGCCCACAAACTGTACGATGCATAATCCTGCCCGTCTCCCACACAACCCTCAGCTGCTTTTATACAGCTTCCTGGCTTCCCTCTCTGCTCCTAAGTGGCGTGTCGGCCAGAGCACTGTGTCCTCACTGTACCCAGTGCAGGCTCTTTGTAAGGCTGCAGCAGCTCCAGTCCCAGCCTCGGATCCTATGGAGCCCCGCTGGGGTGGTGGGAAAGGGAGGAGTTTCGGCGAGCGATGGTGGAAGAAAAGGAGAGGAGTGAGCAAGAGGGGCGGGGCCTTGAGTGGTAAAGCGCAGAAATGGTTGGAGGCTTGAGGTGAGATGTGGAGCAGGGGCTGGACACTGGAGGAAGGAATTGGGCAGAGGGCAGAGCCCCAGGGGTCCATTTAATAGAAATTGGAAAGGTGGCATCCCAATTGGTTAAGGAGTTGAACACAGAGCAATTCCCCTGTTTGTCACACTGACACAGCACAGTAAGAGCAGGAAAGAGCATTTAATGTCTTTTTGACTGTCTAAGAAGTGACTCAGGGAAGAGGGCCCCACACCATGTTACCAGCCAGCTCCAGACAGAGCTTAGTCTGAGAGCCAGAGCCTCAGCAGAAAACTTTTAAGTCTCTTTATGAGTAAAGAGATGGAGCAGCCTGTCCCAGATTTCTTTGGTCCTCACCCCATAGATGATGGGGTTCAGCATGGGGGGCACCAGGAGGTACACATTGGCCATTAGAATGTGGAAATGCAGGGGCACATTCTGCCCAAACCGGTGTGTGAGTAAGGAGAAGAGAGCGGGGATGTAAAAGGCTAAGATGACACCGAGGTGGGAGCTGCAGGTCCCAAAAGTCTTGATCCGGGCATCCTTTGTGGGGAGGCTGAAGATGGCCCTGAGGATCTGGATATAGGACATAGCGATAAAAAACACATCCACACCGGTCACAAAGAATAACACAAAGAGGCCATAGTAATTGCTGATGCGGATGTCTGCGCAGGCCAATTTCACCATGACCGTGTGCTCGCAGTACGAGTGTGGGATGATGTTGGTCCTACAATATGGCCACTGCCTCGCCAGGATGAGAAAGGGCAGTACAAGCATACCTCCACGCAGCACCATGGCCAGGCCTATCTTGGCCACCACAGAGTTTCTCAGGATGGTGGAATGTCTCAAGGGATGACAAATGGCCACGTAGCGATCCAAAGCCATGGCCACTAGGATCCCAGACTCCATCCCTGAGAAGCAGTGAATGAAGAACATCTGGGTGAGGCAGGCACTGAAATTGATCTCCCTGGAATTCAACCAGAAGATGCTCAGCGTTTTGGGCAGGGTGGAGGTGGACAGGACCAGGTCGGTGATGGCCAGCATGCAGAGGAAATAGTACATGGGCCCGTGGAGGCTTGGCTCCCTCTTCACTATTAACAGGATGGTGAAGTTCCCCAAGATGGCTATGGAGTACACGGTGCAGAAGGGGATGGAGATCCAGACATGGGCTGCTTCCAGGCCAGGAATGCCCAACAGGATGAAGGTGGAGGGGTTGGTGAAGTCAGTTATGTTGGAATCTGACATGGAGTAGGGGAGAAGGTGTCCAACTCTGAGGCAGAACCGTGTCTTCTGCATGTACTGTACATTCACTGGAATTTCTGTTTGTTCCCAGGGTCTCAGGTGATGGTCGCAGTAAATATTCCTGGATGGAGAGACAAAGAAGGGGTGTGTGATAGAGGAGTAGGGAAAATTAAGAAATGGAGCTGATTACATTCAAATGGTCAAACAGAGCACTATTCCCAACCAGTAATATCTGTAGTGAGCTGTAGCTTACGAATGCTTATGCTCACATAAATTTGTTAGTCTCTAAGGTGCCAGAAGTACTCCTTTTCTTTTTGTGAATACAGGCTAACATGGCTGCTACTCTGAAACCTGTAGACACTTTGAATTTCACAAGAGCTAGTTCCTCAAAGCTGAGGCAAAATATCGGAAAAAAATAGACAGAAAACTGAGGAGGGAAAATTGGAATTCTAGAAGAAGCATTTATTAGATAGCTAGAAAGTCTCAATTCCATAGTCAAAGAAGTGGACCGCTTTGGATAAACACCTGGTTCAGTGAGAAAGTGAAAACATTTTTCGGGGGAGGGGGGTGGTAAAGTGAAGAAACAGATTGACAGAGCCAGAAGGATACCCAGAAGTCACTTGCTACAAGACAGGCCCAACAAGGAAAGTAACAGAAGGCCTGTCTATCTGCTGCAGCCAAAGACCTGCTACCAAAGAGTCTCCTATTCCACCTCCTCTCTCTGTTCCCCCTTCTGGGGAGGGTCGATTTCTTCCACGTCCTCCCCTGTACAAAGACGCTGGACAAAACTGGTTTTACCAAGACTACAGTTACTTTTTTCTTTTGTCTGGACAAGATCTCTTCAGGGCTGAGAGTCTTAAACGACCAACCTATTTATAGACAGATGCCTCCGCCCCAGCCTCCTGCCCCTGAGCTCAAGGCATGTGAGTGAAGAGCTCAGGAAAAGCCCGAAGACATAAGGATACAGATGGTTCATGCAATCAAACATGAATGAATAGGGTTTCCACACATCATGGTTTTACCCAAACACTCTTGTTTTGGGCTTCTGTTTCTGGCTGCCATTTATAATTGTCAGGTAAATCAGAAAGTCTGGTCAAAAAGGGAACCTGCCATTGTTCGGTTACTGCAGGGTGCAGAGAGGCATCAGGTCATTAACCCACAGCAGCCCCTGCTCAGCCATTACCACCTCCTACCTACAACCAGGATCCTTGTCGGGATTCAGTCCTAGCCCCGGAGCAGAGGGAGCCCAGGCAGGGGAAGGAAGGTGGAGACAATCCAATGAGTGATGGCAATAGGGGAGGACAAGAGCGAACAACAAGGGTTGGGTATTGGGGAAAAGGTGGAGAAGAGGGATGGGCCTAGAGGGAAGAAGTGCAGAAGGCCATGGGGACACGAAGGAAGAAGCAAAGAAATAGGTGGGGACTTGAGTGAAGATATGGAGCAGGGCAGAGTATTGGGGAAAGAAGCAGGGCAGAGGCTTCATAGGTCCAGTTACCAGCAACTAGAAATGTGGCAATCCAATGAGTTAATGAGTTGTACACAGAACAATTCCCCAGTTTGTCAGGCTAACACAGCACAGTAAGGCCAGTAAAGGATTTAATGTCGCTTTGACTGCCCAGTAAGTGATTCAGGAAAGAGGGGTCAGCACCATGTCATCAGCCAGCTCTGCATGGAGCTCAGTCTGAGAGGCAGTGCACCAGGAGAAAAATTTAGTCCCTTTACGAGTAAAGACATGGAGCAGCCTGTCCCGGATCTGTTTGGTCCTTACCCCGTGGATGATGGGGTTTAGCATGGGGGGCACCAGGAGGTACATGTTGGCCATGAGAACATGGACCTGCAGGGCCACATGGTGGCCAAAACAGTAAGTGAGGGAGGAGAAGAGAGCTGGGATATAAAAGGGTAGGGTGGCACAGAGATGGGAGCTGCAGCTCCCCAAAGTCTTAAGTCGGGTGTCCTTTGTGGGGAGGCTAAAGATGGCCCTGAGGATCTGGATATAGGACATGGCAATAAAAATCATATCCAGACTGGTCACCCAGATTGACCTTGAGTTGTAGTAACTACTCAGAGAAGCCTGTAAGATGAAAGCCTCAGTGGGCTCTCCCCAGGCAAACTCCCTCTGTTAGCCTCTCTGCTGTTCGCCGCTCCACTGGTTCACAGCTGACTGGCTTTTTATAACAGTCAGGCCCACTCAAGGCTCACCTGGAACAAAGCACTCCCAATTCGCACTTTTCAAACAATCAATCAAGCACATGGTCAAACTGTCAAACTGTCCCCACAACAGACACTCAGATACTCACCAACACAGCCTCCCTAATGCAGCCCTTTGCGTACCTCCTCTCAAACAGATCCCAGACAAACTCCCTCTGTTAGCCTTGTTAATATTGTTAATATGAGACACTCAATTCACTACAGGAGGCTGTTCTCATGGATGAAGCAGATTGGTCACTCTTCACACACTGAGAAATGACATTTTCATTAGTCAGAAAAATGAATTATGAACAACTGATCCTACTAATGCCAATTATATATTTGAATATGCGCCATATGCTATAGTGCTCCATGAGTCAGTATATCCTACATGCCGTGTTGTGGGAAATCTTAATAGGCACGAGCAGGAAACCTTAGTGTAGATACTGGTTAGCCCTCACTGTTCCTTAATGCAATGAAACCAGGCAAGAGAGTCCATACTGTAGGGAGATCCCCATTCACACAGTTGCTCAAAATATGAGAAGGGAAAAAATCCAAACCTTTGCCAAAACAAAGACAACGTTCGGATTTCTAAAGAATGGGATGGGGAATAACTTGCTCTGGACATGTGCTCAGCTTTGGTCACCCAGTCTCTATCAAAGGTATAGCAGATAGAAAAGGAATTTCTGGAGATGTGAGAATCAGGGAGGATGCCCTATGTAGACAGACTGAAAAGTTTGGGACTGTTTAGTTTAGGGAAGAGACAAAGAAGGGGGCATATGATACAGGAGAACAAAATAAAAAATGGAACGGATGACATTGAAATAGAGAAACAGAGAACAGTTCCCAACCAGTAATATCTGTAGGTACTTAATGCTTCCAAAGGGCTAATTACCCAAAGATGAGACAAATTATCAACAACACTTATTGGGAGGAATATTTGTGACAGAAAAATGGGATTGGAAATTGGCAGTATATTAAGAAGAGTTCATTATACAGCTAAAAAGTCACATTTTTTTTTAATTCAGAAGGTGGAGAAAGCTACCAGGGGAGAGGCTGTTCTAGACTTGATTATGACAAATAGGGAGGAACTGGTTGAGAATTTGAAAATGGAAGGCAGCTTGGGGGAAAGTGATCATGAAATGATAGTGTCCATGATTCTAAGGAATGGTAGAAGGGAGAACAGCAAAATAAAGACAATGGGTTGCAAAAAAAGCATGCCTTAGCCAACTCAGGGAGCTGGCACATAAAATCCCATGGGAA
This sequence comes from Caretta caretta, assembly GCF_965140235.1. Classification (NCBI taxonomy): domain Eukaryota; kingdom Metazoa; phylum Chordata; order Testudines; family Cheloniidae; genus Caretta; species Caretta caretta. The sequence continues at coordinate 1,632,641 of NC_134206.1, forward strand.
GCAAGTCTAAAGGGAAAAACAATTGAAGACAGTTGGCAGTTTTTCAAAGAGACGTTATTAAGAGCACGAGAGCAAACTACTCCACTATGTGGAAAAGATAGGAAATGCAGCAAGAGACCACACTAGCTTTAGCATCATTTAAAAATATAAATCTATCTAAAAATATAAAAACATATTTTCAAATTAATAATAAATTTAATTATATTATGGTCACCATTACCAAGCGGTCCAGCTATATTCACCTCTTGGACCTGATCCTGTGCTCCACTTAGGACTAAATCAAGAATTGCCTCTCTCGTGGGTTCCATGATTAGGTGCACCAAGAAGCAGTACTTTAAGGTGCCAAGAAACTTTATCTCTGCATCCCGTCCTGAGGTGACATGTACCCAGTTGATATGGGAATAGTTGAAAAACCCCATTATTAGTGAGTTTTTTTTATTTTTATAGCCTTTCTAATCTCCCTGAGCATTTCACAGTCACTATCACTATCTTGGTCAGGTGGTCGGTGGTATATCCTACTACTACTGCTATAGTCTTATGATTAGAGCATGGAATTTCCATCCATGGAGATTTTATGGTACAGTTTGATTAATTTACCAATTTTATTACATTTGATTCTAGTCTTTCTTTCACTTATAATGCCACTCCCTCACCAGCCCGACCTGTTCTGTCCTTCCGATATATTTTGTACCCTGGTATTACTAAAAAGAAAAGGAGTACTTGTGGCACCTTAGAGACTAACCAATTTATTTGAGCATAAGCTTTCGTGAGCTACAGCTCACTTCATCGGATGCATACTGTGGAAACTGCAGAAGACATTATATACACAGAGACCATGAAACTATTTTCATCGGATGCATACTGTGGAAACTGCAGAAGACATTATATACACAGAGACCATGAAACAATACCTCCTCCCACCCCAGTCTCCTGCTGGTAATAGCTTATCTAAAGTGATCACTCTCCTTACAATGTGTATGATAATCAAGTTGGGCCATTTCCAGCACAAATCCAGGTTTTCTCACCCCCCCCCCTTCCAAAAACCACACACACAAACTCACTCTCCTGATGGTAATAGCTTATCCAAAGTGACCACTCTCCCTACAATGTGCATGATAATCAAGGTGGGCCATTTCCAGCACAAATCCAGGTTTTCTCACGCCTCCACCCCCATACACACACAAACTCACTCTCCTGCTGGTAACAGCCCATCCAAAGCGACCACTCTCCCCACAATGTGCACGATAATCAAGGTGGGCCATTTCCAGCACAAATCCAGGTCTTCTCACTCCCCGCCCCCAAAACACACACACACACACAAACTCACTCTCCCGCTGGCAATAGCTCATCCAAACTGACCACTCTCCTTACAATGTGTATGATAATCAAGGTGGGCCATTTCCAGCATAAATCCAAGTTTAACCAGAACGTCTGGGGGGAGGGGGTAGGAAAAAACAAGGGGAAATAGGCTACTTTGCATAATGACTTAGCCACTCCCAGTCTCTATTTAAGCCTAAATTAATAGTATCCAATTTGCAAATGAATTCCAATTCAGCAGTTTCTCGCTGGAGTCTGGATTTGAAGTTTTTTTGTTGTAAGATAGCGACCTTCATGTCTGTAATTGCGTGACCAGAGAGATTGAAATGTTCTCCGACTGGTTTATGAATGTTATCATTCTTGACATCTGATTTGTGTCCATTTATTCTTTTACGTAAAGACTGTCCAGTTTGACCAATGTACATGGCAGAGGGGCATTGCTGGCACATGATGGCATATATCACATTGGTGGATGTGCAGGTGAACGAGCTTCTGATCATAGAATCATAGAATCATAGAATCATAGAATATCAGGGTTGGAAGGGACCCCAGAAGGTCATCTAGTCCAACCCCCTGCTCGAAGCAGGACCAATTCCCAGTTAAATCATCCCAGCCAGGGCTTTATCAAGCCTGACCTTAAAAACCTCTAAGGAAGGAGATTCTACCACCTCCCTAGGTAACGCATTCCAGTGTTTCACCACCCTCCTAGTGAAAAAGTTTTTCCTAATATCCAATCTAAACCTCCCCCACTGCAGCTTGAGACCATTACTCCTCGTTCTGTCATCTGCTACCATTGAGAACAGTCTAGAGCCATCCTCTTTGGAACCCCCTTTCAGGTAGTTGAAAGCAGCTATCAAATCCCCCCTCATTCTTCTCTTCTGCAGGCTAAACAATCCCAGCTCCCTCAGCCTCTCCTCATAACTCATGTGTTCCAGATCCCTAATCATTTTTGTTGCCCTTCGCTGGACTCTCTCCAATTTATCCATATCCTTCTTGAAGTGTGGGGCCCAAAACTGGACACAGTACTCCAGATGAGGCCTCACCAATGTCGAATAGAGGGGAACGATCACGTCCCTCGATCTGCTCGCTATGCCCCTACTTATACATCCCAAAATGCCATTGGCCTTCTTGGCAACAAGGGCACACTGCTGACTCATATCCAGCTTCTCGTCCACTGTCACCCCTAGGTCCTTTTCCGCAGAACTGCTGCCTAGCCATTCGGTCCCTAGTCTGTAGCTGTGCATTGGGTTCTTCCGTCCTAAGTGCAGGACCCTGCACTTATCCTTATTGAACCTCATCAGATTTCTTTTGGCCCAATCCTCCAATTTGTCTAGGTCCTTCTGTATCCTATCCCTCCCCTCCAGCGTATCTACCACTCCTCCCAGTTTAGTATCATCCGCAAATTTGCTGAGAGTGCAATCCACACCATCCTCCAGATCATTTATGAAGATATGATAGTGTGGCTGATGTGATTAGGCCCTGTGATAGTGTCCCCTGAATAGATATGTGGGCACAGTTGGCAACGGGCTTTGTTGCAAGGATAGGTTCCTGGGTTAGTGGTTCTGTTGTGTGGTATGTGGTTGGTGGTGAGTATTTGCTTCAGGTTGGGGGGCTGTCTGTAGGCAAAGACTGGCCTGTCTCCCAAGATTTGTGAGAGTTTTGGGTCATCCTTCAGGATAGGTTGTAGATCCTTAATAATGCGTTGGAGGGGTTTTAGTTAGGGGCTGAAGGTGACGGCTAGTGGCGTTCTGTTATTTTCTTTGTTAGGCCTGTCCTGTAGTAGGTGACTTCTGGGAACTCTTCTGGCTCTATCAATCTGTTTCTTCACTTCCGCAGATGGGTATTGTAGTTGTAAGAATGCTTGATAGAGATCTTGTAGGTGTTTGTCTCTGTCTGAGGGGTTGGAGCAAATGCTGTTGTATCACAGAGCTTGGCTGTAGATGATGGATCGTGTGGTGTGGTCAGGGTGAAAGCTGGAGGCATGTAGGTAGGAATAGCGGTCAGTAGGTTTCCGGTATAGGGTGGTGTTTATGTGACCATTGTTTATTAGCACTGTAGTGGCCAGGAAGTGGATCTCTTGTGTGGTCTGGTCCAGGCTGAGGTTGATGGTGGGATGGAAATTGTTGAAATCATGGTGGAATTCCTCAAGGGCTTCTTTTCCATGGGTCCAGATGATGAAGATGTCATCAATATAGCACAAGTAGAGTAGGGGCGTTGGGGATGAGAGCTGAGGAAGCGTTGTTCTAAGTCAGCCATTAAAATGTCGGTATACTGTGGGGCCATGCGGGTACCCATAGCAGTGCTGCTGATCTGAAGGTATACATTGTCCCCAAATGTAAAATAGTTATGGGTAAGGACAAAGTCACAAAGTTCAGCCACCAGGTTAGCCATGACATTATCGGGGATAGTGTTCCTGACGGCTTGTAGTCCACCTTTGTGTGGAATGTTGGTGTAGAGGGCTTCTACATCCATAGTGGCCAGGATGGTGTTTTCAGGAATATCACCGATGGATTGTAGATTCCTCAGGAAGTCAGTGGTGTCTCCAAGGTAAAAACCTAGATTTGTGCTTGAAATGGCCCACCTTGATTTTCATACACATTGTAAGGAGAGTGGTCACTTTGGATGGGCTATTACCAGCAGGAGAGTGAGCTTGTGTGTATGGTTGTATGAAGGGGGTGGGGGTGAGAAAACCTGGATTTGTGCTGGAAATGGCTCACCTTGATTATCATACACATTCTAAGGAGAGTGATCACTTTAGATAAGCTATTACCAGCAGGAGAGTGGGGTGGGAGGAGGTATTGTTTCATGGTCTCTGTGTATATAACGTCTTCTGCAGTTTCCACAGTATGCATCCGATGAAGTGAGCTGTAGCTCACGAAAGCTCATGCTCAAATAAATTGGTTGGTCTCTAAGGTGCCACAAGTACTCCTTTTCTTTTTGCGAATACAGACTAACACGGCTGTTACTCTGAAACCTGGTATTACTGTGTCCCATTGATTATCCTCATTCCACCAAGTTTCTGTGATGCCTCTTATATCCATATCCTCCTTTAATATGAGGCACTCTAGTTCACCCATTTTATTATTTAGACTTTTAGCACTGATATATAAGCACTTTAAAAACTTTTCTCCTCTTAGCTGTCTGCCATTACACAATGTAATTGAATGGGATTCTTTTTTATTTTACTGTTTTATTTGATCTCTCAGGTGTATGGATATTTTTTATTGTTTCAAAAAAGGCAAATGAAATATTAGGTTGCATTATCAGAGGTATAGTATGACAGTCACTGAAGTTCATATTACTGGTCTACTCAGTGCTGGTTAGGCCTCAGTTGCAGTCGTGTATCCAATTTTGGTCACTGCTGTATAGAATCATACAATATCAGGGTTAGAAGGGACCTCAGGAGGTCATCTAGTCCAACTCCCTGCTCAAAGCAAGACCAATCCCCAACTAAATCATCCCAGCCAGGGCTTTGTCAAGTCTGACCTTAAAAATATCTAAGGAAGGAGATTACACCACCTCCCTAGGTAACGCATTCCAGTGTTTCACCACCCTCCTAATGAAAAAGGTTTTCCTAACATCCAACCTAAACCTCCCGCACTGCAACTTGAGACCATTACTCCTTGTTCTGTCATCTGCTACCACTGAGAACAGTCTAGAGCCATCCTCTTTGGAACCCCCTTTCAGGTAGTTGAAAGCAGCGATCAAATCACCCCTCATTCTTCTCTTCTGCAGACTAAACAATCCCAGTTCCCTCAGCCTTTCCTCATAAGTCATGTGTTCCAGTCCCCTAATCATTTTTGTTGCCCTCTGCTGGATTCTTTCCAATTTTTCCACATCCTTCTTCTAGTGTGGGTCCCAAAAGTGGACACAGGACTCCAGATGAGGCCTCACCAATGTCGAACAGAGGGGAACGATCACGTCCCTCGATCTCCCGGCAATGCTCCTACTTATACAGCTCCAAATGACATTAGCCTTCTTGGCAACAAGGGCACACTGTTGACTCATATCCAGCTTTTCATCCACTGTAATCCCTAGGTCCTTTTCTGCAGAGCTGCTGCCTTGCCATTTGGTCCCTAGTCTGTAGCGGTGCATTGGATTCTTCCGTCCTAAGTGCAGGACTCTGCACTTGTCCTTGTTTAACCTCATCAGATTTCTTTTGGCCCAATCCTCTAATTTGTCTCGGTCCCTCTGTATCCTATCCCTAGGTGCCTTGGGAGGTTGTGGAGGCTCCTTTGCTGGAGATTTTCCAAAGAAGGCTAGATAGTCATCTGTCTGGGATCGTTAGACACAACAAATGCTGTATCTTGGCAGAAGGTTAATGCTCGATCATAGAATCATACAATATCAGGGTTGGAAGGGACCTCAGGAGGTCATCTAGTCCAACCCCCTGCTCAAAGCAGGACCAATCCCCAATTAAATCATCCCAGCCAGGGCTTTGTCAAGCCTGACCTTAAAAACTTCTAAGGAAGGAGATTCTACCACCTCCCTAGGTAACGCATTCCAGTGTTTCACCACCCTCCTAGTGAAAAAGTTTTGCCTAATATCCAACCTAAACCTCCCCCACTGCAACTTGAGACCATTACTCCTTGTTCTGTCCTCTTCTACCACTGAGAATAGTCTAGAACCATCCCCTCTGGAACCACCTCTCAGGTAGTTGAAAGCAGCTATCAAATCCCCCCTCATTCTTCTCTTCTGCAGACTAAACAATCCCAGCTCCCTCAGCCTCTCCTCATAACTCATGTGTTCCAGACCCCTAATCATTTTTGTTGCCCTTCGCTGGACTCTCTCCAATTTCTCCACATCCTTCTTGTAGTGTGGGGCCCAAAACTGGACACAGTGCTCCAGATGAGGCCTCACCAATGTCGAATAGAGGGGGACGATCACGTCCCTCGATCTGCTCGCTATGCCCCTACTTATACATCCCAAAATGCCATTGGCCTTCTTGGCAACAAGGGCACACTGCTGACTCATATCCAGCTTCTCGTCCACTGTCACCCCTAGGTCCTTTTCCGCAGAACTGCTGCCTAGCCATTCGGTCCCTAGTCTGTAGCTGTGCATTGGGTTCTTCCGTCCTAAGTGCAGGACCCTGCACTTATCCTTATTGAACCTCATCAGATTTCTTTTGGCCCAATCCTCCAATTTGTCTAGGTCTTTCTGTATCCTATCCCTGTCCTCCAGCGTATCTACCACTCCTCCCAGTTTAGTATCATCCGCAAATTTGCTGAGAGTGCAATCCACACCATCCTCCAGATCATTTATTGAACAAAACCGGCCCCAGGTCCGACCCCTGGGGCTCTCTACTTGACACCAGCTGCCAACTAGACATGGAGCCATTGATCACTACCCGTTGAGCCCGACAATCTAGCCAGCTTTCTACCCACCTTATAGTGCCTTCTTCCAGCCCGTAGTTCTTTAACTTGCTGACAAGAATACTGTGGGAGACCGTGTCAAAAGCTTTGCTAAAATCAAGAAACAATACACCCACTGCTTTCCCTTCATCCACAGAACCAGTAATCTCATCATAGAAGGCGATTAGATTAGTCAGGCATGACCTTCCCTTGGTGAATCCATGCTGACTGTTCCTGAGGACCTGCTCCATGATTTTTCCAGGGACTGAGGTGAGGCTGACTGGCCTGTAGTTCCCAGGGTCCTCCTTCTTCCCTTTTTTAAAGATGGGCACTACATTAGCCATCGATGACCGTAGCGGTCCCTTCTCACCTTGTTGCTCTATGATTCTGTGATGTAAAATTCCAAAGTAGACCGGGACTTAGTCACACACAAGTCTTTGGGCTCAATCCAGGGATAACTGGGAGAAATGTAATGGCCTGTGTTATACGGGATGTCAGACTGTATGGTAGAATTGTCACTTCTGGCCTCATACCTTATGAATCTATTCATAAAGAAAGGCGATCAGCCATTTATATTTACTCTGTGTCATAACACACAAACAAGGAAACATTCAATTACATTGAAAGTCTGAACGTATTATATTGAGAAAAGAAAATTGTTAACATAATACTTATTTGACCTGTGGAACTCCTTGCCACAATCATTATTAGAGCAAAGACTTTAGCTGAATTGGCCATTGTAGGTGGTTCTGGTGTCACCACTATTAAGAAGACCTCATTTTCAGTTGCTTATAAGTTTGCCAGAATTTAAGAGTTTGTACTGAAATTTTCCATGCTGGGTGTCTGATTCTGGTGGAATTGTTTCTTCAAAGTTTCAGGCATAATGGTTCAGACAACTTTTCAGATGAAGCTAGGAGAAACATGCCTTGCCCACATTGAAATGGTCTTGCAATAGTTCCAGTGAGGAGCTCTAACATCTCCACGTTTTCCAGCAGATAAAATTCTGGCAAAAGCCCCCCCACTCCCATCCCCCTCACACACACTGCCCATTAACAGCCAGAGCCCTGAAATGCAAGAGGAGGGGGTGAAAGTCTCTGTGCATTAACACACAGCTGGTTCCTGAGGTCTCTGCTCTGTTCTCACTCCAGGTGGACATTTGCCTCAGAATTTGGCCTTGTTTTGTACCTCTACTAACACCTTTCATCCTGAAGGCTCTACTGTGCCACTGAAATGCAGCCACCTAAGGGCTGAAGCCATCAGCCGGGCCCTAGATGTTGACACAAAAGAGTGATAATTTTGCGAGTGATACTGAAGCAAAATCATCCCTTGTGGCAAGGGTCCTGGCATGTTTAATAGCTTCTCATAGCAGAAAGGACCAAAGACCTATTGTGTGTCCCATCATACCCACGTTGCACTTGGTTTGTCGAGCAGGTGAGCTCCTCAGCAAGAGATGTTTCAGAGTAACAGCCGTGTTAGTCTGTATTCGCAAAAAGAAAAGGAGTACTTGTGGCACCTTAGAGACTAACCAATTTATTTGAGCATGAGCTTTCGTGAGCTACAGCTCACTTCATCGGATGCATTCAGTGGAAAATACAGTGAGGACCCATTTTTTCATGTTCTGTGTTTATATAAATCTCCTCACTGTATTTTCCACGGTATGCATCCGATGAAGTGAGCTGTAGCTCATGAAAACTTATGCTCAGATAAATTGGTTAGTCTCTAAGGTGCCACAAGTACTCCTGTTCTTTCAGCAAGAGATGGTACCTGTGAATCCTGAGGCGGAAGTGTCTTCCCTGGGAATCCCCCTCCGGTAGCCGTGTCGCACACCTCTCTCACCCCAGCATCTGCGGCAGCATCCCACGCTGAGAGCCGACACAGGGGTGAGCACCGTTTATAATAGAGCTCTGTGCAATCCCAGGGGGTTCACTCAGCCTCGAGGGGAGAAGCAGCATTTGGATGTAAACAGGCTGGACTCCGGAGGCACTGTAGCCAATGTCTCTCTTTTCCATGTCTGCGATTCTGTGTTCTTTATCCACCTTTAGGAGTAAACAGTAATTAAGGGACCTTCTGACTGGGTAATGAGAACTCTTGGGCTCTGGGCTGAGTCAGAGAGCAATTGGCTGCTTTGTGTATTTGTGTATAATTAAAATTTATAGTTGATTGGTAAGAAAACAAAGGATAATGCCTTGGTCTCCATAGAGTCTGATACCAAGTAAATGGCCAGGATGGATGAGTAGAGAGTAGACAGACAGATCTGGAGAAAGATGTCTGAGGGGAGACACTAGCAGTTTTTTTAAGGTACATGGGGCTATTGCTCAGTAATTCTCATCAGCAACTGTTATCATGCTGTGCACCACCTTTCATTGAAGGATCCTAAAAACACCTAACAAAAGAAAGTCACTATGAACATATCCCCATTATACAGATAGGGAAACTGAGGAACAGGGAGACATGAGTTTGCCAAGATCACATAGAGATTGAGTACCATTATGACAGACAGAATCCAGGAGCCCTGACTTCCCAGACGTAACCACAGTCTCTCCATCACAAAACGGGAAATGGGCACCCCCTCTGGCAGATCCCCATCCTCTCAAGGAGAATCTGAGGTTTTCAGAACCAGGTGGAGATCGTGAGTTCCCGCTCGTGGGAAGTGTGAACTCTGGGACTCCACTTCTGCTCCCACTCAGAAACCTCCCAGCGCATCACAGTCACTGGGGTCACTTTGTTGAAGAGACGCAGTAAAATCAACATGGAGTTAAACTTTTTTCATTTTAGTGTAGTTCCCATTTGTGAAATTAAATGAAACCATGTTGGGCCACTCAGGTGTTTTCCCTGCCATAGGGATGTTAACCTGAATTATATGATGGTCACTACTACCAAGCGGTCCAGCTATATTCGCCTCCTGGACCAGACCCTGTACTCCCCTTCAGATTAAATCAAGAATTGCCTCTCCTCTTGTAAAAACAACGAATGTGACAGATTTTTATTACCAATTTGCCAGAGGCATCAGGTGATTAGGCTGAGGCATCAGGACTGTTAGGGGAGGAGATAAAGGAGCACACTAAGAGTTTAAATTTTAAAGCTTTATTAATAAAATAATAAAATAACAGCGGTGAGTGCTGGGAACGCTTCCATGTTACTTAGAGGAAGAAAGAAAGTCTTAGTGCCCCAGCCCTAACCCACTTTTATACTTACACAAGCATGACCCGAGGCTGGCCAAGCCTGGGTGTAACGTAAGAAGAAGGGTGGGGGAAGGGTGGCCGAGAGTTTTGTTTTGTGCACAAGCCGTTTAGGGTTTGCTGTTGATTTGTAACTTGCTTTGGCTTTTAGGAGGGTTTTTAAATTTTGGGTGTTTTGTGGGGTGTTTTGTTTAGGGACCTTTGTTTTTTGTGCTTTTCGTACCAGTTTAAACTGTTTTTTGTGGCCTTTTTGCTTTCCCAAAACACATCAGCTCCAGGGACGTGAGACTTTTCTTTTCCCCTTGCTGGCCTTCGCCGTCTTACTAATTTTTGCAATTTTTGCAGTTCTGCTCAGCTTAGCTCTTCTTTCTCATGGCTGACTGGGGTTGGGTAAGATATGAACGCAGCTGCAAATTTCTTGTTGAGTGCCGTGACCTTGGATTGGGGCCAGCATCTTATCTTCGGACTAAGCTAGCCAAAGTGTCGAGTTAACCCGTTCTCTGCTTTTTTCCTCCAACTTCGGCCTCTCACAACCTGCAAAGGAATCTTCCACTTCACACTTACACCTTTAACCCTTCCCAAAATTCCTTGTGATGCCTGCAACAGCATTAGCAACATACAATGCTGATTTTCCTCCCCAGGGGACTCCCTGAGGGAGGGGGCCATTTGGTTGTAACACCCAGTGGCACCTTGGAGACTAACAAATGTATTTGGCATAAGCTTCCGTGGGCTAGAACCCACTTCATCAGATGCATGGAGTGGAAAATACCAGAGCAGGTATAAATACATGAAAAGATGGGAGTTGCCTTACCAAGTGTGAGATCAATCTAATGAGACAATTCAAATAACAGCAGGATACCAAGGGAAGAAAAATAACTTTTGATGTGGTAAGGAGAGTACCACATTTCAGATAGTTGACAAGAAGCTGTGAGTAACAGTAGGGGGAAATTAGTATGGGGGAAATTAGGTTTAGGTTTTGTAATGACCCGACCACTCCCACTCTTTATTCAGGCCTAATTTGATGGTGTCAAGTTTGCAAATTAATTCCAATTCTTCTGTTTCACATTGGAGTCTGTTTTTGAAGGTTTTTTTGTGAAGAATTGCCACTTTTAGGTCTGTTATTGAGTGACCAGGGAGATTGAATTGTTCTCCTACTGGTTTTTGAATTTTATAATTCCTGATGCCAGATTTGTGTCTGTTTATTCTTTTGCATAGAGACTGTCTGGTTTGGACAATGCACATGGCAGAGGGGCATTGCTGGCACACAATGGCATATATCACATTGGTAGATGCGCAGGTGAATGAGCCCCTGATGGTGTGGCTGATGTGGTTAGGTTCTATGATGGAGTCCCTTGAATAGATATGCGGACAGAGTTGGCAACGGGCTTTGTTGCAAGGGATTGGTTCCTTGGTCAGTGTTTTTTTGTCTGGTATGTGGTTTCTGGTGAGTATTTGATCCTGAGGTGAGATGTGGAGCAGGGGCTGGGCATTGGAGGAAGTAATTGGGCAGAAGGCAGAGCCCCAGGGGTCCATTTAACAGAAATTACAAAGGTGGCACCCCGATGAGTTAAGGAGTTGAGCACAGAATTATTCCCCCAATTGTCACACTGACACAGCACAGTAAGACCAGGAAAGGATTTTATGTCTTTTTGACAGTCTAATAAGTGACTCAGGAAAGAGGAATCAGCACCATGTTATCAGCCAGCTCCACACAGAGCTTAGTCTGAGAGCGAGAGCACCAGGAGGAAACTTTAAAGTCCCTTTATGAGTAAAGAGATGGAGCAGCCTGTCCTGGATCTGTTTGGTCCTCACCCCATAGATGATGGGATTCAGCATGGGGGGCACCAGGAGGTACACATTAGCCATGAGAATGTGCAAATGCAGGGGCACATTGTGGCCAAACCGGTGTGTGAGTAAGGAGAAAAGACCTGGGATGTAAAAGGCTAAGATGGCACAGAGGTGTGAGGCGCAGGTCCCAAAAGTCTTGATCCGGGCATCCTTTGTGGGGAGCCTGAAGATGGCCCTGAGGATCTGGATATAGGACATGATGATAAAAAACACATCCACACCGGTCACAAAGAATACCACAAAAAGGCCGTAATAACTACTGATGCGGATGTCACCACAAGCCAGCTTCACCATGGCCATGTGCTCACAGTACAAGTTGGGGATGATGTTGGTTCTGCAATATGGCCACTGCCTCACCAGAAGGAGAGAGGGCAGTACAAGCATGCCTCCACGCAGCACCACGGCCAGGCCGATCTTTGCCACCACAGAGTTTGTCAGGATGGTGGAATGTCTCAAGGGATCACAGATGGCCACGTAGCGATCCAAGGCCATGGCCACAAAGATCCCAGACTCCATCCCTGAGAAGCAGTGAATGAAGAACATCTGGGTGAGGCAGGCACTGAAATTGATCTCCCTGGAATTCAACCAGAAGATGCTCAGCATTGTGGGCAGGATGGAGGTGGAGAGGACAAGGTCAGTGATGGCCAGCATGCAGAGGAAATAGTACATGGGCCTATGGAGGCTCGTCTCCCTCTTCACAATGAACAGGATGGTGAAGTTCCCCAAGATGGCTATAGCATATGTGATGCAGAAGGGGATGGAGATCCAGACATGGGCCGCCTCCAGGCCAGAAATGCCCAGCAGGATGAAGGTGGAGGGGTTGGTGAAGACAGTTGTGTTGGATTCTGACATGGAGTAGGGGAGAAGGTGTCCAACTCTAAGGCAGAACCGTGTCTTCTGCATGTACTGTACATTCACTGGACTTTCTGTATGTCCCCAGGGTCTCAGGTGATGGTTGCAGTATAAATTCCTAGGTGGAGAGAAAATGTGAATATAAGACAATACATGCACAACTGGAGGCTGGTCTCGGGGAAGCAGATTGGTCGCTCTTCAGACACTGAGAAGTGACACTTTCATTATTCAGAGAAATGAATTATGAAAAAACTGACCCTAATAATGCCACTTCCATATTTGATGGTGCTCCGTGCATCAATAATTCCTACACAAAGTGGTGTGGGAACCCTTAATAGGCACCAGCAGGAAACATGAGTATGGAAACTAGTTATCCATCATTGTTTTGCAATGCAGTGAAACCCAGGCTAGATAATCCATTTTATAGGGAGATCCCCATTTACGCAGTTGCTCAAAATCTGAGAGTGGAAAAAAAAAACCAACCTGTGTGAAGACATCTACTGGGAGAAATATCCCAGGTAAAACATACCTCAGGGAAAAGACTTGGCATCAGTGATATCAGCTCAATGGAAACACCTGCTGATTCACAAAAGTGGCCAAAACAAAAGCAATGATCGGATGCCTACGGAATGGGATGGAGAATAACTTGCTCTGTACATAGCCTCAGGTTTGGTTTCCTAGTCTCTATAAAGGATATTGCAGATAGAATGGGGTTTTCCAAGAGGCTGGGAAAATGGGAGAGGCTGTGAGATGTGGACAGAGTGAAAAGTCTGGGACTGTTTAGAGAAGAGACAAAGAAGGGGGGGTGTGATAGAGGAGAGGAAAATTAAAAAAATGGAGCTGATTACATTCCAAAAAATGGAGCTGATTTAGTTGGGGATTGGTCCTGCTTTGAGCAGGGGGTTGGACTGGATGACCTCCTAAGGTGCCTTCCAACCCTGATATTCTATGATTCAAATGGTCAAACAGAGAACTATTCCCAACCAGTAATATCTGTAGACACTTCGTGTTTCACAAGAGCTAGTTCCTCAAAGTTGAGGCAAAATATCGGAAAAAAATAGACAGAAAACTGGAAAGAGAAAATTGGAATTCAAAAAGAAGCATTTATTAGATAGCTAGAAAGTCACAATTCCATAGTCAAAGAAGTGGACAGCTTTGGATAAACACCTGGTTCAGTGACAAAGCGAAGACATTTTTGGCGGGGGGTGGCGGGGGGAAGAAGAGCAATATATAACGCATGGAAAAAAGAGAAATAAATAGCAAATAATACAAAATTGAAGTTGTCAATATTGATCATGGACATTAAAGACATGAGGGAAAAATTCATGTGTGGCAGGTCTCACAATAACAAAGGAGGTTGTTCAGTATATTAAGAACAAAAGAAATCCTAGAAAAGGTTTAGGCCAATTCCTAGAGGGAGAAAGGAAAAGTGTTAGAGTTGCAGAAAAGGTAGATGTGTTCAATAAATATAGTTGTTCTGCATTTGGAAAGAAGCAGTATGAGGGACTCATATCACGTGAGGTGATGAAACACTTTTCAGTCCATTAGCAGTCAAGGAGGGAGTGAAAGAGCATTGACAATAGAACCTTAGAGATAGGAACACCAGGGTTACGAACTGACCGATCCACCACAAATCTCATTCGGAAGCAGAAGTAAACAATCAGGCAGCAGCAGAGCCAAAAAAGAGAGGCAAATACAGGGCAGGTCTGTGTTAAACATAAACTATTAAAAAAGAAAGGGAAAGTTTTAAAAAAAGGTTTGACAAGATTAGGAAACTTGGAAAAACTGGTCTGGGATTAGTTAAAAATAAGTCTAGGAATTTAATTAATGCAAAGCAACAACAGAGTTGATTAACTTGTTTATCCCTTAATGAGAGGAGAGGTTTGGTTGATCAAAGGGACCACTTTGATCAGATGCATAAAGTTTGATTTCTCTAAAGCATTTGATTTACTAGGGGACAACATTCAGATAAAAAAATGAACAGTATCATATCAGTAGAGGGTATGTAAAATGGACTAAAAACTGCCTAACTGACAGATCTCAGAAAGCTGTTGTCAAAGGGCCATGGTCAGCGGAGGGGCAGGGGGCGTTTCTAATGAGGTTGTGCAGAGATCATTTCTAGGCCCGATGCTATTCAATATTTTCATCAACTACCTGGAAGCAAATAGGAAATCTTTGCAGACCAAATTTGTGGACAACCCAAAGATTAGCAGAGTGGTTACAATGAGGTGGCCAGGGCAGGCATACAGGTTGATCTGGAGCCTTTGGTGAGCTGCAGTCACGCAAATAAAATGCATTAATACAGACAAATGCGAAGTTATCCTCTCTGATCAGGGAACGCAGGCTCGACCCACAGACTAAGGCATTGTATTATGGAACTGTCAAGGTTCCTCCCCCACTCTGAACTCTAGGGTACAGATGTGGGGACCTGCATGAAAAACCTCCTAAGCTTATCTTTACCAGCTTAGGTCAAAACTTCCCCAAGGTACAAAATATTACACCCGTTATCCTTGGACTGGCCGCTACCACCACCAAACTAATACTGGTTACTGGGGAAGAGCTGTTTGGACGCGTCTTTCCCCCCAAAATACTTCCCAAAACCTTGCACCCCATTTCCTGGACAAGGTTTGGTAAAAAGCCTCACCAATTTGCCTAGGTGACTACAGACCCAGACCCTTGGATCTTAAGAACAATGAACAATCCTCCCAACACTTGCACCCCCCCTTTCCTGGGAAATGTTGGATAAAAAGCCTCACCAATTTGCATAGGTGACCACAGACTCAAACCCTTGGATCTGAGAACAATGAAAAAGCATTCAGTTTTTACAAGAAGACTTTTAATAAAAAATAGAAGTAAATAGAAATAAAGAAATCCCCCCTGTAAAATCAGGATGGTAGATATCTTACAGGGTAATTAGATTAAAAAACATAGAGAACCCCTCTAGGCAAAACCTTAAGTTACAAAAAAGATACACAGACAGAAATAGTTATTCTATTCAGCACAATTCTTTTCTCAGCCATTTAAAGAAATCATAATCTAACACATACCTAGCTAGATTACTTACTAAAAGTTCTAAGACTCCATTCCTGTTCTGTCCCTGGCAAGAAGCAGCATACAGACAGACACAGACCCTTTGTTTCTCTCCCTCCTCCCAGCTTTTGAAAGTATCTTGTCTCCTCATTGGTCATTTTGGTCAGGTGCCAGCGAGGTTACCTTTAGCTTCTTAACCCTTTACAGGTGAGAGGAGCTTTCCCCTGGCCAGGAGGGATTTCAAAGGGGTTTACCCTTCCCTTTATATTTATGACACGCCCCCCAAATCTCAGCTAGGGTGAAACACTGGCTGGGATTTCTTCCTGGAGCTCTAGGAAAACAGAGTTAATAAGACACATGCATCTCTAAATATACTACCAAGTACATAAAGACTAACAATATTTTCCACATCTCAAGGACGATTTTAACCAGTTGATTCTGGGAAACTTTCACGGGAGAGTGCATCAGCCACTTTGTTAGAAGCTCCTGAGATGTGTTGGATGTCGAAATCAAAATCTTGGAGAGCTAAACTCCACCGAAGAAGTTTTTTGTTAGTTTCTTTGACGGTGTGAAGCCACTTCAGTGCAACATGGTCGGTTTGCAGGTGGAAACGCCGTCCCCAAACATATGGGCGTAGCTTTTCCAGAGCGTAGACAATGGCGTAACATTCTTTTTCAGTGACTGACCAGTTGCTTTCCCTCTCAGACAGTTTTTTGCTGAGAAACACTACAGGGTGGAATTCTTGATCAGGTCCTTTCTGCATTAAAACTGCTCCCACACCACGCTCAGATGCATCTGTGGTTACTAGGAACGGTTTGTCAAAGTCTGGGGCCCTTAGTACAGGGTCAGACATGAGTGTCGCTTTAAGCTTGTTAAAGGCCTTCTGACACTTTCCGGTCCACTGAACAGCATTTGGCTGTTTCTTTTTGGTTAGGTCTGTCAGTGGGGCAGCGATTTGGCTGTAGTGCGGTACAAATCGTCTGTAATAACCAGCCAAGCCTAAGAAGGATTGAACCTGTTTCTTTGACTTTGGGACAGGCCACTTTTGGATAGCATCCACTTTGGCCTGTAGGGGGCTGATAGTTCCTTGACCCACCTGGTGTCCAAGGTAAGTCACTCTGTTTAGGCCTATTTGACACTTCTTAGCCTTAACAGTTAGTCCTGCCTCCCTTATGCGCTCAAGGACTTTTTGTAGATGTTCCAGGTGGTCTGCCCAGGAATCCGAAAATATGGCCACATCGTCAAGGTAGGCGACTGTATATTCTCCTAATCCCGCTAGGAGACCATCTACAAGTCTTTGGAAAGTGGTGGGGGCATTTCGCAGCCCGAAAGGGAGTACATTAAATTCATACAGCCCGAGATGTGTGATGAAGGCTGACCTTTCCTTGGCAGATTCATCTAGCGGTACCTGCCAGTACCCCTTGGTTAAGTCCAAGGTAGAGATGAACTGGGCCCGTCCCAGTTTCTCTAATAGTTCATCTGTGCGTGGCATTGGATAGTTGTCTGGGCGAGTTACAGCATTTAGCTTACGGTAGTCCACGCAAAAACGTATTTCCCCATCTGGTTTGGGAACTAGAACCACTGGAGATGCCCATGCACTTTCAGAGGGGCGGATTACCCCCATCTGTAACATATCCTGGATCTCCCGTTCTATAGCAGTTTTAGCTTGAGGAGACACCCGGTAAGGTTGAACCCTAATTGGGTGAGCATTACCTGTATCAATGGAGTGGTATGCCCGTTCAGTCAGTCCTGGGGTGGCTGAGAACGTTGGCGCGTAACTAGTGCACAGCTCCTGGATCTGCTGTCACTGCATACGCCCAAGGGTCATGGAGAGTTTCACCTCTTCCACACCACCAGCACATTTCCCTTCATAGTAGACACCTTTGGGCCACTCAGCGTCGTCTCCTCCCTGGGCTGTAAACTGACAAACCTTTAATTCTCTGGAATAAAAGGGCTTTAGAGAATTAATATGGTACACCTTAGGCTTTCGGTTGGAGGTGGGGAATGCTATGAGATAATTAACAGCTCCCAGGCGCTCCTGGACCATGAATGGCCCTTCCCACGATGCTTCCATTTTATGGGCCTGGAGTGCCTTTAAGACCATGACCTGGTCCCCTACTTTGAAGGAACGCTCTCTGGCATGTTTATCATACCAGGCTTTTTGCTCTTTTTGAGCATCCTGTAAGTTTTCTTTAGCAAGGGCTAAAGAGGTTCGGAGGGTGTTTTGTAGGTTGGTTACAAAGTCCAGAATATTAGTTCCTGGAGAAGGTATAAATCTCTCCCATTGCTGCTTCACCAACTGCAATGGCCCCTTAACCTCACGGCCATATACAAGTTCAAATGGGGAAAACCCTAAACTGGGATGTGGTACAGCTCTGTAGGCAAAGAGCAACTGCTGCAACACTAGGTCCCAATCATTGGAGTGCTCATTTACAAATTTACGTATCATGGCCCCCAAAGTTCCATTAAACTTCTCCACCAGGCCATTTGTTTGATGGTGGTAAGGAGTGGCAACCAAGTGATTTACCTCATGAGCTTCCCAAAGGTTTTTCATAGTTCCTGCCAGGAAATTAGTCCCTGCATCTGTGAGGATGTCGGAGGGCCAACCTACCCTGGTGAAAATGTCTGCTAGTGCCTGGCACACACTTTTAGCCCTGGTGTTGCTTAGAGCTACTGCTTCCGGCCATCGGGTGGCAAAATCCATGAAAGTCAGTATGTACTGCTTTCCTCTGGGTGTCTTTTTCGGAAAAGGACCCAGAATATCCACAGCTACTCGCTGAAATGGAACTTCAATGATGGGGAGTGGCTGGAGAGGGGCTTTGACCTGGTCTTGGGGTTTTCCCACTCTTTGGCACACGTCACAATACTGGACATAGGTAGAAACATCCTTGCCCATTCCCTCCCAGTGGAATGACCCCCCCAAACGGTCTTTGGTCCTGTTCACCCCAGCATGGCCACTAGGGTGATCATGGGCTAAGCTCAAGAGCTTGGCCCGGTATTTAGTTGGAACTACCAACTGTCTCTGAGGATGCCAGTCTTCCTGGTGTCCACCAGAAAGAGTTTCCTTGTATAAAAGTCCTCTTTCTATAACAAACCTGGATCGATTAGAAGAGCTGAGAGGCGGTGGGTTGCTCCGTGCCGCCGTCCAAGCTCTCTGGAGGCTTTCATCTGCTTCCTGTTCGGTCTGGAACTGTTCCCTTGATGCTGGAGACATCAGTTCCTCATGGGATTGTGGACCTAGGCTTGGTCCCTCTGGAAGCGATATAGGGGATGGAGCTGTTTCTGTTGACTGTGAACCGCTCTCCGCTGGTGCACTATGTTGGGATTCAGGCTCCGGCTGAGCCTCTTGTGTAGGGTTATCTGCTGCTGCCAATTCAGGTTCAGTGGGGCCCTCTGGTGTTGAGGTTGCAAGTACTGGATTCAGTGCTGGCATGGGGTCTGGTGTTGGTTGTTTGGCTGGTTCCGGTTCTGGGACTGGTTCCGTCTGGGTCTCTGGGACTGGATCCACTACTGCTGTTGTAGACATTGGCCTGGGGTCCGGGTCCATCACCTCTGACCGGGTCCTGATAGAAGTTTCCGGAACAGAGCTAGGCCTCACGGCTTGTTTAGCCTGGCTGCGGGTGACCATTCCCACCCTCTTGGCCTGCTTCACATGATTGGCCAAGTCTTCCCCCAACAGCATGGGGATGGGATAATCATCATAGACTGCAAAAGTCCACATTCCTGACCAGCCCTTGTACTGGACAGGCAACTTGGCTGTAGGCAAATTGAAAGAGTTGGACTTGAAGGGTTGAATCGTCACTTGGATCTCTGGGTTGATTAAATTGGGGTCCACTAAGGAAGCATGGATAGCTGACACTTGTGCTCCGGTGTCCCTCCACGCGGTGACCTTCTTCCCGCCCACACTCACAGTTTCCCTCTGCTCCAAGGGTATCTGGGAGGTATCTGGGCCTGTGGACCTCTGGTGTGATCCCGGTGCAATGAACTGTAATCTGTTGGGGTTCTTGGGGCAGTTGGCCTTTACATGCCCCAGCTCGTTACATTTAAAACATCGTCCAGCTGACGGGTCACTGGGGCGAGGAGGGTTGCTGGAGAACGGGGTGGTGGGACGATAAGGGGTCTGGAGGGTTCTTTGGGAGGTAGGTGGGGCTTTGGGCGGCCCCCGGTAATAGGGTGTGGTCTGGGGTGGTCCCTTCTGGTCTCCGCTCCAACTGCGACCAGTTTTCTTCTTCTCTGCCACCTCCACCCATCTGGCTCCAATCTCTCCTGTCTCGATTACAGTTTTGGGTTTCCCATCTAGGATGTATCTTTCTATTTCCTCAGGAACACCCTCTAAGAATTGTTCCATTTGCATTAGGAAGGGAAAATTTACTGGAGAGTCAACACTTGCTCCTGATATCCAGGCATCCCAATGTTTCACAATGTGGTAGGCATGTCGGGTAAATGACATGTCTGGTTTCCACCTTAGGGCTCTGAACCTCCAACGAGACTGCTCGGGTGTTATCCCCATTCTGACTCTCGCCTTGGATTTAAACAGTTCACACATATCCAGAAGCTGGATATGAGTCAGCAGTGTGCCCTTGTTGCCAAGAAGGCCAATGGCATTTTGGGATGTATAAGTAGGGGCATAGCGAGCAGATCGAGGGACGTGATCGTTCCCCTCTATTCGACATTGGTAAGGCCTCATCTGGAGTACTGTGTCCAGTTTTGGGCCCCACACTTCAAGAAGGATGTGGATAAATTGGAGAGAGTCCAGCGAAGGGCAACAAAAATGATTAGGGGTCTGGAACACATGAGTTATGAGGAGAGGCTGAGGGAGCTGGGATTGTTTAGCCTGCAGAAGAGAAGAATGAGGGGGGATTTGATAGCTGCTTTCAACTACCTGAAAGGGGGTTCCAAAGAGGATGGCTCTAGACTGTTCTCAATGGTATCAGATGACAGAATGAGGAGTAATGGTCTCAAGCTGCAGTGGGGGAGGTTTAGATTGGATATTAGGAAAAACTTTTTCACTAAGAGGGTGGTGAAACACTGGAATGCGTTACCTAGGGAGGTGGTAGAATCTCCTTCCTTAGAGGTTTTCAAGGTCAGGCTTGACAAAGCCCTGGCTGGGATGATTTAACTGGGAATTGGTCCTGCTTCGAGCAGGGGGTTGGACTAGATGACCTTCTGGGGTCCCTTCCAACCCTTATATTCTATGATTCTATGATACTTGTTCATGTGTTCTTTAGGCATTTCAGCTGCCACCTCAGCTAAGGGTCCACTGAGCTGCGGCCTCAGCTCTACCATGTATTGGTCAGTAGAGATGTTGTACCCAAGGCAGGCCCTTTTGAAGTTTTCTAAGAAGGCCTCAGTATCATCACCTGCCTTGTAGGTGGGGAAATTTCTGGGATGGGAAGTGGTACCTGGAGAAGGATTGCTAGGGTTTGTTGGTATATTCTGCTGGGCCTTTATCCTCTCCATCTCCTCCACATGCTTCCTCTCTTTTTCCTTCTCCTCCTCCACATGCTTCCTTGCCTCCATTTCCCTCTTGTGGGCAGCCTCCTGTACCTCCTTCTCCAGCCGCATGAGTTCTATCTGTCTTTCATGTTCCCTTTGTCTTTCCTCAGCCTGAAATTTGGCTAATTCCAGCTGTAGTCGAGCTGAGGATTTGGTCATTCTAACCTCTCTGTTTTTAACTAACTTTACACCCGAGGTTTAGAAATAAACAAACAAAACTTGGCTGTAAAATTTTGCTGTGCTGGAATAGAATACCTATTCTCTGATAGTGACTGTCAGCCTACAGAAAAAGACAATTCCCTTGTCTCTGCTCTGGGCCCAAATTAAAGCAAAAAACCTCCAACTACTTGGAAACCTGCTTACCCAGCCCAAAGAAAAAGCAAATGGGTAGAACACACACCCCCTATTTACTTTTAGGAAGAAAAGAAAAAAAAAAACCTCTGGGTTGGAAGACTGTGAATTTCCCTGCAGGAGTTAAGTACCCTGCCTCCAGGCAAAGAAAACCTGCAATTCACAAGATAATCCCCTTTTGTCTCTGCTTGGCCACAGTTTCAGCTTTCAGTTTCAACTGCTTTCTGGACTTCCTTTCCAAAGGAAAAAAAAAATTCCTTTTTAAAATCTCTATTTCTAGTTCAAAAAATCTCAACTGGATCTCAAAATGATTTCAGGTTAATCCCACCACTGTGCCACCATGTCAAGGTTCCTCCCCCACTCTGAACTCTAGGGTACAGATGTGGGGACCTGCATGAAAAACCTCCTAAGCTTATCTTTACCAGCTTAGGTCAAAACTTCCCCAAGGTACAAAATATTACACCCGTTATCCTTGGACTGGCCGCTACCACCACCAAACTAATACTGGTTACTGGGGAAGAGCTGTTTGGACGCGTCTTTCCCCCCAAAATACTTCCCAAAACCTTGCACCCCATTTCCTGGACAAGGTTTGGTAAAAAGCCTCACCAATTTGCCTAGGTGACTACAGACCCAGACCCTTGGATCTTAAGAACAATGAACAATCCTCCCAACACTTGCACCCCCCCTTTCCTGGGAAATGTTGGATAAAAAGCCTCACCAATTTGCATAGGTGACCACAGACTCAAACCCTTGGATCCGAGAACAATGAAAAAGCTTTCAGTTTTTTACAAGAAGACTTTTAATAAAAAAATAGAAGTAAATAGAAATAAAGAGGGTTTACCCTTCCCTTTATATTTATGACAGGAACGCAGGGCCTCTGAACGGAATTTAGGGGTCATTGTGGACACCCAACTCACCGTGAGGTGCCAGTGTGATGCCAGGCAGGAAGATAGATGGGTTGTGACTCTATTCCTTCTGGCTGACACAAGCCTCAAAGGCCAGAGGACCCAGTGAGGGGTCGGGCAGGCACTGGTGTTGTGGGGGAATTGGGAGTGTACAGGCACTGTAAATAAAGAAACACGGATGACGCACCTGCAAGAGGGTTCTGAGACCCTTTCTTTTTGCTGTTCAAGCACAAGGCACAAGGACAAGGGGGGAAGAAATCTGGGCCACCCTGTGACAGGAAGCCATAAAAAAGGATGGAAAAAAATATTCTATTTTCCCATTGAAGGGAGGACAAGAGGCAATGGGTTCAATTACAGAATAGAAGTTTTAGATGAAATCTGCTGAAAAACTTCCTAACAGGAAGAACAGGAGGAAAATGGAACAGATGCCTCAGGAAGCTGTGGAAGGTGCTTCGCTAGAGCTTTTCCAAAGGAGGCTGGATGCCCATCTGTCTTGAAAGGTTTATACAGAACACATCTTGCATCCTGGCAGGGGTTTAGACTAGCTGAGCCTTGAGGTATCTTCTAACCCTTTGGCTCTATGATTCAACGATGAAAAATGCTACCACAGGCCAGGCCCCTGTTAAACACAAGTCATGGGGCTCAATACAGGGGTAACTAGGTGAAATTTAATGGCCTGTGTTATACAGGAGGTCGGACTGGATAATTGAATGGTCCCTTCTGGCCTTAAACTCTATGAATCCATCGATAAAGATAAAGAAAAGATAAAAAAAGTAGATCAGACATTTATATTTGCTATGTCTCATAAAACACAGACAAGGAAACACTGAATTACATTCAAAGTCTGAACTATAAAACTGATAAGAAAATTGTTTACTTAATACATATTTGGCCAGTGGAACTCCTTGCCACAGACATTATTGGAGCAAAGAGCTTAGCTGAATGGGATTCAAAAATGGATTGGCCCCTGTAGGTAGTTCTGGTGGCCCCACCGTAAGTTAAGGTTGTCTGGCACCTTAACCAAGAAGACCTCATTTTCAGTTGCTTATAAGTTTGCCAAACTTTCACCGTTTGGTCTGAAATTTCCGTCAATGGGTGTCTGCTTCCAGCTGACTTTTTTTTTGAAAGTTTCCGCCCAGACCATTCAGCCGACTACTCAAATGAAGCTAGGAGAGAAAATGTCTTGCCCATGTTGAAAAATTCTTATATTTTTTCCAGTGAGGAACCGTAGCACCTCCATCCTTTCCAGCATATAAAAGTCAGGTAACAGTCATCCTGTTAAAAACCAGAGCCCTGAAATGCAAGGGGAGGAGGTGACAGGGTCAGTGCATTAACACACAGCTGGCTCCTGAGATCTCTCCTCTGCTCTTACTCCAAGGGGAGTTTGGCGTCAGTGGGGCCTCAGCAAAATAGAGGCCATGAACTTAGAATTTGGCCTTGTAGTGTACGTCTACTAATGCCTGTGATCTTGAAGGATACTCTGTGCCCACTGAAATACAGCCACCTCCGGGATAGAGGCCATCAGCCATGCTGGGGGCGGGGAAACAGCTCTGAGGGACATTTTGGCCCACTAGAGTGGAGCAAACTCATCAGCTCTGGCAAGGGACCTGGGATATTTAATGGCTGTGCAGAGGGGAAAGGACCCAGACTTACTGTCTATCGCACCATGTGCACATTTCCCTGGGTTTGTTGAGAGGGGAGCTCCTCAGCAAGAGATAGGTACCTGTGAATGCTGAGACAGAAGTGTCTTCCCTCAGGTAGCCGTGTCCCACACCTCTCTCACCCCAGCATCTGCAGGAGCATCCCACGCTGAGAGCCGAATTGGCGGTGTGCACTGTTTATAATAGAGCTCTGTGCAATCCCATGGGAGTTCGCTCAGCCTCTAGTGGAGAATCACACAAACAGGCTCGAGACCAGAGAGATTCTAGCCAATCTCTCTCTTTCCATGTCTCTGTTTCTGTGCTCTTTATCCATCTTTAGGAGTAAACAGTAATTAAGGGACCTTCCCTAAGGGAGATGAGAACTCTTGGGCTCTGTGCTGAGTTGAAGAGGAATTGGCTGCTTTGTGTATTTGTGTATATTTAAAAAATATAAATGGACTATGAGTAAATAGTAGACAAACAGATCTGGGCAAAGTGGAGACACTAGCAGTTATTTTCAGGTACACAGGGCTATCGCTAAGTGATCAGGGATATGTAATTCTCGTCATTAACTATCACCATACTGTGCAGCACCTTTCACTGAAGGATCTTCAAAATACCTAGCAAATGAAAGTCACTATGATCATCTCCCCATTATACAGATAGGCAAAATGAGGGAAAGAGAAATGTGACTTGGCCACACAGAGAACAAGAGATGGAATACAGGATCCTGACTCCTTTCCATGACCACGGTTTCTCCATCAGTGACTGAGCACATGAAAAGAAGGAAATGAACTCATGCTCTAGCATGGCCTGTTCTTTGGGCAGATGCTACTGATTTCCCTGGGGGTGCAACTTGAAACTGGGGTACCACCGAGTCCTCTGGCATACTAATCTGGGCTCCTTCTCACGCTGTAAGTCTCTGACAAGTGGCAAGCCTCACCAGGCCTTGCATTTACACAGCCATACACAGACAGGGATACACCAGCTGAACTTATAGGAATGCTTTCACCACTCATGAACCAACAGTAGAGAGACTCCAGCCAATTCCTCCCATCTCCCCAGCCTAGCACCTCAGAGCTGTCTCGTCTTGCCCTGGTCTGAAGCTTGAACAGTGTAATTTTATTACCCAATCTGCCCCTCCCTCAATGAGAAGAGGAAAATGAATAAGTGTTAATATTCCTGAGCATATGCTATTTTGCATTTCACACATTCAAGTGTTGCAAACATTGTAGTGTTATCTACAGGCATTCTTGGAAAGTTCTATGTACCTTTTATTACTTTGTACATCAGCCTATTGATATTACAAGTCAGCAAATGTGCCTTCTCTGGGTCGCTAGGAAACCTCTCTTTGTATCTGTCATAAATATAAAGGGAAGGGTAACCACCTTTCTGTATACAGTGCTATACAATCCCTCCTGGCCAGAGGCAACATCCTGTTACCTGGAAAGTGTTAAGAAGCTGAGCATACCTGGCTGGCACCCAACCCAAAGGACCAATAAGGGACAAGATACTTTCAAATCTTGGGGGGAGGGGGAGAGGAAGGCTTGAGGTGGGGTGCTTCAGTTTCCCCTTCCACATAGCAGACCATGTTTATTAGGGTTTCCCTACTGTGAGAATCTTTGAGCCTGTTTACAGGTGCTAGCTGAGAAGCAGCATCCCCATAAGGCTTCTTGTTTACAACTCCAACCATGTCCCATAGCTTTCCCCCCAAATCATGCACATTATATCTTTTTACAGGAGTTACCATCAGTATTGAATTCTTTGTTATAAGGTTTATTTTTAGCAACAAACTGTGCATCATGAGATTGAACAATAACACAGAATCTTTTGTCAGAGGTACACTTTTCTCAGACTTTTTATTTTGTCACACCTTCTGCTTGGACAGTATGTTTCTTCAAAATCCACTGTGACTTTCAACTCCCCTCTGAACCTTAACATGTGTTTAGTAAGTGGTTTTCCTTTCCCCTCAGTGTCCCTGTCAGAAGGGTTCTCTAATTTCTGAGTGAACATACCCAAACACACTTGCCCCGCTCCTTCTCCGAGGTTCCACCCCTCTCACTCCATCCGACCACCCTTGGTCACTAGGTCTCCCCCTCCCTCGCTCTCTCATTTTAACCGGGCTGGGAGGACTGGAGAGGGTCCCTTTTCGACCAGGTGTTCAGTTGAAAACTGGACACCTTGTAACCCTGCCTGTCGGTGGGGATCTCAGTCAAAGGTCATCTTTGGGGTCCTGGTATACCGGGATCTGGTGGGGTTAGGATGTAAAGAGAAATTGAGTGTTAGCTAGCCCTCTGTGGAGCTGCTTCCCAAACCCAGGGTTATGCATGCAAAACAAAACATGCA
This sequence comes from Caretta caretta, assembly GCF_965140235.1. Lineage (NCBI taxonomy): Eukaryota > Metazoa > Chordata > Testudines > Cheloniidae > Caretta > Caretta caretta. Next base: position 1,658,956 of record NC_134206.1, read on the forward strand.
AAAATATCCACCTCCCCTTTGGGCTTTTCCTGTGATCCCCACTCTAAGCACAGGGACTCCCCACCCAGTTCATAAAGGGTGGGGATCTGTGCCCTCTGGGCTAAGAGGTGTGTCTTGTGCCAGCAGCTCTTTCCCAAATGCTCTCTGTGTCTTACCAGCCCAGGGAATTTCCTTCTCCCCTGTGTCAGGTGGGTCATTAGCATTTCCACAGACAACTGTTTCTAAAGTGAGATCCACACCCTGTCTTAAAGAGACACAGTTAGTTTTCACAAGCACATCAGGAACTAATTCCTGAATAATCAGGACCTGGATTGAGGTGCCCTCCCTCACTCCTCTCTATCCCCAGGAAGTCTGTGGTGTGAGTGCTCCCTCGGGAAGTCCGTTACACAGTTTCCTCTCAAAACCTGAGCCATGGGTTGAGTGCCTGAGTACACAGATGCTTAACCAGCCATTTTGTCTTGGGCATCCTCCCCTATGCGATGAGTGAGAAAATAATTCCTGTTCTCCCACTATTCCTCCCCCAGTTTCCTACTCTGGGCCCCCCTCTAAGACACAGACCCCAATGCTCTCTAGGGTGGGATCTATACCCCAGTTAGCCATAGCTGCCTCAGAGCCAACAGTGTGGACAGTTGTCTCCGTGACAGGCGCTACACACTTCTCCCTCTGTGGGGTGGTGTTACCTCCTGCTGAGTGTTAAGGGAAATCTCACCCACCTCTGTAGTGGTTTCTATGATTCCATCACCCTTCCCTGGGATCCCCTCCAGGACAAAGCTTCCTAAGCTCCCTAGCATTTGGGTTTGTTCCCTGTTTAGCGGCAACCTGGACATTTGGGAATAGACTCTCCTCCTTCCCTGAGGAGATGTTGCCTTCAGCTGCCGGGCAGGAGCTGGTCTCAGCCACCCCCACCCCTGGAAGCATTCAGCTTCCCACTGCTGCAAAGGAATAAAGAAGACTTACTCCCAATTCCTCAGAAGTTGCTAGGACTTTCCCCTTTCCCTCTGGGGTCCCAGCAGAATGCTCCTTCTTCCTGCAGGTGGATATTTTAACAGCTTGGTTAAACAGAAGAAATCATTACTGATTAGCATATCAGCAGCGTTATTATCTCCTACACACTGATTATACAACTTCCACACCCTCAGTTTCTATGCGCATTTTAGCCAAAGGCACAAGGATTTGGTAACAGCCTGAGAACATAAGAACACTAATATCATAGTAATAAAGGCTCTGCCATCTGTCCTGTCAGTATGTCACCCTTTTGAACGATACGCTACGTAAGCTCAGACATTTCTGCCCCTGTATCATCCCACCCAACGTGTTCCGTGCCATTAATCCTGATGGCCTCGATGGTTTTCATGCCTGGGTGTGCAGAGGCTAATTTTACAATCCCAGTATCATATGCGACAGGTGCCTGAGGAACATCTGTGCTCAGGGTCGCAGCATTTGCATGGGCTACCTGCTGCTGGCTTTCTCCCAGCACAGGGCTTTGATTCCTCAGGTGATCAGTGGAATTACACTGGTTGCACCTTCTGGATTCTTCTGTTTTTACCAGTGATTTGGGTCGGGGATGAGGGGAATGGGATAAAATGGAACCCTGCTTCCCACCAGGTTTAAACCCCTCTGTTTGTGCTTTATTCAAATTAAATACTTGTGTCTGTCAAAATCATCAATTAGACCACTCACCTCATCCACAGGTTTCAATGTTTTGTCCCACAGACACTGTTTAACATCATCTTCACATCTGTTAAAGAAATACTTCTCAGCAAGAAGGTCAAACATTCATTTTTAAATATATTTTCTATTGTTCATACCAGCACCATATTGAGGATTCCACTCTGTATGTTTCAGGGACAATCTGACATTTTTCAGAACCATTTCTTTGCATTTACAATAAGCTACAGCATCCTCAAATGTCATTTTACTGAGTATATAGAATCATAGAACTGGAAGGGACCTCGTGAGGTCTTCAAGTCCAGTCCCCTACACTCCTGGCAGGACCAGCAACATTTAGACCACCCCAGACAGGTGTTTGTCTAAGTTACGCAGAGCTGTACTAGTTATCTTTGCAACCAAAGTGAGCATCTTCTGGTCATCAGGAGTCTGATGAATCACACAGAGCCTCTCAAAGGTAGTGAAGTATTCAACAATATCACCTGCCTCTTTGTATTCAGAACACATAGATTCATAGATTCATAGATATTTAGGCCAGAAGGGACCATTATGATCATCTAGTCTGACCTCCTGCACAATGCAGGCCACAGAATTTCACCCTCCACTCCTAAAAAAGACCTCACACCTATATCTGTGCTATTGAAGTCCTCAAATTGTAGTTTGAAGACCTCAAGGAGCAGAGAATCCTCCAGCAAGTGACCCGTGCCCCATGCTACAGAGGAAGGCGAAAAACCTCCAGGGCCTTCCAATCTGCCCTGGAGGAAAATTCCTTCCCGACCCCAAATATGGCGATCAGCTAAACCCTGAGCATATGGGCAAGATTCATCAGCCAGATACTACAGAAAATTCACACAACTGTTCCCAGATGATCCCTCTGGCATACAAGCCTGTTCCCCTTTCCCACTGTAAGGTAGTGACAAGGAGAAGACCCCTCCATGTACTGCACTTACACAAACATTCACAGGCAGGGACACACCCAGCTCAGTTACATGAATACTTTCACCAGTCACTCATGAACTAAGAGAAAAAAGTCTCCAGGCAGTTTCCCACAGCTCCTCAGCCTAGGACCCCAGAGCTATACCATCTTGTCCTGGTCAGAATCCTAACCAGTGTTAGTTTATTATTCAGTCTTCCCCGCCCTGAATGTGGAGAGGACAATGTACCAGCCCCTGTTGCTGAGCAAATTTCCCTTTATGCCATGTGGATGGAACTTCATTTTTTGAAGCACAGTCAGTGGAAAAGTGCAGGCACAAAATGGAATCCAGGGTCACATGAGCTAGTCACATAACTTTATATGCGTCAGTGAGTCATAGCAGGGGCCGTAACCCACATTCTTGTTAGAATGTCCACAGGAAAGTCCATCAGGTGGGGATGAGCTTTTTCCATGGCCTATTGTGCTTATGGATGGGCCATCAAGTTGAATAGTCCATTCACAAAGTGCTGGATAGACGGTATGTAAAGTACCCTGTGGGAGTTACCACAGGAGCAAACACATTTGAAATACAGGTATAGTCAATATTCATAACTTCAGATCCAAAGAAGAGACATGCGTACAAATAGGATAATCATATTCAGAAAACCATAACTTTTCCATAGACACCTCATGTGACATATTTTGGACTAGATTTGTTGCAATTATATAACAGTGGTGCATACGGGGGTGCCAGGGTGTTGCTTTTGGGTACAGCATGTTACAGCAATACATCTATCAAATTAAAGCTCTCTGAAATCTAATTTTGTATTTTTATATAAGACATGCATCCATGTCCTGAAAAAGACTGCATTATAGCCTTACCGTAGGAGAAAAGCAAACTGAGGTACAGAGCAAAGGAAAATGAAAGACTGTTTTCCCCGTTACCTATCTCATGTGCAATATGTGACCCCTGAAAATGTCCCTCTCACTTTGCTTGTTCAGCAAGTGTCACCTGCATTTTCTGTTTGGCAGACCTCAGCCTCACACACATTATTGGATCAACAGAAATTTTGCCACAGTATCTGGGGAGTCATTCGTACTGTCGTCATCATCAGCATCATCATGGCTAATCCCAAATGAATGTAGCCTCCTTACAAACCCCAGACTGTCTGGATCTGTCTCTTGGAAGGTGATGAAGCAGGTCTGGCTGTATATTCACTCAGTGGCAGTCTTGTTGTGCCTCTGAAGTTTTCGGCACCCACGTGATCACTGGCCATGCAGTAACATTTCTTGGTATGCTCACTTCAGTAACTGCTGGTCATTTACTCTAGTAATGTGTCCCCAGCAAGAGAGCTGCCAAAACTGCCACCATTTATGGGAGTAGTTCTGGGTTCAATACATACTCAATATATACTCACTCCTGATTTTGTGCTTCCCCTTGATATGGAGAAGGTATTAGAGACTATTGACAACTTCAGCCCAGATTTCTTCAGCCTCCCTCAGCCCCAAATTTTGCTTCCATCCACTGGAGCTTTGGCATCCATTGTTCTATAGATCTGCAGTTTTGTAGTAAGGCTGCGGTCCTGACATCCCCACAAAGGTCATGGAAGGAGGAGGGCAGTAGTTGCTGCTCTACGAGCACCCACATCTTTCAAGCAGCCTCCAGCCCTGTCTATGAAGCTGCCACCTCCCCAGGAATTCCTCCAGATGGGTTAATATTTTCCGTGCTTATGCTGAATGAGCACCAGCCCTCCAAGGAGCCGGGGGCAAGGGTGATGTACTTGGGGGTCTGGGAGGCAAGGGGGGATAATAGGGAGAAGGGAAACCTCCCCCTGGGGTGGGCCCTTTTCCTCCCTCATCAATGGCCCTGTCACCCTCTCCTCCTTGGGCCCCACTAGATGGCATCTGACACAGGCCAGGCCCACCTGCTCATCTGCACATGATGGGGGGCTTGCCCCCAGGGCTGGGGCAGCAGTGATGGCAGAAGGGTTCTGTTTGTAAGGAGGTTGGACGAGATGACCTCCTGAGGTCCCTTCCAACCTTGATTTTCTATGATTCTATGAAGGAAGGAGGGGCGAGTACATGGAAAAGTCCACCAGGGTAGCCGGCAATGGCAGGGCATGTATTGTCCTGGTTCTTGGGGGTCCCAGATGCCCCTCCATGCTGGGGCAGGGGGACAATCCCTCTGCACATCCCCCATCAGAGGTAACACCAGGCCTCCTCCGAGAAGTAATGCACCAGGTAGTGGACCCCTTGTAGGCACCACTCGGACCCCTCCAGTGCCACTCCATCACTCGCCACCGGTTGCAGTTTGATTTGGATCTGCTGGTGGAAGGACAGGATGTGACGGAGGATAGGGTCCTTACAACCCAATGGGAGTGGGCTCATTATAGCTATCAGCTTCCTCCGGGGTGGAGAGGAATGGCAGAAGGGTTCTGTTAGTAAGGAAGGGAGGAATGGAGGTAAAAACCACACCTACGCCCACGTCCTCAAGGGGCTGAATAGGGACAAACTCCCCACACTGCCAGTCCCTTCTCCTCTGCCTCCTGGATGATGGCATCCGATGCCAAGAAGACCACCTTCCCATACATCATGGAGATCGCCACCATAGACATAGGTTGCACCACCCTTGACAATATCTGCACCTAGGTCTCCACGTGGGGCAAGGCAAGCACCAGGAGGCAACAGACACCATGCTTCTTGGTCAGGGTGGGGAAGGGACTCCGGCCACCAGGGATGGAACTGGAGGTGGCAGTTGGGGCAGATGACGTGGTGGTGCATGGATGGGGCTGCGGGCACCTGGGCGTATACTCTGGGATCCAAGGGTGGAATGTCTCTAGAGCTGGTGGGAGGAACTACAAGGGAAGGGGCCTGCAGCTAACAATCTAACAAACACTGAGTTGGGGTAAGCAAACTAAGAGGAAAGAAAAACTCCCAAAGGGCCAAAGCAGCAGACGGGGAGAAAACAGGCAAAAAGGGGTGGGAGGGGCAGGTGGCAGGCGGAAGGAGCCAACTGCTGCAGGAGGGCTGGTGGGCAAAGCAAGGGGGAGGCCCACCATCCAAATGTAGCTGGGAGGGTAAGTCCAAAGGAGGATGGGGGGAAAGGCACATGCACCCAAGCGCGCCTGTGTCACTCAGTCTTTTTTCCTGCTGCTGGAACAATCCCAGACGGCGTAAAGGGTGAAGAAGATGGCCGCATCAAGGGGTGAAGAGCAGGTCCAGTTGGTCAGTGGGTGGGGGAGGGGACGGCAGCCATGGTGGGGGGTCAGATGGGCAAGGGGGAAGGCTCCACACCTCTTCCCCTTGCTCCCCACAACGGTGACAGGAGCTACCACCCACCCACTCCCAGGAGCAGAGATGTTAAAAGTCCCTCAGTCCAAGAACAAACGCCCTTGTCATAAATATAAAGGGAAGGGTAAACCCCTTTGAAATCCCTCCTGGCCAGGGGAAAGCTCCTCTCACCTGTAAAGGGTTAAGAAGCTAAAGGTAACCTCGCTGGCACCTGACCAAAATGACCAATGAGGAGACAAGATACTTTCAAAAGCTGGGAGGAGGGAGACAAACAAAGGGTTTGGGTCTGTCTGTGTGCTGCTCTTTGCCAGGGACAGAACAGGAATGGAGTCTTAGAACTTTTAGTAAGTAATCTAGCTAGGTATGTGTTAGATTATGATTTCTTTAAATGGCTGAGAAAAGAATTGTGCTGAATAGAATAACTATTTCTGTCTGTGTATCTTTTTTGTAACTTAAGCTTTTGCCTAGAGGGGTTCTCTATGTTTTTGAATCTAATTACCCTGTAAGATATCTATCATCCTGATTTTACAGGGGGGATTTCTTTATTTCTATTTACTTCTATTTTTTATTAAAAGTCTTCTTGTAAAAACTGAATGCTTTTTCATTGTTCTCAGATCCAAGGGTTTGGGTCTGTGGTCACCTATGCAAATTGGTGAGGCTTTTTATCCAACATTTCCCAGGAAAGGGGGGGTGCAAGTGTTGGGAGGATTGTTCATTGTTCTTAAGATCCAAGGGTCTGGGTCTGTAGTCACCTAGGCAAATTGGTGAGGCTTTTTACCAAACCTTGTCCAGGAAGTGGGGTGCAAGGTTTTGGGAAGTATTTTGGGGGGAAAGACGCGTCCAAACAGCTCTTCCCCAGTAACCAGTATTAGTTTGGTGGTGGTAGCGGCCAGTCCAAGGATAACGGGTGTAATATTTTGTACCTTGGGGAAGTTTTGACCTAAGCTGGTAAAGATAAGCTTAGGAGGTTTTTTTCATGCAGGTCCCCACATCTGTACCCTAGAGTTCAGAGTGGGGGAGGAACCTTGACATGGTGGCACAGTGGTGGGATTAACCTGAAATCATTTGAGATCCAGTTGAGATTTTTTGAACTAGAAATACAGATTTTAAAAAGGAAAATTTTTTTTTCTTTGGAAAGAAAGTCCAGAAAGCAGCTTTGAAACTGAAAGCAGCTTGGTTTCTCTCTGCTTTGTGGCCAAGCAGAGACAAAAGGGGATTGTCTTGTGAATTGCAGGGTTTTTTTGCCTGGAGGCAGGGTACTTAACTCCTGCAGGGAAATCTTCCAATCCAGAGGTTTTTTCTTTTCTTTTCTTCCTAAAAGTAAATAGGGGGTGTGTGTTCTACCCATTTGCTTTTTCTTTGGGCTGGGTAAGCAGGTTTCCAAGTAGTTGGAGGTTTTTTGCTTTAATTTGGGCCCAGAGCAGAGACAAGGGAATTGTCTTTTTCTGTAGGCTGACAATCACTATCAGAGAATAGGTATTCTATTGCAGCACAGCAAAATTTTACAGCCAAGTTTTGTTTGTTTATTTCTAAACCTCAGGTGTAAAGTTAGTTAAAAACAGAGAGGTTAGAATGACCAAATCCTCAGCTCAACTACAGCTGGAATTAGCCAAATTTCAGGCTGAGGAAAGACAAAGGGAACATGAAAGACAGATAGAACTCATGCGGCTGGAGAAGGAGGTACAGGAGGCTGCCCACAAGAGGGAAATGGAGGCAAGGAAGCATGTGGAGGAGGAGAAGGAAAAAGAGAGGAAGCATGTGGAGGAGGAGAAGGAAAAAGAGAGGAAGCATGTGGAGGAGGAGAAGGAAAAAGAGAGGAAGCATGTGGAGGAGGTGGAGAGGATAAAGGCCCAGCAGAATATACCAACAAACCCTAGCAATCCTTCTCCAGGTACCACTTCCCATCCCAGAAAGTTCCCCACCTACAAGGCAGGTGATGATACTGAGGCCTTCTTAGAAAACTTTGAAAGGGCCTGCCTTGGGTACAACATCTCTACTGACCAATACATGGTAGAGCTGAGGCCGCAGCTCAGTGGACCCTTAGCTGAGGTGGCAGCTGAAATGCCTAAAGAACACATGAACAAGTATGAACTGTTTAAATCCAAGGCGAGAGTCAGAATGGGGATAACACCCGAGCAGTCTCGTCGGAGGTTCAGAGCCCTAAGGTGGAAACCAGACATGTCATTTACCCGACATGCCTACCACATTGTGAAACATTGGGATGCCTGGATATCAGGGGCAAGTGTTGAATCTCCAGTAAATTTGCCCTTCCTAATGCAAATGGAACAATTCTTAGAGGGTGTTCCTGAGGAAATAGAAAGATACATCCTAGACGGGAAGCCCAAAACTGTAATCGAGACAGGAGAGATTGGAGCCAGATGGGTGGAGGTGGCAGAGAAGAAGAAAACTGGTCGCAGTTGGAGTGGAGACCAGAAGGGACCACCCCAGACCACACCCTATTACCGGGGGCCGCCCAAAGCCCCACCTACCTCCCAAAGAACCCTCCAGACCCCTTATCGTCCCACCACCCCGTTCTCCAGCAACCCTCCTCGCCCCAGTGACCCGTCAGCTGGACGATGTTTTAAATGTAACGAGCTGGGGCATGTAAAGGCCAACTGCCCCAAGAACCCCAACAGATTACAGTTCATTCCACCGGAATCACACCAGAGGTCCACAGGCCCAGATACCTCCCAGATACCCTTGGAGCGGAGGGAAACTGTGAGTGTGGGCGGGAAGAAGGTCACCGCGTGGAGGGACACCGGAGCACAAGTGTCAGCTATCCATGCTTCCTTAGTGGACCCCAATTTAATCAACCCAGAGATCCAAGTGACGATTCAACCCTTCAAGTCCAACTCTTTCAATTTGCCTACAGCCAAGTTGCCTGTCCAGTACAAGGGCTGGTCAGGAATGTGGACTTTTGCAGTCTATGATGATTATCCCATCCCCATGCTGTTGGGGGAAGACTTGGCCAATCATGTGAAGCAGGCCAAGAGGGTGGGAATGGTCACCCGCAGCCAGGCTAAACAAGCCGTGAGGCCTAGCTCTGTTCCAGAAACTTCTATCAGGACCCAGTCAGAGGTGATGGACCCGGACCCCAGGCCAATGTCTGCAACAGCAGTAGTGGATCCAGTCCCAGAGACCCAGACGGAACCAGTCCCAGAACCGGAACCAGCCGAACAACCAACACCAGACCCCGTGTCAGCACTGAATCCAGTACTTGCAACCTCAACAACAGAGGGCCCCACCGAACCTGAACTGGCAGCAGCCGATAACCCGACCCAAGAGGCTCAGCCGGAGCCTGAATCCCAACATAGTGCACCAGCGGAGAGCGGTTCACAGTCAACAGAAACAGCTCCATCCCCTATATTGCTTCCAGAGGGACCAAGCCTAGGTCCACAATCCCATGAGGAACTGATGTCTCCAGCATCAAGGGAACAGTTCCAGACCGAACAGGAAGCAGATGAAAGCCTCCAGAGAGCTTGGACGGCGGCACGGAGCAACCCACCGCCTCTCAGCTCTTCTAATCGATCCAGGTTTGTTATAGAAAGAGGACTTTTATACAAGGAAACTCTTTCTGGTGGACACCAGGAAGACTGGCATCCTCAGAGACAGTTGGTAGTTCCAACTAAATACCGGGCCAAGCTCTTGAGCTTAGCCCATGATCACCCTAGTGGCCATGCTGGGGTGAACAGGACCAAAGACCGTTTGGGGGGGTCATTCCACTGGGAGGGAATGGGCAAGGATGTTTCTACCTATGTCCAGTATTGTGACGTGTGCCAAAGAGTGGGAAAACCCCAAGACCAGATCAAAGCCCCTCTCCAGCCACTCCCCATCATTGAAGTTCCATTTCAGCGAGTAGCTGTGGATATTCTGGGTCCTTTTCCGAAAAAGACACCCAGAGGGAAGCAGTACATACTGACTTTCATGGATTTTGCCACCCGATGGCCAGAAGCAGTAGCTCTAAGCAACACCAGGGCTAAAAGTGTGTGCCAGGCACTAGCAGACATTTTCACCAGGGTAGGTTGGCCCTCCGACATCCTCACAGATGCAGGGACTAATTTCCTGGCAGGAACTATGAAAAACCTTTGGGAAGCTCATGGGGTAAATCACTTGGTTGCCACTCCTTACCACCATCAAACAAATGGCATGGTGGAGAAGTTTAATGGAACTTTGGGGGCCATGATACATAAATTTGTAAATGAGCACTCCAATGATTGGGACCTAGTGTTGCAGCAGTTGCTCTTTGCCTACAGAGCTGTACCACATCCCAGTTTAGGGTTTTCCCCATTTGAACTTGTATATGGCCGTGAGGTTAAGGGGCCATTGCAGTTGGTGAAGCAGCAATGGGAGGGATTTACACCTTCTCCAGGAACTAACATTCTGGACTTTGTAACCAACCTACAGAACACCCTCCGAACCTCTTTACCCCTTGCTAGAGAAAACTTACAGGATGCTCAAAAAGAGCAAAAAGCCTGGTATGATAAACATGCCAGAGAGCGTTCCTTCAAAGTAGGAGACCAGGTCATGGTCTTAAAGGCGCTCCAGGCCCATAAAATGGAAGCATCGTGGGAAGGGCCATTCACGGTCCAGGAGCGCCTGGGAGCTGTTAATTATCTCATAGCATTCCCCACCTCCAACCGAAAGCCTAAGGTGTACCATATTAATTCTCTAAAGCCCTTTTATTCCAGAGAATTAAAGGTTTGTCAGTTTACAGCCCAGGGAGGAGACGACGCTGAGTGGCCTGAAGGTGTCTACTACGAAGGGAAATGTGGTGGTGGTGTGGAAGAGGTGAACCTCTCCCTGACCCTTGGGCGTATGCAGCGACAGCAGATCCAGGAGCTGTGCACTAGCTACGCGCCAACGTTCTCAGCCACCCCAGGACTGACTGAACGGGCATACCACTCCATTGACACAGGTAATGCTCACCCAATTAGGGTCCAACCTTACCGGGTGTCTCCTCAAGCTAAAACTGCTATAGAACGGGAGATCCAGGATATGTTACAGATGGGTGTAATCCGCCCCTCTGAAAGTGCATGGGCATCTCCAGTGCTTCTAGTTCCCAAACCAGATGGGGAAATACGTTTTTGCGTGGACTACCGTAAGCTAAATGCTGTAACTCGCCCAGACAACTATCCAATGCCACGCACAGATGAACTATTAGAGAAACTGGGACGGGCCCAGTTCATCTCTACCTTGGACTTAACCAAGGGGTACTGGCAGGTACCGCTAGATGAATCTGCCAAGGAAAGGTCAGCCTTCATCACACATCTCGGGCTGTATGAATTTAATGTACTCCCTTTCGGGCTGCGAAATGCACCCGCCACTTTCCAAAGACTTGTAGATGGTCTCCTAGCGGGATTAGGAGAATATGCAGTCGCCTACCTTGACGATGTGGCCATATTTTCGGATTCCTGGGCAGACCACCTGGAACATCTACAAAAAGTCCTTGAGCGCATAAGGGAGGCAGGACTAACTGTTAAGGCTAAGAAGTGTCAAATAGGCCTAAACCGAGTGACTTACCTTGGACACCAGGTGGGTCAAGGAACTATCAGCCCCCTACAGGCCAAAGTGGATGCTATCCAAAAGTGGCCTGTCCCAAAGTCAAAGAAACAGGTTCAATCCTTCTTAGGCTTGGCCGGTTATTACAGACGCTTTGTACCGCACTACAGCCAAATCGCTGCCCCACTGACAGACCTAACCAAAAAGAAACAGCCAAATGCTGTTCAGTGGACCGGAAAGTGTCAGAAGGCCTTTAACAAGCTTAAAGCGACACTCATGTCTGACCCTGTACTAAGGGCCCCAGACTTTGACAAACCGTTCCTAGTAACCACAGATGCGTCCGAGCGCGGTGTGGGAGCAGTTTTAATGCAGAAAGGACCTGATCAAGAATTCCACCCTGTAGTGTTTCTCAGGAAAAAACTGTCTGAGAGGGAAAGCAACTGGTCAGTCACTGAAAAAGAATGTTACGCCATTGTCTACGCTCTGGAAAAGCTACGCCCATATGTTTGGGGACGGCGTTTCCACCTGCAAACCGACCATGCTGCACTGAAGTGGCTTCACACCGTCAAAGAAACTAACAAAAAACTTCTTCGGTGGAGTTTAGCTCTCCAAGATTTTGATTTCGACATCCAACACATCTCAGGAGCTTCTAACAAAGTGGCTGATGCACTCTCCCGTGAAAGTTTCCCAGAGTCAACTGGTTAAAATCGTCCTTGAGATGTGGAAAATATTGTTAGTCTTTATGTACTTGGTAGTATATTTAGAGATGCATGTGTCTTATTAACTCTGTTTTTCCTAGAGCTCCAGGAAGAAATCCCAGCCAGTGTTTTACCCTAGCTGAGATTTGGGGGGCGTGTCATAAATATAAAGGGAAGGGTAAACCCCTTTGAAATTCCTCCTGGCCAGGGGAAAGCTCCTCTCACCTGTAAAGGGTTAAGAAGCTAAAGGTAACCTCGCTGGCACCTGACCAAAATGACCAATGAGGAGACAAGATACTTTCAAAAGCTGGGAGGAGGGAGACAAACAAAGGGTTTGGGTCTGTCTGTGTGCTGCTCTTTGCCAGGGACAGACCAGGAATGGAGTCTTAGAACTTTTAGTAAGTAATCTAGCTAGGTATGTGTTAGATTATGATTTCTTTAAATGGCTGAGAAAAGCATTGTGCTGAATAGAATAACTATTTCTGTCTGTGTATCTTTTTTGTAACTTAAGCTTTTGCCTAGAGGGGTTCTCTATGTTTTTGAATCTAATTACCCTGTAAGATATCTACCATCCTGATTTCACAGGGGGGATTTCTTTATTTCTATTTACTTCTATTTTTTATTAAAAGTCTACTTGTAAAAACTGAATGCTTTTTCATTGTTCTCAGATCCAAGGGTTTGGGTCTGTGGTCACCTATGCAAATTGGTGAGGCTTTTTATCCAACATTTCCCAGGAAAGGGGGGGTGCAAGTGTTGGGAGGATTGTTCATTGTTCTTAAGATCCAAGGGTCTGGGTCTGTAGTCACCTAGGCAAATTGGTGAGGCTTTTTACCAAACCTTGTCCAGGAAGTGGGGTGCAAGGTTTTGGGAAGTATTTTGTGGGGACAGACGCGTCCAAACAGCTCTTCCCCAGTAACCAGTAATTGTTTGGTGGTGGTAGCGGCCAGTCCAAGGATAACGGGTGTAATATTTTGTACCTTGGGGAAGTTTTGACCTAAGCTGGTAAAGATAAGCTTAGGAGGTTTTTTCATGCAGGTCCCCACATCTGTACCCTAGAGTTCAGAGTGGGGGAGGAACCTTGACAGCCCTCCACAGTGTTGCAGCCCACCTTTTCCTCCTCCTCCACGGTAGCAGCAGACTCTGATGCAGCAGCAGTGGCTGGCCGGCCAAGTGACGCCAGGGGTGGTGGTGGTGGGGTCAGTCGCTCCTCTACGGGGGGCAGGCAGGCCGGCAGGGTCCCCCGCACAGCAGCCCCAGGGAAGAGCTCCAGCCAGCCTGGCAGCCAGACAGGACTGGCCAGTCGCTGGTCTGAGGCCAAGGAGGCTCCTGCTGAGCCAGAGAGGGAGGGACCACTCCGTAAATGCTGGTAGATGGAGCCAGGCCATGCTTGCCCCTCCCACAGGAAGTCAGAGGGCGGAATCAGAGGGATAAAGGGCTGGTCCTGGGGCTCAGTTGGGATGCAGATGCAGGAGGAGAGAGATGCCTCCTGGAGACTGCAGCGGATCCCCACTGTGCTAAGGACTGGCCAGATCTACAGAAGCCACCCGCTGGCCACGGCACCAAGGCGTTGTTGGGACTGTCTCTGCCTTGTTGCCCACATGAACCAGAGGACACCCTATGGATCCGGGTGCCCCCAAGGGGAGGGGAGGAAGTGGCCCAGGGCAGCCAATCGTAGCCTGGCTGTGTTGTGGCCAGAGACCCCATCAGCGTCTTTCAGCTGGATTCCCCGCTGAGCCAGGGGTGGAATTCTCTGCCACAATTAGAGCCCTGGGCCGGGACGCAGTGGAGTCATGAAGGCCTGTGTCCCCCTACCTCCCCCACCCCACCCCTGGGGTGGTAGTCCCCTCCTCTCGGCCAAGGAACCTGCAATTGTAGGCCATTCACCTAAGCTAAGATACCCCACCCTCTTGCTGTTCAGCCCTGAGTACAGGCCTGAGCCATAGACTCTTTGCTACCCTGCCCTGATGCCAGGCTTGGACTCATACCTATTTGCGCCTTTTCCCTGATTGCAGGCTAGAGACCCTAACTGACTACCGCTCTGCCCGGTCTGCCGGCCAGAGCCACAGGCTGTGGGATTCCTTGCTAATTCCCTAACTGTGGGTGACGCACAGCTATGCAGAGAAGCAGAGTGGTCTCCCACTGACCCAGAGGGGGAGGGACCACCCCTAATCCACTACAAGGTGTCTTAAGAGGGGTGCTGGTATGAGTAATTAGGAATGTGTAAATGAAGTCAGTTCTGGAACCGGTTCTGTTCAACATCTTCATCAGTGATTTAGATAACGGCATTGAGAGTACACTTATGAAGTTTGTAGATGATACCAAACTGGGAGGGGTTCCAAGTGCTTTGGAGGATAGAATTATAGTTCAAAATGATCTGCACAAACTGGGGAAAAGGTCTGAGGTCAATAGGATGAAATTCAATAATGACAAATGACAAGTACTCCACTTAGGAAGGAACAATCCGTTGCACACATACTAAATGGGAAATGACTGCCTAAGAAGGAGTCCTGCGGAAAGGGATTGGGGGTGACCATGGACCACGAGTTAAATATGAGTGAACAGTGTACCGCTTTCATGAAAAAAGCAAACATCATTCTGGGATGTATTAGCCAGGGTGTTCAAAGGAAGACACAAGAAGTAATTCTTCCACTCTTCTCCACGCTGATTAGGCCTCAACTGGTGTATTGTGTCCAATGCTGGGTGCCACATTTCGGGAAAGATCAGGACAAATTGGAGAAAGTCCAGAGAAAAGCAACAAAGATGATGATTAGAGGTCTAGAAAACATGACCTATGAGGGAAGATTGAAAAAAATTTTTTTTTTTTTAGTTTGGAAAAGAGAAGACTATTGGCTTGTCTACATTTACATTTTATAGTGCTCTAACTTGCTGGCTCAGAAGGGGTGAAAAATCACGCCCCCTGAGCTCAGCAAGTCTGAGCACTTTAAAGCTCCAGTGTAGACAGGCTCCCAGCATTCGGAGCTAATCCCCTCGTGGAGGTGGATTACCAGGAGCACTTCAAAGCGCTGCCATGGGAGCGTTCCCGCAACTGCGCTTTGAAGTTTCCAGTGTACACATGCCCTGTGAGAGGGACATGATAATAGTTTTAAAGTAATTGTTCTTATTAACCTCTGCGGATAGGACAAGAAGCAAAGGGGTTAAATTGGAGCAAGGGTGGTTTAGGTTGGACATAAGAAAAAAAATCCTAACTGTCAAAGTGGTTAAGCCCTGACATAAATTGCCTATGGAGGATGCGGAATCTCCATCATTGGGGATTTTTAAGAGCAGGTTGGGCAAACACCTGTCAGGGATGGCCTAGATAATATTTAGTCCTTCCATGAGGGCAGGGAACTGGACTAGATGACTCTCAAGGTCCATTTCAGTCTTATAATTTTATGAAAATGAGAGATTTGATGGGAAAGTGGGAAAGGAATTCGTAAACATACGCAAAGATGATTTAAAACAGTGTCTATGTGATAAAAAAGTGAAAACTATGCATGAGATGGCTTCTCTAGCAGAGGGGGTGTAAACTTTGTGGGAAGCAGGATTCCATTTTACCTCATTCCAATAATCCCAGACCCAACTCTCTTGTAAAAACAGAAGAGCGCGGAAGGTGCTATCACTGTAATTCCACTGATCACCTGGGGAATCAATGCCCTGTGCTGGGAGGAAGCAGGCAACAGGTATCTCATGCAAATACTGAGACCCTGAGCACAGAAGCCTCTCAGATGCCTGTCACTTCTCAAACTAGCCTCTGCACAGCTAGGCATGAAGCACAACAAGGCTGTTGGCATTAACTGCAGGGAACACCTTCGGTGGGAAGATAAAGGGGCAACAATTTCTGTGGTTAGGAGTATAGTGTAAAAAGCTGACATACTGCTAGGACAGATGGCAGAGTTTTTATTGGTAGGAGGTCAAAAAATCTTTGTGCCTTTGGTTAAATTGCACATAGAAACCGAGGGTTTGGATGCTGTATTATCAGTAGGGCTACTAGACAATAACCCCATTGATACACTAACTGGTAATGATTTCTTCCATGTAGCTCAGGCTGTTAAAGTGTCCACCTTCAACAGGAAGGAACATCCTGCTGGGACCTCAGAGGGAAAGGAGAAAGTCACAAGAACTACTGAAGGAAAGAGAGAGTCTCCTTGATTCCTCTGCAGCAGGGGGAAGCTACACGCTTCCAGGGGTGGGGGTAGTTGAGACCAGCGCCTGCCCTGCAGCTGAAGGCAGCGTGTCCCCAGAGAGGGAGGACAGTTTATTGCCTGTTAGGGATAAAAATGTCCAGGTTGCAGCTAAACAGGACAAACCCAATGCTCAGAAGTGTAGGAAGATGTGTCCCAGAGCAGAGGCCACAGAAGGGTGCTGGAATCATAGAAACCACTGAGGAGGTGGGTGAGATTTCCTTTAACTCTGCAGCAGGAGGCAACCCCAACTCAGGAAGGAGAGGGGGTGCAGCGCCTGCCAGTGACACAACCTCCCAGGCCCTTCACAGCTGAACTGGGGACAGGTCCCACCCTAGAAATGTCCCTGGGCGGGCACAGAGAAAAAAACTGGGGGAGGAATAATGGGAGTACAGGAAAGTCTCCTCACTGGTCACACGGTGGTGGGGGAGACACCCAGGACAGAATGGCTGACTCAGCATCTGTGCACCTAGATACTCAAGCTGTGGGTCAGGCTTTGAGAGGGAACCATGTAACTGACCTCCCGAAGGGGAGCAGTCACATAACTGACCTCTCGGGGACAGAGAGAGGGGTGATGGAGGATACCCCAATCCAGGTCACAATTTTTCAGGACTTTGTTCCTGATGGGCTTGTGAAAACCAACTCTCTTAAAGACAGGATGTGGATCCAAATGAATAAATGGTTGTCTGTGAAAATGCGAATGACCCAATTCACAGAGAGGAGGAGTAAATTCCCTGGGTTGGGAAGACACAGAAATCAGCTGTGAAATAGCTGCTGGGAGAAGATCCACCTCTTATTGCAAAAAGCACAGATCACAACTCTCTAGGTCCCAGTGCTGAGAGTGGGGATCACAAGGAAAGCATGAGATGGGGGCGGGCAAATTTTTTTGCATGGGCATAACCCTGGGATTGGCAAGCAACTCTACAGCGGGCTAGCCAACATGCAAAGTCACCTTACATCCTTATCTCACTTGACCCTGGCAGACAAAGACCCCAAAATGACCTTAGACTGAGATCCCTACTGAAGGGGACACAGAGGGGAAAGGAAAACCAGTAATTAAACATGTTAAGGTTCACAGTGGAATTGAAAGACACAATGGGTTTGAACAAACCAAACTGTTCAAGCAAAAGGTGAGGTATAATAAAAATACTTGGGAACACCTGCCTGTGATAAAAGATGTGGAGTTATGGTTAAATCTCATGATGCAAAGTCTGCTACTAATGGTAAACCTTATAACAAAGAATTTGGTACTGACTGTAAATGCTATGAAAGGGTGTAACATGCATGATTTTGGGGCAAAGCTTTTGGACACACTAGGAGTTGGAAACAAGAAGCCCTATGGGGATAGTGCTTCTCACTAACACCTGTAAACAGGCTCAAAGCTCATCACAGCAAGGAAACCATAATAAACCTAGTCTGCTGTATGGAAGGGGAGACTGAGTCATACCACCTCATGGCATTGATGAATATCTGTGTTGAGTTACCCCCAGTTGGAAAAGTGCAATGGTTAACAATGCTTCACAGATACAAAGATATGTTCTCTAGAGACCCAGAGAAGGCACACTACCTGACTTTTAATATCACTGGGATGATCTACAAAGTGTTAAAAGCTACACAGAACTTTGCAAGAACATGTGGATAATACTACAATGTTTTTCAACTCTTGGGAGCTTTATGGTCAAAACCTAAAGGGGACTTTGGACACACTGTGTCCATATTAGTCAGTGACTAACTCTGCTGCAGTAAATTAAGGGGGGAGGTGTGACATTCTGCACCCAAAACAATACCCTGGCACCCCCATACTTACCACAGTGATTTGATTATGATGTGTTTTACATACAGTATACCACGTAAGGTTTCAATGGAAAATTTTATTTGCTGAATATGATTACCCTATTTGTATGCATGTATCAGTTTTATACATAAAGTTATGAACATTGACTATGTACCAGTATTTGAAATGTGTTTGCTCCTCGGTAACACCCACAAGAGACTTTACATCCACTTGGATGAACCATTCAAGGTAATGGACCTTTAAGAAACATGATAGGCCTTAGAAGAAGCTTAACCCCACCTGATGGACTTTCCTGTGAATGTTCTAGCCAGGATATGGGTACTGGCCCCTTCTATGACTCACTGAAGCAAGTGTGTGTGTGACCAGTCATGTGACACTGGACTCCATCTTGTGACTGTTCTTTCGCCTTAACTGTGCTGGGGGCTTTTGCTTGGAAAACTGAAGTTCCCTCCATGTGGCAGAAGCTATAATGGGGAGAAGCGGCATCATCACTCGGCCTCACTCCCCCAATAATTCAAGACCTGTAAATACCTTAGAAACATGGACTGAACTGGGGATTTGGTCCCAGGCTGAAGGGATATCTAGTCTGTGTATAGAAGATTGGTGGACTAACTGTACCATAAAGATGAGATACTGCTTGATTCAAACTCTGTCTAGTGTACAGAACTTAAGTTGTGATTTTGTTTATTTCTTAGGTAATCAGCATTGATCTGTATGCTACTACTTATAATCACTTAAAATCTATCTTTCTGTACCTAATCTGTTTTATATTTTTTTACCTAACAGCACATTGTTTGAAGTGTTAAAGGGAAATCTGCTCAGGAGCAAGGGCTGGTGCATTGTCCTCTCCACATTGGGGAAGAACAATGGTCTCAAGTTGCATTGGGGAAGGTCTAGGTTGGATATTAGGAAACACTATTTCACTAGGAGGGTGGTGAAGCACTGGAATGCGTTACCTAGGGAGGTGGTGGAATTTCCTTCCTTTGAGGTTTTTAAGGCCCGGCTTGACAAAGCCCTGGCTGGGATGATTTAATTGGGGTTGGTCCTGGTTTGAGCAGGGTGTTGGACTAGATGAGTTCCTGAGGTCTCTTATATCTCTAATCTTATGTGATTCTGTGAGAGGCAGACTTGGTAATAAAGTTAGACTGGTCAAACTTTTGATCAGGGCATGATGGTACAACTCTAGGGTCCTAGGCAGGAGAGCTGGGGAGAGCGCGCTGGAGCCTCTGTATTGTTGGATCATGAGTGTTTAGTGAAAGCATTCATGTAAGTACACATGGTCATGTCCCTGTCTGTGAATGGTTATTTAAGTGGGAGATCTGAGATGACTGCACCTTGCCAGAGTTTCACAGTGTGAGAAGGGGGCCAGATTGTTTTTGCAGAAGGTTAGGAGGTAACCACATTCCAGGTTGAACCCCAGGAAGTCCATCACACCCACCCAACAAACAGGCCCGGTTAGACCATGAGTTCATATCCCTCTTGTCTTGTGCTCAGTTAGTGACGGAGAGACCATGGTTACGGCAGGGAAATCAGGACTGATGCATTCTGTCTGTCATTCTCTGTGTGACCTTTCCCAGTTCACACCTTCCCATGCATCAGTTTACCTATCTGAATGATGGAGATGTTTTCATGGTGACTTTCCTCTGCTAGGTATTTTGAAGATCCTCTAATAAAAGGTGTTAAAGGGTGATGATAGCTACAGATGAGAATTAAAGATCTGTGATCCGTTAGTGACCTCACTGTGTGCCTGCAGAAAGTGCTCAGGTCTCCCTTCAGTTATCTATCTCTCGATCTCTCTGTCTACTACTACTCATCCCACCTGGGCATTTACAGGTGTCAGGCCCTGTGCAGATCTAGGCACTATCCCTAGGTTTCTTAGTAATCAACTATAATTTTTAAATATACACAAATGCACAGAGCAGCCAATTCTTCCCTCACTCAACACACAGCCCAAGAGTTCTCATCGCCCTTTGGGAAGGCCCCTTAATTACTGTTTACTCCAATAACAGGATAAAGAACACAGAAGCACAGACATGGAAAAATAAATATTGGCTAGAGTGCCTCCGGTGTCCAGCCCATTTCCATTCAGATGCTGCTTCTCCCCTAGAGGCTGAGTGAACCCCCCTGGGATTGCACAGAGCTATATTATAAACGGTGCAGACCCCTGTGTAGGCTCTCAGCTTGGGATGCTGCTGCAGATGCTGGGGTGAGAGAGGAGTGGGACATGGCTACCTGAAGGGGATTCCCAGGGAGGACACTTCCTTCTCAGGATTCACAGGTACCCCTCTCCTGCTGAGGAGCTCACCTGTCCGAAAAACCCAACAGAACATGGGCGGGATGGGATAGAGATTAGGTCAGCCCAGGGCCCTGGACACAGGTGGTGAGTTTGCTCCAGTGTCACTGGCCAAATTCTCCCTCTTTGCTGCACCCTCCACCCCGACTGATGACCTCCAGCCCCAATGTGTCTGTATTTCAGTGACACTGTGGATCCTTCAGCATGAAAGGTGTTAGTAGATGTCCAATACAAGGCCAAATTCTGAAAAGCCATGCCCCACGGTTTGCTAAGGCCCCACTAAGGCAGAAGTCTCCTTGGAGTTAGAACTGAGAAAAGACCTCAGGAGCGACATGTGTGTTAATACACAGAGAATGTCACCTCCTCCTCTTGCATTTCAGGGCTCGTCTGTTAATGAGTAACAGGGAGGGGAGCTGTAACCTGACTTTAATTTGCTGGAAAGCATGGAGATGATAGCACTCCTCACTGGAACAATTATACAAATTTTTCAACATGGGAAAGACATGTTTTCTCCTAGCTTCATTAATGAAGTCAGCTGAACTGCTATGCCTAAAACATTCAAAAAACAATTCAGCCAGAAGCAGACACCCAGTATGGGAATTTTTCAGTCCAAACAGCGACAGTTTGGCAAACTTATAAGCAACTGAAAATAAGGTCTTCAAATTGAACATGCCAGACTGCCCTAACTAAAAGTCGTGCCACCATCACCACCTACAATGGCCAATCCATTAGAAAATAAGAACATAAGAAAGGCCCTACTGGGTCAGACCAAAGGTCCATCGAGCCTAGTCTCCTCTCTTCTGACAGTGGCCAGTGCCAGGTGCCCCAGAGGGAATGAACAGAACAGGTAATCATCAAATGATGCATTCTCTGTTGCTCATTCCCAGCCTCTGGCAAACAGAGACTAGAGACACCTTCCCTCCCCATCCTGGTGAATAGCCATTGATGGACCTATCCTATCATGAATTTATCTAGTTCTTTTTTGAACCCTGTTATAATCTTGACCTTCAAAACATCCTCTGGCAAGGAGTTCCACAGGTTGACTCTGCACTGTGTGAAAAAAATACTTACTTTTATTTGTTTTAAACCTGCTGCCTATTCATTTCATTTGGTCACCCCTAGTTCTTCTGTTATGAGAAGGAGTAAATAGCACTTCCTTATTGACTTTCTCTACAGCAGTCGTGATTTTACAGCCCTCAGTCGTGTCTTTTCCAAGCTGAAAAATCCCAGTCTTATTAATCTCTCATCACACAGAAGTGCTTCCATACCCCTAATCATTTTTGTTGCTATTTTCTGAACCTTTTCCAATTCCAATATATCTTTTTTTAAGATGGGGTGACCACATCTGCACACAGGATTCAAGATGTGGGCACATCATGGGTTTATAAAGAGCCAATATGATATTTTCTGTCTTATTATCTAACCCTTTCTTAATGATTCCCAACATTCTGTTTGCTTTTTTGACTGCAGCTTCACACTGAGTTGATGTTTTCAGAGAACTATCCACAATGTCTCCAAGCTCTCCTACTTTAGTGGTACAAGGTAATTTAGACCCTATCATTTTATATGTGTAGTTGGGATTCTGCTTTCCACTGTGCATTACTTTGCATTTATCAACATTAAATTTCATCTGCCAATTTGTTGCCCAGTCATCCAGTTTTGAGTGACCCTTTAATAGCTCTTCACACTCTGCCTGAGACTTAACTATCTTTAGAAATTTTGTATTATCTGCACATTTTGCCACCTCACAAACCCCTGGGGAACATCAGGTTTTACCTCTCTACATTCTGAAAACTGACTATTTATACCTACCCTTTGTTTCCTATCTTTTAGCCAGTTACCAATGCATGAGAGGACCTTCCCTCTTACCCCATGACAGCTTAATTTGCTTAAGCGCATTTGGTGAAGTACCTTGTCAAAGGCTTTCTGAGAATCTATGTACCCTGCACCCACCAGATCCCCCTTGTCCACATGCTCGTTGACCCCCTCAAAGAATTCTAGTAGATTGGTGAGGCGTCATTTTCCTTTACACACGTTGACTCTTCCCCAACAAATAATGTCTTTCTACATGTCTGACAATGTTGTTCTGTACTATAGTTTCAACCAGTTTGCCTGGTACTGAAGTCAGGCTTACCGTCCTGTAACTGCCAGCGTCACCTCTAGAGCCATTTTTAAAAATTGGCGTCACATTAGCTATCCTCTAGCCATGTGGTACAGAAGCTGATTTAAATGATTGGTTACAGACTACAGTTAGTAGTTCTGCAATTTGACATTTGAGTTCCTTCAGCAGTCTTGGGTGAATCCCATCGGGTTCTGGTGACTTCTTACTTGTTTAATTGATAAATTTGTTCCAAAACTTCCTCTAATCACACCTTAATCTGGGACAATTCCTCAGAATTGTCAGCTAAAAAGAATGGCTAAGGTTTGGGAATCTCCCTCACATCCTCAGCCGTGAAGACCAATGCAAAGTATTGATTTAGTTTCTCCACAATGGCTTTATTGTCCCTAAGTGCCCCTTTTTCATCTTGATCGTCCTATGGCTCCACTGGTTGTTTAGCAGACTTCCTGCTTCTGATGTACTTAAATAAAATTTTGCTCCTATTTTTTGAGTCTTTGGGTAGTTGTTCTTAAAATTATTTTTTTCGTTTGCTAGTTATGTTTTTTGGCCTTCCTAGTTATATTTTTACACTTTAGAGAGGGATAGGTAATAAGACAGAAAATATCATATTGCCTCTATATAAATCCATGGTACGCCCACACCTTGAATAGATGCAGATGTGGTCACCCCATCTCAAAAAAGATATATTGGAATTGGAAGAAGTTCAGAAAAGGACAACAAAAATGATTAGTGGTATGGAATGGCTTCTGTATAAGGGGAGATTAATAAGACTGGGACTTTTCAGCTTGAAATGTCAATACTGGTTATCCATCATTGTTCCTGAAAACTTTCCTGCCATAGCGATTTAGTGTATCATAGAGTCATTTAGCTGTAAAATTCCTCTTCGTAGCTGTTCTTTGCTTGCTTTACCAGTACAGGGTTAAAAAATCCCCCAGGTAATGAAAAAAAAAGTGGGCACCTGAACAAAAGAGCCAATGGGAAGGTAAAACTTTTTAAAATTGGGAAAGAAACTTTCCCGTTGTCTGTTGTTCCCTGGGCTGGAGGGACAGAGCAGACATACTGTAGGCAGCTTAAGCCAGGTGTGATCATACATTATCAGACCATGCCTAGAACTACATATCTGAACTCCAGATGTGTAAGTAGATCAGAATAATTAGGGTTATTTCTTTTATTTGGCTAGTGGACTCCTTTTAAGCTGAACACCAAGAAAGCTATTTTGGGTGCTTGATTTTTGGAATTGCTCTTTTTAAATCTTGTAAAAGCCTAAGTTTCAGATGTATTTTCTTTCTTTTTGTTTTTTGTTTTTTTAATAAAGTTTACCTTTTTTAAGAACAGGATTGGATTTTCTTTGTTTTTGTGTCTTTTTGTAACTTAAGGTTTTGCCTAGAGGGATTCTCTATGGTTTGAATCTAATTACCCTGTAAGGTATTTACCATCCTGATTTTACAGAGGTGATTCTTTTACATTTTCTTGTATTAAAATTTTTCTTTTAAGAACCTGATTGTTTTTTTCATTGTTCTTAAGATCCAAGGGTTTGGGTCTGTGGTCACCTATGCAAATTGGTGAAGATTTTTATCAAGCCTTCCCCAGGAAAGGGGTGTAGGGTTTGGGTAGGATTTTGGGGGGAAAGACGTTTCCAAACAATGCTTTCCTAATAAAATAAACCCAGATAAATGTTTGGTGGTGGCAGTGGAAATCCAAGGGCAAAGGGTAAAATAGTTTGTACCTTGGGGAAGTTTTAACCTAAGTTGGTAAAAGTAAGTGTTAGGGGGCTTATTCCTTCACCCACTTACTTCCCTGGTCCTTCTCGCATGAACAGAGAGCAACAATACCCGAAGTCCAAAGGTGCAAACAATTCAATGTTTATTGGGGTGAACTTGCAGCAAGCATGATTCCAGTTTTCTTCCTTAGTATCCTCCTTCCCACCTCTGACACCACAGAGCCTTACACCTGTGTCCCTGTTCCCATTCCTACCCTTAGCCAAACATGATTCCAACTTCCTTACTCCCATTCCCTGTTCCCATTTCCTCCTTTAGCAAAACATGATTCCAATTTTCTTACCCCCATTCCCTGTTCCCATCTCACACACCCACATGCCCACCCCCACTCACACCCAGTCACTTCCTCATTGACTACAGATTATATAGTAAAACTTGAGTTCTGCTTAGCTATACCTTAACCAATCATTTTCCTGAAATTTAACTAACCAATCCTAACATATTGTAACATGATTATGTAACCAATTATATCCCACCACCTTCATTAGTTTACACCCAGCAAAATTAATTATACAGCAGACAGGAACAATCACAGAACCAGACAGAGATTATACAGACAAACAATAGCAAAGTGGGAACTATAATGACAAAACAATACAGAAGTGAGTTTTTCACATCCCAGCTATTGATAAGTGAGTTCTTGCCCGACAGGATGCTATCAAACTGTTTCCTTTTACATTTTCTAGGCACTTCCCTTTCTCTGGAGGTGATAGGCACTATCAGGACAGGATTGTATCCTAACAGCCCCATAGCACCTTCTTTCAATGTGACTAGTTTGGAATGTGAGGAGGTGACCAGTCGCTTCCCAGTTTATGGCTGCCTCTGCTGCTTAGCCAAAGGCCTTAGCCTAAGAACAGGGCCTCAGACTGTCACAGTAAGAGAAGGCCCTTACACCAGCAGACAGTGATTTTGATTCTTTCTTTTATACCTCTGGAACTAGCCAAGTGATAAGAATACAGACAGGCCTGAATATCTATATCCTAACAGTAAGCTTGGGAGGTTTTCATGCTGGTCCCCACATCTGTACCCTAGAGTTCAGAGTGGGGAAGGAACCTTGACACAAGCCTTAATGCAAGTATTAATTTTTAAAATCCTTATGGGTCCCACTTCTGCACTTGGAGTGACAGAGTTGGGATTCACTCTTGACAGGAACAATGATGAATAACCAGTATTGACAATCACGTTTCCTGCTGGTGCCTATTAAGGTTTCTCAGACCATGACATGTAGGAATTATTGATGCTGAGAGCCCCATAAAATATGGAATTGACATTAGAGAGGTCTGCTGTTCATAGTTCATTTCTCTGAATAATGAAAATGTCATTTTTCAGTGTGTGAATAGCTACCAATCTGCCTCACCTAGGAGAACAGCCTCCAGTTGTGCATGTAGTGTCTCAGATTAACACTGTCTCTCCATCCAGGCATTTGTACGGCCACCATCACCCTAGAGCCGGGGCACATACAGAAAGTTGGGGGAACATACGGTACATGCAGGAGACACCTTTCTGCCTCAGAGTTGGACACCTTTTCCCCTACTCCATGTCAGATTCCAACACAACCCACCTCACCAACCCCTCCACCTTCATCCTGCTGGGTGTTCCTGGCCTGGAGGCCGCCCATGTCTGGATCTCCATCCCCTTCTGCACCATGTACATCATAGCCATCTTGGGGAACTTTACCATCCTGTTCACCGTGAAGACAGAGCCGAGTCTCCATGGGCCCATGTACTATTTCGTTTGCATGCTGGCCATCACCGACCTGGTTGTATCTACGTCCATTGTTCCCAAAATGCTAGCAATATACTGGTTGAATTCCAGAGAGATTGATTTCAGTTCCTGCCTCATCCAGCTGTACTTTTTTCACTGCTTCTCAGGGATGGAGTCTGGGATCTTCGTGGCCATGGCTCTGGATCGCTATGTGGCCATCTGCCATCCCCTGAGACATTCCACCATCCTGACAAACTCTGTGGTGGCCAAGATTGGACTGGCCGTGATGCTGCGAAGTGGAATGGTCACACTGCCCTATCCCTTCCTGTTGAGGCAGTGGCCATATTGCAAAACCAACATCATCCCCCAGCCGTACTGCGCACATATAGCCGTGGTGAAGCTGGCCTGTGCCGACACCCGCATCAATAGTTACTATGGCCTTTTTGTGGTATTCTGTGTGATTGGTCTGGATGTGATTTTTATTGCCCTGTCCTACACCCAGATCCTCAGAGCCATCTTCAGCCTCCCCACAAAGGACACCCGGCTCAAGACTTTTGGTACATGCATCTCCCACCTCTGTGCCATCTTAGCCTTTTACATCCCAAGTCTCTTCCTCTCCCTCATGTACCGGTTTGGCCAGAATGTGCCCCTGCATTTCCACATTCTCATTGCCAACGTTTACCTCTTGATGCCCCCCATGCTAAATCCCATCATCTATGGAGTGGGGACCAAACAGATCCGGGACAGGCTGCTCCGGCTCTTTACTCATAACAGAACCTAATTTTTTTCTCCTGGTGCTCTGGCTCTCAGACCTCCATGCGGAGCTGGCAGGCAACATGGTGCTGGACAGTCAGAGAGACATTTACTCCTTTCCTAACCTCACTATGCTGAGCTGGTCTGGCAAATTAGGGAATCGGTCTATGCACAAGTCATAGAGTTGCCGCCATTCTAATTGCTGGTAATTGCGCCACCTCTTCGGCCGAGGCCACACCCCTGTGGCTTGTGCCTCACCTCATATTGCTAAAACCACTGAATCATTGCTTCAGCAGGGAATCATTGATGAGTGTATAACAGTATGCAACTCTCCAATCTGGCCAGTACAAAAACCAAATGGGTCATGGTGTCTTACTATTGACTATCGAAAGTTGAATCAAGTGACTCTAGCTTGTTCAGCTGTTGTATCCAAAAAGCCTGACCTGATTAAATCTATCAATTCCAAAGCAAAATGTTTTTCTACCATGTGTCTAAGGAAAGCCAACATTAGCTTTCACAGTAGATGGGATTCAGTTTACATTTCAAGTCTGACCTTAAGGGGTAGATAATAATTCAGCCATTTTCCATAGGCAAATGAAATGAATTTTGTCAAGGTTTTCTAAACCATCTGTTCTATTTCAATATGTAGATGACATTTGTTTAGCAACAGAAACTCAAGAGAAACACTTGGAGTGTCTAAATGAACTTTTTCAAATCATCAAGGACACAGGATTAAAGTGTAATCCAACAAAGGTATGACTCATGGTTCCAGAAGTTTCCTTTTTAGGCATCACATTGTCTCAAGGAGGTCGATCACCTGCACAGCAAAAGGTGAATGCAATTTGGGAATTACCTATGCCCACTACCATAGCTTCTTTATATTCTTTCTCAGGTTTAGCAGGATACCATCGAGGCTTCATCCCTAACTTTGCTCACATTGCAGGTCCACTCTATAATCTCTTGAAAAACAGAGTTGCTTGAATTTGGACAAATAAGCATGCAAAGCTAGGCAAATTATCTATTTGGTACATGCCATACCATCAAGGGGTGGAAAATACCATGCAGCGCCTCCCCCCGATAGGTTGGGGGTGGCCATGCATGAAGGCAAGTGTACACCAGTACTGTAAAAATTGTTTGGTTTGCACTCAAAATAATCCTATCCCCACAAAAAAAGAATGCTCCTTTAAGATCCCAGGTATATGAAGGTCCATGGCAGGCTATGCAAATTGATTTTTTGGAACCTTTACCAAAAAGTCAATTTTTGCATTTCCTTTAAAAGCAGAGGTTTTAATTGAACAAGTATTTTCTCACTGGGAACTCCCTGCTAGGGTAGAGTCAGACAGAGAAACACACTTTACTGAACAAGTCTTCCAAAAATGCCTACTATTGTTAGGAGTGCATGAAACATTGCATAATCCATACAGACCTCAATCATCAGGGATGGTAGAATGGACAAATCGCACCATCAAATGTATGCTGCCAAGTGTGGTAGATGCTAATGGATACAATTGGGACACCCTGATTCCTCTCATGTTAATGGCATTCAGGGCAACTCCAACTGCCTCCACAAATTGTACACCCTTTGAGGTTATAACTAAACAAAGTATGCACATGCCAGAGCATCTTTTATGGCATGCCAGTGGCACACAGCTAAAGGGACTAAAGCTTGAAACCGATCTGTAAGCATTACAAAAACATCAGAACCGGCTCCATTTGCAGGTAGCTGCCAAATTGGAAAAATCTAGATGAAAGGCAAAAGCCTATTTTGACAAAAATCAAAGAAAAAAATTCTTGGGAGGTTGGAAACCAAGTTATGATTTTATCTTATGATGTAACCGAACACAATTTATGTAACCCATAACCTGGGCTATATACTATTGTGGACAGATTAAGTGCCTCTGTGTATCAAATTAAAATTGTACAAAGTAACAAAAAAGTAGATAAATATTACCATGCGAATGAGCTAAAGTGGTATTGCGAGGGAAATATCTCCACAGGCACAATAACCAAAGATGGTAATTGTGCAAGAAAGCCAACACAAAACAGCTCAGTGACAGAAACAGTAAAAATGCCACTCACAACCACACTAATACTACACTTCTGCTTGTTTGCTGCAGTTCAAACTGAGTCACAGGCGGGTTTGTCACAAGAGACACAAATCATTGCAGTAGATCAAAATGTTATGGCAGGACTAAACTCAGACTTGCCTATAAAGGCTAAAACTTCACAGATAACAGTGACTTGGGTACAAGAAAGAATAAAAGCAGGTCAAGAACCATTTAAAATACCACGCCTGTCAACTGCAATTTTCTTTAAATGGAATTACCAACCAGACCAAAAATAATTCATATCTAAAATTTGGAACAGGACACTGTTTACCACAGGGACTAATGATAGAACTGTAACAATGTATAAGGTACAGAATCATATGTCGGGTTTGTATAGACTAGGGTTACATGTAACATTAAAAGATAAACAAAACTTTTATTATGGAAAAATCTCTCACTGAAGGCAGAGAAACGTAAAAAAGGTACATACACCATTTCCCTAAGACATTACATAGTGTGACAGGGCAAGGCCAGATGGCTATAGAAAAGTAGTGGGAGATAGATATATTAGCTCCAGGCTAAACAAATCCCTGGTACCAGGATAAGTGAAATGGCAGCTGCTCCAGGTCAATTAAGACACCTGGGGCCAATTAAGAACTTTCCAGAAGGCAGGGAGAAGGCTAGGTTGATTGGGACACCTGAAGCCAATCAGGGGCTGGCTGAAACTAGTTAAAAGCCTCCCATTTAGTCAGGTGGGTGTGCATGTCAGGAGCTGTGGGAGGAAGTTGCGCTGTTGGAGAGGCTGAGTAGTACACACCATATAGGTCATTCTATAGAAGTTTTTAAGGTCAGGCTTGACAAAGCCCTGGCTGGGATGATTTAATTGGGGATTGGTCCTGCTTTGAGCAGGGGGTTGGACTAGATGACCTCCCGAGGTCCCTTCCAACCCTGATATTCTATGATTCTATATCAGGCACAAGGAAGGAGGCCTTGAGGTAAGGGTGAAATGGAGCTTGAGGAAGTGAAGGCTGCTGTGGGGGAAGTAGCCCAGGGAATTGTACATGTTATGTTTCTAAAAGGTCAGCTACCATAGCTGATACTATTAGGGTCCCTGGGCTGGAGCCCAGAGTAGAGGATGGGCCCAGGCTCCCCCGCACCTTTGCCCTCTGCTTAATCACTGAGACTGGTAGACAACAGAGACTGTGCAAGGAAGGATAACTTCTCCTCACCTCCCTCACTGGCTTATGATGAAAATGGCTCAGTAGACTGTGACCCTTGTCTCTAGAGAAAGAAGGGTTACATGCAGGGTCATGGTGAGCCTCTGAGGCCAGCGAAATCCGCCAGGAAACGCGGGACCCACAGAGGCAAGAACAGAGCTTTGTCACAATAGCCAAATGCCTCATAAAAGCTTTTATCAACAACGCAAAGGAAAAGTAGGGAAACGAATAGTTCTTGCATATGATACAGAAGAAAATAAATAAAAGCCTTATGTAGATTGGAAAAAAGATCTTTCCCTTACTGAAGATGGGATACTCAAGGACCAAGGACAATTCATATCTAAAATTTGGGACAGAACACTATTTACTGCATGGACTAATGATACAACTGCAAAAATTTTCAGAGTAGCAGCCGTGTTAGTCTGTATCCTCAAAAAGAAAAGGAGGACTTGTGTCACCTTCGAGACTAACAAATTTATTTGAGCATAAACTTTCATGACCTACAGCTCACTTCATTGTAGCTCACGAAAGCTAACTGTAACAATGTAAGGTACAAAATCATATGTTGGGTTTGTATAGACTAGGATTACATGTAACATTGAGAAATAACCAAAAGTCTTATGTAGACTGGAGAAAAAAAAATCTTTTCCTTACTGAAGAAATCTAGGGTAGAGGGGGAGAATATAAAACATATATCCCAGGAGAAACTCACTCTTTACCAGTCAGTGATGGAATTCCAAATGGATCATGGGAAAACAGAACCAGATGTTGAAGCTCAGTAAAAGGTGGAGCAATGGCTATTCATGGTATGGGAGGAAAAATTAAAACAATATGTACATGACGGGCTAACCCCTTACCACGTACATTTCCTATTCCCTTACCTATCTGATCAACTGATTCTATCTCAAGTTGCAGTTGTGGAGGTTTAGGTTGGGTATTAGGAAAAACTTTTTCACTAGGAGGGTGGTGAAGCACTGGAAAGAAACCTCAGTTTTTTCAGGTACAGGAGGCTATTGCCAATGGATCACAGATCTTTAATTCTCATCTGTGGCTATCATCATACCCTGTAGAATCTTTTATTAAAGTATCTTCAAAATACCTTCCAGGGGAAAGTCACTATGAACATATCCCCCGGGAATGAGTTACCTAGGGAGGTGGTGGAATTTCCTTCCTTAGAGGTTTTTAAGGCCTGGCTTGACAGAGCCCTGGCTGGGATGATTTAGTTGGGCATTGGTCCTGCTTTGAGCAGGGGGTTGGATGAGGTGACCTCCTGAGGTCCCTTCCAACCCTAATCTTCTATGATTCTATGAACTGTCACAACACGAGCAACAGCCAGACGCAATATGAGAGAACGGTATAAAGATGTTGAGACTTAGGAGGAAATACAGAGCATAAGTCCACATCAAATTCCAGAAGCAACCTATGATTACAGTCACGTACCACAATGCAGAGGGGTAATTACTTCAACAATTGAAAGAGTCCCAAAAGAAGGAACTAAACCCTAGTAATAATGTAAATTAATGGTGTGTGGGTAAAATTAAGTTACATATAATATTTTAGGCATAAATTTTAAGTTATATATAAGATTTGATTATCATTGCTATATGTTGTCATATGTATGTGACAGGGCACTTTGTATCTAATCATCATTTGATAATAAGATAACTCTTACCCAGTGTAGCCAATCAGTTTAGTTTAGTATTCATTTATTGTGTGGTATTTAATTAATCAACACGTTATATTCGGTGTACTCACTATATGCTAATCAAAATTGATTTATGGAATTCTAAAATTATAAGATTAAGTAAGACATAAGAATGAGTACTAATTAATGGAACTAGGTGAGAAATCAGACAAGCTGAAACACAAGGAAACTGTAGGCTAAAACCAGCAAGACCTAGCTTAACTATTTTAGGCCTTAGATACAAGAAATGGCCCAGGAGTGACCTCATGCCCTAAAATTCTGGTGACATTGCAAAAGCAAATTCAGAAAAGCTTAGAATTAAACACAAGATTGCTGCAACGCTGTCCGTAACACGTGCCTTAACCGCAAAGCGAAGGTGACGCATCACCTTACGCCGCCTGTGGAATCCGGGGTCCCTCATGACTCCAGGGGCCGACCAATAAGAAAGAGAGGGACAATGGCAGCATGTACAGGCACAGAAGTAGGTCTAGTCAAAATCACTGTATAAAAAGGGGTGCCCAAGAATAGCAAATTCAGCTCCCTTTGGGATACTCCAGCAGAAACCCGTACTGACAATCAATCCACGCAAGGGCCAAGAGACTTTGAGAGGGCCGACACACTGTAACACCACCTAGGAGGATGTGAGTGTGTCTATAGTTACAGGTTTCAGAGTCGCAGCCGTGTTAGTCTGTATTCGCAAAAAGAAAAGGAGTACTTGTGGCACCTTAGAGACTAACAAATTTATTTGAGCATGAGCTTTCGTGAGCTACAGCTCACTTCATTGGATGCATAAAGTGGAAAATACAGTGAGGAGATTTATATACACACAGACCATGAAAAAAGGGGTGTTTATCATGCACACTGTAAGGAGAGTGATCGCAGTTAACAAGAATGTCTGAGGAACAGTGTGTCGGGGGGAATAAACAAGGGGATATAGTTTTACTTTGTGTAATGTAGAGACTGGGAGTGGTTGAGTCATTACACAAAGTAAAACTATATCCCCTTGTTTATTCCCCCCCACCACCACTGTTCCTCAGACGTTCTTGTTAACTGCTGGAAATGGCCCACCTTGATTATCGCAACAAAGTGTTCCCCTCCCCTCCCTGCTGGAAATAGCTCATCTTAAGTGATCACTCTCCTTACAGTGTGCATGATAAACACCCCTTTTTCATGTTCTGTGTGTATATAAATCTCCCCACTGTATTTTCCACTGAATGCATCTGATGAAGTGAGCTGTATCTCACAAAAGCTTATACTCAAATAAATTGGTTACTCTCTAAGGTGCCACAAGTCCTCCTGTTCTTTTTGTGAATACAGACGAACACGGCTGCTACTCTGAAACCTGTAACTATAGACACACTCACATCCTCCTAGGTGGTGTTACAGTGTGTCGGCCCTCTCAAAGTCTCTTGGCCCTTGCGTGGATTGATTGTCAGTACGGGTTTCTGCTGGAGTATCCCAAAGGGAGCTGAATTTGCTATTCTTGGGCACCCCTTTTTATACAGTGATTTTGACTAGACCTACTTCTGTGCCTGTACATGCTCCCATATCCCTTTGAAATATGGACCCTGCGATTGGACGAGTGAATTTAACCATGTGCTGTCAAGGTTGCTTCCCCACTCTGAACTCTAGGTTACAGACGTGGGAACCTGCATGAAAACCTCCTAAACACATTTTTACCAGCTTAGGTTAAAACTTCCCCAAGGTACAAACTATTTTCCTTTTTCGCTTGGACTTTATTGCTGCCATCACTAAGCGTCTAACAGATATATAGCAGGGAAAAAGCCCGCCTGGAAACGTCTTTCCCCCCAAAATCCTCCCCAAACCCTACACCCCCGTTCCTGGGGAAGGCTTGATAAAAATGCTCACCAATTTGCATAGGTGAACACAGACCCAAACCCTTGGATCTTAAGAGCAATGAAAAAGCAATCAGGTTCTTAAAAGAAGAATTTTAATAGAAGAAAAAGTAAAAGAATCACCTCTGCAAAATCAGGATGGTCAATACCTTACAGGGTAATCAGATTCAAAACATAGAGAATCCCTCTAGGCAAAACCTTAAGTTACAAAAAGACACAAAAGCAGGAATATACATTCCATTCAGCACAGCTTATTTTATCAGCTATTTAAACATAAGGGAATCTAGTGCATATCTAGCTAGATTACTTACTAAGTTCTAGAACTCCATTCGTGTTCTGTCCCCGGCAAAAGCCTCACACAGACAGAGAGAGCCTTTGTTTCTCCCCCACTCCAGCTTTGAAAGTATCTTGTCTCCTCATTGGTCATTTTGGTCAGGTGCCAGTGAGGTTAACCTAGCTTCTAAACCCTTTACAGGTGAAAAGGTTTTTCCTCTGGCCAGGAGGGATTTTAAAGATGTTTACCCTTCCCTTTATATTTATGACATGTGCAGAGATAAAATCCTTCCCCTGCTCCAACTCACAACTCCCTTGTTTATGAATCCAAGGATCGCATCAGCCCTTTTGGCTGCATCATCACACGGGGAGCTCACAATGAGTTGGTTGCCCACAGTGACCCCTAAATCCTTTTCGTGGTCCCCAAATTCCTTAATACATTGCCCTAGTCTGTGGGTCAGGCCTGCATTCCCTGTTGAGAGAGGATCACTTTACATATGACTGTATTAAAACATTTTCTTTGCATGGGCCCAGCTTAACAAAACACACCAGATCAATCAGTATGCCTGCCCTGGTCTCCTCATTGTAACCATTCTGCCAATCTTTGGATCGTACACAAATTTTATCTGCAGTGGTTTTCTATTTGCTTCCAGATCATTGATGAAAATATTGAATAGGATCAGGCATAGAACTGCTCCCTGAAGAACCCCACTAAAACATCAAAATTTGCTGACAATGGCCCATTGACAACTGCTTTCTGGGATCTGTCAGTTAGGCAGTTTTAAGTCCATTTTACATGTGCTCGACTGATATTCTACAGTGTTCATTTTTATCAGGATGTTTTCCCCTACTAAATCAAATGCCTCAGAGAAATCAAAGTCTATTGCATCCACATCATTCCTTTGATCAACCAGACATGTTCTCTCATTAAAGGATGAAATCATACTGCTTCTTTCCAAATGCAGAACAAATTTTTTTTTGAACACATCTCCTTTTTTCTGAAAGATTAACATCGCTGCCTTCACTTTGCCACTGAACCAGGGTTTGTCCAAAGTTCTGTATTTTCTTGACTATGGAATCGTGACTTTTTGAATATCTAATGAACTCTTCTGAAATAACTCCTAATTTTCATTCCCATTTTTCTGTCTAAATATTTCCTCCCAATCAGTTTTGCTGATAATTTGCTTCAGCTTTGGGGAATTAACCCATTTGAAGCAATAAGGGTCTCCTCATTCATATGCCTTTGTCTCTTCTCTAAATCAATCAGTCACAGACTTTTCAATCTGTCTGCATCTGGCAACCCTTTTAGAGAGACTGGGTAACCAAAACTGAGTTCATATCCAGATCAGGTTATTCTTCACCCCATTCCTTAGGCATCCAAACATTGTTTTTGTTTTGGCCACTGCTGTGAACAAGCAGGTGTTTCCATGGAGCTGCTATCAATGACTCCCAATGACTTTTTCCTGAGGTATGTTCTAGTTGGAATATTTTCACTTGGCACATGTCTTGGCAATGGTTTGTTTTTTCCCCACTATCAGATTTTGAGCAACCAGGTGAATGCAGAAGTCCCTACAGCATGGACTCGTTAGCCTGGCTTTCATTGCATTCAGGAACAATGATGGATAACCAGCGTCCACACTCATGTTTACTGCTGGTGCCTATTAAGATTTCTCAGACCATGAAATGTAGGAATTATTGATGCAAGGAGCCCCATAAAATTATTGATGCAAGGACCCCATTAGTAGGGTCAGTTCTTCATAATTAATTTATCTGAATGATGAAAATATAATTTTTCAGGTTGTGAAGAGCGACCAGTCTGCCTCACCCATGCGAACAGCCTCCAATAGTATATGTTGTGTCTCATATTAACGTTGTCTCTCCATCCAGGAATTTGTACTACTACCATCACCATAGAGTCTTGGCACACAAAGGAAGCCAGGGGAACATACGTACATGCAGGAGACATCATTCTGGACCCATGGAAAACAAGCACTTGAGGAATTCCACGATGATTTCAACAATTTCCATCCCACCATCAACCTCAGCCTGGTCCAGTCCACACAAGAGATCCACTTCCTGGACACTACAGTGCTAATAAATGATGGCCACATAAACACCACCCTATACCGGAAACCTACTGACCGCTATTCCTACCTACATGGCTCCAGCTTTCACCCTGACCACACCACACGATCCATTGTCTACAGCCAAGCTCTGCGATACAACCGCATTTGCTCCAACCCCTCAGACAGAGACAAACACCTACAAGATCTCTATCAAGCATTCTTACAACTACAGTACCCACCTGCAGAAGTGAAGAAACACATTGATAGAGCCAGAAGAGTTCCCAGAAGTCACTTACTACAGGACAGGCCTAACAAAGAAAATAACAGAACGCCACTAGCCGTCACCTTCAGCCCCCAACTAAAACCTCTCCAACGCATTATTAAGGATCTACAACCTATCCTGAAGGATGACCCAAAACTCTCAAAAAGAAAAGGAGTACTTGTGGCACCTTAGAAACTAACCAATTTATTTGAGCATAAGCTTTCGTGAGCTACAGCTCACTTCATCGGCTTATGCTCAAATAAATTGGTTAGTCTCTAAGGTACCACAAGTACTCCTTTTCTTTTTGCGAATACAGACTAACACGGCTGTTACTCTGAAACCAAAACTCTCACAAATCTTGGGAGACAGGCCAGTCCTTGCCTACAGACAGCCCCCCAACCTGAAGCAAATACTCACCAGCAACCACATACCACACAACAGAACTACCAACCCAGGAACCTATCCTTGCAACAAAGCCCATTGCCAACTGTGCCCACATATCTATTCAGGGGACACCATCATAGGACCTAATCACATCAGCCACACTATTAGAGGCTCGTTCACCTGAGCATCCACCAATGTGATATATGCCATCATGTGGCAGCAATGCCCCTCTGCCATGTACATTGGTCAAACTGGACAGTCTCTACGTAAAAGAATAAATGGACACAAATCAGATGTCAAGAATTATAACATTCATAAACCAGTCAGAGAACACTTTAATCTCTCTGGTCACGTGATTACAGACATGAAAGTTGCGATATTACAACAGAAAAACTTCAAAACCAGACTCCAGCGAGAGACTGTTGAATTGGAATTCATTTGCAAATTGGATACAATTAACTTAGGCTTGAATAGAGACTGGGAGTGGCTAAGTCATTATGCAAGGTAACCTATTTCCCCTTGTTTTTTCCTACCCCCCCCCCCCAGACGTTCTTGTTAAACCCTGGATTTGTGCTGGAAATGGCCCACCTTGATTATCATACACATTGTAAGGAGAGTGATCACTTTAGATAAGCTATTACCAGCAGGAGTGTGGGGAGAGAAAACCTTTTGCAGTGGTAAACACCCATTTTTTCATGGTTTGTGTGTATAAAAAGATCTTCTGTACTTTCCACAGTATGCATCCGATGAAGTGAGCTGTAGCTCATGAAAGCTTATGCTCAAATAAATTGGTTAGTCTCTAAGGTGCCACAAGTACTCCTTTTCGTTCTGCCTCAGAGTAGGACACCTTCTCCCCTGCTCCATGTCAGGATCCAACACAACTGACTTTAACACAACTGACTTCCCCAACCCCTCTACCTTCATCCTGCTGGGTGTTCCTGGCCTGGAGGAGGCCCATGTCTGGATCTCCATCCCCTTCGGGACCATGTACACCATAGCCTTCTTGGGGAACTTCACCATACTGCTCATTGTGAAGACTGTGTCGAGTCCCCATGGGCCCCTGTACTATTTTCTTTTCATGCTGGCCGTCAGTGACCTGGTTGTATCTTTGACCATCATGCCCAAAATGCTGGCAATATACTGGTTCAGTTCCAGGGAGATAAATTTCAGGGCCTGCCTCACCCAGCTATACTGCCTTCACTGCTTCTCAGTGATGGATTCTGGGATCTTCGTGGCCATGGCTTTTGATTGCTATGTGGTATTTGTGTATTTCTGTATTGCTTTGTGGTATTCTGTGTGATGGGTCTGGATGTGAGTTTTATTTCCCTGTCCTATACCCAGATCCTCAGGGCCATCTTCAGCCTCCCCACAACGGACACCCGGCTCAAAACTTTTGAGACCTGCATCTCCCACCTCTGTGCCATCTTAGTCTTTTACATACCACGTCTCTTCATCTCCCTCATGTACAGATTTGCCCAGAATGTGCCCCTCCATTTCCATGTTCTCATTGCCAATGTGTACCTCTTGATGCCCCCCATGTTAAACCCCATCATCTACGGGGTAAGGACCAAACAGATCTGGGACAGGCTGCTCCGGCTCTTTACTCATTAAGGGACCTAAAGTTTTCTCCTGGTGCTCTGGCTGCCAGACCGAGATCCATGCAGAGCTGGCTGGTGATATGGTGCTGGGTCCCCTTCCCTGAATCACTTACTTGGTAGTCAGAGTGATATTATATCTTTTCTTGGCCTTTCTGTGCTGTGTCAGTGTGACAAACTGGGGAATCGGTCTATGTACAAGTTACCTAGACAAATTGGAGGATTGGGCCAAAAGAAATCTGATGAGGTTCAACAAGGACAAGTGCAGGGTCCTGCACTTAGGACGGAAGAACCCAATGCACAGCTACAGACTAGGGACCGAATGGCTCAGCAGCAGTTCTGCGGAAAAGGACCTAGGGGTGACAGTGGACGAGAAGCTGGATATGAGTCAGCAGTGTGCCCTTGTTGCCAAGAAGGCCAATGGCATTTTGGGCTGTATAAGTAGGGGCATAGCTAGCAGATCGAGGGATGTGATCGTTCCCCTCTATTCGGCATTGGTGAGGCTTCATCTGGAATACTGTGTCCAGTTTTGGGCCCCACACTACAAGAAGGATGTGGATAAATTGGAGAGAGTCCAGCGAAGGGCAACAAAAATGATTAGGGGACTGGAACACATGAGTTATGAGGAGAGGCTGAGGGAACTGGGATTGTTTAGTCTGCAGAAGAGAGGAATGAGGGGGGATTTGATAGCTGCTTTCAACTACCTGAGAGGGGGTTCCAAAGAGGATGGCTCTAGACTGTTCTCAATGGTAGCAGATGACAGAACGAGGAGTAATGGTCTCAAGTTGCAGTGGGGTGGGGTTTAGGTTGGATATTAGGAAAAACCTTTTCACTAGGAGGGTGGTGAAACACTGGAATGCGTTGCCTAGGGAGGTGGTAGAATCTCCTTCCTTCGAAGTTTTTAAGGTCAGGCTTGACAAAGCCCTGGCTGGGATGATTTAATTGGGGATTGGTCCTGCTTTGAGTAGGGGGTTAGACTAGATGACCTCCTGAGGTCCCTTCCAACCCTGATAGTCTATGATTCTACGCCCTACCCCCCTATTCCTTCAAGGCTCTGCTCCCTGACCCACCTATCTCCCCAGCAGATCTGATCGGTTAG
This sequence comes from Caretta caretta, assembly GCF_965140235.1. Lineage (NCBI taxonomy): Eukaryota > Metazoa > Chordata > Testudines > Cheloniidae > Caretta > Caretta caretta. The sequence continues at coordinate 1,698,132 of NC_134206.1, forward strand.
GGGTTCTCAGACCACATCTCCTGAATGGAGCCGTGAAGGTCAGGAATGTTTTTGTGTGCATGTGCGTCCTTATGTGCATCCGTGTATGTGTGTGTGAGTCTTTGTGTATGTGTGCACGTGGGTCCATGTGTTTGTGTGTCCAGGTCTGCGCACTCATATGTATGTGCACATGCATCTGTATGTGTGTGTGTGTGTGTGTGTGTGCCCATCTGCATGTGTGCATGTGCGTGCGTGCACTCATGTAGTTCCGTGTGTGTTTGTATGTGCATCTGTGTGTTTGCACCCTCAGAATATCCCACAGCCCAGAGGTTTAGCACCCACACCTGGAATTTGGGAAACCCACTTTCAAATCCCTGGTCCACTGAAAGTTTATTTGTGCAAAATGGAACAGCTCCAGCCACGGAGACTGAGAGCTCCACCCAGAAAGCCATTTGCCTGCTGTTCAGGGCACACCTGTGACATGGGAGACCTGTGTTTCTGTCCCTGCTCCGAATCAGGTAGAGCAGAGATTTTGGGTCTTGTTCCCCCACGACTCTCTTGGGTCCCTAAGGAAATGTGCTGACCTGTCCTAGGCACCTCGCTCCAGGAGAGAGCTCATAGCTGACAGCCCCATGTGGAAATAGGCACCTATCTCTAGCTCATCATCCAGGCTCCTAGAAGCCCAAATCATTGGAAGTTAGATGCCTTAGAACCCATGTGAACCACTAGAAAATCCCCCCATTGGATGAATATTCCCCATGGACATCTCCATTCTGAGACCTATCAATTAGCCAGTTCTCATTCCATCTAATAAATGCTCTATTGATACTCTCTGATGCTAGATATGCGGACAGCATTGGCAATGGGGTTTGTTGCAGGGATTGATTCCTGGGTTGAAAATGTCAGCCGGGAGATTCATAGATATTAAGGTCAGAAGGAATCATTATGATCATCTAGTCTCACCTCCTGCACAACGCAGGCCACAGAATCTCACCCACCCACTCCTGCAAAAAACCTCTCACCTATGTCTGAGCTATTGAAGTCCTCAAATCATGGTTTAAAGACTTCATGGTGCAGAGATTCCTCCAGCAAGTGACCCATGCCCCATGCTACAGAGGAAGGCAAAAAAAACAAAACAACAAAAAAAAAAATCCAGGTTTATACAGGGTAAACTCATAAATTGTTCGCCCTCTGTAACACTGATAGAGCGTTGCCCTCCCACACCTTCACCCCAGGTATTAATACATACTCTGGGTTAAATAATAAGTAAAACATGATTTTATTAAATACACAAAGTAGGATTTAAGTGGGACAAGCAGTAACAGACAGAACAAAGTGAATTAACAAGCAAAATAAAATAAAACACGCAAGTCTGTGTCTAGTACTGTAATAAAACTGAATACAGATAAAAACCTCACCAGCTCCAGTAAGCTTTCTTTTACAGACAAAGCTCCTTCTAGTTACTGTCCTTTGTTCCAGTTTCTTTCAGGTATCCTTGGTGGTGGAGAGGCTCTCTCTTTAGCCAGCTGAAGACCAAATGGGGGGTCTCCAAGGGGTTTAAATAGACTTTCTCTTGTGGGTGGAGACTAATGTGGATACAGATACATTAATCAATATTCCTAACTTCACATACGGAAATGGGCTTTCAGTTCCATCTCTAGGATAGCACCTTCCTTCCTTCACCACAGATCTCTTTTCTCTGCCCTCTCCTCTGGTCTCCCCTCTGATACCAAGACTGGAGCGGGCTGTCTGGAGGCTTCCAAAACACAGATAATGACATAAATAATCAACAAATAACCATCAAATAATCCAGACAAATCAGGGCCTACCACACACACACACACTTTGCCATTAGCTACAGAGGAAGGTCAAACCATGCTTGCCAGCTACAGAGTGTTAGTAACTTGAATACAGGTGGACACAGCACCGTTGCTGGGCTCGCACAGGAGAAGTCATTCAGTCTCATTCCAGTGCTCAAAAATCCAGATGCTCCGCATGAGAGAAATACCCTGATTAGCCAGATGAACAGGAAGAGATCTCAGCTGTGGGAATCCAAGTGCCCTCCAGCTGGGGCACTCCTGGAAAGTGTGACTCAGCCTGGAACATTCAATTTCAGTTCCACCTGGGAGAGACTGGGAGGAAATGAACCAAGAGGGAGAGAACAAATCAATGTAAACAATACTCCAGTCTCTACCCTGCCTACAGGGCACCCTTGTTCCAGGGCAGCTTTGTGGGGAGGGCGAGGCCTCTGCCCCCAAGTCAGGCCCCCAGCTGCACTTTATCCACAGAAACATTCTGTGGGTGTTGGTTTTATTGAGCTTGTTGCCCTGCAGCTTGTTCCAATGGCTGTGATACCTTGGCTGATTTCTCAGTGGGAGCGGAAGTGGAGTCCTGGAGTTCATACCTGGCAGGAATGGGGATCTCGCCAACCCCAGCTAGTTCTGAAAACATCAGATTCACCTTGAGAGGATGGCAAAGGCTCAGGCTCCCTCTTCCAGGCTTTCCTCTGCATCCCATCCAATGAACAGTCCCTGCCAGAGCGGGAATCCATTTCCCTCTTGGTGTGAAGGAGAGACCATGGAAGCCGAGACTCCTGGGTTCTGTCATCCTGCCACACATTCTCTGTGTGACCCTGGCCAATTCATGTCTCCCTCTGCCTCAGTTTACCAAGTTGTATAATGGGGATATGTTCATAGTGACTTTCCTTTGTTAGGGATTTTCAAGATCCTTCAGTGAAAGGTGCTGCACAAGATGATGGTAGTTACTGACAGGGTGGATTTGATTTAAATCACGATTTAAAGTCAGGAAGACTCAATTCAATCATGGATTTCTACATAAAAGTGCATTCTTGTTAAGACATATTCTTCACAACTCAGAGATAGATGGAGGTTTTGTTTTTAGAAGGTACACACTAGATTTTTAGACAGTGATTTATTCTGAAACTTTTCAGATTAGTTTTACAGCTATATCAGAATATGAATGATTGTTCGGTAATTGAAGCAGATATTTATGAAGTCATTGGGAGGTGAACTATCTCCAGTTCAACAGGCTAATCATTAATATTTGGAGGATTTTAATAATATTTGGAGAACACCACCAGACAGATATTTAAATTGTTTTATTTAACTAAATCAACAATGTTAAGTATTCTTTTTTCTTTTCTTCAACAGAAAACATCTAATATTATAACAAAACAAGTATATGTCCCTCGCGTCTCACATTTATCTATTCATTGAACTTTCTGAATCTTTGCACTTTTAGAGAGAGGTAAGGGATTGACTCTGTGTTCACAAATTTGCCGAGGAACAATAGAGTTGAGGTCTATTATTTCTCACCTCTATAGATCATTTATTTATCTTAAAACATTTTTGCTGTTAACAAGCATGTTACCTCTGGAGACACAAATCCACAGTTTGAGAACTGCAAAACTAAACATCTCTGATGGTATCTTCTAGACTGAGCACTGAGTCCCATAGAAAGGTTAACCTAAATAATCTGTACAGAAGCCTGTGGTACCCCATAAGATTGAGTCCCTAATCCATGAACTATTGGAACTAATTTACAAAACTTTTCCATGATGAGATATCTTTGAGTTTTAAAGTATCATAATTAAAACTACCTTTAGACAGGTTTTTTCCTCAAAAAATGTTATCAAAAAAATCTGATTTTTTTTATTTTTTTTTAAATCATTGATTTTTATCCACCCTGGTTACTGATGAGAATTACTGATGTCTGATCCTTTAGTGACAGCCTGGTGTGCCTGCACAAAGTATTTTTGTCTGCCCTGAGTAATCTCTCTCCAGATCTGTCTGTCTACTATCTACCCAGCCATCCTGGCCATTTACAGGGTATCATACCCTGAGCAGATCTAGGCATTATCTCTAATTTTCTTTGTAATCAACTATAATTTTTAAATATACACAAATGCACAGAGCAGTCAATTCGTCTGTGACTCAGCGGAGAGCCCAAGAGTTCTCACCTCCCTTTGGGAAGATCCCTTAATTGCTGTTTATTTCTAAAGCTGGATAAATAGCACAGAAGCGCAGACAGGCCAGTCTCCAGCCTGTTTACATTCACATGCCGCTTCTCCAATAGAGGCTGATTGAACCCCCGTGGGATTGCACAGAGCTATATTATAAATGGTGCTCGGCCCTGTGTTGGCTCTCGGCGTGGGATGCTGCTGCAGATGCTGGGGTGAGAGAGGTGTGGGATATGGCTACCTGAGGGGGATTCCCAGAGAAGGCGCTTCCACCTCAGGATTCACAGGTACCCATCTCTCGCTGAGGAGCTCAGCTGCTCAGCAAATCCAGTGCAACATGGGCGTGCTGGGATAGAAAGTAAATCTGTCTGCGTTTTTGCTCTGCACAGCCATTAAACATCCCCGGGCCCTTGCCACAGGTGATGAGTTTGCTCCAGTATCCCTGGCCAAATTTGTCCCTCTGTTCTTTGTCCCTGTCAAGGTTCCTCCCCCACTCTGAACTCTAGGGTACAGATGTGGGGACCTGCATGAAAACATCCTAAGTTTACTTTCACCAGCTTAGGTTAAAACTTCCCCAAGGTACAAATTAATTTTATCCTTTGTCCTTGGAATATCCACTGCCACCACCAAACTCTAACTGGGTTTACTGGGAAACGTAGTTTGGACACGTCTTACCCCCCAAAATACTCCCAACCCTTGCACCCCACTTCCTGGGAAAGGTTTGGTAAAAATCCTCACCAATTTGCATAGGTGACCACAGACCCAAACCCTTGGATCTGAGAACAGTGAAAAAGCATTCAGTTTTCTTACAAGAAGACTTTTAATAGAAATAGAAGTAAATAGAAGTAAAGGAATCACCCCTGTAAAATCAGGATGGTAGATACCTTACAGGGTAATTAGATTCAAAACATAGAGAATCCCTCTAGGCAAAACCTTAAGTTACAAAAAAGACACACAGACAGAAATAGTCATTCTATTCAGCACAGTTCTTTTCTCAGCAATTTAAAGAAATCATAATCTAACGCATACCTAGCTAGATTACTTACTAAAAGATCTAAGACTCCATTCCTGGTCTATCCCCGGCAAAAGCAGCACACAGACAGACACAGACCCTTTGTTTCTCTCCCTCCTCCCAGCTTTTGAAAGTATCTTGTCTCCTCATTGGTCATTTTGGTCAGGTGCCAGCGAGGTTACCTTTAGCTTCTTAACCCTTTACAGGTGAGAGGATTTTTCCTCTGGCCAGGAGGGATTTTAAATGGGTTTACCCTTCCCTTTATATTTATGACAGCCCCCCTCCCCTGGCTGATGGCCTCCAGCCCCAAGGCAGCTGCATTTCAGTGCTACAGTGGATTTTTCAGGATGAAAGGTGTTAGTAGATGTACAATAGAGGGCCAAATTCTGCATCTGGGGTATGTGGTTTGCTTAGACCTTGTGGAGGCAAAGCTCCCCTTGGAGTAAGAATTTGAGTAAACACCTCAGGATCCGGAGGAGTGTTAATGCACAGACATTATCACCTCCTGCTCTTGCAATTCAGGGCTCTGGCTGTTAACTCGGGGTGGGGGCGGTGGGGCTGTTACCTGACTTTTATTTCCTGGAAAACATGGAAGTGCGAGGGATCCTCACCAGAACAACAACGATTCCAATTTTGCAACATGGGCAAAACATCTTTTCTCCCCGTTTCATTCGAGAAGTCGGCTGAACTGTTATGCCTGAAACTTTCAAAAAAACATTCAGAGAAACTTTCAAAAAACACTTCAGCCGGAAGCAGACATGCAGCATGGGAAATTTCAGTCCAAACAGTTAAAGTTTGGTAAACTTCTCAGCAACTGAAAATCAGGTTTTCTAATCAAAGTTGTCAGGCTGCCTTAGCTAACGGTGGTGCCACCAGCATCACCGACAATGGCCCATCCGTTTGTGAATCCCATTCAGCTGAGCTCTGTGCTCCAATAATGTCTGTGGCAAGGAGTTCCACAGGCCAAATACGGATTATGTAAACAATTTTCTTTTGTCACTGTTACATGTCAAAATTTTCAATGTAAATGAATGTTCCCTTTTTTGTGTTTTATGACACACAGTGAATACAAATGCCTGACCTACTTTCTTTACCAATAGATTCATAGGGTTTAAGGCCACAAGTGACCATTAGATTATCCAGTCTGAATTCCAGTATAACACAGGCCATTACATTTCACCCAGTTACCCCAGTATTCAGCTCCATGACTTCTCTGTGACTAAAGCCTGGTACACACTGAGATTTTACATCATAGAATCATAGAGCCACAGGGTTAGAAGGGACCGCAAGGGCAGGATTTGCTGGATTTGTTGCAGGATTTGTTGTGTCTAAACCATCCCATACAGATGGCTTCCCAGCCTCCTTTGGAAAACCTCCAGCAAAGGAGCTTCTAGGACCCCTCAAGATGTAGCAGTAGCTGTATCATCCTAACCCCGGTGTAGACAGTATGGGGTAGACGGAAGAATTCGTCCATCGACCTTGCTGCCATCTCTCGGGGAGGCAGATTACCTCGCTGCCGGGAGAACCCCTCCTGTCAGTGCAAGTAGCGTTTACATTGAAGCACCTCTGCAGCCCCTCTGTGGCGTTTTCAGTGTAGACAAGCCCTCAAGCAGCTCTCCCAGAAAAGCATCCAGTCTGGCTCTGCAGACACACAGAGTTGGAGAATCAACCTTTTCCCTTCACACTTTGTTCCAGAGGTTAATCACTCTCAGTGCTAAACATTTGTCCCTTATTTCCAACTGGATTTCTTCTGGCTTCAGCTTCCAGCTGTTGGGTCTTGCTCTGCCGTTCTCTACTAGATTACAGAGCCCGTTATTACTCTTTAATATAAATAGATTAAACTCTTTAAGTCTCTCACACTGTCTGGCATTTTCTCCAGCCTCGAATCATTTTTGTGGCTCTTTTGTGCATCGTCTCCAATTTTTCAACATCCTTTTTGAAATGTGGACCCTGGGCCTGGACGCAGTCAGTTTTACCAATGCCGTGTGCAGAGGTAAAATCCTTCCATTCTTCCAACTCATCCTTGCTTATTCATCCAAGGATCACATCCGCGCTTTCAGTCACAGCATCTCACAGGGAGCTCACCATGAGATGTGTCCAAAGCGACCTCTAATTCCTTTTCAGAGTCACTGTGTTCTAGATCATAGTGCCCTAATCTGTGGGTCGGGCCTGCATTCCCTGTTCCAGAATGATAACGGAGCATTATTTAGTCATAGACTTTTGTTTTAAGTAATCCCACACCAGTGTTTCCATTGATTCCTAATGTTGTCTAAGTTTTTTTTAAACGTTCCCTTTATTTTTTTTGTCATTTATGTTTAACACAAAACTGCCCTGTATTTGCCTTTTTTTTTCTTTTGGCTCTGCTGCTGCCTGATTGCGTACTTCTGGTTCCGAATGAGATGTGTGGATATCTGGTGTTCGTAACTCTATGGTTCTACTGTAGATGCTCTTTCACATCCTCCTTGACTGCTAATGGACTGGAAAGTATTTTAACATCTCATGTGATACGAGTACCTTATACTGCTCCTTTCAATTTCCATAACTTCCAATTTGTATTGTTTTTTATCTTTTTTTCCCTTTTCCCCATTTATTATTTATTGCTTTTTCTCCCCTAATTTTTGCCTTCACTTTGCCACGAACCACGTTTTTAGCCAAAGTTGTCCACTTTCTTAAATGTGGAATCTTCTTAAAGAACTGGCAATGTTCATTCACATTTTTTCTAAATTATTCCTCCCAAACAGCTTTGCTGATAATTTCTTCAGCTTTGGGGAGTAAACCCTTTTGAAGCACTAAGCCCAGGTCTACACCTGGCGGGGGAGTGGGGGGGCGAATCGATCTAAGATACGCAACTTTACCTACGAGAATAGCGTAGCTGAAGTCGATGTACTTAGATCGACTTACTGCGATATCTTCATGGCAGAGAGTCAACTGCTCCCGTTCCTCTGTAGACTCCGCCTGCGCCTCTCGACGCGGTGGAGTACAAGAGTCAACTGGAGAGCGCTTGGGGATCAATTTATCGTGTCTAGACTAGACATAATAAATCGACCCCCGATAGATCAATCTCACAGTGTCGATCCCCGCCATAATGTAGACCTGCCCTAAGTATCTACAGATATTACTGGTTGGGAACTGTTCTCTGTTTGTCCATTTGAATATAATCACTTCCATTCTTTATTTTGTTCTCCTCCCTCATATGCTCCCTTATTTGTCCCTTCTCTTAACTAAACCATCCCGGGCATTCCAATCTGTCTGCATATGGCATCCTCCCCCGTCTCGGCTATCCCCTTTACATCTGCTATATGCTTTATAGAGACTGGATGATGCCCAGGTCTTTTCTCGGAGATATGTTCCAGCTGGGATTCCTCCCCAGCACATGTTTGGCAAAGGTTTAGATTTTTCCCATTCTCACATTTTGAGCAACTGGGTGAATGGGGAACTCCCTATAGCACAGACTCTCTAGCCTGGGTTTCATTGTGTAAGCAGAGTCAGGATGAGCTCCACCCTGACATCTGGTGGTGAGGTGTGGCAAGCTGTGGAAAAAAGAGAAGGAGTACTAGTGGCACCTTAGAGACTAACCAATTTATTTGAGCATAAGCTTTTGTGAGCTACAGCTCACTTCATCAGTGCATTCAGTGGAAAATACAGTGGGGAGATTTATATACACACAGAACATGAAAAAATGGGTGTTATCATACACACTATAAGGAGAGTGATCACTTAAGATGAGCTATTACCAGCAGGAGAGTGGGGGGCAGGGGAGAAGAAAACCTTTTGTAGTGATAATCAAGGTGGGCCATTTCCAGCAGTTAACAGGAATGTCTGAGGAGCAGTGTGTGGGGGGGGGGGAAATAAACATGGGGAAATAGTTATACTTTGTGTCATGAGCCATCCACTCCCAGTATCTATTCAAGCCTAAGTTAATTGTATCCAGTTTGCAAATTAATTCCAATTCAGCAGTCTCTCGTTGGAGTCTGTTTTTGAAGTCTTTTTGTTGTAATATTGCAACCTCTAGGTCTGTAATTGAGTGACCAGAGAGATTGAAGTGTTCTCCGACTGGTTTTTGAATGTTATAATTCTTGACGTCTGATTTGTGTCAATTTATTCTTTTACATAGAGACTGTCCAGTTTGACCAATGTACATGACAGAGGGGCATTGCTGGCAGATGATGGCGTATATCACATTGGTAGATGTGCAGGTGAACGAGCCTTTGATAGTGTGGCTGACGTGATTAGGCCCTATGATGGTGTCCCCTGAATAGATATGTGGGCACAGTTGGCAACGGGCTTTGTTGCAAGGATAGGTTCCTGGGTTAGTGGTTCTGTTGTGTGGTGTGTGGTTGCTGGTGAGTATTTGCTCCAGGTTAGGTGTCTGTCTGTAGGCAAGGACTGGCCTGTCTCCCAAGATTTGTGAGAGTGGTGGGTCGTCCTTCAGGATAGGTTGTAGATCCTTGATGATGCGTTGGAGAGGTTTTAGTTGGGGGCTGAAGGTGATGGCTAGTGACGTTCTGTTATTATCTTTGTTGGGCCTGTCCTGTAGTAGGTGACTTCTGGGTACTCTTCTGACTCTGTCAATTTGTTTTTCCACTTCAGCAGGTGGGTATTGTAGTTATAAGAATGCTTGATAGAGATCTTGTAGGTGTTTGTCTCTGTCTGAGGGGTTGGAGCAAATGCGGTTGTTATCGTAGAGCTTGGCTGTAGACGATGGATCGTGTGGTGTGGTCAGGGTGAAAGCTGGAGGCATGTAGGTAGGAATAGCGGTCAGTAGGTTTCCGGTATAGGGTGGTGTTTATGTGACCATCGCTTATTAGCACCATAGTATCCAGGAAGTGGATCTCTTGTGTGGACTGGTCCAGGTTGAGGTTGATGGTGGGATGGAAATTGTTGAAATCATGGTGGAATTCCTCAAGGGCTTCTTTTCCATGGGTCCAGATGTTGAAGATGTCATCAATATAGCACAAGTAGAGTAGGGGCAAATACTCACCAGCAACCACACACCACTCAACAGAACCACTAACCCAGGAACCTGTCCTTGCAACAAACCTCGTTGCCAACTGTGTCCACATATCTATTCAGGGGACACCATCATAGGGCCTAATCACATCAGCCACACTATCAGAGGCTAGTTCACCTGCACATCTACCGATGTGATATATGCCAGTATGTGCCACTAATGCCCCTCTGCCATGTACATTGGCCAAACCGAACAGTTTTATTCTTATAAAATAATAAATGGACACAAATCAGATGTCAAGAATTATAACATTCATAAACCAGTCGGAGAACACTTTAATCTCTCTGGTCATTCGATTACAGACCTAAAGGTTGCAACATTACAACAAAAAACCTTCAAAAACAGACTCCAACCAGAAACTGCTGAATTTGAATTAATTTGAAAACTGGATACAATTAACTTAGGCTTGAATAGAGACTGGGAGTGGATGGCTCATGACACAAAGTAAAACTATTTCCCCATGTTTATTTCCCCCCCACTGCTCCTCAGTTATCTTAAGTGATAACTTAATATCCTCACTTATCTTAAGTGATCACTCTCCTTACAGTGTGTATGATAACACCCATTTTTTCATGTTCTGTGTGTATATAAATCTCCTCACTGTATTTTCCACTGAATGCATCCGATGAAGTGAGCTGTAGCTCACGAAAGCTCATGCTCAAATAAATTGGTTAGTCTCTAAGGTGCCACAAGTACTCCTTTTCTTTTTGCGAATACAGACTAACACGGCTGCTACTCTGAAAGCTCTGGAAAAGAACTTCAGGGGCCGATCTCATTTGCAAGGCACACCCACCCCGCCTAGAGTGAGGCCATGGCTGCCCAAAGGGTCACTTTGGCTGCTGTGGGATCCCCAGTGTCTCTGTTATTGGGGCAGGAAGAATAAATTGTTATTATCCTGATTATGGGAATCAAGGACAATGGAACTGCACCTTTTGTTATCATGGAGTGACTCGCCATCAATTAAGTAGCACTCACTAGGCAAGGGACATGGGTTCCAAAACTGTGAATTGAGAGAGAAGTTGGAGGTAGGTATTAGTGCCTGGTGGTGTAGGCCCCTTTGTGAGGGCCTGAAACATCAATTGCACCTCTGTCTCTCTCCACTGTGGAACATCAGAGCTAATTTTGGGTCTATTAGGAGTCTAGCTACAGGTGCTGAGCTGAATTCACTTTGGCCTTATGGTGCCCCAGCACTAAGGCTCCCACTACTACAAGCTGAAATCACTAAAGAGCTAAAATTACTAAAAGCTGAAATCACTGAGCACTGTGTTAAGTAGTTGGGAGCCTGAAGATCTATTGCAGAGTGTAGCAGAGCAGATGATGGGAGCTGCTTGTGGGATGCTGAGCGGAGAAGTTCGTGGGATGGCGGGAGCTGCTTGCAGAGCAGAGTGGTTTGTGGGACGGCTGGTGGAGCGGAGCAGCTTGTGGGGCAGATCGGAGTGAAGCTGCAGGACAGTCAGCTTCAAATTATGTAAGGTGCCCCTTACCTCTTCCCCCCACCCCCGCACACACACACACATTTTCACCCACACTAGGGAGTAACACTCTACAGATAAACTTTTGAACTCTGGGGCTGGACTTTTGCGTTTGTTGGACTTTTTGGACTTTGGGAGATTTTTGGGTTGCTGGACTCAAGAGACGTTTGGGTTGTGGGACTCAAGAACCCGAGGGAAAGGACATGGCCCAATTTGCTGAGGCGGGTCTTTGCTCATGGTTTGGTTGATGAACTCTAGTTGTGGTGTTTTCCCAATTTAATGCTGATGTCATTTACCTCATGTTATTAAAGATTCTCTGCTACACCAAGACTCTGTGCTTGCGAGAGGGGAAGTATTGCCTCTTTGAGGCACCCAGGGGTGTGCGTAAGATTTTCCCAGGTCACTGGGTGGGGGCTCGAGCCACTTTTGCATTTGCTTTGATGAGAGGGAACTCCTTTGTACTGAACCCGGCCCTTGCTGCTATCAACTCGGCCTGGCAGAAGGGTTACAATTGCATGAATGAACAATGATGGATAACCAGTATCCAAACTCATGTTTCCTGATGGAAGCTATTAAGTTTTCCCAGATCACAACATGTAGAATTACTGATGCATGGAGGACCATAAAACATGGAATTGGTATTAGTAGGGCCAGTTGTTCATAATTAATTTCTCTAAATAATGAAAGTGTCATTTTTCATTGTGTGAAGTGCAACCAACCTGCTTCACCCATAAGAACAGCCCCCAGTAGTGCATGTAGTGTCTCATATTCACATTGTCTCTTCATCCAGGTATTTGTACTGCAACCATCACCCTTGACCCTGGGCACATACAGAAAGTCAGGGGAACATACGGTACATGCAGGTGACACCGTTCTGCCTCATTGTTGGACACCTTCTCCCCTACTCCATGTCAGATTCCAACAGAACCGACTTCATCAACCCCTCCACCTTCATCCTGCTGGGCATTCCTGGCCTGGAGGCAGCCCATGTCTGGATCTCCATCCCCTTCTCCACCATGTACGTCATAGCCATCTTCGGGAACCTTGCTATCCTGTTCATCGTGAAGAGGGAGCCGAGCCTCCATGGGCCCATGTACTATTTCCTCTGCATGCTGGCTGTCACCGACCTGGTTCTGTCCACCTCCATCCTGCCCAAAATGCTGAGCATCTTCTGGTTCAATATCAGGGAGATCAATTTCAGTGCCTGCCTCACCCAGATGTACTTGATTCACTGCTTCATAGTGACGGAGTCTGGCATCCTCGTGGCCATGGCTTTTGATCGCTACGTGGCCATCTGTGATCCCCTGAGACATTCCACCATCCTGACAAACCCCGTTGTGACCAAGATTGGCCTGGTCGTGGTGCTGCGTGGCAGCATGCTTGTACTGCCCTATGTCTTGCTGGCGAGGCAGTGGCCATATTGCAGAACCAACATCATCCCCCACACACACTGCGAGCACATGGCCGTGGTGAAGCTGGCCTGCGCTGACATCCGTGTCAGTAGTTACTACGGCCTCTCTGTGGCAATCTTGGTGATCAGTATGGATGTGCTTTTTATCGCTGTGTCCTATATACAAATCCTCAGGGCCATCTTCAGTCTCCCCACAAAGGACGCCCGACTGAAGACTTTTGGGACTTGCATCTCCCATCTCTGTACCATCTTAGTCTTTTACATCTCAGCTCTCTTCTCCTCCCTAACGTACCGGTTTGGCCAGAATGTGGCCCTGCACTTCCACGTTCTCATTGCCAATGTCTACTTCCTGGTGCCCTCCATGCTAAACCCCATCATCTACGGGGTGAGGACCAAACAGATCAGGAACAGGCTGCTACATCTCTTTACTCATAAAGGGATCTAAAATTTTCTCCTGGTGCTCTGGCTCTCACACTGAGCTCAATGAAGATCTGGAAGGTGACATGGGGCTGGGCCCTACACTTTCCTGACCTTACTGTGCGTTATCAATGTGACAAACTGGTAACTTGATCCCTGAAGCCCTGCTCTCTGCCCAACCTCTTCCCCTAAAGCCTGAACCTTGTTCCACATCTTCCCTTAAGGCCCCACCCACTTCTGTGACTCTTCCCCCAAGGTACTACCCTTGTCATTCACTCCTCTCATCCCCTCTCCCCATCCCTTGCTGGATCATCTCCACCTCCCTCTCCCACCAGCTGGGCTTCCTCTGCTCTGGGGTTAGGATGGGAGCTGCTGCAGCCTAACAAAGAGCCTGCAAGTGAGTGCAGCCAGGACACACAATTGGGGCCGACAGCTATATAAGGTAGTGAGTGACATCATCTTGTGTTCTTCTTTCATCACCCAAGAAGTCTCCTGGAAACACCCGAGGAACAAAGACTGAACTGGTGGAAGTGCTGGACCCAGGCTAAAGGGATGTTTAGCATGTGAATGGAACACCTGGGGCTTCCAAGTTGTAAAGCAAGGGTAGCTGGCCCCATAAGAATCTGCTGCCTACTTGTATCATCTCTTAGGGTGAGAATATGCTATTTATAACTAATCTGTTTAGCATTTTAAATTTAGTTTGTGTGTTTTGTTTATTTTCCAGGTAATCTGCTTTAATCTCTTTGCTATCCCTTATAAACATTTAAAATCTATCTTTTATAGTTAATGAATTTGTTTTACTTTATCTAAACCAGTGTGGGAGTGATAATTCAGGGGCAAAAGGCTGCTATATATTCCTCTCCATATTGAGAGTGGGGGAAAATGTTATGAGCTTGCAATGTACAGTTCCCTGTGCAAGGCAAGATCATATAATTTTGGGTTTATACTCCAGAGGGGGTTTGTGCCTGAGAAGCTGGAAGGTGCCCTAGGTTCAGCCTTCCCAGGCAGGAGCTGGTCAGAGAGCCTGTCTACGTGTGACAGCTCGGTGTGTCCCTACCCGTAAGTATGCTGGTGAAAGTGCAGGCTGAAGCCTGGGGGACTTTACAGCTAGCCTCAGCAGTACAGTAAGAAGGAGCCCAGGCTGAGGGTTGGGATCAGGATTCTGAGGCAGGCAGGGGATATTGTGCATCATACAGCTTGTGGGCCCTAAAGCTCAGCTACAAAGCCCTGAGGGAAGAGACCATCGTGTGGCTTATTTCTTTAGCTTTCAGCTCCCTTCATTTCCTCCTAGTTGGGGGATTGAAGCAGGCAGGATCCCTTCAAAGGGGATGGGCTGGGAGCCGTTTGTCCTGAGCCAGGCTTCAGGAGCAAGGCAAGGGATCAATTTGGAAGCTGGGAGGACAAGAGCTGAGAGAGGTGGAAGGATAAGCCCGAGCTTTAGTTGGGAAGCTGGGATGCTGGGCAGAGGCTGGGGTGGCTGCGGTAGCTGATAATGAGGGAGTGGCCCAACTTGATGATCACTTTAGATAAGCTATTACCAGCAGGAGAGTGGGGTGGGAGGAGGTATTGTTTCATGGTCTCTGTGTATATAATGTCTTCTGCAGTTTCCACAGATGAAGTGAGCTGTAGCTCATGATGAAGTGATGAAGTGAGCTGTAGCTCATGAAAGCTGATGCTCAAATAAATTGGTTAGTCTCTAAGGTGCCACAAGTCCTCCTTTTCTTTTTGCGAATACAGACTAACACGGCTGTTACTCTGAAAGCTGAGGGAGATAAGTGGCACAACTTCCATTCGTCTGCTATTTACACACCTACAGGGCACCATATCTGGAACTACAGGGCACCCATTGCCCAGGAGGTGAAGCTGAACAGTGAAGCTGAGTCTAACATACGCTCTGCATGACACTTTTGATCTCTATATCTGGAACCTCTTTAGCTAGGCTGTTAGGCAGCATTTGTGACAGGTTCCTCCCGGGGTTCCATCTGGAACTGGGGTACCACTCAACCCCCTGACTCACCAGCCTGGGCTCCCTCTAACACTGTACTGCAGTGACAACCTACAAAGATTTCCACCCTGCACTTTCACCAGCATACATACAGGTAGGGACACACCCAGATGCAGTTACAAGAAGACTCTCTGACCAGCCCCTGCATGGGAAAGCTTCTCCCAGCTGCTCAGGTACACCCCCTCCTCTGGAGTAAAAACCCAAATTATACCGTATTGCGCTGCATGGGAAACCATATAGCGTAAACTCATGACATTTGTCACCTCCTTCAACATGGAGAGGAATATGGAACAGCGTTTTGGTCCTGAATTTTGGTACGGCAAACTAAGTTTATTAATTACAAAATATAGACTTTAAGATATTTTAGTGATAGCAAACAGATCCAAACAGATTACCTAGCAAATAAGCAAAAACCGCAAACTAAGCTTAATATACTAAACTGATTGGATATGAATACCAATTTCTCACCCTAAGAGATGATACAAGCAGGCTGCAGATTCTTAAGAGGCCAGCTGCCCTTGCTTTACAGCTTGGAAGCCCCAGGTGTTCCATTCACAGGCTAAACATCACTTTAGCCTGGATCCAGCACTTCCCCCAGTTCAGTCTTTGTTCCTTGGGTGTTTCCAGAAGTCTTCATGGGTGGGGAGAGAAGAACACCACATGATGTCACTCCCTGCCTTATATAGCTTTTGCATATGGTGAGCTTTTGTTTCAAAGCTTAGTTCCCAGACTGGTCTGTGAAAAGACATAGAATCATAGAATCATAGAATATCAGGGTTGGAAGGGACCCCAGAAGGTCATCTAGTCCAACCCCCTGCTCAAAGCAGGACCAATTCCCAGTTAAATCATCCCAGCCAGGGCTTTGTCAAGCCTGACCTTAAAAACCTCTAAGGAAGGAGATTCTACCACCTCCCTAGGTAACGCATTCCAGTGTTTCACCACCCTCTTAGTGAAAAAGTTTTTCCTAATATCCAATCTAAACCTCCCCCACTGCAACTTGAGACCATTACTCCTCGTCCTGTCATCTGCTACCATTGAGAACAGTCTAGAGCCATCCTCTTTGGAACCCCCTTTTAGGTAGGTTTCCTGAAGTCTGCTTTCCTGAAGTCCAGGGTCCGTATCGTGCTGCTTACCTTTCTTCCCTGTGTCAGGATCCTGAACTCAACCAACTCATGGTCACTGCCTCCCAGATTCCCATCCACTTTTGCTTCCCCCACTAATTCTACCCGGTTTGTGAGCAGCAGGTCAAGAAAAGCGCCCCCCCTAGTTGGCTCCTCGAGCACTTGCGCCAGGAAATTGTCCCCTACGCTTTCCAAAAACTTCCTGGATTGTCTATGCACCGCTGTATTGCTCTCCCAGCAGATATCAGGAAAATTAAAGTCACCCATGAGAATCAGGGCATGCGATCCAGTAGCTTCCGTGAGCTGCCGGAAGAAAGCCTCATCTACCTCATCCCCCTGGTCCGGTGGTCTATAGCAGACTCCCACCACTACATCACTCTTGTTGCACACACTTCTAAACTTAATCCAGAGACACTCAGGTTTTTCTGCAGTTTCGTACCGGAGCTCTGAGCAGTCATACTGCTCCCTTACATACAGTGCTACTCCCCCACCTTTTCTGCCCTGCCTGTCCTTCCTGAACAGTTTATAACCATCCATGACAGTACTCCAGTCATGTGAGTTATCCCACCAAGTCTCTGTTATTCCGACCACGTCATAGTTCTTTGACATCACCAGGACCTCCAGTTCTCCCTGCTTGTTTCCAAGGCTTTGTGCATTTGTATATAAGCACTTGAGATAACCTGTTGATCGCCCCTCATTCCCAGTATGAGGCAGGAGCCCTCCCCTCACAGACATTCCTGCCTGTGCTTCCTCCCGGTATCCCGCTTTCCCACTTACCTCAGGGCTTTGGTCTCCTTCCCCCGGTGAACCTAGTTTAAAGCCCTCCTCACTAGGTTAGCCAGCCTGCTCGCGAAGATGCTCTTCCCTCTCTTCGTTAAGTGGAGCCCGTCTCTGCCTAGCACTCCTTCTTGGAACACCATCCCATGGTCGAAGAATCCAAAGCCTTCTCTCCGACACCACCTGCGTAGCCATTCGTTGACTTCCACGATTCGACGCTCCCTACCTAGGCCTTTTCCTTCCACGGGGAGGATGGACGAGAACACCACTTGCACCTCCAACTCCTTTATCCTTCTTCCTAGAGCCACGTAGTCCGCAGTGATCCGCTCAAGGTCATTCTTGGCAGTATCATTGGTGCCCACGTGGAGAAGCAGGAAGGGGTAGCGATCCGAGGGCTTGATGAGTCTCGGCAGTCTCTCCGTCACATCGCGAATCTTAGCCCCCGGCAAGCAGCAGACTTCTCGGTTTTCCCGGTCAGGGCGGCAGATAGATGACTCAGTCCCCCGGAGGAGCGAGTCCCCGACCACCACCACCCGCCTTCTCCTCTTGGGAGTGGTGGTCGTGGAACTCCCAACCTCAGGACAGCACATCTCATGCCTTCCAACCAGCGGAGTCTCCTTCTGCTTTCTCGCCCCAGACATATCATCTGGTCCACTCTCCGCAACGATACCTGTGGAGAGAACATGAAAGCGGTTAGTTACCTGTGTCTGTGTTACTGGAACCCGGACATTCCGCTTACCTCTTCTGGAGGTCACATGTTGCCAAGCTTCTTCACTGGCCTCTTGGCTCCTCTGTGCAACCTGCTCTGTATCTGTAGAGCTTTGTGCCCCTAGAAGCCTATCCTGAGTTTTGTCCAGAAAATCCTCAGTTTCCCATATGCAACGCAGGGTTGTTATCTGTTGCTCCAGACCTTCAATCTTCTCTTCCAATATGGAGACCAGCTTGCACTTTGTACAGAGAAAGTCGCTTCTGTCCTGTGGAAGAAAGACAAACATGGCACATCCAGTGCAGGTCACAACAGCTGAACCCCCCCCTTCCATATCACCTTCCTACTACGAGCTTCCTCAGAGCAGTTTGCAAGACGTAAGCCTCACTGGGCTCACTCCAGACGAACTCCCAGGCAAACTCCTGCTGTGAGCTGCTCTGCTGTCCCCGCTGCTCAGCTGGTTCTCCGCCGCTCAGCTGGTTCGCGAAGCTCTGGCTATTTTTAAACAGCCAGGCTTCCCTGTCGCAAACAAACAGACACCCTACTGCCCACCCCCTGCAGGCTAGCAGCCAATCAGACACTCACTCAGGCTCTCACACTGCCCCCCCAGCAAACACACGCTCGGATACTTCCTCAGCAAGCAAACAAACACACACTCGGATACTTACCAGTCCCAGGCAAACTCCTGCTGTGAGCTGCTCTGCTGTCCCCGCTGCTTATAGACCTCCATCATTTCCCACCTTAGTCATTAGAGAGCTTATTCCTTTACTCTCCCACTTCCCTGGTCCTTCTCGCATGAACAGAGAGCAACAAAGTCTGAAGGTGCAAACAATTCGATGTTTATTGGGGTGAACTTCCAGCAAGCTTAAATGCAAGTTCCTTTTTCCTTATTTTCAAATCCCAACTTACTTCCTTTTTGCCCCTAATTTATATAGTAATATTCTTAGCTATACCTTAACCAATCATTCTACTGAAATTTAAGTAACGAATCCTAACTTATTGTAACATGATTAGCTAACCAATTATATCCCACCACCTTAATTAGTTTACACCCAGCAAAATTAATTATACAGCAGACAGAAAAAATCACAGAACCAGACAGAGACCATGCAAATAAAGTATAGCAAAGTGGGAACTCTAATGACAAAACAATTCATAAGTGAGGATTTCACAACTATATCTATGAAGACATAAGCATTTCCCTGCTGTGTCTATTGATAAGTGAGTTCTTACCAGACAGAAATCTATCAACCTAAATTTTCCTTTACATCTTCTAGGCTCTTCCCTTTCTCTGGAGGTGATAGATCGGATGACCTTCCTGACAGCCCCAGATTGACTAGTTTGGAATGAGAGGAGGTGACCGGTCGCCTCCCAGCTTATGGCTGCCTCTGCTGCTTAGCCAAAGGCATTGGCCTAAGAACAGGGCCTCAGACTGTCACAGGGAGAGAAGGCCCTTACACAGATTCTTTCTTGTATACCTCTATTACTAGCTAAATGATAAACATATACCTCCATTCTTAAGAGTCTAGGCCTTTACAGGCAGGCCTGAATATCTATATCCTAACAGTTGAATCTTTTCCAAGCTGAAATGTCCCAGGCTTATTCATTTCTCCTCATACAGAAGCCATTCGATACCACTAATCATTTTTTTCACTTTTCTGAACCTTTTCCAATTCCAATATATCTTTTTTCATTGTGGGGCAGCCACACCTGCATGCAGTATTCAAGATATGGACGTATCATGGATTTATATAGAGGCAATATGATATTTTCCGTCTTATTATCTATCCCTTTCTTAATGATTCCCAACATTCTGTTTGCTTTTTTGACTGCCACTGCACATTGAGTGAATGTTTTCAGAGAACTATCCACAATGACTCCAAGATCTCTTTCTTGAGTGCTAACAATTAATTTAGACCCCATGCTTTTATATGTATAGTTGGGATTTGCCATTTTGTTGCCCAGTCACCCAGTTTTGTGAGACTCCTTTGTAACTCTTCGCAGTCTGCCTGGGACATAACTATCTTGAGTACTTTTGTATCATCTGCAAATTTTGCCACCTCACTGTTTACCCCTTTTCCAGATCATTTATGAATGTGTTTAATAGGACAGGTCCAAGGACAGACCCATGGGGGACACTGCTGTTTACCTGTCTCCATTTTCACCATTTAGCCCTACCCTTTGTTTCCTATCTTTTAACTGAATTGCCTAGCAATGCTTTCAATCTCATCTAATGATCCCTAATTTCATTTAGTGACAAGCCTTTTGTTATTTAATCACCCTGCCTCTGTTTCTGAACAAATTCCCTGCCCCACAGATGAAAGCTGGGAGAAGCATTGCACTCATCACATATCACTCTCAAGCTGAGTTGCATTTAAGAGCTCCATTTGGCTCTAGGGTGTGCGCTGTGAGGAGACCTCAGGTGCAAACCTCAGGTTGGGCTGGAGACCCCCCATGTCCCCTAAATGGTGCCCTTAATCAGCTGAGCTCCCTCTGCTCTGGGGTGGAAGCTGCTGCAGCCTCAGAAGGAGCCTGCCTGCAGATAGGAGGGGCCTCAGCTGAGCAGAGACTGATGGGGTGAATGACCTGACACCTCCCCCATTTAATGCCAGATCCCCTTTTCCACTTCACTTTCCCATTGAAAACCTGGTACTTGGCAACCCTAAATGGCACCTGGACACAGAAGCCAAAAACCAGACTGTCCACGTAAAATCCAGATGGGAGGAAACTCTGTTAACAGCACAAGGGTGGGAGAGGGGACTTTTTGTCTGCAGGGTCTATGGCTGCAGCAGAGAGCCAGACTCCAGCAGGAGGAGAAGCCAGGAGTTGCATGACACACTAGAGAACTCTGACCAAATCATAGAATCATAGAATATCAGGGTTGGAAGGGACCCCAGAAGGTCATCTAGTCCAACCCCCTGCTCGAAGCAGGACCAATTCCCAGTTAAATCATCCCAGCCAGGGCTCTGTCAAGCCTGACCTTAAAAACCTCTAAGGAAGGAGATTCTACCACCTCCCTAGGTAACGCATTCCAGTGTTTCACCACCCTCTTAGTGAAAAAGTTTTTCCGAATATCCAATCTAAACCTCCCCCACTGCAGCTTGAGACCATTACTCCTCGTTCTGTCATCTGCTACCATTGAGAACAGTCTAGAGCCATCCTCTTTGGAACCCCCTTTCAGGTAGTTGAAAGCAGCTATCAAATCCTCCCTCATTCTTCTCTTCTGCAGGCTAAACAATCCCAGCTCCCTCAGCCTCTCCTCATAACTCATGTGTTCCAGACCCCTAATCATTTTTGTTGCCCTTCGCTGGACTCTCTCCAATTTATCCACATCCTTCTTGAAGTGTGGGGCCCAAAACTGGACACAGTACTCCAGATGAGGCCTCACCAATGTCGAATAGAGGGGGATGATCACGTCCCTCGATCTGCTCGCTATGCCCCTACTTATACATCCCAAAATGCCATTGGCCTTCTTGGCAACAAGGGCACACTGCTGACTCATATCCAGCTTCTCGTCCACTGTCACCCCTAGGTCCTTTTCTGCAGAACTGCTGCCTAGCCATTCGGTCCCTAGTCTGTAGCGGTGCATTGGATTCTTCCATCCTAAGTGCAGGACCCTGCACTTATCCTTATTGAACCTCATCAGATTTCTTTTGGCCCAATCCTCCAATTTGTCTAGGTCCTTCTGTATCCTATCCCTCCCCTCCAGCGTATCTGCCACTCCTCCCAGTTTAGTATCATCCGCAAATTTGCTGAGAGTGCAATCCACACCATCTCCAGATCATTTATGAAGATATTGAACAAAACCGGCCCCAGGACCAACCCTTGGAGCACTCCACTTGATACCGGCTGCCATCTAGACATGGAGCCATTGATCACTACCCGTTGAGCCCGACAATCTAGCCAGCTTTCTACCCACCTTATAGTGCAAATCCCAAAGAATGCTCCAGTGTGGTGAGGTCACAGGCAAGGAATGGTGTGCAGGTGTCATATTGTTTTTACCTAGACCTGTGTGTGACACTATGCATGCCCTATTCATCTTAGTGGTATGATTATGATATAATTTTGGATGAATCTTTTACAAAATGTTCTGATTTGATGAATATGAATATATATATACATGTATCATTTTTGTATTTGGAGTTATTAATATTGACTATGTATCTGTATTCCAAATGTAGTTGCACCTGGGTGACACCTGCAAGGCAAGAGGCTTCCAGTCTAGACAGCCAATTGTGAAGGGTCTATTCAAGGTAATGGGCTATTAAGGGAAAAATAGGCCATAGGAGAATTTTATCCTCCACCTGGTGAGTCTTCCTGGGAATGCTTGAGTCAGCTAATGGATAATGGCTGCTATAACTCAGCGAAGAATGCAAATGCATGTGACTAAACCACGTGAGACTGAACACCATTTTGGTACCTGTGCTATTCCAAAAACTGTGCTGGGAAGTTGGCTTGGAACAAAGGGATTCCCACCATATGGAAGAAACTAGAAAAGAGGGCAGTGACATCAACAAGTGACCTTACTCCCCACACATGAACACCTGGAAACACCTGAGGAACAAAGACTGAACCATGAGAAGTACTGGTCCCAAGTTGAAAGTGTTTCTAGCCTGTATATGGAAGCTTGATGAACTGTTTGTACTATCTAACATGGTGAGACATTGCTTGATTCAAATCCTATTTAATGTATGAGACTTAGACTGTGATTTTCTTTATTTCTTAGGTAACCATCTTTGATCTGATTGCTATTACTTATAGTCATTTAAAATCTACCTTTCTCTGTCAATACACCTGTTTTCTATTTTTTAACTAAAACAATGTGGTTTGCTGCAAGTTTGGGAAAACCTCAGCTCATTTAACAAACGATTGTACATGGTCCTCTTCACATCAGGGGAGGGGTGAAATGGGTAATAAAGGAATACTGGTCAGGCTTTTGACTTTTGACTTGAATGGGTGTAAGAGCTCTAGCATCCTAGGCTGGGAAGCTGGGGGTATTTTGGCTGGAATTTCCCTATGTTGGGTTCATGAGTGGTTGGCCAAAGCATTCACAAAAAAATCTAGATGTGGTCCCTGCCTGTGAATGTTGGTGTGAGTGAAAGCTTGGAGGGTTGGTACCCTTGGGGCTGTCACCGGATGTGCTGAAATTACCTCTGAGCCTGTTTTCCCTGCCAGCTTGGGATTTCCAGAACCCCGACTTGTTGAGCCAGACATGCTAGCCTGCTGCAAACACAGACCCAGGGTCTAATCCATGCCCCCAAAGCTGCAGACTTAACTGAAAACAGCTGAGCAGGTCACCTATCTCCGACGCCCAGTTCCCAATGGGATCCAAACCCCAAATAAATCCTTTTTACTCTGTATCATGCTTATACAGGGTAAATTTGTAAATTGTCCATCCTCTATATCACTGATAGAGAAATATGCACAGCTGTTTGCTCCCCCAGGTATTAATCACTTACTCTGGGTTTATTAATAAACAAAAGTGATTTTATTAAGTATAAAAATGGGATTTAAGTGGTTTCAAGTCATAAGGGACAGAACAAAGTAACTCACCAAGCAAAATAAAGGAACAACACACAAGTCTAAGCCTAATACATTAAGAAACTGATTACAGGTAAAAAGAAAAGGAGTACTTGTGGCACCTTAGAGACTAACCAAGTGAGACTAACTCACTTCAGCTGTAGCTCACAAAAGCTCATGCTCAAATAAATTGGTTAGTCTCTAAGGTGCCACAAGTACTCCTTTTCTTTTTGCGAATACAGACTAACACGGCTGTTACTCTGAAACCTGTCATGATTACAGGTAATATCTCACTCTCAGAGATGTTACAATAAGCTTCTTTCACAGACTAGACTCCTTCCTAGTCTGGGCCCAATCCTTTCCCCTGGTACAGTCCTTGTTAGTTTCAGCAGGCATCTCAGGTGGTAAGCAGGGGTTTTCTCATGAATGACAGCCTCCTTTGTCCTGCTCCACCTGCTTTTAAAGCTTTGGCATAAGGCAGGAATCTTTTATTTCTCTGGGTCCCCACCCCCTCCTTCCAAATGGAAAAGTACCAGATTTAAGAAGGATTTCATTATCAGGTGACATGGTCACATGTCACTGTAAGACCCCTAGTCTCCATTCACCATGGGCTGGCCCACACGTACACAGGAAGGTTTGCAGGTGAATAAACCATTTACAATCAATTGTCCTAGTCAATGGGAGCCATCAAGATTCTAAACTGCCATTAATGGCCCACACTTTGCATAATTACAACAGGATCTCAGAGTTATAATTCATATTTCTAGTCTCAGACACAAGAGTGATACATGCATACAAATAGGAGGAATATATTCAGCAGGTGATAAGCTTTTTTATGATACCTTACAAGAGATCTTTTGCATAAAGCATATTCCAGTTACATCATAGTCACACTCATAAGCATATTTCCATAAAATATATGGAGTGCAATGTCACAAGGGTTTTCCAGGTTGTCACAACATCACAATTGAAGAGGGACCCATATTGGTGAGACAGAAGTCTGAACTATACCCCAGTTCCAGGTAGCACCAAGGAAGGGACCCACAAACACTTAATATCACTTGTGCTGTCTAAAGTAGAGGAATTGTTTTAGCAACCCCTTTTGCGAAGCCTGGGTTTGATTACTTTAATGATCATGTGCCCTGAAAGAGAGAAACTGGAAAAAGAGTGTGCCCAAGGGGACGTCTGAGAAGAGTGTGCTGAAGCAATTGGAGAGTCTGCAGAAGATGGTCCAAAACTAGTCTCAGGACCTTGCGCTTCGTTTGCAGGTCTCCTCTCCTAGAGGGAGGTGCTAGTATGGAAGCTTCACCCCAAGAGTGGGCCTAGAAACCCAGAGCCAGAGTAGTGCCTGAACGCTGATCCGACTCAACAGCACATGGGGACAGTGTGTGGGAACCAAACACAGCTTCCTGGTGGGTGGCCAGTCATGGGAGCTTGAAAAGGACTGTAACAGCAAGCCTGGAGCTGCTACACAGACGATAGGAGAATGTGACTGGAACGGGAGTGGCGCTGGCCCATCCCAAACCTTCTGGATGGTGTCCACAACAGGTTCTCTTCAGCCAAATGTGGCCAACTTGCCTCTGCCCTTGGTGTTTCCCAGAGTGCTCTGGTTTCTGGACTGATACAGCAGGGATGCCTTGAGCCAGTCAGTTCCAGTTTGGCATCAGGGAGGGGATTTGTCTCTCCCTTGGAAAGTTCACCCCAGAATGGAAGAGACAAGGAGTCCCTTTTCTAGTAGATTTCATCCCATCTCTCTCTCTCCCACTCCTTCTCCATGCATTTTGTGCCATCTCGCCCTTTCCTTTTTAACTCACCCCCCACCCACGCCTCTGGTATTATCTGGACCTGTGATCTGCCAGTATTAATTTTTAGAATCCTTGTGGGTCCCCACCTTCTGTAATCGAAGTGCCAGACTGGGGAATTAGCCTTAGAATCATAGAAGATTGGGATTGGAAGAAACCTCAGGAGGTCATCTAGTCCAATCCCCTGCTCAAAGCAGGACCAACACCAACTAAACCATCCCAGCCAGGGTTTGGTCAAGCCAGGCCTTAAAAACCTCTAAGGATGGAGATTCCACCACTTCCCTAGGTAACCCATTCCAGTGCTTCACCACCCTCCTAGTGAAATAGCTGTTGGGATATGTTAGGGTTAAGTAAAGACCTGGGAAGCCACTGTTGTGCTCAGATGGCATTTGGGGATAAGACACAGGCAAGCAGGGTTTCTTTGTTTGATAAATAAGTTGTCATCTTTTTCCATTCCCTGTTGCTTGCTGAGAATTGATAAACATTGCAGCTGCATAATAAATGTAGCTGTCTAATGAACACACTTTGTGTAAAAGAAGTGTTCTCTCCCCCTCCCTTCCTTTCTCAGCTACATAAGTGAGCCCTGGATCATGGCCCCTTCCTCCCTCCCCTGAGAACTGCTGATTAAGGGAATGTGTGGCAACAAATTACTGCAAATAAATTTATTTTCAAGGTAAAAATGCCCGTATAACATTCGTAATGCTGTGAGCAATAGATGGGGTGGGTATACGAATAATATGAGTGTTTTTATAACTTAAAAATGTTTTTTGGGATGTTGTAACAGATATAGGTATTTACATACTAACTCAGATAAAAAGACAGTGCTGTAGCTAAGCCAGTGCTTACTCGACAATTGGGTTGAGGGGAACAAGTATCGCAATAAAGAAGCCCGTACTCACATCCGCCTCTGAGTCAACCTGCTCCTTCTTCCTAATATCCAATCTAGACCTCCCCCACTGCAACTTGAGACCATTGCTCCTTGTTCTGTCATCTGCTACCACTGAGCACAGCCAAGATCCATCTTCTTTGGAACCCTGCTTCAGGTAGTTGAAGGCTGCTGTCAAATCCCCCCTCACTCTTCTCTTCTGTAGACTAAACAAGCCCAGCTCCCTCAGCCTCTCCTTGTAAATCATGTGTCCCAGCCCCTGACAATTGTTGTTGCCCTCCTCTGGAGTCTCTCCAATTTGTCCACATCCTTACTGTAGTGGGGAGCCCAACACTAGACACAGTACTCCAGATGTGTCCTCACCAGTGCCAAAGAGAGAGGAATACTCACTCTCTGGATCTGCTGGCAACGCTCCTACTAATACAGCCCAATATGCTGTTAACCTTCTTGGCAACAAGGGCACACTGTTGACTCATATCCAGCTTCTCATCCACTGTAATCCCCAGGTCCTTTTCTGCAGAATTGCTGCTTAGCCAGTCGGTTCCCAGCCTGTAGCAGTGCCTGGGATTCTTCCGTCCTAAGTGCAAGACTCTGCACCTGTCCTTGTTGAACCTGATCAGATTTATTTTGGCCCAGGCCTCCAATTTGTCTAGGTCACTCTGGAACCTATCTCTGCCATCCGGGCTAACTACCTCTCCCCCCAGCTTAGTGTCATCTGAAAACGTGCTGAGGGTCAAATCCATCCCATCATCCACATCATTAATAAAGATGTTGAACAAAACCACCCCCAGGATCGACCCCTGGGGCACTCTGCTTGACATTGAGCTGTTGATCACTACCTGTTGAGCCCAACAATCTAGCCAGCTTTCTAGCCACCTTATAATTCATTTGTCCAAGCCATACTTTTTTAACTTGCTGGCAAGAATACTGTGGGAGACCGTATCAAAAGCTTTCCCCATATCCACAGAGTCAGTTATCTCATCATAGAAGGCAATCAGGTTGGTCAGGCATGAGTTGCCTTTGGTGAATGCATGTTGACTGTTCCTGATCACCTTTCTCTCCTCCAAGTGCTTTAAAATGGTTTCCTTGAGGACCTTCTCCATGATTTTTCCAGGGACTGAGGTAAGGCTGACCACGTCTGTAGTTGCCTGGATTCTCCTTCTTCCCTTTTTAAAATATGGCCACTGTATTTGCCTTTTTCCAATCATCCGTGAACTCCCCGGATCGCCATGAGTTTTCAAAGATAATGGCCAACGGCTCTGCAATCACATCAACCAATTCCCTGAGCACCCTCTGATGCATTAGATCAGGACCCATGGATTTGTGCATGTCCAGCTTTTCTAAATTGTCCTTAACCTGTTTTTCACCACTGAGGACTGCTCACCTCCTCCTCATATTGTGTTGCCCAGTGCAGCAGTCTGGGAACTGACTTTTTCTGTGAGGATCCAGGCAAAAAAAGGTTTGAATACTTCAGCTTTTTCCACATCATCTGTCCCTATATTGCCTCCCCCATACAGTAAGGGTCCCACACTTTCGCTGACCTTTTTCTTGTTCCTAACATACCTATAGAAACCCTTCTTGTTACCCTCACATCCCTTGAAAAGAAAAGGAGTACTTGTGGCACCTTAGAGACTAACCAATTTATTTGAGCATGAGCTGTAGCTCACGAAAGCTCATGCTCAAATAAATTTGTTAGTCTCTAAGGTGCCACAAGTACTCCTTTTCTTTTTGCGAATACAGACTAACACGGCTGTTCCTCTGAAACCTGTCACATCCCTTGCTAACTGCAACTCCAATTGTGCCTTGGCCTTTCTGATTACACCCCTGCATGCTCAAACAATATTTTTATAGTTTTCTCTAGTCATCTGTCCAAATTTCCACTTCTTGTTGCCTTCCTTTTCGAGTTTAAGCTCACTGAAGATTTCACTGTTAAGCCGAGATGATCACCTGCCATATTTGCTATTCTTTCTGCACATTGGGATGGTCTGTTTCTGCGCTCTCAATAAGTCTTCATTAAAATACAGCCAGCTCTCCTGTACTCCTTTCCCCCTCATATTAGCCTCCCAGGAGACCCTGCCCATCAGTTCCCTGAGGGAGTCTAAGTCTGTTTTCTGATCTCCAGGGTCCATATTTTGCTACTCTCCTGTCTTTCTTTTTTCAGGATCCTGAACTCAACCATCTCATAGTCACTGCTGCCTGGGTTGCCATTGACTTCTGCTTCCCCTACCAATTCTTTCCTGTTTGTAAGCAGCAGATCAAGAGGAGCATGGCCATTAGTTGGTTTCTCCAGCACTTGTACCAGGAAGTTGTCCCCAACACTCCAAAAACTTCTTGAATTTTCTGTGCATTACTGTATTGCTCTCCCAGCAGATCTCAGGGTGGTTGAAGTCCCCAATTAGAACCATATTCTCCATTCACCTTGTCCACCAGTGACTCCCACAAGCCGTAGATGCCTTCCTCCTCTGGGGGGCAGGGAGGGATGATGAGAGGCCATCACGCTCCTCGGTCTTCCTCACATGTGGTTGGGTTTTGGTGTCAGGTTCCAGCGTATCCATCAATGGCTGGGCCAAAGAGCTCTCCTTGGCCACACCATACTCGTCCTTAGAACTGTCTCTCATGTAGTGCTTTCTCCGTGGGTGGTTGATGGCCACTGGAAGTAAAGAAAAGTCCAAAGTTCTCACAGGGTGGGTGAAAGAGTCCATGTTTCCTCTCATCATTTCTACGATCTCTAAAACGTGGTTTGGAATAAGATGGCCTCTTCCATGTGGTGCTGGGACTTCCAGGGTCTGTGCTGTGCTCTGATTGGTAGAGGATGGCAGGAGGAGCTTTTAGAGGGTTCACACAACCCTCTTCTTGGTGGGTCACCCCACCCCAGAACCTGTGCTATTTGGTCAAATCTGATCTCAGGGAGGTCCTCTGAGGCTGAAACGCATCCTGATTGGAAGAGGGCAGTGGAAGGAGTTCTTAGAGGGGTAACATGACTCAGTTCTGGATGGATCACCCCACCCCAGAATTCCCCTGGATTGGTCAAATGTGCTCTTGGGATGTCATTAGTGGGGCAAAACCCATTCTGATTGGTAGAGGGTGATGGGAGGAGTTCTTAGATGGGTCACATGATACCCTCTGCTTCCAATCATGTGTCCATCTTGACCCTGGAAGTAATATTCTGGGGGCAGATCTTAGAGAGAGAGGTGGGAGGTGCCTCACAGGTAAGGGGGCGGGACCATCCTTTGATTGATGGTCCCTTATGCTACTCACAGCTAAATGGAATCAAATTAAAAACCTATCTGCAAGCATTGCAAAAAACATTTAAATCAAATCCACTTGCAGGTATCTGTGAAATTGAAAAAATCTAAACAAAAGCCAAAAAACTATTTTAAGAAAAATAAAAAAAAAAAAACTTAAAAAATTGAAAAACAAGTTGTGCTTCTATTTTATGCTGAACCCAAACACAATTGATGTCATCAATGAACTGGTCCACATATTATTGTAAATAAACTCAGTACCTCCATATATAAAATTAAAATCTTACCAAAAAAACCCCAACAATAAATGAACGCTACCATTCAATTCCAATAAAACTGTACCAAAAAACATATTTCTCCATAGGCGCAAAACCCCAAAACAATAATTGCTCAAAAAAGCCAGTACCAATCAGCCCAGTAACCAAAAAAAAAAAAAAAAAAAAAAAAAAGCAAAGTGTAACAACACTAATCCTATACTTTTGTTTAAATGCTGCCATTCAAACTAAGGGTATGGTGGGTAGTGATCGACCTATCGGGGGTCTATTTATTGTGTCCAGTCTAGACGCGATAAATTGATCCCTGTGCGTTCTCCCATTGACTCCTGTACTCCACCGCCATGAGAGGCACAGGCAGAGTCGATGGGGGAGTGGCAGCAGTTGGCTCACTGCTGTGAAGAGGCCCGGGTAAGTCGATCTCAGTACATCGACTTCAGCTACGTTATTCTCGTAGCTGAATTTGTGTATTTTAGATCGATTCTCCCCCTCCCCCCGAGTAGACCAGGGCTAAGTTACAAACTCTTTTCAACACAAAACCCAGAAATTGTTACAGTAAATCAAAATATTGTATTAAAACTAAACTCAAACTTACCTATTAAAACAAAACATTATAAATAACTGTAACTTGGGCACAAAAAAATAATGAAACCAAGTCAGAAACAATTTAAAATACAGGTTTCAGAGTAACAGCCGTGTTAGTCTGTATTCGCAAAAAGAAAAGGAGTACTTGTGGCACCTTAGAGACTAACCAATTTATTTGAGCATGAGCTTTCGTGAGCTACAGCTCACTTCATCGAATGCATACCGTGGAAACTGCAGCAGACTTTATATACACACAGAGAATATGAAACAATACCTCCTCCCACCCCACTGTCCTGCTGGTAATAGCTTATCTAAAGTGATCATCAGGTGGGCCATTTCCAGCACAAATCCAGGTTTTCTCACCCTCCACCCCCCCACACAAATTCACTCTCCTGCTGGTGATAGCCCATCCAAAGTGACAACTCTTTACACAATGTGCATGATAATCAAGTTGGGCCATTTCCTGCACAAATCCAGGTTTTCTCACCACCCCACCCCCATACACACACAAACTCACTCTCCTGCTGGTAATAGCTCATCCAAACTGACCACTCTCCAAGTGGTTTTAACAACTTGGATTGAAACTTGGAGAGTGGTCAGTTTGGATGAGCTATTACCGGCAGGAGAGTGAGTTTGTGTGTGTATGGGGGTTAGGGGGTGTGTGTGAGAAAACCTGGATTTGTGCTGGAATTGGCCCACCTTGATTATCATGCACATTGTAGGGAGAGTGGTCACTTTGGATGAGCTATTACCAGCAGGATAGTGAGTTTGTGTGTGTGGTTTTTGGGAGGGGGGTGAGGGGGTGAGAGAACCTGGATTTGTGCAGGAAATGGCCTAACTTGATTATCATACACATTGTGTGAAGAGTTGTCACTTTGGATGGGCTATCACCAGCAGGAAAGTGAATTTGTGTGGGGGGGTGGAGGGTGAGAAAACCTGGATTTGTGCTGGAAATGGCCCAACCTGATTCTCACTTTAGATAAGCTATTACCAGCAGGACAGTGGGGTGGGAGGAGGTATTGTTTCATATTCTCTGTGTGTATATAAAGTCTGCTGCAGTTTCCACGGTATGCATCCGATGAAGTGAGCTGTAGCTCACGAAAGCTCATGCTCAAATAAATTGGTTAGTCTCTAAGGTGCCACAAGTACTCCTTTTCTTTTTGCAATTTAAAATATGACACATATCAACTCAAATTGTCTTTAAGTAAAATTATCAAACAAAGAAAAAACAATTTCTATGTAAAACTTGAAATAAAACTTTGTTTACTGCATAAATCAGTGTTACCAGCACATTGTGGATGAATCATTCATGGTGACGGACCATTAAGAACCATGATAGGCCTTAGAAGAAGTTTATCCGAACCTGAAGGACTTTCCTGTGCACGTTCTAGCCAGAATATGGGTAATGGCCCCTGCTATGACTCATCGAAGCATGCAAGGGCATGTGACCAGCTCATGTGACACTGGACTCCATCTTGTGCCTGAACTTTTGCACTAACTGTGCTGCTGGCTTTTGCTTTGAAAAATGAAGTTCCCTCCACATGGCAGAAGCTATAAAAGTTGGAAGCAACATCATCATTTGTCCTCACTCCCCACGCAACTCAGTTAAAACAGTGTGTTGTTTGAAGTGCAAAAGGGAATTCTGCTCAGGAACAGAGGCTGAGTCATTGTCTTCTCCACATGGAAGGGTGGACTGGGTAATAAACTTACAGTGGTCAGGCTTTTAACCACAGCAAGACAGTACAGTGCTGGGGAAGTCCTAGGCTGGGGAGTTGGGGGGAACTGGCTGGAGCTTCTCTATTATTGGTTCATGAGTGGCTAGTGAAAGCATTCATCTAACAGTAGCTTGGTGTGTTGCTGTCTGTGTATGGCCTTGTAAGTGCAAAACCTGGAGAGGATTTGAGCTTGTCACACCCTCACAATATGACAGGCGACCTAGGTTCATGTGCCAGAGGGCTCAGGGGTACCCCAGTCCCAGGCTGAACCCCGGGGAAGTCTGTCGCATCCACCCAACCAACAGGCCCTGCTAGACAGTGAGTCCATTTCCCTCTTGTCATTCCCTAGGTTACTGATCGAGACAGAGTGGTTACAGCTAAAAGTCAGGACTCCTGGGTTCTCTCTGTCATTCTCTGGGTGACCTTGGCCAAGTCAGATCACCCCGTGCTGCAGTTCACCTATCAGTACAATGAGGATATGTTTGTAGTGACTTTCCTTTGCTAGGTGTTTTAAAGATGCTTCAATGAAAGGTGCTGCACAGTCTGATGATCGTTACAGATGAGAACGACTGATCTCTGATCGCTTAGCAACAGCCCCGTGTGTCTGCAGAGAGTGCTTGTGTCTCCCCTCAGGCATCTTTCTCCAGATCTGTCTGTCTACTCTTTACCCACCCATTCCTCCTGGGCATGTATCTATGAACCCATGAACCTATGCAGATCTGGGCATTATCCCTAGTTTTCTTACTAATCAACTATAATTTTTAAATATACACAGAGCACTCAATTTTTGGCTTGCTTTTGGATTTAAAGGTATTAGCCGCTTAAAGACTTTGTCTTAAAAGGACACAATTAACTTCTAACTTTTGCTTTTAAACACATATTGATTTGAAAAGGAAAACACAACCCATTTTGGCTCCCCCTTGGCAAAGCGATTGTTGATTACACAGAGCCACCTTAAGACTTTTCTATGCTAGCTTTTCTATGATTCTATAGCTCTGGCTGGGATGATTTAGTTGGGGATGGGTCCTGCTTTGAGCAGGGGGTTGGACTAGATGACCTCCTGAGGTCCCTTCCAACCCTGATATTCTATGATTCTATGACTTAGTGTGGGGCACCGACTACAGCTTCTATCTGCTATTTGTTAGCAAAACAGATTTTTTTTTCCTTTTCCTGGCTTTGACTGCCCTGCCGCAGTCACAACTTTGTTTTTTATTTAAAACGTTTTAAATCTTGTAAAGCATTAAGTCACCTTATTGCTAAATACCAAAATTAAACCACACTAGTTCTTTTTGTCCGGCAAAAGTTTTTTGTTTTTTTTTTGGGGGGGGGGTTACGATTTTAAAACAACACCCATTTATTTTAAACTTATAAAACAAAGATTGTACACACCAGGAGTGGTTTTCTTTAGCTAAAAGAAAAGGAGTACTTGTGGCACCTTAGAGACTAACCAAAGCTCATGCTCAAATAAATTGGTTAGTCTCTAAGGTGCCACAAGTCCTCCTTTTCTTTTTGCGAATACAGACTAACACGGCTGTTACTCTGAAACCTTTCTTTAGCTAATTTGCCTAACTGGTTCATAGTTAAATGATTTTACTTAAATAACCTTTTGCCTGGATTATTTACAGAAATGCGCCCTTTCTTCAAAGGAATGGCTGCAAAGAAACCAAGAATTTTCTTTTCATAACACCTTCTTTTAACATTTGTACAGAGTTTCACTGCTTAACTTCCTCCAGTAACTACAGAGTTAACCTCTCACTTTCTTTCTTTTAACTTTCTCAAACTGCGGTTGCCCGCGTGTCTGGGGCCCGATTCTTCTTTTTTTGGGGGGGCATTATTTTTTTCATGGGCACAGGCATTGTTTCACTACCAATTTAGCAAGGAGGGAGACTCTTTGACTAAACCCCCCTTTTATTTATTTATACACACCTAGTTACATACACACACATTTATTCCTCATATCTAGATGCATCTTATTTAACAATAACCTTAATTCTTTTATGTTTGGACTTAATTCAACCTTTTTCTTATTTGAGGCAGAAACAACCCCTCAGCACTGGTGCTTTGTAGGAAAGGATGGTAGCAGGGCTAGGGACAATGGGAAAGGTAGGGAGTACAGCAGCATTAACAGCGTGGTAAAATGGGGGAGTTACACTCACTGACCGTAGGAATAATGACTCATTGCTGAATGCAGGAGGTAAGAACAGGTTGGATTTTCCCTTGGCCTGTTTTGATAGAGGGTACTGCTGCATCGCGGGAAGGGATCTTGCTGGGTTTAGGCAAATCTTAACTGGTTGGGCCGACCCAATGCACCCAACCTGGTTGGCATGATCGGCTCACAAAGCTTACAAGGAGGGAGAGACCTTAGCCAGCAGTTCCTGTTGCAACAAGGAAGGGCTGGGGTCTGTCTTCTCCTGTAAACTGCCAGGACCTCATTGTGAGTGGGATCAGGCACGTCCAGATACACACCATTTGGGGTACAGCAGATTATACAATTTAATTTACACAGCAAGTCTTTTTTCCCAAATGGTTAGCAAGTGAACAAGGGCTTAGGAGGAAAACATGACGGTCAAACAAAGGACCGACAGAAACGGGCAGAGGTGAAGAGACGGGGTGGGGAATAAGAGTATTGCCCACCCCTACCACTTGTGGATCAACCAGGGCAGTGATAGTGTTGGGTTTTATTTAAATTTTTATTTTTACTTTGTTTACAGGTGTTAATTTTTGCTCCAGTCAGCTTTATTTGGGCAGACAGTGAGAATTTTATTTAACAGCTTTTTTTCTGATTTTATTTAACTTTTTCCAGTTATGGCCTGGATTTTGCTTGGACCGCTGAGCTTCTCTAAAAAGGCAACTCAGTGTTTCCCTAGGCATGACCCCTTGTAGAAGCTGGTTTAAATCTGCCCATGTAGGGTTATAACAGTTTATAACAATTTGTAATTTCTTTTTGAATTTAACAGGGTCCTTTTTTATTATTTGGAAAATTTTTAAGTGAATTATACAGTTCCGTAGGAGACCAAGGTGCATGTGCAGACACCGAGGTCTCATGACCCGAAGCACCGGTGCTTGGGAATTGGTGCAAGGGGAACATTTTCTTTGTATGGGGAGTCACTGAGGGGGGAACGTAAGGGGCTTCTGTTGCTTAATATTTTTTGCCGGCTTAGGTGGATTTAAATTTTTTGACAATTTTTTTTAAATTATTTTTTTAAATTGTGTTTTAAGTTTCTCCTGGGAGTCCTTGAGACTCCTCATTTGCCATTTACGGTGCCAGGTTTTTGTTGTTTTGTTTTCTGGGGTATTTTAATGCCAATAGAAATAAGCCTCACATTGACATTGGCCAGAAGCACACTTTTGAGGCACACAATCTTGCCAAGGTTGAAGCTTTCCCTCTAAGGGATACCATAACTTTAAAGTATTCCTATCCCTGGTATACCAATTCCAATTTTTTCAGAAACTTGCAAGTGAACTAGTGTGTGCCTTTTGGCAAGACTGTGATCCCTTTTGACTCACCGGCCCCCATTTGTACCTGGCGAGAGGGGAATCCCCTTGGATCTCCCAGCCCCCAGTACTTAACTCAATTCACTTGTTACATTCACACAGGGAAGGTTTGTTTACCGCCTCCACAACTGTCTTACATCCCCCCTTTAGCAAAGAGTATTGGCTGGCGCCACATACTCTGTCACTTCAGGAGAGCTGATCAGACCAGTCAGTGGCTTTTTACACTGCCTTCAGGTGGGAACCAGAGAGAGGGGAGGAAAGAGGATATGGAAACAGACCGTCGGAGGACAGAAGGGATGGGATTACACACTCCTAGACCCAGACAGGCCCCTTGCCAGTCATGAGCCCACGGCTTTGCAGGGAGCATTGGGCATCTTCCTGTGACTTACACTTACACCGGTCTACCGACCTTCACTTTTACACTGGCACACAGAACCAGGTCTATTCACGACCTGCCCAGCCACCCTTAATGGCTCTTCCTGGGGAAACCAAATCAGATTTCAAAAGGTCTCTTACCTTTATGGGTGGGCCCAGGGTGTGGTGGGGAACGGCTCATGGTCCTCCTGCTTTCAGGGGTCGCCGTCTATCCGAGTCATGGCACCAAGATTTGTGGTGGAAAAATTAACCATGCATTGTGTTTGGATTAAAACCAAGCCTGAGTCTCCTTTATTGATTACAAGTGCAGGGGGGTAACAGCTTTAAGTAGCTGCCCCCCCGATGCAAAGCACACACAGCTTTTTAAAGCTTAAAACCATAGACAAATTACACATACTTTTATTTTAATTACCTTATTTGGAATATAGCAAAACAAGCTTTTCCTGTTTTCTTTGTGGTTAACAAGCTTTTTTTTTTTTGTTATTAACAGGTTGTTTTGGGGGTTAATGTTTTTTAAGCTGTGCTGCTGCAGCTGCCTTACAATAAAAATTTACTCAATTTTCTATTTATGCTTTATATCCAGCTAGCTTGACCAAAGTTTTAGGCCTACTGGGGAGGTTTAGGCCTGCCTGGGTCCACCGAATTTTTTCTCCACACAGCTAAGCTCTTTGCTCCAATACTGTCTGTGTCAAGGAATTCTACAAGCCAAATATAGATTATGAAAATAATTTTCATTTCTCTGTGTTATATGTTCAGACTTTGAGTGGAATTGAATGTTCCCATGTTCGTGTGTTGTGAGACAGAAGAAATATAAATGGTGATACGCTTTCTTTATCGATTGATTCATAGGATTGAAGGTCAGAAGGGACCTTTATATCATCTAGTTTGACCTCCTGTATAATACAGGCCATTAAATTTCACTCAGTTGTCCCGATACTGATCCCAATGATTGAGCCCAATGACTTGTGTTTGACTAAGACCTGGTCTACACTAGGATTTTACACTGTAAAATCATAGAGTAACAGGGTGAGAAGGGACAACAAGTGTCATCTAGTCTAACCCCCTGCCTATATGCAGGATTTGTTGTGTCTAAACCACCCCAGACAGATAACTATCCAGCCTTCTTTGGAAATCTCCAGCAAAGGAGCTTCTACGACCTTGTGAAGTGTTTGTTCAATTTTCCTCTTTTTCTTTCAGTTAGGAAGTTTTTCATGAGATTTCATCTAAATCTTTTATGCTGTAGTTTGAAACCATTGACTCTTATCCCGCCTGCTGTGAAGAAATGCTATCATCTCTCGTGACTTGCATGCTCTGCCTCTGTTAATTCAACCCAAAACTGCATGTTCTTGTTTTCAAAGAGCAAAAAAATCCACACCCCTGAGAGATGTAGCTATATCAACCTCATCTGATGTAGATAGCATGAGGTCAAGGGAAGAATTCTTCCATCAACTTAGCTACCACGTCTCGGGGAGGTGGATCACCTAAGGGAGAACCGCTGCTGTCTGTGTGAGTAGTGCCTTTCCAGCATTTTCATTGTAGACAAGCCCTCAAGCAGATCTTCCACAAAAGCATCCAGTCTGGATCTGCAGATATGGGGAGTTGGAAAATGCATCGCTTTCCTTCGCAGTGTGTTCCAAATGTTATTCACTGACAGTTTTTAACATTTGACCCTTATTTCTAGGTGGAATTTGTCTCGCTTCAGCTTCCAGCCACTGGACCTTGCTCTGCCTTTTTCCTCTAGATTACAGAGCAGGTCAGTACCCAAGGTTTTCTCCCGATGAAAGTATCCCCTTGATTGTCTTTTTGATAATATAAATAGATGAAGCGCTTTATGTCTCTGACTTTCTGGCATTTTCTCCAGCCTCAAATCATTTTTGTGGCTCTTTTCTGCACCCTCACCATTTTTTCAGCGTCCTTTTTGAAATGTGAACCCCAGAACTGGAGACAGTCAGTTTCTCCAGTGCCATGTGCAGAGGTAAAATCCTTCCCCTTCTCCAACTCACCTCTCCCCTGTTTATGCATCCAAGGATCGTATCAGCCCTTCCAGCCACAGCATCCCACTGGGAGCTCATGGTATAATGTAACTCTATTAAAGCATTTTGTCTGTATGGACTCAACTCACCAAATGCTCCAGATCAATCGGTATGCCTGCCCTGGCCTCCTCATGGTAACCACTCTGCCAATCTTTGGGTTGTGCTGGTGATGGCCTCCTCATTGTTACCATTCTGGAAACCTTTGGGTCATCTGCAAAGTTTATCTTCAGAGATTCTCTATTTGCTTCCAGATCCTTGATGAAAATATTGAAAAGCATCAGGCCAAGAACTGATCCCTGCAGAACCGCACTAGAAACAGCCAAATTTTCCGACAATGGCCCATTGACCACTGCTTTCTGAGATCTGTCAGTTAGCCACTTTTTAGTCCATTTTGCATGTTCTCTACTGATATTGGATAGTGTTCATTTATTTATCTGAATGTTTTCCACTACTAACTCAAATGACTCAGAGAAATCAAAGTTTATTGCATCAGAGAGGTTCCCTTGATCAAGCAAAGTTTACTCTTGTTAAAGGATGAAATTGGATTTATTTGACAAGACCTCTTTTCTGTAAACCCTGACTGACAATAATTATATTCCTAAACTTTTTCTGAACTAATCCCAGACCAGATTTTCCATTGTTTCCTAGCCATGACAAATCTTATTTTTTAAATTCTCCCTTTATTTTTAAAAATAATTTATGTTTAGCACAGAACTGTCCTGTATTTGCCGGGTTTTGTTGTTTGTTTTTGGCTCTGCTGCTGCCTGATTGTGTACTTCTGTTTCCAAATGAGATGTGTGGTTGATCGGCAGCTCGTGACTCTGGTGTTTGTAACTCTAAGTTTCTACTGTAGATGCTGTTTAACATCCTCCTTGGCTGTTAGTGGACAGGAAAGTATTTCATCACCTCATGTGATATGAGCACATCATTATGTCAGTTAGCCACTTTTTAGGCCATTTCTTTCCAAATGCAGAACAAAACTATTTCTGCAACACATCTGCCTTTCCTGCAACATTAACAAGTTTCCTTTCTCCCTCTAGGAATTGGTCAGTATTTTTTCTAGGATTTCTTTTGTTCTTAATAGACTCAATAAACTACTTTTTGTGATTCATATCCCTTCCAAGCATGGCTTTTTCCCTAATGTCTTTAATATCTCGTATCAATTTTCATAACTTCCAGTTTCTATTTCTTACTACCTATTTTTCCTTTTTTCCATTTGTTCATTATTGCTTTATATCCCTCCTAATTGTTCCATTCACTTTGCCACTGAACTCAGTTTTTTGCCAGAGTTGTCCACTTTCTTGATGGTGGAATCGTGACGTTTTTGCTATCTGATAACCTCTTTTTCAACAACTCCCAATCTTCATTCCCATTTTTCTATCTAAATTTTTCCTCCCCATCAGTTTTGCTGATAATTTGCCTCAGCTTTGGGGAATTAGCATTTTTGAAGCACTAAGTGTCTATTACTGGTTGGAAAATGTTTTCTCTTTGTCCATTTGAATGCAATCCGTTCCATTCTTTATTTTGTTTTCCTCTATCATATTTCCTCTATCATATGCCCTCTTTGTCTCTTCTCTAAACTCAACAGTCCCAGACTTTTCAGTCTGTCTGCATATTGCAATCTCCCCAGTTCTCATAGCCTGTCTCAGAAATCCCCTTTCTATCTGCTACTTCCTTCATAAAGACTGAGTGACCAAAACTGAGCACATGTCCAGAGCAGGATATTCTCCAACCGATTCATTAGCTATCCAAAAATTGCCTTTTGTTTTGCCACTGCTGCAAATGAGCCGGTATTTCTGTTAAGCTGCTATCAATAACTTTTAGGTCTTTTCCCTGAGCTGTTTTCTAGTTGGGATGTTTCCTCTAGCACATGTCTTGGCAAAGCTTTGGGTTTTTTTTCCACTCTCAGATTTTGAACAACCAGGTGAATGGGGAACTCCCTACAGCATGGACTCTGTAGCCTTGGTAACAATAATGGATAATGAGTATCCACACTTGTGTTTCTGGCTGGTGCCTATTAAGGTTCCAACACCCTCATGACGTGTGGGAATTATTGACACGTGGAGCACCATAAAATATGGAATTTGCATTAATAGGGTCAGTTTGTTAGGGGGCTTATTCCTTCACCCACTTACTTCCCTGGTCCTTCTCGCATGAACAGAGAGCAACAATACCCGAAGTCCAAAGGTGCAAACAATTCGATGTTTATTGGGGTGAACTTCCAGCAAGCATGATTCCAGTTTCCTTCCTTAGTATTCTCCTTCCCAGCTCTGACACCACAGAGCCTTACACCTGTGTCCCTGTTCCCATTCCTACCCTTAGCAAAACATGATTCCAATTTCCTTACTCCCATTCCCTGTTCCCATTTCCCCCTTTAGCAAAACATGATTCCAATTTTCTTACCCCCATTCCCTGTTCCCATCTCCCACACCCACATGCCCATGCCCATGCCCACCCCCACCCACCCACCCACTTCCTCATTGATTACAGATTATATAGTAAAACTTGAGTTCTGCTTAGCTATACCTTAACCAATCATTTTCCTGAAATTTAACTAACCAATCCTAACATATTGTAACATGATTATGTAACCAATTATATCCCACCACCTTAATTAGTTTACACCCAGCAAAATTAATTATACAGCAGACAGGAACAATCACAGAACCAGAGAGATTACACAGACAAACAATAGCAAAGTGGGAACTATAATGACAAAACAATACAGAAGTGAGGATTTCACATCCCAGCTATTGATAAGTGAGTTCTTGCCAGACAGGATGCTATCAAACTAAGTTTCCTTTTACATTTTCTAGGCACTTCCCTTTCTCTGGAGGTGATAGGAATACAATCCTGTCCTGATAGTGCCTGACAGCCCAATAGCACCTTATTTCAATGTGACTAGTTTGGAATGTGAGGATGTGACCGGTCGCTTCCCAGCTTATGGCTGCCTCTGCTGCTTAGCCAAAGGCCTGAGCCTAAGCACAGGGCCACAAACAGCCACAGTAAGAGAAGGCCCTTACACCAGCAGATAGTGATTTTGATTCTTTCTTTTATACCTCTATAATTAGCCAAGTGATAAGAATACACCTAAATTCTTAGAGTATGGGCCTTTACAGACAGGCCTGAATATCTATATCCTAACACAGTTGTTAATAATTCATTTCTCTGAATAATGAAAATGTCATTTTTCAGTGTGTGAAGAGTGACTAATCTGCTTTAACCATGAGAACAGCCTCCAGTAGTGCATGTTGTGTCTCAAGTTAACACTGTCTCTCCATCCAGGCATTCGTACTGCAACCATCACCCTAGACTCTGGGCACATACAGGACATCAGGGGAACGTACAGTACATCCAGGGGACAGCATTCTTCCTCAGAGTTGGACACCTTCTCGTGTACTCATGTTAGATTCCAAAACAACTGACTTCACCAACCCCTCCACCTTCATCCTGCTGGGCATTCCTGGCCTGGAGACGGCCCATGTCTGGATCTCCATCCTCTTCTGCACCATATATACCATAGCTGTCTTTGGAAACTTCACCATCTTGTTCATCGTGAAGAGGGAGCCGAACCTCCATAGTCCCATGTACTATTTCCTCTGCATGCTGGCCATCACTGACCTGGTCCTGTCCACATCCATCCTGCCCAAAATGCTGAGCATCTTCTGGTTCAATTCCAGGGAGATCGATTTCAGTGCCTGCCTCACCCAGATGTACTTTATTGGCACCTTCTCATTGATGGAGTCTGGGATCTTTGTGGCTATGGCTTTTGATCGCTACGTGGCCATCTGTGATCCCCTGAGACATTCCACCATCCTGACAAACACCATGGTGGCCAAGATCTGCCTGGCCGTGGTGTTGCATGGTGGCACACTTGTACTGCCTTATCTCTTCCTGGCCAGGCATTGGCCATATTGCAAAACCAACATCACCCCCCTCCCTCTTACTGTGAGCACATAGCTGTGGTGAAGCTGGCCTGTGCCGACATCCAAGTCAGTAGTTACTACGGACTCTCTATGGCATTCTTTGTGATTGGTCTGGATGTGTTTTTTATCACCATGTCCTATACCCATATCCTCAGGGCCATCTTCAGCCTCCCTACAAAGGATGCCCAGGTCAAGACTTTTGTGACCTGCAGCTCCCACGTCTGTGTCATTTTAGCTTGTTACATCCCAGCTCTCTTCTCCTTTCTTATGCACCGGTTTGGCCACAATGTGGCCCTGCATTACCACATTCTCATTGCCAACATGTACCTTGTGGTGCCCCCCATGCTACACCCCATCATCTATGGTGTGAGGACCAAACAAATCTGGGAGAGGCTTCTACTGCTATTTACTCACAAAAGGAACTAAAATTTCCTCCTGGTGCTCTGGCTTTCAGAGTGAGCTCCGTGCAGGGCCAGCTGGTGACATAGTTCTGGGCCCTCTGCTGTGAATCACTTACTCGACAGTCAAAGACACATTAAATCCTTTCCTGACCTCATTGTGCTGTGTCAGCATTACAAACTGGAGAGTCAGTCAATATATCATTTGCTGGGTTGCCACCTTTCTAATTTCTGGTAACTGGGCCCCCCAAACCCCACTTTGACCCACCTCTTCTGCCCCTGCTTTGC
This sequence comes from Caretta caretta, assembly GCF_965140235.1. NCBI lineage: Eukaryota > Metazoa > Chordata > Testudines > Cheloniidae > Caretta > Caretta caretta. Next base: position 1,740,562 of record NC_134206.1, read on the forward strand.
CTCTTCCCCCAAGGACTCGCCCCTCTCTCAAGGTCCTCTCCTTCCCTCCACCTGTCACTAATTCGATTATTTCCACCTAGATAGCCCCATCCCCAGTTCCAAGGGAACCATTTCAGATTTTGGTAGGAGTGACAACTTTTACCGTGATTCCAGGGGTACCTAGGCTCTTGAAAACTCTCATTTTTTGGCAGATAATTTAGTAATTTGCAGACAGGAGCGCTGTATCTAATTCCTATATAAAAGAAAGAAAATTAAATAAATATTAGACCCACTCAGCTCTAATACTAACATGTTCTGACATCTTGTTGCAAGTTCCTTAAGGAACATTGGTTGGTCGTAATTGTTAATGTATATTCTAATTTTTGTTACTAACTCTGCAGAGAGAGAGAGACTCCATCAGGTTCTGTCTCATCTCCAGGAGGGGAATGGGGTGGAGTGGATTTAAAGAAAAAAATGAACAAGTCTCTTAAAATTGAATTATCCAAAGTGTGCAATGAGCTGGGAACAAATTGGGACATGGTGCTCCCATTGGTCCTGATGAGAATCTGGAGCCACACAAATCGCTCAACAGGAATTAGCCTTTGGAAAGCCCATGCTTGGCTGGAAAAATCTATTGTACCCCCCAGATTGGGACACTATGGAAATATTGGCAACAACATCCCAAATAAACAACCTCAAATACTGGATAGGAGCAGCTGCAGCACACCAAGCTGTAGAATAGTGAAAGATGCATTTGATGAGATGCTATTAGGCAATGGCAAGCCGGGAACCCAGTAATGGTTAAAAATGGACCAGCCCGTAAGAATAAATTTCCAAAAGGGGGATGGCATGGACCATGGACAATCATGGACAAATTGGGTCACTCGTTATATCTTATAGACATAGAGGTTCAGCCTTGGTGGAAACATACCACGCAATTAAAAGAAAACACAGTTTAAGCTGTATATTACATGTTCTGTGCTTTTTCCCCCCACAAATTAAGCAATATACGCTGCTTTACAAAAACAATAAGCGATTGTTGATTTATATTTTCCCTGGTTATAATGCCAACCTAAGTATGGGGACTGTTGGGTACAGTGGTGATAATCTAAGGTGAAAAACGATAATTGGATACCCAGAAGATAAGTCAGAGACATTTCGTGATCAGAAACCTGTGGAGAGAAACTTCAAGCAACTCTGCCAAACCCATCCTGCTGCAACAGTTTTAAAATTGGTGTATACAGCAAAAGGAAACCAACAAGAGGAACACATCTTTAAAAAAAATCACCTGTGGCCATAGTAATGGCCTGGGCATGAAGTATCAGAGACATTAGTAAAATTAAATAAAGAATTGAAAAGGAACTTACTTTAACCAAAAAGACACAGGAACTGTGTGCTTGTTGTTGGAAGGTGGATGAGAAGGTTAAATGTGAACAATCCATTACCCTTGCTGTGTCTCCTAACTCCGGTTCTAGTAATACAGTTAGAATCATAGAATCATAGAATCTCAGGGTTGGAAGGGACCTCAGGAGGTCATCTAGTCCAACCCCCTGCTCAAAAGCAGGACCCATCCCCAATTAAATCATCCCAGCCAGGGCTTTGTCAAGCCTGACCTTAAAAACTTCTAAGGAAGGAGATTCCACCACCTCCCTAGGCAACGCATTCCAGTGTTTCACCACCCTCCTAGTGAAAAAGTGATAAACTTAACAGTAATAAGTCACCAGGACCAGACGGCATTCACCCAAGAGTTCTGAAAGAACTTAAATGTGAAATTGTGGAACTATTAACTATGGTTTGTAACCTGTCCTTTAAATCAGCTTCTGTACCCAATGACTGAAAGATAGCTAATGTAACATCAATATTTAAGAAGGGCTCTAAAGGTGATCCTGGCAATTACAGACTAGTAAGTCTAACGTCAGTACCGGGTAACTTAGTTGAAACAATAGTGAAGAATAAAATGGTCAGACACATAGAAGGAGGTTCCGCATTCCAGTGTTTCACCACCCTCCTAGTGAAAAAGTTTTTCCTAATATCCAACCTAAACCTCCCCCACTGCAACTTGAGACCATTACTCAATAAGGTCAATAATTACCATTGTGCAGGACCCTGACTTATCTTTGTTGAACCTGATCAGATTTCTTTTGGCCCAATCCTCCAATTTGTCTAGGTCCCTCTGTATCCTATTCCTGCCCTCCAGCGTATCTACCACTCCTCCCAGTTTAGTATCATCCGCAAATTTGCTGAGAGTGCAATCCACACCATCCTCCAGATCATTTATGAAGATATTGAACAAAACCGGCCCCAGGACCGACCCCTGGGGCACTCCACTTGACACCGGCTGCCAACTAGACATGGAGCCATTGATCACTACCCGTTGAGCCCGACAATCTAGCCAACTTTCTACACACCTTATAGTGCATTCATCCAGCCCATACTTCTTTAACTTGCAGCTCACAGCAGGAGTTTGCCTGGGACTGGTAAGTATCCGAGTGTGTGTTTGTTTGCTTGCTGAGGAAGTATCCGAGCATGTGTTTGCTGGGAGGGCACTGTGAGAGCCTGAGTGAGTGTCTGATTGGCTGCTATCCTGCAGGGGGCGGGCATTAGGGTGTCTGTTTGTTTGCATCAGGGAAGCCTGGCTGTTTAAAAATAGCCAGAGCTTCGCGAACCAGCTGAGCGGCGGCGAACCAGCAGAGCAGCTCACAGCAGGAGTTTGCCTGGGAGTTCGTCTGGAGTGAGCCCAGTGAGGCTTACGTCTTGCAAACTGCTCTGAGGAAGCTCATAGTAGGAAGGTGATATGGAAGGAGGGGGTTCAGCTGTTGTGACCTGCACTGGTTGTGCCATGTTTGTCTTTCTTCCACAGGACAGAAGCGACTTTGTCTGTACAAAGTGCAAGCTGGTCTCCATATTGGAAGAGAAGATTGAAGGTCTGGAGCAACAGATAACGACCCTGCATTGCATACAAGAAACTGAGGATTTTCTGGACAAAACTCGGGATAGGCTTCTAGGGGCACAAAGCTCTAAAGATATAGAGCAGGTTGCACAGAGGAGCCAAGAGGCCAGTGAAGAAGCTTGGCAACATGTGACCTCCAGAAGAGGTAAGTGGAATGTCCGGGTTCCAGTAACACAGACTCAGGTAACTAACCGCTTTCATGTTCCCTCCACAGGTACCATTGCGGAGAGTGGACCAGATGATATGTCTGGGGGGAGAAAGCAGAAGGAGACTCCGCTGGTTGGAAGGCATGAGATGCGATGTCCTGAGGTTGGGGGTTCCACGACCACCACTCCCAAGAGGAGAAGGCGGGTGGTGGTGGCCGGGGACTCTCTCCTCCGGGGGACTGAGTCATCTATCTGCCGCCCTGACCAGGAAAACCGAGAAGTCTGCTGCTTGCCAGGGGCTAAGATTCGCGATATGACGGAGAGACTGCCGAGACTCATCAAGCCCTCGGATCGCTACCCCTTCCTGCTTCTCCACGTGGGCACCAATGATACTGCCAAGAATGACCTTGAGCGGATCACTGCAGATTACGTAGCTCTGGGAAGAAGGATAAAGGAGTTGGAGGCGCAAGTGGTGTTCTCGTCCATCCTCCCCGTGGAAGGAAAAGGCCTGGGTAGGGACCGTCGAATCATGGAAGTCAACGAATGGCTACGCAGGTGGTGTCGGAGAGAAGGCTTTGGATTCTTTGACCATGGGATGGTGTTCCATGAAGGAGGAGTGCTGGGCAGAGACGGGCTCCATCTTACGAAGAGAGGGAAGAGCATCTGTGCCAGCAGGCAGGCTAACCTAGTGAGGAGGGCTTTAAACTAGGTTCACCGGGGGAAGGAGACCAAAGCCCTGAGGTAAGTGGGAAAGCGGGATACCGGGAGGAAGCACAGGCAGGAATGTCTGTGAGGGGAGGGCTCCTGCCTCATACTGGGAATGAGGGGCGATCAACAGGTTATCTCAAGTTCTTATATACAAATGCACAAAGCCTTGGAAACAAGCACGGAGAACTGGAGGTCCTGGTGATGTCAAGGAACTATGACGTGATTGGAATAACAGAGACTTGGTGGGATAACTCACATGACTGGAGTACTGTCATGGATGGTTATAAACTGTTCAGGAAGGACAGGCAGGGCAGAAAAGGTGGGGGAGTAGCCCTGTATGTAAGGGAGCAGTATGACTGCTCAGAGCTCCGGTACGAAACTGTAGAAAAACCTGAGTGTCTCTGGATTAAGTTTAGAAGTGTGTGCAATAAGAGTGATGTAGTGGTGGGAGTCTGCTATAGACCACTGGACCAGGGGGATGAGGTAGATGAGGCTTTCTTCCGGCAGCTCACGGAAGCTACTAGATCACATGCCCTGATTCTCATGGGTGACTTTAATTTTCCTGATATCTGCTGGGAGAGCAACACAGCAGTGCATAGACAATCCAGGAAGTTTTTGGAAAGCGTAGGGGACAATTTCCTGGCGCAAGTGCTAGAGGAACCAACTGGGGGGGGGGGGCGCTTTTCTTGACCTGCTGCTCACAAACCGGGTAGAATTAGTGGGGGAAGCAAAAGTGGATGGGAATCTGGGAGGCAGTGACCATGAGTTGGTTGAGTTCAGGATCCTGACTCAGGGAAGAAAGGTAAGGAGCAGGATACGGACCCTGGACTTCAGGAAAGCAGACTTTGACTCCCTCAGGGAATGGATGGCCAGGATCCCCTGGGGGACTAACTTGAAGGGGAAAGGAGTCCAGGAGAGCTGGCTGTATTTCAAGGAATCTCTGTTGAGGTTACAGGGACAAACCATCCCAATGAGTCGAAAGAATAGTAAATATGGCAGGCGACCAGCTTGGCTTAATGGTGAAATCCTAGCGAATCTTAAACATGAAAAAGAAGCTCACAAGAAGTGGAAGGTTGGACATATGACCAGGGAAGAGTATAAAAATATTGCTCGAGCATGTCGGAATGGTATCAGGAGGGCCAAATCGCACCTGGAGCTGCAGCTAGCAAGAGATGTCAAGAGTAACAAGAAGGGTTTCTTCAGGTATGTTGGCAACAAGAAGAAAGCCAAGGAAAGTGTGGGCCCCTTACTGAATGAGGGAGGCAACCTAGTGAGAGAGGATGTGGAAAAAGCTAATGTACTCAATGCTTTTTTTGCCTCTGTCTTCACTAACAAGGTCAGCTCCCAGACTGCTGCGCTGGGCATCACAAAATGGGGAAGAGATGGCCAGCCCTCTGTGGAGATAGAGGTGGTTAGGGACTATTTAGAAAAGCTGGACGTGCACAAGTCCATGGGGCCGGACGAGTTGCATCCGAGAGTGCTGAAGGAATTGGCGGCTGTGATTGCAGAGCCATTGGCCATTAACTTTGAAAACTCGTGGCGAACCGGGGAAGTCCCGGATGACTGGAAAAAGGCTAATGTAGTGCCAATCTTTAAAAAAGGGAAGAAGGAGGATCCTGGGAACTACAGGCCAGTCAGCCTCACTTCAGTCCCTGGAAAAGTCATGGAGCAGGTCCTCAAAGAATCAATCCTGAAGCACTTGCATGAGAGGAAAGTGATCAGGAACAGCCAGCATGGATTCACCAAGGGAAGGTCATGCCTGACTAATCTAATCGCCTTTTATGATGAGATTACTGGTTCTGTGGATGAAGGGAAAGCAGTGGATGTATTGTTTCTTGACCTTAGCAAAGCTTTTGACACGGTCTCCCACAGTATTCTTGTCAGCAAGTTAAGGAAGTATGGGCTGGAAGAATGCACTCTAAGGTGGGTAGAAAGCTGGCTAGATTGTCGGGCTCAACGGGTAGTGATCAATTGCTCCATGTCTAGTTGGCAGCTGGTATCAAGTGGAGTGCCCCAAGGGTCGGTCCTGGGGCCGGTTTTGTTCAATATCCTCTATTTGACATTGGTGAGGCCTCATCTGGAGTACTGTGTCCAGTTTTGGGCCCCACGCTACAGGAAGGATGTGGATAAATTGGAGAGAGTCCAGCGAAGGGCAACAAAAATGATTAGGGGTCTAGAACACATGACTTATGAGGAGAGGCTGAGGGAGCTGGGATTGTTTAGCCTGCAGAAGAGAAGAATGAGGGGGGATTTGATAGCTGCTTTCAACTACCTGAAAGGGGGTTCCAAAGAGGATGGCTCTAGACTGTTCTGAATGGTAGCAGGTGACAGAACGAGGAGTAATGGTCTCAAGTTGCAGTGGGGGAGGTTTAGATTGGATATTAGGAAAAACTTTTTCACTAGGAGGGTGGTGAAACACTGGAATGCGTTACCTAGGGAGGTTGTAGAATCTCCTTCCTTAGAGGTTTTTAAGGTCAGGCTTGACAAAGCCCTGGCTGGGATAATTTAACTGGGAATTGGTCCTGCTTCGAGCAGGGAGTTGGACTAGATGACCTTCTGGGGTCCCTTCCAACCCTGATATTCTATGATTCTATGAACTTACTGACAAGAATACTGTGGGAAACCGTGTCAAAAGCTTTGCTAAAGTCAAGATACAATACATCCACTGCTTTCCCTTCATCCACAGAACTTGATCTGCTGTCGCTGCATATGCCCAAGGGTCATGGAGATGTTTACCTCTTCTACACCACCATCACTTTTCCCTTCATAGTAGACACCTTCAGGCCACTCAGCATCATCTCCTCCCTGGGCTGTAAACTGACAAACCTTTAATTCTCTGGAATAAAAGGGCTTTAGAGAATTGATATGGTACACCTTAGGCTTTCGGTTGGAGGTGGGGAATGCTATGAGATAATTAACAGCTCCCAGGCGCTCCTGGACTGTGAGTGGCCCTTCCCACAATGCTTCCATTTTATGGTCCTGGAGCGCCTTTAAGACCATGACCTGGTCTCCTACTTTGATGGAAAGCTCTCTGGCATGTTTATCATACCAGGCTTTTTGCTCTTTTTGAGCATCCTGTAAGTTTCCTTTAGCAAGGCCTAAAGAGGTTCGGAGGGTGTTTTGTAGGTTGGTTACAAACTCCAGAATTTTAGTTCCTGGAGAAGGTGTAAATCCCTCCCATTGCTGTTTCACCAACTGCAATGGCCCCTTAACCTCGCGGCCATATACAAGTTCAAATGGGGAAAACCCTAAACGGGGATGTGGTACAGCTCTGTAGGCAAAGAGCAACTGCTGCAACACTAGGTCCCAATCATTGGAGTGCTCGTTTATGAATTTACGTATCATGGACCCCAAAGTTCCATTAAACTTCTCCACCTTGCCATTTGTTTGATGGAAGTAAGGAGTGGCAACCAAGTGATTTACCCCATGACCTTCCAGAGGTTTTCCATAGTTCCTGCCATGAAATTAGTTCCTGCATCTGTGAGGATGTCGGAGGGCCAACCTACCCTGGCAAAAATGTCTGCTAGTGCCTGGCACAGACTTTTAGCCCTGGGGTTGCTTAGAGCTACTGCTTCCGGCCATTGAGTGGCAAAATCCATGAAAGTCAGTATGTACTGCTTTCCTCTGGGTGTCTTTTTGGAAAAGGACCCAGAATATCCACAGCTCCTCGCTGAAATGGAACCTCAATGATGGGGAGTGGCTGGAGAGGGGATTTGACCTGGTTTTGGGGTTTTCCCATTCTTTGGCATACGTCACAAGACCAGACATAGGTAGAAACATCCTTGCCCATTCCCTCCCAGTGGAACGACTTTCCCAAATGGTCTTTGGTTCTGTTCACCCCAGCATGGCCACTGGGATGATCATGGGCTAAGCTTAACAGTTTACCCGGTACTTAGTTGGAACTACCAACCGTCTCTGAAGATGCCAGTCTTCGTGGTGTCCACCAGAAAGAGTTTCCTTGTATAAAAGTCATCTTTCTACAACAAACCTGGATTGATTAGATGAGCTGAGAGGCGGTGGGTTGCTCCGTGTCTCCGTTCAAGCTCTTTGGAGGCTTTCATCTGCTTCATGTTCGGTATGGAACTGTTCCCTTGATGCTGAAGATGTCAGTTCCTCATTGGATTGTGGATCTGGGCTTGGTCCCTCTGGAAACAATGTAAGTGATAGGGTTATTTCCGTTGACTGTGAACCGCTCTCTGCTGGTGCACTATGTTGGGGTTCAGGCTCCGGCTGAGCCTCTTGTGTAGGGTTATGGGCTGCTGCCGGTTCAGGTTTGGTGGGGCCCTCTGGTGTTGAGGTTGCAAGTACTGGATTCAATGCTGGCAATGGTTCTGGTGCTCGTTTCTCCACCAGTTCCGATTTTGACACTGGCTCTGTCTGGGTCTCTGTGACTGGATCCACTACTGCGGTTGTAGATTTTGGCATCGGGTCCAGTTCCATCACCTCTGATCGGCTCCTGGTAGAAGTTTCCGGAACAGAGCTAGGTGTGACAACTTGCTTAGCCTGGGTGTGGGTGACCATTCCCACCCTTTTGGCCCACTTCACATGATTAGTCAAGTCTTCCCCCAACAGCATGGGGATGGGATAATCAACATAGACTGCAAAAGTCCACATTCCGGACCAGACCTTGTACTGGACAGGCAATTTGGCTGTAGGCAAATTGAAAGAGTTGGACTTGAAAGGTTGAATTGTTACTTGGATCATTGGGTCGATTAAATTGGGGTCCACTAAGTAAGAATGGATAGCCGACACTTGTGCTCCGGTGTCCCTCCACACGGTGACCTTCTTCCCACCCACACTCACAGTTTCCCTCCTCTCTGAGGGTATCTGGGAGGTATCTGGGCTTGAGGACCTCTGGTGTGATTCCACTGCAATGAACCGTAATCTGTTGGGGTTCTTGGGGCAGTTGGCCTTTACATGCCCCATCTCGTTACATTTAAAACATCGTCCAGCTGACGGGTCACTGGGGTGAGGTGGGTTGCTGGAGAACAGTGTGGCGAGATGATAAGATGTCTGGAGGGTTCCTTGGGGTGTAGTTGGGGCCTTCGGCTGCCCCTGGTAGTAGGGTGAGGTCTGAGGTTGTCCCTTCTGGAATCTGCTCCAACTGCAACCAGTTTTTTTCTTCTCTGCCACCTCCACCCATTTGGCTCCAATCTCCCCTGCCTCAATTACAATTTTGGGCTTCCCATCTAGGATGTATCTTTCTATTTCCTCAGGAACACCCTCTAAGAACTGCTCCATTTGCATTAGGAAGGGCAAATCTTCTGGAGATTTAACACTTGCTCCTGATATCCAGGCGTCCCAATGTTTCACAGTGTAGTAGGTATGCCCGGTAAATGACATGTCTGGTTTCCACCTTCGGGCTCTGAACCTCTGATGGGAATGCTCGGGTGTTAGCCCCATTCTGACTCTCACCTTGGTTTTAAACAGTTCATACTGGTTCATGTGGTCCTTAGGCATTTCAGCTGCCACCTCAGCTAAGGGTCCACTGAGCTGCGGCCTCAGCTCTACCATGTATTGGTCAGTAGAGATGCTGTAGCCAATGCAGGCCCTTTCGAAGTTTTCTAAGAAGGCCTCGGTATCATCGCCTGCCTTGTAGGTTGGGAACTTTCTGGGATGGGAAGCGGTACGTGGAGAAGGATTGCTATTCTGCTGAGCCTTTGCCTTCTCCATCTCCAGTGCATGCTGCCACTCTTTTTCCTTTCCCTCCATTTCTCTCCTGTGGGCAGCCTCTTTGGCTTTTTCTGCCTTGGGTTCTGTCATCTTAGCCTCTCTGTTTTTAACTAACTTTACACCCGAGAGTTAAAAAAACAAACAAAAAAACTGGCTTGTAAAAAAATGTTTGGGCTGTAATGTGATACCTATGTTCTCGGATAGCTATTCTCAGCCTATAGAAAAATCCTTTGTCTCCAGGCAAATAGACAGAACAACCCTCTCATTGCTCTTAGCTAAAAAAAAAAAAACAACAAAAATAACCCCTCTTCAGGTCTGTCAAGGTTCCTCCCCCACTCTGAACTCTAGGGTACAGATGTGGGGACCTGCATGAAAAACCTCCTAAGCTTATCTTTACCAGCTTAGGTCAAAACTTCCCCAAGGTACAAAATATTACACCCGTTATCCTTGGACTGGCCGCTACCACCACCAAACTAATACCGGTTACTGGGGAAGAGCTGTTTGGACGCGTCTTTCCCCCCAAAATACTTCCCAAAACCTTGCACCCCACTTCCTGGACAAGGTTTGGTAAAAAGCCTCACCAATTTGCCTAGGTGACTACAGACCCAGACCCTTGGATCTTAAGAACAATGAACAATCCTCCCAACACTTGCACCCCCCCTTTCCTGGGAAATGTTGGATAAAAAGCCTCACCAATTTGCATAGGTGACCACAGACCCAAACCCTTGGATCTGAGAACAATGAAAAAGCATTCAGTTTTTTACAAGAAGACTTTTAATAAAAAATAGAAGTAAATAGAAATAAAGAAATCCCCCCCTGTAAAATCAGGATGGTAGATATCTTACAGGGTAATTAGATTCAAAAACATAGAGAACCCCTCTAGGCAAAACCTTAAGTTACAAAAAAGATACATAGACAGAAATAGTTATTCTATTCAGCACAATTCTTTTCTCAGCCATTTAAAGAAATCATAATCTAACACATACCTAGCTAGATTACTTACTAAAAGTTCTAAGACTCCATTCCTGTTCTGTCCCTGGCAAAAGCAGCATATAGACAGACACACAGACCCTTTGTTTCTCTCCCTCCTCCCAGCTTTTGAAAGTATCTTGTCTCCTCATTGGTCATTTTGGTCAGGTGCCAGCGAGGTTAACTTTAGCTTCTTAACCCTTTACAGGTGAGAGGATTTTTCCCCTGGCCAGGAGGGATTTCAAAGGGGTTTACCCTTCCCTTTATATTTATGACAAGGTCTGTGAAAAACTTGTGAATTTCCCTGCAGGAGGTTAACTACCATGCCTTGAGGTAGAGAAAACTCCAGCTCAAAAAAGACAAATCCCTTTGTTATGCTTGCTGCTTTGGCCCCCAGGCAGAGACCAAGAAACTCTAACTGCTTTCAGCTTAAAACCTGTTTCCAAGCAGCTCAAAGGGAAAAAAAAACATGCCTTGTTAAAACTCTACTGTGCTTCTGTTTCAAAATGATCTAAAAAAAAAATCTCAAAATTATCCCACCGCTCTGCCACCACATCAAGGTTCCTTCCCCACTCTGAACTCTAGGGTACAAATGTGGGGACCTGCATAAAAGACCCCCAAAGCTTATTCTTACTAGTGAACACAGACCCAAACCCTTGGATCTTACAAAAAATGAAAAAAGCAAACAGGACCTTTGTCATAAATATAAAGGGAAGGGTAAACCCCTTTGAAATCCCTCCTGGCCAGAGGAAAAACTCCTCTCACCTGTAAAGGGTTAAGAAGCTAAAGCTAACCTCACTGCCACCTGACCAAATGACCAAGGAGGAGACAAGATACTTTCAAAAGCTGGGAGGAGAGAGAGAAACAAAGGGTCTCAGTCTGTCTATATGCTGTTTTTGTTGGGGATAGACCAGGAATGGAGTCTTAGAACTTTTAGTAAGTAATCTAGCTAGGTATGTGTTAGATTATGATTTCTTTAAATGGCTGAGAAAAGAATTGTGCTGAATAGAATAACTATTTCTGTCTGTGTATCTTTTTTGTAACTTAAGGTTTTGCCTAGAGGGGTTCTCTATGTTTGGAATCTAATTACCCTGTAAGATATCTACCATCCTGATTTTACAGAGGTGATTTCTTTACTTCTATTTCTATTAAAAGTCTTCTTGTAAGAAAACTGAATGCTTTTTCATTGTTCTCAGATCCAAGGGTTTGGGTCTGTGGTCACCTATGCAAATTGGTTAGGCTTTTTATCCAACATTTCCCAGGAAAGGGGGGAGGGTGCAAGTGTTGGGAGGATTGTTCATTGTTCTTAAGATCCAAGGGTCTGGGTCTGTAGTCACCTAGGTAAATTGGTGAAGCTTTTTACCAAACCTTGTCCAGGAAGTGGGGTGCAAGGTTTTGGGAAGTATTTTGGGGGGAAGGACGCGTCCAAACAGCTCTTCCCCAGTAACCAGTATTTGTTTGGTGGTGGTAGCGTCCAATCCAAGGACAAAGGGTGGAATATTTTGTACCTTGGGGAAGTTTTGACCTAAGCTGGTAAAGATAAGCTTAGGAGGTTTTTCATGCAGGTCCCCACATCTGTACCCTAGCGTTCAGAGTGGGGAAGGAACCTTGACAATCTTAAAGGAAGAATTTTAATTAAAGAAAAAAAAGTAAAAAAATCACCTCTGTAAAATCAGGATGGTAAATACAGGGTAATCAGATTCAAAACATAGAGTATCCCTCTAGTAAAAACCTTAAGTTACAAAAAGACATAAAAACAGGAATATCTATTCCATTCAGCACAGCTTATTTACAAGCCATTAAACAAAATAAAATCTAACACATTTCTAGCTAGATTACTTACTAACTTAACAGGAGTTCTGAGGAGTTATGAAGCACATTCCTGTCCTGTTCCCAGCAAAAGCATCACACAGACAGACAGACCCTTTGTTTCCCCCCCTCCATCTTTGAAAGTATCTTGTCCCTTCATTGGTCATTTTGGTCAGGTGCCAGCAAGCTTATCTTAGCTTCTTAACCCTATAGAGAAAGGTGGTTACCCTTCCCTTTATATTTATGACAGGGCCAAAAGAAATCTGATGAGGTTCAACAAGGACAAGTGAAGAGTCCTGCACTTAGGAAGGAAGAATCCCATCAGCACTACACACTAGGGACTGAGTGGCTCGGCAGCAGTTCTGCAGAAGAGGACCTAGGGGTTTGTGATGACGCAGACTGGCCCTGCACTGGGCCTGAGACAGTTAACCCTTCCCTGCTAGCAGAGGAAGCCACGACCTTGAGGCTCTGCTGGACATGGTCCAACAGGGACTCAAGTATAAAAGCCTGCAGAGCTGCTCAGTCAGGGTGGGTGGCTGAGAAAGGAGGATGCCCATTGGAGGCTCCAGCCCAGGAGCAGTGGTGACTCATACAGGAGGGAGCCGAGGGGCCAGGAAGTGGGACCAGAGACTGGCAGCTGTGGGAACCCCAGGAAGAGCCAGGGGATGAGGCTCCTGATGCCCCAGGGACTGCTACATTTGGAGAACTGGTAGGAAGTGACCCAGGAAAGGGAAGGGAGTGGTATCTCCCATCACTCTGAGGGCAGCGTGTTGTGGTAGGATTCCCCACCGACCCGGGACGGATCACGCCGTTAATGACAGGGCCCTAGGTTGGAGCTCGGTGAAGTCAGGTGGGCCCGGGCTCCCCTAATGGGGGTCTCTAACCTCCCCCCCTTTTTTGTGTGATGACATAGTTCACCGACCCCTCATTAACCTCAAAGGACATAGATGAACTCCAGCTGCCAGGCCGCACTATCCTATGAGGGGAAGAGGACTTAGAGGGACTCTGGCCCTCAGGCCACACTGCTTTGGGAGCACACACTAGGGATTCTCGCTGCTAGGCCGTGCTATCCCACCAGAGGAAGAAGATTTAGAGGGACTCTGGCCATTGGACATACAGCCCTGACTATCGGGGAGGTGGTAGAACCGGCATGGAAGCTGGGAGGTGGGGTTAACCTCGCCCCCCCGGAATAAAAGGGGTTGACCAGGTACAAATCCTGCCATAGGGTTACCGTGGATGAGAATCTGGATACGAGTCAACAGTGTGCCCTTGTTTCCAGGAAGGCTAATGGCATTTTGGGCTGTATAAAGTAGGGGCATTGCCAGCAGATTGACGGACATGATCATTCCCCTCTATTCAGCAATGGTGAGGGCTCATCTGGAGTACTGTGTCCAGTTTTGGGCCCCACTCTACAAGAAGAATATGGAAAAAATAGAAAGAGTCCAGCGCAGGGTAATAAAAATGATTAGGGGGCTGGAGCACATGACTTATCAGGATAGGCTGAGGGAACTGGGATTGTTTAGCCTGCAGAAGAGAAAAATGAGGGGGGATTTGATAGCTGCTTTCAACTACCTGAAGGGGGTTCCAAAGAGGATGGATCTAGACTGTTCTCAGTGGTAGCTGATGACAGAACGAGGAGTAATGGTCTCAAGTTGCAGTGGGGGAGGTTTAGGTTGGATATTAGGAAAAACTTTTTCACTAGGAGAGTGGTGAAGCACTGGAATGTGTTACCTAGGGAAGTGGTGGAATCTCCTTCCTTAGAAGTTTTTAAGGTCAGGCATGACAAAGCCCTGGCTGGGATAATCTAGTTGGGGATTGGTCCTGCTTTGAGCACGGGATTGGATTTGATGACCTCCTGCGGTCCCTTCCAACACTAATATTCTATGATTCTATGATTATATTCCTTTGACATCTGAACATTGTCTTTTTTTTACCCACTGCTGTGAATAAGCAAGTGCTTCCATGGAGCTGCTGTCAACGATTAACAGGGTTTATTTTCCCTGTGTTGTGTAGCAGTTGGGATGTTTCCCCCGGCACATGTCTTGGCAAAGGTTTGGATTTTTTTTCTCTCTCAGATTCTGAGCAACTGGGGGAATGGGAAAATCCCTACAGCAGAGGCCCTGTAGCCTGGGTCTCATTTGGGTCTCATTTCCAGCTGATGCCTAATATCCACACCACAACATGTAGGGATTATTGATTATTGATGCATGGAGCACCACAATATATGGAATAGGCATTAATAGGGTCAGTTGTTCATAATTCATTTCCCTGAATTGTCGAAAACACCATTTCTCTGTGTGTGAAGAGTGACAAATCTGCTTCACCTATGAGAACACTTCCAGTAGTTCATGTAGTATTTCATATTAACATTGTCTCTCCATCCAGGAATATTTCCTGCAACCATCACCCTAGAGCTTGAGCACATACAGGAAGTCAGGGGAACGTATGGTACATGCAGGAGACACCGTTCTGCCTCAGAGTTGGACACCTTCTCCCCTACTCCATGTCACATTCCAACACAACCGACATCACCAACCCCTCCACCTTCATCCTGCTGGGCATTCCTGGCCTGGAGATGGCCCATATCTAGATCTCCATCCCCTTCTGCACCATGTACACGATAGCCATCTTGGGGAACTTCACCATCCTATTCATTGTGAAGAGGGAGCCGAGCCTCCATGGGCCTATGTACTATTTCCTCTGCATGCTGACCGTCAGCGACCTGGTCCTGTCTACGTCTGTCCTGCCCAGGACACTGAGCATCTTCTGGTTGAATTCCAGAGAGATAGATTTCAGTGCCTGCCTCACCCAGGTGTACTTCATTCAGTGCTTCTCAGTGATAGAGTCTGGGATCTTCGTGGCCATGGCTTTGGATCGCTACGTGGCCATCTGCCACCCCCTGAGACATTCCACCATCCTGACAAACCCCGTGGTGGCCAAGATTGGTCTGGCTCTGGTGCTGTGTGGCAGCATAGTCAGACTGCCCTTTCTCCTCCTGGCAAGGCGGTGGCCATATTGCAGGACCAACATCATCCCCCACACATACTGTGACCATATAGCTGTGGTGAAGCTGGCCTGCAACAATACCCACATCAGTAGATACTACGGCCTCTTTGTGGTATTCTTTGTGACTGGTCTGGATGTGCTTTTTATTGCTGTGTCCTACACCCAGATCCTCAGAGCCATCTTCAGCCTCCCCACAAAGGACGCCCGGCTCAAAACTTTTGGGACCTGCAGCTCCCACCTCTGTGTCATCTTAGCCTTTTACATCCCCGCTCTCTTCTCCTTCCTCACGCAGCGGTTTGGCCACAATGTGCCCCTGCATTTCCATGTTCTCATGCCAACATATATCTCCTGGTGCCCCCCATGCTAAACCCCATCATTTACGGGGTGAGGACCAGACTGATCCGGGCCAGGCTGCTCCTTCTCTTTTCTCATAAAGGGACCTAAAATTTTCTGCTGGTGCTCTGGCTCTCAGTCTGAGCTCCATGTAGAGCTGGCTGGGGACATGGTCCTGGGCCCCCTTCTCTGAATCACTGTTTGTACCTTACAAGTGACATTCAATCCTTTCCTGACCATGCTCTGCTGTGTCAGACTGACAAACTGGGAAATGGGTCTGTGTACAACTCATTAACTCATAGGGTGGCCACACTGTACACAGTATTCAAGATGTGGGCGTACCATGGATTTATATAAGAGCAATAAGGTATTCTCTGTCTTATTCTCTATCCCTCTTTTGATGATTCCTAACATCCCGTTTGCTTTTTTGACTGCTGCTGCACGCTGCGTAGACATCTTCAGAGAACTATCCATAATGATTCCCAGATCTCTTTCCTGATTAGTTCTAGCTAAATTAGCCCCCATCATATTGTATGTATAGTTGGGGTTATGCTTTCCAATGTGCATTACTTTACATTTATCCACATTACATTTCGTTTGCCATGTTGTTGCCCAATCACTTAGTTTTGTGAAATCTTTTTGAAGGCCTTCATGGCCTGCTTTGGTCTTAACTATCTTGAGAAGTTTAGTATCATCTGCAAACTTTGCCACCTCACTGTTTACCCCTTTCTCCAGATCATTTCTGAATAAGTTGAATAGGATTGGTCCTAGGAGTGACCCTTGGGGAACACCACTAGTTACCCCTCTCCATTCTGAAAATTTACCATTTATTCCTACCCTTTGTTCCCTGTCTTTTGGCCAGTTCTCAATCCATGAAAGGATCTTTCCTCTTAACTCATGACAATTAATTTACTTAAGAGCCTTTGGTGAGGGACCTTGTCAAAGGCTTTCTGGAAATCTAAGTACATTTTGTCCACTGGATCTCCCTCAAAGAACTCTAACAGATTAATTAGACATGATCTCCCTTTACAGAAACCGTGTTGACTTTTGCCCAACAATTTATGTTCTTCTATGTGTCTGACCATTTTATTCTTCACTATTGTTTCAACTAATTTACCCGGTACTGACGTTAGACTTACTAGTCTGTAATTGCCAGGATCACCTTTAGAGCCCTTCTTAAATATTGATGTTACATTAGCTATCTTTCAGTCATTGGGTACAGAAGCTGATTTAAAGGACAGGTTACAAACCATAGTTAATAGTTCCACAATTTCACATTTAAGTTCTTTCAGAACTCTTGGGTGAATGCCGTCTGGTCCTGGTGACTTATTACTGTTAAGTTTATCACTTTTTCACTAGGAGGGTGGTGAAACACTGGAATGCGTTGCCTAGGGAGGTGGTGGAATCTCCTTCCTTAGAAGTTTTTAAGGTCAGGCTTGACAAAGCCCTGGCTGGGATGATTTAATTGGGGATGGGTCCTGCTTTTGAGCAGGGGGTTGGACTAGATGACCTCCTGAGGTCCCTTCCAACCCTGAGATTCTATGATTCTATGATTCTATGATTATCAATTATTTCCAAAACCTCCTCTAGTGACACTTCAATCTGTGACAATTCCTCAGATTTGTCACCTATAAAAGATGGCTCAGGTTTGGGAATCTCCCTAACATCCTCAGCTGTGAAGACTGAAGCAAAGAATTCATTTAGTTTCTCTGCAATGACTTTATTATCTTTAAGTGCTCCTTTTGTATCTCGTTTCAGACTAACAGCCGTGTTAGTCTGTATTTGCAAAAAGAAAAGGAGGACTTGTGGCACCTTAGAGACTAACCAATTTATTTGAGCATAAGTTTTCGTGAGCTACAGCTCACTTCATCGGATGCATACTGTGGAAACTGCAGAAGACATTATATACACAGAGACCATGAAACTATTTTCATCGGATGCATACTGTGGAAACTGCAGAAGACATTATATACACAGAGACCATGAAACAATAATGTCTTCTGCAGTTTCCATGGTATGCATCCGATGAAGTGAGCTGTAGCTCACGAAAGCTTATGCTCAAATGAATTGGTTAGTCTTTAAGGTGCCACAAGTACTCCTTTTCTTTTTGTATCTCGATCATCCAGGGGCCCCACTGCTTGTTCAGCAGGCTTCCTGCTTCCGATGGACTTAAAAACATTTTGTTATTACCTCTTGAGTTTTTGGCTCGCTGTTCTTCAAACTCCCTTTTTGCTTTTCTTATTACATTTTTACATTTAATTTGGCAGTGTTTATGCTCCTTTCTATTTACCTCACTAGGATTTGGCTTCCACTTTTAAAAAGATGCCTTTTTATCTCTCACTGCCTCTTTTACACGGTTGTTAAGCCACAGTGGCTCTTTTTTAGTTCTGTTACTGTGTTTTTAAATTTGGGGTATACATTTAAGTTGAGCCTCTATTGTGGTGTCTTTGAAAAGTGTCCATGAAGTTTGCAGGGATTTTACTCTAGTCACTGTACCTTTTAATTTCTGTTGAACGAACCTCCTCATTTTTGAATAGTTCCCCTTTCTGAAATTAAATGCCACAGTATTGGGCTTTTGAGGTGTTCTCACCACAGGAGTGTTAAATGTTGTTATATTATGGTCACTATTTCCAAGCGGTCCTGTTCTAGTTAGCTCTTGGACCAGATCCTGGGCTCCACTCAGAACTACATCGAGAGTTGCCACTCCCCTTGGGGTTCCTGTCCCAGCTGCTCCGAGAAGCAGTCGTTTAAAGTATCGAGAAATTTTGTCTCTGCATTTCATCCTGAGGTGACATGTACCCAGTCCATATGGGGATAATTGAAATCCCCCACTATTATTGAGTTCTTTATTTTGATAGCCTCTCTAATCTCCCTTAGCATTTCATCGTCACTACCACTGTCCTGATCAGGTGGTCGATAATAAATCTCTACTGTTATATTCTTATTAGAGCCTGGAATTACTATCCAGAGAGATTCTATGGAACATGTGGATTAATTTAAGATTTTTATTTCATTTGATTCTACATTTTCTTTCACATATAGGGGCATTCCCTTCCCCTAGCCACACGACCTGTTCAGTCCTTCTGATATATTTTGTACCCTGGAATGTTTGTGTCCCATTGATTGTCCTCACTCCACCAGGTTTCTGTGATGCCGATTATATCAATATCCTCCTTTAACATGTGGCACTCTAGTTCATCCATATTATTTAGACTTCTAGCATCTGTGTACAAGCACTTTAAAAACTTGTCACTCTTTATTTGTCTGCCCTTTTCTGATGTGTCAGATTCTTTATGTGCATGTTTCTCATCTGATCTGGCCCCTACTTTATCCTCCTCCATCCCCCTCCTCCTGACTAGAACCTAGATAATCTCTCTCAATAGACTCTCCTCTAAGAGAAGTCTCTGTCCGACCCACGTGCGCCTCTGCAACGATCGGCTTTCCCCATCTCTTAGTTTTAAAATTGCTCTGCAACCTTTCTAATGTGAAGTGCCAGCAGGCTGGCTCCACTTTGGTTTAGGGGGAGCCCATCATAGAAGGCAATTAGGTTGGTCAGGACTTGACTTTTGTGAATCCATGTTGACTGTTCCTGATTAACTTCCTCTCCTCCAAGCACAATAGATTCCTTGAAGACCTGCCTCATGATTTTCCCCCGTGAGGCTGACCGGTCTGTAGTTCCCAGGTTCTCCTTCTTCCCTTTTTTTAAAGATGAGCACTACATTTGCTTTTTTCCAATTCTCCTTGATCTGCCCCAGTTGCCATAAGCTTTCAAAGATAATGGTCAATGGCTCCGCAATAACATCCGCCAACTCCCTGAGCACTCTTGGATGTATTGCATCCGGCCCTATGTACATGTCCAGCTTTTCTAAATAGTCATCAACCTGTTCTTTCACCATGGAGGGCTGCTCACTTCCTCCCCATACTGTGTTGTACAGGGCAGCAGTCTGGGAGCTGACCTTGTCTTCGAAGACTGAAGGAAAAAAAGCATTGAGGACTTCAGCTTTTTCCACATCATCTGTCCCTAGGTTGCCTCCCCCATTCAGTGAAGGTCCCACACTTTCCCTGACCACCTTCTTGTTGCTAACATACTTTAGAAACCCTTTTTGTTACCCTTCACATCCCTTGCTAACTGCAACTCCAGTTTTCCTTTGGCTTTCCTGATTACACAGCTCTCTTCTCTGGGCTGCTCCTCTGGCCCCTCTGGCCCTGGTCGGTGTTAGGGGGCTTATTCCTTCACCCACTTACTTCCCTGGTCCTTCTCGCATGAACAGAGAGCAACAATACCCGAAGTCCAAAGGTGCAAACAATTCGATGTTTATTGGGGTGAACTTCCAGCAAGCATGATTCCAGTTTCCTTCCTTAGTATCCTCCTTCCCAGCTCTGACACCACAGAGCCTTACGCCTGTGTCCCTGTTCCCATTCCTACCCTTAGCCAAACATGATTCCAACTTCCTTACTCCCATTCCCTGTTCCCATTTCCCCCTTTAGCAAAACATGATTCCAATTTTCTTACCCCCATTCCCTGTTCCCATCTCCCCCTTTAGCAAAACATGATTCCAATTTTCTTACCCCCATTCCCTGTTCCCATCTCACACACCCACATGCCCACCCACACCCACACCCCAGTCACTTCCTCATTGACTACAGATTATATAGTAAAACTTGAGTTCTTCTTAGCTATACCTTAACCAATCATTTTCCTGAAATTGAACTAACCAATCCTAACATATTGTAACATGATTATGTTACCAATTATATCCCACCACCTCAATTAGTTTACACCCAGCAAAATTAATTATACAGCAGACAGGAACAATCACAGAACCAGACAGAGATTATACAGACAAACAACAGCAAAGTGGGAACTATAATGACAAAACAATACAGAAGTGAGGATTTCACATCCCAGCTATTGATAAGTGAGTTCTTGCCAGACAGGATGCTATCAAACTAAGTTTCCTTTTACATTTTCTAGGCACTTCCCTTTCTCTGGAGGTGATAGGAATACAATCCTGCCCCGATAGTGCCTAACAGCCCAATAGCACCTTATTTCAGTGTGACTAGTTTGGAATGTGAGGATGTGACCGTTCGCTTCCCAGCTTATGGCTGCCTCTGCTGCTTAGCCAAAGGCCTGAGCCTAAGCACAGGGCCACAAACTGTCACAGTAAGAGAAGGCCCTTACACTGGCAGACAGTGGTTTTGATTCTTTCTTTTATACCTCTATCACTAGCCAAGTGATAAGAATACACCTAAATTCTTAGAGTCTAGGCCTTTACAGACAGGCCTGAATATCTATATCCTAACAGTCGGCAGTGCTCCACTCCCAGCTAAGCCTGGGCCGCTTCCCTTTCCTTAGCAGTAGGGGTGCACAAAGAATCGCAGGCAGTCTGGTTCATTTGCTCCCAGTGGCATTGAGTAGGAAGCATGGTTGAGCACTGAATTTCCTGTATTCGTTTTCACCTGTCAAGACCGAAATGTGGCACCCAGGGTGTGGCAAGGACCCAGAATGAGGAACAGACAAATATTATCCTTGCTGGGAACTCTAGATAGATTAGTAGATGGTATGGCTATGAGGGACCCTGCTCTGACCTCCTGCATCACAGAGACCGTAGAGCTGCCCTTCATTAATTCCCATTTGAACTAGAGCTGATCTTTGAGAAAAAAAAAACATTCCATCTTGATTGCCAGTTGTCAAGGCTGTTTGCTCACTCTGACATTTTGAGTGCAGGAGGTGGGGGCCTACAAAAGACCTTAAAAATACTTCCCACTAAAGGCTTGCCTTAAAACTCCCCAAGGTTACAGATTCCCTGGCCTTGGTCTGTTATCGCTTCCACCACCCAAATGCTAAAACCTTCCTGAGAACCCAGGAAAGCACACATGGGAATTCCTTCCTGTGAGGTGTTTGCAAGCTCTTTAATCCCACCCCCTGGAGAGAGCATGAAAAAAACAACCAGCTGTTGATACCAGCTGAAAAGTATGGAAAATTAGTTCCACTCAGTAATTAGGCTGAGCGGAATTAGACACATGCACACAGAACTTCTACCTTTAACTCCATCCTCTTTGGAACTCCCCTTCAGGTAGCTGAAGGTTGCTATCAAATCTACCCCCTACTCTTGGAGGTCCTGGTGATGTCAAGGAACTATGACGTGATTGGAATAACAGAGACTTGGTGGGATAACTAACATGACTGGAGTACTGTCATGGATGGTTATAAACTGTTCAGGAAGGACAGGCAGGGCAGAAAAGGTGGGGGAGTAGCACTGTATGTAAGGGAGCAGTATGACTGCTCAGAGCTCCGGTACGAAACTGCAGAAAAACCTGAGTGTCTCTGGATTAAGTTTAGAAGTGTGTGCAACAAGAGTGATGTAGTGGTGGGAGTCTGCTATAGACCACCGGACCAGGGGGATGAGGTAGATGAGGCTTTCTTCCGGCAGCTCACGGAAGCTACTAGATCACATGCCCTGATTCTCATGGGTGACTTTAATTTTCCTGATATCTGCTGGGAGAGCAATACAGCGGTGCATAGACAATCCAGGAAGTTTTTGGAAAGCTTAGGGGACAATTTCCTGGCACAAGTGCTAGAGGAGCCAACTGGGGGGGCGCTTTTCTTGACCTGCTGCTTACAAACCGGGTAGAATTAGTGGGGGAAGCAAAAGTGGATGGGAATCTGGGAGGCAGTGACCATGAGTTGGTTGAGTTCAGGATCCTGATGCAGGGAAGAAAGGTAAGCAGCAGGATACGGACCCTGGACTTCAGGAAAGCAGACTTCGACTCCCTCAGGGAACGGATGGCCAGGATCCCCTGGGGGACTAACTTGAAGGGGAAAGGAGTCCAGGAGAGCTGGCTGTATTTCAAGGAATCCCTGTTGAGGTTACAGGGACAAACCATCCCGATGAGTCGAAAGAATAGTAAATATGGCAGGCGACCAGCTTGGCTTAATGGTGAAATCCTAGCGGATCTTAAACATAAAAAAGAAGCTTACAAGAAGTGGAAGGTTGGACATATGACCAGGGAAGAGTATAAAAATATTGCTCGGGCATGTAGGAATGATATCAGGAGGGCCAAATCGCACCTGGAGTTGCAGCTAGCAAGAGATGTCAAGAGTAACAAGAAGGGTTTCTTCAGGTATGTTGGCAACAAGAAGAAAGCCAAGGAAAGTGTGGGCCCCTTACTGAATGAGGGAGGCAACCTAGTGAGAGAGGATGTGGAAAAAGCTAATGTACTCAATGCTTTTTTTGCCTCTGTCTTCACTAACAAGGTCAGCTCCCAGACTGCTGCGCTGGGCATCACAAAATGGGGAAGAGATGGCCAGCCCTCTGTGGAGATAGAGGTGGTTAGGGACTATTTAGAAAAGCTGGACGTGCACAAGTCCATGGGGCCGGACGAGTTGCATCCGAGAGTGCTAAAGGAATTGGCGGCTGTGATTGCAGAGCCATTGGCCATTATCTTTGAAAACTCGTGGCGAACCGGGGAAGTCCCGGATGACTCAAGCTGCAGTGGGGGAGGTTTAGATTGGATATTAGGAAAAAACTTTTTCACTAAGAGGGTGGTGAAACACTGGAATGCGTTACCTAGGGAGGTGGTAGAATCTCCTTCCTTAGAGGTTTTTAAGGTCAGGCTTGATAAAGCCCTGGCTGGGATGATTTAACTGGGAATTGGTCCTGCTTTGAGCAGGGGGTTGGACTAGATGACCTTCTGGGGTCCCTTCCAACCCTCATATTCTATGATTCTATGATTCTATGACTGGAAAAAGGCTAATGTAGTGCCAATCTTTAAAAAAGGGAAGAAGGAGGATCCTGGGAACTACAGGCCAGTCAGCCTCACCTCAGTCCCTGGAAAAATCATGGAGCAGGTCCTCAAAGAATCAATCCTGATGCACTTACATGAGAGGAAAGTGATCAGGAACAGCCAACATGGATTCAACAAGGGAAGGTCATGCCTGACTAATCTAATCACCTTTTATGATGAGATTACTGGTTCTGTGGATGAAGGGAAAGCAGTGGATGTATTGTTTCTTGACTTTAGCAAAGCTTTTGACACGGTCTCCCACAGTATTCTTGTCAGCAAGTTAAGGAAGTATGGGCTGGATGAATACACTACAAGGTGGGTAGAAAGCTGGCTAGATTGTCGGGCTGAAGGGGTAGTGATCAATGGCTCCATGTCTAGTTGGCAGCCGGTATCAAGTGGAGTGCCCCAAGGGTCGGTCCTGGGGCCGGTTTTGTTCAATATCTTCATAAATGATCTGGAGGATGGTGTGGATTGCACTCTCAGCAAATTTGCGGATGATACTAAACTGGGAGGAGTGGTAGATACGCTGGAGGGCAGGGATAGGATACAGAAGGACCTAGACAAATTGGAGGATTGGGCCAAAAGAAATCTTATGAGGTTCAATAAGGATAAGTGCAGGGTCCTGCACTTAGGATGGAAGAATCCAATGCACAGCTACAGACTAGGGACCGAATGACTAGGCAGCAGTTCTGCGGAAAAAGACCTAGGGGTGACAGTGGACGAGAAGCTGGATATGAGTCAGCAGTGTGCCCTTGTTGCCAAGAAGGCCAATGGCATTTTGGGATGTATAAGTAGGGGCACTGCCAGCAGATCGGGGGACGTGATCGTTCCCCTCTATTCGACATTGGTGAGGCCTCATCTGGAGTACTGTGTCCAGTTTTGGGCCCCACACTTCAAGAAGGATGTGGATAAATTGGAGAGAGTCCAGCGAAGGGCAACAAAAATGATTAGGGGACTGGAACACATGAGTTATGAGGAGAGGCTGAGGGAGCTGGGATTGTTTAGCCTGCAGAAGAGAAGAATGAGGGGGGATTTGATAGCTGCTTTCAACTACCTGAAAGGGGGTTCCAAAGAGGATGGCTCTAGACTGTTCTCAATGGTAGCAGATGACAGAACGAGGAGTAATGGTCTCAAGTTGCAGTGGGGGAGGTTTAGATTGGATATTAGGAAAAACTTTTTCACTAAGAGGGTGGTGAAACACTGGAATGCGTTACCTAGGGAGGTGGTAGAATCTCCTTCCTTAGAGGTTTTTAAGGTCAGGCTTGACAAAGCCCTGGCTGGGATGATTTAACTGGGAATTGGTCCTGCTTTGAGCAGGGGGTTGGACTAGATGACCTTCTGGGGTCCCTTCCAACCCTGATATTCTATGATTCTATGATTCAGCAAAAAGTGTCTGAGAGGGAAAGCTACTGGTCAGTCACTGAAAAAGAATGAGCTTTCGTGAGCCACAGCTCACTTCATCAGATGAAGTGAGCTGTGGCTCACGAAAGCTCATGCTCAAATAAATTGGTTAGTCTCTAAGGTGCCACAAGTACTCCTTTTCTTTTTGCGAATACAGACTAACACGGCTGTTCCTCTGAAACCTGAAAAAGAATGTTACGCCATTGTCTACGCTCTGGAAAAGCTACGCCCATATGAAGTGGACTTAGAGGGACTCTGGACCTCAGGTCCTGCTTCGGGCAGGGGGTTGGATTAGATGACCTTCAGGGGTCCCTTCCAACCCTGATATTCTAGGATTCTATGATTCTATGATTCTTCTCTTCTGCAAACTAAATAATCCCAGTTTCTTCAGCCTCTCTTCATAAGGCATATGCCCCAGCCCCTAACCATTTTCATTGACCTCCACTGGCCTCTCTCTAATTTATCCACATTTCATAGAATATCAGGGTTGGAAGGGACCCCTGAAGGTCATCTAGTCCAAAATTTAGACCATTGCAAGTTGTTTCACCTAGTTCAACATGACTTTCAGATTAACAGACGAGCACTAGAAAGTGTCATTAGAACACTCATTAGAAGGAGTGAGAACTGGCTAACTGATAGATCTCTGCAAGGCGATGTCCACGGGGAATCATTATCCAGTGTTTTTTTTTTTCTTATGGTTCACTAAGGTCCTTAAGTACCTGACTCCCACTGATGTGTGACTCCAGGAGTCCGGCTGATGAGAGGAGTTTTTTTCTACATGGGACTGTCAGCAGTGAGCCCTCTCCTAGAGCAAGATACCTAGAACAGGTCAAGGTTTTCTTGTGGGTGACCCGAGAGATGTAGGAGACCCAGATCCAAAATCTTTGCTCTACCGTATTTGGAGTAGGGACTTAAAGACAGGTCTCCTACATCCCACGTGAGCTGTGTCTTGTCTGAATTTCATTTATAAGATCCTTGGGGCAGTGGCTCTTTCTCCTTCTGTGTTTGCGAAGGGCCCAGCACAAGGGGCCCTGAACTGGAGCTGGGCCTCTGGAGGCTTCCACAACACAAATAATGATAATAAATAATCAACACAATAAACCAGGTAAATCAGTGCCTATCCCCTCCCCTTTGCCTTAACTAGAGACGAAAGTCAAACCGTGCTGGCCAGCTACAGAGTGTTAGAAACTTTAATACAGGTGGACATGGTGCCCCCTTTCAGCTTGGTCAGGAGAATTCATTCAGTCTCATTCCAGTGCTTAAAAACCCAGGTACTCTGTACTGGAGAAGTACACCCGATCAGCCAGATGAGCCGGCAGAGAGCTCAGCTGTGGCAATCCAAGAACCCTCCAGCCGAAGCACCCCCGGAAAGTCTGACTCAGACTGGAACATTAGATTTCAATGCCACCTGGCAGAGCCTGGGAGGAAATGAACCGAGAGGGAGAGAATAAATCCATTGCAAACACTAATCCAGGCTCTATCCTGCCTACAGGGTCCCCCTTGTTCCAGGGCAGCTGTGGGGGGAGGGCGAGGCCTCTGTCCCCAGGTCAAGCCCCCTGGCTGCACTCTATCCACAGGAGTATTCTGTTGGTGTTGCTTTTATTGAGTCTGTTCCCCTGAATTGACCCCCTGACTGTGATGGGTTGGCAGGTTTCTGAGTGGGAGCAGAAGTGGCGTCCTGGAGTTCACACCTCACAGGAGCTCACAAACTGCAGCTTGTTCTGAAAACCTCAGATTCACCTTCAGAGGATGGTGAAGGCTCAGGCTCCCTCTTCCTGGCTTGCCTCTGCATACCGCCCAATGAACCATCCCTGCCAGAGCGGGCGTCCATTTCCCTCTTGGCGAGATGGAAGGACCATGGTTAAGGCAGGGCAGTCAGATCTCCTGGGATCTGTCTCTCATTCTGACACTCAATCTCTGTGTCACATTGGACAATTCATGTCGCCCTGTGCCTCAGTTTACTTATCTGTATAATGGGGATACGTTCATAGTCACTTTCCTTTCCTAGGTGTTTTCAAAATCCTTCAGTGAAAGGTGCTGCACAACATGATGATAGTTACTGATGAGAATTACTGGTCTCTGATGCCTTAGACAGTCCAGTGTGCCTCCAGAAAGTGTTTGTGTCTCCCCTCAGTCATCATTCTCCAGATCTGTCTGTCTACTATCTATCCATCCCTCCTAGATATCTACAGGCTATCAGATCTAGGCATTAGCCCCTGTTTTTTCCTAATTAACTATACATTTTTAATATACCCAAATAAAAAGTGCAGCCAGTTTGTCTCTGAGGACAGAGCCCAGGAGTTCTCATCTCCCTTTGGGAAGTTCCCTTAATTACTGTTTGTTCCTAAAGCTGGATAAATAGCCCAGAATTGCAGAAAGGCTTGTCTCCAGCCTGTTTACATCCAGATGCTGCTTCTCTGCTAGATGCTGAGCAAAACCCTGTGGGATTGCACAGAGCTATATTATAAACAGTGCATGCCCGTGTGTTGGCTCTCGGCTTAGGATGCTCCTGCAGATGCTGGGGTGAGAGAGGTGTGGGACACGGCTACCTGAGGGGGATTCCCAGGGAGGACACTTCCTTCTCAGGATTCACAGGTACACATCCTTTGATGAGGAGCTCACCTTCTCGACAAACCCAGGGATCTGGCTGTTAACAGGGGGGCTGTTACCTGACTTTGGTCTGCTCCTCACTGAGGCAATTATAAGAATTTGTCAGCATCAGCAAGACATCTTCTCTCCTAGCTTCATTCAAGAATTTGTCGAACTGTTATGCCTGAAACTTTATATATATTCCATCATAAGCAGATGTCCAGTGTGGTAAATTTCAGTCAAATTGCTTAGAGTTTGGCAAACTCATATGCAACTCAAAATGAGGTCTTCTAATGGAAGGTGTCAGTCCCCTTAACTACAGGTCATGCCACCAGCACCACTTTCAATGGCCAATCCACCTGTGAATCCCATTCAGCTAAACGCTTTGCTCCAATAATGTCGGTGGCAAGGAGTTCCACAGGCCAAATAGGTATTATGTAAACAATTTTCTTTTATCAGTATGATATGTTCAGACTATCAGTGTAATTGAATGTTCCCTTTGCATGTGTTATGAGACAGAGTAAACGTAAATGCTTGATCTAGTTTCTTTATCAATCGATTCATAGGGTTCAAGGCCAGAAGGGCCCATTTGATCATCCAGTCTGACTCCTGTATAACACAGGCCATTAAATTTCACCTAGTTACCCCTGTATTGGGCTCCAAAACTTGTGTTTCACAAAGCCCTCATCTACAGTAGGACTTTACATCATGAATCACAGAGCCACAGAGTGAGAAGGCACCACAAGGGTCAGCTAGTCTAACTGCCTGCCAAGATGTAGGATTTGTTGCATCCAGGACAGATGACGGTCCAGCCTCCTTTGGAAAACCTCCAGCAAAGGAGCCTCCATGTCCTCCTGAGGCGTCCGTTCCATTGCCCTCCTGTTCTCACTCTTTGGAAGTTTTTCCTGAGATTTCATCTAACGCTGCTGTGCTGTAGTTTGAACCCATTGCCTCTTGTCTTGCGCTATGTGACAAGAGGGAACATTTCTCCATCTCTTTTATGGCACCCTTTCAAGTATTCAAAGATGGCTATCATGTCCCCCTTTAATCTCCTCTTTCCATACTAAAAACACCCAGTTCCTTCAGCCTTTTTTTCGTATGCTTGGTATTCCATACCTTGGATCAGCTTTGTCTCTCGCCTCTGGATCTTTTTCCAGTTTGTCTACATCCTTTCTATACACTGCTGCCCGGAACTAAACACAAAACTCCAGCTGAGGCCTGACCAGCACCGAGTAGAAGAATACCATCCCCTCCCATGACTTGCATGTTACGCCTCTGTTAATGAAACCGAAAACTACATTTCTGTGGGTTTTCTGCAATAAGAAAAAAATCCACAGCCCTGAAAGATGTACCTAGAGCAACCTAACCTCCGTGTAGACA
Source organism: Caretta caretta (assembly GCF_965140235.1). Classification (NCBI taxonomy): domain Eukaryota; kingdom Metazoa; phylum Chordata; order Testudines; family Cheloniidae; genus Caretta; species Caretta caretta. The sequence continues at coordinate 1,769,293 of NC_134206.1, forward strand.
GCATGAGGTCAACATAAAGTTCTTCAATCAACCTAGCTACCCCCTCTCAGGGAGGTGGATTACCTGCGCAGCCGGGAGAAGCGCTAAACTGAAGCGCTACGGTAGCTGTACACTTTTAAGTGTGGACAAGCCCTCAAGCAGATCTTCCAGAAAAGTATTGAGTCTTTATCTGACATGTAGAGTCTGGGAATCCACCACTTCCCTCCACAGATTGTTCCAATGGTTAATCACGCTCAGTGTTTATTCTCTTATTATAACCCTCAGTGCTAACCATTTGCCCTTGGAATTTGTCTGGCTTCAGCTTCCAGGCACTGGATCTTGCTCTGCCTTTCTCCGCTGGATTCAAAAGCCTGTTATACCGCACAGCGTTCGCCTCTTAAACGTCTCACTTGATTGTCTTTTTGATAACGTAAGTAGCTGTAGCTCTTTAAGTCTCTCACTGTCAGGCATTTTCTCCAGCCTCAAAGCATTTTTGTGGCTCTTCTTTGCACTCTCTCCCAATTTTTCAACATCCTTTTTAAAATGTGGACCCCAGAATTGGACGCAGTTGTTTTTCACCAATACCGTTTGCAGAGCTAAAATGCTTCCCCTGCTCCAACTCTCCACTCTCCTGTTTATGCATCCAAGGATCACAACAGCCCTTTCGCCACAGCATTGCACGGAGAGCTCATGATGTGTTGGTTGTCCGCAGTGACCCCAAAATCCTTTTCAGGGCCCCTGTGTTCCATGATACTGTCCCGTAGTCTGGGGGTTGGGCCTGCATTTCTGTTCCGAGATGATAACTTGTCTTTTGACTGTATTGCGATGCTCCAGATCAATCGGTGTGGCTGCCCTGGCTGCCTTATTGTAACTGCTCGGCCAATCTTTCCGTTGTACCCAATTTTTTTCTGCAGTGATTGTCTATTTGCTTCCAGATCACTGATCAAAATATTCAATCGCATCAGGCGTAGAACTGATCCCCACAGAACCCCACTAGAAACAGCCCCATTTGGTGACAATGGCCCACTGGCAACTGCTTTCTGAGATCTGCCATCTTTTAATCCATTTTATATGTGCTTCACTGGTACTGTAGTGTGTTCATTTTTATCTGAATGTTTTCCCTTACATAATTAAATACCTCAGAGAAATCAGCCTCTTGCATCTGTGCAGTTTCCTTGATCAGCTAAACATACTCTCATGGAAGGACGAGATTGGGTTTATTTGACAAGACTGGTTTTCCACAAACCCTGTTATTGTCTGACATTAATTATATTCCTAAACGTTTTTGTTAACTAATCCCATACCAGCATTTCCATTGTCTCCTAGCCTTGTCAAATCTTTTTTTTAAACTTTCCCTTCTTTTCTATGCTTTACAGTTAACACAGAACTGTCCTGTATTTACCTTTTTTCTATTGGGGGGCTCTACTCTTGCCTGATTGTGTGCATCTGCTTCCAAACGAGAAGTGTGGTTGATTGGTCAGTTCGTAACTCTGGTGTTCGGAAGTCTAAGGCTCTACCGTGCACGCTCTTTAACACGCTCCTTGACTGCTAATGGACTGGAAAATATTTCATCACCTCATGTGATATATGTATATCATAAAGGTTCTTTCTAGATGCAGAACTAAACTATATCTTGAATACATCTGCCTTTTTTCAACTTTAACCCGTTTCTTTTCACCCACTAGGATTTGGCTTAAACCTTTTCTAGGATTTCTTTTGATTTTTCCTCAATTTTTTTACATCTCTTATCAATTTTCATAGCTTCCAATATGTATCGCTTGCTATCTATTTTCCCTTTATCCCATTAGTTCTATATCGCTCCCCCCCCCCCCCGCCCCCCGCCCGTTTTTGCTGCCTTCACTTTGCCACTGAACTGGGTTTCTAGCCAAAGTTGGGCACTTTTTGATTGTGGAATTGAGGATTTTTAACTCTCTAAAGAACACTTTTTAAAGAGCTACCAATTTTCATTCTCATTTCCCCGTCTATATTTTTTCCTCCCAATCAGTTTTGCTGATAATTTGCTGCAGCTTTGGGGAATTAGCCCTTTCAAAGCACTAAGTGTCTACAGCTATTACTGGTTGGGAACTGTTCTCTGTTTGTCCATTTTAATGTACTCACTTCCATTCTTTATTTTTCTCTCATCTATCAAATGCTCCCTTCTTTGTCTCTTCTCTAAATTAAATAGTCCCAGAATTTTCATTCTGTCCACATATGGCAACCTCCCCCATTCTCATATCTTGTCTTGGAAACCCCCTTTTTATTTGCTCTGTTTTTCATAGAGACTGGGGACCAAACCTGAGTGCATGTCCAGTGCAGGTTATTCGCCACCCCATTCCTTTCACATTTAAACATTGTCATTGTTTTAGTCACTGCTGAGAATGAGCAAATGTTTCCATGGAGCTGCTATCAATGATACACAGGGTTTTTTTGCCCCAGTGGTCTGTAGCAGTTGGGATGTTTCCCCCGGCACATGTCTTGGCAAAGGTTTGGATTATTTTCACTCTCAGATTTTGAGCCACTGTGGGAATGGGAAAATCCCTACAGCAGAGGCCCACTAGCCTGGGTCTCATTGCATTTCCTGCTGATGCCTAATAATGTTACCCACACCACAGTGTGTAAGAATTATTGATGCATAGAGTACAACAATATATGGAATATGCATTAACAGGGTCAGTTGTTCATAATTCATTTCCTTGAGTTGTGAAATAACCATTTATCAGTGTGTGAAGAGTGACAAATCTGCTTCACCCATGAGAACACCTCCAGGAGTTCATGTTACATCTCATATTACCTTTGTCTCTCCATCCAGGAATATTTCCTGCAACCATCACCCTAGAGCTTGAGCGCATACAGGAAGTCAGGGGAACGTATGGTACATGCAGGAGACACCGTTCTGCCTCAGAGTTGGACACCTTCTCCCCTACTCCATGTCAGATTCCAATACAACCGACTTCACCAACCCCTCCACCTTCATCCTGCTGGGCATTCCTGGCCTGGAGGCAGCCCATGTCTGGATCTCCATCCCCTTCTGCACCATGTACATCATAGCCATCTTGGGGAATTTCACCATCCTATTCATTGTGAAGATGGAGCCGAGCCTCCATGGGCCCATGTATTATTTCCTCTGCATGCTGGCCATCAGCGACCTGGTCCTGTCTACATCCATCCTACCCAAAACACTGAGCATCTTCTGGTTCAATTCCAGGGAGATCGATTTCAGTGCCTGCCTCACCCAGATGTACTTTATTCACTGCTTCTCAACGATGGCATCTGGGATTCTTGTGGCCATGGCTTTTGATCGCTACGTGGCCATCTGTGACCCCCTGAGATATTCCACCATCCTGACAAACCCCCTGGTGGCCAAGATCGGCCTGGCCGTGGTGCTGCGTGGCAGCATACTCGTACTGCCCACTTCCTTCCTGGCGAGGAGGTGGACATATTGCAGAACCAACATCATCCCCCACGCATACTGCGAGCACATGGCTGTGGTGAAACTGGCCTGCACTGACATCCACATCAGTAGTTACTATGGCCTCTCTGTGGTATTCTTTGTGACTGGTCTCGATGTGTTTTTTATCACTGTGTCCTATATCCAAATCCTCAGGGCCATCTTCAGCCTCCCCACAAAGGACACCCAACTTAAGAGTTTGGGAACCTGCAGCTCCCACCTCTGTGCCATTTTAGCCTTTTACATCCCAGCTCTCTTTTCCTTCCTCACGCAGCGGTTTGGCCACAATATGGCCCTGCATTTCCATGTTCTCATGGCCAATGTGTCCTTCCTGGTGCCCCCCATGCTAAACCCCATCATCTACGGGGTGAGGACCAGACAGATCCGGGACAGGCTATTCCGTTTCTTTTCTCATAAAGGGACCTAAAGTTTTCTGCTGCTGCTCTGTTCTCAGTCCGAGCTCCATGCAGAGCTGGCTGGGGACAAGGTGTTGGGCCCCCTTCCCTGAATCACTGTTTGTACAGTACTAGTGACATTCAATCCTTTCCTGACCACACTATTCTGTGTCAGACTGACAAACTAGGAAATGGGTCTGTGTACAACTCATTAACTCATAGGGTGGCCACACGTCTAATTGCTGGTAACTGGACTTTGAAGCTCTGCCCAAAGCCCCATCTCTTCCCATGGGTCACTCATCTTCTTCCCCTTCCCCATCAGTTGCTGGATTGTCTCCACCTCACCATATCTTGCTGCAGGGACTTCATTTCAGATTTTGGTGTGTGTGTGGGGGGGGGACAACTTTAACTGTGATCCCCGGGGGTACTTAGGTAGTTGAAAATTCTAGGGTTTTGGCAGATAACTTGGCAATTAGCTGACAGGAGCAGTGTTTCTAATTCCTACATAAAAGAAAGAAAATTAAAGTAATAATAAATCTACTAATCTCTCATATAAACATGTTTGACATCTTGTGGCAAGTCACTTAAGGACACTTAAGGACCACTTTCCCCATATCGGCAGCTCCAGTTATCTCATCATAGAAGGCTATGAGGTTGGTGAGGCATGACTTGCCTTTTGTGAATCCATATTGACTGTTCCTGATTAACTTCCCCCTCCTCCAAGTGCTTCAAAATAGATTCCTTGAGGACCTGCCCCATGTTTTTTTTTCAGGTGAGGCTGCCTGGTCTGTAGTTCGCCAGTTTCTCCTTCACTTTTTAAAAGATGGGCACTATATTGCCTTTTTCCAATTGTCCTCAACCTGTCCCGATCACCACAAATTTTGAAAGATAATGGCCAATGGCTCTGCAACTCCCTCAGCACCCTTGGATGTATTGCATCCAGCCCCATGTGCATATCCAGCTTTTCTAAATAGTCGTCAACTAGTTCTTTCACCATGGAGGGCTGCTCACCTCCTCCCCATACTGTGTTGTAGAGGGCAGCAGTCTGGGGGCTGACCTTGTCTTGGAAGAACGAAGGAAAAAAAGCATTGAGGACTTCAGCCTTTTCCCTAGGTTGCCTCCCCCATTCAGTAAGGGTCCCACGCTTTCCCTGACCACCTTCTTGTTGCTAACATACCTTTAGAAACCCTTCTTGTTACTCTTCACATCCCTTGCCAGCTGCAACTCCAATTTCCTTTGGCTTTCCTGATTACACAGCTCTCTCCTCCCTGGGCTGCTCCCCGGCCCCTCTGGCTCCGGTTGGCACTGCTCCACTCCCCGCTCAGCCTGGGCCCCTTCTCCTTAGCAGTAGGGGTGCACAAAGAATCACAGGAAATCTGGTTCATTTGCTACCAGTGGCATTGAGTAGCAATCATCGATGAGCACTGAATTTCTTGTATTCCTTTCAACCTGCCCAGACCTGAAATGTGGCAATCAGGGTGTGGCAAGATATGTAGATTACATGGCTTTGAGGGACCCTGTTCTGACCTCCTGCATCCCACAGCCATAGGGTTGCCCTTCATTAATTCCCATTTGAACTAGAGCTGATCTTTGAGAAAAAAAAATCCCATCTTGATTGCCAGTTGTCAAGGCTGTTTGCCCGCTCTGACATTTCGAGTGCAGGAGGTGGGGGCCTGCAAAAGACCTTAAAAATACTTCCCACTAAAGGCTTGCCTTAAAACTCCCCAAGGTTACAGATTCCCTGGCCTTGGTCTGTTATCACTGCCACCACCCAAATGCAAAAACCTTCCTGAGAACCCAGGAAAGCGCGCTTGGGAATTCCTTCCTGTGTGGTGCCCGCAAGCTCTTTTGTCCCACCCCCTGGAGAGAGCATGAAAAAACCAACCAGCTGTTGATACCATCTGAAAAGTATGGAACATTAGTTCCACTCAGTAATTCGGCTGAGCAGAATTAGGCACGTGCACACAGAACTTCCTCCTTTAACTCCATCCTCTTTGGAACCCCCCTTCAGGTAACTGAAGGCTGCTATCAAATCTACCCCCTACTCTTCTCTTCTGCAAACTAAATAATCCCAGTTTCTTCAGCCTCTCTTCATAAGGCATGTGCCCCAGCCCCCTAATCATTTTTGTTGCCCTCCGCTGGACTCTTTCTAATTTGTCCACATTTAGACCATTGCCAGTTGTTTGACCTCATTCCACATGACATTCAGATTAATAGACTAGCACTAGACAGTGTCATTAGAGCACTCATTAGATGGAGTGAGAACTGGCTAACTGATAGATCTCAGCAAGGCGATGTCCACGGGGAATCATCATCCAGTGGATTTTTTCTCATGGTTCACTAAGATCCTTAAGTACCTAATTCCCACTGATGTGTGACTCCATCACATGAGAGGAGGCTATTTCTACATGGGACTGTCAGCTGTGAGACCTCTCCGAGAGCGAGATGCCTAGAACAGGTCAGAGTTTTCTTGTGGGTGACCCGAGAGACGTAGGAGACCCAGATCAAAATCTTTGCTCTTCCGTATTTGGAGTAGGGACTTGAAGACAGGTCTCCCACACCCCACGTGAGCACCCTGAGCAGTAGGAAATGAGAATTTCAGGTGGGGCCCTCAGTGCCTCCGGCTGGAGCTGTACAATTTAGTACAAAAAAACCTTTAGTGGATTAGGGATTTGAATCTGGGTCTCCGACATTCCACGTGAGGGTGCTAAGCGACTGGTCTATGGGATATTCTGGGGGTGCAAATACATACACACATGGGCATGTTAACACACACATACCCACACGCGCACTCAGAGCGATGCACATGCACAAACACAGGTGCACGCACACACACACACACACGGACACACTTGTACATACACACATTCCCGAACTGCAAGGCCTCACGCAGGAGGCATGATCTGAGAATGCCTAACGGATCAGGCCTGCAGGGGGGATGGGCAGGGGAACAGCATGTTGGAGACCCCCAGCGGAATTGAGGCCTGAGCGAAGACTCTGAGCAGCTCGTTAGCTGGGGAGCAGCGTCAGCCCCCAGGTTGCTTTGTGCCGGCTACTGGTGGAATCTGCGGCGCCTTCAGGGTTAGACAGCAGCTGAGCCGGGGTTTGAGAAAGGCATTAGCACCTACATACAATATTTTCCCAAGAGCCTTTGTGGATCTAGCCTGGAAGCCTTTTTGAAAGATGCTTTAGACAAACAGAAGTTAAGGTTCAAAGCCAAGGGGACTAGCTGGCTACATTGGAGGAAACAGTCTAGTTCACGGATGTCCACCTTTCACCTTTCAAGAACTCTTTCCTCCTGTATTTGTCTAAGGAGCAGGGTCCCTGCAGAAAGCTTATGCTCAAATAAATTTGTTAGTCTCCAAGGTGCCACAAGTACTCCTTTTCTTTTTGTGAATACAGACTAAGACGGCTGCTGCTCTGAAACCTGCAGAAAAACAGTTTTTTATCTGTTCTTCGCATCCTCTAGTGGGTCTAGTGTCCCAGCTGCTTGCCCTGCTAGAACCCAGGCAATGCCCCTTGCTTAGGTGGCTAGCAGCTCTCGCACCATGGTGGGAGGAGAACATGGTGTGATGCTGTATGATTGAATATGACCATTTTATCATTGCTACCACGGTTATACAATTGCAACAAATGTTGTACAAAGTATGTCCTGTCAGGTGTCAGTGGGTAAGTTATGATTTGCTAAATATGATGATCCTGTTTATATGCATGTATCACCTTTGTATCTGAAGTTATTAATATTGGCCAGGGTCTTGTATCTTATACATGTGTTGTATTCTTGGGTAAAACCCCTCACATAGAATTTATATGAAGGCCACACATCTATGTGTTGATGGCCCTTCAAGGACACTTAGCTCTCACAATGGGCCATCGAAGAAACACACTCAGCAAAAATACGGGCAACATCTGCCCCCATGAGGCACTGAAATATATAAGGACATGTGGTATGCTCAGGTGACCCTGGACTCCCTCTTGGGCCTGTAACTTTCCACAAACAGAGACAGTGATTTTTGTTTGGGACAGTAAAATTCCATGCACAGAGCAGAGGATATAAAAGGACCTCTGAGACATCCCCACCTTGTCTTAATATCCTCCTTCAGTTCTCTGGTTTGGATTTCTATCAAGGAAGTTCTGAAGAAGGACTAATGATCCCCAACCTGTTTGGGGATAAATGGACACAAATCAGATGTCAAGAATTATAACATTCATAAACCAGTCGGAGAACACTTCAATCTCTCTGGTCACGCAATCACTGACATGAAGGTCGCTATCTTAAAACAAAAAAACTTCAAATCCAGACTCCAGCGAGAAACTGCTGAATTGGAATTCATTTGCAAATTGGATACTATTAATTTAGGCTTAAATAGAGACTGGGAGTGGCTAAGTCATTATGCAAGGTAGCCTGTTTCCTCTTGTTTTTTCCTACCCCCCCCACACCCGATGTTCTGGTTTAACTTGGATTTAAACCTGGAGAATGGTCAGTTTAGATGAGCTATTACCAGCAGAAGAGTGAGTTTGTGTGTGTATGGGGGTGGGGGGGATGTGAGAAAACCTTGATCTATGCAGGAAATAGCCCGACTTGATTATGTAAAGAGTTGTCACTTTGGATGGGCTAGCACCAGCAGGAGAGTGAATTTGTGTGGGGGGGGTGGAGGGTGAGAAAACCTGGATTTGTGCTGGAAATGGCCCACCTGTTGATCACTTTAGATAAGCTATTACCAGCAGGACAGTGGGGTGGGAGGAGGTATTGTTTCATGATTTCTGTGTGTATATAAAGTCTGCTGCAGTTTCCACGGTAAACATCTGATGAAGTGAGCTGTAGCTCACGAAAGCTCATGCTCAAATAAATTGGTTAGTCTCTAAGGTGCCACAAGTACTCCTTTTCTTTTTGCAACCTGTTTGGGTGATTCCACAGAGACTTTTGCAAGTGAGCAGTTTATTCCTTCACTGCTGTGGTCCTGGTCTCTGAACACTGAAACATCACTTGGATGTATCTGATCTCTCAACCATTTATAGCTCTTCTTCTTTTATTTTATTTTTAACGCTTTAATATTTAATTGCTAAGGGATTGGCAGTGTCACGATTATTGGATAAGATCTGAGTTATATATTGACCTGGCTAAGTGGTTGATCTCTTGAGGTTAGAATGAGTCTATACGTGGTGAATCTGACCGCTCATCATGGAGTCCAGTATCTGGGTGGTGAGCCGAGTGCTGGGATACCTCAGGAGACTGCAATTGTGGCTTCCAGTTAATCAGTGTGGTGAGACAGAAGTTAACATTTGTTGCCATAGGCGGCGAGTTATATGGGCCCGTGGTGCCCAGGCACCAGGAATATTCCTGGCCCTGGGGCCTGGCTCCAACAAAGTTCAGGGCCAAGTCTCTCTCCTGGCCCCACCTGCCATCCCCCGCACGTTCCCTGGGGTGTCCCCCTAGCCCACCTGCCGCCCCTGGGCGATTTAACATGGCCCAGGATGCCCCAGCTGCCAGCACCAGCAGCGCAGTGGAGCTGAGCGGCTTCCTGCACGCTCGCTGCAGGTGGATGCTGGCCCATCCCTGCAGTCCGGGGGCGGCTGTGTCTCCACGTGCTGCCCCTGCTCTGAGCACCCCTGCAGCCAACGGGAAGCTGCGGGGAAGGTGCCTGGGGGCAGCAGTGCATGGAGACCCCCGGCCCACCCTACCTGAGAGCCGCTGCCGGAGGGGGTGCTCCAGATAAGCACCGAATCCCCCACCCTCTTCCAGAGCCTGTACCCACATCGCCTCCCCCCACACCTCCTGCACCCCCACTTGCTCCTGACACACTCCCTCCCACCCCCAAATTCCCACCTGCACCCTCACCCCCTCCCTCCCACCCTTCTTGCACCCAAACTCCCTCCCAGAGCCTGCACTCCTCACCCCCTCCTGCATTTCCACCCCTACCCAGAGCCTGCAACCAGGACCCAAATTCTCTCCTAGAGCCTGCACCCCAGAACCCCTCCCCGACCTAAAGTCCCTCCCGGAGCCTGACCTCTCCCCCCTTCTGCACCCAAACTCCCTCCCAGAGCCTGCACCATGAACCCCTTGTGCACCTCAGTTCCCTGCCCCAGCCCAGAGCCTTCACCCCAACTCCGTCCGAGAGCCTGCATCCTCCTGCACCCAAACTCCCTCCCAGAGCCTTAGGAAGTTGGTGGGGAGAGCTTGGAGGGGGGCAGGCTCTGGGCATTCTGGGCACCACCACAATTTGTACAAACCTGCCACCCCCGTTTGTTGCGGGCTTGGTAGAATCTGTGGATAGAACAATCACCAGTCCAGGGTGGGGCTGCCCCATTTCTCAGCAGGTTGCCTGAATCTGGCATCCTCAGCTGCGTCCCACTGAGGCGCGGTGACATATGGGCACCACTGACACAGACTATTGCTCACTACTGCCAGGACTCTCTTAGACCTGACAGGTATGGTCCATGCAGCAGCACAGAGGCCTGGTGCAGATCTCCGTTGCTTTCTCTAGTGAGGGGATCTCCCCTGATTTCAGTGGGGCTGCACCTACTTCCACCAACTAAGGATTTAGCCCAAATAATTTAACTAGAGAGAAAGAATCATCAGAGACCAGTGAGCTGGGATTGAAGAGTCCCAGCTCTGCCACAGATTCACTGGGTGACCTTGGGCAAGTCAGATTCGCACTCTGAGCCACAGCCTCTCCATCTATTAAATGGAGATTATTATTATTAATGATTTCCAGTGCACTGATACCAAAAGGTTCTAATCAGGGCCTTCGAGGGTGCACGCTGTAGAGTTCTAGGCACTGTGTGCTCCCTGGTAAACAAACAAGACAAGGCTGAAGACTGAGCTGTGTGGAAACCTGTTTTAGCGGCCATAGTGTTTAGCTGTTTCATTAATATATTTGTCCTTGTCAAGGTTCCTCCCCCACTCTGAACTCTAGTGTACAGATGTGGGGACCTGCATGAAAAACCTCCTAAGCTTATCTTTACCAGCTTAGGTCAAAACTTCCCCAAGGTACAAAAAATTCCACCCGTTGTCCTTGGATTGGCCGCTACCACCACCAACTAATACTGGTTACTGGGGAAGAGCTGTTTGGACGCGTCTTTCCCCCCAAAATACTTCCCAAAACCTTGCACCCCACTTCCTGGACAAGGTTTGGTAAAAAGCCTCACCAATTTGCCTAGGTGACTACAGACCCAGACCCTTGGATCTTAAGAACAATGAACAATCCTCCCAACACTTGCACCCCCCCTTTCCTGGGAAATGTTGGATAAAAAGCCTCACCAATTTGCATAGGTGACCACCGACCCAAACCCTTGGATCTGAGAACAATGAAAAAGCATTCAGTTTTCTTACAAGAAGACTTTTAATAAAAATAGAAGTAAATAGAAATGAAGAAATCCCCCCTGTAAAATCAGGATGGTAGATATCTTACAGGGTAATTAGATTCAAAAACATAGAGAACCCCTCTAGGCAAAACCTTAAGTTACAAAAAAGATACACAGACAGAAATAGTTATTCTATTCAGCACAATTCTTTTCTCAGCCATTTAAAGAAATCATAATCTAACACATACCTAGCTAGATTACTTACTAAAAGTTCTAAGGCTCCATTCCTGGTCTATCCCCGGCAGAAAAAAACAGCATATAGACAGACACACAGACCCTTTGTTTCTCTCCCTCCTCCCAGCTTTTGAAAGTATCTTGTCTCCTCCTTGGTCATTTTGTTCAGGTGCCAGCAAGGTTACCTTTAGCTTCTTAACCCTTTACAGGTGAGAGGAGCTTTCCCCTGGCCAGGAGGGATTTCAAAGGGGTTTACCCTTCCCTTTATATTTATGACAGTCCTGTTTAAGAAGGACAGCAACTCCACTGATCATGACACACAAATAGCCTCAGTGCGTCTATCACAACTAAGAGGAGGGGTGGGGTGTGGGTCAGGATTCCCTATTCTCACCTCTACCACTGACTTATTGTGTGGCTTTGGGTAAATCAGTTTATCACTATGTGGCTCAGTCCCTCCAAGACACGGGGATAATACTGCCTAGCAGCCTAGCTAAAGAGCTTCTAGATGTAGTAACCAGAAGTGTCATGCAGAGCGTATGTAAGACTCAGCTTCACAGTTCAGCTTCAGCCCCTGGGCAATGGGTGTACCTGCAGTTCCAGGTAAGGTGCCGTGTACATGTGTAAATACCCGGCTAATGGCAGGTGGGCTGTTTATCTCCCTCCCTATGAGCTACCACATCCACCCCGGCCTCTGCCCAGCATCCCGTCTTCCCAGCTAACGCGAGGGCTTACCCTTCCACCTCTCTCAGCTCTTGTCCTCCTAGCTTCAAAGCTGATTCCTTGCCTTGCTCCCTAGGCCTGGGTCAGGGCAAAGGGCTCCCAAACCATACCCATAAATTGCCGAGGGAGGTTGTGGAATCTCCGTCATTGGAAATTTTTAAGAGCAGGTTGGACAGACACCTCTCAGGGATGGTCTAGATCAGCTGTGTCCAATACGTTCACCACTAGCCGCATGTGGCTAATAGGCTATTGAATTGTGGCTAATGCATGTGGCTTTTTTATACTGTGGCTAATAAGAAAAATTCAAAACCACAAGTGTGGCTAGCATCAAAATTCTATTGGACACCGCTGGTCTAGATGGTGCTTGGGGACTGGACTTGATGGCATCTCAAGGTCCCTTCCAGTCCTATGATTCTATGTCAGGACTCTGCCTGCTACAGGCTCCCAGCTGGGAGGAACAAGAGGGAGCTGAAAGTGAAAGATATAAGCGGCACAATGGTCTCTTCCTTCACAAATTTGTAGCTGAGATTTAGGAGCCACAAACTATACGATGCAGTCTTTCCCGCCTGTATTACAGCTTTGCTCCCAACCCTCAGCTGCTTCTATACAGCTTCCTGGCTTCCCTCTCTTCCTCTGTTCGGCCTGTCAGCCACAGCGTTGCATGCTCAGGGCACTCACGGCAGGTTCCTTGTCAAGCTGCAGCAGCTCCCGTCCCACCCCTGAGCAGAGGGAGTCCAACTGGATTGGGGAGGGAGGTGGAGATAATCCAGTGTGTTACAGAGGGATGGAATGAGTAAGAAACAGGGATGGAGCCCTGTGGGAATAGGTGGAGAGGGGCAGAGGTTGAGGGGAGAGGTTGGGCAGATGGCGGGGCCTCAGAGGTTCAGTTACCAGCAATTAGAAAGGGGACAACTTAATGAGTTCTACATAGACCAGTTCCACAGTTTGTCACACTGACACAGCACAATGAGGACAGGAAAGAATTTAATGTTTCTCTGACCGTCCAGTCAGTGCTTCAGGCCAGCTCTGCACAGAGCTTGGTCTGAGAGCCAGGGCACCAGGAGACAACTTTAGGTCTCTTTTTGAGTAAAGAGCAGGAGCACCCTGTCTCGGATCTGTTTGGTCCTAACCCCGTAAATGATGGGGTTTAGCATGGGGGGCACCAGGAGATACACGTTGGCAATGAAAACATGGAAATGCAGATCCACATTATGCCCAAACCGGTATGTGAGGGAGGAGAAGAGAGCTGAGATGTAAAAGGCTAAGATGGCACAGAGGTGGGAGCTGCAGGTCCCCAAAGTCTTCAGCCGGGCGTCCTTTGTGGGGAGGCTGAAGATTGCTCTGAGGATCTGGGTATAGGACACAGTGATAAAAAACACATCCAGACCAATCACAGAGAATAGCACAAAGAGGCCGTAGTAACTACTGAGGTGGGTGTCAGCACAGGCCAGCTTCACCACGGCCATGTGCTCACAGTGTGTGTGGGGGATGATTTTGTTACTGCAATATGGCCACCGCCTCGCCAGGAGGAGATAAGGCAATACAAAGAAGCCTCCGCGCAGCACCACGGCCAGACAGATCTTGGCTATCATGGGGTTTGTTAGGATAGTGGAATGTCTCAGGGGATGGCAGATGGCCACGTAGCGATCCAAAGCCATGGCCACAAAGATCCCAGACTCCATCACTGAGAAGCAGTGCATAAAGTACATCTGGGTGAGGCAGGCATTGAAATCGATCTCCCTGGAATTGAACCAGAAGATGCTCAGCGTTTTGGGCAGGATGGACGTGGACAGGACCAGGTCGGTGACGGCCAGCATGCAGAGGAAATAGTACATGGGCCCATGGAGGCTCGTCTCCCTCTTCACAATGAACAGGATGGTGAAGTTCCCCAAGATGGCTATGATGTACATGGAGCAGAAGGGGATGGAGATCCAGACATGGGCCACCTCCAGGCCAGGAATTCCCAGCAGGATGAAGGTGGAGGGGTTGGTGAAGTCGGTTGTGTTGGAATCTGACATGGAGTAGGGGAGCAAGTGTCCAATGCTGAGGCAGAGCAATATATCTTGCATGTACTGTACGTTCTCCTGACTTCTTGTATGTGCCCAGGGTCCAGGGTGATGGTCTCAGTACAAGTGCCTGGGGGGAGAGACGATGTGAATCTGAGACACTGCATGCATTACTGGGGCTCTTCTCATGTATGAAGCAGACTGGTCACTCGTCACACACTGAAAAATGGCATTTTCATTATTCAGAGAAATTAATTATGAACCACTAACCCTACTAATGCCAATTCCATATTTCATGGTGCTACATGTGTCAATAATTCCTACACATCTTGATATGAGAAACCTTAATAGGCACTAGCAGGAAAAACGAGTGTGGATACTAGTTATCCATCATTGTTTCTTAATACAATGAAAGCCAGGCTAGAGAGTCCATCATGGAGGGAGTTCCCTATTCTCCCAGTTGCTCAAAATCTGAGAGTGGAAACAAACCCCAAACCTTTGTCAAGATATGTGCTGGGGGATACACCCCATCTAGAACAAACTTCAGGGAAAAGATCGGCGTCACCAATAGCAGCTCCATGGAAACAACTGCTCATTCGCAGCAGAGGCCAAAACAAAGACAATGTTTAGATGCCTGAGGAATGGGAAGGAGAATAACCTGCTCTGGACACACACTCAGTTTTGGTCACACAGTCTCTGTAAAGGATATAAAAGATCAAAAGGAGTTTTACGAGACAGGTTATAAGAATGGGAGAGGCTGTCAGTCATGGACAGAATGAAAAGTCTGGGACTCTTTAGTTTAGAGAAAAGACAAAGAAGGGGGTATATGACAGAGAGGAAAATAAAAGAATGTAAGTAATTATACTCATATGGACAAACAGAACATTTACCAACCAGTAATATCTATAGACACTTTGTGCTTCAAAAGGGATAAATATCAGCAAAACTCTTGGGAAGGAAAAATTTGGAGAGAAACATGGGAATGAAACTGGGAGTTCTTTAAGAAGAATTTATTAGACAGCTAAAAAGCCACAATACCACAGTCAAGACAGCGGACCACATGGGTAAAACCCCGGTCTGACACTACACCCCATATTATGCTTTGATCTGTTTGACATCCCTTATAATGACTTAAAATCTATCTTTTCTAGTTAATAAATTAGCTTTTGCTTTATCACAAACCAGCGTATGAGAGTGATAACTTGGGGCAGATCTATGCAGCGCAAGACAATATAATATTGTTTTGCACTCCAGATGGAGCAGCTGGGCACTTCCTTAGCGGTAGCCTCCCCGTGCGCAGCCGATCACAGCAGTCTGTAAGTTCTGCAGCTGGGTGTGTCCCTACCTGTGTGTTTGCTGGTGAAAGAGCAGGCTTGGCGACTTAGCACAGAACCACAGTGTGAGAGGGAGCCCAGCCTGGTGGGTCGGGGGGGCTCAGTGGCACCGCAGCTGCAGGTGGCACCCCGGGGGAAACCCGTCAGACCCAGTTCAGCGGGAGAGTGAATGCAGCAACTGGGGGCGGGGGAAGCGACATATGAAAAATGGGGGAGAAGACAGCAAGCAAAACATAATGGAATTCATGAAAATTGATAAAGTACGTTAAAGACATCAGGGAAAATCCATGCAGGGCTAAGGATGAGAAAAAGAAGATTATTAAGTATATTAAGAACAAAAGAAATGCTAGGAAAGGTTTAGGTCAATTCCTAGAGGGATAAAGGAAATTTATTAATATTGCAGAAAAAGTAGATGTGTTCAAGACGTATTTTTGTTCTGCATTTGGTACTCCTATTCCAGGCGATGATGAAATACTTTCCAGCCCTTTAGCAGTCATGGAGGATATTAAACAGCATCTATAGTAGAACCGTAGAGTTACAAACAGCAGAGTACACACGTATCTCATCATTCGGAACCAGAAGTGTGCAATCAGGCAGCAGCAGAGCAAAAAAAAAAAAGGGCAAATACAGGACAGTACTGTGTGAAAGCAGTTATCAACTGGCCATTGTCAGTGATTGGGGCTGTTTCTAGCAGGGTTCTTCAGGGATCAGTTCTGGGCTTGAGGCTATTCAATATGTTCATCAATGATCTGGAAGCCAATACAGAATCACTACAGATAAAATGTTCAGGCGACCTAAAGATTTGCAAAAAGTTTAACAATGAGGCAGCCAGGGCAGGCATACCGATGGATCTGAATTTAGGAGTCATTGTATACACCCAACTCATTGTGAGCTTCCAGTGTGATGCTGAGGCCAAAAGGGCTAATGCAATCCTTGGATGCATAAACAGGGTAGTAATGAGTTGCAGCAGGGGAAGGGTTTTACCTTCGCAAACGTCACTGGTGAAAACTGATTGTGTGAATTTTAAAAAGGAGGTTGAAAAACTGGAAAGGGGCAGAAAGGAGCCACAAAAAATGATTGCAGACAGGAGATAATGACTGAGAGAGAGAGAGAGAGAGAGAGAGAGAGAGAGAGAGAGAGAGAGAGAGAGAGAGAGAGAGAGTTGAAGAGCTTCCTCAATTTATTTCATCAAAAAAATGTCCAAGCTGAGATGTTCCTTGGGAGAAAACCCTGGGTAATAATGGGTTCTTTAATCTAGTGGAGAAAGGCAGAGCAAGGCCCAATGGGTGGAAGCTGATGCCAGGCAAATTCCAATCGGAAATAAGGGCCAAATGTTTAGCACTGAGGGCTATTAACCATTGGGATAAACTGCAAAGGGAAGTGATGGATTGTCCATCACCTCATCTCTGGATGAAACATATGCTTGAAGGCTTGTCTATACTTAAAACACTACAGTGGAATTGCCATACAACTTCAGTGTGAACACTACTTATACAGATAGCAGGGTTCTCCTGAGAGTTGGTAGCTAGGTTGAGGGAAGAATTCTTCCCTGAACCTCATGCTTTCTACCCTGGGGTTAGGTTGATATCGCTACATTGCTGAGGAGGGTGGATTTGTTTGCTACTGCAAATACAATTTTGGTTGTATTAACAGAGGCATAGCTTGCAAGTCCTGGGATGTATAACTACCACTCTATTCAATGCTGGTTAGACCTCAGCTGGACTATTGTGTCCAGCCTGGATTACCAATGTATTGGAAGGATGTAGATAAGCTGGAAAGGATCCGGAGGTGAGAGACAAAGAGGATCCAAGGGATGGAATTCAAGCCATGGGAACAAAGGCTAAAGAAACTGGGTATGTTTAGTTTGGAAAAATGGAGATTAGGTGAGGACAGACTAGCGGTCTTCAAGTACTTGAAAAGCTGCTATAAAAAAGATGGAGAATGATTGTTCTTTCTTGCCAAGGAGGGGAGGACAAGAGGCAATGGGTTCAAACAGCAGCATAGAAGATGTAGATTAAATCTCACTGTAAGAACAGGATAACAATGGAACAGACACCTCAGAAGGTTGTGGAAGCTCCTTCGCTGGAGGTTTTCCAAGGGATATTGGACAGCCATCTGTCTTGGGTGGTTCAGACACAACAAATCCTTCCTTTTTTGGTAGGGGGTTAGACCGGATGACCCTTGTGGTATCTTCTAACCCTACAGCTCTATGATTCTGTGATGCAAAACACCAGTATAGACCAGGACTTAGTCACACACAAGTTTCTGGGCTCAATGTAGGAGTAACTGGGTGAAATTTAATGGCTTGTGTCATACAGGAGATCAGGATGGATGACCTTAAAAACTTTCTAATAGTCCATATGAATCTATCAATAAAGAAAGTAGATCAGGCATTTATATTTACTGTGTCTCATGACACAAAACAGGGAGCATTCAATTACACTGAAAGTCTGAACATACAACACTGATACAATAAAATTGTAAAAATAATACATATTTGGCCTGTGGAATCCATTGCCAGCAACATTATGGGAGCAAAGATTTTAGCCGAATGGGATTCACACATAGATTGGCCATTGTATTCACACATAGATTGGCCATTCTCCAGTGAAGCTAGGAGAAAATATGTCTTGCTCATGTTGAATAAAGATTTTTTTTTCATTGAGAAGCTCTAGCACCTTCATGCATTCCAGTAGATAAAGGTCAGGAAACAGCCCCGTTTACAGCCATAGCCCTGAAATGCAAGAGAAGGAGGTGACAGTATCTGTGCATTAACACACAGTGGGTTCATGGGGTCTTTTCTCCTACTCCAAGGGGTCCTACTCCAAGGGGAGTTTTGCCTGAGTAGTTCCTGAGCAAACTATGGGGTATGACCTCAGAATTTGTCCTCATATTGTACATCTACTAATAGCTTTCATCCTGAAATTCAGCCACCTTGGGGATGAAGACCATCAGTTGTGGGGCAGGGAGGGCAGCACAGCATACAGGGAAATTTTGGCCCATGGTACTGGAGGAAATTCATCACCTGTGGCCAGGGCCTGGGATGTTTAATGGGTGTGCAGAGCATAAAGGACCACAAAATTACTTTCTATCCCATCATTCCCAAGTTATAATAGGTTTGTCGAGAAGGTGAGCTCCTCAGCAAGAGATGGGTACCTGTGAATCCTGAGAAGGAAGTGTCCTTCCTAGGAATCCCCCTCAGGTAGCCGTGTCCCATACCGCTCTCAGCCCAGCATCTGCAGAAGTGTCCCACGTTGAGATCTGACACAGGGGTGTGCACCATTTATAATAGAGCTCCGTGCAATCCCAGGGAGGCTTGCTCAGCCTCTAGGAAGCAGTGGGCATCTGAATGTAAACTGGGTGGAGACAAGCCTCTCTGTGCTTCTGTGTTCCTTATCCACCTTTAGGAGTAAACAATAATTAAGGGACCTTCCCAAAGGGAGCTGAGAACTGTGGGGCTCTGTGCTGAGTCAGAAATGAATTGACTGCTCCGTGTATTTGTGATATTAAAAATTATAGTTGATTGATAAGAAAACTAGGGATAATGCCTAGATCTCCAAATGGTCTGATACCATGTAAATGCTAAGGAGGTCTGGGTAGATAGTAGACAGAGAGCTCTGGAGAAAGATGGCTGAGGGAAGACACAAACACTTTCTGCAGACACACGGGGCTGTTGCTAAGAGATCAGAGATCAGTAATTCTCACCAGTAAAAATCATCATACTGTGCAGCACCTTCTATTGAAGGATCTTCAAAAGACCTAGCAAGGGAAAGTCACTATGAGCATATCCCCATTGTACAGATAAGTAAACTGAGGCACAGGGAGATGTGACTCGGCCAAGGTCACACAGAGAATGACAGACGGAATCCAGGAGTCCTGACTTCCCTGCCATAACCACATTCTCTCCATCAGTAACTGAGTGCATGAGAAGAGGGAAACGGACTCATACTCTAGCTGGGCCTATTTATTGGGTGGAGGTGATGGACTTCTCCATGGTGCAACCACAAACTGGGGTACTTCTGACCCCTCTGGAATTCCAGTCTGGGTCCCTCTCACACTGTGAGGCTGTGACAAGCTGCAGTCCTCTCCATGTCTTAAACATACACAGTCAGAAACACACTCAGCTGCAGTTACATGAATTAGTTCACTAGCCACTCATGAACCAAAAATAGAGAGGCTCCAGCCAATTCCCCCAGCTCCCCCACCAAGGACCCAAACGCTGTACCGTCTTGCCCTGGTCGAAAGCCTGACCAGTGTAATTTTATTATCCATTCCCCCTCTCTCTCAAGGGGAGAGGACAATGCACCAACTCCATTTCCTGAGCAGATTTCTCTTTTACATTTCAAACAACACACTATATTGGCGGGGGGTGTATTTGTCAATTGGACAATGACTTTTTCATACTATCTCTTTTTGTAGATTCTGGAGTCAAAGTGTAAAGCACATACTCATGAACAGATTGGGCAGACAAAGTCAGCCATGAGCGCCCTGGTATCTATTGCAGTATGATGCGTTTCCGTGGCAGCTAACAATCGATTCATTCTCTCCTCTTCAAAGGTTTGAAAAGCTCTGGGTGTTATATGTTGCCATGCAGATCCATTGGCAATAATCAAACAGATTTATTAACTAGAGAAATATAGGTTTTAAGTGATTATATGTAATAGCGAACCGATCAAAGTTGGTTATCTAAAAAATAAACAAAATCACAGTGTAAGTTTTATACATTAGACAGGATTTGAATCAAGCAGTGTGTCACCCTGATGGGACAAACAGCCCACCAGTCTTCCATACACAGGCGAGAAATCCCTTCAGCCTGGGACCCCATCCCCAGTTCAGTCCTCATTCTTAATGTGTTTCCAGGCGTTGAGCTGTGGGGGAATGGGGGCCATGTGATGATGTCACTTCTCTATTTCATAGCTTTTGCCATGTGATGGTAATATCATTTTTCCAAGTGGAAGTCCTCCCCGTACAGTTAGTGGAAAAGTACAGGAACAAGATGGAGTCCAGTGTCATATGAGCTGGCCACATGCGCTTGCATGCTTCTATGAGCCATAGCAGGGGCCATTACCCATATCTGGGCTAGAACGTTCACAGGAAACTCCATCAGGTGGAATATGCTTCTTCTAAGTCCTATCGTATTTCTTAAGGAGCCATTACCATGAATGGTTCATCCACAGTGTGCTGGCTAGACTGCACGTAAACTATCTTGTGTATGTTAAGGAGCAAACACATTTGGAATACTGGTATATAGTTAATATTCATAAATGTAGGTACAAAAATTGTACATGCATACAAATAGGGTAAGCTCTGGGTTGTTATAGAGCACGTCTCTTTGTATCTGTGCAGCATTGTTAAGTCATTGTGTTTTTACAACTGGTGATAACCCAATACAAATATTCATGAATGCCATGAGTTGGCGTGCCTCAGTTTCCCCCTACCACACAGCAGACCAGGTTTATTATGGTTTCCCTGCTGTGACAAGCTTTGAGCCTGTTTCCGGGTGTTAGCTGAGAAGCAGTATCCCAAAAGGGATTCTTGTTTACTATTCCTAGCATGTCCAAAAGCCTTTCCCAACAATCATACATGTTACATCTTGTCATGGGAATTAGCATCAGTACCAAATTATTTCTTTTAAAAGATATAAGAATGTTCTTATCTTAGCAACAAACTTTCCATCGTGAGATTTAACAATGACACCAAATCTTCTATCACAGGTAGGTGTTTCCAAATATTTTTTATTATTTCATGCCTTCTGCTTGGACAGTTCAGTTTGTCAATACCCACTGTGTCTTTAAACTCCTCCCTGAACCTGAACATGTGTTAAATTTACTCGTTTTCCTTTCCCCTCAGTGTCCCCTTCAGAAGGGATCTCAATCAAAGGTCATTTTACGGATCTTGGTATGACAGGGTCTGGTGAGGTAAGTTTGTTTAATAGCCCTATTAAACTTTAACATGTAGGTAAGTTTGTAGCATGAACTGTTCTGTCCTTCCAATATATTTTGTACTCTGGTATTACTCTGTCCCATTGATTATCCTCATTCCACCAAGTTTCTGTGATGCCTCTTATATCAATATCTTCATTTAAAATGAGGCACTCTAGTTCACCCATTTTATTATTTAGACTTCTAGCATTTCTATATTAGTACTTTCAAAATTGTCACTTTATTAGCTGTCTGCCATTACAGGATGTATTTGAACGGGAGTCTTCTTCATTTGTTTCTCATCAGAGCCTACCCATATTTTATCATCTTCCATCCTCTCCTCCTTACTACGAGAATCTCCATGACTACAGCCTCCCCTAAGGGATGACTCTGTTTGAACCATGTGCTTTTCCGCACATGTTGGCTTTCACTCAGCCCTTAGTTTAAAAAATTCTCTCTGTGCTATGTTAATTTTGAGTGCCAGCGGTCTGGTTCCATTTTGGTTTCGGTGGAGCCCAGCCTTCCTGTGTATGCTCCCGCATTCCCCAAAGTTTCCCCAGTTCCTGATAAATCTACCCCCCCACACACCGTCTCAGCCACGCATTGATACCTTGCAGTTCTGCCTGTCTAATGGGCCCTGTGCGTGAAAGTGGAAGTAGTTCAGAGAATTCTACCATGGAGGACCTGGACTTCAATCTCTTTCCTAGAAGCCTAAATTTGTCCTGCAGGACCTCACAAGAGATCTGCAACCTTCGCACAAGGCAGCCAAGTCACCATGCAGTTCTCCCAGTCATCACAAACCCAACTATCTATATTTCGAATGATCAAATCCCCCCTAACAATTACCTGTCTCTTCCTAATAACTGGAGTTCCGTCCCCTGGAGAGGTATTCTCAGTATGACAGGAGACCATCACATCATCTGGAAGCAGGGTCCCAGCTGCTCTAGTTTGACATTCTTTTTCCTTGAGACTTTCATCATCCTCAAAAGCACAGAGGCTGTCAGACTGGGGATGGGACCACTCTGCTCTGTCCCGGAAAGATCATCTGTGTATCCCTCTGTCTCCCTTAGCTCCCTTTAGCCACTCTGGTCTCCAAAGCCCATACACAGTCCTCTAGCACCTAACGCCCAGTAATTGGGGTGTGTAGGGGCCTGGCTAAGGAGCTGGAGAGAGGTGCATATTTCCTCATGGGACTGTCATCTGTGATCCCTCTCCTGGAGCGAGGTGCCCAGGACAGGTCAGCACTTTCTAGTGACAGATCTGATAGAGTGTTGGGAGACTCAGATTCAAAATCTCTGCTCTACCTGATTTGGACCAGGGACTAAAACACATGTCTCTCGTGTCCCACATGAGTGCCCTGAGTACCAGGCAAATGGCAATTCTGTGTGGGGCATTGAGTCTGTCTGTCTGGAGCTCTTCCACTTTGTACAAATAAACCTTCAGAGGAGCAGGGATTTGAATCTGGGTCTCACAGACTCCAGGTGAGGGTGCTAAACTGCGAGCTGAGGGTGCACACACATGCAAGCACTCACATGGACCCATGTGCACACTCACGCACACATACACCTATGCACACATACACACACAGATACCCAGGTGTGACGGGTTGGATCACAGAAACCCATGGCGGGAAGGATAGCTCAGTGGTTTGAGTATTGGCCTGCTAAACCCAGGGTTGTGAGTTCAATCCTTTGATGGGCCATTTAGGGATCTGGGGAAAAATTGTTTAAGAAGTGTTCCTGTCTCCAACACTCAGATGCCTAGCTCCCAATGGGGTCCAAACCCCAAATAAATCCATTTTACCTTGTATAAAACTTATACAGGGTAAATTCATAAATTATTCACCATCTGTAACACTCAGAGAAGGATATGCGCAGCTGTTCTCTCTACCCCCCCCCCCCGGCAGGTATTAATACATACTCTGGGTTAATTAATAAGTAAAATGTGATTTTATTAAATACAAAAAGTAGGATTTAAGTGGTTCCAAGTAATAACAGACAGAACAAAGTGAATTCCAAGCAAAATAAAATAAAAAATGCAAGTGTAAACCTAATGTAGTAAGAAAGTGATTACAGATGAAATCTAACCCTCAGAGATGTTCCAATAAGATTATTTTACAGACTAGTCTCCTTCTAGTCTGGGTCCAGTGATCACTCACACCCTCGTGGCTACTGTTCTTTGTTCCAGTTTCTTTCAGGTATCCTTGGAGATGGAGAGGCTCTCTCTTCAGCCAACTGAAGACCAAATGGAGGGGGCTCCCAGGGGCTTAAATAGACTTTCTTTTGTGGGTGGAAACCCCTTCCTCTCTCCTATCCAGAATTCAGTCCAAGATCGAGTTTTGGAGTCACATGGGCAAGTCACATGTCCATGCATGACTTGGTTCCTAACAAGCCAGGCCACATTCCTGGGAAAGCTCAGATGTGGATTGGCATCTCCCAGTTCATAGTAAGCTTAAGTGTTTCTTGATTGGGCACTGTCAAGGTTCCTTCCCCACTCTGAACTCTAGGGTACAGATGTGGGGACCTGCATGAACACCTCCTAAGCTTACTTTTACCAGCTTAGGTTAAAATTTCCCAAGGTACAAACTATTTTACCCTTTTGCCTCTGGACTTCCACTGCCACCACCAAACTTTATCTGGGTTCCTGAAAAAGCATAGTTTGGACACGTCTTTCCACCCAAAATCCTCCCAACCCTTGCACCCCACTTTCTGGGGAAGGTTTGGTAAAAATCCTCACCAATTTGCATAGGTGACCACAGACCCAAACCCTTGGATCTGAGAACAATGAAAAAGCATTCAGTTTCCTTACAAGAAGACTTTTAATAGAGGTAAAAGGAGAATCATCTCTGTAAAATCAGGATGGTAAATACTTTACAGGGTAATTAGATTCAAAACACAGAGAATCCCTCTAGGCAAAACCTTAAGTTACAAAAAAGACACACAGACAGGAATAGTCATTCTATTCAACACAGCTATTTTCTCAGCCATTTCAAGAAATCATAATCTAACACATATCTAGCTAGATTACTTACTAAGTTCTAAGACTCCATTCCTGTTCTGTCTCCAGCAAAAGCATCATAATGACAGACCCAGACCTTTTGTTTTTCTCCCTCCTCCCAGCTTTTGAAAGTATCTTGTCTCCTCATTGGTCCTTTTGGTCAGGTGCCAGTGAGGTTACCTTTAGCTTCTTAACCCTTTACAGGTGAAAGGATTTTTCCTCTGGCCAGGAGGGATTTTAAAGGGGTTTACCCTTCCCTTTATATTTATGACAGGCACTTACTGAAAATAGTCTTTTCTCAGGAAGCTGACCAACTGCTTCACTGAGGTTACTTAAAATTAAACAAGTACATAGCCAATGTTCATCATTTTGAATTAAAAAACGATACATGCATACAAATAGGATGAATATATTTAGTAGATCATAACCTTTACAGAGATATGTTAAACATGGCATACATAGCAAAAAACATATTCCAATTATGTCACACATACATTAAAAAGCATATTCCCAGAAAGCATTATGGGGTGCAACGTCACACCAGGCACAACCACGCCTATGGACACACATGCAAACACACACACACAATCCCGATCTGCAAGGCCCCATGGGGGAGTTGTGGTCTGAAAACGCCTAACTGATTGGGCCTGACGGGGAGATGGGTGAGGGAACACCTCATTGGAGAACGCCACCGGAACGGAGGCCCGAGCAAAGACTCTGAGCAGCTTGTTATCTGTGGAGCAGCATCAGCATTCAGGCTGCTTTGTGCAGGTGACTGCCAGAACCTGAGGCTCCTGCAGGGTCAGGCAGCAGATGAGCCGGGGTTTGAGAAAGGCAGCAGTGCCTAAATTCAGTATTTACACAAGTGCCTTTGTGGATCTAGCCCTGGACACCTTTTTGGAAGATGCTTTAGTCAAACACAAGTTGAGGTTGTTCAAAGTCAAGGGGGCTGGCTGGCTATGGTTGGAGGAAACACTCACGTTCACGGATGTCCACCTCCCACTTTTAAAGAAAAGAAAAGGAGTACTTGTGGCACCTTAGAGACTAACCAATTTATTTGAGCATGAGCTTTCGTGAGCTACAGCTCACTTCATCAGATGTTTACCGTGGAAACTGCAGCAGACTTTATATACACACAGAGAATATATTGTTTCATATTCTCTGTGTGTATATAAAGTCTGCTGCAGTTTCCACGGTAAACATCTGATGAAGTGAGCTGTAGCTCACGAAAGCTCATGCTCAAATAAATTGGTTAGTCTCTAAGGTGCCACAAGTACTCCTTTTCTTTTTGCGAATACAGACTAACACGGCTGTTCCTCTGAAACCACTTTTAAAGGACTCTTTCCTCAGCTATTTGTACAAGGACCAGGCTCCCTGCAGCAAAACAAGCCTTTCTCTGCTTTTCCCGTCCTCCAGTGGCTCCAGTGTCCCAGCTGCTTGTCCTGCTAGATCCAGGGAATGTCCCTTCCTCAGGTGGCGAGCAACTGTAGCAAAATTGTGGGAGAAGAACATGCTGTGATGCTGTATGATTGAATAATGACCATCTTTATCATTGTTGCTGCCACTGTTATTCAGCTGCAACAAATGTTGAACAAAGTGTGTCCTGTCAGGTGTCAATAGGAAAGTTATGATCTGCTGGGTATGATTATCCTGTTCGTGTGCATGTCTTGCCTTTGTGTCTCAAGTTATGATTACTGGTGCTGTACTGGTACCAGAGGAGCAATTCCAGTTCATGGCCAGAGCAATGGTGCTGGGGGGTCAGGACTCTTGGTTCTTATTCTCAGCTCTACCACTGACTCATTGTTTGGCCTTGGGTAAATCACTTTACATCTGTGTGGCTCAGCCCATCCATGACATGGGGATAACGCTGCCTTGCAGCCTAGCTATAGATCCTCCAGATGTAGTGATCAAAAGCATCATGCAGAGCATATGGTAGACACAGCTTCCCTGTTCAGCTTCAGCCCCTGGGCAATGGATGTCCTGTAGTTCCAGATAAAGTGCCATGTACACGTGTAAATACCCAGCTCTTGGCAGGTGTGCCAGTTATCTCCCTCCCTGTCAGCTACTGCAGCCATCCCGGCCTCTGCCCAGCACCCCAGCTTCCCAGATAAAACAGGGGCTGATCCTTCTGCCTCTCTCTGCTGTTGTCCTCCCAGCTTCAAAGCTGATTCCTTGCCCTGCCCACGAGGCCTGGCTCAGGGCAAACAGCTCCCAGTCTATCCTCGTTACAGGAGGAACAAAAGGGAGCCAGAAGCTAAAGAAATAAGTCACACAATGGTCTCTGCCCTCAGGATTTTGTATCTGAGCTGTAGGGCCCACAAACTGTACGATGCATAATCCTGCCCGTCTCCCACACAACCCTCAGCTGCTTTTATACAGCTTCCTGGCTTCCCTCTCTGCTCCTAAGTGGCGTGTCGGCCAGAGCACTGTGTCCTCACTGTACCCAGTGCAGGCTCTTTGTAAGGCTGCAGCAGCTCCAGTCCCAGCCTCGGATCCTATGGAGCCCCGCTGGGGTGGTGGGAAAGGGAGGAGTTTCGGCGAGCGATGGTGGAAGAAAAGGAGAGGAGTGAGCAAGAGGGGCGGGGCCTTGAGTGGTAAAGCGCAGAAATGGTTGGAGGCTTGAGGTGAGATGTGGAGCAGGGGCTGGACACTGGAGGAAGGAATTGGGCAGAGGGCAGAGCCCCAGGGGTCCATTTAATAGAAATTGGAAAGGTGGCATCCCAATTGGTTAAGGAGTTGAACACAGAGCAATTCCCCTGTTTGTCACACTGACACAGCACAGTAAGAGCAGGAAAGAGCATTTAATGTCTTTTTGACTGTCTAAGAAGTGACTCAGGGAAGAGGGCCCCACACCATGTTACCAGCCAGCTCCAGACAGAGCTTAGTCTGAGAGCCAGAGCCTCAGCAGAAAACTTTTAAGTCTCTTTATGAGTAAAGAGATGGAGCAGCCTGTCCCAGATTTCTTTGGTCCTCACCCCATAGATGATGGGGTTCAGCATGGGGGGCACCAGGAGGTACACATTGGCCATTAGAATGTGGAAATGCAGGGGCACATTCTGCCCAAACCGGTGTGTGAGTAAGGAGAAGAGAGCGGGGATGTAAAAGGCTAAGATGACACCGAGGTGGGAGCTGCAGGTCCCAAAAGTCTTGATCCGGGCATCCTTTGTGGGGAGGCTGAAGATGGCCCTGAGGATCTGGATATAGGACATAGCGATAAAAAACACATCCACACCGGTCACAAAGAATAACACAAAGAGGCCATAGTAATTGCTGATGCGGATGTCTGCGCAGGCCAATTTCACCATGACCGTGTGCTCGCAGTACGAGTGTGGGATGATGTTGGTCCTACAATATGGCCACTGCCTCGCCAGGATGAGAAAGGGCAGTACAAGCATACCTCCACGCAGCACCATGGCCAGGCCTATCTTGGCCACCACAGAGTTTCTCAGGATGGTGGAATGTCTCAAGGGATGACAAATGGCCACGTAGCGATCCAAAGCCATGGCCACTAGGATCCCAGACTCCATCCCTGAGAAGCAGTGAATGAAGAACATCTGGGTGAGGCAGGCACTGAAATTGATCTCCCTGGAATTCAACCAGAAGATGCTCAGCGTTTTGGGCAGGGTGGAGGTGGACAGGACCAGGTCGGTGATGGCCAGCATGCAGAGGAAATAGTACATGGGCCCGTGGAGGCTTGGCTCCCTCTTCACTATTAACAGGATGGTGAAGTTCCCCAAGATGGCTATGGAGTACACGGTGCAGAAGGGGATGGAGATCCAGACATGGGCCACCTCCAGGCCAGGAATGCCCAACAGGATGAAGGTGGAGGGGTTGGTGAAGTCAGTTATGTTGGAATCTGACATGGAGTAGGGGAGAAGGTGTCCAACTCTGAGGCAGAACCGTGTCTTCTGCATGTACTGTACATTCACTGGAATTTCTGTTTGTTCCCAGGGTCTCAGGTGATGGTCGCAGTAAATATTCCTGGATGGAGAGACAAAGAAGGGGTGTGTGATAGAGGAGTAGGGAAAATTAAGAAATGGAGCTGATTACATTCAAATGGTCAAACAGAGCACTATTCCCAACCAGTAATATCTGTAGTGAGCTGTAGCTTACGAATGCTTATGCTCACATAAATTTGTTAGTCTCTAAGGTGCCAGAAGTACTCCTTTTCTTTTTGTGAATACAGGCTAACATGGCTGCTACTCTGAAACCTGTAGACACTTTGAATTTCACAAGAGCTAGTTCCTCAAAGCTGAGGCAAAATATCGGAAAAAAATAGACAGAAAACTGAGGAGGGAAAATTGGAATTCTAGAAGAAGCATTTATTAGATAGCTAGAAAGTCTCAATTCCATAGTCAAAGAAGTGGACCGCTTTGGATAAACACCTGGTTCAGTGAGAAAGTGAAAACATTTTTCGGGGGAGGGGGGTGGTAAAGTGAAGAAACAGATTGACAGAGCCAGAAGGATACCCAGAAGTCACTTGCTACAAGACAGGCCCAACAAGGAAAGTAACAGAAGGCCTGTCTATCTGCTGCAGCCAAAGACCTGCTACCAAAGAGTCTCCTATTCCACCTCCTCTCTCTGTTCCCCCTTCTGGGGAGGGTCGATTTCTTCCACGTCCTCCCCTGTACAAAGACGCTGGACAAAACTGGTTTTACCAAGACTACAGTTACTTTTTTCTTTTGTCTGGACAAGATCTCTTCAGGGCTGAGAGTCTTAAACGACCAACCTATTTATAGACAGATGCCTCCGCCCCAGCCTCCTGCCCCTGAGCTCAAGGCATGTGAGTGAAGAGCTCAGGAAAAGCCCGAAGACATAAGGATACAGATGGTTCATGCAATCAAACATGAATGAATAGGGTTTCCACACATCATGGTTTTACCCAAACACTCTTGTTTTGGGCTTCTGTTTCTGGCTGCCATTTATAATTGTCAGGTAAATCAGAAAGTCTGGTCAAAAAGGGAACCTGCCATTGTTCGGTTACTGCAGGGTGCAGAGAGGCATCAGGTCATTAACCCACAGCAGCCCCTGCTCAGCCATTACCACCTCCTACCTACAACCAGGATCCTTGTCGGGATTCAGTCCTAGCCCCGGAGCAGAGGGAGCCCAGGCAGGGGAAGGAAGGTGGAGACAATCCAATGAGTGATGGCAATAGGGGAGGACAAGAGCGAACAACAAGGGTTGGGTATTGGGGAAAAGGTGGAGAAGAGGGATGGGCCTAGAGGGAAGAAGTGCAGAAGGCCATGGGGACACGAAGGAAGAAGCAAAGAAATAGGTGGGGACTTGAGTGAAGATATGGAGCAGGGCAGAGTATTGGGGAAAGAAGCAGGGCAGAGGCTTCATAGGTCCAGTTACCAGCAACTAGAAATGTGGCAATCCAATGAGTTAATGAGTTGTACACAGAACAATTCCCCAGTTTGTCAGGCTAACACAGCACAGTAAGGCCAGTAAAGGATTTAATGTCGCTTTGACTGCCCAGTAAGTGATTCAGGAAAGAGGGGTCAGCACCATGTCATCAGCCAGCTCTGCATGGAGCTCAGTCTGAGAGGCAGTGCACCAGGAGAAAAATTTAGTCCCTTTACGAGTAAAGACATGGAGCAGCCTGTCCCGGATCTGTTTGGTCCTTACCCCGTGGATGATGGGGTTTAGCATGGGGGGCACCAGGAGGTACATGTTGGCCATGAGAACATGGACCTGCAGGGCCACATGGTGGCCAAAACAGTAAGTGAGGGAGGAGAAGAGAGCTGGGATATAAAAGGGTAGGGTGGCACAGAGATGGGAGCTGCAGCTCCCCAAAGTCTTAAGTCGGGTGTCCTTTGTGGGGAGGCTAAAGATGGCCCTGAGGATCTGGATATAGGACATGGCAATAAAAATCATATCCAGACTGGTCACCCAGATTGACCTTGAGTTGTAGTAACTACTCAGAGAAGCCTGTAAGATGAAAGCCTCAGTGGGCTCTCCCCAGGCAAACTCCCTCTGTTAGCCTCTCTGCTGTTCGCCGCTCCACTGGTTCACAGCTGACTGGCTTTTTATAACAGTCAGGCCCACTCAAGGCTCACCTGGAACAAAGCACTCCCAATTCGCACTTTTCAAACAATCAATCAAGCACATGGTCAAACTGTCAAACTGTCCCCACAACAGACACTCAGATACTCACCAACACAGCCTCCCTAATGCAGCCCTTTGCGTACCTCCTCTCAAACAGATCCCAGACAAACTCCCTCTGTTAGCCTTGTTAATATTGTTAATATGAGACACTCAATTCACTACAGGAGGCTGTTCTCATGGATGAAGCAGATTGGTCACTCTTCACACACTGAGAAATGACATTTTCATTAGTCAGAAAAATGAATTATGAACAACTGATCCTACTAATGCCAATTATATATTTGAATATGCGCCATATGCTATAGTGCTCCATGAGTCAGTATATCCTACATGCCGTGTTGTGGGAAATCTTAATAGGCACGAGCAGGAAACCTTAGTGTAGATACTGGTTAGCCCTCACTGTTCCTTAATGCAATGAAACCAGGCAAGAGAGTCCATACTGTAGGGAGATCCCCATTCACACAGTTGCTCAAAATATGAGAAGGGAAAAAATCCAAACCTTTGCCAAAACAAAGACAACGTTCGGATTTCTAAAGAATGGGATGGGGAATAACTTGCTCTGGACATGTGCTCAGCTTTGGTCACCCAGTCTCTATCAAAGGTATAGCAGATAGAAAAGGAATTTCTGGAGATGTGAGAATCAGGGAGGATGCCCTATGTAGACAGACTGAAAAGTTTGGGACTGTTTAGTTTAGGGAAGAGACAAAGAAGGGGGCATATGATACAGGAGAACAAAATAAAAAATGGAACGGATGACATTGAAATAGAGAAACAGAGAACAGTTCCCAACCAGTAATATCTGTAGGTACTTAATGCTTCCAAAGGGCTAATTACCCAAAGATGAGACAAATTATCAACAACACTTATTGGGAGGAATATTTGTGACAGAAAAATGGGATTGGAAATTGGCAGTATATTAAGAAGAGTTCATTATACAGCTAAAAAGTCACATTTTTTTTTAATTCAGAAGGTGGAGAAAGCTACCAGGGGAGAGGCTGTTCTAGACTTGATTATGACAAATAGGGAGGAACTGGTTGAGAATTTGAAAATGGAAGGCAGCTTGGGGGAAAGTGATCATGAAATGATAGTGTCCATGATTCTAAGGAATGGTAGAAGGGAGAACAGCAAAATAAAGACAATGGGTTGCAAAAAAAGCATGCCTTAGCCAACTCAGGGAGCTGGCACATAAAATCCCATGGGAAGCAAGTCTAAAGGGAAAAACAATTGAAGACAGTTGGCAGTTTTTCAAAGAGACGTTATTAAGAGCACGAGAGCAAACTACTCCACTATGTGGAAAAGATAGGAAATGCAGCAAGAGACCACACTAGCTTTAGCATCATTTAAAAATATAAATCTATCTAAAAATATAAAAACATATTTTCAAATTAATAATAAATTTAATTATATTATGGTCACCATTACCAAGCGGTCCAGCTATATTCACCTCTTGGACCTGATCCTGTGCTCCACTTAGGACTAAATCAAGAATTGCCTCTCTCGTGGGTTCCATGATTAGGTGCACCAAGAAGCAGTACTTTAAGGTGCCAAGAAACTTTATCTCTGCATCCCGTCCTGAGGTGACATGTACCCAGTTGATATGGGAATAGTTGAAAAACCCCATTATTAGTGAGTTTTTTTTATTTTTATAGCCTTTCTAATCTCCCTGAGCATTTCACAGTCACTATCACTATCTTGGTCAGGTGGTCGGTGGTATATCCTACTACTACTGCTATAGTCTTATGATTAGAGCATGGAATTTCCATCCATGGAGATTTTATGGTACAGTTTGATTAATTTACCAATTTTATTACATTTGATTCTAGTCTTTCTTTCACTTATAATGCCACTCCCTCACCAGCCCGACCTGTTCTGTCCTTCCGATATATTTTGTACCCTGGTATTACTAAAAAGAAAAGGAGTACTTGTGGCACCTTAGAGACTAACCAATTTATTTGAGCATAAGCTTTCGTGAGCTACAGCTCACTTCATCGGATGCATACTGTGGAAACTGCAGAAGACATTATATACACAGAGACCATGAAACTATTTTCATCGGATGCATACTGTGGAAACTGCAGAAGACATTATATACACAGAGACCATGAAACAATACCTCCTCCCACCCCAGTCTCCTGCTGGTAATAGCTTATCTAAAGTGATCACTCTCCTTACAATGTGTATGATAATCAAGTTGGGCCATTTCCAGCACAAATCCAGGTTTTCTCACCCCCCCCCCTTCCAAAAACCACACACACAAACTCACTCTCCTGATGGTAATAGCTTATCCAAAGTGACCACTCTCCCTACAATGTGCATGATAATCAAGGTGGGCCATTTCCAGCACAAATCCAGGTTTTCTCACGCCTCCACCCCCATACACACACAAACTCACTCTCCTGCTGGTAACAGCCCATCCAAAGCGACCACTCTCCCCACAATGTGCACGATAATCAAGGTGGGCCATTTCCAGCACAAATCCAGGTCTTCTCACTCCCCGCCCCCAAAACACACACACACACACAAACTCACTCTCCCGCTGGCAATAGCTCATCCAAACTGACCACTCTCCTTACAATGTGTATGATAATCAAGGTGGGCCATTTCCAGCATAAATCCAAGTTTAACCAGAACGTCTGGGGGGAGGGGGTAGGAAAAAACAAGGGGAAATAGGCTACTTTGCATAATGACTTAGCCACTCCCAGTCTCTATTTAAGCCTAAATTAATAGTATCCAATTTGCAAATGAATTCCAATTCAGCAGTTTCTCGCTGGAGTCTGGATTTGAAGTTTTTTTGTTGTAAGATAGCGACCTTCATGTCTGTAATTGCGTGACCAGAGAGATTGAAATGTTCTCCGACTGGTTTATGAATGTTATCATTCTTGACATCTGATTTGTGTCCATTTATTCTTTTACGTAAAGACTGTCCAGTTTGACCAATGTACATGGCAGAGGGGCATTGCTGGCACATGATGGCATATATCACATTGGTGGATGTGCAGGTGAACGAGCTTCTGATCATAGAATCATAGAATCATAGAATCATAGAATATCAGGGTTGGAAGGGACCCCAGAAGGTCATCTAGTCCAACCCCCTGCTCGAAGCAGGACCAATTCCCAGTTAAATCATCCCAGCCAGGGCTTTATCAAGCCTGACCTTAAAAACCTCTAAGGAAGGAGATTCTACCACCTCCCTAGGTAACGCATTCCAGTGTTTCACCACCCTCCTAGTGAAAAAGTTTTTCCTAATATCCAATCTAAACCTCCCCCACTGCAGCTTGAGACCATTACTCCTCGTTCTGTCATCTGCTACCATTGAGAACAGTCTAGAGCCATCCTCTTTGGAACCCCCTTTCAGGTAGTTGAAAGCAGCTATCAAATCCCCCCTCATTCTTCTCTTCTGCAGGCTAAACAATCCCAGCTCCCTCAGCCTCTCCTCATAACTCATGTGTTCCAGATCCCTAATCATTTTTGTTGCCCTTCGCTGGACTCTCTCCAATTTATCCATATCCTTCTTGAAGTGTGGGGCCCAAAACTGGACACAGTACTCCAGATGAGGCCTCACCAATGTCGAATAGAGGGGAACGATCACGTCCCTCGATCTGCTCGCTATGCCCCTACTTATACATCCCAAAATGCCATTGGCCTTCTTGGCAACAAGGGCACACTGCTGACTCATATCCAGCTTCTCGTCCACTGTCACCCCTAGGTCCTTTTCCGCAGAACTGCTGCCTAGCCATTCGGTCCCTAGTCTGTAGCTGTGCATTGGGTTCTTCCGTCCTAAGTGCAGGACCCTGCACTTATCCTTATTGAACCTCATCAGATTTCTTTTGGCCCAATCCTCCAATTTGTCTAGGTCCTTCTGTATCCTATCCCTCCCCTCCAGCGTATCTACCACTCCTCCCAGTTTAGTATCATCCGCAAATTTGCTGAGAGTGCAATCCACACCATCCTCCAGATCATTTATGAAGATATGATAGTGTGGCTGATGTGATTAGGCCCTGTGATAGTGTCCCCTGAATAGATATGTGGGCACAGTTGGCAACGGGCTTTGTTGCAAGGATAGGTTCCTGGGTTAGTGGTTCTGTTGTGTGGTATGTGGTTGGTGGTGAGTATTTGCTTCAGGTTGGGGGGCTGTCTGTAGGCAAAGACTGGCCTGTCTCCCAAGATTTGTGAGAGTTTTGGGTCATCCTTCAGGATAGGTTGTAGATCCTTAATAATGCGTTGGAGGGGTTTTAGTTAGGGGCTGAAGGTGACGGCTAGTGGCGTTCTGTTATTTTCTTTGTTAGGCCTGTCCTGTAGTAGGTGACTTCTGGGAACTCTTCTGGCTCTATCAATCTGTTTCTTCACTTCCGCAGATGGGTATTGTAGTTGTAAGAATGCTTGATAGAGATCTTGTAGGTGTTTGTCTCTGTCTGAGGGGTTGGAGCAAATGCTGTTGTATCACAGAGCTTGGCTGTAGATGATGGATCGTGTGGTGTGGTCAGGGTGAAAGCTGGAGGCATGTAGGTAGGAATAGCGGTCAGTAGGTTTCCGGTATAGGGTGGTGTTTATGTGACCATTGTTTATTAGCACTGTAGTGGCCAGGAAGTGGATCTCTTGTGTGGTCTGGTCCAGGCTGAGGTTGATGGTGGGATGGAAATTGTTGAAATCATGGTGGAATTCCTCAAGGGCTTCTTTTCCATGGGTCCAGATGATGAAGATGTCATCAATATAGCACAAGTAGAGTAGGGGCGTTGGGGATGAGAGCTGAGGAAGCGTTGTTCTAAGTCAGCCATTAAAATGTCGGTATACTGTGGGGCCATGCGGGTACCCATAGCAGTGCTGCTGATCTGAAGGTATACATTGTCCCCAAATGTAAAATAGTTATGGGTAAGGACAAAGTCACAAAGTTCAGCCACCAGGTTAGCCATGACATTATCGGGGATAGTGTTCCTGACGGCTTGTAGTCCACCTTTGTGTGGAATGTTGGTGTAGAGGGCTTCTACATCCATAGTGGCCAGGATGGTGTTTTCAGGAATATCACCGATGGATTGTAGATTCCTCAGGAAGTCAGTGGTGTCTCCAAGGTAAAAACCTAGATTTGTGCTTGAAATGGCCCACCTTGATTTTCATACACATTGTAAGGAGAGTGGTCACTTTGGATGGGCTATTACCAGCAGGAGAGTGAGCTTGTGTGTATGGTTGTATGAAGGGGGTGGGGGTGAGAAAACCTGGATTTGTGCTGGAAATGGCTCACCTTGATTATCATACACATTCTAAGGAGAGTGATCACTTTAGATAAGCTATTACCAGCAGGAGAGTGGGGTGGGAGGAGGTATTGTTTCATGGTCTCTGTGTATATAACGTCTTCTGCAGTTTCCACAGTATGCATCCGATGAAGTGAGCTGTAGCTCACGAAAGCTCATGCTCAAATAAATTGGTTGGTCTCTAAGGTGCCACAAGTACTCCTTTTCTTTTTGCGAATACAGACTAACACGGCTGTTACTCTGAAACCTGGTATTACTGTGTCCCATTGATTATCCTCATTCCACCAAGTTTCTGTGATGCCTCTTATATCCATATCCTCCTTTAATATGAGGCACTCTAGTTCACCCATTTTATTATTTAGACTTTTAGCACTGATATATAAGCACTTTAAAAACTTTTCTCCTCTTAGCTGTCTGCCATTACACAATGTAATTGAATGGGATTCTTTTTTATTTTACTGTTTTATTTGATCTCTCAGGTGTATGGATATTTTTTATTGTTTCAAAAAAGGCAAATGAAATATTAGGTTGCATTATCAGAGGTATAGTATGACAGTCACTGAAGTTCATATTACTGGTCTACTCAGTGCTGGTTAGGCCTCAGTTGCAGTCGTGTATCCAATTTTGGTCACTGCTGTATAGAATCATACAATATCAGGGTTAGAAGGGACCTCAGGAGGTCATCTAGTCCAACTCCCTGCTCAAAGCAAGACCAATCCCCAACTAAATCATCCCAGCCAGGGCTTTGTCAAGTCTGACCTTAAAAATATCTAAGGAAGGAGATTACACCACCTCCCTAGGTAACGCATTCCAGTGTTTCACCACCCTCCTAATGAAAAAGGTTTTCCTAACATCCAACCTAAACCTCCCGCACTGCAACTTGAGACCATTACTCCTTGTTCTGTCATCTGCTACCACTGAGAACAGTCTAGAGCCATCCTCTTTGGAACCCCCTTTCAGGTAGTTGAAAGCAGCGATCAAATCACCCCTCATTCTTCTCTTCTGCAGACTAAACAATCCCAGTTCCCTCAGCCTTTCCTCATAAGTCATGTGTTCCAGTCCCCTAATCATTTTTGTTGCCCTCTGCTGGATTCTTTCCAATTTTTCCACATCCTTCTTCTAGTGTGGGTCCCAAAAGTGGACACAGGACTCCAGATGAGGCCTCACCAATGTCGAACAGAGGGGAACGATCACGTCCCTCGATCTCCCGGCAATGCTCCTACTTATACAGCTCCAAATGACATTAGCCTTCTTGGCAACAAGGGCACACTGTTGACTCATATCCAGCTTTTCATCCACTGTAATCCCTAGGTCCTTTTCTGCAGAGCTGCTGCCTTGCCATTTGGTCCCTAGTCTGTAGCGGTGCATTGGATTCTTCCGTCCTAAGTGCAGGACTCTGCACTTGTCCTTGTTTAACCTCATCAGATTTCTTTTGGCCCAATCCTCTAATTTGTCTCGGTCCCTCTGTATCCTATCCCTAGGTGCCTTGGGAGGTTGTGGAGGCTCCTTTGCTGGAGATTTTCCAAAGAAGGCTAGATAGTCATCTGTCTGGGATCGTTAGACACAACAAATGCTGTATCTTGGCAGAAGGTTAATGCTCGATCATAGAATCATACAATATCAGGGTTGGAAGGGACCTCAGGAGGTCATCTAGTCCAACCCCCTGCTCAAAGCAGGACCAATCCCCAATTAAATCATCCCAGCCAGGGCTTTGTCAAGCCTGACCTTAAAAACTTCTAAGGAAGGAGATTCTACCACCTCCCTAGGTAACGCATTCCAGTGTTTCACCACCCTCCTAGTGAAAAAGTTTTGCCTAATATCCAACCTAAACCTCCCCCACTGCAACTTGAGACCATTACTCCTTGTTCTGTCCTCTTCTACCACTGAGAATAGTCTAGAACCATCCCCTCTGGAACCACCTCTCAGGTAGTTGAAAGCAGCTATCAAATCCCCCCTCATTCTTCTCTTCTGCAGGCTAAACAATCCCAGCTCCCTCAGCCTCTCCTCATAACTCATGTGTTCCAGACCCCTAATCATTTTTGTTGCCCTTCGCTGGACTCTCTCCAATTTCTCCACATCCTTCTTGTAGTGTGGGGCCCAAAACTGGACACAGTGCTCCAGATGAGGCCTCACCAATGTCGAATAGAGGGGGACGATCACGTCCCTCGATCTGCTCGCTATGCCCCTACTTATACATCCCAAAATGCCATTGGCCTTCTTGGCAACAAGGGCACACTGCTGACTCATATCCAGCTTCTCGTCCACTGTCACCCCTAGGTCCTTTTCCGCAGAACTGCTGCCTAGCCATTCGGTCCCTAGTCTGTAGCTGTGCATTGGGTTCTTCCGTCCTAAGTGCAGGACCCTGCACTTATCCTTATTGAACCTCATCAGATTTCTTTTGGCCCAATCCTCCAATTTGTCTAGGTCTTTCTGTATCCTATCCCTGTCCTCCAGCGTATCTACCACTCCTCCCAGTTTAGTATCATCCGCAAATTTGCTGAGAGTGCAATCCACACCATCCTCCAGATCATTTATTGAACAAAACCGGCCCCAGGTCCGACCCCTGGGGCTCTCTACTTGACACCAGCTGCCAACTAGACATGGAGCCATTGATCACTACCCGTTGAGCCCGACAATCTAGCCAGCTTTCTACCCACCTTATAGTGCCTTCTTCCAGCCCGTAGTTCTTTAACTTGCTGACAAGAATACTGTGGGAGACCGTGTCAAAAGCTTTGCTAAAATCAAGAAACAATACACCCACTGCTTTCCCTTCATCCACAGAACCAGTAATCTCATCATAGAAGGCGATTAGATTAGTCAGGCATGACCTTCCCTTGGTGAATCCATGCTGACTGTTCCTGAGGACCTGCTCCATGATTTTTCCAGGGACTGAGGTGAGGCTGACTGGCCTGTAGTTCCCAGGGTCCTCCTTCTTCCCTTTTTTAAAGATGGGCACTACATTAGCCATCGATGACCGTAGCGGTCCCTTCTCACCTTGTTGCTCTATGATTCTGTGATGTAAAATTCCAAAGTAGACCGGGACTTAGTCACACACAAGTCTTTGGGCTCAATCCAGGGATAACTGGGAGAAATGTAATGGCCTGTGTTATACGGGATGTCAGACTGTATGGTAGAATTGTCACTTCTGGCCTCATACCTTATGAATCTATTCATAAAGAAAGGCGATCAGCCATTTATATTTACTCTGTGTCATAACACACAAACAAGGAAACATTCAATTACATTGAAAGTCTGAACGTATTATATTGAGAAAAGAAAATTGTTAACATAATACTTATTTGACCTGTGGAACTCCTTGCCACAATCATTATTAGAGCAAAGACTTTAGCTGAATTGGCCATTGTAGGTGGTTCTGGTGTCACCACTATTAAGAAGACCTCATTTTCAGTTGCTTATAAGTTTGCCAGAATTTAAGAGTTTGTACTGAAATTTTCCATGCTGGGTGTCTGATTCTGGTGGAATTGTTTCTTCAAAGTTTCAGGCATAATGGTTCAGACAACTTTTCAGATGAAGCTAGGAGAAACATGCCTTGCCCACATTGAAATGGTCTTGC
Organism: Caretta caretta; assembly: GCF_965140235.1. NCBI lineage: Eukaryota > Metazoa > Chordata > Testudines > Cheloniidae > Caretta > Caretta caretta. The sequence continues at coordinate 1,808,560 of NC_134206.1, forward strand.
AATAGTTCCAGTGAGGAGCTCTAACATCTCCACGTTTTCCAGCAGATAAAATTCTGGCAAAAGCCCCCCCACTCCCATCCCCCTCACACACACTGCCCATTAACAGCCAGAGCCCTGAAATGCAAGAGGAGGGGGTGAAAGTCTCTGTGCATTAACACACAGCTGGTTCCTGAGGTCTCTGCTCTGTTCTCACTCCAGGTGGACATTTGCCTCAGAATTTGGCCTTGTTTTGTACCTCTACTAACACCTTTCATCCTGAAGGCTCTACTGTGCCACTGAAATGCAGCCACCTAAGGGCTGAAGCCATCAGCCGGGCCCTAGATGTTGACACAAAAGAGTGATAATTTTGCGAGTGATACTGAAGCAAAATCATCCCTTGTGGCAAGGGTCCTGGCATGTTTAATAGCTTCTCATAGCAGAAAGGACCAAAGACCTATTGTGTGTCCCATCATACCCACGTTGCACTTGGTTTGTCGAGCAGGTGAGCTCCTCAGCAAGAGATGTTTCAGAGTAACAGCCGTGTTAGTCTGTATTCGCAAAAAGAAAAGGAGTACTTGTGGCACCTTAGAGACTAACCAATTTATTTGAGCATGAGCTTTCGTGAGCTACAGCTCACTTCATCGGATGCATTCAGTGGAAAATACAGTGAGGACCCATTTTTTCATGTTCTGTGTTTATATAAATCTCCTCACTGTATTTTCCACGGTATGCATCCGATGAAGTGAGCTGTAGCTCATGAAAACTTATGCTCAGATAAATTGGTTAGTCTCTAAGGTGCCACAAGTACTCCTGTTCTTTCAGCAAGAGATGGTACCTGTGAATCCTGAGGCGGAAGTGTCTTCCCTGGGAATCCCCCTCCGGTAGCCGTGTCGCACACCTCTCTCACCCCAGCATCTGCGGCAGCATCCCACGCTGAGAGCCGACACAGGGGTGAGCACCGTTTATAATAGAGCTCTGTGCAATCCCAGGGGGTTCACTCAGCCTCGAGGGGAGAAGCAGCATTTGGATGTAAACAGGCTGGACTCCGGAGGCACTGTAGCCAATGTCTCTCTTTTCCATGTCTGCGATTCTGTGTTCTTTATCCACCTTTAGGAGTAAACAGTAATTAAGGGACCTTCTGACTGGGTAATGAGAACTCTTGGGCTCTGGGCTGAGTCAGAGAGCAATTGGCTGCTTTGTGTATTTGTGTATAATTAAAATTTATAGTTGATTGGTAAGAAAACAAAGGATAATGCCTTGGTCTCCATAGAGTCTGATACCAAGTAAATGGCCAGGATGGATGAGTAGAGAGTAGACAGACAGATCTGGAGAAAGATGTCTGAGGGGAGACACTAGCAGTTTTTTTAAGGTACATGGGGCTATTGCTCAGTAATTCTCATCAGCAACTGTTATCATGCTGTGCACCACCTTTCATTGAAGGATCCTAAAAACACCTAACAAAAGAAAGTCACTATGAACATATCCCCATTATACAGATAGGGAAACTGAGGAACAGGGAGACATGAGTTTGCCAAGATCACATAGAGATTGAGTACCATTATGACAGACAGAATCCAGGAGCCCTGACTTCCCAGACGTAACCACAGTCTCTCCATCACAAAACGGGAAATGGGCACCCCCTCTGGCAGATCCCCATCCTCTCAAGGAGAATCTGAGGTTTTCAGAACCAGGTGGAGATCGTGAGTTCCCGCTCGTGGGAAGTGTGAACTCTGGGACTCCACTTCTGCTCCCACTCAGAAACCTCCCAGCGCATCACAGTCACTGGGGTCACTTTGTTGAAGAGACGCAGTAAAATCAACATGGAGTTAAACTTTTTTCATTTTAGTGTAGTTCCCATTTGTGAAATTAAATGAAACCATGTTGGGCCACTCAGGTGTTTTCCCTGCCATAGGGATGTTAACCTGAATTATATGATGGTCACTACTACCAAGCGGTCCAGCTATATTCGCCTCCTGGACCAGACCCTGTACTCCCCTTCAGATTAAATCAAGAATTGCCTCTCCTCTTGTAAAAACAACGAATGTGACAGATTTTTATTACCAATTTGCCAGAGGCATCAGGTGATTAGGCTGAGGCATCAGGACTGTTAGGGGAGGAGATAAAGGAGCACACTAAGAGTTTAAATTTTAAAGCTTTATTAATAAAATAATAAAATAACAGCGGTGAGTGCTGGGAACGCTTCCATGTTACTTAGAGGAAGAAAGAAAGTCTTAGTGCCCCAGCCCTAACCCACTTTTATACTTACACAAGCATGACCCGAGGCTGGCCAAGCCTGGGTGTAACGTAAGAAGAAGGGTGGGGGAAGGGTGGCCGAGAGTTTTGTTTTGTGCACAAGCCGTTTAGGGTTTGCTGTTGATTTGTAACTTGCTTTGGCTTTTAGGAGGGTTTTTAAATTTTGGGTGTTTTGTGGGGTGTTTTGTTTAGGGACCTTTGTTTTTTGTGCTTTTCGTACCAGTTTAAACTGTTTTTTGTGGCCTTTTTGCTTTCCCAAAACACATCAGCTCCAGGGACGTGAGACTTTTCTTTTCCCCTTGCTGGCCTTCGCCGTCTTACTAATTTTTGCAATTTTTGCAGTTCTGCTCAGCTTAGCTCTTCTTTCTCATGGCTGACTGGGGTTGGGTAAGATATGAACGCAGCTGCAAATTTCTTGTTGAGTGCCGTGACCTTGGATTGGGGCCAGCATCTTATCTTCGGACTAAGCTAGCCAAAGTGTCGAGTTAACCCGTTCTCTGCTTTTTTCCTCCAACTTCGGCCTCTCACAACCTGCAAAGGAATCTTCCACTTCACACTTACACCTTTAACCCTTCCCAAAATTCCTTGTGATGCCTGCAACAGCATTAGCAACATACAATGCTGATTTTCCTCCCCAGGGGACTCCCTGAGGGAGGGGGCCATTTGGTTGTAACACCCAGTGGCACCTTGGAGACTAACAAATGTATTTGGCATAAGCTTCCGTGGGCTAGAACCCACTTCATCAGATGCATGGAGTGGAAAATACCAGAGCAGGTATAAATACATGAAAAGATGGGAGTTGCCTTACCAAGTGTGAGATCAATCTAATGAGACAATTCAAATAACAGCAGGATACCAAGGGAAGAAAAATAACTTTTGATGTGGTAAGGAGAGTACCACATTTCAGATAGTTGACAAGAAGCTGTGAGTAACAGTAGGGGGAAATTAGTATGGGGGAAATTAGGTTTAGGTTTTGTAATGACCCGACCACTCCCACTCTTTATTCAGGCCTAATTTGATGGTGTCAAGTTTGCAAATTAATTCCAATTCTTCTGTTTCACATTGGAGTCTGTTTTTGAAGGTTTTTTTGTGAAGAATTGCCACTTTTAGGTCTGTTATTGAGTGACCAGGGAGATTGAATTGTTCTCCTACTGGTTTTTGAATTTTATAATTCCTGATGCCAGATTTGTGTCTGTTTATTCTTTTGCATAGAGACTGTCTGGTTTGGACAATGCACATGGCAGAGGGGCATTGCTGGCACACAATGGCATATATCACATTGGTAGATGCGCAGGTGAATGAGCCCCTGATGGTGTGGCTGATGTGGTTAGGTTCTATGATGGAGTCCCTTGAATAGATATGCGGACAGAGTTGGCAACGGGCTTTGTTGCAAGGGATTGGTTCCTTGGTCAGTGTTTTTTTGTCTGGTATGTGGTTTCTGGTGAGTATTTGATCCTGAGGTGAGATGTGGAGCAGGGGCTGGGCATTGGAGGAAGTAATTGGGCAGAAGGCAGAGCCCCAGGGGTCCATTTAACAGAAATTACAAAGGTGGCACCCCGATGAGTTAAGGAGTTGAGCACAGAATTATTCCCCCAATTGTCACACTGACACAGCACAGTAAGACCAGGAAAGGATTTTATGTCTTTTTGACAGTCTAATAAGTGACTCAGGAAAGAGGAATCAGCACCATGTTATCAGCCAGCTCCACACAGAGCTTAGTCTGAGAGCGAGAGCACCAGGAGGAAACTTTAAAGTCCCTTTATGAGTAAAGAGATGGAGCAGCCTGTCCTGGATCTGTTTGGTCCTCACCCCATAGATGATGGGATTCAGCATGGGGGGCACCAGGAGGTACACATTAGCCATGAGAATGTGCAAATGCAGGGGCACATTGTGGCCAAACCGGTGTGTGAGTAAGGAGAAAAGACCTGGGATGTAAAAGGCTAAGATGGCACAGAGGTGTGAGGCGCAGGTCCCAAAAGTCTTGATCCGGGCATCCTTTGTGGGGAGCCTGAAGATGGCCCTGAGGATCTGGATATAGGACATGATGATAAAAAACACATCCACACCGGTCACAAAGAATACCACAAAAAGGCCGTAATAACTACTGATGCGGATGTCACCACAAGCCAGCTTCACCATGGCCATGTGCTCACAGTACAAGTTGGGGATGATGTTGGTTCTGCAATATGGCCACTGCCTCACCAGAAGGAGAGAGGGCAGTACAAGCATGCCTCCACGCAGCACCACGGCCAGGCCGATCTTTGCCACCACAGAGTTTGTCAGGATGGTGGAATGTCTCAAGGGATCACAGATGGCCACGTAGCGATCCAAGGCCATGGCCACAAAGATCCCAGACTCCATCCCTGAGAAGCAGTGAATGAAGAACATCTGGGTGAGGCAGGCACTGAAATTGATCTCCCTGGAATTCAACCAGAAGATGCTCAGCATTGTGGGCAGGATGGAGGTGGAGAGGACAAGGTCAGTGATGGCCAGCATGCAGAGGAAATAGTACATGGGCCTATGGAGGCTCGTCTCCCTCTTCACAATGAACAGGATGGTGAAGTTCCCCAAGATGGCTATAGCATATGTGATGCAGAAGGGGATGGAGATCCAGACATGGGCCGCCTCCAGGCCAGAAATGCCCAGCAGGATGAAGGTGGAGGGGTTGGTGAAGACAGTTGTGTTGGATTCTGACATGGAGTAGGGGAGAAGGTGTCCAACTCTAAGGCAGAACCGTGTCTTCTGCATGTACTGTACATTCACTGGACTTTCTGTATGTCCCCAGGGTCTCAGGTGATGGTTGCAGTATAAATTCCTAGGTGGAGAGAAAATGTGAATATAAGACAATACATGCACAACTGGAGGCTGGTCTCGGGGAAGCAGATTGGTCGCTCTTCAGACACTGAGAAGTGACACTTTCATTATTCAGAGAAATGAATTATGAAAAAACTGACCCTAATAATGCCACTTCCATATTTGATGGTGCTCCGTGCATCAATAATTCCTACACAAAGTGGTGTGGGAACCCTTAATAGGCACCAGCAGGAAACATGAGTATGGAAACTAGTTATCCATCATTGTTTTGCAATGCAGTGAAACCCAGGCTAGATAATCCATTTTATAGGGAGATCCCCATTTACGCAGTTGCTCAAAATCTGAGAGTGGAAAAAAAAAACCAACCTGTGTGAAGACATCTACTGGGAGAAATATTCCAGGTAAAACATACCTCAGGGAAAAGACTTGGCATCAGTGATATCAGCTCAATGGAAACACCTGCTGATTCACAAAAGTGGCCAAAACAAAAGCAATGATCGGATGCCTACGGAATGGGATGGAGAATAACTTGCTCTGTACATAGCCTCAGGTTTGGTTTCCTAGTCTCTATAAAGGATATTGCAGATAGAATGGGGTTTTCCAAGAGGCTGGGAAAATGGGAGAGGCTGTGAGATGTGGACAGAGTGAAAAGTCTGGGACTGTTTAGAGAAGAGACAAAGAAGGGGGGGTGTGATAGAGGAGAGGAAAATTAAAAAAATGGAGCTGATTACATTCCAAAAAATGGAGCTGATTTAGTTGGGGATTGGTCCTGCTTTGAGCAGGGGGTTGGACTGGATGACCTCCTAAGGTGCCTTCCAACCCTGATATTCTATGATTCAAATGGTCAAACAGAGAACTATTCCCAACCAGTAATATCTGTAGACACTTCGTGTTTCACAAGAGCTAGTTCCTCAAAGTTGAGGCAAAATATCGGAAAAAAATAGACAGAAAACTGGAAAGAGAAAATTGGAATTCAAAAAGAAGCATTTATTAGATAGCTAGAAAGTCACAATTCCATAGTCAAAGAAGTGGACAGCTTTGGATAAACACCTGGTTCAGTGACAAAGCGAAGACATTTTTGGCGGGGGGTGGCGGGGGGAAGAAGAGCAATATATAACGCATGGAAAAAAGAGAAATAAATAGCAAATAATACAAAATTGAAGTTGTCAATATTGATCATGGACATTAAAGACATGAGGGAAAAATTCATGTGTGGCAGGTCTCACAATAACAAAGGAGGTTGTTCAGTATATTAAGAACAAAAGAAATCCTAGAAAAGGTTTAGGCCAATTCCTAGAGGGAGAAAGGAAAAGTGTTAGAGTTGCAGAAAAGGTAGATGTGTTCAATAAATATAGTTGTTCTGCATTTGGAAAGAAGCAGTATGAGGGACTCATATCACGTGAGGTGATGAAACACTTTTCAGTCCATTAGCAGTCAAGGAGGGAGTGAAAGAGCATTGACAATAGAACCTTAGAGATAGGAACACCAGGGTTACGAACTGACCGATCCACCACAAATCTCATTCGGAAGCAGAAGTAAACAATCAGGCAGCAGCAGAGCCAAAAAAGAGAGGCAAATACAGGGCAGGTCTGTGTTAAACATAAACTATTAAAAAAGAAAGGGAAAGTTTTAAAAAAAGGTTTGACAAGATTAGGAAACTTGGAAAAACTGGTCTGGGATTAGTTAAAAATAAGTCTAGGAATTTAATTAATGCAAAGCAACAACAGAGTTGATTAACTTGTTTATCCCTTAATGAGAGGAGAGGTTTGGTTGATCAAAGGGACCACTTTGATCAGATGCATAAAGTTTGATTTCTCTAAAGCATTTGATTTACTAGGGGACAACATTCAGATAAAAAAATGAACAGTATCATATCAGTAGAGGGTATGTAAAATGGACTAAAAACTGCCTAACTGACAGATCTCAGAAAGCTGTTGTCAAAGGGCCATGGTCAGCGGAGGGGCAGGGGGCGTTTCTAATGAGGTTGTGCAGAGATCATTTCTAGGCCCGATGCTATTCAATATTTTCATCAACTACCTGGAAGCAAATAGGAAATCTTTGCAGACCAAATTTGTGGACAACCCAAAGATTAGCAGAGTGGTTACAATGAGGTGGCCAGGGCAGGCATACAGGTTGATCTGGAGCCTTTGGTGAGCTGCAGTCACGCAAATAAAATGCATTAATACAGACAAATGCGAAGTTATCCTCTCTGATCAGGGAACGCAGGCTCGACCCACAGACTAAGGCATTGTATTATGGAACTGTCAAGGTTCCTCCCCCACTCTGAACTCTAGGGTACAGATGTGGGGACCTGCATGAAAAACCTCCTAAGCTTATCTTTACCAGCTTAGGTCAAAACTTCCCCAAGGTACAAAATATTACACCCGTTATCCTTGGACTGGCCGCTACCACCACCAAACTAATACTGGTTACTGGGGAAGAGCTGTTTGGACGCGTCTTTCCCCCCAAAATACTTCCCAAAACCTTGCACCCCATTTCCTGGACAAGGTTTGGTAAAAAGCCTCACCAATTTGCCTAGGTGACTACAGACCCAGACCCTTGGATCTTAAGAACAATGAACAATCCTCCCAACACTTGCACCCCCCCTTTCCTGGGAAATGTTGGATAAAAAGCCTCACCAATTTGCATAGGTGACCACAGACTCAAACCCTTGGATCTGAGAACAATGAAAAAGCATTCAGTTTTTACAAGAAGACTTTTAATAAAAAATAGAAGTAAATAGAAATAAAGAAATCCCCCCTGTAAAATCAGGATGGTAGATATCTTACAGGGTAATTAGATTAAAAAACATAGAGAACCCCTCTAGGCAAAACCTTAAGTTACAAAAAAGATACACAGACAGAAATAGTTATTCTATTCAGCACAATTCTTTTCTCAGCCATTTAAAGAAATCATAATCTAACACATACCTAGCTAGATTACTTACTAAAAGTTCTAAGACTCCATTCCTGTTCTGTCCCTGGCAAGAAGCAGCATACAGACAGACACAGACCCTTTGTTTCTCTCCCTCCTCCCAGCTTTTGAAAGTATCTTGTCTCCTCATTGGTCATTTTGGTCAGGTGCCAGCGAGGTTACCTTTAGCTTCTTAACCCTTTACAGGTGAGAGGAGCTTTCCCCTGGCCAGGAGGGATTTCAAAGGGGTTTACCCTTCCCTTTATATTTATGACACGCCCCCCAAATCTCAGCTAGGGTGAAACACTGGCTGGGATTTCTTCCTGGAGCTCTAGGAAAACAGAGTTAATAAGACACATGCATCTCTAAATATACTACCAAGTACATAAAGACTAACAATATTTTCCACATCTCAAGGACGATTTTAACCAGTTGATTCTGGGAAACTTTCACGGGAGAGTGCATCAGCCACTTTGTTAGAAGCTCCTGAGATGTGTTGGATGTCGAAATCAAAATCTTGGAGAGCTAAACTCCACCGAAGAAGTTTTTTGTTAGTTTCTTTGACGGTGTGAAGCCACTTCAGTGCAACATGGTCGGTTTGCAGGTGGAAACGCCGTCCCCAAACATATGGGCGTAGCTTTTCCAGAGCGTAGACAATGGCGTAACATTCTTTTTCAGTGACTGACCAGTTGCTTTCCCTCTCAGACAGTTTTTTGCTGAGAAACACTACAGGGTGGAATTCTTGATCAGGTCCTTTCTGCATTAAAACTGCTCCCACACCACGCTCAGATGCATCTGTGGTTACTAGGAACGGTTTGTCAAAGTCTGGGGCCCTTAGTACAGGGTCAGACATGAGTGTCGCTTTAAGCTTGTTAAAGGCCTTCTGACACTTTCCGGTCCACTGAACAGCATTTGGCTGTTTCTTTTTGGTTAGGTCTGTCAGTGGGGCAGCGATTTGGCTGTAGTGCGGTACAAATCGTCTGTAATAACCAGCCAAGCCTAAGAAGGATTGAACCTGTTTCTTTGACTTTGGGACAGGCCACTTTTGGATAGCATCCACTTTGGCCTGTAGGGGGCTGATAGTTCCTTGACCCACCTGGTGTCCAAGGTAAGTCACTCTGTTTAGGCCTATTTGACACTTCTTAGCCTTAACAGTTAGTCCTGCCTCCCTTATGCGCTCAAGGACTTTTTGTAGATGTTCCAGGTGGTCTGCCCAGGAATCCGAAAATATGGCCACATCGTCAAGGTAGGCGACTGTATATTCTCCTAATCCCGCTAGGAGACCATCTACAAGTCTTTGGAAAGTGGTGGGGGCATTTCGCAGCCCGAAAGGGAGTACATTAAATTCATACAGCCCGAGATGTGTGATGAAGGCTGACCTTTCCTTGGCAGATTCATCTAGCGGTACCTGCCAGTACCCCTTGGTTAAGTCCAAGGTAGAGATGAACTGGGCCCGTCCCAGTTTCTCTAATAGTTCATCTGTGCGTGGCATTGGATAGTTGTCTGGGCGAGTTACAGCATTTAGCTTACGGTAGTCCACGCAAAAACGTATTTCCCCATCTGGTTTGGGAACTAGAACCACTGGAGATGCCCATGCACTTTCAGAGGGGCGGATTACCCCCATCTGTAACATATCCTGGATCTCCCGTTCTATAGCAGTTTTAGCTTGAGGAGACACCCGGTAAGGTTGAACCCTAATTGGGTGAGCATTACCTGTATCAATGGAGTGGTATGCCCGTTCAGTCAGTCCTGGGGTGGCTGAGAACGTTGGCGCGTAACTAGTGCACAGCTCCTGGATCTGCTGTCACTGCATACGCCCAAGGGTCATGGAGAGTTTCACCTCTTCCACACCACCAGCACATTTCCCTTCATAGTAGACACCTTTGGGCCACTCAGCGTCGTCTCCTCCCTGGGCTGTAAACTGACAAACCTTTAATTCTCTGGAATAAAAGGGCTTTAGAGAATTAATATGGTACACCTTAGGCTTTCGGTTGGAGGTGGGGAATGCTATGAGATAATTAACAGCTCCCAGGCGCTCCTGGACCATGAATGGCCCTTCCCACGATGCTTCCATTTTATGGGCCTGGAGTGCCTTTAAGACCATGACCTGGTCCCCTACTTTGAAGGAACGCTCTCTGGCATGTTTATCATACCAGGCTTTTTGCTCTTTTTGAGCATCCTGTAAGTTTTCTTTAGCAAGGGCTAAAGAGGTTCGGAGGGTGTTTTGTAGGTTGGTTACAAAGTCCAGAATATTAGTTCCTGGAGAAGGTGTAAATCTCTCCCATTGCTGCTTCACCAACTGCAATGGCCCCTTAACCTCACGGCCATATACAAGTTCAAATGGGGAAAACCCTAAACTGGGATGTGGTACAGCTCTGTAGGCAAAGAGCAACTGCTGCAACACTAGGTCCCAATCATTGGAGTGCTCATTTACAAATTTACGTATCATGGCCCCCAAAGTTCCATTAAACTTCTCCACCAGGCCATTTGTTTGATGGTGGTAAGGAGTGGCAACCAAGTGATTTACCTCATGAGCTTCCCAAAGGTTTTTCATAGTTCCTGCCAGGAAATTAGTCCCTGCATCTGTGAGGATGTCGGAGGGCCAACCTACCCTGGTGAAAATGTCTGCTAGTGCCTGGCACACACTTTTAGCCCTGGTGTTGCTTAGAGCTACTGCTTCCGGCCATCGGGTGGCAAAATCCATGAAAGTCAGTATGTACTGCTTTCCTCTGGGTGTCTTTTTCGGAAAAGGACCCAGAATATCCACAGCTACTCGCTGAAATGGAACTTCAATGATGGGGAGTGGCTGGAGAGGGGCTTTGACCTGGTCTTGGGGTTTTCCCACTCTTTGGCACACGTCACTATACTGGACATAGGTAGAAACATCCTTGCCCATTCCCTCCCAGTGGAATGACCCCCCCAAACGGTCTTTGGTCCTGTTCACCCCAGCATGGCCACTAGGGTGATCATGGGCTAAGCTCAAGAGCTTGGCCCGGTATTTAGTTGGAACTACCAACTGTCTCTGAGGATGCCAGTCTTCCTGGTGTCCACCAGAAAGAGTTTCCTTGTATAAAAGTCCTCTTTCTATAACAAACCTGGATCGATTAGAAGAGCTGAGAGGCGGTGGGTTGCTCCGTGCCGCCGTCCAAGCTCTCTGGAGGCTTTCATCTGCTTCCTGTTCGGTCTGGAACTGTTCCCTTGATGCTGGAGACATCAGTTCCTCATGGGATTGTGGACCTAGGCTTGGTCCCTCTGGAAGCGATATAGGGGATGGAGCTGTTTCTGTTGACTGTGAACCGCTCTCCGCTGGTGCACTATGTTGGGATTCAGGCTCCGGCTGAGCCTCTTGTGTAGGGTTATCTGCTGCTGCCAATTCAGGTTCAGTGGGGCCCTCTGGTGTTGAGGTTGCAAGTACTGGATTCAGTGCTGGCATGGGGTCTGGTGTTGGTTGTTTGGCTGGTTCCGGTTCTGGGACTGGTTCCGTCTGGGTCTCTGGGACTGGATCCACTACTGCTGTTGTAGACATTGGCCTGGGGTCCGGGTCCATCACCTCTGACCGGGTCCTGATAGAAGTTTCCGGAACAGAGCTAGGCCTCACGGCTTGTTTAGCCTGGCTGCGGGTGACCATTCCCACCCTCTTGGCCTGCTTCACATGATTGGCCAAGTCTTCCCCCAACAGCATGGGGATGGGATAATCATCATAGACTGCAAAAGTCCACATTCCTGACCAGCCCTTGTACTGGACAGGCAACTTGGCTGTAGGCAAATTGAAAGAGTTGGACTTGAAGGGTTGAATCGTCACTTGGATCTCTGGGTTGATTAAATTGGGGTCCACTAAGGAAGCATGGATAGCTGACACTTGTGCTCCGGTGTCCCTCCACGCGGTGACCTTCTTCCCGCCCACACTCACAGTTTCCCTCTGCTCCAAGGGTATCTGGGAGGTATCTGGGCCTGTGGACCTCTGGTGTGATCCCGGTGCAATGAACTGTAATCTGTTGGGGTTCTTGGGGCAGTTGGCCTTTACATGCCCCAGCTCGTTACATTTAAAACATCGTCCAGCTGACGGGTCACTGGGGCGAGGAGGGTTGCTGGAGAACGGGGTGGTGGGATGATAAGGGGTCTGGAGGGTTCTTTGGGAGGTAGGTGGGGCTTTGGGCGGCCCCCGGTAATAGGGTGTGGTCTGGGGTGGTCCCTTCTGGTCTCCGCTCCAACTGCGACCAGTTTTCTTCTTCTCTGCCACCTCCACCCATCTGGCTCCAATCTCTCCTGTCTCGATTACAGTTTTGGGTTTCCCATCTAGGATGTATCTTTCTATTTCCTCAGGAACACCCTCTAAGAATTGTTCCATTTGCATTAGGAAGGGAAAATTTACTGGAGAGTCAACACTTGCTCCTGATATCCAGGCATCCCAATGTTTCACAATGTGGTAGGCATGTCGGGTAAATGACATGTCTGGTTTCCACCTTAGGGCTCTGAACCTCCAACGAGACTGCTCGGGTGTTATCCCCATTCTGACTCTCGCCTTGGATTTAAACAGTTCACACATATCCAGAAGCTGGATATGAGTCAGCAGTGTGCCCTTGTTGCCAAGAAGGCCAATGGCATTTTGGGATGTATAAGTAGGGGCATAGCGAGCAGATCGAGGGACGTGATCGTTCCCCTCTATTCGACATTGGTAAGGCCTCATCTGGAGTACTGTGTCCAGTTTTGGGCCCCACACTTCAAGAAGGATGTGGATAAATTGGAGAGAGTCCAGCGAAGGGCAACAAAAATGATTAGGGGTCTGGAACACATGAGTTATGAGGAGAGGCTGAGGGAGCTGGGATTGTTTAGCCTGCAGAAGAGAAGAATGAGGGGGGATTTGATAGCTGCTTTCAACTACCTGAAAGGGGGTTCCAAAGAGGATGGCTCTAGACTGTTCTCAATGGTATCAGATGACAGAATGAGGAGTAATGGTCTCAAGCTGCAGTGGGGGAGGTTTAGATTGGATATTAGGAAAAACTTTTTCACTAAGAGGGTGGTGAAACACTGGAATGCGTTACCTAGGGAGGTGGTAGAATCTCCTTCCTTAGAGGTTTTCAAGGTCAGGCTTGACAAAGCCCTGGCTGGGATGATTTAACTGGGAATTGGTCCTGCTTCGAGCAGGGGGTTGGACTAGATGACCTTCTGGGGTCCCTTCCAACCCTTATATTCTATGATTCTATGATACTTGTTCATGTGTTCTTTAGGCATTTCAGCTGCCACCTCAGCTAAGGGTCCACTGAGCTGCGGCCTCAGCTCTACCATGTATTGGTCAGTAGAGATGTTGTACCCAAGGCAGGCCCTTTTGAAGTTTTCTAAGAAGGCCTCAGTATCATCACCTGCCTTGTAGGTGGGGAAATTTCTGGGATGGGAAGTGGTACCTGGAGAAGGATTGCTAGGGTTTGTTGGTATATTCTGCTGGGCCTTTATCCTCTCCATCTCCTCCACATGCTTCCTCTCTTTTTCCTTCTCCTCCTCCACATGCTTCCTTGCCTCCATTTCCCTCTTGTGGGCAGCCTCCTGTACCTCCTTCTCCAGCCGCATGAGTTCTATCTGTCTTTCATGTTCCCTTTGTCTTTCCTCAGCCTGAAATTTGGCTAATTCCAGCTGTAGTCGAGCTGAGGATTTGGTCATTCTAACCTCTCTGTTTTTAACTAACTTTACACCCGAGGTTTAGAAATAAACAAACAAAACTTGGCTGTAAAATTTTGCTGTGCTGGAATAGAATACCTATTCTCTGATAGTGACTGTCAGCCTACAGAAAAAGACAATTCCCTTGTCTCTGCTCTGGGCCCAAATTAAAGCAAAAAACCTCCAACTACTTGGAAACCTGCTTACCCAGCCCAAAGAAAAAGCAAATGGGTAGAACACACACCCCCTATTTACTTTTAGGAAGAAAAGAAAAAAAAAAACCTCTGGGTTGGAAGACTGTGAATTTCCCTGCAGGAGTTAAGTACCCTGCCTCCAGGCAAAGAAAACCTGCAATTCACAAGATAATCCCCTTTTGTCTCTGCTTGGCCACAGTTTCAGCTTTCAGTTTCAACTGCTTTCTGGACTTCCTTTCCAAAGGAAAAAAAAAATTCCTTTTTAAAATCTCTATTTCTAGTTCAAAAAATCTCAACTGGATCTCAAAATGATTTCAGGTTAATCCCACCACTGTGCCACCATGTCAAGGTTCCTCCCCCACTCTGAACTCTAGGGTACAGATGTGGGGACCTGCATGAAAAACCTCCTAAGCTTATCTTTACCAGCTTAGGTCAAAACTTCCCCAAGGTACAAAATATTACACCCGTTATCCTTGGACTGGCCGCTACCACCACCAAACTAATACTGGTTACTGGGGAAGAGCTGTTTGGACGCGTCTTTCCCCCCAAAATACTTCCCAAAACCTTGCACCCCATTTCCTGGACAAGGTTTGGTAAAAAGCCTCACCAATTTGCCTAGGTGACTACAGACCCAGACCCTTGGATCTTAAGAACAATGAACAATCCTCCCAACACTTGCACCCCCCCTTTCCTGGGAAATGTTGGATAAAAAGCCTCACCAATTTGCATAGGTGACCACAGACTCAAACCCTTGGATCCGAGAACAATGAAAAAGCTTTCAGTTTTTTACAAGAAGACTTTTAATAAAAAAATAGAAGTAAATAGAAATAAAGAGGGTTTACCCTTCCCTTTATATTTATGACAGGAACGCAGGGCCTCTGAACGGAATTTAGGGGTCATTGTGGACACCCAACTCACCGTGAGGTGCCAGTGTGATGCCAGGCAGGAAGATAGATGGGTTGTGACTCTATTCCTTCTGGCTGACACAAGCCTCAAAGGCCAGAGGACCCAGTGAGGGGTCGGGCAGGCACTGGTGTTGTGGGGGAATTGGGAGTGTACAGGCACTGTAAATAAAGAAACACGGATGACGCACCTGCAAGAGGGTTCTGAGACCCTTTCTTTTTGCTGTTCAAGCACAAGGCACAAGGACAAGGGGGGAAGAAATCTGGGCCACCCTGTGACAGGAAGCCATAAAAAAGGATGGAAAAAAATATTCTATTTTCCCATTGAAGGGAGGACAAGAGGCAATGGGTTCAATTACAGAATAGAAGTTTTAGATGAAATCTGCTGAAAAACTTCCTAACAGGAAGAACAGGAGGAAAATGGAACAGATGCCTCAGGAAGCTGTGGAAGGTGCTTCGCTAGAGCTTTTCCAAAGGAGGCTGGATGCCCATCTGTCTTGAAAGGTTTATACAGAACACATCTTGCATCCTGGCAGGGGTTTAGACTAGCTGAGCCTTGAGGTATCTTCTAACCCTTTGGCTCTATGATTCAACGATGAAAAATGCTACCACAGGCCAGGCCCCTGTTAAACACAAGTCATGGGGCTCAATACAGGGGTAACTAGGTGAAATTTAATGGCCTGTGTTATACAGGAGGTCGGACTGGATAATTGAATGGTCCCTTCTGGCCTTAAACTCTATGAATCCATCGATAAAGATAAAGAAAAGATAAAAAAAGTAGATCAGACATTTATATTTGCTATGTCTCATAAAACACAGACAAGGAAACACTGAATTACATTCAAAGTCTGAACTATAAAACTGATAAGAAAATTGTTTACTTAATACATATTTGGCCAGTGGAACTCCTTGCCACAGACATTATTGGAGCAAAGAGCTTAGCTGAATGGGATTCAAAAATGGATTGGCCCCTGTAGGTAGTTCTGGTGGCCCCACCGTAAGTTAAGGTTGTCTGGCACCTTAACCAAGAAGACCTCATTTTCAGTTGCTTATAAGTTTGCCAAACTTTCACCGTTTGGTCTGAAATTTCCGTCAATGGGTGTCTGCTTCCAGCTGACTTTTTTTTTGAAAGTTTCCGCCCAGACCATTCAGCCGACTACTCAAATGAAGCTAGGAGAGAAAATGTCTTGCCCATGTTGAAAAATTCTTATATTTTTTCCAGTGAGGAACCGTAGCACCTCCATCCTTTCCAGCATATAAAAGTCAGGTAACAGTCATCCTGTTAAAAACCAGAGCCCTGAAATGCAAGGGGAGGAGGTGACAGGGTCAGTGCATTAACACACAGCTGGCTCCTGAGATCTCTCCTCTGCTCTTACTCCAAGGGGAGTTTGGCGTCAGTGGGGCCTCAGCAAAATAGAGGCCATGAACTTAGAATTTGGCCTTGTAGTGTACGTCTACTAATGCCTGTGATCTTGAAGGATACTCTGTGCCCACTGAAATACAGCCACCTCCGGGATAGAGGCCATCAGCCATGCTGGGGGCGGGGAAACAGCTCTGAGGGACATTTTGGCCCACTAGAGTGGAGCAAACTCATCAGCTCTGGCAAGGGACCTGGGATATTTAATGGCTGTGCAGAGGGGAAAGGACCCAGACTTACTGTCTATCGCACCATGTGCACATTTCCCTGGGTTTGTTGAGAGGGGAGCTCCTCAGCAAGAGATAGGTACCTGTGAATGCTGAGACAGAAGTGTCTTCCCTCAGGTAGCCGTGTCCCACACCTCTCTCACCCCAGCATCTGCAGGAGCATCCCACGCTGAGAGCCGAATTGGCGGTGTGCACTGTTTATAATAGAGCTCTGTGCAATCCCATGGGAGTTCGCTCAGCCTCTAGTGGAGAATCACACAAACAGGCTCGAGACCAGAGAGATTCTAGCCAATCTCTCTCTTTCCATGTCTCTGTTTCTGTGCTCTTTATCCATCTTTAGGAGTAAACAGTAATTAAGGGACCTTCCCTAAGGGAGATGAGAACTCTTGGGCTCTGTGCTGAGTTGAAGAGGAATTGGCTGCTTTGTGTATTTGTGTATATTTAAAAAATATAAATGGACTATGAGTAAATAGTAGACAAACAGATCTGGGCAAAGTGGAGACACTAGCAGTTATTTTCAGGTACACAGGGCTATCGCTAAGTGATCAGGGATATGTAATTCTCGTCATTAACTATCACCATACTGTGCAGCACCTTTCACTGAAGGATCTTCAAAATACCTAGCAAATGAAAGTCACTATGATCATCTCCCCATTATACAGATAGGCAAAATGAGGGAAAGAGAAATGTGACTTGGCCACACAGAGAACAAGAGATGGAATACAGGATCCTGACTCCTTTCCATGACCACGGTTTCTCCATCAGTGACTGAGCACATGAAAAGAAGGAAATGAACTCATGCTCTAGCATGGCCTGTTCTTTGGGCAGATGCTACTGATTTCCCTGGGGGTGCAACTTGAAACTGGGGTACCACCGAGTCCTCTGGCATACTAATCTGGGCTCCTTCTCACGCTGTAAGTCTCTGACAAGTGGCAAGCCTCACCAGGCCTTGCATTTACACAGCCATACACAGACAGGGATACACCAGCTGAACTTATAGGAATGCTTTCACCACTCATGAACCAACAGTAGAGAGACTCCAGCCAATTCCTCCCATCTCCCCAGCCTAGCACCTCAGAGCTGTCTCGTCTTGCCCTGGTCTGAAGCTTGAACAGTGTAATTTTATTACCCAATCTGCCCCTCCCTCAATGAGAAGAGGAAAATGAATAAGTGTTAATATTCCTGAGCATATCCTATTTTGCATTTCACACATTCAAGTGTTGCAAACATTGTAGTGTTATCTACAGGCATTCTTGGAAAGTTCTATGTACCTTTTATTACTTTGTACATCAGCCTATTGATATTACAAGTCAGCAAATGTGCCTTCTCTGGGTCGCTAGGAAACCTCTCTTTGTATCTGTCATAAATATAAAGGGAAGGGTAACCACCTTTCTGTATACAGTGCTATACAATCCCTCCTGGCCAGAGGCAACATCCTGTTACCTGGAAAGTGTTAAGAAGCTGAGCATACCTGGCTGGCACCCAACCCAAAGGACCAATAAGGGACAAGATACTTTCAAATCTTGGGGGGAGGGGGAGAGGAAGGCTTGAGGTGGGGTGCTTCAGTTTCCCCTTCCACATAGCAGACCATGTTTATTAGGGTTTCCCTACTGTGAGAATCTTTGAGCCTGTTTACAGGTGCTAGCTGAGAAGCAGCATCCCCATAAGGCTTCTTGTTTACAACTCCAACCATGTCCCATAGCTTTCCCCCCAAATCATGCACATTATATCTTTTTACAGGAGTTACCATCAGTATTGAATTCTTTGTTATAAGGTTTATTTTTAGCAACAAACTGTGCATCATGAGATTGAACAATAACACAGAATCTTTTGTCAGAGGTACACTTTTCTCAGACTTTTTATTTTGTCACACCTTCTGCTTGGACAGTATGTTTCTTCAAAATCCACTGTGACTTTCAACTCCCCTCTGAACCTTAACATGTGTTTAGTAAGTGGTTTTCCTTTCCCCTCAGTGTCCCTGTCAGAAGGGTTCTCTAATTTCTGAGTGAACATACCCAAACACACTTGCCCCGCTCCTTCTCCGAGGTTCCACCCCTCTCACTCCATCCGACCACCCTTGGTCACTAGGTCTCCCCCTCCCTCGCTCTCTCATTTTAACCGGGCTGGGAGGACTGGAGAGGGTCCCTTTTCGACCAGGTGTTCAGTTGAAAACTGGACACCTTGTAACCCTGCCTGTCGGTGGGGATCTCAGTCAAAGGTCATCTTTGGGGTCCTGGTATACCGGGATCTGGTGGGGTTAGGATGTAAAGAGAAATTGAGTGTTAGCTAGCCCTCTGTGGAGCTGCTTCCCAAACCCAGGGTTATGCATGCAAAACAAAACATGCAAAAATATCCACCTCCCCTTTGGGCTTTTCCTGTGATCCCCACTCTAAGCACAGGGACTCCCCACCCAGTTCATAAAGGGTGGGGATCTGTGCCCTCTGGGCTAAGAGGTGTGTCTTGTGCCAGCAGCTCTTTCCCAAATGCTCTCTGTGTCTTACCAGCCCAGGGAATTTCCTTCTCCCCTGTGTCAGGTGGGTCATTAGCATTTCCACAGACAACTGTTTCTAAAGTGAGATCCACACCCTGTCTTAAAGAGACACAGTTAGTTTTCACAAGCACATCAGGAACTAATTCCTGAATAATCAGGACCTGGATTGAGGTGCCCTCCCTCACTCCTCTCTATCCCCAGGAAGTCTGTGGTGTGAGTGCTCCCTCGGGAAGTCCGTTACACAGTTTCCTCTCAAAACCTGAGCCATGGGTTGAGTGCCTGAGTACACAGATGCTTAACCAGCCATTTTGTCTTGGGCATCCTCCCCTATGCGATGAGTGAGAAAATAATTCCTGTTCTCCCACTATTCCTCCCCCAGTTTCCTACTCTGGGCCCCCCTCTAAGACACAGACCCCAATGCTCTCTAGGGTGGGATCTATACCCCAGTTAGCCATAGCTGCCTCAGAGCCAACAGTGTGGACAGTTGTCTCCGTGACAGGCGCTACACACTTCTCCCTCTGTGGGGTGGTGTTACCTCCTGCTGAGTGTTAAGGGAAATCTCACCCACCTCTGTAGTGGTTTCTATGATTCCATCACCCTTCCCTGGGATCCCCTCCAGGACAAAGCTTCCTAAGCTCCCTAGCATTTGGGTTTGTTCCCTGTTTAGCGGCAACCTGGACATTTGGGAATAGACTCTCCTCCTTCCCTGAGGAGATGTTGCCTTCAGCTGCCGGGCAGGAGCTGGTCTCAGCCACCCCCACCCCTGGAAGCATTCAGCTTCCCACTGCTGCAAAGGAATAAAGAAGACTTACTCCCAATTCCTCAGAAGTTGCTAGGACTTTCCCCTTTCCCTCTGGGGTCCCAGCAGAATGCTCCTTCTTCCTGCAGGTGGATATTTTAACAGCTTGGTTAAACAGAAGAAATCATTACTGATTAGCATATCAGCAGCGTTATTATCTCCTACACACTGATTATACAACTTCCACACCCTCAGTTTCTATGCGCATTTTAGCCAAAGGCACAAGGATTTGGTAACAGCCTGAGAACATAAGAACACTAATATCATAGTAATAAAGGCTCTGCCATCTGTCCTGTCAGTATGTCACCCTTTTGAACGATACGCTACGTAAGCTCAGACATTTCTGCCCCTGTATCATCCCACCCAACGTGTTCCGTGCCATTAATCCTGATGGCCTCGATGGTTTTCATGCCTGGGTGTGCAGAGGCTAATTTTACAATCCCAGTATCATATGCGACAGGTGCCTGAGGAACATCTGTGCTCAGGGTCGCAGCATTTGCATGGGCTACCTGCTGCTGGCTTTCTCCCAGCACAGGGCTTTGATTCCTCAGGTGATCAGTGGAATTACACTGGTTGCACCTTCTGGATTCTTCTGTTTTTACCAGTGATTTGGGTCGGGGATGAGGGGAATGGGATAAAATGGAACCCTGCTTCCCACCAGGTTTAAACCCCTCTGTTTGTGCTTTATTCAAATTAAATACTTGTGTCTGTCAAAATCATCAATTAGACCACTCACCTCATCCACAGGTTTCAATGTTTTGTCCCACAGACACTGTTTAACATCATCTTCACATCTGTTAAAGAAATACTTCTCAGCAAGAAGGTCAAACATTCATTTTTAAATATATTTTCTATTGTTCATACCAGCACCATATTGAGGATTCCACTCTGTATGTTTCAGGGACAATCTGACATTTTTCAGAACCATTTCTTTGCATTTACAATAAGCTACAGCATCCTCAAATGTCATTTTACTGAGTATATAGAATCATAGAACTGGAAGGGACCTCGTGAGGTCTTCAAGTCCAGTCCCCTACACTCCTGGCAGGACCAGCAACATTTAGACCACCCCAGACAGGTGTTTGTCTAAGTTACGCAGAGCTGTACTAGTTATCTTTGCAACCAAAGTGAGCATCTTCTGGTCATCAGGAGTCTGATGAATCACACAGAGCCTCTCAAAGGTAGTGAAGTATTCAACAATATCACCTGCCTCTTTGTATTCAGAACACATAGATTCATAGATTCATAGATATTTAGGCCAGAAGGGACCATTATGATCATCTAGTCTGACCTCCTGCACAATGCAGGCCACAGAATTTCACCCTCCACTCCTAAAAAAGACCTCACACCTATATCTGTGCTATTGAAGTCCTCAAATTGTAGTTTGAAGACCTCAAGGAGCAGAGAATCCTCCAGCAAGTGACCCGTGCCCCATGCTACAGAGGAAGGCGAAAAACCTCCAGGGCCTTCCAATCTGCCCTGGAGGAAAATTCCTTCCCGACCCCAAATATGGCGATCAGCTAAACCCTGAGCATATGGGCAAGATTCATCAGCCAGATACTACAGAAAATTCACACAACTGTTCCCAGATGATCCCTCTGGCATACAAGCCTGTTCCCCTTTCCCACTGTAAGGTAGTGACAAGGAGAAGACCCCTCCATGTACTGCACTTACACAAACATTCACAGGCAGGGACACACCCAGCTCAGTTACATGAATACTTTCACCAGTCACTCATGAACTAAGAGAAAAAAGTCTCCAGGCAGTTTCCCACAGCTCCTCAGCCTAGGACCCCAGAGCTATACCATCTTGTCCTGGTCAGAATCCTAACCAGTGTTAGTTTATTATTCAGTCTTCCCCGCCCTGAATGTGGAGAGGACAATGTACCAGCCCCTGTTGCTGAGCAAATTTCCCTTTATGCCATGTGGATGGAACTTCATTTTTTGAAGCACAGTCAGTGGAAAAGTGCAGGCACAAAATGGAATCCAGGGTCACATGAGCTAGTCACATAACTTTATATGCGTCAGTGAGTCATAGCAGGGGCCGTAACCCACATTCTTGTTAGAATGTCCACAGGAAAGTCCATCAGGTGGGGATGAGCTTTTTCCATGGCCTATTGTGCTTATGGATGGGCCATCAAGTTGAATAGTCCATTCACAAAGTGCTGGATAGACGGTATGTAAAGTACCCTGTGGGAGTTACCACAGGAGCAAACACATTTGAAATACAGGTATAGTCAATATTCATAACTTCAGATCCAAAGAAGAGACATGCGTACAAATAGGATAATCATATTCAGAAAACCATAACTTTTCCATAGACACCTCATGTGACATATTTTGGACTAGATTTGTTGCAATTATATAACAGTGGTGCATACGGGGGTGCCAGGGTGTTGCTTTTGGGTACAGCATGTTACAGCAATACATCTATCAAATTAAAGCTCTCTGAAATCTAATTTTGTATTTTTATATAAGACATGCATCCATGTCCTGAAAAAGACTGCATTATAGCCTTACCGTAGGAGAAAAGCAAACTGAGGTACAGAGCAAAGGAAAATGAAAGACTGTTTTCCCCGTTACCTATCTCATGTGCAATATGTGACCCCTGAAAATGTCCCTCTCACTTTGCTTGTTCAGCAAGTGTCACCTGCATTTTCTGTTTGGCAGACCTCAGCCTCACACACATTATTGGATCAACAGAAATTTTGCCACAGTATCTGGGGAGTCATTCGTACTGTCGTCATCATCAGCATCATCATGGCTAATCCCAAATGAATGTAGCCTCCTTACAAACCCCAGACTGTCTGGATCTGTCTCTTGGAAGGTGATGAAGCAGGTCTGGCTGTATATTCACTCAGTGGCAGTCTTGTTGTGCCTCTGAAGTTTTCGGCACCCACGTGATCACTGGCCATGCAGTAACATTTCTTGGTATGCTCACTTCAGTAACTGCTGGTCATTTACTCTAGTAATGTGTCCCCAGCAAGAGAGCTGCCAAAACTGCCACCATTTATGGGAGTAGTTCTGGGTTCAATACATACTCAATATATACTCACTCCTGATTTTGTGCTTCCCCTTGATATGGAGAAGGTATTAGAGACTATTGACAACTTCAGCCCAGATTTCTTCAGCCTCCCTCAGCCCCAAATTTTGCTTCCATCCACTGGAGCTTTGGCATCCATTGTTCTATAGATCTGCAGTTTTGTAGTAAGGCTGCGGTCCTGACATCCCCACAAAGGTCATGGAAGGAGGAGGGCAGTAGTTGCTGCTCTACGAGCACCCACATCTTTCAAGCAGCCTCCAGCCCTGTCTATGAAGCTGCCACCTCCCCAGGAATTCCTCCAGATGGGTTAATATTTTCCGTGCTTATGCTGAATGAGCACCAGCCCTCCAAGGAGCCGGGGGCAAGGGTGATGTACTTGGGGGTCTGGGAGGCAAGGGGGGATAATAGGGAGAAGGGAAACCTCCCCCTGGGGTGGGCCCTTTTCCTCCCTCATCAATGGCCCTGTCACCCTCTCCTCCTTGGGCCCCACTAGATGGCATCTGACACAGGCCAGGCCCACCTGCTCATCTGCACATGATGGGGGGCTTGCCCCCAGGGCTGGGGCAGCAGTGATGGCAGAAGGGTTCTGTTTGTAAGGAGGTTGGACGAGATGACCTCCTGAGGTCCCTTCCAACCTTGATTTTCTATGATTCTATGAAGGAAGGAGGGGCGAGTACATGGAAAAGTCCACCAGGGTAGCCGGCAATGGCAGGGCATGTATTGTCCTGGTTCTTGGGGGTCCCAGATGCCCCTCCATGCTGGGGCAGGGGGACAATCCCTCTGCACATCCCCCATCAGAGGTAACACCAGGCCTCCTCCGAGAAGTAATGCACCAGGTAGTGGACCCCTTGTAGGCACCACTCGGACCCCTCCAGTGCCACTCCATCACTCGCCACCGGTTGCAGTTTGATTTGGATCTGCTGGTGGAAGGACAGGATGTGACGGAGGATAGGGTCCTTACAACCCAATGGGAGTGGGCTCATTATAGCTATCAGCTTCCTCCGGGGTGGAGAGGAATGGCAGAAGGGTTCTGTTAGTAAGGAAGGGAGGAATGGAGGTAAAAACCACACCTACGCCCACGTCCTCAAGGGGCTGAATAGGGACAAACTCCCCACACTGCCAGTCCCTTCTCCTCTGCCTCCTGGATGATGGCATCCGATGCCAAGAAGACCACCTTCCCATACATCATGGAGATCGCCACCATAGACATAGGTTGCACCACCCTTGACAATATCTGCACCTAGGTCTCCACGTGGGGCAAGGCAAGCACCAGGAGGCAACAGACACCATGCTTCTTGGTCAGGGTGGGGAAGGGACTCCGGCCACCAGGGATGGAACTGGAGGTGGCAGTTGGGGCAGATGACGTGGTGGTGCATGGATGGGGCTGCGGGCACCTGGGCGTATACTCTGGGATCCAAGGGTGGAATGTCTCTAGAGCTGGTGGGAGGAACTACAAGGGAAGGGGCCTGCAGCTAACAATCTAACAAACACTGAGTTGGGGTAAGCAAACTAAGAGGAAAGAAAAACTCCCAAAGGGCCAAAGCAGCAGACGGGGAGAAAACAGGCAAAAAGGGGTGGGAGGGGCAGGTGGCAGGCGGAAGGAGCCAACTGCTGCAGGAGGGCTGGTGGGCAAAGCAAGGGGGAGGCCCACCATCCAAATGTAGCTGGGAGGGTAAGTCCAAAGGAGGATGGGGGGAAAGGCACATGCACCCAAGCGCGCCTGTGTCACTCAGTCTTTTTTCCTGCTGCTGGAACAATCCCAGACGGCGTAAAGGGTGAAGAAGATGGCCGCATCAAGGGGTGAAGAGCAGGTCCAGTTGGTCAGTGGGTGGGGGAGGGGACGGCAGCCATGGTGGGGGGTCAGATGGGCAAGGGGGAAGGCTCCACACCTCTTCCCCTTGCTCCCCACAACGGTGACAGGAGCTACCACCCACCCACTCCCAGGAGCAGAGATGTTAAAAGTCCCTCAGTCCAAGAACAAACGCCCTTGTCATAAATATAAAGGGAAGGGTAAACCCCTTTGAAATCCCTCCTGGCCAGGGGAAAGCTCCTCTCACCTGTAAAGGGTTAAGAAGCTAAAGGTAACCTCGCTGGCACCTGACCAAAATGACCAATGAGGAGACAAGATACTTTCAAAAGCTGGGAGGAGGGAGACAAACAAAGGGTTTGGGTCTGTCTGTGTGCTGCTCTTTGCCAGGGACAGAACAGGAATGGAGTCTTAGAACTTTTAGTAAGTAATCTAGCTAGGTATGTGTTAGATTATGATTTCTTTAAATGGCTGAGAAAAGAATTGTGCTGAATAGAATAACTATTTCTGTCTGTGTATCTTTTTTGTAACTTAAGCTTTTGCCTAGAGGGGTTCTCTATGTTTTTGAATCTAATTACCCTGTAAGATATCTATCATCCTGATTTTACAGGGGGGATTTCTTTATTTCTATTTACTTCTATTTTTTATTAAAAGTCTTCTTGTAAAAACTGAATGCTTTTTCATTGTTCTCAGATCCAAGGGTTTGGGTCTGTGGTCACCTATGCAAATTGGTGAGGCTTTTTATCCAACATTTCCCAGGAAAGGGGGGGTGCAAGTGTTGGGAGGATTGTTCATTGTTCTTAAGATCCAAGGGTCTGGGTCTGTAGTCACCTAGGCAAATTGGTGAGGCTTTTTACCAAACCTTGTCCAGGAAGTGGGGTGCAAGGTTTTGGGAAGTATTTTGGGGGGAAAGACGCGTCCAAACAGCTCTTCCCCAGTAACCAGTATTAGTTTGGTGGTGGTAGCGGCCAGTCCAAGGATAACGGGTGTAATATTTTGTACCTTGGGGAAGTTTTGACCTAAGCTGGTAAAGATAAGCTTAGGAGGTTTTTTTCATGCAGGTCCCCACATCTGTACCCTAGAGTTCAGAGTGGGGGAGGAACCTTGACATGGTGGCACAGTGGTGGGATTAACCTGAAATCATTTGAGATCCAGTTGAGATTTTTTGAACTAGAAATACAGATTTTAAAAAGGAAAATTTTTTTTTCTTTGGAAAGAAAGTCCAGAAAGCAGCTTTGAAACTGAAAGCAGCTTGGTTTCTCTCTGCTTTGTGGCCAAGCAGAGACAAAAGGGGATTGTCTTGTGAATTGCAGGGTTTTTTTGCCTGGAGGCAGGGTACTTAACTCCTGCAGGGAAATCTTCCAATCCAGAGGTTTTTTCTTTTCTTTTCTTCCTAAAAGTAAATAGGGGGTGTGTGTTCTACCCATTTGCTTTTTCTTTGGGCTGGGTAAGCAGGTTTCCAAGTAGTTGGAGGTTTTTTGCTTTAATTTGGGCCCAGAGCAGAGACAAGGGAATTGTCTTTTTCTGTAGGCTGACAATCACTATCAGAGAATAGGTATTCTATTGCAGCACAGCAAAATTTTACAGCCAAGTTTTGTTTGTTTATTTCTAAACCTCAGGTGTAAAGTTAGTTAAAAACAGAGAGGTTAGAATGACCAAATCCTCAGCTCAACTACAGCTGGAATTAGCCAAATTTCAGGCTGAGGAAAGACAAAGGGAACATGAAAGACAGATAGAACTCATGCGGCTGGAGAAGGAGGTACAGGAGGCTGCCCACAAGAGGGAAATGGAGGCAAGGAAGCATGTGGAGGAGGAGAAGGAAAAAGAGAGGAAGCATGTGGAGGAGGAGAAGGAAAAAGAGAGGAAGCATGTGGAGGAGGAGAAGGAAAAAGAGAGGAAGCATGTGGAGGAGGTGGAGAGGATAAAGGCCCAGCAGAATATACCAACAAACCCTAGCAATCCTTCTCCAGGTACCACTTCCCATCCCAGAAAGTTCCCCACCTACAAGGCAGGTGATGATACTGAGGCCTTCTTAGAAAACTTTGAAAGGGCCTGCCTTGGGTACAACATCTCTACTGACCAATACATGGTAGAGCTGAGGCCGCAGCTCAGTGGACCCTTAGCTGAGGTGGCAGCTGAAATGCCTAAAGAACACATGAACAAGTATGAACTGTTTAAATCCAAGGCGAGAGTCAGAATGGGGATAACACCCGAGCAGTCTCGTCGGAGGTTCAGAGCCGTAAGGTGGAAACCAGACATGTCATTTACCCGACATGCCTACCACATTGTGAAACATTGGGATGCCTGGATATCAGGGGCAAGTGTTGAATCTCCAGTAAATTTGCCCTTCCTAATGCAAATGGAACAATTCTTAGAGGGTGTTCCTGAGGAAATAGAAAGATACATCCTAGACGGGAAGCCCAAAACTGTAATCGAGACAGGAGAGATTGGAGCCAGATGGGTGGAGGTGGCAGAGAAGAAGAAAACTGGTCGCAGTTGGAGTGGAGACCAGAAGGGACCACCCCAGACCACACCCTATTACCGGGGGCCGCCCAAAGCCCCACCTACCTCCCAAAGAACCCTCCAGACCCCTTATCGTCCCACCACCCCGTTCTCCAGCAACCCTCCTCGCCCCAGTGACCCGTCAGCTGGACGATGTTTTAAATGTAACGAGCTGGGGCATGTAAAGGCCAACTGCCCCAAGAACCCCAACAGATTACAGTTCATTCCACCGGAATCACACCAGAGGTCCACAGGCCCAGATACCTCCCAGATACCCTTGGAGCGGAGGGAAACTGTGAGTGTGGGCGGGAAGAAGGTCACCGCGTGGAGGGACACCGGAGCACAAGTGTCAGCTATCCATGCTTCCTTAGTGGACCCCAATTTAATCAACCCAGAGATCCAAGTGACGATTCAACCCTTCAAGTCCAACTCTTTCAATTTGCCTACAGCCAAGTTGCCTGTCCAGTACAAGGGCTGGTCAGGAATGTGGACTTTTGCAGTCTATGATGATTATCCCATCCCCATGCTGTTGGGGGAAGACTTGGCCAATCATGTGAAGCAGGCCAAGAGGGTGGGAATGGTCACCCGCAGCCAGGCTAAACAAGCCGTGAGGCCTAGCTCTGTTCCAGAAACTTCTATCAGGACCCAGTCAGAGGTGATGGACCCGGACCCCAGGCCAATGTCTGCAACAGCAGTAGTGGATCCAGTCCCAGAGACCCAGACGGAACCAGTCCCAGAACCGGAACCAGCCGAACAACCAACACCAGACCCCGTGTCAGCACTGAATCCAGTACTTGCAACCTCAACAACAGAGGGCCCCACCGAACCTGAACTGGCAGCAGCCGATAACCCGACCCAAGAGGCTCAGCCGGAGCCTGAATCCCAACATAGTGCACCAGCGGAGAGCGGTTCACAGTCAACAGAAACAGCTCCATCCCCTATATTGCTTCCAGAGGGACCAAGCCTAGGTCCACAATCCCATGAGGAACTGATGTCTCCAGCATCAAGGGAACAGTTCCAGACCGAACAGGAAGCAGATGAAAGCCTCCAGAGAGCTTGGACGGCGGCACGGAGCAACCCACCGCCTCTCAGCTCTTCTAATCGATCCAGGTTTGTTATAGAAAGAGGACTTTTATACAAGGAAACTCTTTCTGGTGGACACCAGGAAGACTGGCATCCTCAGAGACAGTTGGTAGTTCCAACTAAATACCGGGCCAAGCTCTTGAGCTTAGCCCATGATCACCCTAGTGGCCATGCTGGGGTGAACAGGACCAAAGACCGTTTGGGGGGGTCATTCCACTGGGAGGGAATGGGCAAGGATGTTTCTACCTATGTCCAGTATTGTGACGTGTGCCAAAGAGTGGGAAAACCCCAAGACCAGATCAAAGCCCCTCTCCAGCCACTCCCCATCATTGAAGTTCCATTTCAGCGAGTAGCTGTGGATATTCTGGGTCCTTTTCCGAAAAAGACACCCAGAGGGAAGCAGTACATACTGACTTTCATGGATTTTGCCACCCGATGGCCAGAAGCAGTAGCTCTAAGCAACACCAGGGCTAAAAGTGTGTGCCAGGCACTAGCAGACATTTTCACCAGGGTAGGTTGGCCCTCCGACATCCTCACAGATGCAGGGACTAATTTCCTGGCAGGAACTATGAAAAACCTTTGGGAAGCTCATGGGGTAAATCACTTGGTTGCCACTCCTTACCACCATCAAACAAATGGCATGGTGGAGAAGTTTAATGGAACTTTGGGGGCCATGATACGTAAATTTGTAAATGAGCACTCCAATGATTGGGACCTAGTGTTGCAGCAGTTGCTCTTTGCCTACAGAGCTGTACCACATCCCAGTTTAGGGTTTTCCCCATTTGAACTTGTATATGGCCGTGAGGTTAAGGGGCCATTGCAGTTGGTGAAGCAGCAATGGGAGGGATTTACACCTTCTCCAGGAACTAACATTCTGGACTTTGTAACCAACCTACAGAACACCCTCCGAACCTCTTTACCCCTTGCTAGAGAAAACTTACAGGATGCTCAAAAAGAGCAAAAAGCCTGGTATGATAAACATGCCAGAGAGCGTTCCTTCAAAGTAGGAGACCAGGTCATGGTCTTAAAGGCGCTCCAGGCCCATAAAATGGAAGCATCGTGGGAAGGGCCATTCACGGTCCAGGAGCGCCTGGGAGCTGTTAATTATCTCATAGCATTCCCCACCTCCAACCGAAAGCCTAAGGTGTACCATATTAATTCTCTAAAGCCCTTTTATTCCAGAGAATTAAAGGTTTGTCAGTTTACAGCCCAGGGAGGAGACGACGCTGAGTGGCCTGAAGGTGTCTACTACGAAGGGAAATGTGGTGGTGGTGTGGAAGAGGTGAACCTCTCCCTGACCCTTGGGCGTATGCAGCGACAGCAGATCCAGGAGCTGTGCACTAGCTACGCGCCAACGTTCTCAGCCACCCCAGGACTGACTGAACGGGCATACCACTCCATTGACACAGGTAATGCTCACCCAATTAGGGTCCAACCTTACCGGGTGTCTCCTCAAGCTAAAACTGCTATAGAACGGGAGATCCAGGATATGTTACAGATGGGTGTAATCCGCCCCTCTGAAAGTGCATGGGCATCTCCAGTGCTTCTAGTTCCCAAACCAGATGGGGAAATACGTTTTTGCGTGGACTACCGTAAGCTAAATGCTGTAACTCGCCCAGACAACTATCCAATGCCACGCACAGATGAACTATTAGAGAAACTGGGACGGGCCCAGTTCATCTCTACCTTGGACTTAACCAAGGGGTACTGGCAGGTACCGCTAGATGAATCTGCCAAGGAAAGGTCAGCCTTCATCACACATCTCGGGCTGTATGAATTTAATGTACTCCCTTTCGGGCTGCGAAATGCACCCGCCACTTTCCAAAGACTTGTAGATGGTCTCCTAGCGGGATTAGGAGAATATGCAGTCGCCTACCTTGACGATGTGGCCATATTTTCGGATTCCTGGGCAGACCACCTGGAACATCTACAAAAAGTCCTTGAGCGCATAAGGGAGGCAGGACTAACTGTTAAGGCTAAGAAGTGTCAAATAGGCCTAAACCGAGTGACTTACCTTGGACACCAGGTGGGTCAAGGAACTATCAGCCCCCTACAGGCCAAAGTGGATGCTATCCAAAAGTGGCCTGTCCCAAAGTCAAAGAAACAGGTTCAATCCTTCTTAGGCTTGGCCGGTTATTACAGACGCTTTGTACCGCACTACAGCCAAATCGCTGCCCCACTGACAGACCTAACCAAAAAGAAACAGCCAAATGCTGTTCAGTGGACCGGAAAGTGTCAGAAGGCCTTTAACAAGCTTAAAGCGACACTCATGTCTGACCCTGTACTAAGGGCCCCAGACTTTGACAAACCGTTCCTAGTAACCACAGATGCGTCCGAGCGCGGTGTGGGAGCAGTTTTAATGCAGAAAGGACCTGATCAAGAATTCCACCCTGTAGTGTTTCTCAGGAAAAAACTGTCTGAGAGGGAAAGCAACTGGTCAGTCACTGAAAAAGAATGTTACGCCATTGTCTACGCTCTGGAAAAGCTACGCCCATATGTTTGGGGACGGCGTTTCCACCTGCAAACCGACCATGCTGCACTGAAGTGGCTTCACACCGTCAAAGAAACTAACAAAAAACTTCTTCGGTGGAGTTTAGCTCTCCAAGATTTTGATTTCGACATCCAACACATCTCAGGAGCTTCTAACAAAGTGGCTGATGCACTCTCCCGTGAAAGTTTCCCAGAGTCAACTGGTTAAAATCGTCCTTGAGATGTGGAAAATATTGTTAGTCTTTATGTACTTGGTAGTATATTTAGAGATGCATGTGTCTTATTAACTCTGTTTTTCCTAGAGCTCCAGGAAGAAATCCCAGCCAGTGTTTTACCCTAGCTGAGATTTGGGGGGCGTGTCATAAATATAAAGGGAAGGGTAAACCCCTTTGAAATTCCTCCTGGCCAGGGGAAAGCTCCTCTCACCTGTAAAGGGTTAAGAAGCTAAAGGTAACCTCGCTGGCACCTGACCAAAATGACCAATGAGGAGACAAGATACTTTCAAAAGCTGGGAGGAGGGAGACAAACAAAGGGTTTGGGTCTGTCTGTGTGCTGCTCTTTGCCAGGGACAGACCAGGAATGGAGTCTTAGAACTTTTAGTAAGTAATCTAGCTAGGTATGTGTTAGATTATGATTTCTTTAAATGGCTGAGAAAAGCATTGTGCTGAATAGAATAACTATTTCTGTCTGTGTATCTTTTTTGTAACTTAAGCTTTTGCCTAGAGGGGTTCTCTATGTTTTTGAATCTAATTACCCTGTAAGATATCTACCATCCTGATTTCACAGGGGGGATTTCTTTATTTCTATTTACTTCTATTTTTTATTAAAAGTCTACTTGTAAAAACTGAATGCTTTTTCATTGTTCTCAGATCCAAGGGTTTGGGTCTGTGGTCACCTATGCAAATTGGTGAGGCTTTTTATCCAACATTTCCCAGGAAAGGGGGGGTGCAAGTGTTGGGAGGATTGTTCATTGTTCTTAAGATCCAAGGGTCTGGGTCTGTAGTCACCTAGGCAAATTGGTGAGGCTTTTTACCAAACCTTGTCCAGGAAGTGGGGTGCAAGGTTTTGGGAAGTATTTTGTGGGGACAGACGCGTCCAAACAGCTCTTCCCCAGTAACCAGTAATTGTTTGGTGGTGGTAGCGGCCAATCCAAGGATAACGGGTGTAATATTTTGTACCTTGGGGAAGTTTTGACCTAAGCTGGTAAAGATAAGCTTAGGAGGTTTTTTCATGCAGGTCCCCACATCTGTACCCTAGAGTTCAGAGTGGGGGAGGAACCTTGACAGCCCTCCACAGTGTTGCAGCCCACCTTTTCCTCCTCCTCCACGGTAGCAGCAGACTCTGATGCAGCAGCAGTGGCTGGCCGGCCAAGTGACGCCAGGGGTGGTGGTGGTGGGGTCAGTCGCTCCTCTACGGGGGGCAGGCAGGCCGGCAGGGTCCCCCGCACAGCAGCCCCAGGGAAGAGCTCCAGCCAGCCTGGCAGCCAGACAGGACTGGCCAGTCGCTGGTCTGAGGCCAAGGAGGCTCCTGCTGAGCCAGAGAGGGAGGGACCACTCCGTAAATGCTGGTAGATGGAGCCAGGCCATGCTTGCCCCTCCCACAGGAAGTCAGAGGGCGGAATCAGAGGGATAAAGGGCTGGTCCTGGGGCTCAGTTGGGATGCAGATGCAGGAGGAGAGAGATGCCTCCTGGAGACTGCAGCGGATCCCCACTGTGCTAAGGACTGGCCAGATCTACAGAAGCCACCCGCTGGCCACGGCACCAAGGCGTTGTTGGGACTGTCTCTGCCTTGTTGCCCACATGAACCAGAGGACACCCTATGGATCCGGGTGCCCCCAAGGGGAGGGGAGGAAGTGGCCCAGGGCAGCCAATCGTAGCCTGGCTGTGTTGTGGCCAGAGACCCCATCAGCGTCTTTCAGCTGGATTCCCCGCTGAGCCAGGGGTGGAATTCTCTGCCACAATTAGAGCCCTGGGCCGGGACGCAGTGGAGTCATGAAGGCCTGTGTCCCCCTACCTCCCCCACCCCACCCCTGGGGTGGTAGTCCCCTCCTCTCGGCCAAGGAACCTGCAATTGTAGGCCATTCACCTAAGCTAAGATACCCCACCCTCTTGCTGTTCAGCCCTGAGTACAGGCCTGAGCCATAGACTCTTTGCTACCCTGCCCTGATGCCAGGCTTGGACTCATACCTATTTGCGCCTTTTCCCTGATTGCAGGCTAGAGACCCTAACTGACTACCGCTCTGCCCGGTCTGCCGGCCAGAGCCACAGGCTGTGGGATTCCTTGCTAATTCCCTAACTGTGGGTGACGCACAGCTATGCAGAGAAGCAGAGTGGTCTCCCACTGACCCAGAGGGGGAGGGACCACCCCTAATCCACTACAAGGTGTCTTAAGAGGGGTGCTGGTATGAGTAATTAGGAATGTGTAAATGAAGTCAGTTCTGGAACCGGTTCTGTTCAACATCTTCATCAGTGATTTAGATAACGGCATTGAGAGTACACTTATGAAGTTTGTAGATGATACCAAACTGGGAGGGGTTCCAAGTGCTTTGGAGGATAGAATTATAGTTCAAAATGATCTGCACAAACTGGGGAAAAGGTCTGAGGTCAATAGGATGAAATTCAATAATGACAAATGACAAGTACTCCACTTAGGAAGGAACAATCCGTTGCACACATACTAAATGGGAAATGACTGCCTAAGAAGGAGTCCTGCGGAAAGGGATTGGGGGTGACCATGGACCACGAGTTAAATATGAGTGAACAGTGTACCGCTTTCATGAAAAAAGCAAACATCATTCTGGGATGTATTAGCCAGGGTGTTCAAAGGAAGACACAAGAAGTAATTCTTCCACTCTTCTCCACGCTGATTAGGCCTCAACTGGTGTATTGTGTCCAATGCTGGGTGCCACATTTCGGGAAAGATCAGGACAAATTGGAGAAAGTCCAGAGAAAAGCAACAAAGATGATGATTAGAGGTCTAGAAAACATGACCTATGAGGGAAGATTGAAAAAAATTTTTTTTTTTTTAGTTTGGAAAAGAGAAGACTATTGGCTTGTCTACATTTACATTTTATAGTGCTCTAACTTGCTGGCTCAGAAGGGGTGAAAAATCACGCCCCCTGAGCTCAGCAAGTCTGAGCACTTTAAAGCTCCAGTGTAGACAGGCTCCCAGCATTCGGAGCTAATCCCCTCGTGGAGGTGGATTACCAGGAGCACTTCAAAGCGCTGCCATGGGAGCGTTCCCGCAACTGCGCTTTGAAGTTTCCAGTGTACACATGCCCTGTGAGAGGGACATGATAATAGTTTTAAAGTAATTGTTCTTATTAACCTCTGCGGATAGGACAAGAAGCAAAGGGGTTAAATTGGAGCAAGGGTGGTTTAGGTTGGACATAAGAAAAAAAATCCTAACTGTCAAAGTGGTTAAGCCCTGACATAAATTGCCTATGGAGGATGCGGAATCTCCATCATTGGGGATTTTTAAGAGCAGGTTGGGCAAACACCTGTCAGGGATGGCCTAGATAATATTTAGTCCTTCCATGAGGGCAGGGAACTGGACTAGATGACTCTCAAGGTCCATTTCAGTCTTATAATTTTATGAAAATGAGAGATTTGATGGGAAAGTGGGAAAGGAATTCGTAAACATACGCAAAGATGATTTAAAACAGTGTCTATGTGATAAAAAAGTGAAAACTATGCATGAGATGGCTTCTCTAGCAGAGGGGGTGTAAACTTTGTGGGAAGCAGGATTCCATTTTACCTCATTCCAATAATCCCAGACCCAACTCTCTTGTAAAAACAGAAGAGCGCGGAAGGTGCTATCACTGTAATTCCACTGATCACCTGGGGAATCAATGCCCTGTGCTGGGAGGAAGCAGGCAACAGGTATCTCATGCAAATACTGAGACCCTGAGCACAGAAGCCTCTCAGATGCCTGTCACTTCTCAAACTAGCCTCTGCACAGCTAGGCATGAAGCACAACAAGGCTGTTGGCATTAACTGCAGGGAACACCTTCGGTGGGAAGATAAAGGGGCAACAATTTCTGTGGTTAGGAGTATAGTGTAAAAAGCTGACATACTGCTAGGACAGATGGCAGAGTTTTTATTGGTAGGAGGTCAAAAAATCTTTGTGCCTTTGGTTAAATTGCACATAGAAACCGAGGGTTTGGATGCTGTATTATCAGTAGGGCTACTAGACAATAACCCCATTGATACACTAACTGGTAATGATTTCTTCCATGTAGCTCAGGCTGTTAAAGTGTCCACCTTCAACAGGAAGGAACATCCTGCTGGGACCTCAGAGGGAAAGGAGAAAGTCACAAGAACTACTGAAGGAAAGAGAGAGTCTCCTTGATTCCTCTGCAGCAGGGGGAAGCTACACGCTTCCAGGGGTGGGGGTAGTTGAGACCAGCGCCTGCCCTGCAGCTGAAGGCAGCGTGTCCCCAGAGAGGGAGGACAGTTTATTGCCTGTTAGGGATAAAAATGTCCAGGTTGCAGCTAAACAGGACAAACCCAATGCTCAGAAGTGTAGGAAGATGTGTCCCAGAGCAGAGGCCACAGAAGGGTGCTGGAATCATAGAAACCACTGAGGAGGTGGGTGAGATTTCCTTTAACTCTGCAGCAGGAGGCAACCCCAACTCAGGAAGGAGAGGGGGTGCAGCGCCTGCCAGTGACACAACCTCCCAGGCCCTTCACAGCTGAACTGGGGACAGGTCCCACCCTAGAAATGTCCCTGGGCGGGCACAGAGAAAAAAACTGGGGGAGGAATAATGGGAGTACAGGAAAGTCTCCTCACTGGTCACACGGTGGTGGGGGAGACACCCAGGACAGAATGGCTGACTCAGCATCTGTGCACCTAGATACTCAAGCTGTGGGTCAGGCTTTGAGAGGGAACCATGTAACTGACCTCCCGAAGGGGAGCAGTCACATAACTGACCTCTCGGGGACAGAGAGAGGGGTGATGGAGGATACCCCAATCCAGGTCACAATTTTTCAGGACTTTGTTCCTGATGGGCTTGTGAAAACCAACTCTCTTAAAGACAGGATGTGGATCCAAATGAATAAATGGTTGTCTGTGAAAATGCGAATGACCCAATTCACAGAGAGGAGGAGTAAATTCCCTGGGTTGGGAAGACACAGAAATCAGCTGTGAAATAGCTGCTGGGAGAAGATCCACCTCTTATTGCAAAAAGCACAGATCACAACTCTCTAGGTCCCAGTGCTGAGAGTGGGGATCACAAGGAAAGCATGAGATGGGGGCGGGCAAATTTTTTTGCATGGGCATAACCCTGGGATTGGCAAGCAACTCTACAGCGGGCTAGCCAACATGCAAAGTCACCTTACATCCTTATCTCACTTGACCCTGGCAGACAAAGACCCCAAAATGACCTTAGACTGAGATCCCTACTGAAGGGGACACAGAGGGGAAAGGAAAACCAGTAATTAAACATGTTAAGGTTCACAGTGGAATTGAAAGACACAATGGGTTTGAACAAACCAAACTGTTCAAGCAAAAGGTGAGGTATAATAAAAATACTTGGGAACACCTGCCTGTGATAAAAGATGTGGAGTTATGGTTAAATCTCATGATGCAAAGTCTGCTACTAATGGTAAACCTTATAACAAAGAATTTGGTACTGACTGTAAATGCTATGAAAGGGTGTAACATGCATGATTTTGGGGCAAAGCTTTTGGACACACTAGGAGTTGGAAACAAGAAGCCCTATGGGGATAGTGCTTCTCACTAACACCTGTAAACAGGCTCAAAGCTCATCACAGCAAGGAAACCATAATAAACCTAGTCTGCTGTATGGAAGGGGAGACTGAGTCATACCACCTCATGGCATTGATGAATATCTGTGTTGAGTTACCCCCAGTTGGAAAAGTGCAATGGTTAACAATGCTTCACAGATACAAAGATATGTTCTCTAGAGACCCAGAGAAGGCACACTACCTGACTTTTAATATCACTGGGATGATCTACAAAGTGTTAAAAGCTACACAGAACTTTGCAAGAACATGTGGATAATACTACAATGTTTTTCAACTCTTGGGAGCTTTATGGTCAAAACCTAAAGGGGACTTTGGACACACTGTGTCCATATTAGTCAGTGACTAACTCTGCTGCAGTAAATTAAGGGGGGAGGTGTGACATTCTGCACCCAAAACAATACCCTGGCACCCCCATACTTACCACAGTGATTTGATTATGATGTGTTTTACATACAGTATACCACGTAAGGTTTCAATGGAAAATTTTATTTGCTGAATATGATTACCCTATTTGTATGCATGTATCAGTTTTATACATAAAGTTATGAACATTGACTATGTACCAGTATTTGAAATGTGTTTGCTCCTCGGTAACACCCACAAGAGACTTTACATCCACTTGGATGAACCATTCAAGGTAATGGACCTTTAAGAAACATGATAGGCCTTAGAAGAAGCTTAACCCCACCTGATGGACTTTCCTGTGAATGTTCTAGCCAGGATATGGGTACTGGCCCCTTCTATGACTCACTGAAGCAAGTGTGTGTGTGACCAGTCATGTGACACTGGACTC
Source organism: Caretta caretta (assembly GCF_965140235.1). Classification (NCBI taxonomy): domain Eukaryota; kingdom Metazoa; phylum Chordata; order Testudines; family Cheloniidae; genus Caretta; species Caretta caretta. Next base: position 1,845,686 of record NC_134206.1, read on the forward strand.
CATCTTGTGACTGTTCTTTCGCCTTAACTGTGCTGGGGGCTTTTGCTTGGAAAACTGAAGTTCCCTCCATGTGGCAGAAGCTATAATGGGGAGAAGCGGCATCATCACTCGGCCTCACTCCCCCAATAATTCAAGACCTGTAAATACCTTAGAAACATGGACTGAACTGGGGATTTGGTCCCAGGCTGAAGGGATATCTAGTCTGTGTATAGAAGATTGGTGGACTAACTGTACCATAAAGATGAGATACTGCTTGATTCAAACTCTGTCTAGTGTACAGAACTTAAGTTGTGATTTTGTTTATTTCTTAGGTAATCAGCATTGATCTGTATGCTACTACTTATAATCACTTAAAATCTATCTTTCTGTACCTAATCTGTTTTATATTTTTTTACCTAACAGCACATTGTTTGAAGTGTTAAAGGGAAATCTGCTCAGGAGCAAGGGCTGGTGCATTGTCCTCTCCACATTGGGGAAGAACAATGGTCTCAAGTTGCATTGGGGAAGGTCTAGGTTGGATATTAGGAAACACTATTTCACTAGGAGGGTGGTGAAGCACTGGAATGCGTTACCTAGGGAGGTGGTGGAATTTCCTTCCTTTGAGGTTTTTAAGGCCCGGCTTGACAAAGCCCTGGCTGGGATGATTTAATTGGGGTTGGTCCTGGTTTGAGCAGGGTGTTGGACTAGATGAGTTCCTGAGGTCTCTTATATCTCTAATCTTATGTGATTCTGTGAGAGGCAGACTTGGTAATAAAGTTAGACTGGTCAAACTTTTGATCAGGGCATGATGGTACAACTCTAGGGTCCTAGGCAGGAGAGCTGGGGAGAGCGCGCTGGAGCCTCTGTATTGTTGGATCATGAGTGTTTAGTGAAAGCATTCATGTAAGTACACATGGTCATGTCCCTGTCTGTGAATGGTTATTTAAGTGGGAGATCTGAGATGACTGCACCTTGCCAGAGTTTCACAGTGTGAGAAGGGGGCCAGATTGTTTTTGCAGAAGGTTAGGAGGTAACCACATTCCAGGTTGAACCCCAGGAAGTCCATCACACCCACCCAACAAACAGGCCCGGTTAGACCATGAGTTCATATCCCTCTTGTCTTGTGCTCAGTTAGTGACGGAGAGACCATGGTTACGGCAGGGAAATCAGGACTGATGCATTCTGTCTGTCATTCTCTGTGTGACCTTTCCCAGTTCACACCTTCCCATGCATCAGTTTACCTATCTGAATGATGGAGATGTTTTCATGGTGACTTTCCTCTGCTAGGTATTTTGAAGATCCTCTAATAAAAGGTGTTAAAGGGTGATGATAGCTACAGATGAGAATTAAAGATCTGTGATCCGTTAGTGACCTCACTGTGTGCCTGCAGAAAGTGCTCAGGTCTCCCTTCAGTTATCTATCTCTCGATCTCTCTGTCTACTACTACTCATCCCACCTGGGCATTTACAGGTGTCAGGCCCTGTGCAGATCTAGGCACTATCCCTAGGTTTCTTAGTAATCAACTATAATTTTTAAATATACACAAATGCACAGAGCAGCCAATTCTTCCCTCACTCAACACACAGCCCAAGAGTTCTCATCGCCCTTTGGGAAGGCCCCTTAATTACTGTTTACTCCAATAACAGGATAAAGAACACAGAAGCACAGACATGGAAAAATAAATATTGGCTAGAGTGCCTCCGGTGTCCAGCCCATTTCCATTCAGATGCTGCTTCTCCCCTAGAGGCTGAGTGAACCCCCCTGGGATTGCACAGAGCTATATTATAAACGGTGCAGACCCCTGTGTAGGCTCTCAGCTTGGGATGCTGCTGCAGATGCTGGGGTGAGAGAGGAGTGGGACATGGCTACCTGAAGGGGATTCCCAGGGAGGACACTTCCTTCTCAGGATTCACAGGTACCCCTCTCCTGCTGAGGAGCTCACCTGTCCGAAAAACCCAACAGAACATGGGCGGGATGGGATAGAGATTAGGTCAGCCCAGGGCCCTGGACACAGGTGGTGAGTTTGCTCCAGTGTCACTGGCCAAATTCTCCCTCTTTGCTGCACCCTCCACCCCGACTGATGACCTCCAGCCCCAATGTGTCTGTATTTCAGTGACACTGTGGATCCTTCAGCATGAAAGGTGTTAGTAGATGTCCAATACAAGGCCAAATTCTGAAAAGCCATGCCCCACGGTTTGCTAAGGCCCCACTAAGGCAGAAGTCTCCTTGGAGTTAGAACTGAGAAAAGACCTCAGGAGCGACATGTGTGTTAATACACAGAGAATGTCACCTCCTCCTCTTGCATTTCAGGGCTCGTCTGTTAATGAGTAACAGGGAGGGGAGCTGTAACCTGACTTTAATTTGCTGGAAAGCATGGAGATGATAGCACTCCTCACTGGAACAATTATACAAATTTTTCAACATGGGAAAGACATGTTTTCTCCTAGCTTCATTAATGAAGTCAGCTGAACTGCTATGCCTAAAACATTCAAAAAACAATTCAGCCAGAAGCAGACACCCAGTATGGGAATTTTTCAGTCCAAACAGCGACAGTTTGGCAAACTTATAAGCAACTGAAAATAAGGTCTTCAAATTGAACATGCCAGACTGCCCTAACTAAAAGTCGTGCCACCATCACCACCTACAATGGCCAATCCATTAGAAAATAAGAACATAAGAAAGGCCCTACTGGGTCAGACCAAAGGTCCATCGAGCCTAGTCTCCTCTCTTCTGACAGTGGCCAGTGCCAGGTGCCCCAGAGGGAATGAACAGAACAGGTAATCATCAAATGATGCATTCTCTGTTGCTCATTCCCAGCCTCTGGCAAACAGAGACTAGAGACACCTTCCCTCCCCATCCTGGTGAATAGCCATTGATGGACCTATCCTATCATGAATTTATCTAGTTCTTTTTTGAACCCTGTTATAATCTTGACCTTCAAAACATCCTCTGGCAAGGAGTTCCACAGGTTGACTCTGCACTGTGTGAAAAAAATACTTACTTTTATTTGTTTTAAACCTGCTGCCTATTCATTTCATTTGGTCACCCCTAGTTCTTCTGTTATGAGAAGGAGTAAATAGCACTTCCTTATTGACTTTCTCTACAGCAGTCGTGATTTTACAGCCCTCAGTCGTGTCTTTTCCAAGCTGAAAAATCCCAGTCTTATTAATCTCTCATCACACAGAAGTGCTTCCATACCCCTAATCATTTTTGTTGCTATTTTCTGAACCTTTTCCAATTCCAATATATCTTTTTTTAAGATGGGGTGACCACATCTGCACACAGGATTCAAGATGTGGGCACATCATGGGTTTATAAAGAGCCAATATGATATTTTCTGTCTTATTATCTAACCCTTTCTTAATGATTCCCAACATTCTGTTTGCTTTTTTGACTGCAGCTTCACACTGAGTTGATGTTTTCAGAGAACTATCCACAATGTCTCCAAGCTCTCCTACTTTAGTGGTACAAGGTAATTTAGACCCTATCATTTTATATGTGTAGTTGGGATTCTGCTTTCCACTGTGCATTACTTTGCATTTATCAACATTAAATTTCATCTGCCAATTTGTTGCCCAGTCATCCAGTTTTGAGTGACCCTTTAATAGCTCTTCACACTCTGCCTGAGACTTAACTATCTTTAGAAATTTTGTATTATCTGCACATTTTGCCACCTCACAAACCCCTGGGGAACATCAGGTTTTACCTCTCTACATTCTGAAAACTGACTATTTATACCTACCCTTTGTTTCCTATCTTTTAGCCAGTTACCAATGCATGAGAGGACCTTCCCTCTTACCCCATGACAGCTTAATTTGCTTAAGCGCATTTGGTGAAGTACCTTGTCAAAGGCTTTCTGAGAATCTATGTACCCTGCACCCACCAGATCCCCCTTGTCCACATGCTCGTTGACCCCCTCAAAGAATTCTAGTAGATTGGTGAGGCGTCATTTTCCTTTACACACGTTGACTCTTCCCCAACAAATAATGTCTTTCTACATGTCTGACAATGTTGTTCTGTACTATAGTTTCAACCAGTTTGCCTGGTACTGAAGTCAGGCTTACCGTCCTGTAACTGCCAGCGTCACCTCTAGAGCCATTTTTAAAAATTGGCGTCACATTAGCTATCCTCTAGCCATGTGGTACAGAAGCTGATTTAAATGATTGGTTACAGACTACAGTTAGTAGTTCTGCAATTTGACATTTGAGTTCCTTCAGCAGTCTTGGGTGAATCCCATCGGGTTCTGGTGACTTCTTACTTGTTTAATTGATAAATTTGTTCCAAAACTTCCTCTAATCACACCTTAATCTGGGACAATTCCTCAGAATTGTCAGCTAAAAAGAATGGCTAAGGTTTGGGAATCTCCCTCACATCCTCAGCCGTGAAGACCAATGCAAAGTATTGATTTAGTTTCTCCACAATGGCTTTATTGTCCCTAAGTGCCCCTTTTTCATCTTGATCGTCCTATGGCTCCACTGGTTGTTTAGCAGACTTCCTGCTTCTGATGTACTTAAATAAAATTTTGCTCCTATTTTTTGAGTCTTTGGGTAGTTGTTCTTAAAATTATTTTTTTCGTTTGCTAGTTATGTTTTTTGGCCTTCCTAGTTATATTTTTACACTTTAGAGAGGGATAGGTAATAAGACAGAAAATATCATATTGCCTCTATATAAATCCATGGTACGCCCACACCTTGAATAGATGCAGATGTGGTCACCCCATCTCAAAAAAGATATATTGGAATTGGAAGAAGTTCAGAAAAGGACAACAAAAATGATTAGTGGTATGGAATGGCTTCTGTATAAGGGGAGATTAATAAGACTGGGACTTTTCAGCTTGAAATGTCAATACTGGTTATCCATCATTGTTCCTGAAAACTTTCCTGCCATAGCGATTTAGTGTATCATAGAGTCATTTAGCTGTAAAATTCCTCTTCGTAGCTGTTCTTTGCTTGCTTTACCAGTACAGGGTTAAAAAATCCCCCAGGTAATGAAAAAAAAAGTGGGCACCTGAACAAAAGAGCCAATGGGAAGGTAAAACTTTTTAAAATTGGGAAAGAAACTTTCCCGTTGTCTGTTGTTCCCTGGGCTGGAGGGACAGAGCAGACATACTGTAGGCAGCTTAAGCCAGGTGTGATCATACATTATCAGACCATGCCTAGAACTACATATCTGAACTCCAGATGTGTAAGTAGATCAGAATAATTAGGGTTATTTCTTTTATTTGGCTAGTGGACTCCTTTTAAGCTGAACACCAAGAAAGCTATTTTGGGTGCTTGATTTTTGGAATTGCTCTTTTTAAATCTTGTAAAAGCCTAAGTTTCAGATGTATTTTCTTTCTTTTTGTTTTTTGTTTTTTTAATAAAGTTTACCTTTTTTAAGAACAGGATTGGATTTTCTTTGTTTTTGTGTCTTTTTGTAACTTAAGGTTTTGCCTAGAGGGATTCTCTATGGTTTGAATCTAATTACCCTGTAAGGTATTTACCATCCTGATTTTACAGAGGTGATTCTTTTACATTTTCTTGTATTAAAATTTTTCTTTTAAGAACCTGATTGTTTTTTTCATTGTTCTTAAGATCCAAGGGTTTGGGTCTGTGGTCACCTATGCAAATTGGTGAAGATTTTTATCAAGCCTTCCCCAGGAAAGGGGTGTAGGGTTTGGGTAGGATTTTGGGGGGAAAGACGTTTCCAAACAATGCTTTCCTAATAAAATAAACCCAGATAAATGTTTGGTGGTGGCAGTGGAAATCCAAGGGCAAAGGGTAAAATAGTTTGTACCTTGGGGAAGTTTTAACCTAAGTTGGTAAAAGTAAGTGTTAGGGGGCTTATTCCTTCACCCACTTACTTCCCTGGTCCTTCTCGCATGAACAGAGAGCAACAATACCCGAAGTCCAAAGGTGCAAACAATTCAATGTTTATTGGGGTGAACTTGCAGCAAGCATGATTCCAGTTTTCTTCCTTAGTATCCTCCTTCCCACCTCTGACACCACAGAGCCTTACACCTGTGTCCCTGTTCCCATTCCTACCCTTAGCCAAACATGATTCCAACTTCCTTACTCCCATTCCCTGTTCCCATTTCCTCCTTTAGCAAAACATGATTCCAATTTTCTTACCCCCATTCCCTGTTCCCATCTCACACACCCACATGCCCACCCCCACTCACACCCAGTCACTTCCTCATTGACTACAGATTATATAGTAAAACTTGAGTTCTGCTTAGCTATACCTTAACCAATCATTTTCCTGAAATTTAACTAACCAATCCTAACATATTGTAACATGATTATGTAACCAATTATATCCCACCACCTTCATTAGTTTACACCCAGCAAAATTAATTATACAGCAGACAGGAACAATCACAGAACCAGACAGAGATTATACAGACAAACAATAGCAAAGTGGGAACTATAATGACAAAACAATACAGAAGTGAGTTTTTCACATCCCAGCTATTGATAAGTGAGTTCTTGCCCGACAGGATGCTATCAAACTGTTTCCTTTTACATTTTCTAGGCACTTCCCTTTCTCTGGAGGTGATAGGCACTATCAGGACAGGATTGTATCCTAACAGCCCCATAGCACCTTCTTTCAATGTGACTAGTTTGGAATGTGAGGAGGTGACCAGTCGCTTCCCAGTTTATGGCTGCCTCTGCTGCTTAGCCAAAGGCCTTAGCCTAAGAACAGGGCCTCAGACTGTCACAGTAAGAGAAGGCCCTTACACCAGCAGACAGTGATTTTGATTCTTTCTTTTATACCTCTGGAACTAGCCAAGTGATAAGAATACAGACAGGCCTGAATATCTATATCCTAACAGTAAGCTTGGGAGGTTTTCATGCTGGTCCCCACATCTGTACCCTAGAGTTCAGAGTGGGGAAGGAACCTTGACACAAGCCTTAATGCAAGTATTAATTTTTAAAATCCTTATGGGTCCCACTTCTGCACTTGGAGTGACAGAGTTGGGATTCACTCTTGACAGGAACAATGATGAATAACCAGTATTGACAATCACGTTTCCTGCTGGTGCCTATTAAGGTTTCTCAGACCATGACATGTAGGAATTATTGATGCTGAGAGCCCCATAAAATATGGAATTGACATTAGAGAGGTCTGCTGTTCATAGTTCATTTCTCTGAATAATGAAAATGTCATTTTTCAGTGTGTGAATAGCTACCAATCTGCCTCACCTAGGAGAACAGCCTCCAGTTGTGCATGTAGTGTCTCAGATTAACACTGTCTCTCCATCCAGGCATTTGTACGGCCACCATCACCCTAGAGCCGGGGCACATACAGAAAGTTGGGGGAACATACGGTACATGCAGGAGACACCTTTCTGCCTCAGAGTTGGACACCTTTTCCCCTACTCCATGTCAGATTCCAACACAACCCACCTCACCAACCCCTCCACCTTCATCCTGCTGGGTGTTCCTGGCCTGGAGGCCGCCCATGTCTGGATCTCCATCCCCTTCTGCACCATGTACATCATAGCCATCTTGGGGAACTTTACCATCCTGTTCACCGTGAAGACAGAGCCGAGTCTCCATGGGCCCATGTACTATTTCGTTTGCATGCTGGCCATCACCGACCTGGTTGTATCTACGTCCATTGTTCCCAAAATGCTAGCAATATACTGGTTGAATTCCAGAGAGATTGATTTCAGTTCCTGCCTCATCCAGCTGTACTTTTTTCACTGCTTCTCAGGGATGGAGTCTGGGATCTTCGTGGCCATGGCTCTGGATCGCTATGTGGCCATCTGCCATCCCCTGAGACATTCCACCATCCTGACAAACTCTGTGGTGGCCAAGATTGGACTGGCCGTGATGCTGCGAAGTGGAATGGTCACACTGCCCTATCCCTTCCTGTTGAGGCAGTGGCCATATTGCAAAACCAACATCATCCCCCAGCCGTACTGCGCACATATAGCCGTGGTGAAGCTGGCCTGTGCCGACACCCGCATCAATAGTTACTATGGCCTTTTTGTGGTATTCTGTGTGATTGGTCTGGATGTGATTTTTATTGCCCTGTCCTACACCCAGATCCTCAGAGCCATCTTCAGCCTCCCCACAAAGGACACCCGGCTCAAGACTTTTGGTACATGCATCTCCCACCTCTGTGCCATCTTAGCCTTTTACATCCCAAGTCTCTTCCTCTCCCTCATGTACCGGTTTGGCCAGAATGTGCCCCTGCATTTCCACATTCTCATTGCCAACGTTTACCTCTTGATGCCCCCCATGCTAAATCCCATCATCTATGGAGTGGGGACCAAACAGATCCGGGACAGGCTGCTCCGGCTCTTTACTCATAACAGAACCTAATTTTTTTCTCCTGGTGCTCTGGCTCTCAGACCTCCATGCGGAGCTGGCAGGCAACATGGTGCTGGACAGTCAGAGAGACATTTACTCCTTTCCTAACCTCACTATGCTGAGCTGGTCTGGCAAATTAGGGAATCGGTCTATGCACAAGTCATAGAGTTGCCGCCATTCTAATTGCTGGTAATTGCGCCACCTCTTCGGCCGAGGCCACACCCCTGTGGCTTGTGCCTCACCTCATATTGCTAAAACCACTGAATCATTGCTTCAGCAGGGAATCATTGATGAGTGTATAACAGTATGCAACTCTCCAATCTGGCCAGTACAAAAACCAAATGGGTCATGGTGTCTTACTATTGACTATCGAAAGTTGAATCAAGTGACTCTAGCTTGTTCAGCTGTTGTATCCAAAAAGCCTGACCTGATTAAATCTATCAATTCCAAAGCAAAATGTTTTTCTACCATGTGTCTAAGGAAAGCCAACATTAGCTTTCACAGTAGATGGGATTCAGTTTACATTTCAAGTCTGACCTTAAGGGGTAGATAATAATTCAGCCATTTTCCATAGGCAAATGAAATGAATTTTGTCAAGGTTTTCTAAACCATCTGTTCTATTTCAATATGTAGATGACATTTGTTTAGCAACAGAAACTCAAGAGAAACACTTGGAGTGTCTAAATGAACTTTTTCAAATCATCAAGGACACAGGATTAAAGTGTAATCCAACAAAGGTATGACTCATGGTTCCAGAAGTTTCCTTTTTAGGCATCACATTGTCTCAAGGAGGTCGATCACCTGCACAGCAAAAGGTGAATGCAATTTGGGAATTACCTATGCCCACTACCATAGCTTCTTTATATTCTTTCTCAGGTTTAGCAGGATACCATCGAGGCTTCATCCCTAACTTTGCTCACATTGCAGGTCCACTCTATAATCTCTTGAAAAACAGAGTTGCTTGAATTTGGACAAATAAGCATGCAAAGCTAGGCAAATTATCTATTTGGTACATGCCATACCATCAAGGGGTGGAAAATACCATGCAGCGCCTCCCCCCGATAGGTTGGGGGTGGCCATGCATGAAGGCAAGTGTACACCAGTACTGTAAAAATTGTTTGGTTTGCACTCAAAATAATCCTATCCCCACAAAAAAAGAATGCTCCTTTAAGATCCCAGGTATATGAAGGTCCATGGCAGGCTATGCAAATTGATTTTTTGGAACCTTTACCAAAAAGTCAATTTTTGCATTTCCTTTAAAAGCAGAGGTTTTAATTGAACAAGTATTTTCTCACTGGGAACTCCCTGCTAGGGTAGAGTCAGACAGAGAAACACACTTTACTGAACAAGTCTTCCAAAAATGCCTACTATTGTTAGGAGTGCATGAAACATTGCATAATCCATACAGACCTCAATCATCAGGGATGGTAGAATGGACAAATCGCACCATCAAATGTATGCTGCCAAGTGTGGTAGATGCTAATGGATACAATTGGGACACCCTGATTCCTCTCATGTTAATGGCATTCAGGGCAACTCCAACTGCCTCCACAAATTGTACACCCTTTGAGGTTATAACTAAACAAAGTATGCACATGCCAGAGCATCTTTTATGGCATGCCAGTGGCACACAGCTAAAGGGACTAAAGCTTGAAACCGATCTGTAAGCATTACAAAAACATCAGAACCGGCTCCATTTGCAGGTAGCTGCCAAATTGGAAAAATCTAGATGAAAGGCAAAAGCCTATTTTGACAAAAATCAAAGAAAAAAATTCTTGGGAGGTTGGAAACCAAGTTATGATTTTATCTTATGATGTAACCGAACACAATTTATGTAACCCATAACCTGGGCTATATACTATTGTGGACAGATTAAGTGCCTCTGTGTATCAAATTAAAATTGTACAAAGTAACAAAAAAGTAGATAAATATTACCATGCGAATGAGCTAAAGTGGTATTGCGAGGGAAATATCTCCACAGGCACAATAACCAAAGATGGTAATTGTGCAAGAAAGCCAACACAAAACAGCTCAGTGACAGAAACAGTAAAAATGCCACTCACAACCACACTAATACTACACTTCTGCTTGTTTGCTGCAGTTCAAACTGAGTCACAGGCGGGTTTGTCACAAGAGACACAAATCATTGCAGTAGATCAAAATGTTATGGCAGGACTAAACTCAGACTTGCCTATAAAGGCTAAAACTTCACAGATAACAGTGACTTGGGTACAAGAAAGAATAAAAGCAGGTCAAGAACCATTTAAAATACCACGCCTGTCAACTGCAATTTTCTTTAAATGGAATTACCAACCAGACCAAAAATAATTCATATCTAAAATTTGGAACAGGACACTGTTTACCACAGGGACTAATGATAGAACTGTAACAATGTATAAGGTACAGAATCATATGTCGGGTTTGTATAGACTAGGGTTACATGTAACATTAAAAGATAAACAAAACTTTTATTATGGAAAAATCTCTCACTGAAGGCAGAGAAACGTAAAAAAGGTACATACACCATTTCCCTAAGACATTACATAGTGTGACAGGGCAAGGCCAGATGGCTATAGAAAAGTAGTGGGAGATAGATATATTAGCTCCAGGCTAAACAAATCCCTGGTACCAGGATAAGTGAAATGGCAGCTGCTCCAGGTCAATTAAGACACCTGGGGCCAATTAAGAACTTTCCAGAAGGCAGGGAGAAGGCTAGGTTGATTGGGACACCTGAAGCCAATCAGGGGCTGGCTGAAACTAGTTAAAAGCCTCCCATTTAGTCAGGTGGGTGTGCATGTCAGGAGCTGTGGGAGGAAGTTGCGCTGTTGGAGAGGCTGAGTAGTACACACCATATAGGTCATTCTATAGAAGTTTTTAAGGTCAGGCTTGACAAAGCCCTGGCTGGGATGATTTAATTGGGGATTGGTCCTGCTTTGAGCAGGGGGTTGGACTAGATGACCTCCCGAGGTCCCTTCCAACCCTGATATTCTATGATTCTATATCAGGCACAAGGAAGGAGGCCTTGAGGTAAGGGTGAAATGGAGCTTGAGGAAGTGAAGGCTGCTGTGGGGGAAGTAGCCCAGGGAATTGTACATGTTATGTTTCTAAAAGGTCAGCTACCATAGCTGATACTATTAGGGTCCCTGGGCTGGAGCCCAGAGTAGAGGATGGGCCCAGGCTCCCCCGCACCTTTGCCCTCTGCTTAATCACTGAGACTGGTAGACAACAGAGACTGTGCAAGGAAGGATAACTTCTCCTCACCTCCCTCACTGGCTTATGATGAAAATGGCTCAGTAGACTGTGACCCTTGTCTCTAGAGAAAGAAGGGTTACATGCAGGGTCATGGTGAGCCTCTGAGGCCAGCGAAATCCGCCAGGAAACGCGGGACCCACAGAGGCAAGAACAGAGCTTTGTCACAATAGCCAAATGCCTCATAAAAGCTTTTATCAACAACGCAAAGGAAAAGTAGGGAAACGAATAGTTCTTGCATATGATACAGAAGAAAATAAATAAAAGCCTTATGTAGATTGGAAAAAAGATCTTTCCCTTACTGAAGATGGGATACTCAAGGACCAAGGACAATTCATATCTAAAATTTGGGACAGAACACTATTTACTGCATGGACTAATGATACAACTGCAAAAATTTTCAGAGTAGCAGCCGTGTTAGTCTGTATCCTCAAAAAGAAAAGGAGGACTTGTGTCACCTTCGAGACTAACAAATTTATTTGAGCATAAACTTTCATGACCTACAGCTCACTTCATTGTAGCTCACGAAAGCTAACTGTAACAATGTAAGGTACAAAATCATATGTTGGGTTTGTATAGACTAGGATTACATGTAACATTGAGAAATAACCAAAAGTCTTATGTAGACTGGAGAAAAAAAAATCTTTTCCTTACTGAAGAAATCTAGGGTAGAGGGGGAGAATATAAAACATATATCCCAGGAGAAACTCACTCTTTACCAGTCAGTGATGGAATTCCAAATGGATCATGGGAAAACAGAACCAGATGTTGAAGCTCAGTAAAAGGTGGAGCAATGGCTATTCATGGTATGGGAGGAAAAATTAAAACAATATGTACATGACGGGCTAACCCCTTACCACGTACATTTCCTATTCCCTTACCTATCTGATCAACTGATTCTATCTCAAGTTGCAGTTGTGGAGGTTTAGGTTGGGTATTAGGAAAAACTTTTTCACTAGGAGGGTGGTGAAGCACTGGAAAGAAACCTCAGTTTTTTCAGGTACAGGAGGCTATTGCCAATGGATCACAGATCTTTAATTCTCATCTGTGGCTATCATCATACCCTGTAGAATCTTTTATTAAAGTATCTTCAAAATACCTTCCAGGGGAAAGTCACTATGAACATATCCCCCGGGAATGAGTTACCTAGGGAGGTGGTGGAATTTCCTTCCTTAGAGGTTTTTAAGGCCTGGCTTGACAGAGCCCTGGCTGGGATGATTTAGTTGGGCATTGGTCCTGCTTTGAGCAGGGGGTTGGATGAGGTGACCTCCTGAGGTCCCTTCCAACCCTAATCTTCTATGATTCTATGAACTGTCACAACACGAGCAACAGCCAGACGCAATATGAGAGAACGGTATAAAGATGTTGAGACTTAGGAGGAAATACAGAGCATAAGTCCACATCAAATTCCAGAAGCAACCTATGATTACAGTCACGTACCACAATGCAGAGGGGTAATTACTTCAACAATTGAAAGAGTCCCAAAAGAAGGAACTAAACCCTAGTAATAATGTAAATTAATGGTGTGTGGGTAAAATTAAGTTACATATAATATTTTAGGCATAAATTTTAAGTTATATATAAGATTTGATTATCATTGCTATATGTTGTCATATGTATGTGACAGGGCACTTTGTATCTAATCATCATTTGATAATAAGATAACTCTTACCCAGTGTAGCCAATCAGTTTAGTTTAGTATTCATTTATTGTGTGGTATTTAATTAATCAACACGTTATATTCGGTGTACTCACTATATGCTAATCAAAATTGATTTATGGAATTCTAAAAGTATAAGATTAAGTAAGACATAAGAATGAGTACTAATTAATGGAACTAGGTGAGAAATCAGACAAGCTGAAACACAAGGAAACTGTAGGCTAAAACCAGCAAGACCTAGCTTAACTATTTTAGGCCTTAGATACAAGAAATGGCCCAGGAGTGACCTCATGCCCTAAAATTCTGGTGACATTGCAAAAGCAAATTCAGAAAAGCTTAGAATTAAACACAAGATTGCTGCAACGCTGTCCGTAACACGTGCCTTAACCGCAAAGCGAAGGTGACGCATCACCTTACGCCGCCTGTGGAATCCGGGGTCCCTCATGACTCCAGGGGCCGACCAATAAGAAAGAGAGGGACAATGGCAGCATGTACAGGCACAGAAGTAGGTCTAGTCAAAATCACTGTATAAAAAGGGGTGCCCAAGAATAGCAAATTCAGCTCCCTTTGGGATACTCCAGCAGAAACCCGTACTGACAATCAATCCACGCAAGGGCCAAGAGACTTTGAGAGGGCCGACACACTGTAACACCACCTAGGAGGATGTGAGTGTGTCTATAGTTACAGGTTTCAGAGTCGCAGCCGTGTTAGTCTGTATTCGCAAAAAGAAAAGGAGTACTTGTGGCACCTTAGAGACTAACAAATTTATTTGAGCATGAGCTTTCGTGAGCTACAGCTCACTTCATTGGATGCATAAAGTGGAAAATACAGTGAGGAGATTTATATACACACAGACCATGAAAAAAGGGGTGTTTATCATGCACACTGTAAGGAGAGTGATCGCAGTTAACAAGAATGTCTGAGGAACAGTGTGTCGGGGGGAATAAACAAGGGGATATAGTTTTACTTTGTGTAATGTAGAGACTGGGAGTGGTTGAGTCATTACACAAAGTAAAACTATATCCCCTTGTTTATTCCCCCCCACCACCACTGTTCCTCAGACGTTCTTGTTAACTGCTGGAAATGGCCCACCTTGATTATCGCAACAAAGTGTTCCCCTCCCCTCCCTGCTGGAAATAGCTCATCTTAAGTGATCACTCTCCTTACAGTGTGCATGATAAACACCCCTTTTTCATGTTCTGTGTGTATATAAATCTCCCCACTGTATTTTCCACTGAATGCATCTGATGAAGTGAGCTGTATCTCACAAAAGCTTATACTCAAATAAATTGGTTACTCTCTAAGGTGCCACAAGTCCTCCTGTTCTTTTTGTGAATACAGACGAACACGGCTGCTACTCTGAAACCTGTAACTATAGACACACTCACATCCTCCTAGGTGGTGTTACAGTGTGTCGGCCCTCTCAAAGTCTCTTGGCCCTTGCGTGGATTGATTGTCAGTACGGGTTTCTGCTGGAGTATCCCAAAGGGAGCTGAATTTGCTATTCTTGGGCACCCCTTTTTATACAGTGATTTTGACTAGACCTACTTCTGTGCCTGTACATGCTCCCATATCCCTTTGAAATATGGACCCTGCGATTGGACGAGTGAATTTAACCATGTGCTGTCAAGGTTGCTTCCCCACTCTGAACTCTAGGTTACAGACGTGGGAACCTGCATGAAAACCTCCTAAACACATTTTTACCAGCTTAGGTTAAAACTTCCCCAAGGTACAAACTATTTTCCTTTTTCGCTTGGACTTTATTGCTGCCATCACTAAGCGTCTAACAGATATATAGCAGGGAAAAAGCCCGCCTGGAAACGTCTTTCCCCCCAAAATCCTCCCCAAACCCTACACCCCCGTTCCTGGGGAAGGCTTGATAAAAATGCTCACCAATTTGCATAGGTGAACACAGACCCAAACCCTTGGATCTTAAGAGCAATGAAAAAGCAATCAGGTTCTTAAAAGAAGAATTTTAATAGAAGAAAAAGTAAAAGAATCACCTCTGCAAAATCAGGATGGTCAATACCTTACAGGGTAATCAGATTCAAAACATAGAGAATCCCTCTAGGCAAAACCTTAAGTTACAAAAAGACACAAAAGCAGGAATATACATTCCATTCAGCACAGCTTATTTTATCAGCTATTTAAACATAAGGGAATCTAGTGCATATCTAGCTAGATTACTTACTAAGTTCTAGAACTCCATTCGTGTTCTGTCCCCGGCAAAAGCCTCACACAGACAGAGAGAGCCTTTGTTTCTCCCCCACTCCAGCTTTGAAAGTATCTTGTCTCCTCATTGGTCATTTTGGTCAGGTGCCAGTGAGGTTAACCTAGCTTCTAAACCCTTTACAGGTGAAAAGGTTTTTCCTCTGGCCAGGAGGGATTTTAAAGATGTTTACCCTTCCCTTTATATTTATGACATGTGCAGAGATAAAATCCTTCCCCTGCTCCAACTCACAACTCCCTTGTTTATGAATCCAAGGATCGCATCAGCCCTTTTGGCTGCATCATCACACGGGGAGCTCACAATGAGTTGGTTGCCCACAGTGACCCCTAAATCCTTTTCGTGGTCCCCAAATTCCTTAATACATTGCCCTAGTCTGTGGGTCAGGCCTGCATTCCCTGTTGAGAGAGGATCACTTTACATATGACTGTATTAAAACATTTTCTTTGCATGGGCCCAGCTTAACAAAACACACCAGATCAATCAGTATGCCTGCCCTGGTCTCCTCATTGTAACCATTCTGCCAATCTTTGGATCGTACACAAATTTTATCTGCAGTGGTTTTCTATTTGCTTCCAGATCATTGATGAAAATATTGAATAGGATCAGGCATAGAACTGCTCCCTGAAGAACCCCACTAAAACATCAAAATTTGCTGACAATGGCCCATTGACAACTGCTTTCTGGGATCTGTCAGTTAGGCAGTTTTAAGTCCATTTTACATGTGCTCGACTGATATTCTACAGTGTTCATTTTTATCAGGATGTTTTCCCCTACTAAATCAAATGCCTCAGAGAAATCAAAGTCTATTGCATCCACATCATTCCTTTGATCAACCAGACATGTTCTCTCATTAAAGGATGAAATCATACTGCTTCTTTCCAAATGCAGAACAAATTTTTTTTTGAACACATCTCCTTTTTTCTGAAAGATTAACATCGCTGCCTTCACTTTGCCACTGAACCAGGGTTTGTCCAAAGTTCTGTATTTTCTTGACTATGGAATCGTGACTTTTTGAATATCTAATGAACTCTTCTGAAATAACTCCTAATTTTCATTCCCATTTTTCTGTCTAAATATTTCCTCCCAATCAGTTTTGCTGATAATTTGCTTCAGCTTTGGGGAATTAACCCATTTGAAGCAATAAGGGTCTCCTCATTCATATGCCTTTGTCTCTTCTCTAAATCAATCAGTCACAGACTTTTCAATCTGTCTGCATCTGGCAACCCTTTTAGAGAGACTGGGTAACCAAAACTGAGTTCATATCCAGATCAGGTTATTCTTCACCCCATTCCTTAGGCATCCAAACATTGTTTTTGTTTTGGCCACTGCTGTGAACAAGCAGGTGTTTCCATGGAGCTGCTATCAATGACTCCCAATGACTTTTTCCTGAGGTATGTTCTAGTTGGAATATTTTCACTTGGCACATGTCTTGGCAATGGTTTGTTTTTTCCCCACTATCAGATTTTGAGCAACCAGGTGAATGCAGAAGTCCCTACAGCATGGACTCGTTAGCCTGGCTTTCATTGCATTCAGGAACAATGATGGATAACCAGCGTCCACACTCATGTTTACTGCTGGTGCCTATTAAGATTTCTCAGACCATGAAATGTAGGAATTATTGATGCAAGGAGCCCCATAAAATTATTGATGCAAGGACCCCATTAGTAGGGTCAGTTCTTCATAATTAATTTATCTGAATGATGAAAATATAATTTTTCAGGTTGTGAAGAGCGACCAATCTGCCTCACCCATGCGAACAGCCTCCAATAGTATATGTTGTGTCTCATATTAACGTTGTCTCTCCATCCAGGAATTTGTACTACTACCATCACCATAGAGTCTTGGCACACAAAGGAAGCCAGGGGAACATACGTACATGCAGGAGACATCATTCTGGACCCATGGAAAACAAGCACTTGAGGAATTCCACGATGATTTCAACAATTTCCATCCCACCATCAACCTCAGCCTGGTCCAGTCCACACAAGAGATCCACTTCCTGGACACTACAGTGCTAATAAATGATGGCCACATAAACACCACCCTATACCGGAAACCTACTGACCGCTATTCCTACCTACATGGCTCCAGCTTTCACCCTGACCACACCACACGATCCATTGTCTACAGCCAAGCTCTGCGATACAACCGCATTTGCTCCAACCCCTCAGACAGAGACAAACACCTACAAGATCTCTATCAAGCATTCTTACAACTACAGTACCCACCTGCAGAAGTGAAGAAACACATTGATAGAGCCAGAAGAGTTCCCAGAAGTCACTTACTACAGGACAGGCCTAACAAAGAAAATAAAAGAACGCCACTAGCCGTCACCTTCAGCCCCCAACTAAAACCTCTCCAACGCATTATTAAGGATCTACAACCTATCCTGAAGGATGACCCAAAACTCTCAAAAAGAAAAGGAGTACTTGTGGCACCTTAGAAACTAACCAATTTATTTGAGCATAAGCTTTCGTGAGCTACAGCTCACTTCATCGGCTTATGCTCAAATAAATTGGTTAGTCTCTAAGGTACCACAAGTACTCCTTTTCTTTTTGCGAATACAGACTAACACGGCTGTTACTCTGAAACCAAAACTCTCACAAATCTTGGGAGACAGGCCAGTCCTTGCCTACAGACAGCCCCCCAACCTGAAGCAAATACTCACCACCAACCACATACCACACAACAGAACTACCAACCCAGGAACCTATCCTTGCAACAAAGCCCATTGCCAACTGTGCCCACATATCTATTCAGGGGACACCATCATAGGACCTAATCACATCAGCCACACTATTAGAGGCTCGTTCACCTGAGCATCCACCAATGTGATATATGCCATCATGTGGCAGCAATGCCCCTCTGCCATGTACATTGGTCAAACTGGACAGTCTCTACGTAAAAGAATAAATGGACACAAATCAGATGTCAAGAATTATAACATTCATAAACCAGTCAGAGAACACTTTAATCTCTCTGGTCACGTGATTACAGACATGAAAGTTGCGATATTACAACAGAAAAACTTCAAAACCAGACTCCAGCGAGAGACTGTTGAATTGGAATTCATTTGCAAATTGGATACAATTAACTTAGGCTTGAATAGAGACTGGGAGTGGCTAAGTCATTATGCAAGGTAACCTATTTCCCCTTGTTTTTTCCTACCCCCCCCCCCCAGACGTTCTTGTTAAACCCTGGATTTGTGCTGGAAATGGCCCACCTTGATTATCATACACATTGTAAGGAGAGTGATCACTTTAGATAAGCTATTACCAGCAGGAGTGTGGGGAGAGAAAACCTTTTGCAGTGGTAAACACCCATTTTTTCATGGTTTGTGTGTATAAAAAGATCTTCTGTACTTTCCACAGTATGCATCCGATGAAGTGAGCTGTAGCTCATGAAAGCTTATGCTCAAATAAATTGGTTAGTCTCTAAGGTGCCACAAGTACTCCTTTTCGTTCTGCCTCAGAGTAGGACACCTTCTCCCCTGCTCCATGTCAGGATCCAACACAACTGACTTTAACACAACTGACTTCCCCAACCCCTCTACCTTCATCCTGCTGGGTGTTCCTGGCCTGGAGGAGGCCCATGTCTGGATCTCCATCCCCTTCGGGACCATGTACACCATAGCCTTCTTGGGGAACTTCACCATACTGCTCATTGTGAAGACTGTGTCGAGTCCCCATGGGCCCCTGTACTATTTTCTTTTCATGCTGGCCGTCAGTGACCTGGTTGTATCTTTGACCATCATGCCCAAAATGCTGGCAATATACTGGTTCAGTTCCAGGGAGATAAATTTCAGGGCCTGCCTCACCCAGCTATACTGCCTTCACTGCTTCTCAGTGATGGATTCTGGGATCTTCGTGGCCATGGCTTTTGATTGCTATGTGGTATTTGTGTATTTCTGTATTGCTTTGTGGTATTCTGTGTGATGGGTCTGGATGTGAGTTTTATTTCCCTGTCCTATACCCAGATCCTCAGGGCCATCTTCAGCCTCCCCACAACGGACACCCGGCTCAAAACTTTTGAGACCTGCATCTCCCACCTCTGTGCCATCTTAGTCTTTTACATACCACGTCTCTTCATCTCCCTCATGTACAGATTTGCCCAGAATGTGCCCCTCCATTTCCATGTTCTCATTGCCAATGTGTACCTCTTGATGCCCCCCATGTTAAACCCCATCATCTACGGGGTAAGGACCAAACAGATCTGGGACAGGCTGCTCCGGCTCTTTACTCATTAAGGGACCTAAAGTTTTCTCCTGGTGCTCTGGCTGCCAGACCGAGATCCATGCAGAGCTGGCTGGTGATATGGTGCTGGGTCCCCTTCCCTGAATCACTTACTTGGTAGTCAGAGTGATATTATATCTTTTCTTGGCCTTTCTGTGCTGTGTCAGTGTGACAAACTGGGGAATCGGTCTATGTACAAGTTACCTAGACAAATTGGAGGATTGGGCCAAAAGAAATCTGATGAGGTTCAACAAGGACAAGTGCAGGGTCCTGCACTTAGGACGGAAGAACCCAATGCACAGCTACAGACTAGGGACCGAATGGCTCAGCAGCAGTTCTGCGGAAAAGGACCTAGGGGTGACAGTGGACGAGAAGCTGGATATGAGTCAGCAGTGTGCCCTTGTTGCCAAGAAGGCCAATGGCATTTTGGGCTGTATAAGTAGGGGCATAGCGAGCAGATCAAGGGATGTGATCGTTCCCCTCTATTCGGCATTGGTGAGGCTTCATCTGGAATACTGTGTCCAGTTTTGGGCCCCACACTACAAGAAGGATGTGGATAAATTGGAGAGAGTCCAGCGAAGGGCAACAAAAATGATTAGGGGACTGGAACACATGAGTTATGAGGAGAGGCTGAGGGAACTGGGATTGTTTAGTCTGCAGAAGAGAGGAATGAGGGGGGATTTGATAGCTGCTTTCAACTACCTGAGAGGGGGTTCCAAAGAGGATGGCTCTAGACTGTTCTCAATGGTAGCAGATGACAGAACGAGGAGTAATGGTCTCAAGTTGCAGTGGGGTGGGGTTTAGGTTGGATATTAGGAAAAACCTTTTCACTAGGAGGGTGGTGAAACACTGGAATGCGTTGCCTAGGGAGGTGGTAGAATCTCCTTCCTTCGAAGTTTTTAAGGTCAGGCTTGACAAAGCCCTGGCTGGGATGATTTAATTGGGGATTGGTCCTGCTTTGAGCAGGGGGTTAGACTAGATGACCTCCTGAGGTCCCTTCCAACCCTGATAGTCTATGATTCTACGCCCTACCCCCCTATTCCTTCAAGGCTCTGCTCCCTGACCCACCTATCTCCCCAGCAGATCTGATCGGTTAGGGGTTCTCAGACCACATCTCCTGAATGGGGCCGTGAAGGTCAGGAATGTTTTTGTGTGCATGTGCGTCCTTATGTGCATCCGTGTATGTGTGTGTGAGTCTTTGTGTATGTGTGCACGTGGGTCCATGTGTTTGTGTGTCCAGGTCTGCGCACTCATATGTATGTGCACATGCATCTGTATGTGTGTGTGTGTGTGTGTGTGTGCCCATCTGCATGTGTGCATGTGCGTGCGTGCACTCATGTAGTTCCGTGTGTGTTTGTATGTGCATCTGTGTGTTTGCACCCTCAGAATATCCCACAGCCCAGAGGTTTAGCACCCACACCTGGAATTTGGGAAACCCACTTTCAAATCCCTGGTCCACTGAAAGTTTATTTGTGCAAAATGGAACAGCTCCAGCCACGGAGACTGAGAGCTCCACCCAGAAAGCCATTTGCCTGCTGTTCAGGGCACACCTGTGACATGGGAGACCTGTGTTTCTGTCCCTGCTCCGAATCAGGTAGAGCAGAGATTTTGGGTCTTGTTCCCCCACGACTCTCTTGGGTCCCTAAGGAAATGTGCTGACCTGTCCTAGGCACCTCGCTCCAGGAGAGAGCTCATAGCTGACAGCCCCATGTGGAAATAGGCACCTATCTCTAGCTCATCATCCAGGCTCCTAGAAGCCCAAATCATTGGAAGTTAGATGCCTTAGAACCCATGTGAACCACTAGAAAATCCCCCCATTGGATGAATATTCCCCATGGACATCTCCATTCTGAGACCTATCAATTAGCCAGTTCTCATTCCATCTAATAAATGCTCTATTGATACTCTCTGATGCTAGATATGCGGACAGCATTGGCAATGGGGTTTGTTGCAGGGATTGATTCCTGGGTTGAAAATGTCAGCCGGGAGATTCATAGATATTAAGGTCAGAAGGAATCATTATGATCATCTAGTCTCACCTCCTGCACAACGCAGGCCACAGAATCTCACCCACCCACTCCTGCAAAAAACCTCTCACCTATGTCTGAGCTATTGAAGTCCTCAAATCATGGTTTAAAGACTTCATGGTGCAGAGATTCCTCCAGCAAGTGACCCATGCCCCATGCTACAGAGGAAGGCAAAAAAAACAAAACAACAAAAAAAAAATCCAGGTTTATACAGGGTAAACTCATAAATTGTTCGCCCTCTGTAACACTGATAGAGCGTTGCCCTCCCACACCTTCACCCCAGGTATTAATACATACTCTGGGTTAAATAATAAGTAAAACATGATTTTATTAAATACACAAAGTAGGATTTAAGTGGGACAAGCAGTAACAGACAGAACAAAGTGAATTAACAAGCAAAATAAAATAAAACACGCAAGTCTGTGTCTAGTACTGTAATAAAACTGAATACAGATAAAAACCTCACCAGCTCCAGTAAGCTTTCTTTTACAGACAAAGCTCCTTCTAGTTACTGTCCTTTGTTCCAGTTTCTTTCAGGTATCCTTGGTGGTGGAGAGGCTCTCTCTTTAGCCAGCTGAAGACCAAATGGGGGGTCTCCAAGGGGTTTAAATAGACTTTCTCTTGTGGGTGGAGACTAATGTGGATACAGATACATTAATCAATATTCCTAACTTCACATACGGAAATGGGCTTTCAGTTCCATCTCTAGGATAGCACCTTCCTTCCTTCACCACAGATCTCTTTTCTCTGCCCTCTCCTCTGGTCTCCCCTCTGATACCAAGACTGGAGCGGGCTGTCTGGAGGCTTCCAAAACACAGATAATGACATAAATAATCAACAAATAACCATCAAATAATCCAGACAAATCAGGGCCTACCACACACACACACACTTTGCCATTAGCTACAGAGGAAGGTCAAACCATGCTTGCCAGCTACAGAGTGTTAGTAACTTGAATACAGGTGGACACAGCACCGTTGCTGGGCTCGCACAGGAGAAGTCATTCAGTCTCATTCCAGTGCTCAAAAATCCAGATGCTCCGCATGAGAGAAATACCCTGATTAGCCAGATGAACAGGAAGAGATCTCAGCTGTGGGAATCCAAGTGCCCTCCAGCTGGGGCACTCCTGGAAAGTGTGACTCAGCCTGGAACATTCAATTTCAGTTCCACCTGGGAGAGACTGGGAGGAAATGAACCAAGAGGGAGAGAACAAATCAATGTAAACAATACTCCAGTCTCTACCCTGCCTACAGGGCACCCTTGTTCCAGGGCAGCTTTGTGGGGAGGGCGAGGCCTCTGCCCCCAAGTCAGGCCCCCAGCTGCACTTTATCCACAGAAACATTCTGTGGGTGTTGGTTTTATTGAGCTTGTTGCCCTGCAGCTTGTTCCAATGGCTGTGATACCTTGGCTGATTTCTCAGTGGGAGCGGAAGTGGAGTCCTGGAGTTCATACCTGGCAGGAATGGGGATCTCGCCAACCCCAGCTAGTTCTGAAAACATCAGATTCACCTTGAGAGGATGGCAAAGGCTCAGGCTCCCTCTTCCAGGCTTTCCTCTGCATCCCATCCAATGAACAGTCCCTGCCAGAGCGGGAATCCATTTCCCTCTTGGTGTGAAGGAGAGACCATGGAAGCCGAGACTCCTGGGTTCTGTCATCCTGCCACACATTCTCTGTGTGACCCTGGCCAATTCATGTCTCCCTCTGCCTCAGTTTACCAAGTTGTATAATGGGGATATGTTCATAGTGACTTTCCTTTGTTAGGGATTTTCAAGATCCTTCAGTGAAAGGTGCTGCACAAGATGATGGTAGTTACTGACAGGGTGGATTTGATTTAAATCACGATTTAAAGTCAGGAAGACTCAATTCAATCATGGATTTCTACATAAAAGTGCATTCTTGTTAAGACATATTCTTCACAACTCAGAGATAGATGGAGGTTTTGTTTTTAGAAGGTACACACTAGATTTTTAGACAGTGATTTATTCTGAAACTTTTCAGATTAGTTTTACAGCTATATCAGAATATGAATGATTGTTCGGTAATTGAAGCAGATATTTATGAAGTCATTGGGAGGTGAACTATCTCCAGTTCAACAGGCTAATCATTAATATTTGGAGGATTTTAATAATATTTGGAGAACACCACCAGACAGATATTTAAATTGTTTTATTTAACTAAATCAACAATGTTAAGTATTCTGTTTTCTTTTCTTCAACAGAAAACATCTAATATTATAACAAAACAAGTATATGTCCCTCGCGTCTCACATTTATCTATTCATTGAACTTTCTGAATCTTTGCACTTTTAGAGAGAGGTAAGGGATTGACTCTGTGTTCACAAATTTGCCGAGGAACAATAGAGTTGAGGTCTATTATTTCTCACCTCTATAGATCATTTATTTATCTTAAAACATTTTTGCTGTTAACAAGCATGTTACCTCTGGAGACACAAATCCACAGTTTGAGAACTGCAAAACTAAACATCTCTGATGGTATCTTCTAGACTGAGCACTGAGTCCCATAGAAAGGTTAACCTAAATAATCTGTACAGAAGCCTGTGGTACCCCATAAGATTGAGTCCCTAATCCATGAACTATTGGAACTAATTTACAAAACTTTTCCATGATGAGATATCTTTGAGTTTTAAAGTATCATAATTAAAACTACCTTTAGACAGGTTTTTTCCTCAAAAAATGTTATCAAAAAAATCTGATTTTTTTTATTTTTTTTTAAATCATTGATTTTTATCCACCCTGGTTACTGATGAGAATTACTGATGTCTGATCCTTTAGTGACAGCCTGGTGTGCCTGCACAAAGTATTTTTGTCTGCCCTGAGTAATCTCTCTCCAGATCTGTCTGTCTACTATCTACCCAGCCATCCTGGCCATTTACAGGGTATCATACCCTGAGCAGATCTAGGCATTATCTCTAATTTTCTTTGTAATCAACTATAATTTTTAAATATACACAAATGCACAGAGCAGTCAATTCGTCTGTGACTCAGCGGAGAGCCCAAGAGTTCTCACCTCCCTTTGGGAAGATCCCTTAATTGCTGTTTATTTCTAAAGCTGGATAAATAGCACAGAAGCGCAGACAGGCCAGTCTCCAGCCTGTTTACATTCACATGCCGCTTCTCCAATAGAGGCTGATTGAACCCCCGTGGGATTGCACAGAGCTATATTATAAATGGTGCTCGGCCCTGTGTTGGCTCTCGGCGTGGGATGCTGCTGCAGATGCTGGGGTGAGAGAGGTGTGGGATATGGCTACCTGAGGGGGATTCCCAGAGAAGGCGCTTCCACCTCAGGATTCACAGGTACCCATCTCTCGCTGAGGAGCTCAGCTGCTCAGCAAATCCAGTGCAACATGGGCGTGCTGGGATAGAAAGTAAATCTGTCTGCGTTTTTGCTCTGCACAGCCATTAAACATCCCCGGGCCCTTGCCACAGGTGATGAGTTTGCTCCAGTATCCCTGGCCAAATTTGTCCCTCTGTTCTTTGTCCCTGTCAAGGTTCCTCCCCCACTCTGAACTCTAGGGTACAGATGTGGGGACCTGCATGAAAACATCCTAAGTTTACTTTCACCAGCTTAGGTTAAAACTTCCCCAAGGTACAAATTAATTTTATCCTTTGTCCTTGGAATATCCACTGCCACCACCAAACTCTAACTGGGTTTACTGGGAAACGTAGTTTGGACACGTCTTACCCCCCAAAATACTCCCAACCCTTGCACCCCACTTCCTGGGAAAGGTTTGGTAAAAATCCTCACCAATTTGCATAGGTGACCACAGACCCAAACCCTTGGATCTGAGAACAGTGAAAAAGCATTCAGTTTTCTTACAAGAAGACTTTTAATAGAAATAGAAGTAAATAGAAGTAAAGGAATCACCCCTGTAAAATCAGGATGGTAGATACCTTACAGGGTAATTAGATTCAAAACATAGAGAATCCCTCTAGGCAAAACCTTAAGTTACAAAAAAGACACACAGACAGAAATAGTCATTCTATTCAGCACAGTTCTTTTCTCAGCAATTTAAAGAAATCATAATCTAACGCATACCTAGCTAGATTACTTACTAAAAGATCTAAGACTCCATTCCTGGTCTATCCCCGGCAAAAGCAGCATACAGACAGACACAGACCCTTTGTTTCTCTGCCTCCTCCCAGCTTTTGAAAGTATCTTGTCTCCTCATTGGTCATTTTGGTCAGGTGCCAGCGAGGTTACCTTTAGCTTCTTAACCCTTTACAGGTGAGAGGATTTTTCCTCTGGCCAGGAGGGATTTTAAATGGGTTTACCCTTCCCTTTATATTTATGACAGCCCCCCTCCCCTGGCTGATGGCCTCCAGCCCCAAGGCAGCTGCATTTCAGTGCTACAGTGGATTTTTCAGGATGAAAGGTGTTAGTAGATGTACAATAGAGGGCCAAATTCTGCATCTGGGGTATGTGGTTTGCTTAGACCTTGTGGAGGCAAAGCTCCCCTTGGAGTAAGAATTTGAGTAAACACCTCAGGATCCGGAGGAGTGTTAATGCACAGACATTATCACCTCCTGCTCTTGCAATTCAGGGCTCTGGCTGTTAACTCGGGGTGGGGGCGGTGGGGCTGTTACCTGACTTTTATTTCCTGGAAAACATGGAAGTGCGAGGGATCCTCACCAGAACAACAACGATTCCAATTTTGCAACATGGGCAAAACATCTTTTCTCCCCGTTTCATTCGAGAAGTCGGCTGAACTGTTATGCCTGAAACTTTCAAAAAAACATTCAGAGAAACTTTCAAAAAACACTTCAGCCGGAAGCAGACATGCAGCATGGGAAATTTCAGTCCAAACAGTTAAAGTTTGGTAAACTTCTCAGCAACTGAAAATCAGGTTTTCTAATCAAAGTTGTCAGGCTGCCTTAGCTAACGGTGGTGCCACCAGCATCACCGACAATGGCCCATCCGTTTGTGAATCCCATTCAGCTGAGCTCTGTGCTCCAATAATGTCTGTGGCAAGGAGTTCCACAGGCCAAATACGGATTATGTAAACAATTTTCTTTTGTCACTGTTACATGTCAAAATTTTCAATGTAAATGAATGTTCCCTTTTTTGTGTTTTATGACACACAGTGAATACAAATGCCTGACCTACTTTCTTTACCAATAGATTCATAGGGTTTAAGGCCACAAGTGACCATTAGATTATCCAGTCTGAATTCCAGTATAACACAGGCCATTACATTTCACCCAGTTACCCCAGTATTCAGCTCCATGACTTCTCTGTGACTAAAGCCTGGTACACACTGAGATTTTACATCATAGAATCATAGAGCCACAGGGTTAGAAGGGACCGCAAGGGCAGGATTTGCTGGATTTGTTGCAGGATTTGTTGTGTCTAAACCATCCCATACAGATGGCTTCCCAGCCTCCTTTGGAAAACCTCCAGCAAAGGAGCTTCTAGGACCCCTCAAGATGTAGCAGTAGCTGTATCATCCTAACCCCGGTGTAGACAGTATGGGGTAGACGGAAGAATTCGTCCATCGACCTTGCTGCCATCTCTCGGGGAGGCAGATTACCTCGCTGCCGGGAGAACCCCTCCTGTCAGTGCAAGTAGCGTTTACATTGAAGCACCTCTGCAGCCCCTCTGTGGCGTTTTCAGTGTAGACAAGCCCTCAAGCAGCTCTCCCAGAAAAGCATCCAGTCTGGCTCTGCAGACACACAGAGTTGGAGAATCAACCTTTTCCCTTCACACTTTGTTCCAGAGGTTAATCACTCTCAGTGCTAAACATTTGTCCCTTATTTCCAACTGGATTTCTTCTGGCTTCAGCTTCCAGCTGTTGGGTCTTGCTCTGCCGTTCTCTACTAGATTACAGAGCCCGTTATTACTCTTTAATATAAATAGATTAAACTCTTTAAGTCTCTCACACTGTCTGGCATTTTCTCCAGCCTCGAATCATTTTTGTGGCTCTTTTGTGCATCGTCTCCAATTTTTCAACATCCTTTTTGAAATGTGGACCCTGGGCCTGGACGCAGTCAGTTTTACCAATGCCGTGTGCAGAGGTAAAATCCTTCCATTCTTCCAACTCATCCTTGCTTATTCATCCAAGGATCACATCCGCGCTTTCAGTCACAGCATCTCACAGGGAGCTCACCATGAGATGTGTCCAAAGCGACCTCTAATTCCTTTTCAGAGTCACTGTGTTCTAGATCATAGTGCCCTAATCTGTGGGTCGGGCCTGCATTCCCTGTTCCAGAATGATAACGGAGCATTATTTAGTCATAGACTTTTGTTTTAAGTAATCCCACACCAGTGTTTCCATTGATTCCTAATGTTGTCTAAGTTTTTTTTAAACGTTCCCTTTATTTTTTTTGTCATTTATGTTTAACACAAAACTGCCCTGTATTTGCCTTTTTTTTTCTTTTGGCTCTGCTGCTGCCTGATTGCGTACTTCTGGTTCCGAATGAGATGTGTGGATATCTGGTGTTCGTAACTCTATGGTTCTACTGTAGATGCTCTTTCACATCCTCCTTGACTGCTAATGGACTGGAAAGTATTTTAACATCTCATGTGATACGAGTACCTTATACTGCTCCTTTCAATTTCCATAACTTCCAATTTGTATTGTTTTTTATCTTTTTTTCCCTTTTCCCCATTTATTATTTATTGCTTTTTCTCCCCTAATTTTTGCCTTCACTTTGCCACGAACCACGTTTTTAGCCAAAGTTGTCCACTTTCTTAAATGTGGAATCTTCTTAAAGAACTGGCAATGTTCATTCACATTTTTTCTAAATTATTCCTCCCAAACAGCTTTGCTGATAATTTCTTCAGCTTTGGGGAGTAAACCCTTTTGAAGCACTAAGCCCAGGTCTACACCTGGCGGGGGAGTGGGGGGGGGAATCGATCTAAGATACGCAACTTTACCTACGAGAATAGCGTAGCTGAAGTCGATGTACTTAGATCGACTTACTGCGATATCTTCATGGCAGAGAGTCAACTGCTCCCGTTCCTCTGTAGACTCCGCCTGCGCCTCTCGACGCGGTGGAGTACAAGAGTCAACTGGAGAGCGCTTGGGGATCAATTTATCGTGTCTAGACTAGACATAATAAATCGACCCCCGATAGATCAATCTCACAGTGTCGATCCCCGCCATAATGTAGACCTGCCCTAAGTATCTACAGATATTACTGGTTGGGAACTGTTCTCTGTTTGTCCATTTGAATATAATCACTTCCATTCTTTATTTTGTTCTCCTCCCTCATATGCCCCCTTATTTGTCCCTTCTCTTAACTAAACCATCCCGGGCATTCCAATCTGTCTGCATATGGCATCCTCCCCCGTCTCGGCTATCCCCTTTACATCTGCTATATGCTTTATAGAGACTGGATGATGCCCAGGTCTTTTCTCGGAGATATGTTCCAGCTGGGATTCCTCCCCAGCACATGTTTGGCAAAGGTTTAGATTTTTCCCATTCTCACATTTTGAGCAACTGGGTGAATGGGGAACTCCCTATAGCACAGACTCTCTAGCCTGGGTTTCATTGTGTAAGCAGAGTCAGGATGAGCTCCACCCTGACATCTGGTGGTGAGGTGTGGCAAGCTGTGGAAAAAAGAGAAGGAGTACTAGTGGCACCTTAGAGACTAACCAATTTATTTGAGCATAAGCTTTTGTGAGCTACAGCTCACTTCATCAGTGCATTCAGTGGAAAATACAGTGGGGAGATTTATATACACACAGAACATGAAAAAATGGGTGTTATCATACACACTATAAGGAGAGTGATCACTTAAGATGAGCTATTACCAGCAGGAGAGTGGGGGGCAGGGGAGAAGAAAACCTTTTGTAGTGATAATCAAGGTGGGCCATTTCCAGCAGTTAACAGGAATGTCTGAGGAGCAGTGTGTGTGGGGGGGGGGGAAATAAACATGGGGAAATAGTTATACTTTGTGTCATGAGCCATCCACTCCCAGTATCTATTCAAGCCTAAGTTAATTGTATCCAGTTTGCAAATTAATTCCAATTCAGCAGTCTCTCGTTGGAGTCTGTTTTTGAAGTCTTTTTGTTGTAATATTGCAACCTCTAGGTCTGTAATTGAGTGACCAGAGAGATTGAAGTGTTCTCCGACTGGTTTTTTAATGTTATAATTCTTGACGTCTGATTTGTGTCAATTTATTCTTTTACATAGAGACTGTCCAGTTTGACCAATGTACATGACAGAGGGGCATTGCTGGCAGATGATGGCGTATATCACATTGGTAGATGTGCAGGTGAACGAGCCTTTGATAGTGTGGCTGACGTGATTAGGCCCTATGATGGTGTCCCCTGAATAGATATGTGGGCACAGTTGGCAACGGGCTTTGTTGCAAGGATAGGTTCCTGGGTTAGTGGTTCTGTTGTGTGGTGTGTGGTTGCTGGTGAGTATTTGCTCCAGGTTAGGTGTCTGTCTGTAGGCAAGGACTGGCCTGTCTCCCAAGATTTGTGAGAGTGGTGGGTCGTCCTTCAGGATAGGTTGTAGATCCTTGATGATGCGTTGGAGAGGTTTTAGTTGGGGGCTGAAGGTGATGGCTAGTGACGTTCTGTTATTATCTTTGTTGGGCCTGTCCTGTAGTAGGTGACTTCTGGGTACTCTTCTGACTCTGTCAATTTGTTTTTCCACTTCAGCAGGTGGGTATTGTAGTTATAAGAATGCTTGATAGAGATCTTGTAGGTGTTTGTCTCTGTCTGAGGGGTTGGAGCAAATGCGGTTGTTATCGTAGAGCTTGGCTGTAGACGATGGATCGTGTGGTGTGGTCAGGGTGAAAGCTGGAGGCATGTAGGTAGGAATAGCGGTCAGTAGGTTTCCGGTATAGGGTGGTGTTTATGTGACCATCGCTTATTAGCACCATAGTATCCAGGAAGTGGATCTCTTGTGTGGACTGGTCCAGGTTGAGGTTGATGGTGGGATGGAAATTGTTGAAATCATGGTGGAATTCCTCAAGGGCTTCTTTTCCATGGGTCCAGATGTTGAAGATGTCATCAATATAGCACAAGTAGAGTAGGGGCAAATACTCACCAGCAACCACACACCACTCAACAGAACCACTAACCCAGGAACCTGTCCTTGCAACAAACCTCGTTGCCAACTGTGTCCACATATCTATTCAGGGGACACCATCATAGGGCCTAATCACATCAGCCACACTATCAGAGGCTAGTTCACCTGCACATCTACCGATGTGATATATGCCAGTATGTGCCACTAATGCCCCTCTGCCATGTACATTGGCCAAACCGAACAGTTTTATTCTTATAAAATAATAAATGGACACAAATCAGATGTCAAGAATTATAACATTCATAAACCAGTCGGAGAACACTTTAATCTCTCTGGTCATTCGATTACAGACCTAAAGGTTGCAACATTACAACAAAAAACCTTCAAAAACAGACTCCAACCAGAAACTGCTGAATTTGAATTAATTTGAAAACTGGATACAATTAACTTAGGCTTGAATAGAGACTGGGAGTGGATGGCTCATGACACAAAGTAAAACTATTTCCCCATGTTTATTTCCCCCCCACTGCTCCTCAGTTATCTTAAGTGATAACTTAATATCCTCACTTATCTTAAGTGATCACTCTCCTTACAGTGTGTATGATAACACCCATTTTTTCATGTTCTGTGTGTATATAAATCTCCTCACTGTATTTTCCACTGAATGCATCCGATGAAGTGAGCTGTAGCTCACGAAAGCTCATGCTCAAATAAATTGGTTAGTCTCTAAGGTGCCACAAGTACTCCTTTTCTTTTTGCGAATACAGACTAACACGGCTGCTACTCTGAAAGCTCTGGAAAAGAACTTCAGGGGCCAATCTCATTTGTATAGGCACACCCACCCCGCCTAGAGTGAGGCCATGGCTGCCCAAAGGGTCACTTTGGCTGCTGTGGGATCCCCAGTGTCTCTGTTATTGGGGCAGGAAGAATAAATTGTTATTATCCTGATTATGGGAATCAAGGACAATGGAACTGCACCTTTTGTTATCATGGAGTGACTCGCCATCAATTAAGTAGCACTCACTAGGCAAGGGACATGGGTTCCAAAACTGTGAATTGAGAGAGAAGTTGGAGGTAGGTATTAGTGCCTGGTGGTGTAGGCCCCTTTGTGAGGGCCTGAAACATCAATTGCACCTCTGTCTCTCTCCACTGTGGAACATCAGAGCTAATTTTGGGTCTATTAGGAGTCTAGCTACAGGTGCTGAGCTGAATTCACTTTGGCCTTATGGTGCCCCAGCACTAAGGCTCCCACTACTACAAGCTGAAATCACTAAAGAGCTAAAATTACTAAAAGCTGAAATCACTGAGCACTGTGTTAAGTAGTTGGGAGCCTGAAGATCTATTGCAGAGTGTAGCAGAGCAGATGATGGGAGCTGCTTGTGGGATGCTGAGCGGAGAAGTTCGTGGGATGGCGGGAGCTGCTTGCAGAGCAGAGTGGTTTGTGGGACGGCTGGTGGAGCGGAGCAGCTTGTGGGGCAGATCGGAGTGAAGCTGCAGGACAGTCAGCTTCAAATTATGTAAGGTGCCCCTTACCTCTTCCCCCCACCCCCGCACACACACACACATTTTCACCCACACTAGGGAGTAACACTCTACAGATAAACTTTTGAACTCTGGGGCTGGACTTTTGCGTTTGTTGGACTTTTTGGACTTTGGGAGATTTTTGGGTTGCTGGACTCAAGAGACGTTTGGGTTGTTGGACTCAAGAACCCGAGGGAAAGGACATGGCCCAATTTGCTGAGGCGGGTCTTTGCTCATGGTTTGGTTGATGAACTCTAGTTGTGGTGTTTTCCCAATTTAATGCTGATGTCATTTACCTCATGTTATTAAAGATTCTCTGCTACACCAAGACTCTGTGCTTGCGAGAGGGGAAGTATTGCCTCTTTGAGGCACCCAGGGGTGTGCGTAAGATTTTCCCAGGTCACTGGGTGGGGGCTCGAGCCACTTTTGCATTTGCTTTGATGAGAGGGAACTCCTTTGTACTGAACCCGGCCCTTGCTGCTATCAACTCGGCCTGGCAGAAGGGTTACAATTGCATGAATGAACAATGATGGATAACCAGTATCCAAACTCATGTTTCCTGATGGAAGCTATTAAGTTTTCCCAGATCACAACATGTAGAATTACTGATGCATGGAGGACCATAAAACATGGAATTGGTATTAGTAGGGCCAGTTGTTCATAATTAATTTCTCTAAATAATGAAAGTGTCATTTTTCATTGTGTGAAGTGCAACCAACCTGCTTCACCCATAAGAACAGCCCCCAGTAGTGCATGTAGTGTCTCATATTCACATTGTCTCTTCATCCAGGTATTTGTACTGCAACCATCACCCTTGACCCTGGGCACATACAGAAAGTCAGGGGAACATACGGTACATGCAGGTGACACCGTTCTGCCTCATTGTTGGACACCTTCTCCCCTACTCCATGTCAGATTCCAACAGAACCGACTTCATCAACCCCTCCACCTTCATCCTGCTGGGCATTCCTGGCCTGGAGGCAGCCCATGTCTGGATCTCCATCCCCTTCTCCACCATGTACGTCATAGCCATCTTCGGGAACCTTGCTATCCTGTTCATCGTGAAGAGGGAGCCGAGCCTCCATGGGCCCATGTACTATTTCCTCTGCATGCTGGCTGTCACCGACCTGGTTCTGTCCACCTCCATCCTGCCCAAAATGCTGAGCATCTTCTGGTTCAATATCAGGGAGATCAATTTCAGTGCCTGCCTCACCCAGATGTACTTGATTCACTGCTTCATAGTGACGGAGTCTGGCATCCTCGTGGCCATGGCTTTTGATCGCTACGTGGCCATCTGTGATCCCCTGAGACATTCCACCATCCTGACAAACCCCGTTGTGACCAAGATTGGCCTGGTCGTGGTGCTGCGTGGCAGCATGCTTGTACTGCCCTATGTCTTGCTGGCGAGGCAGTGGCCATATTGCAGAACCAACATCATCCCCCACACACACTGCGAGCACATGGCCGTGGTGAAGCTGGCCTGCGCTGACATCCGTGTCAGTAGTTACTACGGCCTCTCTGTGGCAATCTTGGTGATCAGTATGGATGTGCTTTTTATCGCTGTGTCCTATATACAAATCCTCAGGGCCATCTTCAGTCTCCCCACAAAGGACGCCCGACTGAAGACTTTTGGGACTTGCATCTCCCATCTCTGTACCATCTTAGTCTTTTACATCTCAGCTCTCTTCTCCTCCCTAACGTACCGGTTTGGCCAGAATGTGGCCCTGCACTTCCACGTTCTCATTGCCAATGTCTACTTCCTGGTGCCCTCCATGCTAAACCCCATCATCTACGGGGTGAGGACCAAACAGATCAGGAACAGGCTGCTACATCTCTTTACTCATAAAGGGATCTAAAATTTTCTCCTGGTGCTCTGGCTCTCACACTGAGCTCAATGAAGATCTGGAAGGTGACATGGGGCTGGGCCCTACACTTTCCTGATCTTACTGTGCGTTATCAATGTGACAAACTGGTAACTTGATCCCTGAAGCCCTGCTCTCTGCCCAACCTCTTCCCCTAAAGCCTGAACCTTGTTCCACATCTTCCCTTAAGGCCCCACCCACTTCTGTGACTCTTCCCCCAAGGTACTACCCTTGTCATTCACTCCTCTCATCCCCTCTCCCCATCCCTTGCTGGATCATCTCCACCTCCCTCTCCCACCAGCTGGGCTTCCTCTGCTCTGGGGTTAGGATGGGAGCTGCTGCAGCCTAACAAAGAGCCTGCAAGTGAGTGCAGCCAGGACACACAATTGGGGCCGACAGCTATATAAGGTAGTGAGTGACATCATCTTGTGTTCTTCTTTCATCACCCAAGAAGTCTCCTGGAAACACCCGAGGAACAAAGACTGAACTGGTGGAAGTGCTGGACCCAGGCTAAAGGGATGTTTAGCATGTGAATGGAACACCTGGGGCTTCCAAGTTGTAAAGCAAGGGTAGCTGGCCCCATAAGAATCTGCTGCCTACTTGTATCATCTCTTAGGGTGAGAATATGCTATTTATAACTAATCTGTTTAGCATTTTAAATTTAGTTTGTGTGTTTTGTTTATTTTCCAGGTAATCTGCTTTAATCTCTTTGCTATCCCTTATAAACATTTAAAATCTATCTTTTATAGTTAATGAATTTGTTTTACTTTATCTAAACCAGTGTGGGAGTGATAATTCAGGGGCAAAAGGCTGCTATATATTCCTCTCCATATTGAGAGTGGGGGAAAATGTTATGAGCTTGCAATGTACAGTTCCCTGTGCAAGGCAAGATCATATAATTTTGGGTTTATACTCCAGAGGGGGTTTGTGCCTGAGAAGCTGGAAGGTGCCCTAGGTTCAGCCTTCCCAGGCAGGAGCTGGTCAGAGAGCCTGTCTACGTGTGACAGCTCGGTGTGTCCCTACCCGTAAGTATGCTGGTGAAAGTGCAGGCTGAAGCCTGGGGGACTTTACAGCTAGCCTCAGCAGTACAGTAAGAAGGAGCCCAGGCTGAGGGTTGGGATCAGGATTCTGAGGCAGGCAGGGGATATTGTGCATCATACAGCTTGTGGGCCCTAAAGCTCAGCTACAAAGCCCTGAGGGAAGAGACCATCGTGTGGCTTATTTCTTTAGCTTTCAGCTCCCTTCATTTCCTCCTAGTTGGGGGCTTGAAGCAGGCAGGATCCCTTCAAAGGGGATGGGCTGGGAGCCGTTTGTCCTGAGCCAGGCTTCAGGAGCAAGGCAAGGGATCAATTTGGAAGCTGGGAGGACAAGAGCTGAGAGAGGTGGAAGGATAAGCCCGAGCTTTAGTTGGGAAGCTGGGATGCTGGGCAGAGGCTGGGGTGGCTGCGGTAGCTGATAATGAGGGAGTGGCCCAACTTGATGATCACTTTAGATAAGCTATTACCAGCAGGAGAGTGGGGTGGGAGGAGGTATTGTTTCATGGTCTCTGTGTATATAATGTCTTCTGCAGTTTCCACAGTATGCATCCGATGAAGTGAGCTGTAGCTCATGAAAGCTGATGCTCAAATAAATTGGTTAGTCTCTAAGGTGCCACAAGTCCTCCTTTTCTTTTTGCGAATACAGACTAACACGGCTGTTACTCTGAAAGCTGAGGGAGATAAGTGGCACAACTTCCATTCGTCTGCTATTTACACACCTACAGGGCACCATATCTGGAACTACAGGGCACCCATTGCCCAGGAGGTGAAGCTGAACAGTGAAGCTGAGTCTAACATACGCTCTGCATGACACTTTTGATCTCTATATCTGGAACCTCTTTAGCTAGGCTGTTAGGCAGCATTTGTGACAGGTTCCTCCCGGGGTTCCATCTGGAACTGGGGTACCACTCAACCCCCTGACTCACCAGCCTGGGCTCCCTCTAACACTGTACTGCAGTGACAACCTACAAAGATTTCCACCCTGCACTTTCACCAGCATACATACAGGTAGGGACACACCCAGATGCAGTTACAAGAAGACTCTCTGACCAGCCCCTGCATGGGAAAGCTTCTCCCAGCTGCTCAGGTACACCCCCTCCTCTGGAGTAAAAACCCAAATTATACCGTATTGCGCTGCATGGGAAACCATATAGCGTAAACTCATGACATTTGTCACCTCCTTCAACATGGAGAGGAATATGGAACAGCGTTTTGGTACTGAATTTTGGTACGGCAAACTAAGTTTATTAATTACAAAATATAGACTTTAAGATATTTTAGTGATAGCAAACAGATCCAAACAGATTACCTAGCAAATAAGCAAAAACCGCAAACTAAGCTTAATATACTAAACTGATTGGATATGAATACCAATTTCTCACCCTAAGAGATGATACAAGCAGGCTGCAGATTCTTAAGAGGCCAGCTGCCCTTGCTTTACAGCTTGGAAGCCCCAGGTGTTCCATTCACAGGCTAAACATCACTTTAGCCTGGATCCAGCACTTCCCCCAGTTCAGTCTTTGTTCCTTGGGTGTTTCCAGAAGTCTTCATGGGTGGGGAGAGAAGAACACCACATGATGTCACTCCCTGCCTTATATAGCTTTTGCATATGGTGAGCTTTTGTTTCAAAGCTTAGTTCCCAGACTGGTCTGTGAAAAGACATAGAATCATAGAATCATAGAATATCAGGGTTGGAAGGGACCCCAGAAGGTCATCTAGTCCAAACCCCTGCTCAAAGCAGGACCAATTCCCAGTTAAATCATCCCAGCCAGGGCTTTGTCAAGCCTGACCTTAAAAACCTCTAAGGAAGGAGATTCTACCACCTCCCTAGGTAACGCATTCCAGTGTTTCACCACCCTCTTAGTGAAAAAGTTTTTCCTAATATCCAATCTAAACCTCCCCCACTTCAACTTGAGACCATTACTCCTCGTTCTGTCATCTGCTACAATTGAGAACAGTCTAGAGCCATCCTCTTTGGAACCCCCTTTTAGGTAGTTGAAAGCAGCTATCAAATCCCCCCTCATTCTTCTCTTCTGCAGGCTAAACAATCCCAGCTCCCTTAGCCTCTCCTCATAACTCATGTGTTCCAGTCCCCTAATCATTTTTGTTGCCCTTCGCTGGACTCTCTCCAATTTATCCACATCCTTCTTGAAGTGTGGGGCCCAAAACTGGACACAGTACTCCAGATGAGGCCTCACCAATGTCGAATAGAGGGGAACGATCACGTCCCTCGATCTGCTCGCTATGCCCCTACTTATACATCCCAAAATGCCATTGGCCTTCTTGACAACAAGGGCACACTGCTGACTCATATCCAGCTTCTCGTCCACTGTCACCCCTAGGTCCTTTTCCGCAGAACTGCTGCCTAGCCATTCGGTCCCTAGTCTGTAGCTGTGCATTGGGTTCTTCCGTCCTAAGTGCAGGACCCTGCACTTATCCTTATTGAACCTCATCAGATTTCTTTTGGCCCAATCCTCCAATTTGTCTAGGTCTTTCTGTATCCTATCCCTGTCCTCCAGCGTATCTACCACTCCTCCCAGTTTAGTATCATCCGCAAATTTGCTGAGAGTGCAATCCACACCATCCTCCAGATCATTTATGAAGATATTGAACAAAACCGGCCCCAGGACTGACCCTTGGGGTACTCCACTAGATACCGGCTGCCAACTAGATATGGAGCCATTGATCACTACCCGTTGAGCCCGACAATCTAGCCAGCTTTCTACCCACCTTGTAGTGCATTCATCCAGCCCATACTTCCTTAACTTGCTGACAAGAATACTGTGGGAGACCGTGTCAAAAGCTTTGCTAAAGTCAAGAAACAATACATCCACTGCTTTCCCTTCATCCACAGAACCAGTAATCTCATCATTAAAGGCGATTAGATTAGTCAGGCATGACCTTCCCTTGGTGAATCCATGCTGGCTGTTCCTGATCACTTTCCTCTCATGCAAGTGCTTCAGGATTGATTCTTTGAGGTCCTGCTCCATGATTTTTCCAGGGACTGAAGTGAGGCTGACTGGCCTGTAGTTCCCAGGATCCTCCTTCTTCCCTTTTTTAAAGATTGGCACTACATTAGCCTTTTTCCAGTCATCCGGGACTTCCCCGGTTCGCCACGAGTTTTCAAAGATAATGGCCAATGGCTCTGCAATCACAACCGCCAGTTCCTTCAGCACTCTCAGATGCAACTCGTCCGGCCCCATGGACTTGTGCACGTCCAGCTTTTCTAAATAGTCCCTAACCACCCCTATCTCCACAGAGGGCTGGCCATCTCTTCCCCATTTTGTGATGCCCAGCGTAGCAGTCTGGGAGCTGACCTTGTTAGTGAAAACAGAGGCAAAGAAAGCATTGAGTACATTAGCTTTTTCCACATCCTCTGTCACTAGTTTGCCTCCCTCATTCAGTAAGGGGCCCACACATTCCTTGGGTTTCTTCTTGTTGCCAACATACCTGAAGAAACCCTTCTTGTTACTCTTGACATCTCTGGCTAGCTGCAGCTCCAGGTGCGATTTGGCCCTCCTGATAACATTCCTACATGCCCGAGCAATATTTTTATACTCTTCCCTGGTCATATGTCCAACCTTCCACTTCTTGTAAGCTTCTTTTTTATGTTTAAGATCCGCTAAGATTTCACCATTAAGCCAAGCTGGTCGCCTGCCATATTTACTATTCTTTCGACTCATCGGGATGGTTTGTCCCTGTAACCTCAACAGGGATTCCTTGAAATACAGCCAGCTCTCCTGGACTCCTTTCCCCTTCAAGTTAGTCCCCCAGGGGATCCTGGCCATCCGTTCCCTGAGGGAGTCGACACTGACACTGACATCTGAAGATGCAGTCTAGAGACATGTGGTCACATCACATGTCTTTGTAGAGTCATAGAAGCCATTAATTTGAGGCTGCCGGGAAGGCTCCCCAGGTGGGGGATAAGCTTCTCCTAAGGCCTGTTGTTGTTTCCTAATGGCCCATTGCCCTGAATAGGCCCTTCCCACCCAGCTATCTAGACTGAAAAACCCTGTCTAGTGGGTGTTACCCAGGTGTAGTTCCATTTCAAATACAGATACATAGCCAATATTCATAACATCTCACACAAAAAATACATGCACACAAATAGGATAATCATATTCAGCAAATCATAGCTTTTCCAATGTCATACCACATGACTTATCTTGCATAAAATGCATTATAATTATGTCATAATCACGTCATAGTAATATCACTGTGGAGAATATGGGGTGCAGCGTCACAGCATTATCCTCGTGTCATGGACTGACTGAGCCATGTGCAGCGATCAAGTGATTGACCCAAAACCACACAATGAGTCAGTGGCAGAGCTGAGCACAGTGAATCCTGACCCCCCACCCCACCCCAGCACCATTGCTCTGGCCATGAACTTCCATTGCTCCTCTGGGTTTTATTAGACACACTGAGGCTATTTGTGTGTTGTGATCAATGGAGTTGCCGTCCTTCTTAAACAGGAGGAATTTATTAAAGAAATAGCTAAAAACTACAGCCACAAAACAGGTTTCCACACAGTTCAGTCTTCAGCCTTGTCTTGCTTGTTTACCAGGGACCACACACTGCCTGGAACTGTACACAGTGCATAGAGGCTGTCATAAATATAAAGGGAAGGGTAAACACCTTTAAAATCCGTCCTGGCCAGAGGAAAAACCCTTTCACCTGTAAAGGGTTAAGAAGCTAAAGGTAACCTCGCTGGCACCTGACCACAATGACCAATGAGGAGACAAGATACTTTCAAAGCTGGAGGGGGGGAGAAACAAAGGCTCTCTCTGTCTGTGTGAGACTTTTGCCGGGAACAGAGCAGGAATGGAGTCTTAAAACTTAGTAAGTAATCTAGCTAGATATGTGTTAAATTCTGTTTGTTTAAATGGCTGAGAAAATAAGCTGTGCTGAATGGAATGGATATTCCTGTCTGTGTGTCTTTTTGTAACTTAAGGTTTTGCCTAGAGGGATTCTCTATGTTTGAATCTAATTACCCTGTAAGGTATCTACCATCCTGATTTTACAGAGGTGATTCTTTTACACTGCTTTTTTTAGCATGCTAGCTTGAACCCCACTACCACAAGTCTGTCTACCTGTGCTGGGAGGTTTACTCCCAACTGCAGTGTCAATATGCTCTTAGGTGCTACCATAATAGTAATAAGACTAGCCCAGACTAGACTGTGGTCTGTCAAGTCTTCCCTACTTCTCTGGAGGCAGTGGATCTAAATGGCTTTTAATTATATTTGCTTTGTCTCTCTCCTCCCTCCTCTCCTACTGCTCTTAGCCCTGGTCTACACTATAAGTTTAAGTTGAATTTAGCAGCGTTAGACCGATTTAACCCTGAACCCATCCACACAATGAAGCCATTTTTGTTGACTTAATGGGCTTTTAAAATTGATTTC
Source organism: Caretta caretta (assembly GCF_965140235.1). Taxonomy (NCBI): domain Eukaryota; kingdom Metazoa; phylum Chordata; order Testudines; family Cheloniidae; genus Caretta; species Caretta caretta. Next base: position 1,886,189 of record NC_134206.1, read on the forward strand.
TGTACTCCCCCCCCCCCCCCGACGAGGGGATTAGTGCTGAAATTGACATTGCCTGGTCGAATTTGGGTTAATTCGACATTGGGTCTATTCAACATTGGTGAGGCCTCATCTGGAGTAAGGTGTCCAGTTTTGGGCCCCACACTACAAGAAGGATGCGGAAAAATTGGAAAACGTCCAGCGGAGGGCAACACAAATGATTAGGGGACTGGAACACATGATTTATGAGGAGAGGCTGAGGGAACTGGGATTGTTTAGTCTGCAGAAGAGAAGAATGAGGGGGGATTTGATAGCTGCTTTCAACTACCTGAAAGGGGGTTCCAAAGAGGATGGATCTAGACTGTTCTCAGTGGTAGCTGATGACAGAACGAGGAGTAATGGTCTCAAGTTGCAGTGGGGGAGGTTTAAGTTGGATATTAGGAAAACCTTTTTCACTAGGAGGGTGGTGAAACACTGGAATGCGTTACCTAGGGAGGTGGTGGAATCTCCTTCCTTAGAAGTTTTTTAGGTCAGGCTTGACAAAGCCCTGGCTGGATGATTTGATTGGTGATTGGTCCTGCTTTGAGCGGGGGGTTGGACTGGATGACCTCCTGACGTCCCTTCCAACCCTGATATTCTATGATTCTATGATTCTACCTTTTCTTTAATTAAAATTCTTCTTTTAAGAACCAGCTTGATTTTTCATTGTTCTAAAGATCCAAGGGTTTGGGTCTGTGTTCACCTGTACCAATTGGTGAGGATATTATTATCAAGCCTTCCCCAGGAAGGGGGGTGTAGGGCTTGGGGGGATATTTTGTGGGAAGATGTCTCCAAGTGGGCTCTTTCCCTGTTCTTTGTTTAAACGTTTGGTGGTGATAGCATAGGGTTCAAAGCCAAGGCAAAGTTTGTACCTTGGGGAAGTTTTTAACCTAAAGATGGTAAGAATAAGCTTAGGGGGTCTTTCATGCAGGTCCCCACATCTGTACCCTAGAGTTCAGCGTGGGGAAGTAACCTTGACAGGGGTCATCACCCATATCCCAGCTAGAACATTCACAGGAAAGTCCATCAGGTGGGCATAAACTTCTTCTAAGGCTTATCGTGTTTCTTAATGGGCCATTATCTTGAATGGTGCATCCACAATGTGCTGGCTAGACTGGATGTAAACTACCTTGTGGATGGTTTCAGAGTAGCAGCCCTGTTAATCTGTGGGTGGATGTTACCCAGGGACAAACACATTTGAAATGCTGGTATAGAGGTAATCTTCATAACTTTAGGTACAAAAATGATACATGCACACAAATACACTAATCCTATTTAACAAATCAAAACTTTTCCATTGAAACCATACGTGACATACTTTACAGAAAACACATCAGAATCATATCACTGTGGTACATACAGCAGTGCCTCACTTGACGTTGTCCCGGTTCATGCTGTGTCCTTGTTACATTGCTGATCTATTAGAGAACAGGCTCGTTTAAAATTGCGCAATTCTCCCTTATAACGTCCTTCGCCTGCTGGCTCTGTCCACTGCTTGCAGGGCTCTCTGGAGGAGCCCCTGCTCGTGGGGATGAGAAGGGAGAGGGCAGAAGCCCCCCTATCCGCTTCCCTAAATTCCATGCAAGGAATGAGGCTTAGCAGCTGCCCAGCACCAGTTCAGGGGGCCTTCCTCCCACTGCCCTGCTGCTCCTGCCCTCTGCCTTGGAGCTGCTCCCGGGAGCCTCCTGCTTGCTGGGTGGGAGGGGCGGGGGAGAAGATGTCCCCTTGCGCCTGGCCCCCTGCTCCATACCCCCACTCCACAAAGCAGAGAAGGGGGGATAGGGCTCAGGCACAGAAAGGAGGGAACTTGCTGGAAGCAGCTGCTTCCTGTCTGAACTTGCTGATTTGATTAAAAGGGCAGCGTACTGGAAGTGGGGTCAGCGTACTTAAAGGGGCAACCCACGTCTCTCTCTTTCACTCGTGCAGCCCCCCCCCCCTCCCCAGCACTTTGGAAAGTCAGCGCCTGTGCGGCCATGCAGGTGCCATCAGGAGGAGGGAGTGGCGTTCTCCAGTGGGGTAGCGTGGGCTTCATCATCATGTTCGTTTTTTGCTGGGAAGTGTTTGCAGCCCCTGGCCTGCGTCTATTGTGTTTCCTCCCTCCTGTGTCCGCCCATGCTGCCTTGTAGAGCGTGAGACGACAGTAACAGCAACGTGCTAACCCCTGAGGGCTCAGCCGAGTGCTACTTCATCATTTAGCAGCAAGGAATTCCCTGGGAAATAGCCCACCCTCTGACTCCACTACCTCAACCAGGCTTCACAGTCACTCATTGCTGTGCACAATATTAAACTCTTTGTTTAAAATTGTTTAAAGCTTATAATGTATATGTATATAATGACTTTTGTCTGGCAAAAAAAAAATCCTGGCACCTAACCGCCCCCCGCCCGCCAATTTACATTAATTCTTATGGGGCAATTGGATTCGCTTAACATCGTTTTGCATAAAGTCACATTTTTCAGGATTATAACTACAACGTTAAGTGAGGAGTTACTTTATGAGGACGCCAGGGTGGTGCTTTGATGTGCAGAATATCACAGCTCCCCTCTTGAGTTTACTGCAGGTGTGTTAGTCACTGACTAATGCGAAGGCAGCGTGCCCGAGGCCCTGTTTAAGGTTTGAACATTCAACTCACAAGAGTTGTAAGTATTGTAGTGTTTTCCCCATGTGTTCTTCAAAAGTTGTGTGTGGTTTTTCTGGGTTGCTAGAAAACCTGTCTTTGTATCTTTGCAGCATTGTTAACCACTGTGCTTTTGCAACTGGTAGTAACTCAATACAGATATTCACCAACACAATGCAGTGATGTGCCTCAGTTTCCCCTTCCACAAAAACAGACTCCAACGACAAACTGCTGAGTTTGAATTAATATGCAAACTAGATACCAGTAACCTGGCTTTGAATAGAGACTGGATCATTACACATAATGAATCTATTTCCACATGTTAAGTATCCTCCCACCTTCTTGTCAACTGTCTAAATGGGCCATCTTGATTATCACTACAAAAAGTTTTTTTCTCATGCTGATAATAGCTCATCTTAATTAATTAGCCTCTCACAGTTTCTATGACAACTTCCACCTTCTCTGTATGTATATATTGTCGTGGAAAAATTAACCATGCATTGTGTTTGGACCAGAACAAAGCCTGAGGCTTCTTTATTTAAGCAGGCACCTACAGGGAGAGTCAGCTGGAGCTCCTCTGACGTAAACAGAAATACAGGAGCTTATATTGCTGAAAACCACAATTTGCCAAACCCACTTTCTTTAACAGCATTTTCCTTATTTGGCATTTAGTGCAAGCTTCAACGGTAGCTTTGCCTTACTTGGAGTTTAGCAAAAACAAGCTTTTCCTGGTATTGACAGGTGTTTCTTTTGCAGTTAATGTTTTTTTTTTTAAACTTTTAGCGGTTGTGGTTACATTTTTTAAGCTGTGCTGTTGCAATTGCCCCTTAATGGAATTTTCCTCACTCTCTTCTTATGCTTCATACAGACAGTTATACACAAAGTGAGCTTGACCAAAGTTTTAGGCCTAGAAGTTTAGGCCTGCTAGATTTTTCCTTTACATTATCTATCTTCTTACTCTATGTTCCATTCTATGCATCCAATGAAGTGGGCTGTCGCCAATGAAAGCTTATGCTCTAATAAATTTATTAGTCTCTAAGGTGCCACAAGTACTCCTGTTCTTTTTAGGTGTATTATGGTTTCCCTGCTGTGACAAGCTTTGAGCTTGTTTACAGGTGTTAGGTGAGAAGCCCTATCTCCATAGAAGCTTCTTGATAACTACTCCTAGCATGTCCAAAAGCTTTTCCCCAAAATCATGCATGTTACACCTTTTCATAGGATTTACTGTCAGTACCAAGCTCTTTATTGTAAGATTTATCATTTGCTTCAAACTTTGCATCATGAGATTTAACAATAACACCAAATCTTTTATCACAGGTAGGTGTTTTCAAGTATTTTTTTATAATACCAAGCCTTCTGCTTGTACACTTTGGTTTGTTCAATACCCATTGTGTCTTTCAACTCCTCCCCGAACCTTACCATGTGTTTATTTACCGGGTTTCCTTTCCTCTCCGTGCCCCTTTCAGCAGGGATTTCAGTTGAAAGTCATCTTTGGGGTCTTTGCATTCCAGGGTCTGGTGAGGTAAGGACGTAAAGGGACTTTGCATGTTGGCTAGACCTCTGTGGTGCCGTTTCCCAACTCCAGGGTTATGCTCATTCAAAAAATCCACCTCTCCGCTCAGGCTTTCCTGCACTCCCCACTCCCAGCACTGGGACTTTCCCATCCCTTTCCCAGAGGGTTGTGATCTGTGCTCTCTGGGCTAAGAGGTGTGCCTTTCCCGGCAGCTCTTTCCGGGCAACTGCCTCCTTACCAGCCCAGGATATTTCTTCCTCCCCTCTGCCAGGTGGGTCATTAGCATTTTCACAGACAACCCTTTATTCAGTAGGATCTGCATCCTGTTTTAAAGAGACAGAGTTAGTTTTCACAAGCATGCAAGGAACAAAGTCCTGAAAAATGGAGAGCTGGATTTGGGTACCCTCCGTCATCCCTCTGTCTACAGTTCCCTCTCAAAGCCTGAGACACAGGTTGGGTGCCTGGGTGCACAGATGCTGAATCAGCCATTCTGTCCTGGGCGTCCCCCCCCTTGTGATCAGTGAGGGGATGTTCCTGTCCTCCCCCAGTTTCCTCCTGAGCGCCGCTACATGCATACCCAATGCTCTCTATCCTCTGTTCAGCGGTGAAGGGCTCCGACCTAAAAGCCTGGAAAGTTTTCTCATCTGCAGGCACTTAGAATCATAGAATCATAGAATATCACGGTTGGAAGGGACCCCAGAAGGTCATCTAGTCCAACCCCCTGCTCAAAGCAGGACCAATTCCCAGTTAAATCATCCCAGCCAGGGCTTTGTCAAGCCTGACCTTAAAAACCTCTAAGGAAGGAGATTCTACCACCTCCCTAGGTAACGCATTCCAGTGTTTCACCACCCTCCTAGTGAAAAAGTTTTTCCTAATATCCAATCTAAACCTCCCCCACTGCAACTTGAGACCATTACTCCTCGTTCTGTCATCTGCTACCATTGAGAACAGTCTAGAGCCATCCTCTTTGGAACCCCCTTTCAGGTAGTTGAAAGCAGCTATCAAATCCCCCCTCATTCTTCTCTTCTGCAGGCTAAACAATCCCAGTTCCCTCAGCCTCTCCTCATAACTCATGTGTTCCAGTCCCCTAATCATTTTTGTTGCCCTTCGCTGGCCTCTCTCCAATTTATCCACATCCTTCTTGTAGTGTGGGGCCCAAAACTGGACACAGTACTCCAGATGAGGCCTCACCAATGTCGAATAGAGGGGAACAATCACGTCCCTCGATCTGCTCGCTATGCCCCTACTTATACATCCCAAAATGCCATTGGCCTTCTTGGCAACAAGGGCACACTGCTGACTCATATCCAGCTTCTCGTCCACTGTCACCCCGAGGTCCTTTTCCGCAGAACTGCTGCCTAGCCATTCGGTCCCTAGTCTGTAGCTGTGCATTGGGTTCTTCCGTCCTAAGTGCAGGACCCTGCACTTATCCTTATTGAACCTCATCAGATTTCTTTTGGCCCAATCCTCCAATTTGTCTAGGTCCTTCTGTATCCTATCCCTCCCCTCCAGCGTATCTACCACTCCTCCCAGTTTAGTATCATCCGCAAATTTGCTGAGAGTGCAATCCACACCATCCTCCAGATCATTTATGAAGATATTGAACAAAACCGGCCCCAGGACCGACCCTTGGGGCACTCCACTTGATACCGGCTGCCAACTAGACATGGAGCCATTGATCACTACCCGTTGAGCCCAACAATCTAGCCAGCTTTCTACCCACCTTGTAGTGCATTCATCCAGCCCATACTTCCTTAACTTGCTGACAAGAATACTGTGGGAGACCGTGTCAAAAGCTTTGCTAAAGTCAAGAAACAATACATCCACTGCTTTCCCTTCATCCACAGAACCAGTAATCTCATCATAGAAGGCGATTAGATTAGTCAGGCATGACCTTCCCTTGGTGAATCCATGCTGGCTGTTCCTGATCACTTTCCTCTCATGCAAGTGCTTCAGGATTGATTCTTTGAGGACCTGCTCCATGATTTTTCCAGGGACTGAAGTGAGGCTGACTGGCCTGTAGTTCCCAGGATCCTCCTTCTTCCCTTTTTTAAAGATTGGCACTACATTAGCCTTTTTCCAGTCATCCGGGACTTCCCCGTTTCGCCACGACTTTTCAAAGATAATGGCCAATGGCTCTGCAATCACAGCCGCCAGTTCCTTCAGCACTCTCGGATGCAACTCGTCCGGCCCCATGGACTTGTGCACGTCCAGCTTTTCTAAAAAGTCCCTAACCACCTCTATCTCCACAGAGGGCTGGCCATCTCTTCCCCATTTTGTGATGCCCAGCGTAGCAGTCTGGGAGCTGACCTTGTTAGTGAAAACAGAGGCAAAAAAAGCATTGAGTACATTAGCTTTTTCCACATCCTCTGTCACTAGTTTGCCTCCCTCATTCAGTAAGGGGCCCACACATTCCTTGGCTTTCTTCTTGTTGCCAACATACCTGAAGAAACCCTTCTTGTTACTCTTGACATCTCTGGCTAGCTGCAGCTCCAGGTGCGATTTGGCCCTCCTGATAACATTCCTACATGCCCTAGCAATATTTTTATACTCTTCCCTGGTCATATGTCCAACCTTCCACTTCTTGTAAGCTTCTTTTTTATGTTTAAGATCCGCTAAGATTTCACCATTAAGCCAAGCTGGTCGCCTGCCATATTCACTATTCTTTCGACTCATCAGGATGGTTTGTCCCTGTAACCTCAACAGAGATTCCTTGAAATACAGCCAGCTCTCCTGGACTCCTTTCCCCTTCAAGTTAGTCCCCCAGGGGATCCTGGCCATCCGTTCCCTGAGGGAGTCGAAGTCTGCTTTCCTGAAGTCCAGGGTCCGTATCGTGCTGCTTACCTTTCTTCCCTGTGTCAGGATCCTGAACTCAACCAACTCATGGTCACTGCCTCCCAGATTCCCATCCACTTTTGCTTCCCCCACTAATTCTACCCGGTTTGTGAGCAGCAGGTCAAGAAAAGCGCCCCCCCTAGTTGGCTCCTCGAGCACTTGCGCCAGGAAATTGTCCCCTACGCTTTCCAAAAACTTCCTGGATTGTCTATGCACCGCTGTATTGCTCTCCCAGCAGATATCAGGAAAATTAAAGTCACCCATGAGAATCAGGGCATGCGATCCAGTAGCTTCCGTGAGCTGCCGGAAGAAAGCCTCATCTACCTCATCCCCCTGGTCCGGTGGTCTATAGCAGACTCCCACCACTACATCACTCTTGTTGCACACACTTCTAAACTTAATCCAGAGACACTCAGGTTTTTCTGCAGTTTCGTACCGGAGCTCTGAGCAGTCATACTGCTCCCTTACATACAGTGATACACCCCAACTTTTCTGCCCTGCCTGTCCTTCCTGAACAGTTTATAACCATCCATGACAGTACTCCAGTCATGTGAGTTATCCCACCAAGTCTCTGTTATTCTAATCACGTCATAGTTCTTTGACATCACCAGGACCTCCAGTTCTCCCTGCTTGTTTCCAAGGCTTTGTGCATTTGTATATAAGCACTTGAGATAACCTGTTGATCGCCCCTCATTCCCAGTATGAGGCAGGAGCCCTCCCCTCACAGACATTCCTGCCTATGCTTCCTCCCGGTATCCCGCTTTCCCACTTACCTCAGGGCTTTGGTCTCCTTCCCCCGGTGAACCTAGTTTAAAGCCCTCCTCACTAGGTTAGCCAGCCTGCTCGCGAAGATGCTCTTCCCTCTCTTCGTTAAGTGGAGCCCGTCTCTGCCTAGCACTCCTTCTTGGAACACCATCCCATGGTCGAAGAATCCAAAGCCTTCTCTCCGACACCACCTGCGTAGCCATTCGTTGACTTCCACGATTCGACGCTCCCTACCTAGGCCTTTTCCTTCCACGGGGAGGATGGACGAGAACACCACTTGCACCTCCAACTCCTTTATCCTTCTTCCTAGAGCCACATAGTCCGCAGTGATCCGCTCAAGGTCATTCTTGGCAGTATCATTGGTGCCCACGTGGAGAAGCAGGAAGGGGTAGCGATCCGAGGGCTTGATGAGTCTCGGCAGTCTCTCCGTCACATCGCGAATCTTAGCCCCCGGCAAGCAGCAGACTTCTCGGTTTTCCCGGTCAGGGCGGCAGATAGATGACTCAGTCCCCCGGAGGAGCGAGTCCCCGACCACCACCACCCGCCTTCTCCTCTTGGGAGTGGTGGTCGTGGAACTCCCAACCTCAGGACAGCACATCTCATGCCTTCCAACCAGCGGAGTCTCCTTCTGCTTTCTCGCCCCAGACATATCATCTGGTCCACTCTCCGCAACGATACCTGTGGAGAGAACATGAAAGCGGTTAGTTACCTGTGTCTGTGTTACTGGAACCCGGACATTCCGCTTACCTCTTCTGGAGGTCACATGTTGCCAAGCTTCTTCACTGGCCTCTTGGCTCCTCTGTGCAACCTGCTCTGTATCTGTAGAGCTTTGTGCCCCTAGAAGCCTATCCTGAGTTTTGTCCAGAAAATCCTCAGTTTCCCGTATGCAACGCAGGGTCGTTATCTGTTGCTCCAGACCTTCAATCTTCTCTTCCAATATGGAGACCAGCTTGCACTTTGTACAGACAAAGTCGCTTCTGTCCTGTGGAAGAAAGACAAACATGGCACATCCAGTGCAGGTCACAACAGCTGAACCCCCCCCTTCCATATCACCTTCCTACTATGAGCTTCCTCAGAGCAGTTTGCAAGACGTATGCCTCACTGGGCTCACTCCAGGCGAACTCCCAGGCAAACTCCTGCTGTGAGCTGCTCTGCTGTCCCCGCTGCTCAGCTGGTTCTCCGCCGCTCAGCTGGTTCGCGAAGCTCTGGCTATTTTTAAACAGCCAGGCTTCCCTTCACTTCACCCCGCAGCTCTTTCTGAGGTGGTGTTGCCTCCCGCGGCAGTGTTAAAGGAACCCTCAGATCCCCCCTCAGTGGTTTATACGATTCCATCACCCTTCTCTGGGCTCCCCTCTGGAAGACATCTTCCTTTGCTCCTGAGCATAGGATTTTTCCCTTGCTAAACTGAATCTGGTCATTTTTCTCCCTGACACTTCTCCCACTCTGAGGAGATGTCACCTTCAGCTTCAGGGCAGGAGCTGGTCTCAACCACCTGCACCTCTGGAAGCATGCAGCTTCTCCCTGCTGCAGAGGAATCAAGGAGATGCTCTCTCATTCCTTCAGCACTTCCTGGGACTTTATCCTTTCCCTCTGGGGTCCCAGCAGATTGTTCCTTCGTGGTGCAAGCTTACCCTTAACCCCCCGAGCTACACAGAAGAGATCATTGCCAGTTAGGACAGTGTGACAAGGTGCTGGGCATGAACTTCTGAGCCAGCCCTCTGTCACGCCATCCCAAAGAGCTTCAGCTTTGGCAAACCTTACCAAGCAGTAACTGTAGTGGGGATTTGACCATTAGAAATATAGATAGCTGGGTTTGTGATAATCCAGAACAATACATGGTGAATTGCCTGGGTTGTGTGAAGGTAGCAGATCTCGCAAGACGTCCAGACCCACTTACGTGTAGTGTTGGGGAGAAGCTGGTGGTCGTGGTACATGTAGTGCCCGTAACAGAGGGAAAGGTAGGAGAGAGGTCCTGGAGGCCAAATTTAGTCTGGAAGGCAGGAGATTAAGATCCAGGACCTCCAGGGCAGCATTCTCTGAAATGCTTCCAGTTCCACCCGCCGGGCCAGGCAGAGAGAAGAGCTGCAGGATCTCAATGTGTGGATGAGACGAGGGAGGAGTGGTTTAAATTTATTAAGAACTGGGGGAAATTTTTGGAAAGGAGGAGCTGTTAAACTTAGAGATGATTATGTGATTGGTATTAATTCATGTTTTAATGAATATTGTCATGTATAGTATAAAGTGGATGTGGGAGGTTAAATATACGAAATATTCTGAATCATTATTAATATTAATCAATGTATATGATGCTGGTAAATGTTGTTAATATTGGACCCAGATGTGCTAGTGTGAACACTCTGGCTGTGGCAGAATTTTAGCCAGGGGGAACGTAATGGGACTTTTGGCCCCTCACGGAAACGTAGTGAGGATTTTTGTTTGGCCAGCTCCCAGTACTGAAAGGAAAAGGAAGGGTCAACGGAAAGCCAGGCCCCTAAGACTCACAGGATCCAGGGGCAATGGGGAGAGGTCAGTGCTCCCGGTAAGCCTGATTGACAGGGCAGGCAGGAAAATGAAGGAGTCAGGAGGCTGGGGTGGGGGGGTCGGGGGTCCCATCCTCCATGTGTGCTGGGGCTGCCTGGTCCACAGTGGGGCCGAGATAAGGAGAGACCAGAGGCCCAGGCTGAGCTGGGAGCAGAGCTGTGTTGGCCAGAGCCAGAGGTGTCCGAGAAGCATCTCGGGGAGCAGTCAGTTCTGGAAGCAGAGCCAGAGCAATGTGCGGCCCCAGCTCTGCGCAGACAGCTGGCACAGGAAACCCTGAGCGAACCGCCCAATGACCACAAGATACACCAAGGTACGAAGGTACCAGGCCAGGTTTATTGTCGATGAAGCACAGTACTAGTATCCCTCAGATTCTCCCAGACCACGAGTACAGGTTTTCCCATCACAATGGGCCAGCTCAGTGAACAGCGGGGCTTTCCATTCCTCCCTAGGCTAGACAAAGACATTCCCTCTGAGATACATCTTAGTACCCGATACAAACAAGTTACGTACTGCCCCTCTGACGTCGTTAGTTACTGCCCCCTGATGTGGGTAGTAAGTTGGTTTGATCAAAACATCTTTATCATGTACTGTATCCTGACCTTATCTTTTAGGAGGGGTCAGCGTGTTCCTGTTATCTTTTTATAACCATCCTTGCATCAGGATATTCTGGTACCACTTGATATCGGGGTGTGTTTGTGTGAGTGCTCTGTGCCCAGAACTCCTTAGGAACGTGTATTTCTGCAGTATCTGCCCGGTTCTTGCCAGATTCTGTGAGCAGGGCCTGCCTCTTGCTCACAGCTTGTCTTGGCTTTATATCAGTAAAGCTTTCATTACTTCATTCCCCCACTTTTTTGTCTTTTTGTCAGGAGGATGTTTGTCCATCATCCAGGAAAACCATAATGCACGGACTGAAGATGGCTCCATGGCTAAACACTGCTTTCGTCTCAGAAATTACAGGTACCCATCTCTTTCGGTTCGACAAACCAAGTGCAACGTACTCATGAGGGGACAGAGAGTAGGTCTGAATCTATTTCTGCTCCACACAGCCACTAAATATCCCAGGGCCCTTGCCACAGGTGCTGAATTTCCTCTAGTACCATTAGCCAAAATGCCCTTCTTTGCTGTGCCCCTCAGTGATGGCTCCAGCCCTAAGGTGGCTTCATTTCCGTCACACAGTGGATCCTTCAGGACGAAAGTTGTTAGTCGAGGTCCAGTACAAGGCCGGAATCGGAGGCCGCGGGCCGTAATTTGCTCAGGTCCCAATGAAGCGCTGTGGCATCCCCGCTGTTGTGTTTTAAGTGTAGACAAGCCCTCAAGCAGATCTTCCAAAAAAACATCCAGTCTGGAGTAAGAACTGAGTAAAACCTCAGGAGCCAGCTGTGTGTTAATGCACAGAGACCGCCACCTCCTCCCCTTGCAATTCAGGGCTTGGGCTGTTAACGGAGCAGGGGAGGGGATGGGGCTCTTACGAGAATTTATCTGCTGAAAAGCATGGAGGTGCCAGGGCTCCTCACTTGCATAAATACAACAATTTTTCAATGTGGGCAAGACTCCTTCTCCCAGAGCTTCATTCCCAAAGTTGACTGAACTGTTATGCCATGAAACTTTCAAAATACAATTCAGCCGAAAGTAGACACCCAACACGGGAAATTTCAGGTTAATGGTTGGCAAACTTATACGCAACTGAAAATGAAGTCTTGTCATTGAAGGTGTCAGACAGACTTAACTCTGGGTGATGCCACCAGCACCACCAACTATTGCCAATCCATTTGTGAATCCCATTCAGCTAAGCTCTTTGCTCCAATAATGTCTGTGGCATGGAGTTCCACAGGCCAAATATGGATTATGTAAACAGTTTTCTTTTATCAGTTTTATATGTTTAGAGTTTCAATATAATTGAATTGAATGGTCCCTTGTTCCTGTGTTATGAGACAGAATAAATATAAATGCCTGAACTACTTTCTATATTGATAGGTTCATAGGGTTTATAGTCAGAAGGGACCATTAGATCATCCAGCCTGACCTCCTGTGTAACACAGGCCATTCCATTTCTCCCCGTTACCCCAGCATTGAGCTCCATAACTTGTGATTGAGTAAGACCGGGTCTACACCAGGATTTTATATCATGGATCAAAGAGCAACAGGGTTAAAAGGAGCTGCAAGGATCAGCTAGTCTAACCTCTGCCGAGATGCAGGATTTGTTGTGTCTAAACCACCCCAGACAGATGACTATCCAACCTCCCGTTGAGAACCTCCAGTGAAGGACTTTCCACAACCTGTCTGGGCACCTGTTCCATTGTCCTGCTGTTCTTACAGTTGGGAAGTTTATCTGAGATTAAATCTAAATCTGAATAGCTGTAGTCTGAACCCATTGCCTCTTCCCTGCCCTATGTGGCAACAGGGAACAACTTTCCTCGATCTTATTTATGGCAGCCTTTCAAGTATCTCAAGACCCCTCTCATGTCCCCCCTCAATCCTCCCTTTTTCAAACTGATCATACCCAGTTTCTTCAGCCTTTGCTCGTATGGCTTGCATTCCACCATGTTGATCGTCTTCGTCACTTGCCTCTGGATCCTTTCCAGTTGCTCTACACCCTTCCTATATATTGGAGACCAAAACTGGACACAATACTCCAGCTGAGGCCTCACCGTCACCAGGAAAAGGGCTACTCTCCTCTCCCGTGACTGGCAAGCTATGACTCTGCTACTGCAAACGAAAATTGCATTTGCTCCTTTTTGCAGTAGAAAAAAAAATCTCACCCCTAAGAGATGTAGCTAGAGCAACCTAACCCTGGTATATGCAGCAAGAAGTCTACTGAAGAATTCTTCATTGAACTAGCTCTTTTCCCACAAGCTGCATGAAATCTGCCAGTAGGTATTGACATTCCTATGGCTGGAGCGCAGCTGGGACGGCATAGCGTCCTCTCCCCAAATACTGAGCAGATTCAGCAGATCCACATTGTCCCAAGCATGGAGCCACCATGGCCACCTGGGAAGCTGTAATGTGAGCACTCCACACCCAGCAAACGGAAAGGGGAATTTTAAAATTCTTGAACCTTTAAAGGGAGACAGGCAGAAGCGGTTCGCCTCTATGGAGGGGAGAGGCGTTGAAACTGTTCACCAGGGCACTCAGGATGGGCAATGAGGGCCGCCTTCCGGAGGCCAATTTCAGCGATAAAATAAACAAAAAATTTCCGTAAAAGGCCTTAAACCTCTTGTCAAGGTGGTTACATTCTGTCACTGAAACTGAGGACTTCCGTCGTTGAAAGTGAATTTGCAGTGTGAACACTGCCACTGTTTCTTCATCAAAAACTGTTTTTTTGCGAAAAAAACTTGGTCATGTAGACAAGGCCTAAGGAACAATGATGAATAACCAGTATCCACATTTGTGTTTCCTGCTGGGGCCCAGTAAGATTTCCCACACCACGATGAATGGGAATTAATGAGGCAGGGAATAAAATATGCAATTGAGATTAGTAAGGTCATTTGTTCGTAGTTCATTTCTCTGAATTATTAAAATATCATTTTTCAGTGTGTGAAGGGCGACCAATCTGCTTCACCCATGAGAACAGCCCCCAGTAGTGCGTGCATTGTCTCACGTTAACATTGTCTCTCCATCCAGGTAGTTTTACTGTGACCATCACTCTGGGCATATAGAGGAAGTCACAGAAACACGTGGTACAAGCAGGAGACACCTTCTCTCCTACTCCATGTCAGATTCCAACACAACTGAATTCACCAACCCCTCCACCTTCATCCTGCTGGGCATTCCTGGACTGGAGGCAGTCCACGTCTGGATCTCCATCCCCTTCTGCACCATGTACACCATCGCTGTCTTGGGGAACTTCACCATCCTGTTCATTGTGAAGAAGGAGCCAAGCCTCCATGGGCCCATGTACTATTTCCTCTGCATGCTGGCCATCACCGACCTGGTCCTGTATACTTCCACTATGCCCAAAATCCTGGCAATCTTCTGGTTCAATTCCAGGGAGATCAATTTCAGTGGCTGCCTCACCCAAATGTACTTCATTCATTGCTTCTCGGTGATGGAGTCTGGGATCCTTGTAGCCATGGCCTTGGATCGCTATGTGGCCATCTGCCATCCCCTGAGATATTCCACCATGCTAACAAACCCTGTGGTGGTCAAGATTGGCCTGGCCGTGGTGCTGCGCAGTGGCATGGTCGTACTGCCCTATCCCTTCTTGGTAAGACAGTGGCCGTATTGCACAACCAACCTCATCCCCAACCCGTACTGCGTGCATATAGCTGTGGCGAAGCTGGCCTGCGCCGACAGCCACGTCAGTAATTACTACGGCCTCTTTGTGACATTCTGTGTGATTGGTCTGGATGGGATTTTTATCACTGTGTCCTATACCCAGATCCTCAGGGCCATCTTCAGCCTCCCCACAAAGGATGCCCGGCTCAAGACTTTTGAAACCTGTGGCTCCCACCTCTGTGTCATTTTCGCCTTTTACATCCCACGTCTCTTCATCTCCCTCATGTACAGATTTGCCCGGAATGTGCCCCTGCATTTCCACGTTCTCATTGCCAATGTGTACCTCTTCATGCCCCCCATGCTAAACCCCATCATCTACGGGGTGAGGACGAAACAGATCCGGGACAGGCTGCTCCGGCTCTTTACTCATAAAGGGGCCTAAAGTTTCCTTCATGTGCTCTGATTCTGAGATTGAGCTCTGTGCAGAGCTGGCTGGTGACATAGTGCCGGGCCCCCTTCCCTGAATCCCTGACTGGACAGTCAAAGGTACATTAAATCCTTTCCTGGCCTTACTGTGCTGTGTCAGTGTGACAAACTGAGGAATCGGTCTGTGTACAACTCACAGGATTGCCACCATTCTAATTCTTTTTAACTGGACCTCTGAGGCTCCACGTCCTGCCCAGTCTATTCCCCAAAGCCATGCCCCCTTCCCCACTTCTTTCCGCAAGGCAGCTTCCACTGTCCCATCTCCCTAAAGGCCCCGCTCGCTTCTCTGCCTCTTCATCTTATGCCCCGTCCAAGCTCCGCCTTTCCCCCCAAAGCCCCACCCTGTTGCTCGCGCCCCTCCTCTATAACCCCATGCACTTGCTGGATCATCTCTAGCGTCCTACCCTCCCTCACCCCAATCTGGGCTCCTTCTACTGTGGGACTGGGACAGAATCTGGAGCAGCCTGGCAAGGAACCTGCAGTGAGTGCAGTGAGGAAGCATGCTGGGGCCGACAGGCCAGTCTGGAGCGGAGAGGGGAGCCAGGAAACCCTATAAATTCAGCTGAGCATTGGGAGCAGGACTATGCAGCAGTCAGCTGAGATTGTGCATCATACAGCGTGTGGGCCCGAAAGCTCAGCTGCAGAGTTCTGAGGGTTTGAGACCATTGTGTGGTTTATTTCCTTAGCTTTCAGCAATGGTCTCAAGTGGCAGTGGGGGAGGTCTAGGTTGCATATTAGGAAACACTATTTCACTAGGAGGGTGGTGAAACACTGGAATGCGTTACCTAGGGAGGTGGTGGAATCTCCATCCTTAGAGGTTTTTAAGGCCCAGCTTGACAAAGCCCTGCCTGGGATGATTTAGTTGGTGTTGGTCCTGCTCTGAGCAGGGGTTTGGACTAGATGACCTCCTGACGTCTCCTCCAATCCTAATCTTCTATGATTCTGTGATTCCATGAAATTTGGCTTGTGGAACTCCTCGCCACAGTCATTATGGGAGCAAATAGCTTAACTGAATGGGATTCACAAATGGATTGGCCATTTTTTGTGGCACCACCATTAATTAAGTTTAACTGACAACTTCAATTAGAAGACCTCATTTTCAGTTTTGTATAAGGTCAACAAATCTTCATACATTTGGACTGGAATTTCCCACACTGTGTGTCTGCTTCGGTGTGAATTGTGTTTTGGAAGTTTCAGACGAAACGGTTTGGCTAACTTTTCAAATGAAGCTAGGACAGAAGATGTCTTGTTCATGTTGAAATTTTTTTATAATTAGCACCTCCTTGCCTTACAGGAGATAAAACTCAGATAGCAACCCTTTTGTTAACAGTCATAAGCGTGAAATGCAAGAAGAGGACCTAACAGTCTCTGTGCATTAACATAGACCTGGCTCCTGAGGTCATTCAGATCTCTTGGGTGAATACCATCTGGTGCTGGTGACTTATTACTGTTATGTTTATCAATTTATTCCAAAACCTCCCCTTATCACTTCAAGGAAGGTGCTTAGCCAAATGGGATTCAGAAATGGATTGGCCATTGCATGTCCAGATGGGGGCACCAACCTTTGTTTGGGTTCTCTGACTGTGCCACTGAAATGCAGCCATCTTGGGGTGAGAGGCCATAAGCCAGGGTCAACAGGGATTCAGAGAAAAGAGAGATATTTTGGCCAGTGATACTGAAGCAAACACGTCACCAGTGGCAAGGGCCCTGGATTTTTAATGGCCATGCAGAGTGGAAAGGACCACAGAGACCTATTCTCTGTCGCATCACGCCCAGGTTGCACTGAGTTTGTTGAGCAGGTGAGTTTCTCAATGAGAGATGGGTACCTGTGAATTCTGGGATGGAAGCATCTTCCCTGGGAATCACCATGAAGTCGCCGTGTCCCACACCTCTTTAACGACAGCATCTGCAGCAACATCCGACGCCAAAAGCCGACTCAGGGCGTGCACCATTTGTAATATAGCTCTGTGCAATCCCAGTGGGGTTTGTTCAGCCTCTAGTGGTGAATCGATCATCTGAATGGGAATAGGCTGGAAACAAACCTGTCTGCACTTCTGTGTTCTATATCCACCTTTAGGAGTAAACGGTAAATAAGGGAACTTCCTAAAAGGAGATGGGAACTCTTGGGCTCTGGGCTGAGTCAGAGAGGAATTGGCTGCTCTGTGTATTTGTGTATATTTAATATTAGAGTTGATTATTAAGAAAAATAGAGATAATGCCTTGGCCTCCATAGGGTCTGATAGACTGTAAATGCCCAGGATGTCTGGGTCGATAGCACACAGACTGATCTGCAGAAAGATGCCTGAGGGGAGAAAAGAACAGTATCTACAGACACATGGGGCTGTTGCTAGGAGATCAGAGATCAGTGTGATGGGTTCGGTCACAGAGATCCCCTTGGGACTGTCACCTGATGTGCTGAAATTACCTCTGAGCCAGTTTTCCCTGCCAGCTTGGGATTTCCAGAACCCTTCCTTGTTGAGCCAGACACACTAGCCTCTGCAACACAGACCCAGGGTCTGGGTGACCCCCCCCAAAGCTGCAGGCTTTAGCTGAAAACAGCTCAGCAGGTTACCTGTCTCCAGCACGCAGACACCCAGTGTCCAATGAGATCCAAACCCCAAATAAAGTCATTTTATTCTGTATAAAGCTTATACAGGGGAAACTCATAAATTGTCCACCCTCTTTTCATTGAAGGATCTTCAAAACACCGAGCAAAGGAAAGTCTCTATGAATAAATCCCCATGATACTGATAGGTAAACTGAGGCACTGGGAGAGATGACCTTGGCTGAGGACTCACAGAGAATGACAGACAGAACCGATGGGTCCTGTCTTCACGGATGTCATCACGGTCTCTCCATGAGTCACTGAACACATGAGAAGAAGGAAATGGACTCAGTTCTAGCAGGGCCTGTTCACTGGGGGGCGATGACAGAGTTCCCCTGGATGCAGCCTGCAACTGGGGTACCACTGAGCCCTCTGGCACACCAATATGGGCCCCCCCCTCACACACTGAGGCTGTGATAAGATGCAATCTTCTCCAGGTCTTGCACTTACAAAGCCATACACCTTCAGGGATACACCCAGCTGCAGTTACATAAATACTTTCACGAGCTACTGCTCACCCCTCCCTCAGTGTGTACATGACAATGAACCACCCCGTGTTCCGGAGCAGATTTCCCTTTTACATTTCAAATAACATAAAGATTGAGGTAGAAAAATATAAACAAATTTATTAACTACAGAAGGATAGATTTTAAGTGATTATAAGTAATATTGTACACATCAAAGTTGGTTATATAGGATATAAACAAAATCACTATCTACGTTCTCTACACGAGATAAGATTCAAATCAAGTAGTGTCTCACCCTGATGATAGAAACAGTCAACCAATCCTCCATGCACAGGCTAGTAATTCCCTTCAGCCTGGGACCACATCCCCAGTTCAGTCCTTGTTGCTAAGGTTTTTTGCAGGTGTTGGGTTGTGTGGGAATGAGGCCAAGTGATGATGTCTCTTCCACCGTTTATAGTTTCTGTCATGTGGAGGGAATTTCCTTTTCCCTAGCAAATGTCCCCAACACAGTTAGTGGGAAAATACAGGCACAGGATGGAGCCCAGTATCACATGAGCTGGTCACAAGTCCTTGTATGCTTCAGTGATTCGTAGCAGGGACCATTACCCATATCCTACATAGGATATTCACAGGAAAGTCCATCAGGTCGGGATAAGCTTCTTCCAAGTCCTATTCTGTTTCTTAATGGGCCATAGCCTTGAATTGTTCACCTACAATGTGATGGGAAGACTGGATATACTCTACCTCATGGTGTTACCCAGGAGTAAACAAGTTTGAAATACAGGTATAGTCAATAATCATAATTTTAGGTACAAAATGACGTATGCACACAAATAGCGTAATCATGTTCAGCAAATCATAACTTTTCCATTAATACTACAATCCTCCAGGCCGTGCTGAGGCTGCTGCCATCTCAAGGCTTTCAGCACCTGCCCGTCTCTCTTCTGTGTTGTCCTGTTGTAGTACATCCCTGGCCTCCTCATCTTCCTCACCCACCCGTTTGGCCTCAATGTCCCCCACCATGTCTACATCCCGGTTGCCAATCTCTGTGGGTGACCCCCCCATGTGAAACCCTATTGTATATGGGGTCAAAACCAAACAGATCTGGGAGAACGTGCTCCATATCTTCCAGCAGAACGGCATCTGAGCAGTGTGTGACTGTCTAATTTAATCGAGGGATATAAAACATTCATCACCATGGCCTCTGGCCCCTTCATGATCTGACATCACTCACCGTAGTATGTGATCATAGAACTGTCGCCATGGACTCCGAGTGGGCTTCTTATTTGCATTAGCCCTTCTGTGTCTGGGTGCCCATGTCTGGATGACACGGGCACCCAGAAACAGCAGCCAAAAAACAGACTGTCCAGGTAAAACCACGATGGGTGGAAACCACATGAAGTCTCATTTGATGCTCTGAACCTTTGTTATCCTGAAGTCTTTGGGCTTTTCCTGTACTCTTCACTCACTCACCTTGTGCTCAGGGGCCAGAGGCTGGGGCGGAGGCATCTGTCTATAAATAGGTTGGTCATTTAAGACTCTCAGCACCAAAGCAGATCTCGCCGGGACAGAAGAAGGGAGGAACTGCATTCTAGATAAAAGCCAGTTTCTACAGCTTCTCTACAGAGGGTTGGGCGTGGAAGGAATGGAACCTCCCCAGAAAACGGAACAGAGAGAGGAGGGGTTGGTCCAGCCCTTTAAAAACACAGAGACTGGATGAACCAGAAGAAGCTGGGGTAGGAGAGAGGCACAAGGGCAGCAGAGGGGACTCTTTGGTTGCAGGGCTCTGGTTGCAGGAGAGAGACAGACTCAAGCTGGAGGAGAAGTTAGGAGTTCTGCGAGGTGGCCCCTGGACACCGCAAAGGGCTCTGAACAAATCCCAAAGTTTCCTCCAGGGTGAAGTGGACAAAGTAATGCACTTTGGAAATCATTCCAAATATGCATATAAAATGATAGGGTCTAAATGAGTTTTTACCACTCAGGAAAGCGATCTTGGAGTTATTGTCGATAGTTTTCTGAAAACATCCATTCAATTGGCAGGAACAGTCAAAAAAGGGAACAGAATGTTGGTAATTATTAAGAAAGGGATAGATAATAAGATGGAAAATATCATAAAATCATGACTCGTGTGGAGAAAGCGTATACAGAAGTGTTATTTACGCCTTCTCATAACACAAGAACTAGGGGTCGCCAAATGAAAAGGAATTGGGAGCTGGTTTAAAACAAAAAAAAAGGGAGCATTCCAACACACAACGAAGAGCAAATCTGTGGAACTCCTTGCCAGAGGATGTTGGGATGGTCACAACTATAACAGGTTTAAAAAAAGAACTAGATAAAATCAAAGAGGATTGGCCCATCAATGGTTATTAACCAGGATGAGCAGGGATGGTGTCTCTCGCCTCTGTTTGCCAGAAGCTAGGAATGGTTGACATGGTATGGATTCCCTCTGCAGTACTTGTCTTCCAACAGTGACCAATGCCAGGATACTGGGCTAGATGGAGCTATGATCTGGCCCAGTATGGCAATTCTTATGATCTTTTGTTCACTGAGGCAGGGAATGGTGTGCAGGTATTTTATTGTGTGTATTCGGGATCTCTTGAGCTGCCTAAAGAAAAGGAAATGTTTTCGAAACCCCATTTGCAAGGCCTGGGTCTCTTGCTTTAACAATCCTGTGCCCAGAAAAAGAGAAACTGGAAACACAGTGCGCCCAATGGGAAGCTCTGGCAAGGGTGTGCTGAAGTAATGGGAGAGTCTAGGAGAGCTGAACCACTTTAGGGTGAAGAGAACCGCTTGTGGACCTCTTCACACAGGTTTGGGATCACCCAGCCCCACTTCCCTTCCACTCACAGTCCCCTACCGTCAATGAAGCAGCTCCAGGTTTGCTGTCACAGACCTGCTCAAGCGCCCATGGCTGAACACCCACCAGAAGGGTGCGTTTGGGTCCCACATACTGGACCCATGTGATTTTGAGTCAGAGCAGCATTCAGGTCCTGCCTCGAGCTCTGGGTTTCTAGCTCTGGGTCTCTAGGCCCAGTCTCGGGATGCAGGTCCATAAGGTGCCTCCCCCCGGGAGCGGGGAACTGCACACCAAGCTCCAAGGCCCTGAGAGTAGTTTCCTTTGCTCTGTAGCTCGGCATGCTTTTCTCCTACGGTACAGAGGAGAATGCAGTCTTTTTCAGGACATGGATGTCTGTCTTATATAAAAATACAAATTTAGAATTCAGAGAGCTCCAGTTCTATAGGTACATTGCTGTGACACTCTGTACCCCCAAAGCAAAACCCTGGCACCCCACTTTCACCACTGTTATATAGTTCCAACAAATCTTGTACAAAATATGTCATGTGAGGAATCTATGGAAACGCCGTGGTTTGCTGCATGTGATTATCCTATTTGTGTCTGTATCATTTTTGCCACTGAAGTAACAAATGTTGATGAGCTACCTGTATTTCAAATGTGTTTGCTCCTGTGGTAACTCCCACAAAGTAGTTTAAATCCAGTCTAGCCAGCACATTGCAAATGGATATTCGACTGGATGGCTCATCGATGAACACAATGGGCCATGGTAGAAGCTTGTCCCCACCTGTAGCTGAAATATGGATAAAGGCCCCTGCTGTGACTCATCAAAGCATGGAAGGGCATGTGACCAGCTCATGTGACACTGGACTCCATCTTGTGCCTGTACTTTTCCACTAACTGTGCTGGTATCTCGGTTTGGGACAATGAAGTTCCCTCCACATGGCAGAAGCTAGAAAAGGGGGAAGTGTTATCACCACCTGTTCTCACTCCCCCCACAAATCAACACTTTAAAACACAGCTAGAAGAAAAAAAACTTTGACTGGAGAGGTGGTCAGTGGTTGGAAAGGAGAAAGGCAGGGACCTCTTCAAAAATCCACCAATCAGAACAGTTGTGTCCTGCATACAATGAGGCAGGTGATATTGCTGAATACTTCAACAGCTTTGAGACGCTGTATGTGATTCCTATGATTCCTGATAACCACTTTAGTTGCAAAGTTAATTGGTGAAGATCTGGATATAGTCAATAAAATGCTAATTGAGAATCTTTTAGATTTTTCTAATTTCAAAGAAATGGATTTGAAACAATTTCAGATTACCTCTGAAACATATAGAGTGAAACTGACAAATCCTCAGAGGGGTGCTGGTATGAGTAATGCGGAATATGTGAATAAAATGAAGGATTTGATGGGGAAGTGGGCAAAGGGCAAAGGTGTTACAAGCTTTGAAGGAATGTTTGATGTTGTTGCTCAGGAACATTTCTTAAATATATGTTAAGATGATGTAACACAGTGTCTGTGGGAGAAAAGTGTGAAAACGGTGGATGAGATGGCTTTTCTAGGTGATGATTTTGAGCAGACACAAGAATCTATTATGAATAAAGCACAGACAGAGTGTTTTACACTTGGTGGGAAGCATGTTCCTTTTTACCCCATTCCTCGATGCTCCACAGAGGGCGAGCAAACATGCAAAGTCCCCTTACATCCTTACCTCACCCTGGGCATACCAAGACACCAAAGATAAACTTAGACTGAGATTCCTACTGAACGGGACACTAAGGGAAAAGGAAAAACAGTAAATAAATACATGCCAATGTTCATAGAGGAATTGAACGACACAATGGATGTTGAACAAACCAAATTGTCCAAGGTAGAATAAAAGTACATGGAAACACCTACCTGTGATAAAAGATTTGATGATGATGTTAAATCTGATGATGCAAAGTTTGATACTAATAGTAAACCTAACAACAAAGAATTTGGTATTGATGGTAAATCCGATGAGAAGGTGTAATATGCAACACTTTGGGGAAAAGCTATTTGTCCTGCTATGAGCAGTAAACAAGAAGCCCTATGGGGATAGTGCTTCTCAGCTAACATCTGTAAAGAGGTTCAAAGCTTCTCTCAGCAGGGAAACTATAATAAACCTGGTCTGCTGTGTAAAAGGGGAAACTGAGTCACCCCACCTTATGGCATTGTTGAATATCTGTGTTGAGATATCACCAGCTGGAAAAGCACAATGGTAAACAAAGCTGCACAGACATTAAGAGAGTTTTTCTAGTGACCCAGAGAAGGCACATTTGCTGACTTTTGAGATAACTAGACTGATCTACAAAGTGTTGGAGGGACACAAAACTCTGCAAGAACACCTGCGGGTAACACCACAATGTTTGCAACACTTGGGAGTTGTACGGTCAATACCTATTTAAGGCCTTTGGCACACTTCCACTGCATTAGTCATTGGCAAACACTCCTGCAGTAAACTAATGGGTGAGTTCTGATATTATTTGCCTCAAAGCAACACCCTTGTGTCCCCATATTTACCACGGTCATTTGATTACAATGTTTTTTTATAAAAAGTTTGTCATGTAATGTATCAATGGAAAAGTTATCATTTGCAGAACATGATCACCCTACTTGTATGCATGTATTCTTTTTGTACCTAAAGTTACGAATATTGACTATGTACCAGTATTTCAAATGTGTTTGCTCTTCGGCAACAGCCACAATGTAGTTCACATCTGTCATAAATATAAAGGGAAGGGTAAACCCCTTTAAAATCCCTCCTGGCCAGAGGAAAAATCCTCTCACCTGTAAAGGGTTAAGAAGCTAAAGGTAACCTCGCTGGCACCTGACCAAAATGACCAATGAGGAGACAAGATACTTTCAAAAGCTGGGAGGAGGGAGAGAAACAAAGGGTCTGTGTCTGTCTGTATGCTGCTTTTGCCGGGGATAGACCAGGAATGGAGTCTTAGAACTTTTAGTAAGTAATCTAGCTAGGTATGTGTTAGATTATGATCTCTTTAAATGGCTGAGAAAAGAACTGTGCTGAATAGAATGACTATTCCTGTCTGTGTGTCTTTTTTGTAACTTAAGGTTTTGCTTAGAGGGATTCTCTATGTTTTGAATCTAATTCCCCTGTAAGGTATCTACCATCCTGATTTTACAGGGGTGATTCCTTTACTTCTATTAAAATGTCTTCTTCTAAGAAAACTGAATGCTTTTTCATTGTTCTAAGATCCAAGGGTTTGGGTCTGTGGTCACCTATGCAAATTGGTGAGGATTTTTATCAAACCTTCCCCAGGAAGTGGAGTGCAAGGGTTGGGAGTATTTTGGGGGGAAAGACGTGTCCAAACTACGTTTGCCAGTAAACCCAGTTAAAGTTTGGTGGTGGCAGTGGAAATCCAGGGGCAAAGGATAAGATTAATTTGTACCTTGGGGAAGTTTTAACCTAAGCTGGTGAAAGTAAGCTTAGGAGGTTTTCATGCAGGTCTACACTTCTGTACCCTAGAGTTCAGAGTAGGGAAGGAACCTTGACAACATCCCATCTAGACAGTATTTTATGAGTGAACCATTCAAGGTAATGATGCATTAAGAAACACGATAGGCCCTAGAAGAAGATTATCCCCACCTGATGGATGTTCCTGCAAATGTTTGAGCCAGGATATGGATAATGGTCCCTGCTATGAATTATCGAAGCATGCAAGGGCATGTGACCAGCTCATGTGACACTGGACTCCGTCTTGTGCCTGAAATTCTCCACTAACTGCGCTGGGGGATTTTGCTTGGAAAAATGAAGTTCCCTCCACATGACAGAAGCTGGAATGGGGGAAAGTGACATTGTCACTTGGACTCACTCCCCCCACAACTCAACACCCGGAACCACCTTAGGAATAAGGGCCGAACTGGGGATGTTACCCCAAACTGAAGGGATTTCTAGCCTTTGTATGAAAGATGGGTGGGATGTTTGTCCCATCAGGGTGAGGCACTCCATGATTCAACTCCTGTCTAGCGTATAGAACTTAGATTGATTTTGTTTATTTCTTAAGTAACCAACTTTGATGTGTTTTCTGTAACTTATGTAACTTTAGCGCCCTTGTGGCCAAGACGGAGCCTGCTCTGCAGGCAGCTCTGGCCAAGAGATGGCGCGAGCAGGAATGCAGCAGGGAAAATCCTTCTACACCAAGGGCACCTGTTCCAAACTCCCCAGAGTGAACACACCCACCCACCGGAAAAGTACAGGAGATATAACAAAGGGAGATATTTATTTACAGAGGGATGAGAGGAGAAAAACAACCAGCGGACGTATAGGGGGAGCAGTAGAACAGGGTTGCATCCAAACCAAGGCCCTATAGACCCGGTGGGAGCAAAGGCTGCCAGGGCAGATGCCCAGCAATGCGTCTGCACACAGAGTTCAGAAGTCCCGAGCAATGTTCCAGTCCAGTGGGGAGTCTTGTGTGTTCCTGGTCGTCTTCGGCGCCAGTGAACTTTCCCCAACAAACCCCTCCGGTGCCCTCTTCTGCCGCTCTCTGCAAAGCCACCCAGAGCGACCACCTCCCCACTTAACTAGCTACAGCCTCCCTCCTTAGTCCCAATGCAAAGTCACCAGCCCTAGGTCTCACAGCCCCATGCAGCTCTGGGCAGCAGTGATACTGGGTCCAGCTCCGGCCTGTCCTTCTTGGGCGATTCCTCCCTGGCACATTGCTCCTCAGGCTCCTGTCCTGGGGTGTCCCTGATCGGCCGCCCTGTCCTTCCCAGGCTTCAGGCAGGTTCTCTCTCCTTCCCTTTGTCCGGGGCCTCCCAGCTGCAGCCCTTCTCTCCCTGGGCTCCAGAGCCACCCCCACAAGTTTCCCTCCTTTCTCTCACTGCTTCCCCTCCCCAATCGGAAAAAGATTTAAAGGGGCCATGCTCTCTAAACCCCAAGGGTTACACTTATAACAATTTAAAATCCATCTTTCTGAACTTAGTACATCTGCTTTCTATTTATTTACCTAAAACAGTGTGTTATTTGAAGTATAAAGGGAAATCTGCTCAGCAACAGGGGCTGGTGAATTGTCCTCTCCACATTGAGGGAAGGGGGCAGGGCAATAAACTTACACTGGTCAGTCTTCTGACAAGGGCAAGACAGTACAGCTCTGAGGACCTAGGCTGGGGAGCTGGAGGAACTGGCTGGAGCCTCTCTCTTGTTGGTTCACGAGTGGCTAGTGAAAGTTTTCATGTAAGTTCAGGTGTGTGTGTCTCTGTCTGTGTATGACTGTGTAAGTGCAAGACCTGGAGGGGCTTGCTGCTTTTCACAACCTCACAGGCTGTTTCAGGTTGCACCTTACAGAAGTCCGTCGCGCCCCCCCCCCAATGAACAGCCCCTACAACAGTATGAGTCCATTTCCCACTTATCATGGCCTCAGTTACTGATGGAGAAACCATTTTTATGGCAGAGATCTCAGAACTCCTGGGTCTGTCATTCTCTGTTTGATTTTGGCCAAGTCATGTCTCCCTGTACCTCAGTTTACCTATGGATATAATGCGGATGTGTACATAGTGACTTTCCTTTGCTAGCCCTTTTGAAGATCCTTCAATGACAGGTTTCAGAGTAGCAGCCATGTTAGTCTGTATCCACAAAAAGGAAAGGAGGAGATGTAGCGCATTAAAGCTTATGCTCAAATAAATGTGTTACTCTCTAAGATGCCACAAGTCCTCCTGTTCAAAGAAAGGTTCTACGTGGTGTGATAATAGTAACTGATGAGAATTACTGATCTCTGATCCTGTAGCGAAAATCCCTTGTGCCTCCAGAAAGCGTTCGTGTCTCCCCTCAGTCATCTTTCTCCAGGTCCGTCTGTTGACTATCTACCCATCCCTCCTGGACATTTCGACAACATCAGACCCTACGAGACCGAGTCACTTTCCCTAGGTTTCTTAGTAATCAACTATAATTTGTAAATATACACAAATACACAGAGCAGCCAATTCCCCTTTGACTCAGTGGAGAGCCCAAGAGTTCTCATCTCCCTTTGGGAAGTTCCCATAATTATTGGTTGTTGTTAAAGCTGAATAACAAGCACAGAAGTACAGACATGGAAACAGAGGCATGAGCTAGAGAGTGTCTGGTCTCCAGCCTGTCTCCATCCAGATGCTGCTTCTCCCCTAGAGGCTGAGTGAACCCCACTGGGTTTGCACAGAGCTATATTATAAACAATTATAAACTGTCACCTCTCCGTGTGGGATGTTGCTGCAGATGCTGGGGTGAGAGAGCTGTGGGACACGGATACCTGCGGGGGATTCCCAGCAAAGACCCGTCTCAGAAATCACAGATACCTATCTCTTTCAGTTCGACAAACCAAGTGCAATGTATGCATGATGGGATAGAGAATAGGTCTGAATTCATTTCTGCTCCACACAGCCACTAAACATCCCAGGGCCCTTGCCACAGTTGCAGAATTTGATTTAGTATCATGGGCCAAAATGCCCCTCTTTGCTGTGCTCCTCGGTGATGGGATCATCCCTAAGGTGGCTTCATTTCCGTCACACAGTGGATCCTTCAGGACGAAAGTTGTTAGTCGAGGTCCAGTACAAGGCCAGATTCGGAGGCTGTGGCCTGCAGTTTGCTCAGGTCCCAGTGAAACGCTGTGGCATCCCCGCTGTTGTGTTTTAAATGTAGACAAGCCGTCAAGAAGATCTTCCAGAAAATCATCCAGTCTGGAGTAAAAACTGAGTAAAACGTCAGGGGCCAGCTGTGTGTTAATGCACAGACACTGTCACTTCCTTTAATGACAGGTTTCAGAGTAACAGCCGTGTTAGTCTGTATTTGCAAAAAGAAAAGGAGTACTTGTGGCACCTTAGAGACTAACCAATTTATTTGAGCATGAGCTTTCGTGAGCCACGCGATTACAGACATGAAAGTTGCGATATTACAACAGAAAAACTTCAAATCCAGACTCCAGCAAGAGACTACTGAATTGGAATTAATTTGAAAATTGGATACAATTAACTTAGGCTTGAATAGATTCTGGGAGTGGCTAAGTCATTATGAAAGGTAACCTATTTCCCCTTGTTTTTTCCTATCTCCCCCCCCCCCTCAGACATTCTTGTTAAACCCGGGATTTGTGCTGGAAATGGCCCACCTTGATTATCATACACATTGTAAGGAGAGTCATCACTTTAGGTAAGTTATTACCAACAGGAGAGTGGGTTTGTGTGTGTGTTGGGGAGTGGTGGGGGGTGGGGTGAAAACCTGGATTTGTGCTGAAAATGGCCCACCTTGATTATCATACACATTGTAAGGAGAGTATAGACACCCAGCTTGGGAAATTTCCAGTTAATGTTTGGCAAACTTATACCCAACTGAAAATGAAGTCTTGTAATTCAATGTGTGAGACAGAATGAACTATGCCATTAAAACAATGGAGGAACGTTGCCACAGAGATCAAGAGGCAATGGGTTTGAACTACAGCATAGCAGATTTAGATTTTATCTAAGATAAACTTCCCAACTGTAAGAACAGGAGAACAATGGAACAGATGCCCAGCCAAGTTGTGGAAAGTCCTTCTCTGGAGGTTTTCAACAGGAGGTTGGATAGTCATCTGTCTTGGATGGTTTAGTCTCAACAAATCTGCAGAAAAGGACCTAGGGATTACAGTGGACGAGAAGCTGGATATGAGTCAACAGTGTGCTCTTGTTGCCAAGAAGACCAATGGCATTTTGGGATGTATATGTAGGGGCATTGCTAGCAGATCGAGGGACGTGATCGTTCCCCTCTATTCAACATTGGTGAGGCCTCATCTGGAGTAATGTGTCCAGTTTTGGGCTCCACCCTACAAGAAGGATGTGGAAAAACTGCAAAACATCCAGCGGAGGGCAACAAAAATGATTAGGGATCTGGAACACATGATTTATGAAGAGAGGCTGAGGGAACTGGGATTGCTTAGTCTGCAGAAGAGAAGAATGAGCTGGGATTTGATAGCTGCTCTCAACTACCTGAAAGGGGGTTCCAAAGAGGATGGATCTAGACTGTTCTCAGTGGTAGCGGATGACAGAACAAAGAGTAATGGTCTCAAGTTGCAGTGGGGGAGGTTTAGGTTGGATATTAGGAAAAACTTTTCACTAGGAGGGTGGTGAAACACTGGAATGTGTTACCTAGGGAGGTGGTGAAATCTCCTTCCTTAGAAGTTTTTAAGGTCAGGCTTGACAAAGCCCTGGCTGGGATGATTTACTTGGGGATTGGTCCTGCTTTGAGCAGGGGGTTGGACTAGATGACCTCCTGAGGTCCCTTCCAACCCTGATATTCTATGATTCTATGAAATCTTGCATCTTGGCAGGAGGTTAGACTAGCTGATCATTGCAGCTCCCTTCTAACCCTGTCACTCTTTGATTCCATGATATAAAATCCTGATGTCAGCCAGGTCTTACTCAAACTCAAGTTATGGAGCTCAATACTGGGGTAATTGGGTGAAATTTAAATCCCTGTGTAATACAGGATGTCAGTCTGGATGATCTGATGGTCCCTTCTGATTTTGAATCCTATGAATTTATTGCTATTGAAAGTAGTTGAGGCTATGGCCAATGGACAATCCATTTGTGAATCCCATTCAGCTAAGCTCTTTCCTTCAGTAATATCTGTGTCAAGGAGTTCCAAAGGCCAAATATGGATTCTATATTCAGTTTTCTTTTATCAATTGTATATGTTCAGACTTTCAATGCAATTGAATGTTCCCTTGTTCCTGTGTTATCCAACAGAATAAATATAAATGCCTGAACTACTTTCTATATCAATAGATTCATAGGCTATGAAATCAGAAGGGACTATCAGATCATGCGGTCTTTTATATGATGGAAGAGCCTCAAGCAGTGCATGTAGTGTCTCATATTCACATTGTCTCTTCATCCAGGTATTTGTACTGCAACCATCACCTTAGACCCTTGGCACATACAGGAAGTCAGGGGAACATATGCTCCAAGCAAGAGATACCTTCTCCCCTACTCCATGTCAGATACCAACACAACCCACTTCACCAACCCCTCCACCTTTATCCTGCTGGGCATTCCTGGCCTGGAGGTGGCCCATGCCTGGATCTCAATCCCCTTCTGCACCATGTACGTCATCGCCATCTTGGGGAACTTTTACATCCTGTTCGTTGTGAAGATGGAGCCGAGCCTTCATGAGCCAATGTACTATTTCCTCTGCATGCTGGCCGTCACTGACCTGGTCCTGTATACTTCCACCATGCCCAAAATCCTGGCAATCTTCTGGTTCAATTCCAGGGAGATCAATTTCAGTGCCTGCCTCACCCAGATGTACTTCATCCTCATCTCATCTCTGTTGGAGTCTGGGATCCTCGTAGCCATGGCTCTGGATCGCTACGTGGCCATCTGCCATCCCCTGAGACATTCCACCATCCTGACAAACCCCCTGGTGGCCAAGATTGGCCTGGCCGTGGTGCTGTGTGGTTGCATAGTTCTACTTCCCTATCCCTTACTGGAAAGACAGTGGTCTTCTTGCAGAACGAACGTCATCTCCGAGCCGTTCTGCTCACACATAGCTGTGCTGAAGCTGGCCTGTGCTGACACCAGTGTTAGTAGTTACTATGGTCTCTTTGTGTTATTCTTTGTGATGGGTCTGGATGGCATTTTTATTGCCATGTCCTATATCCAGATCCTCAGGGCCATCTTCAGCCTCCCCACAAAAGATGCGCGGGTCAAGACTTTGGGGACCTGCGGCTCCCACCTTTTTGTCATTTTAGCCTTTTACATCCCAGGTCTCATCATGTCCCTCATGCACAGATTTGCCCAAAATGTGCCCCTGCCTTTCCATGTTCTCATTGGCAATATGTACCTCTTGCTGCCCCCCATGTTAAACCCCGTCATCTATGGGGTGAGGACGAAACAGATCCGGGACAGGCTGCTCCGGCTCTTTACCCATAAAGGGGCCTAACGTTTTCTCCTGGTGCTCTAGCTATCACCCCGAGCTCTGTGAAGAGGTGGCTGGTGACATGGTTCTGGGGCCCCTTCCCTGAATCCCTGACTGGACAGTCAAAGTGACATTAAATCCTTTCCTGGCCTTAACCGTGCTGTGTCAGTGTGACAAACTGAGTAATCTTTTTCCCATAGGATTGCCACCTTTCTAATTGCTTTTAACTGGACCTCTGAGGCCCCACGCCCAGCCCTGCTGATTCCCCAAGGCCCTGTCCCCTGTCCCAACTATTTCCACAAGGCCCCTTCCCCTCTCCCACCTATTCCCCAAGGCCCCACTCCATTCTCAACATCTTCCCCCAAATCCCCACCCCTGTTACTCGCTCCCCTCCTCTCCAACCCCATCCACTTGCTGGATCATCTCCACCTTCCTCCTCCCCAGCCAGGGCTCCCTCTGCCCCGGGGCTGGGACAGGACCTGCTGCAGCCTGGCAGGAACACTGCTGGGAGGATGCAGCAGGCAGGCCAGTCCGGAGCAGAGAGGGAAGCCAGGAAACCGTATAAAATCGGTGTGGATTGGGAGCAGGGCTGAGAGGCAGGCAGCTGAGGTTGTGCATCGTAGAGCATTTGAGCCCGAAAGCTCAGCTGCAAAGTCCTGAGGGCAGAGACCATCGTGTGGCTCATTTCCTCAGTTTTCAGTGATAGTGTCAAGTTGCAATGGGGGAGGTCTAGGTTGGATATTAGGAAACACTATTTCACTAGGAGAGTGGTGAAGCACTGGAATGGGTTCCCTAGGCAGGTCGTGGAATCTCCATCCTTAGAAGTATTTAAGGCCTGGCTTGATAAAGCCCTGGACTGGGATGATTTAGCTGGGGATAGGTCCTGCTTTGAGCAGGGGGTTTTACTAGGTGACCTTCTGAGGTCTCTTTCAACCCTAATCCTGTATGATTCTATGATTTGTTCCTTTTGGCGGGGAGCCTGTAGCTATCAGGGTCCCAGCAATAGGGATGGCTGGGAGCCCTTTGCCCAGAGCCAGGCTTTGGGGGCAGGGCACGGGATCAGCTTTGAAGCTCGGAGGACAACAGCTGAGAGAGGTGGAGGGATCAGCCCCTGCATTAGCTGGGAAGGTGGGATGCTGAGCAGAGGCTGGGGTGGCTGCGGGAGCTCACACGGAGGGAGATAAATCACACAGCTACCACTAGCCGGCAATTTACACGGCACCTTATCTGGAACGACAGAGCACCCACTGCGCAGGGGCTGAAGCTGAACGGTGAAGCTGAGTCTAACATACATGTCTGAGCCTGCATGACGCTTTTGATCACTGCGTCTGGATGTTCTTTAGCTCGGCTGCTCGGCAGCATTCTCCCCGTGTCATGGATGGGCCGAACCACACAGAGGTCAAGTGATTTACTCAAGGCCACACAATGAGTCACAGACAGCTGCAGCGGCCCAGGAGCTAGCAAACAGAGCTGTAAACAGGGGAGTTTGTGGGGGGAGTTTGTCTTGTGGTGCTTGTTTGGTGTTTTTTTTTTTTGCTGTGGGGGTTGGGGTTTGGGTGTGGTTTGTGTTTCCCAGATTAGAAGGATTTAGGCGGGAAGGCGATGACAGACACAGAGGCAGCAGTGGGAGTGACCCGTGTAGTGGAAGACACAATGAGGATGACTGGATGTGGAAGCTGCCGTATGTACATGATCCTGGAGGGGGCATCTGCTAAGAGTTTTGTCTGTATGAAATGCCGTCTGATAGAGCTGATGGAGGAAAAGATCCGAGGTTTGGAGATGCAGGTGGAAAGTCTGGTAGAGTTTAGGAACGGGTTTGAGCAGATTATGGAGGTATCTGAAGGGAAAAGCTCAGACTTGCAGGTGGAATTAAGGCTGGGGAATTCTGAGGGGAGACTGCTGGGTGAGGAAAGTGGTCAGTGGAAGCATGTGACTAAAAGAAACAGGCAGAGGAAAAGACGGGCTAGTGAAGGAGAAATAGAGCTCAAGAATAGGTTTGCAGAGTTGGAAAATGAAGAAGGGGTTCAGCAGGTAGTCACTGAAGGTGGAAGGGCAAGGAAGAAGAGAAGAGCAGCTAGTCCTATAGGAAAAGGGGAAGAGTTAATGGAGATATGAGCCAAATATCCAAAATTCCAAAATATCCAAAACCAAATATGAGCCCCAGGAGGATACAGGATGGGTTAAAGAGGATTACAAGGGAGAATAGGAATGGAAAGAACTTGCAGCCAGAGGGAACAAGGGATAGACTGGAGAATAGCACCGTCACTAGGAAAAGGCAGGTCTATGTGATTAGGGACTCTTTACTGAGAAGAATAGATAGGCCTGTAACCAGAGCTGATCCAGAGAATAGAAGGGTGTGCTGACTTCCAGGTGCTAAGATACGGGATGTAGACCTGAGGTTGAAAAGGATTCTAAAGGGAGCAGGAAAGAATCCCCTAAATATCCTTCATGTGGGAACAAATGATACGGCTAGATTCTCGCTGGAAAGCATTAAGGGAGACTATGCTAGGCTGGGGAAGAAGCTTAAGGAAATTGAGGCTCAGGTGATCTTTAGTGGGATTCTGCCTGTTCCTAGAGAAAGGCAACAAAGGTGTGTCAAGATTATAACTATCAACAGATGACTTAGACAGTGGTGCTATAAGGAGGGCTTTGGGATGTATGGCCACTGGGAGGTATTCATGGACAGAGGACAGTTCTCTCAGGAGGGACTTCACCTGAGTAGGGAGGGAAATAGACTTCTAGGATGGAGGCTGGCACAGCTGATTAAGAGAGCTTTAAACTAGGAATTTTGGGGAGATGGTTGTGAGATGTCCAGATAATCTCCATGCCAGATTTTAGCATTGAGAGGAAAGAAAACGAAGTAAGAAAGGATACAGCTGTGGGTAGGAGGAAAGGCAGTGTGGATACCAGTCTAATAGGTTATACTGGCTGTAGAATGATCGTACCTAATAGGGTACAGAATGTGAAAGAGGCCAAACAGCAAAAATGAAGATGTTTGTACACCAATGCGAGGAGCCTAGGTAACAAAATGGAGGATCTAGAGCTACTGGTGCAGGAAGTGAAACCAGATATTATAGGGATAACAGAAACAGGGTGGAATAGTAGTCATAGAATCATAGAATCATAGAATCATAGAATATAAGGGTTGGAAGGGACCCCAGAAGGTCATCTAGTCCAACCCCCTGCTCGAAGCAGGACCAATTCCCAGTTAAATCATCCCAGCCAGGGCTTTGTCAAGCCTGACCTTAAAAACCTCTAAGGAAGGAGATTCTACCACCTCCCTAGGTAACGCATTCCAGTGTTTCACCACCCTCATAGTGAAAAAGTTTTTCCTAATATCCAATCTAAACCTCCCCCACTGCAGCTTGAGACCATTACTCCTCGTTCTGTCATCTGATACCATTGAGAACAGTCTAGAGCCATCCTCTTTGGAAACCCCTTTCAGGTAGTTGAAAACAGCTATCAAATCCCCCGTCATTCTTCTCTTCTGCAGGCTAAACAATCCCAGCTCCCTCAGCCTCTCCTCATAACTCATGTGTTCCAGACCCCTAATCATTTTTGTTGCCCTTCGCTGGACTCTCTCCAATTTATCCACATCCTTCTTGAAGTGTGGGGCCCAAAACTGGACACAGTACTCCAGATGAGGCCTCACCAATGTTGAATAGAGGGGAACGATCACGTCCCTCGATCTGCTCGCTATGCCCCTACTTATACATCCCAAAATGCCATTGGCCTTCTTGGCAACAAGGGCACACTGCTGACTCATATCCAGCTTCTCGTCCACTGTCACCCCGAGGTCCTTTTCCGCAGAACTGCTGCCTAGCCATTCGGTCCCTAGTCTGTAGCTGTGCATTGGGTTCTTCCGTCCTAAGTGCAGGACCCTGCACTTATCCTTATTGAACCTCATCAGATTTCTTTTGGCCCAATCCTCCAATTTGTCTAGGTCCTTCTGTATCCTATCCCTCCCCTCCAGCGTATCTACCACTCCTCCCAGTTTAGTGTCATCCACAAATTTGCTGAGAGTGCAATCCACACCATCCTCCAGATCATTTATGAAGATATTGAACAAAACCGGCCCCAGGACCGACCCTTGGGGCACTCCACTTGATACCGGCTGCCAACTAGACATGGAGCCATTGATCACTACCCGTTGAGCCCGACAATCTAGCCAGCTTTCTACCCACCTTGTAGTGCATTCATCCAGCCCATACTTCCTTAACTTGCTGACAAGAATACTGTGGGAGACCGTGTCAAAAGCTTTGCTAAAGTCAAGAAACAATACATCCACTGCTTTCCCTTCATCCACAGAACCAGTAATCTCATCATAGAAGGCGATTAGATTAGTCAGGCATGACCTTCCCTTGGTGAATCCATGCTGGCTGTTCCTGATCACTTTCCTCTCATGCAAGTGCTTCAGGATTGATTCTTTGAGGACCTGCTCCATGATTTTTCCAGGGACTGAAGTGAGGCTGACTGGCCTGTAGTTCCCAGGATCCTCCTTCTTCCCTTTTTTAAAGATTGGCACTACATTAGCCTTTTTCCAGTCATCCGGGACTTCCCCGGTTCGCCACGACTTTTCAAAGATAATGGCCAATGGCTCTGCAATCACAGCCGCCAGTTCCTTCAGCACTCTCGGATGCAACTCGTCCGGCCCCATGGACTTGTGCACGTCCAGCTTTTCTAAAAAGTCCCTAACCACCTCTATCTCCACAGAGGGCTGGCCATCTCTTCCCCATTTTGTGATGCCCAGCGTAGCAGTCTGGGAGCTGACCTTGTTAGTGAAAACAGAGGCAAAAAAAGCATTGAGTACATTAGCTTTTTCCACATCCTCTGTCACTAGTTTGCCTCCCTCATTCAGTAAGGGGCCCACACATTCCTTGGCTTTCTTCTTGTTGCCAACATACCTGAAGAAACCCTTCTTGTTACTCTTGACATCTCTGGCTAGCTGCAGCTCCAGGTGCGATTTGGCCC
This sequence comes from Caretta caretta, assembly GCF_965140235.1. Lineage (NCBI taxonomy): Eukaryota > Metazoa > Chordata > Testudines > Cheloniidae > Caretta > Caretta caretta. The sequence continues at coordinate 1,921,911 of NC_134206.1, forward strand.
TCCTGATAACATTCCTACATGCCCTAGCAATATTTTTATACTCTTCCCTGGTCATATGTCCAACCTTCCACTTCTTGTAAGCTTCTTTTTTATGTTTAAGATCCGCTAAGATTTCACCATTAAGCCAAGCTGGTCGCCTGCCATATTTACTATTCTTTCGACTCATCGGGATGGTTTGTCCCTGTAACCTCAACAGGGATTCCTTGAAATACAGCCAGCTCTCCTGGACTCCTTTCCCCTTCAAGTTAGTCCCCCAGGGGATCCTGGCCATCCGTTCCCTGAGGGAGTCGAAGTCTGCTTTCCTGAAGTCCAGGGTCCGTATCGTGCTGCTTACCTTTCTTCCCTGTGTCAGGATCCTGAACTCAACCAACTCATGGTCACTGCCTCCCAGATTCCCATCCACTTTTGCTTCCCCCACTAATTCTACCCGGTTTGTGAGCAGCAGGTCAAGAAAAGCGCCCCCCCTAGTTGGCTCCTCGAGCACTTGCGCCAGGAAATTGTCCCCTACGCTTTCCAAAAACTTCCTGGATTGTCTATGCACCGCTGTATTGCTCTCCCAGCAGATATCAGGAAAATTAAAGTCACCCATGAGAATCAGGGCATGCGATCCAGTAGCTTCCGTGAGCTGCCGGAAGAAAGCCTCATCTACCTCATCCCCCTGGTCCGGTGGTCTATAGCAGACTCCCACCACTACATCACTCTTGTTGCACACACTTCTAAACTTAATCCAGAGACACTCAGGTTTTTCTGCAGTTTCGTACCGGAGCTCTGAGCAGTCATACTGCTCCCTTACATACAGTGCTACTCCCCCACCTTTTCTGCCCTGCCTGTCCTTCCTGAACAGTTTATAACCATCCATGACAGTACTCCAGTCATGTGAGTTATCCCACCAAGTCTCTGTTATTCCAATCACGTCATAGTTCCTTGACATCACCAGGACCTCCAGTTCTCCCTGCTTGTTTCCAAGGCTTTGTGCATTTGTATATAAGCACTTGAGATAACCTGTTGATCGCCCCTCATTCCCAGTATGAGGCAGGAGCCCTCCCCTCACAGACATTCCTGCCTGTGCTTCCTCCCGGTATCCCGCTTTCCCACTTACCTCAGGGCTTTGGTCTCCTTCCCCCGGTGAACCTAGTTTAAAGCCCTCCTCACTAGGTTAGCCAGCCTGCTCGCGAAGATGCTCTTCCCTCTCTTCGTTAAGTGGAGCCCGTCTCTGCCTAGCACTCCTTCTTGGAACACCATCCCATGGTCGAAGAATCCAAAGCCTTCTCTCCGACACCACCTGCGTAGCCATTCGTTGACTTCCACGATTCGACGCTCCCTACCTAGGCCTTTTCCTTCCACGGGAAGGATGGATGAGAACACCACTTGCGCCTCCAACTCCTTTATCCTTCTTCCCAGAGCCACGTAATCCGCAGTGATCCACTCAAGGTCATTCTTGGCAGTATCATTGGTGCCCACGTGGAGAAGCAGGAAGGGGTAGCGATCCGAGGGCTTGATGAGTCTCGGCAGTCTCTCCGTCACATCGCGAATCTTAGCCCCCGGCAAGCAGCAGACTTCTCGGTTTTCCCGGTCAGGGCGGCAGATAGATGACTCAGTCCCCCGGAGGAGCGAGTCCCCGACCACCACCACCCGCCTTCTCCTCTTGGGAGTGGTGGTCGTGGAACTCCCAACCTCAGGACAGCACATCTCATGCCTTCCAACCAGCGGAGTCTCCTTCTGCTTTCTCGCCCCAGACATATCATCTGGTCCACTCTCCGCAACGATACCTGTGGAGAGAACATGAAAGCGGTTAGTTACCTGTGTCTGTGTTACTGGAACCCGGACATTCCGCTTACCTCTTCTGGAGGTCACATGTTGCCAAGCTTCTTCACTGGCCTCTTGGCTCCTCTGTGCAACCTGCTCTATATCTGTAGAGCTTTGTGCCCCTAGAAGCCTATCCTGAGTTTTGTCCAGAAAATCCTCAGTTTCCCGTATGCAACGCAGGGTCGTTATCTGTTGCTCCAGACCTTCAATCTTCTCTTCCAATATGGAGACCAGCTTGCACTTTGTACAGACAAAGTCGCTTCTGTCCTGTGGAAGAAAGACAAACATGGCACATCCAGTGCAGGTCACAACAGCTGAACCCCCCCCTTCCATATCACCTTCCTACTATGAGCTTCCTCAGAGCAGTTTGCAAGAGGTATGCCTCACTGGGCTCACTCCAGGCGAACTCCCAGGCAAACTCCTGCTGTGAGCTGCTCTGCTGTCCCCGCTGCTCAGCTGGTTCTCCGCCGCTCAGCTGGTTCGCGAAGCTCTGGCTATTTTTAAACAGCCAGGCTTCCCTGTCGCAAACAAACAGACACCCTACTGCCCGCCCCCTGCAGGCTAGCAGCCAATCAGACACTCACTCAGGCTCTCACACTGCCCCCCCCAGCAAACACACGCTCGGATACTTCCTCAGCAAGCAGACACACACACACTCGGATACTTACCAGTCCCAGGCAAACTCCTGCTGTGAGCTGCTCAGCTGGTTCTCCGCCGCTCCGTCATGACTTGGCTACAGCTATTGAGGGGTATATGGTGTTTAGGAAAGACCGAAATAAAGGCAAAGGTGGTGGAATAGCATTGTATATCAATGATGAGGTAGAATGTAAAGAAATAAGAAGCAATGAAATGGATATGACTGAGTCCGTCTGGGCAAAAATTACATTGGGGAAGAAAACTATTAAAGCCTCCCCTGGGTAGTGCTCGGGGTGTGCTATAGACCGCCAGGATCTAATTTGGATATGGATAGAGCCCTTTTTAATGTTTTTAATAAAGTAAATACTAATGGAAACTGTGTGATCATGGGAGACTTCAACTTCCCAGATATAGACTGGAGGACAAGTGCTAGTAACAATAATAGGGTGTTAGGGGGCTTATTCCTTCACCCACTTACTTCCCTGGTCCTTCTTGCATGAACAGAGAGCAACAATACCCGAAGTCCAAAGGTGCAAACAATTCAATGTTTATTGGGGTGAACTTCCAGCAAGCATGATTCCAGTTTCCTTCCTTAGTATCCTCCTTCCCAGCTCTGACACCACAGAGCCTTACACCTGTGTCCCTGTTCCCATTCCTGCCCTTAGCCAAACATGATTCCAACTTCCTTACTCCCATTCCCTGTTCCCATTTCCCCCTTTAGCAAAACATGATTCCAATTTCCTCACTCCCATTCCCTGTTCCCGTCTCCCACACCCACACACCCACCCCCACGCCCACCCACACCCACTCACTTCCTCATTGACTACACATTATATAGTAAAACTTGAGTTCTGCTTAGCTATACCTTAACCAATCATGTTCCTGAAATTTAACTAACCAATCCTGAAGCACTTACATGAGAGGAAAGTGATCAGGAACAGTCAGCATGGATTCACCAAGGGAAGGTCATGCCTGACTAATCTAATCGCCTTCTATGATGAGATTACTGGTTCTGTGGATGAAGGGAAAGCAGTGGATGTATTGTATCTTGACTTTAGCAAAGCTTTTGACACGGTCTCCCACAGTATTCTTGTCAGCAAGTTAAAGAACTACGGGCTGGATGAATGCACTATAAGGTGGGTAAAAAGTTGGCTAGATTGTTGGGCTCAACGGGTAGTGATCAATGGCTCCATGTCTAGTTGGCAGCCGGTGTCAAGTGGAGTGCCCCAGGGGTCGGTCCTGGGGCCGGTTTTGTCCAATATCTTCATAAATGATCTGGAGGATGGTGTGGATTGCACTCTCAGCAAATTTGCGGATGATACTAAACTGGGAGGAGTGGTAGATACGCTGGAGGGCAGGGATAGGATACAGAAGGACCTAGACAAATTGGAGGATTGGGCCAAAAGAAATCTGATGAGGTTCAATAAGGATAAGTGCAGGGTCCTGCACTTAGGACGGAAGAACCCAATGCACAGCTACAGACTAGGGACCGAATGGCTAGGCAGCAGATCTACAGAAAAGGACCTAGGGGTGACAGTGGACGAGAAGCTGGATATGAGTCAGCAGTGTGCCCTTGTTGCCAAGAAGGCCAATGGCATTTTGGGATGTATAAGTAGGGGCATAGCGAGCAGATCGAGGGATGTGATCGTCCCCCTCTATTCGACATTGGTGAGTCCTCATCTGGAGTACTGTGTCCACTTTTGGGCCCCCACTACAAGAAGGATGTGGATAAATTGGAGAGAGTCCAGCAAAGGGCAACAAAAATGATTAGGGGTCTGGAACACATGAGTTATGAGGAGAGGCTGAGGGAACTGGGATTGTTTAGTCTGCAGAAGAGAAGAATGAGGGGGGATTTGATAGCTGCTTTCAACTACCTGAGAGGTGGTTCCAGAGAGGATGGTTCTAGACTATTCTCAGTGGTGGAAGAGGACAGGACAAGGAGTAATGGTCTCAAGTTGCAGTGGGGGAGGTTTAGATTGGATATTAGGAAAAACTTTTTCACTAGGAGGGTGGTGAAACACTGGAATGCGTTACCTAGGGAAGTGGTTGGAATCTCCTTCCTTAGAAGTTTTTAAGGTCAGGCTTGACAAAGCCCTGGCTGGGATGATTTAATTGGGTATGGGTCCAGCTTTTGAGCAGGGGGTTGGACTAGATGACCTCCTGAGGTCCCTTCCAACCCTGATATTCTATGGTTCTATGATTCTATGAATCCTAATATATTGTAACATGATTATGTAACCAATTATATCCCATCACCTTCATTAGTTTACACCCAGCAAAATTAATTATACAGCAGACAGAAACAATCACAGAACCAGACAGAGATTATACAGACAAACAATAGCAAAGTGGGAACTATAATGACAAGACAATACAGAAGTGAGGATTTCACATCCCAGCTACTGATAAGTGAGTTCTTGCCAGACAGGATGCTATCAAACTGTTTCCTTTTACATTTTCTAAGCACTTCCCTTTCTCTGGAGGTGATAGGAATACAATTCTGTCCTGACAGTGCCTAACAGCCCAATAGCACCTTATTTCAATGTGACTAGTTTGGAATGTGAGGATGTGACTGTTCGCTTCCTAGCTTATGGCTGCCTCTTCTGCTTAGCCAAAGGCCTTAGCCTAAGAACAGGGCCTCAGACTGTCACAGTAAGAGAAGGCCCTTACACCAGCAGACAGTGATTTTGATTCTTTCTTTTATACCTCTTGAACTAGCCAAGTGATAAGAATACACCTAAATTCTTAAAGTACAGGCCTTTGCAGACAGGCCTGAATATCTATATCCTAACATAGGGCTCAGATTTTCCTAGATGCAATTGCTGATGGATTCCTTCAGCAAGTAGTTGCTGAACCGACTAGAGGGAATGCCATTTTAGATTTGGTTTTGGTGAGTAGTGAGGACCTCATAGAAGAAATGGTTGTAGGGGATAGTCTTGGCTCAAGTGATCATGAGCTAATTCAGTTCAAACTGAATGGAAGGATTAACAAAAATAAATCTGCAACTAGAGTTTTTGATTTCAAAAGGGCTGACTTTCAAAAATTAAGGAAATTAGTTAGGGAAGTGGATTGGACTGAAGAATTTATAGATCTAAAGGTAGAGGAGGCCTGGGATTATTTTAAATCAAAGCTGCAGAAGCTATCGGAAGCCTGCATCCCGAGAAAGGAGAAAAAATTCATAGGCAGGAGTTGTAGACTAAGCTGGATGAGCAAGCATCTTACAGAGGTGATTAAGAAAAAGCAGAAAGCATACAGGGAGTGGAAGAAGGGAGGGATCAGCAAGGAAAGCTACCTTATTGAGGTCAGAACATGTAGGGATAAAGTGAGACAGGCTGAAAGTCAAGTAGAGTTGGACCTTGCAAAGGAAATTAAAACCAATAGTAAAAGGTTCTATAGCCATATAAATAAGAAGAAAACAAAGAAAGAAGAAGTGGGACCGCTAAACACTGAGGATGCAGTGGAGGTCAAGGATAATCTAGGCATGGCCCAATATCTAAACAAATACTTTGCCTCAGTCTTTAATAAAGCTAAAGAGGGTGTTAGGGATAATGGTAGCATGAGAAATGGGATTGAGGATATGGAGGTAGACATTACCATATTTGAGGTAGAAGTGAAACTCAAACAGCTTAATGGGACTAAATCGGGGGGCTCAGATAATCTTCATCCAAGAATATTAAAGGAATTGGCACATGAAATTCCAAGCCCATTAGCAAGAATTTTTAATGAATCTGTAAACTCAGGGGTTGTACCGTATGATTGGAGAATTGCTAACATAGTTCCTATTTTTAAGAAAGGGAAAAAAAGTGATCCGGGTAATTATAGGCCTGTTAGTTTGACATCTGTAGTATACAAGGTCTTGGAAAAAAAATTGAAGGAGAAGGTAGTTAAGGACATTGAAGTCAATGGTAAATGGGACAAAATACAACATGGTTTTACAAAAGGTAGATCATGCCAAACCAACCTGATCTCCTTCTTTGAGAAAGTAACAGATTCTTTAGACAAAGGAAACGCAGTGGATCTAATTTACCTAGATTTTAGTAAGGCATTTGATACCATGCCACATGGGGAATTATTAGTTAAATTGGATAAGATGGGGATCAATAGGAAAATTGAAAGGTGGATAAGGAATTGGTTAAAGGGGAGACGACAACGGGTCCTACTGAAAGGTGAACTGTCAGGCTGGAGGGAGGTTACCAGTGGAGTTCCTCAAGGATTGGTTTTGGGACCAATCTTATTTAATCTTTCTATTACTGACCTTGGCACAAAAAGTGGGAGTGTGCTAATAAAGTTTGCGGATGGTACAAAGCTGGGAGGTATTGCCAATTTAGAGAAGGACAGGGATATCCTACAGGAGGATCTGGATGACCTTGTAAACTGGGGTAATAATAATAGGATGAAATTTAATAGTGAGAAGTGTAAGGTCATGCATTTAGGGATTAATAACAAGAATTTTAGTTATAAGCTGGGGACACATCAATTAGAAGTAACGGAGGAGGAAAGGACCTTGGAGTATTGGTTGATCATAGGATGACTATGAGCTGCCAATGTGATATGGCTGTGAAAAAAGCTAATGTGGTCTTTGTTATACAAGGCACTGGTGAGACCTCACCCGGAATACTGTGTGCAGTTCTGGTCTCCCATGTTTAAGAAGGATGACTTCAAACTGGAACAGGTACAGAGAAGGGCTACTAGGATGATCCGAGGAATGGAAAACTTGTCTTATGAAAGGAGACTCAAGGAGCTTGGCTTGTTTAGCCTAACCAAAAGAAGGTTGAGGGGAGATACGATTGCTCTCTATAAATATATCAGAGGGATAAATACCGAAAAGGGAGAGGAATTATTTAAGCTCAGTACCAATGTGGACACAAGAACAAATGGATATAAACTGGTCACCAAGAAATTTAGACTAGAAATTAGACAAAGGTTTCTAACCATCAGAGGAGTGAAGTTTTGGAAGAGAGCCTTCCGAGGGAAGCAGTGGGGGCAAAAGATCTATCTGGCTTTAAGATTAAACTCGATAAGTTTATGGAGGAGATGGTATGATGGGATAACATGTTTTTGGTAATTAAATATTCATGGTAAATAGGCCCAATGGCCTGTGATGGAATATTAGATGGGGTGGGATCCAAGTTACCCAGGAAACAATTTTCTGGAGTATCTGGCTGATGAATCTTGCCCATATGCTCAGGGTTCAGCTGATCGCCATATTTGGGGTCGGGAAGGAATTTTCCTCCAGGGCAGATTGGAAGAGGCCCTGGAGGTTTTTCACCTTCCTCTGTAGCATGGGGCACGGGTTACTTGCTGGAGGATTCTCTGCTCCTTGAAGTCTTTAAACTATGATTTGAGGACTTCAATAGCACAGATATAGGTGTGAGGTTTTTTGCAGGAGTGGTGGGTGAAATTCTGTGGCCTGCGTTGTGCAGGAGGTCAGACTAGATGATCATAGTGGTCCCTTCTGACCTAAATATCTATGAATCTATGAGTCGGTGGCAGAGCTGAGAATAGAAACCAGGAGTCCTGACTCACCCCACGCCCCAGCACCACTGTTATGGCCATGAACTGACATTGCTCCTCTTCATTGTGTTAGACACAGTGAGGTTATTTCTGTGTTGTGATCAATGGAGTTGCCATCCTTCTTAAAGAGGAGGAATTTATTTAAAAAAGTTAAAATCTACAGATGCAAAAAGAGGTTTCCACACAGTTCAGGGTTCAGCCTTGTATTGCTTGTTTACCAGGGACCACACACTGCTGGAACTCTACAGAGCGCATAGAGGCCAACAGTGTGCTGAAAAGAGCCACATCAGGGCACTGTTTGACTCTACAGCCCTGAGTAGGGCCTTTTGTTAGCACCACACAAGACACAACAAATAATCATCTCCATTTAATGCAGGGAGAATGTGCCCACGGTCACCCAGCACATCTCGGGAAGAGCTGGGACTCTTCACTCCCAGTTCCCTGGTCTCTGCTGATGCTTTATCTCTACCTGGTGTAACTGGGAGCAGCCCCACTGAAATAAGGGGAGGTCCCCACACTAGAGAACCCAATGGAGAGACAGCACCATGAATCTGTACTGCTGCAAGGACCACATGAGCCAGGTCTGAGATGCTAACGAAGGGATTGGCAGCTGAGGACCCTGGGCTCGTTTCCTGGCTCCAGACATTTTCCTTCCTGCTGCCCCAGTTTCCCCATTTGTAAAAGGGGGATACCTCCTGGGAGTAGTGAGCAATACTGTGTGTAGAACCCATCAATAGTAAATTCTGTCCATGTGTGACCGTGCTTCAGAGGGACATAGGATACAGAGGGACCTAGACAAATTGGAGGATTGGGCCAAAAGAAATCTGATGAGGTTCAACAAGGCTAAGTGCAGAGTCCTGCACTTAGGAAGGAAGAATCCCATGCACCGCTACAGACTAGGGACCAAATGGCTTGGCAGCAGTTTTGCAGAAAAGGACCTAGGGGTTACAGTGGACGAGAAGCTGGATATGAGTCAACAGTGTGCCCTTGTTGCCAAGGCGGCCAATGGCATTTTGGGATGTATAAGTAGGGGCACTGCCAGGAGATCGAGGGACGTGATCGTTCCCCTCTATTCGACACTGTTGAGGCCTCATCTGGAGTAATGTGTCCAGTTTTGGGCTCCACCCTACAAGAAGGATGTGGAAAAATTGCAAAACATCCAGCGAAGGGCAACAAAAATGATTAGGGGACTGGAACACATGACTTATGAGGAGAGGCTGAGAGAACTGTGGATGTTTAGTCTACGGAAGAGAAGAATGAGGGGGGATTTGATAGCTGCTTTCAACAACCTGAAAGGGGGTTCCAAAGAAGACGGCTCTAGACTATTCTCAGTGGTAGCAGATGACAGAACAAGGAGTAATGGTCTCAAGTTGCAGTGGGGGAGGTTTAGGTTGGATATTAGGAAAACCTTTTTCACTAGGAGGGTGGTGAAACACTGGAATGCGTTACCTAGGGAGGTGGTGGAATCTCCTTCCTTAGAACTTTTTAAGGTCAGGCTTGACAAAGCCCTGGCTGGGATGATTTAGTCGGGGATCGGTCCTGCTTTGAGCAGGGGGTTGGACTAGATGACCTCCTGAGGTCCCTTCCAACCCTGATATTCTAAGACTCTATGACATGGCTGAGGATGCCAAACTCGAGGACAAACTGCTGAGAAAGAGGCTGGTGGTTATTCTATGATTACGTTAAACCAAGTGTCATAAATATAAAGGGAAGCATAAACACCTTTAAAGTCCCTCCTGGCCAGAGGAAAAATCCTTTCACCTGTAAAGGGTTAAAAAGCTAGGATAACCTCACTGACACCTGACCAAAATGACCAGTGAGGAGGCAAGATACTTTCAAAAGTGGGGGAGAGGGAGAAACAAAGCTCTCTCTCTCTCTCTCTCTCTGTGATGCTTTTGCCAGGGACAGAACAGGAATGGAGTCTTAGAATTTAGTAAGTAATTTAGCTAGATATGCGTTAGATTATAATTCCTTTAAATGGATGAGAAAATAAGCTGTGCTGAATGGAATGGTGTCAAGGTTCCTTCCCCACTCTGAACTCTAGGGCACAGATGTGGGGACCTGCATGAAAACCTCCTAAGCTTACTTTTACCAGCTTAGGTTAAAACTTCCCCAAGGTACAAATTATTTTCCCTTTGCCCTTGGATTTCCACTGCCACCACCAAACTTTATCTGGGTTCCTAAAAAAAACATAGTTTGGAAACGTCTTTCCCCCCGAAGTCCTCTCAACCCTTGCATCCCACTTCCTGGGGAAGGTTTGGTAAAAATCCTCACCAATTTGCATAGGTGACCACAGACCCAAACCCTTGGATCTTAGAACAATGAAAAAGCATTCAGTTTCCTTACAAGAAGACTTTTAATAGAAGTAAAAAGAAAAGAATCACTTCTGTAAAATCAGGATGGTGAATACTTTACAGGGTAATTAGATTCAAAATCTAGAGAATCCCTCAAGGCAAAACCTGAAGTTACAAAACAGACACACAGACAGGAATATTCATTCTATTCAGCACAGTTCTTTTCTCAGCCATTTAAAGAAATCATAATCCAACACAAACCTAGCTAGATTACTTGCTAAGTTCTAAGACTCCATTCCTGTTCTGTCTCTGGCAAAAGCATCACACAGACAGACACAGACCCTTTGCTTTTTTCCCTCCTTCCAGCTTTTGAAAGTATCTTGTCTCCTCATTGGTCATTTTGGTCAGGTGCCAGCGAGGTTACCTTTAGCTTCTTAACCCTTTAGAGGTGAGAGGATTTTTCCTCTGGCCAGAAGGGATTTTAAAGGGGTTTACCCTTCCCTTTATATTTATGACACGCCCCCCCCTCCCCAAATCTCAGCTTTGATGATACGCTGGCTGGGATTTCTTCCTGGAGGTCTAGGAAAAACAGAGTTAATAAGACACATGCACCTCTAAAAATACTACGAAGTACATAAAGACTAAAAATAGTTTCCACATCTCAAGGACGATTTTAACCAGTTGATTCTGGGAAACTTTCACGGGAGAGTGCATCAGCCACTTTGTTAGAAGCTCCTGAGATGTGTTGGATGTTGAAATCAAAATCTTGGAGAGCTGAACTCTACTGAAGAAGTTTTTTGTTATTTCCCATGCCAGTATGAAGCCACAGTTGTGCAGCATGGTCGGTTTGCAGGTGGAAACGCCGTCCCCAAAAGTATGGGTGTATCTTTTCAAGGGCATAGACAATGGCATAACATTCTTTTTCACTGATTGACCGGTTGCTTTCCCTCTCAGACAGTTTTTTGCTGAGAAACACTACAGGGTGGAATTCTTGATCCGGTCCTTTCTGCATTAAAACTGCTCCCACACCACACTCAGACGCATCTGTGGTTACTAGGAGCGGTTTGTCAAAGTCTGGGGCCCTTAGTACTGGGTCAGACATGAGTGTCGCTTGAAGCTGGTTAAAGGCCTTCTGATACTCTTCGGTCCACTGAATGGCATTTGGCAGTTTCTTTTTGGTTAGGTCTCTCAGTGGGGCGGCGATTTGGCTGTATTGTGGTACAAATCGTCTGTAATAACTGGCCAAGCCTAAGAAGGATTGAACCTGTTTCTTTGACTTTGGGACAGGCCACTTTTGGATAGCATACACTTTGGCCTGTAGGGGGCTGATAGTTCCTTGACCCACATGGTGTCCAAGGTAAGTCACTCTGTTTAGGACTATTTGACACTTCTTAGCCTTAACAGTTAGACCTGCCTCCCTTATGCGCTCAAAGACTTTCTGTAGATGTTCCAGGTGGTCTGCCCAGGAAAAAAGATGGCCACATCATCAAGGTAGGCAACTGCATATTCTCCTAATCCCACTAGGAGACCATCTACAAATCTTTGGAAGATGGCAGGTGCATTTTGCAGCCCGAAAGGGAGTACATAAGATTCATAGAGCCCGAGATGTGTGATGAAGGCTGAACTTTCCTTGGAGGATTCATCTGGCGGTACTTGCCAGTACCCCTTGGTTAAGTGCAAGGTAGAGATGAACTGGGCCCATCACAGTTTCTCTAATAGTTCATCTGTGCGTGGCATTGGATAGTTGTCTGGGTGAGTTACAGCATTTAGCTTATGGTAGTCCACGCAAAAACGTATCTCCCCATCTGGTTTGGGAACTAGAACCACGGGAGATGCCCATGCACTTCCAGAGGGGCAGATTACACCCATCTGTAACATATCCTGGATCTCCCGGTCTATAGCAGTTTTAGCTTGAGGAGACACCCGGTAAGGTTGGGCTCTAATTGGGTGAGCATTACCTGTGTCAATGGAGTGGTATGCCCGTTCAGTCAGTCCTGGGGTGGCTGAGAACGTCGGCGCATAGCTAGTGCACAGCTCCTGGATCTGCTGTCACTGCATACGCCCAAGGGTCATGGAGAGGTTCACCTCTTCCACACCACCAGCACTTTTCCCTTCATAATAGATACCTTCAGGCCACTCAGCGTCGTCTCCTCCCTGGGCTGTAAATTGACAAAGCTTTAATTCTCTGGAGTAAAAGGGCTTTAGAGAATTAATATGGTACACCTTAGGCTTTCGGTTGGAGGTGGGGAATGCTATGAGATAATTAACAGCTCCCAGGTGCTCCTGGACTGTGAATGGCCCTTCCCACGATGCTTCCATTTTATGGGCCTGGAGCGCCTTTAAGACCATGACCTGGTCTCCTACTTTGAAGGAAAGCTCTCTGGCATGTTTATCATACCAGACTTTTTGCTCTTTTTGAGCATCCTGTAAGTTTCCTTTAGCAAGGCCTAAAGAGGTTCAGAGGGTATTTTGTAGGTTGGTTACAAAGTCCAGAATGTTAGTTCCTGGAGAAGATGTAAATCCCTCCCATTGCTGCTTCACCAACTGCAATGGCCCCTTAACCTCACGGCCATATACAAGTTCAAATGGGGAAAATCCTAAACTGGGATGTGGTACAGCTCTGTAGGCAAAGAGCAACTGCTGCAACACTAGGTCCCAATCATTGGAGTGCTCATTTACGAATTTACGTATCATGGCCCCCAAAGTTCCATTAAACTTCTCTACCTTGCCATTTGTTTGATGGAAGTAAGGAGTGGCAACCAAGTGATTTACCCCATGACCTTCCAGAGGTTTTCCATAGTTCCTGCCATGAAATTAGTTCCTGCATCTGTGAGGACGTGGGAGGGCCAACCTACCCTGGCAAAAATGTCTGCTAGTGCCTGGCACACACTTTTAGCCCTGGGGTTGCTTAGAGCTACTGCTTCCGGCCATTGAGTGGCAAAATCCATGAAAGTCAGTATGTACTGCTTTCCTCTGGGTGTCTTTTTCGGAAAAGGACCCAGAATATCCACAGCTACTCGCTGAAATGGAACTTCAATGATGGGGCGTGGCCGGAGAGGGGCTTTGACCTGGTCTTGGTGTTTTCCCACTCTTTGGCATACTTCACAAGACCGGACATAGGTAGAAACATCCTTGCCCATTCCCTCCCAGTGGAATGACCCCCCCCAAACAGTCTTTGGTCCTGTTCACCCCAGCGTGGTCACTAGGGTGATGGTGAGCTAAGCTCTTTCTCTCTTTCTACAACAAATCTCTTTCTACAACAAGTCCTCTTTCTACAAAAGTCCTCTTTCTACAACAAATCTGGATCGATTAGAAGAGCTGAGACGCGGTGGGTTGCTCCGTGCCGTCATCCAAGCTCTTTGGAGGCTTCCATCCGCTTCCTGTTCGGTCTGGAACTGTTCCCTTGATGCCGGAGACATGAGTTCCTCATTGGATTGTGGACCTATGCTTGGTCCCTCTGGAAGCTATGAAGGGGATGGGGCTGTTTCTGTTGACTGTGAACCGCTCTCCGCTGGGACACTATGTTGGGGTTTAGTCTCTGGCTGAGCCTCTTGTGTAGGGTTCTGGGCTGCTGCCGGTTCAGGTTCGGTGGGGCCCTCTGGTGTTGAGGTTGCAAGTACTGGATTTTGTGCTGGCAATGGGTCTGGTGCTGGTTGTTCTGCTGGTTCCAGTTCTGGGACTGGTTCCATCTGGGTCTCTGGGAGTGGGTCCACTACTGCTGTTGCAAACATGGCCTGGGGTCTGGTCCACCACCTCTGACCGGGTCCTGATAGAAGTTTCCGGAACAGAGCTAGGCCTTACGGCTTGTTTAGCCTGGCTGCGGGTGACCATTCCCACCCTCTTGGCCCGCTTCACATGATTGGCCAAGTCTTCCCCCAACAGCATGGGGATGGGATAATCATCATAGACTGCAAAAGTCCACCTTCCTGACCAGCCCTGGTACTGGACAGGCAACTTGGCTGTAGGCAAATCGAAAGAGTTGGACTTGAAGGGTTGAATTGTCACTTGGATCTCTGGGTTGATTAAATTGGGGTCCACTAAGGAAGCATGGATAGCTGACACTTGTGCTCCGGTGTCCCTCAACGCGGTGACCTTCCCACCCACACTCACAGTTTCCCTCCGCTCCAAGGATCTGGGAGGTATCTGGGCCTGCGGACCTCTGGTGTGATTTCGGTGCAGTGAACTTTAATCTGTTGGGGTTCTTGGGGCAGTTGGCCTTTACATGCCCCAGCTCGTAACATTTAAAACATCGTCCAGCTGACAGGTCACTGGGGCGAGGCGGGTTGCTGGAGAACGGGGTGGTGGGACGATAAGGGGTCTGGAGGGTTCTTTGGGACGTAGGTGGGGCTTTGGGAGGCCCCCAGTAATAGGGTGTGGTCTGGGGTTGTCCCTTCTGGTCTCCGCTCCAACTGCGACCAGCTTTCTTCTTCTCTGCCACCTCTACCCATCTGGCTCCAATCTCTCCTGCCTCGAGTACGGTTGTGGGCTTCCCATCTAGTATATATCTTTCTATTTCCTCAGGAACACCCTCTAAGAATTGTTCCATTTGCATTAGGAAGGGCAATTTTAATGGAGATTCAACACTTGCTCCTGATATCCAGGCATCCCAATGTTTCACAATGTGGTAGGCATGTCGGGTAAATTACACGTCTGGTTTCCACCTTACCTCCGACGAGAGTGCTCGGCTTTTATCCCCATTCTGACTCTCGCCTTGGATTTAAACAGTTCATACTTGTTCATGTGTTCTTTAGGCATTTCAGCTGCCACCTCAGCTAAGGGTCCACTGAGCTGCGGCCTCAGCTCTACCATGTATTGGTCGGTAGAGATGATGTATCCAAGGCAGGCCCTTTTGAAGTTTTCTAAGAAGGCCTCCGTATCATCTCCTGCCTTGTAGGTGGGGAACTTTCTGGGATGGGAAGTGGTACTTGGAGAAGGATTGCTGGGGTTTGTTGGTATATTCTGCTGAGCCTTTACCTTCTCCATCTCCAGTTCATGCTTCCTCTCTTTTTCCTTCTCCTCCTCCATGTGCTTCCTTTCCTCCATTTCCCTCCTGTGGGCAGCCTCCTGTACATCCTTCTCCATCCACATGGGTTCTATCTCTCTTTCATGTTCCTTTTGTTTTTCAGCAACCTGAAATCTGGCTAATTCCAGCTTTTCTTGAGCTGTGGAGTCTGTGATCCTAACTTCTCTGTTTTTAACTAACTTTACACCCGAGGTTTAGAAATAAAACAAACAAAACTTGGCTTGTAAAATTTTGTTGTGCTGGAATATTATATCTATTCTCTGATAGTGATTGTCAGCCTACAAAAAAATAAGATTAAAAAAAAATTAACACTTTTTTGTCTTCAGGCAAGTAGGTGGAAATCCCCTCTAGTTGCTTTTAGGTCTTTGAAGACTTGTGAATTTTCCTGCAGGAGGTTAACTACTCTGCCTTCAGGAAGAGAAACTGCAGCTCCCAAAGACAATTCCCTTTTGTCTCTGCCCTGCCCCAAAGCAAAGGAAAAAAAAAACCTTCCAACTATTGCCAGTTGGAGACCTGCTTTCTAGCAGCACAAAGGATTTTAAAAAATTTCCTTTTAAAATCTGTTTTTCTGGTTCAAAAAATCTCAAATTGATCTCAAAATGATTAAGTTAATCCCACCACTCTGCCACCATGTCAAGGTTCCTTCCCCACTCTGAACTCTAGGGTACAGATGTGGGGACCTACATGAAAACCTCCTAAGTTTACTTTTACCAGCTTAGGTTAAAACTTCCTTAAGGTGCAAATTATTTTACCCTTTGCCCTTGGATTTCCACTGCCACCACCAAACTTCATCTAAAACTTTATCTAAACTTTATCCTAAAAACCCAGGCTTGGTCTGTGCTCTTCTTGTTTATTCTCAAGCCACCCCAGGAAAGGGGGTGTAGGGCTTGGGGGGATATTAGCAGGGAGATAGGGTTCCAAGTGGCCCTCCCAAAATGTTTGTTTGAATCACTTGGTGGTGGCAGCGTTTACCTAATCCAAAGGGGGAATTTGTGCCTTGGGGAATTTTTAACTTAAGCTGGTAAAAATAAGCTTTCATTTGGGTCCCCACATCTGTACCCTATAGTTCAGAGTGGGGAGTAAAACCTGATATGTGCTGACATAGCACTGGGGAGATAAGGCAGAAGCAGGAAGTATTTCTTTGTTTGATAGATAAGTTGCCATATTTTCCCCTCCCTGTTGCTTGTAAGAATTGATAAGCACTGCAGTTGCATGAGAAATGTAGTCATCTAATGAATACCCTTTGTGTAAAAGAAGTCTTCTCTCCCCCCTTCCTTTCCCAGCTCCACAAGTGAGCCCTGGATCATGGCCCCTTCCAACCCCCTCTCCCCCCCCCCCCCCCCGACAACCACCGATTAGGGAAATTTGGAGCAACAGATTGTTGCAAAGAAATGTATTTTCAAGGTAAAAATGCCTGTGTAACATACATGCATGGGCTTGTGACCAGCTCATGTGACACTGGACTCCATCTTGTGCCTGGACTTTCCCACTATCTATGCTGGTATCTCTGGTTTCCCTCCACATGGAAGAAGCTATTGTACAATTATTGTACCAAATTACTAATCCTAAGGGGGGTGCTGGTATGAGTATTGTGGAATATGTAAATAAAATGAAGGATTTGATGGGGAAGTGGGCAAGGGGTAAAGGTATTACAAGTTTTGAAGGAATGGTTGATGTTTCTGCTCAGGAACATTTCTTAAGTGAATGTTAAGATGATGTAAAACAGTGTCTGTGGGACAAAAGGGTGAAAACTGTGGATGTGATGGCTGTTAGGGGGCTTATTGCTTCACCCACTTACTTCCCTGTTCCTTCTCTCATGAACAGAGAGCAACAATACCCGCAGTCCAAAAGTGCAAACAATTCAATGTTTATTGGGGTGAACTTCCAGCAAGCATGATTCCAGTTTCCTTCCTTAGTGTCCCCCTTCCCAGCTCTGACACCACAGAGCCTTACACCTGTGTCCCTGTTCCCATTCTCCCCCTTAGCAAACATGATTCCAATCTCCCCACCCCCATTCCCTGTTCCCATTTCCCCCACACACACCCACACACTTCCTGATTGACTGCAGACTACATAGGTAAACTTGAGTTCTGCTTAGCTATACCTTAACCAATCAATTTACTGAAATTTAACTAAACAATCCTAACATATTGTAACATGATTATTTAACCAGTTATATCCCACCACCTTAATTAGTTTACACCCAGCAAAACTAATTATACAGCAGCCAGAAACAATCACAGAACCAGACAGAGATTATACAGACAAACAATAGGGACAAGAATTTATTTGAGCATAAGCTTTCGTGAGTGACAGCTCACTTCATCGGATGCATACGATGGAGTGAGCTGTTGCTCATGAAAGCTTCTGCTCAAATAAATTTGTTAGGCTCTAAGGTGGCACAAGTCCTCCTTTTCTTTTTGCGGATACAGATTAACACGGCTGCTACTCTGAAATAGGGAAATGGGGACTACAGTGATAGAACAACACAGAAGTGAGGATTTCACATCCCAGCTATTGATAAGTGAGTTCTTGCCAGACAGGATGCTATTAAACTAAGTTTCCTTTCACATCTTCTAGGCACTTCCCTTTCTCTGGAGGTGATAGGCACTATCAAGACAGGATTGTATCCTAACAGTCCCATAGCATCTTCTTTCAATGTGACTAGTTTGCAATGTGAGGAGGTGACCGGTCTCTTCCCGGCTTATGGCTGCCCCTACTGCTTAGCCAGGGATCTTAGCCTAAGCACAGGGCCTCAGACTGTCACAGTAAGAGAAGGACCTTAAAGACAGTGATTTTGATTCTTTTATACCTCTATAACTAGCCAAGTGATAAGAATACACCTAAATTATAAGAGTCTATGCCTTTACAGACAGGCCTAAATATCTATATCCTAACATGCACCAGTATTTCAAATGTGTTTTCTCCTTGGTAACAGCCACAGCGTAGTTTACATCTGATCTAGCCAGGACATTATGAATGAACCATTCAAGGTAATGGTTCATTAAGAAATACTATAGGCCTTGGAAGAAGGACTTCCTGTAAATGTTCGGCTTCCCGCGAATCAGCTGTTCGTGCGGGAAGCTGGGGAGGGCTGAGAAGCAGGCGGCGGCTTTGCACTCAGGCTGACGGTGGCAGAGGTGAGCTGGGGTGGGGAGCGGTTCCCCTGCGTGCCGCCTGGGTTACCTGTTGTGGCATGAGCGGCCCTCCTCATGCTCTCCCTCCCCTGCTCACCTCCGCCTCCCTGGGCCTGAGCGGGAAGCTGCCACCTGCTTCTCAGCCCCCCGCCCTTCCCCACAGCTTCCTGTGCGAACAGCTGATTCACGGGAATCCAAGGTGCGGGGGCGGGGAAGCAGAGCGGGGCGGCGCGTTTAGGGGAGGAGGTGGAGGCGGAGCGGAGGTGAGCTGGGGCCGGGCAGGGAGCTGCCGGTGGGTGCTCCAGCCCCGGAGTTCATGCCACTTTTGGCCAGCTGTTAAATTTAGAAACCCTTTTACAACCACGAGGGACAACCCCCGCGAGGGACAACCGGTTCTAAAAGGGCTTCTAAATTTAACAACCAGTTGCAGTGAACTGGTGCTAACTGGCTCCAGCTCACCACTGGTTCTGCCTGCCATTCTCTCTTTGACTTTGACCAAGTCATGTCTCCCTCTACCTCAGTTTACCTATGGATATAATGGGGATACGTTCATAGTGACTTCCCTTTGCTACGTCTTTGCATGGTATGATCATAGTTACTGATGAGAATTATGATCTCTGATCCCGTAGTGAAAATCCCTTATGCCTCCAGAAAGTATTCGTGTCTCCCCTCAGTCATCTTTCTCCAGATCTGTCTGTCTATTATCTACCCATCCATCCTGGGTACTTAGCATCAGACCCTAAGAGACCTAGGCACTATCCCTAGCTTCCTTAGTAATCAACTATAATTTTTAAATATACACAAATACACAGAGCAACCAATTCCCCTCTGACTTAGCACAGAGTTCAAGAGTTCCCATCTCCCTTTGGGAAGGCCCCTTAATTACTGTTTACTGTTAAAGCTGGATAACAAACACAAAGTGCAGCCATGGAAAGAGGGAGACTGGCTAGAGGGTGTCTGGTCTCCAGCCTGTTTGCATCCAGACACCGCTTCTCCCCGAGGCGCTGAGCGAACTCCACTGGGATTGCACAGAGCTATATTATAAACAGTGCACATCCCCGTGTCAGCTCTCAGCGTGGGATGCTGCTCCAGATATTGGGGTGAGAGAAGTGTGGGACACGGCTAACATAAGGGGATTCCCGGCGAAGAAGCTTTCATCTCAGAAATTACAGGTACCCATCTCTTTCGGTTCAACAAACCAAGTGCAATGTACTCATGAGGGGACAGAGAGCAGGTCTGAATCTATTTCTGCTCCACACAGCCACTAAAGATCCCAGGGCCCTTGCCACAGGTGCTGAATTTGCTCTAGTATCATGAGCCAAAATGCCCCTCTTTACTGTGACCCTCGGTGATGGCTCCAGCCCTAAGGTGGCTTCATTTCCGTCACACAGTGGATACTTCAGGATGAAAGCTGTTAGTCGAGGTCCAGTACAAGGCCAGAATCAGAGGCCGTGGGCCGTAGTTTGCTCAGGTCCCAGTGAAGCGCTGTGGCATCCCCGCTGTTGTGTTTTGAGTGTAGACAAGCCCTCAAGCAGATCTTCCAAAAAAACATCCAGTCTGGAGTAAGAACTGAGTAAAACCTCAGGAGCCAGCTGTGTGTTAATGCACAGAGACCGCCACCTCCTCCCCTCGCAATTTAGGGCTTGGGCTGTTAACGGGGCAGGGGAGGGAGTGGGGCTCTTATGAGAATTTATCTGCTGAAAAGCATGGATAAATACATGCATAAATACAAATTTTTTTCAATGTCGGCAAGACACCTTCTCCCCGAGCTTCATTCCCAAAGTTGTCTGAACTGTTATGCCATGAAACTTTCAAAATGCAATTCAGCCGGAAGTAGACACCCAACATGGGAAATTTCAGGTTAATGGTTGGCAAACTTATATGCAACTGAAAATGAAGTCTTGTCATTGAAGGTGTCAGACAGACTTAACTCTGGGTGATGCCACCAGCACCACCAACTGTGGCCAATTCATTTGTGAATCCCGTTCTGCTAAGCTCTTTGCTCCAATAATGTCTGTGGCAAGGAGTTCCACAGGCCAAATATGGATTATGTGACCAGTTTTCTTTTATCAATTTTATATGCTTAGCTTTTCAATATAATTGAAGTGAACGTTCCCTTGTTCATGTGTTATGAGACAGAATAAATATAAATGCCTGAACTACTTTCTGTATTGATAGGTTCATAGCGTTTAAAGTCAGAAGGGACCATTAGATCATCCAGCCTGACCTCCTGTGTAACACAGAACATTAAATTTCTCCCAGTTAACACAGTACTGAGCTCCACAACTTGTGATTGAGTAAGACCGGGTCGACACCAGGATTTTATATCATGGAACCAAAGAGCGACAGGGTTAGAAGGAGCTGCAAGCATCAGCTAGTCTAACCTCTGCCGAGATGCAGGATTTGTTGTATCTAAACCACCCCAGACAGATGAGTGTCCAGCCTCCTGTTGAGAACCTCCAGTGAAGGACTTTCCACAACCTGTCTGGGCACCTGTTCCATTGTCCTGCTGTTCTTACAGTTGGGAAGTTTATCTCAGATTAAATCTAAATCTGAATAGCTGTAGTCTGAACCCATTGCCTCTTCCCTGCCCTATGTGGCAACAGAGAAGAACTTTCCTCCATCTTCTTTATGGCAGCCTTTCAAGTATCTCAAGACCGCTCTCAGGTCCCCCCAAAATCCTCCCTTTTCCAAACTGATCATACCCAGTTTCTTCAGCCTTTGCTCGTATGGCTTCCATTCCACCATGTTGATCGTCTTCGTCACTTGCCTCTGGATCCTTTCCAGTTTCTCTACATCCCTCCTATATATTGGAGACCCAAACTGGACACAATACTCCAGCTGAGGCCTCAGCATCACCAGGAAAAGGGCTACTCTCCCCTTCCGTGACTGGCAAGCTATGCCTCTGCTACTGCAAATGAAAATTGCATTTGCTCCTTTTTGCAATAGAAAAAAAAAATCACACTCCTAAGAGATTTAGCTAGAGCAACCTAACCTTGGTTATAGCAACCTTGGTATATGCAGCAAGAAGTCTACTGAAGAATTCTTCATCGAGGTATCTCTTTTCCCACAAGCTGCATGAAATCTGCCAGTAGCTATGGCTGGAGCGCAATTGGGACTGCATAGCCTCCTCTCCCCAAATACGGAGCAGATCCAGCAGCTCCACAGTGTCCCAAGCGTGGAGCCGCCATGGCCACCTGGGAAGCTGTAATGTGAGCACTCCACACCCAGCAAACAGGAAGGGGAATTTTAAAATTCTTGAACCTTTAAAGGGAGACAGGCAGAAGCGGTTCGCCTCTATGGAGGGGAGAGGCGTTGAAACTGTTCACCAGGGCACTCAGGATGGGCAATGAGGGCCGCCTTCCGGAGGCCAATTTCAGCGATAAAGTAAACAAAAAATTTCCGTAAAAGGCCTTAAACCTCTTGTCAAGGTGGTTACATTCTGTCACTGAAAATGAGGACTTCCGTCGTTGAAAGTGACTTTGCAGTGTGTACACCGCCGCTGTTTCTTCGTCAAAAACTGCTTTTTTGTGAAAAAAAAACTTGGTCATGTAGACAAGGCCTAAGGAACAATGATGAATAACCAGTATCCACATTTGTGTTTCCTGCTGGGGCCCAGTAAGGTTTCCCACACCACGATGAGTGGGAATTAATGAGGCAGGGAGCACCATAAAATATGGAATTGAGATTAGTAAGGTCATTTGTTCATAGTTCATTTCTCTGAATTATTAAAATATCATTTTTCAGTGTGTGAAGGGCGACCAATCTGCTTCACCCATGAGAACAGCCCCCAGTAGTGCGTGCATTGTCTCACGTTAACATTGTCTCTCCATCCAGGTAGTTTTACTGTGACCATCACTCTGGGCATATACAGGAAGTCACGGAAACACGTGGTACAAGCAGGAGACACCTTCTCTCCTACTCCATGTCAGATTCCAACACAACTGAATTCACCAACCCCTCCTCCTTCATCCTGCTGGGCATTCCTGGCCTGGAGGCAGTCCACGTCTGGATCTCCATCCCCTTCTGCACCATGTACACCATCGCTGTCTTGGGGAACTTCACCATCCTGTTCATCATGAAGATGGAGCCAAACCTCCATGCGCCCATGTACTATTTCCTCTGCATGCTGGCCATCACTGACCTGGTCCTGTATACTTCCACTATGCCCAAAATCCTGGCAATCTTCTGGTTCAATTCCAGGGAGATCAATTTCAGTGCCTGCCTCACCCAAATGTACTTCATTCATTGCTTCTCGGTGATGGAGTCTGGGATCCTTGTAGCCATGGCCTTGGATCGCTACGTGGCCATCTGCCATCCCCTGAGACATTCCACCATCCTGACAAACCCTGTGGTGGTCAAGATTGGCCTGGCCATGGTGCTGCGCAGTAACATGGTCATACTGCCCTATCCCTTCTTGGTAAGACAGTGGCCGTATTGCACAACCAACCTCATCCCCAACCCGTACTGCGTGCATATAGCTGTGGCGAAGCTGGCCTGCGCCGACACCCACGTCAGTAGTTACTACGGCCTCTTTGTGACATTCTGTGTGATTGGTCTGGATGGGATTTTTATCACTGTGTCCTATACCCAGATCCTCAGGGCCATCTTCAGCCTCCCCACAAAGGATGCCCGGCTCAAGACTTTTGAAACCTGCGGCTCCCACCTCTGTGTCATTTTCGCCTTTTACATCCCACGTCTCTTCATCTCCCTCATGTACAGATTTGCCCGGAATGTGCCCCTGCATTTCCACGTTCTCATTGCCAATGTGTACCTCTTCATGCCCCCCATGCTAAACCCCATCATCTACGGGGTGAGGACGAAACAGATCCGGGACAGGCTGCTCTGGCTCTTTACTCATAAAGGGGCCTAAAGTTTCCTTCATGTGCTCTGATTCTGAGATTGAGCTCTGTGCAGAGCTGGCTGGTGACATAGTGCCGGGCCCCCTTCCCTGAATCCCTGACTGGACAGTCAAAGGTACATTAAATCCTTTCCTGGCCTTACTGTGCTGTGTCAGTGTGACAAACTGAGGAATCGGTCTGTGTACAACTCACAGGATTGCCACCATTCTAATTCTTTTTAACTGGACCTCTGAGGCCCAGCGTCCTGCCCAGACTATTCTGCAAGGCCATGCCCCCTTCCCCACCTCTTTCCGCAAGGCAGCTTCCACTGTGCCATCTCCCTAAAGGCCCCGCTCGCTTCTCTGCCTCTTCATCTTATGCCCCGCCCAAGCTCCGCCTTTCCCCCCAAAGCCCCACCCTGTTGCTCGCGCCCCTCCTCTATATCCCCATGCACTTGCTGGATCATCTCCACCGTCCTACCCTCCCTCACCCCAATCTGGGCTCCTTCTACTGCGGGACTGGGACAGAATCTGGAGCAGCCTGGCAAGGAACCTGCAGTGAGTGCAGTGAGGAAGCAGTGCTGGGGCCGACAGGCCAGTCTGGAGCGGAGAGGGGAGCCAGGAAACCCTATAAATTCAGCTGAGCATTGGGAGCAGGACTATGCAGCAGTCAGCTGAGATTGTGCATCATACAGCGTGTGGGCCCGAAAGCTCAGCTGCAGAGTTCTGAGGGTTTGAGACCATTGTGTGGTTTATTTCCTTAGCTTTCAGCAATGGTCTCAAGTTGCAGTGGAGGAGATCTAGGTTGGATATTAAAAAACACTGTTTGACTAGGAGGGTGGTGAAGCACTGGAATGGGTTACCTAGGGAGGTGGTGGAATCTCCTTCCTTAGAGGTTTTTAAGGCCCAGCTTGACAAAGCCCTGCCTGGGATGATTTAGTTGGTGTTGGTCCTGCTCTGAGCAGGGGTTTGGACTAGATGCCCTCCTGACGTCTCCTCCAATCCTAATCTTCTATGATTCTGTGATTCCATGAAATTTGGCTTGTGGAACTCCTCGCCACAGTCATTATGGGAGCAAATAGCTTAACTGAATGGGATTCACAAATGGATTGGCCATTTTTTGTGGCACCACCATTAATTAAGTTTAACTGACAACTTCAATTAGAAGACCCCATTTTCAGTTTTGTATAAGTTCGACAAATCTTTATACATTTGGACTGGAATTTCCCACACTGTGTGTTTGCTTCGGTGTGAATTGTTTTTTGAAAGTTTCAGACAAAACGGTTTGGCTAACTTTTCAAAAGAAGCTAGGACAGAAGATGTCTTGTTCATGTTGATTTTTTTTTATAATTAGCACCTCCTTGCCTTACAGGAGATAAAACTCAGATAGCAACCCTTTTGTTAACAGCCATAGCCGTGAAATGCAAGAAGAGGACATATCAGTCTCTGTGATTAACATAGACCTGGCTCCTGAGGTCATTCAGATCTCTTGGGTGAATCTGGTGCTGGTGACTTATTACTGTTATGTTATGTTATGTTATGTTACTGTTATGTTTATCAATTTATTCCAAAACTTCCCCTTATCACTTCGAGGAAGGTGCTTAGCCAAATGGGATTCAGAAATGGATTGGCCATTGTATGTCGAGATGGGGGCACCACCCTTTGTTCAGGCTCTCTGACTGTGCCACTGAAATGCAGCCATCTTGGGGTGAGAGGCCATAAGCCAGGGTCAACAGCGATTCAGAGAAAAGAGAGATATTTTGGCCAGTGACACTGAAGCAAACTCATCACCAGTGGCAAGGGCCCTGAATGTTTAATGGCCATGCAGAGTGGAAAGGACCACAGAGACCTATTCTCTATTCCATCATGCCCAGGTTGCACTGAGTTTGTTGAGCAGGTGAGTTTCTCAATGAGAGATGGGTACCTGTGAATTCTGGGATGGAAGCATCTTCCCTGGGAATCACCATGAAGTCGCCGTGTCCCACACCTCTTTAATGACAGCATCTGCAGCAACATCCGATGCCAAAAGCTGACTCAGGGGGTGCACCATTTGTAATATAGCTCTGTGCAATCCCAGTGGGGTTTGTTCAGCCTCTAGTGGTGAATCGATCATCTGAATGGGAATAGGCTGGAGACAAACCTGTCTGCAATTCTGTGTTCTATATCCACTTTTAGGAGTAAACAGTAATTTTGGGAACTTCCTAAAAGGAGATGGGAACTCTTGGGCTCTGGGCTGAGTCAGAGAGGAATTGGCTGCTCTGTGTATTTGTGTATATTTAATATTAGAGTTGATTATTAAGAAAAAAATAGAGATAATGCCTTGGGCTCCATAGGGTCTGATAAACAGTAAATGCCTTGGATGTCTGGGCCGATAGCACACAGATCAAAGATCAGTGTGATAAGTTCAGTCACAGAGATCCCCTTGGGACTGTCACCTGATGTGTTGAAATTACCTCTGAGCCAGTTTTCCATGTCAGCTTGGGATTTCCAGAACCCTGCCTTGTTGAGCCAGACATGCTAGCCTGCTGCAACACAGACCCAGGGTCTGGGCAACACCTCCAAAGCTGCAGGCTTTAGATGAAAACAGCTCAGCAGGTTACCTGTCTCCAGCACCCAGACACCCAGTTTCCAATGAGATCCAAACCTCAAATAAAGTCGTTTTACTCTGTATAAAGCTTATACAGGGTAAACTCATAAATTGTCAGCCCTCTTTTCATTGAAGGATCTTCAAAACACCTAGCAAAGGAAAGTCTCTATGAATATATCCCCATAATACTTATAGGTAAACTGAGGCATAGGGCGAGATGACCTTAGCTAAGGACTCGCAGACAATGACAGACAGAACTGATGGGTCCTGTCTTCCCCGGTGTTATCACGGTCTCTCCGTGAGTAGCTGAACAGATGACAAGAAGGTTCTCGCAGGGCCTGTTCGCTGGGTGGCGATGACAGAGTTCCCCTGGATGCATCCTGGAACTGGGGTACTACTGAGCCCTCTGGCACACCAATCTGGGCCCCCCCCTCACACACTGAGGCTGTGACAAGATGCAATCTTCTCCAGGTCTTGCACTTACAAAGCCATACACCTTCAGGGATACACCCAGCTGCAGTTACATAAATACTTTCACGAGCTACTGCTCACCCCTCCCTCAGTGTGTACATGACAATGAACCACCCCGTGTTCCGGAGCAGATTTCCCTTTTACATTTCAAATAACATAAAGATTGAGGTAGAAAAATATAAACAAATTTATTAACTACAGAAGGATAGATTTTAAGTGATTATAAGTAATATTGTACACATCAAAGTTGGTTATATAGGATATAAACAAAATCACTATCTACGTTCTCTACACGAGACAAGATTCAAATCAAGTAGTGTCTCACCCTGATGATAGAAACAGTCAACCAATCCTCCATGCACAGGCTAGTAATTCCCTTCAGCCTGGGACCACATCCCCAGTTCAGTCCTTGTTGCTAAGGTTTTTTGCAGGTGTTGGATTGTGTGGAAATGAGGCCAAGTGATGTTGTCCCTTCCACCATTTATAGTTACTGCTATGTGGAGGGAATTTCATTTTCCCTAGCAAATGTCCCCAGCACAGTTAGTGGGAAAATACAGGCACAGGATGGAGCCCAGTGTTACATGAGCTGGTCACAAATCCTTGTATGCTTCAGTGATTTATAGCAGGGACAATTACCCATATCCTACATAGAATATTCACAGGAAAGTCCATCAGGTCGGGATAAGCTTCTTCCAAGTCCTATTCTGTTTCTTAATGGGCCATAGCCTCGAATCGTTCATCCACAATGTGATGGGTAGACTGGATGTAGTCTACCTCATGGTGTTACCCAGCAGCAAACAAGTTTGAAATACATGTATAGTCAATAATCATAATTTTAGATACAAAATGACCTATGAACACAAATACTTTATATGAGACACTTTTTATAAAATACATCACAATCATATTACCTTAGTAAATTTGGGGGTGCCAGGATGTTGTTTTGGTGCACAGAATGTTACACATCACCCCTTAATTTACTGCAGAAGTGTTCGTCATTGACTAATTCAGAGGCAATGTGCCCATGGCCCTCTTACTGCCAAACTCTTTCTTATAAAATTTCACATTAGCAGCAATCTTTGTATCATGAGACTGAACAATAAAACCAAAGCTTTTATCACTGGTAGGTGTTTCCAAGTATTGGTATTACACCATCTCTTTTGCTTGGACAGTTTGGTTTCTTCAATACTCACTGTGCCTTTCAGCTCCTCCCTGGACCTTAACATGTGTTTAGTTAAGAAAAGGAGGACTTGTGGCACCTTAGAGACTAAAAAAATTATTAGAACATAAGCTTTTGTGAGCTACAGCTCACTTCATCAGATGCATTCAGTGGAAAATATAGTGGGGAGATTTTAGATACACAGAGAACATGAAACAATGGGTGTTACCATACACACTGTAACAAGAGTGATCAGGAAAGGTGAGCTATTACCAGCAGGAGGGGGGGGGGGCATTTTGTAGTGATAGTCAAGCTGGGCCATTTCCAGCACTTTACAAGACGAGTGGGAGGGGAAATAAACTAGGGGAAATCATTTTACTTTGTGGAATGACACATCCACTCCCAGTCTTTATTCAAGCCTAAGTTAATTGTATCCAGTTTGCAAATTAATTCCAATTCAGTAGTCTCTCATTGGAGTCTGTTTCTGAAGATTTTTGTTGAAGAATTGCCACTTTTAGGTCTTTAATCGAGTGACCAAAGAGATTGAAGTGTTCTCCGACTGGTTTTTGAATGTTATAATTCTTGATGTCTGATTTCTGTCCATTTATTCTTTTCCATAGAGACTGTTGTGTTTGGCCAATGTACATGGCAGAGGGGCATTGCTGGCACATGATGGCATATATCACATTGGTAGATGTGCAGGTGAATGAGCCTCTGATAGTGTGGCTGATTTGATTAGGTCCTATGATGGTGTCCCCTGAATAGATATGAGGACACAGTTGGCAACGGGCTTTGTTGCAAGGATAGGTCCCTGGGTTAGGGGTTTTGTTGTGTGGTGAGTGGTTGCTGCTGAGTATTTGCTTCAGGTTGGGGGGCTGTGTGTAAGCAAGGACTGGTCTGTCTCCCAAGATCTGTCAGAGTGATGGGACATCCTTGATGATGCGTTGGAGAGGTTGTAGTTGGGAGCTGAAGGTGACGGCTAGTGGCGTTCTGTTATTTTCTTTGTTGGGCCTGTCCTGTAGTAGGTGACTTCTGGGTACTCTTCTGGCTCTGTCAATCTGTTTCTTCACTTCAGCAGGTGGGTATTGTAGTTGTAAGAATGCTTGATAGAGATCTTGTAGGTGTTTGTCTCCGTCTAAGGGGTTGGAGCAAATGCGGTTGTTCCGTCGAGCTTGGCTGTAGACAATGGATCATGTGGTGTGGTCAGGGTGAAAGCTGGAGGCATGCAGGTAGGAATAGCAGTCAGTAGGTTTCCAGTATAGGGTGGTGTTTATGTGACCGTCACATATTAGCACTGTAGTGTCAAGGAAGTGGATTTCTTGTGTGGACTGGTCCAGGCTGAGGTTGATGGTGGGATGGAAATTGTAGAAATCATGGTAGAATTC
Source organism: Caretta caretta (assembly GCF_965140235.1). Taxonomy (NCBI): domain Eukaryota; kingdom Metazoa; phylum Chordata; order Testudines; family Cheloniidae; genus Caretta; species Caretta caretta. Next base: position 1,950,763 of record NC_134206.1, read on the forward strand.
CTCAGGGGCTTCTTTTCCATGGGTCCAGAGGATGAAGATGTCATCAACGTAGCGCAAGTAGAGTAGGGCCATTAGGGGACGAGAGCCGAGGAAGCGTTGTTCTAAGTCAGCCATAAAAATGTTGGCATACTGTGGGGCCATGCGGGTACCCATAGCAGTGCCACTGATTTGAAGGTATACATTGTCCCCAAATGTAAAATAGTTATGGGTGAGGACAAAGTCACAAAGTTCAGCCACCAGGTTTTCCGTGACATTATCGGGGATAGTGTTCTTGACGGCTTGTAGTCCATCTTTGTGTGGAATGTTGGTGTAGAGGGCTTCTACATCCATAGTGGCCAGGATGGTGTTTTCAGGAAGATCACTGATGGATTGTAGTTTCCTCAGGAAGTCAGTGGCATCTTGAAGATAGCTGGGACTGCTGGTAGCGTAGGGCCTGAAGAGGGAGTCTACATAGCCAGACAATCCTGCTGTCAGGATGCCAATGCCTGAGATGATGGGGCGTCCAGGATTTCCAGGTTTATGGATCTTGGGTAGCAGATAGAATATCCCAGGACGGGATGTGTCTGTGCGGATTTGTTCTTGTGCTTTTTCAGGGAGTTTCTTGAGCAGATGGTGTAGTTTATTTTGGTAACTCTCAGTGGGATCAGAGGGTAATGGCTTGTAGAAAGTGGTGTTGGAGAGCTGTCTAGCAACCTCTTGTTCACATTCCGACCTATTCATGTTGATGACAGCACCTCCTTTGTCAGCCTTTTTCGTTTTGATGTCAGAGTTGTTTCTGAGGCTGTGCATGGCATTGTGTTCTGCATGGCTGAGGTTATGGGGCAAATGATGCTGCTTTTTCACAATTTCAGCCCCTGCACATCAGCGGAAGCATTCTATGTAGAAGTCCAGTCTGTTGTTTTGACCTTCAGGAGGAGTCCACCCAGAATCCTTCTTTTTGTAGTCTTGGTAGGAAGGTCTCTGTGGGTTAGTCTGTTGTTCAGAGGTGTGCTGGAAATATTCCTTGAGTTGTAGACATCGAAAATAGGATTCTAGGTCACCACAGAACTGTATCATGTTCATGGGGGTTGTGGGGCAGAAGGAGAGGCCCCGAGATAGGACAGATTCTTCTGCTGGGCTAAGAGTATAGTTGGATAGATTAACAATATTTCTGGGTGGGTTAAGGGAACCACTGTTGTGGCCCCTTGTGGCATGTAGTAGTTTCAATAGTTTAGTATCCTTTTTCTTTTGTAGAGAAGCAAAGTGTGAGTGTAAATGGCTTGTCTAATTTTTGTGAAGTCCAGCCACGAGGAAGATTGTGTGGAAGATTATTTTTTTATGAGAGTATCCAGTTTTTAGAGCTCATTCTTAATCTTTCCCTGTTTGCTGTAGGGGATGTTGATCAGGTGGTTCCGCAGTTTCTTTGAGAATGTGTGTGGCACAAGCAATCAGCATAGTCTGTGTGGCATGTCGATTGTAATGGATTTTTTACCTTCAGTCCTTTTGGTACGATATCCATCTGTTTGCATTTGGAAAGGAAGATGATGTCTGTCTGTGTCTGTATGAGTTTTTTCATGAAGTTGATAGATTTCCTCTCCATAGGGCTAAATTCAGTGCCTTGCATAATGACAGGTTTCAGAGTAGCAGCCGTGTGAGTGTGTATCCGTAAAAAGAAAAGGAGTACTTGTGGCACCTTAGTTAAGGTTTTTCTTAACCCCAGTGTCCCTTTCATTAGGGATCTCAGGCTAAGGTTATCTTTGGGGTCTTGATATGCCAGGGTGATATCTTGATATCTGGTGATACCTTCTCGTTGGTGGAGTTGGGCATGCTCTTGGCCCTGGCCTTGTATCGCTACATGTCCATCTGCTGCCCACTCCAGCACTCCAGCATCCTGTCCGTCCCAGCCATAGTGACAAGGGGGAGCCTGGTGCTGGCACGTGGGGTCCTTCTGGTGAGCCCCTTCTCCCTCCTTGTCCTCAGGCTGCCCTTCTGCCAGTGCTGCCTCATCTCCCACTCATACTGGGAGCACATGGCCGTGGTGAAGCTGATGTGTGGGGACGCTACAATCAGTGTCAACTACGGCCTGTTTGTGGCTTTTACAGTGGTGGGATTTGATGTGCTTATCATCTCTTTGTCCTATGCTATGATCCTCCAGGCCGTGCTGAGGCTGCTGCCGTCTCAAGGCCTTCAGCACCTCCGCGTCTCTCTTCTGTGTTGTCCTGTTATAGTACATCCCTGGTCTCTTCATCTTCCTCACTCACCCCTTTGGCCTTAATGTCCCCCACCATCTCCACATCCTGGTGTCCAATCTCTGTGGGTGCTCCCCCATGTGAAACCCTGTTGTGTATGGGGTGAAAACCAAAGAGATCTGCGAGAACATGCTCCAAATCTTCTAGCAGAAAGGAATCTGAGCAGTGTGTGCCTGTCTAATTTAATCGAGGGATATAAAACATTCATCACCATGGCCTCTGGCCCCTTCATGATCTGACATCACTCACAGTGGTATGTGATCACAGAACTGTTGCCATGGACTCCGAGTGGGCTCTTTATTCGCACTAGCCCTTTTGCATATGGGTGCCCATGTCTGGGTGATGCAGGCACCCAGAAACAGCAACCAAAAACCCGTCTGTCCAGGTAAAACCATGATGGGTGGAAACCACATGAAGTCTCATTTGATGCTCTGAACCTTTGTTATCCTGAAGTCTTTGGGCTTTTCCTGTACTCTTCACTCACTCACCTTGTGCTCAGGGGCAGGAGGCTGGGGCGGAGGCATCTGTCTATAAATAGGTTGGTCATTTAAGACTCTCAGCACCAAAGCAGATCTCACTGGGACAGAAGAAGGGAGGAACTGCATTCTAGATAAAAGCCAGTTTCTACAGCTTCTCTGCAGAGGGTTGGGCATGGAAGGAATGGAACCTCCCCAGAAAAGGGAACAGAGAGAGGAGGGGTTGGTCCAGCTCTTTAAAAACACAGAGACTGGATGAACCGGAAGAAGCTGGAGAAGGAGAGAGGCACAAGGGCGGCAGAGGGGACTCTTTGGTTGCAGGGCTCTGGCTACAGTAGAGAGAAAGTTTCAAGCTGGAGGAGAGGCCAGGAGTTCCAGGAGGTGGCCCCTGGACACCCCAAAGGGCTCTGAACAAATCCCAAAGTTTCCTCCAGGGTGATGTGGAAAAAGTAATGCACGTTGGAAAACATCATTCCAAATATGCATATAAAATGATAGGGTCTAAATGAGTTCTTACCACTCAGGAAAGCGATCTTGGAGTCAGTCTATAGTTCTCTGAAAACATCCATTCAATTGGCAGGAACAGTCAAAAAAGGGAACAGAATGTTGGTAAAAATTAAGAAAGGGATAGATAATAAGATAGAGAATATCATAAAATCATGACTCGTGTGGAGAAAGTGTATACAGAAGTGTTATTTACGCCTTCTCATAACACAAGAACTCAGGGTCACCAAATGAAATGAATAGGGAGCACGTTTAAAACAAAAAAAGGGAGCATTCCAACACATAATGCACAGTCAACCTGTGGAACTCCTTGCCAGAGGATGTGGGAAAGGTCACAACTATAACAGGTTTAAAAAAAGAGCTAGATAAAATCATAGAGGATAGGCCCATCAATGGCTATTAACCAGGATGGGCAGGGATGGTGTCCCTATCCTTTGTTTGCCAGAAGCTAGGAATGGATTCCCTCTGGAGTACTTGGCATTGGTCACTGTCGGAAGACAGGATACGGGGCTACATGGAGCTATGGTCTGGCCCAGTATGACCGTTCTTATGATCTTATGTTCACTGAGGCAGGGAATGGTGGGCAGGTATTGTATTGTGTGTATTTGGTATCTCTTGTGCTGTCAAAAGAAAAGGAAATCTTTTAGAAACTCCCTTTGCAAGGCCTGGGTCTGTTGCTTTAACAATCCTGTGCCTGGAAAAAGAGTAACTGGAAACAGAGTGAGCCCAAGAGGGAGCTCTGGCAAGGGTGTGCTGAAGCAATGGGAGAGTCTGGGAGAGCTGAACCATGTTAGGGTGAAGAGAACAGCTTGTGGACCTCTTCACACAGGTTTGGGATCACCCACCCCACTCCTCTTCCACTCACAGTCCCCTAGCATCCATGGAGCAGCTCTAGGTTTGCTGTCACAGACCTGCTCAAGCCCTCATGGCTGAACACCCACCAGAAGGGTGCGTTTGGGTCCCACATACTGTACCCATGTGATTTTGAGTCAGAGCAGCATTCAGGTCCTGCCTTGAGCTCTGGGTTTCTAGCTCTGGGTCTCTAGGCCCAGTCTCGGGGTGCAGCTTCCATTCTGGTGCCTCCCTCCGGGAGCGGGGAGCTGCACACCAAGTGCCAAGGCCCTGAGGCTAGTTTCCTTTGCTCTGTACCTCGGCATGCTTTTCTCCTATGGTACAGAGGAGAATGCAGTCTTTTTCAGGACATGGATGTCTGTCTTATATAAAAATACAAATTAGGATTCAGAGAGCTCCAGTTCTAGAGGTACATTGCTGTGACACTCTGTACCCCCAAAGCAAAACCCTGGCACCCCACTTTCACCACTGTTATATAGTTGTCAAAATCTTGTACAAAATATGTCATGTGAGGAATCTATGGAAACGCCGTGGTTTGCTGCATGTGATTATCCTATTTGTGTCTGTATCATTTTTGCTGCTGAAGTAACAAATGCTGATGAGCTACCTGTATTTCAAATGTGTTTGCTCCTGTGGTAACTCCCACAAAGTAGTTTAAATCCAGTCTAGCCAGCACATTGCAAATGGATATTTGACTGGGTGGCTCATCGATGAACACAATGGGCGATGGTCGAAGCTTGTCCCCACCTGTAGCCGAAATATGGGTAATGGCCCCTGCTGTGACTCATCAAAGCATGGAAGGGCATGTGACCAGCTTATCTGACACTGGACTCCATCTTGTGCCTGTACTTTTCCACTAACTGTGCTGGTATCTCTGTTTGGGACAATAAAGTTCCCTCCACATGGCAGAAGATAGAAAAGGGGGAAGTGTTATCACCACCTGTTCTCACTCCCCCCACAAATCAACACTTTAGAACACAGCTAGAAGAAAAAAAACTTTGACTGGAGAGGTGGTCAGTGGTTGGAAAGGAGAAAAGCAGGAACCCCTTCAAAAGTCCACCAGTCAGAACCGTTGTGTCCTGCATACAACGAGGCAGGTGATATTGCTGAATACTTCACTAGCTTTGAGACACTATGTGATTCCTATGATTCCTGATAACCACTTTAGTTGCAAAGTTAATTGGTGAAGATCTGGATATAGTCAATAAAATGCTAATTGAGAATCTTTTAGATTTTTCTAATTTCAAAGAAATGGATTTGAAACAATTTCAGATTACAATGTTTTTTATAAAAAAATTGTCATGTAATGTATCAATGGAAAAGTTATCATTTGCAGAACATGATTATCCTACTTGTATGCATGTATTCTTTTTGTACCTAAAGTTATGAATATTGACGATGTACCAGTATTTCAAATGTGTTTGCTCTTTGGTAACAGCCACAATGTAGTTCACATCCCATCTAGACAGAATTTGATGAATGAACCATTCAAGGTAATGATGCATTAAGAAACATGATAGGCCCTAGAAGAAGATTATCCCCACCTCATGGATTTCCCTGCAAATGTTCGAGCCAGGATATGGATAATGGCTCCGCTATGAATTATCGAAGCATGCAAAGGCATGTGACCAGCTCATGTGACACTGGACTCCGTCTTGTGCCTGAAGATTCCCACTAACTCGCTAGGGGCTTTTGCTTGGAAAAATGAAGTTCCCTCTACATGGCAGAAGCTGTAATGGGGGAAAGGGACATTGTCACTTGGACTCACTCCCCCCACAACTCAACACCCAGAACCACCTTAGGAATAAGGGCCGAACTGGGGATGTTACCCCAAACTGAAGGGATTTCTAGCCTTTGTATGAAAGATGGGTGGGATGTTTGTCCCATCAGGGTGAGGCACTCCATGATTCAACTCCTGTCTAGCGTATAGAACTTAGATTGATTTTGTTTATTTCTTAAGTAACCAACTTTGATGTGTTTTCTGTAACTTATGTAACTTTAGCGCCCTTGTGGCCAAGACGGAGCCTGCTCTGCAGGCAGCTCTGGCCAAGAGATGGCGCGAGCAGGAATGCAGCAGGGAAAATCCTTCTACACCAAGGGCACCTGTTCCAAACTCCCCAAAGTGAACACACCCACCCACCGGAAAAGTACAGGAGATATAACAAAGGGAGATATTTATTTACAGAGGGATGAGAGGAGAAAAACAACCAGCGGACGTATAGGGGGAGCAGTAGAACAGGGTTGCATCCAAACCAAGGCCCTATAGACCCGGTGGGAGCAAAGGCTGCCAGGGCAGATGCCCAGCAATGCGTCTGCACACAGAGTTCAGAAGTCCCGAGCAATGTTCCAGTCCAGTGGGGAGTCTTGTGTGTTCCTGGTCGTCTTCGGCGCCAGTGAACTTTCCCCAACAAACCCCTCCGGTGCCCTCTTCTGCCGCTCTCTGCAAAGCCACCCAGAGCGACCACCTCCCCACTTAACTAGCTACAGCCTCCCTCCTTAGTCCCAATGCAAAGTCACCAGCCCTAGGTCTCACAGCCCCATGCAGCTCTGGGCAGCAGTGATACTGGGTCCAGCTCCGGCCTGTCCTTCTCGGGCGATTCCTCCCTGGCACATTGCTCCTCAGGTTCCTGTCCTGGGGTGTCCCTGATCGGCCGCCCTGTCCTTCCCAGGCTTCAGGCAGGTTCTCTCTCCTTCCCTTTGTCCGGGGCCTCCCGGCTGCAGCCCTTCTCTCCCTGGGCTCCAGAGCCACACCCCGCAAGTTTCCCTCCTTTCTCTCACTGCTTCCCCTCCCCAATCGGAAAAAGATTTAAAGGGGCCATGCTCTCTAAACCCCAAGGGTTACACTTATAACAACTTAAAATCCATCTTTCTGAACTTAGTACATCTGCTTTCTATTTATTTACCTAAAACAGTGTGTTATTTGAAGTATAAAGGGAAATCTGCTCAGCAACAGGGGCTGGTGAATTGTCCTCTCCACACTGAGGGAAGGGGGCAGGGCAATAAACTTACACTGGTCAGTCTTCCAACAAGGGCAAGACAGTACAGCTCTGAGGACCTAGGCTGGGGAGCTGGGGGAACTGGCTGGAGCCTCTCTCTTGTTGGTTCACGAGTGGCTAGTGAAAGTTTTCATGTAAGTTCAGGTGTGTGTGTCTCTGTCTGTGTATGACTGTGTAAGTGCAAGACCTGGAGGGGCTTGCTGCTTTTCACAACCTCACAGGCTGTTTCAGGTTGCAACCTACAGAAGTCCGTCGTGCCCCCCCCCCCCCAATGAACAGCCCCTACAACAGTATGAGTCCATTTCCCACTTATCATGGCCTCAGTTACTGATGGAGAAACCATTTTTATGGCAGAAAACTCAGAACTCCTGGGTCTGTCATTCTGTTTGATTTTTGCCAAGTCATGTCTCCCTGTACCTCAGTTTACCTATGGATATAATGCGGATGTGTACATAGTGACTTTCCTTTGCTAGCCCTTTTGAAGATCCTTCAATGACAGGTTTCAGAGTAGCAGCCGTGTTAGTCTGTATCCACAAAAAGGAAAGGAGGAGATGTAGCACATTAAAGCTTATGCTCAAATAAATGCGTTACTCTCTAAGATGCCACAAGTCCTCCTGTTCAAAGAAAGGTTCTACGTGGTGTGATAATAGTAACTGATGAGAATTACTGATCTCTGATCCTGTAGCGAAAATCCCTTGTGCCTCCAGAAAGCGTTCGTGTCTCCCCTCAGTCATCTTTCTCCAGGTCCGTCTGTTGACTATCTACCCATCCCTCCTGGACATTTCGACAACATCAGACCCTACGAGACCGAGTGACTTTCCCTAGGTTTCTTAGTAATCAACTATAATTTTTAATTATACACAAATACACAGAGCAGCCATTTCCCCTTTGACTCAGTGGAGAGCCCAAGAGTTCTCATCTCCCTTTGGGAAGTTCCCACAATTATTGGTTGTTGTTGAAGCTGAATAACAAACACAGAAGTACAGACATGGAAACAGAGGCATGAGCTAGAGAGTGTCTGGTCTCCAGCCTGTTTACATCCAGATGCTGCTTCTCCCCTAGAGGCTGAGCAAACCCCCCTGGGACTGCACAGAGCTATAGAATAAACAATGCACAGTGCTGTCAGCTCTCCATGTGGGATGTTGCTGCAGATGCTGGGATGAGAGAAGTGTGGGACACGGATACCTGAGGGGGATTCCCAGCAAAGACAATTCCATCTCAGAAATCACAGGTACCATCTCTTTCAGTTCGACAAACCAAGTGCAATGTATGCATGATGGGATAGAGAATAGGTCTGAATTCATTTCTGCTCCGCACAGCCGCTATACATCCGAGGCCCCTTGCCACAGGTGCTGAATTTCCACTAGTACCATGAGCCAAAATGCCCCTCTTTGCTGTGACCCTCGGTGATGGCTCCAGCCCTAAGGTGGCTTCATTTCCGTCACACAGTGGATCCTTCAGGATGAAAGTTGTTAGTCGAGGTCCAGTACAAGGCCAGATTCAGAAGCCGCAGGCAGTAGTTTGCTCAGGTCCCAGTGAAGCGCTGTGGCATCCCCGCTGTTGTGTTTTAAGTGTAGACGAGCCCTCAAGCAGATCATCCAGGAAAACATCCAGTCTGGAGTAAGAACTGAGTAAAACCTCAGGGGCCAGCTGTGTGTTAATGCACAGAGACCGCCACCTCCTCCCCTTGCAATTCAGGGCTTGGGCTGTTAACAGGGTGGTGTGGGGGGTGGGTGTTACCAGACTTTCTCTGCTGAAAAGCATGGAGGAGCTACGGCTCCTCACGCGCTTAAATATGACAATTGTTCAACATGGGCAAGACACCTTCTCCCTTAGCTTCATGCTAGAAGTGGGCTGAACTCTTATGCCTGATACTTTCAAAATTAAATTCAGCCGGAAGTAGACACCCTGCTTTGTAAATTTCAGGTACATGGCTGGTAAAGGTATATGCAATTGAAAATGAAGTCTTGTAAGTCAAGATGTCTGACAGACTTAACTATGCCATTAAAACTATGGAGGAACATTGCCACGTAGATCAAGAGGCAATGGGTTTGAACTACAGCATGGCAGATTTAGATTTAATCTCAGATAAACTTCCCAACTGTAAGAACAGGAGGACAATGGAATATAGAATCCTAGTGTCGACCAGGTCTTACTCAAGCAAAAGTTATGGGGCTCAGTACTGGGGTAACTGGGTGAAATTTCAATCCCTGTTGTCAAGGTTCCTCCCCCACTCTGAACTCTAGGGCACAGATGTGGGGACCTGCATGAAAACCTCCTAAGCTTACTTTTACCAGCTTAGGTTAAAACTTCCCCAAGGTACAAATTAATTTTATCCTTTATCCTTGGAATATCCACTGCCACCACCAAACTCTAACTGGGTTTACTGGGAAACGTAGTTTGGACAGGTCTTTCCCCCCAAAATCCTCCCAACCCTTGCACCCCACTTCCTGGGAAAGATTTGGTAAAAATCCTCACCAATTTGCATAGGTGACCACAGACCCAAACCCTTGGATCTGAGAACAATGAAAAAGCATTCAGTTTTCTTACAAGAAGAATTTTAATAGAAATAGAAGTAAATAGAAGTAAAGGAATCACCTCTGTAAAATCAGGATGGTAGATACCTTACAGGGTAGATTCAGGGGAATTAGATTCAAAACATAGGAATCCCTCTAGGCAAAACCTTAAGTTACAAAAAAGACACACAGACAGGAATAGTCATTCTATTCAGCACAGCTCTTTTCTCAGCCATTAAAAGAAATCATAATCTAACACATACCTAGCTAGATTACTTCCTAAAAGTTCTTATACTCCATTCCTGTTCTATCCCTTGCAAAAGCAGCATACCGATAGACACAGACCCTTTGTTTCTCTCCCTCCTCCCAGCTTTTGAAAATATCTTGTCTCCTCATTGGTCATTCTGGTCAGGTGCCAGCGAGGTTACCTTTAGCTTCTTAACCCTTTACAGGTGAGAGGATTTTTCCTCTGGCCAGGAGGGATTTTAAAGGAGTTTACCCTTCCCTTTACATTTATGACACCTGTGTAATCCAGGAGGTCAGACTGGATGATCTGATGGTCCCTTCTGATTTTGAAGCCTATGAATTTATTGATATATAAAATAGTTCAGGCAATGGCCAATGGCCAATCCATTTGTGAATCCCATTCAGCTAAGTTTTTTGCTCCAATAATATCTGTGGCAAGTAGTTCCACAGGCCAAATATGGGTTGTATATACAGTTTTCCTTTATGAATTGTCTATGTTCAGACTTTCAATGTAATTGAATGTTCCCTTGTTCGTGTGTTGTCTGACAGAATACATATAAATGCATGAACTACTTTCTATATCAATAGATTCATAGGCGTCAAAATCAGAAGGGACCGTCAGATCATGTGGTCTTTTATATCATGGAATCAAAGAGTGATAGGATTACAAGGGGGCTATAATGATCAGCTAGTCTAACCCCCTGCCAAGATGCAGGATTTGTTGTGACTAAACCATCCAAGACAGATGACTATCCAGCCTCCTGTTGAAAACCTCTAGTGAAGAACTTTCCACTATCTGCCTGGGCGTCAGTTCCATTGGCCTCTTGTTCTCACAGTTGGGAAGTTTATCAGAGATTAAATCTAAATCTGCCATGCTGTAGTTTGAACCCATTGCCTCTTGATCTATGTGGCTATGTTCCTCCGCATCTTTAATGGCAGCCTTTCAAGTGTCTCAAGACTGTTGTCATATCCCCCCTTAATCCTCCCTTTTCCATACTAAACATAACCTTTTCCTTTGGCCTTTGCTCGTATGGCTTGCATTCCATCCTGTGGATCATCTTTCTCACTCTCCTTTGGATCCTTCTCAGTTTCTCTACATCCCTCCTATATATTGAAAACCCAAACTGGACACAATACTCCAGCTGAGGCCTCACCATGACCAAGAAAAGGGCTACTTCCCCCCCCCCCCCCCCCGTGACTGGCAAGCTATGCCTCTACTAATGCAAATGAAAATTGCATTTGTTCTTTTTTGCAATCGAAAAAAAAAACACACCCCTGAGAGATGTAGCTAGAGCAACCTAACCCTGGTATATACAGCATGAGGTCTACCAAAGAATTCTTCATCGAACGAGCTACCACCTCTCGGAGAGGTGGATTAACTTCACTGACAGGAGTACCCCCACTGAAGTACCCACAGGGCTCTTGGTGGTGGAAATGGGTCACTGTTGAGGATAACATCCACCTTCCTAGAAAAACAGCAGGTCTGTGGCACATCACCACAGATACTGTTTGCCTCCCTTGCCTTCTGGTATGTGTACCTCAGCTCCTTCCCCTTTGCTGTGTCCTGATCATAGCTCTTTTCCCACAAGCTGCACAAAATCTGCCCCATAGGTATTGACGTTCCTACAGCTGGAGTGCATCTGGGAACGCACAGCCTCCTCTCCCCAAATACTGAGCAGATCCAGCAGATCCACAGTGGCCCAAGCTCTGAGCCGCCATGGCCACCTAGGAAAGTGTGATGTGAGCACTCCACACCCAGCAAACAGGAAGGGGAATTTCAAATTTTCTGAGACTTTAAACAGGGACGGGCGGAAGCTGTTCACCTGGATTGGTGAGGCCTCATCTGGAGTACTGTGTCCAGTTTTGGGCCCCACACTACAAGAAGGATGTGGATAAATTGGAGAGAGTCCAGCGAAGGGCAACAAAAATGATTAGGGGTCTGGAACACATGACTTATGAGGAGAGGCTGAGGGAGCTGGGATTGTTTAGCCTGCAGAAGAGAAGAATGAGGGGGGATTTGATAGCTGCTTTCAACTACCTGAAAGGGGGTTCCAAAGAGGATGGCTCTAGACTGTTCTCAATGGTAGCAGATGACAGAACGAGGAGTAATGGTCTCAAGTTGCAGTGGGGGAGGTTTAGATTGGATATTAGGAAAAACTTTTTCACTAAGAGGGTGGTGAAACACTGGAATGCGTTACCTAGGGAGGTGGTAGAATCTCCTTCCTTAGAGGTTTTTAAGGTCAGGCTTGACAAAGCCCTGGCTGGGATGATTTAACTGGGAATTGGTCCTGCTTCGAGCAGGGGGTTGGACTAGATGACCTTCTGGGGTCCCTTCCAACCCTGATATTCTATGATTCTATGATTCTGTGGAGGGGAGAGGAGTTGAAACTGTTCACCAGAGCACTCAGGATGGGCAATGTGGGATGCCTTGTGGAGTCCAGTTACAGGGATAAAAACAAACAAAAGTGTCTACACTGGCAATTTGCCAACAAAACTTTTGCATAAAACTCTTCCCAAGGTGGTTATTTTCTGACACTGAAACTGAGGACTTCTACCACTGAAAGTGGCTTTGCAGTGTGTACACCCCCACTGTTTCCTTGGCTAAATCTACTTATTTGCGAAAAAAACATGGTAGTGTAGACAAGGCCTAAGGAACACTGACGGATAACCAGTATCCACACTTCTATTTCCTTCTGGTGCTTAGTAAGATTTCTCACACCATGGAGTGTAGGAATTATTGAGCAGGGAGCACCATAAAATATGGAATTGGCATTAGTAGGGTAAGTTCTTCATAATTCATTTCTCTGAATAATGAAAATGTCATTTTTCAGTGTGTCAAGAGCGACCAATCTGCTTCCCCCATGAGAACAGCCTCCATGCAGTGTCTCATATTCACATTGTCTCTTCATCCAGGTATATGTGCTGCGACCATCACCCTAGACCCTGGGCACATACAGGAAGTCAGGGGAACATATGCTACATGCAAGAGACACTGTTCTGCCTCAGAGTTGTACACCTTCTCCCCTACAACATGTCAGATTCCAACACAACCCACTTCACCAACCCCTCCACCTTCATCCTGCTGGGCATTCCTGGGCTGGAGGCGGCCCATGTCTGGATCTCCATCCCCTTCTGCACCATGTATGTCATAGCCGTCTTTGGGAACTTCACCATCCTGTTCATTGTGAAGGTGGAACCAAGCCTCCATGGGCCCATGTACTATTTCCTCTGCATGCTGGCCGTCACTGATCTGGTCCTGTCCACATCCACCCTGCCTAAAATGCTAAGCATCTTCTGGTTCAATTCCAGGGAGATCGATTTCAGTGCCTGCCTCACCCAGATGTACTTCATTCTCATCTCATCTGTGTTGGAGTCTGGGATCCTCATAGCCATGGCTCTGGATCGCTACGTGGCCATCTGCCATCCCCTGAGACATTCCACCACCCTGACAAACGCCATGGTGGCCAAAATCGGCCTGGCCGTGCTGCTCCGTGGCATCATAGTCATACTGCCCTTTCCCATCCTAGCGAGGCTGTGGCCATATTGCAGAACCAACGTCATCCCCCAGCCCTACTGCGCCCACATAGCCGTGGTGAGCCTGGCCTGCGCCGACACCCGTGTTAGTAGTTACTACGGCCTCTTTGTGTTATTCTTTGTGATGGGTCTGGATGGGATTTTTATTGCTGTGTCTTACACCCAGATCCTCAGGGTCATCTTCATCCTCCCCACAAAAGATGCGTGGGACAAGACTTTGGGGACCTGCGGCTCTCACCTTTTTGTCATTTTAGCCTTTTACATCCCAAGTCTCATCATGTCCCTCATGCACAGATTTGCCCAAAATGTGCCCCTGCATTTCCACGTTCTCATTGGCAATGTGTACCTCTTCATGCCCCCCATGTTAAACCCCATAATCTATGGGGTGAGGACAAAACAGATCCGGGACAGGCTGCTCCGGCTCTTTACTCATACAGGGGCCTGAAGTTTTCTCCTGGTGCTCTGGCTCTCAGACCAAGATCTGGACAGACCTGGTTGGTGAAATGGTGCTAGGACCCCTTCTCTGAATCACTGACTGGACAGTCAAAGTGACATTAAACCCTTTCCTGGACTTTCCGTGCTGTGTCAGTGTGACAAACTGAGTAATCTTTTTTGTGTACAACTCATTCTCCCTTAGGATCACCACCTTTCTAATTGCTTTTAACTGGACCTCTGAGGCCCCACACCCAGCCCTGCCTATTCCCCAAGGCCCTGCTCCCTGCCCCACCTCTTTCCACAAGGCCGCTTCCCCTCTCCCACCTATTCCCCAAGGCCCCGCTCCGTTCTCAACATCTTCTCCCAGAGCCCCACCCCTGTTACTCACTCCCCTCCTCTCCAACCCCATCCACTTGCTGAATCATCTGCATCTTCCTCCTCCCCAGCCTGGGCTCCCTCTGCCCCGGGGCTGGGACGGGACCTGCTGCAGGCTGGCAAGGACCCTGCAGGGAGGATGCAGCAGGCAGGCCAGTCCGAAGCAGAGGGGGAAGCTATGAAACCATATAAAATCAGCTGTGGGTTAGGAGCAGGGCTGAGAGGCAGGCAGCTGAGATTGTGCATCATTCAGCATGTGGGCCCGAAAGCTCAGCTGCAAAGTCCTGAGGGCAGAGACCATCGTGTGGCTCATTTCCTTAGCTTTCAGCGAAAGTCTCAAGTTGCAGTGGGGGAGGTCTAAGTTGGATATTAGGAAACACTATTTCACTGGGAGGGTGGTGAAGCACTGGAATGGATTCCTTAGGGAGGTGGTTAAATCTCCTTATTTAGAAGTATTTAAGGCCTGGCTTGATAATGCCCTGGCTGTGATGATTTACTTGGGGATCGGTCCTGCTTTGAGCAGGGGGTTGGACTAGATGACCTCCTGAGGTCCCTTCCAACCCTGATATTCTATGATTGGTTCCTTCTGGCCGGGGGCCTGTGTTAGGGGGCTTATTCCTTCACCCACTTCCTTCCCTGGTCCTTCTCGCATGAACAGAGAGCAACAATACCTGAAGTCCAAAGGTGCAAACAATTCGATGTTTATTGAGGTGAACTTCCAGCAAGCATGATTCCAGTTTCCTTCCTTAGTATCCTCCTTCCCAGCTCTGACACCACAGAGCCTTACACCTGTGTCCCTGTTCCCATTCCTGCCCTTAGCCAAACATGATTCCAACTTCCTTACTCCCATTCCCTGTTCCCATTTCCCCCACCCACATGCCCATGCCCACCCCCACCGACACCCACATGCCCAGTCACTTCCTCATTGACTACAGATTATATAGTAAAACTTGAGTTCTGCTTAGCTATACCTTAACCAATCATTTTCCTGAAATTTAACTAACCAATCCGAACATATTGTAACATGATTATGTAACCAATTATATCCCACCACCTTCATTAGTTTACACCCAGCAAAATTAATTATACAGCAGACAGGAACAATCACAGAACCAGACAGAGATTATACAGACAAACAATAGCAAAGTGGGAACTATAATGACAAGACAATACAGAAGTGAGGATTTCACATCCCAGCTATTGATAAGTGAGTTCTTGCCAGACAGGATGCTATCAAACTAAGTTTCCTTTTTCATTTTCTAGGCACTTCCCTTTCTCTGGAGGTGATAGGAACTATCAGGACAGGATTGTATCCTAACAGCCCAATAGCACCTTATTTCAGTGTGACTAGTTTGGGATGTGAGGAGGTGACCGGTCGCTTCCCAGCTTATGGCTGCCTCTGCTGCTTAGCCAAAGGCCTGAGCCTAAGAACAGGGCCCCAGATTGTCACAGTAAGAGAAGGCCCTTACACCGGCAGACAGTGATTTTGATTCTTTTATACCTCTAGAACTAGCCAAGTGATAAGAATACACCTAAATTCTTAGAGTCTAGGCCTTTACAGACAGGCCTGAATATCTGTATCCTAACAGCCTATAGCTGGCAGAGTCCCAACAGTAGGGATGGCTGGGAGCCCTTTGCCCTGAGCCAGGCCTCGGGGTCAGGGCAAGGGATCAGCTTTGAAGCTAGGAAGAGAACAGCTGAGAGAGGTGGAGGGATCAGCCCCTGAGTTAGCTGGGAAGGCGGGATGCTGGGCAGAGGCCGGGGTGGCCGTGGTAGCTCACACGGAGGGAGATGAATGGCACAGCTACCACTATCCATCCTTTTCCACGGCACCTTATCTGGAACGACAGAGCACCCACTGAAGCTGAACGGTGAAGCTGAGTCTAACTTATGCTCTGCATGATGCTTTTGATCACTACATCTGGAAGTTCTTTAATTAGGCTGCTCGGCAGCATTATCCCCAGGGATAAGTCGGTGGCAGAGCTGGGAATAGAAACCAGGAGTGCTGACTCCCCCCACCACCCAGCACCACTGCTCTGGCCATGAACCGGCATTGCTCCTCCGTGTTCTGTAAGAAACAGTGAGGCTATTTGTGTGTTGTGATCAGTGGAGTTTTCATCCTTCTTAAAGGGGATAATTTATTAAAGGAAGAGCTAAAAACTACAGACACGAAACCAGGTTTCTCCACAGTTCAGGGTTCTGCCTTGTCTTGCTCATTTACCAGGGACCACACGCTGCTGGAACTCTACAGAGCGCATACAAGCCAACGACGTGCTGAAAGGAGCCACATCAGGGCAGTGTGTGACTCTGCAGCCCTGGGTAGGGCCTTTCGTTAGCAGCACACTAGACATAACAAATGATCATCTCCATTCAATGCAGAGAGAATGTGCCCAAGGTCACCAGCACATCTGGGGAAGAGCTGAGACGCTTCACTCCCAGCTCCCTGGTCTCTGCAGATGCTTTATCTCTAGTTAAACGTCTTGGGCCAAATCCTCAGCTGGTGTCAGTGGGAGCAGCCCCACTGAAATCAGGGGAGGTCCCCGCACTAGAGAACCCAATGGAGGGACAGCACCATGAATCTGTGCTGATGCATGGACCCCACGAGCCAGGTCTGAGATGCTAAACAAGGGATTGGCAGCTGGGGACTCTGGGCTTGTTTCCTGACTCCAGACATTTTCCTTTCTGCTGCCTCAGTTTCCCCATCTGAGCAACACTGTGTGTAGAACCCATCAACAATAAATTCTGTCCATGTGTGACTGTGCTTCAGTGGAACATGGCTGAGGATGCCAAACTCAGGACAAACTGCTGAAAAAGAGGCTGGTGGTTATTCTATGATTACATTAAATCAAGATAGTAAGAGACATAAACTTCTGTCTCACCGCACCGGTTAACTACACACATCCCAGCCCTTGGCTCACCACCCGGACACTGGACTCCAGGAGGAGCAGTCAGTGAAAACCAATTTCCACCACATAGCGAGTCCTTCTCATCCAAAGAGACCAGCCACTTTTGCATGTCAATCTATAACTCAGATCTTACCCAATAAGATCACTTCTGCCATCCCTGTAGCAATTGAAAACTAAAGGTTTGATAATAAAAGAAAATAAGAAGAGTTATAAATGGTTATTAGATCAGATCCATCCCAGGGGTTTTTCAGGTTTCAGTGATCAGCGTCATAGCAGTGATGGAATAAACTGCTAGCTTACAAAAGTCTCTCTAGAAGGAACCATAGCAAGTCTGGGGGTTATTAGTCCTTGTTCAGAGCTTCCTTGTTAGAAATCCAGTGCAGAGAAATGAAGACAATACAGATATGTTTCGGGGGTCCTTTTATATTCTCTTCCCTGTGCTTGGAATATTACTGTCCCAAACAAAGCCCATTCTAGTACATCACCAATATTAACAACATCGGACACAAGGATGATACATTCAGATACACAGGAGAATCATACTTAGCAAATCATAACTTTCCCATTGACACCTGACAGGACATAATTTACACAACCTTTGTTGCAATTATATAACCGTGGTAGCAACAGTGATAAAAACGGTCATATTCAATCATACAGCATGACACCATGTGCCCACCCCCTCACGGTGCAACAGCTGCTAGCCACCTAAGCAAGGCGCATTGCCTGGGTTCGAGCAGGGCAAGCAGCTTGAACACTAGAGCCACTTGAGAATGGGAAGAGCAGATCAAAATCTGTTTTGCCACAGGGAGTCTGCTCCCTGTATAAAGAAAGGAGGAAAGAGTTCTTTAAAAGTGAGATGTGAACGTTCGAGAACTTGGTTGTTTTCTACAAGCCATCACCAGCCAGTCCACTTGGCTTCAAACAACCTGCCCATACAGAGGTTCTTTTGAATGTCCCTGTGTTTTGTGGGACTAGCCCAAGGACAGAACTCCTGGGATGGGATCCCTGGGGTGCAAGCAGGACTGTGGGACAGCTGAGCCCTCCGTCCCAGCAACCTGGGGTATCCCTCTCTCACTGGGAGGGAATGGGCAAGGACGTTTCTCCGTATGTCCATTCTTGTGAGGTTGCCAAAGAGTGGGAAAATAATCAAGACGAGGTCAAAGCCCCTCTCCAGCCACTCCCCATCATTGAGGTTCCATTTCAGCGAGTAGCTCTAAGCAACACCAGGGATAAAAGCGTGTGCCAGTCATTAACAGACATTTTGGCCAGGGTAGGTTGGCCCTCTGACATCCTTACAGATGCAGGAACTAATTTCTTGGCAGGAACTATGGAAAGCCTTTGGGAAGCTCATGGGGTAAATCACTTGGTTGCCACCCCTTATCACCATCAAACAAATGGCATGGTGGAGAAGTTTAATGGAACTTTGGGGGCCATGATATGTAAATTCATAAACGAGCACTCCAATGATTGGGACCTAGTGTTGCAGAAGTTGCACTTTGCCTACAGAGCTGTACCATATCCCAGTTTAGGGTTTTCACCGTTTGAACTTGTGTATGGGTGCAAGGTTAAGGGGTCATTACAGATGGTGAAGCAGCAATGGGAGGGATTTACGCCTTCTCCAGGAACTAATATTCTGGAGTTTGTAACCAACCTTCAAAACACCCTCCAAACCTTTTTAGCCCTTACTAAAGAAAACCTAAAAGAGGCTCAGGAAGAGCAAAAAGGCTGGTATGATAAACATGCCAGAGAGCCTTCCTTCAAGGTAGCAGACCAGGTCATGGTCTTAAAGGCGCTCCAGGCCCATAAAATGGACGCACCGTGGAAAGGGCCATTCACGGTCCAAAAGCGCCTGGGAGCTGTTAATTATCTCCTAGCATCCCCCACCTCAAATCGAAAGCCTAAGGTGTAGCATATTAATTCTCTAAAGCCCTTTTATTCCAGAGAATTAAAGGTTTGTCAGTTTACAGCCCAGGGAGGAGACGACGCTGAGTGGCCCGAAGGTGTCTACTACGAAGGGAACAGTGCTGGTGGCATGGAAGAGGTGAACCTCTCCATGACCCTTGGGCGTATGCAGCGACAGCAGATCCAGGAGCTGTGCACTACCTACGCGCCGATGTTCTCAGCCACCCCAGGACTGACTGAACGGGCATACCACTCCATTGACACAGGGAATGCTCACCCAATTAGAGTCCAGCCTTACCGGGTGTCTCCTCAAGCTAAAACTGCTATAGACCGGGAGATCCAGGATATGCTCCAGATGGGGGTAATCCTCCCTTCCGGCAGTGCATGGGCGTCTCCAGTGGTTCTAGTTCCCAAACCAGATGGGGAGATATGTTTTTGCGTGGACTACCGTAAGCTAAATGCTGTAACTGGCCCAGACAACTAATCCAATGCCATGCACAGACGAGGTATTGGAGAAACTGGGACGGGCCCAGTTCATCTCTACCTTAGAGTTAACCAAAGCGGTACTGGAAAGTACAGCTAGATGAATCCGCCAAGGAAAGGTCAGCCTTCATCAGACATGTCGGGAAGTATGAATTTAATGTGTTCCCTTTCGGGCTGCGGAATACACCCGCCACCTTCCAAAAACTTGTAGGTGGTCTCCTAGCAGGATTGGGAGAATCTGCAGTCGCCTACCTTGAAGATGTGGCCATCTTTTTGGATTCCTGGGCAGAACACCTGGAACATTTACAAAAAGTCTTTGAGCGCAGAAGGGAGGCAGGACTAACTGTTAAGGCTAAGAAGTACCATCTTGATTGAAACGTGGCCAGTGAAGGAGACATACCACAATTCTTGCTAAACTCTTCCAATGGTCAGTTACCCCCCCGTGTTAAAAATTTCCACTTTGTCTCTAATCTCAATTTCTCTGCCTTCAACGCCCAGCCACTGACACTTGTTAGATCTTTGCCTGCTAGCTTTAAGAGCCCACTGTTATCAAGTTTCTGTTCCCAATTATAAGTGCTGATAGAATGCAATCACATCACTCCATAACCTTCTCCTTGTTAAGAGACTGAGCTCATTGAGTTCCTGGGGCAGCCTTGCACTGCTGGATTTCCCTGTCCGGAGGCTTGGTGACCCCCTCAAAGAATTCTAGTGAGGCATGATTTTCCTTTTACAAAAACCATGATGACTCCTCCCCCTACAAAATATGTTCGTCTATGTGTCTGACAATTTTGTTCTTTATTAAAGTTTCAGCCAGTTTACTCGGTACAGACGTCAGGGTTACTGGCTTGTAATTGCGGGGATTACCTCTGGAGCCCTTTTTAAAAATGTGCATCACATTAGCTATCCTCCAGTCATTTGGTACAGAAGCTGATTTAAATGTTAGGTTATAAACCACAGTTAGTAGTTCTGCAATGTCACATTTGTGTTCCTTCAGAACCCTTGGGTGAGTTACTGTTTTCTAAGTAAGACTATGCTATTTACATACATATAACACCTTTGTGTCTGATGCTCTGATTATTGGCACTGTACTGATATCTTACACATGGGTTGTGCTCATGGGTAACACCTACCAGGTAGAATTTAAATTAAGGCCACACAACTACATGTTGATGGCCCATCAAGGACAGTTATCTCTCACAATGGGCCATAGAAGAAATACACTCAGCAAAAATACAGACAACGGCTGCCCCTGTGAGTCATCAAAGCGAGTGAGGGAGGACATGTGACATGCTCATGTGACCATGGACTCCATCTTGGGCCAATAACTTTCCACAAACAGAGGCAGTGGGCTTTTTTCGGGACAGTAAAATTCCACACACAGGGCAGAGGAGGATTGGGAGCAGCGTGACCATTAGGTAAGTTCTGAGTTATACATGGCCTGGCTATGTGGCTGAGCTCTTGGGATTGGAAGGACCCGATATGTGGTGAAATTGGTTTTCACTAAATGCTCATCATGGAGTCCGGTGTCCAGGTGGTGAGCCAAAGGCTGGGATGCCTCAGGAGGCTGCATTTTTGGCTTGTAGTTAACCAGTGCAGTTCCCTGTGAGCTGCACAATGGCTATGCAGCAGCCTTCTTAGCACCACTCAGGTGCTCAGCGAACCCTCCTGGGGGACCTGCCAGGGTGGCCTGGCCTGGACCCTTCTGCGGCCAAGGTGCCCTTCCCCTGTCCTGAACTCAGCCCCGGCCTGGACCTGCTGGGGGAGGGGTGCCTATCCTCTGGCCCCAGGCCCAGAGCTGCTGTAGTGGGGAAAGACCATCTTCTTTCCCCCAGCCCAGGTGCTGCTGTGGGGCGGGAGAACTGGTGGGGAGTCCTCTGTCCCTGACATAGCCCCAGAGCACCTTCCTGAACCCCAAATGCCTCATCCCCACTCCGACCCCAGAGCCTGCACCCACAGCCCGAGCCATCAGCCCATACACCCAACCATCTGCCCCAGCCGTTTGCTCCTCATCTCTGGCCCTACCTCAGGACTCACCCCTCCAGCCAAAGCCCTCACACCTCTGCACCCCAACCCTCTGCCCTAGCCATGAGCCCCTCATCCATGGCCCAACCCCAGAGCCTGCACCCCCCGTCAGTGCCCACCCCCCTCCACATCCCAACCCTCGGCCCCACCCCCACCATATGAATTTTGTTAAGTGCACACATCACCTTCATATTGCTGCACATAACAAAACTCATTCTGCACTTGGGTGGGAAAAATTAGAGGGAACACTGGACTGGTGAGACAGAAATTTACATTTGTTGCTGGCTTGGTATAATCTAATGATAGAATAACCACCAGTCTGGGGTGCATGTGCCCTGTTTCTCAGCAGTTTGTCCTGAAATTGGCATCCTCAGCTGTGTCCCATTGAGACATGGTGACATATGGAAACCACTGACACTCACTACTTGCAGGGGGTATCCACCTTTTACAGATGGAGAAACTGAGGCAGCAGGAAGGGGAGTGTCCTGAGCCGGGAACATAATCCACAAGTCCCTAGCTGCCAAACCCTTGCTTAGTCGCTCTCAGATCTGGCTCGTGTGGTCCATGCAGCAGCACAGAGGCCTGGTGCTCTCTGTCCACTGGATTCTCGAGTGAGGGGATCTCCCCTGATTTCAGTGGGGCTGCACCATTTCCACCAGCTCCTCAGTTGGTGGAAGTCACATGGTGCACTGATTTAGTTCCTTGCAGCACATTGGAAGGGATGGAGTCATTAGCCTCTGTTTGCCAGAGGCTGGGAATGGGTGACAAGGGATGGATCACTTGCTGATGACCTGCTCTGTTCATTCTCTCTGGGGCACCTGGCATTGGCCACTGTCGGTAGACAGGATACTGGGTTGGATGGACCTTTGGTCTGACCCAGTACAGTCGTTCTTATGTTCTTATCATTGGCCTCTATGCACTGCCTAGCAGCCTAGCTAATGAGCTTCTAAATTCAGTGATAAAAAGCATCATGCAGAGAATATGTTAGGCTCACCTTCACCGTTCAGATTCAAGCCCTAGGAAATGGGTGCCCCGTAGTTCTTGATAGGGTGCCATGTACGTGTATAAGTAGCCAGCTTATTTCCCTCCATGACAGCTACCAAAGCCACCCTGGCCTCTGCCGAGCATCCCACTCCCCAGCTAACACAGGGGCTTGTCCTTCTGCCTCTCTCATCTGTTGTCTTCCAAGCTTCAAAGCTCATTCCTTGCCCTGCCCCCGAGTCCTGGCTCAGGGCAAAGGGCTCCCAGCCCATCCCCATTGCAGGGACCCTGCCTGCTACAGGTCCCCAACCAGGAGGAGAAAAAGGGAACTAAAAGCTAAAGAAATAAGCCACTCAATGGTCTCTGTCCTCAAGACTATGCAGCCCACAAGCTGTATGATGCACAATCTTGCCCACCTGCCACACAGCCCTGCTCCGAACCCTCAGTTGCTTTTATACAGCTTCCTGGCTTCCCTCTTTGCTCCAGACTGGCCTATCAGGCCCAGACCTGTGTCCACGCTGCCCTCACTGCAGGCTCCTTGTCAGGCTGTAGCAGCCCCCCTTCCAACCCCAGAGCACAGGGAGCCCAGCTAGGGAGGACTAGGGAGGAGGAAGTTAGAGCTGATCCACCAAGTGATGAGGGAGGGGTGGAGAGGAGAGAGTGACAGGCAGAGCTTTGGAGAAAAAGAGGCAAAACTGGGTGGGGCTTTGAGGGAATATTTGGGGCCTCCAGGATCCAGTTACGAGCAACTAGAAAGGTGGCAACACAGTGAGTTCTACGTACACTGATTCCCCAATTTGTCACACTGACTCAGCATAGTAAGGCCAGAAAAAGGCTTTAATGTCACTTTGACTGTCCAGTCAGTACTTCAGGGAAGGCGGCCCAGCACCATGTCACCAGCCAGCTCTGCACAGACCTCGGTCTGAGAGCCAGAGCAACAGGAGAAAATTTTAGGTCCCTTTATGAGCAAAGAGCCGGAGCACCCTGCTTCTGATCTGTTTGGTCCTTACCCCGTAAATGATGGGGTTTAGCATGGGGGGCACCAGGAGGTACCCGCTGGAAATTAGCACGTGGAAATGCAGGGAAACATTGTGGCCAAACCGGTGCATGAGAGAGGAGAAGAGAGCTGAGACATAAAAGATTAAGATGACACAGAGGTGGGAGCCGCAGGTCCCAAAAGCCTTGAGCCGGGCATCCTTTGTGGGGAGGCTGAAGATGGCCCTGAGGATCTGAGTATAGGACATAGCAATAAGAAACACATCCACACAGATCACAGAGAATACCACAGAGAGGCCGTAGTATGTATTGACGCGGATGTCGGCGCAGGCCAGCTTCACCACAGCCATGTGCTCGCAGTGCGTGTGGGGGATGATGTTGGTTCTGCAATATGGCCACCGCCTCGCCAGGAGGAGATAGGGCAGTACGATTATGCCACCACGCAGCATCACAGCCAGGCCAATCTTGGCCACCATGAGGTTTGTCAGGATGGTGGAATGTCTCAGTGGATTGCAGATGGCCACGAAACGATCCAAAGCCATGGCCACTAGGATCCCAGACTCTATGACTAAGAAAGAGTGAATGAAGTACAGCTGGGTGAGGCAGGCACTGAAATCGATCTCCCTGGAATTGAACCAGAAGATGCTCAGTGTTTTGGGCAGGATCGATGTGGACAGAAGCAAGTCAGTGACAGCCAGCATGCAGAGGAAATAGTACATGGGCCCATGGAGGCTCGGCTCCCTCTTTACAATGAACAGAATAATGAAGTTCCCCAAGATGGCTATGGTGTATACGGTGGAGAAGGGGATGGAGATCCAGACGTGGACCATCTCCAGGCCAGGAATACCCAGCAGGATGAAGGTGGAGGGGTTGGTGAAGTCGGTTGTGTTGGAATCTGACATGGAGTAGGGGAGAAGGTGTTCAACTCTGAGGCAGAACAGTGTCTCCTGCATGTACTGTATGTTCCTCTCACTTCCTTTATGTGCCCAAGCTCTAGGATGATGGTCGCAGTACAAATTCCTGGATGGGGAGATAATGTTAATATGAGACACTACATGCACTACTGGGGGCTGTTCTCATGGGGGAAGCAGATTGGTCGCTCTTCACAAACTGAAAAATGACATTTTCATTATTCAGAGAAATAAATTATGAAGAACTGACCCTACTAATGCCAATTCCATATGCTCTGGTGCACCACGTGTCAATAATTCCTACACATCTTGATATGGGAAACCTTAATAGGCACCAGCAGGAAACACGAGTGTGAATACTGGTTATCCATCATTGTTCCTTAATGCAATGAAACCCAGGCTAGAGAGTCCAAGCTGTAGGGAGTTCCCCATTCACTCAGTTGCTCCACATCTGAGAGTGGGAAAAAATACCCCAAATCTTTGCCAAGACATGTGGCGGGGAAAACATCCAAACTAAAGCACAGCTCAGGGAAAAGACCCGGGTGTCATTCCCAAAGATTCCCAAACCTGAGCCATCTTTTCTAGGTGACAAATCTGAGGAATTGTCACAGATTGAAGCGTCACTACAGGAGGTTTTGGAATTAATTGAGAAGTGTAACAGTAACAAGTCATCGGGACCAGATGGCATCACCCAAGAGTTCTGAAAGAACTCAAATGTGAAATTAGTGTACTTAGATTTCCAGAAAGCCTTTGACAAGGTCCCTCACCAAAGGCTCTTATGGATGGGTAAGGAATTTTGTACCTACCCTCTGTTTGTCAGAGGATGCAGCTGGATGGCAGGAGAGAGATCAGTTGATCATTACCTGTTAGGTTCACTCCCTCTGGGGCACCTGGCATTGGCTACTGTTGGTAGACAGGATACTGGGCTGGATAGATCTTTGGTCTGACCCAGTATGGCCATTCTTATATTTTTGTTGATAGAAGCTCCAAGGAAACACCTGCTCATTCACAATAGTGCCTAAAACAAAGACAATGTCTGGATGCCTGAGGTATGGGATGGAGAATAACCTGCTCTGGACATGTGCTCAGTTTTGGTCATTCATTCCCTATAAATTGTTTGACTGAAAAATCTGCGAATGTTTAGTTTAAATAAGAGACTTAGAACAGGGCATATGATAGAGGAGAGCAAAATAAAGAATGCAACTGATTACATTCAAATGGACAAAAAGAGAACAATTCCCAGCCACTAACATCTATGTATACTTAATGTTTTAAAAAGGCTAATTCCTCGGAGCACAGGGAAATTATCAGCAAAACTGATTTGTAGCAAAAATTTAGACAGAAAAATTGAATGAAAAATTGAGAGTCCTTTAAGAAGAGTTTATTAGATAGTTAAAAAGTCACATGTCCACAGTCAAGAAAGTGCTAAAAGCCCGTTTCAGGGGCAAAGTGAAGGCAGCAATTTTTGGGGTGGGTGCGTGGGAAGCAATATATAACAAATGGAAAAAAGGGAAAATAGCAAGCAATACAAATTGGAAGTTATGAAATTGATAATGGATGTTAAAGACATCAAGGAAAATCCATACCTGGTAGGGCTAAGAATCACAAAAAGGAGGTTATTACGTATATAAAGAACAAAAGAAATCCTAGAAAAGGTTTAGGCCAATTATTAGAGGATGAAAGGAAACTTGCTAAAGTAGATACTTATAGGCAGTGATGAAATACTTTTCAGTATGGTAGCAGTCAAGGAGAAGGTTAAACAGCATCTACAGTAGAAACTCAGAGTTATGAACATCAGAATTAGGAACTGACAGATCCACCACACATCTCATTTGGAACCAGAAGTACACAGTCAGGCAGCAGCAAAGCACCCTACCCTCCACCCCCAGGCACAGAACAGTACTGTGTTCAACGTAAAGTATTTTAAAAAGGATTTTTTTTTTTAAGATTTGACGAGGTTAGGAAACTATGAAAAAACTGGTTAAAAAAAAAAGTCTAGGAATATAATTAATGACATTCAACAACAAAAACAATAACAGAAAATGTGGAAATGGCAGAGGTGCATAATGACTTCTTTGTTTCGGTTTTCACCAAGAAGGTTGGTGGCGTTTGGGCGCCGAACATAGAGAATGTCAGTGAAAATGGGGTAGGTTCAGTTGCCAATAGCTATTATATTTGCAAAGTCATGGAAGACGGGAGAGATTCCAGAAGACTTGAAAGTAGCACATATATTGCCTATCTATAAAAAGGGAAATAAAGGCAACCCAGGGAATTACAGACCAGTCAGCTTAACTTCTGTACCAGGTAAGATAATGGAGCAAATAATTAAGCAATCAATTTGCAAACATCTAGAAGATAATAAGGTGATAAGTGATAGTTGGCATGGATTTGTCAAGAAAAAATCATGTCAACCCAACCTGATAGCTTTTTCTGAGAGGGTAACAAGCCTTGTGGATAGGAGGAAAGTGGTAGATGTGGTATATCTAGACTTTAGTAAGGCTTTTGATAC
Source organism: Caretta caretta (assembly GCF_965140235.1). Lineage (NCBI taxonomy): Eukaryota > Metazoa > Chordata > Testudines > Cheloniidae > Caretta > Caretta caretta. Next base: position 1,977,638 of record NC_134206.1, read on the forward strand.
TGTCTCACATATACTATATGGGCTACTATAAGCTGGGTGCATAACTGGTTGGAAAACCACTCCCAGAGAGTAGTTATCAATGTTTCACAGTCAGGCTTCAAGGGCATGAGTGGGGTTCCGCAGGGATCAATTCTGGGTCCAGTTCTTTTCAATGTCTTAATAAACTATTTAGATCTTGGCATGGGGAGTATGCTTATTAACTTAATCAGACGTCAAGAATTATAACATTCAAAAACCAGTCGGAGAACACTTCAGTCTCTTTGGTCACTCGATTACAGACCGAAAAGTTGCAATTCTTCAACAAAAAAACTTCAAAAACAGACTCCAACGAAAGACTGCTGAATTGGAATTAATTTGCAAACTGGATACAATTAACTAAGGCTTGAACAGAGACTGGGAGTGGATGGGTCATTACACAAAGTAAAACTATTTCCCCATGTTTATTCCACCCCCCCCCCATCCCCAATGTTCCTCAGACATTCTTGTCAACTGCTGGAGATGGCCCACCTTGATTATCACTACAAAAGTCCCCCCCCCACTCTTCTGCTGGTAAATCTCACCTTAAGTGATCACTCTTGTTACAGTGTGTATGGTAACACCCATTGTTTCATGTTCTCTAGGTATATAAATATCCCCTCTGTATTTTACACAGAATGCATCCGATGAAGTGAGCTGTAGCTCACAAAAGCTTATGCTCAAATAAAAGTGTTAGTCTCTAAGGTGCCACAATTACTCCTTTTCTTATTATTAACTTTGCAGATGGAACACAGGGATCCTGAAAAGGATTTACAGGACATTGTGGGAAACCAACGCATCATGAGCTCCCAGTGTGATGCTGTGGCCAAAAGGGCTGATAGAAAAGGAGTATTTGTGGCACCTTAGAGACTAACCAATTTATTTGAGCATAAGCTTTCGTGAGCTACAGCTCACTTCATCGGATGTATACTGTGGAAACTGCAGAAGACATTATATACACAGAGACCATGAAACAATACCTCCTCGCATAAACCAAGGAATGGTGTGTTGGAGCAGGGGAAGGATTTTACCTCTGCACATGGGGTCCACATTTCAAAAAGGATGTTGAAAATTGGAGAAGATGCAGAAAAGGCCCACAAAAATGATTACAGGCTGGAGAATATGCCTGACATAGAGAGACTTTAACTCATCAACAAGACACTCAAGAAAAGACTTTCATGGGGAGAAAGCCTTGGATAAGAATGGGCTGTATAATCTAGCAGAGAAAGGCGGAGCAAGAACCAATGGTTGGAAGCTCAAGACAGACAAATTCCAGCTGGAAATAAAGGCCAAACGTTTAGCACTGAGGGTGATTAACCATTGGAATAAACTATGATGGGAAGGGGTGGATTCTCCACCTCCACATGTCTGCAGATCCAGACTGGATGCTTTTCTGGAAGATCTGCTTAATGGTTTATCTGCACTTAAAATGTCACAGTGGTGCTGCCATAACATTTTAGTGTAGACACTACTTTCCCTGATGGCACAGTTCTCCCATCAGTGTAGGTAATCCATCTTCCAAAAGGATGGTACCTAGATTGATGGAAGAATTTTTCCATTGACTTCCTGGAAAAAAAAAACTAAATCCAATACTAGGTTGCATTAGCAGAGGTATACCATACAAGTCCCGGGACATGATTGCACTGCTTTACTTGTCTCTGGTTAGGCCTCAGCTGGAGTATTGTGTGCAGTGTTGGTCACCAATGTATAGGAAGGATGTAGAGTAGCTGGAAAGGATCCAGAGATGAGAGACAAAGATCATAGAATCATAGAATCATAGAATATCAGGGTTGGAAGGGACCCCAGAAGGTCATCTAGTCCAACCCCCTGCTCAAAGCAGGACCAATTCCCAGTTAAATCATCCCAGCCAGGGCTTTGTCAAGCCTGACCTTAAGAACCTCTAAGGAAGGAGATTCTACCACCTCCCTAGGTAACGCATTCCAGTGTTTCACCACCCTCTTAGTGAAAAAGTTTTTCCTAATATCCAATCTAAACCTCCCCCACTGCAACTTGAGACCATTACTCCTCGTTCTGTCATCTGCTACCATTGAGAACAGTCTAGAGCCATCCTCTTTGGAACCCCCTTTCAGGTAGTTGAAAGCAGCTATCAAATCCCCCCTCATTCTTCTCTTCTGCAGGCTAAACAATCCCAGCTCCCTCAGCCTCTCCTCATAACTCATGTGTTCCAGTCCCCTAATCATTTTTGTTGCCCTTCGCTGGAGTCTCTCCAATTTATCCACCTCCTTCTTGAAGTGTGGGGCCCAAAACTGGACACAGTACTCCAGATGAGGCCTCACCAATGTCGAATAGAGGGGAACGATCACGTCCCTCGATCTGCTCGCTATGCCCCTACTTATGCATCCCAAAATGCCATTGGCCTTCTTGGCAACAAGGGCACACTGCTGACTCATATCCAGCTTCTCGTCCACTGTCACCCCTAGGTCCTTTTCCGCAGAACTGCTGCCTAGCCATTCGGTTCCTAGTCTGTAGCTGTGCATTGGGTTCTTCCGTCCTAAGTGCAGGACCCTGCACTTATCCTTATTGAACCTCATCAGATTTCTTTTGGCCCAATCCTCCAATTTGTCTAGGTCTTTCTGTATCCTATCCCTCCCCTCCAGCGTATCTACCACTCCTCCCAGTTTAGTATCATCCGCAAATTTGCTGAGAGTGCAATCCACACCATCCTCCAGATCATTTATGAAGATATTGAACAAAACTGGCCCCAGGACCGACCCTTGGGGTACTCCACTTGATACCGGCTGCCAACTAGATATGGAGCCATTGATCACTACCCGTTGAGCCCGACAATCTAGCCAGCTTTCTACCCACCTTGTAGTGCATTCATCCAGCCCATACTTCCTTAACTTGCTGACAAGAATACTGTGGGAGACCGTGTCAAAAGCTTTGCTAAAGTCAAGAAACAATACATCCACTGCTTTCCCTTCATCCACAGAACCAGTAATCTCATCATAAAAGGCGATTAGATTAGTCAGGCATGACTAAAGGGATGACCAGAGGGATGTAAAACAAGCCATATGGGCAAAGACTGAAGGAACTGGGTATATTTAGTTTGGAAACAAGGAAATTAAGGGGAGACATCATGACAGCAGTCTTCAAATACTTGAAAGATTGCCATAAAAAGAAGTTGGAAAATTGTTCTCTCTTACTACAGAGGGCAGGAGAAGAGACAATGAGTTCATACTACAGCAGAACAGATTTAGATTAAATCTCAGGATAAACTTCCTAACTGTAAGAACAGTAGGACATTGGAACAGATGTGCAGGGAAGTCATGGAAGCTCCTTCACTGGAGATTTTCCAAAGGAGTGTGGATAGCCATTAGTCTTGGATGACACAACAAATCCTGCATCTTTGCATGGGGTTTGAGTAACTGACCCTTGCCGTCCCTTCTCTTTGGGCTCAATACAGGGCTCAGTGGGTGAAGTTTAATGGATTGTATTATACAGGAGGTCTGACTGGATGTTCTAATGGTCCCTTCTAACATTAAACCCTATGAATCTATTGATAAAGAAAGTAGATCCGGCATTTATATTTAACAACACATGAACAAGGGAACATTCAATTACATTGCAAGTCCGAACATATAACATTCATTAAATGAAATTGTTTATATAATCCATATTTGGCCTGTAGAACTCCTTGTCACAGACTTTGTTGGAGCAAAGAGTTTAGCTGAATGGGATTCACAAATGGATTGGCCATTGTAGGTGGTTTTGGTGGCACCACTGTTAGTTGAAGCTGTCTGACACCTTCAATTACAAGACCTCATTTTTAGTTGTTGATAAGTTTTCCAAACGTTAAGTGTTTGGAATGAAATTTCCCTCACTGGGTGTCTGCTTTCAGCTAAACTGTATTTTGAATGTTTCAGGCATAACAATTCAGCTGACTTTCCAAATGAAACTAGGACAATAGTTGCGTTGCTCATGTTAAAAAAATATTATCATTGTTCCAGTTAGGAGCCCTTGAACCTCCATGCTGTCCAGCAGATAAAAGCCAGGTAACAGCCCCCACCCCCCATTAACAGCCAGAACCCTGAGATGCAAGAGGAGGAGGTGACAGTCTCTGTACATTAACATACAGCTGCCTCCTCAGGTCTTTACTCAGTTCTTACTCCAAGGGGAGTTTTGCCATAGTGGGGCCTGAGCAAACTACTGTCCAGGGCCTCATAATTTTGCCTTGCATTAGAATAATAGAATATCAGGGTTGGAAGGGACCTCAGGAGGTCATCTAGTCCAACCCCCTGCTCAAAGCAGAACCAATCCCCAATCAAATCATCCCAGCCAGGGCTTTGTCAAGCCTGACCTTAAAAACTTCTAAGGAAGGAGATTCCACCACCTCCCTAGGTAACGCATTCCAGTGTTTCACCACCCTCCTAGTGAAAAAGTTTTTCCCAATATCCAACCTAAACCTCCCACACTGCAACTTGAGACCATTACTCTGCTACCGCTGGGAACAGTCTAGGCCCATCCTCCTTGGAACTCCCTTTCAGGTAGTTGAAAGCAGCTATCAAATCCCACCTCATTCTTCTCTTCTGCAGACTAAACAATCCCAGCTCCCTCAGCCTCTCCTCATAAGTCATGTGTTCCAGTCCCCTAATCATTTTTGTTGCCCTCCGCTGGACCCTTTCCAATTTTTCCACATCCTTCTTGTAGTGTGGGGCCCAAAAGTGGACACAGGACTCCAGATGAGGCCTCACCAATGTCGAATAGAGGGGAATGATCATGTCCCTCGATCTGCTGGCAATGCCCCTACTTATACATTCCAAAATGCCATTGGCCTTCTTGGCAACAAGGGCACACTGTTGACTCATATCCAGATTCTCGTCCACTGTAATCCCTAGGTACTTTTCTACATGTACTAACATCTTTAATTTTAGTGATCAACCATACCACTGAAATGCAGCGGCCTTGGGTTCAAGGCCATCAGTTGTGGGCAGGGGCACAGGAAAGAGGGACATTTTGGCCCATGATACTGGCCCTGGGATAGGAAAGGACCACAAACTATTCCCTATTACATCACACGCATGTTGCCCTGGGTTTGTTGAGCAGGTGAGCTCCTCAGCAAGAGATGGGTACCTGTGAATTCTGAGACAGAAGCATCTTTCCTGAGAATCCCCCTCAGGTGGCCATGTCCGACACCTCTCTCACCCCAGCATCCCCAGCAGCATCCCACTCTGAGAGCTGACACAGGGATGTGCACTGTTTATAATATAGCTCTGTGCAATCCCAGGTGGGTTCACTCAGACTCTAGGGGAGAAGTGGCACCTGGATGTAAACAGGCTGGAGACAAGCCTGTCTACGCTTCTGTGTTATTTATCTAGCTTCAGGAGTAATTAAGGGACATTCCCAAAGGGAGATGAGAACTCTTGGGCTCTGGGCTGAGTCAGAGAGGAATTAGCTGCTCTGTGTATTTGCGTATATTTAAAAATTATAGTTGATTACTAAGAAAACTAGAGATAATGCCTAGGTCTCCATCGGGTCCGATACACTGTAAATGCCCAGGATGGATGGATAGATAGTAAACAAACAGATCTGGAAGAATATGACTGAGGGAAGACACGAACACTGTCAGGAAGCACATGGGGCTGTTGCTAAGGCATCAGAGATCAGTAATTCTCATCAGTAACTATCATCATACTGCATAGCACATTTCATTGAGGGATCTTTAAAACACCTAACAAAGGAAATTCACAGCGAACTTATCCCCATTATACAGATAGATGAACTGAGGCACAGGGAGAAATGAATTGTCCAAGGTCACAAAGAGATTGAGTAGCAGGATGACAGATAGAACCCAGGAGTCCTGACTTCCCTGCTGTAACCGTGGTCTCTTCATCACACCAAGAGGGAGCTTTAATGATCCTGACAGGAGAACTCTCTCCTATCGGCATAGAACAGCTCCATGGAGGTCCTTACCATGGCTCAGCTGCATCAGTACAGCTGTATCAGAGAATCAGAGACTCATAGAAGATCAGGGTTGGAAGGGACCTCAGGAGGTCATCTAGTCCAACCCCCTACTCAGAGCAGGACCAACCCCAACTAAATCATCCCAGCCAGGGCTTTGTCAAGCTGGGCCTTAAAAACCCATAAGGTCTGACTTGTAGATATATCCTCAGTTAAACAGAGAGAGCCTGTACCGGGGCAGTCCCTCCACTCCAGCCAGAAAGAGGTTAAAAGCAGATGAGGGAGGCTGGTGGGGTAGTCAGCCACAGGTGTGGTTGCACCCAATTAGGACACAGCTGGCCCTGATAAAAGGGCAGGCTGGGCGAGTAGGAGGGGAGTTTCTTGCTCCAGCTTGAGGGTGGAGAGGACCGGGCTGCCTGAGAGAACAAGCAGGGTACCTGAGACAGAGCAGGGCTGGGGAAGGGCAGGCAGAGCTGAGGAGCTCTGGCCTGGTGAGTCCCCAGGCTGAGGCCTTGCTAAAGGCCAGGGGAGGTACTAGGGCTGCAGGGCGGCAGCTGGGGCTAGAAAGGCAGCAGGTCCAACCCCTTTACGAGTGATAAGCAGCCATTACAGACTGCAGTTTTCCCCTGAGAGAAGGGGATAGATGACACCTGGCAGTAGCCACTAAGGCAAGGTGGCTATAGTGGTAAGGGGCACTGGGGCCCGGGAGGGACATGGGGCCAGAGGTGGTGGAGACAACATGGTGGGTAACAGAGGATGGGACACCAGCCCATAGAGGGCACTCCAGAGCTGTGAGAGCTAATTCTATGTACCTTTTAACACATTGTAGATCAGCCTATTGATATTACAAGTCAGTAAATGTGCCTTCTCTGGATCGCTAGGAAACCTCTCTTTGTATCTGTCATAAATATAAAGGGACGGGTAGCCACCTTTCTGTACACAGTGCTATAAAATCCCTCCCAGCCAGAGGCAAAACCCTTTCACCTGTAAAGGGTTCAGAAGCTAAGGGAACCCTGCTGGCTCCTAACCCAAAATGACCAATGAGGGGACAAGATACTTTCAAATCTGGAGGGGGGGAGGGACAAAGGGTTTGTCTGTCTGTGTGACACTTTTGCAGGAAACAGATCAGGAATGCAGCCTTCCAAGTCCTGTAAAGTTAGTAAGTAATCTAGCTAGAAATGCGTTAGATTTCCTTTTGTTTAATGGCTGGTAAAATAAGCTGTGCTGGATGGAATGTATATTCCTGTTTTTGTGTCTTTTTGTAACTTAAGGTTTTGCCTAGATTGATTCTGTGTTTTGAATCTGATTACCCTGTAAAGTATTTATCATCCTGATTTTACAGAGGTGATTCCTTTACTTTTTCTTTAATTAAAATTGTTCTTTTAAGATCCTGATTGCTTTTTCCTTGTTCTTAAGATCCAAGGGTTTGGGTCTGTGTTCACCTGTACAAATTGGTGAAGATTCTTATCAAGCCTTCCCCAGGAAAGGGGGGTTAGGGCTTGGGGGGGTATTTTGGTGGGAAGACATCTCCAAGTGGGCTCTCTCTCCCTGTTCTTTGTTTAACACGCTTGGTGGTGGCAGCACAGGGTTCAAGGACAAGGCAAAGTTCATATCTTGGGGAAGTTCTTAACCTAATCTGGTAAGAATAAGCTTAGCGGGTCTTTCATGCAGGTCCCCACATCTGTACCCTAGAGTTCAGAGTGGGGAAGGAGCCTTGACACTTAGGTTCAGCTTCAGCCAGCTGTTCCATCCAAGAACTGGGCCATCTTGGTGATAGTGGTGTGGATGGACCACAGCTGCATACTGCTGGCATTTGAGTCTATATTGTATGGCCAGTTCTCATAGAGGCTGCATGGAGATGTTGAAAAGCCCAGAAACAGGGAACTGATCCTTCTGGGACTCCACCAGGGACAGGTCTAGTGCTGGAGATGCAATTCCCCATCACCACTAATTGTGTGTGTCCCTCGAAGACCATTTTAGTGCATTCCTCTGGACTCCTGCTGCCTCTCAGGTGATACAGCAGTATTTCATTGTCAATAGTGTCAAATAATGCAAAGAGGTCCAGGAGGACAAGCATGGATGTCTGACCCCTGTCCATTGATAGAAGATCATCCATCCGTGCCTCTAAAGCAGAGGAAGTGGATAGCCATTGATAGAAATGAGAAGTTATGAAGTATAGAAAATGGCAAAGGGAAGCAAAAGACACAAAAGACAAATCCATGGCTAGCAGGGCTAAGGAAAATAATAAGCCTATTTTAGTATATTAGAAACAATGGAAATACTAAGAGTGGTATAGTTCTTTACTAGCTGGAGATGGTAACACTGTTAATAACTATGCAGAAAGAGCAAAAATGTTCAATAAACCTTTCTGTGCTGTATTTGGAATGAAGCAGGATGATGCACTAAGATCATATGAACTTCTTTCCAGTCCACTGGTAACTATGGAGAATGGTAAACACAACCTAATAAGGATCAGTATTTTTAAATCAGCAGCCCCAGATATCTCACAACCAAAAAGTCCTAAAGGAGTTGCCTGAGGAGATCTCTGTCCCACCAATGTTAAATTTTAATAAATATTGGAAGACCAGAGATCCTGGATTATGCCAGTATTCAAAAAAGTGTGTCAAGGGTATTAAATGCTGGGTAGCTTGACATCAGTCCTGGGCATAATAATGGAAAAGCTGAAAGGGAATTTAGTCAATAAAGAATTGAAGGGTGCCTCTTTTAGTTGACAACAAATTTGGGTGATAAAGGGAACTGGGGAGATCTAATAGATTTAGACCATTGCAAGCTTGACCTAGTACCACATGACACTCAGATTAACTAACTAGCGCTAGACAGAATTACTAGAGCACTCATTAAATGGAGTGAGAACTGGCTAATGGATAGATCTCAGAAAGGAGATGTCCATGGGGAATCATCATTCGATGGGATTCTTTCTAGTGGTTCACAAAGGTCCTTCAGCACCTAACACCAACTGATGTATGCCTCTAGGGTGCTGGTTCATTGCCAACAGAGAAGTGCCTATTTCCATGTGGGACTGTTAGCTGTGAGCCGCTGCTGGAGTGAGATACAAAGGAAAGGTCAGCACTTCCTTATGAGACATAAGAACAGCCAGACTGGGTCAGATCAAAGGTCCATCTAGCCCAGTATCCTGTCTTCTGATAGTGCTCAATGCCAAGTGCTCCAGAGGGAGGGAACAGAACAGGTAATCAGCAAGTGATCCATCCCCTGAAGCTCATTCCCATCTTCTTGCAAACAGAGGTGCGGAACTCCATCCCTGCTCATTCTGGATAATAACCATTGATGGACCTATCCTCCATGAATTTATCTAGTTCTTTTTTGAATCCTGTTATACTCTTGGCCTTCACAGCATCCTCTGGCAAGGAGTTCCACAAGTTGACTGTGCGCTGTGTGAAGAAATATTTCTTTTTGTTTGTTTTTTAAACCTGCTGCCTATTAATTTCATTGAGTGACCCCTAGTTGTTGTGCTATGGGAAGGAGTAAATAACACTTCCTTATTTACTTTCTCCACACCAGTCTTGGATTTATAGAGCTCTAACATATCTCTCTTTAGTCACCTTTTTTTCCAGACTGAAAAGTCCCAGTCTTTTAAATCTCTCCTCATTCAGAAACTGATCCATACCCCTATTCAATTTTGTTGCCATTTTCCAATTCCAATATATCATTTTTTGAGATGGGGTGACCACGTCTGCATGTATTGTTCAACATGTGGGTATACCATGGATATAGATAGAGCCAATATGATATTTTCTGTCTTATTAACTGTCTCTTTCTTAATGATTCTGTTGCCGTCATCCAGTGCCGAGAGGCTGAACAACAGCTTGAGTTGGTTCGTTACCCGGTGTGCTACACCCAATAATCACAACGGGGTGGAGAAGCAGAAAAGTTTATTTGCAGCTGCAAAAAGGTACAGGGAGAATAAAATCTCAAATCCTGCACAACAGAGCAGGAAGTTACACAGGCTTTTATACATCCTTTTTCCCAGCATACTTATCCAATAGCAAGCTGCCCCAAGTATCCATATAGCCAGCCAATCCAGTTCCCAGCTAGTTTCCTGATTCTCTGTATCATTTGTTAAACTATACATAAAGCTGCTTTATTCAGCATTGTTCTTCCATATCTCCCCTGTTTGGCCTTGCTTAGTTTCAGGCAGTCTGACTCTGCAGCATACTGTTGCAGATTCTCAGCATAACTGCTGTGTGTGCCTCCAGGTGGGGGGACCAAGGACACTTGAGCCTAATACGCAGAGCTGCTGCGAGTGCCTCCAGGCAGGAGGGGGCCCAAGGACACCTGGGCCTAGTGCGAGGGGGCTTCATCGACACTCATGGTCTTCCATCCCCTCGAGTTACCTAGTGGCCATGCCCCAGTGTCCCCAACAACTCCCAACATTCTGTTTGCTTTTTTTTCACTGCCGGTCTGTTCCAACCCGAATCTTCTATGACTCTACAATTCTATGACTAGCAGTTCTGCAATTTCGTATTTGAATTCCTTCAGAACTCTTGGGTGAATACCATCTGGTCCGGGGACTTTTAATACATTAAAAAGTAATATTTTGTTCAAAAACCTCCTCTAATGACATCATCTCAATCTGGGACAGTTCCTCAGATTTGTCACCTGAAAAGAATGGCTCAAGTCTGGGAATCTCCCTCACATCCTCAGCCATGAAGACTGATGCAAATAATTCATTTAATTTCTCCGCAATGGCCTTATCGTCCTTGAGTGCTTCTTTAGCATCTCGTTCGTCCAGTGGCCCCATTGATTGTTTAGCAGGCTTCCTGCTTCTGATGGACTTAAAAAATTATGTTATTACTTTTTGAGCCTCTTAGAATAAGAAAGAGCAGGTTGGGGGGAGGGATAGCTCAGTGGTTTGAGCATTGGCCTGCTAAACCCAGGGTTGCGAGTTCAATCCTTGAGGGGGCCATTTAGGGATCTGGGGCAAAAATTGGGGATTGGTCCTGCTTTGAGCAGGGGGTTGGACTAGATGACCTCTTGAGGTCCCTTCCAACCCTGATATTCTATGACCCAGAGGTGGATTTGAATACTGGCTTCTTTGTTATGATACTTGTTCCCCTCAACTCAATCGTCGAGTAAACACCGTATTAGTTACAAGTATAAGGGAGCAGCCATGTTAGTCTGTATTCACAAAAAGAACGAGGAGTCCGGTGGCACCTTAAAGACGAACAGATTCATTTGGGCATAAGCTTTTGTGGGTAAAAAAAAACTTCAGATGCATCTGAAGAAGTGGGTGTTTTACTCATGAAATCTTGTGCCCAAATAAATCTGTTGATCTCTAAGGTGCCACCGGACTCCTCATTGTTTTTGTATTACTTACAGAACACTCTTCTTATCTAAGTTAGTATGTAAACACCTACATCTGTTACAACACCCACAAACCCCTTATTAAGTAAAAGAAACACCCACTGTTTAGTATACCTTTATCATTAGTATACCCACTGTTAGGATATAGCTGTTCAGGCCTGATGGTAAAGGCCTGTACTTGAAGAATTTACGTGTATTCTTATCACTTGGCTAGTTAGAGGTATAAAAGAGAGAATCAAAATCACTGTCTGCCGGTGTAAGGGCCTTCTCTCCCTGTGACAGTCTGAGGCCCTGTGCTTAGGCTAAGGACTTTAGCTTAGCAGCAGAGGCAGCTGTAAGCTGGGAAGCGACTGGTCACCTCCTCACATTCCAAACTAGGTTATGTCTACACTACGAAATTAGGTCAAATTTATAGAAGTCGTTTTTTAAAAATTGTTTTTATATAGTCGATTGTGTGTGTCCCCACACAAAATACTCTAAGTGCATTAACTCGGCAGAGTGCTTCCACAGTACCAAGGCAAGCGTCGACTTCCGGAGTGTTGCACTGTGGGTAGCTATCCCACAATTCCCGCAGTCTCCAGAAATGAGATTCCAAAGTTCGCGGTTCTTTTCCTGTCTACCTGGCCAGTGCATCTGAGTTGAGAGTGCTGTCCAGAGCGGTCACAATGGAGCACTCTGGGATAGCTCCTGTAGGCTATTACCGTCGAAATGTGTCCACAGTACCCGAAATTCGACCCGGCAAGGCCGATTTAAGCACTAATCCACTTGTCATGGGTGGAGTAAGGAAATCGATTTTAAGAGCCCTTTAAGTCAAAATAAAGGGCTTCATCATGTGGACGGGTGCAGGTTTACATCGATTTAACGCTGGTAAATTCGACCTAACGTCCTAGTGTAGACCAGGGCCTAGTCACATTGAAATCAGGTGCTATTGGGCTGTTAGGATACAATTCTGTCCTGATAGTGCCTATCGCCTCCAGAGAAAGGGAAGTGCCTAGAAAATGTAAAAGGAAACTTAGTCTGATAGCATCCTGTCTGGCAAGAACTCACTTATCCATAGCTGGGATGTGAAATTCTCTTTTCTGTGTTGTTCTATCACTGTAGTCCCCATTTCCCTATTGTTTGTCTGTATAATCTCTGTCTGGTTCTGTGATTGTTTCTGTCTGCTGTATAATTAATTTTGCTGGGTGTAAACTAAGGTGGTGGGATATAATTGGTTACATAATCATGTTACAATATATTAGGATTGGTTAGTTAAATTTCAGGAAAATGATTGGTTAAGGTATAGCTAAGCAGAACTCGGGTTTTACTTTATAGTCTGCAGTCAATCAGGAAGTGGGTGAGTGGGTGTGGGGAGGGGAAATGGGAACAGGGAATGGGGGTGGGGAAATTGGAATCATGTTTGGCTAAGGACAGGAATGGGAACAGGGACACAGGTGTAAGGCTCTGTGGTGTCAGAGCTGGGAAGGGGGACACTAAGAAAGGAAACTGGAATCATGCTTGCTGGAAGTTCACCTCAATAAACATTGAATTGTTTGCACCTTTGGACTTCGGGTATTGTTGCTCTCTGTTCATGCGAGAAGGACCAGGGAAGTGAGTGGGTGAAGGAATAAACACCCTAACACCCACCCCTCTCTGTTGTTCACAGCATTACGCATGTTATACAGGCATTTTTACCTTGAAAATACATTTCTTTGCAACAATCTGTTGCTCCACATTTCCCTAATCAGTGGTTCTCAGGGGAAGGAGGAAGGGGCCATGACCCATGGCTTGGTTGTGTAGCTGGGAAAGGAAGGGGCGGAGAGAGAACACTTCTTTTACACAAAGAGTATTCATGAGACCACTACATTTCTCATGCAGCTGTAGGGCTTATCAATCCTTACAAGCAACAGGGAAGGGGAAAATATGAGAACGTACCTATCAAACAAAGCCATACTGCCTGCTTCTGCCTTTATCCCCAAATGCCTGTGGATGTTTGTGTAAGTGCAGGACATGCCAGAGCTTTGTGGCTTGACTCAGCATCACATAAGAGAGGGACACCCCAAGTTGCTGGGACGGAGGGCTCAGCTGTCCCACAGTCCTGCTTGCACCCCAGGGATCCCATCCCAGGAGTTCTGTCCTTGGGCTAGTCCCAGAAAACACAGGGACATTCAAAAGAACCTCTGTATGGGCAGGTTGTTCAAAGCCAAGTGGACTGGCTGGTGATGCTTGGAGGAAACAGCCAAGTTCACGAACATCCACATGTCACTTTTAAAGAACTCTTTCCTCCTTCCTTTGTACAGGGAGCAGGCTCCCTGTGACAAAACAGATTTTGATCTGCTCTTCCCATCCTCAAGTGGCTCTAGTGTTCAAACTGCTTGCCCTGCTCGAACCCAGGCAAGGTGCCTTGCTTAGGTGGCTAGCAGCTGTTGCACCGTGAGGGGGCGAGAACAGGGTGTGATGCTGTATGATTGAATATGACCATTTTTATCACTGTTGCTACCACGGTTATATAATTGCAACAAAGGTTGTGTAAATTATGTCCTGTCAGGTGTCAATGGGAAAGTTATGATTTGCTAAGTACGATTCTCCTGTGTATCTGAATGTATCATCCTTATGTCCAATGTTGTTCATATTGGCGATGTACGGGAATGGGCTTTGTCTGGGACAGTAATACTCCAAGCACAGGGCAGAGAATATAAAAGGACCCCCGAAACATATCTGTATTGTCTTCATTTCTCTGCACTGGATTTCTAACAAGGAAGCTCTGAACAAGGACTAATAACCCCCAGTCTGCTTTGGTTATTTCTAGAGAGACTTTTGCAAGCTAGCAGTTTATTCCATCACTGAAAAACCCCTGGGATGGATCTGATCTAATAACCATTTATAACTCTTCTTGATTTCTTTTATTATCAAACTTTTCTTTTTTCAATTGCTACAGGGATGGCAGAAGTGGTCTTATTGGGTAAGATCTGAGTGATAGTTTGACCTGCATAAGTGGCTGGTCTCTTTGGATGAGAAGGACTCACTATGTGGTGGAAATTGGTTTTCACTGACTGCTCCTCCTGGAGTCCAGTGTTCGGGTGGTGAGCCAAGGGCTGGGATGTGTGTAGTTAACCAGTGCGGTAAGACAGAAGTTTGTCTCTTACTGTCTTGGTTTAATGTAATCATAGAATAACCACCAACCTCTTTCTCAACAGTTTGTCCTGAGTTTGGCATCCTCAGCCATGTCCCACTGAAGCACGGTCACACATGGACAGAATTTACTGTTGATGGGTTCTACACACAGTATTGCTCACTACTCCCAGAGGTACCCCCCTTTTATAGATGGGGAAACTGAGGCAGCAGAAAGGAAAATGTCTGGAGTCAGGAAACAAGCCCAGAGTCCCCAGCTGCCAATCCCTTGTTTAGCATCTCAGACCTGGCTCGTGGGGTCCATGCATCAGCACAGATTCATGGTGCTGTCCCTCCATTGGGTTCTCTAGTGCGGGGACCTCCCCTGATTTCAGTGGGGCTGCTCCCACTGACACCAGCTGAGGATTTGGCCCAAGACGTTTAACTAGAGATAAAGCATCTGCAGAGACCAGGGAGCTGGGAGTGAAGCGTCCCAGCTCTTCCCCAGATGCGCTGGTGACCTTGGGCACATTCTCTCTGCATTGAATGGAGATGATCATTTGTTATGTCTAGTGTGCTGCTAACGAAAGGCCCTACCCAGGGCTTCAGAGTCACACACTGCCCTGATGTGGCTCCTTTCAGCACGTCGTTGGCCTGTATGCGCTCTGTAGAGTTCCAGCAGCGTGTGGTCCCTGGTAAACGCGCAAAACAAGGCAGAACCCTGAACTGTGTGGTGCTGGGTGTGGGGGGAGTCAGGACTCCTGATTTTTATTCTCAGCTCTGCCACCGATTCATTGTGTGGCCTTGAGTAAATCACTTGACCTCTGTGTGGTTCGGCCCATCCATGACACGGGAAGAACGCTGCCAAGCAGCCGAGCTAAAGAACTTCCAGATGCAGTGATCAAAAGCGTCATGCAGGCTCAGACATGTATGTTAGACTCAGCTTCACCGTTCAGCTTCAACCACTGCGCAGTGGGTGCTCTGTCGTTCCAGATAAGGTGCCGTTTAAATTGCCAGCTAATGGTAGCTGTGCCATTCATCTCCCTCTGTGTGAGCTCCCGCAGCCACCCCGGCCTCTGCCCAGCATCCCACCTTCCAAGCTAACGCAGGGGCTGATCCCTCCACCTCTCTCAGTTGTTGTCCTCCAAGCTTCAAAGCTGATCCCTTCCCCGCCCCCAAGGCCTGGCTAAGGGCAAAGGGCTCCCAGCCCATCCCTATTGCTGGGACCCTGCCAGCCGCAGGCCCCCCGCCAGAAGGAACAAATCATAGAATCATACAGGATTAGGGTTGAAAGAGACCTCAGGAGGTCACCTAGTAAAACCCCCTGCTCAAAGCAGGACCTATCCCCAGCTAAATCATCCCAGTCAGGGCTTTATCAAGCCAGGCCTTAAATACTTCTGAAGATGGAGATTCCACGATCTGCCTAGGGAACCCATTCCAGTGTTTCACCACCCTCCTAGTGAAATAGTGTTTCCGAGTATCCGACCTATCGCTGAAAGCTGAGGAAATGAATCACACAATGGTCTCTGTCCTCAGGACTTTGCAGCTGAGCTTTCGGGCCCACATACTGAATGATGCACAATCTCAGCTGCCTGCCTCTCAGCCCTGCTCCCAATCCACAGCGATTTTATACGGTTTCCTGGCTTCCCTCTCTGCTCCGGACTGGCCTGCCTGCTGCATCCTCCCTGCAGGGTCCTTGACAGCCTGCAGCAGGTCCCGTCCCAGCCCCGGGGCAGAGGGAGCCCAGGCTGGGGAGGAGGAAGCTGGAGATGAACCAGCAAGTAGATGGGGTTGGAGAGTAACAGGGGTGGGGCTCTGGGAGAAGATGTTGAGAACGGAGCGGGGCCTTGGGGAATAGGTGGGAGAGAGGAAGGGGCCCTGTGGAACAAGTTGGGGCAGGGAGCAGGACCTTGGGGAATAAGCAGGGCTGGGTGTGGGGCCTCAGAGTTCCAGTTAAAAGCAATTAGAAAGGTGGCAATCCTATGGGAGAATGAGTTGTACACAAAAAGATTACTCAGTTTGTCATGCTGACACAGCACAGTAAGGTCAGGAAAGGATTTAATGTCACTTTGACTGTCCAGTATGTGATTCAGGGAAGGGGCCCCAGAACCAAGTCATCAGCCAGCTCTGTCCAGATCTCGGACTCAGAGCCAGAGCACCAGGAGAAAACTTTAGGCCCCTGTATGAGTAAACAGGTGGAGCAGCCTTACCCGGATCTCTTTGGTCTTCACACCATAGATGATGGGGTTTAACATGGGTGGCATCAAGAGGTATGCATTGGCAATGAGAACGTGGAAATGCAGGGGCACATTTTGGGCAAATCTGTGCATGAGGGACATGACGAGACTTGGGATGTAAAAGGCTAAAATGACAAAAATGTGGGAGCCACAGGTCCCCAAAGTCTTGAGCCGAGCATCTTTTGTGGGGAGGCTGAAGATGGTCCTGAGGATCTGGGTATAGGATACGGCAATAAAAATGCCATCCAGACCCGTCACAAAGAATAACACAAAGAGGCCGTAGTAACTACTAACACGGGTGTTGGCGCAGGCCAGGCTCACCACGGCTATGTGGGCGCAGTAGGGCTGGGGGATGACGTTGGTTCTGCAATATGGCCACAGCCTCGCTAGGATGGGATAGGGCAGTATGACCATGCCACTGCGCAGAACCACGGCCAGGCCGATCTTGGCCACCAGGGGGCATGTCATGATGGTGGAATGTCGCAGGGGATGGCAGATGGCCACGTAGCGATCCAAAGCCATGGCCACAAGGATCCCAGATACCATCACTGAGAAGCAGTGAATGAAGTACATCTGGGTGAGGCAGACCCTGAAATCAATCTCCCTGGAATTGAACCAGAAGATGCTCAGCATTTTGGGAAGGATGGAGGTGGACAGGACCAGGTCGGTGACGGCCAGCATGCAGAGGAAATAGTACATGGGTGCATGGAGGCTCGGCTCCCTCTTCACAATGCACAGGACAGTGAAGTTCCCCAAGATGGCTATGACGTACATGGTGCAGAAGGGGATGGAGATCCAGACGTGGACTGCCTCCAGGCCAGGAATGCCCAGCAGGATGAAGGTGGAGGGGTTGGTGAATTCAGTTGTGTTGGAATCTGACATGGAGTAGGAGAGAAGGTGTCTCCTGCTTGTACCACGTGTTTCCGTGACGTCCTGT
The DNA here is from genome assembly GCF_965140235.1 of Caretta caretta. NCBI lineage: Eukaryota > Metazoa > Chordata > Testudines > Cheloniidae > Caretta > Caretta caretta. The sequence continues at coordinate 1,995,182 of NC_134206.1, forward strand.
ATATGCCCAGAGTGATGGTCACAATAAACCTACCTGGATGGAGATACAATGTTAATATGATACAATGCAGGCACTACTGGGGGCTGTTCTCATGGGTGAAGCAGATTGGTCACTCTTCACACACTGAAAAATGACATTTTCATAATTCAGAGAAATGAACTATGAACAAATGACCTTACTAATCTCAATTCCATATTTTATGCTCCCTGTCTCAATAATTCCCACACATTATGGTGTGGGAAACCTTACTGGGCACCAGCAGGAAACATAAGTGTGGATACTGGTTATCCATCATTGTTCCTTAGGCCTTGGCTACAATGTCAAGTTTTTTTGCAAAAAAGCAGCTTTTGACGAAGAAACAGTGGCTTTGTACACACTGCAAAGCCACTTTCAATCACGGAACTCCTCAGTTTCGGTGACAGAATCTAACCACCCTGACAAGAGGTTTAAGGCTTTTTACGGAAAAGTGTTGTTGATTTTATAGCTGAAATAGGCTCTGGAAGGCATCCCACATTGCCCATCCTGAGTGCCCTGGTGAACAGTTTCAACTCCTCTCCCCTCCATCCAGGTGAACAGCTTCCGCCCGTCCCTGTTTAAAGTCTCGGAAAATTTGAAATTCCCCTTCCTGTTTGCTGGGTGTGGAGTGCTCACATCACACTTTCCCAGGTGGCCATGGCGGCTCAGAGCTTGGGACACTGTGGATCTGCTGGATCTGCTCAGTATTTGGGGAGAGGAGGCTGTGCCATCCCAGCTGCGCTCCAGCCGTAGGAACGTCAATACCTACGGGAAGATTTCATGCAGCTTGTGGGAAAAGAGCTGTGATCAGGACACACTGCAGTGCACAGCGAAGGTGAAGGACCTGAGGCACGGGTACCAGAAGGCAAGGGAGGCAAACAGTATCTGTGGTGATGTGCCACAGAGCTGCTGTTTTTCTAGGAAGGTGGATGCTATCCTCAACAGTGACCCATTTCCATCACCAAGATCCCTGTGGGTACTTCGGCGGGGGTACTCCTGTCAGCGAAGGTAATCCAGCTCTCCAAGAGGTAGTAGCTCGTTCGATGAAGAATTCTTCAGTAGACTTCTTGCTGTATGTACCAGGGTTAGGTTGCTCTAGCTACATCTCTCAGGGGTGTGTTTTTTTTTTTCGATTGCAAAAAAGAACAAATGCAATTTTTATTTGCAGTAGCAGAGTCATAGCTTGCCAGTCACGGGAGGGGAGAGTAGCCCTTTTCCTGGTGATGCTGAGGCCTCAGCTGGAGTATTGTGTCCAGTTTGGGTCTCCAATATATAGGAAGGGTGTAGAGCAACTGGAAAGGATCCAGAGGCAAGTGACGAAGGTGAGGGACAGGGTGGAATGCAAGCCATACGAGCAAAGGCTGAAGAAACTGGGTACAATTAGTTTGGAAAAGGGAGGATTTTGGGGGGATATGAGAGCAGTCTTGAGATACTTGAAAGGCTGCCATAAAGAAGATGGAGGAAAGTTGTTCTCTGTTGCCACATGGGGCAGGGAAGAGGCAATGGGTACAAACTACAGTTTAGCAGATTTAGATTTAATCTCTGATAAACTTCCCAATTGTAAGAACAGCAGGACAATGGAACAGATGCCCAGGCAGGTTGTGGAAAGTCCTTCACTGGAGGTTCTCAACAGGAGGTTGGATAGTCATCTGTCTGGGGTGGTTTAGACACAACAAATCCTGCATCTCGGCAGAGGTTAGACTAGCTGATCCTTGCAGCTCCTTCTAACCCTGGTGTCGACCAGGTCTTACTCAATCACAAGTTATGGAGCTCAATGCTGGGGTAACGGAGAGAAATGGAATGGCCTGTGTTACACAGGAGGTCAGGCTGGATGATCTAATGGTCCCTTCTGACTTTAAACCCTATGAATCTCTCAATACAGAAAGTAGTTCAGGCATTTATATTTATTCTGTCTCATAACACAGGAACAAGGGACCATTCAATTCAATTATATTGAAACTCTAAACATATAAAACTGATCAAAGAAAACTGGTCACATAATCCATATTTGGCCTGTGGAACTCCTTGCCACAGACATTATTGGAGCAAAGAGTTTAGCTGAATGGGATTCACAAATGGATTGGCCATAGTTGGTGGTGCTGGTGGCATCACCCAGAGTTAAGTCTGTCTGACACCTTCAATGACAAGACTTCATTTTCAGTTGCGTATAAGTTTGCCAACCATTAACCTGAAATTTCCCATGTTGGGTGTCTACTTCCAGCTGAATTGCATTTTGAAAGTTTCATGGCATAACAGTTCAGCCAACTTTTCGAATGAAGCTAGCGGAGAAGGTGTCTTGCCCATGTTGAAAAATGGTCATATTTAAGCGCATGAGGAGCCCTGGCACCTCCATGCTTTTCAGCAGATAAATTCTCGTAAGAGCCCCATCCCCTCCCCTGCTCCGTTAACAGCCCAAGCCCTGAATTGCAAGGGGAGGAGGTGGCGGTCTCTGTGCATTAACACACAGCTGGCTCCTGAGGTTTTACTCAGTTCTTACTCCAGACTGGATGTTTTTTTCGAAGATCTGCTTGAGGGCTCGTCTACACTTAAAACACAACAGCGGGGATGCCACAGCACTTCACTGGGACCTGAGCAAACTACGGCCCACGGCCTCCGATTCTGGCCTTGTACTGGACCTCGACTAACAACTTTCGTCCTAAAGGATCCACTGTGTGATGGAAATGAAGCCACCTTAGGGCTGGAGCCATCACCGAGGGTAACAGCAAAGAGGGGCATTTTGGCTCATGATACTAGAGCAAATTCAGCACCTGTGGCAAGGGCCCTGGGATCTTTAGTGGCTGTGTGGAGCAGAAATAGATTTAGACCTGCTCTCTGTCCCCTCATGAGTACGTTGCACTTGGTTTGTCGAACCGAAAGAGATGGGTACCTGTGATTTCTGAGATGAAAGCTTCTTCGCCGGGAATCCCCTTATGTTAGCCGTGTCCCACACTTCTCTCACCCCAATATCTGGAGCAGCATCCCACGCTGAGAGCTGACACGGGGATGTGCACTGTTTATAATACAGCTCTGTTCAATCCCAGTGGAGTTCGCTCAGCGCCTCGGGGAGAAGCGGTGTCTGGATGCAAACAGGCTGGAGACCAGACACCCTCTAGCCAGTCTCCCTCTTTCCATGGCTGCACTTTGTGTTTGTTATCCAGTTTTAACAGTAAACAGTAATTAAGGGGCCTTCCCAAAGGGAGATGGGAACTCTTGAGCTCTGTTTTAAGTCAGAGGGGAATTGGTTGCTCTGTGTATTTGTGTATATTTAAAAATTATAGTTGATTACTAAGAAAGCTAGGGATAGTGCCTAGGTCTCTTAGGGTCTGATGCTAAGTACCCAGGATGGATGGGTAGATAATAGACAGACAGATCTGGAGAAAGATGACTGAGGGGAGACACGAACACTTTCTGGAGGCACAAGGTATTTTCACTGCGGGATCAGAGATCAGTAATTCTCATCAGTAACTATTATCATACCACATAGAACCTTTCATTGAAGGATCTTCAAAGACGTAGCAAAGGGAACTCACTATGAACATATCCCCATTATATCCATAGATAAACTGATATAGAGGGAGACATGACTTGGTCAAAGTCAAACAGAGAATGACAGACAGAACCAGTGGTGAGCTGGAGCCAGTTCGCACCGGTTCGCTGGAACCGGCTGTTAAATTTAGAAGCCCTTTTAGAATGAGTTGTCCCTCACGGGGGTTGTCCCTTTCGGTTCTAAAAGGGTTTCTAAATTTAACAGCCAGCCAAAAGTGGCGCCAACTCCGTGGGGGCTCCAGCCCCGGAGCACCCACGGGGAAAATTTGGTGCATGCAGAGCACCCAACGGCAGCTCGCTGCCTGGCTCCAGCTCCCCTCCGCGTCCTCCCCTGAATGCGCCACCCCGCTCTGCTTCCCCGCCACCGCACCTCGGCTTCCAGCGAATCAGCTGTTCGCATGGGAATCGGGGGCGGGAGGGCTGAGAAGCAGGCGTGGCAGCTTCCCGCTCAGGCCCAGGGAAGTGGAGGTGAGCTGGGGCCGGGGAATATGAGGAGGGCTGCCCATGCCACAACAGGTAACCCGGGGGGCACACAGGGGAACCGCTCCCTACCCCAGCTCAACTCCATGTCCCTGGGCCTGAGCGCGAAGCCACCGCCTGCTTCTCAGCCCTCCCCGGCTTCCCGCGCGAACAGCTGATTTGCAGGAAGCTGGTGGGGGGCGGGGGGCGGAGAAGCATAGTGGGGCGGCGTGTTCAGGGGACGAGTTGGAGCGGAGGGGAGCTGAGGCTGGGCACGGGGCAGGGAGCTGCCAGTTGGGGCTCTGCACCCACCAAATTTTTCCTGTGGGGGCTCCAGCCCTGGAGCACCCACAGAGTTGATGCCTAAGGCACCACTTTTGATGTGATCGGTGGCGGGAGCGGCCGCTCCACCGCCCCTAGGAGCCAGCAGGACCTGCCGGATGCTTCCTGGGAGCTGCTCCATGTAAGCACCGCCAGGACTCCCCACCTTGCCCCCCGGCAGGTCCCTCTGGCTCTTAGAGGTGGGGCGGGGTGGGCACCCACTACAGTGGCCCACGAGACCCACCTGCCCAGTTCTGGTGGTAATCAGGGGAGAAGGGAGGGGGGTGGGTGGGGCAGGGGTCTCAGGGTGCAGAGCAGGAGTCCCAGGGGGAGGGGCGGGCCACGACCCCCTCATGGGGTGAGGAGGGAACTGGTTGTTAAGATTTTGGCAGCTCATCACTGGACAGGACACAAGAGTCCTGACTTTCCTGCCATAACAGCAGTCTCTCCATCAGTAACTGGATGCGTGATAACAATAACAATAGATATGCAGGCCTGTCTGTAAAGGCCTATACTCAAAGAATTTAGGTGTATTCTTATCACTTGGCTAGTGATAGAGGTATAAAAGAAAGAATCAAAATCACTGTCTGCTGGTGTAAGGGCCTTCTCTTACTGTGACCGTCTGAGGCCCTGTTCTTAGGCTAAGGCCTTTGGCTAAGCAGCAGAGGCAGCCATAAGCTGGGAAGCGACCGGTCACCTCCTCACATTCCAAACTAGTCACATTGAAATAAGGTGCGATTGGGCTGTTAGGATACAATCCTGTCCTGATAACGCCTATCGCCTCCAGAGAAAGGGAAGTGCCTATAAAATGTAAAAGGAAACTTAGTTTGATAGCATCCTGCCTGGTAAGAACTCACTTATCAATAGCTGGGATGTGAAATCCTCATTTCTGTGTTGTTCTATCACTGTAGTCCCCATTTCCCTATTTCAGAGTAACAGCCATCTTAGTCTGTATCCGCAAAAAGAAAAGGAGGACTTGTGCCACCTTAGAGCCTAACAAATTTATTTGAGCAGAAGCTTTTGTGAGCTACAGCTCACTTCATCAGATGCATCTGATGAAGTGAGCTGTAGCTCATGAAAGCTTATGCTCAAATAAATTCATTTCCCTATTGTTTGTCTTTATAATCTCTGTCTGGTTCTGTGATTGTTTCTGGCTGCTGTATAATTAATTTTGCTGGGTGTATACTAATTAAGGTGGTGAAATATAACTGGTTACATAATCATGTTACAATATGTTAGGATTGGTTAGTTAAATTTCAGTAAAATGATTGGCTAAGGTATAGCTAAGCAGAACTCAAGTTTTATTATATTGTCTGCAGTCAATCAGGAAGTGTGGGTGGGTGTCGGGGGGAAATGGGAACAGGGAATGGGGGTGGGGAGATTGGAGTCATGTTTGGCTAAGGGCAGGAATGGGAACAGGGACACAGGTGTAAGGCTCTGTGGTGTCAGAACTGGGAAGGGGGACACGAAGGAAGAAAACTGGAATCATGCTTGCTGGAAGTTCACCCCAACAAACATTGAATTGTTTTCACTTTTGGACTGCGGGTATTGTTGCTCTCTGTTCATGCGAGAAGGAACAGGAAAGTAAGTGGGTGAAAGAATAAGCCCCCTAACAGCCATCACTTCCACAGTTTTCACCCTTTTGTCTTACAGACACTGTTTTACATCATCTTAACATTCACTTAAGAAATGTTCCTGAGCAGAAACATCAACCATTCCTTCAAAACTTGTAATACCTTTACCCCTTGCCCACTTCCCCATCAAATTCTTTGTTTTATTTACATATTCCACAATACTCATACCAGCACCCCCCTTAGGATTAGTAATTTGGTACAATAATTGTACAATAGCTTCTTCCATGTGGAGGGAAACCAGAGATACCAGCATAGATAGTGGGAAAGTCCAGGCACAAGATGGAGTCCAGTGTCACATGAGCTGGTCACAAGCCCATGCATGTATGTTACACAGGCATTTTTACCTTGAAAATACATTTCTTTGCAACAATCTGTTGCTCCAAATTTCCCTAATCGGTGGTTGTCGGGGGGGGGGGGGGGGAGGAAGGGGCCATGATCCAGGGCTCACTTGTGGAGCTGGGAAAGGAAGGGGGGAGAGAAGACTTCTTTTACACAAAGGGTATTCATTAGATGACTACATTTCTCATGCAACTGCAGTGCTTATCAATTCTTACAAGCAACAGGGAGGGGAAAATATGGCAACTTATCTATCAAACAAAGAAATACTTTCTGCTTCTGCCTTATCTCCCCAGTGCTATGTCAGCACATATCAGGTTTTACTCCCCACTCTGAACTATAGGGTACAGATGTGGGGACCCAAATGAAAGCTTATTTTTACCAGCTTAAGTTAAAAACTCCCCAAGGCACAAATTCCCCCTTGTACTTTGGATTAGGTAAACGCTGCCACCACCAAGTGATTCAAACAAACCTTTTGGGAGGGCCACTTGGAACCCTATCTCCCCGCTAATATCCCCCCAAGCCCTACACCCCCTTTCCTGGGGTGGCTTGAAAATAAACAAGATGAGCACAGACCAAGCTTGGGTTTTTAGGGACACTAAAAACCCCAGTCAGATTCTTCAAAAACAGAACTTTATTAGAAGCACAAAGAAAAGATAAAAGAACAACTCTGTAAGATCAGAATGGAAGATAATCTCACAGGCAGTCAGATTTAAAACATAGAGAATCCCTCTCGGCAAAACCTTAAGTAAGAAAAAGACACAAAAAGAGGAATACACATTCCCTCCAGCACAGTGAATTTCACAAACCAAACTAAAGAAAATTGAACGCATTTTCTAGCTAGGTTACTTACTAACGCTGCAGAAGTTGGGTGGCTTGCTTTCTTGATCTGTTCCTGGCAGAAGCACCACACAGACAGACAAAGCCCTCCACCCTCCAAACCAGATTCACAAGTATCTTTTCCCCTGTTTCCTCATTTGGGTCAGGTGCAAGCCAGGTTACTTAAGCTTCTTAACCCTTTACAGGTAAGAGGATTTTATAGTAGTGTATCAGAGCTTCTTAACGCCTTCCTTTTATATTTATGATACGCCCCCCAGACCACAGATAGTGTGAAACACTGGCTGTGATTTCTTCCTGGAGCTCTGAGAGAAAACAAAATGAATAAGACACATGCATCTCTAGATATACTACTAACTGTATAAAGACTAACACTATTTTCCACATCTCAAGGACGATTTTAACCAGTTGATTCTAGGAAACTTTCACAGGAGAGTGCATCAGCCACTTTGTTAGAAGCTCCTGAGATGTGTTGGATGTCAAAATCAAAATCTTGGAGAGCTAAACTCCACCAAAGATTTTTTTTGTTATTTCCCTTGGCGGTATGAAGCCACTGTAGCACGGCATGTTCAGTTTGCAGGTGGAAACGCCGTCCCCAAACGTATGGGCGTAGTTTTTCGAGAATGTAGAGAATGGCATAACATTTCTTTTCACTGATTGACCAGTGGCTTTCCCTCTCAGACAGCTTCTTGCTAAGAAACAAGACAGGATGGAACTCTTGATTCAGTCCTTCCTGCATTAAGACTGCTCCCACACCACGCTCGGACACATCAGTGGTTAATAGGAATGGTTTGTCAAATTCTGGGGCCCTTAGCTTAGCTCAGAAATGAGTATTGCTTTAAGCTGGTTAAAGGCCTTCTGACACTCTTCGTTCCACAGAACGGCATTTGGCTGTATGCATTTGACAGTATGCATCCGATGAAGTGAGCTGTAGCTCATGAAAGCTTACGCTCAAATAAATTGGTTAGTCTCTAAGGTGCCACAAGTACTCCTTTTCTTTTTGCGAATACAGACTCACATGGCTGCTACTCTGAAACCTGTCATTTGGCTGTTTCTTTTTGGTTAGGTCTGTCAGTGGGGTGGCGATTTGGCTGTAGTGCGGTACAAATCGCCTATAATATCCGGCCAAGCCTAAGAAGAAGAGGACCTGTTTCTTTGACTTTGGGACAGGCCACTTTTGGATAGCATCCACCTTGGCCTGTAGGGGGTTGATAGTTCCTTGACCCACCTGGTGTCCAAGGTAATTCACTCTGTTTAGGCTGGTGCAATGCAGGAGGTCAGAGTTGGTCCCTCATAACCATATAATCTACAAATCTATCTAGAGTCCCCTACAAGGATTATATTTGTGTGAGCCTCAGTCTGGATCCTTGTCAAATGCTGGATGCTGTTGCCCGATCTTTAGATTGTGTATTAATTATATTGATTACTTAAGAATCCCAAGTTAACACTTTAAGGATTGATAGGATATTCAAAGCTCAATGATGCTTGCTACTCAATGTGGCTGGTTGCAAATGAACCAGACTCCCTGTGATTCTGTGTGCATCCCCTACTTCTCTCTATATAACACTCCCAGCGTCCTTCAGTGCATGAACCAAACCGTTGTGTGCCTGGTGCTTTGTATCTATAATTCCAGGTGCACTGACTTTGAGCTGAACTCCAGTGTGTGACTGGAGAATGGAATGTGTGCAATCTCCTGCTCGACCCATCCATTATCCCTAGTCTTCTTCGTAAACAACTATAATTTTAAAATATACACAAATGCACAGAGCAGCCAATTCCTCTCTGACTCAGCCCAGAGCCCAAGAGTTCTCATCTCCCTTTGGGAAGGTCTGATAATTACTGTTTACTCCTCAAGCTGGATAAAGAACACATGAGCATGTACAGGTTTTTCTCCAGCCTGTTTATGTTAAGATGCCACTTCTCTGCTAGACGCTGGGCGAACCCCTCTGGGATTGCACAAAGCTTTATTATGAATGGTGTCCGTGTGGGTTGTTGCTGCAGATGCTCTGGTGAGAGAGGTGTGAGACCTGCCTACCTGAGTGGGAATTCCAGAAGACACCTCCATCTCAGGATTCACAGGTACCCATCCCTTGCTGAGGAGCTCACCTGCTGAACAAACCCAGTGCAATGTGGTTTGATGGGATAAAGAATAGGTTGGGGTCCTTTCTGCTCTGCACAGCCATTAAATATCCTAGGGCACTTTTCACAGGGAATGAGTTTTCTCCAATATCATGGACCAAAATGTCCCTCTTTGCTATGCCCCCACCTCCCGGCTGATGGCCTCCAGACCCAAGGCAGCTGCATTTCAGTGGCCCAGTTGATCCTTCAGAATGGTAGGTGTTAGTAGATGGACAAATTAAGTTCAAATTCTGAGGCCATGGCCCATAGCTTGTTCAGGCCCCACTCAAACAAAACTCCCCTTGGAGTAAGAACTGAGTAAAGAACACAGGAGCCAGCTGTGAGTTAATGCACAGAGACTGTCACCTCCTCCTCTTGCATCTCAGTGCTCTGGCTATTCCGTGAGGAAGAGGACGTTCCCTGACTTTTTATCTGCCGGAGAGCTTGGAGGTACTGGGGCTCCTCCCTGGAATAATTCTAAAAAAAATTCAACATGGTCAAGACATCCTCTCCTAGTTTCATTCTAGAAGCCAGCTGAACTGGTATGCATCGAACTTTTTAAAAAAATGTTCAGCATGAAAAATATCTGTTCAAATGGTTAAAGATTGGCAAACTTATAAGCCACTGAAAATGAAGTCACCTAATGGAAGGTGTCAGACAGACTTAACTAACGGTGGTGCTACCAGCATCACCTAAGGGGCCCATCCATTTGTGAATCCCATTCAGCTGAGCGATTCGCTCCAATAATATCACAGACAAGGAGTTCCACGGGCCAAATATGGATTATGTAAACAGATTTATTTTATCAATTTTATATGTTCCGACTTTTAGTGCAACTGAATGTTTCCTTGTTCATGTGTTTTGAAAGAGTAAGTATAAATACCTGATCTCCTTTCTTTATTGATAGATTTATAGGGTTTAAGGTCAGAAGGGACCATAAGATCATCCAGTCTGACCTCCTGTATAATACAGGCCATTCCATTTCTCCCCGTTACCCCTGTATTGAGCCCAAAAAATTGTGTGGGACTAAAGCTTGGTCTACAGTAAGATTTTACATCATAGAATCATACAGCTACAGGGTTAGAAGGACCCCACAAGGGTCACCTAGTCTAAGCCCCTGCCAGAATGCAGGATTTCTTGTGTGTAAGCCACTCAACACAGCTAGTTATCCAGTCTCCTTGTGACACCCTTCAATGAAGGAGCTTCCACAACTTCTCTACCCATCTGTTCCATTGTCCTCCTGTTCTTACAGTTAGGAAGTTTTTCCTGAGATTTTATCTAAATCTGCTCTGCTGTAGCTTGAAACCATTGCCTCTTTCCCTGTCACCAGAGAGAACCAATTTTCTCTATATTTTTATTACAGCCTTTCAACTATCAAAAGTCTATTATCATGTCCATCTTTAATCTCCTCTTTTCCAAAATAAACATACCCTGTTCCTTCAGCATTTGCTTGTATGGCTTGCATACCTTTGATCATTGTCTCTCATCTCTGGATCCTTTCCATTTTCTCTACATCCTTCCTATACATTGGTGACCGATGAATCTACACAGGATTCCATCTGAGGCCTATCCAGCGCGGAGTAGAGAGGTACTATCACTGCCTGTGACTTGCATGGTACGCTTATGCTAATGCGTTGCCATTTTTTGCAAGAGCAAAAACATCCACATCTCTGAGAGATGCAACTCTACCAACCTAACCCCAGTGTAGACAGCATGAGGTTGATGGAGGAATTCTTCCAACGACCTTGCTACCACCCCCTGGGGAGGCTGACAGGAGAACCCCTGCCATTGGTGTAAGCAGTATCTACACTCAAGAGCTATGGCAGCACCACTGTAGCATTTTAAGTGTAGACAGGCCCTCAAGCAGATCTTCCAGAAAAGCATCCAGTCTGGATCTGCTGACATGGAGAGTTTGAGAATCCACCAGTGCCCTTTCCAGTGTGTCCAAATGGTTAACCACCCTCAGTGCTAAGCATTTGGCCCTTATTTACATCTGGAATTTGTCTGGCTTCAACTTCCAGCGGTCGAGCCTTGCTCTGCCTTTCTGCATTAGGTTAAGGAGCCCATTATTATCCCCAGTTTTCTCCCCATGAACATCTCACTTGATCATCTTTTTGATAAGATAAATGAAGCTCTTTAAGTTTCTCTCATTGTCCAGCCTCAAATTATTTTTGTGTCTCTTTTCTACACCCTCTTCAAGTGTTCAACATCCTTTTTGAAATGTGGACCTCAGAACTGGACACAGTTCCAATGCCATGCGCAGAGGTATTCAATTTACCGCTCCCCTGTTTATGCATCCAAGGGTCACATCAGCCCTTTTGGCCACATCATCGTTCAGGGAGCTCGCGATGAGTTGGGTGTCTACAGTGACCCCTGCATTCTATTCATGGTCCCTACGTTCCATAATAAAGTGTCGTAGTCTGTGGGTTGAGCCTGTATTCTCTGTTCCAGTGGGATAAATTTGCATATGACTGTATTAAAACATTTTGTTTGTATGAGCCCAGCTCATCAAATAGGCTGGATCAATTGGTATTTCTGCCCTGGCCTCTTCATTGTAACTCTCTGCCAATCTTTGGGTCATCCACCAATGTAATCTACTGTGATTTTCTGTTTCCTTCCACGTCATTGATGAAACTATTGAATAGCATTGGGCCTACAATTGATCCCTGGAAAACCTGGCTAAAAACACCCCCATTCACTCAAAATGGCCCATTAACAACTGCTTTCTAAGATCTCTCAGTTAGCTAGTTTTCAGTCCATTTTACATATGCTCTACTGATATTTAAAAGTGTTCATTTTTATCTGAATATTTTCCCCTACTAAATCAAATGCCTCAGAGAAATCAAAGGCTATTGCATCTGTGTGGTTCCCTGGATCACCCAAATGGTATTCTTATTAAAGGATGAATTCAGCTTTTATTTAGCAAGACCTGTGTGTTATGTTTTCCATAAACCCTGTTGTTGACTGGCATTAATTATATTCTTACAATATTTTTAACAAGACCAATACCAGCTTTTCCATTGTTTCTGAACTTTGTCAAATCTTTTTTAACTTTCCCTTTATTATTTTAATTATTTATGTTTAATGCAGTGCTGTCCTGTATTTTCTTTTTGTTGTCGTTTTGGCTCTGCTACTGCCTGACTGCATACTAGTTGAGAATGAGATGTGCGGTTGATCAGTCAGTTCATAACTCTGGTGTTCAAAACTCTAAGGTTCTACCTTAGATACTACTTAGCATCCTCCTTGACTGTTAATGGACTGGAAAGTGTTTCATCACGTCATGTGATATGAGTACCTCATACTGCTTCTTTCCAAATCCAGAACAAAAATATTTATTGAAAAACATCTACCTTTCCTGCAACATTAACAAGCTTCCTTTGTCCCTCTAGGAATTGGCCGAAACCTTTTTCTAGGATTTCTTTTGTTCCTAATATACTGAATAACCTCCATTTACCTGCCACACATGGATTTTTCTCGGAGGTTTTTAACATCCCTTATCAATGTTTATAACTTCTGATTTGTGTTGTTGGCCATCTATTTTCCCTTTAGTTTTATATTGCTCCTCCTTCCCACAATTATTGAGTTCACTTTGTCACTGAACTGAGTTTAGTACAATGCGTCCGCTTTCTTGACTGTAGCTTTTTAGCTATCTAATAAACTCTTGAATAACTCCCAATTTTCATTCCTATTTTTTGTCTAATTTTTTTCTTCCAATCAGTTTTGCAGATAATTTGCCTCAGCATTGGTGAATTCGACATTGGTGAGGCCTCATCTGGAGTACTGTGTCCAGTTTTGGGCCCCACACTTCAAGAAGGATGTGGATAAATTGGAGAGAGTCCAGCGAAGGGCAACAAAAATGATTAGGGGTCTGGAACACATGAGTTATGAGGAGAGGCTGAGGGAGCTGGGATTGTTTAGCCTGCAGAAGAGAAGAATGAGGGGGGATTTGATAGCTGCTTTCAACTACCTGAAAGTAGTTTAGCAAAGCTTTTGACACGGTCTCCCACAGTCTTCTTGTCAGCAAGTTAAGGAAGTATGGGCTGGATGAATGCACTACAAGGTGGGTAGAAAGCTGGCTAGATTGTCGGGCTCAACGGGTAGTGATCAATGGCTCCATGTCTAGTTGGCAGCCGGTATCAAGTGGAGTGCCCCAAGGGTCGGTCCTGGGGCCGGTTTTGTTCAATATCTTCATAAATGATCTGGAGGATGGTGTGGATTGCACTCTCAGCAAATTTGCGGATGATACTAAACTGGGAGGAGTGGTAGATACGCTGGAGGGGAGGGATAGGATACAGAAGGACCTAGACAAATTGGAGGATTGGGCCAAAAGAAATCTGATGAGGTTCAATAAGGATAAGTGCAGGGTCCTGCACTTAGGACGGAAGAACCCAATGCACAGCTACAGACTAGGGACCGAATGGCTAGGCAGCAGTTCTGCGGAAAAGGACCTAGGGGTGACAGTGGACGAGAAGCTGGATATGAGTCAGCAGTGTGCCCTTGTTGCCAAGAAGGCCAATGGCATTTTGGGATGTATAAGTAGGGGCATAGCGAGCAGATCGAGGGACGTGATCGTTCCCCTCTATTCAACATTGGTGAGGCCTCATCTGGAGTACTGTGTCCAGTTTTGGGCCCCACACTTCAAGAAGGATGTGGATAAATTGGAGAGAGTCCAGCGAAGGGCAACAAAAATGATTAGGGGTCTGGAACACATGAGTTATGAGGAGAGGCTGAGGGAGCTGGGATTGTTTAGCCTGCAGAAGAGAAGAATGAGGGGGGATTTGATAGCTGCTTTCAACTACCTGAAAGGGGGTTCCAAAGAGGATGGCTCTAGACTGTTCTCAATTGTAGCAGATGACAGAACGAGGAGTAATGGTCTCAAGCTGCAGTGGGGGGGGTTTAGATTGGATATTAGGAAAAACTTTTTCACTAAGAGGGTGGTGAAACACTGGAATGCGTTACCTAGGGAGGTGGTAGAATCTCCTTCCTTAGAGGTTTTTAAGGTCAGGCTTGACAAAGCCCTGGCTGGGATGATTTAACTGGGAATTGGTCCTGCTTCGAGCAGGGGGTTGGACTAGATGACCTTCTGGGGTCCCTTCCAACCCTGATATTCTATGATTCTATGATTCTATGAAAGGGGGTTCCAAAGAGGATGGCTCTAGACTGTTCTCAATTGTAGCAGATGACAGAACGAGGAGTAATGGTCTCAAGCTGCAGTGGGGGAGGTTTAGATTGGATATTAGGAAAAACTTTTTCACTAAGAGGGTGGTGAAACACTGGAATGCGTTACCTAGGGAGGTGGTAGAATCTTCTTCCTTAGAGGTTTTTAAGGTCAGGCTTGACAGAGCCCTGGCTGGGATGATTTAACTGGGAATTGGTCCTGCTTCGAGCAGGGGGTTGGACTAGATGACCTTCTGGGGTCCCTTCCAACCCTTATATTCTATGATTCTATGATTCTATGAATTAGCCCTTTCAAAGTCCTAAGTGTCTATCGATATTACTGATTGGGAACTGTTCTCTATTTGTCCATTTGAATGTAATCAGTTCCATTGTTTACTTTGTTCTCCTCTATCATATGTCCCCTTCTTTGTCTCTTCTCTAAACTAAACATTCCCAGACTTTTCAGTCTGTGCGCATTTGGCATTCTCACAGCAATCTCCCCCATTCTCACAGCCTGTCTCAGAAACCCCCTTTCTATCTGCTAAATCCTTAATAGAGATTGGGTGACCAAAACTGATCACATCTCCAGAGCAGGTTATTCTTCATCCCCTTCCTCAGCCATCTGAACATTGTCTTTGTTTTAACCACTGCTGCGAATGAGCAGGTGTTTCCAAGAAGCTGCTATCAATGTCCCCCAGGTCTTTTCACTGAGGTGTGTTTTAGTTGGGATGTTTCCCCTGGCACATCTCTTCAAAAATGTTTGGGTTTTTTTTAACTTTCAGATTTTGAGGAACCCAGCAAATGGGGAACTCCCTACAGTATGGGTCCTCTAGCCTGCATTTCATTGCATTAAGGAACAATGGTAAGTAACCAGAAGTCATGTTTCCTGATGGTGACTATTAATATCCCACACCATGACATGCAAGAATTATTGATGTATGAAGCACCATCCAAAATGGAATTGGCATTAGTAGGTTCAGGTGTTCATAATTCATTTATCTGAATAATGAAAATGTCATTTATCAGTGTGTGAAGAGCAACTAATCTGCTTCACCCATGAGAACAGTCTCCAGGAGTGCATGTAGTGACTCATATTAACATTTTATCTCTATCCAGGCATTTGTAATGCGACCATCACCTTAGAACTTGGGCACATACAGGAAATCAGGGGAACGTACGGTACATGCAGGAGACACCGTTCTGCCTACATTTGGACACCTTCTCCCCTACTCCATGTCAGATGCCAACACAACTGACTTCACCAACCCCTCCACCTTCATCCTGCTGGGCATTCCTGGCCTGGAGGCTGCTCATATCTGGCTCTCCATCCCCTTCTTCACCATGTACATCATAGCTGTCTTGGGGAACTTCACCATCCTGTTCATTGTGAAGGTGGAGCCGAGCCTCCATGGGCCCATGTACTATTTCCTCTGCATGCTGGCCATCACCGACCTGGTCCTGTCCACGTCCACCCTGCCTAAAATGCTGAGCATCTTCTGGTTCAATTCCAGAGAGATTGATTTCAGTGCCTGCCTCACCCAGATGTACGTCCTTCACTGCTTCTCAGTGATGGAGTCTGGGATCTTCGTGGCCATGGCTTTGGATCGCTACGTGGCCATCTGTGACCCCCTGAGACATTCCACCATCCTGACAAACACCGTGGTGGCCAAGATTGGCCTGGCCGTGGTGCTGCGTGGGAGCATACTTGTACTGCCCTATCCCTTCCTGGCGAGGCGGTGGCCATATTGCAGAACCAACATCATCCCCCACTCGTACTGCGAGCACATAGCCGTGGTGAAGCTGGCCTGTGCCATCATCCGCATCAGTAGTTACTACGGCCTCTTTGTGGCAATGTTGGTGACTGGTCTGGATGTGTTTTTTGTCACCATGTCTTATACCCAGATTCTCAGGGCCATCTTCAGCCTCCCCACAAAGGATGCCCGGCTCAAGACTTTTGGGACCTGCAGCTCCCATCTTTGTGCCATTTTAGCCTTTTACATCCCAGCTCTCTTCTCCTTCCTCACACACCGGTTTGACCACAATGTGCCCCTGCATTTCCATGTTATCTTTGCCAACCTGTATCTCCTGGTGCCCCCCATGCTAAACCCCATCATCTATGGGGTGAGGAACAAAGAGATCAGGGGCAGAGTGCTCCATCTCTTTACTCATAAAAGGACATAATTTTTTTTTCTCCTGGTGCTCTGGCTCTCAGACTGAGCTCTCTGCAGAGCTGGCTGGTGACTTGGTGCTGGACCCTCTTCCCTGAATCACTGACTGGACAGTTAAAGAGACATTAAACTCTTTTCTGAACTTACTGTGGTGTCAGTGTTATAAACTGTGGAATTGGCCTCTGTACAACTCATAGGGTTTCCACCTTTCTAATTGCTGGGAACAGGAACCTTGAGACTCTGCCCTCTGTCCCACCTCTTCCTCCAAGATCTTGCCCCGTCCCATCTCCTCCCCCAAATGCCCCACTCCCTGTGCCACCTAGTCCTATCAAGGCCCAGCTCCCTTCTCCACCTCCTCCCCCAGGGCCCGTCCCTGTTGCACACCCTTCTCCTTACCTCCCTCATCACTTTCTGGATCATCTCCACCTCCCCTCCTCCTCACCCCACCTGGGGTCCCTCTGCTCTGGGGTTGGGACAGGAGCTACTGCAGCCTGATGAGGAGCCTGGCTGCAGATAGGAGACGGCCCTGGATGAGCAGGGATGTTGTGAGTTAATGGCCTGCTGCCTCCCACTGTTATGCATTAACTGAACACTGCCAGGTTCCCTTTTTGACCAGACTTTCTTGTTCAAAACTGGGCACCGAGACACAGAAGGAAAAAAAAAAAAACCTGTCTGGGTAAAACCCAGATGGGTAGAAACCATGTTAACTCAAGTTTGATTGAATTAACCTTATGTCTTTGGGCTTTTCCTGTAGTCTTTGCTCATGCTAAGAGGCAGGAGGCTGGGGCGGCAGCATCTGTCTATAAATAGGTTGGTCATTAAAGACTATCAGCACCTAATGAGATTTTGCCCAGACAGAAGAAGGGAATAACTGCACCCTAGATAAAATCCAGTTTTCTCCAGTTTCTCTGTAGAGTGGAGGGCGTGGAAGGAATGAAACCTCCCCAGAAGAGGGAACAGAGAGAGGAGGGGTTGGTCCAGCCCTTTAAAAACACAGAGACTGGATGAGACAGAAGAATCCAGGGCAGGAGAGAGGCACAAGGGAGCTGTCATAAATATAAAGGGAAGGGTAAACACCTTTAAAATCCCTCCTAGCCAGAGGAAAAACCCTTTCACCTGTAAAGGGTTAAGAAGCTAGGATAACCTTGCTGGCACCTGACCAAAATGACCAATGAGGAGACAAGATGCTTTCAAAGTTGGAAGGAGGGAGAAACAAAGGCTCTTTCTCTCTGTCTCTGGGTGTGATGCATTTGCCAGGAAGAGAAATTAATGGAGTCTTAGAACTTAGTAAGTAATCTAGTTAGATATGCATTAGATTCTGTTTGTTTAAATGGCTGAGAAAATAAGCTGTGCTGAATGGAATGTAGATTCCTGTTTTTTGTAACTTAAGGTTTTGCCTAGAGGGATTCTCTATGTTTTGAATCTAATTACCCTGTAAGGTATTTACCATCCTGATTTTACAGAGGTGATTCTTTTACTTTTTCTTCTATTAAAATTCTTCTTTTAAGAACCGGATTGCTTTTCCATTGTTCTAAGATCCAAGGGTTTGAGCCTGTGTTCATCTATGCAAATTGGTGAGTATTTTTATCAAGCCTTCCCCAGGAAAGGGGGTGTAGGGTTTGGGGAGGATTTTGGGGGGAAAGACGTTTCCAAGCGGGCTCCTTCCTGGTTATACATCTGTTAGACACTTGGTGGTGGCAGCAATAAAATCCAAGGGGAAAAGGTAAAATAGTTTGTACCTCGGGGAAGTTTTAACCTACGCTGGTAAAAATAAGCTTAGGAGGTTTTCATGCAGGTCCCCACATGTGTACCCTAGAGTTCAGAGTGGGGAAGGAATCCTGACAGGAGCAGAGAGGACTCTTTGGTTGCAGGTCTCTGGCTGCAGCAGAGAGACAGACTCCAAGTGGAGGAGAAGCCATGAATTGCAGAAGATGGCCCCTGGATACCTTAGAGGATTCTGACCAAACCCCAAAGAATGCTCGAAAGCAGCGAGGACACAGAGGCAGGGAATGGTGTGCAGGTGTCATACTTTACCTGGATCTGGGTGTCTCTTGTCCTGTCTCAAGTAGAGGAAATGTTTTAACAACCCCTTTTGCAAACTCTGTGTCAGTTTGCCATTCTAATGTGTATCCTCTCTACTGCAGGGGAGTGCCCTGTAACCCCACTATCCCTCATTTATCTATAATTGCCCTCCTTGGACCTGCCTCTGCTCCAAAAACCACTCAGAGACCTTCTGGCTCAGCAATCACAGGTGCTATTTATTTACACCATGCAATCCCACCACCTTTTTTGCCATACACAGTTTGGTGGCATCTCCCTTAAGGGCTTCTATTCTACAGCCAGAAAGGAAAAGCTGTTTCTCTCCACCTGTTCTCTGGCTTTCTCCTTTCTGTCTGCCCACTTTGGCTTCCTTCCTCTGAGGCTTCTCTGCAGCCCCAAGCTAATTAGGCTGGCAGCTGCTTCCCCTTTGCCAATCAGGTGCAGGTTTCTCTAGGCACCTCCAGTTGACTTCCATTAATTGTAGCTGGCATGACAGAGGGTTGGCTCAGGAGTCCCTGCCCCCCCGCACCTTGTCCCAAACCTGGGTGGGTGTGGAGCTGCTGCAATGCGAAGTTTATGGTGGTTGGCTTGCAGCAAGTAATGATTCTAATTTCCTTTTTTCCTTACTTCCTGTTTGTCCCCCACTGACATAGTAATATTCTTAGCTATACCTTAACCAATCATTTTACCGAAATTTAACTAACCAATCCTAACATATTGTAACATGATGATCTAACCAATTATATCCCCCCGCCTTAAAGGGTTTACACCCAACAAAATTAATTATACAGCAGACAGAAACAATCACAGAACCAGACAGAGATCAGATAGACAAACAATAGGGAAGTGGAAAAGGAGTACTTGTGGCACCTTAGAGACTAACCAATTTATTTGAGCATGAGCTTTCGTGAGCTACAGCTCACTTCATCAGATGCATACCATGGAAACTGCAGCAGACTTTATATATACACAGAGAATATGAAACAATACCTCCTCCCACCCCACTGTCCTGCTGGTAATAGCTTATCTAAAGTGATCATCAGGTGGACCATTTCCAGCACAAATCCAGGTTTTCTCACCCTCCACCCCCCCACACAAATTCACTCTCCTGCTGGTGCTAGCCCATCCAAAGTGACAATTCTTTACATAATCAAGTCGGGCTATTTCCTGCATAAATCCAGATTTTCTCACACCCCACCCCACCCCCATACACACACAAACTCACTCTCCTGCTGGTAATAGCTTATCCAAAGTGACCACTCTCCAAGTTTAAATCCAAGTTAAACCAGAACACCGGGGTGGGGGTAGGAAAAAACAAGAGGAAACAGGCTACCTTGCATAATGACTTAGCCACTCCCAGTCTCTATTTAAGCCTAAATTAATAGTATCCAATTTGCAAATGAATTCCAATTCAGCAGTTTCTCGCTGGAGTCTGGATTTGAAGTTTTTTTGTTTTAAGATAGCGACCTTCATGTCTGTGATTGCGTGACCAGAGAGATTGAAGTGTTCTCCGACTGGTTTATGAATGTTAGAATTCTTGACATCTGATTTGTGTCCATTTATTCTTTTACGTAGAGACTGTCCAGTTTGACCAATGTACATGGCAGAGGGGCATTGCTGGCACATGATGGCATATATCACATTGGTGGATGTGCAGGTGAACGAGCCTCTGATAGTGTGGCTGATGTGATTAGGCCCTGTGATGGTGTCCCCTGAATAGATATGTGGGCACAATTGGCAACGGGCTTTGTTGCAAGGATAAGTTCCTGGGTTAGTGGTTCTGTTGTGTGGTATGTGGTTGTTGGTGAGTATTTGCTTCAGGTTGCGGGGCTGTCTGTAGGCAAGGACTGGCCTGTCTCCCAAGACTTGTGAGAGTGTTGAGTCATCCTTTAGGATAGGTTGTAGATCCTTAATAATGCGTTGGAGGGGTTTTAGTTGGGGGCTGAAGGTGACCGCTAGTGGCGTTCTGTTATTTTCTTTGTTAGGCCTATCCTGTAGTAGGTAACTTCTGGGAACTCTTCTGGCTCTATCAATCTGTTTCTTTACTTCTGCAGGTGGGTATTGTAGTTGTAAGAAAGCTTGACAGAGATCTTGTAGGTGTTTGTCTCTGTCTGAGGGGTTGGAGCAAATGCGGTTGTATCTTAGAGCTTGGCTGTAGACGATGGATCGTGTGGTGTGGTCAGGGTGAAAGCTGGAGGCATGCAGGTAGGAATAGCAGTCAGTAGGTTTCCGGTATAGGGTGGTGTTTATGTGGCCATTGTTTATTAGCACTGTATAGGGAAGTGGGGACCATAATGGAGAAACAATAAAGAAATGGGGGTTTCACAACCACATCTACTGATAAGTGATATTGTTACCAAACAGAAAGCTATCAAACGAAGGTTTCAGAGTAGCAGCCGAGTTAATCTGTATCTGATGAAGTGAGCTGTAGCTCACAAAAGCTTATGCTCAAATAAATTTATTAGTCTCTAAGGTGCCACAAGTACTCCTTTTCTCTATCAAGCTAGGTTTTCTTTAAATCTATAGGCTCTTCCCTTTCTCTGGAGGTGATAGATTGGATCTCCTTCCTAACAGCCCAAAATTGCCTTATTTCAATATGACTGGTTTGAAATGTGTGAGGATGTGACCATTCGCTTCCCAGCTTCTGGCTGCCCCTGCTGCTTAGCCAAAGGCCTTAAGAACAAGGCCTTAGACTGTCCTAGTGAGAGAAGGCCGGTACACAGGCGGACTGTGATTTTGAATTCTTTTTTTTGTACTTTTATAACTAACTAACTAATAAAAATATGCCTAAATTCTTCAAGTCTATGCCTTTACAGACAGGCCTGAATATCTGCATCCTAACAGCCTGCTCCGCAGAAGGGGGAGTGAGGGACCCTATCCCAGCTTGCTGACACCACCCGAGGGGTCCCTCCCGCCTGTTTGCCAGACTGCCTGCCAGTGCTGCTTGGAAGCTGCTGGTGCCTCGAGGGGGAAGAAGAGGAAGCCCTTGCTGTTGGGGGAGCACGCAGAAATCCTGCAGGACACTGCAGAGGGGGCTTCCAGCAGGACTGAGAAACTTTCCAACTTTGCTCTTGTGGTGGGGATATTGCTGTGGGGAGACAGGGGGAGTGGTCTGGAGCCTGCCCTCATCCATTTGTCCCTCCTACCCCCACTTACCATTGGCCTTCGCTCCTTACTCCAGGACTCAGTGGCATGCCTAGCCCCTTTTTCCACCGCTTGGACCTGTAGCAGCCGCAAACACAGACTGAGCTTTTACAAGGGCACATGCCTCCCCGATCCCTGCAGCAGTCTACCTCTTTCCCCGTTGCTACCTGTCACGCCCACTCCTTGCAGCCCTTTCTACCCCACCTTTTGCCCTGGACCCATTGCAGCTTCAGTTTGCTTGCCTGCCCTGCTTCAGCCCCTGAAGCTAGTCCTTTTCATTTGCTTGCCCTGTCCCATCTGTTCCCAGCCTGTTTACTTCTCCCCTTTCCCTCTGAGGTGACCCTGCCTTCCTCAGCCCCCTCATTCTGTGCATCTGTGTCCCCTCCAAACATGCTTGTATCCCCTCTCCCATTACACTGAGACTCATTATTCACTGCATTCCCCCTCTGCTGTTATAGATCTTCCTCCTCCCCTAGTGCAGCTGGAGGAGTCGGTAATCCCATTTTGTGATGGTGACTGCACCTCTCCTTCCCTGCCTTGATAGGTGCCCCTTTACTCCCTCCTCTTCCACCTGCAGCCTAGTGGGGAGTAGCAGTCAAACTTTATCTCCCCCTTCCCCATTCCCCCCTCCAGTGTTTCCTCAGAAGCTGGTGGGGAGGCCCCTGGGGTAGTGGGTGGAGAGTTCTCCTCCATTTTTGAAGCAATCAAGGCCCTGGGTCTGACCCCAGTCACCCAAGGGGAGGACGTCCCCCTGTCAGCGGACCTCGATCTGGGTGGATTCACACTGCTCCTCCTTCCTTCCCTTCCCCTATTTGTTTCTCCTACTCTTACTCCCGGGAGCTCCCGGAATCATCTACCTGGCTGGCAGCACACGGCACCCCACCAGTGGCCACTGAGCCCTCTGAGGCGACAGCCAGTGCCATGCGGCCAGGCCCTGAGCCATTGGGAGGGCCCCATGTTGGAGTAGGGCAGCTGATTTCCTTCCCAGATGGGGGCCCCACTGTTGAACTTCCATCCCTAAGGGTGTGAAATCCGCTGTGGTGCCCGAGTCCAGCATCACCGAGGGCCCTCATCCTGCTCCTGCTCCCCAACCCCTGAGTCCAGCCGAGAGGTGCCACACTCTGATAGCTTGGCTACCAGGGCCCCCGATCCCAGATCTGCTCCACTCCCTGATCCCGCCCCGACCCCAGTCCCATCCCTGATCCCGATGCCATTCCCATCTCTTCCCCCCTCTACCTCCCATGTTAATGCCACCCTTGGAGTCATCTCATTCGACTTCCTGTCAGACGACCCTCATAAGTCATGTGTTCCAGTCCCCTAATTATTTTTGTTACCATCCGCTGGACGCTTTCCAATTTTTCCACATCCTCCTTGTAGTGTGGGGCCCAAAACTGGACACAGTACTCCAGATGAGGCCTCACCAATGTCGAATAGAGGGGAACGATCACGTCCCTCAATCTGCTCGCTATGCCCCTACTTATACATCCCAAAATGCCATTGGCCTTCTTGGCAACAAGGGCACATTGTTGACTCATGTCCAGCTTCTTGTCCACTGTAACCCCTAGGTCCTTCTCTGCAGAACTGCTGCCTAGCCATTCGGTCCCTAGTCTGCTACGGTGCATGGGATTCTTCCGTCCTAAATGCAGGACTCTGCACTTGTCCTTGTTGAACCGCATCAGATTTATTTTGGCCCAATCCTCTAATTTGTCTAGGTCCCTCTGTATCCTATCCCTACCCTCCAGCGTATCTACCTTTCCTCCCAGTTTAGTGTCATCTTCAAACTTGCTGAGGGTACAATCCACACCATCCTCCAGATCATTTATGAAGATATTGAACAAAACCGGCCCCAGGACCGACCTTTGGGGCACTCTGCTTGATACCGGCTGCCAACTAGACATGGATCCATTGATCACTACCTGTTGAGCCTGACGATCTAGCCAACTTTCTATCCACCTTATAGTCCATTCATCCAGCCCATACATCTTTAACTTGCTGGCAAGAATACTGTGGGAGACCATGTCATAAATATAAAGGGAAGGGTAACAACCTTTCTGTATACAGTACTATAAAATCCCTCCTGGCCAGAGGCACAAAATCCTTTTACCTGTAAAGGTTAAGAAGCTCAGGTAACCTGGCTGGCACCTGACCAAAAGGACGAATAAGGGGACAAGATACTTTCAAATCTGGGTGGAGGGGGGAGGCTCTCTGTCTGTTCTGTGTGCTTGCCGGCGAGAGATCAAGGAAGGAAGCAATCCAGCTCCATTAGAATCGGTAAGTACTAGCAAGGGAATATGTTAGCTTATTTTTGTTTCGGCTTGTGATTTTCTCTGTGCTGAGAGGAAGGTGTATTCCTGGTTTTCTTTTTGTAACTTTAAAGTTTTGCCAAGACTGAAATCCTCTGTGTTTTAAATCTAATTGCCCTGTGAGATTAGCTTCCACTCTAATTTTACAGAGGTGCTTCTTTTACCTTTGTTCCTTCTAATAAAGTTCTGATTCTTTTAAGAACCTGACTGATTTCTCTGTCATCCAAAGACCCAGGGGTTTGGGTCTGTGATCACTTTGTAACCAATTGTTTAGGATATTATTCTCAAGCCTCCCCAGGAAATCGGGTGTAAGGGCTTGGGGAAGGATATTTTGGGGGCACAGGAACTCCAAGTGGTCCTTTTCCTGATTCTTTGTTAACTCACTTGGTGGTGGCAGTGTACCCTCCAAGGACAAAGAATTTGTGCCTTGGGGAAGTTTTAACCTAATCTGGTAGAAATAAGCTTAGGGGGTCTTTCATGCAGGTCCCCACATCTGTACCCTAGAGTTCAGATTCGGGAGGGAACCTGACAGACCGTATCAAAACCTTTGCTAAATTCAAGGAATAACACATCCACTGCTTTCCCCTCATCCACAGAGTCAGTTTTCTTGTCATAGAAGGCAATTAGGTTAGTCAGGCATGACTTGCCCTTGGTGAATCCATGCTGATTGTTCCTGATCACTTTCCTCTGCTCTAAGTGCTTCAGAATTGATTTCTTGAGGACCCGCTCCATGATTTTTCCATGGACTGAGATGAGGCTGACTGGCCTGTAATTCCCTGGATCCTCCTTCTTCCCTTTTTTAAAGATGGGCATGACATCATTTGGGACCTCCCCCGATCGCCATGAGTTTTCAAAGATAATGGCCAATGGCTCTGCAATCACAGCCGCCAACTCCTTTAGCACTCTTGGATGCAGCGCATCTGTCCCCATGGACTTGTGCTTGTCCAGCTTTTCTAAATAGTCCTGAACCACTTCTTTCTCCACAGAGGGCTGGACACCTCTTTCCCATGCTGCCCATGTTCATGAAGACAGATGCAAAAAAAGCATTGAGAACATTAGCTTTTTCCACATCCTCTGTCACTAGATTGCCTCCCCTTAGTCAGGGGCCCACACTTCCCTTGACTTTGTTCCTGTTGCTAACATACCTGAAGAAACCCCTCTTGTTACTCTTAACATCTCTTGCTAGCTGCAACTCCAGGTGTGATTTGGCCTTCCTGGTTTCACTCCTCCATGCCCGAGCAATATTTTTATACTCTTCCCTGGTCATTTGTCCAATCTTCCACTTCTTGTAAGCTTCTTTTTTGTGTTTAAGATCAGCAAGGACTTCACTGTTAAGCCAAACTGGTCACCTGCCATATTTACTATTCTTTCTACACATCGGGATGGTTTGTCCCTGTAACCTCAATAAGGATTCTTTAAAATACAGCCAGCTCTCCTGGACTCCTTTCCCCCTCATGTTGTTCTCCCAGGGGATCCTGCCCATCAGTTCCCTGAGGGAATAAAAGTCTGCTTTTCTGAAGTCCAGGGTCCATATTCGGCTGCTCTCCTTTCTTCTTTGTGTCAGGATCCTGAACTCAACCATCTCATGGTCACTGCCTCCCAGGTTCCCATCCACTTTAGCTTCCCCTACTAATTCTTCCCCGTTTGTGAGCAGCAGGTCAAGAAGAGCTCTCCCCCTAGTTGGTTCCTCCAGCACTTGCACCAGGAAATGGTCCCCTCCAATTTCCAAAAACCTCCTGGATTGTCTGTGTTTTAGAGGGAAGAGAGCTGAACAAAGGCTGCAGATCAGTCTCTCTCTTGTCTCGGTACCACTAGATGGGACAGAACACCACACCCAGAAGGTGTGTGGGTTACACTACCAGTCTCCTTCCACTCTCTGGCTTCCCCCTTTTTGTCTGCACTCCTTTAGCTTCCTTCCTCTGAGGCTTTTATGCAGCCCCAGGCTACTTAAGCTGGCAGCTGCTTCCCCTTTACCAATCAGATGCAGGTTTGGGGCATTGAAGAGTGATCTGCCAATAAGATCCTGCTCCCGGCCCCAGGACCGGCTGCCAAGAAGACATCAAGCTGTTGATCACTTCCTGTTGAGCCCGACAATCCACCTTATTGTCCATTCATCCAATCTATACTTCTTTAATTTGCTGGCAAGAATACTGTGGGAGACTGAATCAAAAGATTTGCTAAAGTCAAGATATATCACATCCACGGCATTATCCATATCAACAGAGCCAGTTATCTCATCACAGAAGACAATCAGGTTGGTCAGGCATAACTTGCCCTTGGTGAATCCATGTTGACTGTTTCTGATCTACTTCTTCTCCAAGTGTTTCAAAATTGATTCCTTGAGGACCTGCTCCATGACTTTTCCAGGGACCGAGGTGGGTTTTTTCCCCGGTCTGTATTTCCCCGGATTCTCCTTCTTCCATTTTTTGTAAAGATGGGCACTATATTTGCCTTTTTCCAGTCTCCTGGGACCTCACCCAATTACCATAAGTTTTCGGATAATGGTCAATGGCTCTGCAATCACATCAGCCAATTCCCTCAGCACCCTCGGATGCCTTAGATCCGGCCCCATGGACTTGAGCACGTCCAACTTTTCTAAATAATCCTTAACCTGTTCTTTCACCACTGAGGGCTGCTCACCTCCTCCCCATACTGTGCTGCCCAGTGCAGCAGTCTGGGAGCTGACCTTGTCTGTGAAGACTAAGGCAAAAAAAAAAGCATTGAGTACTTCAGCTTTTTCCACAATATCTGCCACTAGATGACCTCCCCCATTCAGTAAGAGTCCCACACTTTCCCTGTCGTCTTCTTGTTGCTAACATACCTGTAGAAACCCTTCTTGTTACCCTTCACATCCCTTGCTAGCTGCATCTCCAATTGTGCTTTGGAGTCCTGCAGGCTTTTCTGCTGCTTGGCGTGCCAGGTTAGAAAGGCCTGCCTCTCCACCTGGTGGGATTGCTGCAAGCCCTGCATGGCCTTCTGCATCTCCTCCTGCTATTTCACCAGTCATTTCAGGGTCTCGTCTGTCTCTCAGCTGCTGAACTCTTTCACTGGCTCAGGATCCCAGACAAGCCTCCACGTGTAACAGGGCGTAGTAGGGCTCCCCCCCTGGTTCTGCCTCTGCTCCAAAAACCACTCAGAGAACTGCAGTAACTAGTCCAGTTTATTTAGTGTTCAATCCCACCTCCTTCTCACCATGTATAGCTTGGGGGCTTCAGCTTTAAGGGCTTCTCAGTCACTTCAGCCAGGAAGAAGAGCTACTGTATTGCAGACAGACCCTGGTTGTCAGCGGGTGGGATCAAACTTTGGGCCTCTGGAGATTAGTGCATGAGCTTCTACCATGTGAGCTAAAAGCCAGCTGGCTGTTAGCTAAGGCAGAACACCACACCCAGAAGGTGTGTGGGTTACACTACCAGTCTCCTTCCACACTCTGGCTCCCCCCTTTTTGTCTGCACTCCTTTAGCTTCCTTCCTCTGAGGCTTTTATGCAGCCCCAGGCTACTTAAGCTGGCAGCTGCTTTCCCTTTGCCAATCAGGTGCAGGTTTGGGCACTGAAGAGTGGTATACGAATGAGATCCTGCCCCTTTGTTGCTGTTTTCCCTTCTTTTTCATTCTTAGTTTCCTCCTGACACTTTGTCATAATCCTGTACCAGATATGGACTGGCTACAGACCTTGTTATGTACACTGGATAAAGTATAATAGTACCCATTAATACTCTGCCATCTCAGGTTCGCATCAATAAGGTATTTTACATAACTTGCTCAGAGTGGCTCAACGGTGTATTACAACTAAGCATTGCAATATATATCCCACTACTAGTGAAAGGACCAGGCCCATCTCCCCTCCTCTTCACCACCCTCTTTTAGGGACATTTGCTGTGTGTTCACCTCTCAGCCTCATCACCCTGACAGGGGCCAGGCACTTGCCGGTGCCTCTGGCCCAACTCTTCAGTCTGCATTTGGCACTCTTAGTGAGGAATGTGAAGAGGCTCGCAGTATGAAAGGGAGCCAAGCTAGAAGATGCTCAGCATTTTGGGCAGGGTGGACGTGAACAGGACCCGGTCGGTGATGGCCAGCATCTCCAGGAAGAGGGACATGGGCTCATACAGGCTAGACTCTCTTAATAACAATGACATTTCCCAAAGCAGCACTGACATACATGATGCAGAAAGGGAAGGCGATCCATACCTGGTCCTCTTGCAGTCCAGGGATGCTGACCAGGAGGAAGATGGCAGGGTGGGAGCACGTGCTGGTGTTCGGACATGACATGACTTGCAGTTCTTCTCCTAGCTGAGCTGGGGGTGCTTTCATCCTGTAAACAAGCAGCAAAGAACCCATGAGTTAAATTCAAGAAAATAGAAAGGAACATAAACTCTGATAAACAAAACATAAAAATATAATGAGGAAGCCCTACAAAGAATTGGAAGAACAGCTCGCGAAAGGCTCAAAAAGTAATAGCAATTTTTTTGAAGTACATCAGAAGAAGGAAGCCGGCTAACCAACCGCTGGGGCCACTGGATAATGGAGACAGTAAAGGAGCACTCAAGGACAATAAGGTCATTGCAGAGAAACTAAATGAATTCTTTGCATTGGTCTTTCTGGCTGAAGATGTGAGGTACATTCCCAATCCTGAGTTATTCGTTTTTAGGTGTAGTGAGGCGGTATGGTTACCTGCCACCCCGGAGAGGGATGAGCCCCTCTGGGTGCTGGAGGGAGTGCAGCTGGAACACCCTGGGCCTTCCTGAATAGGTCAAGGTGCAGGACAGAAAGCATAAAAGGCTAGCCTCCATGATCACTCAGGGGCCAGCTGCAGGAGAGACCAGACACCACTGATTTGGCTCCTGGCTGGGAGACCCACCATGGACCATGGCAGAACAGAAGAGTGGCCAGACCCACCAGTAGCCTGCTCTGACCAGAGCCCAGAGGACCTTCCCAGTCTGCCACTCACCAGCTACCTGGAGGACCCCATGTCATTATGAACTAGAGCCTGGGCTGATTGCCTGAGTCCTGAATCTTTGTTGCCCTGACCCAGGCCAGGGGCCTTGCTGTTT
The DNA here is from genome assembly GCF_965140235.1 of Caretta caretta. Lineage (NCBI taxonomy): Eukaryota > Metazoa > Chordata > Testudines > Cheloniidae > Caretta > Caretta caretta. Next base: position 2,024,307 of record NC_134206.1, read on the forward strand.
ATGTACCGCTACTCAGCCCCAACCTGAGGCCTGACGGATTGCTACTCGCCCAACCATAGGCCAGATGCAGGTAGCTACAATTGTTTGCCTCTACTGCTGCCATGGAGAGGCTCCTCTGGCCAGACTGATTCCCCTCTGGCAACTTGGGTCCCAGCCAAACACCTCCACATTAGGTGACAAATCTGAGAAACCATCGAAGATTGAGGTATCATTAGAGGAGGTTTTGGAAGTAATTCATAAACTAAACTGTAATAAGTCACCAGGACCAGATGGGATTCACCCAAGAGTTCTGAAGGAACTCAAATGTGAAATTGCAAAGCTACTAACAGTCATCGTTCACATATCATTTAAATCAGCTTCTGTACCAAATGATTGATGGATAACTAATGTGATGACATATTTTAAAAAAAGGACTTTAGAGGTGATCCCAGCAATTACAGGTCAGTAAGCCTTATTTCAGTACCAGGCAAACTGGTTGAAGATCTGAAGAAATGCCAGCGATCTCACCTTCTACCATCTAGTGTCTGACCTCCCATTCCTAGGCCAGCTAATGGAGGAATACTGCCCCAGCACCAGGCCCTGGCCTGAGCCATGACTGAGAGAGAACCAGGACGTGCAGCTTTCAGGCAGCACTGGAGAAAGTTTTTTAATGAGCTTCTCAATTAAAGCTGTTTTAGGTCAGGGCTACACTAGAAACTTTTGCTGGGATAGCAACGTTGGACAGGGGGTGATTTTTTGCAACAATTCTAGCCGGGTAAAAGCCCTAGTGTAGACACAGTTATACCGGCATAAAAGCGCTTTTGCTGGTGTTGCTTATTTCACTTGCTGCTCGTATGAGCTGCGTCTACACGAGGAGCCTTTGCCAGTAGGGCTACACTGCCTCTGATGGAGTCATGAAACTTGGGTCAGGCGTGGGACCTAAACCCTAGTTTTGTAACTTGACCAGACACTGAGTTGGCAGCAGGGTCCTTTACCATCCAACAGGGGCTACATGCTCCCCACATTCCCCCAATCCCAGGGCGGGGGGGGGGGGGCAGGCCTGACCCCTGCACTCTAGAGCCAGCCCCAGCTCAGAGACCCCAGAGATTCCCCAGTCCCAGCACAAGCCCTGCCTCGCCCCACTCGCTGGGGACTTCCTGAGCCCAGCCTCTGACGTGGCCAGGCAGCCTCACACGGTGACGTCCCCAGGCGTGGGGCCAGCCCGCACCCACAGGCAGAGATGGCCAGACCCAGTGGGAGTGAGTGGCCTTGTGACCTGGCCTATGGGGTCACAATGCCACTCAAATTCGCAGCAACAATCAAAAGTTGTGGTTTCTGCAACCAACCGGCAGCCAGATCTATGAATGACTCCAGGAACGTACAGCACTGGAACAGGCTCCTAGAGTTCATGAGCCTTGGCAAGCCCTGCATGGCTTTTAATTTGTTTTATAATAATGAGCTTTCCCTGTTTTCTTGGGCACCGTATGCTCAGGGAGGGGAAAAGCAGGGGATTGTTTGTCAGTCTCACGCTCCCTGATGAGCTGCGGCTGCTCAGGTGAGGCAGAATCCTGCTGGGATCCCACAGTGATGGCTATAAACCTCCCTGCCCAGCGCTCCTCCGGCACTTCTCAGAGACTCTCTGGACACCTCCCGCTGCCCAGGGCAGCCCCTCTCTGCTGCACAGGAGACGGGTGAGTGCAGGGCTTTGGAGCCCAGAAATGGCCCTCGTTAGCAGCACCTGCCCCACATAATAGCCCAGAGGAAACTCAGAGCTGAGACGGGGTGAGGTGGGATCCTGCAGGTTGTGCCAGGCCAGTGAAGCTTACAGAGGGGCAGGCTGAGGGTCTGGGGAGAGAGCTCTGAGAGTCACTTGTCTGGAAGATTGCTCTGCAGGAAAGACACTTAGCCTGGGTGACCCTCTTAGCTTCATCTCCCTTTCCCTGCCCAGAAGGGGCAGGGTTGTTCAGTGGGGCTTGCCTGGGAAACATGAATTCAGTGTGAATTTCCCTCTCCCACATGGAGATGTTGCCCTGGATTTAAGGGATGTATATACCCCTGAATGTGATCAAACGAATTGCAACCCGATTGTGTTCACTCATCCATGATGAATTATTTAAATATAATACTATATAGCAGGCGTTCCCAACCTTGGGCCGAGGCTTGTTCAGGATAAACCCATGGCAGGCCATGAGCCATTTTGTTTACCTGAGCATCTGCAGGTCCGCTCACTCACGGCTACCCCTTGCCACGGTTCACCGTTCCTGGCCAACGGGAGCTACAGGAAGCAAGGTCACAAGCTGGCTGTATTTCAAGGAATCCCTGTTGAGGTTACAGGGACAAACCATCCCGATGAGTCGAAAGAATAGTAAATATGGCAGGCGACCAGCTTGGCTTAATAGTGAAATCCTAGCGGATCTTAAACATAAAAAAGAAGCTTACAAGAAGTGTAAGGTTGGACGTATGACCAGGGAAGAGTATAAAAATATTGCTCGGGCATGTAGGAATGAAATCAGGAGGGCCAAATCTCACCTGGAGCTGCAGCTAGCGAGAGATGTCAAGAGTAACAAGAAGAGTTTCTTCAGGTATGTTGGCAACAAGAAGAAAGCCAAGGAAAGTGTGGGCCCCTTACTGAATGAGGGAGGCAACCTAGTGACAGAGGATGTGGAAAAAGCTAATGTACTCAATGCTTTTTTTGCCTCTGTCTTCACTAACAAGGTCAGCTCCCAGACTGCTGCGATAGGCATCACAAAATGGGGAAGAGATGGCCAGCCCTCTGTGGAGATAGAGGTGGTTCAGGACTATTTAGAAAAGCTGGACGTGCACAAGTCCATGGGGCCGGACGAGTTGCATCCGAGAGTGCTGAAGGAATTGGGGGCTGTGATTGCAGAGCCATTGGCCATTATCTTTGAAAACTCGTGGCGAACGGGGGAAGTCCCGGATGACTGGAAAAAGGCTAATGTAGTGCCAATCTTTAAAAAAGGGAAGAAGGAGGATCCTGGGAACTACAGGCCAGTCAGCCTCACCTCAGTCCCTGGAAAAATCATGGAGCAGGTCCTCAAAGAATCAATCCTGAAGCACTTGCATGAGAGGAAGGTGATCAGGAACAGCCAGCATGGATTCACCAAGGGAAGGTCATGCCTGACTAATCTAATTGCCTTTTACAATGAGATTACTGGTTCTGTGGATGAAGGGAAAGCAGTGGATGTATTGTTTCTTGACTTTAGCAAAGCTTTTGACACGGTCTCCCACAGTATTCTTGTCAGCAAGTTAAGGAAGTATGGGCTGGATGAATGCACTATAAGGTGGGTAGAAAGCTGGCTAGATTGTCGGGTTCAACGGGTAGTGATCAATGGCTCCATGTCTAGTTGGCAGCCGGTATCAAGTGGAGTGCCCCAAGAGTCGGTCCTGGGGCCGGTTTTGTTCAATATCTTCATAAATGATCTGGAGGATGGTGTGGATTGCACTCTCAGCAAATTTGCGGATGATACTAAACTGGGAGGAGTGGTAGATACGCTGGAGGGGAGGGATAGGATACAGAAGGACCTAGACAAATTGGAGGATTGGGCCAAAAGAAATCTGATGAGGTTCAATAAGGATAAGTGCAGGGTCCTGCACTTAGGACGGAAGAACCCAATGCACCGCTACAGACTAGGGACCGAATGGCTAGGCAGCAGTTCTGCGGAAAAGGACCTAGGGGTGACAGTGGACGAGAAGCTGGATATGAGTCAGCAGTGTGCCCTTGTTGCCAAGAAGGCCAATGGCATTTTGGGATGTATAAGTAGGGGCATAGCGAGCAGATCGAGGGACGTTATCGTTCCCCTCTATTCGACACTGGTGAGGCCTCATCTGGAGTACTGTGTCCAGTTTTGGGCCCCACACTACAAGAAGGATGTGGAAAAATTGGAAAGAGTCCCGCGGAGGGCAACAAAAATGATTAGGGGTCTGGAACACATGAGTTATGAGGAGAGGCTGAGGGAGCTGGGATTGTTTAGCCTGCAGAAGAGAAGAATGAGGGGGGATTTGATAGCTGCTTTCAACTACCTGAAAGGGGGTTCCAAAGAGGATGGCTCTAGACTGTTCTCAATGGTAGCAGATGACAGAACGAGGAGTAATGGTCTCAAGTTGCAGTGGGGGAGGTTTAGATTGGATATTAGTGAAAAACTTTTTCACTAAGAGGGTGGTGAAACACTGGAATGCGTTACCTAGGGAGGTGGTAGAATCTCCTTCCTTAGAGGTTTTTAAGGTCAGGCTTGACAAAGCCCTGGCTGGGATGATTTAACTGGGAATTGGTCCTGCTTCGAGCAGGGGGTTGGACTAGATGACCTTCAGGGGTCCCTTCCAACCCTGATATTCTATGATTCTTAGTACTGGCAGTTTTTCCTAGTCAGTTCTAAAAAAAAAAAGTAAATAACTAAAAATTAAAAAAGTAAATAAGCATCCTTAAGTCTGGATGCCCCTAATAATAAAAGCAATAACTACGACCTGCATGTTTATAAAAGTTAGTTATGAAAAGTTTAAATAATAAAGCGTACTTGGGAGCAGTCCTTGGGACCTCTCCTGGGAGAGACGTTTTCCTGACATCTTTACTCCCCAGCAGGGAGGCATTTGGCCAACGTTGACCTGTCATTCATTACTCAATACCATCTCAAAATAGACCTAAATATTTGGGATGTTCTAAACCTATTGCTTATGTCTGTGTGCGCTTACATCTAATAAACTGCAGTGTGAGCCAAGAGCATGCTGACAGGCATTACCCCTGGATCAGGCAGAATCCCTGAGTTCCTGCTGATTTTATTCTTTACTCTGCCTGAAATGAAATAGTTAAGTTGCTCCTGTTGGGGTTTGTGACAAGCCCGGGTAACAGAGCGCCAGTTGTTTTCCCAGCTCTCCTCTTTGTGGGAGAGACCCCGGTATATTCTGGGCAGGGTTGGTGGTTTGATATGTGACCATGCTGTTCCGTGTGAGGGTTTGATTCTGCTCTCACGAAGCTTCTCCCGCCTCGGTCCGATTGGAACCAACACAGCCGCTTGGACCTGGCTGAAGGTAGAATTTAGCTGGGAGGTTATTATCGGTGTATCATTCAATCCCTCTGCATGGGATTGAAATTGTGGTGACAATGTCTTCAGGCAGCTTCTGCCCTCAGACACAGCGGACCCTTGAAACGTGGGATTAGTTCAATGCATGGGCAAGGGCTTCTGTGTTTCACTTTCTAGCTGCTGGGAATTTGCTCTCCCACAAGGTGTGTGAATGGTCCACATCCCCTGTGTGTGAGACAGTGGGGCTGTCTCTAGGTTTCATCTGCTGTTACTTATTTGTAGTACAGCAGTAATCAGAAGCTGCAATTAGAAGCTCTCTGCCCAATTCTCTCTCTGTCCTTCCATCAAAGGACAATGGAGGTCTCATCACAAATAGTTTCTAGCCAGACTTTGAAATGCGCAGATCTAAATGCACCACGTACAAATTACACCTCACTTGGGATGGAGTGAGCCCTCTGGTTCAGCCAGCCTAGGCATTGGCAAAGAGCTGTTTGTCTGCCTAAGTGTTGAGATACCTGTCAGTTAAATGAGAGATCCCAAGAGAAATACCCACTGCTGGGAGTGTCCTACAGGTTTCAGAGTAGCAGCCATGTTAGTCTGTATTCGCAAAAAGAAAAGGAGTACTTGTGGCACCTTAGAGACTAACCAATTTATTTGAGCATAAGCTTTCGTGGGCTACAGCTGACTTCATTGGATGCAACATCTGATGAAGTGAGCTGTAGCCCAAAAAAGCTTATGCTCAAATAAATTGGTTAGTCTCTAAGGTGCCACAAGTACTCCTTTTCTTTCTACAGGTTTGTAACATTCCTCTGACAGCAGATTGGTCTCATTCACTTCCAGGTTAGGGGGCAGTAATTTATGAATAAGCATGTCCATAGTGCTCATTGGAACCTAGCTCAGGCACTTGTGATCCCGCCTTGCCACCCTCCGTGAGGTAGACAGTATCATGATCCCCATTTTACTCGCAGGGGAACTGATGGTGCAAGAGGGAATCTGAAGAGCACCTGGTTTTCCTGAGACCAAAGCCACACGCCCTGGTCCAGGTGTGTGCTTTGGGTAGCAGACATGCCATGGGGCTGGTTGTTTGCATTGTTGCCCTGGGAGTGTCCCTGCCCCCGTGCCCTGTGGGTGAGAATCCCAATGGAATAGAAACGGGTTCTTCCAAACCGTGACAGGAGGCTGCCATTCCAGGACTAGTACTCTGCCTCTCACTCCAGTGACAGGCAGGCTCCGGGTTGGGGAATCACTGCTGCTTCATTGAGGCCTTGTCTACATGAGACAGTTGAACTAGTTTTTAAACCAATTTAGGTAAACTGGTGCAAACTCCTCTGAGGATGCTCTTATTTCACTTTCAGAAGGGCTTACTGCAGTTTAACTAAGACTGATTCCCGATCAGCTTTACCTAAATCAAAATAAAGGAAGTCACACACAGGTTTGCACCAGTTGAATAACCTAACCCCCCTGGTAGACATCCCTATGTCTTCCCTTGACATAGCTATCGCCTCTTGCAGTGGTGGACTAACTACACAGGCAGGAGAAGCACTGTACAGGGGGACAAGCCCACAGACCTGCACTATTTTAACTAAAATGGTTTAGTTGAACAGATGCAAATCCTTGTGTGGACACTTTTATTATGTCTTAAATCTCTCCCCACTCTTCTTAAACTAAATAGCAATAAGCCACACTTAGTCTGAAATCAAAATGTCCACAAAGTCTTTTGCACCAATTTAACTGAATAAGTTTAAAATTGCACCCTTTGTTAAACCAGTGCAACCCCGTGTTTACATGAACCCCAAGCTCTACTTTGCACCCAGTGACCTCAGGAAACCCAGGCCAGGAGCTGCTGGAAGTTCTCCTAGCTTGTGCAAAGCCACTAATACGTTGCACTTGGATAATGGGCAGAACTCTGCTCATGGCTTACTCATTATAGGCTGAGCTGTGAATGCTGGTGCCGTTAGTCCTGATGGTGTGGAGTAAAGTTACCAAAAGGTTCTTTAGAGCAAGACGGGCTACACCTCGAGGTGTAATTCCCAACTTGGGCAGACGTGCCCACACTAGATCTGACCCAACTCGCTCACTACGTATAGAAGCGTAGCTGCTGCAGTGCAAAACGTGGGACAAGCCAGCCTCCCAAAAGCACAGCTAGGGGTTCTGATGGGCTTAAACTTGGCCTCCACACCACCAAGGCTACCCTGCTGTGTTTAGCATTCTGGATCTATTAGAAATGGGAGTGACGTCAACAGCTGTAGTGTTGACAAACCCACAGACATTAGATGGAGGAGCGAGAACGTCATTGGAGGGGAAGCAGGCAAGCTTCAGGGATGAGTCATCCAAACCCATTACCCACGTGAATGGTAATGCTCACAGCACTTTCCCTCCCCTCCCCTAGAATCATAGAATCATAGAATATCAGGGTTGGAAGGGACCCCAGAAGGTCATCTAGTCCAACCCCCTGCTCGAAGCAGGACCAATTCCCAGTTAAATCATCCCAGCCAGGGCTTTGTCAAGCCTGACCTTAAAAACCTCTAAGGAAGGAGATTCTACCACCTCCCTAGGTAACGCATTCCAGTGTTTCACCACCCTCCTAGTGAAAAAGTTTTTCCTAATATCCAATCTAAACCTCCCCCACTGCAACTTGAGACCATTACTCCTCGTTCTGCCCCAATACCTGCAGCCCCTGCTGCAGGTATTCAGGAGGTAGTGTACAATCAGTGAAAATGGCGTGAACCAGGTTTCTCTTTCAGCGGCCTGCAATGGGCCAGATCTCCAGGTGGTGTAAATGGGTATAACTGTAATGGCTATCTGCCCATTTCTGACAGCTCAGTACTGAGCTTGATGAGTCTATTTTCAGACAGAATTTTCATGGACAGTTCATAGTGCATCTAATGAGAGGAATGTAGAGAAAAAGAAACTGTGGTTTGAACTGCTACAGAGCCCTCACTTACCGCTTATTGTCTCTGTAATGAGAGCGGAATGGCTGCAGTGCAGGAGCCAAGAATAGGCTATTCGTCCCTCACTCTTTTTGTGCCATTAGCACAGGACACGTGAAGAACTAATGCTGAGAAAACACCACCTTGTCATGGTCCCATCAGACGGTTACTGATTGTTTTAATGGTTAGTTACAGGGGCAGGAAGTAGCCGTGCCGTGGAATTGAACATACCCAACCGGCCGCACCATGGCAGCTTCCAACTGGACCACGCCCCACCCCTCCACCTTCATCCTCCTCGGCATCCCGGGGCTGGAGGCGGCGCATGTCTGGATCTCCATCCCCTTCTGCTCCGTCTACCTTCTGTCCCTCCTGGGGAATGGCCTCCTCCTGGCTGTTATCAAGACCGAGCCGAGCCTCCACGAGCCCATGTACCTTTTCCTTTCCATGCTGGCACTCGCTGACCTGGTCATCTCCACCACCACCCTGCCCAAAGCCCTCTGCATCTTCTGGTTCAGCGAGCGGGCCATTCACACCAACTCGTGCCTGGCCCAGATTTTTTTGATTCACTCACTTGCTACCATGGAGTCCGGGTTTATGCTGGCCATGGCCTTTGATCGCTACATCGCTATCTGTAATCCACTGCGACACTCGGCCATCCTGACCAATCAGGCCATAGCCAAGATAGGGGTAGGCGTTGTGATGAGGGGGGCCGTGTTACTGGGCCCACACCCATTCCTGCTGAAATGGCTCCCATACTGCAGGACCCACGTGATTTCTCACACCTATTGTGAGTTCATGGCACTCGTGAAACTGGCCTGTGCAGACACGACGGTCATGAGAGCCTATGGTCTGCTTGTGGCGTTTCTAACAGGGGGGTTAGATTTTATCCTCGTTGTCCTGTCCTACATCTTGATCCTCCAGGCCGTCTTCAACCTCCCCTCCAAGGATGCACGGCACAAATCCTTGAGCACCTGCGGCTCCCACATCTGCATCATGCTGGTGTTTTACACCCCCGCCTTCTTCTCCTTCCTGTCCCACCGCTTTGGCCACGTGGCTCCCCATGTTCACATCCTAATCGCAAACATGTACATCCTCTTCCCTCCCATGATGAACCCCATCATCTACGGGGTGAGAACCCCACGCATCCGGCAGAGGGTGCTCCACGTCTTGGGCATCAAGCCATCCTGAAACCCACGGCATGGGTCAGCAGCTGGGGAGCAAGGTCTGTGCAGGTGATGTGAGGGCCAGCAAGGCCAGGGATCCAGACAAGTCACTCACCCCTTACTGTGAAAACCCACCACAGCCTTGCTGAGCAGCAGGGCTAATAAACATACTTGTCTGGGTCTGTAGCACAACGCGGCTTCAACTTTTCATTGCACAGCAGTGGCTACATTACGGCCTGACACCATTACTGCTTGCCTACATGCTATGCCAAGCTGGTGCTCCTGTCCACCTACCCACCCCAGCCTGGGAGGCAAGGCAGTTTCCCTTCCCCTGGGTCAGAGCTGGGCTGTCCTGGGTGCTGGGTGTCAGGACGACCTCATCTCCCTGACCATCCATTGCTCGCTACAGTCGAGGAGATTCCTAGGCACCAACCTCCTGCAGATACAAGGAGCAGGCCCCAGAGAGCACTGAGCCCTTAGCCACGGTTCTGGTGTGGTGGCATGGCTCCGGAGTGACCAGGGGACACAACCTGGGCACCCTGGCTGCCTACTATGGGGAAAGGGTGGGGTTAGTGAGTTGTCATACCAACAGGAGAGCCCCCTGAATCATAGAATCATAGAATCATAGAATATCAGGGTTGGAAGGGACCCCAGAAGGTCATCTAGTCCAACCCCCTGCTCGAAGCAGGACCAAATCCCAGTTAAATCATCCCAGCCAGGGCTTTGTCAAGCCTGACCTTAAAAACCTCTAAGGAAGGAGATTCCACCACCTCCCTAGGTAACGCATTCCAGTGTTTCACCACCCTCTTAGTGAAAAAGTTTTTCCTAATATCCAATCTAAACCTCCCCCACTGCAACTTGAGACCATTACTCCTCGTTCTGTCATCTGCTACCATTGAGAACAGTCTAGAGCCATCCTCTTTGGAACCCCCTTTCAGGTAGTTGAAAGCAGCTATCAAATCCCCCCTCATTCTTCTCTTCTGCAGGCTAAACAATCCCAGCTCCCTCAGCCTCTCCTCATAACTCATGTGTTCCAGACCCCTAATCATTTTTGTTGCCCTTCGCTGGACTCTCTCCAATTTATCCACATCCTTCTTGAAGTGTGGGGCCCAAAACTGGACACAGTACTCCAGATGAGGCCTCCTGCACCTGAGAGCCTTTACTAAGCTCCACCCAAGGCTGCCTCCCCATTACGGATAATGTGTATAGGAGCTGTCATAAATATAAAGGGAAGGGTAAACCCCTTTAAGATCCCCCCTGGCCAGAGGAAAAATCCTCTCACCTGTAAAGGGTTAAGAAGCCAAAGGTAACCTCGCTGGCACATTACCAAAATGACCAATGAGGAGACAAGATACTTTCAAAAGCTGGGAGGAGGGAGAGAAACAAAGGGTCTGGGGCTCTCTGTATGCTGCTTTTGCCAGGGACAGAACAGGAATATAGTCTTAGAACTTTTAGTAAGTAATCTAGCTAGGTATGTGTTAGATTATGATTTCTTTAAATGGCTGAGAAAAGAACTGTGCTGAATAGAATGACTATCCCTGTCTGTGTGTCTTTTTTATAACTTAAGGTTTTGCCTAGAGGGATTCTCTATGTTTTGAATCTAATTACCCTGTAAGGTATCTACCATCCTGATTTTACAGAGGTGATTCCTTTACTTCTATTAAAAGTCCTCTTGTAAGAAAACTGAATGCTTTTTCATTGTTCTAAGATCCAAGGGTTTGGGTCTGTGGTCACCTATGCAAATTGGTGAGGATTTTTACCAAACCTTTCCCAGGAAGTGGGGTGCAAGGGTTGGGAGGATTATGGGGGCAAAGACATGTCCAAACTACGTTTCCCAGTAAGCCCAGTTAAAGTTTGGTGGTTGCAGTGGAAATTCCAAAGGCAAAGGGTAAAATAATGTGTACCTTGGGGAACTTTTAACCTAAACTGGTAAAAGTAAGTAAAACATAAAGTAAAACTTCAGTCCCCAGAACAATCAAGAAGCAGGTCCTCAAGGAATCAGTCCTGAAGCACTTACATGAGAGGAAAGTGATCAGGAACAGTCAGCATGGATTCACCAAGGGAAGGTCATGCCTGACTAATCTAATCGCCTTCTATGATGAGATTACTGGTTCTGTGGATGAAGGGAAAGCAGTGAATATATTGTTTCTTGACTTCAGCAAAGCTTTTGACATGGTCTCCCACAGTATTCTTGTCAGCAAGTTAAAGAAGTATGGGATGGATGAATGCACTTTAAGGTAGGTAGAAAGTTGGCTAGATTGTCGGGCTTAATGAGTAGTGATCAATGGCTCCATTCTGGATGGCAGCCGGTATCAAGTGGAGTGCCCCAAGGGTCGGTCCTGGGGCTGGTTTTCTTCAATATCTTCATAAATGATCTGGAGAATGGTGTGGTTTGCACTCTCAGCAAATTTGCGGATGATACTAAACTGGGAGGAGTGGTAGATATGGTGGCAGGTAGGGATAGGATACAGAGGGACCTAGACAAATTGGAGGATTGGGCCAAAAGAAATCTGATGAGGTTCAACAAGGATAAGTGCAGGGTCCTGCACTTAGGACGGAAGAATCCAATGCACCGCTACAGACTAGGGACCAAATGGCTAGGCAGCAGTTCTGCGGAAAAGGACCTAGAGATGACAGTGGACGAGAAGCTGGATATGAGTCAACAGTGTGCCCTTGTTGCCAAGAAGGCCAATGGCATTTTGGGATGTATAAGTAGGGGCATAGCCAGCAGATCGAGAGACGTGATCGTTCCCCTCTGTTCGTCATTGGTGAGGCCTCATCTGGAGTACTGTGTCCAGTTTTGGGCCCCACACTACAAGAAGGATGTGGAAAAATTGGAGCGAGTCCAGCGAAGGGCAACAAAAATGATTAGGGGTCTGGAACACATGACTTCTGAGGAGAGGCTGAGGGAGCTGGGATTGTTTAGTCTGCGGAAGAGAAGAATGAGGGGGGATTTGACAGCTGCTTTCAACTACCTGAAAGGGGGTTCCAAAGAGGATGGTTCTAGATTATTCTCAGTGGTAGCGGATGACAGAACAAGGAGTAATGGTTTCAAGTTGCAGTGGGGGAGGTTTAGGTTGGATATTAGGAAAAACTTTTTCACTAGGAGGGTGGTGAAACACTGGAATGTGTTACCTAGGGAGGTGGTAGAATCTCTTTCCTTAGAAGTTTTTAAGGTCAGGCTTGAGAAAGCCCTGGCTGGGATGATTTAATTGGGGATTGGTCCTGCTTTGAGCAGGGCGTTGGACTAGATGACCTCCTGAGGTCCCTTCCAACCCTGATATTCTATGTAAGCTTAGGAGGTTTTCATGCAGGTCCCCACATCTGTACCCTAGAGTTCAGAGTGGGGGAGGAAACTTGACAGGGAGTATTGCTGATTCAGACCTTAGCCAAGGCCAGATGAAGCCACTCAGGGAAGGACTCTGTCCCCTGCCCCATGCAAGAATAGGTTAAAGCATAGGCCTCCTTCTGCAAGAGCCGTTACACACGCTGGGGTCCAAACTCAGTTTAAAGCCATAGCTCATTCAGGTCCAGGCTCCTATAGTCTGGCTCCCACCTGCCAGGGCAGCATCACACAGCTGGCAGGTACAGGGGAGGGGAAGGAAGAAGCCAAGTCTCTCATGATGGGCTTAATCTCTATGGTTTAGTGCTGGCTGCCTTCTTTTGGGACGGCCTTGGGAGCAAAGGGGACAAAACCCCACTCACCACCGCCCAGCAGCCCCAGGAGTGCAGAACAGGGCAGGGGGAAGGGGGAAAGGTGTGTGTGGGGGGGCTGGCATGGAGGCCCGGGGAAGAGGGGGAGCAGTGTTGCAGCCTCCCCTGATGAGCAGACCCAGACAGGGGTGCTGCCTGTGCCTCCCACACCCCGTCACAGTCACAGTCAGGTCTCCTGTCCCCACAGCCTGCCCTAGGGGCATCCTGGGGCTGATGGTAGCCTCCCTCTCTCTGCCGGAGCTCTGGTGGGCTGGGGTCGCCGCCTCGGAGCTCACGCTGGGCTGAACCGGGCTCCTGCCACACACCCGCACACCAGAAGCTCAGCTGCAGATGGTTTGACTCCTATTAATACTCGTCAGAGCCCCTTGGGCATGATTGGCAGTTGCTGCTCACCAGTGGAAATCCCCTTCCCCACCAGGGCCCCGGCAGTCGCCCCAGGCCTCTCCGTAGGACTTGTTAGTGCCCCCAACCCTCCCCAGTGCCCTGTGTGTGCTGGGCAGAACCTGCAGCCTCCATATGCCCAGCAATGCAACCACAAAGGGCCCTCGAGCTGGGACAATCTCTAGGAAAGATGCAGACTCTGGTTCAAATAGCTATTGAGCAGAGCAGGCCTTGTTCCCTGCCCCACTGGGCTCAGGGGAGGGGGAAGGTTACTGTGAAAAGCCACTAGCTTTTCCAGGCGCATCTGCATTTGTGTCTTCCCCACAGGAACCCGCAGGTTCTCCAACGTCTTCTGTCACTTCACATTATGCAGCATCTTCCATGCAAACTGCCCCTTGTCTCTCTGATATCCTGGGACCGGCACAACTACACCTGCACTGCAAACAACCCTGAACTAGCTGACAGTTAACACGAGGCAGCAGGAGTGAGGCGTGGCTGGGAACAGACAGTGGGGGGGACTGCCCAGACACTGGACCTAGCCTGGAGGGGTAGAATCAGATACTAAAGGCTCAGGAGGCAAGGAATGCGAGCCCTGCAGGCAAAGGCTGAAAGAACTGGGTATGTTTAGTTTGGAAAAGAGAAGATTAAGAGGGGACATAATAGTGGTCTTTGAATACTTGAAAGGCTTCCATAAAAACGATGGAGGAAGATTGTTCTTTCTTGCCACAGAGGGCAAACTACAGCATAGCAGATTTAGATGAAATCTCAGGAAAAACTCCCTAATTGTCAGACCAGTAAGACAATAGAACAGCTGTCTCAGGAGGTTTGTGGAAGCTCCTTTGTGGAGGTTTTCCAGCGAAGGCTGGACAGTATTCTGTGTGGGATGGTTTAGACATAACACATTCTCCATCTTGGCAGGGGTTAAACTCACTGACCCTTGCTGTCCCTTCTTCCCCTGTGGGTCTATGATTTCTATGTGCTCCTCAGCACCATCAGCTTTCCCCCAGCCCTTAGTTTAAAAAATCCTCTATATGCCAGCAGGATCATTCCATGTTGACTTAGGTGGATGCCGTCCTTCCTGTGTAGACTCATCCTTTCCCGAAAAGTTCCCTCGTTCCTAATAAATTTAACCCCCTCCTGCTTACACCATCATCTCATCCATGCATTGAGACCCTGAAGCTCTGCCTATCTAACTGGCCATGCTCATGGAACTGGAAGCATTTCAGACAATGCTACCATGGAGGTACTGGACTTCACTCTCTTACCTAGCAGCCTAAAATAGGGCTCCAGGACCTCTCTCCTATCCTTCCCTATGTCATTGGTACCTCCATGTACCATGACCACCGGCTCCTCCCCAGCTCTACTCATAAGTCTATCTAGATGCCTCGAGAGATATGCAACCTTCGCACCTGGCAGGCAAGTCACCATGCATTTCTCCCGGTCATCACAAACCCACCTAGCTATGTTTCTAATGATCAAATCCCCCATTACAATTACTGTTTGGTGAGGCTTATCAAAGCTGAAGTTCTCTGGGGCATTAAAAAGTGACATGTCATTGAGATCTTGTCCTCTTTGTAGCTGTCCCATCTGTCTGCAACCTTTGTTGTTGTTTTCCTTCTTTTTTTGTTCTTAGTTTCTTCCTGACACAGTGTAATGTTCCTGTACCAGATACAGACTGGTTACAAACCTTGTTGTGCACTCTAGGTGTGTCCAGCATAGAATCCATTAATACTCCGCCAGGTTTGGCTGAGGTTAGCATCAATAAGGTATTTTACACAAAGTATTCAGACTGGTTCCAACAGTATAGTACACTTTTAGCATTGCATTATAGGTCCCACCACAAGTGAGGTTGCCAGGCCTCTCTCCACTACTGTCTTTAGATTGTGTATTAATTATATAGATCACTTAAGAATCCTCAGTTATCACTTTAAGGATTGAAAGATTCTTGTCCCCAAATCAGGCCCAGTATTATTTAAATTATTATATAGTCAGGAGCCCCGATGTGCACAGTTACAACAACCACACTGTAGGAACTCTTTTATATTTTACTATCGTTTATTAATACAGGTAGCACAGTTGGAAACACCCCAACTTAACAAGCTAGATAAAGAATGTACATCTGCACTTCCACATACTCACACCATCCCTTGTAGAACAACCGGAAGTGTTATCCATCATCTTCCTCATCACCTTGCCTATCATCACCGGTGGCCATCATTCTGGCACCTCCCAAGGACCACATCTCCTTCTCCTACTGCCCATAGCCTGGGATGCCACTTTTATAATATGTTACGCTGATGTTGTTATGTTTGATGCATATTCAGTAGGGAATTTTTCCCTTATTTGTCTTTCCTCACCTTACTAATGTTGAAGCGTCTTTTTCCTATAGGTCAGTATATCATTGATCTTAACTTACTATCACAGACTCCAATTTGTTACCATGGCCCTTTTGTGGTTATGTGTCACATTTGTTATTTCCGTCCTAACCAGACATTTCAGTCTGGTCTTAAACGGTTACTTTTTTTTTTTTTTTTCCAAATTGTGGTGTACCTCTTACATTTAAAAGGGTCAGAAATTGGGAAAGCCCCTTTGCCAACCTGCTTTAACACATCATATGTGGACCTTATGCTTTAGCTCATCACCATCTATCTGGGTGAAAGGTCCCAAACATATGTGAGCCCACTTCGCTATCTGGGTGAAAGGTCCCAGACCTGTGTATGCTAAATTTGCCCTCGCGCAACATATAGGATGTAGCCTGTAAGTCCCTCGTGTTACAGCCGAACTACTTTAATATAAACCCATTGTAATAAAACAAATAATCAAAACATAAAGAAATAAGAAATCTAGAAGAAAATATATTTCTATAGGCGAGCAAGCAGTTAGCCCTATAGGTTACATCTCTTAGGCACATTTGCTGTGCTTTCACCTCTCAGCCCCATCCTCCTGCCAAGGGCCAAGGGCCTGCTGGTGCCTCTGTCCGAACTCCCCCGTCTGCATCTGGCGCTCTTAATATGTCCGGCACACCATTGCTGCTGCTCAGAGCTGGAGGGGACAAGTCATGTAACTGCATCTCTGGCCCCCATTCTCCTGACAAGGGCCGGACGTGTGTCTGTCTATCAGCCCCTTAAAGGGGCTGGTCATGTTCCTGCATCTCTCAACCCCATTCTCACAGGGGCAGGGTGTTTGTCTGAATCTCTCAGCCCCGTTCCCCTCATCGGGGCCAGGCATGTGTCTGGGACTCTCGGCTCTGTCCCCTCACAGGGGCTGGGCATGTGTCTGTGTCTCTCAGCCCCTTCCCCTCACAGGGGATAGGCGTGTGTCTGTGTCTGTCAACCCCTTTCCCCTCACATGGGCTGGGCGTGTGTCTGTGTCTCTCAGCCCCTTCCCCTCACATGGGCTGTGTCTGTCAGTCCCTTTCCCCTCACAGGGGATAGGTCTCTGTCTGTGTTTCTCAGCCACAATCCCCTCACAGCTGCCAGACGAGTGTCTGTGTCTCTCAGCCCCTTTCCCCTCACATGGGCAGGACATGTGTCAGCATCTCTCAGCCCTGTTCCCCTGACAGGGGCCAAGTGTGTGTCTGTGTATCTCAACCCTGTTCCCCTTTTGAGAACCAGGCTTGTGTCTACATCTCTCAGCCCCTTTGCCCTCACTGGGGCCAGGCATGTGTCTCTTTCTTTCGCCTATTCAGCCACCAAGTAGGGCTGTGTGAATTAAACTGTGATCTCTTCAGGGAAGAGACTGGTTTTGGTTTTGTATTGGATGGTTTCCAGTCTATGTATGGTGCTATGCAGCTGTATAATGGATACCAAGTATTAATATCTGTAGCGTATAAGATAAGAGTAGTGTTAGGGGGCTTATTCCTTCACCCACTTACTTCCCTGGTCCTTCTCACATGAACAGAGAGTAACAATACCCGAAGTCCAAAGGTGCAAACAATTCAATGTTTATTGGGGTGAACTTCCAGCAAGCATGATTCCAGTTTCCTTCCTTAGTATCCTCCTTCCCAGCTCTGACACCACAGAGCCTTACACCTGTGTCCCTGTTCCCATTCCTACCCTTAGCCAAACATGATTCCAATTTCCTTACCCCCAATCCCTGTTCCCATTTCCCCCTTTAGCAAAACATGATTCCAATTTTCTTACCCCCATTCCCTGCTCCCATCTCCCACACCCACCCCCTCCCACCCACACCCACTCACTTCCTCATTGACTACAGATTATATAGTAAAACTTGAGTTCTGCTTAGCTATACCTTAACCAATCATTTTCCTGAAATTTAACTAACCAATCCTAACATATTGTAACATGATTATGTAACCAATTATATCCCACCACCTTCATTAGTTTACACCCAGCAAAATTAATTATACAGCAGACAGGAACAATCACAGAACCAGACAGAGATTATACAGACAAACAATAGCAAAGTGGGAACTATAATGACAAGACAACACAGAAGTGAGGATTTCACATCCCAGCTACTGATAAGTGAGTTCTTGCCAGACAGGATGCTATCAAACTAAGTTTCCTTTTACATTTTCTAATCACTTCCCTTTCCCTGGAGGTGATAGGAATACAATCCTGTCCTGATAGTGCCTAACAGCCCAATTGCACCTTATTTCAATGTGACTAGTTTGGGATGTGAGGAGGTGACCGGTCGCTTCCCAGCTTATGGCTGCCTCTGCTGCTTAGCCAAAGGCCTTAGCCTAAGAACAGGGCCTCAGACTGTCACAGTAAGAGAAGGCCCTTACACGAGCAGACAGTGATTTTGATTCTTTCTTTCATACCTCTATAATTAGCCAAGTGATAAGAATACACCTACATTCTTAGAGTATAGGCCTTTACAGACAGGCCTGAATATCTGTATCCTAACAAGTAGTATCCGTTTGAATCATTTCAGAGCCCTGTAGCAGAGCTCAATGTGGTCTATGTTTCAGAAGCCACCAGAAACCAGCCAGTTTCTACCTGAGCCCAGTTTGTACCTGAGCCTTGAACTTTGGGGTATATTTAGAGGATACACCTGTTTGGGACCTAGCAAACCATTGCTAAAAGCTCCACAGAGATCCCCACCAATGAGCCATCCAGCACCCAGGCTGAGGGTATCATGGCAGCTGAGGGAAGAGGTTTCCATTTCACATTTGTCCTTAGAGCTCCACTAAGGTGATCTGACCAGATGCTTTCCTTGGGCAGGAAGTGGAGGTGGAGTCCATGGCGACATCTCTATGATCACATACTAGTGTGAGTGATGGCAGGTCATGAATGGGTCAGAGGCCATGGTGATGAATGTTTTATATTCCTAGATTAAATTAGACAGGCACACACTGCTCACATTCCTTTCTGCTGGAAGATACGGAGAACCCTTTCCCGGATCTGTTTGTTTTTCACCCCATACACAACAGGGTTTAGCATGGGGGGCATCAGCAGGTAGAGATTGGCCACCAGGACGTGGACATGGTCGGGGACATTGTGGCCAAAGCGGTGGGTGAGGAACGTAAAGAGGCCAGGGATGTAAAAGGACAGAATGACACACAAGTGGGATGCACAGGTGCTGAAGGCCTTGAGACGGGTATCTGTGCACGGGAGTCTCAGTACGGCCTGGAGGATCATAGCATAGGACACAGTGATGACAAACAGGTCAACCCCCCCCCCACCATAAAAGCCACGAACAGGCTGTAAATGGCACTGACTGTAGCATCCCCACACGCCAGCTTCACCACGGCCATGTGCTTTCAGTATGAGTGGGAGATGAGGCAGCGCTGGCAGAAGGGCAGCCTGCGGACAAGGAGGGAGAAGGGGCTCACCAGAAGGACCCCACGTGCGAGCACCAGGCTTCCCGCTGTCACTACGGCTGGGACGGACAAGATACTGGAGTGCCAGAGGGGGCAGCAGATGGCCACATAGTGATCCAAGGCCATGGCCATGAGCACGCCCGGCTCCACCGATGAGAAGGTGTGGACAAAGAACATCTGGGTGAGGCAATCTCCCTGGAGCCCAGCCAGAAGATGCTCAGCATTCTGGGCAGGGTGGATGTGGACAGGACCAGGTCGGTGACGGCCAGCATGTCCAAGAAGAGGTACATGGGCTCATGCAGGCTTGGCTCAGTCTTTATAATGCAGAGAACAATGACATTTCCCAGCACAGCAATGACATAGATGATGCAGAAAGGGAAGGCGATCCTGACTTCAGTATGGGGCAAACTGGTTGGAACTACAGTAAAGAACAAAATTGTCAGACACAGAGATGAACATAATTTGCTGGGAAAGAGTCAATATGATTTTGCTAAAAGGAAATCATGCCTCACCAATCTATAGGAATTCTTTGCAGGGTCAACAAGCATGTGGACAAAGGGGATACAGTATAGTGTATTTAGATTTTCATAAAACCTTTGACAAGGTCCCTCAGCAAAGGCAGGGATGGTGTCCCTAGCCTCTGTTTGCCAGAAACTGGGAACGGGTGACAGGGAATGGATCAGTTGATTCCCTGTTCTGCTCATTCCCTCTGGGGCACCTGGCATTGGCCACTGTCAGAAGGCAGGATACTGGGCTAGATGGACCTTTGGTCTAACCCTGTATTGTTGTTCTTATGTTCTTATGATCTTTTGTGGCAATAAGCTATGTGAAAATGTGTTTCCTGGATTCATAGACCCCCAAATCAGAAAATACCATTGTAATTATCTAGTCTGACACAGGCCAGAGAATTTTCCAAAAATAATTTTGGCTCAGATCTTTTAGAAAAAAATCCAGTCTTGAATTAAAAATGGTCAGAAACGGACAATCCACCACAACCATTAGTAAATTGTTCCAGTGGTTAATGATCCACACTCTTAAATATGTATACTTTATTTCCAGCCTGAATTTGTCTATCTTAAACTTCCAGCCATCACCTTTTTCTGCTAGACCGAAGAGTCCATTATTAAATATTTGCTCCCCCTTCAGGTACTTACAGACTGTGATCTAGTCCCCCTTAGCCATCTCTTTGTTAACCTTAATAGATTGAGCTCCTTAAATCTATCACTATAAGTCAGGTTTTCTAATCATTTTATCATTCTTGCGACTTTTCTCTGAATCCTCTCCAACTTATTAACCTCCTTCCTGAATTGTGGACTCCAGGACTGGACACAGGATTCCAGCAGTGGTCACAGCAGTGCCAAATACAGAGGTAAAATAACCTCTCTATGCCCGGCCAAGATCACCAAATCTTTTTCAAAGTCACTTTTTCCCAGGATAGAATCCCCCATCCTATAAGCATGGCCTGTATTCTTTGTCCCTAAATAGATGCATTTACATTTAGCTACATTTAAAACACATATTGTTTGCTTGCACCCAGTTTATAAAGCAATGAGATCCTGCTGTACAGTGACCTGTCCTCTTCATTATTTGTGTTATCTGAAACCATTACTTATAATGATTTTATGTTTTCTTCCAGGTTATTCATAAAAATGTTATATAGCATAGGGCCAAGAACTGATTCATCTGGGACCCCACTGGAAATACACCCCTTGATGATGATTCCCCCTTTAAATTTATATTTTGAGACCTATTAGTTAGGTTTTTAATCCATTTAATGTGTACCATGCTATTTTTTTTGTTCTATTTTTAAGCAAAATATGAGACAGTACCAAGTCAAATGCCTTATAGAAGTTTAAAAATATTACATCAACACCATTATCTTTATCCACCAAACTTGAAATCTCATCCTTATAATTACCTCGGTTATTCCTGTGACAGGTTGCCACCTGATGTACTGGGTTTCCATTGAGCTCACCCATTCTACCAGCCTGGGCTCCCCCCACCCTGTCCTGCTGTACCAGACCCTCAATCCTCCTGTAGTACACACACACACAGGTAGGGACACACCCAGCTGAAAAGGAACACAAACACTGAGATCAGCTCTGTGTGGGAAGACTCAGCTCAGGGATTGCCCAGCACTCGTTTGCATGCCTCCTCTGGAATGTAAATCCAAAATTGTATTGTCTTGTGCTGCACAGAAGACTATATAGCATAAAATAATTAAATTAGCTCCCTCCCTCAATGTGGAGGAAGATATGCACAGCTTTTTGCCCACCCCCAGTTATGAATTACACAAACTGGTTGAAGAATAAGCAAACAAAAAACCCCCAAGTTTCCAAGTTCCCCAACAATTCCATAGTTGGTACCCACTTTCTAGATGATGTCACGATATCCTGTTGCACTCCAGGGGGCTGTGACCCCAGTTATTAGGAAGAGACAGGCAATAGTAGTAGGGATTCCCATTATTAGAAATATGGATAGTTGGGTTTATGATAACCAGAAGAACCACCTGGTGAATTGCCTGCTGGGTTCGAAGGTAGAGGATCTCACAAAACATCTACATAGCCTTATAGGTAGTTCTGGGGAGGAGCCAGTGGTTGTGGTACAGGTAGGTACCAATGACATAAGGAAAGGTAAGCGAGAGGTCCTTGAGTCCTGGAGACCAAATTTAGGCTGCTAGGTAAGAGATAAAATTTCAGAAACTCCATTGTACCATTCTCTGAAATGCTTCCTATTCCACGTTGAGGACCAGTAAAACAGGCAGAGCTGCAGGGTCTCAATCTGTGGATGAGACAATGTGTAAGTAGGAGGGGTTTAGGTTTATTAGAACTGGGGAAACTTTTGGGGAAGGAGTGGCCCATACAGGAGGGATGAGCTCACAAGCAAGTAAAATTAAAAAGACTATGGAGGATTTTTTAAACTAAAGGCTGGGGAAAAGCCAACAGGTGTGGAGGAGCCATACATTGTGAAGTCCTCAAGGTCATGCAGGAGCCATGCTGCGGAGAGGGCCTATCAAAAGTTGTGGTTTCTGCAGCCAACTCACAGCCAGCAATGTTCTTGCAGCTGGATCTATGAATGACTCCAGAAACATACAGCACTTGAACAGGCTTCTAGACTTCATGACCCTCAGCAAACCCTGCATGGCTTTTAATTTGTTTTAAAATAATGAGTTTCCCAATTGTCTCCACTTGTCCCTGGTGCATGGGCTTGCCCAGCCCCCTTGGGGCACCGTATGACCAGGGAGGGGGAAAACCGGGACTCTTTATCAATCTCATGCTCTTTGTGAAGCTGCGGCTCCTCAGGTGAGGCAGAAACTCGGTTGGGATTCCACAGTGATGGCTATAAACCTCCCTGCCCAGCGTTCCTCCAGCATGGCACAGAGACTCTCCGGACACCTCCCGCTGCCCGGGGCAGCCCCTCTCTGCTGTGCAGGAGCTGGGTGAGTGCAGGGCTTTGGAGCTCAGAAATGTCCCACATTTGCAGCACCTGTCCCACATAATAGCCCCAAGGAATCACAGAACTAAGATTGGTAATGGGGGATCCCACAGGTTGTACCTGGCCAGGGAAGCTCAGATAGGGGCAGGCTGAGGGACTGGGGAGAGAGCTGTGAGAGCCACTTCTCTGGAAGATTACTCTGCAGGAAAGATGCTTAGCCTGGGTGACCCTCTTAGCTTTATCCCCCTTTAACTGCCCAGAAGAGGCAGGGTTATTCAGTGGGGCTTGGCTGGGAAATGTGAATTCAGTGTGAATTTCCCTCTCCCATACAGTGGTGTCACCCAGTATTTAAGGCGCATATATATCCCAGAATGTGATCGAGCTAATTGCAACCCTATTATGTGCATTCCAACAAAATGAATTAATAAAATAGAACACAATTTAGTTAACGGTTAATTTGGAGGCAGCCTTTCAGAATCAAGGTCATAAGTACTAGCAGTTTTGCTAATAAATATAAGAAAGTAAATAACTAAAAAAAAAAAGTAAATAAACAGCCTTAAGTCTAGACCAGGTGTTCTCAAAATTCATTGCACTGTGATCCCCTCCTGACAAACAAAAATTGCTTCGCAACCCCCAGAGGAAGGACTGAAGCCTGAGCCCACCGAAACCCCACTGTCCTGGTTTCAGGGGAGCAAAGCCTGAACCCCACCACTCCGAGCAGGGCGGCCAAAGCTGAGAGCTTAATGGCTTCAGCCCCAGGCAGGGGGCCTGCAGCCTGAGCACTCCCACACAGGGCTGACGTCCTTGGGCTTTGGATTCAGCCCTTGGCAGTGGGGCCCAGGCTTCAGCCCCAGGAGCCAGCAAGTCTAAGTCGACCCCATTGAGAACCACTGATCTAGACTCCTCTAATAATAAAAGTTTATTAAAAGTTTATAAAGTAACAATGAAATAGGGGTCATTAAGACCATTTAGCCATGCTTTTTTAATTTTTTTTTTTGTAAACTTTCCGAAAACCCGGGGCTTTTTAAGTGCAAGACAAAAGAATTGTCCATTTTATTTTTTCATGTCACTATTTTCAATTTTGCTGTTTTGATGGGTTTTTTTAGCATTTGGAAACAAGGGGGAATATTTCAGCCTACAGTGGATTGTCTTTTCCCCTGGGTTGTTCGCGTTGGGATGTCATTCCACAAGTGAGTGCACAATTAATTAGCAGCCTGTCAGATCCTACCCAGTGACAACCACTGCATGAGCAGTCTTTATTTTGTGTATTAACAAATATGCTTTTCCAACAAGTCCATGTGAATACATAAGAATGATGATGATGTTGGCTCTAAAGTGGTCGGGATTCTGTAATCGCCAGTGTACATCTATTGCAGTCCAAACTATCATGCCTGGCCAGTTCTTGTTCAGGAATGAATCCACAGCAACCTGCCTACGAGTACTAGTGACAGCTTTTAACAGCTGCTGCATCCATTGGTTGGTAAGGACTCGAGGTTGCCAGTTATCACATGGTGTCCCATCTACCCACCGTTGTTCTAGAAGGCACAAGTCTTTTCCAGTCATTGCCTTGAATGGGATAACTCCATGGGGGACCACAGAACCTCTTATGGCCATAAGAATAAATGGCAGTTGCTGATCATAGTCATTACCCTGCTGGTTCTCTACCCTTTCTTAGAGCAGTTTTAAGAGTGAGGTTAAATTTTTCTATTTGGCCTGAACTTTGAGAGTGCCCTGCTATGTGCAGTCCCTGCTTAATTTCTAATGCTTGACAAATTCCTTTGGTGATGTCCCTGATAAACTGCGGACTGCAATCTGAATTAATTTGGGGGCGGGGAGAGGGGATTCCCCACCTAGTTATAACCTGCTAAATCAGCACCCAGCCTGTTATTTGGACTGTATTATTTCGGGTGGGAATTCTTTTAATCCACTTTGTAAATGGATCAATAATTACTAAACAATACTGATTACCCCTGGCCATTCTTGGCAAAGGGCCAATGTAATCAATCTGTAAATGGGCCCAAGGTCCTTCAATCCTCTGGTGTCTTAGAGGTCCTTTGACGACTGGAATCAAGATTATTGGCTGCACAGGGAAGACAGTTATTTACAAACTGTTCCACATCCCTGCTCATATTTGGCCACCTGCCAGCAGTTTGCAATCTAGCCAAGGGTTTTTTTATTATTATTTTATTTTCAAATACCTTCCCTTGCCCCTTGTTTTGCTTCCTGATCAGCCTGGTTATTTTATTGGTCTGCCTCAGTTTTTATTGTATGAGCATTCCCCCTTTTAAGATGTAAAAAGAAAAGGAGTACTTTTAAGATGTTATGGTATTCTGTGCCTTTGCTAAAGCCCACATGTACAATAACTTGTCAGCATGCTCTGTGGGTTTCCCATCTGCAGATTTCATGCTTTTTTTTTAACTTGGGAACCCAGTGCAGTGGGGCATGGGGGACCCAGTCTGAATCAGTAAAATGGCTACCCTCTGACCGGTGGGGATATGTTGAAGGGCTACTGCAGTGGCCACAATCACAGCTGCCTGGGCAGAGTGCGGCAGGTATTTAAATAGTCCTTTAAATTCCTCATTAGGAGGACATTTTACAGCACCAGATCCTGTGTTTGGTTTCACTTTTGGGGGGAAAACAGGAGCCATCTATGACATTCACCTTGTCCTGTATTTCATTTAACGCAGCTCCTGCCTCTGAGGGTGATGAGTCTAGGGGTACCGACTCTAGTAAGGGACACTCATGCTCCTCTCCCTCTGTCACGAGACCGTAGGGTATTGGGGATATCACTGGAGGTGGATTTTTTATATTTACATTTTTATTCAACAAGACTAGGGTCCACTTTGCTAGTCTGGGGTGGACACATGACCCTTGTTAATAGTTTTAGTGAGCACATACTTTACTGGGGAGTGAGCAGTTTTTAATATCACTGGGGACAATCCTACCAGATATTCTTAATGCTGCAAAGCCCAAACTAATGGCTAAAACTGTTGTTTTTACATGGAATAACCCCCCTTTCTGTTTTATTTAAAATTTTGGCTGCATAAGCCACAAGATGGAGCCCTGTTCCATGGTTCTATCTCAGCGCAGCTCCCAGTCCCTTTTCTGTAGTTGCCAGCTGTGACACAAACAGTTGTCCCACCTGAGGATATGCCAGAGCTGGGGCCTGAACAAAGGCCTGCTTTCACTGGATCGTGGCTTCCTGATGTGGGGGGCACCAGTTCCATACCACCCCCTTGTTTAACAAACTATGCAGTGCCTTTTTTTGAAAATCCCTTAATAAAATCTTGAGACAAATTAACCATTCCTAGAAAGGATTTCAGAGCTGTCACATATGCAGCAGCTGGTAGTTTAAGAATCAGTTCCACTCTCCGCTGATCAGGGGAATGTCTCTCCTGTCCCAAAGTCACTCCAAGAGAATTCATTTGTTGGGAATACAACAGGCCTTTCAGTTTCACCTTTATTTTTTGTAACACCCTGTCTAGAACTTCCATATGTTGCCAAGAAGGCCAATGGCATTTTGGGATGTATAAGTAGGGGCATAGCGAGCAGATCGAGGGACGTGATCGTTCCCCTCTATTCGACATTGGTGAGGCCTCATCTGGAGTACTGTGTCCAGTTTTGGGCCCCACACTACAAGAAGGATGTGGATAAATTGGAGAGAGTCCAGCAAAGGGCAACAAAAATGATTAGGGGTCTAGAACACATGACTTATGAGGAGAAGCTGAGGGAGCTGGGATTGTTTAGCCTGCAGAAGAGAAGAATGAGGGGGGATTTGATAGCTGCTTTCAACTACCTGAAAGGGGGTTCCAAAGAGGATGGCTCTAGACTGTTCTCAATGGTAGCAGATGACAGAACGAGGAGTAATGGTCTCAAGTTGCAGTGGGGGAGGTTTAGATTGGATATTAGGAAAAACTTTTTCACTAGGAGGGTGGTGAAACACTGGAATGCGTTACCTAGGGAGGTGGTAGAATCTCCTTCCTTAGAGGTTTTTAAGGTCAGGCTTGACAAAGCCCTGGCTGGGATGATTTAACTGGGAATTGGTCCTGCTTCGAGCAGGGGGTTGGACTAGATGACCTTCTGGGGTCCCTTCCAATCCTGATATTCTATGATTCTATGATTCATATTTTTTTGGTCTGGTTGAAAATCAGGATGTCACCCACATAAGAAATCACACTTTCCCTTTTAGGCATTCCATTCTACACCTTAACGGCACAGGCATGGGAAATAGTAGGGCTGTTCGTCCATCCTATGGGAATACTGGGAAAACATAGCTTTTTTTTAAAAAAGGGTGACAGCAAATCTGTAATAGCTGTTCCAATGTAAAGGGATAGCAAAGAAAGAACTGGCCAAATCGAAAACTGAAAACCACTGGGTCCTCCTCCCTGTTAATTGTAACCCAATTAAGAGGATGCAAATCAACTACCAGCTTCCAAATCTTGCCATTACTTTTTAGGAATGGCCAGAGATCAGCACTCTTGGACTTGACTGTTTCACTAAAACCCCTTGGCTTAAAAGCCCATTAATTGTTTCCTTTCAGGTGGGCTTCTGCCTTTCCTGGATACCTGTACTGCTTTTGAGGTGGGGGATCAGGGCCTGTAACTAGGATTTTTGCTTTAATTTTACCACATTTTATTTTATTTTTGTTCCACATCTCCCAGAGTTTCTCTGCAATTGACAGAATGTCTGGAGCCCATTGCGGCCACTCCAACTCTTTAAATGTTTTAAGGACTGCTAACTGGTAGCTTGCTGAAATCTTTACTGGTTCCCAGAATGTTCCAAGCAGTGTTTGCCACAGAACCCTGTTAGCAAAATCAACTAACACTTTTAATTCTTTTAAAATGTTAATGTTTTTTTTTCCCAATAGATTCATTAAATCAAATTGCTCTTTGTTTTTTTAATTTGATACAAAATATTTTTGTAAAAGGAAACAACACTTTGAACCTTATTAAATTCCTGTAATGTCTTAATTTCAGCTAGAGGTCCAAACAGTTATTTATTCTGAGTATTAATCAGGGATATAACAGAAAAATGGCTCCTTCAGTGACTCCATAAAGTAAAAATATTGGAACCACCCGTACATTATTTAATTGAAGCATAAACCAATGCTTGGCTTACATTGGTTAAAACAAATGTAAAAAAGCAATTGGTCATTAATAGAGCCCACACCCTAAAAAAAGTAAATGTCAATCACACATTAGCAAATATTTGAGCAATGAAACCCCATGGTAAAAAGTTTGTTCAACCATGGTATAGGAGCTGAAATATTTAATAAATCTTCATAATGTTCCCAGACTCCATATGAATAAAAAGGGACAGTTTAGGAGCAAGTTCCTAATAGAATAAATAAAATGCTCATTGCAAACAGCGGGGCAACACCTAAAGGAGTGAGCAGTGCCCCTGAAGGCATCCTTAGGTCAGCTAAATTCCATACAGAATGGGGTGGCACAGGTTTTAAAAAAATAAAAAGCAATCCCAAAAAATTGATCACCTCTGCCTCGAGCAGGCAGTTTGTTTCCTCCAGAGCAATGGTTCCTTGGCCTGTCATGCATGCAAATGCAAACACAAATTATCAATATGGTACAAGTATAATTTTGAATGGCATAAATGAAATACTCCCATTAAAAATTAAAAGTATTGTATTAAAAAATTCCACCCAAATTAAAAAAAAATTGCAATCCTGGTAAAAAATATAATAAATTTTACTTATAATCATAAGTTTAAGAAAAAACACTACATTTGTTTTATTAATGTCTAAAGCAAATATAAATAGGTTTCTCCTATTATAGCTCTAGGCTTTAATATGCATCAAACAGTAATAGAACCCAGAAATCATATATTATGGTCATAAAATAGGCCCCAAAATAAAAAAAAAAACAGTAAAATTGAAAGCCTGCTTTAAAAAAAAATCTGTAATTAAATATAAATTTACCAAAAACTTTTTGCAACCACAAAATATATGTTTAAAAGTAGTTTAAAATGTCATTTTGCTATTAATCCATTTGCAAATAAATCTGTAGCTGCTTATGTGGGTAATAATTATTTATGCCTTAAAAGTTAGTGTCCTGTGCTCATCATTAATTATGTGTTTAATATCACCAACAATCTCCCCAAAATAAGTGCTTTTGTACAATTGAAGCCATTAAAAATGTAATTTTTAATATCAAGTGCCTAATAAAAATTCAGCCAATTAAAAGTAAAATACACCTTATACTCCAATGTAATGCCTGTACCTATTCAAATACATTTAATTGCTATTAAAATGTTATTTGAGCATTCCCATTTAAAACATTATTTGCAAGTTGCTAGGCAGGAGAAGTGTAAAGTCATGGTTACCGTCCATCACACTTCTAATAAAATTAAACAGTAATTAAAAGGGTTAGCAAAGATTTGGAACACAATGGGTGGATGACATTGTTGGAATGGCATTGGGAATGTTCAATTTGACTTTACCTACAATCGTGGTGATTCTAATGCTTCAAGTGGCATCGGTTGTGATCTTAGCCCTGAAACGCTGAATAAAAAAAATATTAATCAACCCATGGGCACTTTCCAAACGTAAGTTCATGATGTCTGGACTTTAACAAGGCAAAATCCGGGGCAAAACTGAAAAGTGCCAGTGAGAAAATTCCTGCTCAGTCTCGGTTGAGAGCCTTGAGCCTAATGATGGACATTCAAAAGAAGCTCACTGAAGTCATGTATATGAAAAGGCATTAATATTTAAAATATATGGTCTTTAAAAAGGGGAATGTTGCCTTGGATTTAAAAGGTGTATATGCCCCAGAATGTGATCAAGCTAATTGGAACCATATTATGTGCACTCAGCCACAACGAATTAATAAAATAGAACACCACATAGTTAAGGGTTAAATTGGGGACAGGCTTTCAGGAGCAAGGTCAAAAGTGCTGACAGGTTTTCTAATCAGTATGAAAAAAAGTAAATAAATAAAAACTGAAAAAAAATTAAATGAATATCATTAAGTCTAGATGCCATTAATAATAAAAGTTTAATAAAAATTTTAAAAAGTAATAACTTAATAGGGGTCATTATGGCCTATATGTTTTATAAAAGTTAGTTATAAAACGTTTAAATAATGAAGGGTACTTGGGAATAGTCCTCAGGAGCCATCCTGGGAGAGACGTTTTCCTGACATCTTTACACCCTGGCAGGGAGGTGTTTGGCCAGCACTGGCATGTCGCTGGTTACTCAATACAGTCTCAGAATATTGGTGAATATCTGGGATGTTCTAAACCTATTGCTTATGTCTGTGTGTGCTTACATGTAATAAACAGCAGTGTTAGCCAAGAGCATGCTGACTTGCATTACTCCTTGATCAAACAGTTCCTATTGATTTATTCTTCACGCTGCCTGAAGTGAAATAGTTAAGTTCACCCCATTGGGGGTTTTGACAACCCAGGGTAACAGAGCTCCTGTAGGTTTCCCAGCACCCCGCTTTGTGGCAGAGACCCCTGTATATTCTAGGCATGGTTGGTGGTTTGATAATATGTGACCATGCTGTTCCTTGTGAGGGTCTGATTCTGCTCTCACAAAGCTTCTCCCGCCTAGGTCCCATTGGATCCAACAGCAACCGCTTGCACCTGGCTGAAGGTAGAATTTGTCTGGGAGGTTATTGTCAGTGTGTCATTCAATCCCTCTGCATGGGATTGAAATAGTGATGACGATGTCTTCAGGCAGCTGCACGCTGTAGCACTGTACAGGAAGACAAGCCCACAGACTTGCACCATTGTAATTAAACTGGTTTAATTAAAGATATGTAAATCCTTGTGTGGACACTTTTATTGTAGCTTAAAACTCTCCCGAATCTTGTTAAACTAAACTGCAATCAAACCGTCCACAAAGTCTTTTGTATCCATTTAACT
The DNA here is from genome assembly GCF_965140235.1 of Caretta caretta. NCBI lineage: Eukaryota > Metazoa > Chordata > Testudines > Cheloniidae > Caretta > Caretta caretta. The sequence goes on from NC_134206.1 coordinate 2,054,614, forward strand.
GAATGAGTTTAAAATTGCACCCAACATTTAACCAGTGCAACCGCATGTTTGCATGAGCTTCAAGCTCTACTTTGCACCCAGTGACCCTATAAAATCCAGGCCAGGAGCTAGTGGAAACTTTTCCTAGCATGCACAAAGCAACTAGTACATTGCACTTGGAAAATCGGTAAAAACTCTGCTCATGGCTCATTCATTATAGGCTAAGCTGTGAATGCTGGCAGGGTTACTCCTGATGGTGTGGAGTAAAGTTAGCAAAAGCGTTCCTTTAAAAAATGACAGGCTATGTCTGGAGATATAAATCCCAGCTCCTGCAGATGTACCCACATTAGCTCTGACCCAGCTCGGGCAAACTGGTTGAAACTATAATAAAGAACAAAATTGTCAGACACAGAGATGAACATAATTTGTTGAGGAAGACTTAACATGGTTTTAGTAAAGGGAAATCATGCCTCACCAACCTACTAGGTTTCAGAGGAACAGCCGTGTTAGTCTGTATTCGCAAAAAGAAAAGGAGGACTTGTGGCACCTTAGAGACTAACCAATTTATTTGAGCATGAGCTTTCGTGAGCTACAGCTCACTTCATCGGATGTGAATTACTACTAGAATTCTTTAAGGGGGTCAACAAGCATATGGACCAAGGGGATCCAGTGGATATAGTGCACTTAGATTTTCAGAAAGCCTTTGACGAGGTCCCTCACCAAAGTCTCTTATGCAAAGTAAGCTGCCACGGTATAAGAGGGAATGTGTTCTCCTGGATTGGTAACTGGTTAAAAGATAGGAAACAAAGGGTAGGTATAAATGGTCAGTTTTCAGAATGGAGAGGGGTAAATAGTGATGTCCCCCGGAGGTCTGTTCTATTCAACATATTCATAAATGATCTGGAAAAAAGGGTAAACAATGAGGTGGCAAAATCTACAGATGATACAAAATTACTAAAGATAGCTAAGACCCAGGAAGACTGCAAAGAGCTACAAAAGGATCTCTCAAAACTGGGTGACTAGGCAACAAAATGGCAGATGAAATTTAATGTTGATAAATGCAAAGTAAAGGACACTGGAAAACATAATCCCAACTATACATATAAAATTATGGGGTTTAAATTAGCTGTTACCACTCAAGAAAGAGATCTTGGAGTCATTGTAGATAGCTCTCTGAAAACATCCACTCAATGTGCACCAGCAGTCAAAAAAGCAAACAGAATGCTGGGAATAATTAAGAAAGGGTTAGATAATAGGAGAGAAAATATCATATTGCATCTATATAAATCCATGGTACACCTTTATCTTGAATACTGTGTGAAGATATGGTTGCCTTGTCTCAAAAAAGATATATTGGAACTGGAAAAGGTTCAGAAAAGGAAAACAAAAATTATTAGGGGTATGGAACGGCTTCCTTATGAGGGGAGATGAATAACACTGGGACTTTTCAGCTTGGAAAAGAGACAGCTAAGGGGAAATATGGATAAGGAAGTGTTGTTTACTCCTTCTCATAACACAAGAACTATGGTCACCAAACTAAATTAATAGGCAGCAGGTTTAAAACAAATAAAAACAAGTATTTCTTCACACAGCACACAGTCAACTTGTGGAACTCCTTGCCAGAGGATGTTGTGAAGGCCAAGACCATAACATGGTTCAAAAAAGAACTAGATATATTCATGGAGGATAGGTCCATCAATGGCTATTAATCAGGATGGGCAGGAATGGTGTCCCTAGCCTCTGTTTGCCAGAAGCTCAGAATGAACGACAGGGGATGGGTCACTTGATGAATCCCTGTTCTGTTCATTCCCTCTGGGGCACCTGGCATTGGCCTCTGTCGGAAGAGAGGATACTGGGCTGGATGGACCTTTGGTCTGACTCAGTCTGGCCATTCTTATGTTCTTATCTTCTCATTACAAATAGAAGTGTAGCTGCCTCAGCGCAAGCAGCCTCCCAAAAACACAGCTAGGGGATCCGATGGGCTTGAACTTGGCACCCGCACCATTAAGGCTATCCTGCAGTGTTTAGCATGCTGGCTCTCTCAGAGCTGGGAGCGATGTCTCTAGATGCTGTGTTGACAAACCCGCAGACACTAGATGGAGGAGTGAGAATGTTACTGGAGGGGAAGCAGGCAAGGCGTGCCCTCCATTCTCATCATGAAATCATTTGGTCCCAATCCTTTGGGCGCTTTGGGTGCAAAGCTCCCATCAATGTCCATGGGACTCCTGGGCTCAGAGGTGTTAGGATATAGATATTCAGGCCTGTCTGTAAAGGCCTATACTCTAAGAATTTAGGTGTATTCTTATCACTTAGCTAGTTATAGAGGTATAAAAGAGAATCAAAATCACTGTCTGACTGTATAAGGCCTTTTCTCACTGTGACAGTTTGAGGCCCTGTTCTTAGGCTAAGGCCTTTGGCTAAACAGCAGAGGCAGCCATAACCTGGGAAGCAAATGCTAGTCACATTGAAATAAGGTGCTATTGGGCTGTTAGGAATACAATCCTGTCCTGATAATGCCTATCGCCTCCAGAGAAAGGGAAGTGCCTAGAAAATGTCAAAGGAAACTTAGTTTGATAGCATCCTGTCTGGCAAGAACTCACTTATCAATAGCTGGGCTGTGAAATCCTCATTTCTGTTTCAGAGTAACAGCCGTGTTAGTCTGTATTCGCAAAAAGAAAAGGAGGACTTGTGGCACCTTAGAGACTAACAAATTTATTTGAGCATAAGCTTTCGTGAGCTACAGATCACTTCATTGGATGCATTTCTGTGTTGTTCTATCATTGTAGTCCCCACTTCCCTATTGTTTGTCTGTATAATCTCTGTCTGGTTCTGTGATTGTTCCTGTCTGCTGTATAATTAATTTTGCTGGGTGTAAACTAATTAAGGTGGTGGGATATAATTTGTTACGTAATCATGTTATAATATGTTAGCATTGGTTAGTTAAATTTCAGGAAAATGATTGGTTAAGGTATAGCTAAGCAGAAGTCAAGTTTTACTATATAGTCTGCAGTCAGTCAGGAAGTGGGGGGGGAAATGGGAACAGGGAATGGGGGTGGGGAAATTGGAATCATGTTTTGCTAAGTGGGGGAAATGGGAACAGGGACACAGGTGTAAGGCTCTGTGGTGTCAGAGCTGGGAAGGGGGACACTAAGGAAGGAAACTGGAATCATGCTTGCTGGAAGTTCACCCCAATAAACATCGAATTGTTTGCACCTTTGGACTTCGGGTATTGTTGCTCTCTGTTCATTCGAGAAGGACCAGGGAAGTAAGCGGGTGAAGGAATAAGCCCCCTAACAAGAGGGCTCCCAAGTCAGACCACTGGTATGAACCTCCTGCATCCTTCCTCCAAAAGGCAGGGCTGTGAGAATGTCCACATCTCTCCCAGGAACATGAAGGGCTCAGCCCTGAGTCTTCCAGCACCCCAGCAGGGCAGCTTTGCTCTAACTGTGAATGCTGCAAAAACAGACGTTAGACACAACAGAATCAGTCGAGCCGAAGGTTTTGCTCTTCTCATGTGAATTTATTGCTCAAATGAGCAATGGACAAACTGCAGAGAATCCAGTTGAGGGAAACAAAAAATGATGAGGGGACTTCAACACATGACTTATGAGGAGTGGCTGAGCTGAGGGAACTGGGCTTATTTAGTAGTCTGCAGAAAAAAGAGTGAGGGGGGATTTGACAGCAGCCTTCAACGACCTGAAGGGGGGTTCCAAAGAGGATGGAGCTCGGCTGTTCTCAGTGATAGCAGATGACAGAACAAGCAGCAATGGTCTCAAGATGCAGTGGGGAAGGTCTAGGTTGGATATTAGGAAACACTATTTCACTAGTTTCAGAGTAGCAGCCGTGTTAGTCTGTATCTGTAAAAAGAACAGGAGTACTTGTGGCACCTTAGATACTAACACATTTATTAAAGCATAAGATTTCATGTGCTACAGCCCACTTCATCGGATGCATAGAATGGAACATATAGTAAAAAGATAGATATATACATACAGAGAAGGTGGAAGTTGCCATACAAACTGTGAGAGGCTAATTAGTTAAGATGAGCTATTATCAGCAGGAGGAAAAAACTTTTGTTGTGATAATCAAGATGGCCCATTTAGACAGTTGACAAGAAGGCATGAGGATACTTAACATGGGGAAAAAGAAAAGGAGTACTTGTGGCACCTTAGAGACTAACCAATTTATCTGAGCATGAGCTTTCGTGAGCTGCTCACGAAAGCTCATGCTCAAATAAATTGGTTAGTCTCTAAGGTGCCACAAGTACTGCTTTTCTTTTTGCGAATACAGACTAACACGGCTGTTACTCTGAAACCTGTTAACATGGGGAAATAGATTTAATATGTGTAATGACCCAGCCACTCCCCAGTCTCTATTCAAACCCAGGTTAATAGTATCTAGTTTGCATATTAATTCAAGCTCAGCAGTTTCTCATTGGAGTCTGTTTTTGAGGCTTTTCTGTTGCAAAATTGCCACCCTTAAATCTCACACCTTCTTGTCAACTGTCTAAATGGGCCATCTTGATTATCACTACAAAAGTTATTTTCTCCTGCTGATAATAGCTCATCTTAATTTATTAGCCTCTTATGGCAACTTCCACCTTCTCTGTATATATATATATATATCTTCTTACTGTATGTTCCATTCTATGCATCCGATGAAGTGAGCTGCAGCCCATGAAAGCTTATGCTCTAATAAATGTGTTAGTCTCTAAGGTGCCACAAGTCCTCCTGTACTATTTCACTAGGAGGGTGGTGAAGCACAGGAATTGGTTACCTAGGGAGGTTTTAAAATCTCCGTCCTTCGAGGTTTATAAGGTCAGGATTGACAAAGCCCTGGCTGGGATGATGTAGTGGGGGATTGGTCCTGCTTTGAGCAGGGGGTTGGACGAGATGACCTCCTGAGGTCCTTTCCAACCCTGATATTCTATGATTCTAATTCATGCTGGCTTGACAGCCCTGTAGAAAGCTTCATGGGACCAATCTACAATCCCTGACACCATTCCAATAGGCCTTATCTCTAACCAATAGAAGCTGCCTCTAAGGATAGTCAGGGCTGCTTAGCATCCTCGCACACTCCACCCCATCCTCTCGCCTGAGATTCCCTCAAAGGGACTAATTAGCCACTGTTATCCGTCAAGAATCAGGGCTGAGACATCCAAATCCAATTACCCCCATGAACAGTAATCCTCACATCACTTTCCCTCCACTCCCCTGCTGCAGGTATTCAGGAGGCAGTGCACAATCAGTGACAACGGTTCAAATCAGGTCTCTCTTTCAGCTGGCTGCAATGGGACAGATCTCCAGGTGGTGTAAATGGGTATAACTGTAATGGCTCTCTGCCCATTTCTGACAGCTCAGGACTGAGCTTGATATGTCTATTTTCAGACAGAATTTTCATGGACAGTTCATAGTGCATCTAATGAGAGGAGTGTAGAGAAAAAAAAAACATTGATTTGAACTGCTACAGAGCCCTCACTTACCGCTTATTGTCTCTGTAATGAGAGTGGAATGGCTGCAGTGCAGGAGCCAAGAATAGGCTATTCGTCCCTCACTCTTTTTGTGCCATTAGCACAGGACTCGTGAAGAACTAATGCTGAGAAAAAACCACCTTGTCATGGTCCCATCAGACGGTTACTGACTGTTTTAATGGTTAGTTACAGGGGCAGGAAGTAGCCGTGCCGTGGAATTGAACATACCCAACCGGCCGCACCATGGCAGCTTCCAACTGGACCATGCCCCACCCCTCCACCTTCATCCTCCTCGGCATCCCGGGGCTGGAGGCGGTGCACGTCTGGATCTCCATCCCCTTCTGCTCCGTCTACCTTCTGTCCCTCCTGGGGAATGGCCTCCTCCTGGCTGTTATCAAGACCGAGCCCAGCCTCCACGAGCCCATGTACCTTTTCCTTTCCATGCTGGCGCTCGCCGACCTGGTCATCTCCACCACCACCCTGCCCAAAACCCTCTGCATCTTCTGGTTCAGTGACCGGGCCATTCACATCAACGCTTGCCTGGCCCAGATTTTTTTGATTCACTCCGTAACTACCATGGAGTCCGGGTTTATGTTGGCCATGGCCTTTGATCGCTACGTCGCTATCTGTAACCCGCTGCGACACTCAATCATCCTCACCAATCAGGTCGTAGCCAAGATAGGGCTGGTCATTGTGATGAGGGGGGCCGTGTTACTGGGCCCACACCCATTCCTGCTGAAGCAGCTCCCGTACTGCAGGACCAATGTCATTTCTCACACCTATTGTGAGTTCATGGCACTCGTGAAACTGGCCTGTGAGGACACGACAGTCATGAGTTCCTACAGTCTGGCAGTAGTGTTTCTCGCCGGGGGGTTAGATTTTATCCTCATTGTCCTGTCCTACATCCTGATCCTCCGGGCTGTCTTCAGACTCCCCTCCAAGGAGGCGCGACACAAGTCGCTTAGCACCTGCAGCTCCCACGTCTGCGTCATGCTGGTGTTTTACACCCCTGCGATCTTCACCTACCTCTCCCACCGCTTCGGCCACATGGTTCCCCACATTCACATCCTCATCGCCAACATTTACCTGCTCTTTCCTCCCATGATGAACCCCATCATCTATGGGGTGAGAACCCCGGGGATCCGGCAGAGGGCGCTCCTCATCTTGGGCGTCAAACCAGCCTGAAGGCTCACGGGATGGGTCAGTGTCTGGGGAGCAAGGTCCATGCAGGTGACATGAGGTCCAGTAAGGCCGGGGATCCAGATGGCCTAGCCCCCCCCCCCATATGGAAACCCACCTTAGCCTTGCTGAGCAGCGGGGCTAATAAACACGCTTGTCTGGGTCTGCAGTACAACACAGTTTTCATTTTTTACTGCTCTAGAACATCTTACTCATTAGTCATTTCCACCCGACCCAGCAAGATCAGAGCCTCATTGTGCACGGTGCTGTACGACATACAGCTAGAAACTGTCCCCACCCCCTGAGATTCAATCTTGACAGACAAGATGGACTAATTGTGGGCAAGGCGGGGTTGTGGTCACCCCACATCACGGGTGAGGGATGTGTCCCTGGCAGCCCAAGTACTTGCCCAAGATGACACAGGGAGTCTAAGACAAAGCCAGCAATTGCTTCAGTGCACCAGCCAACCTCTCTGATTGGGGGTGAGGGGTAAATGTCTCCTGGGAAAAGATTAACCCCTTTTGTGAGGGTCTTGCACCTGGTCTGGTCACTGTCAGACAGAGGAGATTGTACTAGACTGGACTCCGGCCTGAGCCAGTGAACCCAGATCTGGGCCCTGGTCCAGAGCCTTGACCACAAGGCCAGGCACCTGATTTACCACATGGCAAATTCATGCTCATCTGGCTGCATCTCCCCGCACCCACCATGCACGCTCTCACTGCCAGGCAGTTGTCACTCTCCCCCCCACCACGTGCCCTCTCACACCTAGCCGACTGCCACTCTCCCCCGCCACACATGCTCTCACACCCAGCTGGCTGCCTCTCTCCCCTCTCATAATCTTTCACAGGTTCCCATTCCAGAAGGAACCTCTCTGACTACCCCTTCTGACCCTCTGCCTGGGGATAGTAGGAGAGGCCTGCGAAGGGGTAGGAGGGGTTCTCTCTACAGCAAAGAGCTTTGGGAAGACAACTATGACTGGGACTTGGCAGAGACCTAATGACTGGAAGTTGTAAAGGAATGTGGGGAGGGGGGTGTCTCTATGGACTGGGGGCAGAGGACAATAGGGCTGGCAACAAGAGGATTTCCTGAAGGACACTGAGTGGCTCAACAGTGTAGTACAGTTTAGCATTGCATTACAGGATCTACTACTAGTGAGGGGACCATGCCCGTCTCCTCTCCTCTCCACCATCCTCTCCTAAGGAGGTTTGCTGTGTGTTCACCTCTCAGCCCCACCTCCCTGCTAGGAGCCAGGTGCCTGCTGGTGCCTCTGGCCCAGCTCCTCAGTCTGCATCTGGCACTGTTAATGTGTCTGGCATTTAATTGCTGACCAAGTATGTTATGACGCTGCGCTCCATATGTGTTATGAAAATATACTCATGAATATGAATATGACATAACTGGAATATGCTTCAAGTAATGTGTCGTTAGAAAGGTTGTCATTTGCTGGATATGATTATTCTATTTGCATGCATGTATCATTTTTGTAGAGGAAGTTAGGGATATTATCTTGTGTATTTGTATTTTATGTTCAAGACTTTGGGTCACTCCCTCTGCTTACACTTCAGGGTCTTCAATGGGGAAGCCAGACATGGCGTAATTGCCCATTAGCAGACAATAAAGTGTGGTCCAGCACATAAAGAATGGAGACTGGGGTCTTCAGGGACATGTCACCTGATACTGGAATCTATCTTAAACCTTGTACTTTTCCATGAGAAGCTGGGGAGGGGGTCAAACTGAGACAAAGAACTTCTGCCATTTGCCAAATCTATATAAGGACAATGCAGGACAATGGAGGTGGCCAGTCATGAAGAAATTCCCTGTTTACCACCTAAGATGTCTCCTGGAATTAACAAAGACTAAACCAGGAGGAAGGATTGGGCCCAGACTAGGAAGGAGTCTAGTCTGTGAAAGAAGCTTAATGGAACATCTCTGAGGGTGAGCTATTAAATATAACCAGTTTCTTAGTGTATTAAGCTTAGCCTTGCATATTGTCTTTATTTTTTCTTAATGACTTACTTTGTTCTGTCTGTTATTACTTAAATCCACTTAAATCCTCATTTTATACTTAATAAAATCATGTTTGTTTATTAATAAACCCAGTGTAATTGTTACCTGTGGGGGCAAACAATTTGTGCATGTATCTCTTTCAGTGATAAAGAGGGCGAACACTTATGAGTTTACCCTATATAAGCTTTATACAAAGTAAGGCAGATTTTTCTGGGGTTTAGACCCCCTTGGGTCTGGGTTTCTGAGTGCTGGAGGTAGGTACCTTGCTGAGCTGTTTTCAGTTTAGGTCTGCAGCTTTGGGGGTGTGGCCCAGGCCCTGGGTCTGCATTGTAGCATGCTAGTGTGTTTGGCTCAACAAGACAGGGTTCTGGAGGCCCAGGCTGGCAGGGAAAATGGGCTCAGTGGTAATTTCAGCACATTAGGTGACAGTCCTAAGGGGGTGTCTGTGACCAAACCCGTCACATGTGTGTCTGCCTCTCTCAGCCCCAAACCCCTCACAGAGGCTGGCCATGTGTTGGTGTCTCTAAACACTCTTCCCCACACAGGGGCCTGGGAAGGTGTTTACGGTGGTCTAGCTGTATATTCACACAGTGGCAGTCTTGCTGTGCTACAGAAGCTTTTGTAGTCCATGTGATTGCTGGCCATGTAGTGACATTTCTCGGTAGGCCCAATTCACAATTTGCTGCTCTTTCACTCTAGTAATGTGTCCGCAGGAAGAAAGTTGCCAAAACTGACCCAGCACTGATGGGGAGGGATGCTGGGTCAGCTTTCAAAATCCTCACTCCTGATCTTGTACTGCCCCTTGATACAGAGCAGCTGCTGGAGACCAGGAGCATTGAAAAGGGGAGCCCAGAATGCCTCAGCATTCCTCAGCCCTCCCATATTGCACATGATTGTTATAGCAAACACACCCCGGCCTTGCAAAAGGGGTGGCTAAAACAATTCCTCTATTTTAGACAGCACAAGAGATACCCACTGTGATGAGTTCTCCCCCCTTGGGTGCCACGTGGAACTGGGGTACAGTTTAGATCTCTGTCTCACCAATCCAGGGTCCCTCTTGCACTGTGAGGTTGTGGCAAGCTGAAAATCCCTCCAAGGTTGCACTCACACCAACATCCACAGGCAGGGACCACACCCAGCTGCGTTCATGAATCTCTGACCAACCACTCATGAACCCACCATCGGAAAGCTACAGCCAAAATACCCCCAGGTTTCCAGCCTAGGACACCAGAGCTGTACCGTTCTGTCCTGGTCAAAAGCCTGACCAGTGTGAATTTATTATCCAGTCCACCCCTCCCTTGATGTGAAAAGGGTGATGCACAAGCTTCCATTAAATGAGCTGAGGTTTTACTCATACTTCAAGCAAATCACACTGTTTTAATTAAAAAATAGAACACATATTTATTGACTACAGAAAGATAAATTTTAAGTGACTATAAGTAATAACAAACCAATCAAATATGGTTACCTAAAAAATAAAGGAAATCACAGTCTAAATCTCATATACTAAATAAGATTTGAACCAAACAGTGTCTCACCCTGTTGGATAGTACTGACAGTTGTCAGGGTTCCCTCCCCACTCTGAACTCTGGGATACAGATTAGGGGACTCGCATGAAAGACCCCCGAAGCTTATATGCTACCAGCTTATGTTAAAAACTTCCTGTCACAGAGTCCCCGGGCGGTGCTCAGGAACTGCTCCCTATGAAGCCAGTCAGGACTCTGGGGAAGTCTCCTCTCTAGGAGCAGCCTGTCTTCAGGACACACAGCTCACCTGGCTTCCACCTTCCTGGGTCTGACCTCGGAGCATTCAGCCTCCTCCGTGCGCTTCCCACAGCGAGTCCGCACAGGTGGGGTCCTGGGGAAGCCAGAGGGTCCTGCCCCCCAACTCCACAGTGAGATGTGACTCTCTGCCAGCCAGTAAAACAGAAGGTTTATTAGATGACAGGAACATGGTCTAAAATGGAGCTTGTAGGTGCAGAGAACAGGACCCCTCAGCTGGCTCCATTTTGTGGGGCAGTGAGCCAGACAACCATGTCTGCACTTCACTCCACATCCCCAGCCAGCCCCAAACTGACTCCCACTCCAGCCCCTCCTCCTCTGGGCTTTGTCCCTTTCCTGGGCCAGGAGGTCACCTGATTCCTTTCTCCAACCCTTTAGCTCTTACCTTGCAGGGGTGAAGGGCTCAGGCCATCAGTTGCCAGGAAACAGGGTGTCGGCCATTCTCTGTGTCCAGACCCCTGCACACACCTGCCCTCTAGGGCTCTGCAATGGTCATAGACCCTTATCCCACCCCCTAGATACTTAAGAACTGCATAAGGGAAACTGAGGTACCCCCAGAATATTCAGAGGAAACATTAAGAACAGTTCCGCTTCGTCACACTTCCCCAAGGTACAAATTACTTCCCTTGTCCTTGGACAGTATTGCTGCCACCACCAAGTGATTTACACAAAGTTTCAGGAAAAGGACCACTTGGAGTTCCTATTTCCCCAAAATCCTCCTCCCCCACTCTCCTTCACCTCCTTTCCTGGGGAGGCTTGAGAATAACATACAAACCAATTGCCTTTAATAAAAGTACAGACCAGACCCTTTATGCTTAGGACACTAAAATCAATCAGGTCCCTCTATTATAAAGAAAAAAGTAAAAGAAGCACCTCTGAAAAATCAGGATGGAAAGTAATTTTACAGGGTAATAAAAAAGATTTAAAACACAGAGGATTCTCCTCTAGGCTCAACTTCAAAGTTACAAGAACAGGAATAAATCTCCCTCTTAGAACAGGGAAAATTCACAAGCTAAAACAAAAGATAATCTAACTCATTTCCTTGGTATTACTTACAATTTCTGTAGTTTTAGATGTATCATTTCAGTAGGAGCTGGGTTACGCGCTTGGTCTCTCTCTTTGTCCCGAGAGAGAACAAAACCAAGAGCACAAACAAAACCTCCCCCCCCCCGCATCCCAGATTTGAAAGTATCTTCTTTCCCCATTGGTCCTTCTGGCCAGATGCCAACTAGGTTAATTGAACTGATTAACCCCTTACAGGTAAAGGAGGGATTTTATGCTACCCTTAGCTGTATGTTTATGACAACAGTCCATCAAGCTTCCATATACAGTCTAGAAATCCCATTAGCCTGGGACCAGCAGTTCCCACAGTTCAGTCTTTGTTCCGCAGGTGTTTCCAGGTGTTCTTGTTTGGGGAGTGATGTCGCTGCCCCCTTTTATAGCTTTTTTCATATAATGGGAATCCATAGCTCCAAGCCAAGTTCCTAGCCCAGTGATTGGAAAAATACAGGTACCAAAATGGAGCTCAGTGTCATGTGCTTTAGTCAAATGCCCTTGCAAACTTCTCTGAGTCATAGCAGCCATTATCCATAAGCTGACTGAAGCATTCTCAGAAAGGCTTCCCAGGTGGAGGATGAGCTTCTCCTAAGGTCTATTGTTTTCCTTAATAGTCCATTACCTTGAATTGACCCTTCATAATCGGCTGTCTAGACTGAAAGCATCTTGCCTTGTGGGGGTCACCCAGGAGCAACCACATTTGGAATACAGATACATTGTGAATATTCATAACTCCTGATACAAACGATACAGGCTCACGAATAGGATAATCCTATTCAGCAGATCAGAATATTTTGAAAAGATGCATCATAATTAACCACATCATAATCATACCACTGTGATGAATATGGGGAGCAGAGTGTCACACCCAGATCTAGGGAAACACAATTTGACACCTGCATGCCATTCCCTGCCTCAGTGTCCTCACCACCCTGGAGCATTCTTTGCGGTTTGGTCAGAGCCCTGGGACCACCACCTGCAGCTTCTGCCCTCTCCTCCAGCTGCAGTCTGTCTCTCCGCTGCAGCCAGAGCCCCGCAACCATAGATTCCCCTCTACTGCTCTTTTGCCTCTCTCCTCCCTCAGCTTCTTCTGACTCATCCAGTCTCTGTGTTTATAGAGGGACGGACCAAGCCCTCCACTCTCTGTTCCCCCCTCTGGGGAGGTTCCATTCCTTCCACGCCCTCCCCTCTGCAGAGACACTGGAGAAAACTGGCTTTTATCTAGAATATAATTACTCTTTTCTTCTGTCTGGGTGAGACCTTGTTGGGGCTGATGGTCTTTTATGACCAACCTATTGATAGACATACTTCCCTCCCAGAACTGAGCTAGAACACAGCAAGACTGACAGGGTCTCTCTCTCTCTCCACAGAGTTAGTGACAGAATGAGAATACACATTAAAATTATAAGCCTCACCAGTGTCCCTTAAGTGACTTGCCACAAGATGCCAGAACATGTTAATATTAGAGCTGACAGAGTTTAATATTTGTTTAATTTTCTCTTGTTTATATATGAATTAGATACAGTGCTCCTGTCTGCTAATTGCTAAGTTATCTGCCAAAAAATCTAAAGCTTTCAAGAGCTAAGGTAACCTCCGGAATCACGGTTAAAGTTGCCACTCCCACCAAAATCTGAAATGGCTTCCTTATAGATACTGGGGGGGAGGGAGGTGGAAATGATCCAGCGAGTGACAGTGGGAGGGCAGGAGAGGATCAATCACCAGGGGTGGTGCCTTAGGTTAAAGAAGCAGAGGAAGGGGTGAGACTTGACATAAGAGGTAGAACAAGGGGTGGGGCTTTGGAATCCAGTGACCAACAATTACTAATGTGACAACCTATGAGTTAATGAGTTGTACACAGACCGATTCCCCAATTTGTCAGGCTGACTCAGCACAGTAGGGTCGGGGAAAGATTTAATGTCTATGTGAGTGTCCAGTAGATGATTTAGGAAAGAGGGCTCAGCACCATGTCCCCAGACAGCTCTGCATGGAGGCTGGTTTTAGAGCCAGACCACCAGGAGAAAACTTTAGGTCCTTTATGAGGAAAGAGCCAGAGCAGCCTGTTCCTGATCTGTTTGGTCTTCAAACCATAGATAATGGGGTTTAGCATGGGGGATACAAGGATGTGCATGTTGGCACTGAGAACGTGGAAATGCAGGGGCACATTCTGGGCAAACCGGTGTGTGAGGATGAAGAAAAGACCTGGGATGTAAAAGGCTAATGTGGCAAACACGTGGGAGCTACAGGTCCAAAACGTCTTCAACCAGGCGTCCTTTGTGGGGAGGCTGAAGATGGCTCTGAGAATCTGTGTGTAGGACAGGGCAATCAAAAACACATCCACACCAGTGATGAGGAATATCAGAGAGAAGCCATAGTAATTATTGACACGGATGTCAGCACAGGCCAACTTCACCATGGATATATGCTCACAGTAGGTATGGGGGATGATGTTGGTTCTGTGATACGGGCACCGCCTCGCCAGGAAGGGATTGGGCAGTACGAGTATGCTGCTGCGTAGTACCACGGCCAGGCCTAGCTTGGCCACCGCCGCATTTGTCAGGATGGTGGAATGTCTCAGGGGATCGCAGATGGCCACGTAGCGATCCAAAGCCATGGCCACTAAGATCCCAGACTCCATCGCTGAGAAGCAGTGAATGAAGTACAGCTGGGTGAGGCAGGCACTGAAATCTATCTCCCTGGAATTGAACCAGAAGATGCTCAGCATTTTGGGCACGGTGGATGTAGACAGGGCCAGGTCGGTGACAGCCAGCATGCAAAGGAAATAGTACATGGGCCCATGGAGGCTCGGCTCTATCTTCACGATCAATAGGATGGTGAAGTTCCCCAAGATGGCTAAGGCATAGATCGCACAGAAGGGGATGGAGATCCAGACATGGGCCGCCTCCAGGCCAGGAATGCCCAGCAGGATGAAGGTGGAGGGGTTGGTGAAGTCAGTTGCGTTGGAATCAGACATGGAGTAGAGGAGAAGATGTCCAACTCTAAGGCAGAACGGTGTCTCCTGCATGCACCATACGTTCCCCTGACTTCCTCTATGTGCCCAGGGTATAGGGCGATGGTTGCAGTACAAATGCCTGGTTGGAGAGACAATGTTAATATGAGAGACTATATGCACTAGTGGAGGATGTTCTCATGGGTGAAGCCGATTGGTCACTCATCATACACTGAAAAATGATATTTCCATAATTCAGATAAATGAATTGTGAACCCCTGACCCTACTCATGCCAATTCCATATTCAGTGGTGCTCCATATATCAATAATTCCTATTTGTCTTGGTGTGGGAAACCTTAATAGGCACAAGCAGGAAGCATGAGTGTGAATACTGGTTATACCTCATTGTTCCTTAATGCAACGAAACCCAGACTAGAGAGTTCATGCTGTAGGGAGTTCTCCATTCACCTGGTAGCTCAAAAACTGAAGTGGAAAAAATCAAAGCTTTGCCAAGACATGTGCTCATGGCAAACATCCCAATAGAACATACCTCAGGGAGAAGACCTGTCATCTCAATGGAAACACCTGCTCTTTCGAAGCAGTGGCCAAAACAAAGAGAATGCCTTAGGAATTGGATGGAAAATAACCTACTCTGGATATGTGCTCAGTTTTGGTTGCCCAGTCTCTATAAAGGGTATAGCAGAGAGATAGGGGGTTTCTGAGGGCTTGTCTGCATTATCCACTGGATCGACGGGCAGCGATCGATCCAGCAGGGGTCGGTTTATTGCATCTAGACACGATAAATCGACTGCTGAGTGCTCTCCCGTCGACTCCGATACTCGACCAGGGCAAGAGGTGCAGGCGCAGTCGATGGGAGAGCGTCAGCCATCGACTTAGCACAGTAAAGACACCGTAGTAAGTTAAACTAAGTACGTCAACTTCAGCTACGTTATTCACATAGATGAAGTTGCGTAAGTTAAATCAATCCCCCCCGCAGTGTAGACCAGGCCTGAGACAGGCTATGAGAATGGGGGAGGTTGCCATATGCGGAGAGACTGAAAAGACTGTCACTCTTTAGAGAAAAGAGAAAGAAGGGGGTATATGAAAGAGGAGAGGAAAATAAACAGTGAAACTGATTGTGTTGAAATGGACAAACAGAGAACAGCTCCCAACCGGTAATATGTACAGATAGTGCTTCAAAAGGCTCCTTCCTCAAAGCTGAGGCAAATTATCAGCAAAACTGTTTGGGAGGAAAATTTCAGACAGAAAAATGGGAATGAAACTCGGGAGTTCCTTAAGAAGACTTTCTTACATATCCAAAAAGCAACGATAAATCAAGGATGTGGACAACTTTCACTAAAAATCCGATCCAGTGGCAAAGTGAAGGCATCAACTGCAGGGAGGAGGCAAGCAATGTACAACAAATGGGGGGGAAAGGAATACATATAGAAAGCAATACAAATTGCACTTTATGAAAATGATAAGGGATGTTAAAGACATCAGAGGAAAATCCATATTTGGCCCGGCTACGGACGACAAAAAAAGAAAATATCCCGTCCAGGGCTTTGTCAAACCAGGCCTTAAATACCTCTAAGGAAGGAGATTCCACCACCTCACTAGGGAACCCATTCCAGTGTTTCACCACCCTCCTAGTGAAATAGAGTTTCCTCATATCCAACCTAAACCTCCCCCACTGCAACTTGAGACCATTACTCCTTGTTATGTCATCTGCTACCACTGAGAACAGCTGAGCTCCATCACCTTTGGAACCCCGCTTCATGTACTTGAAGGCTGCTATCAAATCCCCCTTCACTCTCCTCTTCTGCAAACTAAATAACCCCAGTTCCCTCAGCCTCTCCTCGTAACGCATGTTCTCCAGACCCCTAATTATCTAGATTGCCCTCAACTGGACTCTCTCCAGTTTGTCCACTTCCCTTCTGTGGTGGGTGGTGAAGCACTGGAATGTGTTCCCTAGGGAGGTGGTGGAAACTCCATCCTTAGAGGTTCTTAAGGCCAGGCTTGACAAAGCCCTGGCTGGGATGATACAGTTGGTGTTCGTCCCGCTTTGTGCAGGGGGTTGGACTAGATGACCTCTTGAGGTCTCTTCCAACCCTAATATTCTATGATTCTAATTAATGGGTGTGCAGAGCAGAAAGGGCCACAGACTTATTCTCAGTCCCATCCTGCCCATTCTCAATTCCATCACGATCATGTTGCACTCCGTTTGGCGAGCAGCAAGAGATGGGTACCTGTGAATCCTGAGATGGAAGTGTCTTCTCTGGGAATTCCCTTCAGCTAGCCGTGTCCCACACCTCTCTCACCCCAGCATATGCAGCAGCATCCCATGCCGAGAGCCAACACAAGGGTATGCACCGTTTATAATATAGCTCTGTGCAATCCCAGGGGGGTTCACTCAGCCTCTCGCAAATAGTCTGAATGTAAACAGGCTGGGGAGCAGCTTGTCTGCACTCTTTATACAGCTTCGGGAGTAAACACTAATTAAATGAACTTCCCAAGGGGAGATAAGAACTTCTGGGCTCTCCACTGAGCCCGAGAGGAATTGGCTGCTCTGTGCACTTGTGTATTTTTAAAAATTATGGATGGTTAGTAAAAAAGTTAGGGATAATACCTAGGTCTCCATAGGATTTCAAACACTGAAAATACCCAGGACAGATGGGCAGATAGGAGACAGATAGATCAGGAGAAAGATGACTGAGGGGAGACACAAACACTTTCTGCAGACACACTGCACTTTCTGCAATCACTACGGTATCAGAGACGAGTAATTCTCATCAGTAACTATCATCAGACTGACAGGTTTCAGAGTCGCAGCCGTGTTAGTCTGTATTTGCAGAAAGAACAGGAGTACTTGTGGCACCTTAGAGACTAACACATTTATTTGAGCATAAGCTTTCGTGAGCTACAGCTCACTTCATTGAATGCATTCAATGAGCTGTAGCTCACGAAAGCTTATGCTCAAATAAATGTGTTAGTCTCTAAGGTGCTACAAGTCCTCCTGTTCTTTTATGATCATACTGTGCAGAACCTTTAATCGAAGGATCTTGAAAACACCTAGCAAAGGAAAGTCGCTCTGAACATATCTCCATCTTACAGAGAGATAAACTGAGTCACTGGTTGATCTGACTTGGCCAAGGTCACACAGAGAATACCAGACAGAACCCAGGAGTCCTGACTTTCTTGCCATAACAACTGTCTCTCCATCAGTAACTGAGCGCATGACAAGAAGGGAACAGACTCGTGGTCTAACAGGGGTTGTTCGTTGGATGGCTACGATTGACGGCCCAGGGATGCAACCTGTATCTGGGGTACTGCTAAACCCTCTGGCCTACCAGTCTGGGCCCCTCTCGCATGGTGAGGCTGTGAACAGATGCACTTGCATTTACACACCCATACACAGGCAGGGACACACCCAGCTGCGGTTACACGAATACTTTCACGAGTCACTCACGAACCAACAATAGAGAGGGTCCAGCAGTTCCCCCAGCTGCCCAGCCTAGGACCCCAGAGCTGTACTGTCTGGCCCTTGTCAGAAGCCTGACCAGTGTAAGTTTATTACCCAGTCTGCCCCTCCCTCATTGTGGAGAGGACAATGCACCAGCCCCGGTTCCTGAGCAGATTTCCCTTTGCCTTTCTCCGCATACCACATTTCTTCCAAATCCCTAAGCATATTTGTTCCCCTTTTATGAAACTTTTCCAAATTTGATATACCTTTTTTTGAAATGGGGCAACCCGTATCTGCGTATAATTTTCAGTATGTGGTCGTACCATGGATATTAATGGAGACAATATGATATTTTCAGTCTTTTTATCTATTCCTTTCAGAATGATTCCCACCATTCTGTTTGCTTTTTTGACGGCTGCTGCACACTGAATGGATGTTTTCAGAGAACTATCCACAATGACTCCCAGATCTCTTTCTTGAGTGGTAACAGAGCATTTAGACCCCATCATTGTATATGTATATTTGGGATTATGTTCTCTATGTGCATTACTTTGCAGAGAAAGTCACACGGCCCCTCTTAGTTTCCTGCAGGATTGTTTATCACTGAGTAATGCAGTGGCCGTGTGCCCAAGGCCCTCTTTAGGTTTTCACCACACAACTCTCAACTATTGCAAACACTGTCATGTTACCCACAGGTGTTCTTGCAGAGTTCTGTTTTACCTTTTAACCCTTTGTAAATCAGCCGAGTCATCTCAAAATTCAGCAAGTGTGCCCTTTCTGGGTCTCTAGAAAACCTCTCTTTGTATGTGTGCAGCATTGTTAACCATTGTGCTTTTCCAACTGGTGATAACAACACGGTTATTCATCAACACCATGAGGAGTTGCGCCTCAGTTTCTCTTCCACACAGCAGCCTAGGTATATTATGGCTTCCCTGCTATGACAAGATTTGAGCTTGGTTACAGGTGTTCGCTGAGAAACAGTATCCCCAACAGGGCTTCTTGTTTATGACTCCTATCATGTCCAGAAGCTTTTCGAAGACTCATGCATGTTACACCTTTTCATAGGATTTACCATCACTAACAAATTCTTTGTTATAAGGTTCACCATTAGCAACAAACTTTGCATCATGAGATTGAACAATAAAACCAAATACTTTGTCACAGATTGTTGTTTCCAAGTATTTTTATTATATCACGCCTTCTGCTTAGACAGTTTGGTTTCTTCAATAGATATTGTATCTTTCAACTCCTCTCTAAACCTAAATATGTGTTTAGTTACTGGTTTCCTTTCCCCTCAGTGTCCTCTTCAATAGGAATCTCAGTCTATGGTCAAGTCTGGGGTCTTGGTGAGGTAAGCTTGTAAGGGGACATTGCATGTTGGTCTTCCCTGTGTTTCCCACTCCAAGCACTGGGACCTTTCCCACCCCTTTCCTAGCAGGTCATGATCTGTACTCTCTGGAATAAGAGGTGTGTCTTCTCCCAGCACCTATTTCATAGCTTCTTTCTGTATCTTCCCACCCAGAAAATTTCCTCCTTCCCTCTGTCAGGTTGGTCATTATCATTTTCACAGACAACCATTTATTCTGTAGGATCTATATCCTGTCTTAAAGAAACAGAGTTAGTTCACAAGAACGTCAAAAACAAAGTCCTGAAAAGTCGAGACCTGGATTGAGGTCCTCTCCGTTACCCCTCTCTCTATCCACAAGAGGTCATAGAATCATAGAATCATAGAATATCAGGGTTGGAAGGGACCTCAGGAGGTCATCTAGTCCCACCCCCTGCTCAAAGCAGGACCGATCCCCAATTAAATCATCCCAGCCAGGGCTTTCTCAAGCCTGACCTTAAAAACTTTTAAGGAAGGTGATTCCACCACCTCCCTAGGTAACGCATTCCAGTGATTCACCACCCTCCTAGTGAAAAAGTTTTGCCTAATGTCCAACCTAAATCTCCCCCACTGCAACTTGAGACCATTACTCCTTGTCCTGTCCTCTTCTACCACTGTGAATAGTCTAGAACCATCCTCTTTGGAACCACCTTTCAGGTAGTTGAAAACAGCTATCAAATCCCCTCTCATTCTTCTCTTCTGTAGACTAAACAATCCCAGTTCCCTCAGCCTCTCCTCATAAGTCATGTGTTCCAGTCCCCGAATAATTTTTGTTGCCCTCCGCTGGATTCTTCCCAATTTTCCACATCCTTCTTGTAATATGGGTCCCAAAACTGGACACAGTACTCCAGATGAGGACTCAGCAATGTCGAATAGAGGGGAATGATTACGTCCCTCGATCTGCTGGCAATGCCCCTACTTATACGTCCCAAAATGCCATTGGCCTTCTTAGCAACAAGGGCACACTGTTGACTCATATCCAGCTTCTCGTCCACTGTAACCCTTAGGTCCTTTTCTGCAGAACTCCTGCCTAGCCATTCTGTCCCTAGTCTGTAGCGGTGCATTGGATTCTTCCGTCCTAAGTGCAGAACTCTGCCCTTGTCCTTGTTGAACCTGATCAGATTTCTTTTGGCCCAATCCTCCAATTTGTCTAGGTCCCTCTGTATCCTATCCCTACCCTCCAGTGTATCTACCAGTCCTCCCAGTTTAGTGTCGTCTGCAAACTTGCTGAGGGTGCAATCCACACCATCCTCCAGGTCATTTATGAAGATATTGAACAAAACCGGCCACAGGACCCACCCATGGGGCACTCCACTTGATACTGGCTGCCAACTAGACATGGAGCCATTGATCACTACCCGTTGAGCCCGACAATCTATCCATCTTTTTACCCACCTTATAGTCCATTCATTCAGTCCATACTTCTTTAACTTGCTGGCAAGAATACTGTGGGAGATTGTGTCAAAAGCTTTACTAAAGTCAAGGAATAACATGTCCACTGCTTTCCCTTCATCCACAGAACCAGTTAACTCATCATAGAAGGCAATTAGATTAGTCAGGCATGACTTGCCCTTGGTGAATCCATGCTGACTGTTCCTGATCACTTTCCTCTCCTCTAAGTGCTTCAGAATTGATTCCTTGAGGACCTGCTCCATGATTTTTCAGGGGACTGAGGTGAGGCTGACTGGCCTGTAGTTCCCCAGATCCTCCTTCTTCCCTTTTTTAAAGATGGGTGCTACATTAGCCTTTTTCCAGTCATCCGGGACTTCCCCGGCTCGCCATGAGTTTTCAAAGATAATGGAGAATGGCGCCGCAAACACATCCGCCAACTCCTTTAGCACTCTTGGATGCAGCGCATCTGGCCCCATGGACTTGTGCTCGTCCAGCTTTTCTAAATAGTCCTGAACCACCTCTATCTCCACAGAGGGCTGGTCACCTCCTCCCCATGCCTTGCTGCCTAGTGCAGTAGTCTGGGAGCTGACCTTGTTCCTGAAGACAGAGGCAAAAAAAGTATTGAGTACATTAGCTTTTTCCACATCCTCTGTCTTTTTCCACATCTAGATTGCCTCCCTCATTCAGTAAGGGGCCCACACTTTCCTTGACTTTCTTCTTGTTGCCAACATACCTGAAGAAACCCTTCTTGTTACTCTTAACATCTCTTGCTAGTTGCAACTCCAGATGTGATTTGGCCTTCCTGATTTCACTCCTGCATGCCCGAGCAATATTTTTATACTCATCCCTGGTCATTTGTCCAATCTTCCACTTCTTGTAAGCTTCTTTTTTGTGTTTAAGATCAGCAAGGATTTCACTGTTAAGCCAAACTGGTCACCTGCCATATTTACTATTCTTTCTACACATCGGGATGGTTTGTCCCTGTAACCTCAATAAGGATTCTTTAAAATACAGCCAGCTCTCCTGGACTCCTTTCCCCCTCATGTTATTCTCCCAGGGGATCTTGCCCATCAGTTCCCTGAGGGAGTCAAAGTCTGCTTTTCTGAAGTCCAGGGTCCGTATTCTGCTGCTTTCCTTTCCTCCTTGTGTCAGGATCCTGAACTCGACCATCTCATGGTCACTGCCTCCCAGGTTCCCATCCACTGTAGCTTCCCCTACTAATTCTTCCCGCTTTGTGAGCAGCAGGTCAAGAAGAGCTCTGCCCCAGTTGGTTTCTCCATCACTTGCACCAGGAAATTATCCCCTACAGTTTCCAAAAACTTCCTGGATTGTCTGTGCACCGCTGTATTGCTCTCCCAGCAGATATCAGGGTGATTGAAGTCTCCCATGAGAACCAGGGCGTGCGATCTAGTAGCTTCTGCAAGTCGCCGGAAGAAAGCCTCGTCCACCTCATCCCCCTCGTCCGGGGGTTCCTGCCCTTAGGATGGAAGAATCCCATGCACTGCTACAGTCTGGGGACCAACTGGCTAAGCAGAATTTCTGCAGAAAAGGACCAGGGGATTACAGTGGACAACAAGCTGGATAGGAGTTAGCAGTGTGCCCTCGTTTCCAAGAATGCCAGTGGCATATTGGGCTGCATTAGTAGAACCATTGCCAGCAGATCTAGGGACGTGATTATTCCCCTCTATTCAGCACTGGTGAGGCCACATCTGGAGTATTCTGTCCGATTTTGGACCCCTCATGACAGAAGGAATGTGGACAAATTTGAGAGAGTCCATCAGAGGGAAATAAAAATGATTAGGGGGTTGGGGCACATGATTTACAAGGAAAGCTGAGGGAACTGGGCTTATTTAGTCTACAGAAGAGAAGAGTGAGGGGGGATTTGACAGCAGCCTTCAACTACCTGAAGATGGAGCTAGGCTGTTCTCAGAGATGGCAGATGAAAGAACAAGAAGCAATGGTCTCAAGTAGCCGTGCAAGAGGTCTCGGTTCGATAGTCAGAAATGCTATTTCACTAGGAGGGTGGTGAAGCACTGGAATGGGTTATCTAGGGAGGTGGTGGAATCTCCACCCTTAGAGGCTTTTAAGGCCTGGCTTGATAAAGCCCTCTCTGGGACGATTTAGTTGGTCTTGATTCTGCTTTGAGCAGGGGTGGGGACTGGATGACCTCCTGAGGTGTCTTCCAACACTAATATTCTATGATTCTATGGAGCATTGGTATTACCTACTATGGCCATTCTGACATTCTTATCTAGACCTCAGATCTATCTCCCTCCCAACCTCGTCCTCTGCTACACACACACTTTAACTCACTAGACCCCACTTACCTCCCAGAACTGAGGTAGAACCCAAGAAGCCTGTCAGGGTCTCTCTCTCCACAGAGATAGTGACAGAATGAGAATACAAATTAAAATTACAAACCTCAACAGTGTCCCTTAAATGAGTGGACACAAAATGCCAGAAAATGTTTGTATTAGAGCTGACTGGGTTTAATATTTTTTTTTAATTTTCTTTCTTTTATATACAAATTAGATACAGTGCTCCTGTCTGCTAATTGCTAAGTTATCTGCCAAAACATCTAAAGCTTTCAAGAGCTTAGGTAGCCCCTGGAATCATGGTTAAAGTTGACTCCCCCATCAAAATCTGAAATGGCTCCCTTACAGATCCTGGGGGGGGAGGGAGGTGGAGATGATCCAGCGAGTGACAGCGAGAGGGCAAGAGAAGACCAATCACCAGGGGTGGGGCCTTAGGTTGAAGAAGCAGAGGAAGGGGTGAGACTTGACAGAAGTGATAGAGCTTTGGAATCCAGTGACCAGCAATTAGAAATGTGACAACCTATGAGTTAATGAGTTGTACACAGACCGATTCCCCAGTTTTTCAGGCTGACACAGCACAGTAGGGTCGGGGAAGGATTTAATGTCTATGTGAGGGTCCAGTAGGTGATTCAGGAAAGAGGGCTCAGCACCATGTCCCCAGACAGCTCTGCATGGAGGCTGGTTTTAGAGCCAGACCACCAGGAGAAAACTTTAGCTTCTTTATGAGGAAAGAGCCAGAGCAGCCTCTTCCTGATCTGTTTGGTCTTCAAACCATAGATAAGGGGGTTTAGCATGGGGGGCACCAGGAGGTACATGTTGGCACTGAGAACGTGGAAATGCAGGGGCACATTCTGGGCAAACCGGTGTGTGAGGATGAAGAAAAGACCTGGGATGTGAAAGGCTAAGGTGGCAAACAGGTGGGAGCTGCAGGTCCAGAACGTCTTCAACCAGGCGTCCTTTGTGGGGAGGCTGAAGATGGCTCTGAGAATCTGTGTATAGGACAGGGCAATCAAAAACACATCCACACCAGTGATGAGGAATATCAGAGAGAAGCCATAGTAATTATTGACACGGATGTCAGCACAGGCCAACTTCACCATGGATATATGCTCACAGTAGGTATGGGGGATGATGTTGGTTCTGTGATACGGGCACCGCCTCGCCAGGAAGGGATTGGGCAGTACGAGTATGCTGCTGCGTAGTACCACGGCCAGGCCTAGCTTGGCCACCGCCGCATTTGTCAGGATGGTGGAATGTCTCAGGGGATCGCAGATGGCCACGTAGCGATCCAAAGCCATGGCCACTAAGATCCCAGACTCCATAGCTGAGAAGCAGTGAATGAAGTACAGCTGGGCGAGGCAGGCACTGAAATCTATCTCCCTGGAATTGAACCAGAAGATGCTCAGCATTTTGGGCACGGTGGATGTAGACAGGGCCAGGTCAGTGACAGCCAGCATGCAGAGGAAATAGTACATGGGCCCATGGAGGCTCGGCTCTATCTTCACAATCAATAGGATGGTGAAGTTCCCCAAGATGGCTAAGGCATAGATCACACAGAAGGGGATGGAGATCCAGACATGGGCCGCCTCCAGGCCAGGAATGCCCAGCAGGATGAAGGTAGAGGGGTTGGTGAAGTCAGTTGTGTTGGAATCAGACATGGAGTAGAGGAGAAGGTGTCCAATTCTAAGGCAGAACGGTGTCTCCTGAATGCACCATAGGTTCCCCTGACTTCCTGAATGTTCCCAGGGCCTAGGGTGTTGGCCTCAGTACAAATGCCTGGATGGAGAGACAACGTTAATATGAGACGCTACATGCACTAGTGGAAGCCATTCTTATGGGCTTCCGCCAAGTACAATTGGGTGCTCTTCACAAACTGAAAAATGACATTTCCATAATTCAGATAAATGAATGATGACCCCCTAACCCTACTAATGCCAATTCCATATTTGGTGGTGCTCCATATGTCAATAATTACTATTTGTCTTGGTGTGGGAAACCTTAATAGACACCAGCAGGAAGCATGAGGGTGTTTATTGCTCATTGTTCCTTAATGCAATGAAACCCAGACTAGAAAGTTCATGCTGTAGGTAGTTCCCCATTCAACCAGTAGCTCAAAATATGAGATTTGAAAAAAAAAATCAAATTTTTTCCAAGACATGTGCTGGGGAAAAAATCCCCACTAGAACATACCTTGGGGAAAAGACCTGGGAGCTCAACGGAAACACCTGCTCTTTCGAAGCAGTGACCAAAACAATGACAATGCCTAAGGAATGGGATGGAAAATAACCTGCTCTGGATATGTGCTCTGTATTGGTTGACCAGTCTCTATAAAGGATATAGCAGAGAGAAAGGGGGTTTCTGAGGGCTTTTCTATATTACCCACTGGATCGACGGGCAGTGATCGATCCAGCGGGGGGTCGATTGATCTCATTTAGGTGCGATAAATTGACCACCAAGTCCTCTCTCATCAACTCTGGTACTCAACCAGGGTGAGAGGTGCAGGCGCAGTCGACGGGAGAGCATCAGCCATCAACTTACTGCCGTGAAGACACTACAGTAAGTAGAACTAAGTATGTCAGCTTCAGCTATGCTATTCACATTATCCACCCCCGCAGTGTAGACCAGGCCTGAGACAGGCTAGGAGAATGGGGGAGGTTGCCATATGCAGAGAGACTGAAAAGACTGTCACTCTTTAGAGAAAAGAGAAAGAAGGGGGTATATGAAAGAGGAGAGGAAAATAAACAGTGAAACTGATTGTGTTGAAATGGACAAACAGAGAACAGCTCCCAACTGCTAATATGTACAGATAGTGCTTCAAAAGGCTCCTTCCTCAATGCTGAGGCGAATTATCAGCAAAACTGATGGGGAGGAAAATTTCAGACAGAAAAATGGGAATGAAACTCGGGAGTTCCTTAAGAAGACTTTCTTACATAGCTACAAAGCAATGATAAATCAAGAATGTGGACAACTTTCACTAAAAATCTGATCCAGTTGCAAAGTGAAGGCATCAACTGCAGGGAGGAGGCAAGCAATGTACAACAAATGGATGGGGGGGAAGAATACAGATAGCAAGAAATACAAATTGCACTTTATTATAATGATAAGGGACATTAAAGACATCAGGAAAAATCCATGTTTGGCCAGGCTACGGATCACAAAAAAGGAGGTGATTAAGTATTTTAAGAACAAAGTAATATTGGGAAAAAAATAGGCCAAATTTTAGAGAGACAAAGGAAATTTGATAATGTTGCAGAAAAAAGATTTGTATTTTTTGTTTGGCATTTCCAGGCCATTAGCAATCAATGAGGACGTTAAACAGCATCTACAGTAGAATGCTAGAGTTATGACCACCAGAGTTACAAAGTGACCGAATAACCACACATCTCATTTGGTACCAGAATTATGCAGTCAGGCAGCAACAGAGCCCCCCCCCCCCCCCCCAAAAAAAAAAAAGGTAAATCATAGAATCATAGAGGGTTAGGGTTGGAAGAGACCTCAGCAAATCATCTAGCCCAACCCCCTGTTCAAAGCATGACAAATCCCAGGCAAGCCTCTAAGGATGGAGATTCCATCACGTCCCTAGGGAACCCATTCCAGTGCTTCACCACCCTCCTAGTGAAATAGTGTTTCCTAATATTCAACCTAGACCTCCCCCAGTTCAAACTGCAACTTGAGGCCATTGCTCCTTGTTCTGTCATCTGCTACCACTGAGAACAGCCAAGTTCCATCCTCTTTGGTACCCCCCTTCAGGTAGCTGAAGGCTGCGATCAAATTCCCCCTCACACTTCTCTTCTGCAGAGTAAATAAGCCCAGTTCCCCCAGCCTCTCTTTGTAAGTAATGTGCTCCAGCCCCCTAAAAATTGTCATTGCCCTCCGCTGGATACTCTCCAGTTTGTCCACATCCTTTCTGCATTGGGGTGCCCAAAATTATATGCAATACTCCAGCTGTGATCTCACCAGTGCTGAGTAGAGGGGAATAATCACTTCCCTCAATCTGCTGGCAACACTCCTACTAAGACAGCCCAATATGCCGTTGGCCTTCTTAGCAACAAGGACACGCTGCTGACTCTTATCCAGCTTCTCGTCCACTGCAATCCCCAGGTCCTTTTCGAAAAGTACAGTATTGTGTTAAATAAAGGACAATAAATAAATGTAAATTATGAAAAGATACAGGGAAACTTTAAAAAAATGGAAAAGTTTATCAAACAATGAAAAAACTGGTATGGGATTAGTTCCAAAAAAAGTTTAGGAATATAACTAATGCTACTCAGCAACATGGTTTATGGAAAACTCATCTTGTCAAATGAGCCTGATTTCATCCTGTTATGAGAGCACATGATTGGATGACCAAGGGATCCGCGCAGATATAGAAAACTTTGATTTCTCTGAGGCATTTGATTAAGTAGGGGAAAACATTCTGAGAAAAGAACATTCTACAATATCAGTAGAGTACATGTTATATGGACCAAAAACATGGCCATCTCACAGATCTCAGAAAGCAGTTGTCAATGGGCCGTTGTCAGGGAAACTGGCTATTTCTAGTGGGGTTCGGCAGGGATTAGTTCTTGGACCAATGTTAGTCAATATATTCATCAATGATCTGGAGAGAAATATAAAATAACTGCAGATAAAATTTGTACACGACCCAACGATTGGCAGATTGGTTACAATGAGGAGGCCAGGGCAGGCATACAGACTGATCTGGAGTATTTGGTGAGTTGGGCCCATGCAAATAAACTGTTTTAATACAGTGCAAAGTGAGCCTCTTAGAACAGAGAATGCAGGCACAGCCCCCTGACTAGGACTCTGTATTATGGAATGCAGGGACCCTGAAAAGTATTTAGGGATCAGTGTGGAGAACCAATTCCTCGTGAGCTCCCTGAGTGATGCTGTGGCCAAAAGGGTTGATGTGATCCTTGGATGCATAAACAGGGGAGTGGTGAGCTGGAGCAAGGGAAGGATTTTTTCCTCTGCACATGGCATTGGTGAAACCGACTGCATCCAGTGCCGGGCTTAACATTTCAAAAAGAATATTGAATAATTGTAGTGGGTCCAGAAAAGAGCCACAAAATGAGTGGAGGCTGGAGAAAATAGCAGACTTAAAGAGCTTCATCTGCTTAACTTAAATAGTAATACCAGGTGTCATAAATATAAAGGGAAGAGTAAACACCTTTAAAATCCCTCCTGGCCAGAGGAAAAATCCTCTCACCTGTAAAGGGTTAAGAAGCTAAAGGTAACCTCGCTGGCACCTGACCAAAATGACCAATGAGGAGACAAGATACTTTCAAAAGCTGGGAGGAGGGAGAGAAACAAAGGGTCTCTGTCTGTCTGTATGCTGCTTGTGCCGGGGACAGAACAGGAATGGAGTCTTAGAACTTTTAGTAAGTAATCTAGCTAGGTATGTGTTAGATTATGATTTCTTTAAATGGCTGAGAAAAGAATTGTGCTGAATAGAATGACTATTTCTGTCTGTGTGTCTTTTTTTGTAACTTAAGGTTTTGCCTAGAGGGATGCTGTATGTTT
Source organism: Caretta caretta (assembly GCF_965140235.1). Lineage (NCBI taxonomy): Eukaryota > Metazoa > Chordata > Testudines > Cheloniidae > Caretta > Caretta caretta. The sequence goes on from NC_134206.1 coordinate 2,083,111, forward strand.
TGAATCTAATTACCCTGCAAGGTATCTACCATCCTGATTTTACAGAGGTGATTCCTTTACTTCTATTTACTTCTATTTCTATTAAAAGTCTTCTTGTAAGAAAACTGAAGGTCTTTTCATTGTTCTCAGATCCAAGGGTTTGGGTCTGTGGTCACCTATGCAAATTGGTGAGGATTTTTACCAAACCTTTCCCAGGAAGTTTCCCAGCAAGGGTTGGGAGGATTTGGGGGGGAGAGACATGTCCAAACTATGTTTCCCAGTAAACCCAGTTAGAGTTTGGTGGTGGCAGTGGATATTCCAAGGACAAAGGCTAAAATTAATTTGTACCTTTTGGAAGTTTTAACCTAAGCTGGTAAAAGTAAGCTTAGGAGGTTTTCATGCAGGTCCCCACCTCTGTACCCTAGAGTTCAGAGTGTGGAAGGAACCTTGACACCAGGCTCTTTAATCTGGAGGAGAGAGGCAAAGCAAGACTCAATGGTTGGAATCAGAATCTAAATGAATTCCAGTTGGAAATAACTACCAAATAGCACTGATGAAGATTAACCTAACAGTGAAGGGAAGTCACGGATTCTCCAACTTCTCAGATCCAGAGTCGATGTTTTTCTGGAAGATCTCCTTGAGGGCTTATCTACAAATTACACGCTACAGCAGCCCTGCCATAGGGATTCAGTGTAGACACTACTTACTCTGACAGCAGGGGTTCTCCTGTCAGCATAGGTAATCCACCTCCCCGAGAGGTGGTAGCTAGGTCGATGGAAGAATTCTTCTGTTGACCTCATGCTGTCTACACTGGGGTTACATTGATATGCAGCCAGGCAGCAACAGAGCCAGAAAAAAAAAAGGTAAATCATAATCATGGAGGGTTGGGGTTGGAAGAGACCTCAGCAGATCATCTAGCCCAACCCCCTGCTCAAAGCATTACAAATCGCAGGCAGGGCATTGTCAAGCCTGAACTTAAAAATCTCTAAGGATGGAGATTCCATCACGTCCCTGGAGAACCCATTCCACTGCTTCACCACCCTCCTAGTGAAATAGTATTTCCTAATATCCAACCTAGACCTCCCCCAGTTCAAACTGCATCTCTCAGGCATGTGGATTTTTTTGATATTTCAAAAAAAGCAAATACAATTTCCCATTTTATTAAGAGAGATATAGCCTGCAAGTCATCAAAGGTACCCTAATACTCAGTGCTGGTTAAGCCTCAGCTGGAGCATTGTGTCTAGTTTTGGTCACAAATATATAGAAAATTTGTAGAGAAATTAAAAATGATTCAGAGTTGAGAGACAAAGAGGATCCGAGGGATGCAATGCAAGCCATATGAGCAAAGGCTTCAGGAACTGGGTAATTTTAGTTTTGAATATAGGAGATTGAGGGGTAACATGATCACAGTTTTCAGATACTTGAAAGGCTGCTATGAAAAGATGGAGAAAAGTTGTTCTCTCCTGCCATAGAGGGCAGGACAAGAGGCAATGTGTTCAAACTACAGCATAGCAGATTTAGACTAAGTCTCAGGAAAAACTTCCTATCTGCAAGAACTGTAGGACAATGGAATCGAGTGTCTGGTGTGGTTGTGGAAACTCCTTCAAAGAAATGTCTCAAAAGGCGGGTGCACAGTTTTCTCTCTTTCTCTCTTGGATGGTTCAGATGCAACAAATCCTGCATCTTCGCAGGGCTTAGGCTACCTGACTCCTGCAGTGCCTTCTCACCCTGTGGCTCTATGGTTCTGTGATGTGAAATCTTAATGTACAACAGGCCTTAGTCAAACAAACCGAAGTCATGGAGCTCAATACACGGGTAAGTGGGTGAAATGTTATGGCTTGTGCTATACAGGAGGTCAGACTGGGTGATCTAACCGTCTCTTTAGCTCTTGAACTCTATGAATCTATCGATAAAGAAAGTAGTTCAGGCATTTATATTTAAGGTGTCTCATAACACACGAGCAAGGGAACGTTCAATTACATTGAAAGTTTGAACATATAACACTGAGAAAAGAAAATTGTTTCCAAAATCCATATTTGGCCTGTGGAACTCCTTGCCACAGACATTATTGGAGCAAAGAGTTCAGCTGAATGGGTTTCACTAATGGATGGGCCATCGTAGGTGGTGCTGGTGGCACCATGGTGAGTTAAGGTTGTCTGACACCTTCCATTAGGAGGACTTATTTTCAGTTGCTTATAAATTTTCCAAACTTGAACTGTTTGGATTGAAATTCCCCATGCTGGTGTCTGCATCCGACTGAATTGTTTTTTGAAAGTTTCAGGCATAACAGTTCAGTCAATTTCTTGAACAAAGCTAAGAGAGAAGACGACTTGGTCACATAGAAAAATTCTTAACAATCTTGCAAGGAGGAGCCCTAACATCTCTGTGCTTTCCAGCAGATAAAAATCAGGTATTAGCCCCCCCCCCCCCCCCCCCCGCCCCCCGCGCAACAGCCAGAGCCCTGAAATGCAAGATTTCACATCATAGAATCATAGAGCCGCAGGGTGAGAAGGCACTGCAGGAGTCAGGTAACCTAAGCCCTGTGAAGATGCAGGATTTGTTGCATCTGAACCATCCAAGAAGGAAAGAGAGAAAACTGTTCACCCTCCTTTTGACACCTTTCTTTGAAGGAGTTTCCATAATGCAAGAGGAGGGGGTGACAGTGTCTCTACATTAACTGAGATCTTTATTCAGTTCTTAATTCAAAAGGAGTTTTGCCTCAGTGGGGCCTGGGCAAAGTACGGGAAACTGCCTCAGAGTTTGGCCTTTTATTGTCCATCTACTAATCCCTTTCATCTCGAATGATCCACTGTGCCACTGAAATGCAGCCATCTCGGGGCTGGAGTACATTTTCCGAGGAGGGGGCATAGCAAAGAGGCACATTTTGGAACATGATACTGGAGCATAATCATCATTTGTGGCAAGGGGAATATATGGCAAGGCCACACCTGTAGTATTGGTTCCAGTTTTCATCCCCCCACTACAGAAGGGATGTGGACAAATTGAAGAGAGTCCAGCTGAGAGGAACGAAAATGATTAGGAGTCTGGGTCACATGACTTACGAGGAGAGGCTGAGGGAACTGGGATTGTTTAGTCTAAAGAAGAGAAGACTGAGGGGGGATTTGATAGCAGCCTTCAACTACCTGAAGGAGGGTTCCAAAGAGGATGGAGCTTGGCTGGTCTCAGTGGTGGCAGATGACGGAACAAGGAGCAATGGTCTCAAGTTGCAGTGGGGGAGGTCTAGGTTGGATATTAGGAAAAACTATTTCACTAGGATCGGGGTGAAGCACTGGAATGGGTTCCCTAGCGAGGTGGTGGAATCTCCATTATTAGAGGTTTTTAACGCCTGGCTTGACAAAGCCATGGCTGGGATGACTTAGTTGGGGATTGGTCCTGCTTTGAGCAGGGGGTTGGACGAGATGACCTCTTGAGGTCTCTTCCAACCCTAATATGCTATGATTCTATTTAATGGATGTGCAGAGTGGAAAGGGCCACAGACTTATCCTCGGTCCCATCCTGCCCCTTCTCGATTCCATCATGCCCATGTTGGGAGCAGCAAGAGATGGGTACCTGTGATTCCTGAGATGGAAGTGTCTTCTCTGGGAATTCCCTTCAGCTAGCCGTGTCCCACACCTCTCTCACCCCAGCATTTGCAGCAGCATCCCACGCCAAGAGCCAACACAGGGATATGCACTGTTTGTAATATAGCTTTCTGCAATCCCAGTGGGGTTCACTCAGCCCTTACCCAATAGTCTGAATGTAAACAGGCTGGGGAGAAGCTTGTCTGCACTCTTTATAAAGCTTCGTGAGTAAACACTAATTACATGACCTTCCCAAAGGGAGATGAGAACTCCTGGGCTCTCCACTGAGCCCGAGAGGAATTGGCTGCTCTGTGCATTTGTGTATTACTAAAAATTATGGATGGTTAGTAAAGAAACTAGGGATAATACCTAGGTCTTCATAGGGTCTCATACACTGAAAATACCCAGGACAGATAGACAGATAGGAGACTGATAGATCTGGAGATAGATGACTGAGGGGAGACACGAACACTTTCTGCAGACACACGGGGCAATCACTACTGTATCAGAATGAGTAATTCTCATCAGTAACTATCGTCATATTGTGCAGCACCTTTAATTGAAGGATCTTGAAAACACCTAGCAAAGGAAAGTCACTCTGAACATATCTCCATCATATCGAGAGATTAACTGAGTCACTGGTTGATCTGACTTGGCCAAGGTCACACAGAGAATACCAGACAGAACCCAGGAGTCTTGACTTTCTTGCCATAACAACTGTCTCTCCATCAGTAACTTAGCGCATGACAAGAAGGGAACAGACTTGTGGTCTAACAGGGGTTGTTCGTTGGATGGCTACGATTGACGGCCCAGGGATGCAACCTGTATCTGGGGTACTGCTAAACCCTCTGGCCTACCAGTCTGGGCCCCTCTCGCATGGTGAGGCTGTGAACAGATGCACTTGCATTTACACACCCATACACAGGCAGGGACACACCCAGCTGCGGTTACATGAATACTTTCACGAGCCACTCACGAACCAACAATAGAGAGAGTCCAGCAGTTCCCCCAGCTGCCCAGCCTAGGACCCCAGAGCTGTACTGTCTGGCCCTTGTCAGAAGCCTGACCAGTGTAAGTTTATTACCCAGTCTGCCCCTCCCTCATTGTGGAGAGGACAATGCACCAGCCCCAGTCCCTGAGCAGATTTCCCTTTGCCTTTCTCCGCATACCACATTTCTTCCATATCCCTAAGCATATTTGTTCCCCTTTTATGAAACTTTTCCCAATTTGATATACCTTTTTTTGAAATGGGGCAACCCATATCTGCGTATAATTTTCAGTATGTGGTCGTACCATGGATATTAATGGAGACAATATGATATTTTCAGTCTTTTTATCTATTCCTTTCAGAATGATTCCCACCATTCTGTTTGCTTTTTTGACGGCTGCTGCACACTGAATGGATGTTTTCAAAGAACTATCCACAATGACTCCCAGATCTCTTTCTTGAGTGGTAACAGCTCATTTAGACCCCATCATTGTATGTGTATATTTGGGATTAAGTTCTCTATGTGCATTACTTTGCAGAGAAGGTCACACGGCCCCTCTTAGTTTCCTGCAGGAGTGTTTGTCACTGAGTAATGCAGCGGCCGTGTGCCCAAGGCCCTCTTTAGGTTCTCACCACACAACTCTCAACTATTGCAAACACTGTCATGTTACCCACAGGTGTTCTTGCAGAGTTCTGTTTTACCTTTTAACCCTTTGTAAATCAGCCAAGTCATCTCAAAATTCAGCAAGTGTGCCCTTTCTGGGTCTCTAGAAAACCTCTCTTTGTATGTGTGCAGCATTGTTAACCATTGTGCTTTTCCAACCAGTGATAACTCAGTACGGTTATTCATCAACACGATGAGGAGTTGCACCTCAGTTTCTCCTTCCACACAGCAGCCTTAAATATGAGTCAAGAGTGTAACACTGTTGCAAAATAAGCGAACACCATTCTGGGATGTATTAGCAGAAGTGTTGTAAGCAAGACACGAGAAGTAATTTTTCCACTCTACTCCGAGCTGATTAGGCCACAACTGGAGTAATGCATTCAGTTCTGGGTGTCACATTTCTGGAAAGATGTGGACAAACTGCAGAAAGTCCAGAGAAGAGCAACAAAAGTGAGTAAAGGTCTAGAAAAGATGATGTATAAAGGAAGATTGAAAGAACTGGGTTTGTTTAGTCTGGAAAAGAGAAGACTGGATGGGGACATGATAACAGCTTTCAAGTACCTAAAAGGTTGTTACGGGGAGGAGGAAGAAAAATTATTCTTCTTAACCTCTGAGGCTAGGACAAGAAGCAATGGGCTTAAATTGCAGCAAGGGAGGTTTAGTTTGGACATTAGGAAAAATTTCCTAACAGTCAGGGTGGTTAAGCACTGGAATAAATTGCCTAGGGAGGTTGTGAAATCTCCAGTATTGGAGATTTTTAAGAGCAGGTTAGACAAACACCTGCCAGGGATGTTCCAGATGGTGCTTGGTGCTGCCATGAGGCAGGGGACTGGACTTGAAATCCTCTTGAGGTCCCTTCCAGTCCTACGATTTTATGATATTCCACGGCCAGATAGTACTGCTATAATCATCCAGTCTGACCTCCCTAACAGGCCAGACAACTTCCCCAACATATTTTTGGGGCAGATCTTTTAGAAAAACATCCAGTCGTGAATTAAAAAAATATCAGTGATGGAGAATCCATCACAACCGTTAGCTAATTGTTCCAGTGGTTAATTACCCTCATTGTTAACTATGTACACTTTATTTCCAACTTGAATTTGTCTAGCTTAATCTTCTAGCCATTACCTTTTTCTGTTAGACTGAAGAGCCCATTATTAAATATTTGTTCCCCATGTAGATACTTATAAACTATAATCAATTCCCCCCTTAACCTTCTCTTTGCTAAGATACATTGTTTGTGCACCTTGAGACTTTAATCATTCTCATGGCTTTTCTCTGAACCCTCTCCAAATTAGCAACCTCCTTCCTGAATTGTGGAACTGGACACAGGATTCCAGCAGTGGTCACAGCAGTGCCAAACACAGAGGTAAAGTAACTTCTCTATGCCTGCTCAGGATTCCCCTGTTTATGCATTCAAGGACTGCATTTGTCCTTTTGGCCACAGTGTTGTGCTGGGAGTTTGTGTTCAGCTGATTATTCCCCATGACACCCAATGTACATTTGGTTATATGAAAACACATCATGTTTCCTTGCGCCTACTTTACCAAGCAAAGAGATTGATCTGTACCGGTGATCTGGCCTCTTCATTATTTGCTGCTCCACCAATTGTTGTGTTATCTGAAAACATCACTAATAATGATGTTATGTTTCCTTCCAAGTTACGGATAAAAATGTTAAATCGCATAGGGCCAAGGGCTGATTCCTCTGGGACTCCACTGGATGCACCTGCCTTGATGATCATTCCCCCCTTACAGTTATGTTTTGAGGCCTATTCGTTAGCCAGTTTTGAATCCATTTAATGTGTGCCATGATAATTATATATCATTCTATTTTTTAAGCAAATTATGGTGCAGTACCAAGTCAAGCACCTTACAGAAGTTTAAGAATATTACACCAACCCTGTTATTTTTTATCCATCACATTTGATATCTCAGTCTAAAAAAGATGAGATTATTTTAACAGGATCTATTTTCCATAAACCCATGTTGATCAGCATTAATTACATCACCCTCCTTTAATTATTTATTGATCGAGTCGCATATGAGCTGCTCCATTATCTTGCCCACATCTGACAAGAGACTGGCAGGCCTGTAATTTAACCAGCTCATCCCACTCACAATTTTTAAATATTGGCCCAAGAGCAGCTTTACTCCAGGCTTCCGTAACTTCCCCAGTGTTCCCAGAGAATCAACATTAATGTTCCAGCAAACTCCTCAGCTCTTTTTAAACTATACAGTAACACTGACAGCATCTCCTGGGTACGGTCCTGCACAATTCTTGATGGGAAGATAACTCAGAACTACTGTTCTGACTTTGGAAAAGAATCTATCTCCAAAGTGGAGATGTGGAGAGAGTTGACAAATCAGGTAAAAAGGCAAAAAAAGAGATTAGAAACACCTTTACAACAGATATCACCAAAGAACTGCTGAATCTAGAACCTGGTGACTGTGTTTGTCACCAGGAGGAAAAGGAAGGATAAGTCCAGCTGTTGTAAAAAAAAATACTTCACAGCTCAGATCATCTCTGATCGAGACTGATGGTGAAGAGATCAACATAAACCATTGACATCTACAGTTTGTTCCTCAGAAGGAGAAATCAATGGAGCAACTCTGCAGAGGGAGACCTAGGAGAAAAAGACTCAAAGATTCCAAACTACCAGAGATAGTCACTGCAACTAATGGACAACCAAATTACCAATTTGTTACACATTCAAGTTGCGTAACTCGAAAAACAATAAGGTCCAGAGACACTTAACAGACTGATAAGTGTAATTCCCAGTTTGGGAAAACTTACCCACACTAGATCTGACCTAGCTCACTCACAATAAATATGAGCGTAGCTTCTGTGCCATGATCAGTGGGGCAGGCCAGCCTCCTACACACCTAGCTAGCGGTGCCAATTGGCTTGAACTTAGCCCCTCACACCACCCCGGCTACCATGCTGTGGTTAGCATGCTGTCTGTAACTGAGCTGGAAGCGACTGTGAGATTATTGAGCAGCCTATCCTGGATCTATTTGGTCCTCACCCTGTAGATGATGGGGTTTAGCATGGGGGCACCAGGAGATACACACTGGCAATAAGAATGTGGAAATGCACGGGCCCATTCTAGCCAAACCAGTATGTGAGGAGGAAGAAAAGACCGGGAATGTAAAAGGTTAAGATGGTACACAGGTGGGAGCTGCAGGTCCCCAAAGTCTTGACCCAAGCTTCTTTTGTTGGGAGACTGAAGATGGCCCTGAGAATCTGAGTATAGGACATGGCAATAAAAAAAAAATCCAGACCGATCAAACAGAATGCCAGAGAGAGGCTGTAATTACTGACGTGGATATCGGCACAGGCCAGCTTCACCACAGCTATGTGCTCGCAGTATGAGTGGGGAATGATGTTGGTTCTGCAATATGGCCACTGCCTCGCCAGGAGGAGAGAGGGCAGTACAGGCATGCCTCTACGCAGCACCACGGCCAGTCCAATCTTGGCCATCATGTAGTTTGTCATTGTGGTAGAATGTCTCAGGGGATCGCAGATGGCTACATAGCGAGCAAAAGCCATGGCCACGAAGATCCCAGACTCCATCATTGAGAAGGAGTGAATGAAGTACATCTGGGTGAGGCAGGCACTGAAATTGATCTACCTGGAATTGAACAAGAAGATGCTCAGCGTTTTGGGTAGGATGGATGTAGACAGGACCAGGTCGGTGACAGCCAGTGTTAGGGGGCTTATTCCTTCACCCACTTACTTGCCTGGTCCTTCTCGCATGAACAGAGAGCAACAATACCCGAAGTCCAAAGGTGCAAACAATTCAATGTTTATTGGGGTGAACTTCCAGCAAGCATGATTCCAGTTTCCTTCCTTAGTGTCCCCCTTCCCAGCTCTGACACCACAGAGCCTTACCTGTGTCCCTGTTCCCGTTCCCCCCCTTAGCAAAACATGATTCCAATTTCCTTACTCCCATTCCCCTCCCCCCACTTCCTGATTGACTGAAGACTATATAGTAAAACTTGAGTTCTGCTTAGCTATGCCTTAACCAATCATTTTCCTGAAATTTAACTAACCAATCCTAACATCTTGTAACATGATTATGTAACCAATTATATCCCACCACCTTAATTAGTTTACACCCAGCAAAATTAATCATACAGCAGACAGAAACAATCAAAGAACCAGACAGAGACCATTCAAATAAACAATAGCAATGTGGGAACTGTAATGACAAAACAATACAGAAGTGAGGATTTCACATCCCAGCTATTGATAAGTGAGTTCTTGCCAGACAGGATGCTATCAAACTAAGTTTCCTTTTACATCTTCTAGGTACTTCCATTTCTCTGGAGGTGATAGGCATTATTAGGACAGGATTGTATCCTAACAGCCCAATAGCACCTTCTTTCAATGTGACTAGTTTGGAATGTGAGGAGGTGACCGGTCGCTTCCCAGGTTATGGCTGCCTCTGTTGCTTAGCCAAAGGTCTTAGCCTAAGAACAGGGCCTCAGACGGTCACAGTGAGAGAAGACCCTTACACCGGCAGACAGTGATTTTGATTCTTTCTTTTATACTTCTAGAACTAGCTAAGTGATAAGAATACACCTAAATTCTTAGAGTATAAGCCTTTACAGACAGGCCTGAATATCTATATCCTAACAGTCAGCATGCCAAGGAAATAACACATGGGCCCATGGATGCTCGGCTCTATCTCACAATGAAGAGGATAGTGAAGTTTCCCAGGACAGCTATGGCATACATGGCACAGAAGGGAATGGAGATCCAGACGTGGGCCTTCTCCAGGACAGGGATGCCCAGCAGGATGAAGGTAGAGGGGTTGGTGAAGTCAGTTGTGTTGGAATCTGACACAGAGTAGTGGAAAGGGTGTCCAACTCTGAAGCAGAACGGTGTTTCCTGCAGGTACCATATGTTCCCCTCACTTCCTGTTTGTGCCCAGGGTCTAGGGTGACAGTCACAGTAGAAATGCCTGGATGGAGAGACACTGTTAATATGAGACACTACATGCACTAGCGGAGGCTGTTTCAGGGGTGAAGCAGATTGTTCACTCTTCACTCATTGAAAAATGACATTTTCATTATTCACAGAAATTAATTATGCCCCCCTGACCCTACTCATGCCAATTCCATGTTTGGTAGTGCTCCATGCATCAATAATTCCTATTTGTCTTGGAGTGGGAAACCTTAATAGACACAAGCAGGAAACACGAGGGCTGATACTGCTTATTGCTCTTTGTTTCTTAATGCAGTGAAACCCAGACTAGAGATAGGTTTCAGAGGAACAGCCGTGTTAGTCTGTATTCGCAAAAAGAAAAGGAGTACTTGTGGCACCTTAGAGACTAACCAATTTATTTGAGCATGAGCTTTCGTGAGCTACAGCTCACTTCATCAGATGTATACCGTGGAAACTGCAGCAGACTTTATATACACACAGAGAATATGAAACAATACCTCCTCCCACCCCACTGTCCTGCTGGTAATAGCTTATCTAAAGTGATCAACAGGTGGGCCATTTCCAGCACAAATCCAGGTTTTCTCACCCTCCACCCCCCCACACAAATTCACTCTCCTGCTGGTGCTAGCCCATCCAAAGTGACAACTCTTTACATAATCAAGTCGGGCTATTTCCTGCATAGATCCAGGTTTTCTCACATCCCCCCCACCCCCATACACACACAAACTCACTCTCCTGCTGGTAATAGCTCATCTAAACTGACCACTCTCCAAGTTTAAATCCAAGTTAAACCAGAACCAGACTAGAGAGTTCATGCTGTAGGGAGTTCCCCATTCACCTGGTAGCTGAAAATCTGTGAATGGAAAAAATCAAAGCTTTGCCAAGACATGTGCCGGGGGAAACATCCCAAGTAAAACATAACTCGGGGAAAAGAGCTGGGCATAATTTATGGCAGCTCAACGGAAACACTGCTCTTTTGAAGCAGTGACCAAACCAAAGACAATGTTCGGCTTCCTAAGGAAAGGGGTGGAGAATTACCCGCTCTGGATATGCACACAGTTTTGGTCGTCCTGTCTCTGTAAAGGATCTAGCAGAAAGAAAAGGGGTTTCTGAGACAGGCTATGAGAATGGGGGAGGTTGCCATATGCAGACAGACTGAAAAGTCTGGGACTGTTGAGTTTAGAGAAGAGAGATAAAAGGGGGCATACGATAGAGGAGAGAAAAATAAACAGCGGAACTGATGACATTCAAATGGACAAACAGAGAACAGCTCCCAACCAGTAATATCGATAGACACTTAGTGCTTCAAAGGAGCTAATTCCCCAAAGCTAGAGCAAATTATCAGCAAAACTGATGGGAGGGAAAAATTTGGACAGAAAAATGAAGTGAGAACCTCTGCCGTCGGCGTAAGTAGTGTCTACACTGAAGCAGTATTACAGCACCGCTGTAGCATTTAATTTGTGGACAAGCCCTCAAGCATATTATCATGAAAAGCATCCAGTCTGGATCTGCAGATGGGAGGAGTTGGAGAATCCACCAATTCCCTTCGCAGCTGTCCCAAAGGATAATCACTGTCAGTGCTATTTGGTAGTTATTTCCAACTGGAATTCATTTAGATTCTGCTTCCAACCATTGAATCTTGCTTTGCCTCTCTCCTCCAGATTAAAGAGCCTGGTATTACTATTTAAGATAAACAGATGAAGCTCTTTTCTGTGTACTTCTTACTTTCTGTACTGCTCACTTCATCGGATGCATTCAGTGGAAAATACAGTGAGGAGATTTATATACACACAGAACATGAAAAAATGGGTCCTCACTGTATTTTCCACTGGATGCATCCGATGAAGTGAGCTGTAGCTCACGAAAGCTTATGCTCAAATTAATTCATTAGTCTCTAAGGTGCCACAAGTCCTCCTTTTCTTTAAGCCAGGAAAGTTCCCCACAGGAGCAGGACTGTTCCCCTGCTTACATTTGTCAGGAATTCTTAAAGGGACTTGCCTTTTTTATCTCTTCTAAAGTGAAACTTTTGCCTTTTGAATGTTTGCTCTTTTGCTCTATTCAGGGCTCTTGAAATTTCTGCAAAACTGTGTAATAACCGGCTCTGTCTGCCTGACTGAGACTATAGCTACACCCAGTCCTTGCAGTGGCTCAGCTGTACCATTGTAGATGAGCTGATGTAAGGTCTGCCATGTAACCACTCTATGCCGATGGGATAGAGCTCTCCTGCATGAATAATTAAACCACCACCGATGAGCGCCTCCTGCTGACATAGCGTTGTCCACGCCAGCATTTTTGTTCATCAGGAGTGTGTTTTTTCACAGCTGTGGCCGACAAAACTTTACCAACAAAAGTGCTAATGTAGACACTGCCTCAAGTCCTGTAATGTTTAAGAAATTGCAATTTTCTCCTGGTCTTTCTCACCAAACCTAGCTGCTTGCGTTGATTTATCTCAAAAATCTCTTCCTGGAGTCTGCTGCATTACCTGAGAGTTTCAACTCCTTGGGGACTTTCAGCTGTTCGATCTCTAGAATGGCACCTTTGTTCCTTCACTACAGCCCTCTTTTCTCTGCCCACTCTTCTGGTCTCCCCTCTGATATCATGGGTTTTCTTGGGAAATCATCAGAAGGAGGCACAGACTGCAGTCAAGGAAGGGAGGTGTGATCAGAACTAAAGCAGAGTTACGAGAGCTATCGGAGAGCCACGCGCTCCCAGCTGTGTGTCTGGTGCAGCCGCCACTCAATGGCCCGTTCTCGCTAGGCCCAATCTAGTTCCCCTGAACACATGATCTGGTCTTAGAGGCCCAGAACACGCTTCTCACAGGCAGGGCAGGGCCATGCATTTTAGATATCTCAAACCCTCCCAGCAACCAAGGTAACCTTTACCCATTCTAAGGGTGTTGCTCCCCTAGATCCCCTCTTGTCCCCTTTCTCATCTGATACACACAGTAACTGTGTCTTCTCTTAATGTGATTTATAAGCTCCTTGGTCAACTGGCTGTAGCTCCTGTGTTTATGAAGGATCCAGAACAAATGGCTCTGAACTAGAGCGGGGCCTCTGGAGGCTTCCACAATACAAATAATGATCATAAATAATCAACACAATAATCCAGCCAAATCCCTTTGCCTTTAGCTGCAGACAAAGGTCAAACCACATTTGCCAGTGTTAGTAACTTGAATAGAGGTGGACAGGGCAGCCCCGTTCACCTCGGACAGGAGAATTCTTTCAGTCTCATTCCAGGGCTTAAAAGGGACGACTTCATGCATCTGACGAAGTGGGTTCCAGCCCACGAAAGCTTATGCCCAAATTAATTTGTTAGTCTTTAAGTGCCACAGGACTCCTCGTTGTTTTAGTAGGATGATAGTTACTGATGAGAATTACTGATTTCTGATCCCTTAGCAACATCCCTGTCTGTCTGCTGAAAGGGTTTGTACCTCCCCTCAGTGATCTTTCTCCAGATCTGTCTGTCTACTATCTACCCAGCTATCCTGGGCATTTACAGGGTATCAGGCCGTAAGGACACCTAGGCATCATCCCTATTTTTTTACTAATAAACTATCATTTTTAAATATGCACAAATTCACAGAGCAGCCAATTCCTCTCTGACTCAGCACAGAGCCCAAGAGTCCCCATCTCCCTTTGGGCAGGTCCCTTAATTACTGTTTACTCCTAATGCTGGATAAAGAACACAGAAGTGCAGACAGGCCTGCCTCCAGCCTGTTTACATTCAGATGCTGCTTCTCCCCTAGAGGCTGAGTGAACCCACCTGGGATTGCACAGAGCTATATTAAAAACGGTGCACACCCCTGTGTCAGCTCTCGGTGTGGGATGCTGCTGATGATATTGGGGTGAGAGAGGTGTGGGACACGGCTACCTGAAGGGGATTCCCTGGGAAGATGGTTCTGTCTCAGAAATCACAGGTACCCGTCTCTTGCTGAGGAGCTCACCTCTCAACAAACACAGTGCAACATGGGAATGATGGGCTAGAGAATATGTTGGTGGTCCTTTCCACCCTACATAGCCATGAAGCATCCCAGGACCTATTCTACTGGTGATAAGTTTGCTCTAGTATCATGGACCAAAATGTAACACTTTTCTGTGCACCCCCACCCGCTGCTGATGAACATAAGAAGAATGGCCGTACTGGGTCAGACCAAAAGTACATCCAGGCCAGTATCCTGTCTGCTGACAGTGGCCAGTGCCGGGTGCCCCAGAGGGAGTGAATCTAACAGGTAATGATCAAGTGATCTCTCTCCTGCCATCCATCTCCACCCTCTGAAAAACAGAGGCTAGGGACACCATTCCTTACCCAACCTGGCTAATAGCCATTAATGGACTTAACCTCCATGAATTTATCTAGTTCTCTTTTAAACCCTGTTATAGTCCTAGCCTTCACAACCTCCTCAGGCAAGGAGTTCCACAGGTTGACTGTGCACTGAGTGAAGAAGAACTTCCTTTTATTTGTTTTAAACCTGCTGCCCATTCATTTCATTTGGTGGCCCCTAGTTCTTATATTATGGGAACAAGTAAATAACTTTTCCTTATTCACTTTCTCCACACCACTCATTATTTTATATACCTCTATCATATCCCCCCTCAGTCTCCTCTTTTCCAAGCTGAAAAGTCCTAGCCTCTTTCATCTCTCCTCATATGGGACCTGTTCCAAACCCCTAATCATTTTAGTTGCCCTTTTCTGAACCTTTTCTAATTCCAGTATACCTTTTTTGAGATGAGGAGACGGCATCTATACACAGTATTCAAGATGCGGGCGTACCATGGGTTTACATAAGGGCAATAAGATATTCTCCATCATATTTTCTATCCCTTTTTTAATGATTCCTAACATCCTGTTTGCTTTCTTGACTGCTGCTGTCCCCTGCGTGGACGTCTTCATAGAGCTATCCACAATGACTCCAAGATCTCTTTCCTGATTAGTTGTAGCTAAACTAGCCCCCATCATATTGTATGTATGGTTGGGGTTATTTTTCCCAATGTGCATTACTTTACACTTATCCACATTAAATTTCATTTGCCATTTTGTTGTCCTATCACTTTTTGAAGTTCTTCATGGTCTGCTTTGGTCTTAACTATCTTGAGCAGTTTAGTATCATCTGCAAACTTTGCCACCTCACTGTTTACCCCTTTCTCCAGATCATTTCTGAATAAGTCGAATAGGATTGGTCCTAGGACTGACCCTCAGGGAACACCACTAGTTACCCCTCTCCATTCTGAAAATTTACCATTTATTCCTACCCTTTGTTCCCTGTCTTTTAACCAGTTCTCAATCCATGAAACAATCTTCCCTCTTATCCCATGACAACTTAATTTACGTAAGAGCCTTTGGTCAGGGACCTCTTCAAAGGCTTTCTGGAAATCTAAGTACACTGTGTCCACTGGATCCCCCTTGTCCACACGTTTGTTGACCCCTTCAAAGAACTCGAAGAGATTAGTAAGGCACGATTTCCCTTTACAGAAGCCACATTGACTTTTACCCAACAATTTATGTTCTTCTCTTTGTCTGACAATTTTATTCTTTACTATTGTTTCAACTAATTTGCCCAGTACAGAAGTTAGATTTACTGGTCTGTAGTTGCCTGGATCACCTCTAGAGCCCTTTTTAAATATTGGTGTTACATTAGCTATCTTTCAGTCATTGGGTACAGAAGCTGATTGAAAGGACAGGTTACAAACCATAGTTAATAGTTCTGCAATTTCACATTTGAGTTCTTTCAGAACTCTTGGGTGATGCCATCTGGTCCCGGTGACTTGTTACTGTTACGTTTCTCAATTAATTCCAAAACCTCCTCTAATGACACTTCAATCTGTTACAATTCCTCAGATTTGTCACCTGCAAAGGACGGCTCAGGTTTGGGAATCTCCCTAACATCCTCAGCCATGAAGACAAAAGCAAAGAATTCATTTAGTTTCTCCACAATGACTTTATTGTCTTTAAGTGCTCCTTTTGTATCTCGATTGTCCAGTGGCCCCACTGGTTGGTCAGCAGGCTTCTTGCTTCTGATGTACTTAAAAAAACATATTGTTATTACCTTTTAAGTTTTGGGCTAGCTGTTCTTCAATCTCCTTTTTGGCTTTTCTCATTACATTTTTACACTTAATTTGGCAGTGTTTATGGTCCTTTCTATTTACCTCACTAGGATTTGACTTCCACTTTTTAATAGATGCCTTTTTATCTCTCACTGCTTCTTTTACATGGTTGTTACAAAGAACCATTTTATTTCTGTCACTCTTTTCTGCAACCTCTCCAGTTTTTCAAGATCCTTTTGAAATGTCTGGATAATTTTCCTCAGCTTTGGGGAATTAACCCTTTTGTAGCATTAAATGTCAATAGATATTACTGGTTGGGAACTGTTCTCTGTTTGTCTATGTGAATGTAATCAGTTCCGTTCTTTATTTTTCTCTCCTCTATCATATGCCACCTTCTTTGTCTCTTCCCCAAACTCAACTGTTACAGACTTTTCAGTATCTCCGCATATGACAACCTCCCTCATTCTCATAGCGTGTCTTGGAAACCCCCTTTAAAATGCTACATCCTTTAGAGAGATTGGGTGACCAAAACTGAGTGCATAACCAGAACAGGTTATTCTCCATCCAATTCCTTAGTTATCTGAATATTGTCTTTGTTTTGGCCAGTGCTGCGAATGGACAGGTGTTTCCATGGAGCTGCTATCAATGACACTCAGGTCCTTTCCCTGAGGTTTGTTCTAGTTTGAATGTTTCCCATGGTACACATCTTGGCAAAGGTTTCATTTTTTTCACTCTCAGATTTTGAGCAACTGGGTGATGGGGAACTCCCAACACCGTGGACTTCCGAGCTGGCTTTCATTTAATTAAGGAACAATGATGGATAACCAGTATCCATACTTGACAGGTTTCAGAGTAACAGCCATGTTAGTCTGTATTCGCAAAAAGAAAAGGAGTACTTGTGGAACCTTAGAGACTAACCAATTTATTTGAGCATGAACTTTCGTGAGCTACAGCTCACTTCATCAGATGCATACTATGGAAAGTGTAGAAGATCTTATTATATACACACAAAGCAAGAAAAAATACCTCCCCCCACCCCACTCTCCTGCTGGTAATAGCTTATCTAAAGTGACCACTCTCCTTACAATGTGCATGATAATCATGGTGGGCCATTTCCAGCACAAATCCAGGGTTTAACAAGAACAGAGTTTAACAAGAACGTCTGTATCCATACTTGTGTTTCCTGCTGGTGCCTCTTAAGGTTTCCCACACCATAACGTGTAGGAATTATTGAAATGTGGAGCACCATGAAATATGGAATTGACATTAGTAAGGTCTGTTGTTAATAATTCATTTATCTGAATAACGAAAATGTCATGTATCAGTGTGTGAAGAGCGACCAATCTGCTTCCCCCATGAGAACAGCCTCCAGAAGTGCATGTAGCGTCTAATATTAACATTGCCTTTCTGTCTAGGCTTTTGTACTCCGACCCTCACCATACACCCTGGAAACATAGAGGAAGTCAGGGGGAACATATGTTACATGAAGGAGACACCATTCTGCCTTACATGTGGACACATTCTTCCCTACTCCATGTCTGATTCCAACACAACCGACTTCACCAACCCCTCCACCTTCATCCTGATGGGCATTCCTGGCCTGGATGCGGCCCACATCTGGATCTCCATCCCCTTCTGTGTGATCTATGCCTTAGCCATCTTGGGGAACTTCACCATTCTGTTCATTGTGAAGATAGAGCCAAGCCTCCATGAGCCCATGTACTATTTCCTCTGCATGCTGGCTGTCAGCGACCTGGTCCTGTCCACATCCATCCTGCCCAAAATGCTGAGCATCTTCTGGTTGAATTCCAGGGAGATTGATTTCAGTGCCTGCCTCACCCAGATGTACTTCATTCACTGCTTCTCAGTGATGGAGTCTGGGATCTTTGTGGCCATGGCTTTTGATCGCTACGTGGCCATCTGCCATCCCCTGAGACATTCCACCATCCTGACAAACTCCGTGGTGTCCAAGATTGGCCTGGCCGTGGTGCTGCGTGGCAGCGTACTTGTCCTGCCTTTTCCCTTCCTGGCGAGGCGGTGGCCATATTGTAGAACCACAATCATCTCCCACTCATACTGTGAGCACATAGCCGTGGTGAAGCTGGCCTGTGCCGATATCCGCGTCAGTAGTTACTACAGTCTCTCTGTGGCATTCTGTTTGATCAGTCTGGATTTTTTTTTTATCACTGTGTCCTATATCCAGATCCTCAGGGCCATCTTCAGCCTCCCCAGAAGGGATGCCCGGCTCAAGACTCTTGGGACCTGCAGCTCCCACCTCTGTGTCATTTTGGCTTTTTACATCCCTGCTCTCTTCTCCCTCCTCACACACCGGTTTGGTCAGAATGTGGCCCTGCATTTCCACATTCTTATTGCCAACGCCTACCTGCTCGTGCCCCCAATGCTACACCCCATCATCTATGGGGTGAGGACCAAACAGATCTGGGACAGGCTGCTCCGGCTATTTACTCATAAAGGGACCTAAAGTTTTCTCCATTACAGATTTTGGTCGGGGTGGCAACTTTAAGGGTGATTCCTGGGGCCATTTGTCTCTTGAAAAATCTAATTTTTCGCATGTAATTTAGCTATTCGTTTAATGCTCCTATCAGCTAATTTCTATCTAAAAGACGTAAAATTAAATAAATATTTGACTCACTCAGCTCTAATACTAACATATCATGACATCCTGTGGCCGGTCACTTGAGGGACACTGGTTAGGTTTAAAATTTTAATGTATATTCTTACTTTGTTACTAAGTCTACGGATAGAGAGAGACCCCGTCAGGGCTCCTGGGTTCTACCTTAGCTTGGAAACAGAGTGTGATCTAATGGGTTACAGTGGGGGACAGATAGAGTACCTATGTTCTGACAGTGGCCCATTCCAGGTGCTTCCATGCAAATTAAAAGAACATCACAATCATCAAATGATTCATGCCCTCTCTTCCACTCCCAGCTTCTGGAAAACAGAGGCTAGGGACACCATCCCTGCCCATACTGGCTAATAGCTATTGATTGACCTCTCCTCCTGGAACTGATCTAATTCTTTTTGGAGCCATGTTATAGTTTTGGCCTTGATGATATCCTCTGGCAAACAGTTCCACAGGTTGACTATGAAGAAATACTTTCTTTTCTTTGTTTTAAATCTGCTGCCTATTAATGTTATTGGGTGACACTCAGTTCCTGTGTTATATAAAGGAGTAAATAAGATTTCCTTATTCAATTTTTCCACACCAGTCATTATTTTTATAGACCTTTCTCATGCCCTCCCCCACCATGGTCCTCTCTTTTCCAAACTGAAAAGTCCCGGTCTTATTAATCTCGCCTCATATGGCAGCCATTCCATACCCCTAATCATTGTCAGGGGGCCACGTGTTGTGTGTGTGATGGGTAGTGGGGAAATCACTCTTTAATTTTCCTTTGCTTTATACCTCGGCTTGCTTTTCTCCTGTGGCACAGACCAGAATACAGTCTTTTCCAGGACTTGGATGTATGGCTTATATAAAAATACAAAATTGGACCTCAGAGAGCTCTAGTTCCATAGACATATTGCTGTGACACTCTGTACCCCAAAGCAGCACCCTGGCACCCCCGTATTCACCATTGTTATATTATTAAAACAAATCTTGTACAAAATTTATCATGTGAGGTGCTAATGGAAAAATTATGGTGTGAATGGACTATTCAACTTGATGGGCCCTCAGTCAACATAATGGGCCATGGAAGAAGCTTATCTCCACCTGATGGACTTTTCTGTGGATGGGCTAATAGATTTTAAATTATCTTTCTGCAGTTAATAAATCTTCTTTATAGTTTTTACCTAGAACAGTGTTGCAACAGTGTATGGAGTCTGGGGGACAATTGAGGAAATATTGTGAATAATAATATAGTAAAATATCACAATGAGTTGTACGAGATATACCATGTGAGGTATCTGCAAAAATGTTATAATTTTCCAGATATGATAATCTCATGCATGCATTTGTATTACCTTTGTATTATGAGTTATAGATGCATATTTCTGTATTTCAAACTTTTGCCATGCTTCTGGGTGACACCCCAAGTCAGTTTGGCATCAGCACTGCCTAGCCAGCTTGATGGCTCATTGAGGACCACTGCCATACAACTGACCTCTTGAGAGAAGGCAGATACACCTTATGGCTCAGCAAGACACACAGGGACATGCCTATGGACAGAACTCTAAGGCTTTCAAGCCATGTTCTGGGCAGCTTGTGTTTGAAACAAAGGAAGCACAGGCCACATGGCAAAAGACTTTGAAAGGCATTTGCAGTTTCTCCATTTTCCCTCAATCCTGCTTCTTACCTCTGGAGGAACTTTGCTACAAACTGAAGCTCTGAAAGGACTGAATGACCCAGCCAAGCTGTGGACGTGCTCCAGAGGGACTTTCAAGCCAGCAAACTCACCAATACTGCTGGGAACCTGATATATAGACTCTGAAGTCTTTGTATGTCTGTGACAGTTTTACCATTTAACACCTCTCTTCTTGTTCTTTCTTTTTTCTTTATAATAAACCTTTAGTTTTAAACATTAAGGATTGGCTGGCAGCGTGGTATTTTGGATAAGATCCAAATATACTGACCTGGTGACAGGGCTGACTCTTTGGGGTCAGAAGAACATTTTGAATATATGAGCAGAGTTTTTTTTTTAAGAAGCTTCTCACTCTATTGGACCTAGGTGCTGATTGGGAAACAGAGAACTTGAATGCAACCCGAGGACTGTGTGATTTCTTTTCTTATTTCTTGATAACCAGTGTGGGGGATCAGAAGCACTGTTTGTGACTGTTTGGGGACTTTAATTTCAGTGTTACCCGCCAGTCTTGGGAGTATCTGCTCTCCCTTTTGTAACCAGTCCTGACCTCGGCATTTCCATTGAGAGCTGCCCCAGGCACACCAGATCACAAGTGTGTTGTTTGAAGTGTAAAGGGAAATCTGCTCAGGAACAGGGGCTGGTGCATTGTCCTTTCCACATTGAGGGTGGGGGCACACTGGGTAAGAAACTTACACTGGTCAGGCTTTGGACCAGGGTTGGAAGACACAGAAATCAGCTATGAAATAGCTGCTGGGAGAAGACACACCTCTTATTCCAGAGAGCACAGATCACAGCTCTCTAGGTCCCAGTGCTGGGACTGGGGATCACAAGGAAAGCATGAAATGGGAGTTGGTGGATTTTTTGCTTGAGCATAATCCTGGGGTTGGGAAGCAGCTCCAGAGAGGGCTATTCAGTATGCAAAGTCCCCTTACATCCTCACCTCACCAGACCCTGGAAAACTACGACAGCAAAAATGACCTTAGACTGAGATCCCACACTGAAGGGAACACTGAGGGGAAATGAACATCAGTAATTAAACATGTGTTAAGAGTCGGGGAGGATTTGAAAGACACAATGTGTTTTGAACAAATGAAACTGTCCAAGCAAAAAATGTGTTATAATAAAAATACTTGAAAATGCCTACCTGTGACAAAAGATTTGGTGGGCGTGTTAAAAGATAAGAATTTGGTACAGGTGGTAATTCCTATGAAAAGATGTAATATGCATGATATTAGGAAAAAGCTTTTGGACAAGCTAGGAGTAGTAAACAAACAGCCCTATGGGGATAATGCTTCTCACTAACACCTGTAAACAAGGTCAAATCTTGTCACAGCAGGGGAATCTAATAAATACTGTGTGGAAGAGGAAACTGAGGCAGACCTCTGTGATTAACACTCCTGCAGTAAACTAAGGGGGGAGGGGTGAAGTGCAAAGCAACACCCATACTTACCACAGTGATATGCTTATGATATGTATTATAATGTATATCATGTAAGATATCAATGGAAACGTTATGATTTCCTGAATATGGTTACCCTATTTGTATGCATGTATTATTTTTGAACCTATAGTTATGAATACTGTCTCTGTACCAGTATTTCAAATGTGTTTGCTCCTCGGTAACACCCACAGGATAAAAAGAACAGGAGTACTTGTGGCACCTTAGAGACTGTCATAAATATAAAGAGAAGGCTAAACCCCTTTAAAATCCCTCCTGGCCAGAGGAAAAACCCTTTCACCTGTAAAGGGTTAAGAAGCTAGGATAACCTCGCTGGCACCTGACCAAAATGACCAATGAGGAGACAAGATACTGTCAAAGCTGGGGGGGGGGGGGGATAAACAAAGGCTCTGTGTGTGTGTGTGTGTGTGTGTGTGAGAGAGAGAGAGAGAGAGAGATGCATTTGCCAGGAACAGAAAGGAGTGGAGTCTTAGAACTTAATAAGTAATCTAGCTAGAGATGCGTTAGATTCTGATTCCTTTAAATGGCTGAGAAAATAAGCTGTGCTGAATGAAACGGAGATTCCTGTTTTTGTGTCTTTTTGTAACTTAAGGTTTTGCCTGGAGGGATTCTCTATGTTTTGAATCTAATTACCCTGTAAGGTATTTACTGTCCTGATTTTACAGAGCTGATTATTTTTACTTTTTCTTCTATTAAAATTCTTCTTTTAAGAACCTGATTGCTTTTTCATTGTTCTTAAGATCCAAGGGTTTGGGTCTGTGTTCACCTATGCAAATTGGTGAGTATTTTTATTCCTTCCCCAGGAAAGGAGGTGTATGGTTTGGGGAGGATTTTGGGGAGAAAGACGTTTCCAAGTGGGCTCTTTCCTGGTTATATATCTGTTAGACGCTTGGTGGTGGCAGGGATAGAGTACAAGGGCAAAAGGTAAAATAGTTTGTACCTTGGGGAAGTTTTAACCTAAGCTGGTAGAAATAAGCTTAGGGGGTTTTCATGCAGGTCCCCAAATCTGTACCCTAGAGTTCAGAGTGGGGAAGGAACCTTGACAGAGACTAACAAATTTATTAAAGCATAAGCTTTCGTGGGCTACAGCCCACTTCATCGGATGCATAGAATGGAACATATAGTTAGAAGATAGATAAATACATACAGATAAGTTGGAAGTTCCCATACAAACTGTTTTCAGAGTAACAGCCGTGTTAGTCTGTATTCGCAAAAGAAAAGGAGTACTTGTGGCACCTTAGAGACTAACCAATGTATCTGAGCATAAGCTTTCATGAGCTACAGCTCACTTCATCGGATGCATACTGTGGAAACTGCAGAAGACATTATATACACAGAGACCATGAAACAATACCTCCTCCCACCTCACTCTCCTGCTGGTAATAGCTTATCTAAAGTGATCACTCTCCTTACAATGTGTATGATATTCAAAGTGGGCCATTTCCAGCACAAATCTAGGTTTTCTCACCCCCCCCCCCTCCGAAAACCACACACACAAACTCACTCTCCGGCTGGTAATAGCTTATCCAAAGTGACCACTCTCCCTACAATGTGCATGATAATCAAGGTGGGCCATTTCCAGCACAAATCCAGGTTTTCTCACCCCCCCCACCCCCATACACACACAAACTCACTCTCCTGCTGGTAATAGCTCATCCAAAGTGACCACTCTCCCTACCATGTGTATGATAATCACAATTGTGCCCACATATCTATTCAGGGGACACAATCACAGGGCCTAATCACATCAGCCACACTATCAGAGGCTCGTTCACCTGCGCATCTACCAATGTGATATATGCCATCATGTGCCAGCAATGCCCCTCTGCCATGTACATTGGTCAAACTGGACAGTCTCTACGTAAAAGAATAAATGGACACAAATCAGATGTCAAGAATTATAACATTCATAAACCAGTCGGAGAACACTTCAATCTCTCTGGTCACGCAATTACAGACATGAAGGTCGCTATTTTACAACAAAAAAACTTCAAATCCAGACTCCAGTGAGAAACTGCTGAATTGGAATTCATTTGCAAATTGGATACTATTAATTTAGGGTTAAATAGAGACTGGGAGTGGCTAAGTCATTATGCAAGGTAGCCTATTTCCCCTTGTTTTTTCCTACCCCTTTGCCCCCCTCAGACGTTCTGGTTAAACTTGGATTTGTGCTGGAAATGGCCCACCTTGATTATCATACACATGGTAGGGAGAGTGGTCACTTTGGATGAGCTATTACCAGCAGAAGAGTGAGTTTGTGTGTGTATGGGGGTGGGGGGTGAGAAAACCTGGATTTGTGCTGGAAATGGCCCACCTTGATTACCATGCACATTGTAGGGAGAGTGGTCACTTTGGATAAGCTATTACCAGCAGGAGAGTGAGTTTGTGTGTGAAGTTTTTGGAAGGGGGGGTGAGAAAACCTGGATTTGTGCTGGAAATGGCTCAACTTGATTATCATACACATTGTAAAGAGAGTGGTCACTTTGGATGGGCTATTACCAGCAGGAGAGTGAGTTTGTGTGTGGAGGGGTGAGAAAACCTGGATTTGTGCTGGAAATGGCTCAACTTGATTATCATACACATTGTAAGGAGAGTGATCACTTTAGATAAGCTATTACCAGCAGGAGAGTGGGGTGGGAGGAGGTATTTTTTCATGGTCTCTGTGTGTATATAATGTCTTCTGCAGTTTCCACAGTATGCATCCGATGAAGTGAGCTGTAGCTCATGAAAGCTGATGCTCAAATAAATTGGTTAGTCTCTAAGGTGCCACAAGTTCTCCTTTTCTTTTTGCGAATACAGACTAACACGGCTGTTACTCTGAAACCAATTTATTTGAACTACAAATAGTAGCTACAGCTCACTTCATCGGATGCATAAAGTGGAAAATACAGTGAGGATGTTTTTATACACACAGACTATGAAAAAATGGGTGTTTATCACTACAAAATGTTTTCTCTCTCCCTACCCCACTCTCCTGCTGGTAATAGCTTATCTAAAGTGATCACTCTCCTTACAATGTGTATGATAATCAAGGTGGGCCATTTCCAGCACAAATCCAGGGTTTAACAAGAACATCTGAGGAACAGTGGGGGGGGGGGGGGGGAAGGAATGAACAAGGGGAAATAGGTTACTTTTTATAATGACTCAACCACTCCCAGTCTCTGTTCAAGCCTAAATTAATTGTATCCAGTTTGCAAATACAAACTGTGAGAGGCTAATGAGCTAAGATGAGCAGGAGAAAAAAACTTTTGTAGTGATAATCAAGACGGCCCATTTAGACAGTTGACAAGAAGATGTGAGGATACTTAACATGGGGAAATAGATTCAATATGTATAATGACCCAGCCACTCCCAGTATCTAGTCAAACCCAAGTTAATGGTATCTAGTTTGCATATTAATTCAAGCTTAGCAGTTTCTCGTTGGAGTCTGTTTTTGAAGCTTTTGTATTGCAAAATTGCCACCCTTAAGTCTTTTACTGAGTGTTCAGAGAGGTTGAAGTGTTCTCCTACTGGTCTTTGAATGTTATGATTCCTGATGTCAGATTTGGGTCCATTGATTCTTTTGCGTAGAGACTGTCCAATTTGGCCAATGTACATGGCAGAGGGGCATTGCTGGCACATGATGGCACATATCGCATTGGTGGATGTGGAGGTGAATGAGCCCCTGATGGCATGGCTAATGTGATTAGGTCCTAGGATGGTGTCACTTTAATAAATATGTGGACAGAGTTGGCATCGGGCTTTGTTGCAAGGATAGGTTCCTGGGTTAGTGGTTCTGTTGTGTGGTTGCTGGTGAGTATTTGCTTCAAGCTGGCCTGTCTCCCAAGATCTGTGAGAGTGAGGGATCATTTTTCAGGATAGGTTGTAAATCTTTGATGATGCACTGGAGAGGTTTTAGTTGGGGGCTGAAGGTGATGGCTAGTGGCGTTCTGTTATTTTCTTTGTTGGGCCTGTTCTGTAGTAGGTAACTTCTGGGTACTCTTCTGGCTCTGTCAATCTATTTTATTTTTTTTCACTTCAGCAGGTGGGTATTGTAGTTTTAAGAATGCTTTGTCTTTAGCTAGAGAGGAAGATCCAACCATGCTCGCCAGCTACATAGGGTTAGTAACTTGAATACTGGTGGACACAGCACCCCTGCTGGGCTCAGACAGGAGAATTCATTCAGTCTCATTCCAGTGCTTAAAAACACAGGTACACTGCACCAGAGAAATACCCACAATGAACCAGAGGAGCAGGCAGTGAGTTCAGCTGTGGGAATTCAATTCCACCTGGGAGAGACTGGGAGGAAATGAACCGAGAGGGAGAGAACAAATCCAATGCAAACACTAATCCAGTCTCTATCCTGCCTATAGCATCCCCCCCCCACCCCACACTTGTTCCATGTCAGCTTTGGGGTGGGAAGTGGAGGGCTGGGTCCTCAGGAAAGGCTGCTGGCTGCCGTCTATCCACAGGAACATCCTGTTGGTGTTGCTTTTGCTGAGTCTCTTCCCCCAAAGTGCTCTCCATGACTGTGATCCATTGGCAGGTTTCTAAGTGGAAGCAGTAGTGGAGTCCCAGGAGCTGGGAGCTCGCAAACCCCAGCTAGTTCTGAGAACCTCGGAGTCACCTTGAGAGGATGGCAAAGGCTCAGACTCCCTCTTCCAGCCTTTCCTCTGCATCCTACCCAATGAACAGTCCCTGCGAGAGCGGGAGTCCATTTCCCCCTTGGTGTGATGGAGAGACCAAAGTTACGAGAAGGAAGTCGGGACTTCTGGGTTATGTCTGTCAACCTGCCACCATTCTCTGTGTCTCCCTGTGCCTCAGTTTACCTGTCTGTATAATGGGGATATGTTCATAGTGGCTTTCGTTTGCAAGCTGTTTTTAAGATCCTTCAATTAAAGGTGCTACACAGGATGATGATAGTTACTGAGGAGAATTACTGATCTCTGATCTCTTAGCGACTTCCCTGTGTGCCTGCAGAAAGTGTTTGTGTCTCCCCTCAGTCATCTGTCTCCAGATTTGTCTGTGTACTTTCTACCCAGCCATCCTGGGCTTTTGCAAACCCCATAGAGATCTAGGCATTGTAGCTAGTTTTCTTCCTAATCAACTATAATTGTTAAATATACACAAATACACAGAACAGCCAATTCCTCTCTGACTCAGCACAGAGTCCAAGAGTTCTCATCTCCCTTTGGGAAGGTCCCTTAATTACTGTTTACTCATAAAACTAGATGAAGAGAAAAGAGGTGGAGGCAGGCTTGTGTCCAGCCTGTTCACATCCAGATGCTGCTTCTCCCCTAGAGGCAGAGTGATCCCCCCTGGGATTGCACAGAGCTATATTATAAACCATGCACATCCCAGTGTTGGCTCTCTGCGTGGGATGCCGCGGCAGATGCTGGGCTGAGAGACGTGTGGGACACGACTACCTGAGGGGGATTCCTGGGAAGGACACTTTCATCTCAGGATTCACAGGTACCATCTTTTGCTGAAGAGTCACATGCTCAACAAACCCAGTGTAACATGGGTGTAGTGGGATAGAGAGTAAGGCTGTGGTTCTTGGAGCTCTGCACAACCATTAAACATCCCAGGGCCCTTGCCATATGGGATGAGTGCCCCGGCTGACGGCCTCCAGCCCAAAAGTGGCTGCATTTCAGTGGCAGAGGGGATCCTTCAGGAGGAAAGGTGTTAGTAGATGGACAATAGAAGACCAAATTCAGAGGATGTGGTCCGTACTTTGCTCAGGCCCTACTGAGGCAAAACTCTCTTGGAGTTAAAACTAAGACCTGAGGAGCCAGCTTTGTTAATGCACAGACACTGTTGCATCCTCCTCTTCCATTTCAGGGCTCTGGCTGCGACCAGGTGGGTGGAGGAGGGGGAATGCTGAGGGTTGTAGCCTGACTTTTATCTGCTGGAAAGCATAGAGGTGGAAGAGCTCCCCACTTGAACAATTGTAAGCATTTTTCAACATGGGCGAGACATCTTGGCTCCGAGCTTCATTCGAGAAGTCGGCTGAACTGGTATGGCTGAAACTTTCAAAAAACCGTTCAGCCGGAAGCTGACAACCAGGGTGGGAAATTTCAGTCCAAACTGTTAAAGTTTGGCAAACTTATCGGCAACTGAAAAATAAGGTCTCCCCATTGGAGGTGTCAGACAGCCTTAATTAAAAGTGCTGACATGATCACCACCTACAATGGCTAATCCATTCGTGAATCCCACGTAGCTATGCTCTCTGCTCCAGTAACGTCAGTAGCAAGGAGTTCCACAGGCCAACTATGGATTATGTAAACTATTTTCTTTTATCAGTGTTATATGTTCAGACTTTCAAGGTAATTGAATGTTCCTGTGTTTGTGTGTTGTGAGACAGAGTAAATATAAACGCCTGTTCAACTTCCTTTATTGATAAATTCCTGGGGTTGAATGTCAGAAGGCAGTCTAAGATCATCCATTCTGACCTCCTGTATCACACAGGTGATTAAATTTCACCCAGTTACTCCGGTGTTGGGACCAATACCTTGTGTTTGACTCAAACCTGGTTTATACTAGGATTTTAGATCATAGAATCATAGAGCCACAGGGTGAGAAGGGACCACAAGGGTTATCCAGTCTAACCCCCTGCCGAGATACAGAATGTCTAAACCATCCCAGACAGATGACTATCCAGCCTCTATTGGAAAACTTGCATTGTAGGAGCTTCTATGACCTCTCACGGCATCTGTTCCATTGTCCTACCGTTCTTCCAGTTAGGAAGTTTTTTCCAGAGATATCATCTAAATCTGCTAGCCTGCAGTTTGAACACACTGACTCTTGTCCCATTGTCCCGCCAGCTGTGGTAAGAAAGAATAACTTTTCTCCATCTTTTTTATGGCACCCTACTCCAACTCACCACTCCCCTGTTTATGTATCCGAGGATTGCATCACCCTTTCTGGCCACAAGATCACATTGGGAGCTCACAATGAGTTGGTTTTCCATGGAGACCCCTAAATCCTTTTGTAGGTTCATAATATAGTGCCCTAGTCTATGGGTCGTGCCTGCCTTCCCTGTTCTGAAGGTCACTTTGCATTTGACAGCACTAAAACCTTTTGTTTGCATGGGCCCAGCTCACAAAATGCTCCAGATCAATCGGTGTGCCTGCCCCGGCCTCCTCATTGTAACCACGCTGCCAATCCTTGGGTAGTCTGCAAATTTTATCTGCAGTAATTTTCTATTTGCTTCCAGATCGTTGATGTAAATATCAAACACCACTACAAAAAACTCCATTGACTGACAATAGCCCAATGACAACAGCTTTCTGACCTCCATCAGTTAGCCAGTTTTTAGTCCATTTAACATGAGTTTTACTGATATTCTATACGGTTCATTTTTTATCTGACTGTTTTCCTCAGTAAATCAAATGTCTCAGAGAGATTGAACGTGCACTCTCGTTAAAGGACAAAATTGGGTTTATTTGACTAGAACAGTTTTCCATAAACTGTTTTGTTGACTGGCATTAATTATATTCTTAGACTTTTGTTTGAATTAATCCCCTACCAGTTTGTGGACGATACCAAGCTGGGAGGGGTTGCAAGTGCTTTGGAGGATAGGATGAAGATTCAAAATGATCTGGACAAACTGGAGAAAGGGTCTGAAATTAATAGAATGAAAATCAAAAAGGACTAATGCAAAGTACTCTACTTAGGAAGGAAGAATCAGTTGCACACATGCAAAATGGGAAATGACTGCCTAGGAAGGAGGACTGCAGAAAGGGATCTAGGGGTCATAGCGGACAACAAGCTAAGTATGAATTAACAGTGTAATGCTGTTGCAAAAAAATCAAACATCATTCTGGGATGTATTAGCAGGAGTGTTGTAAGCAAGACACAAGAAGTAATTTTTCCGCTCGATTCCGTGCTGATTAGGCCTCAGCTAGAGTATTGTGTCCAGTTTTGTGCGCCACATTTCAGGAAAAGTGTGGACAAATTGGAGAAAGTCCAGAGAAGAGTAACAAAAATGATTAAAGGTCTAGAAAACATGACTTATAAAGGAAGATTGAAAGAACTGGGTTTGTTTAGTCTGGAAAAGAGAAGACTGAGAGGGGACATGATAACAGTTTTCAAGTACATAAACTTTTGTTACAAGGAGGAGGGAGAAAAATTGTTTTTCTTAAGCTCTGATGATAGGACAAGAAGCAATGGGCTTAAATTGCAGCAAG
The DNA here is from genome assembly GCF_965140235.1 of Caretta caretta. Taxonomy (NCBI): domain Eukaryota; kingdom Metazoa; phylum Chordata; order Testudines; family Cheloniidae; genus Caretta; species Caretta caretta. The sequence goes on from NC_134206.1 coordinate 2,113,266, forward strand.
GGAGATTTAGGTTGGATATTAGGAAAAACTCCTTAGCTGTCAGTGTGATTAAGCACTGAAATTAATTGCCTAGGGAGGTTGTGGAATCTCCATCATTAGATATTTTTAATAGCAGGCAAGAACAACACCAGACAGAGATGGATCGGTCAGTTTGTAATTCTGGTGTTCATAACTCTAAGGTTCTCCTGTAGATGCTGTTTAACATCCTTCTTGCCTGCTAATGGACTGGAAAGTGTTTCATCACCTCAGGTGATATGAGTTCATTATACAGTTTCTTTCCAAATGCAGAACAAAACTATTTCTTGAACCATTTCTTCCTTTTCTGCAACATTAACAACTTTCCTTTCTCCCACTAGTAATTGGCATAAATCTTCTCTAGGATTTCTTTTGTTCTTAAAATACTTAATGGTCTCCTTTTGGGGATCCGTAGCTTTGCCAAGCATGGGTTTTTCCCTGATATCTTTAACGTCTCATCAGTTTTTATAACTTCTGATTTGTATTGCTTGATATCTATTTTTCCTTTTCCCCATTCGTTATATACTGCTTCTCCCGCCCAACCTCCCAATTGCTGCCTTCACTTTGCCACTGACGTGGCTTTTTATCCAAACTTGCCCACTTTCTTGACTCTGGAATTGTGACTTTTTAGCTATCTAGTAAACTATCCTCAAAGAAATCCTAAGTTTCATTCCCATTTTTCTGTCCACATTTTTCCTCTAAGTCAGATTTGCTGATAATTTGTCTCAGCTCTGGGGATTAGACCTTTTGAAGCATTAAGTATCCAAAGATATTACTGCTTGGGAACTGTTCTCGGTACATTTGAATGAATGAATTGAATGAATCACTTCCATTCTTTCTTTGTCTCTTCCCAAAACTAAACAGTCCAAAACTTTTCAGCCTGTCCACATATGCCAGCCTACCCCATTCTCACAGTCTGTCCCAGAAACCCTGTTTCTATTGGCTACATCCTTTAATAGAGACTGCATGACCAAAACTGAATTCATGTCCAGAGCAAGTTATTCTTCATCCCATTACTGAGGCATCTGAACATTGTCTTTGTTTTGGCCATGTCATAAATATAAAGAGAAGGGTAAACCCCTTTAAAATCCCTCCTGGCCAGAGGAAAAATCCTCTCACCTGTAAAGGGTTAAGAAGCTAAAGGTAACCTCGCTGGCACCTGACCAAAATGACCAATGAGGAGACAAGATACTTTCAAAAGCTGGGAGGAGGGAGAAAAACAAAAGGTCTGTGTCTGTCTGTAGGCTGCTTCTGCCGGGGACAGAATAAGAATGGAATCTTAGAACTTTTAGTAAGTAATCTAGCTAGGTATGTGTTAGATTATGATTTCTTTAAATGGCTGAGAAAATAGCTGTGCTGAATAGAATGAATATTCCTGTCTGTGTGTCTTTTTTGTAACTTAAGGTTTTGCCTAGAGGGATTCTCTGTGTTTTGAATCTAATTATCCTGTAAGGTATTGACCATCCTGATTTTACAGAGGTGATTCCTTTACTTGTATTAAAAGTCTTCTTGTAAGAAAACTGAATGCTTTTTCATTGATCTAAGATCCAAGGGTTTGGGTCTGTGGTCACCTACGCAAATTGGTGAGGATTTTTTACCAAACCTTCCCCAGAAAGTGGGGTGCAAGGGTTGGGAGGATTTTGGGGGGAAAGACGTTTCCAAACTGACTCTTTCCTAGTAATACCAGTTAGACTTTTGGTGATGGCAGCGAAAGTCCAAGGGCAAAAGGTAAAATAGTTTGTACCTTGGGGAAGTTTTAACCTAAGCTGGTAAAAGTAAGCTTAGGAGGTTTTCATGCAGGTCCCCACATCTGTACCCTAGAGTTCAGAGTGGGGAAGGAACCTTGACAGGCCACTCCTGCAAATGAGCCAGGGTTTCCATGGAGCTGCTATCAATGACACACAGGTCTTCTCCCTGAGGTCTGTTCGAGTTGGGATGTCTCTCTCAACATGTCTTGACAAAGGTTTGTTTTTTTTCGACTCTCAGATTTTCAGTTTCTGGGTGAATGGGGAAGTCCCTACAGCATGGACTCTCTAGCCTGGGTTTCATTGCATTAAGGAACAATGAGAGATAACCAGTATCCACACTCTTGTTTCCTGATGGTGCCTGTCATAAATATAAAGGGAAGGGTAAGCCCCTTTAAAATTCCCCCTGGACAGAGGAAAAATCCTTTCACCTGTAAAGGGTTAAGAAGCTAGGATAACCTCGCTGGCACCTGACCAAAATGACCAATGAGGAGACAAGATACTTTCAAAAGCTGGGGATAGGGTAAAAAAAAGGGTCTGTCTGTGTGATGCTTTTCCCGGGGACAGAACAGGAATGGAGTCTTAGAACTTTTAGTAAGTAATCTAGCTAGGTATGTGTTAGATTACGATTTCTTTAAATGGTGGAGAAATTAAGCTGTGCTGAATAGAATGGATATTCCTGCCCATGTGTCTTTTTTGTAAATTAAGGTTTTGCCTAGAGGGATTCTCTGTTTTGAATCTAATTACCCTGTAAGGTATTTACCATCCTGATTTTACAGAAGTGATTCTTTTTTTGTTACTTCTTTTTTACTGTTCATATTAACATTGTCTCTCCTTCCAGGCATTTGTACTGCAACCTTCACCCTAGACCCTGGGCACATACAGGAAGTCAGGGAGATATTCGGTACATGCAGGAGACACCGTTCTGCCTCAGAGTTGGACACCTTCTCCCCTACTCCATGTCAGATTCCAACACAACCGACTTCACCAACCCTTCCACCTTCATCCTGATGGGCATTCCTGGCCTGGAGGCTGCTCATGTCTGGATCTCCATCCCCTTCTTCACCATATATGTATTAGCTGTCTTGGGGAACTTCACCATACTGTTAGTAGTGAAGACGGAGCCAAGCCTCCATGGGCCCATGTACTATTTCCTCTGTATGCTGGCTGTCACCGACCTGGTCCTGTCCACATCCATCCTGCCCAAAATACTGAGCATCTTCTGGTTTAATTCCAGAGAGATAGATTTCCATGTCTGCCTCACCCAGATGTACGTCATTCACTGCTTCTCAGCGATGGAGTCTGGGATCTTCGTGGCCATGGCTTTTGATCGCTACGTGGCCATATGTGATCCCCTGAGACATTCCACCATCCTGACAAACACTGTGGTGGCCAAGATCGGCTTGGCCGTGGTGTTGCGTGGAAGCATTCTCTCACTGCCCTGTCCAATCCTGGCGAGGCAGTGGCCATATTGCAGAATGAACATCATCCCCCACTCGTACTGTGAGCACATAGCTGTGGTGAAGCTGGCCTGCACCGACACCAGCGTCAGTAGTTACTACAGCCTCTCTTTTGCATTCTTGATGACTGGTCTGGATGTGTCTTTTATTGCCATGTCCTATATCCAGATCCTTAGGGCCATCTTCAGCCTCCCCACAAAGGACGCCCAGCTTAAGTCTTTTGGGACCTGCAGCTCTCACCTCTGTGCCATCTTAACCTTTTACATCCCAGATCTCTTCTCCTCCCTCACACATCGCTTTGGCCACAATGTGCCTCGGCATTTCTTCATTCTCAGTGCCAACGTGTACCTCGTGGTGCCCCCATTGCTACATCCCCTCATCTACGGTGTGAGGACCAAAGAGATCCGTGACAAGCTGCTCCAGCTCTTCACTCATAAAGGAGTGTAAATGTTTCTCCTGGTGCTCTGGTGCTCAGAACAAGCCCCGTGCAGAGCTGACTGGTGACTTGGTTCTGGGCCATTGTCAAGGTTCCTCCCCTACTCTGAACTCTAGGGCACAGATGTGGGGACCTGCATGAAAACCTCCTAAGCTTACTTTTGCCAGCATAGGTTAAAACTTCCCCAAGGTACAAATTAATTTCACCCTTTGCCCTTGGAATTTCCACTGCCACAACCAAACTTTAACTGGGTTTACTGGGAAATGTAGTTTGGACACATCTTTCCCCCCAAAATCCTCCCATCCCTTGCACCCCACTTCCTGGGGAAGGTTTGGTAAAACTCCTCACCAATTTGCATAGGTGACCACAGACCCAAACCCTTGGATCTTAGATCAATGAAAAAGCATTCAGTTTTCTTACAAGAAGACTTTTAATACAAGTAAAGGAATCACCTCTGTAAAATCAGGATGGTAGATACCTTACAGGGTAATTAGATTCAAAACACAGAGAATCCCTCTAGGCAAAACCTTAAGTTACAAAAAAGACACACAGACAGGAATATTCATTCTATTCAGCACAGCTATTTTCTCAGCCATTTAAAGAAATCATAATCTAACACATACCTAGCTAGATTACTTACTAAAAGTTCTAAGACTCCATTCTTATTCTGTCCCCGGCAAAAGCAGCCTACAGACAGTCACAGACCTTTTGTTTTTCTCCCTCCTCCCAGCTTTTGAAAGTATCTTGTCTCCTCATTGGTCATTTTGGTCAGGTGCCAGCGAGGTTACCTTTAGCTTCTTAACCCTTTACAGGTGAGAGGAGCTTTCCCCTGGCCAGGAGGGATTTCAAAGGGGTTTACCCTTCCCTTTATATTTATGACACGCCCCCCAAATCTCAGCTAGGGTGAAACACTGGCTGGGATTTCTTCCTGGAGCTCTAGGAAAACAGAGTTAATAAGACACATGCATCTCTAAATACACTACCAAGTACATAAAGACTAACAATATTTTCCACATCTCAAGGACGATTTTAACCAGTTGATTCTGGGAAACTTTCATGGGAGAGTGCATCAGCCACTTTGTTAGATGCTCCTGGGATGTGTTGGATGTCGAAATCAAAATCTTGGAGAGCTAAACTCCACCAAATAAGTTTTTTGTTATTTCCCATGGCGGTATGAAGCCACTGTAGCGCAGCATGGTTGGTTTGCAGGTGGAAACGCCGTCCCCAAACATATGGGCGTAGCCTTTCCAGGGCGTAGACAATGGTGTAACATTCTTTCTCACTGACTGACCAGTTGCTATCCATCTCAGACAGTTTTTTGCTGAGAAAGACGACAGGGTGGAATTCTTGATCCAGTCCTTTCTGCATTAAAACTGCTCCCACACCGCGCTCGGATGCATCTGTGGTTACTAGGAACGGTTTGTCAAATTCTGGGGCCCTTAGTACAAGGTCAGACATGAGTGTCACTTTAAGGTGGTTAAAGGCCTGCTGACACTTTTCAGTCCACTGAATGGCGTTTGGCTGTTTCTGTTTGGTTAGGTCTGTCAGTGGGGCAGCAATTTGGCTGTATTGCGGTACAAATTGTCTGTAATAACCGGCCAAGCCTAAGAAGGATTGAACCTGTTTCTTTGACTTTGGGACAGGCCACTTTTGGATAGCATCCACTTTGGCCTGTAGGGGGCTGATAGTTCCTTGATACACCTGGTGACCAAGGTGAGTCACTCTGTTTAGGTCTATTTGACACTTCTTAGCCTTAACAGTTAGTCCTGCCTCCCTTATGCGCTCAAAGACTTTTTGTAGATATTCCTGGTGTTCTGCCCAGGAATCCGAAAATATGGCCACATCATTAAGGTAGGCTACTGCATATTCTCCTAATCCCGCTTGGACACCATCTACAAGTCTTTGGAAGGTGGCGGGTGCATTTCGCAGTCCGAAAGGGAGTACATTAAATTCATACAGCCCGAGATGTGTAGTGAAGGCTGACCTTTCCTTGGCGGATTCATCTAGCGGTACTTGCCAGTACGCCTTGGTTAAGTCCAAGGTAGAGATGAACTGGGCCTGTCCCAGTTTCTCTAATAGTTCATCTGTGCGTGGCATTGGATAGTTGTCTGGGCGAGTTACAGCATTTAGCTTATGGTAGTCCACACAAAAACTTATCTCCCCATCTGGTTTGGGAACTAGAATCACTGGAGATGCCCATGCACTTCCAGAGGGGCGGATTACACCCATCTGTAACATATCCTGGATCTCCCATTCTATAGCAGTTTTAGCTTGAGGAGACACCCAGTAAGGTTGGACTTTTATTGGGTGAGCATTACCTGTGTCAATGGAGTGGTATGCCCGTTCAGTCAGTCCTGGGGTGGCTGAGAATGTTGGCACGTAGCTAGTGCACAGCTCCTGGATCTGCTGTCGCTGCATACGCCCAAGGGTCATGGAGAGGTTCACCTCTTCCACACCACCAGCACATTTCCCTTTGTAGTAGACACCTTCAGGCCACTCAGCGTCGTCTCCTCCCTGGGCTGTAAACTGACAAACCTTTAATTCTCTGGAATAAAAGGGCTTTAGAGAATTAATATAGTACACCTTAGGCTTTCGGTTGGAGGTGGGGAATGCTATGAGATAATTAACAGCTCCCAGGCTCTCCTGGACCATGAATGGCCCTTCCCACAATGCTTCCATTTTATGGGCCTGGAGCACTTTTAAAACCATGACCTGGTCCCCTACTTTGAAGGAACACTCTCTGGCATGTTTATCATACCAGGCTTTTTGTTCTTTTTGAGCATCCTGTACGTTTTCTTTTGCAAGGGCTAAAGAGGTTTGGAGGGTGTTTTGTAGGTTGGTTACAAATTCCAGAATGTTAGTTCCTGGAGAAGGTGTAAATCCCTCCCATTGCTGCTTCACCAACTGTAATGGTCCCTTAACCTCACGGCCATATACAAGTTCAAATGGGGAAAACCCTAAACTGGGATGTGGTACAGCTCTGTAGGAAAAGAGCAACTGCTGCAACACTAGGTCCCAATCATTGGAGTGCTCATTTACGAATTTGCGTATCATGGACCCCAAAGTTCCATTAAGTTTCTCCACCATGCTATTTGTTTGATGGTGGTAAGGAGTGGCAACCAAGTGATTTACCCCGTGAGCTTCCCAGAGGTTTTCCATAGTTCCTGCCAGGAAATTAGTCCCCGCATCTGTGAGGATGTCGGAGGGCCAACCTACCCTGGCAAAAATGTCTGCTAGTGCCTGGCACACACTTTTAGCCTTGGTGTTGCTTAGAGCTACTGCTTCCAGCCATTGGGTGGCAAAATCCATGAAAGTCAGTATGTACTGCTTTCCTCTGGGTGTCTTTTTTGGAAAAGGACCCAGAATATCCACAGCTACTCGCTGAAATGGAACTTCAGTGATGGGGAGTGTCTGGAGAGGGGCTTTGACCTGGTCTTTGGGTTTTCCCACTCTTTGGCATACTTTACAAGACTGGAAATAGGTAGAAACATCCTTGCCCATTCCCTCCCAGTGGAATGACACCCCCAAATGGTCTTTGGTCCTGTTCACCCCAGCATGGCCACTAGGGTGATTGTGGGCTAAGTTCAAGAGCTTGGCCCGGTATTTAGTTGGAACTACCAACTGTCTCTGAGGATGCCAGTCTTCCTGGTGTCCCCCAGAAAGAGTTTCCTTGTATAAAAGTCCTCTTTCTACAACAAACCTGGATCAATTAGAAGAGCTGAGAGGCGGTGGGTTGCTCCGTGCCGCCGTGCAAGCTCTCTGGAAGCTTTCATCTGCTTCCTCTTCAGTCTGGAACTGTTCCCTTGATGCTGGAGACATCAGTTCCTCATTGGATTGTGGATCTATGCTTGTTCCCTCTGGAAGCGATGTAGTGGATGGGGCTGTTTCCGTTGACTGTGAACCGCTCTCCGCTGGGACACTGTGTTGGGGTTCAGGCTCTGGCTGAGCTTCTTGTGTACGGTTCTGGGCTGCTGCCGGTTCAGGTTCGGTGGGGCCCTCTGGTGTTGAGGTTGCAAGTACTGGATTCAGTGCTGGCACGGGGTCTGGTGTTGGTTGTTTGGCTGGTTCTGGTTCTGGGACTGGTTCCATCTGGGTCTCTGGGACTGGATCCACTACTGCTGTTGCAGACATTGGCCTGGGGTCCGGGTCCATCACCTCTGACTGGGTCCTGATAGAAGTTTCCGGGACAGAGCTAGGCCTCATGGCTTGTTTTGCCTGGCTGCGGGTGACCATTCCCACCCTCTTGGCCCGCTTCACATGATTGGCCAAGTCTTCCCCCAACACATGGGGATGGGATAATCATCATAGACTGCAAAAGTCCACATTCCTGACCAGCCCTGGTACTGGACAGGCAACTTGGCTGTAGGCAAATTGAAAGAGTTGGACTTGAAGGGTTGAATCGTCACTTGGATCTCTGGATTGATTAAATTGGGGTCCACTAAGGAAGCATGGATAGCTGACACTTGTGCTCCAGTGTCCCTCCACGCAGTAACCTTCTTCCCGCCCACACTCACAGTTTCCCTCCGCTACAAGCATATCTGGGAGGTATCTGGGCCTGCGGACCTCTGGTGTGAGTCCGGTGCAGTGAACTGTAATCTGTTGGGGTTCTTGGGGCAGTTGGTCTTTACATGCCCCAGCTTTAAGACATTTAAGACATTGTAGAGCTGACGGGTCATTGGGGCGAGGTGGGTTGCTGGAGAACGGTGTGGTGGGACGATAAGGCGTCTAGTGGGTTCTTTGGGAGGTAGGTGGGGCCTTGGGTGGCCCCCAGTAATAGGGTGTGGTCTGGGGTTGTCCCTTCTGGTCTCCGCTCCAACTGTGACCAGTTTTCTTCTTCTCTGCCACCTCCACCCATCTGGCTCCAATCTCTCCTGCCTCGATTACAGTTTTGGGTTTCCCATCTAGGATGTATCTTTCTATTTCCTCAGGAACACCCTCTAAGAATTGTTCCATTTGCATTAGGAAGGGCAAATTTACTGGAGATTCAACACTTGATCCTGATATCCAGGCATCCCAATGTTTCACAATGTGGTCGGCATGTCAGGTAAATGACACGTCTGGTTTCCACCTTAGGGCTCTGAACCTCCAACGAGAATGCTCGGGTGTTATCCCCATTCTGACTCTTGCCTTGGATTATAACAGTTCATACTTGTTCATGTGTTCTTTAGGCATTTCAGCTGCCACCTCAGCTAAGGATCCACTGAGCTGCGGCCTCAGCTCTACCGCGTATTGGTCGGTAGAGATGCTGTACCCAAGACAGGTCCTTCTGAAGTTTTCTAAGAAGGCCTCCATATCATCGCCTGCCTTGTAGGTGGGGAACTTTCTGGGATGGGAAGTGGTACTTGGAGAAGGATTGCTAGGGTTTGTTGGTATATTCTGCTGAGCCTTTACCTTCTCCATCTCCAGCTTCCTCTCTTTTTCCTTCTCCTCCAGTTCTTTGGCCCTTGCCTCCATTTCCCTCCTGTGGGCATCCTCCTGTACCTCTTTCTCCAGCCAAATATGTCCTATCTGTCTTTCATGTTCCTTTTGTTTTTCCTCAGCCTGAAATCTGGCTAATTCCAGCTTTTGTTGAGCCATGGATTCTGTCATCCTAACCTCTCTGTTTTTAACTAACTTTACACCCGAGGTTTAGAAATAAACAAACAAATTTGGCTGTAAAATTTTGCTGTGCTGGAATAGGATACCTATTCTCTGATAGTGATTGTCAGCCTACAGAAAAAGACAATTCCCTTTGTCTCTGCTCTGGGCCCAAATCAAAGCAAAAAACCTCCAACTACTTGGAAACCTGCTTACCAGCAGCCCAGAGGAAAAAAAAATCCTTTCAAACCAGTGCTTCTTGTAAAAAAAAAATCAAAATCCTAAAAAAAAAACCCCAAAACCCTGCCACTTTTGTCTCCAGGCAAATGGGTAGAACACCCCCCCCCCCCATTTACTTTTAGAGGAGGAAAAAACCCTTTGGTTTGCGAAGACTGTGCATTTCCCTGCAGGAGTTAATTACTCTGCCTCCAGGCAAACAAAACCTGCAATTCACAAAGATAATCCCCTTTTGTCTCTGCTCTGGCCCCAAAGCAGAGAAAAAACTAGCTGCTTTCAGTTGCACCTCGTTTCCAGCAGCCCCAAAGGAAAAAAAAATATTTCCTTTTTAAAATCTGTTTTTCTGGTTCAAAAAATCTCAAATTGATCTCAAAAGGATTTCAGGTTAATCCCACCATGCTGCCACCATGTCAAGTTCCTCCCCCACTCTGAACTCTAGGGTACAGATGTGGGGACCTGCATGAAAACCTCCTAAGCTTACTTTTTCCAGCTTAGGTTAAAACTTCCTCAACGTACAAATTAATTTTACCCTTTGCCCTTGGAATTTCCACTGCCACCACCAAAGTTTAACTGGGTTTACTGGGAAACGTAGTTTGGACATGTCTTTCCCCCTAAAATCCTCCCAACCCTTGCACCCCACTTCCTGGGGAAGGTTTGGTAAAAATCCTCAACAATTTGCATAGGTGACCACAGACCCAAACCCTTTGATCTGAGAACAATGAAAAAGCATTCAGTTTTCTTACAAGAAGACTTTTAATAGAAGTAAAGGAATCACCTCTGTAAAATCAGGATGGTAGATACCTTACAGGGTAATTAGATTCAAAACACAGAGAATCCCTCTAGGCAAAACCTTAAGTTACAAAAAAGACACACAGACAGGGATAGTCATTCTGTTCAGCACAGTTCTTTTCTCAGCCATTTAAAGAAATCATAATCTAGCACATACCTAGCTAGATTACTTACTAAAAGTTCTAAGACTCCATTCCTGTTCTGTTCCCGGCAAGAGCAGCAAACAGACAGCCCCAGACCCTTTGTTTCTCTCCCTCCTCCCAGCTTTTGAAAGTATCTTGTCTCCTCATTGGCCATTTTGGTCAGGTGCCAGTGAGGTTACCTTTAGCTTCTTAACCCTTTACAGGCGAGAGGATTTTTCCTCTGGCCAGGAGGGATTTTAAAGGCATTTACCCTTCCCTTTATATTTATGACAGCCCTCTTCACTGAATTACTGACTGGACAGTGACAGAGACATTAAACCTTTTCCTGGCCTTACTGTGCTGTGTCAGTTTGACAGTCTGGGGAATCAGTCTCACTCGTTTGCCACTTTTCTAATTGCTGGTAAATGGACCCTATAACTCTGCTCGAAACCCCACCTCTTCTGCCAAGACTCCACCCCGGCTTTCCCTCTTCCCCCTAAGGCACCACCCCTGTCATTTCCACCTCCCTGCTGGAATGTAGCTATTTCAGATTTTTTTAGGGTGGCAACGTGATTCCAGGGTTGCCTTAAGCTCTTGAAAATTCTAGTTTACTGGCAGATAAATTAGCAAATAGCTGACAAGAGCACTGTATCTAAGTCCTATATGAAAGAAAGAAAATGAAATAAGTATTTGACCCACTCATATCTAAAACCAATATGTTCTTACATCTTATAGCAAGTCACATAAGAGACACTGGTTAGGTTTAAAATTTATATATTTATTTATATATTATATATATACTTTGTTACTAACTCTGTAGAGACAGAGACCCTGTCAGGACTCCTGGATTCTATCTCAGCTGTGGGAGAGGAGTGGGGTCTAGTGGGTTACCATGGGGGCAGATTAATGTGGGTTCTATATAAAAACATCAGAAGGGCCATATTTGGTAAGATCAATGGTCCATCTAGCCCAGTATCCTGTCTTCAGACAGTGACCAATTCCAGGTGCTTCAGAGGGAATGAAGAGAACAGGCAATTACCAAGTTATTAGCATCACCCACTCCCAGCTTCTGGCAAACAGAGACTAGGGACACCATGCCTGCCTATCATGGCTAATAGCCATTGATTGACCTATCCTCTATGAACGTACCTAGTTTTTATGGGAACTCTGTTACCATTTTGGCTTTCACAACCTCCCCGGGCAAAGAGTTCAACAGGTTGACTGTGAAGAAAAGTTTCCTTTTGTTCGTTTTAAATCTGCTTCCTTTTAATATCTTTGGGTGACCCCTAGTTCTCATGTTATGTAAAGGAGTAAATAACATTTCCTTATTCAATTTTTCCACGTGTCATAATTTTATAGACCTCTCTCATATCCCCTTTTAGTCTCTTTTCCAAGCTGAAAAATCCCAGTTTGTTTTAATCTCTCCTCATGCGCAAGGTATTCATGGCCTTAATCATTTATGTTGCCCAAGATAGCAACAAAATAGCTTTCACAATGCTTTACTGGTGACACAGAATCCAAAAGGCAGTTCCCTTAAAGCAACCTAGAACCCAGAAAGCCAAGTCAAGTATCATGATGATTATGAAATTCTTGTTCATCATAAACAAGTTCTACCAATTCCAAAGGATCAGACACATCCTCTCCCAGGTCAAGGAATGTTTCAGATATTACCCAAATACACACTTACAGCCAATTCTTATTAACTAAACTAAAATTTATTAAAAAGGGAAAGAGAGAGAGTATTTGTTAAAAGATCATTATACATACAGACATTAATCGAATTCTTATGTCAGTTTCATAGTAGAGATGGTGGGCTTTGTAGCCACATAGAGGTCTTTCAGAATTAGTCTATATAGTCAAAATATTCAATATCAGGATAGTTAAGTGTGTAACTGGAGACCACAGTCTTGTGACTCAAGCTTCCCCTGATAAAGCTTAAGCAGATCTGAAGTTAAAAGGATCAGTACCCAAGAGCCCTTTACACAGTTCCTGGGCAGCACAGCAGTCCTTGGGTGAACAATAAGCTTTTGAAGTCACCTTCTCTTTCCTAAACATCACCGGTAATTAACTATCTGGATTAATGTAAGGTAATTATCCATTAAACAGTTCATAGACAGTTTACCACAAACTTTAAAGAGACAATGTGTGGATGAGATGATGGTGTTGGGAAGAGGGTTTTTTTAGGAACTGGGGAAACATTTGGGAAAGAAGGTGTTGGGGGTAGAATTTAGAGAGAAGGACGGATCGAGTCCGGAGGCTGGATGGTTCAGTCTAGGTACCACTGTTTATTGCATCAGAGGTGTTACAAGTTTGCAAGTGACCATAATATAATTCAATTTAGTATCCTTGTGGCAGGAAAAACACTACAGGAGACGAACATTTTAACATTTAACTTCGCAAGGCGGAATTACACTAAAATGGGGAAGTTGGTTAAATAGAAGTTAAAAGGTACAGTGCCAAAAGTGAAATCCCTGCAAGCTGCCTGGAAATTCTTTAAAGACACCATAATAGAGTGTAACCTCTTTGTACGAGAGGGGCCTTTGAACTTTAGTGGGAATGTTCCAGTTGGGAAGAGCCTGTGTGCTGTAATCTAGCTTTAGAAACTACAACTCCCATGATGCCTGGGGGAAGAGCGAAAGACTCCCTCTTCCAGGGAGTGCAGAAGGGAGCGGGTGGTGGGCTCCGGTGTGGGAGAGCACTGTCTACACCAGGAGCTGCTGCTTTGAGCCTGCTGGGGCTTTGATGGAGCAGGGAGCCTCAGGTGGCTTCCCTGGGGCCAGGGCAGAGACTGTTGCTGTGCCGGGAGCTGAGGGAGGTGGGGGCTGCAGTGAAGGTCTGTGAATAACCCCCACCCTTATTTGGGAGAGTTCTTGCAAGTGTAGCCCCTCCATCCTCCTGTTCACTGACCCAGTGTGAGGTTGTTCAGGATAGGGGACGCCTATCTGTTGACTTTTTACACAACTTTGGGGACCTGGGCCTGAGGCTCCTTTGTGTGCTCTGCATTGTGAGTCAGTGTGCGTTCACCTCAGAGCAGACCCGCTCAGACAAACCACCGGGAACCAGGCTTTATTCTGTAAAGAACTTAGAACAGGATCCCAGTCCAGCAGCCTCCTCTCTGCTCCCCTGCTCCATGCTCCCAGCTCAGTCAGGGCTGAGACCCCCTGCTCAGGGGTGGCAGGTTTGTAGAAATTTTGGTGGTGCCCAGAACCTGCCCCTCCCGAAACTCCACCCCACACCTGCCCAAGGCTCTGGGAGGGACTGTGGGTGGGGGAGCAGGTCTGGGGTTCAGGACCTGGGCTGGGGCAGGGGATTGGCTGCAGGAGGGTTGCAGGGTGCAGGCTCTGGGAGGGCATTTGGGGATGGGAGGGGGCAGAGGGAGCAGGTGCAGGTTCTGGGAGGGAGTTTAGGGATGGGGGTGTGTGGAGGAAGGGGGTGCAGGGGTGAGGGCTGTGGGGTGAGGCTGGGGATGAGGGGTTCACAGTGCAGGAGGGGGCTCAGGTCTGGGACTTGGGGTTGGGGTACTGGGGGCGCAGGCTCTGGGGTGGGTCAGGGCCAGGGATGAGGAGCTTGGGGTGCAGACAGGGTGCCCCAGGGCTCGGGTCAGAGAGGACTCCCGCACTCTGCTCCCCACTGGCAGCAGCGAGCTCCGGGTGAGGGACCCCTCCTCTCCCCCCCAGCACACTCACTCTGCACATGCTCCTAGGGCCCCTCTCAGGTCCAGAAAGCCCCCTCGCCTCCCCTGTGGTGTCCCTTATACTGGGTACCGGGGGCGGGCTCCCATCAAGTGTGGCCTCCCCTGCTGTTGCCCCTCACCGTAGCCTCACTGGAGCTGGGGTATGGGGCTTCCCCTTGCCCAGCATGGGGAAGGAGTGGTGGCTGCGGGAGGAGGGGGGGCAGATAACAGGTCAAACACTCACCGAAGCCCCAGCAGCTGCTCCGGTGAGTGAGGTCCACTGTAGCTGATCAGGTCTCCCGCCGAAAGCCCCCTCGGCGTCTCCTCCTGGTGGGTGCCGGGGCAGGGGAGGGCTGAACTCAACTCCAAGAACAGTAACCCAAAAGCTACCCCCTAATTTTGAGTCTTTCTTTTTCTCAAGAAGGACCTCGAACAGCAACTAAAAAACTGCCAACAGGGGACTTCTTCTTTAAAAGATGCTCTAAAGAGAAAAGGAAAAGGAAAATTCTTAAAATGAACATTTCGATTAATTCTGTAAATTCCAAAAGTTGTAACTCTTTTTTCTTGGATTCATAGACCCATAGGGTGAGAAGAGTCTGCAAGGGTCAGCTAGTCTAACCCCCTGCCAAGATGCAGGATTCTTCTTTGTGTAATTAATAAAAGACCAGCATATATTTTACGGTGATCGTTAAAGCGGGAGTTGTCAGCTGTAACTTTATGTGAAACCCTGGACTGCACTTAACTGTTTAATATTGTCACAGTAAAACAAGGGTTTTATTAACCCCTTCAACCCACTGCGCACCTACTTTCCCCTCACAAACACAGCTGAACAAATGGGTAGGGTGGTAAGGACCTTAGCTGAGAGAAGAAAGTATCTGATGTTAGGAGACCCAGCTGTTGACCAATAGGGATGTCTTGTGAGTAGGGAAGACAGAACTTGCGTGGGAGATGGACCTCATCTGTGATATTGACTCCCAGGGGAGGTCAAAATGGCCACAGGCCTCACTATGCTGAAAACTTAAAGAAAACGGCTCTTTAAATTAGCTCTCAATAACCCCCTTCTCTCTCTCACCTCCCCTCAATGCCCCAAAAAAGCCAATACGTTAATCTAGGTAGTTCTTCTTCATCTTTGGAAGGAAGAGAGAGAGGAAGAGAGAAAACATGTAACTTATTTTAAATAGGTGGCATTCTGAATCTTCTGTGATGGAGGATTTCTAAGCAGATAGACAGAGGAGATTTAGCTTTGTGCAGGACTGGGGTTAATTGCTCTACCTCAGATGGTTGCAGCACAGTCCTTGGCATGCAGCAGAGGAGCCCTCTTGCTTGACCTAGAGGGTTTTTTGTCATAGGCTGGATGTTCCCAAACTATTATCCAGGAACCACAGGAAGTCTGAAAAATACAGCCCAGCAGTCCACAGAGAGCTGGCTGCTCACATCACTGGCTTTCCTCTTGCTTTCCAGCTACTAAATTGTAATTGGTAGGAAGATAAAAATACACAACATACTTTCCCAATTTTGCATTTCCATGCCACTCATTGTTTTAGTTATCTTAGTGGTATGTTATTATCATGAAGAAAACAGAAAGTGCCCCAGCAATCAGCTGATGGGAACAGGATAAGGTGGCATTTGCTCAGCAGTAATTCATCCAATAGACCCCTAACGTCACATAAGCATTGAATCATAACTAATCCACTATACGTCTCAGCCATTCCAGCCATTCTGTTCTGATTGCAACATGGCTATAGCCATTACTGGCCAAGGTGGATTTACAATTCTGAGACGTGATAAAGCAAACTAAGTCCACATTTCCAAGATCCCAGTGTGGATCAGAGGGTAGAATTTGCCCAACATGTCACAAATGCAAGCCAGTGAAGAGAGACTGAAAGGTCCATGTGTTCAATCACATCCACAAACCACTGACCCATACAGAACATGCAGGCACCTCTGTCATAAATAGGAGAGCTAGGAAACCTGCAGGGTCTGCCTGAGACACAGGGACATTTAAGCTGAGCTAATGTTCCCCCAACAAGTCCCAGTGGATTCAGACATAGGATGCATCCCTTTCTAAATATCCAGAAGAAGACAAAAAATCAGCCCCTCATTGAATAACTCAGGTCCTTGTTAGTTAAAAGTTGAATCAAGCTCTGAGATAAGGCTTCCCAAACATTTTGCTGGCATGGAACCCATTTCAATGAACTGTTTCTTCCTGAGACCCCAGACAGCACGGACGATGCTGTTTGGAAGAGCAAAATGGCATCTTCCACATAGTGTGACTTTGTGTGTACATTGTCTGTGAGGTCACACTGTGCTAAGGATGCCATTTTGTAGAGCAAAAAGGCATTCTTCAGGCATCCTGATCTTTCATGCACCAAACCAAAGGGAGGTTTAGGTTGGACATTAAGAAAAACTTCCTAACTGTCGGGGTGGTTAGGCACTGGAATAAATTGCCTAGGGAGGTTGTGGAATCACCATCACTGGAGATTTTTAAGAGCAGGTTGGACAAACACCTGTTACGGATGTTCTAGCTGATACTGGTCCTGCCACGAGTGCAGGGGACTGGACTTGAAGACCTCTTGAGGTCCCTTCCAGTTCTATGATTCTTGATCCTATACCTGCAAGGTGATGCTGTGCAGATCAAAATGGTGTCCTCCATACACTAGGGATCGCCACAGCCCTATCTGCTCATAGCGTAAGCCACAGTTTGTAAACCACTGTCCTGAGAGCATCTTGGGCTGGGACCCTTTGGATTAACCTTCTAATCAAGGCACGTTCAAGGTCACTGACCTATCTTTGAGTGGCCTGGCCCCAGCATATCTAAAAGGACCTAAATCCCAAGGATGAAGATCTGACCCCCATGTTCCTCAATCTCAGTGGAACTTTCTACCACGAGTGAAAAGCTCATTTGGACCTTTCCCAGGGGCCAAGCCCAGGCTGTGGAACAAAAGGTCCTCTCCCATGAGAACTAAGGGCCACTCCCAACCCTCCCCACCTTCCGCTCCAAGTGCAAAGTGCACTTCTTCAACCAGCCGTCTCTGGTATAAGCACTGGCTGTGTGGGCATCGGAAACCCCCAAACCCTATCAAAACAAACACTCCACACAGCGTCTTCCCCCTGAAGAGCTCTGTGCAAGCTTGGAAACTTGTCGCTTTATCAACATATATTAGTCCAATAAAAAGTATCCCCTCATCCACCTTGTCTCCCTAGACATTAGTCATGTCACTTAACACACATCTGGAAGATACTCAGCTAGTGTAGAGGTGAAGGTGAGAAAAGCACATGAATCGACTAGAACACAACTCCAGACATATGGCTCTCAGAGCTCGGCTCCCGGACCCTGAGCCTGCCCCTCTCTGAGCCCTTCTGGCCAAGGGACAATCTGCCCAGCAGGCAGCCCTTCACATGCCCCAGTTCTGTGCTTCCTCTACTATTGCATAGGACAGGTGCTGAAAACGAGGGACATTTCTGGGCTCCGAAGCCCTGCACTGACCCAGCTCCTGCTCATCAGAGAGGGGCTGCTGAGAGCAGCAGGAGGGTCTGGAGGGTCTCTGTGCTCTGTCAGAGGAGTGCTGGGCAGGGAGGTTTATAGCCGTCGCTGGGGGATCCCTGCAGGGTTTCTGAGAAGCCGCAGCTCAGGAGAGAGCGTGAGACAGACAAACAGCCCCCTGTTTTCCCCTGTGCCTGAGCATACAGTGCCCCAAGGGAGCTGGGGAAGGGGAGGTGTCAGGGACAAGCGGAGACAATGGGAAAATCTTCTTGCAAAAACATCAAAAGCAATAAATTGTTTTCCACGGGTTGTTAATTTGGGGGATTTTGTTCAAATATCACTACACCAGGGAGAGTCCTGACTCCTGATTCTTTGGGAGTCTACTCTGTTTTATGGCCTGTTTTGATTGTAGGGGAGGGTTGGATCCCACGTCCCTTCTGATTGCTTCTGTCCCTCATTTTTAAGAGGCGTGGACCAGGTTCTGCCTCAGAGACATGAGGCAACTCCCAACATAGTTAGCAAGAGCTGCACACCATGGCTGATGGGGTGGGGGGACAATTGTACTGGGACCCCAAACTCAGGGGCACCACAAAATGTTTGTAATATCTGCATAAATACAGTGAAATGACAGTGTGCGGGGCCCAGGAAATAGGATGTACCATGTCCCCTAAATTTCTCTTGACAGGCCTGCTGCAAACTGACCAGGGGGCGGATCTGCACTTTTTTAAAGCAAATGGCTTGTGGCTGTTACTGGTAGCAGTTGCATAGTGGAAATGTTTGTATTTCACAGCACCAATAATCCAGCAGTTATGTCTGATCTCAGTGTCCCATGAGGGCTGCCCAGCTATGTCCAGATTCTGCCCCCATAGATCTCAACGCTGTCTGTGTGTGAGATGTGTTGTGTCCCCTAGGTCTTTATGGTTCATAACTAATGTTTCTATAGCAACCTCCCACAGGACAGGTTACAGAGCAGGTTGCAGGCTGCAGCAGCTTTATGGGAATCACTTCACCCATTGCATAAGTGCAGCCAGCTGTAGTGTGAAACAGGCAAGTTGCTTCCACCTATCTATTCCATCCATCCCTCTCTCCACGCAGCCCTCTCTCTGCCTGTCTGTCCGGCACTGCACAGCCAGGGTTAAGGAGATGAAGTGGAAAAGGACTGCACAGCCAGGTGAATTTACAAGGGAATCCTTCCGGAGATATGAAGTAATTCCTCTGGTTGCAATTGAACCAGGACACCAAGTCCAATGCTCCTCACACCTTCATAAAGTGCCAAGGGAATCTTTGATAGCCACAAGTGTCCAACCCCTCAGTTTTAGGTCTCACGAACCCACTGAATCCCCACCAGGTGAGCAGGCTGGGGTGAGTCCAGGGAGAGGAGAAGTCAAGAAAATTGATATGATTGGTATTAGTGAAACCTAGCAGAACAACGCACAACTGGAACATTAATCACTAGATATGATCTATTTAAGAAGGATACAGTGGCCGGGGGCCGCCCTCTACATTAAAGATGCCATTACTTGCTTTGGAGTTATTGATACTTCAAAAGGACAGGACCAAGAACATAAGAAGACCCATGCTACAGTAAGCCACTCTTAGCCTGAAATCAAATGTCTGCAAAGTCTTTTGCACCAATTTAACTAAATGAGTTTAAAACCATGCCCTATGTTAATACAGTGCAACCCCATGTATACATGAGCCCTGTCATAAATATAAAGGGAAGGGTAAATGCCTTTAAAATCCCTCCTGGCCAGAGGAAAAATCCTCTCACCTGTAAAGGGTTAAGAAGCTAAAGGTAACCTCGCTGGCACCTGACCAAAATGACCAATGAGGAGACAAGATACTTTCAAAAGCTGGGAGGAGGGAGAAAAACAAAGGGTCTGTGTCTGTCTGTGTGATGCTTTTGCTGGGGATAGACCAGGAATGGAGTCTTAGAACTTTAGTAAGTAATCTAGCTAGGTACATGTTAGATTATGATTTCTTTAAATGGCTGAGAAAAGAACTGTGCTGAATAGAATGAATATTCCTGTCTGTGTGTCTTTTTTGTAACTTAAGGTTTTGCCTAGAGGGATTCTATATGTTTTGAATCTAATTACCCTGTAAGGTATCTACCATCCTGATTTTACAGAGGTGATTTCTTTACTTCTATTTACTTCTATTTCTATTAAAAGTCTTCTTGTAAGAAAATGGAATGCTTTTTCATTGTTCTCAGATCCAAGGGTTTGGGTCTGTGGTCACCTATGCAAATTGGTGAGGATTTTTACCAAACCTTCCCCAGGAAGTGGGGTGCAACGGTTGGGAGGATTTTGGGGAAAAAGACGTGTCCAAACTACGTTTTCTCAGGAAGCCAGATAAAGTTTGGTGGTGGCAGTGGATATTCCAAGGGCAAAGGGTAAAATAGTTTGTACCTTGGGGAAGTTTCAACCTAAGTTGGTAAAAGTAAGCTTAGGAGATTTTCGTGCAGGTCCCCACATCTGTACCCTAGAGTTCAGAGTGGGGAAGGAACCTAGACAAGCCCCAACCTCTACTTTGCACCCAGTGACCCCGGAAAACCCAGGCCAGGAGCTGGTCGAAGTTCTCCTAGCATGCGCAAAGCCACTAATATCTATCACTTGGATAATGGACAGAACTCTGCCCAAGACTCATTCATTACAGGCTGAGCTGTGAATGCTGGTGCAGTTAGCTCTGATGGTGTGGAGTAAAGTTACCAAAAGGGTTCATTAGAGGAAGGCGGGGTACACCTGGAGGTGGAATTCCCAGCTTGGGGAGATGCACCCGCGCTAGCTCTGACCCAGCTCGCTCACTGCAAATAGAAGTGTAGCTGCCGTGGCGTGAGCAGTGGGGCAGGCCAGCCTCCCAAGTACACAGCTAGGGGTTCTGTTGGGCTTGAACTTGGCCCCTCACACCACCACGCCTACCCTGCTGTGTTTAGCATGCTCACTTTATCAGAGCTGGAAGCGAAGTCTCCAGCTGCAATATCGATTGCACATGCACACTGTGCCAGTCCTTTATCAAATTTGCTTCTGCCTAAAGGGACCCTGCTCCCAGGGTCCTCTGCAGCCATCCATGCTTAATTCATGTCAAGTTATGCTCCCTCCAAAAGGACTGGCAGTGACGCCAGCCACAGGTCTCCTGAGCATATGTGGGGCTCCGATTGGCATTTCCAGGTACTCTAGCAGGGCAGTTCCGCTCTAGCTGCGAATCCTGTAAAAAGAAACGTTAGACACAACAGAACCATTCCATCTGAAGGGTTTGCTCTTCTCACATGAATTTATTGCTGGAACTGGTGCTGGCCTGACAGCCCTGGAGAAAGCTTACGGGGGTGTCAAGCTACAATCCCCCATGCCATTGAAATAGGCTTCATCTCTGACTGACAGAGGCTGCCTCTGAGGGGTGCTGGAACCAGGTGCGGGGGCCATGGTCCATCCACTTTTTGCCACAGGCCCGGCCTTCTTCTGCTCCGTATCCCTCTGAGGTCTCATTCCCCTGCCAAGTCAGAAGCGAGAGCTTGACTGGGGAGCCCGGTCCCCTCCATCTCCCCAGGGCTTCTGGCTTGGCAGCGGAGTGGGACCTTGGAGGGAAGAGTAGGGGCAGGGGCAGGTTCACAGAGAGGGTGTGGCCTCGTGCCCCCCCCCCCCTTTAGGAAGAATCTATTGCCTCTCTGCTGAGATTCCCCCCAGGGGAATAATTAGCCACCATTGTTCCACAAGTATCAGGGCTGAGCCATCCAAAATCCATTATTCATATGAATGGTCCTCCTCACATCACATTCCCTTCCCTCCCCCTAGGATACAATGCACAGTGAGTAAGAATGGTTCCACTTAGGTCTCTCTTTCAGCTGGCTGCAATGCGCCAGATCTCAGGCTGCGTTAAATGGGTACAACACGAATAGCTCCCTGCCCATTTATACCAGTTCAGGGCTGGGTCTGACAGCTAACAAAGCAGGAGAGTCTATTTTCAGGCAGGTATTTTGTGGACCGTTCTTACTACACCTAATGAGAAGAGTGCAGAGAAAAAGGAAGAAAAAGTGCTTTGAGCCCTCATTCACCGCTAAAAGCCTCTGTAATGAGTGTTGATTGGCTGCAGTGCAGGAGCCAAGAATAGGACATTTGTGACTCACTCTTTGTGTGGCATTAGCACAGGACACATGAAGAACTAATGCTGAGAAAATGCCACCTTGTCATGGCATTTTATTGCTACGCTGTTTATTGTAACCCACCTCTCATTTTAACCACTCTGCCAATCTTTGGGTCGTCTGCAAACTTTATCTGCAGTGATTTTCTATTTGCTTCCAAATCACTGATGAAAATATTGAACAGCAGGCCAAGAACTGATCCCTGCAGAACCCCACTAGAAATTCCCCCATTCACTGACAATGGCCCATTGACAACAGCTTTCTGAGATCTGTCAGTTAGCCAGTTTTTAGTCCATTTTACATGTACTCTACTGATATCAGGAGTACTTGTGGCACATTAGAAACAAACAAATTTATTAGAGCATAAGCTCTCATGAGCTACAGCCCACTTCATCGGATGCATAGAATGGAACATACAGTAAGAAGATATACATATACATACAGAGAAGGTGGAAGTTGCCATACAAACTGTGAGAGGCTAATTAATTAAGATGAGCTATTATCAGCAGGAGAAAAAAGATGTGAGGATACTTAACATGTGGAAATAGATTCAATATGTGTAATGACCCAGCCACTCTCAGTCTCTATTCAAACCCAAGTTACTGGTATCTAGTTTGCATATTAATTCAAGCTCAGCAGTTTCTCGATGGAGTCTGGTTTTGAAGCTTTTCTGTTGCAGAATTGCCACCCTCACATCTTTTACTGAGAGAACACTTCAACCTCTCTGGCCCCTCAGTAACAGACTTAAGGGTGGCAATTCTGCAACAGAAAAGCTTCAAAAACAGACTCCAACGAGAAACTGCTGAACTTGAATTCTTCTCTTCTGCAGACTAAACAATCCCAGTTCCGTCAGCCTCTCCTGAGAAGTCATGTGTTCCAGTCCCCTAATCATTTCTGTTGCCCTCCACTGGACTCTTTCCAATTTGTCCACATCCTTCCTGTAGTGTGGGGCCTAGGACAGAATGGCTGATTAAGTATCTGTGCACCCAGGCACCCTTCCTGTGGCTCAGGCTATGAGACAGAACAGGGAAGCAGTCACACAGCTGACCTCTCAGGATAGACAGAGGGGTGAAGGAGTGTAACCCGATCCAGGTCCCGATTTTTCAGGACTTTGTCCCTCACGTACTTCTGAAAACTAACTCTGTCTCTTTAAGACAGGATGTGGGTGTCTGTTAAAATGCTAATGATTCACCTAAAAGAAGGGAGGAGGAGCAGCTATGAAAGAACTACTGGGAGAAAACACACTTCTCAGCCCAGATCACAACTCTCTAGGTCCCAGTGCTGGGAGTGGGGATCACAAGGAAAGCATGAGATGGGGATGGGTGGATTTTTTGCATGGGCATAACCCTGGGGCTGGGAAGCTACTCCACGGTGGGCTAGCCAACATGCAAAGTCCCCTCACCAGACACTGGTTTCTTTCTTCTTTCCGCTGGAGCCTCTGTATTATTGGTTCATGAATGGCTACTGAAAGCATTTATTAAACTGGGTGTGTACCTGCCTGTGCATGGCTGTGTGAGTGCAAGACCTGAGAGGGTTGCAGATTGTCACAGCCTTGCAGCGTAAGAGGGGGCCCAGATGGGTATGTCATGAGGCTCAGTGGTACCTGACTTCCAGGTTGCAACCTGAGAAAGTCCATCACACCCATCCAATGAACAGGCACTGTTAGACCATGAACCCATTTCCCTCTTGTCATTCACTCAGTTACTGAGGGAGAGACTGTGGTTACAGCAGGGAATTCAGAGTGATTAATTCTGTCCATCATTTTCTGTGTGACTTTGGCTAAATCACATCTCCCTGTTCCTCAGTTTACCTATCTGTATAATGGGGTTATGTTCATAGTGACTTTCCTTTGCTTGGTGTTTTGAAGATCCTGCACAGTATGATGATAGTTACTGATGAGAATTACTGATCCCTTAATGACAGCCCAGGGTGCCTCCAGAAAGTGTTCGTGTTTCCTCTCAGTTGTCTCCCTCCAGATCTGTCTATCTACTATCTACCCAGTCATCCTGGGCATTTACAGGGTGTTAGATCAAATGGAGATCTAGATGTTATCCCTAGTTTTCTTGCTAATCAACTGTAATTTTTAAATATACACAAATACACACAACAGCCAATTCCTTGCTATCTCAGCACAGAGCCCAAGAGTTCTCACCTCCCTTTGGAAAGGTATCTTAGTTACTGTTTACTCCTAATGCTGGATAATTAGCACAGAAGCAGAGACAGGCTTGTCTCCAGCCTGTTTTCATTCAGATGCTGCTCCTCCCCTAGAGGCTGAGAAAATCCCACTGGGACTGCACAGAGCTCTATTATATACAGTGAACATCCCTGTGTGGACTCTCCGTGTGGGATGTTGCTACAGATGCTGCAGTGAGAGAGGTGTGAGACACGGCTACCTGAGACCAATTCCCAGGGAAGACGCTTCCATCTCCAAATTCACAGGTACGCATCTTTTGCTGAGAAGCTCACCTGTACGACAAACCCAGGACAACATGGGAATGATGGGCTAGAGAGCAAGTCTGGGGTCCTTTCCAATCTGCACAGCAGTTGAACAGCCAAGAGTTCTTGCCACAGATGATGAATTTGCTCCAGTATCACTGGCCAAAATGTCACTTTTCTCTATGCACCCCTGCCCATCCCTGCTCATGGCCTGCAGCTCCGAAGTGGCTGCATTTCAGTGGCAGAGGGGATCCTTCAGGATGAAAGGTTTTAAGAGATATACAATACAAGGCCAAATTCTGAGGCTGGGACACATACTTTGCTCAGACCCCACTAAGGCAAAACTCCCTGTGGAATATGAACTCAGTAAAGAGTTCAGGAGCCATCTGTGTGTTAATGCACAGACACTGTCAACACCTCTTCCACTTAAGGGTCTGACTGTGAATTGGGGGCTGTTACCTGAATTTTATCAGCCGGAATGCCTGGAGCTGCTAGGGCTCCTCACTGAATTTTTCAACATGGGTAAGACATATTTTCTCCAAGCTTCATTGAAGAAATTGGCTGAACTGTTATGCCATAAACTTTCAAAGACAATTCAGCCGGAAGCAGACCCCCAGCATGGGAAATTTCAGTCCAAACACCTACAATTTGGCAAACTTCCAAGCAACTGAAAATGAGGTCTTCCTATTAAAGTGTGTCTAAGTCATTGAAGACTAAGGGATATCCACAGTTCCACAGTCCTCCTCTTCTTACAGTTAGGAAGTTTTTCCTGAAATTTAATTTAATTCTGTTATGCTGGAAGTTTGAACACACTGCCTCTTTTCCTGTCCTCTGGTAAGACAGAACAGCTTTCCTCCACCTCTTAATGGCAGCCTTTCAAGTATTTGAAGAACGCTATCATGCCCCCCCTTAATATCCTCTTTTCCAAACTGAACATACCCCATTCCTTCAGCCTTTGGTCGTATGGCTTGTGTTCTATCCCTTTAGTCATTTTGTCACTCACCTCTGGATCCTTTCCATCCATTGGTGACCATAATTGGACACAGTACTCCAGCTAAGGCCAAACCAGTGCTTTGTAGAGAAATACTATCACATACCGCGACTTGAATGCCATGCCTCTGCTAATACAACCTAATGTTGCATTTGCCTATTTTGAAACAAACCAACAAAAAAAAAAAATAGACTAGCAGGTTTGGAAGGGACCTCTGGAGGTCATCTAGTCCAACCTGCTGCTCAAAGCAGGACCAATCCCCAATTTTTTCCCCAGATCCCTAAATGGCCCCCTCAAGGATTGAACTCACAACCCTGGGTTTAGCAGGCCAAGGCTCACACTACTGAGCTATCCCTCCTCTCAAAAAGTCAAACACCTGAGAGAAACATCAATCTAACCCCGGTGTAGACATGAAGAGGTAGACTTAAGAATTCTTCCGTCCACCTAGCTAGCACTTCTTGGGGAGGTGGATTACCTATGCTGCTGGAAGGAGTCCTGCCTTTAGTGTAAGTAGTGTCTACACAGAAACACTAAATCAGCTCTGCTATAGCGTTTTAATTGTAGACAAGCCTGCAGGCAGATTTTGCAAAAAATTCAGTCTGGATCTGCCGACATGGAGAGTTGGAGAATCCACCACTTCCCTTCACAGTTTGTTCCAGCAGTTAACTACCCTCAGTGCTGAACATTTGGCCATTATTTCCAGCTGGAATTTGTCTGTGTTCTGCTTCTACCCCTTGGTCCTTGCTTTGCCTTTCTCCTCTAGATTACAGAGTGCATCAGTACCCACGGTTATCTCGCCATGAAAGTGTCAGCTTGATCAGTTTTTTTGATAAGTTAAATAGATGAAATCCTTCAAGTTTCTCATGGTCCAGCTTTTTCTCCAGCCTCCAATCATTTTTGTGGCTCTTTTCGGCACCCTCTCCAATTTTTCAACATCCTTTTAAAATGTGGACCTCAGAAATTGATGCATGTGGTTTCACCAATGCCATGTACAGAGGTAAAATCCTTCTCCTGCTCCAACTCACCCTCCCCTGTTTATGCATCCAAGGATCGTATCAGCCCTTTTGGCCACAGCATCACACTGGGAGCTCACAAAGAGCTGGTTTTACACAATGACGTCTAAATCCTGTTCAGGATCCTTGCATTGCATAATACAGTGTCCAAGACTGCGGGTCAGGCCTGCATTTCCTGTTATGAGAGGATACGTTTGCATCTGACTGTATTAAAACATTGCGTTTGCATGGGACACTCTTACCAATGTTCCAGATCAGTCGGTATGCCTGCCCTGTCCTCCTCATTTTCATCACTCTGCCAATCTTTGGGTCATCTGAAAATTTTATCTGCAGTGATTTTCTGTGTCCTCTCAGATCATTGATGAAAATACTGCCTAGCATTGGGTCTAGAACTGATCCCTTCAGAATGCCACTAGAAACAGCCCCGTTCACTGACAATAGCCGATTAACAATTGATTTCTGAGATCTGTCAGTTCAACAGTTTTAGTCTATTTTATTTGTGCACGACTGATATTGTAGAGTGTTAATTATCTTATCTCAGAGTTTTCCCTGATATATCAAATGCCTCAGGAAAATCAAAGCTGATTACATCTGCATGGTTCCCTTGCTCAGTCAAATGTGTACTCTATTAAAGGGAGGAAATCAGGTTTATTTGATGAGACTGGGTTTGCATAAACAGTGTTGTTGAATGGCATTTCTTATATTATCAATTTTTTTTCTTGAACTAATTCCATACCAGCTTTTCCATTGCTTCCTAACCTTCGCAAATCTTTTTTTTTAAATAGTACCTTCATTTTTTTTAATACTTTACATGTAACAGAGGAATTTCCTTAAAACTTTTCTAGGATTCCTTTTGTTCTTAATATACTTAATAACCTCCTTTTTTGTAATCCTCAGCCTGCCAACTTTGGATTTTCCCCTGATGTCTTCAGTGTCCCTTATCAGTTTTCATAACTTCTGTTATGAGTTGCTAGCTATTTTCCCTTTTCCCCATTGATATAAATATATCTTCCCCACCCTAATTACTGCATTCACTTTGCAACTGGACCTACTTTTTAGCCAAAGGTTTTCAGCATCTTGACGGAGCAATCATGCCTTTCTTGCTATCTCATGATCTCTTTTTAAAAAACACTCTCAATTTGCATTCACATTTTTTGTCTAATTATTTCCTTCCAATCAGTTTTGATGAGAGTTTTCCTCAGCTTTGGGGAATTAGCACTTTAAAAGCACTAAGTGTCTATAGAAAGTACTGATTTGGTGTTCTTCTCTGTTTCTCCATTTGAATGTAATCAGTTCCGTTCTTTATTTTGCTGTCCTCTATTATATGTTCCCCTTGTTTGTCTCTTCTCTAAACAGCCTCAGACTTTTCAGTCTGTCCACATATGGCAGCCTCCCTATTCTCAGAGCCTGTCTTGGAATCCCCTTTTTATTTGCTAGATCATTTATAGAGACCAGGTAACCAAAACTGAGCACATATCCAAAGCAGATTAGTTTCCATTGCATTCTGAAGGCATCCAGATATTGTTTTTATTTTGGCCACTGCTGTGAAGGAGCGGGTGTTTCTCCAGAGCTGTTATC
The DNA here is from genome assembly GCF_965140235.1 of Caretta caretta. Lineage (NCBI taxonomy): Eukaryota > Metazoa > Chordata > Testudines > Cheloniidae > Caretta > Caretta caretta. The sequence goes on from NC_134206.1 coordinate 2,140,957, forward strand.
AGTGATGCCCAGGCCCTTTCTCTGAGGTGTTTTCTAGTTGGGATGTTTCCAAGGTTTGGGGTTTTCTCTACTCTTATATTTTAAGCAACCAGATGACAAATGGGAACTCCCTACATGGATTCTCTAGCCTGGCTTTCATTGTGTTAAGGAACAATGATTGAAAACCAATATTCACACTCGTGTTTCCTGTTGGTGCCTCTTAAGGTTTCCCCCACTAAGACATGTAAGAATTATTGATGCATGGAGCATCATCATATATTGAATTGGCATAAGAAGGGTCAGTTGTTCAAAATTCATTTATTTAAATAAGAAGAATGTCATTTCTCTGTGTATGAAGAGCAACCAATCTACTTCACTCACAAGAACAGTCTCCGCTAGTGTATGTAGTGTCTCATATTAACATTGTCTCTCCATCTAGGCATTTGTAAAGCGACCATCACCCTGCACCCTGGGGACATACAAGAAGTGACGGGAAACTACAGTGTATGCGGGAGACACCATTCTGCCTTAGAGTTGGACACCTTCTCCCCTACTCCATGTCAGATTCCAACACAACTGACTTCACAAACCCCTCCACCTTCATCCTGATGGGCATTCCTGGCCTGGAGGCTGCTCATGTCTGGATCTCCATCCCCTTCTGCACCATATACACCATAGCCATCTTGGGAAACGTCAGCATCTTGTTCATCGTGAAGATGGAGCCGAGCCTCCATGGGCCCATCTATTATTTCCTCTGCATGCTGTCTGTTACCGACCTGGTCCTGTCTACGTCCACCATGCCAAAAATGTTGAACATCTTCTGGTTCAATTCCACTGAGATAGATTTCAGTGCCTGCCTCACCCAGATGTACTTCATTCACTGTTTCTCAGCAATGGAGTCTGGGATCTTAGTGGCCATGGCTTTGGATCGCTACGTGGCCATCTGCCATCCCCTGAGACATTCTACCATCCTCACAAATTCTGTTGTGGCCAAGATTGGCCTGGCCATGGTGCTGCGCAGTAGCATACTTGCATTCCCCTATCCCTTCCTGGCAAGGTGTTGGCCATACTGTAGAACCAACATCATCCCCCACTCGTACTGTGAGCACATAGCTGTGGTGAATTTGGCCTGTGCCGACACCCGCCTCAGTAGTTATTATGGCCTCTTTATTCTATTCTCTGTGATCTGTCTGGATGTTTTTTTTATCACCGTGTCATATATCCAGATCCTCAGGGCCATCTTCAGCCTCCCCACAAAGGATGCCCGACTCAAGACTTTTGGGACCTGTGGCTCCCACCTTTGTGCCATCTTGGTTTTTTACATTCCAGATTTCTTCTCTTCCATCACACATCGGTTTGGCCACAATGTGCCCTTGCATTTCCTCATTCTCATGGCCAATGTGTACCTTTTGGTGCCCCCCTTGTTACACCCTATCATCTATGGTGTGAGGACCAAACAGATCCGGGAAAGGCTGCTCCGGCTCTTTCCTCATAAAGGGACCTAAAAGTTTTCTCCTCGTGATCGGGGTCTCAGGCTGAGCTCTGTGAAGAGCTGGCTGGTGATATGGTGCTGGGCCCCCTTCCCTGAATCACTTGTGGGAATCACTTGTGGGCCCCTTCCCAGAATCACTTGTGGGAATCAGTTGTGGGAATCACTTGTGGCAGTGGGAGAATTCTAGTTTGGATATTAGGAAAAAAGGTCAAACATTCCTTCAAAGCTTGTAACATCTTTACCCCTTACCCGCTTTCCCATTAAATCTTTCTCTTTTTTTACCATATTCCACAGTACTCATATCAGCACCCCTCTTAAGATACCCAGATTTCACTCCTTATGTTTCAAGGGTAATCTGAAATTGTTCCAAAATAATTTATTTGAATTTACAATACTCTAAAGCATTCTCAATTGGCATTTTATTGAGTGTATACAGAACTTTATCAGTTAACTTTGCAACTAAAGTGTTCATCTTCTGGTCATCAGGAATCACACATAGCCTCTCAAAGATAGTGAATTATTCAGCAATATCAATGGCCTCATTGTATGCAGGACACAACTGTTCCAATTTGTGGATTTTTGGAGAGGTGGAAATTTGTGGAGGGTTCTGGTTCTGCTTGTCCAGGAAGTCCAACAGGTGTTTCTGTGCTCCATCTTTCTCCTTAATTTCTTGTTATTTTGGTTCCCTAGACCTACTCTTTTCAGCCTCCTCTCTGGCAGTCTCTGTCTTCTTTAACTTAAAAATTCACCTATGTGCTTTTTCTTTTTCTGCTGCCTGCAATTTGAATAGCTCCAGTTTTGAAATTGTTTGCTGCTTTCTCTCATTTTGTTGCTTTTTCTGTCCCTACTTCCCTTTCTGAAATAAGGAAACAGAAAATAAAAACAATGGTGACCTATTTGATCTCCAGCCACCACGCTTAACAACTCTGCACAAGTGTATGAAGTTCAAATTTCACTCAGAACAACAAGGTGTGCATTTCACACTGCTTGTAATGCCACTGTGATGGACTTCCTCAGGATGCAATCTGCACTGCTGATCCCTCTAGCATATCAGTCTGGGCCCCCTCCCCTCTCAGGCTATGAGAAGCTTCAGTCACCTACAGGTCCTGCACTTACAAAAACGTTCACAGGCAGGGACACACCCAGTTGAGTTACATGAATGCTTTCACCAGCAACCCGTGAACCCACTGTAGCAAAGCTCCAGTCAAGTACCCCCAGTTCACCAGCCTAGGACACAGAGCTGACTGTCTTGTCCTGCTCATAAGCCTGAATGGTAAGTTTATTACTCATCTGCCCCTTCCTCATTGTGGAGAGGACAATGCACCAGCCCCTGATCCTGAGCAGATTTCCCTTTATACTTCAAACAACACACTGGTTTAGGTTAAAAAAATAAAACAGATTTCAGAGGAACAGCCGTGTTAGTCTGTATTCGCAAAAAGAAAAGGAGTACTTGTGGCACCTTAGAGACTAACCAATTTATTTGAGCATGAGCTTTCGTGATCTGATGAAGTGAGCTGTAGCTCACGAAAGCTCATGCTCAAATAAATTGGTTAGTCTCTAAGGTGCCACAAGTACTCCTTTTCTTTTTGCGAAAACAGATTTATTAACTACAAGTAATAAGTGTTCAGATCAAAGAAGATTACCTAAGAAATAAAGCAAAATTGCAAACTGAGTTCTATAAACTAGACAGGATTTGAATCAATGAGTGTCTCACCCTGATGGTAGAAACAGTTCCCCAATCCTCCATACATGGGCCGGGATTTCTTCTTTCCAGCCTGGGACCACCTGCCCGGTCACAGTCTTTTCCCTCTAGCCATGCTTTCAGGTGTTCATTTGTGGGGGACAGGGAGTGAGACCAAGTGGTGATGTCACTTTCCCTTTTATAGCTTCTGCCAGGTGGATGGAACCTCGTTTTTCAAAATAAAGCCCACAGCAGTTAGTGGAAACGTACAGGCACAAGATTGAGTCCAGAATCATCTGAGTTGGTTACGTGCTCTTGCATGCTTCAGTGAGTCATAGAAGTGAGTCATATTCTGGTCCATGGCCCATTGTGCTCATTAATGGGGTATGAATTTGAATAATCCATTCACAGTGTGCTGGCTAGACTGAATGTAAACTACATTTTGGGAATGACCACAGGAACAAACACATTTGAAATGTAGGTACATAGGTCATTTCAAATCCCAAAATGAGACATGCATACAAATATGATGGTCATATTCAGCAAACCATAACTTTTCCATTGACACCTCATAGGACATATTTTGTACATGAATTGTTGCAATTACATAACAGTGGTTAATATGGAGGTGCCAATATGTTGTTTTGGGGTACATAGTGTCACAGCAATATATCTATCAAATGGTATCATCTTGTCCAACTAGTGCTCGAAGCAGGACCAACTCTACCTAAATCATCCCAGCCGGGACTTTCTCGAGCTGTGCCTTATAAACCTCTAATGCTAGAGATTCCAACACTACCCTAGGTAACCCATTCCAGTACTTGAACACCCTCCCAGTGAAATAGTTTTTCCTAATATCCAACCTAGACCTCCCCCACAGCAACTTGACATCATTGCTTCTTGTTCTGTCATCTGCCACCATTCAGAACAGCCTAGCTCCATCCTGTTTGGAACCCCCTTTCAGGTAGTTGAAGGCTGCTATCAAATCCCTCCCTCACTCTTCTCTTCTACAGACCAAATAACCCCAGTTCCTTCAGCTTCTCCTTGTAAATCATGTGTCCCAACCCTCTAATCATTTTTGTTGCCTTCCGATGGACTGTCTCCAATTTGTTCACATCCCTTCTGTAGTGCAGGGACCAAAACTGGATGCAATACTCCAGATGTGGCCTCACCAGGGCTGAATAGAGGAGAATAATCACTTGCTTCGATCTACTGGCAATGCTTCTACTAATGCAGCTCAATATGCCTTTAGCCTTCTTGGCAACAAGGGCACACTGCTGACTTATGTCCAGCTTCTCATTTACTGTACTCCCCAGATTGGTTTCTGCAGAAGTGCCGCTTACCCAGTTGGTCCACAGCCTGTAGCAATGCATACAGGACTCTGCATTGTCCTTATTGAACATCATCAGATTTCTTTTGTCCCAATCCTCCAATGTATCTAGGTCACTCTGGACCTATCCCTACCCCCATCCCTACCTCTCCCCACAGATTAGTGTTGTCCACAAACGTGCTGATGGTGAAATCTATCCCATTATCCAGCTCATTGATGAAGATGAACAAAACAAGCCCCAGCACCGACCCTGGGACACTCTGCTTGATATAATCATCATCATACTTGACTTTTCTATTTTGGTGGAAACCAAAGGCTGGGTTGTTGCAAGCGAACTGTATTTTGCCTTCTGTGTAATCAGTAAAGCATTGTGAAAGCTGTTTTGTTGCTGGCTCAGTGAAACCAACTCTTAGAATAACCACCCATTTGAGTCAGCTCCATTCTTTGGTGTTTTCCCTAATGTACCGATCTCACTGTGGGCCCACCTGGAACCCCAGTCACAGGCTGCTAAAAAAATTCTTCTATTTTACGGAGAACAAGAGACACCCACATCCAGGTGAGCACAATACAACACCTGCACACCTACCTCAGTGACCATGAGAATGATCATACTGGATCATACCAAATGTCTATTTACCCCAGTATCCTGTCTTCTGACAGTGGCCAATTCCGGGTGCCATGGAGGGCATGAACAGAACAGGTAATGATCAAGTGATCCATCTGCCAGCACCCAATCCCACTTTTTGCAAACAGAGGCTAGGGAAAACACCTCTGCCCATCCTGGCTAATAGCCATTAATGGACCATTAATATGTCGAGTTCTTTTTGGAACCTTGTTATAGTCTTGGCCTTCACAACATCCTGTGGCAAAGAGTTCCAGAGATTGACTGTGAGTTGTGTGAAAAAATACTTCCTTTCATTTCTTTTAAACCAGCTACCTATTAATTTCATTGGGTGACACCTAGTTCTTGTGTTATGAGGAGGAGTAAATAACACTTCCTTATTCATTTTGTTTAAACCTTTCATGATTGTATAGACCTCTCTCATACCTCCCCTTACTCATCTGTTTTCCAAGCTGACAACTCCCAGTCTTGTAAACTGGAGTAATAGGAATAGGATGAAATTTAATAGTGAGAAGTGTAAGGTCATGCATTTAGGGATTAATAACAAGAATTTTAGTTATAAGCTAGGGACACATCAACTAGAAGTAACGGAGGAGGAAAAGGACCTTGGAGTATTGGTTGATCATAGGATGACTATGAGCTGCCAATGTGATATGGCTGTGAAAAAAGCTAATGTCATCTTGGGATGCATCAGGAGAGGTATTTCCAGTAGGGATAAGGAGGTTTTAGTACCGTTATATAAGGCACTGGTGAGACCTCACCTGGAATACTGTGTGCAGTTCTGGTCTCCCATGTTTAAGAAGGATGAATTCAAACTGGAACAGGTACAGAGAAGGGCTACTAGGATGATCCGAGGAATGGAAAACTTGTCTTATGAAAGGAGACTCAGGGAGCTTGGCTTGTTTAGCCTAACTAAAAGAAGGTTGAGGGGAGATATGATTGCTCTCTATAAATATATCAGAGGGATAAATACCAGAGAGGGAGAGGAATTATTTAAACTCAGTACCAATGTGGACACAAGAACAAATGGATATAAACTGGCCACTAGGAAATTTAGATTAGAAATTAGACGAAGGTTTCTAACCATCAGAGGAGTGAAGTTTTGGAATAGCCTTCCGAGGGAAGTAGTGGGGGCAAAAGATCTATCTTGCTTTAAGATTAAACTCGATAAGTTTATGGAGGAGATGGTATGATGGGATAACATGGTTTTGGTAATTAAATGTTCATGGTAAATAGACCCAATGGCCTGTGATGGGTTTTTAGATGGGGTAAGATCCAAGTTACCCAGGAAAGAATTTTCTGTAGTATCTGGCTGATGAATCTTGCCCATATGCTCAGGGTTTAGCTGATCGCCATATTTGGGGTTGGGAAGGAATTTTTCTCCAGGGCAGATTGGAAGGCCCTGGAGGTTTTTCGCCTTCCTCTGTAGCATGGGGCACGGGTCACTTGCTGGAGGATTCTCTGCTCCTTGAGGTCTTCAAACTACAATTTGAGGACTTCAATAGCACAGATATAGGTGTGAGGTCTTTTTTAGGAGTGGTGGGTGAAATTCTGTGGCCTGCATTGTGCAGGAGGTCAGACTAGATGATCATAATGGTCCCTTCTGGCCTAAATATCTATGAATCTATGAATCTATGAATCTTTTTCATCTCTACTCATACAGAAATTGTTTGATAGCCCTAATCATTTCTGTTGTCCTTTTTTGTATCTTTTGAAATTCTAATATATCTTTTTTGAGATGGGGCAACCAGATCTGCAGGCATACCCTGGGTATAGCTAGAGGCAATATATTTTCCTTCTTATTATCGCTCCCTTTCCTAATGATTCCCAACATTCTGTTCGCTTTCATGACTGCCGCTGCACACTGAGTGGATGTTTTTGGCGAACTAGCCACAGTGACTTCAAGATCTTTCTTGAAAGGTAACAGCTAATTTAGACCCCATCATTCTCTATGTATAGTTGGGTGTATGTTTTCCAATATGCATTACTTTGCATTTGTCAACACTGAATTTTACCTGTCATTTTGTTGCCCAGTCACCCAGTTTTGAGAGATCCTTTGGTAGCTCTTCTCAGTCAGCCTGGGACTTAACTGTCTTGAATAGTTTTGTATCATCTGCAAATTTTGCCAGCTCACTGTTTACTAGGGCTGTCAAGCAATTAATTTTTTTTTCAACATTACCCTGAAGCCTACACTGGGATTTGGTCAGAGCCCTTATTCTAGGGTGTCCAAGGTCCAACTCCTGCACCCCCGACTTCTCGTCCAGGTAGAGTCTGTCTCTCTGCTGCAGCCATTGCCATGCTACCAGACTCCCCTCTCCTGCCCTTGTGCCTCTGTCCTATCCCAGCTTCCTCTGGCTCATCCAGTCTCCTTGGTTTTAAAGGGCTGGAACAAAACCTGCTCTCTTTGTTCCTTTTCTGGTGAGGTTCCATTCCTTCCGCACCCACCCCTCTGCAGAGAAGCTGCAGAAAACTGTTTTTTATCTAGAATGCAGTTACTCCCTTCTTCTGTCTGGGTGAGATCTCATTAGGGCTGATAGCCTTCAATGACCAATTTATACATAGATAGATGCCACCTGCCCCTTAGTACAAAGAAGGTGAGCAAAGAGTAGAGGAAAATCCCAATGAAATAAGGATACAGATGGTTGATACAATCAAATGTCAATTAATAGGGCTAAAATATCTGCTCAATGTGCTGTGGCATTCAAAAAAGTGAACACAATGCTGGTAAAGGATAGATAATAAGACATAAGCTATCTTATTGCCTCTATAGAAATCCATGCAATGCCCACATATTGAATACCGAATGCAGATGTGGTCACCCCATCTCAAAAAGGATATGTTGGAATTGAACAAGATACAGAGAAGGGCAACATAAAGGATTAGGGGTATTAAACATAGGAGGAGAGGTGAAAAAGAATGGGGCATTTCAGCTTGGAAAAGAGATGACTCAGGGGGGTATGAGAGAGATCTATAAAGTCATGATAGGTGTGGAGAAATTGAATAAATAAATGTTATGTACTCCTTCAAATAACACAAGAACTAGGTGTCACCCAATGAAATTATTAGGGAGCAGATATAAAGCAAAGAAAAATAATTATTTATTCACAGTCAACCTGTGGAACCGTTTGCCAGAGGATGTTATTCAGGCCAAAAGAAAAATACAGTTCCAAGACAAATTAGGTAAATTCATGGAGGATAGGTCAATCAATGGCTATTAGCCATGATGGGCAGGGATGGTGCCCCTAGCCTCTGTTTGCCCGAATCTGGGAGTAGGTGACATGGCATGAATCACTTGATGATTACCTGTTCTGCTCATTCCCTCTGAAGCATTGGTGACAGTCAGAAGACAGGATCCTGGGCTGGATGGACTATTGTCTTTACCAAGCATAGCTTCCTTATATAGAGCCCATATGTATTTGACCACTGCTGTAACTCACTAGACTCTATTCTTCTCCCAACGCTGAGATAGAAATCAGGAAGCCTTATGGGGTCTCTCTATCCGCAGAGTTAATAACAAAGTAAGAATATACTGTGACGTTGCACTCCATATGTTTTATGGAAATATGCTTATGAATGTGAATATGATGTAACTGGAATATGCTTTATGAAAAAGGTCCCTTGGAAGGTATCATAACAAAGGTTATAACCTACTGAATATTTGCATCCAATTTCTATGCATCATTCTTGTATCTGAAGCTAGAAATATGAATTATAACTCTGAGGTCCTATCGTAATTATTCGAAGTGTGGGCCATTAATGGTGGTTTAGAATCTTGATGGCTCCCATTGACCCAGACAACTGGTTATAAATAATTTATTAACCTGGAAACCTTCCTGTGTACCTGTGGGCCAACCCAGGAATAATGGAGACTAGGAGTCTTACAGTGACATGTGCCCGTGTCACATGATACAGAAATCCATCTTAATTCTTGTACTTTTCCATTGATGAGGCGGGGGTGGGGACAAGCAGACACAGAAGATTCCCAGCTTGAACCAAATCTGTAAAAGGGGATGGAGCAGAACAAAGGAGGGCACCAGTCATGACAAAACTCTTGCTTACCACCTGAGATGTCTGCTGGTTCTAACAAAGACTGTACCAGGGAGAGGATTGAGGCCAGAGTAGGAAGGAGGCTGGTCTGTGAAAGAAACTGACTGGATCATCTTTGAGGGTGAGATATTTCCTGTAATCAGTTTCTTAACATATTAGTCTTAGACTTGCATGTTTTTGCTTTATTTTGGTTTTGTGACTAACTTTGTTCTGTCTCTAATTATTTGAAACCACTTAAATCTTACTTTTTATACTTAATAAAATCATTTTTGTTTATTAACAAACCCAGAGTAAGTGGTTAAGTTTAGAAGTGTGAGCAACAAGGGTGCTGTCATGGTGGGAGTCTGTTATAGACCACCGGACCAGGGGGATGAGGTGGAAGAGGCTTTCTTCTGGCAACTAATGGAAGATACTAGATTGCAGGGCCTGGTTCTTATGGGAGAGCATCCTGATATCTGCTGGGAGAGCAATACAGCGGTGCACAGACAATCCAGGAAGTTTTTGGAAAGTGTAGGGGACAATTTCCTGGCGCAAGTGCTAGAGGAACCAACTAGGGGCAGAGCTCTTCTTGACCTGCTGCTCACAAACCGGGAAGAATTAGCAGGGGAAGCAAAAGCAGATGGAAACCTGGGAGGCAGTGACCATGAGATGGTCAAGTTCAGGATCCTGACACAAGGAAGGAAGGAAAGCAGCAGAATATGGACCCTGGACTTCAGAAAAGCAGACTTTGACAACCTCAGGGAAATGATGGGCAGGATCCCCTGGCAGAATAACAGGAGGAGGAAAGGAGTCCAGGAGAGCTGGCTGTATTTTAAAGAATCCTGATTGAGGTTACAGGGACAAACCATCCCGATGTGTAGAAAGAATAGTAAATATGGCAGGCAACCAGCTTGACTTAACAGTGAAATCCTTGCTGAACTTGAACACAAAAAAGAAGCTTACAAGAAGTGGAAGATTGGACAAATGACCAGGGAAGAGAGTAAAAATATTGCTCGGGCATGGAGGAGTGAAACCAGGAAGGCCAAATCACACCTGGAGTTGCAGCTAGCAAGAGATGTTAAGAGTAACAAGAAGGGTTTCTTCAGGTATGTTAGCAACAAGAAGAATTTCAAGGAAAGTGTGGGTTCCTTACTGAATGAGGGTGGCAACCGAGTTGTTGGTGACACTGGGCACTACACTAGGTAACTCGGGAGGGTGGAAGACCACGAGTGTCGATGTGCCGGCAACAGAGTGACAGTGGATGCGGAAAAAGCTAATGTACTCAATGCTTTTTCTGCCTCTGTCTTCACAAAAAAGGTCAGCTCCCAGACTGCTGCACTGGGCAGCACAGCATGGGGAGGAGGTGACCAGCCCTCTGTGGAGAAACTATTCGGGACTATTTAGAAAAGCTGGATGAGCACAAATCCATGGGGCTGGATGCGCTGCATCCGAGAGTGCTAAAGGACTTGGCGGATATGATTGCAGAGCCATTGGCCATTATCTTTGAAAACTCATGGTGATCTGGGGAAGTCCCGGACGACAGGAAAGAAGCTAATGTAGTGCCAATCTTTAAAAAAGGGAAGAAGGAGGATCCTGGGAACTATAGGCCAGTCAGCCTCACCTCAGTCCCTGGAAAAATCATGGAGAAGGTCCTCAAGGAATCCATTCTGAAGCACTTACATGAGAGGAAAGTGATCAGGAACAGTCAGCATGGATTCACCAAGGGCAAGTCATGCCTGACTAATCTAATTGCCTTCTATGATGATATAACTGGCTCTGTGGATGAAGGGAAAGCAGTGAACATGTTATTCCTTGATTTTAGCAAAGCTTTTGATACTGTCTCCAACAGTATTCTTGCCATCAAGTTAAAGAAGTATGGGCTGGATGAATGGACTATAAGGTGGGTAGAAAGTTGGCTAGATTGTCGGGCTCAACGGGTAGTGATCAATGTCTAGTTGGCTGCATGTCTAGTTGGCAGCCAGTATCAAGTGGAGTGCCCCAAGGGTCTGTCCTGGGGCCGGTTTTGTTCAATATCTTCATTAATGGTCTGGAGGATTTTTTTTTAATCTTTCCCTTTATTTTTAATACTTCTCATTTAACACAGAAATGTCCTTTATTTGTATTTATTTATTTAGGCTCTGCTGCTGCCTGATTGCTTATTTCTGGTTCTGAGTGAGGTGTGTGGTTGATTGGTCAGTTTGTAACTCTGGTGTTCACAACTCCAAGTTTCTACTGTAAATTCTGTTTAGCATCTTCCTTGACAGCTAATGGACTTGAAAGGATTACATAAACTCATGTGATATGAGTACCTCAAACTGCTCCTTTCCAAATGCAGAACAAAACTATTTCTTGAACCTTTTCCACCTTTTCTGCAACATTAACAAGTTTTCTTTCTCCTTCTAGGAATTGGCCCCAAACTTTTGTAGGATTTCTTTTGTTCTTTAGATTCTTAATAACCTCCTTTTTGTGATCCTTAACTCTGGCATTGTCAAGTCAGGTCGGAATTGAAAACCTGCTTTTTCCAGGAACATAAGCATAACAAATGCCTGAGGAGAAAAGTGGAACTCTTGATGGAGGAAATGTCATCAAAAGGGCAGGTGAGCAGATTCATTCGGTGCTTTGCCAACAACATCCATAAAGGACAGATTGGGTCCTGCAGGTATGGCTGATCACTAATCTAGGAGTGGAGCCCTGAAAGGCAGACAAATGGAAGACTCCTCTGCACTGGCAACTCCTGCAGCACAGCTGGTTCAAAATGTATCAACTCCGTCCTTCCTTCGATCCAAACCAGTGAAGTCAAGAGGGGCACGCTCACACATAGGTAAAATAGCACCCTCATATTAACTGCCCAGGCTATTGTGCCACATCACATGGAGAGGACACTCCATCCTTGCTGGTAGCATGGATACAACATGGAAGGTGGCAGTTACGGGTTATAAGCTCTCACTTGATTGGCATAGAGTAGGGCACCAAGGGTTACCTTCAATGGTGGGAGGAACCACTGCACTCCATTTGTCAGCCATCACCCACCACATACTCGAGCAGCCCCCGGACAGTTAGGTGCTGAACCACCATGCCTCATGGGGTGTGCGGGCTAAACCAAAAGTTCAATGACAGATGGAAACCTTGCACCTGGCAAAAATAAGAAACCATGAACTTTCCGGCTTGACAGCTGGAATGTCAGGACCATGTGTCCGGCACTGACAGAGAATGATGACATACAATACACAAGCAGCATACGGAAGTTAACTTTGATAGACCGTGAGCAAACTCACGTACAATGTACAAACTCAGTGTTGACATTGCAGCACTTCAGGAAATAAGACTTGAATACGCAGAAAAGAATTGAATCATTAGAACAACAGGGAGTGCTGGAAAAGGGGAATCCCACATACAGTAGCCTGATCTGGCCCATATTAAATGCTTCAGGAGATTGAGAGTGGATTTTAGAAAAAATAGTAAAGCTACACCCCCATAGCAACAATAGTGGCAGATCTAGCTCTAGTGATGGCAAGAACACAGGGCCCCCTAGATGGTTCTCTGTCATAGATTAGGCAAATTGTTTTTTCACCATCCCATTGCATCCCGATTCTTGGCCTGCTTTGCCTTACTTTTAAGGGACAACAGTACTTATTCAAAAGAGTCTTCCCCAGTAGACTTCTGCTCCATGTATGTGATAGCCATCTGGGGGAACTTCACCATCCTGTTCATTGTGAAGATGGAGCCAAGCCTTCATGGGCCCATGTACTATTTCCTCTGTATGCTGGCCGTCACTGACCTGGTCCTGTGCACTTGCACCCTTTCCAAAACACTGAGCATCCTCTGGTTCAATTCCAGGGAGGTAGATTTCAATGCCTGCCTCACCGAGATGTTCTTCATTCACTGCTTTTTGGACATGGCTATGACTTTTGACCACTATGTGGCCATCTGTGATCCTCTGAGACATTCCATCATCCTGAGAAACCCCATCGTGGCCAGGATCAGCTTGGCTGTGGTGATGCGTGGCTGCATGCTTGTAATGCCCTGTCCCTTGCTGGCAAGGCAGTTGCCATATTGCAGAACCAACATCGTCCCCCACTCCTACTGTGAGCACATAGCTATGGTGAATCTGGCCTGTGCAGACATTCACATCAATAGTTATTACGGCCTCTTTAATGGCAATCTTGGTGATCGGTCTGGATGTGTTTTTTATCGCTGTGTCCTATATCCAGATCCTCAGGCCATCTTCAGCCTCCCCACAAAGGATGCCCGGCTCAAGACTTTTCAGACCTGTGCCTCCTACCTCTGTGCCATTTTAACCTTTTATATCTCAGGTCTGTTCTCCGTCCTCGTGTACCAGATTGGCCACAATATGGACCTGCATTTAAATGTTCTCTTTACCAATGTGTGCCTCCTGGTGCCCCCCATGCAAAACCCTGTCATTTTTTATGTGAGGACCAAACAGATCCGGGACAGGCTGCTGTGGCTCTTTACTCATAAAGGGACCTAAAGTTTTCTCCTGGAGCTCCATGGACAGCTGGCTTTTGACATGATGCTGGGCCCTCCTCCTTGAATCCCTGACTTGACAGTCAGAAAGACATTAATCCCCTTCCTGACCTTACTGTGTACTGTCAGGGTGACAAACTGGGGAATCGGTCTATGTACAACTCATTGAGTTGACACCTTTTTAATTGCTTGTATTGGACCCCCAAGCCTCCCCCCTTGCCCCACCTCTTCCAACAAGGCTCCGCCCTGCTCTGCCTCTTCCCCTCCAAGGCCCTGGCCTGGTTGCTTGCTCCTCTCCTCTCCTCCCCGTGTCATGTGCTGGATCATCTCCTTGTCCCTCCTCCCCCCACCCCCCATTTAAGGTTTTGGTAGGGGTGACAACTTTAAACATGATTCAAGGGGCTACTTAGGCACTAAAAACTATTTTTTCGCAGATAACTTACCAATTATCTGACTGGAGAACTGTATCTAATTCCTATGTAAAAGAAAGAAAAATAAATAAATATTAGACCCCCTCAGCTCTGGTACAAAAATGTTCTGGCATCTTGGGGCAAGGAGAGGCAACCAGGGGCCTATGTAGATTTTTTTTTCATGGAGGGCTCTTATTCCATCCCTGGCTGGACTCCAGCATCAGTGCCCCAGTGCACCTAGACAAATTGGAGGATTGGGCCAAAAGAAATCTGATGAGGTTCAATAAGGATAAGTGCAGGGTCCTGCACTTAGGACGGAAGAACCCAATGCACAGCTACAGACTAGGGACCGAATGGCTAGGCAGCAGTTCTGCGGAAAAGGACCTAGGGGTGACAGTGGACGAGAAGCTGGATATGAGTCAGCAGTGTGCCCTTGTTGCCAAGAAGGCCAATGGCATTTTGGGATGTATAAGTAGGGGCATAGCGAGCAGATCGAGGGACGTGATTGTTCCCCTCTATTCGACATTGGTGAGGCCTCATCTGGAGTACTGTGTCCAGTTTTGGGCCCCACACTTCAAGAAGGATGTGGATAAATTGGAGAGAGTCCAGCGAAGGGCAACAAAAATGATTAGGGGTCTGGAACACATGACTTATGAGGAGAGGCTGAGGGAGCTGGGATTGTTTAGCCTGCAGAAGAGAAGAATGAGGGGGGATTTGATAGCTGCTTTCAACTACCTGAGAGGGGGTTCCAAAGAGGATGGCTCTAGACTGTTCTCAATGGTATCAGATGACAGAACGAGGAGTAATGGTCTCAAGCTGCAGTGGGGGAGGTTTAGATTGGATATTAGGAAAAACTTTTTCACTAAGAGGGTAGTGAAACACTGGAATGCGTTACCTAGGGAGGTGGTAGAATCTCCTTCCTTAGAGGTTTTTAAGGTCAGGCTTGACAAAGCCCTGGCTGGGATGATTTAACTGGGAATTGGTCCTGCTTCGAGCAGGGGGTTGGATTAGATGACCTTCTGGGGTCCCTTCCAACCCTTATATTGTATGATTCTATGATTCTATGAAAGGGGACTTGTGAGCAGTGGGGAAGACTAGAGACCCCGCTACAGGTGACCCAGGAGAGCCAGGAGGGACAATGGGAGATGTATTTGGCCCTGCATGAACAAATGGGGCAGCTGCTCTATGAACAGCAGGCCCTTGTAAGACTCCTGAGGAAGGAATCCAAGAGAAAAGCCCTGCAGCAGGGCCAGGAGGCCAGTGGCGGAGTATAGAGCTTGTTACTCCTGCAGGAGGTGTGGACATTTAAGGAGGAATTGTCCCTACTGGGATGGGGGCAAGGAGCCTCACCCAGAGAAGGGGAAGGGACATGGCCCTGGGAATGCCCGCTGGGTGAGGAAACCCAAGGGACAACAGACCTGTTGGGCCTGTGGGCAACATGGACACCTACAGTGGGAGTGCCCAGGCCCCAGGTGGAGGGTCCAGTTGAAGCCCAGTGAGAAGGGGCCCAAGGCAGCAGAGAGGCAGGGAGTCTGCTTTGGCTGCCACGAGTGGGGCCATATTAAGGGGCACTGCCCCTTCTGGGGAGGGCAGCCGAAGAAGGAGGTGCCTGGGGACCAAGAAGTGGCAAAGATGAGCGAGGTCAACATGGCAGTGAAGGCGGTAGACCTGCCTGAGAGCCACCAGCATGAGGTGGCAGAAAAGGGGACTGAGACGGAGTGGGCCCAGTGAGAGGTTGGGACCCAGGCTGTGAGGGAGCAGCCTACAATGGGAACCAAGACCCTGACATTACAGGGTCAGGAGGATGTTAGCCAATGGACGTGGCTGACGGCTGTGGGACAGGCCCACGAGACAGCAGAGGTGGAGCTGCAGAAATTCCACAAGGAGAAGGAAGACCTGACCCTGAAGTTGAAGGAAAATGAAGAGGCGTGAGGGTGGCTGATGAGACATCTCCGGATTGCACAGGGTAGAGGACTCCCTACCCCAGGGCATGGTATTTTGAGTGGGGGGGTGTGGAGCAGGGTGGTCCCCCTGCTCCAGTTTGGATGGGGTTAAAAACAGCCCTGGGAAAGGGCTGCCCCGGGGAGTCAATCACGAGCGGGCTTGAGGCAGGCAGTCAGGGCCCAGCAGGACAAGTATAAGAAGGGCTCCTGGGGAAAAGGAAGTGAGTCTTGCTGCAGCAGTGGAGCAAGAAGGACCTAGCTGCCTGGGAGAGACAGGGGAACCTTGGACAGAGCAGTGCTGGGGAAGAGCAAACCAAGCTGGGGAGCTCTGGCCTGGCGACCTCCCAGGCTGAGACCTTGCAGCAAAGGCCTGAGGATATACTAGGGAGGCAGCCAGGCCAAGAAAAGGCCTAAATGTGGCTTCCACAACCTCTCTCCTGTGCTTCCCTATGCCTCCTTTCCCTGGTGCCTACATATACCACGACTACCAGCTCCTTCCCAGAACTGCACATAAGTCAATGTCTGAAGAGGTCCACAAACTTTGGACCTGGTTGGTAAGTTACCATGCAGTTCTTCTGGTCATTGCAAACCCAGCTATCTATGTCTCTAATATCAGAGGGGTAGCCGTGTTAGTCTGGATCTGTAAAAGCGGCAAAGAGTCCTGTGGCACCTTATAGACTAACAGACGTATTGGAGCATAAGTTTTGGTGGGTGAATACCCACTTCGTCGGACGCATGTAGTGGAAATTTCCAGAAGCAGGTATAAATACGCAAGCTAATATTTATACCTGCCTCTGGAAATTTCCACTACATGCATCTGACGAAGTGGTTATTCACCCATGAAAGCTTATGCTCCCATACGTCTGTTAGTCTATAAGGTGCCACAGGACTCTTTGCCGCTTTTATGTTTCTAATGATTGAATCCCCCATAACTATTAACCGTTTCTCCCTAATAATTGGAGTTGCCTCCTCCAGAGAGTTATCCTCAGTATGAGAGGGTCCCAAGACATCATCTAGAAGGAGGGTCCCAACTGCTCCAATTTGATGTTTTCCTTCCCTGAGACTTTCATCCTCCTCAGCATCACAGAGGCTGTCAGACCAGGGGTGGGACCATTCTGCTCTGTCCCAGGAAGTCTCATCTATGTAGCTCTCTTGTCTCCCTTAGCTCCTCCAATTCAGCCATTGTGGTCTCCAAAGTCCATACATGGTCCTTAAGCACCTAACTCCCTCTGATTTGGGCTTCTAGGGGCTTGGCTGATGGGATGGAGATGGGGGCAGTCAAGGCTGATTCCCCACTCAGGCACTTAGAGTGCAGAAGGTGGGGGCCCGCAAAAGACCTTAAAATACCTTGCCACTCCAGGCTTGTATTAAACTCCCAAGGTTACAGATTCTCCCTTGCCCTGGGTCGTATTTCTGCCACCACCCAAATGCAACACCTCCTTAGAACCCAGGAAGGCTCCCTTGGGAATTCCTTCCTGTGAGACATCCTCAGCTCCTTCACCCCTCCTCTAGGGAAGAGTCGAGAAAAGAAACGAGGAAAAGAACCAGCTCTTGCCACCCGCTGAATCTGAAACCCTTTGTTCCTGCTAGTAGATAACTGAATAATGCGCACAGACACCCTCTTCTTCTTAAGACACAGGAATCAAATCATGTTCTTAAAAAGATGATTTTTATTGAAAAAAAAGAAGAAAGAAAACACACCTGGAAAATCAAGGATGTTGCTAGATGTTAAAGAGCAACTGGAAAAGACTAAACCCCAGAAATTGCTTCTCTGGGGTTCAGCTTAAAGATTACAAAACGGAAAAAGCACCTTTGTTTAGCACAGAGGACTCAACAAGCCCAAAATAAAGAGAGAATCCTGATCACATCTAACAAAACATTTTGTCCTACTTACATATTTGTAGTTTCAAATGAATAATTCTAGGTAGGAATGCTGAGGAATTTTCATGCCTGGCCCAAGCTTCTTACAGCATACCTCTGGCATGGTCTCTCCAGGCCAGAGAACAAACCAAAAAACAGATGACAGAGCAGAAGTTTTTTTTTTTTTTCCAATTTGAAAGTTTCTACCCTTCCCATTGACTCTTTTGGCCAGGTGCCCACTCACTTCCTCTTACCTAAGCATTTCAGTTAGACTTCTTAACCTTTACAGGTAAGGCAATAGTGTACAGCTACTAAGAAGGATTTTTATTGCTAACTGACTGGCTGGGTGTCCATAAAAGGGTGCTACCCTCCCCCCACATTTACCACATAGGCATATTTTCATGTGGGATTGTCATCTGTGAGCCCTCTCCTGGAGCGGGATGCCTAGGACAGATCACCATTTTCTCATGAGAGACCCGAGAGAGACATGGGACACCCAGATCCAAAATCTTTGATCTATCTGACTTCAAACAGGGACTTAAACACAGGTCTCCACATCCCCCAGGAGTGCCCTGAGCACCAGGCAAATGGCTGTTCGGTGTGGAGCTCTCAGTCTGTCCGTCTGGAGCTCTTCTACTTTATAGAAATAAAACTTAAGTGGCACAGGGCTTTGAATCTGGGTCTCTCACACTCCAGGTGAGGGTGCTAAACCGCCGGGCTATGGCACATTGTGGGTGTGCACATGCACATGCAGGGACACACATCCACACACATCATGGATGCATGTGAAAAACACACAGACACATGAACGCACGTGCACACACACATGGACGCACGTGCATGTAGACACACGCATTTCCAGCCTGCAAGGCTGCATCCAGAAGTCATAATGGATTTGGCCTCTGGTGGAATCTGAGGCTCCTGCAGGGTCAGGCAGCAGATGAGCCGGGGTTTGAGAAAGGCAGCGGCGCCTAAGTTCAGTATTTACCCAGGTGCCTTTGTGGATCTAGCCCCTGGAAGCATTTCTGGAAGATGCTTTAGTCAAACACAAGTTGAGGATGTTCAGTTCCAAGGGTGCTGGCTGGCGACGCTTGGAGGAAACAGCTGCATTCCCGGACGTCCACCTCTCACTTTCAGAGAACTCTTTCCTCTTTTCTTTGCACAAGGAGAAGCTCCCTGCAGCAAAACACATTTGTATCGGCTCTTCCCTTCCTCCAGTGGCTCTCGTGTTCCAGCTGCTGCCCTGCTCGGACCCGGGCAACGCCCCTGTATCATCTTTGTGTCTGAAGATTATTGGTTATGTACTGGTATCAGTGGAGCAGTGCCCGTGAGTGGCCAGAGCAGCGGTGCTCAGGGGTCAGGGCTCTTGGTTTCTATTCCCAGCTCTGCCACTGACCCATTGTGTGGCCTTGGGCAAATCACTTTACCTCTGCATGGCTCAGTCCCTCCTTGACATGGGGATGACGCTGCCTAGCAGCCTAGCGAAAGAAATTCGAGAAAAAGCGTCATGCAGAGCGTATGTTAGACTCAACTTCACTGTTCAGCTTCAGCCCCTAAGAAATGGGTGCCCTGTAGCTCCAGATGGGGGGCTGTGTACACGTGTAAATACCCAGCTAATGGCAGGTGTGCTGTTTATCTCACTCCCGGTGAGCTATCAAAGCCACCCCGGCCTCTGCCCAGCATCCCAGCTTCCCAGCTAATGAAGGGGCTGATCCTTCTGCCTCTCTCCGCTGTTGTTCACCTAGATACCAACCTGATCTCTTGCTATGCCCCCAAGGCCAAGCTCAGGGCAAAGGGCTCCCAGCCCATCCCCATTGCCAGTACCCTGCCTGCTACAGGCTCCCAGCTGGGAGGAACAAAGGGGAACTGAAAGCTAAGGAAATAAACCACCCAATTGTCTCTGGCCTTAGAACTTTGTAGCTGAGCTTTAGGGCCCACAAGCTGTATGATGCAGAACCTCACCCACCTATAACACAACCTTGCTCCCAACCCTCAGGTGCCTTTATACGGCTTCCTGGCTTCCCTCTCTGCTCCTTGTTGGTCCCAGTACTGCAACCCGGCTGCACTCACTGAAGACTCCTTCTCAGGCTGCAGCAGCTCCTGTCCCAGCCCCAGAGCAGAGGGAGCCCAGTTGTGGGGGAGGGTGAGAGAGAGGTGGAGATGATATAGAGAGTGACAGGGGAGGAGAGAGGGACAGGGGCAGAGCCTTAGGAGAAAAGGCGGAGAAGTGGGTGGGGCCTTGAAGGAAGATGGGGAGCAGAGGCGGTCTAGTTACCAGAAATAAGAAAGGTGGCAACCTTATGAGTTAAAGGGTTTGTCACACTGACACAGCACAGTATGGTCAGGAAAGGATTTAATGTCTCTTTGGCCAGCCAACGATTCAGGAAAGACGGCCCAGCACCCTGTCACCAGCCAGCTCCCCACAAAGCTCAGTCTGAGAACCAGATGACCAGGAGAAAACTTTAGTGCCTTTCTGAGTAAAGTGTTGGAGGATCCTGCCCAGATCTCTTTGGTCTTTATCCCATAGATAATGGGGTTTAGCATGGGGGACACCAGTAGATATACATTGGCGCTGAGAATGTGGAAATACAGGGGCATATTCTGGCCAAACCGGGATGTGAGGGAGGAAAAGAGACGTGGGATGTAAAAGGCTGAGATAGCACAGAGGTGAGAGCCGCAGGTCTCAAACGTCTTGAGCCTGGCATCTTTTGTGGGGAAGCTGAAGATGGCCCTGAGGATCTGGGTATAAGACATGGTGATAAAAACCACATCCAGACCAGTTACACAGAATACCACAAACAGGCCATAGTAACTACTGACGTGGGTGTTGGTGCAGGCCAGCTTCATGACGGCCATGTGCTCTCAGTGCGTTTGGGGAATAATGTTGGTTCTGCAATATGGCCACTGCCTGGCCAGGAGGAGATAGGGCAGTACAACTATGCCACCATGCAGCATCACAGCGAGGCCAATCTTGACCACCACCGGGTTTGTCAGGATGGTGGAATGTCTCAGGGGATCGCAGATGGCCTCGTAACGATCCAATGCCATGGCCACAAAAATCCCAGATTCAGTCATGAAGAAGCAGTGAATGAAGTACAGTTGGGTGAGGCAGGCACTGAAATCGATCTCCCTGGAATTGAACTAGAAGATGGTCAGTGTTTTGGGCAGGATGGACGTAGACAGGACCAGGTCAGAAACAGCCAGCATGCAGAGGAAATAGTACATGGGCTCATGGAGGTTCAGCTCTATCTTCACAATGAACAGGATGGTGAAGTTCCCCAACATGACTATGGCGTACATGGCTCAGAAGAGGATGGAGATCCAGACATGGGCCACCTCCAGGCCAGGAATGCCCAGCAGGATGAAGGTGGAGGGGTTGGTGAAGTTGGTGGTGTTGAAATCTGACATGGAGTAGGGGAGAAGGTGTCCAACTCTGAGGCAGAACGGTGTCTCTTGCATGTACCGTAAGTTCCCCTGACTTCCTGTATGTGCCCAGCCTCTAGGGTGATGGTCGCAGTACAAATACCTGGATGGAGAGACAATGTGAATATGAGACACTTCATGCATTACTGGAGGCTGTTCTCATTGGGGAAGCAGATTGCTCGCTCTTCACACACTGAAATTTGACGTTTCCATTATTCAGATAAATGAATCATGAACAACTGACCCTCCTAATGCTAATTCCATATTTTATGGTGGTCCATGCATCAAATAATTCCTACACATCATGGTTTAGGAACTCTTAATAGACACCAGCAGGAAACACAAGTGTCAATACTGGTCATCCCTAATTGTTTCTTAATGAAATGAAAGCCAGGCTCGGGAGTTCATGCTGTAGGGAGTTCACAATTCACACGGTTGCTCAAAATCTGAGAGTGGAAAAAAAACTTTTGCCAAGACATGTGCCAGAGGAAACATCCCAGCTAGAATACATCTCAGGGAAATGACCTGAGCATCGTTGATGGCAGCTCCACAGAAACTCCTGCTTATTCGCAGCAGTGAGCAAAGAAAGAACATATCCGGATGCCGAAGAAATGAGATGTGCTCAGTTTCCGTCATCCAGACTCTACTCTAAAGGGTATAGCAGTTATAAAGGGGCTTTCCACGATAGGCTGTGAAAATGCTGGAGGTTGCCATGTGCAGACAGATTGAAAGTCTGGGACTGTTTAGTTGAGGGAAGGACAAACACAGGGTGATATGATAAAGGAGGGAAAAATAAAAGATGGAACTGATTACATTTAAATGGGCAGACAGAGAACTGTTCCTTACCAGTAATATCTATAGACACTTAGTGTTTGAAATGGGACTAATCCCCCAAACTTGAGGCAAATTATCAGAAAAAAATGATTTGGGAGGAAAAAGATAGACAGCAAAATGGGAATGAAACTTGGAAGTTCTTTGAGAATAGTTTATTAGATTGCAAAAAAGCTACAATTCCATAATCAATGAGGGAGAACAACTTTAACTAAAAATCCCATCCAGTGGTAGAGGGAAGTCAGTAATCAGTGGGGGGAAAGGAATATATAGCAAATGGGGGGGAAAGGGAATACAGATAGCAAGCCATACAAATTGGAAGTTATAAAAATTGATAGGGAATGTTAAAGACATAAGGGAAAGCTCCATGCTTGGAAAGACTAAGGATCAGAATAGGAGGTTATTGAGTTTTTTAAATCCTAGAAAATCCTAGAAAAGGTTTAGGCTAATTCCTAGAGGGAGAAAGGCATCTTGTTAATATTGCAAAAAAGGTAGATTTGTTCGATAAATATTTTTGTTCTGCACTGGGAAAGAAGCAGTATGAGACGCCCATATAACACGAGGTGATGAAATACTTTCCAGTTCATTAGGAGTAAAGGAGGATGTTAAACAGCAGCTGTAATAGAACCATAGAGTTACAAACACCTGAGTTACCACACATCTCATTCGGAACCAGAAGTATGCAGCAGTCTATTCTGGTGTCAGGTTGATATAGCTATATCTCTCAAGAGTGTGGATTTTTTTTTTTGCTATAGCAAAAAATACAAAGGCAATTTCTGGTTGCATTAGGAGAGGCATAGTATGCAAGTCACGGAAGGTGATATTTCCTCTCTATTCCTCACTGGTTAGGCTTCAGCTGGAGTACTGTGTACAGTTTTGGTTACAAATATATAGAAAGGATGTTGAGAAACTGCAAAGGATCCAGAGGCGAGAGACAAAGATGATCAAAGGGATGAAATACAAGCTGTACTATCAAAGGCTGATGTTTAATTTAGAAAAGAGGAGACTGATTAGGGATGTGGCAATGGTCTTCAAATACTTGAGAAAAGGTGTTCTATCTTGCCACTGAGCTCAGGACAAGAGGCAGGGGGTTCAAACTCCAGCAGAGCAGATTTAAATCTCATGGAAATCTTCCCAACTGTAAGAATAGGAGGCCTCAGGAGGTTGTGGAAGCTCCTTCAATGGAGAGTATAAAAAGGAGGCTGGATAGCCATCTGTCTTTGATGGTTCAGAAGCAACAAATACTGTATCTTCACAGGGGGTTATACTAGCTGATGTTTATCATCCCTTTTCACCCTGTGACTTTATGTTTCTATGATGTAAAATCATAGTGAAGACCAGGTCTTAGTCACACACAAGTCACTGGGCTCAATTCAGGGGTAACAGGGTGAAATTTAATGGCCTGTATATTACAGGAGGTCAGACTGGATGATCTAATGGTCCCTTCTGACCTTGAACCCTATGAATCTATTGAAAAAGAAAGTAGATCAGACCTTTATATTTACTCCTTCTCACAACACATGAACAAAGGAACATTCAATTTTATAACACTCTGAACATATAATACTGATAAAATAAAATTATTTACATAATGCATATTTGGCTACTGGAACCCCTTGCCAAATACATTATTGGAACAAAAAGCTGAGCTGAATGGGATTCACAAATGGATTGGCCATTGTAGGTGGACCTGGTGGCACCGCTTTTAGTTATGGCTGTCTGACACCTTGAATTAGAAAAGCTCATTTTCTGATGCTTGTAAGTTTGCCAAACTTTAAGTGTTGGAACTTAAATTTCCTACACTGGGTGTCCCCTTCTGGCTGAATTGCTTTTTGAACGTTTGATACATAACAGTTCAGCTGACTTTTTGAATGAAACTAGGAGAGAAGATGTCTTGTCCATGTTGAAAAAAAAATCATAACTATTCCAGTGAGGAGCGCGAGCACCTCCATGCTTTCCAGCAGATAAAAGTCAGGTAACAGCCCCCCAGTTAACAGCCAAAGGTCTGAAATACAAGAGCAGGAGGTGACAGTGTCTGTGCATTAATGCACAGCTGGCTCCTCAGGTCTTTAATCAGTTCTTACTCCAAGGTGAATCTTGCCTTTGTGGGACCTAGGCAAACTATGGGCCACTGAAATGCAGCCACCTTGGGGTTGGAGGCCATCAGCAAGGGAGGGCACCAAATGGTGGGAAATTTTGGCCCATAACACTGCAGCAAACTCGTCATCAGCTGGAATTACCCTGGTGTACAGAGTGGAAAGGGTCACAGACCTAGTCTCTACCCCATCACGCCCACATAGCTCTGGGTTTGTCGAGCAGGTAAGCTCCCCAGCAGGAGATGGTATCTGTGAATCCTGAGAGGGAAGTGTCATCCCTGGGAATCCCCCTCAGGTATCTGTATCCCACACTTCACTCACCCCAGCATCTGCAGCAGTATTCCACACTAAGTGCGGACACAGGAGTGTGCACCGTTTATAATCTAGCTCTATTAAATCCCAGTGGGTTCGCTCTCCCTCTAGAGGAGAAGAGAGCATCTGAATGTAAACAAACTGGAGACAAACCTGTCTGCGCTTCTATGCTATTTGTCCAGCATTAAGAGTAAACAATAATTAAGAGACCTTCCCAAAGAGAAATGAGAACTCTTGGGCTCTCTGCTGAGTCACTGAGGAACCGCCTGCTCTGTGTATTTGTGTATATTTAAAACTGTAGTTGATTAGGAAGAAAATGAGGGATAATGACTAGACCACCTTAGGGTCTGATATCCTGTAAATGCCCAGGATAGTTGGGTAGATAGCAGACAGATCTGCAGACAGATGACTGAGGGGAGACACAAACACTTTCTGCAGGCACATGGAGCTGTCGCTATGGGTTCAGAGATCAGTAATTCTCACCAGTAACTGTTATCATACTTGGCAACACCTTTAACTGAAGGATCTTGAAAACACGTAGCAAAGGAAAGTCACTATGAACACATCTCCATTATATAGGTAGGTAAACTGAGGTACGGGGTTGTGTGATTTCGGCAAAGTCATACAGAGAATGACAGACAGAATCCATGAGTCCTCACTTCCCTACTGTTATCACTGTTTCTCTGTCAGTAACTGAGAGCATGACAAGAAGGAAATGGACTCACAGTCTAGCAGGGCCTGTTCATTGGGTGGGACCTGGAACTGGGGTACTGTTGAGCCCTCTGGCATACCAGTCTGTGCCCCCTCTCACAGTATGAGGCTGTGACAAGCTGCAAGCCTCTCCAGGTCATTCACTTACACAGCCGCACAGAGACAGGAACAGAGCCAGCTGCAGTTACATGAAAACTTTCACTAGCCACTCATGAACCAACAATAGAGAGCCAGTTCCCTCCAGTTCCCCAGCCTAGGACCCCACAGTCTTTCCCTGGTCAGAAGACTGACCAGTGTAAGTTTATTACCCAGTCTGCCCCCATTGGGTGTGGAGCAGAGTGTGCACCACCCCCTGCTGCTGAGCATAATTCCCATTTGCGTTTCAAAGAACACACTAGTATAGGTAAAAAAAATAGAACAGATTCATTAAGTATGAAAGGTAGATAGTGATTATAATGAATAGCATACAGATTAGGGCTGTCAATTGATTGCAGTTAACTCACCTGATTAACTGAAAAAAATAATCGTGATTAATCACATTTTTTCACACTTTTAAACAGTAGAATATCAATTGAAATTTATTAAATATTTCTGGATTTTTTCTACATTTGCAAGTCAGAATACAAAGTGTACAGTGGTCACTTTATATTATTATTTTTATTGCACATATTTGCACTGTAAAAATGATAAAAGAAATTGTATTTTTCAATTCACCTCATGCAAGTACTGTAATGCAATCTCTTTATCATGAAAGTGCAAAACTTTAGCGCCTACAGGTCCACTCAGTCCTACTTCTTGTTCAGACAATCGCTAAGACAAACAAGTTTCAGAGTAGCAGCCATGTTAGTCTGTATTCTCAAAAGGAAAAGGAGGACTTGTGGCACCTTAGAGACTAACCAAAGCTTATGCTCAAATAAATTGGTTAGTCTCTAAGGTGCCACAAGTCCTCCTTTTCTTTTTAAGACAAACAAGTTTATTTACGTTGTTCAGGGATAATGCTGCCTGCTTCTTATTTACAATGTCACATGAAAGTGAGAACAAGTGTTTGCATCGTACTTTTTAAGCCGGCATCGCAAGGTATTTACGTGCCAGATATGCTAAATTCATATGCCCCTTCATGCTTCGGCCACCATTCCGGAGGATATGATTCCATGCTGATGATGTTACAGAAAAAGGGTTAATTAAATTTGTGATTCAGATCCTTGGGGGAGAATTGTATGTCTCCTGCTCCATGGTTTTGCCTGCATGCTGCCGTATATTTCATGTTATAGCAGTCTTGGGTGACGATCCAGCATGTGGTCCCCGTTTTAAGTACACGTTCACCAGAGATTTGACAAATCACAAAGAAGGTGCCAGGGTGTTGTTTGTGGCAGAGACTGTGACACCTGCCTCCTTCATTTACTGCAGGAGTGTTAGTCACTGAGGTGCTGGTTTCCCTGCTGTGACAAGCTTTGCGCCTTTCTGTCTTTCAACTCCTCCCCGAACTTTAACCTCTGATTATTTACTGTTTTTCCTTCCCCCCATTGTCTCCTTCAGTATGAGATTTCAGTGTAAAGTCATGTTTGGGATTGTTAGGGGGCTTATTCCTTCACTCACTTACTTCCCTGGTCCTTCTCGCATGAACAGAGAGCAACAATACCTGAAATCCAAAGGTGCAAATTATTCAATGTTTATTGGGTGAATTTCCAGCAAGCACGATTCCAGTTTCCTTCCTTAGTGTCCCCCTTCGCAGCTCTGACACCACAGAGCCTTACTTGTGTCCCTGTTCCCATTCCTGCCCTTAGCAAAACATGATTCCAATTTCCCCACCCCCATTCCCTGTTCCCATTTCACCCACCCACTTCCTGACTGACTGCAGACTATATAGTAAAACTTGAGATCTGCCTAGCTATACCTTAACCAATCATTTTCCTGAAATTTAACTAACCAATCCTAACATCTTGTAACATGATTATGTAACCAATTATATCCCACCACCTTCATTAGTTTACACCCAGCAAAATTAATTATACAGCAGACAGAAACAATCACAGAACCAGACAGAGATTATGCAGACAAACAATAGGGAAATGGGGACTACAATGATCAAACAGCACATGCATCCGATGAAGTGAACTGTAGCTAATGAAAGCTTATGCTCAAATAAATTTGTTAGTCTCTAAAGTGCCACAAGTCCTCCTTTTCTTTTTACAGAAATGAGGATTTCACATCCCAGCTATTGATAAGTGAGTTCTTGCCAGAGAGGATGCTATCAAACTAAGTTTCCTTTTACTTCCTCTAGGCACTTCTCTTTCTCTGGAGGCGATGGGCATTATCAGGACAGGATTGTATCCTAACAGCCCAATAGCACCTTCTTTCAGTGTGACTAGATTGGAATGTGAGGATGTGACCGGTCGCTTCCCAGCTTATGGCTGCCTCTGCTGATTAACTGAAACTGTAGCCAAAGGCCTTAGCCTAATCACAGGGCCTCAGACTGTCACAGTGAGAGAAGAACCTTTCACCGTCAGACAGTGATTTTGAGTCTTTCTTATATACCTCTAGAACTAGCTAAGTGATAAGAATACACCTAAATTCTTAGAGTCTAGGCCTTTACAGACAGGCCTGAAATCTATACCCTAACAGGTCTTGGTATGCCAGGCTCTGGTGAGTTAAGGATCTAAGGGGACTTTGCATGCTGGCTATCCCTCTGTGGAGCTGCTTCCCAATCCCAGGGTTATGACCTTCCAAAAAATTCACTCCTCCACCCTGTCTAGTGGTTTCCCTGAGATCCCCACTGCCAGCATTGTGACATTCTCCATCCCCTTTTTCTCACGGCTAAGAGTATGTCTTTTCTCAGCAACCCTTTCACGGCTGCTATCTGTGTCTTCCCAAGCCAGACCATTTCCTCCTCCCCTCTGTCAGGTGGGTCATTCACATTTTCACAACCAACCATTTCTTCATCAGGATCTACATCCTCTCTCAAAGAGACAGAGTTAGTTTTCACAATCACATCAGAAACAAAGTCCTGAAAAATTGTGGACCTGGATTGGCGTACCTTCTGTCACTCCTCTCTCTACCCCGAGAGGTCAATTGTGTGACTGCTCCCCTCCAGGAGGTCAGTTACACCTTTGTCTTTGAAAGTCTGAACCATGGGTTGGGTGCCTGAGTACACATATGATGAACCAGCCATTCTGTCCTGAACATTCTCCCCCATGTGACCAGTGAGGATATATTCTTGTACCCCATCTATTCCTACCCCAGTTTCCTTATCTGGGCACCCCTCTGGAACACATACCTCTATGCTCTCGAGGCTGGGATCTATCCTCTGCTCAGTTGCGAAGGACTGACAGCTAACAGCTTCGATAGTTTTTCACTTACATTTGCTACAACCCCCGCCTTTCCTCAGTGGTGTTCCCTCCTGCTTCAGTATTATAGTAAACCTCACCCACCTCCTCAGTGGTTTCTATGATTCCATCCCCCTTCTCTGGGCTCCGCTCTGGGACACATCTCCCTGTGCTCTCTAGCACTGGGTTTGTCTCTTGCTAAGCTGCAATCTGGACGTTTTTGTCCCTGACAGGCAATACAAACTCCTTCCTCACTGAGGAGACTCTGTCTTCACCTGTAGGGCAGGAGTTGGTCTCAACCACCCCCACCCCTGGAAACATCAAAGCTTCCCCCCTGCTGCAGACAAATCAAGGAGACTTTCTCCCATTCCCTGAGCAGTTCCTAGGACTTTCCCCTTTTGCTCTGAGGTCCCTGCAGAATGCTCCTTCTTCCTGCAGGCGGACACTTTAACAGCCTGAGCTATGTGGAAGAAATCATTACCAATTATTCTATCAACAGGGTTATGGTCTATGTCAGAGTTCCTTCCCCATTCTGAACTCTAGGGTACAGATGTGGGGACCTGCATGAAAGACCCCCTAAGTTTATTCTTACCAGCTTAGGTTAAAAACTTCCCCAAGGTACAAATTTGCCTTGGCCTTGAACACTATGCTGCCACCACCAAGCACTTTTTTTCCCCCATAGATTCAAAGATATTTAGATCAGAAGGGACCATTATGATCATCTAGTCTGACCTCCTGCACAACGCAGGCCACAGAATTCCACCCACCACTCCTGTGAAAAACCTCTCAGCTATGTCTGAGCTATTGAAGTCCTCAAATCTTGGTTTAAAGACTTCAAGGAGAAGAGAATCCTCCAGCAAGTGACCCGTGCCCCATGCTACAGGGGAAGGCGAAAAACCTCCAGGGCCTCTTCCAATCTGCCCTAGAGGAAAATTCCTTCCTGACCCCAAATATGGCGATCGGCTAAACCCTGAGCATATGGGCAAGATTCACCAGCCAAATACTACAGAAAATTCTTTCCTGGGTAACTCAGATCCCACCCCATCTAACAAAGAACAAGGAAAGAGCCCACTTAGAGACGTCTTCCCCCAAAATATCCCCCCAAGCCCTATACACACCCCTTCCTGGGGAGGCTTGAGAATAATATCCTCACCAATTTGTTACAAAATCATCAAAGACCCAAACCCCTGGATCTTGGAACAATGGAAATATCAGTCAGGTTCTTAAAAGAAGGATTTTATTTTAAAAAAAAGAAAGATAAAAATCATCTCTGTAAAATCAGGATGGAAAATACTTTACAGAGTATTCAGATTCAAAACACAGAGGATCCCCCTCTGGGCAAAACCTTAAAGTTACAGAAAACAGGAATAAACCTCTCTCTTAACACAGGGAAAATGCACATAAAACAAAAGATGAACTAATCCGCCTTGCCTGGCTTACCTATACTGGTTGCAATATTGGAGACTTGGATTAGGGTGGGTTGGAGAAGATGGATTTCTGCCTGGCCTCTCTCAGTCCCAAGAGAGAACAAACATGTAAACAAAGAGCACAACAAAAGCCTTTGCCCCCTCCCCAAGATTTGAAAGTATTTTGTCCTCTTATTGGTCCTTTCGGTCGGGTGCCAGACAGGTTAGCTGAGCTTCTTAACCCTTTACAGGTAACAGGATGTTGCCTCTGGCCAGGAGGGATTTTATAGCACTGTATACAGAAAGGTGGTTACCCTTCCCTCTATATTTATGACAGTCTACTACCCCCACTGATATTACAGCTTCCAAACCCTCCGTTTGTATGTGCACTTTCGCCAAAGGCACAAGGATTCAGTAACCTGCTACTAAAAAAGCTCTGCCATCTGTCCTGACAGTATGTCATCTTCCTACACTATACTCCACCTAACTACAGAAATTTCTGCCCCTGTATCTTCAAACCTAAGGCATTCCCTGCCATTAATTCTGACAGACTTGATCTGCTTCAAGCTTACTTGTAGAAAGGCTAATTTTTCTCACCCAGTATGATAAGAGTCAGCTGCCACAGGGGCTTCTTTGCTCACATGGGGAACTTGATACCAATTTCCATACAGAGGCTGGGATTTCTCCTTTCCAGCCTAGGGCCACCTCCCCAGGAAAACTCTTTTTTCCTGTAGTTGTGTTTTCAGATATTCTGTTGTGTGGGGAGTGAGACCAATGGTGATGATATTTCTCCCTTTTTTTAGTTTCTACCATTTGAGGGGAAACGTCATTTTTCCAAGCAAAATCCCCCAGCACAGATAGTGGAAAAGTACAGGCACAAGATGGAGTCCAGTGTCACATGAGCTGGCCACATGCCCTTAAATGACTCTATGAGTCATAGCAGGGGCTATCACCCTTATTCTGGTGACAACATCCCCAGGAAAGTCCATCAGGTGAGGATAAATTTCTTCCATGGCCCATTGTGCTCACTGATGAGCCATGACCTTGAATAGTCCATTCACAATTTGCTGGCTAGACTGGATGTAAACTACCTTGTGATAGTTGTCGGAGGAGCAAACACATTTGAAATACAGGTACATAGTCAATATTCATAACTTCAGATAAAAAAAAATGTGACATGCATACAAACAGGATAATCATATTCAGCAAACCAGGATTTCTCTACAGACACCTCACATGACATATTTTGTACAACATTTGTTGCAATTATATAACTGGTAAATATGGGGGTTCCAGGATATTGCTTTGGGGCACAGAATGTCACAGAAATATATCTATAGAACTAGAACTTTCTGAGATCTAATTTTGTATTTTTATATAAGTCACACATCCATGTCCTGAAAAAGACTACATTCTGGTATGTATCACAAGAGGAAAACAGAGAAAAGGAAAAGGAAAGACTGTTTTCCCCACTACATATCACACACGCAATATGTGAGCCTCTGAAAATGTCCTTCCCACTTTCCTTGTTCAGCGACTGTCACCTGCACTTTCTGTTTATCGGATCTCAGCCTCACACACATTACTGGATCAACAGACCATTTGCCAAAGTATCTGGGGAGCCTTTCGTCCCATCAGTCATCATCAACATCTTCATGGCAAATCCCAAAGGAACGTAGCCTCCTTGAAAACCATGTGCTGCCCGGATCGATCTCTGGAAAGGTGATTAAGGGGATAAGGTTGTATATTTGCGCAGTGGCAGTCTTGTCGTGCCACCAAAACTTTCTTAACTACCTTTCTGTATTCAGAACTGTAAAATTCCTCATGGCTAGAGGCAAAACCCTTTCACCTGTAAAGGGTTAAGAAGCTAAGATAAACTCTCTGGAACCTGACCAAAATGACCAATGAGGAGACAAGTTACTTTCAAAGCTGGGTGGGGGGAGGGAAACAAAGGTCATGTCTGTCTGTGTGATGCTTTTGTGGGGAACAGAACAGGAATGGAGTATTAGAACTTGTTAGTAAGTAATCTAGCTAGAAATGTGTTAGATTTCCTTTTGTTAAATGGCTGGTAAATAAGCTGTGCTGAATGGAATGGATATTCCTGTTTTTGTGTCATTTTGTAACTTAAGGTTTTGCCTAGATGGATTCTCTATGTTTTGAATCTGACTACTCTGTAAGGTATTTACCATCCTGATTTTACAGAGTTGATTATTTTACCTTTTCTTTAATTAAAATTCTTCTTTTAAGATCCTGATTGCTTTTTCATTGTTCTTAAGATCCAAGGGTTTGGGTCTGTGTTCACCTATGCAAATTGGTGAGGATTTTTATCAAGCCTTCTCCAGGAAAGGGGATGTAGGGCCTGGGGGGATATTTCTGGGGGAAGACATCTCCAAGTGGGCTCTTTCTCTGTTCTTTGTTTAACTTGCTTGGTGGTGGCAGCATAGGGTTCAAGGACAAGACAATGTTTGTACCTTGAGGAAGTTTTTAATCTAAACTGGTAAGAATAAGCTTAGGGGGTCTTTCATTCAGGTCCCCACATCTGTACCCTAGACTTCAGAGTGGGGAAGGAACCTCAAGATGGTGGCAGAGTGGTGGGATCATTTTAAGACTGTTTTTAGATAATTTTGAGATTTTTTTAGATCATTTTGAAGCAGAAGCACAGTGGGATTCTAAAAGGACATTTTTTTTCCTTTTGGCTGCTTGGAAACAGGTTTTAAGCGAAAGCAGTTAGAGGCTTTTTTGTCTCTGCCTGGGGGCCAGAGCAAAGACAAAAGGGATTTGTCTTTTTTGAGCTGGAGTTTTCTCTACCTCGAGGCAGGGTAGTTAACCTCCTGCAGGGAAATTCACAAGTTTTTCACAGACCTGAAGAGGGTTTTTTGTTTGTTTGTTTTTGTTTCTTTAACCTAAGAGAAACTAGAGGGTTTTCTGTCTATTTGCCTGGAGACAAAGGATTTTTCTGTAGGCTGAGAATAGCTATCAGAGAACATAGGTATCATATTACAGCACAGCAAAATTTTACAAGACAAGTTTTTTTTGTTTTTTTTTTTTAACTCTCGGGTGTAAAGTTAGTTAAAAACAGAGAGGCTAAGATGACAGAATCCAAGGCGGAAAAAGCCAAAGAGGCTGCTCACAGGAGAGAAATGGAGGTAAAGGAAAAAGAAATGGAGGCAAAAGCTAAAGAAATGGAGGAGAAGGAAAAAGAGAGGAAGCATACAACTGGAGATGGAGAAAGCAAAGGCTCAGCAGAATGTAGCGGATAACCCTAACAATCCTTACCCAACAATCCACAAATGGGAGCGACTATGTCCACAGTATGATGAATCTAGTGATATTGCTGAATATTTTCTCACCTTTGAGAGACTGTGCACACTTCATCAAATTCCTGAAGCTCACAAGATGACCACATTGGTCGCAAAATTGATTGGAAGAGCTCTGGACATATTTAATAAGATGCCTATTGATGAGGCTTCTAACTATAATAAATTCAAGGATTTGGTTTTCAGGCAATTTCAAGTTACACCTGAAATTTACAGAGTAAAATTTAGAGCCCTTAAGGGAGGACCTGGACTAAGTGACGTGGCTTACCTAAACCAGATAAAGGATCTGTGAGTTTAAATGGGTCAAAGGAACAGGTGTCACTAGCTTTGAAGGAATGTGTATTTGATGGCTCAGGAGTAATTCCTGAATATTATGTCCAAGGAGGAAATAAAACAGAGTTTATGGGATAAGAAAATAGACTCAGAAGGAAGTCTTGCTTCTTATGCTGATCAATACAAGCAGTTCCAGAGTGCCAGAGAGGTGGGGAAAACTGGAAAAAAAAAACGGGTGGAGGGAGGAGAGAGAAACAACCCTGTCACAGTTGGAGAGGATACCAGAAGGGACAACCTCAGACCACACCCTACTACCCGGGGCAGTCCAAGGCCCCAACTACACTCCAAGGAATACTCCAGACACCTTATCGTCCCACCACACTGTTCTCCAGCAACCCACCTTGCCCCAATGACCTGTCAGCTGGACGATGTTTTAAATATAACAAACTGGGGCATGTAAAGGCCAACTGCCCTGAGAACCCCAACAGATTACAGTTCATTGCACCAGAATCACACCAGAGGTCTGCAGGCCCAGATACCTCCCAGATACCCTCAGAGTGGAGGGAAACTGTGAGTGTGGGTGGGAAGAAGGTCACCGTGTGGAGGGACACCAGAGCACAAGTGTCGGGTATCCATGCTTCCTTAGTGGACCCCAATTTAATCAACCCAGAGATCCAAGGAACAATTCAACCCTTCAAGTCCAACTCTTTCAATTTGCCGACAGCCAAGTTGCCTGTCCAGTACAAGGGCTGGTCAGGAACATGGACTTTTGCAGTCTATGATGATTATCCCATCCCCATGCTGTTGGGGGAAGACTTCTCCAATCATGTGAAGCTAGCCAAGAGGGTGGGAATGGTCACCCGCAGACAGGCTAAGCAAGTTTTCACGCCGAGCTCTGTTCTCGAAACTTCTACCATAGAATCATAGAATCATAGAATCATAGAATATAAGGGTTGGAAGGGACCCCAGAAGGTCATCTAGTCCAACCCCCTGCTCGAAGCAGGACCAATTCCCAGTTAAATCATCCCAGCCAGGGCTTTGTCAATCCTGACCTTAAAAACCTCTAAGGAAGCAGATTCTACCACCTCCCTAGGTAACGCATTCCAGTGTTTCACCACCCTCTTAGTGAAAAAGTTTTTCCTAATATCCAATCTAAACCTCCCCCACTGCAGCTTGAGACCATTACTCCTCGTTCTGTCATCTGCTACCATTGAGAACAGTCTAGAGCCATCCTCTTTGGAACCCCCTTTCAGGTAGTTGAAAGCAGTTATCAAATCCCCCCTCATTCTTCTCTTCTGCAGGCTAAACAATCCCAGCTCCCTCAGCCTCTCCTCATAACTCATGTGTTCCAGACCCCTAATCATTTTTGTTGCCCTTCGCTGGACTCTCTCCAATTTATCCACATCCTTCTTGAAGTGTGGGGCCCAAAACTGGACACAGTACTCCAGATGAGGCCTCACCAATGTCGAATAGAGGGGAACGATCACGTCCCTCGATCTGCTCGCTATGCCCCTACTTATACATCCCAAAATGCCATTGGCCTTCTTGGCAACAAGGGCACACTGCTGACTCATATCCAGCTTCTCGTCCACTGTCACCCCTAGGTCCTTTTCCGCAGAACTGCTGCCTAGCCATTCGGTCCCTAGTCTGTAGCTGTGCATTGGGTTCTTCCGTCCTAAGTGCAGGACCCTGCACTTATCCTTATTGAACCTCATCAGATTTCTTTTGGCCCAATCCTCCAATTTGTCTAGGTCCTTCTGTATCCTATCCCTCCCCTCCAGCGTATCTACCACTCCTCCCAGTTGAGTATCATCCGCAAATTTGCTGAGAGTGCAATCCACACCATCCTCCAGATCATTTATGAAGATATTGAACAAAACCGGCCCCAGGACCGACCCTTGGGGCACTCCACTTGATACCGGCTGCCAACTAGACACGGAGCCATTGATCACTACCCGTTGAGCCCGACAATCTAGCCAGCTTTCTACCCACCTTGTAGTGCATTCATCCAGCCCATACTTCCTTAACTTGCTGACAAGAATACTGTGGGAGACCGTGTCAAAAGCTTTGCTAAAGTCAAGAAACAATACATCCACTGCTTTCCCTTCATCCACAGAACCAGTAATCTCATCATAGAAGGTGATTAGATTAGTCAGGCATGACCTTCCCTTGGTGAATCCATGCTGGCTGTTCCTGATCACTTTCCTCTCATGCAAGTGCTTCAGGATTGATTCTTTGAGGACCTGCTCCATGATTTTTCCAGTGACTGAAGTGAGGCTGACTGGCCTGTAGTTCCCAGGATCCTCCTTCTTCCCTTTTTTAAAGATTGGCACTACATTAGCCTTTTTCCAGTCATCCGGGACTTCCCTGGTTCGCCACGAGTTTTCAAAGATAATGGCCAATGGCTCTGCAATCACAGCTGCCAGTTCCTTCAGCACTCTCGGATGCAACTCGTCCGGCCCCATGGACTTGTGCACGTCCAGCTTTTCTAAATAGTCCCTAACCACCTCTATCTCCACAGAGGGCTGGCCATCTCTTCCCCATTTTGTGATGCCCAGCGTAGCAGTCTGGGAGCTGACCTTGTTAGTGAAAACAGAGGCAAAAAAAGCATTGAGTACATTAGCTTTTTCCACATCCTCTGTCACTAGTTTGCCTCCCTCATTCAGTAAGGGGCCCACACATTCCTTGGCTTTCTTCTTGTTGCCAACATACCTGAAGAAACCCTTCTTGTTACTCTTGACATCTCTGGCTAGCTGCAGCTCCAGGTGCGATTTGGCCCTCCTGATAACATTCCTACATGCCCGAGCAATATTTTTATACTCTTCCCTGGTCATATGTCCAACCTTCCACTTCTTGTAAGCTTCTTTTTTATCTTTAAGATCCGCTAAGATTTCACCATTAAGCCAAGCTGGTCACCTGCCATATTTACTATTCTTTCGACGCATCGGGATGGTTTGTCCCTGTAACCTCAACAGGGATTCCTTGAAATACAGCCAGCTCTCCTGGACTCCTTTCCCCTTCAAGTTAGTCCCCCAGGGGATCCTGGCCATCTGTTCCCTGAGGGAGTCGAAGTCTGCTTTCCTGAAGTCCAGGGTCCGTATCGTGCTGCTTACCTTTCTTCCCTGCGTCAGGATCCTGAACTCAACCAACTCATGGTCACTGCCTCCCAGATTCCCATCCACTTTTGCTTCCCCCACTAATTCTACCCGGTTTGTGAGCAGCAGGTCAAGAAAAGCGCCCCCCCTAGTTGGCTCCTCTAGCACTTGCGCCAGGAAATTGTCCCCTACGCTTTCCAAAAACTTCCTGGATTGTCTATGCACCGCTGTATTGCTCTCCCAGCAGATATCAGGAAAATTAAAGTCACCCATGAGAATCAGGGCATGCGATCCAGTAGCTTCCGTGAGCTGCCGGAAGAAAGCCTCATCTACCTCATCCCCCTGGTCCGGTGGTCTATAGCAGACTCCCACCACTATATCACTCTTGTTGCACACACTTCTAAACTTAATCCAGAGACACTCAGGTTTTTCTGCAGTTTCGTACCGGAGCTCTGAGCAGTCATACTGCTCCCTTACATACAGTGCTACTCCCCCACCTTTTCTGCCCTGCCTGTCCTTCCTGAACAGTTTATAACCATCCATGACAGTACTCCAGTCATGTGAGTACCAGGACCCAGTCATAGGTAATGGATCCAGTCCCAGAGACCGAGTCAGAGCCAGTCCCAGAACCGGAACTGGCGGAAAAACCAGCACCAGCACCAGTGCCAGGTGATTCTTTTACTTTTTCTTTAATTAAAATTCTTCTTTTAAGAACCTGATTGCTTTTTCATTGTTCTTGATATCCAAGGGTTTGGGTCTGTGTTCACCTGTGCAAATTGGTGAGGATTTTTATCAAGCCTTCCCCAGAAAAGGGGGTTTAGGGCTTGGGAGGAAATTTTTTGGGGAAGACGTCTCCAAGTGGGCTCTTTCCTGGTTCTTTGTTTAACACTCTTGGTGGTGGCAGCATAGGGTACAAGGACAAGGCAAAGTTTATACCTTGAGGAACTTTTTAACCTAAGCTGGTAAGAAAAAGCTTAGGGGGTCTTTCATGCAGGTCCCCACATCTCTACCCTAGAATTCAGAGTGGGGAAGGAAACTTGAAATGCCCACTTCAGAATTTGCTAGTCTTTTACTCTAATAATGTGTCCCCAGTAAGAAATCTGCCAAAACATACACAGCACTGAAGGGGGCATTTGCTGGCTTCAGCTTCGAATATCCTCAGTCCTAATCTTGTGCTGCCCCTTTGTATGGAGCAGCTAATAGGGGACCTTGAGCACTGCAAATATCAGTCTGGAGTTCCTCAGCCTTCCTCATCTCCCACTCCCCATTCACTCCCATCTGCTGGAGCTGGGGTGCCCGCTGTTCTATAGAGCTACTGCTTTTTAGCAAGCCGGCTGCCACGACATCCCCACAAAGGCTGTGGAATGGAGCAGGGCAGACGATGGAACAAGGATACAGATGATTCATAGAATCAAACGTGAGTTATTAGTTATGACACCGCATCAGAAAGGTTTATGCAACTAGGAGGCGAATAGACCAAAACTGACAGTCCGTATGAGGAGAGATTACAGTGACTGGGACTTTTCAGTTTTGAAAAGAGACGACTAAGGGGGGACATGAGAGTGTAAATAAAACCATGAATGGTTTGGAAAAGTTCAGTCAGGAAGTGTTATTTACTCCTTCAACTAACACAAGAACTAGGGGTCAGCCAAATGAATTAATAGGCAGCAGATTTAAAGCAAACAAAGGAAGTATTTCTTCACCATTGACCTGTGGAACTCTTTTCCAGGTGACGTTGTGAAGGTCAAAACTATAACAGGGTTCCAATAAGAACTAGAGAAGTGAAAGAAAGGTAGGTCCATCAATAGTTATTAGCCAGGAAGCCAACACCATGTTCTGTGTGCCCCTGGCCTCTGTTTGCCAGAAGCTGAGACAATAGGGTATGGATCACTCAGAATTTTCCAGTTCTGTTCATTCCCTCTCAAGCACCTGGTATTGGGCACTGTTGTGAGCTAGGATACAGGGCTAGATAGACCATTCATCTTACCCAGTATGGCCAATCTGATGTTATATGGACCCCAGATGTACCTGCCCCCCTGCCTTAACCCACTGTACCCCACTCCCCTCCCAGACCCCACTCCCCTCCCAGAAGGCCTGATGGGGTCTCTCTCTCTGCAGAGTTAGTAAGAAAGTAAGAAGATACATGAAATGTTTAAACCTAACCAGTGTCCTTAAGTGACCAGCCAAAAGATGTCAGAACACATTAGTATTAGAGCTGAGTGAGTGGATTATTAATTTAATAGTATTAGTTGTATATAGGAATGTGATACAGTATTCCTGTCAGCTAATTGCTAAGTTATCTGTTAAAAACATAAGATTTCAAGAGCCTAACTAGCCCCTGGAAGTGCACATGTGTCAAGGTGGATGATCCAGTGAGTGATATGCGGAGGGGAGGAGAGGAGTGAGCAACAGGGGCGGGACCTTGGTGAAAGAAGTGGGCAGGGCCACCGGGGTCCTGTTACCTAAAATTAGAAAGGAGGAAACCCCATGAGTTAATGAGTTCTATGTAGACAGATGCCCCAGTTTGTCCCACCGAAACAGCACAGTAAGGCCAGGAAAGGATTAATGTCACTTTGACTATGCAGTCAGTGATTCCGGGAAGAGGGCCCAGCACCATGTGAGCAGCCAGCTCTGCTCGGAGCTTAGTGTGAGACCCAGAGCACCAGGAGAAAACTTTAGGATCCGTTATGAGTCATGAGCCGGAGCAGCCTGTCCCGGATCTGTTTAGTCCTCACCCCGTAGATGATGGGGTTTAGCATGGGGGGCACAAGGAGGTACATGTTGGCAATGAGAATGTGTAAATGCAGGGGCACATTGTGGCTAAACCGGTGCATGAGGGAGGAGAAGAGAGTTGGGATGTAAAAGGCTAAGATGACACAGAGGTGCGAGCCACAAGTCCCAAAAGTCTTGAGCCGGGCGTCCTTTGTGGGGAGGCTGAAGATGGCCTTGAGGATCTGAGTATAGGACATGATGATAAAAAAGACATCCAGACCAATCACAAAGAATGCCACAGAGAGGCTGTAGTAACTGCTGATGCGGATGTCTGCGCAGGCCAATTTCACCACGGCTATGTGCTCGCAGTACGAGTGGGGGATGATGTTGGTTTTGCAATATGGCCACCGCCTCGCCAGTAAGGGATAGGGCAGTATGAGCATGCCACCACGCAGCACCACGGCCAGGCCAATCTTGGCCACCACAGGGTTTGTCAGGATGGTGGAATGTCTCAGGGGATGGCAGATGGCCACGTAGCGATCGAAAGCCATGGCCACAAAGATCCCAGACTCCATCCCTGAGAAGCAGAAAATGAAGTACAGCTGGGTGAGGCAGGCATTGAAATCTATTTCCCTCAAATTAAACCAGAAGATGCTCAGCATTTTGGGCAGGATGGACGTAGACAGGACCAGGTCAGTGACAGCTAGCATGCAGAGGAAATAGTACATGGGCCCATGCAGGCTCGGCTCCCTCTTCACAATGAATAGAATGGTGAAGTTCCCCAAGACAGCTATGGCGTACATGGCACAGAAGGGGATGGAGATCCAGACGTGGGCCGCCTCCAGGCCAGGAATGCCCAGCAGGAGGAAGGTGGAGGGGTTGGTGAAGTCAGTTGTGTTGGAATCTGGCATGGAGTAGGGGAGAAGGTTTCCAACTCTGAGGCAGACCGATATCTTCTGCATATACCTTATGTTCCCCCAACTTCTTGTATGTGTCCAGGCCTAGGGTGATGGTCTCATTACAAATGCCTGGATGGAGAGACATTGTTAATATGAGACACTACATGCACTACTGGGGGATATTCTGATGGATGAAGCAAACTGACTGATCTTCACACATTGAAAAATGACATTTTCCTTATTCAGAGATAAGAATTACGAAGAACTATCCCCACTAATGCCAATTGCATATTTTATGGTGCTCTGTGCTACAATAATTCCCACACATCATGGTGTGGGAAAACTTAATAGACACCAGCCGGAAACATGAGTGTGGATATTGGTTATCAATCCTTGTTCCTTGGGCCTTTTCTACACTGCCAAGTTTTTTCACCAAAAGGCAGCAACAGTGGAGGAGGACACTCTGCAAAGCCACTTTTGATGGCGGAAGTTGGCAGTTTCAGTGACACAATACAACTACCTTGAGAAGAGTTGGAAAGCTTTTTACACAAAAGTTTTGTCAGTGACATGCCAGTGTAGACACTTGCAATTGATTTTATCAAAGCAATAGGCCTTTGGAAGGTGTCCCACAATGCCCATCCTGACCACTCTTGTCAGAAGTTTGAACTCCTCCTTTAAAGGCCCAGGAATTTAGAAATTCCCCTTCCTGTTTGCTCGGCATGGAGAGTTTACATCACGTTTTCCCAGGTGGCCATGGCTGCTCCACCCAGGAAACGCTCTCCCACTTGGAGCACTGCAGAGCTGCTGGATCTCCTAAGTATTTTGGGAGAGGAGGATGTGCAGTGCCAGCTGCACTCCAGCTGCAGGAAGTTTGATACCTATGGGCAGATTTCACGCAGCTTGTGAGGAAAGAGCTGTGATGTGGACACACCGCAGTGCAGAGCAAAGGGGAAGGAGCTGAGGCACATGGGCCAGAAGGCAGGGGAGGCAAATGGTCCCTCTGATGCTGATCCCCAGACGTGCCATTTTTATAAGAACTTGAATTCTATCCTCAGTGGTGACCCCACAACAATGGCCAGGACCCAAGTGGATACTGCCGCGGGCTGCAGCTGACAGAAACTGAAGCTCACCCAGAAGTAGTGACAGGGGAGTAGTGAGTTGGAGCAGGGGAAGGATTTTACTTCTGCACATGGCATTGATGAATCCGTCTGTGTCCAGTCCTGGGATCCACACTTCAATAAGGATGTTGAGAAATTGGAGAGGGTTCAGAAAGGAGCCACAAAAAAGATTGAAGTTTGGAGAAAATGTCAGACAGTGAGAGACATAAAGAGCTTCATCTATTTATCTAATCAAAAAGACAAGTAGAGATTTTTATGGGGAGAAAACCATTGGTAATAACAGGCTCTGAAATTTAGGAGAAAAGACAGATCAAGGCCTAATGGCTGGAAGCTGAAGCCAGACAAATCCCAGTTGGATATAAAGGCCAAATAATTAGCACTAATGGTGGTTAACCATTGGAACATGCTGCTAAAGGAAATGGTGGATTCTCCAACTCCACATGTCTGCAGATCCAGGTTTGAGGCTTTTCTGGAAGATCTGCTTGAGGACTTGTCTACACTTAAACTGCTACAGTGGGGCTGCTGAAGCACTTCAGTGTAGACACTACTTACACTGACAGAAGGGGTTCTCTCGTCAGTGCAGGTAATTCATCTCCCTGAGAGGTGGTAGCTAGATCAATGGAAGAATTCTTCCATCAACTTCATGCTGTCTACACTGGGGTTCAGCTGATATAACTGTATCTTTTATGGGTGTGGATTTTTTTGCTATTGCAAAAAAAGAAAATACAATATTAGGTTGCATTAGTGGAGACGTAGCATGCAAGTCATGGTGGGTGATAGTACAACTCAACTTGGCACTGGTTAGATCTCAACTGGAGGCCTGAGCTGGACACTGTGTCCAATTTTGGTCACCAATGTACAAGAAGGATGTAGAGAAACTGGAAATGGTCCAGAGGTGAGTGACAAAGATGATCCAAGGGACGGAATGTAATGCATACAAGCAAAGGCTGAAAGAACTTTGTATGTTTATTTTGGAATACAGGAGGTTAAGGGTGGATATGATAGCAGTCTTCAAATAGGTCCATCAATGGCTATTACCCATGACGGGCAGGGATGGTGTCCCTAGCCTCTGTTTTCCAGAAGCTGGGAATGGGTGACAGAGTATGGATCACTTGATGATTCCCAGTTCTGTTTATTCCCTCTGGGGTACCTG
Source organism: Caretta caretta (assembly GCF_965140235.1). Classification (NCBI taxonomy): domain Eukaryota; kingdom Metazoa; phylum Chordata; order Testudines; family Cheloniidae; genus Caretta; species Caretta caretta. The sequence continues at coordinate 2,183,454 of NC_134206.1, forward strand.
GCAGTGACCACTGTCAGAAGACAGAATACTGGGCTAGATGGATCTTTGCTCTCACCCCATATGGCCATTCTTATGTTCTTATATTCTTATGTAATACTTGAAAGGCTGCCATAAAAAAGGAGAAAAGTTGTTCTCTCTTCCTGCAGAGGGCAATGCGTTCAAACTACAGCACAGCAGATTTAGATTAAATATCAGGAGGAACTTCCTAACTCTGAGAACAGTAGGACACCAGGATACATGCCTTGGGAGGTTGTAGAAGCTCCTTCTCTGTAGGTTTTCCAAGGGAGGCAGGATAGCTATCTGTCCTGAATGGTTTACATGCAACAAATCCTGAATTTTAGCAGTGGGTTAGACTATACGACCCTTGCGATCCCCTCTCACCATGTGTCTCTATGATTCTCTGATATGAAATTCTAATGTAGACAGGGCCTTTGTCAAACAGAGATTGTGGATCTCAGAATGGATGACCTCCTGAATAACACCCTGAATGGGTGTTAAATGGGTGTTATTCACACCCTGAATAACACCTGAATGGTCTCTTCCATCTTTAAACCCTATGAACCTATCCACAAAGAACCTATATTCGGAATGTATATTTACTGTGTCTCATAACACAAGTATAAGGGAACATTGAATTACAGTGACTGTTTCAATGTCACTGAGTGGGTTTCACAAATGGATTGGCATTGTAGTTGGTGCTGGTGTCACCGCCTTTAGTGTAGTGTGTCTGACTCGTGGAATTAGAAGTCCTCATTTTCAGTTGCTTATAAGTTTGCCAAACATTAACCTGAAATGTATCATGGTGGGCATCTGCTTCTGGCTTAACCTTCTTTTAAAAAAAGTTCAGACAGAACAGATCAGGCAACTTCTGGAATAAAGCTAGGAGAGAAGATGTCTTCTCTATGTTGACATTTTTTTATAATTATTCTAGTTAGAAGCCCGAGGACCTCCATGTTTTCCAGGATATAAGTCAGGTAACAGCCACCCTGTTAACAGCCAAGGACCTGAAATGCAATAGGAGGAGGTAAGAGTCTCTGTGCATTAACACTCAGCTGCCTCCTGAGGTCTTTACTCAGTTCTTACTCCAAGGAGATTTTTTCCTCAGTGGGGACTGGCCAACATATGGGCCACAGCATCAGAATTTGGCCTTTGTATTGTACATCTACTAATACCTTTAATCCTGAGGATCCACTGTGCCACTGAAATGCAGCCCCCTTGGGGCTGGAGGCCATCAGCTTCAGGGGCACAACATACAGGGACATTTTGGCCCATGATATGGGAGGAAACTCATCTCCTGTGGCAAGGCCCTGGAATGTTTAATGTCTGTGCAGAGCAGAAAGGATAACAGACCTATTCTCTTTTCCATCACACCCAAGTTGCACAGGGTTTCTCAAGCACCAATTGCTGGGTACCTGTGAATTCTGAGAGAGAAATGTCTTCCCTGGGAATCCCCCTCAGGTCACCGTGACCCACACCCCACTCACCCCAGCAGCTGCAGCAGCATCCCACGCCGACAGACGACACAGAGCTGTGCACCGTTTATAATGGAGCTCTGTGCAATCCCAGTTGGGTTCACTCAGCCTTTAATGGAGAAAAGAGCATCTGAGTGCAAAGAGGGTGGAGACAAGCCTGTCTGCACTTGTTCGCTATTTATACAGTTTTCGGAGTAAACAGTAATTAAGGGACCTTCCCAAAGGGAGATGAGAACTCTTGGGTTCTGTGCTGAGTCACAGCATAATTGGCTACTCTGTGTATTTGTGTATATTTAAAAATTATAGTTGATTAGCAAGAAAATTAGGGATAATGACTTGATCTCCGTAGGGTCTGATACCCTGTAAATGCCCAGGACGGATGGATAGAGAGTAGACAGAGATATGAAGACAGATGACTGAGAGTTGATACAAACACTTTCTGCAGGCACATGGGGCTGTCGCTAAGGGATCAGAGATCAGTAATTCTCATTAGTAACTGTCATAATGCCATGTAGCATCTTTCATTGGAGGATCTTCAAAACACCTTGCAAGGGAAAGTCACGATGAACATATCCCCATTTTACATATAGCTAAACTGAGGTACAGGGAGATGTGACTTGGCCAAGGACACACATAGAATGGCAGACAGAACACAGGAGTCCTTGTGCTTCCATGCTGTCTCCATGGTCTCTCCATCAGAACTGAGCCCATGACAAGACTGCCTTCAGGAGCAAACAGTTACGAGTCCAAGCCCTCCATTAGGGCAGGGCAGCAAAGAGTCTATGCCTTGGGCCTGTGTTGAGAGCCAAGCAGCAGACAGTCAGTTATGAGCCCCAGTTCCTCAGTCAGGGAGGGGCAGCAAAAAGTCAAGCTCAGGACTGTATTCAGGGCCGAGCAGTAAGATGGTCGGACATCCCAGCTTCTGGGGATGGCCAACAATCACAGGCTCCTTGGTCTACAGAGTGGGGGAGGATGAGGAATCTTGGTGGGCCAGCCTAGACTCCACGCTGGTCCCGCAGCCTGCCGGGGATATCGGTTGGCGGTTATTCATGAAGCTGTGAGCATGGGTGTGTACTTGGAATGGTTCACTCCAATCCCCAATGCTTGCCCTTTTTCTGTGTGAAGGAGACCTGTGGAGGTTCTGGCTGCACTTTTCCCCACACCTCTTCTTATATGCACACCTTTTCCAGGGCCCCATTGAGTGACAAGACCTCCTCATCAGCCTCCTCCTGGCACTGGCCAAATGACAATCCACAGCCTCAGGAGGATGCTGGACAGTGAGGTGCTCTGCAAACGTGGGGACTATTTCTGCTCCTCCCTTGTCTCAGGCATCCAGACACAGGAGGGCTGGGTGATGACCACTGGTTTTCTAGGCAGCTTTGAGTAGGAGTGGGTGCTAAAAAGGGTTCTGGCCTCAGTGTCCTCCTTATCTTAAGAGTAGGTTTCTGGTATAGCATGGTGTTTATGTGACCATTGTTTATTAGCACTGCAGTGTCCAGGAAGTGGATCTCTTGTGTGGACTGGACCAGGCTGAGGTTGATGGTGGGATGGAAATTGTTGAAATCATGGTGGAATTCCTCAAGGGCTTCTTTTCCATGGGTCCAGATGATGAAGACGTCATCAATATAGCACAAGTAGAGTAGGGGCGATAGGGGACGAGAGCTGAGGAAGCGTTGTTCCACATCAGCCATAAAAACGTTGGCATACTGTGGGGCCATGCGGGTTCCCATAGCAGTGCCGCTGATCTGAAGGTATACATTGTCCCCAAATGTGAAATAGTTATGGGTAAGGACAAAGTCACAAAGTTCAGCCACCAGGTTAGCCGTGACATTATCGGGGATAGTGTTCTTGACGGCCTGTAGTCCATCTTTGTGTGGAATGTTGGTGTAGAGGGCTTCTACATCCATAGTGGCCAGGACGGTGTTTTCAGGAAGATCATCGATGGATTGTAGTTTCCTCAGGAAGTCAGTGGTGTCTCGAAGGTAGCTGGGAGTGCTGGTAGTGTAGTGCCTGAGGAGGGAGTCTACATAGCCAGACAATCCTGCTGTCAGGGTGCCAATGCCTGAGACGATGGGGCGGCCAGGATTTCCCGGTTTATGGATCTTGGGTAGTAGATAGAATATCCCAGGTCGGGGTTCCAGGGGTGTGTCTGTGCGGATTTGATCTTGTGCTTTTTCAGGAAGTTTCTTGAGCAAATGCTGTAGTTGCTTTTGGTAACTCTCAGTGGGATCATAGGGTAATGGCTTGTAGAAACTCGTGTTGGAGAGCTGCCGAAGAGAGTTGGAGAGTTGTGGCTGAACTTTGTGACTTTGTCCTTACCTATAACTATTTTACATTTGGGGACAATGTATACCTTCAGATCAGCGGCACTGCTATGGGTACCCACATGGCCCCACAGTATGCCAACATTTTATGGCTGATTTAGAACAACGCTTCCTCAGCTCTCGTCCCCTAAAGCCCCTACTCTACTTGCACTATATTGATGACATCTTCATCATCTGGAACCACGGAAAAGAAGCCCTTGAGGAATTCCACCATGATTTCAACAATTTCCATCCCACCATCAACCTCAGCCTGGTCCAGTCCACACAAGAGATCCACTTCCTGGACACTACAGTGCTAATAAACAATGGTCACATAAACACCACCCTATACCGGAAACCTACTGAATATTCCTACCTACATGCCTCCAGCTTTCACCCTCACCACACCACACGATCCATCGTCTACAGCCAAGCTCTGCGATACAACCGCATTTGCTCCAACCCCTCAGACAGAGACAAACACCTACAAGATCTCTATCAAGCATTCTTACAACTACAATACCCACCTGCGGAAGTGAAGAAACAGATTGATAGAGCCAGAAGAGTTCCCAGAAGTCACCTACTACAGGACAGGCCCAACAAAGAAAATAACAGAACGCCACTAGCCGTCACCTTCAGCCCCCAACTAAAACCTCTCCAACGCATCATCAAGGATCTACAACCTATCCTGAAGGATGACCCAACACTCTCACAAGTCTTGGGAGACAGGCCAGTCCTGGCCTACAGACAGCCCCCCAACCTGAAGCAAATACTCACCAGCAACCACATACCACACAACAGAACCACTAACCCAGGAACCTATCTTTGCAACAAAGCCCATTGCCAACTGTGCCCACATTTCTATTCAGGGGACACTATCACAGGGCCTAATCACATCAGCCACACTATCAGAGGCTCGTTCACCTGCACATCCACCAATGTGATATATGCCATCATGTGCCAGCAACGCCACTCTGCCATGTACATTGGTCAAACTGGACAGTCTCTACGTAAAAGAATAAATGGACACAAATCAGATGTCAAGAATTATAACATTCATAAACCAGTCGGAGAACACTTCAATCTCTCTGGTCACGCGATTACAGACATGAAAGTTGCGATATTACAACAAAAAAACTTCAAATCCAGACTCCAGCGAGAAACTGTTGAATTGGAATTCATTTGCAAATTGGATACTATTAATTTAGGCTTAAATAGAGACTGGGAGTGGCTAAGTCATTATGCAAGGTAGCCTGTTTCCCCTTGTTTTTTCCCACCCCAATCCTCCCCCAGACGTTCTTGTTAAACCCTGGATTTGTGCTGGAAATGGCCCAACTTGATTATCATACACATTGTAAGGAGAATGATCACTTTAGATAAGCTATTACCAACAGGAGAGTGGGGTGGGAGGAGGTATTTTTTTATGCTTTCTGTGTATAAAAAGATCTTCTACACTTTCCACAGTATGCGTCCGATGAAGTGAGCTGTAGCTCACGAAAGCTCATGCTCAAATAAATTGGTTAGTCTCTAAGGTGCCACAAGTACTCCTTTTCTTTTTGTGATTGTTAGTTTGCCTGTCCCGCCCTCACCTCAGCAGTTCCTACTTCTGCTCTTCCTCCCCATCCTGACCTGCTTTTCCCCTAACCTTAACTTGCCACCCCCTTGATTACGTCTTGCTCTATGCACCCATGTCACCTCCCGAAGGGCTTGTGCCCCTTCTCCCTTTTAAATTTCACCCCTTGTTCACTGCACCCCATCCCAATGATATTGCGGCTGGAGAGCCAGTGTACCAACCTCGCACAGGTGATCAATCCCCCTTCCCTGCCTCAGTTATCTTCTTCGTGCACTCCCACCCACCCACCGCATTCAGTTTGAATTGCATGATGGAAACCGTGGCTCTGGCATGACGAGAAACTGTGGTTACGGCAGGGAAGTCAGGACTCCGGGGTCCTATCGGTCCTCCTGAGTCCTATCTGTTTTCTTTCCACACAATCTCTGTGTGACCTCGGCAAATTTATGCCTCCTGGTGCCTCAATTTGCCTATCTGTGTAATGGGGACATGTTCATAGTGACTTTTCTTTCCTAGGTGTTTTGAAGATCCTTCAATAAAACATGCTGCAGACTGTGAGGATAGTTTCATATTTATCCAAAGGTGGAAGTCCTTTGTTTCGGTTTGACTCTCTCCCAGTTCCTGATGGAGAAGTACATGGTTTAAGATGGATTTCAGTATCAGCTGACTTGGACACCTCTCTTTGCAGGGCCCCCATTGCCCCTCCTGCTTGCAGGTGTCCGGCAAACATACAGGACAAAACCCATTCACAGCCAATTGCTCGACTTAAATGGAGCCATCATTTCCCTGAAATACCATTCATGGCCCTCACTTAGTGTGACTACATCAGTAATACAAGTTAATACTTCATATTCCTACCTTCAGTCATAAAAATGATACATGCATACAAATAGGATGAACGCATTCAGTTGATTGTACCTTTTCCAATAACACATGACAAGAGGCATTTCACACAGAAAGCATATGCCATTAAGGTCAGATTCATATTCATAAGTATATTTCCATAAAGCATATGGAGTGCAACGTCACACAGCCAATTCCTCTCTGCCTCAGCACAGAGCCCAGCAGTTCTCAACGCAGTCAAATCCTTGCCTCGAGGGCATCCGAGACAGACCAGAGGGCTGAGAAGAACAGACAAAGAGAAAAGAAGCCGTATATAAAATTGGCAACCCCCTTCTCTGCGTGCCAAGCAGCACTGCGTGGGGCCCGCACAGGAACTGCTTGCGTATCTCTGTGAAACAGAGGCTCATTTAGGGGACTGTAAAGCTCTTCATGTATAGCTTTGTCTAACACAGGAGTTATGTGCTTGATATAACCCATCACCGCTTGTGTAATTCCTTCTCAATGAAATCCTGTGTATTGCGGATAATTCTTGTGGACGTTCTCACTGGTCGGACAGTCATCCTCTCCACTGGGAGCCATGAAAGACCCATTTCAGGGGTAGTAACGCCCCCTAGTGTTAATATTTGATAGCAGAGGACGGTTTACTGTCATGTCTATGTGAATAGGTTTTTCCACTGAATGAATGCTGTTTCTGGACTGGCTTCTCGGTAAGAGGTTGCTATCCTGGATCACTGGTGTTGACCAACTAATTTACATATTGTGCTGAATCAGTTCTGACCTATTATTTATGGCTCGAGGTTTGCAAATGCAGACAGTGAGGGGTCATCGTACCGAGGCTGAAGGGGATGCCCAGAACCCTCCGGTTATGGTGGAGGGGTGTTTACTGAGATAGGCATGTGAGGATCTGGGCTCTGTTCTCTGGCTGCCAAACGCTGTTCCTGTCCTGTTCAGGGAAGGGTGTTTGAATGACATATTATTAAAATATCAGACTTGTGCACTCCCACTCCTAAAAAAGGAACAAATGAGAAATGCTGCTGTTTGGATTATGTATCAGGCTGTGAATAAGTTTGCAGAGGAGCATGAGATCTGGAAAGATGAGAAGGAAAATTTGCAACAGGAGCTGCAGAAGCTGAGATTGCAAAATGAGGGGATGCAAAGAGATTTACAAACTTCTCTGATGCAAAATATAGCCAATGCCCAGCTATGGTTGCGTTAACTCAGACTTGTCAGGAATTGGAATGTGATATGAATGCACAAATGCAGGAAAAACAAAAGTATCAATTGGAGGCAAAACAATATAAAGGGGCTGTGTCCGTTTTAACTGAACAGGCTACAAAGCCCCCTGAAAAAGAAAATCATAAGAAATGCTGTGAAGTGATTAACACGCTGTTCTCGAATTGGGATAAATTGGACTTCCCCCCACCCAACTGCCCAGGAGCTAGGGGAGAGAGAGGTGTGTCCTCCATGTCATTACACAGTCCAAGGTCCTCCCCCATCAGTCCCATGCTAATATCCATTCGCAGACCACCCACTCCGTCAGCCCCACGCTAATATCCATTCTAAACCCTCCACCCTGCTCTCCCATCACTTCCACCGAAGGATGCTAGGGTTCCACACCACTAACCACCCCTTCATCCTGATTTTCAGCTGGAACATCGAGTCGAAAAGGGGATCTGGCAATGTCCAGTTACAGCAGAGTGTGTGTGGGGGGGGGCACAACCATGTCATTAACTCACATCAGCCCCTGCTCAACTGGGGCTGCATCCTACAGGCAGGAAAGATCCTCATCAGGCTTCTGAAACTCCGGTTCCAGCCCCGCACATAGAGGATACAGCTGGGGTAGAAAGGGGGATGGAGACAATCCAGCGAGTAATAGGGATAGTGGAGGAGAGGAGTGAGTGACAGGGACAGGACAAACGGGGGAGGAGGTGGGGAAAAGTGTGGGGCCTCAGGTGTCCAGTTACCAGCAATAAGAAATGTGGGAACCCTGTGAGATGTACATCGATGGATTCCCCAGACTGTCAGGTTGATATAGCACTATAAGGTAAAGGAAGGATTTAATGTCTCTAGTCACTGATTCAGGGAAGAGAACACAGCATTATGTCAACCATCAGATCTCCACAGAGCTTGGTCTGAGAGCCAGAGCACCAAAAGTAAACTTTATTCAATATGAATAATGTGCCAGAGCAGCCTGTCCCGGACCTGTTTGGTCCTCACCCCGTAGATGATGGGGTTTAGCATAGAGGGCAGTAGAATGTATATGTTGGCCATGAGAATGTGGAAATGCGGGGGCACATTATGGCCAAACCTGTGTGTGAGGAAGGAGAAGAGACCTGGAATATAAAACACTAAAATGACACCGAGGTGGGAGCCACAGGTCCCAAAAGTCTTCAGCCGGGCATCCTTTGTGGGGAGGCTGAAGATGGCCCTGAGGATCTGGATATAGGACACAGTGATAAAAGACACATCCAGACCAATCACCAAGAATGCCACAGAGAGGCCGTAATAACTACTGATGCGTATGTCAGCGCAGGCCAGGTTCACCACAGCTATGTGCTCGCAGTAAGTGTGGGAGATGATGTTGGTTCTACAATATGGCCACTGCCTCGCCAGGAAAGGAAAGGGCAGGGCAAGAATGCTGCCACGCAGCACCACGGCCAGGCCGATCTTGGCTACAAAGCAGTAGGTCAGAGTGGTGGAATGTCTCAGCGGATCACAGATGGCCACGTAACGATCCAAAGCCATGGCCACGACGATTCCAGACTCCATCGCTATACAGCAGTGAATGAAGTAGAGCTGGGTGAGGCACAAACTAAAATCTATCTCCCTGGAATTGAACCAGAAGATGCTCAGCATTTTGGGCACGATGGATGTAGACAGGACCAGGTCGGTGACGGCCAGCATGCAGAGGAAATAGAACATGGGCTCATGGAGCCTCGGCTCTGTCTTCACGATAAACAGGATGGTGAAGTTCCCCAAGAGGGTGACGGTGTACATGACACAGAAAGGGATGGAGATCCAGACGTGGGCTGCCTCCAGGCCAGGAATGCCCATCAGGACGTAGGTGGAGGGGTTGGTGAAGTCGGTTGTGTTGGAATCTGACATGGAGTAGGAGAGAAGGTCTCCAACTTTGAGGCAGAACAGTGTCGCCTGCATCTACTGTAAATTGCCTCGACTTGCTGTATGTGCGCAGAGTCTAGGGTGGTGGTCACATGAGAAATGCCTGGAAGGAGAGACAATGCCATTATGAGACAATACATGCACAACCGGAGACTGTTCTCACGGGTGAATCAAATTGATCACGTTTCACCCACTGGAAAATGACATTTTCTTTATTCAAATAAATGAATTCTGAATAACTGGCTCAAATAACACCATTCCATACTTGACCGTGCTCCACGGGTCAATACTTCGTACATGCCATGATGTGGGACACCTTAATAGGCACGAGGAGGAAACATGTGTGCGGATACTGGTTATCCGTCATTGTTCCTTAATTCAGTGGAAGCCAAGCTAGTGAGTCCAAGCTGTCTGGACTTCCCCATTCACCTGCTTGCTCATTTGCAGTAGTGGCTGTTAGGATATAGATATTCAGGCCTGTTGGTAAAGGCCTGTACTCGAAGAATTTAGGTGTATTCTTATCACTTGGCTAGTTCTAGAGGTAAAAAAGAAAGAATCAAAATCACTGTCTGCTGGTGTAAGGGCCTTCTCTTACTGTGAAAGTCTGAGGCCCTGTTCTTAGGCTAAGGCCTTTGGCTAAGCAGCAGAGGCAGCCATAAGCTGGGAAGCGACCGGTCACCTCCTCACATTCCAAACTAGTCACATTGAAAGAAGGTGCTATTGGGCTGTTAGGACACAATCCTGTCCTGATAGTGCCTGTCGCCTCCAGAGAAAGGGAAGTGCCTAGAAAATGTAAAAGGAAACTTAGTCTGATAGCATCCTGCCTGGCAAGAACTCACGTATGAATAGCTGGGGTGTGAAATCCTCACTTCTGTCTTGTTTTGTCATTATAGTTCCCACTTTGCTATTCGCAAAAAGAAAAGGAGTACTTGTGGCACCTTAGAGACTAACCAATTTATTTGAGCATGAGCTTTCGTGAGCCACAGCTCACTTCATCAGATGTGTACCGTGGAAACTGCAGCAGACTTTATATACACACAGAGAATATGAAACAATACCTCCTCCCACCCCACTGTCCTGCTGGTAATAGCTTATCTAAAGTGATCAACAGGTGGGCCATTTCCAGCACAAATCCAGGTTTTCTCACCCTCCACCCCCCCACACAAATTCACTCTCCTGCTGGTGCTAGCCCATCCAAAGTGACAACTCTTTACATAATCAAGTCGGGCTATTTCCTGCATAGATCCAGGTTTTCTCACTTCCCCCCCACCCCCATACACACACAAACTCACTCTCCTGCTGGTAATAGCTCATCTAAACTGACCACTCTCCAAGTTTAAATCCAAGTTAAACCAGAATATCTGGGGGGGGAGTAGGAAAAAACAAGAGGAAACAGGCTACCTTGCATAATGACTTAGCCACTCCCAGTCTCTATTTAAGCCTAAATTAATAGTATCCAATTTGCAAATGAATTCCAATTCAGCAGTTTCTCGCTGGAGTCTGGATTTGAATTTTTTTTGTTTTAAGATAGCGACCTTCATGTCTGTGATTGCGTGACCAGAGAGATTGAAGTGTTCTCCGACTGGTTTATGAATGTTAGAATTCTTGACATCTGATTTGTGTCCATTTATTCTTTTACGTAGAGACTGTCCAGTTTGACCAATGTACATGGCAGAGGGGCATTGCTGGCACATGATGGCATATATCACATTGGTGGATGTGCAGGTGAACGAGCCTCTGATAGTGTGGCTGATGTGATTAGGCCCTGTGATGGTGTCCCCTGAATAGATATGTGGGCACAATTGGCAACGGGCTTTGTTGCAAGGATAAGTTCCTGGGTTAGTGGTTCTGTTGTGTGGTATGTGGTTGTTGGTGAGTATTTGCTTCAGGTTGCGGGGCTGTCTGTAGGCAAGGACTGGCCTGTCTCCCAAGACTTGTGAGAGTGTTGGGTCATCCTTTAGGATAGGTTGTAGATCCTTAATAATGCGTTGGAGGGGTTTTAGTTGGGGGCTGAAGTTGACCGCTAATGGCGTTCTGTTATTTTCTTTGTTAGGCCTGTCCTGTAGTAGGTAACTTCCCAGATATTCTGGTTTAACTTGGATTTAAACTTGGAGAGTGGTCAGTTTAGATGAGCTATTACCAGCAGGAGAGTGAGTTTGTGTGTGTATGGGGGTGGGGGGGAAGTGAGAAAACCTGGATCTATGCAGAAAATAGCCCGACTTGATTATGTAAAGAGTTGTCACTTTGGATGGGCTAGCACCAGCAGGAGAGTGAATTTGTGTGGGGGGGTGGAGGGTGAGAAAACCTGGATTTGTGCTGGAAATGGCCCACCTGTTGATCACTTTAGATAAGCTATTACCAGCAGGACAGTGGGGTGGGAGGAGGTATTGTTTCATATTCTCTGTGTGTATATAAAGTCTGCTGCAGTTTCCACGGTACACATCTGATGAAGTGAGCTGTGGCTCACGAAAGCTCATGCTCAAATAAATTGGTTAGTCTCTAAGGTGCCACAAGTACTCCTTTTCTTTTTGCGAATACAGACTAACACGGCTGTTCCTCTGAAACCTGTCACTTTGCTATTGTTTGTCTGTATAATCTCTGTCTGGTTCTGTGATTGTTTCTGTCTGCTGTATAATTAATTTTGCTGGGTGAAAACTAAATAAGGTGGTGGGATATAATTGGTTACATAATCATGTTACAATATGTTAGGATTGGTTAGTTAAATTTCAGGAAAATGATTGGTTAAGGTATAGCTAAGCAGAACTCAAGTGTTACTATATAGTCTGCAGTCAATCAGGAGGTGAGTGGGGGTTTGGGTGGCGGAAATGGGAATAGGGAATGCCGGTAAGGAAATTGGAATCATGTTTCGTTAAGGGCAGGAATGGGAACAGGGACACAGGTGTAAGGCTCTGTGGTGTCAGAGCTGGGAAGGGGGACACTGAGGAAGGAAACTGGAAAAATCCATGCTTGGTGGGCTCAGGATAATAAAAAAGGTGGTTATTAAGTGTATTAAGAAGAAAAGAATTCCTAGAAAAGGTTTAGTTGCCCGTTCCGAGAGGTAGAAAGGAAACTTGTTAATTGTACAGAAAAAGTGGATGTGTTCAAGAAATACTTTTGTTCTGCAGTTGGAAAGAAGCAGTATATCACATGAGCCGATGAAAAACTTTCCAGTCCATTAGCTGTCAAGGAGGGTGCTGGAGACCCCAGGGCATGGCCACTAGTTAAGTTGAGGAGATAGAAGGCCAGAAGGGTCGAGGAAGTCTCCCTGCTGAAGACCTAAGGGCTTCTTCTCAACCCCCCTTAATACAATTCAGGCCTGGCTGGTTGGAGTAAGCTCTTTTGCTCTTAAAACAATGTTGCAGCCACAGATAATGTCTTATAGTGTAAGGTTTGCTGACGCCAAGTTAAAGGTAATAGGAGACAGTTACAAGGCCAGACAGAATGTGCTGGTTGTTTAAGTTGCTAGGAATGCTTGTTAAAGGTTGCAGGAAATAAACATTGTTGTAACCCATATAAGAAAGGCAGAGTATTTGTGCAAAGTTTAAATTGGCTAATGTGTAGTGCTGTAGCATGAAGGCATATAAAAGTGTGTGTAATGACGTGGTCTGGTGTGCAGGATTTAAGATTCTATTCTCCCTGTACCTTGTTTGCAGCTGCAAATAAACTTTTCTGCTTCTCCACCCCATTGTAATTATTAAGTGAAGCACACCGGGTAATGAGCCCCCTCTGCTGTTGTTCTCCTCTGGCACTGGGTGCCGGAACAAGGGATTTAAACAGCATTGACAGTCGAACCTTAGAGTTACGAACGCCAGAGTTAGCAACTGGCAGATCAACCACACATCCAATTCAGAACCAGATGTACACAATCAGGCAATTGCTAAGGGATAGATCAGCCACACGTCTCATTCGGATACAGAAGTACAGAGGCAGGCGGCAGCAGAGCAAAACACCAAAGCAAATTCCTGACCATTCTCTGTTAACAGTAAACTATTAAAAAAAAGGAAACGTTTAAAAATTTTTCACAAGGTGAGGAAACAATGGAGAAGCTGGTATGTGATTCATTACAAAAATGTCGAGGAATATAATTAATGACAATCAACAACATTTTGGTAAACAGGTTTTGTCAAACAAACCCGATTTCATTCTTTAGTGAGAGTATTTGTTTAGTTGGATCAAGGGAATCTGAGGCATTTCATTTCATGGGAAAACCTTCAAATAAAAAATGAACACTCTACAACATCAGTACAGCATACTTTAAATGGACTAAACACTGGCTAACTGACAGATCTCAGAAAGCAGATGTCAACGGGCCATTGCCAGCGAATGGGGGTGCTCAGATTGGTGTTCTGCCAGGATCAGTTCTAGGCCCGAAGCTATTCAATATTTTCATCAATGATCTGAGAGCAAATAGAAAATTACTACATGGCATTGGTGAAAAAAACGTTCTGCACAATGGTGTGTGTAATCTACCAGAGAAAGGCAGCACAAGGCCGAATGGCTGGAATGTGAAGCCAGAGAAATTCCAGTTTGGGGGCCAAATATTTAGCACTAAGAATGATAAACAATTGGAACAAACTGCAAAGGGAAGAGGTAAATTTTCCAACGACCCATATCTCCAGAACCACTTAAGCAGCTACAGCAGCCTGGCCATAACACTTCAGTGCAGACAGTACTTACACCGATGACAGTGGTTCACCCACCAGTGTAGGTAATAAACCTCCCCTAGAGGTGGTAGCAGGATCGATGCTGTCTACTCCAGGGTGAGGATGACACAGCTACATCTCTCAAGGGTGTGGATGTATTTACTGTTGCCAAAAAAAAAAAAAGGCAAATGCAATGTTTCACACCAAACTGGGAGGAGAGGTAGATACACTGGAGTGTTGGGATAGGATACAGAGGGACCTAGACAAATTAGAGGATTGGGGCAAAAGAAATCTGATCAGGTTCAACAAGGACAAACGCAGAGTCCTGCACTTAGGATGGAAGAATCCCATGCAATGCTACAGACTAGGGGCCGAATGGCTCGGCAGCAGTTCTGCAGAAAAGGAACCAGGGATTACAGTGGACGAGAAACTGGATATGAGTCAAGAGTGTGCCCTTGTTGCCAAGAAGGCCAATGGCATTTTGGACTCTATAAGAAGGGGCATTGCCAGCAGATCATAAGACGTGATCATTTCCCTCTATTCAACATTGGTGAGGCCTCATCTGGAGTACGGTGTCCAGTTTTGGTCCCCACACTACAAGAAGGATGTGAGCAAAATTGGAAAGCGTCCAGCGGAGGGCAACAAAAATGATGAGGGGACTGGAACACATGACTTCTAAGGAGAGGATGAGGGAACTGGGATTGTTTAGTCTGCGGAAGAGAAGAATGAGGGGGGATTTGATAGCTGCTTTCAACTACCTCAGGGGGTTCCAAAGAGGATGGATCTACACTGTCTCAGTGGTAGCAGATGACAGAACGAGGCATAATGGTCTCAAGTTGAAGTGGGGGAGGTTTAGGTTGGATATTAGGAAAAACTTTTTTCAGTCGGAGGGTGGTGAATGCGTTCACTGGAATGCGTTGCCTAGGGAGGTGGTAGAATCTCCTTCCTTTGAGGTTTTTAAGGTCAGGCTTGACAAAGCCCTGGCTGGGATGATTTACTTGGGGATTGGTCCTGCTCTGAGCAGGGGGTTGGACAAGATGACCTTCTGGGGTCCCTTCCAACCCTGATATTCTATGATTCTATGGTTTGTTGTATTAGCAGAGGCATAGAGAGCAAGTGATGGGAGTGTGATAGTACCAGTCTACTCGGTGCTGGCTATGTCTCAGAAGGAACACCGTGTCCAATTTTCTTCACTGCTATATAGAAAGATGTGAAGAAAGTGGAGACGATCCAGAGGAGAGTGAAAAAAGATGATCAAAAGGATGGAATGCAAGTCATATCAACCAAGGCCAAAGGAACTGGTTCGGTTTACTTTGGAGAAAAGGAGGTTAAGAGGGGACATGATAACGCTCCTCAAATACAGAGCACATGACTAGAGGCAATGGGTTCAAACTACAAAAGAGCAGATTTAGATTAACTCTCCGGTCAAAATTCCTAACTTTAAGCACAGTAGGACAATGGAAGGGGTGCCTCAGAAAATAATGAAAGCTCTTTCACTGGAGGTTTTCCAAAGGAGGGTGGATAGCCACCTGGTTAGATACAACAAGTCCTGACTCTTGGCAGGGAATCAGGCTAGCTGACCCTTGAGGTCCCTTCTCACCCCGTGGCTCTATGATTCTGTGATGTAAACTCCTAGTTTCGACCAGGCCTTAGGCAAACACAAGTCAAGGAGCTTAATACAAGGGTAACTGGGTAAAATGTAATGGTCTGTGTTGTACAGGAGGTCAGACTGGATGATCTAATGGTCCCCTTTGACTTTAAACCCTATGAATCTATCAATGAAGAATGTAGATCAGGCATTTATATTTACTCTTTCTCACAACACATGAATAAGGGAACATAAGTCATAAGAATGGCCATACAGGGTCAGACCAAAGGTCCATCTAGCCCTGTATCCTGCCTTCTGACAGTGGCCAGTGCCAGGTATCCCGGAGGGAATGAACAGAACAGGCAATCTCCAAGTGATTCATCCCCTGTCACCCATTCCCAGCCTCTGGCAAACAGAGGCGAGCGTTACCCTCTCAGCCCATCCGGGCTAATAGCCTTTGATGGACCTATCCTCCATGAAATTAATGAGTTCTTTTTGAACGCTGTTATGGTCTTGGCCTTCACAACATCCTCTGGCAAGAAGGTCCACAAGCTGACTGTGCGTTCTGTGAATAAATACTTTCTTTTATTTGTTTTAAACCCACTGCTTATTATTTTCATGTGGTGACCCCTAGTTCTTGTGTTATGAGAAGGAGTAAACAACACTTCCATATCTACATTCTCTACACCAGTCATGATTTTATGGACCTCAATCACATCTCCCCTTAGCTATCACTTTTCCAAGCTGAAAAGTCCCAGTCTTATTAATCTCTCCTTATTCAGAATCCGTTCCATACCCCAATTCATTTTTTTTTGTCCTTTACTGAACCTTTTCCAATTCCAATACAACTTTTTTGATATGGAGCAATCACATCTGCACTCAGTATTCAAGAAGTGGGTGTACCATGGAATTATACAGAGGGAAGATGGTATTTTCAGTCCTATTCTCTATCCCATTCTTAATTATTCCCAGCAATCTTTTTGCTTTTTTGATTGCCTCTGCAAATTGAGTAGATGTTTTTAGAGAACTATTCACAATGACTCCGAGCTCTCCTACTTGAGTGGTAACAGCTAATATAGATCCCATCATTCTATATTAAGAGCCTTTAGTGAGGGACCTTGTCAAAGGCTTTTTGAAAATCTAAGTATACTATATCCACTGGATCCCATTGGTCCACATGTTTGTTGCACACCTCAAAGAATTCTACTTGATTGGTAAGCATGATTTCCCTTTCCCAAAACCGTGTTGTATCTTCCTCAACAAATAATGTTCCTCTATATGTCTGACAATATTCTTCTTTATTATAGTTTCAACCAGTTTGCTCGCTACTGAAGTCAGGCTTACAGGCCTGTAATTGCCCGGATCACCTCTGGAGCCCTTTTTAAAAATTGGAATCAAATATAATATCCCCCAGTCATCTGTTACAGAAGCTGTCATTTATGGTGTCAACTGCAACCCATCCTGAGGTGAGATGAACCCAGTCAATATGGGGATAATTGAAATCCCCCATTATTATTGATTTTTTTAAAAAAATTCAATATCCTCTCTAATATCCCTCAGCATTTCACCTTCACTATCACCATCGTGATCAGGTGGTCAGTAATATATGCCTACCCCCATATTCTTATAATTAGAGCATGGAATTTCCATCCATATAGATTCTATGAGACAGTTTGATTCATTTATGATTTTTACTTCATTTGATTCTATGTTTTTCTTCACATGTAATCTCACTCCCCGACCAGCATGACCTCTTCTCTCCTTTTGATATATTTTGTGCCCTGGTATTACTGTATCCCAATGATTATCTTCATTCCACTCAGTTTCTGTGATGACTATGATGTCAATATCCTCATTTAATATGAGGCATTCTCGTTCACCCATTTTATTATTTAGACTTCTAACATTGTAGAAGTTGTAGCATTCTAGAACATGTCTGGGACATGTTGAAAAATTGTTATTATTCTTCGGTGAGGAGCCCTAGCACTTTCCAGCAGATAAAAGTCAGCTAACAGACCCCCTCCCCCATCAACAGCCAGGGCCCTGAGATGCAAGAGGAGGCGGTGACAGTGTCTTTGCATTCACACATGGCGGGCTCCTGAGGTCTTTAGTCAGTTCTTACTCCAAGGTCAGTTTTGTCTCAGTGGGGTCTGAGTAAACTATGGCCCATGGCCTCAGAATTTCAGCTTGTCTTATACATCTACTAACACCTTTCATCCTGAAGGATCCACTCTGCAGCTGCCTTGGACCAGAGGCCATCAACCAGCTGGGGAGCCACAGCAAAAAGTGATATTTTGTCCTGTGGTACTGGAGGAAATTCATCACCCTTAGCAAGGTCTTTGAGATGTTTCATGGGTGTGCACAGCAGAAAGGACCACAGACTAACACTCCATCCCTCCACACACACATTACATTAGGTTTGTCGAGCTGGTGAGCTCCTCGTCAAGAGATGCAGTACCTGTGGATCCTGAGATAGAAGTGTCTTTCCTGGGAATCCCCCTCAGGTAGCCGTGTTCCACACCTTTCTCACCCCAGGATCTGCAGCAACATCAGACAAGAAGAGAAGACACAGGCATCTGCACGGTTTATAATATGGCTCTGTGTAACCCCAGGGGATTTGCTCAGCCTCTAGGGGAGAAGTGGCATCTGAATGAAAACAGGCCAGAGACCAGAGACACTCTTACCAATCTCTCTCTTTCCATGACTGCACTTCTGTATAAACAGTAAATAAGGGGCCTTCCCAAAGGGAGATGAGAGCTCTTGGGCTCTGTGCTGAGTCAGAGAGGAAACATCTGCTCTGTGTATTTGTGTATATTGAACAATTATAGTAGATTAGTAAGAAAATGAGGGACAATATCTATGCCTCCATAGGGTCTGATAGCCCATAAATCTGCAGGCACACGGGCCTTATGCTAAGTGATCAGAGATCAGTAATTCTCATCAGTCACTGTCATCATGTTGTGCAGCACCTTTCATTTAAGGATCTTCAGAACTCTTCGGAAAGGAAAGTCACCATGAACATATCCCCGATATGCAGGTAGGAAAACAGAGGCAAAGGGACACATGACTTGGCCAAGGTCACTGAGAGAATGACAGACAGAACCAAAGAGTCCTGACTTCCCTGTCATAATCACGGTCTCTCTGTCAGTAATTGAGCGCATGATAAGAGGGAAATGGTCTAGAAGGATTTAGTCATTGGTGGGTGTGACAGACTTCCCCAGGATGCAACCAACCACTGAGCCCTCTTGTATGTCAATCTGTGCCCCCCTCTCACATTGTGCGGCTGTGGGAAGGCACAATCAGTTCAGTCCTTTGTTCCTTCGGTGTTTAAAGGTGTTGACATGTAGGGGGAGTGAGACCAAGTGATGACGTCTCTTCCACTTCTCATAGCTTTTATCATGTGAAGGGAACCTCATTTTTCCAAGCAAAAGCCCTCAGCACAGTTAGTGGAAAAGTACAGACACAAGGTGAACTGGTCACATACCCTTGTATTCTTTGATAATTCATGAACATCCTGGCTAGAATGTTCACAGGAACGTCCATCAGATGGGGATCATCTTTGGCCTATTTTGTTTCTTAATGGGCCATAACCTTGAATGGTTCATCCACAATGTGCAGCTTAGACTGGATGTAAATTACCTTGTGGGTGTTACCCAGGAGAAAACACATTTGAAATACTGGTACATAAGCTAAATGTTCATAACTTTCGGTACAAAAATGATACATGCATACACATAGGGTCATGATATTCAGCAAATCATACCAGTTCCATTGATATATTACATAATATACTTTGTAAAAAACGCATCATAATCAAATCACCATCTTAAATATTGGGGGTGCCACAATATTTCTTTGGGGCACACAGAGTCACACACACCGTTAATTGACTGAAGGAATGTTAGCCCCTGACTAATGCGGAGGCCGTGTGCCCAAGGCCCTCTTTATGTAAGTAAGGGGCTAGAAGCGTGGCCCACTATCCCGCTGGCTATCGGGCAGCAGTGGCCACCCATTCAAATGTCAGAAGAAAGGCCTCGGGAACATCTCCATGCCCCATCTTCATGAGTCTTAGTGGGTGGAATGCTGCTATTTGTTGGACGAGCACCTGCTGCTGAGTAGCCAACTCCCGCATCACGGCCTGTTGATGGGCAGACACCTGTGGCTGTTTGTATTGCTGTTCTTGCTGTGCAGCTTACTGCTACTGGCTTTCTCGGAGCCATTTCAAGACTATCCAAATCCATGGTGGTATCCGCTAATTTCAGGTCATTAGCACGCAAAGGCGATCGAGGGGAGAACCATACCCTCCTCCAATCTGCTGGGTTTAGGCCTCTCCTCAGGCCTTGGCTGCTGCCCACATTCACCTCCACATGTGACAGGGTTGGGGAACACCCCCTCTAGTATGAGGTGAGTGCGCCCCATCTCTCTCAGGATATAGTGGTTGGGGGTATATGTAACCCATGTCTGAGTCTTGCCCAGAGGCCCAAGTCAATATACTCATCCTTATTAGCTGGGTAATAAGGCCTAATGGTCAAAGTCATTGTACTTACCCTTCATAGCTGGGCAATGCAGCTCAATGGCCGGACTCCATAGATTAAAGTCACTGTGTTTGCCCTTAATACCTGGGTAGCGTGTCCCAATGGCCAGAGGCAATAGATTTGCCCAGGTCAACACGCAGTAAGGCCCCATGGCTACAGTCTATAAATTCACCCCTGTAAGCAGGGCTGTAGGGCCCAGTGGCTACCATAGGTAAATTGGAAGAAGTCACTAAGGAAATGAGGACTAGTGGCCACAGTCAATAAATTCTCCCCTGTCAGCACAGCTATAAGGACTAGTGACCAAAGACTATAGATTTTCCCCTCTTAGCAGGGCAGTACGGTTTAGTGGCCAAAGTCAGTAAATTTGCCCCCATTAGAAGGGCGGTAAGGCTTTGTGGCACAGTGGTGTCAGTCAGGAAGGGGGCCACCATGTAAAAAAAACAGGGTTGGCAGCCTGGGTACGGGAGTCTCAGCCCTTCTTCTCCATTGGACCCCAGCCCAGGGCCCTGGTAGTGGCTGGAGCATATGCCGGTGAGTCAGTGGGGGAGTTCTGGCTGAAACACACTGACTCAAAAGTCCAGTTCTCTTACTAAGCCACTATCTAATCCCCCTGGGCTGCTTCCTGCTGCAGTTCTTGCTGCTGTTGTCTGGGTGTCCAGGGTGGATCGGTGCTCTCCAGTTTGGGCTCATTCTGGCAACTCTGCGAGGCCTCTGTGATTGCCTTAGCATCTGCCTGGGTTGATGTGTCTCCGATTCCCCCAGTGTCAAGCTTCGCTTGAGCCTTGGCTGGAGCCACTGGCCTATGTCCTTCCACCCTGGCAATCAGCCCCAAATTAAGCTGAGCTGCTCCCTTTTATCCTCTTGTTTTTGAAGCATGCCCAGTAGAGTTGAGGGGCATGGCTTCTGCTGGTATGGTGCTGAATTATTATGAATTACTAGAGTTGTTACGAATGAATGCAGTGAGCCTGATGTTGGTATCACTTGACATGTCTGAATTTGCTCGAGGCTTCTGGGAGCAGGTTCTCTTAGCATCAGGCAACTGATGTGGAAATTCACTGGCTGACTCTATTCTGCGTGTATGTCCTAATACCGACCTTTGTCAGGTAATATGCCAGCTTGCAAAGAAAAAAAAAATGTAGTAAACATACGTTCAGTGAGCTGGGGAAAGATGAACCCTGTCAAAGAACATCACTCTAGGACCTTGAGGGAATCATTGATGAGAGGGTAAACAAGGAGCACTCTTTTGTCAATACTGTGACAGGTTTGGTCACAGAGAGCATCTTGAGACTGTCACTGGATGTGCTGGGATACCACTGAGAATAACCCCTCTGCCAGAATGGACACCCTCACCTCTGTCTTCTTGAGCCAGGCCCTCCAGGTCTCATCCAGCACAGACCCAGAGTTAGGTCCACACCCCGCTGCAGAACACAGGTACCGAGATTCACTCAGCCCTGGGGCTTCTCTGTTCAAAGGGACTTGCCCCAGCACTCAGTATACAGCCTTTCTGGGAGCCTGAACCCCAGATAATTCATCTCACACCGTATAACATTTTATTCAGTGTGAGTTCATATTATTTGCCCTCTTTCTCGAAGTAAACAGAGGTATGCAAAGGTTACAATTTCTTACACTGGGTTTATTAATAAACAAAAGTGATTTTATGAAGTATAAAAAGTAGGATTTAAGTGATCAGAACAGATTACATACAGAACAAAGTAAGTCACTACGCAAAATAAAATAAACATGTAAGGCTAAGCTTAATCCATTAAGAAACTGGTTATATGTAATATCTCATTCTCAAAGATGTTCCAATAAACTTCTTTTATAGATTAGACTCATTCCTAGTCTGGGACCAATCCTTCCCCCTGCTTCAGTCTTTGTTAGTTCCAGCAGATGTCTTAGGTGGTAAGCAGGGGTTTTCTCATGACTGGCAGTCTTCTTTGTCCTGATCCCCACCTGGATATAGATTTGGCCAAAGGCAGGCATCCTTTCTCTCAGTTTGACCCCGCTCCCCAGCCCATCTCCTCATGGGAAAGTAGATGTTTAAAGATGGTTCCAGGACCAGGTGGCCTGACCACATGTCTCTGAGAGATCCATGTCTGTATACTTTATGGGCTGGCCCACACGTCCACAGGAAGGCTACATGAAAACAGAGCCATTCACAGCTTCAGATTTCTTGCTTAAGAGTCATCAAGTTTCTGAAGTGTCCTTAATGGCCCTTGCTTTTCATAATTACATAATGACAGGTTTCAGAGTAACAGCCGTGTTAGTCTGTATTCGCAAAAAGAAAAGGAGTACTTGTGGCACCTTAGAGACTAACCAATTTATTTGAGCATGAGCTTTCGTGAAAGCTCATGCTCAAATAAATTGGTTAGTCTCTAAGGTGCCACAAGTACTCCTTTTCTTTTTGATAATTACATAAGTTATTCAAGTGTATACCTTATATTTCTAACTTCAGTCATAGAAATGATACATGCATACAAATAGGATAAACACATTCAGCAGTTTACAAGCTTTATAATGATACCTTACAAGGGGTAATTAGCATAAAGTGTATTCCAGTTATGTCATATTCATATTTATAAGCATATTTTCATAAAGCATATGGAATGTACCGTCACAGGTCCCTCCTCTCCAACTCCCTTCCAGCATATGAATTAGGAGAAAATTAGTAATGAAACACCGATAGGGCATGTTTCTGGGACATGTGACAGAGTAGGAAAGTCTTCTGCTTCATGGGATCCTTGTAGGACTTTAAACTAGAGGGTTTCAGAGGAACAGCCGTGTTAGTCTGTATTCGCAAAAAGAAAAGGAGTACTTGTGGCACCTTAGAGACTAACCAATTTATTTGAGCATGAGCTTTCGTGAGCTACAGCTCACTTGTGAATGCAGCCAAGGCCTTGCCTCGGGGGATCTTCAATAGATCTGACGGCTGAGAAGAGAAGTGAAGAGAAGAGGTCTTCATTTAGAATCGGTAGTTATGACCACCTTGTTTGCCAATCAGGACAGTGTGTAAGGCCAACATACTTACTGGGGGTTTATGCTTGGGGAATTGAGGCTCACTAAGGAGACATGCATTATATAACCTTAAACGGCTTGAGTAATTCTTTCTCAGATAAGCTCCTGAGCACCAGGTAAATTGAATCCGAATTCTCACTTGTACTGATGAATATTCTGCCCATATCAACTGCTTCCTCAGCCCACAATGTAGGGTTAATCCTTCCCCATCCAGTGTGGGGCGAGTGTGCCGGGTGACATCATCACACACAAAATAGGTGACCCACTGAAAATGTCCCTTTTCTTCATCAGCAAGTATCAATTGTGCTTTCTGTTTGTCAGACATCAGCCTCACACACATTACTGGATCAACGGACTTTTTGCCATGGTATCTGGGGGGCCATTCATCCCATCAGTCATCATAGAATCATAGAATATCAGGGTTGGAAGGGACCTCAGGAGGTCATCTAGTCCAACCCCCTGCTCAAAGCAGGACCAATCCCCAATTTTTGCCCCAGATCCCTAAATGGCCCCCTCAAGGATAGAACTCACAACCCTGGGTTTAACAGGCCAATGCTCAAACTACTGAGCTATCCCTCCCCCTCAACATAATCATCATATTCATGGCAAATCTCAAAGGAATGTAGCCGCCTTGCAAACCAAGCGCAGCCCGGATCGATCTCTGGGAAGGTGATTAAAGGGGTCTGTCAGGATTCTCTCCCCACTCTGAACTCTGGGGTATAGATGTGGGGATCTGCATGAAAGACCCCCTAAGCTTATTTCTTCCCGCTTAGGTTAAAACTTCCCCAAGGCACAAATCCTTCCCTTGTCCTTTGACGGTGTTGCTGCCACCACCACCAAGTGATTGAGACAAAAAATACAGGAAAAAGGGCCACTTGGAGTCCCTCTTTCCACAAAATATTCCCCCAAACTCCTTCACCCCCTTTTCTGGGGGGGGAGGGCTTGAGAATACTATACTAACCCAATGGCTACAAAGTGAGCACAGACCAAACCACTGGGTTTTTAGGACACTGAAAATCAATTAGATTCTTAAAAAAAGAATTTTATTAAAAAAAAAAAAGTAAAAGAATCACACTTGTAAAATCAGGATGGAAGGTAACTGTACAGCGTAAATAAAAAGATTTAAAACACAGAGGATTCCCCTCTGACTTTGCTTTCCAGTTACAGAACAGGCATGAAATTACCTCTTAGCATAGGGAAAATTCACGAGCTAAAACAGAAGATAATCTAACGCATTTCGTTGCCTTTACTCACAGTTTCTGTAACTGAAAAGTATCATTCATAGCCTACAGGACTAACCTGCTTGCTTGCATATCTATATCTATATATTTTCTTAGAATTTAAGTATTTGATGTATTGTAATAGGTGTATAGGTGTATATCAATCCTGAAGCACTTGCATGAGAGGAAAGTGATCAGGAACAGTCAGCATGGATTCACCAAGGGAAGGTCATGCCTGACTAATCTAATCGCCTTCTATGATGAGATTACTGGTTCTGTGGATGAAGGGAAAGCAGTGGATGTATTGTTTCTTGACTTTAGCAAAGCTTTTGACACGGTCTCCCACAGTATTCTTGTCAGCAAGTTAAGGAAGTATGGGCTGGATGAATGCACTACAAGGTGGGTAGAAAGCTGGCTAGATTGTCGGGCTCAACGGGTAGTGATCAATGGCTCCATATCTAGTTGGCAGCCGGTATCAAGTGGAGTACCCCAAGGGTCGGTCCTGGGGCCGGTTTTGTTCAATATCTTCATAAATGATCTGGAGGATGGTGTGGATTGCACTCTCAGCAAATTTGCGGATGATACTAAACTGGGAGGAGTGGTAGATACGCTGGAGGGGAGGGATAGGATACAGAAAGACCTGGACAAATTGGAGGATTGGGCCAAAAGAAATCTGATGAGGTTCAATAAGGATAAGTGCAGGGTCCTGCACTTAGGACGGAAGAACCCAATGCACAGCTACAGACTAGGGACCGAATGGCTAGGCAGCAGTTCTGCGGAAAAGGTCCTAGGGGTGACAGTGGATGAGAAGCTGGATATGAGTCAGCAGTGTGCCCTTGTTGCCAAGAAGGCCAATGGCATTTTGGGATGTATAAGTAGGGGCATAGCGAGCAGATCGAGGGACGTGATCGTTCCCCTCTATTCGACATTGGTGAGGCCTCATCTGGAGTCCTGTGTCCAGTTTTGGGCCCCACACTTCAAGAAGGATGTGGATAAATTGGAGAGAGTCCAGCGAAGGGCAACAAAAATGATTAGGGGACTGGAACACATGAGTTATGAGGAGAGGCTGAGGGAGCTGGGATTGTTTAGCCTGCAGAAGAGAAGAATGAGGGGGGATTTGATAGCTGCTTTCAACTACCTGAAAGTGGGTTCCAAAGAGGATGGCTCTAGACTGTTCTCAATGGTAGCAGATGACAGAACGAGGAGTAATGGTCTCAAGTTGCAGTGGGGGAGGTTTAGATTGGATATTAGGAAAAACTTTTTCACTCGGAGGGTGGTGAAACACTGGAATGCGTTACCTAGGGAGGTGGTAGAATCTCCTTCCTTAGAGGTTTTTAAGGTCAGGCTTGACAAAGCCCTGGCTGGGATGATTTAACTGGGAATTGGTCCTGCTTTGAGCAGGGGGTTGGACTAGATGACCTTCTGGGGTCCCTTCCAACCCTGATATTCTATGATTCTATGATTCTATAGATTTATATTAAAATAAGTTTGGCTGTAATGCAAGAGACCAACAGGCCATACCCTGTATGTTAACCTAAGGCAAAGTTAGCATATCGATATTAAGACCTTTTACCCAGAAAAGTAAAGTTGACCTATATCTTCTTTATGAAATAAATAATTCTCCATGCGTATGCCTATGACCTTTTATCTAGACCAATAGACAATAGAGAATGACATTTTTTTTCAATCTTGTACCCACATACTTAACACGTACACCACTAGTAAACTTGTGTGCTTTGTGATGGGGCCACGGCTGTATTAAAGTAGTGAGGAACAGGTATGTTAGCCCCAGGCTAAACAAATCCCTGGTACCATGGTAACCAAATGGCAGTTGCTCCAGGTGAATCAAGACACCTGGGGCCAATTAAGATCCTTCTAGACAGCAATGGAGATAGCTAGGTTGATTGGGACACCTGAAGCTGATCAAGGGCTGGATGGAACGAGTTGAAAGCCTCCCAGTTAGTCAGTGAGGCGCAAGTGTCAGGAGCGGTAGGAGGAAGCCGAGCTGTTAGATGAACTAAGTAGTACAAATCCATATGAGGCGCAAGAAAGGAGGCCCTGAGGTAACGGTGAAGGAGATATTGAGTGGCGGCAGCTGTAGGGAAGTGGCCCAGGGAATTGTACATGTTCTATTTCCAAAAAGTCAGCTACCATAGCTGATACTATTAGGGTCCCTGGGCTGGAACCGGAGTAGAGGGCGGGCCCAGGCTCCCCCCTCCCTTCCCTGATTAATCAGTGAGACTGGGAGACAATAGAAATTGTGCAAGGGAGGGTTGCTTCTCCTCATCTCCCTTGCTGGCTTATGATGAAAATGGCTCAGTAGGCTGTGAGCCTTGCCTCTAGAGAGAGAAGGGCTACGTGGAGGGTCACAGTGAGCCTCTGAGGCTAGCGAAATCCACCAGGTAACGTGGTACCCACAGAGACAAGGACAGAGCTTTGTCACAGCGTATATACCTGTCCTCAATATGCACAAACATACTAGCCTACGGAGTAAGCATACTCTAACATTTTGTGGGTGAGGAATGAAATTTGGGCAGAGGAGGAAGGATTTCCATCACCTTCTACTATAAAAGAGGTGACCCACCTCGATAGAGTAGTCCATTTCTATTCTTACTTATTCTATTTCTAAGCTATCTTTCTCTATCGCTTCTATCTATCAATGATGACTGCTATGATTAGTAGGATGTATTTGGTCTTCTTAAACTTTCTAAGTTTCAAGGGAACTAGGCAAACGTTTATCTTCTGATCAAACAGATTGGTGAGCCTATAAAGCATACTAATTAATATTAATAATTAGTTATTATTAATATAATTATTTAACTAAAAATAAAAAAAATTGATAAATTAAATTATCAGTACCCACTAAATCAGGCTACACATTTCAGGTATCATTTCAGAAGATTCATAGATTCATAGATATTTAGGCCAGAAGGGACCATTATGATCATCTAGTCTGACCTCCTGCACAATGCAGGCCACAGAATTTCACCCACCACTCCTAAAAAAGACCTCACATCTATATCTGTGCTATTGAAGTCCTCAAATTGTAGTTTGAAGACCTCAAGGAGCAGAGAATCCTCCAGCAAGTGACCCGTGCCCCATGCTACAGAGGAAGGCGAAAAACCTCCAGGGCCTTCCAATCTGCCCCAGAGGAAAATTCCTTCCCGACCCCAAATATGGCGATCAGCTAAACCCTGAGCATATGGGCAAGATTCATCAGCCAGATACTACAGAAAATTCTTTCCCGGGTAACTTGGATCTTACCCCATCTAAAAACCCATCACAGGCCATTGGGCCTATTTACCATGAATATTTAATTACCAAAACCATGTTATCCCATCATACCATCTCCTCCATAAACTTATCGAGTTTAATCTTAAAGCAAGATAGATCTTTTGCCCCCACTACTTCCCTCGGAAGGCTATTCCAAAACTTCACTCCTCTGATGGTTAGAAACCTTCGTCTAATTTCTAATCTAAATTTCCTAGTGGCCAGTTTATATCCATTTGTTCTTGTGTCCACATTGGTACTGAGTTTAAATAATTCCTCTCCCTCTCTGGTATTTATCCCTCTGATATATTTATAGAGAGCAATCATATCTCCCCTCAACCTTCTTTTAGTTAGGCTAAACAAGCCAAGCTCCCTGAGTCTCCTTTCATAAGACAAGTTTTCCATTCCTCGGATCATCCTAGTAGCCCTTCTCTGTACCTGTTCCAGTTTGAATTCATCCTTCTTAAACATGGGAGACCAGAACTGCACACAGTATTCCAGGTGAGGTCTCACCAGTGCCTTATATAATGGTACTAAAACCTCCTTATCCCTACTGGAAATACCTCTCCTGATGCATCCCAAGATGACATTAGCTTTTTTCACAGCCATATCACATATCACAGATGGTTTACCTGCGTGGTCTCTCTCTCTCTCCAGAGAGGGAACATCTGGCCAGGAGGGATTTTATGTTACTGGCTACATAAAGAGTTGTTACCCTTCCCTTTATATTAATGGCAGCATCTGGATGTATATTTGTGCAGTGGCAGCCTTTCCTGCCACCAAAACTTTTCTTGCCCACTTGATCGCTGGCCATGTAGAGGACGTCCTTGGTATGCCCAATTCAGAATTTGCTGGTCTTTCACTCTAATAATTTGTCACCAGTAAGAAAGCTGCCAAAACCTACACAGGGCCGATGGGGACAGTTGCTGGCTTCGAATATCCTCAGTCCTGATCTTGTGCTGCCCCTTCGTACGGAGCAGCTACTAGGGGACCATGAGCATTGAAGGTGTCAGCCTGGAGTTCCTCATCCTTCCTCATCTCCCACTCACATTCCCACCTCCTGAGGTCACCTCCAACCCTGATGTTCTATGATTCTATGATATTAATGGGCAGGGAATTAGTTTTACTGGGATTAATACAAAGACTAAGGCACACTGCTTTTGGCCTAGCCGGATGAGCTCTCAGATGCAGCAATTCACAGTGCAGTTGCCACTGAAGTTTTGGGAATAGTGCCTTCAGCATTTATAACTGGCACCTAAAGTGGGATGCACATTAGAAGTAGAAGAGAGAAGGAGGCGTGTGAGTGGGCGGAGTTACAAAGGAAAGGGAGTGATGGAGGAAAATGCACAGAGAGAGAGAGAGAGAGAGAGAGAGAGAGAGAGTTGATTTGAAATCCACTGGAACAGGGATTTCCTGCCTCTTCCATTCTGTGGAGCACTTTCCAATGGAGAGACAAACCCGCTCCTTGACCCCAAGCCAACACTGCCTGATTCAGGAAACATTTACTTCGGGGAGCCTGGCTGGATCAGTCCAGGAATGAGAACACTCAGGGAAACACTGAGGGCAGAGGAGCCACATTTGGATGAGGAGAACATCTTGTGGACACTTCTCTGCCCAATGCCATGCCCCTTCCACTCATAGTCCCCGAGCATGCGTGTAGCAGCTCAAGGCTTCCTGTCACAACCCTGCTCAAGCTCCAGCTGCTGGAAGCCCAACGAGTGACTTTGTTTGGGTTCCACACGCTGGATCCCTGCGTGTTTTTATGATTTCCTGATTAAGAGCCATGTTGTGGCCCTGTCTCTGGCTCTGGGTTTCCAGGCCCACTCTCAGGGTGCAGCTTCCCTTCTAGTACCTCCATCTGGGAGTGGAGATCTGTGCTCCAAACACCAAGGCCCTGAGACCAGTTTTGGCCCATCTCCAATAAACTCTCCAGTTGCTTCAGCTCACCATTCCCAGAGCTCCCCCTTGGGTGCACTCTGTTTCCAGTTTCTCTCTTTTGGGCCACAGGGTCATGACAGCAAACAGATGCAGGCCTTGCAAAAGGGGTTTCTAAAACAATTCCTCTACTTTGGACAGCACAAGAGATACCAGATGTAGGTAAAGACAACGCAACACCTGAAGGCAATTCCCTGCCTCAGTGTCCCCACCGCCCTGGAGCATTCTTTGGGATTTGGTCACAGCCTTCTAGGATGCACAAGGTCAAACTCCATCAAGTCATGGCTTCACCTCCAGCTGGACTCTGTCTCTCTGCTGCAGCCATAGCCCTGGAACAAAAGAGTCCCCTCTGCCGCCCTTGTGTCTCTCTCCTACCCCAGCTTCTTCTGACTCATCCAGTCTCTGTATTTTTGAAGGGCTGGACCTACCCATCTTCTCTCTGTTCCCTCTTCTGTGGAGGTTCCATTCCTTCCACGCCCACCCCTCCACAGAGAAGCGGAAGAAAACTGGTTGTATTTGGAATGCAGTTTCTCCTTTGTTCTGTTCAGGCAATTCTCATTATGTGCTGAGCGTCTTTAATGACCAACCTCTTTGTTCACAAGACCTTCCTGCCCCTTAGCACAAGCAGTGTGAGCAAAGAGTACAGGAAAAACCAAAAGACAAAAGGATACAGATGATTCTTCAAATCAAACATGAGTTATTAGTTATGACACCGCATCAGAAAGGTTTATGCAACTAGCAGGCCAATAGACCCAAATTGATATTCCGGACTTTTTGGTTTTGAAAAGAGACGACTAAGGGGGAACATGAGAGTGTAAATAAAACCATGAATGGTTTGGAAAAGTTCAGTCAGGAAATGTTATTTACTCCTTCAACTAACGCAAGAACTAGGGGTCAGCCAAATGAATTAATAGGCAGCAGATTTAAAGCAAACAAAGGAAGTATTTCTTCACAGTTGACCTGTGGAACTCTTTTCCGGGAGATGTTGTGAAGGTCAAAACTATAACAGGGTTCCAATAAGAACTAGAGAAGTGAAAGAAAGGTAGGTCCATCAATAGTTATTAGCCAGGAATCATAGAATCATAGAATAACAGAGTGGGAAGGGACCTCTGGAGGCCATCTAGTCCAACCCCCTGCCCAGAGCAGGACCAATCCCAACTAAATCATCCTAGCCAGGGTTTTGTCAAGTCTGACCTTAGTTATTAGCCAGGAAGCCAACGCCATGTCCTGTGTGCCCCAGCCTCTGTTTGCCAGAAGCTAAGACAATACGATAGAAGACGTATCATTCAGAATTTTCCAGTTCTGTTCATTCCCTCTGAAGCACCTGGTATTGGGCACTGTTGTGAGCTAGGATACAGGGCTAGATAGACCATTCATCTTACCCAGTATGGCCAATCTGATGTTATATGGACCACAGATGTATCTGCCCCCTTGCCTTAGCCCACTGTACCCCACTCTCCTACCAGAAGGCCTGATGGGGTCTCTCTCTCTCTCTCTACCTAGTTAGTAAGAGAGTAAGAAGATACATGAAATGTTTAAACTCAACCAGTGTCCTTAAGTGACCAGCCGAAAGATGTCAGAACATGTTAGTATGAGAGCTGAGTGAGTGGATTATTAATTTAATTGTATTAGTTGTATATAGGAATGTGATACAGTATTCCTGTCAGCTAATTGCTAAGTTATCTGTTAAAAACATAAGATTTCAAGAGCCTAACTAGCCCCTGGAAGTGCACATGCATCAAGGTGGGTGGGAGGTGGTAATGATCCAGTGAGTGATAGGCGGAGGGGAGGAGAGGAGTGAGCAACAGGGGCGGGACCTTGGTGAAAGAAGTGGGCAGGGCCACAGGGGTCCGCTTACTTAAAATTAGAAAGGAGGAAACTCCATGAGTTAATGAGTTCTATGTAGACAGATGCCCCAGTTTGTCCCACTGAAACAGCACAGTAAGGCCAGGAAAGGATTAATGTCACTTTGACTGTGCATTCAGTGATTCAGGGAAGAGGGCCCAGCACCATGTCAGCAGCCAGCTCTTCTCAGAGCTTAGTGTGAGACCCAGAGCACCAGGAGAAAACTTTAGGCCCCTTTATGAATAATGAGCCGGAGCAGCCTGTCCCGGATCTGTTTAGTCCTCACCCCGTAGATGATGGGGTTTAGCATGGGGGGCACAAGGAGGTACATGTTGGCAATGAGAATGTGTAAATGCAGGGGCACATTGTGGCCAAACCGGTGCATGAGGGAGGAGAAGAGAGTTGGGATGTAAAAGGCTAAAATGACACAGAGGTGCGAGCCACAAGTCCCAAAAGTCTTGAGCCGGGCGTCCTTTGTGGGGAGGCTGAAGATGGCCCTGAGGATCTGGGTATAGGCCATGATGATAATAAAGACATCCAGACCAAAAAAAAAAGAATGCCACAGAGAGGCTGTAGTAACTACTGATGCGGATGTCTGCGCAGGCCAATTTCACCACGGCTATGTGCTGGCAGTACGAGTGGGGGATGATGTTAGTTTTGCAGTATGGCCACCGCCTCGCCAGTAAGGGATAGGGCAGTATGAACATGCCACCACGCAGCACCATGGCCAGGCCAATCTTGGCCACCACGGGGTTTGTGAGGATAGTGGAATGTCTCAGGGGATGGCAGATGGCCACATAGCGATCGAAAGCCATGGCCACAAAGATCCCAGACTCCATCCATGAGAAGCAGTAAATGAAGTACAGCTGGGTGAGGCAGGCATTGAAATCTATTTCCCTCAGATTCAACCAGAAGATGCTCAGGGTTTTGGGCAGGATAGACGTAGACAGGACCAGGTCGGTGACAGCTAGCATGCCGAGGAAATAGTACATGGGCCCATGCAGGCTCGGCTCGCTTTTCACAATGAATAGAATAGTGAAGTTCCCCAAGACGGCTATGGCGTACATGGCACAGAAGGGGATGGAGATCCAGACGTGGGCCGCCTCCAGGCCAGGAATTCCCAGCAGGAGGAAGGTGGAAGGGTTGGTGAAGTCAGTTGTGTTGGAACCTGGCATGGAGTAGGGGAGAAGGTGTCCAACGCTGATGCTGACCGATATCTTCTGAATATACCATATGTTCCCCCAACTTCCTGTATGTGTCCAGGCCTAGGGTGATGGTCTCATAACAAATGCCTGGATGGAGAGACATTGTTAATATGAGACACTACATGAACTACTGGGGGATATTCTGATGGATGAAGCAAATTGGTTGATCTTCACACATTGAAAAATGACATTTTCCTTATTCATAGATAAGAATTGCAAAGAACTATCCCCACTAATGCCAATTGCATATTTTATGGTGCGCTGTGCTTCACCAGTCGGAAACATGAGTGTGGATACTGGTTACCAATCCTTGTTCCTTAGACCTTTTCTACACTGCCAAGTTTTTTCACCAAAAGGCAGCAACAGTGGAGGAGGACACTCTGCAAAGCCACTTTTGATGGCGGAAGTCAGCAGTTTCAGTGACACAATAAAACTATAAAAAAGTTTTATATTTTTTATTTTATTTTAAACTCCTTTTCTTTTTGTGAATACAGATTAACACGGCTGTTACTCTGAAACCTAACAAACACAGAACTTCCAAGGGGGCCTGGCAGGGGGGAGTAAAATGGGGAACAAGGGGTGGGCAGGGTGGGCAGCAAGGGAAACAGGGGCAAAGTGCTGCAGGCAGGTCTGTGGGCAAAGCATTGTCTATGGGGTAGCCCACCAGCCAAATGCACCTGGGAGGGGGACACTTGTACAACTCAGTCTTTGACAAGGATCTTGAGAAAGGTGAAGCAAGCAGCTGTATTATGAGTTATGAGGAGAGGCTGAGGGAGCTGGGATTGTTTAGCCTGCAGAAGAGAAGAATGAGGGGGGATTTGATAGCTGTTTTCAACTACCTGAAAGGGGGTTCCAAAGAGGATGGCTCTAGACTGTTCTCAATGGTAGCAGATGACAGAACGAGGAGTAATGGTCTCAAGTTGCAGTGGGGGAGGTTTAGATTGGATATTAGGAAAAACTTTTTCACTAAGAGGGTGGTGAAACACTGGAATGCGTTACCTAGGGAGGTGGTGGAATCCCCTTCCTTAGAGGTTTTTAAGGTCAGGCTTGACAAAGCCCTGGCTGGGATGATTTAACTGGGAATTGGTCCTGCTTCGAGCAGGGGGTTGGACTAGATGACCTTCTGGGGTTCCTTCCAACCCTGATATTCTATGATTCTATGATTCTATGATTCTATGTATTGAGGGGTGACGAACAGGTTCAGGTGGTGGTCGGTGGAGGGGGCAGAGGCAGTGGTGGGGGGGGGTAGATGGGTGAGTGGGAGGACTCCACGCCACTCCCCCAGCTCCCCAAAAGGGGGATATCTACCACCACCACAGGAGCAAAGATGGAAAGTCACTCAGTCCAGCCAGAAACCCCCTCCACAGCGTCCCACACCAGTCCTCCTCTTCCTACTCCTTGACGACAGCAGCAGCAGCCTCCAGTGCAGCTGCAGTGAGCAACAGCTATGACCAAGGAGAGACCCCAGGGATGGTGCTGGGGTCCCTCACTTCCCTCGGGAGAGCAGGCAGGCAGGGGCCCCAGATAAGAGCAGCAGCAGCCAGGAAGACCTCCAGCCAGCAGGGAGTCAAAGAGAACTGGCTAGCCATTGCAGTGAGGCCTTACTGAATTCCAGGATGCAGGCGGGCTCATCTAAAGGCTCCTCCCCCAGCCTTGTAGGAGGAGCCACGAGATCCAAGATCCAGGTGAGTGCAGGGGACGAGAAAGCAAGAATAACTGGTTCTGGAGTGGAGCTCATAGGGTCCAAACTAGGGATCCAGAGGGGGACACTGAGGCCAGAACCCTTTTTAGCACCCACTCCTCCTCAAAGCTCCCTAGAAAACCAGCGGTCATCGCCAAGTGCAACTATGTCTGGATGCTTGATACAAGGGAGGAGCAGAAATAGTCCCCACATTTGCAGAGCACCTCACTGTCCAGCATCCTCCTGTGGTTGTTTATTGTCACTTTGGCCAGCGCCAGGAGGAGGATGATGAGGAGGTCTTGTCACTCAATGGGGCCCTGGACAAGGTGTGCATATAAGAAGAAGTGTGGGGAAAAGTGCAGCCAGAACCTCCACAGGTCTCCTTCACACAGAAAAAGGGCAAGCATCGGAGATTGGAGTGAACCGTTCCAAGTACACACCCATGCTCACAGCTTCATGAAGGAACTGCCAACCGATATCCCCGGCAGGCTGCGGGACCAGCGTGGAGTCTAGGCTGGCCCACCAAGATTCCTCACCCTCCTCAGGTGGCATTAGGTCCCGCCACTCGGTATCAGGGTACGAGGGTGAGGAAGTGAAACTTGTGGAGCATGAGCATGAACAGTTGTTCCCTAGGTGTGGTTTGAAAGTGAGCTCGCTGCAGGGCATGTCGCTGCCTTGGGTTATGGAAGGGAGAGGGCTGGGGGTGTTCACAGGGCAGGGCCCTGAAGACAAACTCCAGAGGGCCTCGAATGGTGGGTGGGCGGGAAGCACCTTCTCGTAGGATCTGCTCAAGGAAAACCTGGGTGGTGGGTGATAAATCTGCCCCACCTCCTGGAGCAAGGACAGGGGTATCTGAAGGTGGGAGAGCCCCATGTACCAACCAAGTGCCTGGGGATCCACCCGTTTCCCGTGGTCGTAGTCCAGGAGGTCTCTCATTCTGGTGGCTTCTGCCAGGACTAGCCTCCGGCGCACTGAAGGGGATCCTGCCACCTGCACACGGAAATGGGGGTTGTAGAGCAGAGAGGACAGGCCCCCTCTGCAAGGTGGCCTGCCCCCTCAGTGACCACCATGGGCCTGGCAACCAATAGCAGCTTCCAGGTCAGGAGTAGGTCCTGGTAGAAGTCCAAGAGCTCAGGTAGGTCTCGTGGAAGACCCCTCAAATGGAGATAAAAGACTTGCTGGTTGTATCAGAGCCCTTGGAAGAGGCAGAGGAAGGTGTGTGCCAGCGTGCTTCAGACTACCTGTACCATAAAGGAGTCTCTGCAGGACCTGGAGGTGGAAGACATGGACCTGGCTGTAGAGGCAGACCAGGCCTTGTCCTTCCTCCTTCAGGGGAGACTCGGAACCCCTGCAGAGACCCAGTGCAGCCCTGGCCAGAAGAACTCCAGAGCCATCCTCTGGAGCCGGGCCAGGAGCATGGACAGGACCATTTAGTTAAGCACCAGTTCCCTCCCTCACGGACTAAGGCACTGAAGCAGTTCTGTCCATTTGCACAGCTGCCCAGCCACCCTGCCTTCAAATCCTGCCAATACTCCTGCAAAGAAAGATGCGCGGTGGAAAGATAAACTGACCCTTCCATGCATCTCCTCTGGATCCTCTGGATGAGGGTGGAACCATCCACAACCAAAAGGCAGGTGATGTGCTTCTTGACCCCCCTCTTTTTCTTCAGGGCATAGAAGAAGCAGGATTTGTGATCCATCTCCCAAAGGAGATGGGTGCAGGATTGAACCAATGTTCTGCATGCAGCGGCAGCCAGGGAGAGCTCCAGCCAGCAGGGTAGCCAGAGCAAACTGGACAGCCACTGTAGGGAGGCCAAGGGGCCTCCCACTGATCCAGAGGGGGAAGGACAACTCTATGAACTCTGGTGGGCTGAGCCAGCCCATGGCTCTCCGACTGGAAGTCACAGGTCAGAACAGGAAGTAGAAAGGGCCGATCCTGGGGCTAAGTTGGGCTGCACTTGTACAGATGCCTCTTGCCCATTCCCAAGCTGGGAAACTGCAGCAGATCCCCACCAATCTGAGGACTGGGCCTTGGACTGGGACTTATTGGAGTTGGGAGGGACGACGGTCAGCCCTCCCCTGCCACCCAACCACTGGGGAGGAAGTCCCCCGCTCTGTAGACCAAGAAGCCTGCGATCGTTGGCCATCCACAGAAGTTGGGATGCCCTACCATCTTACTGCTCGGCCCTGAGCTTGACTTTTTGCTGCCCCTCCCTGACTGAGGAACTGGGGCTCATAACTGACTGTCTGCTGCTTGGCCCTCAACACAGGCCCAAAGCATAGACTCTTTGCTGCCCTGCCCCGATGGAGGGCTTGGACTCGTAACTGTTTGCTCCTGAAGGCAGTCTTGTCATGGGCTCAGTTCTGATGGAGAGACCATGGATACAGCAGGGAAGCACAAGGACTCCTGTGTTCTGTCTGCCATTCTATGTGTGTCCTTGGCCAAGTCACATCTCCCTGTACCTCAGTTTAGCTATATGTAAAATGGGGATATGTTCATCGTGACTTTCCCTTGCAAGGTGTTTTGAAGATCCTCCAATGAAAGATGCTACATGGCATTATGACAGTTACTAATGAGAATTAGTGATCTCTGATCCCTTAGCGACAGCCCCATGTGCCTGCAGAAAGTGTTTGTATCAACTCTCAGTCATCTGTCTTCACATCTCTGTCTACTCCCTATCCATCCATCCTGGGCTTTTACAGGGTATCAGACCCTATGGAGATCAAGTCATTATCACTAATTTTCTTACTAATCAACTATAATTTTTAAATATACACAACTACACAGAGTAGCCAATTATGCTGTGACTCAGCACAGAATGCAAGAGTTCTCATCTCCCTTTGGGAAGGTCCCTTAATTACTGTTTACTCCGAAAACTGTATAAATAGCGCACAAGTGCAGATAGGCTTGTCTCCACCCTCTTTGCACTCAGATGCTTTTTTCTCCATTGAAGGCTGAGTGAACCCAACTGGGATTGCACAGAGCTCCATTATAAACGGTGCACAGCTCTGTGTCGTCTGTCGGCGTGGGATGCTGCTGCAGCTGCTGGGGTGAGTGGGGTGTGGGTCACGGCGACCTGAGGGGGATTCCCAGGGAAGACATTTCTCTCTCAGAATTCACAGGTACCCAGCAATTGGTGTTTGAGAAACCCTGTGCAACTTAGGTGTGATGGAAAAGAGAATAGGTCTGATATTCTTTCTGCTCTGCACAGACATTAAACATTCCAGGGCCTTGCCACAGGAGATGAGTTTCCTCCCATATCATGGGCCAAAATGTCCCTATATGTTGTGCCCCTGAAGCTGATGGCCTCCAGCCCCAAGGTGGCTGCATTTCAGTGGCACCGTGGATCCTCAGAATTAAAGGTATTAGTAGATGTACAATACAAAGGCCAAATTCTGATGCTGTGGCCCATATGTTGGCCAGTCCCCACTGAGGAAAAAATCTCCTTGGAGAAAGAACTGAGTAAAGACCTCAGGAGGCAGCTGTGTGTTAATGCACAGAGACTCTTACCTCCTCCTATTGCATTTCAGGTCCTTGGCTGTTAACAGGGTGGCTGTTACCTGACTTATATATTGGAAAACATGGAGGTCCTCGGGCTTCTAACTAGAATAATTATAAAAAAATGTCAACGTAGAGAAGACATCTTCTCTCCTAGCTTTATTCCAGAAGTTGCCTGATCTGTTCTGTCTGAACTTTTTTTCAAAAAAGGTTAAGCCAGAAGCAGATGCCCACCGTGATACATTTCAGGCCAAACAGTTAATGTTTGGCAAACTTATAAGCAACTGAAAATGAGGATCTCTGATTCCACGTGTCAGACACCCTACACTCAAGGCAGTGCCACCAGCACCACCTACAATGCCCAATCCATTTGTGAAACCCACTCAGCGACACTGAAACGGTCATTGCAATTCAGTGTTCCCTTATACTTGTGTTATGAGACACAGTAAATATACATTCCTGACATACTTTCTTTATGGATAGATTCATAGGGTTTAAAGACAGAAGAGACCATTCAGATGTTATTCAGGAGGTCATCCATCAGAATAACACCCTGAATAACACCCATTTAACACCCGTTCAGGGTGTTATTCAGGAGGTCATCCATTCTGAGATCCACAATCTCTGTTTGACAAAGGCCCTGTCTACACTAGAATTTCATATAGAATCAAAGAGGCATATGGTGAGAGGGGATTGCAAGGGTCGTATAGTCTAACCCACTGCTAAAATTCAGGATTTGTTGCATGTAAACCATTCAGGACAGATGGCTATCCTGCCTCCCTTGGAAAACCTACAGAGAAGGAGCTTCTATAACCTCCCAAGGCATGTATCCTGGTTTCCTACTGTTCTCAGAGTTAGGAAGTTCCTCCTGATATTTAATCTAAATCTGCTGTGCTGTAGTTTGAACGAATTGCCCTCTGCAGGAAGAGAGAACAACTTTTCTCCTTCTTTTTTATGGCAGCCTTTCAAGTATTACATGAGAATATAAGAACGTAAGAATGGCCATACGGGGTGAGAGCAAAGGTCCATCGAGCCCAGTATTCTGTCTTCTGACAGTGGCCACTGCCAGGTGCCCCAGAGGAAATGAACAGAACAGGGAATCATCAAGCGATCCATACTCTGTCGCCCGTTCCCACCTTCTGGAAAACATAGGCTAGGGACACCATCCCTGCCCATCATGGATAATAGCCATTGATGGACCTATTTGAAGACTGCTATCATATCCACCCTTAACCTCCTGTATTCCAAAATAAACATACCAAATTCCTTCAGCCTTTGCTTGTATGCATTACATTCTGTCCCTTGGATCATCTTTGTCCCTCGCCTCTGGACCATTTCCAGTTTCTCTACTTCCTTCTTGGACATTGGTGACCAAAATTGGACACAGTGTCCAACTGAGGCCTCCAGTTGAGATCTAACCAGTGCCAAGTTGAGTTGTACTATCACCCACCATGACTTGCATGCTATGTCTCCACTAATGCAACCTAATATTGTATTTTCTTTTTTTTGCAATAGCAAAAAAATCCACACCCATAAAAGATACGGTTATATCAGCCTAACCCCAGTGTAGACAGCATGAGGTTGACGGAAGAATTCTTCCATTGATCTAGCTACCACCTCTCAGGGAGATGAATTACCTGCACTGACGAGAGAACCCCTTCTGTCAGTGTAAGTAGTGTCTACACTGAAGTGCTTCAGCAGCCCCACTGTAGCGGTTTAAGTGTAGACAAGCCCTCAAGCAGATCTTCCAGAAAAGCATCAAACCTGGATCTGCAGACATGTGGAGTTGGAGAATCCACCATTAGTGCTAATTATTTGGCCTTTATATCCAACTGGGATTTGTCTGGCTTCAGCTTCCAGCCATTAGGCCTTGATCTGTCTTTTCTCCTAAATTTTAGAGCCTGTTATTACCAACGGTTTTCTCCCCATGAAAATCTCCACTTGTCTTTTTGATTAGATAAATAGATGAAGCTCTTTATGTCTCTCACTGGCTGACATTTTCTCCAAACTTCAATCTTTTTTGTGGCTCCTTTCTGAATCCTCTCCAATTTCTCAACATCCTTATTGAAGTGTGGATCCCAGGACTGGACACAGACGGTTTCATCCATTACATGTGCAGAAGTATAATCCTTCCCCTGCTCCAACTCACTACTCCCCTGTTTATGCATCTAAGGATCACATTGTCCCTTTTGGCCACGGTATCACACTAGGAACACACGATGAGGTGGTTGTCCACAATGACCCCTACATTCTTTTCAGGGTCACATCTTTCAATAACATAGTACCCTAGTCTTTGTGTCAGGCCTGCGTACCATGTTCCGAGAGGATAACTTTGCATTTGACTTTGTTAGAACCTTCCACTCACATTTTGAATAAACAGGTGAATGGGAAACTCCCCAGAGCATGGACTCTCTTGTCTGGCTTTGTTTGCATTAAGGCTATGTCTAGGCTGGCTGAGATTTTCTGCTGAAAGTTTAGTGGAATGCTCATGAAGTTCTGGATGGCTTTGCAGAAATGGGTTTTCCCAATTGCGAAGGTGCATTAGAGGTCACACATATTCCAATTTGGCACTGGACCATCTTCCTATTCATTCTTCTCCGTGGTGTTGCAGAAGCTCATGGATCATCGACACTCACATTTTCTTGGGAAATGGAGGTACCAGGAGAGTGCTGAATTTTGGAGCTGAGCGTAAGTCCAGCTGTCATTTGAAAAGCTGTCTGTGGGGGTGGAGTGTAGGGGAAAGACTGAAATCCCAGTAATGGGAAATGGATGTGCGGGTACAGTCTGGGGAGGGCATGGGAAAGAGCTCTGAATGTACTGAAGGGGAAGGCAGACATGGGCCTGCTCAGTCTGGAGGGTTATGAGGGACTGCGGCATGTCGGTTTGCTGCTCCAGAACTTTTATCCACCTCTCCATTGCATCCCTAGTGTATGCTTCGTTTTCTATTGTTTCCTGCTTGTCGCTTTCCCTCCACTGCCTGCATTCTGTCCTGTCTGCATCAGAGTAATGCAGCACCTCCCGGAACATATCTGTCTTGCTCCAACTTGAGCGCTTTCTTATCCGACAGAGATGCTCGGCCAGAGTGGAGGGGGGTGCCTCCTTTCAAGGACATATCTGGTGAAGCACAAGTAACAATAAACAGAAGCATTATTGTTAAGTACATGTACCGTATTGAAATGCTACATTAAAATACACCACTGGTAACACACCAATCACTTTTTGGTTGACCCTTCACAAGCACACATGCCGGTGAACACTGCAACCTTACAGACTAACACAGCTGCTACTCTGAAAACTGCAACCATGGTGAGCGTACCGTGCGTTGGGGGACATTGTGCGGAGGAGAAAAGCAAAAGGAAAGGGGTCGCGGGAAACTCATGGCAGACAGTACTCCAAAGTTTCCCCACCCTGAAACTTTTTTATTTACTTTTTTATTCTCTTTTCCACCGTGACAGCAGGATTGTCTGGCTATGTAGACTCCCTCCTCAGGCCCTACGCTACCAGCACTCCCAGCTACGTTCGAGACACTACTGACTTCCTGAGGAAACTACAATCCGTCGGTGATCTTCCTGAAAACACCATCCTGGCCACTATGGATGTAGAAGCCCTCTACACCAACATTCCACACAAAGATGGACTACAAGCCGTCAAGAACACTATCCCCGATAATGTCACGGCTAACCTGGTGGCTGAACTTTGTGACTTTGTCCTTACCTATAACTATTTTACATTTGGGGACAATGTATACCTTCAGATCAGCGGCACTGCTATGGGTACCCGCATGGCCCCACAGTATGCCAACATTTTTATGGCTGATTTAGAACTACGCTTCCTCAGCTCTCGTCCCCTAACGCCCCTACTCTACTTGCGCTATATTGATGACATCTTCATCATCTGGACCCATGGAAAAGAAGCCCTTGACGAATTCCACCATGTTTTCAACAATTTCCATCCCACCACCAACCTCAGCCTGGACCAGTCCACGGAAGAGATCCACTTCCTGGACACTACAGTGCTAATAAACAATGGTCACATAAACACCACCTTATACCGGAAACCTACTGACCTCTATTCCTTCCTACAAGCCTCCAGCTTTCACCCTGACCACACCACACGATCCATCGTCTACAGCCAAGCTCTGCGATACAACCGTATTTGCTCCAACCCCTCAGGCAGAGACAAACACCTACAAGATCTCTATCAAGCATTCTTACAACTACAATACCCACCTGTGGAAGTGAAGAAACAGATTGATAGAGCCAGAAGAGTTCCCAGAAGTCACCTACTACAGGACAGGCCTAACAAAGAAAATAACAGAAAGCCACTAGCCGTCACCTTCAGCCCCAACTAAAACCCCTCCAACGCATTATTAAGGATCTACAACCTATCCTGAAGGATGACCCAACACTCTCACAAATCTTGGGAGAGAGGCCAGTCCTTGCCTACAGACAGCCCCCCAGCCTGAAGTAAATACTCACCAGCAACCACATACCACACAACAGAACCACTAACCCAGGAACTTATCCTTGCAACAAAGCCCATTGCCAACTGTGCCCACATATCTATTCAGGGGACACCATCACAGGGCCTAATCACATCAGCCACACTATCAGAGGCTCGTTCACCTGCACATCCACCAATGTGATATATGCCATCATGTGCTGGCAATGCCCCTCTGCCATGTACCTTGGTCAAACTGGACAGTCTCTACGTAAAAGAATAAATGGACACAAATAAGATGTCAAGAATGATAACTTTCATAAACCAGTCGGAGAACACTTCAATCTCTCTGGTCACGCGATTACAGGCATGAAAGTTGTGATATTACCAAAAAAATACTTCAAATCCAGACTCCAGCGAGAAATTGTTGAATTGGAATTCATTTGCAAATTGGATACAACTAACTTAGGCTTGAATAGAGACTGGGAGTGGCTAAGTCATTATGCAAGGTAACCTATTTCCCCTTGTTTTTTCCTACCCCACCAGACGTTCTTGTTAAACCCTGGATTTGTGCTGGAAATGGCCCAACTTGATTATCATACACATTGTAAAGAGAGTGGTCACTTTGGATGGGCTATTACCAGCAGGAGAGTGGGGTGGGGGGGAGGTATTTTTTCATGCTTTGTGTTTATAAAAGATCTTCTACACTTTCCACAGTATGCATCCGATGAAGTGAGCTGTAGCTCATGAAAGCTTATGCTCAAATAAATTGGTTAGTCTGTAAGGTGCCACAAGTACTCCTTTTCTTTTTGTGTTTCTTAGTTTGCCTGTCCCGCCCTCACCTCAGCAGTTCCTTCTTCTGCTCTTCCTGCCCCACCCTGGCTTGCTTTTCCCCTAACCTTAACTTGCCACCCCCTTGATTACCTTTTACTCCATGCACCCATGTCCCCTCCACAAGGGCTTGTGCCCCTTCTCCCTTTTAAATTACACCCCTTGTTCATTGCACCCCATCCCAATGATATTGCGGCTGGAGAGCCAGTATACCAACCTCGCACTGGTGATCAACCCCCCGCTTCTCTGCCTCAGTCATCATCTTCGTGAACTCCCACCCACCCACCGCATTTGGTTTGAATTGCATGATGGAAACCATGGCTCTGGCATGACGAGAAACTGTGGTTACAGCAGGGAAGTCAGGACTCCGGGGTCCTATCTGTCCTCCTGGGTCCTATCCGTTTTCCTTCCACACAATCTCTGTGTGACCTCGGCAAATTTATGCCTCCTGGTGCCTCAATTTGCCTATCTGTGTAATGGGGACATGTTCATAGTGACTTTTCTTTCCTAGGTGTTTTGAAGATCCTTCAATAAAATGTGCTGCACACTGTGAGGATAGTTACGGATTTAGCCAAAGGTGGAAGTCCCTTGTTTCGGTTTGACTCTCTCCCAGTTCCTGATGGAGAAGTACATGGTTTAAGAGGGATTCCAGTATCAGCCACCTCTCTTTGCAGGGCCCCCATTGCCCCTCCTGCTTGCAGGTGTCCGGCAAACATACAGGACAAAACCCATTCACAGCCAATTGCTCGACTTAAGTGGAGCCATTGTTTCCCTGAAATACCGTTCATGGCCCTCACTTAGCGTGACTACATCAGTAATACAAGTTTATACTTCATATTCCTACCTTCAGTCAAAAAAATGACACATGCATACAAATAGGATGAATACATTCAGTCGATTGTACCTTTTCCAATAACACATGACAAGAGGCATTTCACAGAAAGCATATGCCATTAAGGTCAGATTCATATTCATAAATATATTTCCATAAAGCATATGGAGTGCAACATCACACAGCCAATTCCTCTCTGCCTCAGCGGAGAGCCCAGGAGTTCTCATCTCCCTTCGGAAGGTCCCTTACTACTGGTGACCTAAATATAAAGGGAAGGGTAACAACCTTCCTGTATACAGTACTATAAACTCCCTCCTGGCCAGAGGCCCAAAATCCTTTTACCTGTAAAGGGTTAAGAAGCTCAGGTAACCTGTCTGGCACCTGACCCAAAGGACCAATAAGG
The DNA here is from genome assembly GCF_965140235.1 of Caretta caretta. Lineage (NCBI taxonomy): Eukaryota > Metazoa > Chordata > Testudines > Cheloniidae > Caretta > Caretta caretta. Next base: position 2,227,703 of record NC_134206.1, read on the forward strand.
GGACAAGATACTTTCAAATCTGGGGGCGGAGCCGGGAGTGGCGGAGGGGGGGAAGGTTTTGGTCTGTCTGTTCCGAGTGCTTGCTGGACACAGATCAAAGAAGCAAGCAATCCGACTCCATTAGAATCGCTAAGTACAAGCAAGGGAATACGTTAGCTTATTTTTGTTTTGGCTTGTGATTTTCTCTGTGCTGAGAAGAAGGTGTATTCCTGGATTTCTTTTTGTAACTTTAGAGTTTGGCCTAGAGGGAAATCCTCTGTGTTTTGAATCTGATTGTCCTGTATGATTACCTTCCATCCTGATTTTACAGAGGTGTTTCTTTTACTTTTTCTTTCTTTCCAATTCCTCTCTGCCTCAGCACAGAGCCCAGCAGTTCTCAACGCAGTCAAATCCTTGCCTCGAGGGCATCCGAGACAGACCAGAGGGCTGAGAAGAACAGACAAAGAGAAAAGAAGCCGTATATAAAATTGGCAACCCCCATCTCTGCGTGCCAAGCAGCACTGCGTGGGGCCCGCACAGGAACTGCTTGCGTATCTCTGTGAAACAGAGGCTCATTTAGGGGTCTGTAAAGCTCTTCATGTATAGCTTTGTCTAACACAGGAGTTATGTGCTTGATATAACCCATCACCGCTTGTGTAATTCCTTCTCAATGAAATCCTGTGTATTGCGGATAATTCTTGTGGACGTTCTCACTGGTCGGACAGTCATCCTCTCCACTGGGAGCCACGAAAGACCCATTTCAGGGGTAGTAGCGCCCCCGAGTGTTAATATTTGATAGCAGAGGACGGTTTACTGTCATGTCTATGTGAATAGGTTTTTCCACTGAATGAATGCTGTTTCTGGACTGGCTTCTCGGTAAAAGAGGTTGCTATCCTGGATCACTGGTGTTGACCAACTAATTTACATATTGTGCTGAATCAGTTCTGACCTATTATTTATGGCTCGAGGTTTGCAAATGCAGACAGTGGGGGTCGTCATACAGAGGCTGAAGGGGATGCCCAGAACGCTCCGGTTATGGTGGAGGGGTGTTTCCTGAGATAGGCATGTGAGGATCTGGGCTCTGTTCTCCGGCTGCCAAACTCTGTTCCTGTCTTGTTCAGGGAAGGGTGTTTGAATGACATATTATTAAAATATCAGACTTTTGCACTCCCACTCCTAAAAAAGGAACAAATGAGAAATGCTGCTGTTTGGATTATGTATCAGGCTGTGAATAAGTTTGCAGAGGAGCATGAGATCTGGAAAGATGAGAAGGAAAATTTGCAACAGGAGCTGCACAAGCTGAGATTGCAAAATGAGGGGATGCAAAGAGATTTACAAACTTCTCTGATGCAAAATATAGCCAATGCCCAGCTATGGTAGCGTTAACTCAGACTTGTCAGGAATTGGAATGTGATATGAATGCACAAATGCAGGAAAAACAAAAGTATCAATTGGAGGCAAAACGGAATAAAGGGGCTGTGTCCATTTTAACTGAACAGGCTACAAAGCCCCCTGAAAAAGAAAATCATAAGAAATGCTGTGAAGTGATTAACAAGCTGTTCTCGAATTGGGATAAATTGGACTTCCCCCCACCCAACTGCCCAGGAGCTAGGGGAGAGAGAGGTGTGTCCTCCATGTCATTACACAGTCCAAGATCCTCCCTCATCAGTCCCACACAAATATCCATTCCCAGACAGGTCCCACCCCCCATCACCTGCATGGATAATATCGATTCTCAGACCCCTCTCCCCCATCAGCCCCACGTTAATATCCATTCACAGACCACCCACTCCGTCAGCCCCACGCTAATATCCATTCTAAACCCCACCCTGCTCTCCCATCACCTCCACCCCAGGATGCTAGGGTTCCACACCACTAACCACCCCTTCCCCCTCATTTTCAGCTGGAACATCGAGTCGAAAAGGGGATCTGGCAGTGTCCAGTTACAGCAGAGTGTGTGTGTGGGGGGCACAACCGTGTCATTAACTCACGTCAGCCCCTGCTCAACTGGGGCTGCGTCCTTCAGGCAGGAAGGATCCTCATCAGGCTTCTGAAACTCTGGTTCCATCCCCGGCACATAGAGGATGCAGCTGGGGTAGAGAGGGGGATGGAGACAATCCAGTGAGTAAAGGGGATAGTGGAGGAGAGGAGTGAGTGACAGGGGCAGGACAAATGGGGGAAGAGGTGGGGCAAAGTGTGGGGCCTCAGGTGTCCAGTTACCGGCAATAAGAAATGTGGTAACCTTGTGAGTTGTACATCGATGGAGTCCCCAGTCTGTCAGGTTGATACACCACTGTAAGGTAAAGAAAAGATTTTATGTCTCCAGTCACTGATTCAGGAAACAGAACACAGCACCATGTCAACCATCAGATCTCCACAGAGCTTGGTCTGAGAGCCAGAGCACCAGAAGTAAACTTTATTCAATATGAGTAACGTGCCAGATCAGCCTGTCCCGGACCTGTTTGGTCCTCACCCCGTAGATGATGGGGTTTAGCATGGAGGGTAGTAGAATGTACATGTTGGCCATGAGAATGTGGAAATGCGGGGGCACATTGTGACCAAACCTGTGTGTGAGGAAGGAGAAGAGACCTGGGATATAAAACACTAAAATGACACAGAGGTGGGAGCCACAGGTCCCAAAAGTCTTGATCCGGGCGTCTTTTGTGGGGAGGCTAAAGATGGCCCTGAGGATCTGGATATAGGACACAGTGATAAAAGACACATCCAGACCAGTCCCCAAGAATGCCACAGAAAGGCCGTAGTAATTACTGATGCGTATGTCAGCACAGGCCAGCTTCACCACGGCTATGTGCTCGCAGTAAGTGTGGGAGATGATGTTGGTTCTACAATATGGCCACTGCCTTGCCAGGAAAGGAAAGGGCAGGGCAAGAATGCTGCCACGCAGCACCACGACCAGGCCAATCTTGGCCACAAAGCGGTTGGTCAGTGTGGTGGAATGTCTCAGCGGATCACAAATGGCCACGTAACGATCCAAAGCCATGGCCACGACGATTCCAGACTCCATCGTTATACAGCAGTGAATGAAGTAGAGCTGGGTGAGGCACAAACTAAAATCTATCTCCCTGGAATTGAACCAGAAGATGCTCAGCATTTTGGGCACGGTGGATGTAGACAGGAGCAGGTCAGTGACGGCCAGCATGCAGAGGAAATAGTACATGGGCACATGGAGCCTCTGCTCTGTCTTCACGATAAACAGGATGGTGAAGTTCCCCAAGAGGATGACAGTGTACATGACACAGAAAGGGATGGAGATCCAGACGTGGGCTGCCTGCAGGCCAGGAATGCCCAGCAGGATGAAGGTGGAGGGGCTGGAGAAGTCGGTTGTGTTGGAATCTGACATGGAGTAGGAGAGAAGGTCTCCAACTTTGAGGCAGAACAGTGTCGCCTGCATCTACTGTAAATTGTCTCGACTTGCTGTATGTGCGCAGAGTCTAGGGTGGTGGTCACATGAGAAATGCCTGGAAGGAGAGACAATGCCATTATGAGACAATACATGCACAACCGGAGACTGTTCTCACGGGTGAATCAAATCAATCACTTTTCACACACTGGTAAATGACATTTTCTTTATTCAAATAAATTAACTCTGAATAACCGACCCTAATAACGCCATTCCATACTTGATGATGCTCCATGGGTCAATAATTCCTACATCCCATGGTGTGGGAAACATTAATAGGCACCAAGAGCAAACATGTGTGTGGATACTGGTTATCTGTCATTGTTTTTTATTTCTAAGAATGCCAAGCTAGTGAGTCCATGCTGTCGGGACTTCCCCATTCACCTGCTTGCTCAAAATCTCAGAGTGGCAAAAATCTGTACTTTTGCTAAGACATGTTTCAGGCAGAAACATCGCAGCTAGAACACGTCAGGGAAAATATCTGGAAGTTATGAAAAATGAGAACGGACATTAAAGACATCAGGGAAAAATCCATGCTTGGCGGGCTCAGGGTAATAAAAAAGGTGGTTTTTAATTATTTTAAGAAGAAAAGAATTCCTAGAAAAGGTTTATGCCCGTTCCTAGAGGTAGAAATGAAACTTGTTAACAGTACAGAAAAAGTGGGTGTGTTCAAGGGAAATACTTTTCTTCTGCAGTTGGAAAGAAGCAGTATATCACATGAGCTGATGAAAAACTTTCCAGTCCATTAGCTGTCAAGGAGGAGGTTAAACAGCATTGACGGTCGAAACTTAGAGTTACGAACGCCAGAGTTAGAAACTGATCAACCACACATCCGATTCAGAACCAGATGTACGCAATCAGGCAATTGCTAAGGGATAGATCAGCCACATGTCTCGTTCGGATCCAGAAGTACACAGGCAGGCAGCAGCAGAGCAATACACCAAAGCAAATTCCTGACCGTTCTCTGTTAACAGTAAACTATTAAAAAAAAGGAAAAGTTTAAAAAAATTTCACAAGGTGAGGAAACAGTGGAGAAGCTGGTATGTGATTCATTACAAAAATGTCGAGGAATATAATTAATGTCAATCAGCAACATGGATTTTGGTAAACAGGTTTTGTCAAACAAACCCGATTTCATTCTTTAATGAGAGTATTTGTTTAGTTGATCAAGGGTATCTGAGGCATTTCATTTCATGGGAAAACCTTCAGATAAAAAATGAACACTCTACAATATCAGTAAAGCATACTTTAAATGGACTAAACACTGGCTAACTGACAGAGCAAGTCACGGGAGTGTGATACTACCGGTCTACTATGTGCTGGTTTTTACTACATTTGATTCTATGTTTTCCTTCACATATAATCTCACTTCCCGACCAGCACGACCTCTTCTCTCCTTTTGATATATTTTGTACCCTGGAATTACTGTATCCCAATGATTATCCTCCTTCCACCAAGCTTCTGTGCTGCCTATTATATCAATATCTTCCTTTAATATGAGGCACTCTAGTTCACCCATTTTATTATTTAGACTTCTAACATTCTAGAAGTTCTGGCATTCTAGAAGACATCTTGTCCATGATGAAAAATTGTTATCATTGTTCCAGTGAGGATCCCTAGCACTTTCCAGCAGATAAAAGTCAGCTAACAGACCCCCTCCCCCATCAACAGCCAGGGCCCTGAGATGCAAGAGGAGGCGGTGACAGTGTCTTTGCATTCACACATAGCGGGATCCTGAGGTCTTTAGTCAGTTCTTACTCCAAGGTCAGTTTTGTCTCAGTGGGGTCTGACTAAACTATGGCCCATGGCCTCAGAATTTCACCTTGTCTTATACTTCTACTAACACCTTTCATCCTGAAGTATCCGCTCTTCAGATGCCTTGGACCAGAGGCCATCAACCAGCTGGGGAGCCACAGTAAAAAGTGATATTTTGTCCTGTGGTACTGGAGGAAATTTATAACCCTTAGCAAGGTCTTTGAGATGTTTCATGGGTGTGCACAGCAGAAAGGACCACAGACTAACACTCCATCCCTCCACACACACATTACATTAGGTTTGTCGAGCTGGTGAGCTCCTCGTCAAGAGATGCAGTACCTGTGGATCCTGAGATGGAAGTGTCTTTCCTGGGAATCCCCCTCAGGTAGCTGTATCCCACACCTTTCTCACCCCAGGATCTGCAGCAACATCAGACAAGAAGAGAAGACACAGGCATCTGCACGGTTTATAATATGGCTCTGTGAAATCCCAGGGAGATTCGCTCAGCCTCTAGGGGAGAAGTTGCATCTGAATGTAAACAGGCCAGAGACCAGAGACACTCTTACCAATCTCTCTGTTTCCATGTCTGCACTTCTGTGTAAACAGTAGATAAGGGACCTTCCCAAAGGGAGATGAGAACTCTTGGGCCCTGTGCTGAGTCAGAGAGGAATTGACTGCTCGGTGTATTTGTGTATACTTAAAAATTAGAGTTGATTAGTAAGAAAATGAGGGATAAAGTCTATGTCTCCACAGGGTCTGATATCCCATAAATCTGCAGGCACATGGGCCTTATGCTAAGTGATCAGAGATCAGTAATTCTCATCAGTCACTGTCATCATGTTGTGCAGCACCTTTCATTTAAGGATCTTCAGAACTCTTCGGAAAGGAAAGTCACCATGAACATATCCCCGATATGCAGATAGGAAAACAGAGGCAAAGGGACACATGACTTGGCCAAGGTCACTGAGAGAATGACAGACAGAAGCAAAGAGTCCTGACTTCCCTGTCATAACCACAATCTCTCTGTCACTAATTGAGCGCATGACAAGAGGGAAATGGTCTAGAAGGATTTAGTCATTGGTGGGTGTGACAGACTTCCCCAGGGTGCAACCAATCACTGAGCCCTCTTGTATGTCAATCTGTGCCCCCCTCTCACATTGTGAGGCTGTGGGAAGGCACAATCAGTTCAGTCCTTTGTTCCTTTGGTGTTTAAGGGTATTGACTTGTAGGGGGAGTGAGACCAAGTGATGACGTCTCTTCCACTTGTCATAGCTTTTATCATGTGAAGGGAACCTCATTTTTCCAAGCAAAAGCCCTCAGCACAGTTAGTGGAAAAGTACAGACACAAGGTGAACTGGTCACATGCCCTTCTATTCTTTGCTAATTCATAGCAGGGGACGTTACTCACATCCTGGCTAGAACGTTCACAGGAACGCCCATCAGATGGGGATCATCTTTGGCCTATTTTGTTTCTTAATGGGCCATAACCTTGAATGGTTCATCCACAATGTGCAGCTTAGACTGGATGTAAATTACCTTGTGGGTGTTACCCAGGAGAAAACACATTTGAAATACTGGTACATAAGCTAAATGTTCGTAACTTTAGGTGCAAAAATGATACATGCATACACATAGGATCATGATATTCAGCAAATCATACCAGTTCCATTGATATATTACATAATATATTTTGTAAAAAATGCATCATAATCAAATCACCATCTTAAATATGGGGGGTGCCACAATATTACTTTGGGGCACAGAGAGTCACACACACCGTAAATTGACTGAAGGAATGTTAGCCCCTGACTAATGCGGAGGCCGTGTGCCCAAGGCCCTCTTTATGTAAGTAAGGGGCTAGAAGCGTGGCCCACTATCCCGCTGGCTATCGGGCAGCAGTGGCCACCCATTCAAATGTCAGAAGAAAGGCTTCGGGAACATCTCCATTCCCCATCTCCATGAGTCTTAGCGGGAGGACAGGCAGTAAATATCCTGGGTTGAGGTCCTGTAGAGAATTAACCAAAGGCCCTGCTGGCTGGTGGAATGCTGCTATTTGTTGGACGAGCACCTGCTGCTGAGTAGCCGACTCCCACATCACGGCCTATTGATGGGCAGACACCTGTGGCTGTTTGTATTGCTGTTCTTGCTGTGCAGCTTACTGCTACTGGCTTTCTCAGAGCCATTTCAAGACTATCCAAATCCATGATGGTATCCGCTCATTTCAGGTCATTAGCACGCAAAGGCGATCGAGGGGAGAACCATACCCTCCTCCAATCTGCTGGGTTTAGGCCTCTCCTCAGGCCTGGGCCACTGCCCACATTCACCTCCACAGTGACAGGGTTGAGGAACACCCCCTCCAGTACGGGGTGAGTGCGCACCATCTCTCTCAGGATTGTGGTTGGGGGTATATGTAACCCATGTCTGAGTCTTGCCCACAGGCCCGAGTCAATATACTCATCCTTATTAGCTGGGTAATAAGGCCTAATGGTCAAAGTCATTGTACTTACCCTTCATAGCTGGGCAACGCAGCTCAATGGCCGGACTCCATAGATTAAAGTCACTGTGTTTGCCCTTAATACCTGGGTAGCGTGTCCCAATGGCCAGAGGCAATAGATTTGCCCAGGTCAACACGCAGTAAGGCCCCATGGCTACAGTCTATAAATTCACCCCTGTAAGCAGGGCTGTAGGGCCCAGTGGCTACCATCGGTAAATTGGAAGCAGTCACTAGGGAAATGAGGACTAGTGGCCACAGTCAGTAAATTCTCCCCTGTCAGCACAGCTATAAGGACTAGTGACCAAAGTCTATAGATTTTCCCCTCTTAGCAGGGCAGTACGGTTTAGTGGCCAAAGTCAGTAAATTTACCCCCATTAGAAGGGTGGTAAGGCTTTGTGGCGAGTCAGTGGGGGAGTTCTGGCTGAAACACACTGACTCAAAAGTCCAGTTCTCTTACTAAGCCACGATCTAATCCCCCTGGGCTGCTTCCTGCTATAGTTCTTGCTGCTGTTGTCTGGGCGTCCAGGGTGGATCTGTGCTCTCCAGTTTGGGCTGTTTCTGGCAACTCTGCGAGGCCTCTGTGATTGCCTTAGCATCTGCCTGGGTTGATGTGTCTCCGATTCCCCCAGTGTCAAGCTTCGCTTGAGCCTTGGCTGGAGCCACTGGCCTATGTCCTTCCACCCTGGCAATCAGCCCCAAATTAAGCTGAGCTGCTCCCCTTTATGCTCAAGTTTTTGAAGCATGCCCAGTAGAGTTGAGGGGCATGGCTTCTGCTGGTATGGTGCTGAATTATTATGAATTACTAGAGTTGTTATGAATGAATGCAGTGAGCCTGGTGTTGTTATTGCTTGACAAGTCTGAATTTGCTCGAGGCTTCTGGGAACACGTTCTCTTAGCATCAGGCAACTGATGTGGAAATTCACTGGCTGGCTCTATTCTGCGTGTATGTCCTAATACCGACCTTTGTCAGGTAATATGCCAGCTTGCAAAGGAAAAAAAAAATGTAGTAAACATACGTTCAGTGAGCTGGGGAAAGATGAACCCTGTCAAAGAACATCACTCTAGGACCTTGAGGGAATCATTGATGAGAGGGTAAACAAGGAGCACTCTTTTGTCAATACTGTGACAGGTTTGGTCACAGAGAGCATCTTGAGACTGTCACTGGATGTGCTGGGATACCACTGAGAATAACCCCTCTGCCAGAATGGGCACCCTCACCTCTGTCTTCTTGAGCCAGGCCCTCCAGGTCTCATCCAGCACAGACCCAGAGTTAGGTCCACACCCCGCTGCAGAACACAGGTACCGAGATTCACTCAGCCCTGGGGCTTCTCTGTTCAAAGGGACTTGCCCCAGCACTCAGTATACAGCCTTTCTGGGAGCCTGAACCCCAGATAAATTCATCTCACACCATATAACATTTTATTCAGTGTGAGTTCATATTATTTGCCCTCTTTCTCGAAGTAAAGACAGATAAAGAGAGGTATGCAAAGGTTACAATTTCTTACACTGGGTTTATTAATAAACAAAAGTGATTTTCTGAACTATAAGAAGTAGGTTGTAAGTGATCAGAACAGATTACATACAGAACAAAGTAAGTCACTAAGCAAAATAAAATAAACATGTAAGGCTAAGCTTAATCCATTAAGAAACTGGTTATATGTAATATCTCATTCTCAAAGATGTTCCAATAAACGTCTTTTATAGATTAGACTCATTCCTAGTCTGGGCCCAATCCTTCCCCCTGCTTCAGCCTTTGTTAGTTCCAGCAGATGTCTTAGGTGGTAAGCAGGGGTTTTCTCATGACTGGCAGTCTTCTTTGTCCTGATCCCCACCTGGATATAGATTTGGCCAAAGGCAGGCATCCTTTCTCCCAGTTTCTCCCCCCTCCCCAGCCCATCTCCTCATGGGAAAGTAGATGTTGAAAGATGGTTCCAGGACCAGGTGGCCTGATCACATGTCTCTGAGAGATCCAAGTCTCTATACTGTATGGGCTGGCCCACACGTCCACAGGAAGGCTACATGAAAACAGAGCCATTCACAGCTTCAGATTTCTTGCTTAAGAGTCATCGAGTTTCTGAAGTGTCCTTAATGGCCCTTGCTTTTCATAATTACATAAGTTATTCAAGTGTATACCTTATATTTCTAACTTCAGACATAGAAATGATACATGCATACAAATAGGATGAACACATTCAGCAGTTTATAAGCTTTATAATGATACCTTACAAGGGGTAATTAGCATAAAGTGTATTCCAGTTATGTCATTTTCATATTCATAAGCGTATTTTCTTGAAGCATATGGAATGTACCGTCACAGATCCCTCCTCTCCAACCCCCTTCCAGAATATCAATTAGGAGAAAATTAGTAATGAAACGCACATAGGGCATGTTTCTGAGACATGTGACAGAGTAGGAAAGCTTATGCTTTATGGGATCCTTGTAGGACTTTAAACCAGAGGGTGTCTATGCAGCCAAGGCCTTGCCTCGGGGGATCTTCAATAGATCTGACGGCTGAGAAGAGAAGTGAAGAGAAGAGGTCTTCATTTAGAATTGGTAGTTATAACCACTTTGTTTGCCAATCAGGATAGTGTGTAAGGCCAACATACTTACTGGGGGTTTATGCTTGGGGAATTGAGGCTCACTAAGGAGACATGCATTATATAACCTTAAACGGCTTGTGTAATTCTTTCTCAGATAAGCTCCTGAGCACCAGGTAAACTGAATCTGAATTCTCACTTGTACTGATAAATATTCTGCCCATATCAACTGCTTCCTCAGCCCACAATATAGGGTTAATCCTTCCCCATCCAGTGTGGGGCGAGGGTGCCGGGTGACATCATCACACACAAAATAGGTGACCCACTGAAAATGTCCCTCTTACTTTTCTTCATCAGCAAGTATCAACTGTGCTTTCTGTTTGTCAGACGTCAGCCTCACACACATTACTGGATCAACGGACTTTTTGCCATGGTATCTGGGGGGCCATTCATCCCATCAGTCATCATCATCATCATCATCATATTCATGTCAAATCCCAAAGGAATGTAGCTGCCTTGCAAACCGAGCGCTGCCCTGATCGATCTCTGGGAAGGTGATTAAGGGGTCTGTCAGGATTCCCTCCCCACTCTGAACTCTGGGGTATAGATGTGGGGACCTGCATGAAAGACCCCCTAAGCTTATTTCTACCCGCTTAGGTTAAAACTTCCCCAAGGCACAAATCCTTCCCTTGTCCTTGGACGGTATTGCTGCCACCACCACCAAGTGATTGAGACAAAAATCCAGGAAAAAGGGCCACTTGGAGTCCCTCTTTCCCCAAAATATTCCCCCAAGGTCCTTCGCCCCCTTTTCTGGGGGAGGCTTGAGAATACTATACTAACCCAATGGCTACAAAGTGAGCACAGAACAAACCACTGAGTTTTTAGGACACTGAAAATCAATTAGATTCTTAAAAGAAGAATTTTATTAAAAAAGAAGTTAAAGAATCACACCTGTAAAATCAGGATGGAAGGTAACTTTACAGCGTAAAGAAAAAAGATTTAAAACACAGAGGATTCCCCTCTGACTTTGCTTTCCAGTTACAGAACAGGCATGAAATTACCTCTTAGCATAGGGAAAATTGACAAGCTAAAACAAATGTTAATCTAACGCATTTCCTTGCCTTTACTTACAGTTTCTGTAACTGAAAAGTATCGTTTGTAGCCTATAGCACTAACCTGCTTGCTTGCATATCTATATCTATATCTTTTCTTAGAGTTTAAGTATTTGATGTATTGTAATAGGTGTATAGATTTCTATTAAAATAAGTTTGGCTGTAATGCAAGAGACCTACAGGCCATATCCTGTATGTTAATCTGAGGCAAAGTTAGCATATCGATATTAAGACCTTTTACCCAGAAAAGTAAAGTTGACCTATATCTTCTTACCGAAATAAATAAGTCTCCATGCATATGCCTATGACCTTTTATCTAGACCAATAGACAATAGAGAATGACATGTTTTGTTTTGTTTTCAATCTTGTACCCACATACTTAACACGTACACCACTAGGAAACTTGTGTGCTTTGTGATGGGGCCAGGGCTGTATTAAAGTAGTGAGGAACAGGTATGTTAGCCCCAGGCTAAACAAATCCCCGGTACCATGGTAACCAAATGGCAGTTGCTCCAGGTGAATCAAGACACGGGGGGCCAATTAAGATCCTTCTAGAAAGCAATGGAGATAGCTAGGTTGATTGGGACACCTGAAGCCGATCAAGGGCTGGATGGAACGAGTTGAAAGCCTCCCAGTTAGTCAGTGAGGCGCAAGTGTCAGGAGCGGTAGGAGGAAGCCGAGCTGTTAGATGAACTAAGTCGTACAAATCCATATGAGGCGCAAGAAAGGAGGCCCTGAGATAACGGTGAAGGAGATATTGAGTGGGGGCTGCTGTAGGGAAGAGGCCCAGGGAATTGTACATGTTCTATTTCCAAAAAGTCAGCTACCATAGCTGATACTATTAGGGTCCCTGGGCTGGAACTGGAGTAGAGGGCGGGCCCAGGCTCCCCCCTCCCTTCCCTGATTAATCAGTGAGACTGGGAGACAATAGAAATTGTGCAAGGGAGGGTTGCATCTCCTCATCTCCCTTGCTGGCTTATGATGAAAATGGCTCAGTAGGCTGTGAGCCTTGCCTCTAGAGAGAGAAGGGCTACGTGGAGGGTCACAGTGAGCCTCTGAGGCTAGCGAAATCCACCAGGTAACGTGGTACCCACAGAGACAAGGACAGAGCTTTGTCACAGCGTATATACCTGTCCTCAATATGCACAAACATACTAGCCTATGGAGTAAGCATACTGTCAAGGTTCCTCCCCCACTCTGAACTCTAGGGTACAGATGTGGGGACCTGCATGAAAAACCTCCTAAGCTTATCTTTACCAGCTTAGGTCAAAACTTCCCCAAGGTACAAAATATTCCACCCGTTGTCCTTGGACTGGCCGCTACCACCACCAAACTAATACTGGTTACTGGGGAAGAGCTGTTTGGACGCGTCCTTCCCCCCAAAATACTTCCCAAAACCTTGCACCCCACTTCCTGGACAAGGTTTGGTAAAAAGCCTCACCAATTTGCCTAGGTGACTACAGACCCAGACCCTTGGATCTTAGGAACAATGAACAATCCTCCCAACACTTGCACTCCCCCTTTCCTGGGAAATGTTGGATAAAAAGCCTCACCAATTTGCATAGGTGACCACCGACCCAAACCCTTGGATCTGAGAACAATGAAAAAGCATTCAGTTTTCTTACAAGAAGACTTTTAATAAAAATAGAAGTAAATAGAAATAAAGAAATCCCCCCTGTAAAATCAGGATGGTAGATCTCTTACAGGGTAATTAGATTAAAAAACATAGAGAACCCCTCTAGGCAAAACCTTAAGTTACAAAAAAGATACACAGACAGAAATAGTTATTCTATTCAGCACAATTATTTCTCAGCCATTTAAAGAAATCATAATCTAACACATACCTAGCTAGATTACTTACTAAAAGTTCTAAGACTCCATTCCTGGTCTATCCCTGGTAAAGACCAGCATATAGACAGACACAGACCCTTTGTTTCTCTCCCTCCTCCCAGCTTTTGAAAGTATCTTGTCTCCTCATTGGTCATTTTGGTCAGGTGCCAGCGAGGTTACCTTTAGCTTCTTAACCCTTTCCAGGTGAGAGGAGCTTTCCCCTGGCCAGGAGGGATTTCAAAGGGGTTTACCCTTCCCTTTATATTTATGACACATACTCTAACATTTTGTGGGTGAGGAATGAAATTTGGGTATAGGAGGAAGGATTTCCATCACTTTATTCTATAAAAGAGGTGACCCACCTTGATAGAGTAGTCCATTTCTATTCTTACTTATTCTATTTCTAATCTATATTTCTCCATCGATCTATCAACGATGACTGCTATGATTAGTAGGATGTATTTGGTCTTCTTAAACTTTCTAAGTTTCAAGGGAACTAGGCAAAGCTTGGTTTCCCTACGTTTTTATTCTGAGGTTATTCGGTTTTGATTTTAAGTTTAAATTAGTCAAGTAAACCCTAATTTAGTCTTGATAGCTCTTAGCATTAGATTCTTTGAGCACTGCATCCCTCACTCAAGAATTGAGAATTCTGAACCGCAAGGCTGTTCCTGTGTCTCTTACCACCACGTTATCAACGATGGGTGTGAGTATATTTACCAAAGCTTTGTTGCATATAGTACTATATTATCAGATGTATCTTTTGAATAGCAGTAATGCAATTGTAACTTTCTCACTCTGGGTATTTTACCATTTACTTACTATTATTGATTTTAATAAAAAGTTGTGAAGGCAATATCTGTCTCAGCGTGAGCTTCCTGTCATACCCCCGAGGGTCCTTTGTAAATTCTGTGAAGCCTGATTTGGGTCAGTAACTTTTATCTTCTGATCAAACAGATTGGTGAGCCTAGAATGCATACAAATTAATATGAATAATTAATTATTATAAATATAATTAATTAATTAAACATAAAATAAAGTAACATTGATAAATTAAATTAATATTATCAGTACACCCTAAATCAGGCTACACATTTCAGATATCATTTCAGAAGATGGTTTACCTGCGTGGTCTCTCTCTCTCCAGAGAGGGAACCTCTGGCCAGGAGGGATTTTGTGTTACTGGCTACATAAAGGGTTGTCACCCTTCCCTTTATATTTATGGCAGCGTCTGGCTGTATATTTGTGCAGTGGCAGCCTTTCCTGCCACCGAAACTTTTCTTGTCCACTTGATCGCTGGCCATGTAGAGGACGTCCTTGGTATGCCCAATTCAGAACTTGCTGGTCTTTCACGCTAATAATTTGTCACCAGTAAGAAAGCTGCCAAAACCTACACAGGGCCGATGGGGAAAGTTGCTGGCTTCAAATATCCTCAATCCTGATCTTGTGCTGCCCCTTCGTACGGAGCAACTACTTGGGGACCATGAGCATTGAAGGTATCAGCCTGGAGTTCCTGAGCGTTCCTCATCTCCCACCCATATTCCCACCTCCTGAGGTCCTCTCCAACCCTGATGTTCTATGATTCTATGATAGTAATGGGCAGGGAATTAGTTTTACTGGGATTAATACAAAGACTAAGGCACACTGCTTTTGGCCTAGCCGGATGAGCTATCAGGTGCAGCAATTCACAGTGCAATTGCCACTAAGTTTAGGGAATAGTGCCTTCAGCATTTATAACTGGCACCTAAAGTGGGATGCACATTAGAAGTGGAAGAGAGAAGGAGGCGTGTGAGTGGGCAGAGTTACAAAGGAAAGGGAGTGATGGAAGAAAATGCACAGAGAGAGAGAGAGAAAGAGAGTTGATATGAAATCCAATAGAACAGGGATTTCCTGCCTCTTCCATTCTGTGGAACACTTTCCAATGAAGAGACAAACCCTCTCTTTGACCCCAAGCCAACACTGCCTGATTCAGGAAACATTTCCTTCGGGGAGCCTGGCTGGATCAGTCCAGGAATGAGAACACTCAGGGAAACACTGAGGGCAGAGGAGCCACATTTGGGTGAGGAGAACATCTTGTGGACACCTCCCTGCCCAGCCCCATGCCCCTTCTACTCACAGTTCCCTAGCATCCCTGTAGCAGCTCAAGGCTTCCTGTCACAACCCTGCTCAAGGTCCAGCTGCTGGAAGCCCAACGAGTGACTTTGTTTGGGTTCCACATGCTGGATCCCTGCGTGTTTTTATGATTTCCTGATTATGAGCCATGTTGAGGCCCTATCTCTGGCCCTGGGTTTCCAGGTCCACTCTCAGGGTGCAGCTTCCCTTCTAGTACCTCTAGCACAAGCAGTGTGAGCAGAGAGTACAGGAAAAGCCAAAAGATATAAGGATACAGATGATTCATCTAATCAAACATGAGTTATTAGTTATGACACCGCATCAGAAAGGTCTATGCAACTGCTGGCCAATAGACCCAAATTGATATTCCGTATGAGGAGAGATTAAAATGACTGGGACTTTTTGGTTTTGAAAAGAGACGACTAAGGGGGGACATGAGAGTGTAAATAAAACCATGAATGGTTTGGAAAAGTTCAGTCAGGAAGTGTTATTTATTCCTTCAACTAACACAAGAACTAGGGGTCAGCCAAATGAATTAATAGGCAGCAGATTTAAAGCAAACAAAGGAAGTATTTCTTCACAGTTGACCTGTGGAACTCTTTTCCGGGAGATGTTGTGAAGGTCAAAACTATAACAGGGTTCCAATAAGAACCAGAGAACTGAATGAAAGATAGGTCCATCAATAATTATTAGCCAGGAAGCCAACGCCATGTTCTGTGTGCCCCTGGCCTCTGTTTGCCAGAAGCTGAGACAATAGGGGATGGATCACTCAGAATTTTCCAGTTCTGTTCATTCCCTCTGAAGCACCTGGTATTGGGCACTGTTGTGAGCTAGGATACAGGGCTAGATAGACCATTCATCTTACCCAGTATGGCCAATCTGTTGTTATATGGACCCCAGATGTGTCTGCCCCCCTGCCTTAACCCACTGTACCCTACTTCCCTCCCAGACCGCACTCCCCTCCCAGAAGGCCTGATGGGGTCTCTCTCTCTCTCTGCAGAGTTAGTAACAAAGTAAGGAGATACATGAAATGTTTAAACCGAACCAGTGCCAAAAGATGTCAGAACATCTTAGTATGAGACCTGAGTGAGTGGATTATTAATTTAATTGTATTACTTGAATATAGGAATGTGATACTGTATTCCTGTCAGCTAATTGCTAAGTTATCTGTTAAAAACATAAGATTTGAAGAGCCTAACTAGCCCTTGGAAGTGCACATGCATCAAGGTGGGTGAGAGGCGGTAATGATCCAGTGAGTGATATGCAGAGGGGAGGAGAGGAGTGAGCAACAGGGGCGGGACCTTGGTGAAAGAAGTGGGCAGGGCCACCGGGGTCCTGTTACTTAAAATTAGATAGGAGGAAACCCCATGAGTTAATGAGTTCTATGTAGACGGATGCCCCAGTTTGTCCCACTGAAACAGCACAGTAAGGCCAGGAAAGGATTAATGTCACTTTGACTGTGCAGTCAGTGATTCCGGGAAGAGGGCCCAGCACCATGTCAGCAGCCAGCTCTGCTCGTTCCTTAGTGAGAGAGCCAGAGCACCAGGAGAAAACTTTAGGCCCCTTTATGAGTAATGAACCGGAGCAGCCTGTCCCGGATCTGTTTAGTCCTCACCCCGTAGATGATGGGGTTTAGCATGGGGGGCACAAGGAGGTACATGTTGGCAGTGAGAATGTGTAAATGCAGGGGCACATTGTGGCCAAACCGGTGCATGAGGGCAGAGAAGAGAGTTGGGATGTAAAAGGCTAAGATGACACAGAGGTGCGAGCCGCAAGTCCCAAAAGTCTTGAGCCGGGCGTCCTTTGTGGGGAGGCTTAAGATAGCCCTGAGGGTCTGGATATAGGACATGATGATAAAAAAGACATCCAGACCAATCACAAAGAATGCCACAGAGAGGCTGTAGTAACTACTGATGCGGATGTCTGCGCAGGCCAATTTCACCACGGCTATGTGCTCACAGTACGAGTGGGGGATGATGTTGGTTTTGCAATATGGCCACCGCCTCGCCAGTAAGGGATAGGGCAGTATGAACATGCCACCACGCAGCACCACGGCCAGGCCAATCTTGGCCACCACGGGGTTTGTCAGGATAGTGGAATATCTCAGGGGATTGCAGATGGCCACATAGCGATCGAAAGCCATGGCCACAAGGATCCCAGACTCCATCCATGAGAAGCAGTAAATGAAGTACAGCTGGGTGAGGCAGGCATTGAAATCTATTTCCCCCGAATTGAACCAGAAGATGCTCAGGGTTTTGGGAAGGATGGACGTAGACAGGACCAGGTCGGTGACAGCTAGCATGCAGAGGAAATAATACATGGGTCCATGCAGGCTCGGCTCGCTTTTCACAATGAATAGAATGGTGAAGTTCCCCAAGACGGCTATGGCATACATGGCACAGAAGGGGATGGAGATCCAGACGTGGGCCGCCTCCAGGCCAGGAATGCCCAGCAGGAGGAAGGTGGAGGGGTTGGTGAAGTCAGTTGTGTTGGAATCTGGCATGGAGTAGGGGAGAAGGCAGACCGATATCTTCTGCATATACCGTATGTTCCCCCAACTTCCTGTATGTGTCCAGGCGTAGGGTGATGGTCTCATGACAAATGCCTGGATGGAGAGACATTGTTAATATGAGACACTACATGCACTACTGGGGGATATTCTGATGGATGAAGCAAATTGGTTGATCTTCACACATTGAAAAATGACATTTTCCTTATTCAGAGATAAGAATTATGAAGAAATAACCCCACTAATGCCAATTGCATATTTTATGGTGCTCTGTGCTACAATAATTCCCACACATCATGGTGTGGGAAACCTTAATAGACACCAGCCGGAAACATGAGTGTGGATACTGGTTATCAATCCTTGTTCCTTGGGCCTTTTCTACACTGCCAAGTTTTTCACCAAAAGGCAGCAACGGTGGAGGAGGACACTCTGCAAAGCCACTTTTGATGGCGGAAGTTGGCAGTTTCAGTGACACAATACAACTACCTTGAGAAGAGTTGTAAGGCTTTTTACACAAAAGTTTTGTCAGTGACATGCCAGTGTAGACACTTGCAATTGCAATAGGCCTTTGGAAGGTGTCCCACAATGCCCATCCTGACCACTCTTGTCAGAGGTTTGAACTCCTCCTTTAAAGGCCCAGGAATTTAGAAATTCCCCTTCCCGTTTGCTCGGCATGGAGAGTTTACATCACGTTTTCCCAGGTGGCCATGGCTGCTCCACCCAGGAAACGCTCTCCCACTTGGAGCACTGCAGAGCTGCTGGATCTCCTAAGTATTTTGGGAGAGGAGGATGTGCAGTGCCAGCTGCACTCCAGCTGCAGGAAGTTTGATACCTATGGGCAGATTTCACGCAGCTTGTGGGAAAAGAGCTGTGATGTGGACACACCGCAGTGCAGAGCAAAGGGGAAGGAGCTGAGGCACATGTGCCAGAAGGCAGGGGAGGCAAATGGTCCCTCTGATGCTGGTCCCGAGACTTGCCATTTTTATAAGAACTTGAATGCTATCCTCGGTGGTGACCCCATAACAATGGCCAAGACCCATGTGGATACTGCCGCGGGCTGTAGCTGACAGAAACTGGAGCTAACCCAGAGGAGGAAGTCATTGATAAAGAGGTGGAGGCAGAAGGAGATGTGGAGGCCATGCCAAGGTCGCCTGGTGCTCTGTCCAGTCAGGAGCTGTTCTCCACTCTGGAGGTGTCCAACCCATCTCGGCAGTCACAGTAAGTCAAGCCAGAAGCAGGAGAGGAGACCTCTAGTAAGTGGTTTTGCTTAGTGAAGTGCAGAGATGGGTTGAGGGAAGAGAAATGCACAAAGCTGGCTGTGTTTCTGTGTTTAGGCATTTCTCCATGCAGCTAAGCACTACCGTGGAACATGGTATTGATGCACACCAAAATTTCACTGGAATTCTCCACAGAGATCTCTAGAAAACTTTTCTGCAGGAACTCTGCAGTTCTCTGTGAGAGATTCCTTGGTAGATCTGCTTTGTTCCTTCCCCCATTGAGGGACACTTTCCCGCCCCATTCTGCAATTGCTTGGGCAAGTACCAAAGAGGCACACAGGCGAGCGGTATAAAGACTGGAGCAGAAGCTGCGAGCATGTAGTAGATGCCTCCTTGCTTACCCTCACTCGAGACGTATCTGCCACAATGACCACTGCCTGTGGAAAAGGGTGGGGAAACTTTGGATTACTGTCCGCCATGAGTTTCCCGCGACCCCTTTCCTATTGCTTTTCTTCTCCGCACAATATCCCCCAACCCAGGGTACACTCACCATGGTTGCAGTTTTCAGAGGAGCAGCCGTGTTAGTCTGTAAGGTTACAGTGTTCACCGGCATGTGTGCTTGTGAAGGGTCAACCAAAAAGTGATTGGTGTGTTACCAGCGGTGTATTTTAATGTAGCATTTCAATACGGTACGTGTACTTAACAATAATGCTTCTGTTTATTGTTACTTGTGATTCACCAGATATGTCCTTGAAAGGAGGCACCCCCCTCCACTCCGGCCGAGGATCTCTGTCGGATAAGAAAGTGCTCAAGTTGGAGCAAGACAGATATGTTCCGGGAGGTGCTGCATTACTCTGATGCAGACAGGACAGAATGCAGGCAGTGGAGGGAAAGCGACAAGAAGAAAATGATAGAAAACGAAGCATACACTAGGGATGCAATGGAGAGGTGGATAAAAGTTCTGGAGCAGCAAACCGACATGCTGCAGTCCCTCGTAACCCTCCAGACTGAGCAGGCCCATGTCTGCCTTCCCCTTCAGTACATTCAGAGCTCTTTCCCATGCCCTCCCCAGACTGTACCCGCACATCCATTTCCCATTTCTGGGATTTCACGCTTTCCCCTACACTCCACCCCCGCAGACAGCTTTTCAAATGACAGCTGGACTTACGCTCAGCTCCAAAATTCAGCCCTCTCCTGGTACCTCCATTTCCCAAGAAAATGTTTCTGTCAATGATCCATGAGTTCCTGCAACACCACGGAGAAAAGTGAATCAGAAGATGGCCCAGTGCCAAAACTGGAATATGTGTAACCTCTAATGCACCTTCGCAATTGGGGAAACCCATTTCTGCAAAGCCATCCAGAACTTCATGAACATTCCACTAAACTTTCAGCAGAAAATCTCAGCCAGTCTAGACATAGCCTTAATGCAAAGAAAGCCAAGCTAGAGATTTCATGCTCTGGGGAGTTTCCCATTCACCTGTTTACTCAAAATGTGAGTGGAAGGTTCTAACAAAGTCAAATGCAAAGTTATCCTCTTGGAACAAGGTACGCAGGCCCGACCCAAAGACTGGGGTACTATGTTATTGAAAGATGTGACCCTGAAAAGGATGTAGGGGTTATTGTGGACAACCACCTCATCGTGTGTTCCCAGTGTGATACCGTGGCCAAAGGGAATGATGCGATCCTTAGATGCATAAACAGGGGAGTGGTGAGTTGGAGAAGGGGAAGGATTTTACTTCTGCACATGGCATTGGTGAAACCGTCTGTGTCCAGTCCTGGGATCCACACTTCAAAAAGGATGTTGAGAAATTGGAGAGGGTTCAGAAAGGAGCCACAAAAAAGATTGAAGTTTGGAGAAAATGTCAGACAGTGAGAGACATAAAGAGCTTCATCTATTTATCTTATCAAAAAGACAAGTGGAGATTTTCATGGGGAGAAAGCCGTTGGTAATAACAGGCTCTGAAATTTAGGAGAAAATACAGATCAAGGTCTAATGGCTGGAAGCTGAAGCCAGACAAATTCCAGTTGGAAATAAAAGCCAAATAATTAGCACTAATGGTGGTTAACCACTGGAACATGCTGCAAAAGGAAATGGTGGATTCTCCAACTCCACATGTCTGCAGGTCCAGGTTTGATGCTTTTCTGGAAGATCTGCTTGAGGGCTTGTCTACACTTAAACTGCTTCAGTGGGGCTGCTGAAGCACTTCAGTGTAGACACTACTTACACTGACAGAAGGGGTTCTCTCGTCAGTGCAGGTAATTCATCTCCCTGATAGGTGGTTGCTAGATCAATGGAAGAATTCTTCCATCAACCTCATGCTGTCTACACTGGGGTTAGGCTGATATAACTGTATCTTTTATGGGTGTGGATTTTTTTACTATTGCAAAAAAAGAAAATACAATATTAGGTTGCATTAGTGGAGACGTAGCATGCAAGTCATTGTGGGTGATAGTACAACTCAACTTGGCACTGGTTAGATCTCAACTGGAGGCCTAAGCTGGATACTGTGTCCAATTTTGGTCACCAATGTACAAGAAGGAAGTAGAGAAACTGGAAAAGGTCCAAAGGCGAGTGATAAAGATGACCCAAGGGACGGAATGTAAGGCATACAAGCAAAGGCTGAAGGAACTTGGTATGTTTTATTTTGGAATATAGGAGGTTAAGGATGGATATGATAGCAGTCTTCAAATAGGTCCATCAATGGCTATTACCCATGATGGTGTCCCTAGCCTCCGTTTTCCAGAAGCTGGGAACGGGCGACAGGGTATGGATCACTTGATGATTCCCTGTTCGGTTCATTCCCTCTGGGGCATCTGGCAGTGATCACTGTCAGAAGACAGAATACTGGGCTCGATGGACCTTTGCTCTCACCCCGTATGGCCATTCTTACGTTCTTATCTTCTTATGTAATACCTGAAAGGCTGCCATAAAAAAGAAGGAGAAAAGTTGTTCTCTCTTCCTGCAGAGGGCAATGCGTTCAAACTACAGCACAGCAGAATTAGATTAAATATCAGGAGGAACTTCCTAACTCTGAGAACAGTAGGACACCGGAATACATGCCCTGGGAGGTTGTAGAAGCTCCTTCTCTGTAGGTTTTCCAAAGGAGGCAGGATAGCCATCTGTCCTGAATGGTTTACATGCAACAAATCCTGAATTTTAGCAGAGGGTTAGACTACACGACCCTTGCGATCCCTTCTCACCATTTGGCTCTATGATTCTATGATATGAAATTCTAGTGTAGACAGGGCCTTTGTCAAACAGAGATTGTGGATCTCAGTAAATGGGTACCTGGGTGAAATTTAATGACCTGTGTTATTCAGGAGGTCAGAATGGATGATCAGATGGTCCCTTCCATCTTTAAACACTATGAATCTATCCATAAATAAAATATATCAGGAATGTATATTTACTGTGTCTCATAACACAAGTATAAGGGAACATTGAATTACAATGACCGTTTCAGTGTCGCTGAATGGGTTTCACAAATGGATTGGGCATTGTAGGTGGTGCTGGTGGCACTGCCTTGAGTGTAGGGTGTCTGACACGCGGAATCAGAGATCCTCATATTCAGTTGCTTATAAGTTTGCCAAGCATTAACTGTTTGTCCTGAAATGTATCATGGTGGGCATCTGCTTCTGGCTTAACCTTTTTTTTTAAAAAAAGTTCAGACAGAACAGATCAGGCAACTTCTGGAATAAAGCTAGGAGAGAAGATGTCTTCTCTACGTTGACATTTTTTAATAATTATTCTAGTTAGAAGCCCGAGGACCTCCATGTTTTCCAGTATATAAGTCAGGTAACAGCCACCCTGTTAACAGCCAAAGACCTGAAATGCAATAGGAGGAGGTGAGAGTCTCTGTGCATTAACACACAGCTGCCTCCTGAGGTCTTTACTCAGTTCTTTCTCCAAGGACATTTTTTTCCTCAGTGGGGACTGGCCAACGTATGGGCCACAGCATCAGAATTTGGCCTTTGTATTGTACATCTACTAATACATTTAATCCTGAGGATCCACTGGGCCACTGCAATGCAGCCCCCTTGGGGCTGGAGGCCATCAGCTTTAGGGGAACAACATACAGGGACATTTTGGCCCATGATATGGGAGGAAACTCATCTCCTGTGGCAAGGCCCTGGAATGTTTAATGTCTGTGCAGAGCAGAAGGGATAACAGACCTATTCTCTTTTCCATCACACCCAAGTTGCACGGGGTTTCTCAAACACCAATTGCTGGGTACCTGTGAATTGTGAGAGAGAAATGTCTTTCCTGGGAATCCCCCTCAGGTCGCCGTGACCCACACCCCACTCACCCCAGCAGCTGCAGCAGCATCCCACGCCGACAGACGACACAGAGCTGTGCACCGTTTATAATGGAGCTCTGTGCAATCCCAGTTGGGTTCACTCAGCCTTTAATGGAGAAAAGAGCATCTGAGTGCAAAGAGGGTGGAGACAAGCCTGTCTGCACTTGTGCGCTATTTATACAGTTTTCGGAGTAAACAGTAATTAAGGGACCTTCCCAAAGGGATATGAGAACTCTTGGGTTCTGTGCTGAGTCACAGCATAATTGGCTACTCTGTGTAGTTGTGTATATTTAAAAATTATAGTTGATTAGCAAGAAAATTAGGGATAATGACTTGATCTCCGTAGGGTCTGAGACCCTGTAAATGCCCAGGATGGATGGATAGAGAGTAGACAGAGATATGAAGACAGATGACTGAGAGTTGATACAAACACTTTCTGCAGGCACATGGGGCTGTCGCTAAGGGATCAGAGATCAGTAATTCTCATTAGTAACTGTCATAATGCCATGTAGCATCTTTCATTGGAGGATCTTCAAAACACCTTGCAAGGGAAAGTCACGATGGACATATTCCCATTTTACATATAGCTAAACTGAGGTACAGGGAGATGTGACTTGGCCAAGGACACACATAGAATGGCAGACAGAACACAGGAGTCCTTGTGCTTCCCTGCTGTCTCCATGGTCTCTCCATCAGAACTGAGCACATGACAAGACTGCCTTCAGGAGCAAACAGTTACGAGTCCAAGCCCTCCATTAGGGCAGGGCAGCAAAGAGTCTATGCTTTGGGCCTGTGTTGAGAGCCAAGCAGCAGACAGTCAGTTATGAGACCCAGTTCCTCAGTCAGGGAGGGGCAGCAAAAAGTCAAGCTCAGGACTGTATTCAGGGCCGAGCAGTAAGATGGTCGGACATCCCAGCTTCTGGGGATGGCCAACAATCACAGGCTCCTTGGTCTGCAGAGCGGGGGAGGATGAGGAATCTTGGTGGGCCAGCCTAGACTCCACGCTGGTCCCGCAGCCTGCCGGGGATATTGGTTGGTGGTTATTCATGAAGCTGTGAGCATGGGTGTGTACTTGGAATGGTTCACTCCAATCCCCAATGCTTGCCCTTTTTCTGTGTGAAGGAGACCTGTGGAGGTTCTGGCTGCACTTTTCCCCAAACCTCTTCTTATATGCACACCTTGTCCAGGGCCCCATTGAGTGACAAGACCTCCTCATCAGCCTCCTCCTGGCGCTGGCCAAATGACAATCCACAGCCTCAGGAGGATGCTGGACAGTGAGGTGCTCTGCCAATGTGGGGAATATATCTGCTCCTCCCTTGTCTCAAGCATCCAGACACAGGAGGGCTGGGTGATGACCACTGGTTTTCTAGGGAGCTTTGAGGAGGAGTGGGTGCTAAAAAGGGTTCTGGCCTCAGTGTCCCCTTCTGGATCCCTAGTTTGGACCCTATGAGCTCCACTCCAGAACCAGTTATTCTTGCTTTCTCGTCCCCTGCACTCACCTGGATCTTGGATCTCGTGGCTCCTCCTACAAGGCTGGGGGAGGAGCCTTTAGATGAGCCCGCCTGCATCCTGGAATTCAGTAAGGCCTCACTGCAATGGCTAGCCAGTTTTCATTGACTCCCTGCTGGCTGGAGGTCTTCCTGGCTGCTGCTGCTCTTATCTGGGGCCCCTGCCTGCCTGCTCTCCCGAGGGAAGTGAGGGACCCCAGCACCATCCCTGGGGTCTCTCCTTGGTCATAGCTGTTGCTCACTGCAGCTGCACTGGAGGCTGCTGCTGCTGTCGTCAAGGAGTAGGAAGAGGAGGACTGGTGTGGGACGCTGTGGAGGGGGTTTCTGGCTGGACTGAGTGACTTTCCATCTTTGCTCCTGTGGTGGTGGTAGATATCCCCCTTTTGGGGAGCTGGGGGAGTGGCGTGGAGTCCTCCCACTCGCCCATCTACCCCCGCCCCCACCACTGCCTCTGCCCCCTCCACCGACCACCACCTGAACCTGTTCATCACCCCTCAATACAGCTGCTTGCTTCACCTTTCTCAAGATCCTTGTCAAAGATTGAGTTGTACAAGTGCCCCCCTCCCAGCTGCATTTGGCTGGTGGGCTCCCCCCATACAAAATGTTTTGCCCACTGACCTGCCTGCAGCACTTTGCCCCATTTCCCTTGCTGCCCACCCTGCCCAACCCTTGTTCCCCATTTTATTCCCCCCTGCCCAGGCCCCCTTGGAAGTTCTGTGTTTGTTAGGTTTCAGAGTAACAGCCGTGTTAATCTGTATTTGCAAAAAGAAAAGGAGTACTTGTGGCACCTTAATGACTAACCAATTTATTTGAGCATGAGCTTTCGTGAGCTACAGCTCACTTCATCGGATGCATACTGTGGAAACTGCAGAAGACATTATATACACAGAGACGATGAAACAATACCTCCTCCCACCTCACTCTCCTGCTGGTAATAGCTTATCTAAAGTGATCATTCTCCTTACAATGTGTATGATAATCAAGGTGGGCCATTTCCAGCACAAATTCAGGGTTTAACAAGAACGTCTGGGGGGGGGGGGGGGGAGTGGGGTAGGAAAAAACAAGGGGAAATAGGTTACCTTGCATAATGTCTTAGCCACTCCCAGTCTCTATTCAAGCCTAAGTTAATTGTATCCAATTTGCAAATGAATTCCAATTCAACAGTTTCTCGCTGGAGTCTGGATTTGAAGTTTTTTTGTTGTAATATCACAACTTTCATGTCTGTAATCGCGTGATCAGAGAGATTGAAGTGTTCTCCGACTGGTTTATGAATGTTATAATTCTTGACATCTGATTTGTGTCCATTTATTCTTTTACGTAGAGACTGTCCAGTTTGACCAATGTAAATGGCAGAGGGGCGTTGCTGGCACATGATGGCATATATCACATTGGTGGATGTGCAGGTGAACGAGCCTCTGATAGTGTGGCTGATGTGATTAGGCCCTGTGATGGTGTCCCCTGAATAGATATGTGGGCACAGTTGGCAATGGGCTTTGTTGCAAGGATAGGTTCCTGGGTTAGTGGTTCTGTTGTGTGGTATGTGGTTGGTGGTGAGTATTTGCTTCAGGTTGGGGGGCTGTCTGTAGGCAAGGACTGGCCTGTCTCCCAAGATTTGTGAGAGTGTTGGGTCATCCTTCAGGATAGGTTGTAGATCCTTAATAATGCGTTGGAGAGGTTTTAGTTGGGGGCTGAAGGTGACGGCTAGTGGCGTTCTGTTATTTTCTTTGTTAGGCCTGTCCTGTAGTAGGTGACTTCTGGGAACTCTTCTGGCTCTGTCCATCTGTTTCTTCACTTCCGCAGGTGGGTATTGTAGTTGTAAGAATCTTTGATAGAGATCTTGTAGGTGTTTGTCTCTGTCTGAGGGGTTGGAGCAAATGCGGTTGTATCGCAGAGCTTGGCTGTAGACGATGGATCGTGTGGCGTGATCAGGGTGAAAGCTGGAGGCATGTAGGTAGGAATAGCGGTCAGTAGGTTTCCGGTATAGGGTGGTGTTTATGTGACCATTGTTTATTAGCACTGTAGTGTCAATGTTTGACTCAGACTTACAATTTATCAGACCACTCTGTTTTATTAACAAAGCTGCTCTGCTAATACATTTAGAAGTGAGCCCCCCGAGTGGGGCTTGTGTCTCTTAATTTATACAGTTTTTTGGAGAACAAGTTACAGAGAAGTTACAGACAAAAGAAGAAAAAGATTTTAGTCACCACCCTTCGAGATCCCTGAGACCAGTCACGTATCTTCAATTACCTGCACCCTTAACAATCTCCTTTAACAGCTTTCAGTTAACTTAACTAATTGCCCTTCACACCTTCCATTCTGATGCCTGCTTCTTAGACGTGCTGGCTCTATCTTAATTGCTTCTCCATTCAAAAGCTAACTGTCCCTACGTGTGCTCCCTCAAATACTTTGTAACATGTTTTGGCATGCCCTCTCATATACAATGTATCCAGCATGTCCCCTTATACAACGTTATACTTATACAATGTTATCCTTCCTCAATCCCCCCTTTTGGTCAAGGCTACGCCCATGACTGATGACTTACTGGATTCCATACATCAATCGTTCTTTTTCATTACTTTCACTGGTGACATTTAACAACATTAGATTAGCACTCTGGTTAGGGGTAACCTGATGGATGGTATGGTATGGTATTATTAGAATTCTAAATAGGATAGTCAGGATTCCTTGTAACAACCAATTTCCCAGACTAGAGAAATTGAATAAGTTACTTATCCATTTCCACAAGGAACTTGGTTCTTCGTGGGGAAGGTATGCAATTTGCTCCAGATGGCTAGCACGATTTATTACCTCATTAGTATTATCATGTATGTAAACACAGCATTCTGTTCCAATTAGAGCACAGGTCCCTCCTTTGGCTGCCAGTATTATATCTAATGCCCGACGGTTTTGGAGGGCCACTTGTCGGACCGCTCCTGCTTCTTTGGCTAGAGCTTTTAAGCTCTCTCCTGTTTCATTGGCCATGATCTCAACCACCGCTTGTAACCTTAAAAGCCTTTTTGCATGATGGATTACCCCCCCTACTGGGACTAAAGAAATGCCAACAGCTTCTTCCCAAGTTAGGGGGCTTATGTTATCCACATACCATTTAGCATCTGGCAAGTCCCTCCTTTTTTGCCTGAAATTACGGAGGCGATTTCGTGGGAGGGATTGAAGCACCCGGAATTGTAGGAAAAGCTGAGCAAGATAACAGATACCTGACCAATTTGCTGGTAACACAGTGTAAGCATTTTCCCCACAAACCCAATGATGTCCCATTAAAGCTGGGAAGGGTTGACTGCAACCCTTTGACATGTAAGAATTTACGAAGGAGGCATAGTATCCCCCAAAGGGCACAGGATGATTTTCACTGGGAGAAGAGGTAGCATTCACATGACATTTGTAGATGGTGCTGTTTTTCTCAGGGAGGCTGTAGGGGGAGCAAGAGATTGAATCTTTGGTTTGGTCCCAGGTTGAGAGGAAGTTTATCTTTCCATACCCGGTTCACCATTCTCCAACCTTGTTTGAATAGTCCCATACACCATGGGACACGATGTATTGGAGACAGCTGCTCCTCCCTAGATTCAGCCCTGTCCCATTACACACCCAGCACCAGTGGCCCTTTCCTTTCACCCACACTTATAAGTTTAGGAACATATGTTTTACCCAGCCCCCAAGTGTCATTTTCCTTCCATGTCCTTTTAAGTGGATAGGGTTCTCCAGCAAGCTCTGAGGAATTCAAAGGGATTGCCATGGTGGGGATACTAGCTTGTGAGTGAGCTGGGATGTGGCTGCAGACCCAGCAATTAGAAATATTCAGGATCTGGGCTATCTGCACCTGTTGTTGGATGAAAGAATTGTTACTGTCACTCTGGATTCCCCAGACCCTCAGGACACAGTAGCTGAGGATTAAGCTTCTCAAAGGACACATGTTGGAAGCAGGACCCTTTCTGGTTCCGACAACCCCTTTCGAGGGAACCGCAGTCACGATTTTACGTCCACCAGGCAGCAGGTGCTAGGCTCGCTACTGCTTCTTGTTTGTTGGGTCCTGCTGTCTGCTTACCCTCTGCTTCTGGCAACCGTTACGAGAGCGCAGATTGTAAGGTATTGCAGGCTGTTCCTCTTTGTCTTCTGGGGTTGAAGCTGGTTCGGCGTGGTCTTGCAGAGGTGCTTGGTCCCCGTGAGGTGGCGCTGGCTTACACTGTGAGGAGTGGATCCATGCAGCGATGCCGGATAATTTCACTGCTGTCTGGGTGGTGAGCAGTATCTGGCATGGACCCTCCCACCGGGGTTCCAAGGTGTGCTTCCGAAGGTGGTGCCGCAGGCAGACCCACTCACCAGGCTCACGAGTGTGACAGGCAGCAGAGGTGGGTTCCCTCGGCCAAGCTGCTCCCACCTGCCAATGGAAGGAGCTCACCGCTTGCATTAACCCTTTGCAGTACTGGAGGAGCGTGCTGTGAGTTAGGTTTAGGTCTGGGGCTGGCGTAATAGTAGCCATTGTTCGCATAGGGCGTCCCATGATGATTTGAAATGGACTCAGTTTGTGTCTCTGGGATGGGGATGACCGCATTTCCATAAGGGCCAGTGGTAAAGCAGCTGGCCAGTTTAGCCCTGTGGAACTACAGATTTTTGCCAGCTTATTTTTAAGAACACCATTTCGCCTTTCAGCTGCCCCTGCACTCTGTGGATGGTAAGGGCAGTGCAATATAATCTGTAGTCAATGAGCAAGTGACTGGGTATGGGTGGGCATGGGCATGTGGGTGAGGAAAATGGGAGCAGGGAATGGGGGTAAGAAAATTGGAATCATGTTTTGCTAAAGGGGGAAATGAGAACAGGGATTGGGAGTAAGGAAGTTGGAATCATGTTTTGCTAAAGGGGGAAATGGGAACAGGGAATGGGAGTAAGGAAGTTGGAATCATGTTTGGCTAAGGGTAGGAATGGGAACAGGGACACAGGTCTAAGGCTCTGTGGTGTCAGAGCTGGGAAGGAGGACACTAAGGAAGGAAACTGGAATCATGCTTGCTGGAAGTTCACCCCAATAAACATTGAATTGTTTGCACCTTTGGACTTCGGATATTGTTGCTCTCTGTTCATGCGAGAAGGACCAGGGAAGTAAGTGGGTGAAGGAATAAGCCCCCTAACACCTGGTTTAGATGTTGAACAATTTTTCCAGTAAAATGTGTTCCCCGGTCACTAGACAAAGTGGCAGGAATTCCCTTGGTAGGGATAATGTGGTTGAACAGACATTTTGCAATGATGAATCAGCTTTGCGACAGGGAAAGGCTTCAATCCAACCCGAAAACAGACATATTATAACTAAAATGAATTCATATTTCTGACACTTTGGCATTTGTACAAAATCAAGTTGCCAGTGTAGGAAAGGTGCTTGAGGCAAATCCCGGAACCCTTGTGTTACTTTTACAGATTTGCCTACATTGTGGCTTTGACAAGTAACACAAGCGGCACAGTGGCGGGTTGCAAAGGAGCTGAAATGGGGAGCCCACCACCCCACCTTACTCATAGCAGAGACCATCCCCTCCTTGCCGACATGCGAAACACCATGTAGCAGGGCGGCTAGGGACGGGTAGAGTGAGAGGGGGGCTACAAAGGTACCGGTGGGCGATCGCCAAAGGGAATCAGAATGCAAAGAGCAACCCAAAGCACTCCAGGAGTCTTTCTCTGTTTCTGGGGCAGAATCCTGGAGCTGAGCGAGATGAGACAGGGATGGTGGCATTACAGAGACAGAGAGGGGACCAAGAAACGCTTCTGGTGAAGGTTTTATAGTGGTGGCATGTTTTGCATCAGCATCAGCAAGGGCATTACATTTTGCCACCTCGGTGTCTGCCGCTGAGTGGCCAGTACACTTAACAATTGCCAAGGCAGACGGTAGTAAAACTGCCTACAGGAGGGCGGCAATGTAGGGGCCATTCTTGATAGGGGTACCAGTAGAGATAAGAAAACCTCGAGCCTGCCAGAGGGTGCCAAAGTCATGCACAACCCCAAAGGCATACCGAGAATCAGTAAAAATAGTGGCAGAGAGCCCCTCGGCTAGAAAGCAGGCACGGGTTAGAGCAATCAGTTCAGCCACCTGGGCAGAGGTCACAGAGGGTAAGGGCGCAGCTTCTATGGTCTCAGAGAGAGAGACCACAGCGTACCCTGCAAGAAGGTGGCCTTGGTCATTTCTATAACAGGACCCATCAGTGAATAATACCAGGTCAGAGTTAGGGAGGGGTACATCTGAAAGATCGGGGCGCGGGACAGTGATAGCGGAGACAGTTGCAAGGCAGTCATGGGGTTCACCACCACTAGGTAAAGGAAGGAGGGTAGCAGGGTTTAACCGGGAGCAGCGCTCAGTAGTGATATGTGAGGCTGAAAGCAGCAAAAGTTCATACCTAGTGAGGCGAGCAGAGGAGAGGTGAGCCGTGTTGCGTTGCAGAAGGAGAGTTTCCACAGAATGGGAACCATGAGAGCGAGAGGAGAGCGGAGGACAAGGGACTCAGACATCTCGACCAGGCGCACTGCAGCAGCTACAGCGCGTAGGCAGGGGGTAAACGCTGGGCTACAGGGTCCAAGGTTGCAGAAAAATAAGCCACTGGGCGATTTCTGTCACCGTGCTCCTGAGTAAGATTTTTCCTTTTCTGATTTCTTATTTGCGCAGGAGTATGGTGGGGGTCGGGTTTGATCCGGATCATTGCACAGGACTGGGCAAAGGGGAGCGCTCAGACTAGTGGTGGGAGAGACTGCATCCAATTGAACTGTTAGTTTTTTGTTAGAATTTTTAAGAGAGGTGAGTTTTGACTCAGTCCATCTACGATTTGCCTCTTCCCACCACTGCATGGAGCAGTCTACTTCTCCTCTCTCCAATTTGGTTTTTGGGAGGACGAGTTTGCTTTTTAAAGTGTCCACTCGATCCTTGTCCCAAGAACCTAACAGTGGCCACTGTAATTTGGGGTTCTCTAGAGCTAATTTGGACCATTTTTCAAGAAACCTACAAGAGTCCGGACCCCTCCTAAAATACATAAAATAAGCTGGAGTTCCCTTAGGGAACTGTTCTACCTTAGACTTCTGATTACCCATCCAGGAGGACTTCACACAGCACTCACACAAGAAGGAAATTCGGGCTCAGCAGAGCGGTGCCCGGTGCAACACACAGAAAGGAGCCCACAGGCTACTGCCTCAACTGCCCTTGCTTTCACACCAGGGGTTATACCCAAGGCGTGGTGCGGCTGCAGCTGTGCAGATTCCACTTATTCAGACCGTGGGGACGGGGACTCCTTGGTCAGCCAGTCTCCGGACAGAGATGGCTCCCAGATTCACACACACACCACGGGGAAGACGGATAGACACAAAGACAAGACAGTCCTCAAACCGGTTAAAGCACAAAAATAATAATTACCTGAGACGTCTGATTCCAGAAGCTGGATCAAGCATTCTTACAACTACAATACCCACCTGCGGAAGTGAAGAAACAGATTGACAGAGCCAGAAAAGTTCCCAGAAGTCACCTTCTACAGGACAGGCCTAACAAAGAAAATAACAGAACGCCACGAGCCGTCACTTTCAGCCCCCAACTAAAACCTCTCCAACGCATCATCAAGGATCTACAACCTATCCTGAAGGATGACCCAACCCTCTCACAAATCTTGGGAGACAGGCCAGTCCTTGCCTACAGACAGCCCCCCAACCTGAAGCAAATACTCACCACCAACCACATACCACACAACAGAACCACTAACCCAGGAACCTATCCTTGCAACAAAGCCTGTTGCCAACTGTGCCCACATATCTATTCAGGGGACACCATCACAGGGCCTAATCACATCAGCCACACTATCAGAGGCTCGTTCACCTGCACATCCACCAATGTGATATATGCCATCATGTGCCAGCAATGCCCCTCTGCCATGTACATTGGTCAAACTGGACAGTCTCTACGTAAAAGAATAAATGGACACAAATCAGATGTCAAGAATTATAACGTTCATAAGCCAGTCGGAGAACATTTCAATCTCTCTGATCACACGATTACAGACATGAAAGTTGAGATATTACAACAAAAAAACTTCAAATCCAGACTCCAGCGAGAAACTGTTGAATTGGAATTCATTTGCAAATTGGATACAACTAACTTAGGCTTGAATAGAGACTGGGAATGGCTAAGTCATTATGCAAGGTAACCTATTTCCCCTTGTTTTTTCCTACCCCACCAGACGTTCTTGTTAAACCCTGGATTTGTGGTGGAAATGGCCCAACTTGATTATCATACACATTGTAAAGAGAGTGGTCACTTTGGATGGGCTATTACCAGCAGGAGAGTGAGTTTGTGTGTGGGGGGGTGGGGGGTGAGAAAACCTGGATTTGTGCTGGAAATGGCCCAACTTGATTATCATACACATTTTAAGGAGAATGATCACTTTAGATAAGCTATTACCAGCAGGAGAGTGGGGTAGGAGGAGGTATTTTTTCATGCTTTATGTGTATAAAAAGATCTTCTACACTTTCCACAGTATGCATCCGATGAAGTGAGCTGTAGCTCACGAAAGCTTATGCTCAAATAAATTGGTTAGTCTCTAAGGTGCCACAAGTCCTCCTTTTCTTTTTGTATTTGTTAGTTTGCCTGTCCCGCCCTCACCTCAGCAGTTCCTTCTTCTGCTCTTCCTCCCCACCCTGGCCTGCTTTTCCCCTAACCTTAACTTGCCACCCCCTTGATTACGTCTTGCTCCATGCACCCATGTCACCTCCCGAAAGGATTGTGCCCCTTCTCCCTTTTAAATTGCACCCCTTGTTCACTGCACCCCATCCCAATGATATTGCGGCTGGAGAGCCAGTATACCAACCTCGCACTGGTGATCAACCCCCCGCTTCTCTGCCTCAGTCATCATCTTCGTGCACTCCCACCCACCCACCGCATTTGGTTTGAATTGCATGATGGAAACCGTGGCTCTGGCATGACGAGAAACTGTGGTTACGGCAGGGAAGTCAGGACTCTGGGGTCCTATCTGTCCTCCTGTGTCCTATCCGTTTTCCTTCCACACAATCTCTGTGTGACCTCGGCAAATTTATGCCTCCTGGTGCCTCAATTTGCCTATCTGTGTAATGGGGACATGTTCATAGTGACTTTTCTTTCCTAGGTGTTTTGAAGATCCTTCAATAAAACGTGCTGCACACAGTGAGGATAGTTACGGATTTAGCCAAAAGTGGAAGTCCTTTGTTTCGGTTTGACCCTCTCCCAGTTCCTTATGGAGAAGTACATGGTTTAAGATGGATTCCAGTATCAGCCACCTCTCTTTGCAGGGCCCCCGTTGCCCCTCCTGCTTGCAGGTGTCCCACAAACATACAGGACAAAACCCATTCACAGCCAATTGCCTTGACTTAAATGGAGCCATCGTTTCCCTGAAATACCATTCATGGCCCTCACTTAGCATGACTACATCAGTAGTACAAGTTTATACTTCATATTCCTACCTTCAGTCATAAAAATGATACATGCATACAAATAGGATGAACACATTCAATCGATTGTACCTTTTCCAATAACACATTGCAAGAGGCATTTCACACAGAAAGCATATGCCATTAAGGTCAGATTCATATTCATAAATATATTTCCATAAAGCATATGGAGTGCAACGTCACACAGCCAATTCCTCTCTGCCTCAGCGGAGAGCCCAGGAGTTCTCATCTCCCTTCGGAAGGTCCCTTACT
Organism: Caretta caretta; assembly: GCF_965140235.1. NCBI lineage: Eukaryota > Metazoa > Chordata > Testudines > Cheloniidae > Caretta > Caretta caretta. The sequence goes on from NC_134206.1 coordinate 2,262,174, forward strand.
ACTGGTGACCTAAATATAAAGGGAAGGGTAACAACCTTCCTGTATACAGTACTATAAACTCCCTCCTGGCCAGAGGCCCAAAATCCTTTTACCTGTAAAGGGTTAAGAAGCTCAGGTAACCTGTCTGGCACCTGACCCAAAGGGGACAAGATACTTTCAAATCTGGGGGCGGAGCCGGGAGCGGCGAGGGGGGAAGGTTTTGGTCTGTCTGTTCCGAGTGCTTGCTGGACACAGATCAAAGAAGCAAGCAATCCGACTCCATTAGAATCGCTAAGTACTAGCAAGGGAATACGTTAGCTTATTTTTGTTTTGGCTTGTGATTTTCTCTGTGCTGAGAGGAAGGTGTGTTCCTGGATTTCTTTTTGTAACTTTAGAGTTTGGCCTAGAGGGAAATCCTCTGTGTTTTGAATCTGATTGTCCTGTACAATTATCTTCCATCCTGATTTTACAGAGGTGTTTCTTTTACTTTTTCTTTCTTTCCAATTCCTCTCTGCCTCAGCACAGAGCCCAGCAGTTCTCAACGCAGTCAAATCCTTGCCTCGAGGGCATCCGAGACAGACCAGAGGGCTGAGAAGAACAGACAAAGAGAAAAGAAGCCGTATTTAAAATTAGCAACCCCCATCTCTGCGTGCCAAGCAGCACTGCGTGGGGCCCGCACAGGAACTGCTTGCGTATCTCTGTGAAACAGAGGCTCATTTAGGGGACTGTAAAGCTCTTCATGTATAGCTTTGTCTAACACAGGAGTTATGTGCTTGATATAACCCATCACCGCTTGTGTAATTCCTTTTCAATGAAATCCTGTGTATTGCGGATAATTCTTGTGGACGTTCTCACTGGTCGGACAGTCATCCTCTCCACTGGGAGCCACGAAAGACCCATTTCAGGGGTAGTAGCGCCCCCGAGTGTTAATATTTGATAGCAGAGGACGGTTTACTGTCATGTCTATGTGAATAGGTTTTTCAACTGAATGAATGCTGTTTCTGGACTGGCTTCTCGGTAAGAGGTTGCTATCCTGGATCACTGGTGTTGACCAACTAATGTAAATATTGGGCTGAATCAGTTCTGACCTATTATTTGTGGCTCGGGGTTTGCAAATGCAGACAATGAGGGGTCATCGTACCGAGGCTGAAGGGGATGGCCAGAACGCTCCGGTTATGGTGGAGGGGTGTTTACTGAGATAGGCATGTGAGGATCTGGGCTCTGTTCTCCGGCTGCCAAACGCTGTTCCTGTCTTGTTCAGGGAAGGGTGTTTGAATGGCATATTATTAAAATATCAGACTTTTGCACTCCCAGTCCTAAAAAAGGAACAAATGGGAAATGCTGCTCTTTGGATTATGTATCAGGCTGTGAATAAGTTTGCAGAGGAGCATGAGATCTGGAAAGATGAGAAGGAAAATTTGCAACAGGAGCTGCAGAAGCTGAGATTGCAAAATGAGGGGATGCAAAGAGATTTACAAACTTCTCTGATGCAAAATATAGCCAATGCCCAGCTATGGTTGCGTTAACTCAGACTTGTCAGGAATTGGAATGTGATATGAATGCACAAATGCAGGAAAAACAAAAGTATCAATTGGAGGCAAAACGGAATAAAGGGGCTGTGTCCGTTTTAACTGAACAGGCTACAAAGCCCCCTGAAAAAGAAAATCATAAGAAATGATGTGAAGTGATTAACAAGCTGTTCTTGAGTTGGGATAAAAGGACTTCCCCTCACCCAACTCCCCAGGAGCTAGGGGAGAGAGAGGTGTGTCCTCCATGTCAATACACAGTCCAAGGTCCTCCCTCATCAGTCCCATGCTAATATCCATTCCCAGACCACCTGCTCCCCATCAGTCCCACACTAATATCCATTCCCAGACACACACCTGCACGTCAACCCCACACAAATATCCATTCCCAGACAGGTCCCACCCCCCATCACCTGCATGGATAATATCAATTCTCAGACCCATCTTCCCCATCAGCACCACGCGAATATCCATTCACAGACCACCCAGTCCGTCAGCCCCACGCTAATATCCATTCTAAACCCTCCACCCTGCTCTCCCATCACCTCCACCCCAGGATGCTAGGGTTCCACACCACTAACCACCCCTTCCCCCTGATTTTCAGTTGGAACATCGAGTCGAAAAGGGGATCTGGCAGTGTCCAGTTACAGCAGAGTGTGTGGGGGGGGCACAACCATGTCATTAACTCATATCAGCCCCTGCTCAACTGGGGCTGCGTCCTACAAGCAGGAAGGATCCTCATCAGGCTTCTGAAACTCCGGTTCCAGCCCCGGCACACAGAGGATGCAGCTGGGGTAGAGAGAGGGATGGAGACAATCCAGCGAGTAATAGGGATAGTGGAGGAGAGGAGTGAGTGACAGGGGCAGGACAAACGGGGGAGGAGGTGGGGCAAAGTGTGGGGCCTCAAGTGTCCAGTTACAGGCAATAAGAAATGTGGGAACCCTGTGAGTTGTACATCGATGGATTCCCCGGACTGTCAGGTTGATACAGCACTGTAAGGTAAAGAAAGGATTTAATGTCAATAGTCACTGATTCAGGAAAGAGAACACAGCACCATGTCAACCATTGGATCTCCACAGAGCTTGGTCTGAGAGCCAGAGCACCAGAAGTAAACTTTATTCAATATGAGTAACGTGCCAGATCAGCCTGTCCCGGATCTGTTTGGTCCTCACCCCGTAGATGATGGGGTTTAGCATGGAGGGCAGTAGAATGTACATGTTGGCCATGAGAATGTGGAAATGCGGGGGCACATTGTGACCAAACCTGTGTGTGAGGAAGGAGAAGAGAGCTGGGATATAAAATGCTAAAATGACACAGAGGTGGGAGCCACAGGTCCCAAAAGTCTTGAGCCGGGCGTCCTTTGTGGGGAGGCTGAAGATGGCCCTGAGGATCTGGATATAGGACACAGTGATAAAAGACACATCCAGACCAATCACCAAGAATGCCACAGAGAGGCCGTAGTAACTACTGATGCGTATGTCGGCGCAGGCCAGCTTCACCACGGCTATGTGCTCACAGTATGTGTGGGAGATGATGTTGGTTCTACAATATGGCCACCGCCTTGCCAGGAAAGGATAGGGCACTGCAAGAATGCTGCCACGCAGCACCACGGCCAGGCCGATCTTGGCCACAAAGCAGTTGCTCAGAGTGGTGGAATGTCTCAGCGGATCACAGATGGCCACGTAACGATCCAAAGCCATGGCCACGACGATTCCAGACTCCATCGTTATACAGCAGTGAATGAAGTAGAGCTGGGTGAGGCACAAACTAAAATCTATCTCCCTGGAATTGAACCAGAAGATGCTCAGCATTTTGGGCACGGTGGATGCAGACAGGACCAGGTCGGTGACGGCCAGCATGCAGAGGAAATAGTACATGGGCTCATGGAGCCTCGGCTCTGTCTTCACGATAAACAGGATGGTGAAGTTCCCCAAGAGGGTGACGGTGTACATGATAAAGAAGGGGATGGAGATCCAGACGTGGGCTGCCTCCAGGCCAGGAATGCCCAGCAGGATGAAGGTGGAGGGGCTAGAGAAGTCGGTTGTGTTGGAATCTGACATGGAGTAGGAGAGAAGGTCTCCAACTTTGAGGCAGAACGGTGTCGCCTGCATCTACTGTAAATTGCCTCGACTTGCTGTATGTGCGCAGAGTCTAGGGTGGTGGTCACATGAGAAATGCCTGGAAGGAGAGACAATGCCATTATGAGACAATACATGCACAATTGGAGGTTGTTCTCTTGGGTGAATCAAATTGATCACTTTTCACACACTGGAAAATGACATTTTCTTTATTCAAATAAATGAATTCTGAATAACACCATTCCATACTTGATGGTGCTCCATAGGTCAATAATTCCTACACGCCATGATGTGGGAAACCTAAATAGGCACAAGGAGGAAACATGTGTGCAGATACTGGTTATCCGTCATTGTTCCTTAATTCAGTGGAAGCCAAGCTAGTGAGTCCATGCTGTCTGGACTTCCCCAATCACTGCTTGCTCATTCACAGTAGTGGCTGTTAGGGTATAGATATTCAGGCCTGTTGGTAAAGGCCTGTACTCGAAGAATTTAGTTGTATTCTTATCACTTGGCTAGTTCTAGAGGTATAAAAGAAACAATCAAAATCACTGTCTGCCGGTGTAAGGGCCTTCTCTTACTGTGACAGTCTGGGGCCCTGTGCTTAGGCTAAGGCCTTTGGCTAAGCAACAGAGGCAGCCATAAGCTGGGAAGCGACTGGTCACCTCCTCACATTCCAAACTAGTCACTTTGAAAGAAGGTGCTCTTGGGCTGTTAGGACACAATCCTGTCCTGATAGTGCCTGTCGCCTCCAGAGAAAGGGAAGTGCCTAGAAAATGTAAAAGGAAACTTAGTCTGATAGCATCCTGCCTGGCAAGAACTCACGTATGAATAGCTGGGGTGTGAAATCCTTACTTCTGTATTGTTTTGTCATTATAGTTCCCACTTTGCTATTGTTTGTCTGTATAATCTCTGTCTGGTTCTGTGATTGTTTCTGTCTGCTGTATAATTAATTTTGCTGGGTGTAAACTAAATAAGGTGGTGGGATATAATTGGTAACATAATCATGTTACAATATGTTAGGATTGGTTAGTTAAATTTCAGGAAAATGATTGGTTAAGGTATAGCTAAGCAGAACTCAAGTGTTACTATATAGTCTGCAGTCAATCAGGAGATGAGTGGGGGTTTGGGTGGGGGAAATGGGAACAGGGAATGGGGGTAAGGCAATTGGAATCATGTTTGGTTAAGGGCAGGAATGGGAACAGGGACACAGGTGTAAGGCTCTGTTGTGTCAGAGCTGGGAAGGGGGACACTAAGTAAGGAAACTGGAAAAATCCATGCTTGGCAGGCTCAGGATAATAAAAAAGGTGGTTATTAAGTTTATTAAGAAGAAAAGAATTCCTAGAAAATGTTTACGCCCGTTCCGAGAGGTAGAAAGGAAACTTGTTAATTGTACAGAAAAAGTGGATGTGTTCAAGAAATACTTTTGTTCTGCAATTGGAAAGAAGCTGTATATCACATGAGCCGATGAAAAACTTTCCAGTCCATTAGCTGTCAAGGAGGGTTTTGGAGACCCCAGGGCATGGCCACTAGTTAAGTTGAGGAGATAGAAGACCATAAGGGTCAAGGAAATCTCCCTGCTGAAGGCCTAAGGGCTTCTTCTCCACCCCCCTTAATAGAATTCAGGCCTGGCTGGTTGGAGTAAGCTCTTTTGCTCTTAAAACAATGTTGCAGCTGCAGATAATGTCTTATAGTGTAAGGTTTGCTGATGCCAAGTTAAAGATAATAGGAGACAGTTACAAGGCCAGACAGAATGTGCTGGTTGTTTAAGTTGCTAGGAATGCTTGTTAAAGGTTGCAGGAAATAAACAGTGTTGTAACCCATATAAGGAAGGCAGAGTATTTGTGCAAAGTTTTGATTGGCTAATGTGTAATGCAGTAACATTAAAGAATATAAAAGTGTGTGTAATGACATGGTCTGGTGTGCAGGATTTAAGATTCTATTCTCCCTGTACCTTGTTTGCAGCTGCAAATAAACTTTTCTGCTTCTCCACCCCATTGTAATTATTAAGTGAAGCACACCGGGTAATGAACCCCCCCTGCTGTTGTTCTCCTCTGGCACTGGGTGCCAGCAACAAGGGGGTTAAACATCATTGACAGTCGAACCTTAGAGTTACGAACGCCAGAGTTAGCAACTGATAGATCAACCACACATCCGATTCAGAACCAGATGTACACAATCAGGCAGTTGCTAAGGGATAGATCAGCCACACGTCTCATTCGGAACCAGAAGTACACAGTCAGGTGGCAGCAGAGCAAAACACCAAAGAAAATTAATGACAGTTCTCTGTTAACAGTAAACTATTAAAAAAAGGAAAAGTTTAAAAAAAATTCACAAGGTGAGGAAACAATGGAGAAGCTGACATGTGATTCATTACAAAAATGTCGAGGAATATAATTAATGTCAATCAACAACATTTTGGTAAACAGGTTTTGTCAAACAAACCCAATTTCATTCTTTAGTGAGAGTATTTGTTTAGTTGATCAAGGGTCTCTGAGGCATTTCATTTCATGGGATAACCTTCAGATAAAAAATGAACACTCTACAATATCAGTGAAACATACTTTAAATGGACTAAACACTGGCTAACTCACAGATTTCAGAAAGCAGATGTCAACGGGCCATTGCCAGCGAATGGGGGTGCTCAGATTGGTGTTCTGCCGGGATTAGTTCTAGGCCCGAAGGTATTCAATATTTTCATCAATGATCTGAGAGCAAATAGAAAATTACTACATGGCATTGGTGAAAAAACATTCTGCACAATGGTGTGTGTAATCTTCCAGAGAAAGGCAGCACAAGGCCTAATGGCTGGAATGTGAAGCCAGAGAAATTCCAGTTTGGGGGCTGTTAGACTATAGATATTCAGGCCTGTCTGCAAACGCCTGTATTTTAAGAATGTAGGGGTATTCTTATCACTTGGCTAGTTCTAGAGGTATAAAAGAAAGAATCAAAATCACTGTCTGCCGGTGTAAGGCCTTCTCTTACTGTGACAGTCTGAGGCCCTGTTCTTAGCCTAAGGCCTTTGGCTAAGCAGCAGAGGCAGCCATAAGCTGGGAAGCGACCGGTCACCTCCTCACATTCCAAACTAGTCACACTGAAATAAGGTGCTATTCGGCTGTTAGGATACAACCCTGTCGTGATAGTGCCTATCACCTCCAGAGAAAGGGAAGTGCCTAGAAAATGTAAAAGGAAACTTAGTTTGATAGCATCCTGCCTGGCAAGAACTCACTTATCAATAGCTGGGATGTGAAATCCTCACTTCTGTATTGTTTTGTCATTATAGTTCCCACTTTGCTATTGTTTGTCTGTATAATCTCTGTCTGGTTCTGTGATTGTTCCTGTCTGCTGTATAATTCATTTTGCTGGGTGTAAACTAATTAAGGTGGTGGGATATAATTGGGTACATAATCATGTTACAAAATGTTAGGATTGGTTAGTTAAATTTCAGGAAAATGATTGGTTAAGGTATAGCTAAGCAGAACTCAAGTTTTACTGTATGATCTGTAGTCAATGAGGAAGTGAGTGGGTGTGGGGGGGAGTGGGGGTGGGTGTGGGAGATGGGAACAGGGAATGGGGGTAAGGAAATTGCAATCATGTTTTGCTAAAGGGGGAAATGGGAACAGGGATTGGGGGTAAGGAAATTGGAATCATGTTTGGCTAAGGGCAGGAATGGGAACAGGGACACAGGTCTAAGGCTCTGTGGTGTCAGAGCTGGGAAGGGGGATACGAAGGAAGGAAACTGGAATCATGCTTGCTGGAAGTTCACCCCAATAAACATCGAATTGTTTGCACCTTTGGACTCCGAGTATTGTTGCTCTCTGTTCATGCGAGAAGGACCAGGGAAGTAAGTGGGTGAAAGAATAAGCCCCCTAACAGGGGCCAAATGTTTAGCACTAAGAATGATTAACAATTGGAACAAACTGCAAAGGGAAGTGGTAAATTTTCCAACGACCCATATCTCCAGAACCACTTAAGCAGCTACAGCAGCCTGGCCATAACACTTCAGTGCAGACAGTACTTACACCGATGACAGTGGTTCACCCACCAGTGTAGGTAATAAACCTCCCCTAGAGGTGGTAGCAGGATCGATGCTGTCTACTCCAGGGTGAGGATGACACAGCTACATCTCTCAACGGTGTGGATGTATTTACTGTTGCCAAAAAAAAGGCAAATGCAATGTTTGACACCAAACTGGGAGGAGAGGTAGATACGCTGGAGGGTAGGGATAGGATACAGAGGGACCTAGACAAATTAGAGGATTGGGCCAAAAGAAATCTGATCAGGTTCAACAAGGACAAGTGCAGAGTCCCGCACTTAGGATGGAAGAATCCCATGCAATGCTACAGACTAGGGGCCGAATGGCTCGGCAGCAGTTCTGCAGAAAAGGACCTAGAGCTTACAGTGGACGAGAAGCTGGATATGAGTCAAGAGTGTGCCCTTGTTGCCAAGAAGGCCAATGGCATTTTGGACTCTATAAGAAGGGGCATTGCCAGCAGATCATAAGACGTGATCATTTCCCTCTATTCAACATTGGTGAGGCCTCATCTGGAGTACGGTGTCCAGTTTTGGGCCCTACACTAGAAGAAGGATGTGAGAAAAATTGGAAAGCGTCCAGCGGAGGGCAACAAAAATGATGAGGGGACTGGAACACATGACTTCTGAGGAGAGGCCGAGGGAACTGGGATTGTTTAGTCTGCGGAAGAGAAGAACGAGGGGGGATTTGATAGCTGCTTTCAACTACCTGAAGGGGGTTCCAAAGAGGATGGATCTAGACTATTCTCAGTGGTGGAAGAGGACAGGACAAGGAGTAATGGTCTCAAGTTGCAGTGGGGGAGGTTTAGGTTGGATATTAGGAAAAACTTTTTCACTGGGAGGGTGGTGAATGAGTTCACTGGAATGCCTTAGGGAGGTGGTAGAATCTCCTCCCTTTAAGGTTTTTAAGGTCAGGCTTGCAAAGCCCTGGCTGGGATGATTTACTTGGGGATTGGTCCTGCTTTGAGCAGTGGGTTGGACTAGATGACCTCCTGAGGTCCCTTCCAACCCTGATATTTTATGATTCTATGATTCTATGGTTTGTTGTATTAGGAGAGGCATAGAGAGCAAGTGATGGGCGTGTGATACTACCAGTCTACTCGGTGCTGGCTATGTCTCAGAAGGAACACCGTGTCCAATTTTCTTCACTACTAATAGAAAAATGTAGAGAAAGTGGAGACGATCCAGAGGAGAGTGAAAAAAGATGATCAAAAGGATGGAATGCAAGTCATATCAACAAAGGCCAAAGGAACTGGTTCGGTTTACTTTGGAGAAAAGGAGGTTAAGAGGGAACATGATAACGCTCCTTAAATACAGAGCACATGACAAGAGGCAATGGGTTCAAACTACAAAAGAGCAGATTTAGATTAACTCTCCGGTCAAAATTCCTAACTTTAAGCACAGTAGGACAATGGAAGGGGTGCCTCAGAAAATAATGAAAGCTCTTTCACTGGAGGTTTTCCAAAGGAGGGTGGATAGCCACCTGGTTAGATACAACAAGTCCTGACTCTTGGCAGGGAATCAGGCTAGCTGACCCTTGAGGTTCCTTCTCACCCCGTGGCTCTATGATTCTATGATGTAAACTCCGAGTTTAGACCAGGCCTTGGGCAAACACAAGTCAAGAAACTTAATACAAGGGTAACTGGGTAAATTGTAATGGTCTGTGTTATACAGGAGGTCAGACTGGACGATCTAATGGCCCCTTTTGACTTTAAACCCTATGAATCTATCAATGAAGAATGTAGATCATGCATTTATATTTACTCTTTCTCACAACACATGAATAAGGGAACATAAGGACATAAGAATGGCCATACGGGGTCAGACCAAAGGTCCATCTAGCCCTGTATCCTGCCTTCTGACAGTGGCCAGTGCCAGGTATCCCAGAGGGAATGAACAGAACAGGCAATCACCAAGTGATTCATCCCCTGTCACCCATTCCCAGCCTCTGGCAAACAGAGGCGAGCGTTACCCTCTCAGCCCATCCAGGCTAATAGCCTTTGATGGACCTATCCTCCATGAAATTAATGAGTTCTTTTTGAACGCTGTTGTCGTCTTGGCCTTCACAACATCCTCTGGCAAGGAGTTCCACAAGTTGATTGTGCATTCTGTGATTAAATACTTTCTTTTATTTGTTTTAAACCCACTGCTTATTATTTTCATGTGGTGACCCCTAGTTCTTGTGTTATGACAAGGAGTAAACAACACTTCCATATCTACATTCTCTACACCAGTCATGATTTTGTGGACCTCAATCACATCTCCCCTTAGCCATCACTTTTCCAAGCTGAAAAGTCCAGGTCTTATTAATCTCTCCTCATACAGAAGCCGTTCCACACCCCAAATCATTTTTTGTCCTTTACTGAACCTTTTCCAATTCCAATATAACTTTTTTGAGATGGGGCGATCACATCTGCACTCAGTATTCAAGAAGTGGGCGTACCATGGATTTATACAGAGGGAAGATGGTATTATCAGTCCTATTATCTATCCCATTCTTAATTATTCCCAGCATTCTGTTTGCTTTTTTGATTGCCTCTGCAAATTCAGTAGATGTTTTCAGAGAACTATTCACAATGACTCCGAGCTCTCCTTCTTGAGTGGTAACAGCTAATATAGATCCCATTATTCTATATTAAGAGCTTTTGGTGATGGACCTTGTCAAAGGCTTTCTGAAAATCTAAGTAGACTATATCCACTGGATCCCATTGGTCCACATGTTTGTTGCACACCTCAAAGAATTCCACTTGATTGGTAAGCATGATTTCCCTTTCCCAAAACCGTGTTGAATCTTCCTCAACAAATTATGTTCATCTATATCATAGAATCATAGAATCATAGAATATAAGGGTTGGAAGGGACCCCAGAAGGTCATCTAGTCCAACCCCCTGCTCGAAGCAGGACCAATTCCCAGTTAAATCATCCCAGCCAGGGCTTTGTCAAGCCTGACCTTAAAAACCTCTAAGGAAGGAGATTCTACCACCTCCCTAGGTAACGCATTCCAGTGTTTCACCACCCTCTTAGTGAAAACGTTTTTCCTAATATCCAATCTAAACCTCCCCCACTGCAGCTTGAGACCATTACTCCTCGTTCTGTCATCTGATACCATTGAGAACAGTCTAGAGCCATCCTCTTTGGAACCCCCTTTCAGGTAGTTGAAAGCAGCTATCAAATCCCCCCTCATTCTTCTCTTCTGCAGGCTAAACAATCCCAGCTCCCTCAGCCTCTCCTCATAACTCATGTGTTCCAGACCCTAATCATTTTTGTTGCCCTTCGCTGGACTCTCTCCAATTTATCCACATCCTTCTTGAAGTGTGGGGCCCAAAACTGGACACAGTACTCCAGATGAGGCCTCACCAATGTCGAATAGAGGGGGACAATCACGTCCCTCGATCTGCTCGCTATGCCCCTACTTATACATCCCAAAATGCCATTGGCCTTCTTGGCAACAAGGGCACACTGCTGACTCATATCCAGCTTGTCTGACAATGTTCTTCTTTATTATAGTTTCAACCAGTTTGCCCGCTACTGAAGTCAGGCTTACAGGCCTGTAATTGCCCGGATCACCTCTCGAGCCCTTTTTAAAAATTGGCGTCAAATATAATATCCCCCAGTCATCTGTTACAGAAGCTGTCATTTATGGTGTCAACTGCATCCCATTCTGAGGTGAGATGAACCCAATCAATATGGGGATAATTGAAATCCCGCATTATTATTGATTTTTTTAAAATTTCAATATCCTCTGTAATATCCCTCAGCATTTCACCTTCACTATCACCATCGTGATCAGGTGGTCAGTAATATATGCCTACCCCCATATTCTTATAATTAGAGCATGGAATTTCCATCCACATAGATTCTATGATACAGTTTGATTCATTTATGATTTTTACTTCATTTGATTCTATGTTTTTCTTCACATGTAATCTCACTCTCCGACCAGCATGACCTCTTCTCTCCTTTTGATATATTTTGTGCCCTGGTATTACTGTATCCCAATGATTATCTTCATTCCACTCAGTTTCTGTGATGACTATGATGTCAATATCCTCATTTAATATGAGGCACACTAGTTCACCCATTTTATTATTTAGACTTCTAACATTGTAGAAGTTGTAGCATTCTAGAACGTGTCTGGGACATGTTGAAAAATTGTTATTATTCTTCGGTGAGGAGCCCTAGCACTTTCCAGCAGATAAAAGTCAGCTAACAGACCCTCTCCCCCATCAACAGCCAGGGCCCTGAGATGCAAGAGGAGGCGGTGACAGTGTCTTTGCATTAACACATGGCGGGCTCCTGAGGTCTTTAGTCAGTTCTTACTCCAAGGTCAGTTTTGTCTCAGTGGAGTCTGAGGACACTATGGCCCATGGCCTCAGAATTAAATTTGTTAGTCTCTGAGGTGCCACAATACTCCTTTTCTTTTCACCTTATGTTATATATTCGACATTGGTGAGGCCTCATCTGGAGTACTGTGTCCAGTTTTGGGCCCCACACTTCAAGAAGGATGTGGATAAATTAGAGAGAGTCCAGCGAAGGGCAACAAAAATGATTAGGGGTCTGGAACACATGAGTTATGAGGAGAGGCTGAGGGAGCTGGGATTGTTTAGCCTGCAGAAGAGAAGAATGAGGGGGGATTTGATAGCTGCTTTCAAGTACCTGAAAGGGGGTTCCAAAGAGGATGGCTCTAGACTGTTCTCAATGGTATCAGATGACAGAACAAGGAGTAATGGTCTCAAGCTGCAGTGGGGGAGGTTTAGATTGGATATTAGGAAAAACTTTTTCACTAAGAGGGTGGTGAAACACTGGAATGCGTTACCTAGGGAGGTGGTAGAATCTCCTTCCTTAGAGGTTTTTAAGGTCAGGCTTGACAAAGCCCTGGCAGGGATGATTTAACTGGGAATTGGTCCTGCTTCGAGCAGGGGGTTGGACTAGATGACCTTCTGGGGTCCCTTCCAACCCTTATATTCTATGATTCTATGATTCTATGATATATCGACTAACACCTTTCATCCTGAAGGATCCCCTCTGCCACTGAAATGCAGCTGCCTTGGACCAGAGGCCATCAACCAGCTGGGGAGCCACAGGAAAAGGAGATATTTTGTCCCGTGGTACTGGAGGAAATTCATCACCCTTAGCAAGGTCTTTGAGATGTTTCATGGGTGTGCACAGCAGAAAGGACCACAGACTAACACTTCATCCCTCCACACACACATTACATTAGGTTTGTCGAGCTGGTGAGCTCCTCATCAAGAGATGCAGTACCTGTGGATCCTGAGATGGAAATGCCTTTCCTGGGAATCCCCCTCAGGTAGCTGTGTCCCACACCTTTCTCACCCCAGGATCTGCAGCAACATCAGACAAGAAGAGAAGACACAGGCATCTGCACGGTTTATAATATGGCTCTGTGTAACCCCAGGGGATTTGCTCAGCCTCTAGGGGAGAAGTGGCATCTGAATGAAAACAGGCCAGAGACCAGAGATACTCTTACCAATCTCTCTCTTTCCATGACTGCACTTCTGTATAAACAGTAAATAAGGGGCCTTCCCAAAGGGAGATGAGAACTCTTGGGCTCTGTGCTGAGTCAGAGAGGAAACATCTGCTCTGTGTATTTGCGTATATTGAACAATTATAGTAGATTAGTAAGAAAACGAGGGACAACGTCTATGTCTCCATCGGGTCTGATATCCCATAAATGTGCAGGCACACGGGCCTTATGCTAAGTAATCAGAGATCAGTAATTCTCATCAGTCACTCTCATCATGTTGTGCAGCACCTTTCATTTAAGGATCTTCAGAACTCTTCGGAAAGGAAAGTCACCATGAACATATCCCCGATATGCAGATAGGAAAACAGAGGCAAAGGGACACATGACTTGGCCAAGGTCACTGAGAGAATGACAGACAGAACCAAAGAGTCCTGACTTCCCTGTCATAATCACGGTCTCTCTGTCAGTAATTGAGCGCATGATAAGAGGGAAATGGTCTAGAAGGATTTAGTCATTGGTGGGTGTGACAGACTTCCCCAGGATGCAACCAACCACTGAGCCCTCTTGTATGTCAATCTGTGCCCCCCTCTCACATTGTGCGGCTGTGGGAAGGCACAATCAGTTCAGTCCTTTGTTCCTTTGGTGTTTAAAGGTGTTGACATGTAGGGGGAGTGAGACCAAGTGATGACGTCTCTTCCACTTGTCATAGCTTTTATCATGTGAAGGGAACCTCATTTTTCCAAGCAAAAGCCCTTAGCACAGTTAGTGCAAAAGTACAGACACAAGGTGAACTGGTCACATACCCTTGTATTCTTTGATAATTCATAGCAGGGGACATTACTCACATCCTGGCTAGAATGTTCACAGAAACGTCCATCAGATGGGGATCATCTTTGGCCTATTTTGTTTCTTAATGGGCCATAACCTTGAATGGTTCATCCACAATGTGCAGCTTAGACTGGATGTAAATTACCTTGTGGGTGTTACCCAGGAGAAAACACATTTGAAATACTGGTACATAAGCTAAATGTTCATAACTTTAGATACAAAAATGATACATGCATACACATAGGGTCATGATATTCAGCAAATCATACTAGTTCCATTGATATATTACATACTTTGTAAAAAACGCATCATAATCAAATCACCATCTTAAATATTGGGGGTGCCACAACATTTCTTTGGGGCACACAGAGTCACACACACCGTTAAATGACTGAAGGAATGTTAGCCCCTGACTAATGCGGAGGCCGTGTGCCCAAGGCCCTCTTTATGTAAGTAAGGGGCTAGAAGCGTGGCCCACTATCCCACTGGCTATTGGGCAGCAGTGGCCACCCATTCAAATGTCAGAAGAAAGGCCTCGGGAACATCTCCGTGCCCCGCCTCCATGAGTCTTAGCGGGAGGACAGGCAGTAAATATCCTGGGTTGAGGTCCCGTAGAGAATTAACCAAAGGCCCTGCTGGCTGGTGGAATGCTGCTATTTGTTGGACGAGCACCTGCTGCTGAGTAGCCGACTCCCGCATCACGGCCTATTGATGGGCAGACACCTGTGGCTGTTTGTATTGCTGTTCTTGCTGTGCAGCTTACTGCTACTGGCTTTCTCGGAGCCATTTCAAGACTATCCAAATCCATGGTGGTATCCGCTCATTTCAGGTCATTAGCACGCAAAGGCGATCGAGGGGAGAACCATACCCTCCTCCAATCTGCTGGGTTTAGGCCTCTCCTCAGGCCTGGGCCGCTGCCCACATTCACCTCCACATGTGACAGGGTTGGGGAACACCCCCTCTAGTATGGGGTGAGTGCGCCCCATCTCTCTCAGGATATAGTAGTTGAGGGTATATGTAACCCATGTCTGAGTCTTGCCCACAGTCCCGAGTCAATATACTCATCCTTATTAGCTGGGTAATAAGGCCTAATGGTCAAAGTCATTGTACTTACCCTTCATAGCTGGGCAACGCAGCTCAATGGCCGGACTCCATAGATTAAAGTCACTGTGTTTGCCCTTAATACCTGGGTAGCGTGTCCCAATGGCCAGAGGCAATAGATTTGCCCAGGTCAACACGCAGTAAGGCCCCATGGCTACAGTCTATAAATTCACCCCTGTAAGCAGGGCTGTAGGGCCCAGTGGCTACCATCGGTAAATTGGAAGCAGTCACTAGGGAAATGAGGACTAGTGGCCACAGTCAGTAAATTCTCCCCTGTCAGCACAGCTATAAGGACTAGTGACCAAAGTCTATAGATTTTCCCCTCTTAGCAGGGCAGTACGGTTTAGTGGCCAAAGTCAGTAAATTTACCCCCATTAGAAGGGCGGTAAGGCTTTGTGGCGAGTCAGTGGGGGAGTTCTGGCTGAAACACACTGACTCAAAAGTCCAGTTCTCTTACTAAGCCACGATCTAATCCCCCTGGGCTGCTTCCTGCTATAGTTCTTGCTGCTGTTGTCTGGGCGTCCAGGGTGGATCTGTGCTCTCCAGTTTGGGCTGTTTCTGGCAACTCTGCGAGGCCTCTGTGATTGCCTTAGCATCTGCCTGGGTTGATGTGTCTCCGATTCCCCCAGTGTCAAGCTTCGCTTGAGCCTTGGCTGGAGCCACTGGCCTATGTCCTTCCACCCTGGCAATCAGCCCCAAATTAAGCTGAGCTGCTCCCCTTTATGCTCAAGTTTTTGAAGCATGCCCAGTAGAGTTGAGGGGCATGGCTTCTGCTGGTATGGTGCTGAATTATTATGAATTACTAGAGTTGTTATGAATGAATGCAGTGAGCCTGGTGTTGTTATTGCTTGACAAGTCTGAATTTGCTCGAGGCTTCTGGGAACACGTTCTCTTAGCATCAGGCAACTGATGTGGAAATTCACTGGCTGGCTCTATTCTGCGTGTATGTCCTAATACCGACCTTTGTCAGGTAATATGCCAGCTTGCAAAGAAAAAAAAAATGTAGTAAACATACGTTCAGTGAGCTGGGGAAAGATGAACCCTGTCAAAGAACATCACTCTAGGACCTTGAGGGAATCATTGATGAGAGGGTAAACAAGGAGCACTCTTTTGTCAATACTGTGACAGGTTTGGTCACAGAGAGCATCTTGAGACTGTCACTGGATGTGCTGGGATACCACTGAGAATAACCCCTCTGCCAGAATGGGCACCCTCACCTCTGTCTTCTTGAGCCAGGCCCTCCAGGTCTCATCCAGCACAGACCCAGAGTTAGGTCCACACCCCGCTGCAGAACACAGGTACCGAGATTCACTCAGCCCTGGGGCTTCTCTGTTCAAAGGGACTTGCCCCAGCACTCAGTATACAGCCTTTCTGGGAGCCTGAACCCCAGATAAATTCATCTCACACCATATAACATTTTATTCAGTGTGAGTTCATATTATTTGCCCTCTTTCTCGAAGTAAAGACAGATAAAGAGAGGTATGCAAAGGTTACAATTTCTTACACTGGGTTTATTAATAAACAAAAGTGATTTTCTGAACTATAAGAAGTAGGTTGTAAGTGATCAGAACAGATTACATACAGAACAAAGTAAGTCACTAAGCAAAATAAAATAAACATGTAAGGCTAAGCTTAATCCATTAAGAAACTGGTTATATGTAATATCTCATTCTCAAAGATGTTCCAATAAACGTCTTTTATAGATTAGACTCATTCCTAGTCTGGGCCCAATCCTTCCCCCTGCTTCAGCCTTTGTTAGTTCCAGCAGATGTCTTAGGTGGTAAGCAGGGGTTTTCTCATGACTGGCAGTCTTCTTTGTCCTGATCCCCACCTGGATATAGATTTGGCCAAAGGCAGGCATCCTTTCTCCCAGTTTCTCCCCCCTCCCCAGCCCATCTCCTCATGGGAAAGTAGATGTTGAAAGATGGTTCCAGGACCAGGTGGCCTGATCACATGTCTCTGAGAGATCCAAGTCTCTATACTGTATGGGCTGGCCCACACGTCCACAGGAAGGCTACATGAAAACAGAGCCATTCACAGCTTCAGATTTCTTGCTTAAGAGTCATCGAGTTTCTGAAGTGTCCTTAATGGCCCTTGCTTTTCATAATTACATAAGTTATTCAAGTGTATACCTTATATTTCTAACTTCAGACATAGAAATGATACATGCATACAAATAGGATGAACACATTCAGCAGTTTATAAGCTTTATAATGATACCTTACAAGGGGTAATTAGCATAAAGTGTATTCCAGTTATGTCATAGTCATATTCATAAGCATATTTTCTTGAAGCATATGGAATGTACCGTCACAGATCCCTCCTCTCCAACCCCCTTCCAGAATATCAATTAGGAGAAAATTAGTCATGAAACGCACATAGGGCATGTTTCTGAGACATGTGACAGAGTAGGAAAGCTTCTGCTTTATGGGATCCTTGTAGGACTTTAAACCAGAGGGTGTCTATGCAGCCAAGGCCTTGCCTCGGGGGATCTTCAATAGATCTGACGGCTGAGAAGAGAAGTGAAGAGAAGAGGTCTTCATTTAGAATTGGTAGTTATAACCACTTTGTTTGCCAATCAGGATAGTGTGTAAGGCCAACATACTTACTGGGGGTTTATGCTTGGGGAATTGAGGCTCACTAAGGAGACATGCATTATATAACCTTAAACGGCTTGTGTAATTCTTTCTCAGATAAGCTCCTGAGCACAAGGTAAACTGAATCTGAATTCTCACTTGTACTGATAAATATTCTGCCCATATCAACTGCTTCCTCAGCCCACAATATAGGGTTAATCCTTCCCCATCCAGTGTGGGGCGAGTGTGCCGGGTGACATCATCACACACAAAATAGGTGACCCACTGAAAATGTCCCTCTTACTTTTCTTCATCAGCAAGTATCAACTGTGCTTTCTGTTTGTCAGGCGTCAGCCTCACACACATTACTGGATCAACGGACTTTTTGCCATGGTATCTGGGGGGCCATTCATCCCATCAGTCATCATCATCATGATCATATTCATGTCAAATCCCAAAGGAATGTAGCTGCCTTGCAAACCGAGCGCTGCCCGGATCGATCTCTGGGAAGGTGATTAAGGGGTCTGTCAGGATTCCCTCCCAACTCTGAACTCTGGGGTATAGATGTGGGGACCTGCATGAAAGACCCCCTAAGCTTATTTCTACCCGCTTAGGTTAAAACTTCCCCAAGGCACAACTCCTTCCCTTGTCCTTGGACGGTATTGCTGCCACCACCACCAAGTGATTGAGACAAAAAATACAGGAAAAAGGGCCACTTGGAGTCCCTCTTTCCACAAAATATTCCCCCAAGCTCCTTCGCCCCCTTTTCTGGGGGAGGCTTGAGAATACTATACTAACCCAATGGCTACAAAGTGAGCACAGAACAAACCACTGGGTTTTTAGGACACTGAAAATCAATTAGATTCTTAAAAGAAGAATTTTATTAAAAAAGAAGTTAAAGAATCACACCTGTAAAATCAGGATGGAAGGTAACTTTACAGCGTAAAGAAAAAAGATTTAAAACACAGAGGATTCCCCTCTGACTTTGCTTTCCAGTTACAGAACAGGCATGAAATTACCTCTTAGCATAGGGAAAATTGACAAGCTAAAACAAATGTTAATCTAACGCATTTCCTTGCCTTTACTTACAGTTTCTGTAACTGAAAAGTATTGTTTGTAGCCTATAGGACTAACCTGCTTGCTTGCATATCTATATCTATATCTTTTCTTAGAGTTTAAGTATTTGATGTATTGTAATAGGTGTATAGATTTATATTAAAATAAGTTTGGCTGTAATGCAAGAGACCTACAGGCCATATCCTGTATGTTAATCTGAGGCAAAGTTAGCATATCGATATTAAGGCCTTTTACCCAGAAAAGTAAAGTTGACCTATATCTTCTTACCGAAATAAATAAGTCTCCATGCATATGCTTATGACCTTTTATCTAGACCAATAGACAATAGAGAATGACATGTTTTGTTTTTTTTTCAATCTTGTACCCACATACTTAACACGTACACCACTAGGAAACTTGTGTGCTTTGTGATGGGGCCAGGGCTGTATTAAAGTAGTGAGGAACAGGTATGTTAGCCCCAGGCTAAACAAATCCCTGTACCATGGTAACCAAATGGCAGTTGCTCCAGGTGAATCAAGACACGGGGGGCCAATTAAGATCCTTCTAGAAAGCAATGGAGATAGCTAGGTTGATTGGGACACCTGAAGCCGATCAAGGGCTGGATGGAACGAGTTGAAAGCCTCCCAGTTAGTCAGTGAGGCGCAAGTGTCAGGAGCGGTAGGAGGAAGCCGTGCTGTTGGATGAACTAAGTAGTACAAATCCATATGAGAAGCAAGGATGTAGGCCCTGAGATAACGGTGAAGGAGATATTGAGTGGGGGCTGCTGTAGGGAAGTGGCCCAGGGAATTGTACATGTTCTATTTCCAAAAAGTCAGCTACCATAGCTGATACTATTAGGGTCCCTGGGCTGGAACTGGAGTAGAGGGCGGGCCCAGGCTCCCCCCTCCCTTCCCTGATTAATCAGTGAGACTGGGAGACAATAGAAATTGTGCAAGGGAGGGTTGCATCTCCTCATCTCCCTTGCTGGCTTATGATGAAAATGGCTCAGTAGGCTGTGAGCCTTCCCTCTAGAGAGAGAAGGGCTACGTGGAGGGTCACAGTGAGCCTCTGAGGCTAGCGAAATCCACCAGGTAACGTGGTACCCACAGAGACAAGGACAGAGCTTTGTCACAGCGTATATACCTGTCCTCAATATGCACAAACATACTAGCCTATGGAGTAAGCATACTGTCAAGGTTCCTCCCCCACTCTGAACTCTAGGGTACAGATGTGGGGACCTGCATGAAAAACCTCCTAAGCTTATCTTTACCAGCTTAGGTCAAAACTTCCCCAAGGTACAAAATATTCCACCCGTTGTCCTTGGACTGGCCGCTACCACCACCAAACTAATACTGGTTACTGGGGAAGAGCTGTTTGGACGCGTCCTTCCCCCCAAAATACTTCCCAAAACCTTGCACCCCACTTCCTGGACAAGGTTTGGTAAAAAGCCTCACCAATTTGCCTAGGTGACTACAGACCCAGACCCTTGGATCTTAGGAACAATGAACAATCCTCCCAACACTTGCACTCCCCCTTTCCTGGGAAATGTTGGATAAAAAGCCTCACCAATTTGCATAGGTGACCACCGACCCAAACCCTTGGATCTGAGAACAATGAAAAAGCATTCAGTTTTCTTACAAGAAGACTTTTAATAAAAATAGAAGTAAATAGAAATAAAGAAATCCCCCCTGTAAAATCAGGATGGTAGATCTCTTACAGGGTAATTAGATTAAAAAACATAGAGAACCCCTCTAGGCAAAACCTTAAGTTACAAAAAAGATACACAGACAGAAATAGTTATTCTATTCAGCACAATTATTTCTCAGCCATTTAAAGAAATCATAATCTAACACATACCTAGCTAGATTACTTACTAAAAGTTCTAAGACTCCATTCCTGGTCTATCCCTGGTAAAGACCAGCATATAGACAGACACAGACCCTTTGTTTCTCTCCCTCCTCCCAGCTTTTGAAAGTATCTTGTCTCCTCATTGGTCATTTTGGTCAGGTGCCAGCGAGGTTACCTTTAGCTTCTTAATCCTTTCCAGGTGAGAGGAGCTTTCCCCTGGCCAGGAGGGATTTCAAAGGGGTTTACCCTTCCCTTTATATTTATGACACATACTCTAACATTTTGTGGGTGAGGAATGAAATTTGGGTATAGGAGGAAGGATTTCCATCACTTTATTCTATAAAAGAGGTGACCCACCTTGATAGAGTAGTCCATTTCTATTCTTACTTATTCTATTTCTAATCTATATTTCTCCATCGATCTATCAACGATGACTGCTATGATTAGTAGGATGTATTTGGTCTTCTTAAACTTTCTAAGTTTCAAGGGAACTAGGCAAAGCTTGGTTTCCCTACGTTTTTATTCTGAGTTTATTTGGTTTTGATTTTAAGTTTAAATTAGTCAAGTAAACCCTAATTTAGTCTTGATAGCTCTTAGCATTAGATTCTTTGAGCACTGCATCCCTCACTCAAGAATCGAGAATCCTGAACCGCAAGGCTGTTCCTGTGTCTCTTACCACCACGTTATCAACGATGGGTGTGAGTATATTTACCAAAGCTTTGTTGCATATAGTACTATATTATCAGATGTATCTTTTGAATAGCAGTAATGCAATTGTAACTTTCTCACTCTGGGTATTTTACCATTTACTTACTATTATTGATTTTAATAAAAAGTTGTGAAGGCAATATCTGTCTCAGCGTGAGCTTCCTGTCATACCCCCGAGGGTCCTTTGTAAATTCTGTGAAGCCTGATTTGGGACAGGAACTTTTATCTTCTGATCAAACAGATTGGTGAGCCTAGAATGCATACTAATTAATATGAATAATTAATTATTATAAATATAATTAATTAATTAAACATAAAATAAAGTAACATTGATAAATTAACTTACTATTATCAGGACACCCTAAATCAGGCTACACATTTCAGATATCATTTCAGAAGATGGTTTACCTGCGTGGTCTCTCTCTCTCCAGAGAGGGAACCTCTGGCCAGGAGGGATTTTGTGTTACTGGCTACATAAAGGGTTGTCACCCTTCCCTTTATATTTATGGCAGCGTCTGGCTGTATATTTGTGCAGTGGCAGCCTTTCCTGCCACCGAAACTTTTCTTGTCCACTTGATCGCTGGCCATGTAGAGGACGTCCTTGGTATGCCCAATTCAGAACTTGCTGGTCTTTCACGCTAATAATTTGTCACCAGTAAGAAAGCTGCCAAAACCTACACAGGGCCGATGGGGACAGTTGCTGGCTTCAAATATCCTCAATCCTGATCTTGTGCTGCCCCTTCGTACGGAGCAACTACTAGGGACCATGAGCATTGAAGGTATCAGCCTGGAGTTCCTGAGCGTTCCTCATCTCCCACCCATATTCCCACCTCCTGAGGTCCTCTCCAACCCTGATGTTCTATGATTCTATGATAGTAATGGGCAGGGAATTAGTTTTACTGGGATTAATACAAAGACTAAGGCACACTGCTTTTGGCCTAGCCGGATGAGCTATCAGGTGCAGCAATTCACAGTGCAATTGCCACTAAGTTTAGGGAATAGTGCCTTCAGCATTTATAACTGGCACCTAAAGTGGGATGCACATTAGAAGTGGAAGAGAGAAGGAGGCGTGTGAGTGGGCAGAGTTACAAAGGAAAGGGAGTGATGGAAGAAAATGCACAGAGAGAGAGAGAGAAAGAGAGTTGATATGAAATCCAATAGAACAGGGATTTCCTGCCTCTTCCATTCTGTGGAACACTTTCCAATGAAGAGACAAACCCTCTCTTTGACCCCAAGCCAACACTGCCTGATTCAGGAAACATTTCCTTCGGGGAGCCTGGCTGGATCAGTCCAGGAATGAGAACACTCAGGGAAACACTGAGGGCAGAGGAGCCACATTTGGGTGAGGAGAACATCTTGTGGACACCTCCCTGCCCAGCCCCATGCCCCTTCTACTCACAGTTCCCTAGCATCCCTGTAGCAGCTCAAGGCTTCCTGTCACAACCCTGCTCAAGGTCCAGCTGCTGGAAGCCCAACGAGTGACTTTGTTTGGGTTCCACATGCTGGATCCCTGCGTGTTTTTATGATTTCCTGATTATGAGCCATGTTGAGGCCCTATCTCTGGCCCTGGGTTTCCAGGCCCACTCTCAGGGTGCAGCTTCCCTTCTAGTACCTCTAGCACAAGCAGTGTGAGCAAAGAGTACAGGAAAAGCCAAAAGATATAAGGATACAGATGATTCATCTAATCAAACATGAGTTATTAGTTATGACACCGCATCAGAAAGGTCTATGCAACTGCTGGCCAATAGACCCAAATTGATATTCCGTATGAGGAGAGATTAAAATGACTGGGACTTTTTGGTTTTGAAAAGAGACGACTAGGGGGGACATGAGAGTGTAAATAAAACCATGAATGGTTTGGAAAAGTTCAGTCAGGAAGTGTTATTTATTCCTTCAACTAACACAAGAACTAGGGGTCAGCCAAATGAATTAATAGGCAGCAGATTTAAAGCAAACAAAGGAAGTATTTCTTCACAGTTGACCTGTGGAACTCTTTTCCAGGAGATGTTGTGAAGGTCAAAACTATAACAGGGTTCCAATAAGAACTAGAGAACTGAATGAAAGATAGGTCCATCAATAGTTATTAGCCAGGAAGCCAACGCCATGTTCTGTGTGCCCCTGGCCTCTGTTTGCCAGAAGCTGAGACAATAGGGGATGGATCACTCAGAATTTTCCAGTTCTGTTCATTCCCTCTGAAGCACCTGGTATTGGGCACTGTTGTGAGCTAGGATACAGGGCTAGATAGACCATTCATCTTACCCAGTATGGCCAATCTGTTGTTATATGGACCCCAGATGTGTCTGCCCCCCTGCCTTAACCCACTGTACCCTACTTCCCTCCCAGACCGCACTCCCCTCCCAGAAGGCCTGATGGGGTCTCTCTCTCTCTCTGCAGAGTTAGTAACAAAGTAAGGAGATACATGAAATGTTTAAACCGAACCAGTGCCAAAAGATGTCAGAACATCTTAGTATGAGACCTGAGTGAGTGGATTATTAATTTAATTGTATTACTTGAATATAGGAATGTGATACTGTATTCCTGTCAGCTATTTGCTAAGTTATCTGTTAAAAACATAAGATTTGAAGAGCCTAACTAGCCCCTGGAAGTGCACATGCATCAAGGTGGGTGAGAGGCGGTAATGATCCAGTGAGTGATATGCAGAGGGCAGGAGAGGAGTGAGCAACAGGGGCGGGACCTTGGTGAAAGAAGTGGGCAGGGCCACCGGGGTCCTGTTACTTAAAATTAGATAGGCGGAAATCCCATGAGTTAATGAGTTCTATGTAGACGGATGCCCCAGTTTGTCCCACTGAAACATCACAGTAAGGCCAGGAAAGGATTAATATCACTTTGACTGTGCAGTCAGTGATTCCGGGAAGAGGGCCCAGCACCATGTGAGCAGCCAGCTCTGCTCGTTCCTTAGTGAGAGAGCCAGAGCACCAGGAGAAAACTTTAGGCCCCTTTATGAATAATGAGCCGGAGCAGCCTGTCCCGGATCTGTTTAGTCCTCACCCCGTAGATGATGGGGTTTAGCATGGGGGGCACAAGGAGGTACATGTTGGCAATGAGAATGTGTAAATGCAGGGGCACATTGTGGCCAAACCGGTGCATGAGGGCAGAGAAGAGAGTTGGGATGTAAAAGGCTAAGATGACACAGAGGTGCGAGCCGCAAGTCCCAAAAGTCTTGAGCCGGGCGTCCTTTGTGGGGAGGCTGAAGATGGCCCTGAGGGTCTGGATATAGGACATGATGATAAAAAAGACATCCAGACCAAAAAAAAAGAATGCCACAGAGAGGCTGTAGTAACTGCTGATGCGGATGTCTGCGCAGGCCAATTTCACCACAGCTATGTGCTCGCAGTACGAGTGGGGGATGATGCTGGTTTTGCAATATGGCCACCGCCTCGCCAGTAAGGGATAGGGCAGTATGAACATGCCACCACGCAGCACCACGGCCAGGCCAATCTTGGCCACCACGGGTTTTGTCAGGATAGTGGAATATCTCAGGGGATGGCAGATGGCCACATAGCGATCGAAAGCCATGGCCACAAAGATCCCAGACTCCATCCATGAGAAGCAGTAAATGAAGTAGAGCTGGGTGAGGCAGGCATTGAAATCTATTTCCCCCGAATTGAACCAGAAGATGCTCAGGGTTTTGGGAAGGATGGACGTCGACAGGACCAGGTCGGTGACAGCTAGCATGCAGAGGAAATAATACATGGGTCCATGCAGGCTCGGCTCGCTTTTCACAATGAATAGAATGGTGAAGTTCCCCAAGATGGCTATGGCATACATGGCACAGAAGGGGATGGAGATCCAGACGTGGGCCGCCTCCAGGCCAGGAATGCCCAGCAGGAGGAAGGTGGAGGGGTTGGTGAAGTCAGTTGTGTTGGAATCTGGCATGGAGTAGGGGAGAAGGCAGACCGATATCTTCTGCATATACCAACTTCCTGTATGTGTCCAGGCGTAGGGTGATGGTCTCATTACAAATGCCTGGATGGAGAGACATTGTTAATATGAGACACTACATGCACTACTGGGGGATATTCTGATGGATGAAGCAAATTGGTTGATCTTCACACATTGAAAAATGACATTTTCCTTATTCAGAGATAAGAATTATGAAGAAATAACCCCACCAATGCCAATTGCATATTTTATGGTGCTCTGTGCCACAATAATTCCCACACATCATGGTGTGGGAAACCTTAATAGACACCAGCCGGAAACATGAGTGTGGATACTGGTTATCAATCCTTGTTCCTTAGGCCTTTTCTACACTGCCAAGTTTTTCACCAAAAGGCAGCAACGGTGGAGGAGGACACTCTGCAAAGCCACTTTTGATGGCGGAAGTTGGCAGTTTCAGTGACACAATACAACTACCTTGAGAAGAGTTGTAAGGCTTTTTACACAAAAGTTTTGTCAGTGACATGCCAGTGTAGACACTTGCAATTGATTTTATCAAAGCAATAGGCCTTTGGAAGGTGTCCCACAATGCCCATCCTGACCACTCTTGTCAGAGGTTTGAACTCCTCCTTTAAAGGCCCAGGAATTTAGAAATTCCCCTTCCTGTTTGCTCGGCATGGAGAGTTTACATCACGTTTTCCCAGGTGGCCATGGCTGCTCCACCCAGGAAACGCTCTCCCACTTGGAGCACTGCAGAGCTGCTGGATCTCCTAAGTATTTTGGGAGAGGAGGATGTGCAGTGCCAGCTGCACTCCAGCTGCAGGAAGTTTGATACCTATGGGCAGATTTCACGCAGCTTGTGGGAAAAGAGCTGTGATGTGGACACACCGCAGTGCAGAGCAAAGGGGAAGGAGCTGAGGC
This sequence comes from Caretta caretta, assembly GCF_965140235.1. Taxonomy (NCBI): domain Eukaryota; kingdom Metazoa; phylum Chordata; order Testudines; family Cheloniidae; genus Caretta; species Caretta caretta. The sequence goes on from NC_134206.1 coordinate 2,288,209, forward strand.
ACATGTGCCAGAAGGCAGGGGAGGCAAATGGTCCCTCTGATGCTGGTCCCGAGACTTGCCATTTTTATAAGAACTTGAATGCTATCCTCGGTGGTGACCCCATAACAATGGCCAAGACCCATGTGGATACTGCCGCGGGCTGCAGCTGACAGAAACTGGAGCTAACCCAGAGGAGGAAGTCATTGATAAAGAGGTGGAGGCAGAAGGAGATGTGGAGGCCATGCCAAGGTCGCCTGGTGCTCTGTCCAGTCAGGAGCTGTTCTCCACTCTGGAGGTGTCCAACCCATCTCGGCAGTCACAGTAAGTCAAGCCAGAAGCAGGAGAGGAGACCTCTAGTAAGTGGTTTTGCTTAGTGAAGTGCAGAGATGGGTTGAGGGAAGAGAAATGCACAAAGCTGGCTGTGTTTCTGTGTTTAGGCATTTCTCCATGCAGCTAAGCACTACCATGGAACATGGTATTGATGCACACCAAAATTTCACTGGAATTCTCCACAGAGATCTCTAGAAAACTTTTCTGCAGGAACTCTGCAGTTCTCTGTGAGAGATTCCTTGGTAGATCTGCTTTGTTCCTTTCCCCATTGAGGGACACTTTCCCGCCCCATTCTGCAATTGCTTGGGCAAGTACCAAAGAGGCACACAGGCGAGCGGTATAAAGACTGGAGCAGAAGCTGCAAGCATGTAGTAGATGCCTCCTTGCTTACCCTCACTCGAGACGTATCTGCCACAATGACCACTGCCTGTGGAAAAGGGTGGGGAAACTTTGGATTACTGTCCGCCATGAGTTTCCCGCGACCCCTTTCCTATTGCTTTTCTTCTCCGCACAATATCCCCCAACCCAGGGTACACTCACCATGGTTGCAGTTTTCAGAGTAGCAGCCGTGTTAGTCTGTAAGGTTACAGTGTTCACCGGCATGTGTGCTTGTGAAGGGTCAACCAAAAAGTGATTGGTGTGTTACCAGAGGTGTATTTTAATGTAGCATTTCAATACGGTACGTGTACTTAACAATAATGCTTCTGTTTATTGTTACTTGTGATTCACCAGATATGTCCTTGAAAGGAGGCACCCCCCTCCACTCCGGCCGAGCATGTCTGTCGGATAAGAAAGTGCTCAAGTTGGAGCAAGACAGATATGTTCCGGGAGGTGCTGCATTACTCTGATGCAGACAGGACAGAATGCAGGCAGTGGAGGGAAAGCGACAAGAAGAAAATGATAGAAAACGAAGCATACACTAGGGATGCAATGGAGAGGTGGATAAAAGTTTTGGAGCAGCAAACCGACATGCTGCAGTCCCTCGTAACCCTCCAGACTGAGCAGGCCCATGTCTGCCTTCCCCTTCAGTACATTCAGAGCTCTTTCCCATGCCCTCCCCAGACTGTACCCGCACATCCATTTCCCATTTCTGGGATTTCACGCTTTCCCCTACACTCCACCCCCGCAGACAGCTTTTCAAATGACAGCTCGACTTACGCTCAGCTCCAAAATTCAGCCCTCTCCTGGTACCTCCATTTCCCAAGAAAATGTTTCTGTCAATGATCCATGAGTTCCTGCAACACCACGGAGAAAAATGAATCAGAAGATGGCCCAGTGCCAAAACTGGAATATGTGTAACCTCTAATGCACCTTCGCAATTGGGGAAACCCATTTCTGCAAAGCCATCCAGAACTTCATGAACATCCCACTAAACTTTCAGCAGAAAATCTCAGCCAGTCTAGACATAGCCTTAATGAAAACAAAGCCAAGCAAGAGATTCCATGCTCTGGGGAGTTTTCCATTCACCTGTTTACTCAAAATGTGAGTGGAAGGTTCTAAAAAAGTCAAATGCAAAGTTATCCTCTTGGAACAAGGTACGCAGGCCCGACCCAAAGACTGCGGTACTATGTTATTGAAAGATGTGACACTGAAAAGGATGTAGGGGTTATTGTGGACAACCACCTCATCGTGTGTTCCCAGTGTGATACCGTGGCCAAAGGGAATGATGCGACCCTTAGATGCATAAACAGGGGAGTGGTGAGTTGGAGAAGGGGAAGGATTTTACTTCTGCACATGGCATTGGTGAAACCGTCTGTGTCCAGTCCTGGGATCCACACTTCAAAAAGGATGTTGAGAAATTGGAGAGGGTTCAGAAAGGAGCCACAAAAAAGATTGAAGTTTGGAGAAAATGTCAGCCAGTGAGAGACATAAAGAGCTTCATCTATTTATCTTATCAAAAAGACAAGTGGAGATTTTCATGGGGAGAAAGCCGTTGGTAATAACAGGCTCTGAAATATAGGAGAAAATACAGATCAAGGTCTAATGGCTGGAAGCTGTAGCCAGACAAATTCCAGTTGGAAATAAAAGCCAAATAATTAGCACTAATGGTGGTTAACCACTGGAACATGCTGCAAAAGGAAATGGTGGATTCTCCAACTCCACATGTCTGCAGGTCCAGGTTTGATGCTTTTCTGGAAGATCTGCTTGAGGGCTTGTCTACACTTAAACTGCTACAGTGGGGCTGCTGAAGCACTTCAGTGTAGACACTACTTACACTGACAGAAGGGGTTCTCTCGTCAGAGCAGGTAATTCATCTCCCTGAGAGGTGGTAGCTAGATCAATGGAAGAATTCTGCCGTCAACCTCATGCTGTCTACACTGGGGTTAGGCTGATATAACTGTATCTTTTATGGGTGTGGATTTTTTTACTATTGCAAAAAAAGAAAATACAATATTAGGTTGCATTAGTGGAGACGTAGCATGCAAGTCATTGTGGGTGATAGTACAACTCAACTTGGCACTGGTTAGATCTCAACTGGAGGCCTAAGCTGGATACTGTGTCCAATTTTGGTCACCAATGTACAAGAAGGATGTAGAGAAACTGGAAAAGGTCCAAAGGCGAGTGACAAAGATGACCCAAGGGACGGAATGTAAGGCATACAAGCAAAGGCTGAAGGAACTTGGTATGTTTTATTTTGGAATATAGGAGGTTAAGGATGGATATGATAGCAGTCTTCAAATAGGTCCATCAATGGCTATTACCCATGATGGTGTCCCTAGCCTCCGTTTTCCAGAAGCTGGGAACGGGCGACAGGGTATGGATCACTTGATGATTCCCTGTTCGGTTCATTCCCTCTGGGGCATCTGGCAGTGATCACTGTCAGAAGACAGAATACTGGGCTCGATGGACCTTTGCTCTCACCCCGTATGGCCATTCTTACGTTCTTATCTTCTTATGTAATACCTGAAAGGCTGCCATAAAAAAAGAAGGAGAAAAGTTGTTCTCTCTTCCTGCAGAGGGCAATGCGTTCAAACTACAGCACAGCAGAATTAGATTAAATATCAGGAGGAACTTCCTAACTCTGAGAACAGTAGGACACCGGAATACATGCCCTGGGAGGTTGTAGAAGCTCCTTCTCTGTAGGTTTTCCAAAGGAGGCAGGATAGCCATCTGTCCTGAATGGTTTACATGCAACAAATCCTGAATTTTAGCAGAGGGTTAGACTACACGACCCTTGCGATCCCTTCTCACCATTTGGCTCTATGATTCTATGATATGAAATTCTAGTGTAGACAGGGCCTTTGTCAAACAGAGATTGTGGATCTCAGTAAATGGGTACCTGGGTGAAATTTAATGACCTGTGTTATTCAGGAGGTCAGAATGGATGATCAGATGGTCCCTTCCATCTTTAAACACTATGAATCTATCCATAAATAAAATATATCAGGAATGTATATTTACTGTGTCTCATAACACAAGTATAAGGGAACATTGAATTACAATGACCGTTTCAGTGTCGCTGAATGGGTTTCACAAATGGATTGGGCATTGTAGGTGGTGCTGGTGGCACTGCCTTGAGTGTAGGGTGTCTGACACGCGGAATCAGAGATCCTCATATTCAGTTGCTTATAAGTTTGCCAAGCATTAACTGTTTGTCCTGAAATGTATCATGGTGGGCATCTGCTTCTGGCTTAACCTTTTTTTTAAAAAAAAGTTCAGACAGAACAGATCAGGCAACTTCTGGAATAAAGCTAGGAGAGAAGATGTCTTCTCTACGTTGACATTTTTTAATAATTATTCTAGTTAGAAGCCCGAGGACCTCCATGTTTTCCAGTATATAAGTCAGGTAACAGCCACCCTGTTAACAGCCAAAGACCTGAAATGCAATAGGAGGAGGTGAGAGTCTCTGTGCATTAACACACAGCTGCCTCCTGAGGTCTTTACTCAGTTCTTTCTCCAAGGACATTTTTTTCCTCAGTGGGGACTGGCCAACGTATGGGCCACAGCATCAGAATTTGGCCTTTGTATTGTACATCTACTAATACATTTAATCCTGAGGATCCACTGGGCCACTGCAATGCAGCCCCCTTGGGGCTGGAGGCCATCAGCTTTAGGGGAACAACATACAGGGACATTTTGGCCCATGATATGGGAGGAAACTCATCTCCTGTGGCAAGGCCCTGGAATGTTTAATGTCTGTGCAGAGCAGAAGGGATAACAGACCTATTCTCTTTTCCATCACACCCAAGTTGCACGGGGTTTCTCAAACACCAATTGCTGGGTACCTGTGAATTGTGAGAGAGAAATGTCTTTCCTGGGAATCCCCCTCAGGTCGCCGTGACCCACACCCCACTCACCCCAGCAGCTGCAGCAGCATCCCACGCCGACAGACGACACAGAGCTGTGCACCGTTTATAATGGAGCTCTGTGCAATCCCAGTTGGGTTCACTCAGCCTTTAATGGAGAAAAGAGCATCTGAGTGCAAAGAGGGTGGAGACAAGCCTGTCTGCACTTGTGCGCTATTTATACAGTTTTCGGAGTAAACAGTAATTAAGGGACCTTCCCAAAGGGATATGAGAACTCTTGGGTTCTGTGCTGAGTCACAGCATAATTGGCTACTCTGTGTAGTTGTGTATATTTAAAAATTATAGTTGATTAGCAAGAAAATTAGGGATAATGACTTGATCTCCGTAGGGTCTGAGACCCTGTAAATGCCCAGGATGGATGGATAGAGAGTAGACAGAGATATGAAGACAGATGACTGAGAGTTGATACAAACACTTTCTGCAGGCACATGGGGCTGTCGCTAAGGGATCAGAGATCAGTAATTCTCATTAGTAACTGTCATAATGCCATGTAGCATCTTTCATTGGAGGATCTTCAAAACACCTTGCAAGGGAAAGTCACGATGGACATATCCCCATTTTACATATAGCTAAACTGAGGTACAGGGAGATGTGACTTGGCCAAGGACACACATAGAATGGCAGACAGAACACAGGAGTCCTTGTGCTTCCCTGCTGTCTCCATGGTCTCTCCATCAGAACTGAGCACATGACAAGACTGCCTTCAGGAGCAAACAGTTACGAGTCCAAGCCCTCCATTAGGGCAGGGCAGCAAAGAGTCTATGCTTTGGGCCTGTGTTGAGAGCCAAGCAGCAGACAGTCAGTTATGAGACCCAGTTCCTCAGTCAGGGAGGGGCAGCAAAAAGTCAAGCTCAGGACTGTATTCAGGGCCGAGCAGTAAGATGGTCGGACATCCCAGCTTCTGGGGATGGCCAACAATCACAGGCTCCTTGGTCTGCAGAGCGGGGGAGGATGAGGAATCTTGGTGGGCCAGCCTAGACTCCACGCTGGTCCCGCAGCCTGCCGGGGATATTGGTTGGTGGTTATTCATGAAGCTGTGAGCATGGGTGTGTACTTGGAATGGTTCACTCCAATCCCCAATGCTTGCCCTTTTTCTGTGTGAAGGAGACCTGTGGAGGTTCTGGCTGCACTTTTCCCCAAACCTCTTCTTATATGCACACCTTGTCCAGGGCCCCATTGAGTGACAAGACCTCCTCATCAGCCTCCTCCTGGCGCTGGCCAAATGACAATCCACAGCCTCAGGAGGATGCTGGACAGTGAGGTGCTCTGCCAATGTGGGGAATATATCTGCTCCTCCCTTGTCTCAAGCATCCAGACACAGGAGGGCTGGGTGATGACCACTGGTTTTCTAGGGAGCTTTGAGGAGGAGTGGGTGCTAAAAAGGGTTCTGGCCTCAGTGTCCCCTTCTGGATCCCTAGTTTGGACCCTATGAGCTCCACTCCAGAACCAGTTATTCTTGCTTTCTCGTCCCCTGCACTCACCTGGATCTTGGATCTCGTGGCTCCTCCTACAAGGCTGGGGGAGGAGCCTTTAGATGAGCCCGCCTGCATCCTGGAATTCAGTAAGGCCTCACTGCAATGGCTAGCCAGTTCTCTTTGACTCCCTGCTGGCTGGAGGTCTTCCTGGCTGCTGCTGCTCTTATCTGGGGCCCCTGCCTGCCTGCTCTCCCGAGGGAAGTGAGGGACCCCAGCACCATCCCTGGGGTCTCTCCTTGGTCATAGCTGTTGCTCACTGCAGCTGCACTGGAGGCTGCTGCTGCTGTCGTCAAGGAGTAGGAAGAGGAGGACTGGTGTGGGACGCTGTGGAGGGGGTTTCTGGCTGGACTGAGTGACTTTCCATCTTTGCTCCTGTGGTGGTGGTAGATATCCCCCTTTTGGGGAGCTGGGGGAGTGGCGTGGAGTCCTCCCACTCGCCCATCTACCCCCGCCCCCACCACTGCCTCTGCCCCCTCCACCGACCACCACCTGAACCTGTTCATCACCCCTCAATACAGCTGCTTGCTTCACCTTTCTCAAGATCCTTGTCAAAGATTGAGTTGTACAAGTGCCCCCCTCCCAGCTGCATTTGGCTGGTGGGCTCCCCCCATACAAAATGTTTTGCCCACTGACCTGCCTGCAACACTTTGCCCCATTTCCCTTGCTGCCCACCCTGCCCAACCCTTGTTCCCCATTTTATTCCCCCCTGCCCAGGCCCCCTTGGAAGTTCTGTGTTTGTTAGGTTTCAGAGTAACAGCCGTGTTAATCTGTATTTGCAAAAAGAAAAGGAGTACTTGTGGCACCTTAATGACTAACCAATTTATTTGAGCATGAGCTTTCGTGAGCTACAGCTCACTTCATCGGATGCATACTGTGGAAACTGCAGAAGACATTATATACACAGAGACGATGAAACAATACCTCCTCCCACCTCACTCTCCTGCTGGTAATAGCTTATCTAAAGTGATCATTCTCCTTACAATGTGTATGATAATCAAGGTGGGCCATTTCCAGCACAAATTCAGGGTTTAACAAGAACGTCTGGGGGGGGGGGGGAGTGGGGTAGGAAAAAACAAGGGGAAATAGGTTACCTTGCATAATGTCTTAGCCACTCCCAGTCTCTATTCAAGCCTAAGTTAATTGTATCCAATTTGCAAATGAATTCCAATTCAACAGTTTCTCGCTGGAGTCTGGATTTGAAGTTTTTTTGTTGTAATATCACAACTTTCATGTCTGTAATCGCGTGATCAGAGAGATTGAAGTGTTCTCCGACTGGTTTATGAATGTTATAATTCTTGACATCTGATTTGTGTCCATTTATTCTTTTACGTAGAGACTGTCCAGTTTGACCAATGTAAATGGCAGAGGGGCGTTGCTGGCACATGATGGCATATATCACATTGGTGGATGTGCAGGTGAACGAGCCTCTGATAGTGTGGCTGATGTGATTAGGCCCTGTGATGGTGTCCCCTGAATAGATATGTGGGCACAGTTGGCAATGGGCTTTGTTGCAAGGATAGGTTCCTGGGTTAGTGGTTCTGTTGTGTGGTATGTGGTTGGTGGTGAGTATTTGCTTCAGGTTGGGGGGCTGTCTGTAGGCAAGGACTGGCCTGTCTCCCAAGATTTGTGAGAGTGTTGGGTCATCCTTCAGGATAGGTTGTAGATCCTTAATAATGCGTTGGAGAGGTTTTAGTTGGGGGCTGAAGGTGACGGCTAGTGGCGTTCTGTTATTTTCTTTGTTAGGCCTGTCCTGTAGTAGGTGACTTCTGGGAACTCTTCTGGCTCTGTCCATCTGTTTCTTCACTTCCGCAGGTGGGTATTGTAGTTGTAAGAATCTTTGATAGAGATCTTGTAGGTGTTTGTCTCTGTCTGAGGGGTTGGAGCAAATGCGGTTGTATCGCAGAGCTTGGCTGTAGACGATGGATCGTGTGGCGTGATCAGGGTGAAAGCTGGAGGCATGTAGGTAGGAATAGCGGTCAGTAGGTTTCCGGTATAGGGTGGTGTTTATGTGACCATTGTTTATTAGCACTGTAGTGTCAATGTTTGACTCAGACTTACAATTTATCAGACCACTCTGTTTTATTAACAAAGCTGCTCTGCTAATACATTTAGAAGTGAGCCCCCCGAGTGGGGCTTGTGTCTCTTAATTTATACAGTTTTTTGGAGAACAAGTTACAGAGAAGTTACAGACAAAAGAAGAAAAAGATTTTAGTCACCACCCTTCGAGATCCCTGAGACCAGTCACGTATCTTCAATTACCTGCACCCTTAACAATCTCCTTTAACAGCTTTCAGTTAACTTAACTAATTGCCCTTCACACCTTCCATTCTGATGCCTGCTTCTTAGACGTGCTGGCTCTATCTTAATTGCTTCTCCATTCAAAAGCTAACTGTCCCTACGTGTGCTCCCTCAAATACTTTGTAACATGTTTTGGCATGCCCTCTCATATACAATGTATCCAGCATGTCCCCTTATACAACGTTATACTTATACAATGTTATCCTTCCTCAATCCCCCCTTTTGGTCAAGGCTACGCCCATGACTGATGACTTACTGGATTCCATACATCAATCGTTCTTTTTCATTACTTTCACTGGTGACATTTAACAACATTAGATTAGCACTCTGGTTAGGGGTAACCTGATGGATGGTATGGTATGGTATTATTAGAATTCTAAATAGGATAGTCAGGATTCCTTGTAACAACCAATTTCCCAGACTAGAGAAATTGAATAAGTTACTTATCCATTTCCACAAGGAACTTGGTTCTTCGTGGGGAAGGTATGCAATTTGCTCCAGATGGCTAGCACGATTTATTACCTCATTAGTATTATCATGTATGTAAACACAGCATTCTGTTCCAATTAGAGCACAGGTCCCTCCTTTGGCTGCCAGTATTATATCTAATGCCCGACGGTTTTGGAGGGCCACTTGTCGGACCGCTCCTGCTTCTTTGGCTAGAGCTTTTAAGCTCTCTCCTGTTTCATTGGCCATGATCTCAACCACCGCTTGTAACCTTAAAAGCCTTTTTGCATGATGGATTACCCCCCCTACTGGGACTAAAGAAATGCCAACAGCTTCTTCCCAAGTTAGGGGGCTTATGTTATCCACATACCATTTAGCATCTGGCAAGTCCCTCCTTTTTTGCCTGAAATTACGGAGGCGATTTCGTGGGAGGGATTGAAGCACCCGGAATTGTAGGAAAAGCTGAGCAAGATAACAGATACCTGACCAATTTGCTGGTAACACAGTGTAAGCATTTTCCCCACAAACCCAATGATGTCCCATTAAAGCTGGGAAGGGTTGACTGCAACCCTTTGACATGTAAGAATTTACGAAGGAGGCATAGTATCCCCCAAAGGGCACAGGATGATTTTCACTGGGAGAAGAGGTAGCATTCACATGACATTTGTAGATGGTGCTGTTTTTCTCAGGGAGGCTGTAGGGGGAGCAAGAGATTGAATCTTTGGTTTGGTCCCAGGTTGAGAGGAAGTTTATCTTTCCATACCCGGTTCACCATTCTCCAACCTTGTTTGAATAGTCCCATACACCATGGGACACGATGTATTGGAGACAGCTGCTCCTCCCTAGATTCAGCCCTGTCCCATTACACACCCAGCACCAGTGGCCCTTTCCTTTCACCCACACTTATAAGTTTAGGAACATATGTTTTACCCAGCCCCCAAGTGTCATTTTCCTTCCATGTCCTTTTAAGTGGATAGGGTTCTCCAGCAAGCTCTGAGGAATTCAAAGGGATTGCCATGGTGGGGATACTAGCTTGTGAGTGAGCTGGGATGTGGCTGCAGACCCAGCAATTAGAAATATTCAGGATCTGGGCTATCTGCACCTGTTGTTGGATGAAAGAATTGTTACTGTCACTCTGGATTCCCCAGACCCTCAGGACACAGTAGCTGAGGATTAAGCTTCTCAAAGGACACATGTTGGAAGCAGGACCCTTTCTGGTTCCGACAACCCCTTTCGAGGGAACCGCAGTCACGATTTTACGTCCACCAGGCAGCAGGTGCTAGGCTCGCTACTGCTTCTTGTTTGTTGGGTCCTGCTGTCTGCTTACCCTCTGCTTCTGGCAACCGTTACGAGAGCGCAGATTGTAAGGTATTGCAGGCTGTTCCTCTTTGTCTTCTGGGGTTGAAGCTGGTTCGGCGTGGTCTTGCAGAGGTGCTTGGTCCCCGTGAGGTGGCGCTGGCTTACACTGTGAGGAGTGGATCCATGCAGCGATGCCGGATAATTTCACTGCTGTCTGGGTGGTGAGCAGTATCTGGCATGGACCCTCCCACCGGGGTTCCAAGGTGTGCTTCCGAAGGTGGTGCCGCAGGCAGACCCACTCACCAGGCTCACGAGTGTGACAGGCAGCAGAGGTGGGTTCCCTCGGCCAAGCTGCTCCCACCTGCCAATGGAAGGAGCTCACCGCTTGCATTAACCCTTTGCAGTACTGGAGGAGCGTGCTGTGAGTTAGGTTTAGGTCTGGGGCTGGCGTAATAGTAGCCATTGTTCGCATAGGGCGTCCCATGATGATTTGAAATGGACTCAGTTTGTGTCTCTGGGATGGGGATGACCGCATTTCCATAAGGGCCAGTGGTAAAGCAGCTGGCCAGTTTAGCCCTGTGGAACTACAGATTTTTGCCAGCTTATTTTTAAGAACACCATTTCGCCTTTCAGCTGCCCCTGCACTCTGTGGATGGTAAGGGCAGTGCAATATAATCTGTAGTCAATGAGCAAGTGACTGGGTATGGGTGGGCATGGGCATGTGGGTGAGGAAAATGGGAGCAGGGAATGGGGGTAAGAAAATTGGAATCATGTTTTGCTAAAGGGGGAAATGAGAACAGGGATTGGGAGTAAGGAAGTTGGAATCATGTTTTGCTAAAGGGGGAAATGGGAACAGGGAATGGGAGTAAGGAAGTTGGAATCATGTTTGGCTAAGGGTAGGAATGGGAACAGGGACACAGGTCTAAGGCTCTGTGGTGTCAGAGCTGGGAAGGAGGACACTAAGGAAGGAAACTGGAATCATGCTTGCTGGAAGTTCACCCCAATAAACATTGAATTGTTTGCACCTTTGGACTTCGGATATTGTTGCTCTCTGTTCATGCGAGAAGGACCAGGGAAGTAAGTGGGTGAAGGAATAAGCCCCCTAACACCTGGTTTAGATGTTGAACAATTTTTCCAGTAAAATGTGTTCCCCGGTCACTAGACAAAGTGGCAGGAATTCCCTTGGTAGGGATAATGTGGTTGAACAGACATTTTGCAACGATGAATCAGCTTTGCGACAGGGAAAGTCTTCAATCCAACCCGAAAACAGACATATTATAACTAAAATGAATTCATATTTCTGACACTTTGGCATTTGTACAAAATCAAGTTGCCAGTGTAGGAAAGGTGCTTGAGGCAAATCCCGGAACCCTTGTGTTACTTTTACAGATTTGCCTACATTGTGGCTTTGACAAGTAACACAAGCGGCACAGTGGCGGGTTGCAAAGGAACTGAAATGGGGAGCCCACCACCCCGCCTTACTCATAGCAGAGACCATCCCCTCCTTGCCGACATGCGAAACACCATGTAGCAGGGCGGCTAGGGACGGGTAGAGTGAGAGGGGGGCTACAAAGGTACCGGTGGGCGATCGCCAAAGGGAATCAGAATGCAAAGAGCAACCCAAAGCACTCCAGGAGTCTTTCTCTGTTTCTGGGGCAGAATCCTGGAGCTGAGCGAGATGAGACAGGGATGGTGGCATTACAGAGACAGAGAGGGGACCAAGAAACGCTTCTGGTGAAGGTTTTATAGTGGTGGCATGTTTTGCATCAGCATCAGCAAGGGCATTACATTTTGCCAAAGTCATGCACAACCCCAAAGGCATACCGAGAATCAGTAAAAATAGTGGCAGAGAGCCCCTCGGCAAGAAAGCAGGCACGGGTTAGAGCAATCAGTTCAGCCACCTGGGCAGAGGTCACAGAGGGTAAGGGCGCAGCTTCTATGGTCTCAGAGAGAGAGACCACAGCATACCCTGCAAGAAGGTGGCCTTGGTCATTTCTATAACAGGACCCATCAGTGAATAATACCAGGTCAGAGTTAGGGAGAGGTACATCTGAAAGGTCGGGGCGCGGGACAGTGATAGCGGAGACAGTTGCAAGGCAGTCATGGGGTTCACCACCACTAGGTAAAGGAAGGAGGGTAGCAGGGTTTAACCGGGAGCAGCGCTCAGTAGTGATATGTGAGGCTGAAAGCAGCAAAAGTTCATACCTAGTGAGGCGAGCAGAGGAGAGGTGAGCCGTGTTGCGTTGCAGAAGGAGAGTTTCCACAGAATGGGGAACCATGAGAGCGAGAGGAGAGCGGAGGACAAGGGACTCAGACATCTCGACCAGGCGCACTGCAGCAGCTACAGCGCGTAGGCAGGGGGTAAACCCTGGGCTACAGGGTCCAAGGTTGCAGAAAAATAAGCCACTGGGAGATTTCTGTCACCGTGCTCCTGAGTAAGATTTTTCCTTTTCTGATTTCTTATTTGCGCAGGAGTATGGTGGGGGTCAGGTTTGATCCGGATCATTGCACAGGACTGGGCAAAGGGGAGCGCTCAGACTAGTGGTGGGAGAGACTGCATCCAATTGAACTGTTTTTTTTTTATAGAATTTTTAAGAGAGGTGAGTTTTGACTCAGTCCATCTACGATTTGCCTCTTCCCACCACTGCATGGAGCAGTCTACTTCTCCTCTCTCCAATTTGGTTTTTGGGAGGACGAGTTTGCTTTTTAAAGTGTCCACTCGATCCTTGTCCCAAGAACCTAACAGTGGCCACTGTAATTTGGGGTTCTCTAGAGCTAATTTGGACCATTTTTCAAGAAACCTACAAGAGTCCGGACCCCTCCTAAAATACATAAAATAAGCTGGAGTTCCCTTAGGGAACTGTTCTACCTTAGACTTCTGATTACCCATCCAGGAGGACTTCACACAGCACTCACACAAGAAGGAAATTCGGGCTCAGCAGAGCGGTGCCCGGTGCAACACACAGAAAGGAGCCCACAGGCTACTGCCTCAACTGCCCTTGCTTTCACACCAGGGGTTATACCCAAGGCGTGGTGCGGCTGCAGCTGTGCAGATTCCACTTATTCAGACCGTGGGGACGGGGACCCCTTGGTCAGCCAGTCTCCGGACAGAGGTGGCTCCCAGATTCACACACACACCACGGGGAAGACGGATAGACACAAAGACAAGACAGTCCTCAAACCGGTTAAAGCACAAAAATAATAATTACCTGAGACGTCTGATTCCAGAAGCTGGATCAAGCATTCTTACAACTACAATACCCACCTGCGGAAGTGAAGAAACAGATTGACAGAGCCAGAAAAGTTCCCAGAAGTCACCTTCTACAGGACAGGCCTAACAAAGAAAATAACAGAACGCCACGAGCCGTCACTTTCAGCCCCCAACTAAAACCTCTCCAATGCATCATCAAGGATCTACAACCTATCCTGAAGGATGACCCAACCCTCTCACAAATCTTGGGAGACAGGCCAGTCCTTGCCTACAGACAGCCCGCCAACCTGAAGAAAATACTCACCACCAACCACATACCACACAACAGAACCACTAACCCAGGAACCTATCCTTGCAACAAAGCCTGTTGCCAACTGTGCCCACATATCTATTCAGGGGACACCATCACAGGGCCTAATCACATCAGCCACACTATCAGAGGCTCGTTCACCTGCACATCCACCAATGTGATATATGCCATCATGTGCCAGCAACGCCCCGCTGCCATGTACATTGGTCAAACTGGACAGTCTCTACGTAAAAGAATAAATGGACACAAATCAGATGTCAAGAATTATAACGTTCATAAACCAGTCGGAGAACATTTCAATCTCTCTGATCACGCGATTACAGACATGAAAGTTGCGATATTACAACAAAAAAACTTCAAATCCAGACTCCAGCGAGAAACTGTTGAATTGGAATTCATTTGCAAATTGGATACAACTAACTTAGGCTTGAACAGAGACTGGGAGTGGCTAAGTCATTATGCAAGGTAACCTATTTCCCCTTGTTTTTTCCTACCCCACCAGACGTTCTTGTTAAACCCTGGATTTGTGCTGGAAATGGCCCACCTTGATTATCATACACATTGTAAAGAGAGTGGTCACTTTGGATGGGCTATTACCAGCAGGAGAGTGAGTTTGTGTGTGGGGGGGTGGGGGGTGAGAAAACCTGGATTTGTGCTGGAAATGGCCCAACTTGATTATCATACACATTGTAAGGAGAATGATCACTTTAGATAAGCTATTACCAGCAGGAGAGTGGGGTGGGAGGAGGTATTTTTTCATGCTTTATGTGTATAAAAAGATCTTCTACACTTTCCACAGTATGCATCCGATGAAGTGAGCTGTAGCTCACGAAAGCTTATGCTCAAATAAATTGGTTAGTCTCTAAGGTGCCACAAGTCCTCCTTTTCTTTTTGTATTTGTTAGTTTGCCTGTCCCGCCCTCACCTCAGCAGTTCCTTCTTCTGCTCTTCCTCCCCACCCTGGCCTGCTTTTCCCCTAACCTTAACTTGCCACCCCCTTGATTATGTCTTGCTCCATGCACCCATGTCACCTCCCGAAAGGCTTGTGCCCCTTCTCCCTTTTAAATTGCACCCCTTGTTCACTGCACCCCATCCCAATGATATTGCGGCTGGAGAGCCAGTATACCAACCTCGCACTGGTGATCAGCCCCCCTTCCCTGCCTCAGTCATCTCCTTCGTGCACTCCCACCCACCCACCGCATTCGGTTTGAATTGCATGATGGAAACCGTGGCTCTGGCATGACGAGAAACTGTGGTTACGGCAGGGAAGTCAGGACTCCGGGGTCCTATCTGTCCTCCTGGGTCCTATCCGTTTTCCTTCCACACAATCTCTGTGTGACCTCGGCAAATTTATGCCTCCTGGTGCCTCAGTTTGCCTATCTGTGTAATGGGGACATGTTCATAGTGACTTTTCTTTCCTAGGTGTTTTGAAGATCCTTCAATAAAACGTGCTGCACACAGTGAGGATAGTTACGGATTTAGCCAAACGGTGGAAGTCCTTTGTTTCGGTTTGACCCTCTCCCAGTTCCTGATGGAGAAGTACATGGTTTAAGATGGATTCCAGTATCAGCCACCTCTCTTTGCAGGGCCCCCGTTGCCCCTCCTGCTTGCAGGTGTCCCACAAACATACAGGACAAAACCCATTCACAGCCAATTGCTTGACCTAAATGGAGCCATCGTTTCCCTGAAATACCATTCATGGCCCTCACTTAGCATGACTACATCAGTAGTACAAGTTTATACTTCATATTCCTACCTTCAGTCATACAAATGATACATGCATACAAATAGGATGAACACATTCAATCGATTGTACCTTTTCCAATAACACATGACAAGAGGCATTTCACACAGAAAGCATATGCCATTAAGGTCAGATTCATATTCATAAATATATTTCCATAAAGCATATGGAGTGCAACGTCACACAGCCAATTCCTCTCTGCCTCAGCGGAGAGCCCAGGAGTTCTCATCTCCCTTTGGAAGGTCCCTTACTACTGGTGACCTAAATATAAAGGGAAGGGTAACAACCTTCCTGTATACAGTACTATAAACTCCCTCCTGGCCAGAGGCCCAAAATCCTTTTACCTGTAAAGGGTTAAGAAGCTCAGGTAACCTGTCTGGCACCTGACCCAAAGGGGACAAGATACTTTCAAATCTGGGGGCAGAGCCGGGAGTGGCGGAGGGGGGGAAGGTTTTGGTCTGTGTGTTCCGAGTGCTTGCTGGACACAGATCAAAGAAGCAAGCAATCCGACTCCATTAGAATCGCTAAGTACTAGCAAGGGAATACGTTAGCTTATTTTTGTTTTGGCTTGTGATTTTCTCTGTGCTGAGAGGAAGGTGTGTTCCTGGATTTCTTTTTGTAACTTTAGAGTTTGGCCTAGAGGGAAATCCTCTGTGGTTTGAATCTGATTGTCCTGTACAATTATCTTCCATCCTGATTTTACAGAGGTGCTTCTTTTACTTTTTCTTTCTTTCCAATTCCTCTCTGCCTCAGCACAGAGCCCAGCAGTTCTCAACGCAGTCAAATCCTTGCCTCGAGGGCATCCGAGACAGACCAGAGGGCTGAGAAGAACAGACAAAGAGAAAAGAAGCCATATATAAAATTGGCAACCCCCTTCTCTGCGTGCCAAGCAGCACTGCGTGGGGCCCGCACAGGAACTGCTTGCGTATCTCTGTGAAACAGAGGCTCATTTAGGGGACTGTAAAGCTCTTCATGTATAGCTTTGTCTAACACAGGAGTTATGTGCTTGATATAACCCATCACCGCTTGTGTAATTCCTTCTCAATGAAATCCTGTGTATTGCGGATAATTCTTGTGGACGTTCTCACTGGTCGGACAGTCATCCTCTCCACTGGGAGCCACGAAAGACCCATTTCAGGGGTAGTAGCGCCCCCGAGTGTTAATATTTGATAGCAGAGGACGGTTTACTGTCATGTCTATGTGAATAGGTTTTTCAACTGAATGAATGCTGTTTCTGGACTGGCTTCTCGGTAAGAGGTTGCTATCCTGGATCACTGGTGTTGACCAACTAATGTAAATATTGGGCTGAATCAGTTCTGACCTATTATTTGTGGCTCGGGGTTTGCAAATGCAGACAGTGAGGGGTCATCGTACCGAGGCTGAAGGGGATGCCCAGAACGCTCCGGTTATGGTGGAGGGGTGTTTACTGAGATAGGCATGTGAGGATCTGGGCTCTGTTCTCCGGCTGCCAAACGCTGTTCCTGTCCTGTTCAGGGAAGGGTGTTTGAATGACATATTATTAAAATATCAGACTTGTGGCACTCCCAGTCCTAAAAAAGGAACAAATGAGAAATGCTGCTGTTTGGATTATGTATCAGGCTGTGAATAAGTTTGCAGAGGAGCATGAGATCTGGAAAGATGAGAAGGAAAATTTGCAACAGGAGCTGCAGAAGCTGAGATTGCAAAATGAGGGGATGCAAAGAGATTTACAAACTTCTCTGATGCAAAATATAGCCAATGCCCAGCTATGGTTGCGTTAACTCAGACTTGTCAGGAATTGGAATGTGATATGAATGCACAAAATGCAGGAAAAAGAAAAGTATCAATTGGAGGCAAAACGATATAAAGGGGCTGTGTCCGTTTTAACTGAACAGGCTACAAAGCCCCCTGAAAAAGAAAATCATAAGAAATGATGTGAAGTGATTAACAAGCTGTTCTTGAGTTGGGATAAAAGGACTTCCCCTCACCCAACTCCCCAGGAGCTAGGGGAGAGAGAGGTGTGTCCTCCATGTCATTACACAGTCCAAGGTCCTCCCCCATCAGTCCCATGCTAATATCCATTCCCAGACCACCTGCTCCCCATCAGTCCCACACTAATATCCATTCCCAGACACACACCAGACGCACGTCAACCCCACACAAATATCCATTCCCAGACAGGTCCCACCCCCCATCACCTGCATGGATAATATCAATTCTCAGACCCATCTTCCCCATCAGCACCACGCTAATATCCATTCACAGACCACCCAGTCCGTCAGCCCCACGCTAATATCCATTCTAAACCCTCCACCCTGCTCTCCCATCACTTCCACCGAAGGATGCTAGGGTTCCACACCACTAACCACCCCTTCCCCCTGATTTTCAGTTGGAACATCGAGTCAAAAAGGGGATCTGGCAGTGTCCAGTTACAGCAGAGTGTGTGTGGGGGGGCACAACCCTGTCATTAACTCACATCAGCCCCTGCTCAACTGGGGCTGCGTCCTACAAGCAGGAAGGATCCTCATCAGGCTTCTGAAACTCTGGTTCCATCCCCGGCACATAGAGGATGCAGCTGGGGTAGAGAGGGGGATGGAGACAATCCAGCGAGTAATAGGGATAGTGGAGGAGAGGAGTGAGTGACAGGGGCAGGACAAATGGGGGAAGAGGTGGGGCAAAGTGTGGGGCCTCAGGTGTCCAGTTACTGGCAATAAGAAATGTGGTAACCTTGTGAGTTGTACATCGATGGAGTCCCCAGACTGTCAGGTTGACACAGCACTGTAAGGTAAAGAAAGGATTTAATGTCAATAGTCACTGATTCAGGAAAGAGAACACAGCACCATGTCAACCATGAGATCTCCACAGAGCTTGGTCTGAGAGCCAGAGCACCAGAAGTAAACTTTATTCAATATGAGTAACGTGCCAGATCAGCCTGTCCCGGACCTGTTTGGTCCTCACCCCGTAGATGATGGGGTTGAGCATGGAGGGCAGTAGAATGTACATGTTGGCCATGAGAATGTGGAAATGCGGGGGCACATTGTGACCAAACCTGTGTGTGAGGAAGGAGAAGAGACCTGGGATATAAAACACTAAAATGACACCAAGGTGGGAGCCACAGGTCCCAAAAGTCTTGAGACGGGCGTCCTTTTTGGGGAGGCTGAAGATGGCCCTGAGGATCTGGATATAGGACACAGTGATAAAAGACACATCCAGACCAATCACCAAGAATGCCACAGAGAGGCCGTAATAACTACTGATGCGTATGTCAGCGCAGGCCAGGTTCACCACGGCTATGTGCTCACAGTATGTGTGGGAGATGATGTTGGTTCTACAATATGGCCACTGCCTCGCCAGGAAAGGAAAGGGCAGGGCAAGAATGCTGCCACGCAGCACCACGGCCAGGCCGATCTTGGCCACAAAGCAGTTGGTCAGAGTGGTGGAATGTCTCAGCGGATCACAGATGGCCACGTAACGATCCAAAGCCATGGCCACGATGATTCCAGACTCCATCACTATACAGCAGTGAATGAAGTAGAGCTGGGTGAGGCACAAACTAAAATCTATCTCCCTGGAATTGAACCAGAAGATGCTCAGAATTTTGGGCACGGTGGATGCAGACAGGACCAGGTCGGTGACGGCCAGCATGCAGAGGAAATAGTACATGGGCTCATGGAGCCTTGGCTCTGTCTTCACGATAAACAGGATGGTGAAGTTCCCCAAGAGGGTGACGGTGTACATGACAAAGAAGGGGATGGAGATCCAGACGTGGGCTGCCTCCAGGCCAGGAATGCCCAGCAGGATGAAGGTGGAGGGGTTGGAGAAGTCAGTTGTGTTGGAATCTGACATGGAGTAGGAGAGAAGGTCTCCAACTTTGAGGCAGAACAGTGTCGCCTGCATCTACTGTAAATTGTCTCGACTTGCTGTATGTGCGCAGAGTCTAGGATGGTGGTCACATGAGAAATGCCTGGAAGGAGAGACAATGCCATTATGAGACAATACATGCACAATTGGAGGCTGTTCTCATGGGTGAATCAAATTGATCACTTTTCACACACTGGAAAATGGCATTTTCTTTATTCAAATAAATGAATTCTGAATAACTGACTCAGATAACACCATTCCATACTTGACGGTGCTCCATGGGTCTATAATTCCTACACGCTATGATGTGGGACACCTTAATAGGCATGAGGAGGAAACGTGTGCGGATACTGGTTATCCGTCATTGTTCCTTCATTCAGTGGAAGCCAAGCTAGTGAGTCCATGCAGTCTGGACTTCCCCATTCACCTGCTTGCTCATTCGCAGTCGTGGCTGTTAGGATATAGATATTCAGGCCTGTCAGTAAAGGACTGTACTCGAAGAATTTAGGTGTATTCTTATCATTTGGCTAGTTCTAGAGGTATAAAAGAAAGAATCAAAATCACTGTCTGCCGGTGTAAGGGCCTTCTCTTACTGTGACAATCTGGGGCCCTGTGCTAAGGCTAAGGCCTTTGGCTAAGCAGCAGAGGCAGCCATGAGCTGGGAGGCGACTGGTCACCTCCTCACATTCCAAACTAGTCACATTGAAAGAAGGTGCTCTTGGGCTGTTAGTATACAATCCTATCCTGAGAGTGCCTGTTGCCTCCGGAGAAAGGGAAGTGCCTAGAAAATGTAAAAGGAAACTTAGTTTGATAGCATCCTGTCTGGCAAGAACTCACTTATCCATAGCTAGGATGTGAAATCCTCACTTCTGTATTGTTTTGTCATTAGAGTTCCCACTTTGCTATTGTTTGTCTGTATAATCTCTGTCTGGTTCTGTGATTGTTTCTGTCTGCTGTATAATTAATTTTGCTGGGTGTAAACTAATTGAGGTGGTGGGATATAATTGGTTACATAATCATGTTACAATATGTTAGGATTGGTTAGTTAAATTTCAGGAAAATGATTGGTTAAGGTATAGCTAAGCAGAACTTAAGTGTTACTATATAGTCTGCAGTCAAATTCCTGACCATTCTCTGTTAACAGTAAACTATTAAAAAAAAGGAAAAGTTTAAAAAAAATTCACAAGGTGAGGAAACAATGGAGAAGCTCGTATGTGATTCATTACAAAAAATTCGAGGAATATAAGTAATGACAATCAACAACATTTTGGTAAACAGGTTTTGTCAAACAAACCCAATTTCATTCTTTAGTGAGAGTATTTGTTTAGTTGATCAAGGGTATCTGAGGCATTTCATTTCATGGGAAAACCTTCAGATAAAAAATGAACACTCTACAACATCAGTAAAGCATACATTAAATGGACTAAACACTGGCTAACTGACAGATCTCAGAAAGCAGATGTCAACGGGCCATTGCCAGCAAATGGGGGTGCTCAGATTGGTTTTCTGCCGGGATCAGTTCTAGGCCCGAAGCTATTCAATATTTTCATCAATGATCTGAGAGCAAATAGAAAATTACTACATGGCATTGGTGAAAAAACGTTCTGCACAATGGTGTGTGTAATCTACCAGAGAAAGGCAGCACAATGCCGAATGGCTGGAATGTGAAGCCAGAGAAATTCCAGTGTGGGGGCCAAATGTTTAGCACTAAGAATGATTAACAATTGGAACAAACTGCAAAGGGAAGAGGTAAATTTTCCAACTACCCATATCTCCAGAACCACTTAAGCAGCTACAGCAGCCTGGCCATAACACTTCAGTGCAGACAGTACTTACACCGATGACAGTGGTTCACCCACGAGTGTAGGTAATAAACCTCCCCTAGAGGTGGTAGCAGGATTGATGCTATCTACTCCAGGGTGAGGATGACACAGCTACATCTCTCAAGGGTGTGGATGTATTTACTGTTGCCAAAAAAAAAAGGCAAATGCAATGTTTGACACCAAACTGGGAGAAGAGGTAGATACGCTGGAGTGTTGGGATAGGATACAGAGGGACCTAGACAAATTAGAGGATTGGGGCAAAAGAAATCTGATCAGGTTCAACAAGGACAAATGCAGAGTCCCGCACTTAGGATGGAAGAATCCCATGCACCGCTACAGACTAGGGACCAAATGGCTCGGCAGCAGTTCTGCAGAAAAGGACCTAGGGGTTACAGTGGATGAGAAGCTGGATATGAGTCAAGAGTGTGCCCTTGTTGCCAAGAAGGCCAATGGCATTTTGGACTCTATAAGAAGGGCATTGCCAGCAGATCATAAGACGTGATCATTTCCCTCTATTCAACATTGGTGACGCCTCATCTGGAGTTCGGTGTCCTGTTTTGGGCCCCACACAACAAGAAGGATGTGAGAAAAATTGGAAAGCGTCCAGCGGAGGGCAACAAAAATGATGAGGGGACTGGAACACATGACTTCTGAGGAGAGGATGAGGGAACTGGGATTCTTTAGTATGTGGAAGAGAAGAATGAGGGGGGATTTAATAGCTGCTTTCAACTACCTGAAGGAGGTTCCAAAGAGGATGGATCTAGACTGTCTCAGTGGTAGCAGATGACAGAACGAGGCGTAATGGTCTCAAGTTGAAGTGGGGGAGGTTTAGGTTGGATATTAGGAAAAACTTTTTCATTCAGAGGGTGGTGAATGCGTTCACTGGAATGCGTTGCCTAGGGAGGTGGTAGAATCTCCTTCCTTTGAGGTTTTTAAGGTCAGGCTTGACGAAGCCCTGGCTGGGATGATTTACTTGGGGATTGGTCCTGCTTTGAGCAGGGGGTTGGACTAGATGACCTCCTGAGGTCCCTTCCAACCCTGATATTCTGTGATTCTATGATTATATGGTTTGTTGTATTAGCAGAGGCATAGCGAGCAAGTGATGGGAGTGTGATACTACCAGTCTACTCGGTGCTGGCTATGTCTCAGAAGGAACACCGTGTCCAATTTTCTTCACTGCTATATAGAAAGATGTGAAGAAAGTGGAGACGATCCAGAGGAGAGTGAAAAAAGATGATCAAAAGGATGGAATGCAAGTCATATCAACAAAGTCCAAAGAAACTGGTTCGGTTTACTTTGGAGAAAAGGAGGTTAAGAGGGGACGTGATAACGCTCCTCAAATACAGAGCACATGACTAGAGGCAATGGGTTCAAACTACAAAAGAGCAGATTTAGATTAACTCTCCGGTCAAAATTCCTAACTTTAAGCACAGTAGGACAATGGAAGGGGTGCCTCAGAAAATAATGAAAGCTCTTTCACTGGAGGTTTTCCAAAGGAGGGTGGATAGCCACCTGGTTAGATACAACAAGTCCTGACTCTTGGCAGGGTAGCTGACCCTTGAGGTCCCTTCTCACCCCGTGGCTCTATGATTCTGTGATGTAAACTCCTAGTTTCGACCAGGCCTTAGGCAAACACAAGTCAAGGAGCTTAATACAAGGGTAACTGGGTAAAATGTAATGGTCTGTGTTGTACAGGAGGTCAGACTGGATGATCTAATGGTCCCCTTTGACTTTAAACCCTATGAATCTATCAATGAAGAATGTAGATCAGGCATTTATATTTACTCTTTCTCACAACACATGAATAAGGGAACATAAGTCATAAGAATGGCCATACAGGGTCAGACCAAAGGTCCATCTAGCCCTGTATCCTGCCTTCTGACAGTGGCCAGTGCCAGGTATCCCGGAGGGAATGAACAGAACAGGCAATCTCCAAGTGATTCATCCCCTGTCACCCATTCCCAGCCTCTGGCAAACAGAGGCGAGCGTTACCCTCTCAGCCCATCCGGGCTAATAGCCTTTGATTGACCTATCCTCCATGAAATTAATGAGTTCTTTTTGAACGCTGTTATGGTCTTGGCCTTCACAACATCCTCTGGCAAGAAGGTCCACAAGCTGACTGTGCGTTCTGTGAATAAATACTTTCTTTTATTTGTTTTAAACCCACTGCTTATTATTTTCATGTGGTGACCCCTAGTTCTTGTGTTATGAGAAGGAGTAAACAACACTTCCATATCTACATTCTCTACACCAGTCATGATTTTATGGACCTCAATCACATCTCCCCTTAGCTATCACTTTTCCAAGCTGAAAAGTCCCAGTCTTATTAATCTCTCCTTATTCAGAATCCGTTCCATACCCCAATTCATTTTTTTTTGTCCTTTACTGAACCTTTTCCAATTCCAATACAACTTTTTTGATATGGAGCAATCACATCTGCACTCAGTATTCAAGAAGTGGGTGTACCCTGGATTTATACAGAGGGAAGATGGTATTTTCAGTCCTATTCTCTATCCCATTCTTAATTATTCCCAGCAATCTTTTTGCTTTTTTGATTGCCTCTGCAAATTGAGTAGATGTTTTTAGAGAACTATTCACAATGACTCCGAGCTCTCCTACTTGAGTGGTAACAGCTAATATAGATCCCATCATTCTATATTAAGAGCCTTTAGTGAGGGACCTTGTCAAAGGCTTTCTGAAAATCTAAGTATACTATATCCACTGGATCCCATTGGTCCACATGTTTGTTGCACACCTCAAAGAATTCTACTTGATTGGTAAGCATGATTTCCCTTTCCCAAAACCGTGTTGTATCTTCCTCAACAAATAATGTTCCTCTATATGTCTGACAATATTCTTCTTTATTATAGTTTCAACCAGTTTGCTCGCTACTGAAGTCAGGCTTACAGGCCTGTAATTGCCCGGATCACCTCTGGAGCCCTTTTTAAAAATTGGAATCAAATATAATATCCCCCAGTCATCTGTTACAGAAGCTGTCATTTATGGTGTCAACTGCAACCCATCCTGAGGTGAGATGAACCCAGTCAATATCGGGATAATTGAAATCCCCCATTACTATTGATTTTTTTAAAAAAATTCAATATCCTCTCTAATATCCCTCAGCATTTCACCTTCACTATCACCATCGTGATCAGGTGGTCAGTAATATATGCCTACCCCCATATTCTTATAATTAGAGCATGGAATTTCCATCCATATAGATTCTATGAGACAGTTTGATTCATTTATGATTTTTCCTTCATTTGATTCTATGTTTTTCTTCACATGTAATCTCACTCCCCGACCAGCATGACCTCTTCTCTCCTTTTGATATATTTTGTGCCCTGGTATTACTGTATCCCAATGATTATCTTCATTCCACTCAGTTTCTGTGATGACTATGATATCAATATCCTCATTTAATATGAGGCACACTAGTTCACCCATTTTATTATTTAGACTTCTAACATTGTAGAAGTTGTAGCATTCTAGAACATGTCTGGGACATGTTGAAAAATTGTTTTTATTCTTCGGTGAGGAGCCCTAGCACTTTCCAGCAGATAAAAGTCAGCTAACAGACCCCCTCCCCCATCAACAGCCAGGGCCCTGAGATGCAAGAGGAGGCGGTGACAGTGTCTTTGCATTCACACATGGCGGGCTCCTGAGGTCTTTAGTCAGTTCTTACTCCAAGGTCAGTTTTGTCTCAGTGGGGTCTGAGTAAACTATGGCCCATGGCCTCAGAATTTCAGCTTGTCTTATACATCTACTAACACCTTTCATCCTGAAGGATCCACTCTGCAGCTGCCTTGGACCAGAGGCCATCAACCAGCTGGGGAGCCACAGCAAAAAGTGATATTTTGTCCTGTGGTACTGGAGGAAATTCATCACCCTTAGCAAGGTCTTTGAGATGTTTCATGGGTGTGCACAGCAGAAAGGACCACAGACTAACACTCCATCCCTCCACACACACATTACATTAGGTTTGTCGAGCTGGTGAGCTCCTCGTCAAGAGATGTAGTACCTGTGGATCCTGAGATAGAAGTGTCTTTCCTGGGAATCCCCCTCAGGTAGCTGTATCCCACACCTTTCTCACCCCAGGATCTGCAGCAACATCAGACAAGAAGAGAAGACACAGGCATCTGCACGGTTTATAATATGGCTCTGTGTAACCCCAGGGGATTTGCTCAGCCTCTAGGGGAGAAGTGGCATCTGAAAGAAAACAGGCCAGAGACCAGAGATACTCTTACCAATCTCTCTCTTTCCATGACTGCACTTCTGTATAAACAGTAAATAAGGGGCCTTCCCAAAAGGAGATGAGAGCTCTTGGGCTCTGTGCTGAGTCAGAGAGGAAACATCTGCTCTGTGTATTTGTGTATTGAACAATTATAGTAGATTAGTAAGAAAACGAGGGACAATATCTATGCCTCCATAGGGTCTGATATCCCATAAATGTGCAGGCACACGGGCCTTATGCTAAGTGATCAGAGATCAGTAATTCTCATCAGTCACTGTCATCATGTTGTGCAGCACCTTTCATTTAAGGATCTTCAGAACTCTTCGGAAAGGAAAGTCACCATGAACATATCCCCGATATGCAGATAGGAAAACAGAGGCAAAGGGACACATGACTTGGCCAAGGTCACTGAGAGAATGACAGACAGAACCAAAGAGTACTGACTTCCCTGTCATAATCACGGTCTCTCTGTCAGTAATTGAGTGCATGATAAGAGGGAAATGGTCTAGAAGGATTTAGTCATTGGTGGGTGTGACAGACTTCCCCAGGATGCAACCAACCACTGAGCCCTCTTGTATGTCAATCTGTGCCCCCCTCTCACATTGTGCGGCTGTGGGAAGGCACAATCAGTTCAGTCCTTTGTTCCTTTGGTGTTTAAAGGTGTTGACATGTAGGGGGAGTGAGACCAAGTGATGACGTCTCTTCCACTTGTCATAGCTTTTATCATGTGAAGGGAACCTCATTTTTCCAAGCAAAAGCCCTCAGCACAGTTAGTGGAAAAGTACAGACACAAGGTGAACTGGTCACATGCCCGTCTATTCTTTGATAATTCATAGCAGGGGGCGTTACTCACATCCTGACTAGAATGTTCACAGAAACGTCCATCAGATGGGGATCATCTTTGGCCTATTTTGTTTCTTAATGGGCCATAACCTTGAATGGTTCATCCACAATGTGCAGCTTAGACTGGATGTAAATTACCTTGTGGGTGTTACCCAGGAGAAAACACATTTGAAATACTGGTACATAAGCTAAATGTTCGTAACTTTAGGTACAAAAATGATACATGCATACACATAGGGTCATGATATTCAGCAAATCATACTAGTTCCATTGATATATTACATAATATACTTTCTAAAAAACACATCATAATCAAATCACCATCTTAAATATGGGGGGTGCCACAATATTTCTTTGGGGCACACAGAGTCACACACACCGTTAATTGACTGAAGGAATGTTAGCCCCTGACTAATGCGGAGGCCGTGTGCCCAAGGCCCTCTTTATGTAAGTAAGGGGCTAGAAGCGTGGCCCACTATCCCACTGGCTATCGGGCAGCAGTGGCCACCCATTCAAATGTCAGAAGAAAGGCCTCGGGAACATCTCCCTGCCCCATCTTCATGAGTCTTAGCGGGAGGACAGGCAGTAAATATCCTGGGTTGAGGTCCCGTAGAGAATTAACCAAAGGCCCTGCTGGCTGGTGGAATGCTGCTATTTGTGGGATGAGCACCTGCTGCTGAGTAGCCGACTCCCGCATCACGGCCTATTGATGGGCAGACACCTGTGGCTGTTTGTATTGCTGTTCTTGCTGTGCAGCTTACTGCTACTGGCTTTCTCGGAGCCATTTCAAGACTATCCAAATCCATGGTGGTATCCGCTCATTTCAGGTCATTAGCACACAAAGGCAATCGAGGGGAGAACCATACCCTCCTCCAATCTACTGGGTTTAGGCCTCTCCTCAGGCCTGGGCCACTGCCCACATTCACCTCCACGTGTGACAGGGTTGGGGAACACCCCCTCCAGTACGGGGTGAGTGCGCCCCATCTCTCTCAGGATATAGTGGTTGGGAGTATACGTAACCCATGTCTGAGTCTTGCCCACAGTCCCGAGTCAATATACTCATCCTTATTAGCTGGGTAATAAGGCCTAATGGTCAAAGTCATTGTACTTACCCTTCATAGCTGGGCAATGCAGCCCAATGGCCGGACTCCATAGATTAAAGTCACCGTGTTTGCCCTTAATACCTGGGTAGCGTGTCCCAATGGCCAGAGGCAATAGATTTGCCCAGGTCAACACGCAGTAAGGCCCCATGGCTACAGTCTATAAATTCACCCTTGTAAGCAGGGCTGTAGGGCCCAGTGGCTACCATCGGTAAATTGGAAGCAGTCACTAGGGAAATGAGGACTAGTGGCCACAGTCAGTAAATTCTCCCCTGTCAGCACAGCTATAAGGACTAGTGACCAAAGTCTATAGATTTTCCCCTCTTAGCAGGGCAGTACGGTTTAGTGGCCAAAGTCAGTAAATTTGCCCCCATTAGAAGGGCGGTAAGGCTTTGTGGTGAGTCAGTGGGGGAGTTCTGGCTGAAACACACTGACTCAAAAGTCCAGTTCTCTTACTAAGCCACGATCTAATCCCCCTGGGCTGCTTCCTGCTATAGTTCTTGCTGCTGTTGTCTGGGCGTCCAGGTTGGGTCGGTGCTCTCCAGTTTGGGCTGTTTCTGGCAACTCTGCGAGGCCTCTGTGATTGCCTTAGCATCTGCCTGGGTTGATGTGTCTCCAATTCCCCCAGTGTCAAGCTTTGCTTGAGCCTTGGCTGGAGCCACTGGCCTATGTCCTTCCACCCTGGCAATCAGCCCCAAATTAAGCTGAGCTGCTCCCCTTTATGCTCAAGTTTTTGAAGCATGCCCAGTAGAGTTGAGGGGCATGGCTTCTGCTGGTATGGTGCTGAATTATTATGAATTACTAGAGTTGTTACGAATGAATGCAATGAGCCTGATGTTGGTATCACTTGACATGTCTGAATTTGCTCGAGGCTTCTGGGAACACATTCTTTTAGCATCAGGCAATAGATGTGGAAATTCACTGGCTGACTCTATTCTGCGTGTATGTCCTAATACCGACCTTTGTCAGGTAATATGCCAGCTTGCAAACCAAAAAAAAAAAAAATGTAGTAAACATATGTTCAGTGAGCTGGGGAAAGATGAACCCTGTCAAAGAACATCACTCTAGGACCTTGAGGGAATCATTGATGAGAGGGTAAACAAGGAGCACTCTTTTGTCAATACTGTGACAGGTTTGGTCACAGAGAGCATCTTGAGACTGTCACTGGATGTGCTGGGATACCACTGAGAATAACCCCTCTGCCAGAATGGGCACCCTCACCTCTGTCTTCTTGAGCCAGGCCCTCCAGGTCTCATCCAGCACAGACCCAGAGTTAGGTCCACACCCCGCTGCAGAACACAGGTACCGAGATTCACTCAGCCCTGGGGCTTCTCTGTTCAAAGGGACTTGCCCCAGCACTCAGTATACAGCCTTTCTGGGAGCCTGAACCCCAGATAAATTCATCTCACACCATATAACATTTTATTCAGTGTGAGTTCATATTATTTGCCCTCTTTCTCGAAGTAAAGACAGATAAAGAGAGGTATGCAAAGGTTACAATTTCTTACACTGGGTTTATTAATAAACAAAAGTGATTTTCTGAACTATAAGAAGTAGGTTGTAAGTGATCAGAACAGATTACATACAGAACAAAGTAAGTCACTAAGCAAAATAAAATAAACATGTAAGGCTAAGCTTAATCCATTAAGAAACTGGTTATATGTAATATCTCATTCTCAAAGATGTTCCAATAAACGTCTTTTATAGATTAGACTCATTCCTAGTCTGGGCCCAATCCTTCCCCCTGCTTCAGCCTTTGTTAGTTCCAGCAGATGTCTTAGGTGGTAAGCAGGGGTTTTCTCATGACTGGCAGTCTTCTTTGTCCTGATCCCCACCTGGATATAGATTTGGCCAAAGGCAGGCATCCTTTCTCCCAGTTTCTCCCCCCTCCCCAGCCCATCTCCTCATGGGAAAGTAGATGTTGAAAGATGGTTCCAGGACCAGGTGGCCTGATCACATGTCTCTGAGAGATCCAAGTCTCTATACTGTATGGGCTGGCCCACACGTCCACAGGAAGGCTACATGAAAACAGAGCCATTCACAGCTTCAGATTTCTTGCTTAAGAGTCATCGAGTTTCTGAAGTGTCCTTAATGGCCCTTGCTTTTCATAATTACATAAGTTATTCAAGTGTATACCTTATATGTCTAACTTCAGACATAGAAATGATACATGCATACAAATAGGATGAACACATTCAGCAGTTTATAAGCTTTATAATGATACCTTACAAGGGGTAATTAGCATAAAGTGTATTCCAGTTATGTCATATTCATATTCATAAGCATATTTTCTTGAAGCATATGGAATGTACCGTCACAGATCCCTCCTCTCCAACCCCCTTCCAGAATATCAATTAGGAGAAAATTAGTCATGAAACGCACATAGGGCATGTTTCTGAGACATGTGACAGAGTAGGAAAGCTTCTGCTTTATGGGATCCTTGTAGGACTTTAAACCAGAGGGTGTCTATGCAGCCAAGGCCTTGCCTCGGGGGATCTTCAATAGATCTGACGGCTGAGAAGAGAAGTGAAGAGAAGAGGTCTTCATTTAGAATTGGTAGTTATAACCACTTTGTTTGCCAATCAGGATAGCGTGTAAGGCCAACATACTTACTGGGGGTTTATGCTTGGGGAATTGAGGCTCACTAAGGAGACATGCATTATATAACCTTAAACGGCTTGTGTAATTCTTTCTCAGATAAGCTCCTGAGCACCAGGTAAACTGAATCTGAATTCTCACTTGTACTGATAAATATTCTGCCCATATCAACTGCTTCCTCAGCCCACAATATAGGGTTAATCCTTCCCCATCCAGTGTGGGGCGAGGGTGCCGGGTGACATCATCACACACAAAATAGGTGACCCACTGAAAATGTCCCTCTTACTTTTCTTCATCAGCAAGTATCAACTGTGCTTTCTGTTTGTCAGACGTCAGCCTCACACACATTACTGGATCAACGGACTTTTTGCCATGGTATCTGGGGGGCCATTCATCCCATCAGTCATCATCATCATCATCATATTCATGTCAAATCCCAAAGGAATGTAGCTGCCTTGCAAACCGAGCGCTGCCCGGATCGATCTCTGGGAAGGTGATTAAGGGGTCTGTCAGGATTCCCTCCCCACTCTGAACTCTGGGGTATAGATGTGGGGACCTGCATGAAAGACCCCCTAAGCTTATTTCTACCCGCTTAGGTTAAAACTTCCCCAAGGCACAAGTCCTTCCCTTGTCCTTGGACGGTATTGCTGCCACCACCACCAAGTGATTGAGACAAAAAATCCAGGAAAAAGGGCCACTTGGAGTCCCTCTTTCCCCAAAATATTCCCCCAAGCTCCTTCGCCCCCTTTTCTGGGGGAGGCTTGAGAATACTATACTAACCCAATGGCTACAAAGTGAGCACAGAACAAACCACTGGGTTTTTAGGACACTGAAAATCAATTAGATTCTTAAAAGAAGAATTTTATTAAAAAAGAAGTTAAAGAATCACACCTGTAAAATCAGGATGGAAGGTAACTTTACAGCGTAAAGAAAAAAGATTTAAAACACAGAGGATTCCCCTCTGACTTTGCTTTCCAGTTACAGAACAGGCATGAAATTACCTCTTAGCATAGGGAAAATTGACAAGCTAAAACAAATGTTAATCTAACGCATTTCCTTGCCTTTACTTACAGTTTCTGTAACTGAAAAGTATCGTTGTAGCCTATAGGACTAACCTGCTTGCTTGCATATCTATATCTATATTTTTTCTTAGAGTTTAAGTATTTGATGTATTGTAATAGGTGTATAGATTCGACATTGGTGAGGCCTCATCTGGAGTACTGTGTCCAGTTTTGGGCCCCACACTTCAAGAAGGATGTGGATAAATTGGAGAGAGTCCAGCGAAGGGCAACAAAAATGATTAGGGGACTGGAACACATGAGTTATGAGGAGAGGCTGAGGGAGCTGGGATTGTTTAGCCTGCAGAAGAGAAGAATGAGGGGGGATTTGATAGCTGCTTTCAACTACCTGAAAGGGGGTTCCAAAGAGGATGGCTCTAGACTGTTCTCAATGGTAGCAGATGACAGAATGAGGAGTAATGGTCTCAAGCTGCAGTGGGGGAGGTTTAGATTGGATATTAGGAAAAACTTTTTCACTAAGAGGGTGGTGAAACACTGGAATGCGTTACCTAGGGAGGTGGTAGAATCTCCTTCCTTAGAGGTTTTTAAGGTCAGGCTTGACAAAGCCCTGGCTGGGATGATTTAACTGGGAATTGGTCCTGCTTCGAGCAGGGGGTTGGACTAGATGACCTTCTGGGGTCCCTTCCAACCCTTATATTCTATGACTCTATGATTCTATGATTCTATGACTACATCAGAACTACAAGTTTATACTTCATATTCCTACCTTCAGTCATAAAAATGATACATGCATACAAATAGGATGAACGCATTCAATCGATTGTACCTTTTCCAATAACACATGACAAGAGGCATTTCACACAGAAAGCATATGCCATTATGGTCACATTCATATTCATAAATATATTTCCATAAAGCATATGGAGTGCAACGTCACACAGCCTATTCCTCTCTGCCTCAGCGGAGAGCCCAGGAGTTCTCATCTCCCTTCGGAAGGTCCCTTACTACTGGTGACCTAAATATAAAGGGAAGGGTAACAACCTTCCTGTATACAGTACTATAAACTCCCTCCTGGCCAGAGGCCCAAAATCCTTTTACCTGTAAAGGGTTAAGAAGCTCAGGTAACCTGTCTGGCACCTGACCCAAAGGGGACAAGATACTTTCAAATCTGGGGGCGGAGCCGGGAGCGGCGAGGGGGGAAGGTTTTGATCTGTCTGTTCCGAGTGCTTGCTGGACACAGATCAAAGAAGCAAGCAATCCGACTCCATTCGAATCGCTAAGTACAAGCAAGGGAATACGTTAGCTTATTTTTGTTTTGGCTTGTGATTTTCTCTGTGCTGAGAGGAAGGTGTGTTCCTGGATTTCTTTTTGTAACTTTAGAGTTTGGCCTAGAGGGAAATCCTCTGTGGTTTGAATCTGATTGTCCTGTACAATTATCTTCCATCCTGATTTTACAGAGGTGTTTCTTTTACTTTTTCTTTCTTTCCAATTCCTCTCTGCCTCAGCACAGAGCCCAGCAGTTCTCAACGCAGTCAAATCCTTGCCTCGAGGGCATCCGAGACAGACCAGAGGGCTGAGAAGAACAGACAAAGAGAAAAGAAGCCGTATTTAAAATTAGCAACCCCCTTCTCTGCGTGCCAAGCAGCACTGCGTGGGGCCCGCACAGGAACTGCTTGCGTATCTCTGTGAAACAGAGGCTCATTTAGGGGTCTGTAAAGCTCTTCATGTATAGCTTTGTCTAACACAGGAGTTATGTGCTTGATATAACCCATCACCGCTTGTGTAATTCCTTCTCAATGAAATCCTGTGTATTGCGGATAATTCTTGTGGACGTTCTCACTGGTCGGACAGTCATCCTCTCCACTGGGAGCCACGAAAGACCCATTTCAGGGGTAGTAGCGCCCCCGAGTGTTAATATTTGATAGCAGAGGACGGTTTACTGTCATGTCTATGTGAATAGGTTTTTCAACTGAATGAATGCTGTTTCTGGACTGGCTTCTCGGTAAGAGGTTGCTATCCTGGATCACTGGTGTTGACCAACTAATGTAAATATTGGGCTGAATCAGTTCTGACCTATTATTTGTGGCTCGGGGTTTGCAAATGCAGACAGTGAGGGGTCATCGTACCGAGGCTGAAGGGGATGCCCAGAACGCTCCGGTTATGGTGGAGGGGTGTTTACTGAGATAGGCATGTGAGGATCTGGGCTCTGTTCTCCGGCTGCCAAACGCTGTTCCTGTCCTGTTCAGGGAAGGGTGTTTGAATGACATATTATTAAAATATCAGACTTGTGGCACTCCCAGTCCTAAAAAAGGAACAAATGAGAAATGCTGCTGTTTGGATTATGTATCAGGCTGTGAATAAGTTTGCAGAGGAGCATGAGATCTGGAAAGATGAGAAGGAAAATTTGCAACAGGAGCTGCAGAAGCTGAGATTGCAAAATGAGGGGATGCAAAGAGATTTACAAACTTCTCTGATGCAAAATATAGCCAATGCCCAGCTATGGTTGCGTTAACTCAGACTTGTCAGGAATTGGAATGTGATATGAATGCACAAAATGCAGGAAAAAGAAAAGTATCAATTGGAGGCAAAACGATATAAAGGGGCTGTGTCCGTTTTAACTGAACAGGCTACAAAGCCCCCTGAAAAAGAAAATCATAAGAAATGATGTGAAGTGATTAACAAGCTGTTCTTGAGTTGGGATAAAAGGACTTCCCCTCACCCAACTCCCCAGGAGCTAGGGGAGAGAGAGGTGTGTCCTCCATGTCATTACACAGTCCAAGGTCCTCCCCCATCAGTCCCATGCTAATATCCATTCCCAGACCACCTGCTCCCCATCAGTCCCACACTAATATCCATTCCCAGACACACACCAGACGCACGTCAACCCCACACAAATATCCATTCCCAGACAGGTCCCACCCCCCATCACCTGCATGGATAATATCAATTCTCAGACCCATCTTCCCCATCAGCACCACGCTAATATCCATTCACAGACCACCCAGTCCGTCAGCCCCACGCTAATATCCATTCTAAACCCTCCACCCTGCTCTCCCATCACTTCCACCGAAGGATGCTAGGGTTCCACACCACTAACCACCCCTTCCCCCTGATTTTCAGTTGGAACATCGAGTCAAA
Source organism: Caretta caretta (assembly GCF_965140235.1). NCBI lineage: Eukaryota > Metazoa > Chordata > Testudines > Cheloniidae > Caretta > Caretta caretta. The sequence continues at coordinate 2,322,203 of NC_134206.1, forward strand.
AAGGGGATCTGGCAGTGTCCAGTTACAGCAGAGTGTGTGTGTGGGGGGGGCACAACCGTGTCATTAACTCATATCAGCCCCTGCTCAACTGGGGCTGCGTCCGACAAGCAGGAAGGATCCTCATCAGGCTTCTGAAACTCCCGTTCCAGCCCCGCACATAGAGGATGCAGCAGGGATAGAGAGGGGGATGGAGACAATCCAGCGAGTAATAGGGATAGTGGAGGAGAGGAGTGAGTGACAGGGGCAGGACAAACGGGGGAGGAGGTGGGGCAAAGTGTGGGGCCTCAAGTGTACAGTTACAGGCAATAAGAAATGTGGGAACCCTGTGAGTTGTACATCGATGGATTCCCCGGACTGTCAGGTTGATACAGCACTGTAAGGTAAAGAAAGGATTTAATGTCAATAGTCACTGATTCAGGAAAGAGAACACAGCACCATGTCAACCATTGGATCTCCACAGAGTTTGGTCTGAGAGCCAGAGCACCAGAAGTAAACTTTATTCAATATGAGTAACGTGCCAGATCAGCCTGTCCCGGACCTGTTTGGTCCTCACCCCGTAGATGATGGGGTTTAGCATGGAGGGCAGTAGAATGTACATGTTGGCCATGAGAATGTGGAAATGCGGGGGCACATTGTGACCAAACCTGTGTGTGAGGAAGGAGAAGAGAGCTGGGATATAAAATGCTAAAATGACACAGAGGTGGGAGCCACAGGTCCCAAAAGTCTTGATCCGGGCGTCTTTTGTGGGGAGGCTAAAGATGGCCCTGAGGATCTGGATATAGGACACAGTGATAAAAGACACATCCAGACCAATCACCAAGAATGCCACAGAGAGGCCGTAGTAACTACTGATGCGTATGTCGGCGCAGGCCAGCTTCACCACGGCTATGTGCTCACAGTATGTGTGGGAGATGATGTTGGTTCTACAATATGGCCACCGCCTTGCCAGGAAAGGATAGGGCAGTGCAAGAATGCTGCCACGCAGCACCACGGCCAGGCCGATCTTGGCTACAAAGCAGTTGGTCAGAGTGGTGGAATGTCTCAGCGGATCACAGATGGCCACGTAACGATCCAAAGCCATGGCCACGATGATTCCAGACTCCATCGCTATACAGCAGTGAATGAAGTAGAGCTGGGTGAAGCACAAACTAAAATCTATCTCCCTGGAATTGAACCAGAAGATGCTCAGAATTTTGGGCATGGTAGATGTAGACAGGACCAGGTCGGTGACAGCCAGCATGCAGAGGAAATAGTACATGGGCACATGGAGCCTCGGCTCTGTCTTCACGATAAACAGGATGGTGAAGTTCCCCAAGAGGGTGACGGTGTACATGATAAAGAAGGGGATGGAGATCCAGACGTGGGCTGCCTCCAGGCCAGGAATGCCCAGCAGGATGAAGGTGGAGGGGCTGGAGAAGTCGGTTGTGTTGGAATCTGACATGGAGTAGGAGAGAAGGTCTCCAACTTTGAGGCAGAACAGTGTCGCCTGCATCTACTGTAAATTGCCTCAACTTGCTGTATGTGCGCAGAGTCTTGGGTGGTGGTCACATGAGAAATGCCTGGAAGGAGAGACAATGCCATTATGAGACAATACATGCACAACCGGAGACTGTTCTCATGGGTGAATCAAATTGATCACTTTTCACACACTGGAAAATGACATTTTCTTTATTCAAATAAATGAATTCTGAATAACACCATTCCATACTTGATGGTGCTCCATAGGTCAATAATTCCTACACGCCATGATGTGGGAAACCTAAATAGGCACGAGAAGGAAACATGTGTGCAGATACTGGTTATCTGTCATTGTTCCTTAATTCAGTGGAAGCCAAGCTAGTGAGTCCATGCTGTCTGGACTTCCCCAATCTCTGCTTGCTCATTCGCAGTAGTGGCTGTTAGGATATAGATATTCAGGCCTGTTGGTAATGGCCTGTACTCGAAGAATTTAGTTGTATTCTTATCACTTGGCTAGTTCTAGAGGTATAAAAGAAAGAATCAAAATCACTGTCTGCCGGTGTAAGGGCCTTCTCTTACTGTGACAGATTGGGGCCCTGTGCTTAGGCTAAGGCCTTTGGCTAAGCAGCAGAGGCAGCCATAAGCTGGGAAGCGACTGGTCACCTCCTCACATTACAAACTAGTCACATTGAAAGAAGGTGCTATTGGGCTGTTAGGACACAATCCTGTCCTGATAGTGCCTGTCGCCTCCAGAGAAAGGGAAGTGCCTAGAAAATGTGAAAGGAAACTTAGTCTGATAGCATCCTGCCTGGCAAGAACTCACGTATGAATAGCTGGGGTGTGAAATCCTTACTTCTGTATTGTTTTGTCATTATAGTTCCCACTTTGCTATTGTTTGTCTGTATAATCTCTGTCTGGTTCTGTGATTGTTTCTGTCTGCTGTATAATTAATTTTGCTGGGTGTAAACTAAATAAGGTGGTGGGATATAATAATAACATAATCATGTTACAATATGTCAGGATTGGTTAGTTAAATTTCAGGAAAATGATTGGTTAAGGTATAGCTAAGCAGAACGCAAGTTTTACTACATAGTCTGCAGTCAATCAGGAGGTGAGTTGGGGTTTGGGTGGGGGAAATGGGAACAGGGAATGGGGGTAAGGCAATTGGAATCATGTTTGGTTAAGGGCAGGAATGGGAACAGGGACACAGGTGTAAGGCTCTGTTGTGTCAGAGCTGGGAAGGGGGACACTAAGTAAGGAAACTGGAAAAATCCATGCTTGGCAGGCTCAGGATAATAAAAAAGGTGGTTATTAAGTGTATTAAGAAGAAAAGAATTCCTAGAAAATGTTTACGCCCGTTCCGAGAGGTAGAAAGGAAACTTGTTAATTGTACAGAAAAAGTGGATGTGTTCAAGAAATACTTTTGTTCTGCAGTTGGAAAGAAGCAGTATATCACATGAGCCGATGAAAAACTTTCCAGTCCATTAGCTGTCAAGGAGGGTATTGGAGACCCCAGGGCATGGCCACTAGTTAAGTTGAGGAGATAGAAGACCATAAGGGTCAAGGAAATCTCCCTGCTGAAGGCCTAAGGGCTTCTTCTCCACCCCCCTTAATAGAATTCAGGCCTGGCTGGTTGGAGTAAGCTCTTTTGCTCTTAAAACAATGTTGCAGTCGCAGATAATGTCTTATAGTGTAAGGTTTGCTGACGCCAAGTTAAAGGTAATAGGAGACAGTTACAAGGCCAGACAGAATGTGCTGGTTGTTTAAGTTGCTAGGAATGCTTGTTAAAGGTTGCAGGAAATAAACAGTGTTGTAACCCATATAAGGAAGGCAGAGTATTTGTGCAAAGTTTTGATTGGCTAATGTGTAATGCAGTAACATTAAAGAATATAAAAGTGTGTGTAATGACGTGGTCTGGTGTGCAGGATTTAAGATTCTATTCTCCCTGTACCTTGTTTGCAGCTGCAAATAAACTTTTCTGCTTCTCCACCCCATTGTAATTATTAAGTGAAGCACACCGGGTAATGAGCCCCCCCTGCTGTTGTTCTCCTCTGGCACTGGGTGCCGGCAACAAGGGGGTTAAACATCATTGACAGTCGAACCTTAGAGTTACGAACGCCAGAGTTAGCAACTGATAGATCAACCACACATCCGATTCAGAACCAGATGTACACAATCAGGCAGTTGCTAAGGGATAGATCAGCCACACGTCTCATTCGGAACCAGAAGTACACAGTCAGGTGGCAGCAGAGCAAAACACCAAAGAAAATTTCCAAACTAGTCACACTGAAATAAGGTGCTATTGGGCTGTTAGGATACAATCCTGTTGTGATAGTTCCTGTCACCTCCAGAGAAAGGGAAGAGCCTAGAAAATGTAAAAGGAAACTTAGTTTGATAGCATCCTGTCTGGCAAGAACTCACTTATCAATAGCTGGGATGTGAAATCCTCACTTCTGTATTGTCTTGTCATTATAGTTCCCACTTTGCTATTGTTTGTCTGTATAATCTCTGTCTGGTTCTGTGATTGTTCCTGTCTGCTGTATAATTAATTTTGCTGGGTGTAAACTAAATAAGGTGGTGGGATATAATTGGGTACATAATCATGTTACAATATGTTAGGATTGGTTAGTTAAATTTCAGGAAAATGATTGGTTAAGGTATAGCTAAGCAGAACTCAAGTTTTACTATATGATCTGTAGTCAATGAGGAAGTGAGTGGGTGTGGGGGGGGAGTGGGGGTGAGTGTGGGAGATGGGAACAGGGAATGGGGGTAAGGAAATTGCAATCATGTTTTGCTAAAGGGGGAAATGGGAACAGGGATTGGGGGTAAGGAAATTGGAATCATGTTTGGCTAAGGGCAGGAATGGGAACAGGGACACAGGTCTAAGGCTCTGTGGTGTCAGAGCTGGGAAGGAGGACACTAAGGAAGGAAACTGGAATCATGCTTGCTGGAAGTTCACCCCAATAAACATCGAATTGTTTGCACCTTTGGACTTCGGATATTGTTGCTCTCTGTTCATGCGAGAAGGACCAGGGAAGTAAGTGGGTGAAGGAATTAGCCCCCTAACACCTGGTTTAGATGTTGAACAATTTTTCCAGTAAAATGTGTTCCCCGGTCACTAGACAAAGTGGCAGGAATTCCCTTGGTAGGGATAGTGTGGTTGAACAGACATTTTGCAACGATGAATCAGCTTTGCGACAGGGAAAGTCTTCAATCCAACCCGAAAACAGACATATTATAACTAAAATGAATTCATATTTCTGACACTTTGGCATTTGTACAAAATCAAGTTGCCAGTGTAGGAAAGGTGCTTGAGGCAAATCCCGGAACCCTTGTGTTACTTTTACAGATTTGCCTACATTGTGGCTTTGACAAGTAACACAAGCGGCGCAGTGGCGGGTTGCAAAGGAGCTGAAATGGGGAGCCCACCACCCCGCCTTACTCATAGCAGAGACCATCCCCTCCTTGCCGACATGCGAAACACCATGTAGCAGGGCGGCTAGGGACGGGTAGAGTGAGAGGGGGGCTACAAAGGTACTGGTGGGCGATCGCCAAAGGGAATCAGAATGTAAAGAGCAACCCAAAGCACTCCAGGAGTCTTTCTCTGTTTCTGGGGCAGAATCCAATGAGGAAGTGAGTGGGTGTGGGGGGGAGTGGGGGTGGGTGTGGGAGATGGGAACAGGGAATGGGGGTAAGGAAATTGCAATCATGTTTGGCTAAGGGCAGGAATGGGAACAGGGACACAGGTGTAAGGCTCTGTGGTGTCAGAGCTGGGAAGGAGGATACTAAGGAAGGAAACGGGAATCATGCTTGCTGGAAGTTCACCCCAATAAACATCGAATTGTTTGCACCTTTGGACTCCAAGTATTGTTGCTCTCTGTTCATGCGAGAAGGACCAGGGAAGTACGTGGGTGAAAGAATAAGCCCCCTAACAGGGGCCAAATGTTTAGCACTAAGAATGATTAACAATTGGAACAAACTGCAAAGGGAAGAGGTAAATTTTCCAACTACCCATATCTCCAGAACCACTTAAGCAGCTACAGCAGCCTGGCCATAACACTTCAGTGCAGACAGTACTTACACCGATGACAGTGGTTCACCCACGAGTGTAGGTAATAAACCTCCCCTAGAGGTGGTAGCAGGATCGATGCTGTCTACTCCAGGGTGAGGATGACACAGCTACATCTCTCAAGGGTGTGGATGTACTTACTGTTGCCAAAAAAAAGGCAAATGCAATGTTTGACACCAAACTGGGAGGAGAGGTAGATACGCTGGAGGGTAGGGATAGGATACAGAGGGACCTAGACAAATTAGAGGATTGGGGCAAAAGAAATCTGATCAGGTTCAACAAGGACAAGTGCAGAGTCCCGCACTTAGGATGGAAGAATCCCATGCAATGCTACAGACTAGGGGCCGAATGGCTCGGCAGCAGTTCTGCAGAAAAGGAACCAGGGATGACAGTGGACGAGAAGCTGGATATGAGTCAAGAGTGTGCCCTTGTTGCCAAGAAGGCCAATGGCATTTTGGACTCTATAAGAAGGGGCATTGCCAGCAGATCATAAGACGTGATCATTTCCCTCTATTCAACATTGGTGAGGCCTCATCTGGAGTACGGTGTCCAGTTTTGGGCCCTACACTAGAAGAAGGATGTGAGAAAAATTGGAATGCGTCCAGCGGAGGGCAACAAAAATGATGAGGGGACTGGAACACATGACTTCTGAGGAGAGGCCGAGGGAACTGGGATTGTTTAGTCTGCGGAAGAGAAGAATGAGGGGGTATTTGATAGCTGCTTTCAACTACCTGAAGGGGGTTCCAAAGAGGATGGATCTAGACTATTCTCAGTGGTGGAAGAGGACAGGACAAGGAGTAATGGTCTCAAGTTGCAGTGGGGGAGGTTTAGGTTGGATATTAGGAAAAACTTTTTCACTAGGAGGGTGGTGAATGCGTTCACTGGAATGCCTAGGGAGGTGGTAGAATCTCCTCCCTTTAAGGTTTTTAAGGTCAGGCTTGCAAAGCCCTGGCTGGGATGATTTACTTGGGGATTGGTCCTGCTTTGAGCAGGGGGTTGGACTAGATGACCTCCTGAGGTCCCTTCCAACCCTGATATTCTATGATTCAATGATTCTATGGTTTGTTGTATTAGGAGAGGCATAGAGAGCAAGTGATGGGCGTGTGATACTACCAGTCTACTCGGTGCTGGCTATGTCTCAGAAGGAACACCGTGTCCAATTTTCTTCACTGCTATATAGAAAGATGTGAAGAAAGTGGAGACGATCCAGAGGAGAGTGAAAAAAGATGACCAAAAGGATGGAATGCAAGTCATATCAACAAAGGCCAAAGGAACTGGTTCGGTTTACTTTGGAGAAAAGGAGGTTAAGAGGGGACATGATAACGCTCCTTAAATACAGAGCACATGACAAGAGGCAATGGGTTCAAACTACAAAAGAGCAGATTTAGATTAACTCTCCGGTCAAAATTCCTAACTTTAAGCACAGTAGGACAATGGAAGGGGTGCCTCAGAAAATAATGAAAGCTCTTTCACTGGAGGTTTTCCAAAGGAGGGTGGATAGCCACCTGGTTAGATACAACAAGTCCTGACTCTTGGCAGGGAATCAGGCTAGCTGACCCTTGAGGTTCCTTCTCACCCCGTGGCTCTATGATTCTGTGATGTAAACTCCGAGTTTAGACCAGGCCTTGGGCAAACACAAGTCAAGAAACTTAATACAAGGGTAACTGGGTAAATTGTAATGGTCTGTGTTATACAGGAGGTCAGACTGGACGATCTAATGGCCCCTTTTGACTTTAAACCCTATGAATCTATCAATGAAGAATGTAGATCATGCATTTATATTTACTCTTTCTCACAACACATGAATAAGGGAACATAAGGACATAAGAATGGCCATATGGGGTCAGACCAAAGGTCCATCTAGCCCTGTATCCTGCCTTCTGACAGTGGCCAGTGCCAGGTATCCCAGAGGGAATGAACAGAACAGGCAATCACCAAGTGATTCATCCCCTGTCACCCATTCCCAGCCTCTGGCAAACAGAGGCGAGCGTTACCCTCTCAGCCCATCCAGGCTAATAGCCTTTGATGGACCTATCCTCCATGAAATTAATGAGTTCTTTTTGAACGCTGTTATTGTCTTGGCCTTCACAACATCCTCTGGCAAGGAGTTCCACAAGTTGATTGTGCATTCTGTGATTAAATACTTTCTTTTATTTGTTTTAAACCCACTGCTTATTATTTTCATGTGGTGACCCCTAGTTCTTGTGTTATGACAAGGAGTAAACAACACTTCCATATCTACATTCTCTACACCAGTCATGATTTTGTGGACCTCAATCACATCTCCCCTTAGCTATCACTTTTCCAAGCTGAAAAGTCCCAGTCTTATTAATCTCTCCTCATACAGAAGCTGTTCCATACCCCAAATCATTTTTTTGTCCTTTACTGAACCTTTTCCAATTCCAATATAACTTTTTTGAGATGGGGCGATCACATCTGCACTCAGTATTCAAGAAGTGGGCGTACCATGGATTTATACAGAGGGAAGATGGTATTATCAGTCCTATTATCTATCCCATTCTTAATTATTCCCAGCATTCTGTTTGCTTTTTTGATTGCCTCTGCAAATTCAGTAGATGTTTTCAGAGAACTATTCACAATGACTCCGAGCTCTCCTTCTTGAGTGGTAACAGCTAATATAGATCCCATTATTCTATATTAAGAGCCTTTGGTGAGGGACCTTGTCAAAGGCTTTCTGAAAATCTAAGTAGACTATATCCACTGGATCCCATTGGTCCACATGTTTGTTGCACACCTCAAAGAATTCCACTTAATTGGAAGCATGATTTCCCTTTCCCAAAACCGTGTTGAATCTTCCTCAACAAATTATGTTCATCTATATGTCTGACAATGTTCTTCTTTATTATAGTTTCAACCAGTTTGCCCGCTACTGAAGTCAGGCATACAGGCCTGTAATTACCCGGATCACCTCTCGAGCCCTTTTTAAAAATTGGCGTCAAATATAATATCCCCCAGTCATCTGTTACAGAAGCTGTCATTTATGGTGTCAACTGCATCCCATCCTGAGGTGAGATGAACCCAATCAATATGGGGATAATTGAAATCCCGCATTATTATTGATTTTTTTAAAATTTCAATATCCTCTGTAATATCCCTCAGCATTTCACCTTCACTATCACCATCGTGATCAGGTGGTCAGTAATATATGCCTACCCCCATATTCTTATAATTAGAGCATGGAATTTCCATCCATATAGATTCTATGATACAGTTTGATTCATTTATGATTTTTACTTCATTTGATTCTATGTTTTTCTTCACATGTAATCTCACTCTCCGACCAGCATGACCTCTTCTCTCCTTTTGATATATTTTGTGCCCTGGTATTACTGTATCCCAATGATTATCTTCATTCCACTCAGTTTCTGTGATGACTATGATATCAATATCCTCATTTAATATGAGGCACACTAGTTCACCCATTTTATTATTTAGACTTCTCACATTGTAGAAGTTGTAGCATTCTAGAACGTGTCTGGGACATGTTGAAAAATTGTTATTATTCTTCGGTGAGGAGCCCTAGCACTTTCCAGCAGATAAAAGTCAGCTAACAGACCCTCTCCCCCATCAACAGCCAGGGCCCTGAGATGCAAGAGGAGGCGGTGACAGTGTCTTTGCATTCACACATGGCGGGCTCCTGAGGTCTTTAGTCAGTTCTTACTCCAAGGTCAGTTTTGTCTCAGTGGAGTCTGAGGACACTATGGCCCATGGCCTCAGAATTAAATTTCTTAGTCTCTAAGGTGCCACAATACTCCTTTTCTTTTCACCTTATGTTATATATCGACTAACACCTTTCATCCTGAAGGATCCCCTCTGCCACTGAAATGCAGCTGCCTTGGACCAGAGGCCATCAACCAGCTGGGGAGCCACAGCAAAAGGAGATATTTTGTCCCGTGGTACTGGAGGAAATTCATCACCCTTAGCAAGGTCTTTGAGATGTTTCATGGGTGTGCACAGCAGAAAGGACCACAGACTAACACTCCATCCCTCCACACACACATTACATTAGGTTTGTCGAGCTGGTGAGCTCCTCGTCAAGAGATGCAGTACCTGTGGATCCTGAGATAGAAGTGTCTTTCCTGGGAATCCCCCTCAGGTAGCCGTGTTCCACACCTTTCTCACCCCAGGATCTGCAGCAACATCAGACAAGAAGAGAAGACACAGGCATCTGCACTGTTTATAATATGGCTCTGTGTAACCCCAGGGGATTTGCTCAGCCTCTAGGGGAGAAGTGGCATCTGAATGAAAACAGGCCAGAGACCAGAGATACTCTTACCAATCTCTCTCTTTCCATGACTGCACTTCTGTATAAACAGTAAATAAGGGGCCTTCCCAAAGGGAGATGAGAACTCTTGGGCTCTGTGCTGAGTCAGAGAGGAAACATCTGCTCTGTGTATTTGCGTATATTGAACAATTATAGTAGATTAGTAAGAAAACGAGGGACAACGTCTATGTCTCCATAGGGTCTGATATCCCATAAATCTGCAGGCACACGGGCCTTATGCTAAGTGATCAGAGATCAGTAATTCTCATCAGTCACTCTCATCATGTTGTGCAGCACCTTTCATTTAAGGATCTTCAGAACTCTTCGGAAAGGAAAGTCACCATGAACATATCCTCGATATGCAGATAGGAAAACAGAGGCAAAGGGACACATGACTTGGCCAAGGTCACTGAGAGAATGACAGACAGAACCAAAGAGTCCTGACTTCCCTGTCATAATCACGGTCTCTCTGTCAGTAATTGAGCGCATGATAAGAGGGAAATGGTCTAGAAGGATTTAGTCATTGGTGGGTGTGACAGACTTTCCCAGGATGCAACCAACCACTGAGCCCTCTTGTATGTCAATCTGTGCCCCCCTCTCACATTGTGCGGCTGTGGGAAGGCACAATCAGTTCAGTCCTTTGTTCCTTTGGTGTTTAAAGGTGTTGACATGTAGGGGGAGTGAGACCAAGTGATGACGTCTCTTCCACTTGTCATAGCTTTTATCATGTGAAGGGAACCTCATTTTTCCAAGCAAAAGCCCTTAGCACAGTTAGTGCAAAAGTACAGACACAAGGTGAACTGGTCACATACCCTTGTATTCTTTGATAATTCATAGCAGGGGACATTACTCACATCCTGGCTAGAATGTTCACAGAAACGTCCATCAGATGGGGATCATCTTTGGCCTATTTTGTTTCTTAATGGGCCATAACCTTGAATGGTTCATCCACAATGTGCAGCTTAGTCTGGATGTAAATTACCTTGTGGGTGTTACCCAGGAGAAAACACATTTGAAATACTGGTACATAAGCTAAATGTTCATAACTTTAGATACAAAAATGATACATGCATACACATAGGGTCATGATATTCAGCAAATCATACTAGTTCCATTGATATATTACATACTTTGTAAAAAACGCATCATAATCAAATCACCATCTTAAATATTGGGGGTGCCACAACATTTCTTTGGGGCACACAGAGTCACACACACCGTTAATTGACTGAAGGAATGTTAGCCCCTGACTAATGCGGAGGCCGTGTGCCCAAGGCCCTCTTTATGTAAGTAAGGGGCTAGAAGCGTGGCCCACTATCCCACTGGCTATTGGGCAGCAGTGGCCACCCATTCAAATGTCAGAAGAAAGGCCTCGGGAACATCTCCATGCCCCATCTTCATGAGTCTTAGTGGGTGGAATGCTGCTATTTGTTGGACGAGCACCTGCTGCTGAGTAGCCAACTCCCGCATCACGGCCTGTTGATGGGCAGACACCTGTGGCTGTTTGTATTGCTGTTCTTGCTGTGCAGCTTACTGCTACTGGCTTTCTCGGAGCCATTTCAGGACTATCCAAATCCATGGTGGTATCCGCTTATTTCAGGTCATTAGCACGCAAAGGCGATCGAGGGGAGAACCATACCCTCCTCCAATCTGCTGGGTTTAGGCCTCTCCTCAGGCCTGGGCCGCTGCCCACATTCACCTCCACATGTGACAGGGTTGGGGAACACCCCCTCTAGTATGGGGTGAGTGCGCCCCATCTCTCTCAGGATATAGTAGTTGAGGGTATATGTAACCCATGTCTGAGTCTTGCCCACAGGCCCGAGTCAATATACTCATCCTTATTAGCTGGGTAATAAGGCCTAATGGTCAAAGTCATTGTACTTACCCTTCATAGCTGGGCAATGCAGCTCAATGGCCGGACTCCATAGATTAAAGTCACTGTGTTTGCCCTTAATACCTGGGTAGCGTGTCCCAATGGCCAGAGGCAATAGATTTGCCCAGGTCAACACGCAGTAAGGCCCCATGGCTACAGTCTATAAATTCACCCCTGTAAGCAGGGCTGTAGGGCCCAGTGGCTACCATCGGTAAATTGGAAGCAGTCACTAGGGAAATGAGGACTAGTGGCCACAGTCAATAAATTCTCCCCTGTCAGCACAGCTATAAGGACTAGTGACCAAAGTCTATAGATTTTCCCCTCTTAGCAGGGCAGTACGGTTTAGTGGCCAAAGTCAGTAATATTGCCCCCATTAGAAGGGTGGTAAGGCTTTGTGGCGAGTCAGTGGGGGAGTTCTGGCTGAAACACACTGACTCAAAAGTCCAGTTCTCTTACTAAGCCACGATCTAATCCCCCTGGGCTGCTTCCTGCTATAGTTCTTGCTGCTGTTGTCTGGGCGTCCAGGGTGGATCTGTGCTCTCCAGTTTGGGCTGTTTCTGGCAACTCTGCAAGGCCTCTGTGATTGCCTTAGCATCTGCCTGGGTTGATGTGTCTCCGATTCCCCCAGTGTCAAGCTTCGCTTGAGCCTTGGCTGGAGCCACTGGCCTATGTCCTTCCACCCTGGCAATCAGCCCCAAATTAAGCTGAGCTGTTCCCCTTTATGCTCAAGTTTTTGAAGCATGCCCAGTAGAGTTGAGGGGCATGGCTTCTGCTGGTATGGTGCTGAATTATTATGAATTACTAGAGTTGTTATGAATGAATGCAGTGAGCCTGGTGTTGTTATTGCTTGACAAGTCTGAATTTGCTCGAGGCTTCTGGGAACACGTTCTCTTAGCATCAGGCAACTGATGTGGAAATTCACTGGCTGGCTCTATTCTGCGTGTATGTCCTAATACCGACCTTTGTCAGGTAATATGCCAGCTTGCAAAGGAAAAAAAAATGTAGTAAACATACGTTCAGTGAGCTGGGGAAAGATGAACCCTGTCAAAGAACATCACTCTAGGACCTTGAGGGAATCATTGATGAGAGGGTAAACAAGGAGCACTCTTTTGTCAATACTGTGACAGGTTTGGTCACAGAGAGCATCTTGAGACTGTCACTGGATGTGCTGGGATACCACTGAGAATAACCCCTCTGCCAGAATGGGCACCCTCACCTCTGTCTTCTTGAGCCAGGCCCTCCAGGTCTCATCCAGCACAGACCCAGAGTTAGGTCCACACCCCGCTGCAGAACACAGGTACCGAGATTCACTCAGCCCTGGGGCTTCTCTGTTCAAAGGGACTTGCCCCAGCACTCAGTATACAGCCTTTCTGGGAGCCTGAACCCCAGATAAATTCATCTCACACCATATAACATTTTATTCAGTGTGAGTTCATGTTATTTGCCCTCTTTCTCGAAGTAAAGACAGATAAAGAGAGGTATGCAAAGGTTACAATTTCTTACACTGGGTTTATTAATAAACAAAAGTGATTTTCTGAACTATAAAAAGTAGGTTGTAAGTGATCAGAACAGATTACATACAGAACAAAGTAAGTCACTAAGCAAAATAAAATAAACATGTAAGGCTAAGCTTAATCCATTAAGAAACTGGTTATATGTAATATCTCATTCTCAAAGATGTTCCAATAAACGTCTTTTATAGATTAGACTCATTCCTAGTCTGGGCCCAATCCTTCCCCCTGCTTCAGCCTTTGTTAGTTCCAGCAGATGTCTTAGGTGGTAAGCAGGGGTTTTCTCATGACTGGCAGTCTTCTTTGTCCTGATCCCCACCTGGATATAGATTTGGCCAAAGGCAGGCATCCTTTCTCCCAGTTTCTCCCCCCTCCCCAGCCCATCTCCTCATGGGAAAGTAGATGTTGAAAGATGGTTCCAGGACCAGGTGGCCTGATCACATGTCTCTGAGAGATCCAAGTCTCTATACTGTATGGGCTGGCCCACACGTCCACAGGAAGGCTACATGAAAACAGAGCCATTCACAGCTTCAGCTTCACAGTTTAGCCTGCAGAAGAGAAGAATGAGGGGGGATTTGATAGCTGTTTTCAACTACCTGAAAGGGGGTTCCAAAGAGGATGGCTCTAGACTGTTCTCAATGGTATCAGATGACAGAACGAGGAGTAATGGTCTCAAGTTACAGTGGGGGAGGTTTAGATTGGATATTAGGAAAAACTTTTTCACTAAGAGGGTAGTGAAACACTGGAATGCGTTACCTAGGGAGGTGGTAGAATCTCCTTCCTTAGAGGTTTTTAAGGTCAGGCTTGACAAAGCCCTGGCTGGGATGATTTAACTGGGAATTGGTCCTGCTTTGAGCAGGGGGTTGGACTAGATGACCTTCTGGGGTCCCTTCCAACCCTTATATTCTATGATTCTATGATTCTATGATTCAGATTTCTTGCTTAAGAGTCATAGAGTTTCTGAAGTGTCCTTAATGGCCCTTGCTTTTCATAATTACATAAGTTATTCAAGTGTATACCTTATATTTCTAACTTCAGACATAGAAATGATACATGCATACAAATAGGATGAACACATTCAGCAGTTTATAAGCTTTATAATGATACCTTACAAGGGGTAATTAGCATAAAGTGTATTCCAGTTATGTCATAGTCATATTCATAAGCATATTTTCTTGAAGCATATGGAATGTACCGTCACAGATCCCTCCTCTCCAACCCCCTTCCAGAATATCAATTAGGAGAAAATTAGTCATGAAACGCACATAGGGCATGTTTCTGAGACATGTGACAGAGTAGGAAAGCTTCTGCTTTATGGGATCCTTGTAGGACTTTAAACCAGAGGGTGTCTATGCAGCCAAGGCCTTGCCTCGGGGGATCTTCAATAGATCTGACGGCTGAGAAGAGAAGTGAAGAGAAGAGGTCTTCATTTAGAATTGGTAGTTATAACCACTTTGTTTGCCAATCAGGATAGTGTGTAAGGCCAACATACTTACTGGGGGTTTATGCTTGGGGAATTGAGGCTCACTAAGGAGACATGCATTATATAACCTTAAACGGCTTGTGTAATTCTTTCTCAGATAAGCTCCTGAGCACAAGGTAAACTGAATCTGAATTCTCACTTGTACTGATAAATATTCTGCCCATATCAACTGCTTCCTCAGCCCACAATATAGGGTTAATCCTTCCCCATCCAGTGTGGGGCGAGGGTGCCGGGTGACATCATCACTCACAAAATAGGTGACCCACTGAAAATGTCCCTCTTACTTTTCTTCATCAGCAAGTATCAACTGTGCTTTCTGTTTGTCAGACGTCAGCCTCACACACATTACTGGATCAACTGACTTTTTGCCATAGTATCTGGGGGGCCATTCATCCCATCAGTCATCATCATCATCATCATATTCATGTCAAATCCCAAAGGAATGTAGCTGCCTTGCAAACCGAGCGCTGCCCGGATCGATCTCTGGGAAGGTGATTAAGGGGTCTGTCAGGATTCCCTCCCCACTCTGAACTCTGGGGTATAGATGTGGGGACCTGCATGAAAGACCCCCTAAGCTTATTTCTACCCGCTTAGGTTAAAACTTCCCCAAGGCACAAATCCTTCCCTTGTCCTTGGACGGTATTGCTGCCACCACCACCAAGTGATTGAGACAAAAAATCCAGGAAAAAGGGCCACTTGGAGTCCCTCTTTCCCCAAAATATTCCCCCAAGCTCCTTCGCCCCCTTTTCTGGGGGAGGCTTGAGAATACTATACTAACCCAATGGCTACAAAGTGAGCACAGAACAAACCACTGGGTTTTTAGGACACTGAAAATCAATTAGATTCTTAAAAGAAGAATTTTATTAAAAAAGAAGTTAAAGAATCACACCTGTAAAATCAGGATGGAAGGTAACTTTACAGCGTAAAGAAAAAAGATTTAAAACACAGAGGATTCCCCTCTGACTTTGCTTTCCAGTTACAGAACAGGCATGAAATTACCTCTTAGCATAGGGAAAATTGACAAGCTAAAACAAATGTTAATCTAACGCATTTCCTTGCCTTTACTTACAGTTTCTGTAACTGAAAAGTATTGTTTGTAGCCTATAGCACTAACCTGCTTGCTTGCATATCTATATCTATATCTTTTCTTAGAGTTTAAGTATTTGATGTATTGTAATAGGTGTATAGATTTATATTAAAATAAGTTTGGCTGTAATGCAAGAGACCTACAGGCCATATCCTGTATGTTAATCTGAGGCAAAGTTAGCATATCGATATTAAGACCTTTTACCCAGAAAAGTAAAGTTGACCTATATCTTCTTACCGAAATAAATAAGTCTCCATGCATATGCCTATGACCTTTTATCTAGACCAATAGACAATAGAGAATGACATGTTTTGTTTTTTTTTCAATCTTGTACCCACATACTTAACACGTACACCACTAGGAAACTTGTGTGCTTTGTGATGGGGCCAGGGCTGTATTAAAGTAGTGAGGAACAGGTATGTTAGCCCCAGGCTAAACAAATCCCTGGTACCATGGTAACCAAATGGCAGTTGCTCCAGGTGAATCAAGACACGGGGGGCCAATTAAGATCCTTCTAGAAAGCAATGGAGATAGCTAGGTTGATTGGGACACCTGAAGCCGATCAAGGGCTGGATGGAACGAGTTGAAAGCCTCCCAGTTAGTCAGTGAGGCGCAAGTGTCAGGAGCGGTAGGAGGAAGCCGTGCTGTTGGATGAACTAAGTAGTACAAATCCATATGAGAAGCAAGGATGTAGGCCCTGAGATAACGGTGAAGGAGATATTGAGTGGGGGCTGCTGTAGGGAAGTGGCCCAGGGAATTGTACATGTTCTATTTCCAAAAAGTCAGCTACCATAGCTGATACTATTAGGGTCCCTGGGCTGGAACTGGAGTAGAGGGCGGGCCCAGGCTCCCCCCTCCCTTCCCTGATTAATCAGTGAGACTGGGAGACAATAGAAATTGTGCAAGGGAGGGTTGCATCTCCTCATCCCCCTTGCTGGCTTATGATGAAAATGGCTCAGTAGGCTGTGAGCCTTGCCTCTAGAGAGAGAAGGGCTATGTGGAGGGTCACAGTGAGCCTCTGAGGCTAGCGAAATCCACCAGGTAACGTGGTACCCACAGAGACAAGGACAGAGCTTTGTCACAGCGTATATACCTGTCCTCAATATGCACAAACATACTAGCCTATGGAGTAAGCATACTGTCAAGGTTCCTCCCCCACTCTGAACTCTAGGGTACAGATGTGGGGACCTGCATGAAAAACCTCCTAAGCTTATCTTTACCAGCTTAGGTCAAAACTTCCCCAAGGTACAAAATATTCCACCCGTTGTCCTTGGACTGGCCGCTACCACCACCAAACTAATACTGGTTACTGGGGAAGAGCTGTTTGGACGCGTCCTTCCCCCCAAAATACTTCCCAAAACCTTGCACCCCACTTCCTGGACAAGGTTTGGTAAAAAGCCTCACCAATTTGCCTAGGTGACTACAGACCCAGACCCTTGGATCTTAGGAACAATGAACAATCCTCCCAACACTTGCACTCCCCCTTTCCTGGGAAATGTTGGATAAAAAGCCTCACCAATTTGCATAGGTGACCACCGACCCAAACGCTTGGATCTGAGAACAATGAAAAAGCATTCAGTTTTCTTACAAGAAGACTTTTAATAAAAATAGAAGTAAATAGAAATAAAGAAATCCCCCCTGTAAAATCAGGATGGTAGATCTCTTACAGGGTAATTAGATTAAAAAACATAGAGAACCCCTCTAGGCAAAACCTTAAGTTACAAAAAAGATACACAGACAGAAATAGTTATTCTATTCAGCACAATTATTTCTCAGCCATTTAAAGAAATCATAATCTAACACATACCTAGCTAGATTACTTACTAAAAGTTCTAAGACTCCATTCCTGGTCTATCCCCGGTAAAGACCAGCATATAGACAGACACAGACCCTTTGTTTCTCTCCCTCCTCCCAGCTTTTGAAAGTATCTTGTCTCCTCATTGGTCATTTTGGTCAGGTGCCAGCGAGGTTACCTTTAGCTTCTTAACCCTTTCCAGGTGAGAGGAGCTTTCCCCTGGCCAGGAGGGATTTCAAAGGGGTTTACCCTTCCCTTTATATTTATGACACATACTCTAACATTTTGTGGGTGAGGAATGAAATTTGGGTATAGGAGGAAGGATTTCCATCACTTTATTCTATAAAAGAGGTGACCCACCTTGATAGAGTAGTCCATTTCTATTCTTACTTATTCTATTTCTAATCTATATTTCTCCATCGATCTATCAACGATGACTGCTATGATTAGTAGGATGTATTTGGTCTTCTTAAACTTTCTAAGTTTCAAGGGAACTAGGCAAAGCTTGGTTTCCCTACGTTTTTATTCTGAGGTTATTCGGTTTTGATTTTAAGTTTAAATTAGTCAAGTAAACCCTAATTTAGTCTTGATAGCTCTTAGCATTAGATTCTTTGAGCACTGCATCCCTCACTCAAGAATCGAGAATCCTGAACCGCAAGGCTGTTCCTGTGTCTCTTACCACCACGTTATCAACGATGGGTGTGAGTATATTTACCAAAGCTTTGTTGCATATAGTACTATATTATCAGATGTATCTTTTGAATAGCAGTAATGCAATTGTAACTTTCTCACTCTGGGCATTTTACCATTTACTTACTATTATTGATTTTAATAAAAAGTTGTGAAGGCAATATCTGTCTCAGCGTGAGCTTCCTGTCATACCCCCGAGGGTCCTTTGTAAATTCTGTGAAGCCTGATTTGGGACAGGAACTTTTATCTTCTGATCAAACAGATTGGTGAGCCTAGAATGCATACTAATTAATATGAATAATTAATTATTATAAATATAATTAATTAATTAAACATAAAATAAAGTAACATTGATAAATTAACTTACTATTATCAGGACACCCTAAATCAGGCTACACATTTCAGATATCATTTCAGAAGATGGTTTACCTGCGTGGTCTCTCTCTCTCCAAAGAGGGAACCTCTGCCAAGGAGGGATTTTGTGTTACTGGCTACATAAAGGGTTGTCACCCTTCCCTTTATATTTATGGCAGCGTCTGGCTGTATATTTGTGCAGTGGCAGCCTTTCCTGCCACCGAAACTTTTCTTGTCCACTTGATCGCTGGCCATGTAGAGGACGTCCTTGGTATGCCCAATTCAGAACTTGCTGGTCTTTCACGCTAATAATTTGTCACCAGTAAGAAAGCTGCCAAAACCTACACAGGGCCGATGGGGAAAGTTGCTGGCTTCAAATATCCTCAATCCTGATCTTGTGCTGCCCCTTCGTACGGAGCAACTACTAGGGGACCACGAGCATTGAAGTATCAGCCTGGAGTTCCTGAGCGTTCCTCATCTCCCACCCATATTCCCACCTCCTGAGGTCCTCTCCAACCCTGATGTTCTATGATTCTATGATAGTAATGGGCAGGGAATTAGTTTTACTGGGATTAATACAAAGACTAAGGCACACTGCTTTTGGCCTAGCCGGATGAGCTATCAGGTGCAGCAATTCACAGTGCAATTGCCACTAAGTTTAGGGAATAGTGCCTTCAGCATTTATAACTGGCACCTAAAGTGGGATGCACATTAGAAGTGGAAGAGAGAAGGAGGCGTGTGAGTGGGCAGAGTTACAAAGGAAAGGGAGTGATGGAAGAAAATGCACAGAGAGAGAGAGAGAAAGAGAGTTGATATGAAATCCAATAGAACAGGGATTTCCTGCCTCTTCCATTCTGTGGAACACTTTCCAATGAAGAGACAAACCCTCTCTTTGACCCCAAGCCAACACTGCCTGATTCAGGAAACATTTCCTTCGGGGAGCCTGGCTGGATCAGTCCAGGAATGAGAACACTCAGGGCAGAGGAGCCACATTTGGGTGAGGAGAACATCTTGTGGACACCTCCCTGCCCAGCCCCATGCCCCTTCTACTCACAGTTCCCTAGCATCCCTGTAGCAGCTCAAGGCTTCCTGTCACAACCCTGCTCAAGGTCCAGCTGCTGGAAGCCCAACGAGTGACTTTGTTTGGGTTCCACATGCTGGATCCCTGCGTGTTTTTATGATTTCCTGATTATGAGCCATGTTGAGGCCCTATCTCTGGCCCTGGGTTTCCAGGTCCACTCTCAGGGTGCATCTTCCCTTCTAGTACCTCTAGCACAAGCAGTGTGAGCAAAGAGTACAGGAAAAGCCAAAAGATATAAGGATACAGATGATTCATCTAATCAAACATGAGTTATTAGTTATGACACCGCATCAGAAAGGTCTATGCAACTGCTGGCCAATAGACCCAAATTGATATTCCGTATGAGGAGAGATTAAAATGACTGGGACTTTTTGGTTTTGAAAAGAGACGACTAGGGGGGACATGAGAGTGTAAATAAAACCATGAATGGTTTGGAAAAGTTCAATCAGGAAGTGTTATTTATTCCTTCAACTAACACAAGAACTAGGGGTCAGCCAAATGAATTAATAGGCAGCAGATTTAAAGCAAACAAAGGAAGTATTTCTTCACAGTTGACCTGTGGAACTCTTTTCCGGGAGATGTTGTGAAGGTCAAAACTATAACAGGGTTCCAATAAGAACTAGAGAACTGAATGAAAGATAGGTCCATCAATAGTTATTAGCCAGGAAGCCAACGCCATGTTCTGTGTGCCCCTGGCCTCTGTTTGCCAGAAGCTGAGACAATAGGGGATGGATCACTCAGAATTTTCCAGTTCTGTTCATTCCCTCTGAAGCACCTGGTATTGGGCACTGTTGTGAGCTAGGATACAGGGCTAGATAGACCATTCATCTTACCCAGTATGGCCAATCTGTTGTTATATGGACCCCAGATGTGTCTGCCCCCCTGCCTTAACCCACTGTACCCTACTTCCCTCCCAGACCGCACTCCCCTCCCAGAAGGCCTGATGGGGTCTCTCTCTCTCTCTGCAGAGTTAGTAACAAAGTAAGGAGATACATGAAATGTTTAAACCGAACCAGTGCCAAAAGATGTCAGAACATCTTAGTATGAGACCTGAGTGAGTGGATTATTAATTTAATTGTATTACTTGAATATAGGAATGTGATACTGTATTCCTGTCAGCTAATTGCTAAGTTATCTGTTAAAAACATAAGATTTGAAGAGCCTAACTAGCCCCTGGAAGTGCACATGCATCAAGGTGGGTGAGAGGCGGTAATGATCCAGTGAGTGATATGCAGAGGGGAGGAGAGGAGTGAGCAACAGGGGCGGGACCTTGGTGAAAGAAGTGGGCAGGGCCACCGGGGTCCTGTTACTTAAAATTAGATAGGAGGAAATCCCATGAGTTAATGAGTCCTATGTAGACGGATGCCCCAGTTTGTCCCACTGAAACAGCACAGTAAGGCCAGGAAAGGATTAATGTCACTTTGACTGTGCAGTCAGTGATTCCGGGAAGAGGGCCCAGCACCATGTGAGCAGCCAGCTCTGCTCGTTCCTTAGTGAGAGAGCCAGAGCACCAGGAGAAAACTTTAGGCCCCTTTATGAATAATGAGCCGGAGCAGCCTGTCCCGGATCTGTTTAGTCCTCACCCCGTAGATGATGGGATTTAGCATGGGGGGCACAAGGAGGTACATGTTGGCAGTGAGAATGTGTAAATGCAGGGGCACATTGTGGCCAAACCGGTGCATGAGGGCAGAGAAGAGAGTTGGGATGTAAAAGGCTAAGATGACACAGAGGTGCGAGCCGCAAGTCCCAAAAGTCTTGAGCCGGGCGTCCTTTGTGGGGAGGCTTAAGATAGCCCTGAGGGTCTGGATATAGGACATGATGATAAAAAAGACATCCAGACCAAAAAAAAAGAATGCCACAGAGAGGCTGTAGTAACTGCTGATGCGGATGTCTGCGCAGGCCAATTTCACCACGGCTATGTGCTCACAGTAAGAGTGGGGGATGATGTTGGTTTTGCAGTATGGCCACCGCCTCGCCAGTAAGGGATAGGGCAGTATGAACATGCCACCACGCAGCACTACGGCCAGGCCAATCTTGGCCACCACGGGGTTTGTCAGGATAGTGGAATATCTCAGGGGATTGCAGATGGCCACATAGCGATCGAAAGCCATGGCCACAAAGATCCCAGACTCCATCCATGAGAAGCAGTAAATGAAGTAGAGCTGGGTGAGGCAGGCATTGAAATCTATTTCCCCCGAATTGAACCAGAAGATGCTCAGGGTTTTGGGAAGGATGGACGTCGACAGGACCAGGTCGGTGACAGCTAGCATGCAGAGGAAATAATACATGGGTCCATGCAGGCTCGGCTCGCTTTTCACAATGAATAGAATGGTGAAGTTCCCCAAGACGGCTATGGCATACATGGCACAGAAGGGGATGGAGATCCAGACGTGGGCCGCCTCCAGGCCAGGAATGCCCAGCAGGAGGAAGGTGGAGGGGTTGGTGAAGTCAGTTGTGTTGGAATCTGGCATGGAGTAGGGGAGAAGGCAGACCGATATCTTCTGCATATACCAACTTCCTGTATGTGTCCAGGCGTAGGGTGATGGTCTCATGACAAATGCCTGGATGGAGAGACATTGTTAATATGAGACACTACATGCACTACTGGGGGATATTCTGATGGATGAAGCAAATTGGTTGATCTTCACACATTGAAAAATGACATTTTCCTTATTCAGAGATAAGAATTATGAAGAAATAACCCCACTAATGCCAATTGCATATTTTATGGTGCTCTGTGCTACAATAATTCCCACACATCATGGTGTGGGAAAACTTAATAGACACCAGCCGGAAACATGAGTGTGGATACTGGTTATCAATCCTTGTTCCTTGGGCCTTTTCTACACTGCCAAGTTTTTCACCAAAAGGCAGCAACGGTGGAGGAGGACACTCTGCAAAGCCACTTTTGATGGCGGAAGTTGGCAGTTTCAGTGACACAATACAACTACCTTGAGAAGAGTTGTAAGGCTTTTTACACAAAAGTTTTGTCAGTGACAGCCAGGTGGCCATGGCTGCTCCACCCAGGAAACGCTCTCCCACTTGGAGCACTGCAGAGCTGCTGGATCTCCTAAGTATTTTGGGAGAGGAGGATGTGCAGTGCCAGCTGCACTCCAGCTGCGGGAAGTTTGATACCTATGGGCAGATTTCACGCAGCTTGTGGGAAAAGAGCTGTGATGTGGACACACCGCAGTGCAGAGCAAAGGGGAAGGAGCTGAGGCACATGTGCCAGAAGGCAGGGGAGGCAAATGGTCCCTCTGATGCTGGTCCCGAGACTTACCATTTTTATAAGAACTTGAATGCTATCCTCGGTGGTGACCCCATAACAATGGCCAAGAACCATGTGGATACTGCCGCGGGCTGCAGCTGACAGAAACTGGAGCTAACCCAGAGGAGGAAGTCATTGATAAAGAGGTGGAGGCAGAAGGAGATGTGGAGGCCATGCCAAGGTCGCCTGGTGCTCTGTCCAGTCAGGAGCTGTTCTCCACTCTGGAGGTGTCCAACCCATCTCGGCAGTCACAGTAAGTCAAGCCAGAAGCAGGAGAGGAGACCTCTAGTAAGTGGTTTTGCTTAGTGAAGTGCAGAGATGGGTTGAGGGAAGAGAAATGCACAAAGCTGGCTGTGTTTCTGTGTTCTAGGCATTTCTCCATGCAGCTAAGCACTACCGTGGAACATGGTATTGATGCACACCAAAATTTCACTGGAATTCTCCACAGAGATCTCTAGAAAACTTTTCTGCAGGAACTCTGCAGTTCTCTGTGAGAGATTCCTTGGTAGATCTGCTTTGTTCCTTCCCCCATTGAGGGACACTTTCCCGCCCCATTCTGCAATTGCTTGGGCAAGTACCAAAGAGGCACACAGGCGAGCGGTATAAAGACTGGAGCAGAAGCTGCGAGCATGTAGTAGATGCCGCCTTGCTTACCCTCACTCGAGACGTATCTGCCACAATGACCACTGCCTGTGGAAAAGGGTGGGGAAACTTTGGATTACTGTCCGCCATGAGTTTCCCGCGACCCCTTTCCTATTGCTTTTCTCCTCCGCACAATATCCCCCAACCCAGGGTACACTCACCATGGTTGCAGTTTTCAGAGGAGCAGCCGTGTTAGTCTGTAAGGTTACAGTGTTCACCGGCATGTGTGCTTGTGAAGGGTCAACCAAAAAGTGATTGGTGTGTTACCAGCGGTGTATTTTAATGTAGCATTTCAATACGGTACATGTACTTAACAATAATGCTTCTGTTTATTGTTACTTGTGATTCACCAGATATGTCCTTGAAAGGAGGCACCCCCCTCCACTCCGGCCGAGCATGTCTGTCGGATAAGAAAGTGCTCAAGTTGGAGCAAGACAGATATGTTCCGGGAGGTGCTGCATTACTCTGATGCAGACAGGACAGAATGCAGGCAGTGGAGGGAAAGCGACAAGAAGAAAATGATAGAAAACGAAGCATACACTAGGGATGCAATGGAGAGGTGGATAAAAATTTTGGAGCAGCAAACCGACATGCTGCAGTCCCTCGTAACCCTCCAGACTGAGCAGGCCCATGTCTGCCTTCCCCTTCAGTACATTCAGAGCTCTTTCCCATGCCCTCCCCAGACTGTACCCGCACATCCATTTCCCATTTCTGGGATTTCACGCTTTCCCCTACACTCCACCCCCGCAGACAGCTTTTCAAATGACAGCTGGACTTACGCTCAGCTCCAAAATTCAGCCCTCTCCTGGTACCTCCATTTCCCAAGAAAATGTTTCTGTCAATGATCCATGAGTTCCTGCAACACCACGGAGAAAAGTGAATCAGAAGATGGCCCAGTGCCAAAACTGGAATATGTGTAACCTCTAATGCACCTTCGCAATTGGGGAAACCCATTTCTGCAAAGCCATCCAGAACTTCATGAACATTCCACTAAACTTTCAGCAGAAAATCTCAGCCAGTCTAGACATAGCCTTAATGAAAACAAAGCCAAGCTAGAGATTTCATGCTCTGGGGAGTTTTCCATTCACCTGTTTACTCAAAATGTGAGTGGAAGGTTCTAACAAAGTCAAATGCAAAGTTATCCTCTTGGAACAAGGTACGCAGGCCCGACCCAAAGACTGGGGTACTATGTTATTGAAAGATGTGACCCTGAAAAGGATGTAGGGGTTATTGTGGACAACCACCTCATCGTGTGTTCCCAGTGTGATACTGTGGCCAAATGGAATGATGCGACCCTTAGATGCATAAACAGGGGAGTGGTGAGTTGGAGAAGGGGAAGGATTTTATTTCTGCACATGGCATTGGTGAAACCATCTGTGTCCAGTCCTGGGATCCACACTTCAAAAAGGATGTTGAGTAATTGGAGAGGGTTCAGAAAGGAGCCACAAAAAAGACTGAAGTTTGGAGAAAATGTCAGACAGTGAGAGACATAAAGAGCTTCATCTATTTATCTTATCAAAAAGACAAGTGGAGATTTTCATGGGGAGAAAGCCGTTGGTAATAACAGGCTCTGAAATTTAGGAGAAAATACAGATCAAGGTCTAATGGCTGGAAGCTGAAGCCAGACAAATTCCAGTTGGAAATAAAAGCCAAATAATTAGCACTAATGGTGGTTAACCACTGGAACATGCTGCAAAAGGAAATGGTGGATTCTCCAACTCCACATGTCTGCAGGTCCAGGTTTGATGCTTTTCTGGAAGATCTGCTTGAGGACTTGTCTACACTTAAACTGCTTCAGTGGGGCTGCTGAAGCACTTCAGTGTAGACACTACTTACACTGACAGAAGGGGTTCTCTCGTCAGTGCAGGTAATTCATCTCCCTGAGAGGTGGTAGCTAGATCAATGGAAGAATTCTTCCATCAACCTCATGCTGTCTACACTGGGGTTAGGCTGATATAACTGTATCTTTTATGGGTGTGGATTTTTTTACTATTGCAAAAAAAGAAAATACAATATTAGGTTGCATTAGTGGAGACGTAGCATGCAAGTCATTGTGGGTGATAGTACAACTCAACTTGGCACTGGTTAGATCTCAACTGGAGGCCTGAGCTGGATACTGTGTCCAATTTTGGTCACCAATGTACAAGAAGGATGTAGAGAAACTGGAAAATGTCCAAAGGCGAGTGACAAAGATGACCCAAGGGACGGAATGTAAGGCATACAAGCAAAGGCTGAAGGAACTTCGTATGTTTTATTTTGGAATATAGGAGGTTAAGGATGGATATGATGGCAGTCTTCAAATAGGTCCATCAATGGCTATTACCCATGATGGTGTCCCTAGCCTCCGTTTTCCAGAAGCTGGGAACGGGCGACAGGGTATGGATCACTTGATGATTCCCTGTTCGGTTCATTCCCTCTGGGGCATCTGGCAGTGATCACTGTCAGAAGACAGAATACTGGGCTCGATGGACCTTTGCTCTCACCCCGTATGGCCATTCTTACGTTCTTATCTTCTTATGTAATACCTGAAAGGCTGCCATAAAAAAAGAAGGAGAAAAGTTGTTCTCTCTTCCTGCAGAGGGCAATGCGTTCAAACTACAGCACAGCGGAATTAGATTAAATATCAGGAGGAATTTCCTAACTCTGAGAACAGTAGGACACCGGAATACATGCCTTGGGAGGTTGTAGAAGCTCCTTCTCTGTAGGTTTTCCAAAGGAGGCAGGATAGCCATCTGTCCTGAATGGTTTACATGCAACAAATCCTGAAGTTTAGCAGAGGGTTAGACTACACGACCCTTGCGATCCCTTCTCACCATTTGGCTCTATGATTCTATGATATGAAATTCTAGTGTAGACAGGGCCTTTGTCAAACAGAGATTGTGGATCTCAGTAAATGGGTACCTGGGTGAAATTTAATGACCTGTGTTATTCAGGAGGTCAGAATGGATGATCAGATGGTCCCTTCCATCTTTAAACACTATGAATCTATCCATAAATAAAATATATCAGGAATGTATATTTACTGTGTCTCATAACACAAGTATAAGGGAACATTGAATTGCAATGACCGTTTCAGTGTCGCTGAGTGGGTTTCACAAATGGATTGGGCATTGTAGGTGGTGCTGGTGGCACTGCCTTGAGTGTAGGGTGTCTGACACGTGGAATCAGAGATCCTCATATTCAGTTGCTTATAAGTTTGCCAAGCATTAACTGTTTGGCCTGAAATGTATCACGGTGGGCATCTGCTTCTGGCTTAACCTTTTTTGAAAAAAAGTTCAGACAGAACAGATCAGGCAACTTCTGGAATAAAGCTAGGAGAGAAGATGTCTTCTCTACGTTGACATTATTTATAATTATTCTAGTTAGTTGCCCGAGGACCTCCATGTTTTCCAATATATAAAAGTCAGGTAACAGCCACCCTGTTAACAGCCAGACCTCTGAAATGCAATAGGAAGAGGTGAGAGTCTCTGTGCATTAACACACAGCTGCCTCCTGAGGTCTTTACTCTGTTCTTTCTCCAAGGAGATTTTTTTCCTCAGTGGGGACTGACCAAGGTATGGGCCACAGCATCAGAATTTGGCCTTTGTATTGTACATCTACTAATACCTCTAATCCTGAGGATCCACTGGGCCCCTGAAATGCAGCCACCGTGGGGCTGGAGGCCATCAGCTTCAGGGGCACATCATACAGGGACATTTTGGCCCATGATATGGGAGGAAACTCATCTCCTGTGGCAAGGCCCTGGGATGTTTAATGTCTGCGCAGAGCAGAAAGGATAACAGACCTATTCTCTTTTCCATCACACCCAAGTTGCACAGGGTTTCTCAAACACCAATTGCTGGGTACCTGTGAATTCTGAGAGAGAAATGTCTTCCCTGGGAATCCCCCTCAGGTCGCCGTAACCCACACCCCACTCACCCCAGCAGCAGCAGCAGCATCCCACACCGACAGACGACACAGAGCTGTGCACCGTTTATAATGGAGCTCTGTGCAATCCCAGTTGGGTTCACTCAGCCTTTATTGGAGAAAAGAGCATCTGAATGCAAAGAGGGTGGAGACAAGCCTTTCTGCACTTCTGTGCTATTTATACAGTTTTCGGAGTAAACAGTAATTAAGGGACCTTCCCAAAGGGAGATGAGAACTCTTGGGTTCTGTGCTGAGTCAGAGAGTAATTGGCTACTCTGTGTATTTGTGTATATTTAAAAATTATAGTTGATTAGTAAGAAAATTAGGGATAATGACTTGATCTCCATCGGGTCTGTAACCCTGTAAATGCTGAGGATGGCTGAATAGGTAGTCGGAAAAAGATCTGGAGAGAGATGAGTGAAGGGAGACACAAGCAGTTTCCTTCGGCAGATGGGGCTGTCACAAGGAGATCAGAGATCAGTAATTCTCATCAGTAGCTATCATCATTGGTCCTGCTTTGAGCAGGGGGTTGGACTAGATGACCTCCTGAGGTCCCTTCGAACCCTGATATTCTATGATTCTATGATCATACCTTGTTGCATCTTTCATAGAAGGATCTTCAAAGCATCTAGCAAGGGAAAGTCACGATGAACATATCCCCATTTTACATGTAGCTAAATTGAGGTACAGGGAGATGTGACTTGGCCAAGGACACACATGGAATCACAGACAGAACAAAGGAGTCCTTGTGCTTCCCTGCTGTATCCATGGTCTCTCCATCAGAACTGAGCACATGACAAGACTGCCTTCAGGAGCAAACAGTTACGAGTCCAAGCCCTCCATCAGGGCAGGGCAGCAAAGAGTCTATCGTTGGGTCTGTATTGAGGGTCAAGCAGCAGACAGTCATTTATGAGCCCCAGTTCCTCAGTCAAGGCGGGGAAGGAAAAAGGCAGGCTCAGGCCTGTATTCAGAACTGAGCAGTAGGAGGGTCGGGCATCCCAGCTTCTGTGGGAGAGAACGGGGGATTTTTGTTGTAAAGAACAAATGTTTCAGATAAGTCAACTGAATGAGCCAATAATGTTAGGGACTCCTTTCTGAAGAGGAATCGGTTGGTTTTGGATTTAACTAATGGAGTTCTGGGTGTGTGCCTGGCTGGACGGAAGGTTCTCCGACAGCAGGGAAGATTAGAAGAATTGGTGCTGCAGAAGCAGTGGAGGAGATTATACTGAATCAACAAGATGTGTGGGTTCCCTGAGGTATGGACTAAGAATAAAGAAGAGTGTGGTAAAATTGAAGCATGTGTTAAAATTTTGGGGGATGAAGTGCCACCACAGAGACAGTATAAATATCCTTGGAAAGCAGAGGCAGGAACTGAGAAAATAATTGAGTCATTGGAACAACAGGGAGTGATTGAAAAGGGGGATTCTGCACACAGTAGCTCAGCTTGCCCATATTAAAAGTCTCAGGAGATTGGAGATTGACAGTGGATTTTAGACAAATCTGTAAAGCTACCCTAGCCATGTCACCAAATGGTTCTCTGTCATAGACCTGGAAAATTGCTTTTTTGCCGTCCCATTGCATCCTGATACTTGGGCCTGCTTGATGTTCACCTTTAAAGGACAATAGTTCTTATTCAAAAGAATTTCCCAGGGCCTGCATTGTGCTCTGGCTACTGTGCACGATCATGTGGTGCAAATGCTGAATCAATTGTCCAAAGAGGATTGCGAGAATGTCACCTCATATCTAGATGACAGTTTAGTTTGTGGGGACTCTGAAGAGGAGCTGACTGAGCGGAGTAAATGTGTGTTGAGACTTATCCAGGAAACAGGATTCAAGGTTAATAGAAAGAAAGACCAATTAGTGCAAAAGAGGGCAAATTATTTGTAGGTGACACAAGGAGAACAGGTTTCAGTGTAGCAGCTGTGTAAGTCTGTATCTGCAAAAAGAAAAGTAGGACTTGTGGAACCTTAGAGACTAACAAATTTGTTTGAGCATAAGCTTTCATGAGCTACAGCTCACTTCATCTGATCCAAGCAGTGGAAAATACAGTGGGGAGATTTTATATACACAGAGAACGTGAAACAATGGGTATTACCATACAGACTGTAACAAGAGTGATCAGGTAAGGTGATCTATTACCAGCAGGAGAGAAAAAAAACCTTTTGTAGTGATAATCAATGTCGGCCATTTCCAGCAGTTGACAAGAATGTGTGAGGAACAGTAGGGGTGGGGGAATAAACATGGGGAAATAGTTTTACTTTGTGTAATGACCCATCCACTCCCAGTCTTATTCAAGCCTAATGTAATGGTCTCCAGTTTGAAAATTAATTCCAATTAAGCAGTCTCTCTTTGGAGTCTGTTTTTGAAGTTTTGTTGTTGAAGAATTGCAACTTTTTAGTCTGTAATCGAGTGACCACAGAGATTAAAGTGTTCTCCGACTGGTTTTTGAATGTTATAATTCTTGACGTCTGATTTGTGTCCATTTATTCTTTTACGTAGAGACTGTCCAGTTTGGCCAATGTACATGGCAGAAAGAAAAGGAGTACTTGTGGCACCTTAGAGACTAACCAATTTATTTGAGCATGAGCTTTCGTGAGCCACAGCTCACTTCATGCTCAAATAAATTGGTTAGTCTCTAAGGTGCCACAAGTACTCCTTTTCTTTTTGCGAATACAGACTAACACGGCTGTTCCTCTGAAACCTGTACATGGCAGAGGGGCATTGCTCGCACATGATGGCATATATCACATTAATAGATGTGCAGGTGAACAAGCCTCTGACTGTGTGGCTGATGTGATTAGGCCCTGTGATGGTGTCCCCTGAATAGATATGTGGACAAAGTTGGCAACGGGCTTTGTGGCAAGGATAGGTTCCTGGGTTAGTGGTTCTGTTGTGTGGTGTGTGGTTGCTGGTGAGTATTTGCTTCAGGTTGGGGGGCTGTCTGTAAGAAAGGACTGGCCTCTCTCCCAAAATCTGTGAGAGTGATGGGTCGTCCTTCAGGATAGGTTGTAGATCCTTGATGATGCATTGGAGAGGTTTTAGTTGGGGGCTGAAGGTGACAGCTCGTGGCGTTCCATCATTATCTTTGTTGGGCCTGTCCTGTAGTAAGTAACTTCTGGGAACTCTTCTGGCTCTGTCAATCTGTTTCTTCACTTCAGCAGGTGGGTATTGAAGTCGTAAGAACACTTGATAGAGATCTGTCTGAGGGGTTGGAGCAAATGCGGTTGTATCATAGAGCTTGGCTGTAGACAATGGACCGTGTGGTGTAGTCTGGATGATGTTACAAATTACACCTTGTAGGACACGCACACAACTGCTGCGAATTATACCTGGTAGGACACGCACACAAGTGCTACGAATTACACCAGGTAGGACAGGCACATAAGTGCTACGAATTACACCTTGTAGGACACGCACACAAATGCTGCGAATTATACCTGATAGGACACGCACACCAGTGCTGTGAATTATACCTGATAGGTCATGCACAGTTCGAATCTAGGCTGAGGCACATAAACAAAGTCCACAACTGCAGAGTTCCCAAAAGACACTAAGTTTATTACGCTCGAGCGTGGTGCCCCCCTGCTAGCCAGGAGGGGACCCTGAATGCAGATTATACAAACATTATATACCTTTTAGCAAAGCATGTTGCCCTCGTGCATCGGAAATCTTAGCCAATAAACAAACCCTTGTCTTATCTACCACCTATCCCTGCTTGGTGCATTCCTCGTGCTATACCAGTATGTTAATTACACAGCATGGTCCTAAAGCCATGCATCAGTAACTTTTATTATCAGGATGGGAGGCCTCACATCAAGGCCAAGAGACAGGGAGTTAGAGACTGACAAAAACCAGATACTGGGAGTTAAGGCAGGCTGGAGACAAGGAGGAGGATTTTCACAGGGATTCAATATCTAAGGATTACTCCTCCTGGTGTATGATGTGCTGGCATTTAAACAATGGTGGGCCCCAAACCAAAATGGAGTCACATGTGCTAACTTTTCCTTAACAGTGAAAGCTGGAGGCATGTAGGTAGGCATAGCGGTCAGTAGGTTTCCGGTATAGGGTGGTGTTTATGTGACCATTGCTTATTAGCACTGTAGTGTCCAGGAAGTAGATCTCTTGTGTGGACTTGTCCAGGCTGAGGTTGATGTTGGGATGGAAATTGTTGAAATCATGGTGGATTTCCTCAAGGGCTTCTTTTCCATGGGTCCAGATGATGAAGATTTAATCAATGTAGCTCAAGTAGAATAGGGGCGTTAGGGGATGAGAGCTGAGGGAGCGTTGTTCTAAGTCAGCCATAAAAATCTTGGCATACTGTGGGGCCATGCGGGTACCCATAGCAGTGCCACTGATTTGAAGGTTTACATCTTGATTATCACTGCAAGTAGTCATCTCCCCGCCCGGGTAATAGCTTACCTTACCTGATCACTCTCATTACAGTGTGCATGGTAACACCCATTGTTTCCTGTTCTGTGTGTATATAAATTTTCCCCACTGTGTTTTCCAGTGCATGCATCCAATGAAATGAGCTGTAGCTCACAAAAGCTTATGCTCAAATAAATTTGTTAGTCTTATGGTGCCAAAAGTACTCCTAGGAGAACAAGGAATTTAAGTAGATCAACAAGAAGTGAAATCATTGCTAAATTTACCCAGACCAGAGGATTCATATGCATTGAAGGTAATGTTAAGAGGGTTTTATTATTTAAGGGAACACATTTGGAATTTTGCCATTATAACCAGATCTTAGTCGCATTTATTAAAAAAGATTGCAGAATTGGAGTGGGGCCCGAACAATAAAAATATTTCTGTGATTTCTGGGAGGAGAGGTAGGTACGCTGGAGGGTAGGGATCGGATACAGAGGGACCTAGACAAATTAGAGGATTGGGCCAAAAGAAATCTGGTGAGGTTCAACAAGGACAAGTGCAGAGTCCTGCACTTAGGATGGAAGAATCCCGTGCACCACTACAGACTAGGAACCGAATGGTTTGGCAGCAGTTCTGCAGAAAAGGACCTAGGGTTACAGTGAACGAGAAGCTGGATATGAGTTGTCAAGGTTCCTTCCCCACTCTGAACTCTAGGGTACAGATGTGGGGACCTGCATAAAAACCTCCTAAGCTTACTTTTACCAGCTTAGGTTAAAACTTCCCCAAGGTACAAACTATTTTACCCTTTGCCCTTGGACTTCCACTGCCACCACCAAACTTTATCTGGGTTCCTGAGAAAATGTTGTTTGGAAATGTCTTTCCCCCCAAAATCCTCCCAACCCTTGTACCCCACTTCCTGGGGAAGGTTTGGTAAAAATCCTCACCAATTTGCATAGGTGACCACAGACCCAAACCCTTGGATCTTAGAACAATGAAAAAGCATTCAGTTTTCTTACAAGAAGACTTTTAATAGAAGTAAAAAGGAATCACCTCTGTAAAATCAGGATGGTAGATACCTTACAGGGTAATTAGATTCAAAACATAGAGAATCCCTCTAGGCAAAACCCTAAGTTACAAAAAAGACACACAGACAGGAATAGTCATTCTATTCAGCACAGCTATTTTCTCAGCCATTTAAAGAAATCATAATCTAACACATACCTAGCTAGATTACTTACTAAGTTCTAAAACTCCATTCCTGTTCTGTCCCCAGCAAAAGCATCACACAGACAGATACAGACCCTTTGTTTTTCTCCCTCCTCCCAGCTTTTGAAAGTATCTTGTCTCCTCATTGGTCATTTTGGTCAGGTGCCAGCGAGGTTACCTTTAGCTTCTTAACCCTTTACAGGTGAGAGGATTTTTCCTCTGGCCAGGAGGGACAAAGGTTATTACCCTTCCCTTTATATTTATGACATGAGTCAACAGTGTGCCCTTGTTGCCAAGAAGGCCAATGGCATTTCGGGATCTATATGTAGGGGCATTGCCAGCAGATCGAGGGACGTGATCGTTCCCCTCTATTCGACATTGGTGCGGCCTCATCTGGAGTACTGTGTCCAGTTTTGGGCCCCACACTACAAGAAGGATGTGGAAAAATGGGAAAGAGTCCAGCGGAGGGCAACAAAAATTATTAGGGGACTGGAACACATGACTTCTGAGGAGAGGCTGAGGGAACTGGGATTGTTTAGCCTGCAGAAGAGAAGAATGAGGGGGGATTTGATAGCTGCTTTCAACTACCTGAAAGGGGGTTCCAAAGAGGATGGATCTAGACTGTTCTCAGTGGTAGCTGATGACAGAACAAGGAGTAATGGTCTCAAGTTGCAGTGGCAGAGGTCTAGGTTGGATATTAGGAAAAACTTTTTCACTTGGAAGGTGGTGAAGCACTGGAATGCGTTACCTAGGGCAGTGGTGGAATCTCCTTCCTTCGAGGTTTTTAAGGCCCGGCTTGACGAAGCCCTGGCTGGGATGGTTTAGTTGGGGTTGGTCCTGCTTTGAGCAGTGGGTTGGACTAGATGACCTCCTGAGGTCCCTTCCAACCCCGATATTCTATAATTCTATTCTATGATTTAAAACAGGGTTTGGTACTAGCCCCAGGATTGAAATTCCCTGAGATAAACAAGGCATTTGTGATTAAGTTAGCAGCAATCAAACAGAGACTTCCAGGAGTATGGATGCAAGAAACAGAAAAGGGGAAGTTAATACCTGCTGCGTACAAGTCTAGAAGATTAACCCCTATAGAGCAGCAGTTTGGAATTTGTGAAAGAGACTGTTTAGCTGCTGTGTGGGCCATTGAAGCTTTTGCTTTGACTACTGGCACAGCCCCTATTGCATGGGTGGGCAAAATTTTTGGGCTGAGGGCCACATCTGGGTGGGGAAATTGTATGCACTGCTGAGGCAGGGGGTTGCGGTGTGGGAGGGAGTGCGATGTTCAGGAATGGGCTCAGGGTAAGGGACTGGGGCAGAGGAGCGGTGCGGTTTGTATGAGGGGGCTCAGGGAAGGGGTTGGGGTGGAGGAGGAGTGGGGAGTACAGGAGGGGGCTCAGGGCAGTGGTGCAGGAGGGGTGCAGACTGCGGGAGGGAGCTCAGGGCAGGAGGTTGGGTGCAGGAAGGGTGAAGGGTGTGACAGGGGCTTAGGGTAGGAGGTTGGGGTGCAGGAGGGGGCTTAGGGCAGGGAGTTGGGAGGCGGGGTGCAGAAGGGGTTCAGGCTCCAGCCTGGCGCTGCTTACCTAAAGAGACTCTGGGGTGGCAGTAGCATGCACTGGTGCCAGGGCAAGCTTTCTACATGCCTGCCCTGGCCCCATGTCATGCCACTCTGGGAAGCAGCCAGAACCATGTCCCTGCGCAGCCCCTGGGGGAGGGGGTGACACAGGGCTCCATGTGCTGCCCTTGCCACGTCTCCCGGTACCTCCCCTAAAGGTACCATTGGCCGCAATTCCCCATTTCCGGCCAATGGGAGCTGCAGGGGGCGGTGCCTGGAGGCAAGGGCAATGCACGGAGCCCTCTGCCCTCCCCCCCCCAGGCTGCAGGGACATGGTGCTGGCCGCTTCTGAGAGCGGCACGGGCCCTCCAGCACCATGGGGGGGGGGCAATCCTGAGGGCTGAATCCAAAGCCCTGATTGGCCGGAGCAAGACCACGGGCTCTAGTTTGCCCACCCCTGTCCTATTGTAAAACAAACACCTCACTCTCCCTTGAAGTACATTTTATCAGGAAAACTGGAGGGGAAAGGAGTTTCAAATACCAGAACGGCCCAATGGACTTTGATGTTAACTAGCAGAGATGTTACCTATGAAAATAACAAACAAGCATTCATGTTACCATATGCTCCCCTAAGGAAGGCAGAAGAAGATGAATACCCACTACCAGAAACCAAACCAAAGTTAGTTGAAGAAGCACCCCCAATAGATGAAGTGTTAAGCCTCGGAGAAAAAGAAGTTTGATTAACAGATGGTAGTTCAAACCATGAAAGGGGCAAACAATATTTGGGATATGCTCCTGGGCAAGTTAATGGGGAAACTATTTCTGGATCCATGGGCATGACTTCAGGTCGGAGGCAGAGATCAGAGCTCTTAGTGACCTGTTTAAACATTGTATTGGGATTTTGAAAAAGAACCATTGGGAAACAGCTGAGGGGAAAAATCTGATCCAAAAGGAGAATTGGAAATTTATTTATGATTAGTTGAAAGAACACCCTGGAAAATGAAAAGTAAGACATATTTGAAGTCATCAATGGTGAGGAGGGAATGAAAAACAGTAGCAAAGGAACCTTAGGGGTTATCGTATTTACTAGAGTTTTAAGCGATAAAACGGGAGTCTGAAATTAAAGAAAGATGGGGAAATTGGAATATACAAGGGGGATATGCAGTGAATAAGAAAACAGGAGAGGTAAAGTGGGTACCTGACAGCTGACAAACTTCAAAGAGAAGAGCTAATTAACCTGTTTCACTCTATGGTTCACCAAGGAATAGACAATACTCTCTTTAAGGTAAGACAGATTGGAATATGGCCTAAGGTGTGAGAAAACATAGAAATGTTTGTTAAAAACTACATATGATGTGCAGCAGATGGAAATAGACCACCGAATTTGGGACCCTTGTTACACCAAAGAATTGTAGGGCCACGGAGTAGAATATAAATGGATTATATTGATGAATTGCCTAAGAGCCAAAGGGGGAATCAGTATTTATTAGTGATAATAGATTCTTTTCCTGGATGGGTGGAGGCAATTCCCACTAGAAATCATACTGCAGAGACCAGCGCCAAGAGGTTGTGGGAAGAAGTATTTAGTAGATATGGGACTCCAAATGTAATTGATTCCGATAATGGGCCACATTTTTCAGGAGAAATAATTCGAAATTTATTAAAATATTTAGGAATAAATATACCCCCTTCCATCCTCAATCATCAGGGACAGTAGAAAGGATGAATCAGATTGTTAAGCAAACTCTACGCAAAGTGATGCAAGAAACTGGCAAAGATTGGGACAATAAATTACCAGTGGTGTTGGCAGCCATCCAGAGTAGTGATTGATTGGGTACTGGCTACCAGCCTTATTAAATTCTCTTTGGAAGGCCTATGAGATTGTGGAACTCTTTATTATACCCAGGAGAAGAAGAAGAAGAAGAACAGGAGGAAGAGGAGAAGGTGTCAGTCACCCAGTGGGTAAAGGAGTTACCGATAGAATTTAGGAAAATGGAGTTTAAACTGACTGATGCCATTGAAAAAGCAAGAGACTATGTGCATTCTCATGTGGCTCAAGACAGCCTGGAGTCTAGATGGGTTGGATTATTTTCCATTATGAATAAAATTTCACCTACTGTAGTGCAAATTAATAAAGGGGGAAAGGGAAAGTGGGTCCACACATCACAAGTAAAGTTATATCCTGAAGACTAAATAATGTTTTTTTTTTCCATTTATCTTTCAGAAAGGAAGGAATGCCCAATTGCACCAGAGATTATCCTGTACAGACTTTGGATTTGGAGTGTGCATACGGTGCTACAGTTTTTGTAACTGGCTTACTGCTTATGCTTGCTTGGCTTTGCATTGTTTGTTTAGTAGAAAGATTGTGTTGTCTGCATTATATTTTAGGAAGAAAAACAAATACCAGAGCTCGAGCCAAAATAGAAGAGGTTAGTGTAAGAATTTAAAACAATACGGCCAGAAGTATTGGACATTATTCATATGGAATAATGGCCATGGATTCAATATTAAGGATCCTAATAATTCAGGGAGAAGTAATTGAAGCCCCAACTATTGTGACTCAAATGATCTGGTTGGAAGG
Organism: Caretta caretta; assembly: GCF_965140235.1. Classification (NCBI taxonomy): domain Eukaryota; kingdom Metazoa; phylum Chordata; order Testudines; family Cheloniidae; genus Caretta; species Caretta caretta. Next base: position 2,359,409 of record NC_134206.1, read on the forward strand.
AATGCAAATAAACAAAAGTGCTCAACATTCAGAGTTCAGAGGAACAGCCGTGTTAGTCTGTATTCGCAAAAAGAAAAAGAGTATTTGTGGCACCTTAGAGACAAACAAATTGCATCCGATGAAGTGTAGCTCACGAAAGCTTATGCTCAAATATATTTGTTTGTCTCTAAGGTGCCACAAGTCCTCCTTTTCTTTTTGCGAACATTCAGAGTGTGTGCCCTGAGCTTTACCTCAATTGCAAGCTTGGCAACAACAGTGGAGAGATGGGACTATCAGAAATAAAAGAGGTATAGGGGAACACATTGGTGGCATTGGTGCTGGAACTGGAATTTTAAACTCATTTGATACTGAGACATTACAAGGAAAAATGTCAGCCTTGGGTAAGATTTTGGGGGCTATTCAGACACACGTAACACAAAATTTTGGTGCATTAACAGAGCAAGGAATAAGAAGTGTGGAACTCCAATTAAAACAAGCCCAAGCCTAGAAAATGTCTCTAAATATGAATTTTTTGGGTGTATCTGAAATTAACATCACAACTCTATTAGCAATATGATGTGTACAAATGCAAATGTAAGGGATACAATACATAGACAAAATGGTTGCTCTGTTAAGTAATGGTTGAATGGTTCAGAGATCCTCATATATGGAATCAACGACTTATAGAATGGCGTAAGCTTACTGAGTTTAACTGGAATCAAGACATTCTGAGGAGAGATGGAAAAGGGAACAGGCAGAATTCTTTTACATAACACAGGGAAGGAAAGAAAAACAGCAACTGTGTGGATATTGCCAAAGATTATTAATGGAGAGTTATGGAAAATGGAAATAAGTGGCGTGATGTTATTGACACAAACTGGGACCATATAGACCATTGTTGCAACCAAGCTCATATAGTGGCACCAAATCTTGTACAAAGAAGCTCCAGTAAGGTGTCTATGACAAGGTTATGATCTGCTGGTTATGATTATGCTGTCTGTATGTGTGTATCATTTTTGTAGTTGAAGTTATGAATATTGGCTATGTACCTGTATCTCAATGTGTAGCATTAGTGAAGCATTTGGTCAGCTTCTTGAGAAAGGAATTTGCAGATTAAGTGCCCAATCAAGAAACACTTAACTGACAATGGACCTTGGGAGACTTCAATCCACATGAAGGTCTTCCTGGGACATTCAAGGTAGCATGTGAGCAATGGCTGCTCTCCCTGTAAAAGAGCCGAGTCATGCATGGACATGTGACTTGCCCATGTGGCTACAAACTCCATCTTGTTGCTGTGATTTTGCACAGGAGAACAAAAGGGGTTTCACACACAAGAGAAAGAATATAAAAGGCCCTGGAAACCTGCCATTTTGTCTTCAGTCCTGCTTCTTACTTCTGGAGGGACCTTGCTACAAACTGAAGCTCTGAACAAAGGATTGAATGACCCATCTCGGCTGTGGATGTACTCCAGAGACTTAAGTTGAATCTGAAGTTTATTCCATCACTGCTACAAACCTGAACCAAGAACAGGTTCAGAACAATGCCATTAGTGTATGTAATTGATTCCATTTAACCAATTTTAGCCCTCATGTATATTTCTTTCTTTTATGAAAAAAGAAAAGGAGTACTTGTGGCACCTTAGAGACTAACCAATTTATTTGAGCATAAGTTTTCATGAGCTACAGCTCACTTCATCGGATGCATGTAGCTCACGAAAGCTCATGCTCAAATAAATTGGTTAGTCTCTAAGGTGCCACAAGTACTCCTTTTCTTTTTGCGGCTACAGACTAACATGGCTGCTACTCTGCAACCTTTCTTTTATGAATAAACCTTTAGATTTTAGATTCAAAAAGACTGGCAACAGCGTGATTTGTGGGTAAGATCTGAATTGTATATTTACCTGGGTCTGGGGCTTTGGGATTGAAAGAACCCTCTTTCTTTTACTGGGGTATTGGATTTTGTAAACATTCGTCCCCATAATGAGTGACACTGGTGGTGATACTGGGAAACTGGAGTGTATAAGGGAATTGCTTGTATGACTTATGGTTAGTGGGGTGAAACTAAAGTCCTCTCTGTTGGCTAGTTTGGTGTGTCTTAATGGTAAAGGAAACCTAGCCTTGGGCTGTAACTGCCCTGCTCTAAGCAACTTGTCCTGAATTGATACTCTCAGTTGTGTCCTGCCAGGGGCAGCATCATTAAAAGCAGGATACACTTGATTCAAGAAGAAGGGGGTTATAAATTAATAGAATTAACAAAACATTGTGAAGAGTGGGGGGCGAAAAAGTGGGTGTGTCCGCAGCTAACTTGGAACCTAGAGGGTTGTGATTTGAACCATTAAAGCGGACAATGTACCACTCAATATTTAGCCTCTAATGGCTAAATTAATTATGATTTAATAATTAATTATCAATCAATTAAAGTAATTGTTAATATAATAATTAATCATCAGTGTGATAATTAAATGGCAATTAATTATTATTAATATATTACTTAATAATAACAGAGGTTATTATTTATGGAACTAATGGAATAATTAATTATTAATGGAATTATTTACCGAGATCCTCTATTTTTGAAAAAAGACATTGTTTGGGAACCAAAATATGTGGACTAGTCCTTTGATTTGGGGATACATTGGGAACAATGGGAAAAACTGATAGATGAGAGTGAGAAAATTAGGCAGTATGCAAAAGATGCATCGAACTCTGCTCAGTTGGGGAAAAAAACATTCTAGTCAATGGTCAAATATTAAGATTGGGAAAAGGAGAATTGACAGTTCATCACTGGTATGATGTTTTTAAAGGATGGTCTCCCATGTTACAGCTCTTCCAAATTTAATGATACATGCTATTGTTATACTACTTGTATTCATTATTTTATTAACCTTTTTTATGCTATGTTTATACTGCTTGTTGCCAGCACCCAGTGCTCAGAGGCAAAACAACAGCAGGGGTTCGTTACCCGGTGTGCTTCACTCAATAATCACAATGGGGTGGAGAAGCAGAAAGGTTTATTTGCAGCTGCAAACAAGGTAAAGGGAGAATAGAATCTCCCAGAGCAGAGAATCACCCAGAGCAGGTCATTACACACACATTTATATTCCTTAATGCTACTGCACTACACATCAGCCAATCAAAACTTTGCACAAATATTCTGCCTTCCTTATATAGGTAACAATGTTTATTTCCTGCAACCTCTAACAAGCATTCCTAGCAACTTAAACAACCAGAGGGATTGTACAATGTATCCAATGTATACAATTCATTGGTGATCTTCCTGATAACACCATCCTGGCCACTATGGATGTAGAAGCCCTCTGCACCAACATTCCACACAAAGATGGACTACAAGCCGTCAAGAACACTATCCCCGATAATGTCACGGCTAACCTGGTGGCTGAACTTTGTGACTTTGTCCTTACCCATAACTATTTCACATTTGGGGACAATGTATACCTTCAGATCAGAGGCACTGCTATGGGTACCCGCATGGCCTCACTGTATGCCAACATTTTTATGGCTGATTTAGAGCAACGCTTCCTCAGCTCTCGTCCCCTAACGCACCTACTCTACTTGCGCTATATTGATGACATCTTCATCACCTGGACCCATGGAAAAGAAGCCCTTGAGGAATTCCACCATGATTTCAACAATTTCCATCCCATCATCAACCTCAGCCTGGTCCAATCCACAAAAGAGATCCACTTCCTGGACACTACAGTGCTAATAAACAATGGTCACATAAACACCACCCTATACCGGAAACCTACTGACCGCTATTCCTACCTACATGCCTCCAGCTTTCACCCTGACCACACCACATGATCCATCGTCTACAGCCAAGCTCTGCAATACAACCACATTTGCTCCAACCCCTCAGACAGAGACAAACACCTACAAGATCTCTATCAAGCATTCTTACAACTACAATACCCACCTGAGGAAGTGAAGAAACAGATTGATAGAGCCAGAAGAATTCCCAGAAGTCACCTACTACAGGACAGGCCCAACAAAGATAATGATAGAACGCCACAAGCTGTCAGCTTCAACCCCCAACTAAAACCTCTCCAATGCATCATCAAGGATCTACAACCTATCCTGAAGGACGACCCATCACTCTCACAGATTTTGGGAGAGAGGCCAGTCCTTGCTTACAGACAGCCCCCCAACCTGAAGCAAATACTCACCAGCAACCACACACCACACAACAGAACCACTAACCCAGGAACCTATCCTTGCAACAAAGCCCGTTGCCAACTGTGTCCACATATCTATTCAGGGGACACCATCACAGGGCCTAATCACATCAGCCACACAGTCAGAGGCTTGTTCACCTGCACATCTATCAATGTGATATATGCCATCATGTGCGAGCAATGCCCCTCTGCCATGTACATTGGCCAAACTGGACAGTCTCTACGTAAAAGAATAAATGGACACAAATCAGATGTCAAGAATTATAACATTCAAAAACCAGTCGGAGAACACTTTAATCTCTGTGGTCACTCGATTACAGACTAAAAAGTTGCAATTCTTCAACAACAAAACTTCAAAAACAGACTCCAACGAGAGACTGCTGAATTGGAATTCATTTGCAAATTGGATACAATTAACTTAGGCTTGAATAGAGACTGGGAGTGGCTAAGTCATTATGCAAGTTAACCTATTTCCCCTTGTTTTTTCCTACCCCCCTCCCCCTGACTTTCTTGTTAAACCCTGGATTTGTGCTGGAAATGGCCCACCTTGATTATCATACACATTGTAAGGAGAATGATCACTTTAGATAAGCTATTACCAGCAGGAGAGTGGGGTGGGGGGAGGTATTTTTTCATGCTTTGTGTGTATAGAAAGATCTTCTACTCTTTCCAAAGTATGCATCCGATGAAGTGAGCTGTAGCTCACGAAAGCTTATGCTCAAATAAATTGGTTAGTCTCTAAGGTGCCACAAGTACTCCTTTTCTTTTTGTGAATACAGACTAACATGGCTGTTACTCTGAAACCTGTCATTAAACAACCAGCACATCCTGTCTGGCCTTGTAGCTGTCTCTCCTGTTATCTTTAACTTGGCGTCAGCAAACCTTACACTATAAGGCATTATCTGCAGCTGCAACATTGTTTTAAGAGCAAAAGAGCTTACTCAAACCAGCCAGGCCTGAGTTCTACTAAGGGAGGTTGAAAAGTAGCCCTTAGGCCTTCAGCAGGGAGACCTCCTCGACCCTTATGGCCTTCCATCCCCTCAACTTAACTAGTGGCCATGCCCTGGGGTCTCCAACAATTCCCTCCTTTGAGAATACTCATTTCAATTGCTTGAGTCTTCTCATCTTTATTTACTTACTAGTGGGCTATGCATAAAATTAAAATTTTCAAAACTATGCAAAATAAGCATTTTTACACAGGACCACATACAACACAGTAAACATAACATGATTAATACAGGAAAGAAAAGCTTAAATAATAGGCTAAACAATCCACTTAGCCATGGGGAAAGGCCCCAACCAGAAAATAGAGAGCCTAGCCAATCCTCCCCAGTTTGCTGATGAATGCCCTTTGCCAGCTGCTTTAGGCGTTGAAAATCAGCTTCTACGGATGGCCCTGCATCTGTTATATTAAAAAGAAAAGGAGTACTTGTGGCACCTTAGAGACTAACCAATTTATTTGAGCATGAGCTTTCGTGAGCTACAGCTCACTTCATCAGATGTTTACCGTGGAAACTGCAGCAGACCTTATATACACACAGAGAATATGAAACAATACCTCTGATAGTGTGGCTGATGTTATTAGGCCCTGTGATGGTGTCCCCTGAATAGATATGTGGGCACAATTGGCAACGGGCTTTGTTGCAAGGATAAGTTCCTGGGTTAGTGGTTCTGTTGTGTGGTATGTGGTTGTTGGTGAGTATTTGCTTCAGGTTGCGGGGCTGTCTGTAGGCAAGGACTGGCCTGTCTTCCAAGACTTGTGAGAGTGTTGGGTCATCCTTTAGGATAGGTTGTAGATCCTTAATAATGCGTTGGAGGGGTTTTAGTTGGGGGCTGAAGGTGACCGCTAGTGGCGTTCTGTTATTTTCTTTGTTGGGCCTGTCCTGTAGTAGGTAACTTCTGGGAACTCTTCTGGCTCTATCAATCTGTTTCTTTACTTCTGCAGGTGGGTATTGTAGTTATTGTAGGTATTGTATCCCAGAAGTTACCTACTACAGGACAGGCCTAACAAAGAAAATAACAGAACGCCACTAGCGGTCACCTTCAGCCCCCAACTAAAACCCCTCCAACGCATTAACATCAGCCACACTATCAGAGGCTCGTTCACCTGCACATCCACCAATGTGATATATGCCATCATGGGCCAGCAATGCCCCTCTGCCATGTACATTGGTCAAACTGGACAGTCTCTACGTAAAAGAATAAATGGACACAAATCAGATGTCAAGAATTATAACATTCATAAACCAGTCGGAGAACACTTCAATCTCTCTGGTCACGCAATCACAGACATGAAGGTCGCTATCTTAAAACAAAAAAACTTCAAATCCAGACTCCAGCGAGAAACTGCTGAATTGGAATTCATTTGCAAATTGGATACTATTAATTTAGGCTTAAATAGAGACTGGGAGTGGCTAAGTCATTATGCAAGGTAGCCTGTTTCCTCTTGTTTTTTCCTACCCCCCCCCCCCCCAGATGTTCTGGTTTAACTTGGATTTAAACTTGGAGAGTGGTCAGTTTAGATGAGCTATTACCAGCAGGAGAGTGAGTTTGTGTGTGTATGGGGGTGGGGGGGATGTGAGAAAACCTGGATCTATGCAGGAAATAGCCCGACTTGATTATGTAAAGAGTTGTCACTTTGGATGGGCTATCACCAGCAGGAGAGTGAATTTGTGTGGGGGGGTGGAGGGTGAGAAAACCTGGATTTGTGCTGGAAATGGCCCACCTGATGATCACTTTCGATAAGCTATTACCAGCAGGACAGTGGGGTGGGAGGAGGTATTGTTTCATATTCTCTGTGTGTATATAATGTCTGCTGCAGTTTCCACGGTAAACATCTGATGAAGTGAGCTGTAGCTCACGAAAGCTCATGCTCAAATAAATTGGTTAGTCTCTAAGGTGCCACAAGTCCTCCTTTTCTTTTTGCGAATACAGACTAACACGGCTGTTCCTCTGAAACCTGTCATTATGTTATATTAAAGCAACACATGCCTGCAAACTCCTGACATAGGTGACCATGGCGTAGAAGCAAACAGTCCACAGCCAGCCTGTTCTGTAGCATACCCTGACCTACTTCCCCTAACCCATGTGAGAGTTGGGCCAGGACGGTTGAGGTTAAATTAATGGCCTTTGGCACTGTGCAGGCAAGGTGCTCTACTGCGTGATAATTATGCATCACAAGCCCAGGAATACCAACGAAGGAAAAAGCCAGAGCTGCTGCCTCAGTCTCTGAGAATAAGGTTCTCTGAGAACAACGTTGCGTTCACTGCACTCTGGCCCAGTGCCAGCCAGGTATTTACGGGTACAATGCCTGAAACAGCAGTACCGGTTAGGCACATGGCCAAGAAGGGGAATAAAATATACCCTCCCTTCTATTTTCCTGCCTTCCTGGTGGGCTGCTGTTTAAATAGTAATTTTAGTCCAAGATCCTCAGTGGAGGGGGCTGAATGCACGGCTTCAGCTGGGGGGGGGGGGGGTTGATACCACTTTCAGCCGGGTATAATGAATCCAATTCTTGTGTCCCTCGACCTTTGATGCTGTGTGGGAGACCAGCAGGGTGGTATAGGGTCTCTTCCACTTTTCCTGGAGGGGCTCTTCTTTCCAGGTACGTACGAGCACTGAATCACCAGGCTGCAGGGAGTGGATGGGCGAATCCAAGGGTAGAGGCTGAGAATCCTTAGTATACCTGTGAAGAGACAAAAGAACAGCAGACAGGGAACACATATACTGAGACAGAAACTCATTCCCCAATTCCCACTCTCCCCCTGACACAACTGGTGTACCATTCATAGGCCATGCCCTTCCAAACATAATTTCAAAGGGACTGAGCTCTAATCTACCCTTTGGGAGAGCACAGATGTGGAGCAGAACTAGGGGCAGGGCATCAGGCCACCGTAAGGAGGCCTCCTGGCATACTTTCGAGAAGTGTCGCTTAAGGGTCTGATTGGTCCGCTCCACTACCCCACTGGCTTGCGGTTTCCAGGGTGTATGGAGTTTCCAGGGAATCTGTAAGGTGTCTGAGATGCTTTGGACAATTTTTGACGTGAAGTGTGTTCCATTGTCAGATTCCATCCACTGGGGAAGTTCAAAGCGAGGAATAATCTCCTTAACAAAATTGAGAGCCACTGTCCGATGAAGTGAGCTGTAGCTCACGAAAGCTCATGCTCAAATAAATTGGTTAGTCTCTAAGGTGCCACAAGTCCTCCTTTTCTTTTTGTGAATACAGACTAACACGGCTGTTACTCTGAAAACTGTCCTGGCAATGCAATTGCGACATGGAAAGGCTTCCGGCCATCTGCTGAATCTATCCACTATGACAAGGAGATACTTGAACGCTTTGGTCCGGGGAAACTCAGTAAAGTCTATTTGCCACACCCGTCCAGGGCCTGGAGTGGGTTCCAGGGCCGCTGGTGGCACTGGATGTCCTGGTCGGGGGTTATTCTTTTGACAGACTAGGCATTCCACCTGTACCTGGGCAGCCAGGGGTCTGAGTCTGGAGGTTATGAAGTACTTTCCCATTTGTTGGATAAGTGCCTCCTTGCCAGCGTGAGTGGTTTGATATAGTTTCTGTAATACTGGCAGGATCAGGCCCTTTGGTAAGAGGACTTTCCCTTCCGGGGAATGGAGCCAGCCCTCCTTTTCCTGGAGACCAAGTTTGTCAGCTAGCTGTTTCTCCTCCCCAGAATACTGAGGGGTCTGGAGCTCCCCCACTGATGGGATAAGGGCATGCATATAGGTGTTCTCAGTCTGAGGGGACATCAGGGTGGCAGCCTGCTTTGCCTCTCTGTCTGCCCTGGCATTACCCCTGGTCACATCTTGATCCTCCCTCTGATGGGCCTTACAGTGTACCACCGCCACTTCCAAGGGGAGTTGCACTGCCTCTAGAAGCAGGAGAATTTGGGGCCCATACTTGACTGGAGAGCCTTGGGCTGTCAGCATTCCCCTCTGCTTCCACAGGCCAGCATGAGCATGCAGCACACCAAAAGCATATTTGGAATCAGTGAAAATATTGACGCGTTTTCCTTTGGACAGTTTGAGTGCACGGGTCAGGGCCACTAGCTCAGCCAACTGGGCAGAAGTCCCAGCGGGCAAACTTTTAGCTTCCACGGTGTCGTTGAGGGACACAATAGCATAACCCGCCCTCCTTTGCCCATCTATCACCATGCTGCTACCATCAGTGTACCACTCATAATCTGCATTTGGGAGGGGCACATCCTTCAAGTCCGGGTGGCTAGAATATTTGGCATCTATGATCTCTGGGCAGTCATGTTCCTGTTTCTCAGTTGCTGGTAAGAGGGTGGCAGGGTTAAGGGATGGACAAGGCTGCAGCGTGACCTCAGGGTTCTCTAAGAGCTTTGCTTGGTATCTTGCCATACGCACTAGTGTGAGCCAGAGGCCGCCCTTAACATCCAGTAAAGCGTGTACCATGTGGGTGTAAAAACCTGTATTGTTCCCCCCTAGTGTCAGTTTCTCTGCTTCTGCCAGGGTCAGGGCGGCGGCTGCCACTGCCCACAGGCACGCTGGCCAGCCCTTGGCTACTTGGTCCAATTGTTTAGAAAAATATGCCACCGGACGTCTCCATGCTCCTAGCAGCTGTGTGAGTACTCCCAGGGCCACCCCCTTTCATTCATGTGCATACAACTGAAATGGCTTGGAGAGATCTGGCAGACCGGGAGCCGGGGCTTCCATCAGCTTTCTCTTCAGGATTTTAAATGCCCTGTCAGCCTCTGGGGTCCAATGAAAGGGGTCATGGTCTGCTCCTTTTACACAGTCGTACAGGGGTCTAACCCATAGTCCAAACTCTGGGATCCATATCCTATAGAAGCCTGCCATCCCCAGAAATGCTCTGAGCCGCTTGCGATTACTCGGGATAGGAACTTGGCATATGGCTTCCTTCCTCTCATTTGAAAGCTGGCGTTCCCCCTGACGTATGTAGAACCCAAGGTACTGTACCTGCGGGAGAGCAATCTGAACCTTACTTCGTGCTACCCGATATCCTCAGAGTCCCACAAAATTCAGGAGACTCACGGTGGCTGTAAGGCAGGGAGTTAAGCCCACAGTGGCAATTAACAGATCATCTACATATTGCAAAAGGAGGGCTTCCTCATTATCCCACTCCTCTAGGTCCCTGGCCAGAGCCTGGCCAAAGAGGGTGGGGGAATTTTTAAACCCCTGGGCTAACACTGTCCAGCAAAGTTGCTTTTTAACTCTGTTCTGGTCCTCCCATTCAAAGGAGAAAATCTCCTGTGATGAGTTGTCAACTGTGATGGCAAAAAAAAAAAAAAAAAGCAGCTTTTAAATCAAGAACTGAAAAATGGGTATTCTGTCCACCTATAGAAGCCAATAGGGTATACGGGTTAGGGACAAGAGGGTGCAGAGTCTTAACACATTCTTTAACTGCCTTTAGGTCTTGTACCAGCCAGTATGTGCCATCAGGTTTCTGTATGGGTAAAATGGGAGTGTTCCAGGCTGACTGACATTCCCGGAGAATACTGTATGTTAGAAATCGATCTATGGTTTCCTGTAACCCTTCTCTGGCTTCCTTCTTGATTGGATATTGCTTTACCTGCACCGGGCCTTTCCCGGGTATGAGCTGGACATGAATGGGGGTTTGATGAGTAGTTTTTCCTGGGATCCCTGATGCCCACACAAGGGGATACACTTGAACTTCCCACTGGTCCCATTCTGGGGCTTTCATAGCCAAGGGTTCAACTGCAAGGGCCATAATCCATGCATTTTCAGGGGGTAAGGTAAGGGTTATTTCATCTTGAGTAAAATGCAGGGTGGCATCTAGGCGACACAGCAGGTCCCGTCCCAGCAACAGTGTTGGGCATTCAGGGAGGTATACCAGCTTATGGGATATGGTTCTGTTTCCCAAAGCACATTCTGCTGGGGCATACACTAGGCACTTGGTATCTTTGCCTGTGGCTCCTGTCACAGTGAGGGAGTCTGTTACTCGCAACTGAAGGGGTTGATTTACAGCAGTTTGCGCAACTCCAGAGTCCACTAAAAAATCTATTTCTTCATTTCCCACCCGCATTTTTGCTCGGGGTTCCGGGGGTAGGATGATCCATCTCCCCTGACACCCCTATTCCTGTTCTTCTATCGCCATCGTAGAGGTACCCTCCCCCCTTTCCTTCTTGTTTGGGCACTCATTCTTCCAGTGTCCCTCTTGCTGACACAGGGCTCACTGATTGCACCCCAGTCGTCTCTCCCGCAGGCCTGGACGTCCGCATCCACGGCCCCTTCCTTCTCGTTCACTTCCCTTCGTGCCTGCCTGCACCGCCGCTACCATCAATCTCACTTGCTTCTTCTCCTTCTCCACTTCTCTTAAACTATACACTCGATTTGCGGCTTCTAAAATCTGTGCCATGGTCATACCCATCAAATCCTCCTTTTTCTGTAGCTTTCTCTTAATGTCGGGGGCTGCCCTGCTTGTAAATACTCCTTTAATAATTGCCTCAGTTAGCGGATCATTAGGATCTGCATTGGTATACTGTTGGATTGTGTCTTGAATGCTCTGTAAAAAGGCTCCAGGGCTTTCCTTTGGATCCTGCACTACCTCATATGGTTTAGTCCAATTATCCTGTCTGACAGCTGCGTGACGGAATCCATACAGTAGCAGCTCCTTATAGGAGGTGAGGTGGGTCATGGCCTGATTGTCATTTGGGTCCCACCTAGGATCCTTTATGGGAACCTGATCATCTGGGGTCGGGATATTGTTATGGTCCTGGTCAGATTGCCTTTTTGCTTCCTCTCTTGCTTTAGCTACGGCCTGTTCTCGTTCAATCTCAGTCAATAATGTTCGCAGAAGGACATTACAATCATCCCAGTCTGGCTTGTAGCTACTAAGACATCCCTCAAAAACCGATACAAACTTGCTTGGGTTGATAGAAAATTCTCCAGCCTGTGCTTTGAAAGAGGCCAGGTCCATAGGATTAAAAGGTGCATGAGTATAGACCTGCATGGTAAGGGCTGGCCTACCCTCAGCTATATTCTGAGCAATTTTAGTCTCCGTAAGTAACAGATATATTCCAGCAGATGGAGCTCGAACCTCACTATGAGCTTCACTAGGAATCTTACTCTGAGCCTCACTCTGTGTGGGTATAGGGGCCGAAGGGGACACACTCTGTGTGGATGTAGGGGCCGAAGGAGCCTCACTCTGTGTGGGTTTAAGGGCCGAAGGGGACACTAGATCTGCCATTACATTTGGGGTGGGGGTCCGGGGACTGACATTAATTGCTACCGGGCCAATCGGGGTTAAATTACAGCATTGTAAAATATCAGTACGAGACCACAAGGTCATAAACAAGTAAGCATACGAATGCTCATTCCACTTCCCTGTTTGCTGACAGAACAGTAGTAACTGGAGGATTGTATTATGATTTAGTGATCCTCGGGGAGGCCACAGTTCCTGGCCCTCTAATTGGTACTGAGGCCAGTCAACTGTACAAAATCGCTTCAATTTACCCTTAGTCATTGGATCTGATCCAAATATCTTCCAATTTACTAAAATACACTCTAGGGGCGTGCACCGTACCCTACCTCCCGTGCTCTGTTCCTGTCCCATACCTACAGGTTAACTCTGGGTGTCCCCAGGTTCCAACAGAGCATATAATCCGGATTTCGAAAGGTTCCTACCTTATCCAAGGGACCGGTTCCCCACCATTGCCTGCAGCTGCTCCTCCCCTCGTCAAGGGACGACCGGTTCCTCACCATCGCCCACAGCTGCTTCTCCACGATATGAGTGCGTTGCACCATTGTGCCCTCCGGGGTCGATCAAACTGCATCTCCTCCGAGGCCCCTGAGGAACTCACCGGTGCGCACTGGGCGTCGGTTGTCGCTGCAATCCTCGAGCTGCAGAATGCTAAATTGCAACCTCGTCGCCCCATGTTGGGACGCCAAAAGTTGTTGCCGGCACCCAGTGCCCAGAGGCAAAACAACAGCAGGGGTTTGTTACCCGGTATGCATCACTCAATAATCACAGTGGGGTGGAGAAGCAGAAAAGTTTATTTGCAGCTGCAAACAAGGTACAGGGAGAATAGAATCTCAAGGCATTATCTGAGGCTGCAACATTGTTTCAAGAGCAAAAGAGCTTACTCAAACCAGCCAGGCCTGAGTTCTACTAAGGGAGGTTGAAAAGAAGCCCTTAGGCCTTCAGCAGGGAGACCTCCTCGACCCTTATGGCCTTCCATCCCCTCAGCTTAACTAGTGGCCATGCCCTGGGGTCTCCAACATGAGAATGAGAAAGAGACAAGAAGCTCTGGAACAAATAATATATAAAATTGTCTTGCTTGCAAAATTATAAAGTGATACAATAATTAATAGTATTAACCATGTGAAGGGGGAATGTTGGGATGTGTACATATTTGTCTACATATAATCTATATATCTGTGTAACATGTACTAGGCCCTGGGGCCTAGTGTGGCTGGAGTGTGTTTGGAACATGAATGCATGACTTGCATTTTGGCAACCGAAGCAAGGACTTAAAGGTCAAGTGGTCAAACCCTATTTGTACTAAAAAACTTTGTTGTGTCCTCGGAAAAATGAAGAATCAGCAGATAAGGAAATATAACCAGATGGACTGCCATGGAAATGTATAAGAATTGGAGGAAATGGTGCGCCTTGGATCATGGTGGCCTGCATAGGACTATCTCTTTGGAACAAAGGGTGAAGGCCCAGGCCAACAGAGACAAAAGACTAACGATGTCACAAAGTGATTATAAATGCTGGCTTCACCCATTTGGAGTCTTTCAATAATCCAGAGCCCTGTTGGGATATGGTGTGGTATTCATGGACTCCCCACACCTTATGACGGACTGAACCCTGAGTGACCATTGGGACTCCTGACTAGTGGACTCTGGTATAGTATGTTTGGGGTATGAATGTGGAGTGAATGACGTTCCTTCTGTAAACAATAAACAGTATTTAGAATGTTATATACCAACACTGTTTCCGGTATCTGCCTGCTCCCCCACCCCATAGAGAGGCCCCTGCTGCTGGTCTAAGAGTAACACTCTGTGATAGGGCCTTCAGTGGCCAGGCAGCCTAGTGGCAAGATCGTCGGTTAGGGGCTGTGAGGGAACCTGGCCCCCTACTTTACCCTCAGGTCCTGGCTCAGAGTCCTGGGTCGCTCACACCCTTAAACAAAGGACATGGATCTTGCTCCCAGCCATGAGGGGGAGTTCAGGACCTGTTGCCTGAGCTGCTTCCTATGTAAGTCCTTCAGTTTGGGGTGTGTCCCTGCTAGTTTAGTTTCCCTGCAGTTGGGGCTTGTCAGCAGAGCAGAGAAAGACTTACTTGCCTCCAGTAGCTGCATTGGCAGGCAGGTTTCGTCTATGCCTTCAGGAAGGCACACAGAGAACTCCTGACTCTTCGCCAGTGAGCCCCTGACTAAGCCAGGCTCCCTTCTTTTCTTCCCCTTCCAGACCTGGCATTCTCTGCAGGTATAATAGGGTGGGGCTAGCTGAACTCACAGGTACTCTTTAACCCCTGCTATGCCTAGCAGCCATCTTGCTGCTCCTTCACACACCCTTATCCACTTTTCCATCACATCTTTCATTTTGTTTGCATATCCCACCTTACTCATACTAGTACCTGTCTTAAGACTCCAAAATTTATTTTAAGACTCTGAAATTCCTTCCAAACCATTGCTATGAATTTACAAAAAATCTAAAGCATTGTCAATTGGCATTTTAAGGAATATATCCAGAGAAGTACCAGTTACCTCTGCAACTAAAGTGGGCATCTTCTGGTCATCAGGAATCTTGTGAATCACACACAGCCTCTCAAAGATGTGTAGATTTTTGGAGAGGTGGGAATCAGTGAAGTGGGAGGGTTCTGCTTCTGCTTTTCCAGCATGTCCAATTGGTGTTACCACTCTCTTTCTTTCTCCTCAATTTCTTGTTGTTTTACTTCTATAGCCCTTCAGTGCTCAGCCTCCCTGCTTTAGGTCCAAAATTCTCCTAAGTTCGTTTTCATTTTCTGAAATGAATAGATCCAATCTGAATCTGAATAGATCCAATTTTGCAATTGCTTTCCTGTTTTCACTCATCTTGATGCTTTTCTGTCCCTACTTCTCTTTCCCGAAATAAGCAAACAGAAAATAACAAGCTGGTATCCTATTTGACTGACCTCCACCCAATATACTAAACATAAACATAACATAATAATATAAGAATGGACACTTGATTTGCCAGAGTTTATGATCTTTTCTATTTTCCTCACTAGGATTTAACTTCCACTTTTTAAAAGATGCCTTTTTGTTGCTCACTGCTTCTTTTACTTTGTTCTTTAGCCACGGTGGCTCTTTTTTGATTCTCTTACTATGTTCTTTAAGTTGGGGTATACATTCAAGTTGAGCCTCTATTATGGTGTCTTTAAAGAGTTTCCATGCAGCTTGCACTTTTAGCACTGTGCCCTTTAATTTCTGTTTAACTCTCCTCCTCGGTTTTTTGTGTAGTTCCCCTTTCTGAGTTTAAGTGCTGCAGTGTTGGGCTCCTGTGGTGTTTTTCCTGCCACAAGGATATTTAATTTAATTATATTATAGGCACTATCACCAAGAGGTCTGGTTATATTCATCTCTTGGACGAGATCCTGTGCTCCACTTAGTACTAAATCAAGAATTGCCTCTCCTCTGGTGGGTTCCAGGACCAACTTCTCCAAGAAGCAGTCAGGTAAGGTGGCAAGAAACTTCATCTCTGCATCCTGTCCTGAGGTAACATGTACCCAGTCAATATGGGGATAATTGAAATCCCCCATTATTATTGAGGTTTTTTTTTATTTTAATAGCCTCTCTAATCCCCATGGACATTTCACATTTACTGTCACCATCCTGGCCAGGTGGTCGGTAATAGATCCCTACCGCTATAGTCTTATTATTAGAGCATGGTATTTCCATCCATAGAGATTCTATGATACAGTTTGATTCATTTATGATTTTTACTTCTTTTGATTCTATGCTTTCTTTCACATATAGTGCCACTTCCCCACTAGCACGACCTGTTCTGTCCTTCCAATATATTTTGTACCCTGGTATTACTGTGTCCCATTGATTATCCTCATTCTGCCAAGTTTCTGTGATGCCGATTATATCAATATCCTCCTTTAATATGAGGCACTCTAGTTCACCCATTTTATTATTTAGACTCTAACACTGGTATTTAAGCACTTTAAAAACTTGTCTCCTTTTAGCTGTCTGCCATTACACAATGTAATTGAATGGGACTCTTTTTTATTTGACTGTTTCTGATCAGACCCTGCCTGTATTTTATCATTTTGCAACCTCTCGTCCTCACTAGGACATAGAGATTGTCTATTAATAGATCCTCCCTAAGGGATGTCTGAATCATGTGCTCCTCCTTGCCTGTTGGCTTTCTTCCAGTCAGTTTAAAAACTGTTCTACAACCTTTCTAATTTTAAGTGCCAGCCATCTGGTTCCATTTTGGTTTAGGTGGAGCCTATCCTTCCTGTATAGACTCTCCCTTTCCCAAAAGTTTCCCCATTCCCTGATAAATCTAAACTCCTCCTCCCTACACCATCTTCTCATCCATGCATTGAGACCCTGCAGCTCTGTCTGTCTAACTGGCCCTGTGTGTGGAACTGGGAGTATCTCAGAGAATGCTAACATCGAGGTCCTGTTCTTCAATCTCTTACCTAGCAGCTTAAATTTGGCCTCCAGGACCTCTCTCCTATCCTTCCCTAAGTCACTTGTATCTATATGTACCACGACCACTGTCTTCTCCCCATCACTACACATAATTCTATCTAGATATCTCGAGAGATCTGCAACCTTCGCACCAGGCAGGCAAGTCACCATGCGGTTCTCCTGGTCATCACAAACCCAGCTATCTATGTTTCTAATATCTCACCTAAAATCTCTGTAGCAGGGTATAAAGTGGGAATCTCACACAGAACAACAAGCTGTGCATTTCACCCTGCTTGCAGCACCACTGCGACAGATGAAATCCAGAACTGGGTGCTGCTGAGGCCTCTGGCATAATAATCTGGGCCCCCTCTCACAGTGTGAGGTCGTGACAAGCTACAGAACCCTCCAGGACCTGCACTCAATCATGCATTCACAGGCAGGAACACACCCAGCTACATTACATGAATTCTTTCTCCAGCCACTCAAGAACCAACAAAAGGGAGGCTCCAGCCAGTTCCCCTCAGCTCCCCAGCCTAGACACCCAGAGCTGTACCATCTTCCCCTGGTCAGACAACTTACCAGTATAAATTTATTACCCAGTCTGCCCATCCCTCAATGTGGAGAGGACAATGCACCATGTTCTGGTGTGTACCACAGGAGAAAAGCAAGCCGAAGTACAGAGCAAAGGAAAATGAGAGTGATTTTCCCATTACCTATCACACCCAATATGTGACCCTCTGAAAAAGTCCCTCTCGCTTTCCTTGTTCAGGTTACTGGATCAACAGACCTTTTGTTACGGGTATCTGCAGAGCTATTCATCCTGTCCATCCTCATCATCACCTTCATGTCAAATCCCAAAGGAATGTAGCCTCCTTGCAACCCAAGCACTGCCTGGATCGATATCTGGGAAAGTAATTAAAGTGGTTGGGTGGTATACTTGGTTTATGCCTGTTAGGGGGTTTATTCCTTCACCCACTTACTTCCCTGGTCCTTCTCGCATGAACAGAGAGCAAAATACCCGAAGTCCAAAGGTGCAAACAATTCAATGTTTATTGGGGTGAACTTCCAGCAAGCATGATTCCAGTTTCCTTCCTTAGTATCCTCCTTCCCAGCTCTGACACCTCAGAGCCTTACACCTGTGTCCCTGTTCCCATTCCTGCCCTTAGCCAAACATTATTCCAATTTCCTTACCCCCATTCCCTGTTCCCATTTCCCCTCTTTAGCAAAACATGATTCCAATTTCCGCAACCCCATTCCCTGTTCCCATCTCCCCACCCACACACCCACCCCCATTCCCTGTTCCCATTTCCCCCACACACATTCCCACCCCCACACCCACTCACTTCCTGATTGACTGCAGACTATCTAGTAAAACTTGACTTCTGCTTTGCTATACCTTAACCAATTGTTTTCCTGAAATTTAACTTACCAATCCTAACATATTGTAACATGATTATGTAACCAATTATATCCCACCACCTTCATTAGTTCACACCCAGCAAAATTAATTATACAGCAGACAGGAACAATCACAGAACCAGACAGAGATTATACAGACAAACAATAGCAAAGTGGGAACTATAATGACAAAACAATACAGAAGTGAGGATTTCACATCCCAGCTATGGATAAGTGAGTTCTTGCCAGACAGGATGCTATCAAACTCAGTTTCCTTTTACATTTTCTAGGCACTTCCCTTTCTCTGGAGGTGATAGGAATACAATCCTGTCCTGATAGTGCCTGACAGCCCAATAGCACCTTCTTTCAATGTGACTAGTTTGGAATGTGAGGATGTGACCGTTCGCTTCCCAGCTTATGGCTGCCTCTGCTGCTTAGCCAAAGGCCTTAGGCTAAGAACAGGGCCTCAGACTGTCACAGTAAGAGAAGGCCTTACACCGGCAGACAGTGATTTTGATTCTTTCTTTTATACCTCTAGAACTAGCCAAGTGATAAGAATACACCTAAATTCTTAAAGTACAGGCCTTTGCAGACAGGCCTGAATATCTATATCCTAACAATGCCCATTACTAGTAGTCTTGTCATGCCACTTGCGACGGGTTGGTTCACAGAAACCCCCTGGGGGTTGCCAACTGATGTGCCAAGACTACTTCTGCTCCTGCCCTGTCAGCTTAGGACTTCAGTGCCCTGCCTGGTTTGAACCAGATCTGCTAGCCTGCTGCAAACCAAGACCCAGATCTGAACCACATCCCCTAACAGCTGTAGGCTTAATTGAAAGCAACTTAGGAAGTGTTCCTGTCCTTGACACTCAGTCCATTTGACACTGTATAAAATGTATACAGGGTAAACTCATAAATTGTTTGCCCTCTATAACACTGATAGGGAGATATGCACAGCTGTTTCTCCCCTCCCACCCCGTATTAATACATAGAAGGAAAAAGTGATTTTATTAAATACAGAAAGTAGGATTTAAATGGTTCCAAGTAGTAACAGACAGAACAAAGTGAATTACCAAGCACAATAAAATAAAACATGCAAGTCTATGTCTAGAATGGTAATAAAACTAAATGGAGATAAAAACCTCACCAGTTCCAGTAAGCTTTCTTTTAGAGACTAGTCTCCTTCTAGTCTGGGTCCAGCAATCACTCACACCCCCTGTAGTTATTGTCCTTTAATCCAGTTTCTTTCAGGTATCCTCGGGGGTGGAGAGGCTCTCTCTTTAGCCAGCTGAAGACCAAATGGAGGGATCTCTCAAGGGTTTAAACAGTCTTTCTCTTGTAGGTGGAGACCCCCTCCTCTCTCCTATGCAAAGTCCAGCTAAAAATGGAGTTTTGGAATCACCTGGGCAAGTCACATCTCCATGCATGACTGAGTTCCTTACCAGCCAAGCCACATTCCTGGGAATGCTCAGATGTGGATTGGCATCTCCAAGTTCATTGCTGGCTTAAGGGCTTCTTGATTGGGCACTTACTGAGAACAGTCTTTTCTCAGGAAGCTGACCAACTGCTTCACTAAAACCTACTTAGAATCAGACAAGTATACAGCCATTATTCATAACTGATAATACAAAAATGAAAGATGCATACAAGTAGGATTAATAGATTCAGTAGATCATAACCTCTACAGAGATATGTTACATGGCATATGTAGCATAAAACATATTCCAGTTATGTCATATATATATACATACATATGAATATTTCCATAAAGCCTTATGGGGGCACCGTCACACCACTTAAGCTTTTGGAACCCACATACCAGCTGGCCATGTAGTGGCTTTCGTCTGTAAACCCACTTTAAAATTAAATGGTCTTTTACGCTAGTAATGTGTCCTTAGCAAGAAAACTGCCACTCTGACACAGCTCATAGGTACAGTTGATCTTATGCTGCCACCTGATGAGGAGTAGCTGCTGGAGACCAGGAGCATTCAAAACGGCAGGCCGGAGTTCTTCATCCCCCACATGTTGCTTCCATCCACTGGTCTATAGATCTGCAGCTTTGCAGCAAGCCTGCTGCCACGACATCCCCACAAAGGCTGTGGAAGGGAACATGGCAACAGCTGCTGCTCTACATGAGCACACATCTTTTAGGTTTCAGAGTAGCAGTGATGTTAGTCTGTATCAGCAAAAAGAACAGGAGTACTTGTGGCACCTTAGAGACTAACCAATTTATTAGAGCACAAGCTTTCGTGGGCTATAGCCCACTTCATCGGATGCATAGAATGGAACATATGGTAAGAAGAAATATATATACATACAGATAAGTTGGAAGTTGCCAAACTGTGAGAGGCTAATTACTTAAGATGAGCTATTAGCAGGAGGAAAAAAAAATTTGTAGTGATAATCAAGACGGCCCATTTAGACAGTTGACAAGAAGGTGTGTGGATACTTAACTTTAGGGAAATAGATTCAATATGTGTAATGACCCAGCCACTCCCAGTCTCTATTCAAACCCAAGTTAATGGTATCTAGTTTGCATATTAATGCAAGCAAAACTCCCCTTGGAGTCTGAACTGTGTAAAGACCTCAGGAGCCAGCTGTGTGTTAATGTAGATGCACTGTTACTTCCTCCTCTTGCACTTCAGGGCTCTGATTGTTCTGATTGCTCTTACTTGACTTTTATCCCCTGGAAAACATGGAGGTGCTAGGGCTCCTCAGTGGAATAATTATATGAAATTTTCAACATGGTCAAGACATATTTGCTCCTAACTTCGTCATAGAAGTCTTCTAAACTGATATGCCTGAAACTTTCAAAAAACAATTCAGCCCAAAGCAGATACCCAACATGGGAAATTTTGAAGTTTGGCAAACTTTATCATCATCAGTCATCATCATCATCATTCCCATAACCTCATTGTTTGTTGGGGCACCATCACTGATGAGCAATCTATAAATTGTCTCCAGGCCTGATGATCCTGTGTAAGTATTTGAGTCTCTGCAATGTCCACTCCTGTCAACTCTTTTCTGTTGTCAATCCATCACTTCTTCTGCCTATCTCTTTTTCTCTTCTCCTTTACTGTCTCTTGGAGGATGATCTTGGCTAGGCCAAATGATCTTGTTACATGATCTTACCACTTGAGCTTGCGTTTCTTCATGGTCATCAGGAGGTCTTCATATGACCCAGAGCACTGAATAATGAAGTTGTGGACCTCTTCATTAGTGACGTGGTCGAAGTAGGAGATGTCTAGGATTTTATGGAAGTATCTCATCTTTACTACCTGTATTTTCCATTCAAGTTCTGCCATAAGGGTCCATGTCTTGCACACAAAACAGAAAAATGGAGATGACCAGTGCATGCAGCTGTTTCAATTTGGATTCCAGGGAGATGTTCTTGTTCCTCCAAATTGGCCTTAACTTTGCTACTGCTGCTATTGTTTGCACAGTTCTTGCCAGAATTTCTGCCTTTAATCCTTCATCAGTGATAATTGCTCCCAAACACTTGAACTGTTTCACTCTCTCCAGCTCTTGTCCATTGACAGTGATATATGAACTGATCCTGTCACGTTTGTTTGTCATCAGCTTGGTTTCCTCTGCACTGATTTCCATGCCATATTTTGCGGAGGTTTCATCCAATCATTTGATAAGGTTGGGAAGTTCATCTTTGCTACTCTTGGGATGGTGCCAAATTGGTGTGGCTATACTGAATGAATGATGTGAGCATAACTTGAAATGACTTCAACATGGCTGGATGGCTGCAGAGGATCCTGGGAGCAGGTCCCCTTTAAGCAGAAGTGAATTTGATGAAAAACTGGCTAAACCCGCATGTGTGATCAATGTTCAACCTATTGTTGGTAAGTATAGGTGCAAGCAAAAGTAAATATCACATGTCTAAAGTTCCGGCATGGAGCACAGACTGACCCGGCTATAATGACCTTGCAGCAGAATGTCATGCAGAGAGCCAGAGTGAATGATTGATCAGTGAGTGAACAAGGGGTGACCTTTACCACTTTCTCTGCGTGCCAAGCTGCACTCCGTGAGGCCAGCAGAGGAACTACTTGCGTATCTCTGTGCAAAAGTGGCTTATTTAGGGGAATGTATATCTCTTCATGTATAGCTTTGTCTAACATAGGTGTTATGTGCTTCATATAACCCATCACCGCTTGAGTATAATATAATATAATATGATATAATGCATCACCGCTTTGGGGGAGGGATAGCTCAGTGGTTTGAGCATTGGCCTGCTAAACCCAGGGTTGTGAGTTCAATCCTTGAGGGGGCCATTTAGGGATCTGGGGCAAAAATTTGGGATTGGTCCTGCTTTGAGCAGGGGGTTGGACTAGATGACCTCCTGAGGTCCCTTCCAACCCTGATATTCTATGAGTCTATGAGTTCTATGAGTAATTCCTTCTCAATAAAATACTGTGCATTGCAGATAATTCTTGTGGATGTTTTCACTGGTAGGACAGTCATCCTCTCCACTGGGAGCCATGAAAGACCCATGTGAGGGTTGTAGCACCCTCTAGTGTTAATATTTGGTAGCAGAGGACAGTTTACTGTCATGTCTATGTGAATAGGTCGTTAAACTGAATCAGTACTGTCTCTGGACTGCTTGCTCAATAAGAGCTTGTGTCATAAATATAAAGGGAAGGGTAAACATCTTTAAAATCCCTCCTGGCCAGAGGAAAAACCCTTTCACCTGTAAAGGGTTAAGAAACTAGGATAACCTCGCTGGCACCTGACCAAAATGACCAATGAGGAGACAAGATACTTTCAAAAGCTGAGGGGAGGGAGAAACAAAGCCTCTTTCTCTGTCTGCTGATGCTTTTGCCAGGGACAGAACAGGAATGGAGTCTTAGAACTTAGTAAGGAATCTAGCTAGAGATGCGCTAGATTCTGTTTGTTTAAATGGCTGAGAAAATAAGCTGTGCTGAATGGAATGTAGATTCCTGTTTTTGTGTCTTTTTGTAACTCAAGGTTTTGCCTAGAGGGATTCTCTGTGTTTTGAATCTAATTACCCTGTAAGGTATTTACCATCCTGATTTTACAGAGGGGATTCTTTTTACTTCTATTAAAATTCTTCTTTGAAGAAACTGAATGTTTTTTCATTGTTCTTAAGATCCAACGGTTTGTGTCTGTGGTCACCTATACAAATTGGTGAGGATTTTTATTAAACCTTCCCCGGGAAGGGGGGTGTAACGTTTGGGAGGATTTTGGGGGGAAAGACGTTTCCAAACGGACTCTTTCCTAGTAATACCAGTTAGACGTTTAGTGATGGCAGCGAAAGTCCAAGGGCAAAAGGCAAAATAGTTTGTACCTTGAGGAAGTTTTAACCTAAGCTGGTAAAAGTAAGATTAGAGGGGTCTTTCATGCAAGTCCCCACATCTGTACCCTAGAGTTCAGAGTGTGGAAGGAACCTTGACAGCTTGGTATCATGGATCACTGGTGCTGACCAACTAATTTAAATATTGGTCTGAAACAGTTTTAACCTATTATTATTGACAAATTGGGGTTCGCAAATGCAGACAGTGAGGGGTCATCATACTGGGGCTGAAGGGGATGCCCCAAAATCCCCGGTTATGATTGAGGGGTGTTTACTGAGACAGGCATGTGAAGATCTTGGCTCTGATCCCTGGCTGCCAAATGCTGTTCCTGTCCTGTTCGGGGAAGGGTGCTTGAATGCAATGGTATTAAAATATCAGACTTGTGGCACTCCCACTCCTAACAAGGAAGAAATGACAAATGCTGCTGTTTCGATTATGCATCAGGCTGTGAATAAGTTTGCAGAGGAGCATGAGATCTGGAAAGATGAAAAGGAAAATTTGCAACAGGAGCTGGAGAAGCTGAGGTTGCAAAACGAGGGGATAAAAAGAGATTTTCAAAAAGAGATTCCCAGATCCCCTTCCCCCATCAGCCCCATGCTAATATTCATTCACAAACCACCTGCCCCATCAGCCCCATGCTAATATCCATTCTAAACCCTCCACCCTGTACTCCCGTCACCTCCACCCCAGGACGCTAGGGTCCCACACCAATAACTCTCCCCTCCCAGTTTTCAGATGGAAAGTCCAGTCGAAAAGGGGATCTGGCAGTGTCCAGTTACAGCAGAGTGGGGGAGGAGGGCACACTGTGTCATTAACTCACATCAGCCCCTGCTCAATTGGGGCTGCCTCCTACAAGCAGGAAGGATCCTCATCAGGCTTCTTAAACTCCCGTTCCAGCCCCGGCACATATAGGATGCAGCTGGGGTAGAGAGGGGGATGGAGATGATCCAGCAAGTAATAGAGATAGTGGAGGAGAGGAGTGAGTGACAAGGGCAGGGCCATGGGGGAAGAGGTGGAGGAAAGTGCAGGTCCTCAATTGCCCAGTTACCAGCAATAAGAAGTGTGGCAACCCTGTGAGTTGTACATAGATGGATTTCCCAGATTGTCAGGTTAATACAGCACTGTAAGGTAAAGAAAGGATGTAATGTCTCTTTGGCCACCTTGTCAGTGATTCAGGAAAGGCAGCACAGCACATTGTCACCAGCCAGATCTCCACGGATCTTGGTCTGAGAGTCAGAGCACCAGAAGAAAACTTTATTCCATATGAATAATGTACCAGAGTAACCTGTCCCAGATCTGTTTGGTCCTCACCCCATAGATGATGGGGTTTAGCATGGTGGGCAGTAGAATGTACATGTTGGCCATGAGAATGTGGAAATGCGGGGGCACATTGTGACCAAACCTGTGTGTGAGGAAGGAGAAGAGAGCTGGGATATAAAATGCTAAAATGACACAGAGGTGGGAGCCACAGGTCCCAAAAGTCTTGAGACGGGCATCCTTTGTGGGGAGGCTGAAGATGGCCCTGAGGATCTGGATATAGGACACAGCGATAAAAGACACATCCAGACCAGTCCTCAAGAATGCCACAGAGAGGCCGTAGTAACTACTGATGCGTATGTCAGCGCAGGCCAGCTTCACCACGGCTATGTGCTCGCAGTATGTGTGGGAGATGATGTTGGTTTTACAATATGGCCACCGCCTTGCCAGGAAAGGATAGGGCAGTGCAAGAATGCTGCCATGCAGCACCATGGCCAGGCCGATCTTGGCCACAAAGCAGTTGCTCAGAGCGGTGGAATGTCTCAGAGGATCACAGATGGCCACATAGCGATCCAAAGCCATGGCCACGATGATTCCAGACTCCATCACTATACAGCAGTGAATGAAGTAGAGCTGGGTGAGGCACAAACTAAAATCTATCTCCCTGGAATTGAACCAGAAGATGCTCAGCATTTTGGGCACGGTGGATGTAGACAGGACCAGGTCGGTGACAGCCAGCATGCAGAGGAAATAGTACATGGGCACATGGAGCCTCGGCTCTGTCTTCACGATAAACAGGATGGTGAAGTTCCCCAAGATGGCTATGATGTACATGATAAAGAAGGGGATGGAGATCCAGACGTGGGCTGCCTGCAGGCCAGGAATGCCCAGCAGGATGAAGGTGGAGGGGCTGGAGAAGTCAGTTGTGTTGGAATCTGACATGGAATAGGAGAGAAGATCCCCAGCTTGAGGCAGAACAGTGTCACCTGCATGTTCTGTAAATTGCCTCGACTTGCTGTGTCTGTGCAGCGTCTAGGGTGGTGTTCACATGAGAAATGCCTGGATGGAGAGAAAATGCCATTATGAGACAATACATGCACAACTGGAGGCTGTTCTCGTGGGTTGTCATACATATAAAGGGAAGGGTAAACCCCTTTAAAATTCCTCCTGGCCAGAGGAAAAATCCTCTCACCTGTAAAGGGTTAAGAAGCTAAAGGTAACCTCGCTGGCACCTGACCAAAAAGACCAATGAGGAGACAAGATACTTTCAAAAGCTGGGAGGAGGGAGAGAAACAAAGGGTCTGTGTCTGTCGGTACGCTTCTTTTGCTGGGGATAGAACAGGAATGGAGTCTTAGAACTTTTAGTAAGTAATCTAGCTAGGTATGTGTTAGATTATGATTTCTTTAAATGGCTGACAAAGGAACTGTGCTGAATAGAATGACTATTTCTGTCTGTGTGTCTTTTTTGTAACTTAAGGTTTTGCCTAGAGGGATTCTCTGTGTTTTGAATCTAATTACCCTGTAAGGTATCTACCATCCTGATTTTACAGAGGTGATTCCTTTACTTCTATTTCTATTAAAAGTCTTCTAGTAAGAAAACTGAATGCTTTTTCATTGTTCTCAGATCCAAGGGTTTAGGTCTGTGGTCACCTATGCAAATTGGTGAGGATTTTTACCAAACCTTCCCCAGGAAGTGGGGTGCAAGGGTTGGGAGGATTTTTGGGGGAAAGACGTGTCCAAACTACGTTTCCCAGTAAATCCAGTTAGAGTTTGGTGGTGGCAGTGGATATTCCAAGGACAAAGGATAAAATTAATTTGTACCTTGTGGAAGTTTTAACCTAAGCTGGTAAAAGTAAGCTTAGGAGGTTTTCATGCAGGTCCCCACATCTGTAACCTAGAGTTCAGAGTGGGGGAGGAACCTTGACATGGGTGTATCAAATTGATCATTTTTCACACACTGGAAAATGACATTTTCTTTATTCAGCTAAACAAATTCTGAATAACTGACCCTAATAATGAAATTCCATACTTGACGGTGCTCCATGGGTCAATAATTCCTACACATCATGATGTGGGAAACCTTAATAGGCACCAGGAGGAAACATGTTTGTGGATAGTGGTTTTCCATCATTGTTCCTTATTTCAATGAAAGCCAAGCTAATGAGTCCATGCTGTACAGAGTTCCCCATTCACCTGCTTACTCACAATCTCAGAGTGGAAAAAATCTGAACTTTGGCTAAGACATGTGTCAGGGTTCCCTCCCCACTCTGATCTCTAGGATACAGATGTGGGGACCAGCATGAAAGACCCCCTAAGCTTATTTCTACCAGCTTAGGGTAAAAGGTCCCTAAGGCACAAAGTCTTTGCCCTTGGATTAGATAAAATGCTGCCACCATCAAGTGATTTCACAAACCATGAGAGAAAGGACTACTTGGAGTTCCTATTTCCCCAAAATATCCCCTGAATCCCTTAGACCCCATTTCCTGAGGAGGCTTGAGAATAAACAATATGAGCCCAGATCAGCCTTGGATTTTTAACACCCATAAACCCAAATCAGATTCTTAAAAAACAGAACTT
Source organism: Caretta caretta (assembly GCF_965140235.1). Classification (NCBI taxonomy): domain Eukaryota; kingdom Metazoa; phylum Chordata; order Testudines; family Cheloniidae; genus Caretta; species Caretta caretta. The sequence continues at coordinate 2,386,782 of NC_134206.1, forward strand.
TATTAGAAGAACAAAAACAGATAAGAAAACAACTCTGTGAGATCAGGATGGAAGATAATCTCACAGACAGTCAGATTCAAAACATAGAGAATCCCTCTAGGCAAAACCTTAAGTAACAAAAAAAGACACAAAAACAGGAATACACATTCCCTCCAGCACAGTGAATTTCACAAGCCAAAACAAAGACAAACCTAACACATTTTATCGCTCGATTACTTACTAACTTTACAGGAGTTCAAGGGTGTGCATCCTTGATTCTGTTACCAATAAAGGTATCACACAGACAAAAGTGTTTTCCCCCAATCCAGATTTGAAAGTATCTTGTCCCCTCATTGGTCATTTCGTTCAGGTGCCAGCCAGGTTACCTGAGCTTCTTAACCCTTTACAGGTAAAATGACTTTGCCTCTGGCCAGGAGGGATTTTATAGCACTGTATACAGAAAGGCGGTTACGCTTCCCTTTATATTTATGACAACATTTGCCAGGCAGCAACATCCCAACTAGAACACATCTCAGGGAAAATATCTGGATGACATTGATAGCAGCTCCTCATTTGCAGAAGTAGCCAAACAAAGACAATGATTGGATGCCTAAGGAATGGGATGCAGAATAACCTGCTGTGGAAATGTGCTCAGTTTTGGTCACCCAGTCCCTATAAAGGATATAGTGGACAGAAAGGGGGTTTCAAAGACAGGCTATGAGAATGGGAGAGACTGTCATACGCAGACAGAATGAAAAGTGTGGGACTGTTGAGTTTAGAGAAGAGACAAAGAAGGGGGCATATGATAGAGGAGAGCAAAATAAAGAATGAACTGATTACACTCAAACTGGCAAACAAAGAACAGTTCCCAACCAGTTATAACTATAAGTATTTAGTGCTTCAAAGAGGCAAATTCCCCAAAGCTGAGGCAAAGTAACAGAAAAACTCATTGGAAGGAAAAATTTAGACAGAAAAATGGGAATGAATATTGAGAGTTCTTTAGGAAAAGGTTATTAGATACCTAAAAAGCCACAATTCCACAGTCAAGAAAGCAGTGAACTTTGGAGAAAAACCCGGTTCAGTGGAAAGTGAAGGCTGCCATTATGCCGGAAACCAGAAATATACCACAAATTGGGAAAAGGAAAAAAATAAAATAAGAAATAGAATTTGGAAGCTACGAAAATTGAGAAAGGACACTAAAGACATCAGGGAAAAATCCATGCTTGGAAGGGCTAAGGATAACAAAAAGGTGGTTATTAAGTATATTAAGAAGAAAAGAATTCCTAGAAAAGATTTACACCCATTCCCAGAGGTAGAAAGGAAACTTGTTAATAGTACAGAAAAAGTGGATGTGTTCAAGAAATACTTTTGTTCTGCAGTTGGAAAGAAGCAGTATATCACATGAGCAGATGAAAAACTTCCCAGTCTATTAGCTGTCAAGAAGGGGGTTAAACAGCATCTACTATAAAACCTTAGAGTTATAAACACCAGAGTTAGAAACTGATAGATCAACCACACATCTGATTCAGAACCAGATGTACACAATCAGGCAGTTACTAAGTGACAGATCAGCCACACATCTCATTCAGAAAAAGAAGTACATGGTTAGGGAACAGCAGAGCAAAACAACAAAGCAAATTCCTGACTGTTCTGTGTTTAAAGTAAATTATTACAAACAAAGGAAAAGTTTTTAAAAATTTCACAAGGTGAGGAAATAATGGAGAAGCTGGTATGTGATTCATTACAAAAAAGTCTAGGAATATAATTATCGTCAATCAACAACATGGATTTTGGTAAATAGGTTTTGTCAAACAAACCCGATTTCATTCTTTAATGAGAGTATTTGTTTAGTTGATCAAGGGTATCTGAGGCATTTCATTTCATGGGATAACCTTCAGATAAAAATGAACACTTTACTATATCAGTAAAGCATACTTTAAATGGACTAAACTCTGGCTAACTGACAGATCTCAGAAAGCAGATGTCAAAGGGCCATTGCCAGCGAATGGGGGTGCTCAGATTGGTGTTCTGCCGGGATTAGTTCTAGGCCTGAAGCTATTCAATATTCATCCAATTTGACCACTACTGAAGTCAGGCTTAAATGCCTGTAATTGCCGGGATCACCTCTGGAGCCCTTTTTAAAAATAGGTGTCATATTAGCTATCCTCCAGTCATCTGGTACAGAAGCTGATTTAAATGATCGGTTACAGACTACAATTAATACTTCTGCAAGTTCACATTTGAGTTCATTCGGAACTCCCATCTGGTCCTGCTGACTTATTGACATTTAATTTATCAATTTGTTCCCAAACCTCCTCTAATAATACCTCAATCTGGGGCAGTTCCTCAGACCTGTCACCTAAAAAGAATGGCTCAGGTTTGGGAATCTCCCTCACAACCTCAGCCAAGAAGACTGATGCAAAGAAATCACTTAGTTTCTCCGCAATGGCTTTCTCGTTCTTGAGTGCTCCTTTAGCATCTCAATCATCCAGTGGCCCCAATGGTTGTTTAGCCGGCTTCCCGCTTCTGATCTTACTTAACAATTTTTTTGCTATTACTTTTGAGTCTTTGGCTAACTGTTCCTCAAATTCCTTTTTGGCCTCATTAAATGTATTTTTACACTTCATTTGCCAGAGTTTATGCTCCTTTATACTTTCCTCATTAGGATCTAACTTCCACTTTTTAAAGGATGCCTTTTTGCCTCTCACTGCTTCTTTTACTTTGTTGTTTAGCCAAGGTGGCTCTTTTTTGGTTCTTTAATAATGTTTTTTTTTTTTTTAAATTTGGGGTATACGTTCAAGTTGAGCCTCTATTATGGTGTCTTTAAGAAGTTTCCATGCAGCTTGCAGAGATTTCACTTTTAGCATTGGACCCTTTAATTTCTGTTTAACTAAGCTCCTCATTTTTGTGTAGTTCCCCTTTCTGAAATTAAATGATACAGTGTTGGGCTGCTGTGGTGTTTTTCCTTCCACAGAGTTATTTAATTTAATTATATTATGGTCACTACCACCAAGTGGTCTAGCTATATTCACCTCTTGGATGAGATCCTGTGCTCCACTTAGGACTAAATTAAGAACTGCCTCCCCTCTGGTGGGTTCCAGGACCAGCTTCTCCAAGAAGCAGTCAGGTAAGGTGTCAATAATCTTTATCCCCGCATCCTGTCCTGAGGTGACATGTACCCAGTCAACATGGGGATATTTCAATAGCCTCTCTAATCTCCCTCAGCATTTCACATTCACTATCACCATCCTGGTCAGGTGGTCAGTAATACTCCATGATTTTTCCAGGGACTGAGGTGAGGCTGACTGGCCTGTAGTTCCCAGGATCCTCCTTCTTCCCTTTTTTAAAGATGGGCACTACATTAGCCTTTTTCCAGTCATCTGGGACCTCCCCCAATCACCATGAGTTTTCAAAGATAATGGCCAATGGCTCTGCAATCACATCCGCCAACAACAGAGGGAAATCCTCTGTGTTCTTGAATCTGAGTACCCTGTAAAGTATTTTCCATCCTGATTTTACAGAGATTATTTTTACCTTTCTTTTTTTAATAAAATCCGTCTTTTAAGAGCCTGACTGATTTTTCCATTGTTCCAAGACCTAGGGGTTTGGGTCTTTGATCATTTTGTAACCAATTGGTTAGGATATTATTCTTTGTCTAAATCACTTGGTAGTGGCAGCATACTGTTCAAGGAGAAGATGGAATTTGTGTCTTGGGAAAGTTTTTAACCTAAGCTGGTAAAAATAAGCTTAGGGGGTCTTGCATGTGGGTCCCCACATCTGTACCCCAGAATTTAGAGCGGGGGGGAGAAAACCCTGACATCATTGTTCCAGTGAGAAGCCCTAACACCTCCATCCTTTCCAGCAGATAAATGTCAGCTAACAGCGCCTCTCCCCCATTAACAGCCAGAGACCTGAGATGCAAGAGGAGGCAATGACAGTGTTTGTGGTTTAACTCACAGCTGGCTCCTGAGCTCAGTTCTTACCCTAAGGGCAGTTTTGCCTCAGCGGGGTCTGAGTAACTATGGGCCACAGCCTCAGAATTTGACCTTATGTTATACATCTACGGACACCTTTCATCCTGAAGGATCCCCTCTGCCAATGAAATGCAGCCACCTTGGAGCAGAGGCCATCAGCCAGCTGGGGAGCCACAGCAAAAAGTTATATTTTGTCCTGTGATACTGGAGGAAACTCATCACCCTTAGCAAGGTCTTTGAGATGTTTAATGGGTGTGCAGAGCAGAAAGGACCACAGACTAACACTCCACACACACATTACATTAGGTTTGTCGAGCTGGTGAGCTCCTCGGCAAGAGACGCAGTACCTGTGAATCCTGAGATTGAAGTGTCTTCCCTGGGAATCCCCCTCAGGTAGCCGTGTCCCACACCTCTCTCACTCCAGGATCTGCAGCAACATCAGACAAGAAGAAGAGACACAGGTATATGCACTGTTTATAACATGGCTCTATGCAATCCCAGGGGGATTCGCTCAGCCTCTAGGGGAGAAGCAGCATCTGAATGTAAACAGGCCAGAGATAAGAGATACTCTAACCAATCTCTCTCTTTCCATGTCTGCACTTTTGTGTAAACAGTAAATAAGGGACTTCCCAAAGGGAGATGAGAACTCTTGGGCTCTGTGTTGACTCAGAGAGGAATGTCTGCTCTGTGTATTTGTGTATATTTAACATTTATAGTTGATTAGTAAGAAAATGAGGGATAATATCTATGTCTCCACAGGGTCTGAAACCCTGTAAATGCCCAGATTGGATTGGTAGGCAGTAGATAGATAGTTATGGAGAAAGGTGACGGAGTGGAGACATTAACGCTTTCTGCAGGCACATGGGTCTTCTGCTAAGGGATCAGAGACCAGTAATTCTCATCAGTAACTGTCATCGTACTGTGCAGCACCTTTCATTTAAGGATCTTCAAATCTCTTAGCAAAGGCAAGTCACAATGAACATATCCCCAATATCCAGTCCTGACTTCCCTGTCATAAGCACGGTCTCTCTGTCAGTAAGGGAGCTCATGGCAAGAGGAAAATGGTCTAGAAAGAATTGTTCATTGGTCGGTGTGACAGACTTCCCTGGAGTGCAACCATTGAGCCGTCTTGCATGTCAATCTGTGCTTTCCTGGTGAACCAATAATAGAGAGACTCCAGCCAGTTCCCCCCAGTTCCCCAACAAAGGTCCCTAGAGCTGTACCTTTTTGTCCTGGGTCAATGCCTGACCTGTGTGAGTTTGTTACCTAGTCCACCACTTCCTCAGTGTGAAGAGGACAATGCACCAGCCCCTGTTCTTGAGCAGATTTCCCTTACAGATTTCAAACAAACATTTCTAACAACACCCTGTTTTAGGTGAAAAAATATAAAACAGATTTATTAAGTACAGAATGATAGATTTTAAGTGATTCTAAGTAAAAGTGTAGTGATGAAAGATCAAACTTGGTTACCTAACAAAGATACGAAACTGCAATCTTAGTTCTATACACTAGACAAGGTTTGCATCAAGCTCATGGTACAAACAGTCCACCAATCTTCCATACACAGGCTAGAAACCCCTTCAGCCTGGTACCACATCCCCAGTTTAGTCCTTGTTCCTAAGTGTTAAAGGTGTTGACTTCTGGGGGGAGTGAGACCAAATGATGATGTCTCTTCCTCCTGTCATAGCTTTTCCCATTTGGAGAAAACTTCATTTTTCCAAGCAAAAGCCCTCAGAACAGTTAGTGGAAAAGTACAGACACAAGGTGAACTGGTCACATGCCCTTGCATTCTTTGATAATTCAGAGCAGTGTCCATTGCCTATATCCTGGCTAGAATGTTCACAGAAAAGTCCATCAGATGGGGATCAGCTTCTTCTAAGGCCTATTTTGTTTCTTAATGGGCCATAACCTTTAATGGTTCATCCACAATGTGCAGGCTAGGATGGATGTAAACTACCTTGTGGACGTTACCTAGGAGCAAACACATTTGAAATACTGGTACATAGTCAATGTTCATAACTTTAGGTACAAAAATGATACATGCATACAAATAGGATAATGATATTCAGCAAATCATAATATTTCCATTGATATATTACATAATATACTTTGTATAAAATGCATTATAATTATATCACCATGTTAAATATGGGGGTGCCACGGTATTGCTTTGGGGCACAGAGACCCACACAACCCCTTAATTTACTGAAGAAACATTAGCCCCGGACTAATGAGGAAGGCAGTGTGCCCAAGGCCCTCTTTATGTTTTGACCATACAACTGCCATGTGTTGCAAACATTGCTGTATTATGCCTCAGATGTTCTTGCAAAGTTCTGTGTACCTTGTAACACTTTGTAGATCAGCCTTGTGATCTCAAAAGTCACCAAGTGTGCTTTCTCTGGGTTGCTAGAAAATCTCTCATTGTGTCTGTGCCACATTGTTAACCATTGTGTTTTTCCAACTGGTGACAACTCGATACAGATATTTATCAATGCCATGAGCTGATGTGTCTCAGTTTCCCCTTCCACCCAGCAGACCAGGTTTATTATCATTTCCCTGCTGTGACAAGATTTGAGCCTGTTTACAGGTGTTAGCCGAGAAGCACTATCCCCAAAGGGCTCCTGTTTACTACTCCTAACATGTCCAAAAGCTTTTCACAAAAATCATAGTCAGAATTATAGGACTGGAAGGGACCTCGAGAGGTCTAGTCCAGTCCCCTCCACTCATGGCAGGACTAAGTATTATCTAGACTATCCCTGATGGGTGTTTGTCTAACCTGCTCCTAAAAATCTCCAATGATGGAGATCCCACCACCTCCCTAGGCAATGTATGCCAATGCTTAATCACCCTGACAGTTAAGAAGTTTTTCCTAATGTCCAACCTAAATCTCCCTTGCTTCAGTTTTAAGCCCATTGTTTCTTGTCCTACCCTGAGAGGTTCAGAAGAACAATTCTTCTCCCTCCTCCTTGTGACAACCTTTTATGTACTTGAAAACTGTTATCATGTCCCCTCTCACACTTCTCTTTTCCAAACTAAACAAACCCATTTTTTTCAGTCTTCCCTCATAGGTCATATTTTCTAGACCTTTAATCATTTTTGTTGCTCTTCTCCAGACTTTCTTCAGTTTGTCCACATCAGGACAGATGAGGCCTAATCAGTGCAAAGTAGAGCAGAAGAATTACTTCTCATGCCTTGCTTACAACATCCTGCTAATACATCCCAGAATTATGTTCACTTTTTTTGTAACAGTGTTACATTTTTGACTTATATTTAGCTTGTGGTCCACTATGACCCCCGTATCCCTTTCCACAGTACTACTTCCTAGGCAGTCATTTCCCATTTTGTATGTGTGCAACTGATTGTTCCTTCCTAAATGGAGTACTTTGCATTTCTCCTTATTGAATTTCACCCTATTTCCTTCAGACCATTTCTCCACTTTGTCCAGATCATTCTGAATTTTAAACCTATCATCCAAGGCACTTGCAATCCCTACCAGCTTGGTATCATCCTCAGACTTTTTAAGTGTACTATCTATACCATTATCTAAATAATTGATGAAGACATTGAAGAGAACTGGACCCAGAACTGATCCTCATTATGCCCTTCCAATATGAAACAGATTTATTATATACAGAAAGTTAGATTTTAAGTGGTTATAAGAAATAAGTGTACAGATCAAAGTTGATTATCTAAGAAATAAAGTAAAATCACAATCTGAGTTTGGGTTTCTCCTTTCCAGCCTAGGACTACCTCCCCAGTCAGTCTTTTTCCTCTAGCCATGTTTTTAGGGGTTGAGTTGTGGGGGGAATGAGGTCAAGTGGTGATGTCACTTCCCCTTTTATATATTCTGCCATGAGGAGGGAACCTCATTGTCTCAAACAAACCCGCAGCATAGTTAGTGGAAAAGTCCAGGCACAATGTGTAGTCTGGTGTCACATGAGCTGGTTACATGCCCTTGCACACTTCAGTGAGTCGTAGTAGGGGCCATTACCCATATTCTGTCTTGAATGTCCACAGGAAAGTCCATCAGTTGGGGATAAGCTTCTTCCATTATGCTCATTGATAGACCATCAACTTGAATAGTGCATTCAGAATATGCTGACTAGAGTGCATGTAAGCTACCTTGTGGGAGTTACCACAGGAGCAAACACATTTGAAATACAGTTGCATAGTCAAGATTAATAAATTCAGATACAAATATGCCTCACATGACAAACTTTGTACAAGATTTGTTTCAAATATATAACAGTAGTGAATATGGTGTGCCAGGATATTGCTTTGGGGTGCAGAGTGTGACAGAAGTATATCTATAAAACTAGAGATCTCTGAGATCTACATTTCTAATTGTTATATAAGACATGCATACATGTCCTGAAAATGAATACATTCTGGTCTTACCACAGGAGAAAAGCAAGCCAAAGTACAAAGAAAAGGAAAATTAAAGAGTTTTTTCCCCACTAGATGAGGTTCTACCCATCTGTGACAGGATTGTGTAAAATGTTGTCTGGTGCAGGGCAGGAGCTCTCTTATGGTACAGGATTTGGGGCATACATAACCCATGTCTGAGTTCCCCCCAACCCTGAGTCAGCATTCTCGCCCTATTAGCAGGGTAAAAAGGCCTAATGGCCAAACTCCCCATGCTTGCACTTAATAGCTAGGCAGTGTGGCCCAATGGTTAGAGTCAATAGATTTGCCCTGGTTGACAAGGCAGTAAGGCTACAGTCTGTAAATTCACCCCTCTCAGCAGGGCTGTAAGACCCAGTGGCTACCATCAGTAAATCCCCCCCAGTCAGCTGGGCAGTAAGGCCTAGTGGCCCAGTGGCCTCAGCTGGGAAGGGGGGCCACCATGCACAAAAAGAGGGATAGTGGCCCTGGCAGGGGGGTCTGTGCCCTCCCTCTCCACCGGACCACAGCCCAGAGCCCTGGGAGTGGATGGAGCATGTGCCACTGAGTCAGTAGGAGGCATCCAACTGAAACACGCTGACTAAAAAGTCCAGTTCATTTACTGGGTCACTATCTAATTCACCTGAGTTCCTTCCTGCCATGGTCTGGAGGTCTCAGTTCTCTCCAGGCTCTCTGGTCTCTCTGTCCCTGGTGACTCCACACTCTGAGAGGCCTCCGTGAGTGCCTTGGCATCTTCCTCTGTTGCTGCTTCTGCAGCTCCCCTGGTCTTGGGCTTCGTCTGAGCCTTGGCTGGAGTCAGTTGCGTACATCTTTTGTTCCTGGTGGTTAGCCCCAAATGAGCTGAGCTGCTCCCTTTCATCTAAGTGCATTTGGAGCATGCCCAGTAAGAGTTTAGGATGCATAGCGCCCTCAGCCCACAATCTACGGCTAACCCTTCCCTGGCCAGTGCAGGGCACACACCATCCCTTTTAAGAGTGGATTTGAGGGGGCTTGACATCTCCTTCCTCTCTCTGTGGTACAGAAAAAAAGTCAGCATCGGTGTGCATCTTTCCCGGATGGTGCACCCCTGGAAATTATAAGGTTGTAGGGGTAAGTACCATTGCGTTATTCGCAGGTTGGTTTCCTACATGTGATGTAATCAGTGCAATGGTGCATGGTCAGTAACCATCCAGAATGTGTTCCCTAAAAGGAAGTATTGTAGAGAGTCTATGTCCCATTTAATGGAAGGTGATCTTCCCAGCTGGTACTATACATGACGATACCATCAATGTAAGCGGCAGCGTACCACCCATGGGGTTGCAGTATCCGATCCATAAGCTGCTGGAAGGTGGCAGCTGCCCAGTGTAACCTGAATGACATGATCCCAAATTGGTATAGGCCAAAGTGGGTTTGGAAGGCTGTCTTCAAGCATGAGGTCGGGGTCAAAGGGATTTGCCAATGCCCCTTGGAGAGATCCAGTGGACAGGAACTTGGCTTCCACTAACCTCTCAAGGAGTTCATTGACTCACAACATTGGGTAGGCATTTAACAGAGATATATTGTTCACTTTTCTAAAGTCAATAGAAAACCAGATGGAGCCATTTGGTTTCTGAACTAGGACTATTGGGTTTCTCCACTTACTATGAGATTCTTCTATCATGCCATGTCTAAAATAACCTCCAATTCCTTCCGGAAAGCCTCCCACATCTTCTTGGGCAGGGGCTGGTGGGGATTGCATACCTTCTGTCCTGGTACAGTGGCAATATGATGATTCATGAGGGTTGTCCCTCCTGCCCAAGCCGACAACACATCTGGGTAGAACCACAGCAGTCCTTGTAGTTGAGTCCTGTTCCTGTCGCTACTGGACCATCCTCAAAGGATCCATCAGCCAGGGGTCCTAATTCTGGTTCAGGGGGGTAGGGAGTGATCAGTAAAGCCTCCCTGATTCTCCAGGCCTTCAGCAATTTGATGTGATACATGCATGTTTCACCTCATCAGTCTGATAGCCGAAACTCATAATTGACTAGTCTGATCTGCCCAGTAACTTCAAAGGGGCCTTGACACTTAGCCAGTAATTTGGATTTGGTTGAGGGCATCAGGATTAGCCTGGCTCCCTTGTTATATTGCTGTGCCTGAGTCTGCTGCACCTGTTTGAGATTTTCTCTGGAGAAGATACCTAGCGTCTGAAGTGTCTCCCAGAGCTGTCGCATGTGATGGACTACCCCCATCAGTCTGTCTGTTTGGGGATGTCATAGGGAAGTTCTGAGGGCTCATATGCCTAAGAGATGGGAGAAGTCAGCCATCAATCGGGAAATCACATTTGTCCCCTGATCCATCAAGATTTTGTAGAGTATCTCTATCCAGGTGAAGACCTTGACGAGTCCAGTGGCTAACTTGGGGGCTGGCCGTGTGTAATGGGACTTCTTATGGTACCGGGTCATGTAATCTATGATCATAAAGATATACTGGTGGCCAGATGTACTGCTTTCTAGTGGACCCACCAAGTCAAGTCCTATTTGTTCCAAGGGGACACCAACAACTGGGAGGGGTATGAGGAGCGCTTTCGGCACTCCTTTCAGGTCTGTGCTTTGGCACTTTGGGCTTGAGGCACAATAATTCTTCACCTCCTAGTGGATCCCTGGCCAGAAGGACCGTCATGCTACCTGTTGGAGGGCCTTTTCTCTTCCCAGGTGTCTTGCTCAGGGAACCAAATGGGACAAGTTTAAAAAGACTCTGGTATAAACTCCGAGAGACCAGAAAATGAAGGAGTACTTTTTGAGTATGCGGCTCTTCCACCAGCTGAAAGAGGTGGTTCTGCTGTATTTTGAAGTGTGGGCTTTGGAGTTTTTGGGTAGCACCCCCTTTCTTGATCTCTAGAGGTGGCCTGCTCCGAGGCATGACTAAGTTTAGGATCCTCTCGTTGTTCCTGGATAAAGTCGCCATCGTGTTCAAACTTAGTTTGCACATCATCAGCAGACGGATCTGTTAGGGTAGGTGGGGACACCGGGTCTCAGCGGACCTGGAGGGGCCTTCCCCTGGGTCATCATCCCTGTCTCTCCTGAGTAGCTCTCTCTTTACCTGTTCTTGCCTTCTCTTCACAGGGGGTTCTGTGCAGACTATTACAATAGTTCAAGGAACCATGGCCAGTCCTGCCCCAAAATCACCGAATAGGTCAATCTGGCGGTCATGCCAACTGAGAGGTCTGCTCTTCAATGGTATATCTCCAGCATCACTCCACCAGTAGGATAAGAATGTAGGTATCCATGGATACTTTGGACATGGGTGGAGGTTCCTCCTGGCTCAAGGTCATGTACGAGGTTGCACCAGATGAGAGTCTGGCTACAGCCGGAGTCAATCAACACCATCATATCCCTTCTGTGAGCAACAGTATCCTGAACTTCTCTGGGTCCCTTTTCCGAGCCCGGGCTGGTTACCCTGCCCTGCCCACACAGGGACAATCATGATGAAAATGTCCCTCTTGACCACATTCATAACAGCGGCCTCCTACCCCTCTGGGCAGCGAGTCCGAGTCAGCTTAACTTTGGTGAGAGGGGTTGTAACAAGGGGTGCCTTAGTGGGACACAATTGAGAGTATCTAATTCAGGACAAACTGCTTATCACCACTAATAGCACTCCTTATAGGGATGAGTGGTTATGAAAACCAATATCCCAATTAAAGGTTCTCCTGTTCCCAAAGGACCAGCCACACAACCCAGTTCAATATAGAAATCAGATCTTACCCAAAAATCACGCTATTGCCAATCTCTTTCAGTATCTAAAATCTAAAGTTTTATTCATAAAAAGAAAGAAATATAGATGAGAATTTAAATGGGTTAAAGGGATCAAATACATACAATTGCAAAGTTCTTTCTTCAGGCTTAAGCAGTGATGGGAAAAACTGCTGGCTCAAATCAAATCTCTGGAGTGCATACATCTAGAGTTTGGATGGGTTGTTCAGTCCTTTGTTTGGAGGTTCAGTTTGTAGCAAAGTCCCTCCAGAGGTCAGAAGCAGGATTGAAGACAAAACAGAGGGCCTTTATATCCTCTGCCATGTGGAAGGAAACCCCTTTGTTCTTCTGTGGGAAATCACAATAGCAAGACGGAGTTTGGAGTCACATGGGCAAGTCATATGTCCATGAATGAGTCCGTTCATTTCAGGTAACCATTGTTTACATGCTACTTTGAACGTTTCCAGGAAGGCTACTTAAATGTGGATTGCAGTCTCCCAAGGTCCGTTGTCAGTTAAGTGTCTCCTGATGAGCCACTTAATTTGAATAGCCCTTTCTTGATAAATTGGGCAAATGTTTTACTGGTGCTACTCAGAATGAAACACACTGAAATACAATACAAGTACACAGCCAATAATCATAACTTCAAATACAAAAATGGTACATGAATACAAACAGCATAATCATAACCAGCAACTTACAACCTTTTTCATAGACATCTCACTTGACCACCTTTGTGCAAGATTTGTTGTAACTGTATGACAGTGGTTACAGTAATGATCTATATGGTCATAGATCAATTAGATAATGTCACAGGGATCTTCTCCCAGAGAGCGGCAGTTGGCTTCTGATTTGGGCCAGTGTTCTTAGTCGGGACTCCAAAGAGGCATCATAGTCCTCCCAGTGGAGTTCCTTCATCTTGTGGAGTCAGGATTCCATAGTCCTAGCTGCCAAGTAATCTTCCATCACTCCTACTGCTTCTGTAAGTGCAGTGGGGCAGTGTCTACACAACCACTCCTTCCCCCTGGCTGTGAGGATTTGTGTGAACTGTTCCAGAATTACCATTTCTGTGACCTGAGCATCAGACCACTTGTTGGGCTCTAGTTATTGCCAGCTGTAGCCCTGGAGACATTGAGTCACCACTCACTGACCAGCCCCAGTGGGGTACCATTCCCAATGAAATCTCTGGTGGTACATCTCAAACTGGTCTGGTCTAACATGGCTACCTTCACCTTTTCATAGTCCAGGGCATCCTGCTGGTCAGGGTGGTGGTAAGCCACCGAAGCTGCCCCATTAAGTAAGGGACTAGAAGGGTGGTTCAGTATCCCGCTGAGCATCGTGCAGCAGTGGCTACCCATTCAAATGTCAGAAGAAAGGCCTCGGAAACATCTCCAGGCCCCATCTTCATGAGTCTTAGGGGGAGGACAGGTGGTAAAGATCATGGGTTGAGATCAAGTAGAGAATTTACTGAAGGCCCTGCTGGCTGGTGGAATGCTGCCATTTGTTGGATGAGCACTTGCTGCTGAGAAGCCAACTCCTGTGTCATCTCCTGTAGATGACTAGTCACCTGTTGCAACAGCTGTGTGTATTCCTGTTCTTGCTGTGCAGCTTACTGCTGCTGGCTTTCTAGGAGCTATTTCAAGACTACCCAAATCCATGGTGGTATCCACTAATTTCAGGTCATTAGCACGCTAAGACGATCAAGGGGAGAACCATACCCTCCTCCAATCTATTGGTTTTAGGCCTCTCCTCAGGCCTGTGCCGCTGCCCACATTCTCCACCACATGTGACAGGGTTGGGGAAAACACCGTCCAGTGCAGTTTGAGTGCGCCCCATCTCTCTTAGGATATAAGTATTGGGGGAATACGTAGCCCATGTGTGAGTCTTCCCCCCAAGGCCAAGTCAATATATTCTCCTTTATTAGAAGGGTAATAAGACCTAATGGCCAAAGTCATTGTACTTGCCCTTAATAGCTGGGCAATGCAGACCAGTGGCCAGAGTCCATAGATTAAAGTCACTGTATTTGCCCTTAATACCTGGGTAGTGTGTCCCAATGGCCGGAGGCAATAGATTTGCCCAGGTCAACATGCAGTAAGTCCCCTTGGCTACAGTCTGTAAATTCATCCCTGTAAACTGTAGGGGCTAGTGGCTACCATCGGTAAATTGGACCCAGTCAGCAGGGCAATGAGGCCTAGTGGACACAGTCAGTAAATTCTCCCCTGTCAGCACAGCTATAAGACCTGGCAACCAAAGTCCATAGATTTGCCCATCTTAGTGGGGCAGTAAGGCTGAGTGGCCAAAGTCAGTACATTTCCCCCCATTAGAAGGGTGGTAAGGCTTTGTGGCACAGTGGTGTCAGTCAGGAAGGGGGCCACCATGTAAAAAAACAGGGTTGGCGGCCCCTGTACGGGGGTCTCAGCCTTCCTTCTCCATTGGACCCCAGCCCAGGGCCCTGGTAGTGGCTGGAGCATATGCCGGTGAGTCAGTGGGGGAGTTCTGGCTGAAACACATTGACTCAAAAGTCCAGTTCTCTTACTAAGCCACTATCTAATCCCCCTGGGCTGCTTCCTGCTGCAGTTCCTGCTGCTGTGGTCTGGGCATCTTGGTTGTCTCCATGTGCTCCAGTTTGTGCTGTTCCCGGCGACTCCAGACTCTGCAAGGCCTCTGTGGGTGCTCTGGTATCTGCCTGGGTTGATGTGTCTCTGGTTCCCCCCGGTATCAAGCTTCAGTTGAGCCTTGGCTGGAGCCACCGGCCTATGTCCTTCCACCCTGGCGGTCAGCCCCAAATTAATCTGAGCTGCTCCCTTTTATCCTAGTGCATTTGGAGCAGTAGAGTTGAGAGACATGGCTTCTGTTAGGATGTTCTGCTGAATTAATATGAATTGCTAGAGTTGTTATGAATGAATGTAGTGAGCCTGATGTTGGTATTGCTTGACATGTCTGAATTTGCTAGAGGATTTAACTGGGAATTGGTCCTGCTTTGAGCAGGGGGTTGGACTAGATGACCTTCTGGGGTCCCTTCCAACCCTGATATTCTATGATTCTATGATTCTATGATTCGGGGAGCAGATTCTCTTAGCATCAGGCAACTGATGTGGAAATTCACTGACTGGCTCTATTCTGCATGTATGTCCTAATACCAACCTTTGTCAGTAATATGCCAGCTTGCAAAGGAAAGACAATGTAATAACACACTTTCAGTTAGCTGGGGAAAGATGACCAGGGGAAGGATGACCCCTTCAAAGAACATCACTCTAGGACCTTGAGTGAATCACTGATGAGAGGATAAACATGGAGTAATATTTTGTCAATACTGTGATGGGTTCGGTCACAGAGATCCCCTTGAGACTGTCACCTGATGTGTTGGGATGCCACTGAGAATAACCCCTCTGCCAGAATGGGCAGCCTCACCTCTGTCTTGCTAAGCCAGACCCTCCAGGTCTTCTGCAGCACAGACCAGAGTTAGGGCCACACCGCGCTGCAGAACAAAGGTACCAAGATTCACTCAGCCCTGGGACTTCTCAGTTCAAAGGGACTTGACCCAGCACTCAGTATACAGCCTTTCTGGGAGCCTGCACACCAGATAAATTCATCTCACACTGTATAAACTTGTGTTCAGTGTGAGTTCATATTATTTGCCCTCTTTCTTGAAGTAAACAGAGGTATGCACAGGGTAACAATTTCTTACACTGGGTTTATTAATAAACAAAGGTGATTTTATTAAGTATAAAAATAGGATTTAAGTGTTAATAAAAGATTACATACAGAATAAAGTAAGTCACTAAGCAAAGAAAAACAAACACGCAAGGCTAAACTTAATACACCAAGAAACTGGTTACATGTAATATCTCATCAAAGATGTTCCAATAAACTTATTTTACAGACTAGACTCATTTCTAGTCTGAGCCCAATCCTTCCCCCTGGGTCAGTCTTTGTTAGTTTCAGCAGATGTCTTTGGTGGTCGGCAGGGGTTTCTTATGACTGGCAGCCTCCTTTTTTCTGTTCCACCCCCTTATATAGATTTGGCCAAAGGTGGGAGTCCCTTGTCTGGAGTTTCGAGAAGAGTAATGTCTGTTGTACATCCAGTATTCGCTTCCTTCAACAAACTGATGTACTGCGTGTTAATGCCCTGCTCTGCAAGCACCTTTGATATTATGTTAAACTTGACGCTATTGAACGCCTTTTCATAGTCGATGAAAGCAATGCACAGTGGGAGTTTGTGTTCCCTTTCTCTTTCTAGGAGCTGTCTAAGGGTAAATATATGGTTGATTGTCCTGAAATTTCTTCGAAACCCTGCCTGCTCTCTCGGCTGTTGCTCATCCAGACTCTGTGAGAGGTGATTCATTATCACCTTTGTAAAGAGCTTGTAGATGTGAGAGAGCAGGCATATAGGGTGGTAGTTCTTAAGATTTTCTCGATTGCCCTTCTTGTGCAGCAAGATGGTATTCGACTCCCTCCAGCTTGATGGTATTTTTCCTTCTTCAAGATATCCACTAAATCTTAAAGCGAGGACCTTCCAAAGTTTTTTGCCTCCTGCAAAAATCATTTCTGACATTATACCATCTTTGCCTGGAGCTTTTCCCTTCTTCATCTGGTGTAGTGTGCTTCAGACTTCACTGATGATTATTGGGGGGAAGCATTCTTCTGACTCTTGGAGCATTGGGAGAGGGATGTTGATTCTTGATTTGAACAGTTCTGTATAGAAGCCCTTGCAGACCTCCTCCATCCCTGCTCTGTCGATTACTGTCTTTCGGTCCTTGTTCTTCAATGCTGTAACGTTCTATCTATATACTGCGTCAATTCCTGCTTGCATGTCCTGAGGCTCTTGCGTGATTCAGCTCTTTTGAGGAGCTTTTCTTTCTGGAAGTTCTCAAAGTCGTTCTTCAGTTTTCGCTGGATAAGCTTGCACAAAATGGAGTACTCAAGGTTGTTATTTGAGCTCCTTTTCATGTTTCTCCACTTCTCCAACAAGCTTTTCATTTCATTTGAAATTCTTCCCTTTGCCTTCATCAGCTTTTCAATTTCAGCTGCCGTTAAGCAAGTCTCAGCTTGTCAGCAAAGATACTATAGTCTTCATCACACTTTTCCGTCTGGCTCCAGTCAAACCCAGAAATTACTTTCTTTAGCTTTGCTTCATCAAATGTCTTCAGCCACTGTTTCCTGTTTGCCATCTGTAATGTCTTCTTTTCCACCACTTCATTGAAAATCAACTTCCCTCTAAGCAGGCGATGGTCACTGCGGTATTGAAAGGCTGAACCACAGAGAAGTCTTGAATAATGCACCTTTTATTGACTAAAATATAATCAATTTCATTCTTGCTCTTCATGTTTGGAGCTATCCACATCCACCTTCTTGCGGACTTCTTTTTGTACCAGGTGTTTGCCACATACAGTTCTTTTGTTTCTGCCATCGCTATCAGCCTTTCTCCTCTTTCATTCCTTTTGCCACTGCTGTATATCCCTATGAACTTTTTGTCAGCTTTCCTTTGCCCAACCTTGGTGTTGAAATCTCCTATCATGACAGTGTAAGTGGACTTTTTCATGAGGGCTCTTTTGAGCTCTCGGTAGAATTCTTCCACTTCTTCATCCTCACTTGCACTTGTGGGAGTGTAGGCCTGGATGACCTTGAGGGTAGCTTTTGACTCCATCTGAAGATCAGCACACCAATACGTGATGATATTAGCTGCCATGATATGACTTTCAAAGACGAATCCTTACTGACAATAAATCGGACTCCTCCAACATTTCTAGCTCCATTTCTCTTTCCGAGCCTCAGAGTGCTTCCATCCTTCCAGTTGACTTCGAACTCCTTCTTTCGTCAGGTTTCGCAGACACTGAGGATATCACATCTTATCTTTTTATTCTCCTGCATCAGATGGTTTAACGTTTCCTCCCTTGCCAGCAACCTACAATTGTAAGTACAAACAGTGAGGATTGTCCTTTTCCATGTTGGCCTAGCACCTGACATTTTTAGCAATCTCTTGTAGCTCAATTTCCGCTCCACCACCGTAGAATAGTTCGATGATGCTCAGGGAACTAAGACCCATTTACTCGTGTTGTTTTAGCTGTTAACTTCAAGCTATCCCACTGGCTAGGTGGGCAGGCATGCATACCTCCTCAGGCTTAGCTAGCCTTCAACCTCTAAGGAGAAGGAAAAGCACTCTTTCCTCTGAGATATCAATCCCCCTCCCTGGATTGGATAGTCCGACACCTTGTAGCATGGTTAGACCTAACAGGACATACACCCCACCACCATAGCTGTCAGACAGCCAGGGTCACTGCTGCACCACGATGAAGTGCTGAGGTAGGATTTTGTAGCAGTCAAACAGATTGGCGAGCCTAAAACCCATACTATCCAAATTGATATTATTAGTACACCCTAAATCTGGTAACATACCTTATATTTCTAATTTCAGACATAGAAATAATACATGCACACAAATAAACATTTGAAAAGGCCTGCAATGCTGTAAAACAGAGTAGGCAAGATTCTACTCCAGGGTATCCTCGCAGGACTTTAAACCAGAGGGTCTCCATGCAGCCAAGGCCTTGCCTCGGGGGATCTTTGATAGACCTGATGACTGAGAAGGGAAGGGAAGGGAAGGGAAGGGAAGGGAAGGGAAGGGAAGGGAAGTCTTCATTTAGAATCAGTAGTTATAACCACTTTGTTTGCCAATCAGGATACTGTGTAAAGCCAACATAGTTACTGAGCGTTTATGCTGAAGAATTGAGGCTCACTAAAGAGACATTCATTATATAACCTTATATTGCCTGTGTAATTCTTTGTTAAATAAGCTGCTGAGCCTCAGGCAAATTGAGTCTGAATTCTCACTTGTACTGGTAAATATTCTGCCCATCTCAACAGCTTCCTCAGCCCACAAAGTAGGGTTAACCCTTCCCCATCTAGTTTGGGGTGAGTGCACCCCATCACACCATCACAGACAAAATAGGTGACCCACTGAAAATGTCCCTCTTACTTTCCTTCTTCAACAAATATCAACTGTGCTTTCTGTTTGTCAGACGTCAGCCTCACACACATTACTGGATCAACGGACTTTTTGCCATGGTATCTGGGGGGCCATTCATCCCATCAGTCATCA
The DNA here is from genome assembly GCF_965140235.1 of Caretta caretta. NCBI lineage: Eukaryota > Metazoa > Chordata > Testudines > Cheloniidae > Caretta > Caretta caretta. The sequence goes on from NC_134206.1 coordinate 2,405,945, forward strand.
TCATCATATTCATGGCAAATCCCAAAGGAAAGTAGCCTCCTTGGAAACCGAGCGCTGCCCTGATTGATCTCTGGGAAGGTGATTAAGGGGGTCTGGCTGCATATTTGTACAGTGGCAGTCTTGTTGTGCCACCAAAGCTTGTGTTGCCCACATGATCGTTGGTATGTAGTGGACTTCCTTGGTATGCCATGTCATAAATATAAAGAGAAGGGTAACAACCTTCCTGTATACAGTGCACTAAAAGATGAAAGGTCCTTTTACCTGAAAAGGGTTAAGCAGATCGGGTAACCTGGCTGGCACCTGACCCAAAATGACCAATGAGGGGACAAGATACTTTCAAATCTGGAAGGGGGGATTTTTTTTTGCCTGTCTGTGTGATACCTTTGCTGGGAACAGATCAGGAATGCAGCCTTCCAACTCCTGTAAAGTTAGTAAGTAATCTAGCTAGAAAATGTGTTAGATTTTCTTTTTTTTTTTTTTTGGATTGTGAAATTCGCTGTGATGCATGGAATGTATATTCCTGTTTTTGTATCTTTTTGTAACTTAAGATTTTGCCTAGAGGGATTCTCTATGTTTTGAATCTGATTACCCTGTAAGGTATCTACCATCCTGATTTTACAGAGGTGATTGCTTTACTTTTTCTTTAAGTAAAATTCTTCTTTTAATAACCTGATTGAATTTTTCATTGTTCTTAAGATCCAAGGGTTTAGGTCTGTATTCACCTGTACCAATTGGTGAGGATATTATTCTCAAGCCTTCCCCAGGACAGGGGGTGTAGGGCTTGTGGGGGGGGGTATTTTGGGGGGGGGAGACGTCTCCAAGCGGGCTCTTTCCCTGTTCTTTGTTTCAATCGCTTGGTGGTGGCAGTGTACCAGGTTTTTAACCTAAGCTGGTTCCCGAGGCAAGAAAGAAATCTGTGCCTTGGGGAAGTTTTAACCTAAGCTGGTAAGAATAAGTTTAGGGGGTCATTCATGCAGGTCCCCACATCTGTATCCTAGAGTTCAGAGTGGGGAAGGAACCTTGACAACTAGCAAGGGAATGCGTTAGCTTATCTTTGTTTTGGCTTGTGATTTTCTCTGTTCTGAGAGGGAGGTGTATTTCTGGTTTTTCTTTTTGTAACTTTAAAGTTTGGCCAAGAGGAAAATCCTCTGTGTTTTTGAATCTCATTGCCCTGTGACATTATCCCCATTATAATTTTACAGAGATATTTCTTTTATTTTTCTCTTTAATAAAGTTCTGTTTTCTTTAAGAATCTGATTGGGGTTTTTTAGTGTCCTAAAAACCCAAGATTGGGCTGTGCTCATCTTGTTTATTCTCAAGCCTCCCCAGGGAAGGGGGTGTAGGGCTTGGGGGGATATTAGAGGGGAGTAGGGATTCCAAGTGATCCTTTCCCTGAGTTTTGTCTAATCACTTGCCGGTGGCGGCAGCGTTTACCTAATCCAAAGTACAAGGGAGAATTTGAACCTTGGGGAGTTTTTAACCTAAGCTGGTAGAAATAAGCTTAGGGGGTCTTTCCTGTGGGTCCCCATGTCTGTACCCTAGAGTCCAGAGTGGGGAGGGAATCCTGACATACCCAATTCAGAATTTTCTGGTCTTTCACTCTAATGTGTCTCAAGTAGGAAAGCTGCCAAAACCTACACAGGGCTGAAGGGGACAGTTGCTTGCTTCAGATAACCTCAATCCTGATCTTGTGCTGCCCCTTTGTACGGAGTAGCTACTATGGGACCATAAGCATTGAAGGTATCAGCCTGGAGTTCCTCAGCCTTCCTCATCTCCCACCCACATTCGCTACCATCCGCTGGAGCTGGGGTACCCGTTATTCTATAGAACTACTGCTTTTTAGCAAGCCTGTTGCCACGACATCCCCACGAAGGCTGCAGAATGGAACAGGGCAACAGCTGCTGCTCTGCGAGTGTCCACATCTTTTGAGCAGCCTCCAGCCCTGTCAATGAAGCTGCCACCTGCCCAACAATCCCTCCAGACAGGTTAATACAGAGCTGGTGGCAGTTTGCATTCAGTAGGCTGCTTGATGGTAATGGGCAGGGAATTAGTTTTACCTGGATTAATACAAGGACTAATGTGCACTGCTTCGTGCTTAGCCAGATCAGCTCTCAGATGCAGCGATTCACAGTGATACATCTGCATTTCCCACTGAAGTTTAGGGAATAACATGCTTTCAGTGTTTGTAATTGGCACCTAAAGTGGGATGCACATTAAAAGTGGCAGAGAGAGGGAGGGTTGTGTGTGGGAGGAGTTACAAAGGAAAGGGAGAGATGGACAAAAGCTCATACAGAGAGAGAGAGAGAGAGATGATATGAAATCCACTAGAACACGGACTTCCTGCCTCTTCCATTCTGGGGAGCACTTTCCAATGGAGAGAAAAAAACCCTCCCTGACCCAAAGCCAGCAGTGCCTGGTTCAGGAAACATTTCTTTCAGGGAACGGGACTTGTTGGATCAGTCTGGAAACCAGAGTACTCAGGAAAATACCAAGGGCACAAGAGAGTGGGCCACATTTGGGTGAAGTACATTTTTTTGGATACATCCCCAAAGGCTTGGGATCAACCAGCCCCACTCCCCTTCCATTCACAGTCCCCTAGCATCTGTGTACAATATCCAGGTTTGCTCTCATGGATGGATACCTGCCAGGTGGCTGTGCGTGGGTGCCACATGCTGGACCTGTGTGTGTTTTTAAGCTTTCCTGAGTCAGAGCCATGTTCAGGCCCTGCCTCTGGCTCTGGGTTTCTAGGCCCACTCTTAGGATGCAGATTCCATCCAAAGGCCTCCCTCTGGGATCAGAGACCTGCATGCCAAGGCTCTGAGATTAGTTTCTAGCCCATCTCCCCCAGACTCTCCAATTGCTTCAGCATACGCTTCCCAGAACTTCCCCTTGGGTTCCCTCTGTTCCCAGTTTCTCTCTTCCAGAGCACAGGACCGTTAAAGCCATCAGGCTCAGGCCTTGCAAAAGTGGTTGCTAAAACAATTCCCCTACTTTCGACAGTGCAAGAGATACACAGATATAGGTAAATACAATACAATACCTGCACTCCATTCCCTGCCTGAGTGTACTCACCTCCCTGGAGCATTCTTTGGTAACAACCCCATATGGTGTCCAGTGGGCACCTCCTGCAGCTCCTGGCTTCTCCTCCAGTTGGAGTCTGTCTCAATCCAGGAAGTTTTTGGAAAGTGTAGGGGACAATTTCCTGGTGCAAGTGCTGGAGGAACCAACTAGGGGCAGAGCTCTTCTTGACCTGCTGCTCACAAACTGGGAAGAATTAGTAGGGGAAGCTAAAGTGGATGGGAACCTCGGAGGCAGAGACCATGAGATGATCGAGTTCAGGATCCTGACACAATGAAGAAAGGATAGCAGCAGAATACGGACTCTGGACTTCAGAGAAGCAGACTTTGACTCCCTCAGGGAACTGATGGGCAGGATCCCCTGGGAGAATAACTTTGAGGGGGAAAGGAGTCCTGGAGAGCTGGCTGTATTTTAAAGCATCCTGATTGAGGTTACAGGGAAAAAACATCCTGATGTGTAGAAAGAATAGTAAATATGGCAGGCGATCAGCTTGGCTTAACAGTGAAATCCTTTCTGATCTTAAACACAAAAAAGAAGCTTACAAGAAGTGGAACATTGGACAAATGACCAGGGAGGAGTATAAAAATATTGCTCAGACTTTCAGGAGTAAAATCAGGAAGGCCAAATCACAGCTGGAGTTGCAGCTAGCAAAAGATGTTAAGAGTAACAAGAAGGGTTTCTTCAGGTATGTTAGCAACAAGAAGAAAGTCAAGGAAAGTGTGGGCCCCTTACTGAATGAGAGAGGCAACCTCGTGACAGAGGATGTGGAAAAAGCTAATGTAGTCAATGCTTTTTTTGCCTCTGTCTTCAAGAACAAGGTCAGCTCCCAGACTACTGCACTGGGCAGCACAGCATGGGGAGGAGGTGACCAGCCCTCTGTGGAGAAAGAAGTGCTGTGGGACTGTTTAGAAAAGCTGGACGAGCACAAGTCCATGGGGTCTGATGCACTGCATCTGAGAGTGCTAAAGGAGTTGATGGATGTGATTGCAGAGCCATTGGCCATTATCTTTGAATACTCATGGCGATCTGGGGAAGTCTCGGACGACTGGAAAAAGGCTAATGTAGTGCCCATCTTTAAAAAAAGGGAAGAAGGAGGATCTGGGGAACTACAGGCCAGACAGCCTCACCTCAGTCCCTGGAAAAATCATGGAGCAGGTCCTCAAGGAATCAATTCTGAAGCACTTTGAGGAGAGGAAAGTGATCAGGAACAGTCAGCATGGATTTCCCAAGGGCAAGTCATGCCTGACTAATCTAATTGCCTTCTATGATGAGATAACTGGCTCTGTGGATGAGGGGAAAGCAGTGGACGTGTTGTTCCTTGACTTTAGCAAAGCTTTTGACATGGTCTCCCACAGTATTCTTGCCAGCAAGTTAAAGAAGTATGGGCTAGATGAATGGACTATAAGGTGGATAGAAAGTTGGCTAGATTGTCGGGCTCAATGGGTAGTGATCAATGGCTTCATGTCTAGTTGGCAGCCGGTATCAAGTGGAGTGCCCCAAGGGTCGGTTCTGGGTTCGGTTTTGTTCAATATCTTCATAAATGATCTGGAGGATGGTGTGGATTGCACCCTCAGCAAGTTTTCAGATGACACTAAACTGGGAGAAGTGGTAGATACACTGGAGGGTAGGGATAGGATACAGAGGACACTAGACATATTAGAGGATTGGGCCAAAAGAAATCTGATGAGGTTCAACAAGGACAAGTGCAGAGTCCTGTACTTAGGATGGAAGAATCCCATGCACCGCTACAGACTAGGGACCGAATGGCTCGGCAGCAGTTCTGCAGAAAAGGACATAGGGGCTACAGTGGACAAGAAGTTGGATATGAGTCAACAGTGTGCCCTTGTTGCCAAGAAGGCCAATGGCATTTTGCGATGTATGTGTAGGGGCATTGCCAGCAGATCAAGGGACGTGATTGTTCCCCTCTATTCGACATTGGTGAGGCCTCATCTGGAGTACTGTGTCCAGTTTTGGGCCCCACACTCCAAGAAGGATTTGGAAAAATTGGAAAGCATCCAGCGAAGGGCAACAAAAATGATTAGGGGTCTGGAACACATGAGTTATGAGGAGAGGCTGAGGGAACTGGGATTGTTTAGTCTGTGGAAGAGAAGAATGAGGAGGGATTTGATAGCTGCTTTCAACTACCTGAAAGGGGGTTCCAAAGAGGATGGATCTAGACTGTTCTCAGTGGTAGCTGATGACAGAACAAGGAGTAATGGTCTCAAGTTGCAGTGGGGGAGTTTAGGTTGGATATTAGGAAAAACTTTTTCACTAGGAGGGTGGTGAAACACTGGAATGCGTTACCTAGGACGGTGGTGGAATCTCCTTCCTTAGAAGTTTTTAAGCTCAGGCTTGACAAAGCCCTGGCTGGGATGATTTAATTGGGGATTGGTCCCGCTTTGAGCAGGGAGTTGGGCTAGATGACCTCCTGAGGTCCCTTCCAATCCTGAAATTCTGTGATTCTATGGTTCTATGATTCTGTGCTGCAGCCATAGCCCTGAAACCAAAGAGTCTCCTCAGCCACGCTGGTGCCCCAGCTTCTTCTGACTCATCCAGTCTGTGATTGTAAAGGGCTGGACCAAAAACCCCTCTCTCAGTACCCATTTCTGGAGAGGTTCCATTCCTTCCCACCTCTCTTCAGAGATGCTGGAGCAAACTGGTTTTATCTAGACTGCAGTTATTCCATTCTTCTGTCTGGGTGAGATCTCATTAGGTGCTTAGAGTCATTAATGACCAACCTATTTATAAACAGATGCCTACATCCTGGCCTCCTGCCTCTTAGCACAAGATGCATGAGCAAAGAATACAGGAAAAGTCCAAAGACATAAGGCTACAGATGGTTCATAGTTTGAAAGGTGAGTTAGTAGATGTGACACAGGGTCAGAATGGGTTATGCAACCAGCACACTAACTGATCCAAACTCAACCTTAAAAGATATATTAGAAAAGTATATAAATGTTAATCAGGGCTATTCCTTATGAGTAGCTAATATAGCCATGGTAAATTGACAAGAGCTTTGAAATGCAAACCTGTATTGTTAGCAAATTAGAGGTAATAATAATTGTGTTTACTTATATCTTGTTAGATATTAACCATGTCTGTTGCTATACCAGTTGATTCAAAGATCAAAATGAAATATTAATATTTAAATGAAAATTGGGTGTAATCATTTCATTGTCTATACTTCTCTTTGTGGTTTGTAGTAAACCACTTAATGGATAATTACCTTATGCTGATGAATTGAACTAGTTCCCTGTGTATACATATGAAACAGGTAATTCTATTTCAAAGCAACTATTCTTCAATTTCATAGCCTGCCAGTGCTTGTTCCCTGATCCTGTTGTCTCAAATCTGCTTAAGCTTCATCAGGGGAAGCTCAAACCACATTTTGAGGTCTCCAGTTCCATTCTGGATCACCCTGATACTGGACATTTGAGTTCAACGCCTGGATAAATTCTGAAAGGACTATTTGCAACTCTAAAGCTCACCATCTCTGCCATGAACCTGACATAAGAACTCCATTCATGTCTAAATGTATAATGATCTTTTAACCAATACTCTTTCTTTTTTAATAAAACTTAGATTAGTTCATAAGAATTGGCTGTAAGCATGTAATTGGGTATGATCTGAAATATTCATTGACGGGAGGGGTGGGGGCGGTGGTAATGGGTCTGATCGATTGGTAGAACATTTTTTTTTTTATGATGAACACGATTTTCAGTAATCCTCACCATATTTGATTTGGCTGTCTGGGAGGAAACCCAAGGCTCAGTTGCTTTATGGCATAGGGCAGTGTCTGGTTACTGCAGGGCAGAGGAAGGCATTGGTTCATTAAAAGGGAGAGAATCCTATCCACAGGCAGGATCCTTGTCAGGCTTCAGCAGTTTCCATCCCAGCCCTGGAACAGAGGGAGCCCAGCTGGTGGGGGGTGGCTATTGTGATGGGATGTGTTAGGGGGCTTATTCCTTCACCCACTTACTTCCCTGGTCCTTCTCGCATGAACAGAGAGCAACAATACCCGAAGTCCAAAGGTGCAAACAATTTGATGTTTATTGGGGTAAACTTCCAGAAAGCATGATTCCAGTTTCCTTCCTTAGTGTCCCCCTTCCCAGCTCTGACACCACAGAGCCTTACCTGTGTCCCTGTTCCCATTTCCCCCCTTAGCCAAACATGATTCTAATTTCCCCACCCCCATTCCCTGATCCCATTTCTCCCCTTAGCAAAACATGATTCCAATTTCCCCACCCCCATTTCCCCCACCCACACACTTCCTGATTGACCGCAGACTATATAGTAAAACTTGAGTTCTGCTTAGCTATACCTTAACCAATCATTTTCCTGAAATTTAACTAACCAATCCTAACATATTGTAACATGATTATGTAACCAATTATATCCCACCACCTTAATTAGTTTACACCAAGCAAAATTAATTATACAGCAGACAGAAACAATCACAGAAGCAGACAGAGATTATACAGACAAACAATGGGGAAATGGGGACTACAGTGACAGAACAAACACAGAAATGAGGATTTCACATCCCACCTATTGATAAGTGAGTTCTTGCCAGACAGGATGCTATCAAACTAAATTTTCTTTTACATCTTCTAGGCTCTTCCCTTTCTCTGGAGGCGATAGGCACTATCAGGACAGGATTGTATCCTAACAGCCCCATAGCACCTTCTTTCAATGTGACTAGTTTGGAATGTGAGGATGTGACCCTTGGCTTCCCAGCTTATGGCTGCCTCTGCTGCTTAGCCAGAGATGTTAGCCTAAACACAGGGCCTCAGACTGTCACAGAGAAGGCCCTTACACCAGCAGACAGTGATTTTGATTCTCTTTCTTTTATACTTCTATAACTAGCTAAGTGATAAGAATATACCTACATTCTTAGAGTCTAGGCCTTTACAGATAGGCCTGAATATCTATATCCTAACAGTATGTACCCCCAGAGTGAAGCCTGGAAGCTGTTGGAATCATCGTGCTGCCTAAATATTCAGCTGTGCTGGCCTCTCCCCTTGGTCTGCTGGTGACACACCACCAGCCACTCCAGGTCCCATTATTGCCCAGTGCTACACACAGAACTAAGATGAGATGAGATGCTACACACATGAGATGCTACACACAGAACTAAGTTACCTGAGTGCTTTACCTACGCAATTCATGGCGTAATGATGGAGACCTTAGCCAATTTCCCAGCTCGGCAGGCTTGCACCCCCACTGAAGTATAAACCCAGAATTATATTCTCTTGCCCTGCACTGGGATCTCTACGGTGAAAGCTCATTAAACAATCTGCTCCCCCTAACACTTCACTCAAAAACACACTGGTTAAAATAAAACATATACATGTTTATTAACTACAGAAGGATAGATGTTAAGTGATTATAAGTGATAGCAAACAGATCAAAGAAGGTTACCTAGGAAATAAAACAAAATCACAATCTAAGTCTTATACAAACTAGATTGGATTTCAATCAGCAATATCTCATCCTGATGATACAAGTAGGTTTACAGATTCTTGAGGCACAGGCTGCATCTGTTTAACAGAATAGAAGCCCCTACCCTGGTTCAAAATACTTTGTCTTCCAGAGGTATTGTCTTCCTTTCAGGTATTGAAATGCAGAGGAGTGAAGACATGAGATGGTGTCACTCCCCAACTTTTATAGTTTCTTCCAGCTTTCTGGGAAGTCTGTGCATGTGTCATAAATATAAAGGGAAGGGTAAACACCTTTCAAATCCCTCCTGGCCAGAGGAAAAACCCTTTGACCTGTAAAGGGTTATGAAGCTAGGATAATCTCGCTGGCACCTGACCAAAATGACCAAGGAGGAGACAAGATACTTTCAAAAGCTGGGGGGAGGGAGAAACAAAGCCTCTATCTCTGGCTGTGTGATGCTTTTTCCGGGGACAGAGCAGGAATGGAGTCTTAGAACTTAGTAAGTAATCTAGCTAGAGATGCGTTAGATTCTGATTTCTTGAAATGGCTGAGAAAATAAGCTGTGCTGAATGGAATGCAGATTCCTGTTTTTGTGTCTTTTTGTAACTTAAGGTTTTGCCTAGAGGGATTCTCTATGTTTTGAATGTAATTACCCTTTAAGGTATTTACCATCCTGATTTTACAGAGGTGATTCTTTTTACTTTTTCTTCTATTAAAATTCTTCTTTTAAGAGTCTGAATGCTTTTTCATTGTTCTTAAGATCCAAAGGTTTGGGTCTGTGGTCACTTTTATGCAAATTGGTGAGTATTTTTGTCAAGCCTTCCCCAGGAAGGGGGGTGTAAGATTTGGGATGATTTTCGGAGGAATGACATTTCCAAACGTTTCCAAATCGCTGCCACCACCAAATTATATCCCTGTTAGACGTTTGGTGGTGGCAGCGATAAGTCCAAGGACAAAGGGTAAAATAGTTTGTACCTTGGGGAAGCTTGAACCTAAGCTGGTAAAAGTAAGCTTAGGAGGTTTTCATGCAGGTCCCCACATCTGTACCCTAGAGTTCAGAGTGGGGGAGGAACCTTTACAGCATATGACATGGGTGGTCCACACCCATTGGACAAAGATTCTCCATTGTCTTCTGTTAGTGTATTCTTTCCTGGATGGGTGTTGATGACACCAATTAACACTATCTATTGTGGTACCTGAAAGGCTGATTGTGGGTGTTTCCAACCTCACACCATATTTTAGAAACTTACACAAAGCAAGATTACATACTTTCACATACAATGATAGCACAGTCACCTTAATGAGGCATTGATGTTCAGCAGATCAAGACTTTGTGAATGATACCTCACAAGGAATACTTTGTACCAAAAATACCATAATTACATCAACGTAGTAAGTGTGGGGTGCTTTGGTGCAGAGTGTCACAGAGATGATCCAGTGAGTGACGGGGAAGGGGGGGGAGGAGTGAGAAAAAGGGGCAGGGCTTTGAGAGGAAGAAGCAGAGCAGGAGCGAGGGTTAGGGGGAAGAACTGGAGAAGGGGGTGGGGCATGAGGGGTTCAGTTACCAGCTATCAGAAAAGTAGAAAAACTATGTGTTGCACAGAGATGATTTCCCCAGTTTGTCACGCTGATCCAGCACAATACGGTCAGGAATGATTTAATCTCTTCTTGACTGTCCAGCAAGTGATTCATGGAAAAGGGCCCAGCACCATGTCACCAGCCAGCTCTGCATGGAGCTCAGTCTGAGAGCCAGAGCACCAGGAGAAAACTTTAGGTCTCTTTATGAGTAAAGAGACAGAGCAGCCTGTCCTGGATCTATTTGGTCCTCACTCTGTAGATGATGGAGTTTTGCATGGGGGGAGGGCACCAGGAGGTACATGCCAGAAATGAGAAGGTGGACATGGAGGAGCACATTATGGCAAAAATGGCGTGTGAGGAAGGAGTAGAGAGCTGGGATGTAAGAGGCTAAAATGATGCACAGCTGGGAGCCTCAGGTCCCAAAAGTATTGAGCCGGGCATCCTTTATGGGGAAGCTGAAGAAGGCCCTGAGGGTCAGGGTATAGGATACATTGCCAGACTTGTGAGAAAGAATGCCACAAACAGGCCATAGTGAGTACTGATGCGGATGTCGGTGCAGGCCAGCTTCAGTATGGCCACGTGCTCGCAGAACGAGTTGGAGATGATGTTGGTTCTGCAATATGGCCACCACCTTGCCAGGAAGGGATAGGGCAGCATGAGCATGCTGCCACACAGCACCACAGCCAGGCCGATGATAGCCAGTACAGGGTTTGTCAGGGTGGTGCAATATCTAATGTGATCACAGATGGCCATGCAGCAAATCAAAGCCATGGCCATGAAGACCCCGGAATCCAACCCTGAAAAGCATTGAATGAAGTACAGCTGGGTGAGGCAGGCACTGAAATCTGTCTCCCTGGAATTGAACCAGAAGATGCTCAGCATTTTGGGCAGGGTGGATATGCACAGTATAGCCTATAGGACTAGACAGCTTGCTTGCTTTTCTTATAGTTTAAATTGTTTCTTTTATTGTAATAGGTTTATAGGTTTATATTAAAGTAGTTTGGCTGTAACACAAGGGATGTACAGGCCGTATCCTGTACGTTGAGCTAAGGAAAGTTAGCATATCTGTGTCTGGGACCTTTCACCCAGGTAGCAAATTTGGCTTACATATGTTCAGGACCTTTCCTCTAAATAGGTGGTGATGAGCTGAAGCCTAAGGTCTATATATGGCTTTGACATTTAACATAGATAGATAAAGGATGCTTGAAAGAATTGAGGAACCTGAACTCTCTTGGCATACCAGAGGCAAGGCTGGTCCTGTGTCTCTTAGCACCAGGTTATCAAGGAAGGGAATGAATATATTAACCAAAGCTTTGTAGCATATAACACCATATGTATCTTTTAAATAGCAGTAATACTATTGTAACTTTGTAACTCTAATTATTTTACCATTTAATTATTACTTCATTTATCTTAATAAATGTCTTTAAGGCTATATTTTTCCCATGTGAGCTTCCTGTCATACCCTGAGGGTCCTTTGTAAATTCTGTGTAGCCTGATTCAGACAAGAACCTTATTATCTTCTGATCAGACTAATTGGAGAGCCTATAACCCATACAATCCAAATTAATATCATTAACCTCCTAAATCAGGAAACAACAGGGCCAGGTATGCAGAGGAACTAGTACATGGGCCCATGGAGGCTCCGCTCCCTCTTTAAGATGAACAGAATGGTGAAGTTCCCCAAGATGGCTATGGTGTACAAGGTGCAGAAGGGGATGAAGATGCAGACATGGGCTGCCTCCAGGCCAGGAATGCCCAGCAGGATGAAGGTGGAGGGGTTGGTGAAGTCGGTTGTGTTGGAATCTGACATGGAGTAGGGGAGAAGGTGTCCAAATCTGAAGTAGAGTGGTGTGTCTTACATGTACTGTATGTTCCCCTGATTTCTTGCATGTGCCCAGAGTCTAGGGTGATGGTCGCAATACAAATGCCTGGATGGAGAGAGAATGTTAATATGAGACACTACATGGACTACTGGAGGCTGTTCTCATGGGTGAAGCAGATCGCTCATTCTTCACACACTGAAAAATGAGATTTACATGATTCAGAGAAGTAAATTATGAACAACTGACCCTATTAATGCCAATTCCATATTTAATGGTGTTCCATTTGTCAATGATTCCTACAAGTCATGGTGTGGGAAACCTTCATGGCCACCAGCAGGAAAAATGTGTACAGGTACAGTTTATCCCTCATTCTTCCTTAACACGATGAAACCCAGGCAAAAGTGTCCATGCTGTATGGTGTTCCCCATTACCCGGCTGCACAAAATATGAGAGTGGTAAAAAATGAAACCTTTGCCAAGTCATGTGCCAGGGGGAAACATCCCAACTAGGACACAGGTCAGGGAAAAAGCCTGACTGATAGCAGCTCCACGGAAACACCTGCTCATTTGCAGCACTAGCCAGACAGGGACAATGTTTGGATGCCTACGGAATAGGCTGGAGAATAACCTGCTCTGGATACGTGCTCAGTTTTGGGCAGCCAATCTCTATAAAGCATTTAGCAGATAGAAAGGGGATTTATGAAACAGGCTATGGGAATGGGGAACGCTGCCACATGCGGACAGACTGAAAAGTGTTGAGTTAAGAGAAAAGACACAGAAGGGGGCATATGATAGAGGAGAGAAAAATAAAGAATGGAACGGATTACATTCACGTGGACAAACAGAGAACAGTTCCCAACCAGTAACACCGATAGATATTTAGTGCTTCAAAAAGGGTAATTGCCCAAAGGTGAGGAAAATTCTCAGCAAAACTAATGGCAGGAAATTCAGAAAGAAAAATGGGAATGAAAACTGGGAGTTATTTAAGAGGAATTTAAAATGCCAGGAGTCCACAGTCAAAGGGGGAAACTTTGACTAAAAACCCAGTTCAGTAGTGAAGGGAAGGTAGCAATTGTGGCAGAAAGCTATATATTACACTTGGGGTGAAAGGGAAAATGGACAGTAAGTAATACAAATTGGAATTTATTAAAACTGATAAGGGACTTTAAAGACTTCAGGGAAAAATCCCTGTTTAGCATGTCTAAGGAAACAAAAAAGGAGGTTACTAAGTATATTAACCTCAAAAGAAATCCTTGAAAAGTTTTAGGCCAATTACTAGACAGAGAAAGGAAACTTGTTAATGTTGCAGAAAAGGTAAATATGTTCCATTTTTTGTCTGCATTCGGACAGAAGCAGTATGACACTCATATCACATGACACAATGAAATGCTTTCCAGGCCATTAGCTATCTCGGAGGGTGTTAAAGAGCATCGATAGTAGAAAATTAGAGTTATGAACACCAGAGGTATGAACTGAACAATGACCACGCATCTCACTCGGAAGCAGAAGGGTGAAATCAGGCAGCAGCAGAGCAATCAAAAAAGAAAAGGCAAATACAGGGCAGTACTGTGTGAAATGTAAAGGTTGTTTTACAAAGGGAAAGTTTAAAAAAAAAAAGATTTGACAAGGTTAGGAAACAATGGAAACAGTGGTCTGGGATTAGTTTTTAAAAAGACCAGGAATATAATTAATAGCAGTCAACAACTTGGTTTATGGAAAACAGGTGTTGTTAAAAAAAACCCAATGTCATTGTTTAATGAGAATACAGGTTTGGTTGATCAAGGGAACTGCACAGATGCAGTAAAATTGATTTCTCTGAGGCACTTGATTTAGCAGGGGAAACATTCCGATAATAAAAGGAACGCGCTACAATATCAGTGGAGCGCACGTAAAATGGACTGAAAAGTGGCTGGCGGATATCGGAAACCAGCTGTCAATGGCCATTGTCAGTGAATGGGGCTGTTTCTAGTGGGGTTCTGCAGGGATCATTTCTAGGCCTGATGCTGTTCAGTACTTTAATCAAGAATCTGGAAGGAAAGAGAAAATCACTGCAGATAAAATTAGCGAATGTCCCAAAGGCTGGCAGAGTGGTTGCAATGAGGCGGCTGCGGGAGTCATAACATTTGATCTGGAACATTTGGTGAGTTGGGCCCATGCAAACACTATGTTTTAATAAAGACAAATGCAAAGTGATCCTCTTGGAACAGGGAATGCAGGCCCAACCCACAGACCAGGGCACTGTATTATGAAACTCAGAGACCCTGAAAAGCACTAAGTGATCTCTGTGGATAACCAACTCATCGTGAGCTCCCAGTGTGATGCTGTGGCCAAAAGGGCTTGGATGCATAGACAGGGGAGTGGTGAGTTGGAGCAGGGGAAGGAGTTTACCTCTGCACATGAGATTTACTGATCTCTGAGCCCATAGCAACAGCAGAAAATGCTCATGTCTCCCCTCGGTCACCTTTTTCCAGATCTGTCTGTCTCCTATCTATCCATCTATCCATCTAAGCAATTATCCCTTATTTTCTTTCAAATCAACTATATTTTATAAATATACACAAATACACAAACAGCCAATTCTTCTCTGACTCAGCACAGAGCCCAGGACAGTCTTCTCATCTCCCTTTGGGACAGTCCCTTAATGAATGTTTACTCCTAAAGCTGAATAATTAGCACAGAAGAAGAGACATGCTTCTCTGCAGCCTGTTTACATTCAGATGCTCTCTTCTCCCCTCGAGGCTGAGCGAACCCCCCTGGGATTGCACAGAGCGATATTATAAATGGTGCACACCCTTGGATCGGCTCTCGGTGTGGCATGTTGCTGCAGATGCTGGGGTGAGAGAGGTTTGGGACACGGCTACCTGAGGGGGATTCCCAGGGAAGACGCTTCCATCTCAGAATTCACAGGTACCCATTTCTAGCTGAGGAGATCACCTGCTCGACAAACACCGTGCAACGTGGACGTGATGGGACAGAGAGTACGTCTGGGGTCCTTTCCGCTCTGCACAACCATGACACATCCCAGGGCCCTTCCCATAGGTGATGAGTTTGCTAAAGAATCACTGGCCAAAATGTCACTCTTTTCTGGGCACCCCTGGTCATCCTGCCTGATGGACTACCGCCCCGAGGTGGCTGCATTTCAGTGGGGAAGGGGATCCTTCAGAATGAAAGGTGTTAGTAGATGTACAATAGAAGACCAAATTCTGAATCAGTGGCCTGTACTTTGCTCAGGCCCCAGTGAGGCAAAACTCCCCTTGGAGTAAGAACTGAGTAGAGACATCAGGGGCTAGCTGTGTGTTAACGCACAGACACGGACACCCTCTCCTCTTGTATTTCAGGGCTCTGGCTCTTAATGGGGAAGGGAGACAGGGGCTCTTACCTGACTTTTAGCTGCTGGAAAGCTTGGAGTTGGTAGCGCTCCTCACTAGAACAAGAATAAGAATTTTTCAAGGTGGGAAACACATACTTTCTCCAAGTTCCATTCGAGAAGTGGGCTGAACTGTTATTTCTGAAACTTTCAAAACACAATTCTGCTCAAAGCAGCCACCCAGCATGGGAAATTTCAGTCCAAACACCTAAAATTTGGCAAATTCATAAGCAACTGAAAATGGGGTCTTTTATTCAAGTGTCAGACAGCCTTAACTACAGGTGATGACAGCAACTCCACCGACAATGTGATATGGCTGTGAAAAAAGCTGTGAAGTTTTAGTACCGTTATACAAGGCCCTGACTAGACCTCACCTGGAATACTGTGTGCAGTTCTGGTGTCCCATGTTTAAGAAGGATGAATTCAAAGTGGAACAGTACAGAGAAGGGCTACTAGGATGATCCGAGGAATGGAGAACTTCTCTTATGAAAGGAGACTCAAGGAGCTTGGCTTGTTTAGCCTAATTAAAAGAAGGTTGAGGGGAAATATGGTTGCTCTCTATAAATATATCAGAGGGATAAATACCGGAGAGGGAGAGGAATTATTTAAGCTCAGTACCAATGTGGACACAAGAACAAATGGATATAAACTGGCCACCAGGAAATTTAGACTAGAAATTAGACAAAGGTTTCTAACCATCAGAGGAGTGAAGTTTTGGAAGAGAGCCTTCCAAGGGAAGCAGTGGGGGCAAAAGATCTATCTGGCTTTAAGATTAAACTCGATAAATTTATGGAAGAGATGGTATGATGGGATAACATGGTTTTGTTAATTAAACATTCACGGTAAATAGGCCCAATGGCCTGTGATGGGATATTAGATGGGGTGGGATCTGAGTTACCCAGGAAAGAATTTTCTGTAGTATCTGGATGATGAATCTTGCCCATATGCTCAGGGTTCAGCTGATCGCCATATTTGGGTTTGGGAAGGAATTTTCTTCCAGGGCAGATTGGAAGAGGCCCTGGAGGTTTTTCTCCTTCCTCTGTAGCATGGGGCACGGGTCACTTGCTGAAGGATTCTCTGCTCCTTGAAGTCTTTAAACCACCATTTGAGGACTTCAATAGCTCAGACATAGGTGAGAGGTTTCTTGCAGGAGTGGGTGGGTGAAATTCTGTGGCCTGCATTGTGCAGGAGGTCAGACTAGAGGATCATAATGGTCCCTTCTGACCTAAATATCTATCAATCTATGAATGGCCAATCCACTTGTGAATCCCTTTCAGCTTAGCTGTTCACTCCAATAATTTTGGTAGCAAGGAGTTCTACAGGCCAAATATTTGGGTTATGTTAGCAATTTCTTTTCTCGTTGTAGTATGTTCAGATTTTCTATTTAACTAAATGCTCCCTTGTTCATGTTATGAGACACATTAAACATAAATGCCTGATCTACTTTCTTTATCAATATATCCATAGGGTTTAAGGTCAAAAGGGACCATGTGATCATCCAGTCTGACCTCCTATAAAGCACAGGCCCATTAATTACAACTCAGTTACCTCTGTATTGCACCGAAAGGCTTGTGTGTGACCAAGGCCTGATCTACACTAGGATTTTGCATTATAGAATGATAGAGCCATAGAGTTATAAGGGAAGGCAAAGGACAGCTTGTCTAACCCCCCTGACAAGATGCAAGATTTCTTTTGTCTTAGTCATCTAAGACTGATGGCTATTCACACGTCTTTGGAAAACCTCCACAGGAGGAGATTCCATGACTTCCCTGGGTGTCTGTTCCATTGGCCTCCTGTACTTCAAATTAGGAAGATTTTCCTGAAATTTAATTTAAATCTGCTATGCTGGAGTTTCAACCCATTGCCTTTTGTCCTGCCTCTCTCAATGTAAGACAGAATAACTTTCCTCCACCTTTTTATGGCAGCCTTTCAAGTATTTGAAGTTCACTATCTTGTCCCCCATTAATCTCCACTTTTCCAAATAAACACACCGGTTCCTACGGCTTGCATTCCATCCTGTGCATAACCTTTCTCTCTTGCCTAGGCTCCTTTCCAGTTTATCTACCTCCTTTCTATACATTGGTGAGCAAAATTGGACACATTACTATTGAGACCTAACCCCGACCGAGTAGAGGAATACGATCATGTACTGTGACTGGCATGTTATACCTCTGCTCATATAACCTAACATTGCATTTGCCTTTTTTGAAACAGCAAAAAAATCCACACCCCAGAGAGATGTAGCTATATCATCCTAACCCTGGTGTAGACCCTTGAAGCAGATCTTCCAGAAAAGCATCCAGTCTCGATCTGCCAACATGGGGAGGTGGAGAATCCACTACTTCCCTTCTCAGTGTGTCTCAATGGTTAATCACCCTCATTGCTAAATATGTGGCCCTAGTTTATAGCTAGAATTTGCCTGGCTTCAGCTTCCAGCCCTTCGGTCTTGATCAGCCTTTTTCTGGTAGATTACAGAGCCATTACTAGGCATGGATTTCTCCCCATGAAAGTTTCCGCCTGATCATCTTTTTGATAAGCTATAGAGATATACATCTTCAAAGTCTATACATCTTCAGAGGTAAAATCCTTCCCCTGCTCCAACTCACCTCTCCCCTGTTTATGTATCCGAGGAACCCATCATCCCTTTATGCTACAGCATCTCACTGGGCTCTCAAGATGAGTTGGCTGTCCACAATGTCCCCGAAATCCTTTACAGGGTCCTTGCATTCCATAATACAGTGCTGTCGTCTGTGGGTCAGGCCTGCATTCCCTTTCCAAGGATTCTGCATTTGATGGTATTAAAACATTTTGTTTGCATGGGCCCCACATTCCAAGTGCTCCAAATCAATCGGTATGCCTGCCCTGGCCACCTCATTGCAACCACTCTGCCAATCTTTGGGTCATCCGAAAATTTTATCTGCAGTGATCTTCTATTTCCTTCCAGATCATTCATGAAAATATTGAATAGCCTCAGGCATAGAACTGATCCCTACAGAACCTTACTACAAACAGCCCCGTTCACTGACGAGGCCCTATCAACAACAGCTTTCTGAGATCCGTCACTTAGCCAGTTTTCAGTCCATTTTGCATGTTCTCTACTGATATTGTAGAGTGTTTAATTTTTAACTCAATATTTTCCCCCTGTAAATCAAATGCCTCTGAGAAATCAAGGTACATTGCCTCTGCATGGTTCCCTTGATCCACCACATGTGTTCCCTTGATCCACAAATATGTACTCTCCATAAAGGGTGAAAACAGGTTTATTTGACAAGATCTGTTTTGTACAAACCCTGTTGTTTACTGGCATTAATTACATATCTAGACTTAAAAAAAAAAAACCCTAATCCCAGACCAGCTTTTCCATTGTTTTTTAACCTTGTCAAATCTTTTATAAAAAGAACTTTCCCTTTATTTTTTAGTACTTGACATTTAACACAGGAATTGCCATAACATTTCTCTTGTTGTTAACATACTTAATAACCTCCTTTTTTGTTATCCTTAGCTCTGCCAAATG
This sequence comes from Caretta caretta, assembly GCF_965140235.1. NCBI lineage: Eukaryota > Metazoa > Chordata > Testudines > Cheloniidae > Caretta > Caretta caretta. Next base: position 2,424,746 of record NC_134206.1, read on the forward strand.
TGGAGTTTTCCCTGACGTCTTTAACGTCCCTTCTTAATTTTCATAACTTTCCATTTGCATTCTTGGCTCTCTGGTTTCCCTTTTCCCCCTTTGCTACATATTCTTCCCCTCCCCCCCAATTGCTGCCTTCCCATTGCCACTGAAGTGGATTTTTACTCAAAGTTGTTCATTTTGTTGACTGTGGAATCATGACTTTTTCCGCAAAAGAACGACCATTTTTCATTCATATTTTTCTGTATAATTTTTCCTCCAATCAATTTTGCTGACAGTTTTCTTCAGCTTTGGGAATTAGTCCTCTTGGAGCACTCAGTGTCTATAGATAGTACTGGTTGGGAACTGTTCTCTGTTTGTCCATTGGAACATAAATCAGTATATTTTTTATTTTCCTCTCCTCTCTCATATGTTCCCTTCTTTGTCTCTTCTGTAAATGAAAGAGTCCCAGACTTTTCTGCATGGTGTCAAGTATCAGGGGGCGTAGCCATGACTTTTCTATCTGTTTGCATATAGCAGGCTCCCCCATTCTCAGAGCCTGTCTTGGAAATCCTTTTAGATATGCTATATCCTGCATGGAGACTGGGTGACCAAAACTGAGTACATATCCCGAACTTGGTATTCTCCATCCCATATCTTAGTGATCTGAAGCTTGCTTTTGTTTTGTCTACTGCTCGGAATCAGCAGGTGTTTCTCTTGAGCTGCTGTCAATGGTGCCCAGGTCTTTTCCCTGAGGTATGTTCTAATTGGGATGTTTCTGCTGGCATATGTCTTACAAAAGTTTGTTTTTTTTCCATTCTCACATATCAAGCCACTTGATGAATGGGGAACTCCTACAGTATGGAGTCCCTATGCTGGCTCTCTTTGCATTAAGGAATAATGATGGATAACCACACTTGTGTTTCCTGCTGGTGCCTCTTCAGGTTCCCCCATCTCTAAGTGTAGGACTTATTAACACTGGGAGCCCCATAAAATGTGGAATTGGCTTTAATATGGTCATTGTTCATAGTTGTTTTCTCTGAACAATTGAAATGTCATTTTTCAGTGAGTGAAGAGCGAACAATATGCTTCACCCATGAGAACTGCCTCCAGTAATGCATGTAATATCTCAGATTAACGTTCTCTCTCCATCCAGGCATCCTGGGCACACACAGGAAGTCAGGGGAACGTACGGTACATGCAGGGAACAGCGTTCCGCCTCAGAGTAGGACACCTTCTCCCCTATTCCATGTCAGATTCCAACACAACCAACTTCACCAACCCCTCCACCTTCATCCTGCTGGGCATTCCTGGCTTGGAGGCAGACCACATCTGGATCTCCATCCCCTTCTGCACAATGTACACCATAGCTGTCCTGGGGAACTTCACCATCTTGTTCAGTGTAAAGATGGAGCAAAGCCTCCATGGGCCCATGTACTATTTCCTCTGCATGCTGGCCGTCACCGACCTGGTCATGTCCACATCCACCCTGCCCAAAATGCTGAGCATCTTCTGGTTCAATTCCAGGGAGATCAATTTCAGTGCCTGCCTCACCCAGATGTACGTCCTTCTCTGCTTCTCAGCCATGGAGTCTGGAATCCTCGTGGCCATGGCCTTGGATCGCTACGTGGCCATCTGCCATCCCCTGAGACATTCCAGCATCCTGACAAACTCTGTTGTGGCCAAGATCGGCCTGGCCGTGCTGTTGCGCAGTGGAATATTCGCATTACCCTACCCCTTCCTGGCGATGCGGTGGCCATATTGCAGAACCAACGTCATCCCTCACACCTATTGTGAGCACATAGCTGTGGTGAACCTGGCCTGTGCTGACATCCGCATCAGTAGTTACTATGGCCTGTTTGATCTTTTCTCTGAGATTGGAATGGACGTGTTTTTCATCACTGTGTCCTATATTCAGATCCTCCGGGCCATCTTCCGCCTCCCCACAAAGGATGCCCGGCTAAAAACTGTTGGGACCTGCATCTCTCACCTTTGTGCCATCTTAGCTTTCTATACGCCAGATTTCTTCTCCTCTCTCACGCACCGGTTTGGCCATAATGTGCCACTGCACTTCCTTGTTCTCATTGCCAACATGTACCTCCTGATGCCCCCCTTGCTCCACCCCATCATCTATGGGGTGAGGACCAAACAAATCCGGGGCAGGCTGCTCCGGCTCTTTACTCCTAAAGGGACCTAAATGTTTTCTCAGACTGAGGTCCGTGCAGAGCTGGCTGGTGCATGGTGCTGGGCCTTCTTCCCTGAATCATTTATTGAATGCATCCGATGAAGTGAGCTGTAGCTCACGAAAGCTTATGCTCAAATAAATTTGTGAGTCTCTAAGGTGCCACAAGTCCTCCTTTTCTTTTTGCGAATACAGACTAACATGGCTGCTACTCTGGACAGTCAAGAGACATTAAACCCTTTCCTGTCCTTACTGTGCTGTGTCAGCATCATAAACTGGGGAATCAGTCTAAGTGTAATTCACTGGGTTGCCACCTTTCCAACTGCTGGTAGTTGGACTCCTGAAACGACAATCTTGCCCCATCTGTTCTGTCAAGGCTCCACCCCTGCAGTGTGTCTTCTCCCCAATGCCCTACCCCTCTCACTTGCTCCTCTCTTCCCCTCACCTTGCCAGTTGCTGGAACATTTTCCACCTCCTATATATATATATATCAAGGTTCCTTCCCCACTGTGAACTCTAGGGTACAGATGTGGGGACCTGCATGAAAACCTCCAAAGCTTACTTTTACCAGCTTAGGTTAAAACTTCCCCAAGGTACAAACTATTTTACCCTTTGCCCTTGGACTTTCGCTGCCACCACCAAACATTTAACCGGTTACTGGGAAAGAGTTGTTTGGAAACGTCATTCCCCCCAAAATCCTCACCAAAACCTTGCACCCCCCTTCCTGGGGAAGGTTTGATAAAAATCCTCACCCATTTGTGTAGGTGAACATAGACCCAAACTCTTGGATTTCAAGAACAATGAAAAAGCATTCAGTTTCTTACAAGAAGAAAGTTAATAGAAGAAAAAGGAAAAAGAATCACCTCTGTAAAATCAGGACAGTAAATACCTTACAGGGTAATTAGATTCAAAACAGAGAATCCCTCTAGGCAAAACCTTAAGTTACAAAAAGACACAAAAACAGAAATATCCATTCCATTCAGAACAGCTTATTTTCTCAGCCATTTCAAGAAATCAGAATCTAACACAGATCTAGCTAGATTACTTACCAAGTTCTAAGACTCCATTCCTGTTCTGTCCCCGGCAAAAGCATCACACAGACGGACCCAGACCCTTTGTTTCTTCCTCCCCCCAGCATTTGAAAGTATCTGGTCTCCTCATTGGTCATTTTGCTCTGGTGCCAGTGAGGTTCTCCTAGCTTCTTAACCCTTTACAGGTGAAAGGGTTTTTCCTCTGGCCAGGAGGGATTTTAAAGGGGTTTACCCTTCCCTTTATATTTGTGACAATATATATCTGGAAAATAAATAAATAAATAAATAGTGGACCTAGTCACCTCTAATAGTAACATGTTCTCACATCTTGTGGGAAGTCACATAAGGGACACTGGTTAGTGTTAAAATTTTAATGTTTATTCTTACTTTGCTACTACCTCTGTGGAGAGAGAGACCCCCATCAGGATTCCTGGGATGTATCTCAGCTGTGGGAGGGGAGTGGGGTGTAGTGGGTTACAGCAGGGGGCAGATACATCTGGAATCTAAATGAGAAGATCACAATGGCCACACTGGATAAAACCAATGGTCCATGTAGCCCAGAAGCCTGTCTTCCAACAGTGCCCAGTGCCAGGTGCTTCAGAGGGAATGAACAGAACATGGCAATCCCCATGTGATTCATGCTCTGTCACCCACTACCAGCTTCTGGCAAACAGCGGCTAGGGACAACAACCCTACCCATCCTGGGCAATAGCCCTTGATGGACTTCTCTAGTTCTTACTGGAACCAGGTCATAGTTTTGGCCTTCACAACATCCTATGGCAGATGTTATCCACAGCTTGACTGTGAAGAAATACTTCCTTTTGTTTGTTTGAAACCTGCTGCCTATTCCTTTGATTGGATGACACTTAGTTCTTGTGTTATGTCAAGGAGTAAATAACATTTCCTCATTCAATATCACCATTGTTATATATTTGCAACAAATCTTGTAACAATAGGTCATGTGAGGTTTCAATATAAAAGCTACAGTTTGCTGAATATGATTTTCTTATTTGTATGCACATCTCGTATTTTTATTTGCAGTTACAAATATTGACTATGCGTTTGCTCCTGTGGTAAATCCCACAACGCAGTTCACATCCAGTGTATCCAGCACAATGTGAATGGACTATTCAAGTGGATAGCCCAACAATGAACAGCATGTGCCATGGAAGAAACTTATCCCCACCTGATGGACTTACCTGGGGACATTCTGGCTAGAATATAATATATGGTCCCTGATATGACTCACTGAAACATGCAGAGGCATGTGATCAGCCCATGTGACACAGGACTCCATCTTGTGCCTGTGCTTTTGGTGCAGAGGAACCAAGGAGACGCTCTTTCAGTCCTTCAGCCGTTCCTGGTAATTTTTGCTTTTCCGTTCGGGTCCCAGCGGAACACTCGTTCTTTCTGCGGGTGGACACTTTCGCAGCCTGAGCTACACAGAAGAAATCATTGCCAATTAGCATATCAATAGGGTTATGGTCTGCTACCCTCACTGAGAAACTCCTGCCTTCTGGCCCTGCAGCCTTTTTATAGGGCCCAGCCTGGCCCTCACTGGCTGCCACTCAGCCTTTTCTGATTGAAAAGGGCTGGCTTTTAACCCTGGCTGAGCCGGAGCAGGGTGATTGCTCCGATACACATCGCATCCACAGTTTTCATCTTTTTGTCCCCTTGACACTGTTTCACATCATCTTTACATATGGTTAAGAAACGCTCCTGAGCCACAAGGTCCAACATTCCTTCAGAGCTTGTAACACTTTTGCCCCTTGCCGGCTTCACCATCAAATCTTTCATTTTGTGTTCAGTTTCCACATTACTCACACCAGCACCCCTCTTAAGATTCCTTGTCGGGGATTAGCCATTGTCCTTCACACTCTGGCTCGGAGGGAGCCCCCTCACCTCACTATTGCAACCGTCCAGTTTTATTTGGCTGCCCTGCTGGCTGGATGCTGCTGCTGCTGCTTGGGGTGCCCTGCTGGCCTGCCCTCTGGAGAGAAGCAAGGAGCCCACAACCATTCCTGGGTCCTTCCCTGGCTGGCCCTGGAGTGTTGTAAGCTTGCTTCCCACACCATAGCTCTCCTGGGTTGGATAGTTTGTCTGCCCCACCCCATCTTCCAGAGCTTGTCCCTATGGTTTTCCTGCCCTGCTCCCACAGGTTTCTAGTTTGCCCCTCTTTTTCCCTTACCTTCCATTGTTCCCCCCATTGCTTGGACCCCTTGCTTCATGCACCCATGGCCCCTCCCTAAACACTTGTGTCCCTTTTCCATAGTGCCCCACTTCCCTGCCTCGGTCAGCCTCGCCACATCCCCTGTCATTGGGGGGGAGGGTGCCACACTCCCCTGCACCCATCCTAAACAGGAGGACAGGTTGGCCTTTCCCCTTCCCCAACTCCCTCCATTCCCCCTTACCACCGGTGTTACCTCTCGCCCCTTTCCCAAATGATGGGAGAAACTGTGGGTGGGGTCTCAATCTGGGCAGTGGCATGGTCACACCATCCCCTCCTCTTCTCTATCCCCTACCCCGGGCTGCTGCCCCTGCTCTCAAACTTGGGGCACACATGAATTCATCCATCTGCCGCCAAGACTCTTGTGGTGATGACCTGTGCCGAACAGCTGCGACGCGCGCCCATAGCTGTGCCCCCTTCAGAGGAGGAGTGGCCGTCTTCCCTCCCAGTTCAGGGCCCCATCACAGATGCCATTATGTCCCACACCTTGGTTGTAGAGTTCCATGTGGTCTGTGGGCCCAGAGTCATTGAGGTCTCCCCTCCTGTCGCCATCCCCTCGGCCCCTGGACCCAGTCAAGAGGTGTCGCATTCCTGTGGCTTTGCTGCTAGGCTTCCCAGTCAAACTTCTGCCCCTGCTCCTAATCCCACTCCTGGCCCCAGCCCCACTCCTGCCCCTGTCACATCCCTCATTTCTTTCCCTTCATCTTCTATACTGCTGCCACCCAGGGCTTGTGTCATTTCCCCTGTCCTTGGACTAACTGAGGGGGTGTTTTTTTTGTCTCCCCTCCCTGACTCTTTAGGAGCTGCTCTCTTCCCTCCACCTCCCTGTCCCTTTCCGGGCACAGAGGCGGGTTGCACAGAGCCACAGGTACAATCGCCGCACCGGTGGTCTGCTCCCTCTTTGCCCATCTCCATGAGCCACAGGGTCTAACAGGGGCCCAGCAAGATGATGATTATGGGTCCGTAACCCTGTTCCCCACTGTGCTGTGGGATGAACGTCATCATTTTCTGGTGGACACCTGTGGTTTGAAACATAAGATGAGGGCTGCTTTAGAGGAGTGGAGGGGAACTGGGAGGCAGAACATCCTGGTCTACTGGTGGGCTCGCAACTTCTGTGACTTCCCCCTGCATTTCAGGGATTGGTGCAAGGCCGGCTGGGGATCCTCCTGCCTGCGAGGATCATTCTCAGCCCCCACAATGAAGCCAACCATATTTTCAAAAATGAACACCAACCGAAAGAAAAAAAAAAGGAAATATGGAAAGGATAAAGAAAAACATAGAACCCCCTCTTCTTCTACAGGAACACCGAAACCAGCCGTCTCTGGAGTGTCAGGGCAGTTCACAGTCTGTCCCTCCCATGTCCCAGGCCTCTTGCGCAGGCCCTGGCTGTGCTGCAAGGGTGCTGTGGGTCAGACACTTGCTCTGTCAGTGGCCATATGTCTCAGGCTTTAGGTGGTAGGGCCCCTCTCCACAGCGTCATCCTCACCCAACACAGTTACGATTCCCCTCCAATTCTGGCCTGCAAGGCCTCTTGACAAGGGCTATTTCCCTGCGCTGGTCCCTCTGCCCAGGGTCTTCCTTGCTCTCCCCAACTGTACACCGCACCCAGCCCCAGACCCAGCCCCAGCGCTGCTGCTGCTGCTCAGCCTCCAGCTCCCTGGGCTGCTTCTCTGGCCCCTCTGCTTCGGGCTGCTGCAGCTCTGCGCCCAGCTCAACTCCCTGGGCTACTTCTCTGGTTCTGGCCGGCCTGTCTCTGCTCTCAGCTCTGCCCAGGCCCCTGCTGTCTCCTCAACTCAACCCCGCTCTGTCCCAGGCAGTCCCAGCTCACACAGACGATGGGAACCTCCTGACCTCCAGACTTCCTCCCTGGTCTGCCTGCCCTGTCAATCAGGCTGACAGGTAATGTTGGCCTCTCCTCACTGACTCTGGGGGCTGGTTTGGACCCTTCCCCTTCCTTTTGGGACTAGGAAAGGGCCAATCGAAAATCCTCACTGAATTTTAGTGAGCGGCCAGTAATTTACATTCCTCCCTACTATAATTCTGCCACAGCCAGAACGTTCACACCAGTATATATTAAAAAAATACATTTGCAATGAATAAAAGTACATTTATCATACTTAACATCCCCTGTCCAATTCTTTATACTATACATAATATTCACTAAAGACTCCATAGAACCAATAACACGATCATCTCTAAGTTTAATAATCAGTACACCCTTAGTAGTTCTCTGGGACTTTCTTAAGACTGGTGGCTCATTACCCATATTTTCTGTTCCCTTGTCACCAGGTAACACCAGGTCAATTTGAGGGATCAGTCTATTTTCATCAGGGTTTGCATTTGCCTCATTGGTTTCAGTCTCCTCCGGACATGATGCTCTGCGACTCCTGTGAGCTCTGGCTGGACTAAAAGTCCAATGTTTTAGCTGGTCCCCATGTACCACTCTCTCAGGACCTCCACATTCCGGCTGGATAGTGTAAACTGGCAGTGCAGGATGACTGTGAGTGACCACAATGTGGGCATTTGACTCCCACTTCCCTTGTCTTTTATTATGACCCAGCATCTATGGTTACAAACTGGTACCTGCTTACCACAGTTTATGAGAGCCCCACTGGACTTGCGATCATAAGTCCTTTTCCTACTTTGGGCTGCATCTTTAGTTTTACTGAGAGCAACTTCAATGGCTCTCTTTGGGCTGTCATGGACACCTTTGACACAGTCATTGAAATTGATCACCTCATCCTTAGAAAAGTCTCCTTGATGCTTTTCTGGCAGCACCCTAAGTTAGCCCTCTGTGCAGGAACCAGCCCTTGGAATGAGGCTTGAACTGGAACAGGCAGTCTCCGCCACATCTTTAGAGGAAAAGTAACTTGTACTCACTTCTCCCTCCTTTCAGAGTAACAGCCGTGTTAGTCTGTATTCGCAAAAAGAAATGGAGTACTTGTGGCACCTTAGAGAGTCTCTCCTTTTCTTTCTCCCTCCGTTTCTCCTGTTCTTTCTCCCTCCTTGTCACCCACAGCTCATTTCCATTCTCTTCAAATGTTACCTTCACCCAAGGAACCACTTCCTCATCCCAGTGTACCTCTGCAGTTCTATTCTGAGAGTGCAACCCCACAGACTTCACACGTGAGATTAGAAGACTCACCAGCACTCTTCCTTTGATGGCATTAGTCAGTAAATTGGCTGGCTGGAGCCTATTAGTTTGGCTTGATCCAGATATATGGTCTAGAAGGGCTCGAGATCCATTGGTGTTTCCTGGTACCCAGCAGCGTTCATCAAGGATCTTCCCTCTCCAAGGAGGAATAACTGTCTTCAGCCTACTTTAACATTTCCAATCTGTCCTGCCAGGCCCAGAGGATGACTCTGTTTCTCCTTCTGAGCAAGTACTTTACTCAGCACAGAATTCTTCTTAGAGTGCCCATGATGGTTCATCCTAGAAGTTCCTTCTCCTCGCAACTTTTTTTGCTATTACTTTCTGAGTCTTTGGCTAGCTGTTCTTCAAATTCTTTTTTTAACCTTCCTAATTAAACACTTAAACTTCGTTTGCCAGGAGTTTATGCTCCTTTCGATTTTCCTCAATAGGATTTAAATTCCACTATTTAAATGAAGCCTTTTTGCCTCTCACTGCTTCTTTTACTTTGTTGTTCAGCTACGGTGACACTTTTTGGTTCTCTTACAATGTTTTTTTTTAGATTGGGGTATGCATTTAAGTTGAGCCTCTTGTAATTCCCCCCTTCCTCCCTGGGTTACTCGGGAGTGGGCAACACTCACCTCTCTGCCTGGGCGCCTGATGTTGTTGACATTAAAGGCGATCCTAAGCATTCCAGTGCTGAAGTCCCTTTACTCCAAAAGGCACTTGAATTTGGCAGTGCCTGCACCTTGCTAGTCCTGTACACACTCCGTGGCATGCCTTGGGAACCTCCAGAAAGAAACCTATTCTAATAATATGAATAGTATTCTGTGGCCTGGGTCTGTAGTAAGAAGAAGGCCTCACACAGGAACCCTTGTATCACAGACCTAGCGTGAGGATTGAGGGCTGAACCAAAGTAGCCAGGGCTTTGCTAATAGAAATCAAAGTTAAGCTGTGAGCAAGAGGCAGGCCCCACACACAGAAACTGGCAAGAGCAGGGCTGATGCTACAGAAATACACATACCTGAGAGGTTCTATGCATACGTTATGGAAACACACTCCAGGCTGTCTTTGTCTGCCGAGAGGGCAGAGGAAATTCCTACCACTGACTGAGCTGAATCCACCCTCAGGGGACACTCATGTACTAGCAGAACTGTAGACATCTGATCCAGGGAGCTAGAGACCCTGCTTCATTTGTCATTAAACCTTGCCGGGTGCCTACAGACCTTATCTGAGTCTGTGGTCGTTGGGGGTTCTCTCGGGCCTGCTGTGTCAGCTACCTGCGCAGAACTGGGACAGAACGCAGAGGGAGCACACGCGCACAGCTGAACAGTTATCAACATTGGACGGAGCAGAGCACCGTAACGGTGACGTCTGATGACAGGGTCTAACTCAAAAATACCAATTATAATTAATATACATGCAATATACTTAAAAGAGAGTGAACACACCTTTCTTTAACAACTTAAAGTAACAGTATATAACCAACTACTAATTTAAATCCACAGAGGGCAGTGGAATAAAATCAATTAACAAACATGGGCTATAGTGAGACATGAAACTTTCTTAATTGGCATTTACACTGCCTCCATGTACCCCACCCCGAAGTGTACACTCTGGATTGCAGAGTCCTAGACATTTGCTTGCATGGGCGTCCTTGGAGATCTGCAGCTGGAGACAGCGCTCTGTTGGATCTGTGTATCAGTCCAGCCATGGCAACAAGCTGCATAACCCCTCTGACGGTTGGAGCTGGCCCCACCAAATGTCAGCCACTCTGTGTCCTAATTTGGGGGGAAGATCAAGCTGCCTCTCCTCAGACTCAGCCTCTCTGCGGAGCCCCTTCCCTTGCCTGCGCTTTCCCAACAAGGGTGGGGGTTACTCACAGTTCCTCCACAGCAGGCCCACCTCATTCGGCTCCAGGCACAGCAACAGTCTCTGCCCTGGCTCCAGGGAAGCCACCAACAGCCTCTGAGGCTCCCCGCTCGATCAGATCCCCAGCGGGCTCTTAGCAGCGGCTCTTGGCTTCCTAGCAGCAGCTCCGCGTGTGGACAGAGCTCCACACAAGCAATCTCACTCCTCTTCTGAAAATGGAGCCTACCACCTGCTCCCCCTGCACTTCCTGTGATTCTAAGATTCCTGGAAGAGGGAGTGTGTCACTCTTTCCCCAACGCATCAGACAGGATCTTCCCAGCTGGTACACTCCCAATAAAGCTCAGAGGCCAGTCTAGTAAAAGGAGCCTACACTCTATTAAGTAGTTTCCATGCAGCTGGCAGGATTTCACTTTTCATGCTGTTCTTTTCAATTTCTTTTTTATCTAACTTCTTCATTTTTGGTGTCATTCCCCTTTGTCAAATTAAATGGTACAGTGTTTGGCTGCTGTGGTATTTTCCCCACCACAGGGATGTTAAATTGAATTAGATTATGGTCCTTATTACCAAGTGCTTCAGCTATATTCACCTCTTGGACCAGATCCTGTGCTCCACATAGGACTAATTCAGTAATTGACTCTCCCGTTGTGAGTTCCCTGATTAGCTGCTCCAAGAAGCAGTCATTTGAGGTGTCAAGAAACTTTATTTCTGCATCCCATCCTCAGGTGACTTGTACCCAATCAATATGGGGATAGTTGAAATCCCCCACTATTATTAAGGGTATTGTGGTTTATTTTTAAATTATTTTAACAGCCTCTCTAATCTTCCTGAGCATTTCACAGTCACTATCACCATCCTGGCCAAGTGGTCGGTGATATATCCCGACTGCGATGTTCTTATTATTCGAGTATCAAGTTACTAGCCAGAGAGATTCTGTGGTCCAGTTAGGTTAATTTCCAAATTGTACTTCATTAGATTCTATCCTTTCTTTCACATATAATGCCACATCTCCACCAGCATGACCTCTTCTGTCCTTCCAATATATTTTGTACCCTGCTATCACCATGTACCACTGATTATCCTCATTCCACCAAGTTTTTGTCATGCGTATTATATCAATATCCTCATTTAATGTAAGGCACTCAAGTTGAACCGTCTTATTATTTAGATTTCTAGCATTTGTATATATAACCCTTCTGCCAGGTGGAGCCTGCAGCAACCACGACCGGGTTCAATATCTAGGTCTTCCTTTCCTTCTATCCAACACAGAACCGACTTGAGCCTCTACCCAGTAACCTTGGAAATTTACACACCACCCCGAGGCCCCTCTGAGAGGCAATACTCAGAGCCTATTTAGCTCTATTCTTTGAACAGTTGAGAAAACAAGTCAAACCAGTCGAGGTAATGCCCCTGGGGAGACCCTGCAATTTTCTGACCAGAATGCCTGCCCCTAAGCTTCTTACTCTCACAGAGCTCTAACAGTGGACCCCCCCTGCTTAAAAAGTCCTTTCTGCTAACCATGAACACCCTTGCTTTGGAACAGATGAAGCACAGTCCTGCTTTTCTGTGTTCCCACAACAATTACCCACTGGTAACCATATTTCACTATCCCTGAATTCAGTACTAACATCATTTGTGAACCAATATCAGCGAAGTTGATTACAATGAGCAAACACCCTCTCTATCCGCTGACTAGCTAGCAAATCTAAGCAAAGCAGGAGCAAACTGCATTTACATAAACACACCCAGGGTCTCTTCCTCCTCCCAGCTAGCTGTCAGGGAAGCATTCCTTCAGACCCTGCTGACATGGATAAACACTGTAAAAACTGTCACTTTTTAGCTGTCTGCCCTTACAGTATGTAATTGAATGGGACTCTTTTTCATTTGACTCTTTGTCATCAGATCCTACCTGTATTTTACCATCTTCCTTCCTCTCCTCCTCACTAGGATCTAGAGAATCTCCATTCATAGATCCTCCCCTCAGGGATGTCTCTGTCTGAAACACATGCTCCTCTGCACCTCTCAGGTTTCCTGCATCACTTAGTTTAAAAACTGCTCTATGACCCTCTTAATTTCAAGTGCCAGCAATCTGGTTCCATTTTGATTTTGGTAGAGCCCAGCCTTCCTGTGTAGCCTTCCCCCTTTCCCCAGTTCCTAATGAATCAAAACCCCTCCTCCCTACTTTCTGGGGATGCAGACAAACAGACGCAAATGAAAACACATGTACATGGTCCCACATGCGCACACACGCACACCCATGGATCCGTGAGCACACACCCACAAACATGGATCCACACACACACACACACGCACACACATATAGACGTACATAGACACACACGGACCCATGTGTACACACACACACACAGAGACATGCACACATACATTCATGACCTGCAGGACCCCATCCAGGAGGCATGGTCAGAGAACCCCTAACAGAGCAGGTTTGCGGGGCAGATGGGTGAGAGGAACATCTCGTTGGAGAAACCCACCAGAATTGAGGCCTGAGCAAAGACTCTGAGCAGCTCGTTAGCTGTGGAGCAGCATCAGCATTCAGGTTACTTTGTGCAGGCTACTGGTGGAATCTTAGGCTCCTACAAGGTTGGACAGCAGATGAGCCAGGGTTTGAAAAAGGCAGTGGAGCCTAAATTCAGTATTTACATGAATTCCTTTGTGGATCTAGACCTGGAAGAATTTCTGGAAGATGCTTTCATTAAACACAATTTAAGGTGGTTCAGAGTCAAGGGGGCTGGCTGGCTACACTGTCAGGGTTCTCCTCCACACACTCTGAACTCTGGGGTACAGATGTGGGGACCTGCATGAAATTATCTACCAGCTTAGGTTAAAAACTTCCCCAAGGCACAAATTCCTTTCCTAGTCCTTGGACGGTATTCCTATCACCAATAAGTGATTTATACAAAAAATCAGGGATGGGTCACTTGGAATCCTTATCCCCCCAAAATATCCCCCAAGCCTCTTCACCCACATTTCCTGGGGAGGCTTGAGAATAATATACCAACCAATTGGTTAGCAATGTGAGCACAGACCAGATCCTTTGTCCTCAGGACACTGAAAATCAATCAGGTTCTTAAAAGAAGAACTTTATTTGGAAACCAAAAAGTAAAAGAATCACACCTGCAAAATCAGGATGGAAGGTAACTTTACAGGGTAATAAAAAGATTTTAAACACAGAGGATTCCCCTCTGCCTCAGCTTCACAGTTAGAAAAACAGGAATAAAACTACCTATGTAGCATAGGAAAATTCACAAGCCAAAACAAAAGATAACCTAACACATTTCCTTGCCTAACTTACAATGTCTATAATTTTAGATGGATCATTCCAGGTATGTTTTCAGGGGATGTAGTACCTGCTTGGTCTCTCCCTCCATCTGGAGAGGGAACAAAGCAAGAGAGCCACAAACAAATCCTCCCCCGCCCCACCCGCCAGATTTGAAAGTATCTACTTTCCTCAATGGTCCTTCAGGTCAGGTGCCAAATAGGTTATAAGAGCTTCTTTACCCCTCAGGAATGCCCAGCAGGATGAAGGTGGAGGGGTTGGTGAAGTCGGTTGTGTTGGAATCTGACGTGGAGTAGGGGAGAAGGTGTCCAACTCTGAAGTAGAGTGGTGTGTCTTATATGTACTGTACATTCCCCTGATTTCTTGAATGTGCCCAGAGTCTAGGGTGATGGTTGCAATACAAATGCCTGGATGGAGAGAGAATGTAAATATGAGACACTACATGGACTACTGGAGGCTGTTCTCATGCGTGAAGCAGATCGCTCATTCTTCACACACTGAAAAATGAGATTTACATGATTCAGAGAAGTAAATTATGAACATCTGACCCTATTAATGCCAATTCCATATTTAATGGTGCTCCATTGGTCAATGTTTCCTACAAGTCATGGTGTGGGAAACCTTCATGGGCACCAGCAGGAAAAATGTGTATGGGTACAGTTTATCCCTCATTCTTCCTTAACACGATGAAACCCAGGCAAAAGTGTCCATGCTGTATGGAGTTCCCCATTACCCGGCTGCACAAAATATGAGAGTGGTAAAAAATGAAACCTTTGCCAAGTCATGTGCCAGGGGGAAACATCCCAACTAGGACACAGGTCAGGGAAAAAGCCTGACTGATAGCAGCTCCACGGAAACACCTGCTCATTTGCAGCACTAGCCAGACAGCGACAATGTTTGGATGCCTACGGAATAGGCTGGAGAATAACCTGCTCTGGATATGTGCTCAGTTTTGGGCAGCCAATCTCTACAAAAAGGAAAGGCGTACTTGTGGCACCTTAGAGACTAACCAATTTATTTGAGCATGAGCTTTCATGAGCTACAGCTCACTTCATCGGATGCATACCGTGGAAACTGCAGCAGACTTTATATATACACAGAGAATATGAAACAATACCTCCTCCCACCCCACTGTCCTGCTGGTAACAGCTTATCTAAAGTGACCATCAGGTGAGCCTACAAAGCATTTAGCAGATAGAAAGGGGATTTCTGAAACAGGCTATGGGAATGGGGAATGCTGCCACATGCAGAGAGACTGAAAAGTGTTGAGTTAAGAGAAAAGACAAAGAAGGGGGCATATGATAGAGGAGAGAAAAATAAAGAATGGAACGGATTACATTCACATGGACAAACAGAGAACAGTTCCCAACCAGTAACATCAATAGATATTTAGTGCTTCAAAAAGCGTAATTGCCCAAAGCTGAGGAAAATTCTCAGCAAAACTAATGGCAGGAAATTCAGAAAGAAAAATGGGAATGAAAACTGGGAGTTATTTAAGAGGAGTTTATTAGACAGCTAAAACGCCAGGAGTCCACAGTCAAGGAGGTGGACAACTTTGACTAAAAACCCAGTTCAGTAGTGAAGGGAAGGTAGCAATTGCAGCGGAAAGCGATATATTACACTTGGGATGAAAGGGAAAATGGACAGTAAGTAATACAAATTGGAATTTATTAAAACTGATAAGGGACTCTAAAGACTTCAGGGAAAAATCCATGTTTAGCATGTCTAAAGAAACGAAAAAGGAGGTCACTAAGTATATTAACATCAAAAGAAATCCTTGAAAAGTTTTAGGCCAATTACTTGACAGAGAAAGGAAACTTGTTAATGTTGCAAAAAAGGTAAATATGTTCCATTTTTTTGTCTGCATTCGGAAAGAAGCAGTATGACACTCATATCACATGACACAATGAAATGCTTTCCAGGCCATTAGCTATCTCGGAGGGTGTTAAAGAGCATCGATAGTAGAAAATTAGAGTTATGAACACCAGAGGTAAGAACTGAACAATGACCACGCATCTCACTCGGAAGCAGAAGGGTGCAATCAGGCAGCAGCAGAGCAAACAAAAAAGAAAAGGCAAATACAGGGCAGTACTGTGTGAAATGTAAAGGTTGTTTTACAAAGGGAAAGTTTTTTAAAAAAAGATTTGACAAGGTTAGGAAACAATGGAAACAGTGGTCTGGGATTAGTTTTTAAAAAGTCCAGGAATATAATTAATAGCAGTCAACAACTTGGTTTATGGAAAACAGCTGTTGTCAAAAAAACCCCAATGTCATTGTTTAATGAGAATACAGGCTTGGTTGATCAAGGGAACTGCACAGATGCAGTAAACTTGATTTCTCTGAGGCACTTGATTTAGCAGGGGAAACATTCCGATAATAAAAGGAACGCGCTACAATATCAGTGGAGCGCACGTAAAATGGACTGAAAAGTGGCTGGCGGATATCGGAAACCAGCTGTCAATGGCCATTGTCAGTGAATGGGGCTGTTTCGAGTGGGGATCTGCAGGGATCATTTCTAGGCCTGATGCTGTTCAGTATTTTATTCAAAGATCTGGAAGGAAAGAGAAAATCACTGCAGATAAAATTAGCGAATGTCCCAAAGGCTGGCAGAGTGGTTGCAATGAGGCGGCCGGGGCAGGCATAACATTCGATCTGGAACATTTGGTGAGCTGGGCCCATGCAAACACTATGTTTTAATAAAGACAAATGCAAAGTGATCCTCTTGGAACAGGGAATGCAGGCCCAACCCACAGACCAGGGCACTGTATTATGGAACGCAGAGACCCTGAAAAGCACAAAGTGATCACTGTGGATAACCAAATCATCGTGAGCTCCCAGTGCGATGCTTTGGCCGAAAGGGCTTGGATGCATAGACAGGGGAGTGGTGAGTTGGAGCAGGGGAAGGAGTTTACCTCTGCACATGAGATTTACTGATCTCTGAGCCCATAGCAACAGCAGAAAATGCTCATGTCTCCCCTCGGTCACCTTTTCCCAGATCTGTCTGTCTCCTTTTTATCCATCTATCCATCTAGGCAATTATCCCTTATTTTCTTTCAAATCAACTATATTTTATAAATATACACAAATACACAAACAGCCAATTCTTCTCTGACTCAGCACAGAGCCCAGGAGCTCTCATCTCCCTTTGGGACAGTCCCTTAATGAATGTTTACTCCTAAAGCTGAATAATTAGCACAGAAGAAGAGACATGCTTCTCTGCAGCTTGTTTACATTCAGATGCTCTCTTCTCCCCTCGAGGCTGAGCGAACCCCCCTGGGATTGCACAGAGCTGTATTATAAACGGTGCACACCCTTGGATCGGATCTCGGTGTGGCATGTTGCTGCAGACGCTGGGGTGAGAGAGGTTTGGGACACGGCTACCTGAGGGGGATTCCCAGGGAAGACACTGCCATCTCAGAATTCACAGGTACCCATTTCTTGCTGAGGAGATCACCTGCTCGACAAACACCGTGCAACGTGGATGTGATGGGACAGAGAGTACGTCTGGGGTCCTTTCCGCTCTGCACAACCATGACACATCCCAGGGCCCTTCCCATAGGTGATGAGTTTGCTAAAGAATCACTGGCCAAAATGTCACTCTTTTCTGGGCACCCCTGGTCATCCTGCCTCATGGACTACCACCCCGAGGTGGCTGTATTTCAGTGGTAGAGGGATCCTTCAGAATGAAAGGTGTTAGTAGATATACAATAGAAGACCAAATTCTGAATCAGTGGCCTGTACTTTGCTCAGGCCCCAGTGAGGCAAAACTCCACTTGGAGTAAGAACTGAGTAGAGACATTAGGGGCCAGCTGTGTGTAAATGCACAGACACGGACACCCTCTCCTCTTGTATTTCAGGGCTCTGGCTGTTAGTGGGGAAGGGGGACAGGGGCTCTTACCTGACTTTTATCTGCTGGAAAGCTTGGAGTTGGTAGCACTCCTCACTAGAACAAGAATAAGAATTTTTCAAGGTGGGAAACACATACTTTCTCCAAGTTCCATTCGAGAAGTGGGCTGAACTGTTATTCCTGAAACTTTCAAAACACAATTCTGATCAAAGCAGCCACCCAGCATGGGAAATTTCAGTCCAAACACCTAAAATTTGGCAAATTCATAAGCAACTGAAAATGGGGTCTTTTATTCAAGTGTCAGACAGCCTTAACTACAGGTGATGACAGCAACTCCACCGACAATGTGATATGGCTGTGAAAAAAGCTAATGCGGTCATGGGATGCATCAGGAGAGGTATTTCCAGTAGGGATAAGGAGGTTTTGGTACCGTTATACAAGGCCCTGATTAGACCTCACCTGGAATACTGTGTGCAGTTCTGGTCTCCCATGTTTAAGAAGGATGAATTCAAAGTGGAACAGGTACAGAGAAGGGCTACTAGGATGATCCGAGGAATGGAGAACTTCTCTTATGAAAGGAGACTCAAGGAGCTTGGCTTGTTTAGCCTAATTAAAAGAAGGTTGAGGGGAAATATGGTTGCTCTCTATAAATATATCAGAGGGATAAATACCGGAGAGGGAGAGGAATTATTTAAGCTCAGTACCAATGTGGACACAAGAACAAATGGATATAAACTGGCCACCAGGAAATTTAGACGAGAAATTAGACGAAGGTTTCTAACCATCAGAGGAGTGAAGTTTTGGAATAGCCTTCCAAGGGAAGCAGTGGGGGCAAAAGATCTATCTGGCTTTAAGATTAAACTCGATAAGTTTATGGAGGAGATGGTATGATGGGATAACATGGTTTTGTTAATTAAACATTCACGGTAAATAGGCCCAATGGCCTGTGATGGGATATTAGATGGGGTGGGATCTGAGTTACCCAGGAAAGAATTTTCTGTAGTATCTGGATGATGAATCTTGCCCATATGCTCAGGGTTCAGCTGATCGCCATATTTGGGTTCGGGAAGGAATTTTCTTCCAGGGCAGATTGGAAGAGGCCCTGGAGGTTTTTCGCCATCCTCTGTAGCATGGGGCACGGGTCACTTGCTGAAGGATTCTCTGCTCCTTGAAGTCTTTAAACCACCATTTGAGGACTTCAATAGCTCAGACATAGGTGAGAGGTTTCTTGCAGGAGTGGGTGGGTGAAATTCTGTGGCCTGCATTGTGCAGGAGGTCAGACTAGATGATCATAATGGTCCCTTCTGACCTAAATATCTATCAGTCTATGAATGGCCAATCCACTTGTGAATCCCTTTCAGCTAAGCTGTTCACTCCAATAATGTCGGTAGCAAGGAGTTCTACAGGCCAAATATGGGTTATGTTAGCAATTTCTTTTCTCGTTCTTATATGTTCAGACTTTCTGTTTAACTAAATGCTCCCTTGTTCATGTTATGAGACTCATTAAACATAAATGCCTGATCCACTTTCTTTATCAATAGATCCATAGGGTTTAAGGTCAGACGGGACCATGTGATCATCCAGTCTGACCTCCTGTAAAGCACAGGCCCATTAATTACAACTCAGTTACCTCTGTATTGCGCCAAAAGGCTTGTGTGTGACCAAGGCCTGATCTACACTAGGATTTTGCATTATAGAATGATAGAGCCATAGAGTTATGAGGGAAGGCAAAGGACAGCTTGTCTAACCCCCTGACAAGATGCAAGATTTCTTTTGTCTTAGTCATCTAAGACTGATGGCTATTCACACGTCTTTGGAAAACCTCCACAGGAGGAGATTCCATGACTTCCCTGGGTGTCTCTTCCATTGGCCTCCTGTACTTCAAATTAGGAAGATTTTCCTGAAATTTAATTTAAATCTGCTATGCTGGAGTTTCAACCCATTGCCTTTTGTCCTGCCTCTCTCAATGTAAGACAGAATAACTTTCCTCCACCTTTTTATGGCAGCCTTTCAAGTATTTGAAGTTCACTATCTGGTCCCCCATTAATCTCCACTTTTCCAGATAAACACACCGGTTCCTACCGCTTGCATTCCATACTGTGCATAACCTTTGTCTCTTGCCTATGGCTCCTTTCCAGTTTATCTACCTCCTTTCTATACATTGGTGAGCAAAATTGGACACATTACTATTGAGACCTAACCCCGACCGAGTAGAGGAATACGATCATGTACTGTGACTGGCATGTTATACCTCTGCTCATATAACCTAACATTGCATTTGCCTTTTTTGAAACAGCAAAAAAATCCACACCCCAGAGAGATGTAGCTATATCATCCTAACCCTGGTGTAGACCCTTGAAGCAGATCTTCCAGAAAAGCATCCAGTCTCGATCTGCCAACATGGGGAGGTGGAGAATCCACTACTTCCCTTCTCAGTGTGTCTCAATGGTTAATCACCCTCATTGCTAAAGATGTGGCCCTAGTTTATAGCTAGAATTTGCCTGGCTTCAGCTTCCAGCCCTTCGGTCTTGATCAGCCTTTTTCTGGTAGATTACAGAGCCATTACTAGGCATGGATTTCTCCCCATGAAAGTTTCCGCCTGATCATCTTTTTGATAAGCTATAGAGATATACATCTTCAAAGTCTATACATCTTCAGAGGTAAAATCCTTCCCCTGCTCCAACTCACCTCTCCCCTGTTTATGTATCCGAGGAACCCATCATCCCTTTATGCTACAGCATCTCACTGGGCTCTCAAGATGAGTTGGCTGTCCACAATGTCCCCGAAATCCTTTACAGGGTCCTTGCATTCCATAATACAGTGCTGTCGTCTGTGGGTCAGGCCTGCATTCCCTTTTCCAAGGATTCTGCATTTGACGGTATTAAAACATTTTGTTTGCATAGGCCCCACATTCCAAGTGCTCCAAATCAATCGGTATGCCTGCCCTGGCCACCTCATTGCAACCACTCTGCCAATCTTTGGGTCATCCGAAAATTTTATCTGCAGTGATCTTCTATTTCCTTCCAGATCATTCATGAAAATATTGAATAGCCTCAGGCATAGAACTGACCCCTACAGAACCTGACTACAAATAGCCCCTTTCACTGACGAGGCCCTATCAACAACAGCTTTCTGAGATCCGTCACTTAGCCAGTTTTTAGTCCATTTTGCATGTTCTCTACTGATATTGTAGAGTGTTTAATTTTTTAACTCAATATTTTCCCCCAGTAAATCAAATGCCTCTGAGAAATCAAGATCCATTGCATCTGCATGGTTCCCTTGATCCACCACATGTGTTCCCTTGATCCACAAATATGTACTCTCCATAAAGGGTGAAAACAGGTTTATTTGACAAGATCTGTTTTGTACAAACCCTGTTGTTTACTGGCATTAATTACATATCTAGACTTTAAAAAAAACAACAACAAAAAAAACCCTAATCCCAGACTAGCTTTTCCATTGTTTTTTAACCTTGTCAAATCTTTTATAAAAAGCACTTTCCCTTTATTTTTTAATACTTGACATTTAACACAGGAATTGCCATAACATTTTTCTGTGATTTCTCTTGTTGTTAACATACTTAATAACCTCCTTTTTTGTTATCCTTAGCCCTGCCAAATGTGGAGTTTTCCCTGACGTCTTCCTTATCAATTTTCATAACTTTCCATTTGTATTCTTGGCTCTCTTGTTTCCCTTTTCCCCCTTTGCTACATATCCCCCCCCCCCCCAATTGCTGCCTTCCCGTTGCCACTGAAGTGGATTTTTACCCAAAGTTGTTCATTTTGTTGACTGTGGAATCATGACTTTTTCCGCAAAAGAACGACCAATTTTCATTCATATTTTTCTGTATAATTTTTCCTCCAATCAATTTTGCTGACAATTTTCTTCAGCTTTGGGGAATTAGTCCTCTTGGAGCACTCAGTGTCTATAGATAGTACTGGTTGGGAACTGTTCTCTGTTTGTCCATTGGAACATAAATCAGTATATTTTTTATTTTCCTCTCCTCTCTCATATGTTCCCTTCTTTGTCTCTTCTGTAAACGAAAGAGTCCCAGACTTTTCTGCATGGTGTCAAGTATCAGGGGGTGTAGCCGTGACTTTTCTATCTGTTTGCATATAGCAGCCTCCCCCATTCTCAGAGCCTGTCTTGGAAATCCCTTTTAGATATGCTATATCCTGCATGGAGACTGGGTGACCAAAACTGAGTACATATCCCGAACTTGGTATTCTCCATCCCATATCTTAGTGATCTGAAGCTTGCTTTTGTTTTGTCCACTGCTCTGAATGAGCAGGTGTTTCTCTTGAGCTGCTGTCAATGGCGCCCAGGTCTTTTCCCTGAGGTATGTTCTAATTGGGATGTTTCTCCTGGCATATGTCTTACAAAAGTTTGGTTTTTTCCACTCTCACATATCAAGCCACTTGATGAATGGGGAACTCCTACAGCATGGAGTCCCTATGCTGGCTCTCTTTGCATTAAGGAATAATGATGAATAACCACACTTGTGTTTCCTGCTGGTGCCTCTTAAGGTTCCCCACCACTAAGTGTAGGACTTATTAACACAGGGAGCCTCATAAAATGTGGATTTGGCTTTAATGTGGTCATTGTTCATAGTTGTTTTCTCTGAACAATTCAAATGTCATTTTTCAGTGAGTGAAGAGCGAACAATCTGCTTCACCCATGAGAACTGCCTCCAGTAATGCATGTAATATCTCAGATTAACATTCTCTCTCCATCCAGGCATCCTGGGCACACACAGGAAGTCAGGGGAACATACGGTACGTGCAGGAAACAGCGTTTCTCCTCAGAGTTGGACACCTTCTCCCCTATTCCATGTCAGATTCCAACACAACCAACTTCACCAACCCCTCCACCTTCATCCTGCTGGGCATTCCTGGGTTGGAGGCAGACCACATCTGGATCTCCATCCCCTTCTGCACAATGTACACCATAGCTGTCTTGGGGAACTTCACCATCTTGTTCATTGTAAAGATGGAGCAAAGCCTCCATGGGCCCATGTACTATTTCCTCTGCATGCTGGCTGTCACCGACCTGGTCGTGTCCACATCCACCCTGCCCAAAATGCTGAGCATCTTCTGGTTCAATTCCAGGGAGATCAGTTTCAGTTCCTGCCTCACCCAGATGTACGTCCTTCACTGCTTCTCAGCCATGGAGTCTGGGATCCTCGTGGCCATGGCTTTGGATCGCTATGTGGCCATCTGCCATCCCCTGAGACATTCCAGCATCCTGACAAACTCTGTTGTGGCCAAGATCGGCCTGGCCGTGGTGCTGCGCAGTGGAATATTCGCATTACCCTACCCCTTCCTGGCGAGGGGGTGGCCATATTGCAGAACCAACATCATCCCTCACACCTATTGTGGGCACATAGCTGTGGTGAAGCTGGCCTGCGCTGACATCCGCATCAGTAGTTACTATGGGCTGTTCGATCTTTTCTCTGAGATCGGAATGGACGTGTTTTTTATCACTGTGTCCTATACTCTGATCCTCTGGGCCATCTTCCGCCTCCCCACAAAGGATGCCCGGCTCAAAACTTTTGGGACCTGCATCTCTCACCTTTGTGCCATCTTAGCTTTGTATACGCCAGATTTCTTCTCCTCTCTCACGCACCGGTTTGGTCATAATGTGCCACTGCACTTCCTTGTTCTCATTGCCAATGTGTACCTCCTGGTGCCCCCCTTGCTCCACCCCGTCATCTACGGGGTGAGGACCAAACAAATCCGGGGCAGGCTGCTCCGGCTCTTTACTCCTAAAGGGACCTGAATGTTTTCTCAGACTGAGGTCCGTGCAGAGCTGGCTGGTGCATGGTGCTGGACCCTCTTTCCTGAATCATTTATTGAATGCATCCGATGAAGTGACCTGTGCTCACGAAAGCTCATGCTCAAATAAATTGGTTAGTCTCTAAGGTGCCACAAGTCCTCCTTTTCTTTTTGCGGATACAGACTAACACGGCTGTTACTCTGGACAGTCAAGAGACATTAAACCCTTTCCTGTCCTTACTGTGCTGTGTCAGCATCATAAACTGGGGAATCAGTCTAAGTGTAATTCACTGGGTTGCCACCTTTCCAACTGCTGGTAGTTGGACTCCTGAAACGACAATCTTGCCCCCTCTGTTCTGTCAAGGCTCCACCCCTGCTGTGTGTCTTCTCCCCAATGCCCTACCCCTCTCACTTGCTCCTCTCTTCCCCTCACCTTGCCAGTTGCTGGAACATTTTCCACCTCCTATATATATATATCAAGGTTCCTTCCCCACTGTGAACTCTAGGGTACAAGCTAGGCCCTTCTCCCTCCAAGGCTGGAGAGAGAATCCTGCCTTCTGGCCCTGCAGCCTTTTTATAGGGCCCAGCCTGGCCCTCACTGGCTGCCACTCAGCCTTTTCTGATTGGCAACTCAGCCCCAGCCCTCGCCAAGGGCTGGCTTTTAACTTTGGCTGAGCCGGAGCAGGGTGACTGCTCCGATACACATCACATCCACAGTTTTCATCTTTTTGTCCCCTCGACACTGTTTCACATCATCTTTACATATGGTTAAGAAACGCTCCTGAGCCACAAGGTCCAACGTTCCTTCAGAGCTTGTAACACATTTGCCCCTTGCCCGCTTCACCATCAAATCTTTCATTTTGTGTTCAGTTTCCACATTACTCACACCAGCACCCCTCTTAAGATTCCTTGTCGGGGATTAGCCATTGTCCTTCACACTCTGGCTTGGAGGGAGCCCCCTCACCTCACTATTGCAACCGTCGAGTTTTATTTGTCTGCCCTGCTGGCTGGATGCTGCTGCTGCTGCTTGGGGTGCCCTGCTGGCCTGCCTTCTGGAGAGAAGCAAGGACCCCACAACCATTCCTGGGTCCTTCCCTGGCTGGCCCTGGAGTGTTGTAAGCTTGCCTCCCACACCATAGCTCTCCTGGGTTGGATAGTTTGTCTGCCCCACCCCATCTTCCAGAGCTTTTCCCTATGGTTTTCATGCCCTGCTCCCACAGGTTTCTAGTTTGCCCCTCTTTTTCCCTTACCTTCCATTGCTCCCTCCATTGCTTGGACCCCTTGCTTCATGCACCCATGGCCCCTCCCTAAACACTTGTGTCCCTTTTCCATAGTGCCCCATTTCCTTGCCTCCGTCAGTCTGCCGACATCCCCTGTCATTGGGGGGGGGGTGCCCCACTCCCCTGCACCCATCCCAGCAAGGAGGACAGATTGGCCTTCACCAACTCCCTCCATTCCCCCTTCCACAGATGTTACCTCTTGCCCCTTTCCCAAATGATGGGAGAAACCGTGGGTGGGGTCTCAATCTGGGCAGTGGCTTGGTCACACCATCCCCTCCTCTTCTCTATCCCTTACCCCGGGCTGCTACCCCTGCTCTCAAACTTGGGGCACACATGAATTCATCCATCTGCCGCCAAGACCCTTGTGGTGATGACCTGTGCCAAGCAGCTGTGCCGTGAGCCCATGGGTGCGCCCCCTTCAGAGGAGGGGTGGCCGTCTTCCCTCCCAGTTCAGAGCCCCATCACAGATGCCATCATGTCCCACACCTTGGTTGTAGAGTTCCCTGTGGTGTCTGGGCCCAGAGTCATTGAGGTCTCCCCTCCTGTTACCGTCCCCTCAGCTCCTGACCCAGTCAAGAGGTGTCACATCCCTTTGGCTTTGCTGCTAGGCTTCCCAGTCAAACTTCTGCACCTGCTCCTAATCCTGTTCCTGGCCCCACCCCCACTCCTGCCACTGATCCTGTCATCTCAAATATGCTTAGGCATCATCAGGGGAAGCTCAAGCCACAAGTTGCGTAAAGCTCACCATCTCTACCATTAAACTGACCTAAGATTTCTATTATGTCTGTATGTTTACATACAGTTTAGTGATGTTTAGTGATCTTTTACCCAGTACTCTCTCTCTTTAAATATATCTTAGTTTAGTTAATAAGAATTGTCTGTGAACGTACATTTGGGTAAGATCTGAAATATTTATTGCCCTGGGAAGTAATGTGTGTGATCCTTTGGGATTGGTAGAAATTTTTATATGATG
This sequence comes from Caretta caretta, assembly GCF_965140235.1. Classification (NCBI taxonomy): domain Eukaryota; kingdom Metazoa; phylum Chordata; order Testudines; family Cheloniidae; genus Caretta; species Caretta caretta. The sequence continues at coordinate 2,450,327 of NC_134206.1, forward strand.
AACAAGATTTTCAGTAATCCTCATCATATTTTACTTAGCTGTCTGGGAGGCAGCCCAAGGCTGGGTTTCTTTAAAGGATCTAGCAGTATCCATTTACTGCAGGGCAGAGGGAGGCACTGGGTCATTAACTAGGGCTGCCTCCTACATATGGGCAGCCTCCTTGTCAGGCTGCAACAGCGGACTTCCCAGCCCGGAGCAGAGGGAGCCCAGCTGGTGTGGAGCTAGGAGGTGGAGATTGTGTCGGGACGTATCCCTGCAGTGAAGTCTGGAAGCTGTTGGAACTACTGTATCCCTTAAATAGTTAGCTCTGTTGGCCTCTCCCTCTGCTTTGCTAGTGACACATACCTGACCTTCCAGGCCCGTTATCATCCAACACAAGAGTAGATGATGCAACACACCCTACTGAGTTACCAGAGTGCTTTACCTAAGCCACTCATGGACCAGGAATGGAGGTCCCAGTCAATTTCCCAGCTCCACAGCCTTGCACCCCTTCTGGAGTGTAAACCCTGAATTATACCATCTTGCCTTGCATAGCAATCTGGAAGGATGAAAGTTCATTAAAAAATCTGCTCCCACACTTGATTGGGGGAACATATGCAACCCTCTTTGTTTACAGAGCTAAGATACACAAACACTTCACTCAAAACACACTGGTTAAGATAAAGCATAAGCCAGGTTTATTAACTGCAGAATAATAGGTTTTAAGTGATTAGAAATGATAAACAGATCAAAGCATGTTACCTAGGAAATCAAACAAAGTCACAATTTAAGACTTGTACAGACTAGATAGGATTTGGATCAGCAATATCTCACACTTAATAAATGACACAAGCAGGCTTCTAGATTCATGAGATGCAGACTGCGTCTGCTTTGCAGCCTAGGTTCCCATCCCTTGTTTCAAGTCCTTTGTCTTCAAGAGACTCTTTCAGGTATTGATTTGTTCGGAAGTGAAGACAAGTGATGATGTCACTCACCCTCTTTTATACTTTCTTTCAACTTGCTGGAAAGTCAATGCATGTCATGTGAGGGCTCCACCCCCATTGGCCAACCATTCTCCATTCTCTCCTTGCTATCTCTGGGAAGGCTTCCTTACACTGAGTTCCTGTGTTAGTGGGAAGGGCACACACGTCTTACCATCCTCACAGAGAGTCTGCGAGATACCATTACCGTGCTTCATTGACAATAAACCTGGCCTGGTGCCTTTGTCAATTAATGGATCTTATGGTCACTGGGCGGTTCGCTCAATTTCTGCCATGCTAGTTGTCTGCGCAGGGCTGAGGTGGCACACAGAGGGAACACACATGCAGCCAAACATCTGTCAACATCTCACCACACCCCAGAGTCCTGACTTCCCTGTCATAACCATAGTTTCTCTCTCACATGAAGGAGAAAATGGCTTCCCGTTCTGGCAGAGGCTGTTCGTTGGATGGGATTAAGAGGAAACACTGGAAGGATACTGATCCTTCACCATCCTCTTAAGTTGAGTCTGAGGTTTTCAGAACTAGCTGCAGATTGTGACCTCCCCACTCCTGGGAAGTGTGAATTCTGGGACTCCACTTCCACTCCCTCTCAGAAAGCTGCCAACAGATCACAGTCACTGCGGTTGATTTGGGGGAACAGACTCATAGAATATCAGGGTTGGAAGGGACCTCAGGAGGTCATCTAGTCCAACCCCCTGCTCAAAGCAGGACCACTCCCCAACTAAATCATCCCAGCTAAGGCTTTGTCAATCCTGACCTTAAAAACTTCTAAGGAAGGAGATTCCACCACCTCCCTAGGCAACCCATTACAATCTTTCACCACATTCCTAGTGAAAAAGTTTTTCCTAATATCCAACCTAAACCTCCCCCACTGCAACTTGGGACCATTGCTCCTTGTTCTGTCATCTGCTACCACTGAGATCCAACCTCTTTGGAACCCCCTTTCAGGTAGTTGAAAGCAGCTACCAAATCCTCCCTCATTCTTCTCTTCTGCAGACTAAACAATCCCAGTTCCCTCAGCCTCTCCTCAGAAGTCATGTGTTCCAGTCCCCTAATCATTTTTGTTGCTCTCCGCTGGACTCTTTCCAATTTTTCCACATCCTTCTTGTAGTGTGGGGCCCAAAACTGGACACAGGACTCCAGATGAGGCCTCACCAATGTCGAAGAGAGGGGAATGATCATATCCCTCGATCTGCTGGCAATGCCCCTACTTATACATCCCAAACTGCCATTGGCCTTCTTGGCAACAAGGGCACACTGCTGTCTCATATCCAGCTTCTCATCCACTGTAACCCCTAAGTCCTTTTCTGCAGAACTGCTGCCTAGCCATTCGGTCCCTAGTCTGTAGCGGTGCATTGGGTTCTTCCGTCCTAAGTGCAGGACTCTGCACTTCTCATTGTTGAACCTCATCAGATTTCTTTTGGCCCAATCCTCTAATTTGTCGAGGTCCCTCTGTATCCTATCCCTGCCCTCCAGTGTATCTACCTCTAGTCCCAGTTTAGTGTCATCTGCAAACTTGCTGAGGGTGGAATCCACACCATTCTCCAGATCATTTATGAAGATATTGAACAAAACCGGCCCCAGGACCGACCCTTGGGGCACTCCACTAGATACCGGCTGCCAACTAGACATGGAGCCATTGATCACTACCCGTTGAGCCCGACAATCTAGCCAACTTTCTATCCACCTTATAGTGCATTCATCCAGCCCATACTTCTTTCACTTGCTGGCAAGTATACTGTGGGAGACTGTGTCAAAAGCTTTGCTACAGTCAAGGAATAACATGTCCACTGCTTTCCCCTCATCCACAGAACCAGTTACCTCATCATAGATGGCAATTAGATTAGTCAGGCATGACTTCCATTGCAGAATCCATGCTGACTGTTCCTGATCACTTTCCTCTCCTCTAAGTGCTTCAGAATTGATTCCTTGAGGACCTGCTCCATGATTTTTCCAGGGACTGAGGTGAGGCTGACTGGCTGGTAGTTCCCAGGATCCTCCTTCTTCCCTTTTTTAAAGATGGGAAGTACATTAGCCTTTTTCCAGTCATCCAGGACTTTCCCCAATCGCCATGAGTTTTCAAAGATAATGGCCAATGGCTCTGCAATCACATCCGCCAACTCCTTCAGCACTGTCGGATGCAGCACATCCTGCCCTATGGACTTGTGCTCGTCCAGCTTTTCTAAATAGTCCCGAGCCATTTCTTTCTCCACAGAGGGCTGGTCACCTCCTCCCCATGCTGTGCTGCCCAGTGCAGTAGTCTGGGAGCTGACCTTGTTCGTGAAGACAGAGGCAAAAAAAGCATTGACTACATTAGCTTTTTCCACATCCTCTGTCACTAGGTGGCCTCCCTCATTCAGTAAGGGGCCCACACTTTCCTTGACTTTCTTCTTGTTCCTAACGTATCTGAAGAAACCCTTCTTCTTACTCTTAACATCTCTTGCTAGCTGCAACTCCAAGTGTGATTTGGCCTTCCTGATTTCACTCCTGCATGCCCAAGCAATCTTTTTATACTCATCCCTGGTATTTGTCCAATCTTCCACTTCTTGTAAGCTTCTTTTTTGTGTTTAAGATCTGCAAGGATTTTACTGTTAAGCCAAGCTGGTCACCTCCATATCTATTATTCTTCTACACATCGGGATGGTTTGTCCCTGTAACCTAAATAAGGATTATTTAAAATACAGCCAGCTCTCCTGGACTCCTTTCCCCCTCATGTTATTCTCCCAGGGGATTCTGGTCCCTGAGGGAGTCAAAGTCTGCTTTTCTGAAGTCCAGGGTCCATATTCTGCTGCTTTCCTTTCTTCCTTGTGTCAGGATCCTGAATTAAACCGTCTCATGGTCACTGCCTCCCAGGTTCCCATCCACTTTTGCTTCCCCCACTAATTCTTCCCGGTTTGTGAGCAGCAGGTCAAGAAGAGCTCTGCCCCTAGTTGGTTCCTCCAGCACTTGCACCAGGAAATTGTCCCCGACACTTTCCAAAAACTTCCTGGATTGTCTGTGCACCGCTGTATTGCTCTCCCAGCAGATACCAGGGTGATTGAAGTCTCCCATGAGAACCAGGGCCTGCAATCTAGTAACTTCCATGATTTGCCGGAAGAAAGCCTCGTCCACCTCTTCCCCCTGGTCCGGTGGTCTATAGCAGACTCCCACCACGACATCACCCTTGTTACTCACACTTCTAAACTTAATCCAGAGACTCTCAGGTTTTTCTGCAGTTTCATACCGGAGCTCTGAGCAGTCATACTGCTCCCTTACATACAGTGCTACTCCCCCACCTTTTCTGCCCTGCCTGTCCTTCCTGAACAGTTTATATCCATCCATGACAGTGCTCCAGTCATGTCAGTTATCCCACCAAGTCTCTGTTATTCCGATCACATCCTAATTCCTTGATTGTGCCAGGACTTCCAGTTCTCCCTGCTTGTTTCCCAGGCTTCTTGCATTTGTGTATAGGCACTTGAGATAACTCGCTGATCATCCCTCTTTCTCAGTATGAGGCAGGAGCCCTCCCCTCTCGAGTGCTCAGTAAAAGCAACACCAACAGAATGTTCCTATGGATAGAGTGCAGCTGGGGGCATGTCTTGGGGCCATGTCCTGGGGACAGAGGCTTCAACCTCCTCCCAAAGCTGCCCTAGAACAAGGGGTGTCCTGTAGGCAGGATAGAGACTGGGTTAGTGTTTGCAATGGATTTTTTCTCTCCCTCTTGGTTCATTTCCTCCCAGTGTCTCCTAGGTGGAATTGAAATTTAAGTTTCCAGACTGAGTTGAACTTTCCAGGAGAGCCCTAGCTGGAGGGCACTTGGATTCCCACAGCTGAAGTCTCTGCCTGCTCATCGGGTTCATCATGGTTATTTCTCTGGTGTGGGGTACCTGGGCTTTTAAGCACAGGAATGAGACTGAACGAATTCTCCTATCCAGGCTGAACCTGGGTGCTGTCCCCACCTGTATTCAAGTTACTAACACTCTGTAGCTGACCAGCATGGTTTGACCTTCATCTCTAGCTAAAGGTAAAGGGGTGGGGGCAGGCTCTGATTTGGCTGGAATATTGTGTTTATTATTTATGATCATTATTTGTATTGTTGCCCTGCTCCAGTTCAGGGCCCCTCATGCTGGCCTTTTTTGCAAATGCAGAAGGAGATACAACTCCTACCCCAAGGAGCCTATAAATAAGATTAAGAGAAGACAGAGCTACTGTGTGCAACAAATCAGAAAGGGGTCAGGTGGGGTGATGGGGGAATAACAGTTCTAAGAACTGCTCATAGACTGCTGTGTGGGTCTGAAATGTACAGACCTGCCTTTCCTGTTAGAAATATGTCCGGGGCCTTTAAGAGCAGAATGCATTCAGGGGAAATAAACTGGGGCTAAAGAAAATGGGCCATTGAGTGCAGCTGCACCAGACACACAGCTGGGAGCACATGGCTCTCCATTTGCTTTTGTAACTCTGCTTTAGTTCTAATCATGCCTCCCTTCTTAGAGTGACACATTCTTATGAATTCCCAACCCATGGTACCAGATGCGAGACCAGAGGAGAGGGCAGAGGTAACAGGGCTGTGGTGAAGGAACAAAGAAGCCATCAGAGAGATGGAATAACTGGAAAACCCCAAGGAGTTGAAACTCTCAGGTGGTGCATTGGTCGCCGAGAAAGGGATCCAGACAGAATTTTGAGAAAGATCTATTCAAAAGCTGGGCTTGGTGAGAAAGAAGACCAGTAGAAATTGAAATCTTCTTAAACATTGCAGGACTTGAGGCAGCAGGCGTCTTTACTAGCATGCAATTCAGGCTTTGTCTACACTAACACTTTAGTCAATAAAACTTTTGTCAGTCAGGGATGTGAAAAAATACAACAAAAGCGCCAAGTGTGGTGCGTGCTATGCGACCAGGAAATCCTTGGTGGGGGTGGTTTAGTGATGTTGGTAGGAGAGCTCTCTCTCCTATAGGCCTAGAGCGGCCATGCGGGAGACCTTACAGCGGTGCATCTTCAGCAGTATAGCTGTGCCGCTGTAAGGTCTCTGGTGTAGACATAACCTGCTCCCTCTGACTGACAGGCTATTACACACTTTTTTGCAAAAATTTGAAGAGCCTTGAGTACAGCAAAAGAGCAAAATATTCAAAGTGTAAAAGTTTCACCTTAGAAGAAAAAAGTAAAGTGAGTCCTTTCAAGAATTCCTAACAGATGTAAGTAGGTCAAGTGACCCACTCTTTTTGGAACTTTCCTGGCTTATGCACCACCCCGGTGGATTTGGCTAGCAAAAGGATATGAGTCCTTGCTCTCACTCCATTTACCCAGTGGCCTGCCTCACCTCAAGGAATCTAATTCTTTTTAGAATCCTGTTATAGGACTGGCCTTCAAAACATCCTCTGGCAAGGAGTTCCACAGTTGACCGTGTTGTTTGAAGATATACTTTCTTTTATTTGTTTTAAACCTGCTAATAACAAGAAAAAAAGATCAGAACATGCAAAGCACCTTATTTGTGTTTCTAGACTGTTGAGGTTCAGTAAAGAATAGAGACAACTGTGCATAATAGAGAGATTTACCAGCATTATATATATATATATATATATATAAAACAATAACAATTAAGAGAAGAACATTTAACATATTCAAAATACTATATCCACTTCTTTATACTAAACATGATAATATTCATTAAAACACAACTTCGAACCAATAACAGATTCATCTCAATTTTAACAGTACACCCCTAGTAGTTCTCCGGGACCTTCTTAAGAGTGGTGGGTTGTTACCCATATTTTCCATTCATCTGTCCCTAGGTAACACTAGGTCAATTTCAGAGATCTTGCCATTTTTGTTAGGGTTTGAGTTCATCCCATTGGTTTCAGTCTTCTCTGGACATGTTGCTCTATGCCTCCATAAGCCCTGATGAGATTAAAAGTCCAAAGTTTTAGTTGGACTTACCTTGGGACAGGCAGTTTGTGTTTGTGCTAGGTATGTTAATTGTGCTTGTCTTTGCAATCAGATGTATCGTTGCTTTGTCTAGTGTTAACAGTGATGCCTCTGTAAAATGTTGCATTTTGGCTTCACAAATGCAACCTCAGGATCACAGTCCTCCTCATTTTTGCTGGCAGAACAGAACTGGCCTCAGAAAAGCAAAGAGGACGTTCTGCATGATTTTATGCAGCAATCCCTTGCTGAAAATCAAAAAAATGCACAAGTGATGGGAAAGTGAAAGGAGGGTACACGCCAGGAGAGCACAGATTGCTGGCAAGAAAACATGGAGCGGATCTTAAACATTAGGGAGCACCAAGCAGACTTGATTCAGGTGCTTCTAACGCTGTATACGGAGCAGCTCCGCGCCTGAACCCCCCATGCAGTCCTTGTCCCAAAACTCTTTCCCTTGTGTCCCTAAGTCAGCGGTGGCCAACCTGAGCCTGAGAAGGAGCCAGAATTTACCAATATGCATTGCCAAAGAGCCACAGTAATATGCCCCTCGCGCTGATCAGCTCCTCCACTGCCCAATCAGCTGTTTCGTGGCATGCAGGAGGCTCTGGGGGAGAGGGGGAAGAGCAAGGGCATAGCAGGCTCAGGGGAGGGGTTGGGATGGGGTGGAGTGGGGACAGGGCTTGTGGAAGAGCCAGGGGTTGAGCACTGAGCACCCTCTCACACACTGGAAAGCTGGAGCATGCAGCTCCAGGCCTGGAGTCGGTGCCTATACAGAAGTTAATATGCAGCTCGTTGAAGAGCTGCACATGGGTACAGAGCCACAGGTTAGCCACCCCTGCCCTATGTCACCTCCAACACTGCTTGGCCACTGTCCTGGTTCATATCGCCACCAGCTGCCTCCAACACCTCCACCTTCGCCGTCCAGCCCTGCAGACTCCAACCATTACCCACTTCACTCAACCTCCACCCACAGGCAGTTCAGCTCGGATGAAGTGTTGCACGGCACTCCAGACAGCAAGGCTGCATATGACACCTGTATATACACAAATCTGTAATGATTCCAGACCCCCGCCCCCACCACATCCCTCCACTCTTCCCCCCCCACTTCGCAGATATGTCATCCCATGTCTGTCTCACTAACTTTTTTTTTTAATATTAATAAATGCATTGTTTTGGTTTGAAAGCATTCTTTATTGCATTAAGTGAAAGCAAGCATAGCCCAGAAAAGCAGCAGGCATGGCTCGACAGTGCATCCTATGGAGCAATCACAGATGCCTAATAGCACTGGGACCACTGCACTCACGTGCATGGCACCAAACATTACTTGCTTTCAGCAACAAATTGCTGCCTCAAGGTATCTCTGATCCTCACGGCCCTGCGCTGGGCCCCTCTAATAGCCCTGGTCTTTGGCTGTTCAAATTCAGCCTCCAGGTGCTGAGCCTCAGTGGTCTACGCCTGAGTGAAGCTCTCACCCTTCCCTTCACAAATATTATGCAGCTTCCCATACAGACTTCACCAGCGGGCTTTTAAAACAGCCAAAAGCACACTCAGTCATTCTGCACCGGCTCAACCTGTTGTTTGGCTGCTCCTTTCTACTGTCAAGGCTTCCCATGTATGGCTTCATGACCCACGGCATCCAGGGGTAGACGGCGTCTATCAGGATCACAGTGGGCATTTCAGCTTTCTTTACTGTGATCTTCTTGTCCGGGGAAAAATGTCTCGGCTTGCAGCTTCCTGAACAGGCCTGTGTTCCGAAAGATTCGTCCTTCGTGCACCTTTCTGGACCAGCCTGCGTTAATGTCCGTGAAACACCCATTGTGATCCACAAGCTCTTGGAGAACCATCAAGAAATACCCCTTCCTATTATTGTACTCGGAGTCTCGGTGGTCTGGTGTCAGAATTGGAATATGCGTGCCATCTATCCCCTCTCCGCAGTTAGGGAACCAATTTGGGCAAAGTCATCCACAGTGTCACACATGTTGCCGAGTGTCATGCTTTTTTTTTTTTTTTCTGAGAAGGATGTGATTAATGGCCCTGAAAGCTTGCATCAACACGAGTCCAGCAATCGACTTGCCCACTCCAAATTGGTTAGCCAACAATAGGTAGCTGTCTGGAATACCCAGCTTCCACAGTGCGATCTCCATGCGCTTCTCCATCATCCTGGCAGCTCTCCTTCTCATGTTCTTGTGCCACAGGGTGGGGGTGAGCTCATCACACAGTCCCATGCAAGTGCCTTATCTCCTACAAAAGTTCTGCAGCCACTTCTCACAGAATCATAGAATCATAGAATATCAGTGTTGGAAGGGACCTCAGGAGGTCATCTAGTCCAACTCCCTGCTCAAAGCAGGACCAATCCCCAATTAAATCATCCCAGACTTGCATGATGATATGATCTTCATTAACGATCTGGAGGATGGCGTGGATTGCACCCTCAGCAAGATTGCAGATGGCACTAAACTGCGAGGAGGAGTAGATAAGCTGGAGGGTAGGGATAGGATACAAAGGATCTGAGACAAATTAGAGGATTGGGCCAAAAGAAATCTGATGAGGTTCAACAAAGAGAAGTGGAGAGTCCCGCACTTAGGATGGAAGAATCCCATGCAATGCTACAGACTAGGGACCAAGTGGCTAGGCAGCAGTTCTGCAGACAAGGACTTAGGGGTTACAGTGGACAAGAAGCTGGATATGAGTCAACAGTGTGCCCTTGTTGCCAAGAAGGCCAATGGCATTTTGGGATGTTTAAGTAGGAGCATTACCTGCAAATTGAGGGACTTGATCATTTCCCTCTATTCAACATTGGTAAGGCCTCATCTGGAGTACTGTGTCCAGTTTTGGGCCCCACACTGCAAGAAGGATGTGGAAAAAATTGGAAAGCATCCAGCGGAGGGCAACAAAAATGATTAGGGAACTGGAACACATGAGTTATGAGGAGAGGCTGAGGGAACTGGGATTGTTTAGTCTGCAGAAGAGAAGAATGAGGGGGGATTTGATAGCTGCTTTCAACTACCTGAAAGGGGGTTCCATAGAGGATGGCTCTAGACTGTTCTCAGTGCTAGCAGATGACAGAACGAGGAGTAATGGTCTCAAGTTGCAGTGAGGGAGGTTTAGGTTGGATGTTAGGAAAACTTTTTCACTAGGAGGGTGGTGAAGCACTGTAATGGGTTACCTAGGGAGGTGGTGGAATCTCCTTCCTTAGAGATTTTTAAGATCAAGCTTGACAAAGCCCTGACTGGGAAGATTTAGTTGCAAACTGGTCCTCCTTTGAGCAGGGGGTTTGACTAGATGACCTCCTGAGGTCCCTTCCAAACCGCATATTCTATGATATTATGATCCCACCACCCCGTGTTTGTTTCCTGAGCCCCCAAAATGGCTTTTCATTATGGTCAGCATGTCCGTGAATGCCACAAGCAATCTCATGTTGTCTCTACTAGGTGTGTCAACATCTTCGTCGGACTCCTCACTCTCACTTTGCCGGTTAAGGAGCAGCTGAGCTGCCATTCGTGATGTGCTAGTGAGAGCCATCAGCATATTTATCAACAGTTTGGGATCCGTTCCCACAGACCGAAAAGGAGGGCAGACCGTGCAGTACAAAAACTGTTGAAAGATGGTGCCAAATGCGGATGGAAGGGAAAGGACGGCTGGGGTGCGAACCAATGCACGACGGAGCACTGGGACAGGAGCCAGTTTGCCCCGCGACCCCGTGACCCCTTCCCACAAAGCTTGGCGGCTGAAGGGGAAGGGGTGCTCTGCGGGAGCTGCCCAAGGTGCACCACTCCGAATGCCCTGCAAGTGCCGCAAGTCTGGCCGTGCCATTGCGCTGGCCGCTGACAGTGTGAACACACAGCAGAGCGATCCCTGCAGCACCCTCCGGGGGGGGTTAACTCCCATGTATTTAAATCTGCAAGTGTGGACATAGCCTAAGTCTGTTCCCCTGAAGTGACCACAGTGACCATGATGCGTTGGCAGGTTTCTCACTGGGAGCGGAAGTGGAGTCCAGGAGTTCCCGCCTCAGGGAAGTGGGGATCTCACAAAATCCAGCTAGTTCTGAAAACCTCAGATTCACCTTGACAGGATGGCAATCGCTCAGATTCCCTCTTCCAGCCTTTCCTCTGCATCCCACCTGTCAAGGTTCCTCCCCCACTCTGAACTCTAGGGTACAGATGTGGGGACCTGCATGAAAACCTCCTGAGCTTACTTTTACCAGCTTAGGTTAAAACTTCCCCAAGGTACAAACTATTTTACCCTTGGACTGCCACCTCCAAACTTTATCTGGGTTCCTGAGAAAACGTAGTTTGGACACGTCTTTCCCACCAAAATCATCCCAACCCTTGTACGTCACTTCCTGGGGAAGGTTTGGTAAAAATCCTCACCAATTTGCATAGGTGACCACAGACCCAAACCCTTGGATCTTAGAACAATAAAAAAGCAATCAGTTTCCTTACAAGAAGACTTTTAATAGAAGCAAAAAAAAAAATCACCTCTGTAAAATCAGGATGGTGAATACCTTACAGGGTAATTAGATTCAAAACATAGAGAATCCCTCTAGGGAAAACCTTAAGTTACAAAAAAAGACACACAGACAGGAATAGTCATTCTATTCAGCACAGCTATTTTCTCAGCCACTTAAAGAAATCATAATCTATCACATCTCTAGCTAGATTACTTACTATGTTCTAAGACTCCATTCCTGTTCTGTCCCCAGCAAAAGCATCACACAGACAGCCCCAGACCCTTTGTTTCTCTCCCTCTTCCCAGCTTTTGAAAGTATCTTGTCTCCTCATTGGTCATTTTGGTCAGGTGCCAGCGAGGTTATCTTTGCTTCTTAACCCTTTACAGGTGAGAGGATTTTTCTTCTGGCCAGGAGGGATTTTAAAGGGGTTTACCCTTCCCTTTATATTTATGACACCACCCAACAAACAGTCCCTGAAAGAGCAGGAGTCCATTTCCCTATTGGTATGGAGAGACTGTGGTTACAGCAGGGAAGTCAGGACTCCTGGATTCTGTCTGTCATCGTGTCTCTCATTCTCTGTGTGACCTTGGCCTGCTCATATCACCCCGTGCCTCAGTTTATCTATGTGTATACTGGGGATGTTTTTATAATGACTTTCCTTTGCTAACTGTTTTGTAGAACCTTCAATGACAGGTGCGGCACAGTATGATGATTGTGAGGAGATTTATTGATCTCTGATCCCGTAGCGACAGTCCCATATGTCCATAGAAAGTGCTCATGTCTCCCCTCTGTCATCTTTCTCCAGATCTGTCTGTCTACTATCTACCCATCCATCCTTGGCATTTACAGGGTACCAGAGCCTTGGGACATCTAGCCATTATCCCTTATGTTCTTTCTCATCAACTATATTTTATAAATATACACAAATACACAAACAGCCAATTCCTCTCTGACTCAGCACAGAGTCCAAGAGTTCTCATCTCCCTTTGCGAAGGTTCCTTCATTACTGTTTACTCCTAAAGCTGGATAATTATCACAGAAGCGTAGACATGCTTGTCTACAGCCTGTTTACATTCAGATGCTCTCTTCTCCTCTAGAGGCTGAATGAATCCCACTAGGATTACACACAGCTATATTATAAACAGTGCACACCCCTGTGTCAGCTCTGAGCGTGGGATGCTGCTGCAGAAGATGGAGTGAGAGATTTGTAGGACACGGCTACCTGAGAGGGATTTGCAGGGAAGACACTTCCATCTCAGCATTCACGGGCACCCATCTCTTGCTGAGGAGCTCACCTGCTCGACAAACCCAGTGCAATGTGAGTATGGAGGGATAGAAAGTACATCTCCGGTTCTTGCCATTCCGCACAACCATGACACATCCCAGGGCCCTTGCCATAAGTGATGAGTTTGCCAAAGAATCACTGGACAAAATGTCACTCTTTTCTGTGCACCCCTGGTCATCCTGCCTGATGGACTACCGCCCCGAGGTGGTGCATTTCAGTGGCACAGTGAATCCTTCAGGATGAAAGATGTTAGTAGATGTGCAAGACAAGGCTAAACTCTGAGACCATAGCCCATACTTCACTCATTCCCCAGTGAGGCAAAACTCCCTTTAGAGCAAGTACTGAGAACAGATGTCCAGAGCCAGCTGTGTGCTACTCCGCTTGCATTTCAGAACTCTGTCTGTTTTGTTTTGTTTTTTTGAAGCAAAAAAGAATTTTATTTGCATGACACTTTTTTTTTGAAGCAGAAAAGAATTTTATTTGTGTAACACTTACAAAGAATCACCAAAAAGGATAAAGCAAAACTATGCAACAAAACAAAAGCAAACACAAAGTATAACACAGCAGCCTTCAGGAGGGAGAAGTGTTCAGGCTAGCCTGGGCCCAGAGCGGGGGGGCTTCCTCGACACTCGTGGTCTTCCACCCCCCTGAGTTACCTGGTGGCCTAGAGTGGGGGGGCTTCCTCGACACTCATGGTCTTCCACCCCCTCGAGTTACCTAGTGCCACGCCCAGTGTCACCGATTATTCCTCTCCTGAGAGTGCCCGACAAGATGGGCACGGCTGCGGGGTGGGCGGTTTGGGGGTGGGGGGGACGTACACCCACATGTGATAGGACCCCTCCTAGGTGACAGTGATGATGGTATCCACAGCGGCAGCGGCTGGGGTCTCTCGCTCTTCCCCTCAATCAAAGGGTCAGATGGAGGGAACCGGACGGGGTCACCGAGCAGAGAACCTCAGACAGTGCCAACCACTCCTAAATGGCGTCAAGGGAGCCGGTGGACGCCGCCCAGAGGAACACCGCCCGTATACGTGAATGTACTGAGGATCGGAAAACAGCCCTACAGTCGCAGGACGCTTCATTGGCCAATCTCCCTTCTCTGGTTTTATAGATGGCTGTTTTAGCTAGGGCTAGGAGGAGGTTAACCAGGAGATCCCGCGACTTTGTGGGGCCATGGATGGGGAGTGTGTAGATAAAAAGGTGAGGGGAAAAGTGGAGCCAAAAACGTAATAAAATATTCGTGAGGAGCCAGAAAAGGGGCTGCAGCTTGGCACACTCTAGATATACATGCGCCAGGGTTTCCCTCACGTTGCAAAAAGGGCAAGTATCCAGGATGGGGGTGAACCACGTCAAAAACACGCCCGTGCTCACAGCTCCGTGAAGGAGCCGCCAACTAATGTCCTCGACAGGCCTCGAGACCAAGGTGGAATACAGGCTGGCCCACCGGGGCTGCTCACCCTCCAAAGGTGGCAGGAGGTCCCGCCACTTTGTATCGGGGCGGGACACCAGGGTGAGGGTGTGAAGGGTGTGAAGCATGAGTGTGTATAGATGTTTCCTTGGCGCGGTTTGGAAGCTGACCGGCTGCAGTTCATGCAGCCGGCTCGCAGTGAAAGGGTAAGGGGTTTGTTGGGATCTACGGGGTAGTGGCCCAATTGAAAGGTCCGGCAGGCCTGGGGTAGAGGGTGGGCAGGGTGCTCCCTCGCGCAGGGCTCGGCTGAGATAAGCCCGAGCAGCGGGCATCAAAACGGCCTTCACCTCCTGAAGTATGTGCCGGGGGGTATGAGGTCTGGAGAGCCCCATGCACCGAGTGAGCGTCAGGGGATCCAGCCAGTCTCCCCGGTTGTAGTCCAGGAGGTCTCCGACTCTCATGACTTCTGCCAGGACCAACCTCTGGTGCACCGAGCGGGACTCCGCCACCTGCAGACGGAGCTGGGGGTTGTGTAGCAGGGACTGCTGGAAAGCTTGGAGGTGCTAGGGCTCCTCACTAGAACAGTAATGAGAATTTTTCAACATGGGTAACACATACTTTCTCCGAGCTTCATTCGAGAAGTCGGCTGAACTGTTCTGCCTGAAACTTTCAAAAAACAATTCTGCTCGAAGCAGACACCCAGCATGGGAAATTTCAGTCTGAACACCTAAAATTTAGCAAACTTATAAGCAACTGAAAATGAGGTTTTCTAATGGAAGGTGTCAGACAGACTTAGCTGTAGGTGATGCCACCAGCACCACCTACAACGGCTAATCCATCTGTCAATCCCATTCTTCTATGCTTTTTGGTCCAGTAATGTTGGTAGCAAGGAGTTCTACAGGCCAAATATGGATTATGTTAGAAATTTTCTTTTCTCAGTGTTATATGGTCAGACTTTCAATTTAAGTAAATGTTCCCTTGTTCATGTTATGACACACTGTAGTGGGGTAGACACCCGCTCCTGTCCTGAGGGGCTTAGAACAGCCCAGGAGGGGGCTGTGGCTGGGGCAAACAGCCCACGCTGAGCAGGGAAGTAGGCTCAGCTGGGGCCATGCCACAGTTAGGGCTCAGCTGGCCTTATAAGTAGGCAGTGAGCCAGGAGCTGACTGTTTCTCACTTTTGGAGAAGGAAGGACCTGGCTGCAGGGACCAGAGAGTACCTAGATTGAAGCAGGGCTAGGTAAAGGCCTAAGGATCTGGGGAGCTCTGGCCTGGAAAATCCCAGGCTGTGGCCTAGTAGAAGGCTAGGCAGGTACTGAGGTTGCAAAGGGGGCAGCCCACGGGTAGGCCGAGGCAGCAGGTCCACACCCCTCCTTGCCAGTGATGAGTGGCTTTTACACTGCAGTCTGCCCCTGATACAAGGGGCTAGTTGGTGACTGGCAGTAGCCTTACACTGAGGTGAGGTGGGGATAGGGGCTGTGGGTTCCCCTGGGTAGGGGGGACCCTGAGAGACAGTGGGTGTACTGCCAGGGGCAGCCATCCAAGGCGCACCGGGTCCGGAAGGGACGCGGGTCCAGTGATAGGGTGGATCACTGGCCTGCAGAGGGTGCTCCGGAGCCTGGTGAGCTAATTCCTGATGAAGACCAGCAGGAGGCGCTGCAGGGGTTAGTTCACACACTTTTACACACACATTAAATATAAATGCCTGATTGACTTTCTTTATCAATAGATCCATAATGTTTAAAAACAGAGGGGACCATTTGATCATCCAGTCTGATCTCCTCCTGTAAAACACAGGCTCGTTAAATTTCATTCAGTTACCGCTGCATTGAGCCAAAAGACTTGTGTGTGACTAAGGCCTAGTCTATGTTACCTAGGGAGGTGGTAGAATCTCTTTCCTTTAAGGTTTTTAAGATCAGGGTTGACAAAAGCCCTGGCTGTGATAATTTAGTTGGGGATTGGCCCTGCTTTGAGCAGGGGGTTGGACTAGATGACCTCCTGAAGTCCCTTCCAACCCTAATCTTCTATGATTTTACATGATAAAATGGTAGAGCCATAGATTTATAAGGGAACACAAAGTACAGCTAGTCTAACCCCCTGACAAGATGCAGGATTTGGTTTGTATTAGTCATCTAAGACTGATGGCTATTCACACGTCTTTAGAAAACCTCCACAGAAGGAGCTTCCATGACTTCCCTGGGAGTCTGTTAAATTGGCCTCTTGTACTTACAGTTAGGAAGGTTTCCCTGAAATTTAATTTAAATCTGCTATGCTGAAATTTGAACCAATTGCCTCTTGTCCTGCTCCTCTGTGGTAAGACAGAATAACTTTTCTCCACCTTTTTATGGCAGCCTTTCAAGTATTTGAAGACCACTATCATGTCCCCCATTAATCTACTGTTTCCAAATAAATATACTGGTGCCTTTGGCTTGCTCATACAGTTTGCATTCCATCCCTTGCATACAATTTGTTACTTGCCTATGGATCCTTTCCAGGTTCTCTACATCCTTTCACTATATTGTTGAGACAAATTGGAAACATTATTCCAGTTTTCAGAGTAACAGCCGTGTTAGTCTGTATTTGCAAAAAGAAAAGGAGTACTTGTGGCACCTTAGAGACGAACCAATTTATTTGAGCATGAGCTTTCGTGAGCTACAGCATCCGATGAAGTGAGCTGTAGCTCACGAAAGCTCATGCTCAAATAAATTGGTTCGTCTCTAAGGTGCCACAAGTACTCCTTTTCATTATTCCAGTTGAGACCTAACCCACACCGAGTAGAGGAATACTATCGCGTCCCATGATTTGCATGTTATACTTCTGCTAATATAACCAAAATTGTATTTGCCTATTTTTAAAAAACAAAAAAATCCACTCCCCAGAGCAGTGTAGTTGTATTATAGAATCATACAACTGGCAGGACCAGCAACATCTATAACATCCCTGACAGGTTTTTGTCTAACCTGCTCTTAAAATTCTCCAGTGATGGAGATTCCACAAACTCTCTAGGCAATTTATTCCATTGCCTAACCACCCTGACAGTTAGGAAGTTTTTCCTAATATTCAGCCTAAACCGCCCTTGCTGCAATTTAAGTCCATTGCTTCTTGACCTATCATCAGAGGTTAAGGAGAACAGTTTTTCTCCCTCCTTGCAATAACCTTTTAGGTATTTCAAAACTGTTATCATGTCCCTGCTCAGTCTTCTCTTTTTCAGACTAAACAAACCTAGTCCTTTCAGCCTTCCCTTTCCTCTCTTGTGTAAACTAGAGAGTCACAGACATTTCTATGTGTTTGTATATGGCAGCCTCCACCATTCTCACAGCCTTTCTGGGAAATCCCTTTTAATTATGCTATATCCATAATAGAGACTGGGTGACTAAAACTGAACACATATCCAGACATCCCATATCTTAGTGATCGGAACATTGCTTTTGTCTTGTCCACTGCTGTGAATGAGCAGGTGCTTCTCTTGAGCTGCTATCTATGGCACTCAGGTCTTTTCCCTGAGGCATGTTCTAATTGGGATGTTTCTCCCAGCACATGTCTTGGCAAAGGTTTGGTGTTTTTGTCACTCTCAGATTTTGAGCAACTGGATGAATGGAGAACTCCCTACAGTATGGACTCCCTATCCTGTCTCTCTTTCCATTAAGGACCAATGATGGATAACCAGTATCCACACTTGTCTCCTGCTGGTGCCTCCTAAGGTTCCCCCAACACAAAGTGTAGGAATTATTAATTCAGGGAGCACCACAAAATATGGAATTGGATTTAGTACGCTCACTATTCATAGTTATTGTCTCTGAATAATGAAAATGTAATTTTTCAGTGTGTGAAGAGTGATCAGTCTCCTTCTCCCATGAGAACAGCCTCCACTTGTGCATGTAATGTCTCATATTGATGTTGTCTCTCCATTCAGGCATTTCTACTGTGACCCTCATCCGAGACCCTAGGAATACACAGAAAGTCAGGGGAACATACAGTGCATGCAGGAGACACCCTTATGCCACAGAGTTGGACACCTTCTCCCCTACTCCATGTCCGATTCCAACACAACTGACTTCACCAACCCCTCCACCTTCATCCTGCTGGGCATTCCTGGCCTGGAGGCAGCCCATGTCTGGATCTCCATCCCCTTCTGTGCTATGTACACCACAGCTGTGTTGGGGAACTTCACTATCCTCTTCATTGTGAAGACAGAGCAGAGCCTCCATGGGCCCATGTACTATTTCCTCTGCATGCTGGCCGTCACTGACCTGGTCATGTCCGCATCCACCCTGCCCAAAATGCTGAGCATCTTCTGGTTCAATTCCAGGGAGATCAATTTCAGTGCCTGCCTCACCCAGATGTACTTCATTCACTGCTTCTCAGAGATGGAATCTGGAATCCTTGTGGCCATGGCTTATGATCGCTACGTGGCCATTTGCCATCCTCTGAGATATTCCACAACCCTGACAAACTCTGTTGTGGCCAAGATAGGCCTGGCCGTGGTGCTGCGCAATGGCATACTCGCATTACCCTATCCCTTCCTTGCGAGGCGATGGCCATATTGCAGGACCAACATCATCCCCCACTCCTATTGTGTGCATATAGCCGTGGTGAAGCTGGCCTGTGCTGACATCCACATCAGTAGTTACTATGGTCTGTTTGATCTTTTCTCTGTCATCGGAATGGATGTATTTTTTATCGCCGTGTCCTATACTCAGATCCTCCGGGCCATCTTCCGCCTCCCCACAAAGGATGCCCGGCTCAAAACTTTTGGGACCTGCATCTCTCATCTTTGTGCCATCTTAGCTTTGTACATCCCAGATTTCTTCTCCTCTCTCACGCACCGGTTTGTCCACAATGTTCCACTGCATTCCCTCATTCTCATTACCAGTGTGTACCTGCTGGTGCCCCCCATGCTACACCCCATCATTTACGGATTGAGGACCAAACAGATTCGGGGAAGGCTGCTCCAGCTATTTACACGTAGAGAGACCTAAATATTTTCTCCTTGTGCTCTGGCTCTCATATTGAGCTCTGTGCAGAGCTGGCTGGTGCATGGTGCTGGGGCCTCTTCCCTGAATCACTTACTGGACAGACAAACTTTAAACCCTTTCCTGTCCTCAGTGTGCTGTATCAATATGATAAACTGGGGAGTCAGTCATGTGTACTACACTGGGTTGCCACCTTTCTAATTGCTGGTAGCTGGATCCCTGAAATTGCAATCATGCCACAACTCTTCTGTCAAGCCTTGACACTGCTGTGTGTCTTCTCCCCAAGGCCCTGCCCCATCACTTGCTCCTGTCCTTCCCTCCCCTTCTCACCTGTGACCCACTCATCTCTAAAATCAGTCTGTTCTCTCATCTTATGGCCAGTCCCTTAAGGGACACGGTTAGTGTTAACATTTTAATGTTTATTCTTACTTTGTTACAAACTCTGTGGAGAGAGATGCCAGGAGTCCTGATGGGGTCTCTGTATCTCAGCTCTGGGGGGGGGGGGGGGGGGGAATGTGGTATAGTGTGTTACAGCAGCAGGCAGATACATCTGGGGTCTACATAAGATCAGAATGGCCACACTGGGTAAAACAAATGGTCCATGAAGCCCAGTAGCCTGGTTTCTGACAGTGCCCAGTGCCAGGTGCTTCAGAGGGAATGAACAGAACATGGCAATCCTCATGTGATTGATATGTAGCAGCTTGGCAGAAGCCCCAAGCCCAGCCAGCCTCAGCTTCAGCTGGCAGGAGTTCAAGCCTCCAGCCCCAGTAGGAGCTGCTGGGGGAGGGTAAGGGTCCAGGCCACCCCAGCTGGAGCAGGAGAAGAAGCCCTCATCTCAGGGTGTCCCAAGCCCTAGCTGCAGGCCCAGAGCAGAGACAGGAGCTGCTGGGGAGCAGAGACCATGTCCTACTCATTTGTCATCTCCCTGTTCCACACCCCTGCCGCCGAGGGGTTGTCTCATTTCTGCTGTCCTTGAACGAACTTCAGGGCGTGTGGGTTTTTTTGTTGTTGTTTCCCCTCCCTGATGCTTTAGTGATTGCTCTCTTCCCTCCACCTCCCTTACCCTTTCCGGAGATAGACAGGCTGCTCAGTGCCACCGGTACAGTCCCCGCACCAGTGGTCTTCTCCCTCTTTGCCCATCTCCAGGGGCCATAGGGTCGTAACAGAAACCCAGCCAGAGGAGAGAATTACTCTACCCTGTCTCCCACTGTGTTGCTGGATGAGCTTGACCATTTTCTGGTGGACAGCTGCCATTTCAAGGGTAAGGTGAAGCTCCCTGTCCAGGGTTGGGTAGACTTCCATTTAGTCTTCTTAGCAATGTGGGCTGTTTTGGAGGAGTGGAAGGGAACAGGGAGGCAGGACATCCTGGTCTACTTGTGGGGCCACAACTTCTGTGACAAGCTGTCATAAATATAAAGGGAAGGGTAAACCCCTTTAAAATCCCTCCTGGCCAGAGGAAAAATCCTCTCACCTGTAAAGGGTTAAGAAGCTAAAGGGAACCTCGCTGGCACCTGACCAAAATGACCAATGAGGAGACAAGATACTCTCAAAAGCTGGGAGGAGGGAGAGAAACAAAGGTTCTGGAGCTGTCTGTATGCTGCTTTTGCCAGGGACAGAACAGGAATGGAGTCTTAGAACTTTTAGTAAGTAATCTAGCTAGGTATGTATTAGATTATGATTTCTTTAAATGGCTGAGAAAATAGCTGTGCTGAACAGAATGAATATTCCTGTCTGTGTGTCTTTTTTGTAATTTAAGGTTTTGCCTAGAGGGATTCTCTGTGTTTTAAATCTAATTACCCTGTAAGGTATCTACCATCCTGATTTTACAGAGGTGATTCCTTTTTACTTCTATTAAAAATCTTGTTAGAAAACTGAATGCTTTTTCATTGTTCGAAGATCCAAGGGTTTGGGTCTGTGGTCACCTATGCAAATTGGTTAGGATTTTTACCAAACCTTCCCCAGAAAGTGGGGTGCAAGGGTTGGGAGGATTTGGGGAGGAAAGATGTGTCCAAACTACGTTTTTTCAGGAACCCAGATAAAGTTTGGTGGTGGCAATGGAAATTCCAAGGGCAAAGGGTAAAATAATTTGTACCTTGGGGAAGTTTTAACCTAAGCTGGTAAAAGTAAGCTTAGGAGGTTTTCATGCAGGTCCCCACATCTGTACCCTAGAGTTCAGGGTGGGGGAGGAACCTTTACACAAGCCTTTCAGGTTCATCAGCATTTGTTGTAAGGCTGGCTGGGGATCCTCCTCAGCCTTCAGAATGAAACCAACCACCTTTTCAACATTGAATGCCAGAAGCTTTATGCTTGGTCACCACAGTTGCCAGGTGCTCTCCTTCCTTTGTGACATAAGTTACTTTAGGGTTTGCCTGAAGTAAACCCACATGGATCCATCCAGCCACTGAGACTAGTTGGCAGCTGGAGTGAGGGGGCAGGGTATATTTCAGACACCTCAGCGCTCATTCGGCTGGGGTGGCCACCCTGTTCTCCCCTGACCTACAGCCTGAGATGCTGGGAGTTGCTGAGGTCATCCCAGGTCTCTGCTGCACCTCCAGGCCCATGTGGAGGGGCTGACATTGAATTTGTTCATGAATTTCTTCACCCCAAATGCAGACCCGGAGTGGCTGTGTTTCTATCAACAGGAGTCTGCCGTCCTCATCACCCTGGATCCTCACTAGTGCCTGGTCCTGGGTGGGTATTTTAATACCATCTTTGAGAAACAGAACTGCTCAGGGATCGAGAGCAGCCAGGCTGCTGCAGATATCCTCAGAGAGATGGTCAGCCATCACTCCCTGGTGGGTGTCTAGCACAAGCAACACTTGGATGACAATTCCTCCTTTACCTATATCCAGGTGGAGGTCTATCAGTTGCACCACTCCTGGTTGGACTGCATGTATGTATTTTGTTTCGATCTTGCCCGGGCATTTGGCTGTCCCAGTTCTCGGCCCACCATTTTGGTGACCATGATGGCATCTTTCATCTCAAAGCTCACCTGGGGCTCTTATCCCTTCAGATTCCCCTGCACATACCCCAGAAGGTGGGGGCCATCTTATTGCCTACTGCTCGGATTTTCCTTGAATGGGTGCTACAAGAGGGTGTTCCCCCTTGACCCCTCACCCCAGGACATCTGGAATTCTTTATTGGGCTCCTGTTCCATGAGTCCCCCCCCCCCCCCCGACCCCCTCACTTTCATGACCCAAGCGGGCTGCACGTCTTGGAGCTGGTTCATTTCTGAATTCCTCCAAGGGAAGAACTTTACATGCTCATGCTCCACACACTTCACTTCCTCAGATGTCCTGATACCAAGTAGTGGGACATAGTACCACCTTTGATGGGTGAGAAACCCTGGTGGGCCAGAAAGTACTCCACCGTTGTCCCATGCCCACCAGGAATATCGGTTAGTGGTTCCTTCATGGACCATGAGCACAGGGATGTACATGGCACAGTTCACCCCCATTCCAGATGCCTGCCCATTTTGCAGCATGAGGCAGGCACTGGCATACACCTATCTAGAATGTGCAAGGTTGCAGACCCTATTCCAACTCCTCCACAACTTCAACATATCCCCTTCCTTAGTCGTCTTTCCCAAGTTGAAAATACATCTTCTAATTAATCTCTCCTCATGTGGAAGATCTTTCATACCCATAATCATTCTTGTTTCCCTTTTCCATAACTCTTTCAATTCCTATATATCTCTTTGTGATGGGATGACCAGATCTGCAGGCAGCAGTTTAGGTGTGGGCATACCAAGGATATATAGAGAGGCACTATGATATTTTCAGTTTTATTATCTTTCCCTTTCTGATTCCCTGGTGCACATTGAATAGATGTTTTCAGAGAATTATCCATAATGACGCCAAGCTGCCTTTCTTGAGTGGCAACAGCTAATTTAGACCCCATCATTTTATATGCATAGTTGGGATTGTTTCCCAGTAACCATTAATTTGTATACACGTCCTGGAGCATACTTTGTCCCTCTTGCAACTCCTGGCTTCTCCTGCATCTGGAATTTGTCTCTTTGCTGCAGCCACAGCCCTGTCACCGAAGAGTCCCCTTTGCCACCCTTGTGCCTCTCTCCTGTCCCAGCTTCTCCTGACTCATCCAGTCTCTCTGGTTTTGAATGGCTGAACAACACTTCCTCTCGCTGATCCCTCTTCTGGGGATGTTCCATTACTTCTATGCCCAGCCCTCAGCAGAGAACCTGGAAGAAACTGGTTTCATCTAGAATGCAGTTACTACCTTCTTCTGTCTGCCTGAGATCTTGTTAGGGCTGATAGTCTTTAAAGACCAGCTGATTTATAGACAGAGGCCTCCTCTCCAAACTCCTGCCTCTGAGCACAAGGTATATGAATAAAGAGTACAGGAGAAAACAAAAGATACAGACAGTTCATACAATCACACGTGTGTGAATAGGGTTAAATATCTCATCAATGTGCAATGGCAAGCAAAAAATCTAAGAGTGTTTGGAATCCTTAAGAAAGGATAGGTAATAAAACAAAAAATATCATATGCCTCTATATAAACCCCTGGTACATCCATGTATTGATTACTGTGTGCAGATTGGGTTGCCTCATCTCAAAAAAGATAGATTGGAATTGGAAAAGACACATAGAAAGGCAACAAATATTTAGGGGTATGGAATACCTTCCATATGAGGAGAGATTAAAAACTCTGACTTTTCAGCTTTGAAAAGTGATGACGAAGGTTGGATAAGGGGTCTGTAAAACCATGCATGGTGTAGAAAAAAAAATGAATAAGGAAGTGTTGTTTAATCCTTCACATAACAGAAGAACTGGGGGTCACCCAATGAAATTAATAGGCAGCAGTTTTGAAACAAAAAAAAATATTTCTTCAGTCAACCTGTGCAACTCTGGGCCAGAGGATGTTGTGAAGGCCAAGACTGTTTAGTACAGTTATACAAGACACTGGTGAGACCTCACCTGGAATACTGTGTGCAGTTCTGGTCTCCCATGTTTAAGAAGGATGAATTCAAACTGGAACAGGTACAGAGAAGGGCTACTAGGATGATCTGAGGAATGGAAAACTTGTCTTATGAAAGGAGATTCAAGGAGCTTGGTTTGTTTAGCCTAACTAAAAGAAGGTTGAGGGGAAATATGGTTGCTCTCTATAAATATATTAGAGGGATAAATACTGGAGAGGGAGAGGAATTATTTAAGCTCAGTACCAATGAGGACACAAGAACAAATGGATATAAACTGGTCACCAGGAAGTTTAGACTTGAAATTAGATGAAGGTTTCTAACCATCAGAGGAGTGAAGTTTTGGAACAGCCTTCCAAGGGAAACAGTGGGGGCAAAAGATCTATCTGGCTTCAAGATTAAACTCAATAAGTTTATGGAGGAGATGCTACGATGGGATAACATGATTTTGGTAATTAATTGATCTTTAAATATTCATGGTAAATAGGCCCAATGGCCTGTGATGGGATGTTAGATGGGGTGGGATCTGAGTTACCCAGGAAAGAATTTTCGGTAGTATCTGGCTGGTGAATCTTGCCCATATGCTCAGGGTTTAGCTGATATCCATATTTGGGGTCAGGAAGGAATTTTCCTCCAGGGCAGATTGGAAGAGGCCCTGGAGGTCATAGAATCATAGAATCATAGAATATCAGGGTTGGAAGGGACCCCAGAAGGTCATCTAGTCCAACCCCCTGCTCAAAGCAGGACCAATTCCCAGTTAAATCATCCCAGCCAGGGCTTTGTCAAGCCTGACCTTAAAAACCTCCAAGGAAGGAGATTCCACCACCTCCCTAGGTAACGCATTCCAGTGTTTCACCACCCTCATAGTGAAAAAGTTTTTCCTAATATCCAATCTAAACCTCCCCCACTGTAACTTGAGACCATTACTCCTCGTTCTGTCATCTGATACCATTGAGAACAGTCTAGAGCCATCCTCTTTGGAACCCCCTTTCAGGTAGTTGAAAACAGCTATCAAATCCCCCCTCATTCTTCTCTTCTGCAGGCTAAACAATCCCAGCTCCCTCAGCCTCTCCTCATAACTCATGTGTTCCAGTCCCCTAATCATTTTTGTTGCCCTTCGCTGGACTCTCTCCAATTTATCCACATCCTTCTTGAAGTGTGGGGCCCAAAACTGGACACAGTACTCCAGATGAGGCCTCACCAATGTCGAATAGAGGGGAATGATCACGTCCCTCGATCTGCTCGCTATGCCCCTACTTATACATCCCAAAATGCCATTGGCCTTCTTGGCAACAAGGGCCCACTGCTGACTCATATCCAGCTTCTCGTCCACTGTCACCCCTAGGTCCTTTTCCGCAGAACTGCTGCCTAGCCATTCGGTCCCTAGTCTGTAGCTGTGCATTGGGTTCTTCCGTCCTAAGTGCAGGACCCTGCACTTATCCTTATTGAACCTCATCAGATTTCTTTTGGCCCAATCCTCCAATTTGTCTAGGTCCTTCTGTATCCTATCCCTCCCCTCCAGCGTATCTACCACTCCTCCCAGTTTAGTATCATCCGCAAATTTGCTGAGAGTGCAATCCACACCATCCTCCAGATCATTTATGAAGATATTGAACAAAACCGGCCCCAGGACCGACCCTTGGGGCACTCCACTTGATACCGGCTGCCAACTAGACATGGAGCCATTGATCACTACCCGTTGAGCCCGACAATCTAGCCAGCTTTCTACCCACCTTGTAGTGCATTCATCCAGCCCATACTTCCTTAACTTGCTGACAAGAATACTGTGGGAGACCGTGTCAAAAGCTTTGCTAAAGTCAAGAAACAATACATCCACTGCTTTCCCTTCATCCACAGAACCAGTAATCTCATCATAGAAGGCGATTAGATTAGTCAGGCATGACCTTCCCTTGGTGAATCCATGCTGGCTGTTCCTGATCACTTTCCTCTCATGCAAGTGCTTCAGGATTGATTCTTTGAGGACCTGCTCCATGATTTTTCCAGGGACTGAAGTGAGGCTGACTGGCCTGTAGTTCCCAGGATCCTCCTTCTTCCCTTTTTTAAAGATTGGCACTACATTAGCCTTTTTCCAGTCATCCGGGACTTCCCCGGTTCGCCACGAGTTTTCAAAGATAATGGCCAATGGCTCTGCAATCACAGCCGCCAGTTCCTTCAGCACTCTCGGATGCAACTCGTCCGGCCCCATGGACTTGTGCACGTCCAGCTTTTCTAAAAAGTCCCTAACCACCTCTATCTCCACAGAGGGCTGGCCATCTCTTCCCCATTTTGTGATGCCCAGCGTAGCAGTCTGGGAGCTGACCTTGTTAGTGAAAACAGAGGCAAAAAAAGCATTGAGTACATTAGCTTTTTCCACATCCTCTGTCACTAGTTTGCCTCCCTCATTCAGTAAGGGGCCCACACTTTCCTTGGCTTCCTTCTTGTTGCCAACATACCTGAAGAAACCCTTCTTGTTACTCTTGACATCTCTGGCTAGCTGCAGCTCCAGGTGCGATTTGGCCCTCCTGATAACATTCCTACATGCCCTAGCAATATTTTTATACTCTTCCCTGGTCATATGTCCAACCTTCCACTTCTTGTTAGCTTCTTTTTTATCTTTAAGATCCGCTAAGATTTCACCATTAAGCCAAGCTGGTCGCCTGCCATATTTACTATTCTTTCGACTCATCGGGATGGTTTGTCCCTGTAACCTCAACAGGGATTCCTTGAAATACAGCCAGCTCTCCTGGACTCCTTTCCCCTTCAAGTTAGTCCCCCAGGGGATCCTGGCCATCCGTTCCCTGAGGGAGTCGAAGTCTGCTTTCCTGAAGTCCAGGGTCCGTATCGTGCTGCTTACCTTTCTTCCCTGTGTCAGGATCCTGAACTCAACCAACTCATGGTCACTGCCCCCCAGATTCCCATCCACTTTTGCTTCCCCCACTAATTCTACCCGGTTTGTGAGCAGCAGGTCAAGAAAAGCGCCCCCCCTAGTTGGCTCCTCGAGCACTTGCGCCAGGAAATTGTCCCCTACGCTTTCCAAAAACTTCCTGGATTGTCTATGCACCGCTGTATTGCTCTCCCAGCAGATATCAGGAAAATTAAAGTCACCCATGAGAATCAGGGCATGCGATCCAGTAGCTTCCGTGAGCTGCCGGAAGAAAGCCTCATCTACCTCATCCCCCTGGTCTGGTGGTCTATAGCAGACTCCCACCACTACATCACTCTTGTTGCACACACTTCTAAACTTAATCCAGAGACACTCAGGTTTTTCTGCAGTTTCGTACCGGAGCTCTGAGCAGTCATACTGCTCCCTTACATACAGTGCTACTCCCCCACGTTTTCTGCCCTGCCTGTCCTTCCTGAACAGTTTATAACCATCCATGACAGTACTCCAGTCATGTGAGTTATCCCACCAAGTCTCTGTTATTCCAATCACGTCATAGTTCCTTGACATCACCAGGACCTCCAGTTCTCCCTGCTTGTTTCCAAGGCTTTGTGCATTTGTATATAAGCACTTGAGATAACCTGTTGATCGCCCCTCATTCACAGTATGAGGCAGGAGCCCTCCCCTCACAGACATTCCTGCCTGTGCTTCCTCCCGGTATCCCGCTTTCCCACTTACCTCAGGGCTTTGGTCTCCTTCCCCCGGTGAACCTAGTTTAAAGCCCTCCTCACTAGGTTTTTCACCTTCCTCTGTAGCATGGGGCACGGGTCACTTGCTGGAGGATTCTCTGCTCCTGGAAGTCTTTAAACCATGATTTGAGGACTTCAATAGCTCAGACATAGGTAAGAGGAGCAGGAGTGGGTGGGTGAGATTCTGTGGCCTGCATTGTGCAGGAGGTCAGACTAGACAATCATAATGGCCCCTTCTGACCGTAGTATCTATGAACTGTATCAGGGCTCCAATAAGAGCTAGATACATTTATGGAGCATTGGTCAATCAATGGCAATTAGCCACGATGGGCAGGGATGGTGGCCCTAGCATTTGTTTGCCAGATTCTGGGTGTAGACAACATGAATCACTTGACAATTTCCATGTTCTGCTCATTTCCTCTGAGGCACATGGTATTGGCCATTCTCGACAAACAGAATACTGGGCTAGTTGGACCATTGGCCTTATCTAATACGGGCATTCCAATGTTCTTATGTAATCCCAAGGTTTATCTGCTCCCCTCTGGAACACACTCCCCTTCCAGAGCTGAGATAGAACCCAGGAATCCTGACAGGGTCCCTCTCTCGATAAAGATAGTAACCGAAGGACATAAATCCACACCGTGTAGAGGTCAAGCATAGGAGTTTATTACGTACAGCGCTGATGGAGTGTCACCTCTCTTATTAGGCTCAGAGACACTGAGGTGAGGCAAGGGATGGGTTTTCAGGGGTCCAGTTAGCAGCAATTAGAAAGGTAACAGCCCATTATATTGTACGTAGACCAATTCCCCAGCTTGTCATGCTGACACAACACAATGAGTTCAGGAAAGAGTTTAAAGTCTTTCTGACTCTCGGGTAAGTGATTCAGGGAAGATGGTCCAGCACCCTGTCACGAGCTAGCTCATGAGGGAGCTCAGTCATCTTTGTCAATGCCAGTCATGATTTACAAAAAGAAAAGGAGTACTTGTGGCACCTTAGAGACTAACCAATTTATTTGAGCATGAGCTTTCGTGAGCCACAGCTCACTTCATCAGATACACGGTACACATCTGATGAAGTGAGCTGTGGCTCACGAAAGCTCATGCTCAAATAAATTGGTTAGTCTCTAAGGTGCCACAAGTACTCCTTTTCTTTTTGCGAATACAGACTAACACGGCTGTTCCTCTGAAACCAGTCATGATTTAATATACCTCAATCATATCTCCCCTTAGCTGTCTCTTTTCCAAGCTGAGAAGTCCCAGTCTTATTAATCTCTCCTCATACAGAAGCCATTCCATATCCCTAATCATTTCTGTTGCCCTTTTCTGAAGCTTCTCCAATTCCAATATCTCTTTATTTGAGATGGGACAACCACATCTACATTCAATATTCAAGATGTGGGCATATCATGGATTTATATAGAGGCAATATATTTTCTGTCCTAATTTATATATAATCCTTCTGAGTGTAATATTGAATATTGTCCACGGACTTTTATTAAACCCATGTGTTGTGTTCCTGGGTAACACCCCTCTGGTAGATAGGGCCACATAGCTATGTGTTGATGGACCATCAAGGACACTTGGCTCTCACAACGTATCATAGAAGAAATACTCGCTTGTAGGGAGCATTGAATTGTGGATGTAAATGCATGGTTACGCAGGCGGTGTTGGAGATAGGGCTTTGAATTCTTCGATCATGGGATGTTGATCTATTTCCCCATGTTAAGTATCCTCACACCTTCTTGTCAACTGTCTAAATGGGACATTTTGATTATCACTAAAGGTTTTTTTCTCCTGCTGATAATAGCTCATCTTAATTAATTAGCCTTTTACAGTTCGTATGGCAACTTCCACTGTGTGTGTGTTTGTGTGTGTGTGTATACTTCTTACTATATGTTCCATTCTAAGCATCCTATGAAGTGGGCTGTAGTCCACGAAAGCTTATGCTATAATAAATTTTAGTCCCTAAGGTGCCACAAGTACGCTTGTTCTTTTTGCACAGGAGTACAGACTAACATGGCTGCTACTCTGAAACCTCCTTCTGATGAATTCCCAACCCATAGTATGAGAGAGAAGACCAGAGGAGAGGACAGAGGTAACAGGGCTGTGGTGAAGGAACAAAGAAGCCATCAGAGAGATGGAACAACTGGAAAACCCCAAGGAGTTGAAACTCTCAGGTGGTGCATTGGTCTCCAAGAAAGGGATTCAGGCAGAATTTTGAGATAAATTTAAAGCAGCTGGACTTGGTGAGAAAGAAGACCAGCAGAAACTGAAATCTTCAACATTGCGGGACTTGAGGCAGTGGTCATCTTTACGAACATGCAACTCAGTCTTTGTCTACACTGCCACTTTTGTTAAGACTTTTGTCGGTCCATTGTGTGGGAAAAAAACAACAAAAGTGTTACATGTTCCTAACAGATGTAAGTAGGTCAACTGTCCCACTTTTTTTGGAATTTTCATGGCTTATGCACCACCCCGGTGAATTTGGCTAGCAAAAGGATATGAGTCCTTGCTCTCACTCCATTTACCCAGAGGTCTGTCTCACGTCGAGAAATCTAATTCTTTTTTGAACCCGTTATAGGACTGGGCTTCAAAACATCCTCTGGCAAGGAGTTCCACAGTTGACTGTGTTGTTTGAAGATATACTTCCTTTTATTTGTTTTAAACCTGCTGATAACAAGAAAAAAGATCAGAACATGCAAAGCAACTTATTTGTGTTTCTAGTCTGTTGAGGTTCAGTAAAGAATAGGGACAACTGTGCATAATAAAGATTTACAAGCATTATATTATATACAAAAACATTAAAAATTAATAGAACATTTAACATCCCATGTCCACTTCTTTATACTAAACATGATATTCATTAAAACACAACTTAGAACCAATAATGGATTCATCTCAAGTTTAACATTACACCCCTCGTAGTTATCTGGGACCTTCTTAAGAGTGGTGGCTCATTACCCACATTTCCTATTCCCCTGTCTCTGGTAACACCAGGTCAATTTGAGGGATCTGGCCATTTTTGCAGGGTTTGAGTTTATCCCATTGGTTTGAGTCTCTATGCCTCCATGAGCCGTGAACAGACTAAAAGTCCAGTATTTTAGTGGGTCTCACCTTTGGGATAGGCAGTTTGTGTTTGTGAATTGTGCTTGACTTTGTGATAAGCTGTATCATTACTCTGTCTAATGTTAACAATGGTATATCTGTAAAGTGTTTTGGCTTCACACATACAACCTCAGGATCACAGTCCTCCTCATTTTTGCTGGCTTAATGGAAGTGGCCTCAGAAAAGCAAACAGGACCTTCTGCAGGAAGTTATGTGGCAGTCCCTTGCTGAATAGCAAAAAAAAATGCATGAGTGAGGGGAGAGCGAAAGGAGGGTACGCACCAAGAGAGCACAGCTGGCTGGCAAGAACCTGTGGAGCAGATGCTAAACATTAGGGAACACCAAGCAGACTCGATTCAGGCGCGCCTAACACTTTATACGGAGCAGCTCCGCCCCTGCCCCCCCGCCCCTGCAGTTCTTGTCCCAAAATTCTTTCCCCTGTGCCCCTATGTCACCTCCAACAGAGTCTGGCCACTGTCCTGGTTCATATCACCACCAGCTGCCTCCAACATCTCCACCTTCGCCGTCCAGCCCTGCAGACTCCAACCATTACCCACTTCACTCAACCTCCACCCACAGGCAGTTCAGCTCGGATGAAGTGTTGCACGGCACTCCAGATAGCAAGGCTGCATATGACACCTGTATATACACAAATCTGTAATGATTCCAGACCCCCCCCACCACATCCCTCCACTCTTCCCCCCCCACTTCGCAGATATGTCATTCCATGTCTGTCTCGCTAACTTTTTTTTTTAATATTAATAAATGCATTGTTTTGGTTTGAAAGCATTCTTTATTGCATTAAGTGAAAGCAAGCATAGCCCAGAAAAGCAGCAGGCATGGCTCGACAGTGCATCCTATGGAGCAATCACAGACGCCTAATAGCACTGGGACCACTGCACTCACGTGCATGGCACCAAACATTACTTGCTTTCAGCAACAAATTGCTGCCTCAAGGTATCTCTGATCCTCACGGCCCTGAGCTGGGCCCCTCTAATAGCCCTGGTCTTTGGCTGTTCAAATTCAGCCTCCAGGTGCTGAGCCTCAGTGGTCTATGCCTGAGTGAAGCTTTCACCCTTCCCTTCACAAATATTATGCAGCTTCCCATACAGACTTCACCAGCGGGCTTTTAAAATAGCCAAAAGCACACTCAGTCATTCTGCACCGGCTCAACCTGTTGTTTGGCTGCTCCTTTCTACTGTCAAGGCTTCCCATGTATGGCTTCATGACCCACGGCATCCAGGGGTAGACGGGGTCTATCAGGATCACAGTGGGCATTTCAGCTTTCTTTACTGTGATCTTCTTGTCCGGGGAAAAATGTCTCGGCTTGCAGCTTCCTGAACAGGCCTGTGTTCCGAAAGATTCGTCCTTCGTGCACCTTTCTGGACCAGCCTGCGTTAATGTCCGTGAAACACCCATTGTGATCCACAAGCTCTTGGAGAACCATCAAGAAATACCCCTTCCTATTATTGTACTTGGAGACTCGGTGGTCTGGTGTCAGAATTGGAATATGCGTGCCATCTATCCCCTCTCCGCAGTTAGGGAACCAATTTGGGCAAAGCCATCCACAGTGTCACACATGTTGCCCAGAGTCATGTTTTTTTTTTTTTCTGAGAAGGATGTGATTAATGGCCCTGAAAACTTGCATCAACACGTTGGAGTCCAACGATCGACTTGCCCACTCCAAATTGCTTAGCCAACAATAGGTAGCTGTCTGGAATAGCCAGCAGGAATAGCCAGTGCGATCTCCATGTGCTTCTCCATCATCCTGGCAGCTCTCCTTCTCATGTCCTTGAGCCACAGGGTGGGGGCGAGCTCATCACACAGTCCCATGCAAGTGCCTTTTCTCATACAAAAGTTCTGCAGCCATTGCTCATCATCCCAGACTTGCATGATGATATCATCCCACCACTCAGTGCTTGTTTCCCGAGCCCCCAGACAGCTTTCTGCTGTGGTCAGCACTTCCGTGATGCCACAAGCAATCTCGTGTTGTCTCTACTAGGCATGTCAACAGCTTCGTCGGACTCCTCACTCTCACTTTGCCGGTTAAGGAGCAGCTGAACTGCCATTCATGATGTGCTAGTGAGAGCCATCAGCATATTTATCAAGAGTTCGGGATCTGTTCCCGCAGACCGAAAAGGAGGACAGACCGTGCAGTACAAAAACTGTTGAAAGATGGTGCCAAATGCGGATGGAAGGGAAAGGACGGCTGGGGTGCGAACCAATGCACGACGGAGCACTGGGACAGGAGCCAGTTTGCCCCGCGACCCCGTGACCCCTTCCCACAAAGCTTGGCGGCTGAAGGGGAAGGGGTGCTCTGCGGAAGCTGCCCAGAGTGCACCACTCCGAATGCCGCTGCAAGTGCCGCAGGTCCGGCCGTGCCATTGCGCTGGAAGCTGACAGTGTGAACACACAGCAGAGTGATCCCTGAAGCGCTCTCTGAGGGGGGTTAATTCCCAGATCATTACATATGCAAGTGTGGACATAGCCTAAGTCTGTTCCCCTGAAGCAACCACAGTGACCGTGATGCATTGGCAGGTTTCTCAGTGGGAGCGGAAGTGGAGTCCCGGAGTTCCCACCTCACAGAAGCAGGGATCTCACAAAATCCAGCTAGTTCTGAAAACCTCGGATTCACCTTGAGAGGATGGCAATGGCTCAGGCTCCCTCTTTCAGCCTTTCCTCTGCATCCCACCCAATGAACAATCCCTGAAAGAGTGGGAGTCCATTTCCCTCTTGGTGTGACGGAGAGACAGTGTGGTTACAGCTGGGAAGTCAGGTTTTCTGGGTCCTGTCTGCAATCATGTCTCTCATTCTGTGTCCCTGTGCCTCAGTTTACCTATGCGTATACTGGGGATATTTTCATAATGACTTTCCTTTGGTAGCTGTTTTGAAGATCCTTCAATGAAGGGTGCTGCATATTGTGATGATAGGAGATTTATTGATCTCTGATCCCATAGTGACAGCCCCATATGTCTGCAAAAAATGCTCATAGAATCATAGAATATAAGGGTTGGAAGGGACCCCAGAAGGTCATCTAGTCCAACCCCCTGCTCGAAGCAGGACCAATTCCCAGTTAAATCATCCCAGGCTTTGTCAAGCCTGACCTCATGTCTCCCCTCAGTCATCCTTCTCCATATCTGTCTGTCTACTATCTACCCATCCATCCTGGGCATTTATGGGGTACCAGAGCGTATGGACATCTAGGTATTATCCCTTATTTTCTTTCTCATCAACTATATTTTATAAATATATACAAATATACAAATCATCCAATTCCTCTCTGACTCAGCCCAGAGCCCAGGTTTTCTCATCTCCCTTTGGGAAGGTTCCTTAATTAGTGTTTACTTCTAAAGCTGGATAATTACCACAGAAGCGGAGACATGCTTGTGTCCAGGCTGTTTACGTTCAGATGCTCCCTTCTCCCTTACAGGCTGAGCGAACCCCACTGGGATTTCACAGAGCTACATTATAAACTGTGCACACCCCGTGTCAGCTCTCGGCGTGGGATGTTGCTGAAGATGCTGGGTTGAGAGAGCTGTTGGTCACGTATACCTGAGGGGGATTCCTAGGGAGGACACTTCCATCTCAGAATTCACAGGTACCCATATTTTGCTGAGAAGCTCACCTGATTGACAAACCCTGTGCAATGTGGGCGTGGAGGGATAGAGAATAGGTCTGTGGTCCCTTCCACTCTGCACAACAATGACACATCCCAGAGCCCTTACCATAAGTGATGAGTTTGCTAAAGATTCACTAGCCAAAATCTCACTTATTTCTGTGTATCCCTGCTCATCCCCCCTAATGGTCTCCAGCCCCGAGGTGGTGCATTTCAGTGACACAGTGAATCCTTCAGGACGGAAGATGTTATTAGATGTGCAATACGAGGCCAAATTCTGAGACCACGACCCGTGCTGTGCTCAGGACCCAGTGAGGCAAAACTCCTCTTGGAGCAAGAACTGAGTAAAACGTCAGGAGCCAACTGTGTGTTAATGCACAGACACGGTCACTCCCTCTTCTTGCATTTCAGCGCTCTGTCTGTTCATGGGGCAGAGGGATAGGGGCTGTTACCTGACCTTTAGCTGCTGGAAAGCTTGGAGATTCTACGGTTGCTCAAGAGAACAATAATGAGAATTTTTTCCACATGGGTAACACATACTTTCTCCGAGCTTCATTCGAGAAGTTGTTTGAACTGTTATGCCTGAAACTTTAAAAAAAAAAAAAAAAACAATTCAGGTCGAAGCAGACACCCAGAAAGGGAAATTTAAATCCAAACATCAAAAATTTGGCAAACTTATAAGCAACTGAAAAAGAGGTCTTCTAATGGAAGGTGTCAGACAGCCTTGACTACATTTGATGCCACCAGTACCATCTACTATGCCCAATCCATTTGTGAATAACATTCTTTGATGCTTTTTGCTTCAATAATGTTGGTAGCAAGAAGTTCTACAGGCCAAATATGAATTATATTAGCAATTACCTTTTCTCAGTGTTATCTGTTCAGACTTTCAATTTAACTATATGTTCTGTTCATGTTATGAGACACATTAAATATAAATGCCTCATCTACTTTCTTTATCAATAGATGCATAGTGTTTAAGGTCAGAAGGGACCATTTGATCATCCAGTCGGACTTTTTGTAAAACACCGGCCCATTAAATTTCACTCACTTACCTCTGTATTGAACCTCTTGTGTGGCTAAGGCCTCGTGTACACTAGGATTTTACATCACAGAATGATACAGCCATCGAGTTAAAAGGGAATACAAGGGACAGCTAGTTTAACCCCCTGACAAGATGCAGGATTTGTTTTGGCTTAGTCATCTAAGACTGATGGCTTTTCACACGTCTTTGGAAAACCTCCACAGAAGGAGCTTCCATGACTTCCCTAGGAGTCTGTTCCATTGGCCTCCTGTACTTCCAGTCTTCCGGAATCTCCCATGTCTTCCATGAATTTTCAAATATAATAGCTAATGGCTCAAATATCTCCTCAGTCAGTTCCTTCAGAGTATTCTAGGATGATTTTCATCACATCCGGTGACTTGAAGATATATAACTTGTCCAAGTAACTTTTAACTTGTTCTTTCACTATTTTAGTATTTGAACCTACCCCATTTTCAGTGGCATTCTTGTGTTAGGTGTCCAAATACCACCAACATTCTTGGTGAAAACCGAAACGAAGAAGTCGTTAAGCACCTCTGCCATTTCCACATTTTTTGTTATTTTTTCCCCTCTTCATTTAGTAACAGACATACTCTGTCCTTAGTCTCCTGCTTGCTTCTAATGTACTTGTAGAATGTTTTCTTGTTACCCTTTATGTCTCTAGCTAGTTTGGTCTTGTTGTGTGTCTTGGCCTTTCTAATTTTGCCCCTACATATGTGTTATTTGTTTATATTCCTCCTTTGTAATTTGACCTTGTTTCCACTTTTTGCTGATTTTTTGTTGTTGTTGTTGTTTTTTAGATCATTCAAGATCTCCTGGTTAAGCCATTGTCATCTCTTGACAGACTTCCTGTCTTTCTTACACAGAGGGATAGTTTGCTTTTGTGCCCTTAACAATGTCTCTAAAAAACTGCCAGCTGTCGTCTATTGTTTTTTCCCCTTAGCCTTGCTTCCCATCAGATTTTTTTTTACAAACTCCCTGAGTTTGCTAAAGTCTGCCTTCTTCAAATCCATTGTCTTTATTTTGCTGTTTCCCTCCTACCATTCCTTAGAATCGTGAACTCTATCATTTCATGATCACTTTCCCCCAAGCTGCCTTCCACTTTCCATTCGCAACCAGTTCTTCCTTGTTTGTCAAAAACAAGTCTAGAACAGCCTCTCTCCTAGTAGCTTTCTCCAGCTTCTGGAATAAATAAATGCCTCCAATACATTCCAAGAACTAGCTGGATAATCTGTGCTGTGGTGTAGACAGCCTGAGATGAATTCTCCCATCCAGCTAGCTACCACCTCTCGGGGATTACCTATGTTCAGGGGAGAACCCCTTCCCTCTGTGTAAGTCGTGTCTATATTGAAGCACTATGGCAGCACTGCTATAGCATTTTAAGTGTAAACAGCCATTGAAGGAGATCTTCCAGAAAACAATCAGTCTGGACTGATTGGGGGGAGGGATAGCTCAGTGGTTTGAGCATTGGCCTGCTAAACCCAGGGTTGTGAGTTCAATCCTTGAGGGGGCTGTTTAGGGATCTGGGGCAAAAATTGGGGATTGGTCCTGCTTTGAGCAGGGGGTTGGACTAGATGACCTCCTGAGGTCCCTTCCAACCCTGATAGTCTATGATTCTATGGACCTGCCAACATGGGGAATTGGAGAATCCAACACTTCCCTTCTCAGCGTGTCCCAGTGGTTAATCGCCAGCAGTGCTAAGTATTTGGCCCTAATTTCGAGCTGGAATTTGCCTGGCTTCAGCTTCTAGCCCATCGGTCTTGATCAGCCTTTCTCTGGTAGATTAGAGTCCACTACTACCTATGTTTTTGTCCCCATGAAAGTCTCCACTTGATCATCTTTTTGATAAATTAAAGAGAGATACACCTTCAAGTCTAGTAGTCTGGCTTTTTCTCTATCCTCCAATTATTTTATGGCTCTTTTCTGCCCCCTCTTGAAATTTTCAACATATTTTTTTCAAATGCGGATCCAAGAACTGGATGCAGTTGTTTCACCAATCCCATGTGCAGAGGTAAATCCTTCCCCTGCTCCAACTCACCACTCCCCTGTTTATGTATCTGAGGACCCCATCGTCCCTTAATGCTAGAGCATCGCACTGGGCACTCACAATGAGTTGGTTTGAGTTGATTGTCCACAATGACCCCTAAATCCTTTTCAGGGTCCTT
This sequence comes from Caretta caretta, assembly GCF_965140235.1. NCBI lineage: Eukaryota > Metazoa > Chordata > Testudines > Cheloniidae > Caretta > Caretta caretta. Next base: position 2,487,815 of record NC_134206.1, read on the forward strand.
GTGTTCCATAATACAGTGCTGTAGTCTGTGGGTCAGGCCAGCATTCCCTGTTCTGAGAGAATCATTTTGCATTTGACTGTATTAAAACATTTTGTTTGCATGGGCCCCTCTTACCAAATGCTCCATCTCACTTGATATGCCTGCCTTGCCGCCTCTTGTATCCACTCTGCAAATCTTTGCATCATTGCATATTTCATCTGCAGTGATTTTCTATTTCCTTCCAGATCATTGATTAAAATATTGAATAGCATTGAGCCTGGAACTGGGTTGCCTACAGAACCCCACTACAAACACCTGCATTTACTGATGAAGGCCTATTGACGACAGCTGTCTGAGATCCATCACTTAGCCAGTTTTCAGTCCATTTTACATGTTCTCTACTGATATTGTAGGGTGTTAATTTTTTCAACTCAATATTTTCCCCCACTAAATCAAATGCCTCTGAGAAATCAAGAATTGTTGCATCTGCGTGGTTCTCTTATATCAACCAAATCTGTACCCTTGATCAACCAATGTGTACTCTCATAAAAGGATGAAATCAGGTTTATTTGACAAGACTTGGTTTGCAGCAACCCTGTTGGTAACTGTCATTCCTCACATGTCTCAACTTTTTTTTGAACTAATCCCAGACCAGATTTTCCATGGTTTCTTAACCTTGTCAATTCTTTTTTATAAAAAAAAAACCTTCCCCTTTATTTTTAATACTTTACATTTTACACAAAAATTGCCATAAAACTTTTCTAGGATTTCTCTTGTTGCTAACATACTGAATAACCTCTCTTTTTGTGATCCACAGCCCTGCCCAACGTGGAGTTTTCCCTGATATTTTAATGTCTCTTATCAATTTTCAGAACTTCCGATTTCTATTCTTGGCTCTCTATTTTCTCTTTTTCCTCTTTGTTACATATTGCTTCGACCCCTCCAATTGCTGCTTTCACTTTATCACAGAACTGTTTTTTTAACCCAGAGTTGTTCACTTTGTGGAATCATGATTTTTCCATTATCTAATAAACTGTTATAAAAGAACTACCAATATTCATTCATATTTTTTTTGTTTACATTTTTCCTCCCAATCAGTTTTGCTGATAAGTTTTCTCAGCTTTGGGAATTAGTCCTCTTCGAGCACTAAGTGTCTATAGATAGTACTGGTTGGGAACTGTCCATGTGAATGTAAATAAGTTACATTTTTTTTCCTCTCCTATATCATATGATCTCTTCTTTGTCTCTTGTGTAAACTAAAGAGTCCCAGACTTTTCTATGTGTTTGTATATGGCAGCCTCCACCATTCTCAGAGCCTGTCTTGGAAATCCCTTTTAGACATACTGTATCCATAGTAGAGACTGGGTGACCAAAATTGAACACATATCCAGAACATGTTATTCTCCATCCCATATCTTAGTGATCGGAACATTGCTTTTGTTTTGTCCACTGCTGCGAATGAGCAGGTGTTTCTCTTGAGCTGCTATCAATGGTGCCCAGGTCTTTTCCCTGAGGTGTGTTCTAGTTGGGATGTTTCTCCCAGAACATATCTTCCCAAAAGTTTGTTTTTTTCCACTCTCAGATTTCTAGGAACTGGATGAATGGTGAACTCCCTATGGTATGGACTCCCTATCTTGGCTCTCATTCCATTAAGGAACAATGATGGATAACCAGTATCCACGCTTGTCTCCTGCTGGTGCCTCCTAAGGTTCCCCCAACAAAAAGTGTCAGAATTATTAATGCAGAGAGTACCACAAAATATGGAATTGGATTTAGTATGCTCACTATTCATAGTTATTGTCTCTGAATAATGAAAATGTAATTTTTCAGTGTGTGAAGAGTGATCAGTCTCCTTCTCCCATGAGAACAGTCTCCACTTGTGCATGTAATGTCTCATATTGACGTTGTCTCTCCATTCAGGCATTTCTACTGCGACCCTCATCCGAGACCCTACGAACACACAGAAAGTCAGGGGAACATACAGTGCATGCAGGAGACACTCATGCCTCAGAGTTGGACACCTTCTCCCCTACTCCATGTCCGATTCCAACACAACTGACTTCACCAACCCGTCCACCTTCATCCTTCTTGGCATTCCTGGCCTAGAGGCCGCCCATGTCTGGATCTCCATCCCCTTCTGTGCCATGTACACCACAGCCGTATTGGGGAACTTCACCATCCTGTTCATCGTGAAGACAGAGCAGAGCCTCCACACGCCCATGTTCTATTTCCTCTGCATGCTGGCTGTCACTGACCTGGTCATGTCCACATCCACCCTGCCCAAAATGCTGAGCATCTTCTGGTTCAATTCCAGGGAGATCAGTTTCAGTGCCTGTCTCACCCAGATGTACTTCATTCATTCCTTCTCAACGATGGAGTCTGGAATCCTTGTGGCCATGGCTTTGGATCGCTATGTGGCCATCTGCCATCCCCTGAGACATTCCACCATCCTGACAAACTCTGTTGTGGCCAAAATATGCCTGGCCGTTGTGCTGCGCAGTGTCATACTCACATTACCCTATCCCTTCCTTGCGAGGCGGTGGCCATATTGCAAAACCAACATCATCCCCCACTCCTATTGTGGGCATATAGCTGTGGTGAACCTGGCCTGTGCTGACATCCGCATCAGTAGTTACTATGGCCTGTTTAACCTTTTATCTGAGATCGGAATGGATGTGTTTTTTATCGCCATGTCCTATACTCAGATCCTCCGGGCCATCTTCCGCCTCCCCACAAAGGATGCTCAATTCAAAACTTTTGGGACCTGCATCTCTCACCTTTGTGCAATCTTAGCTTTGTACATCCCAGATTTATTCTCCTCTCTCACACAGCGGTTTGGCCACAATGTGCCATTGGATTTGCGCGTTCTCATTGCCAGTGTGTACCTGCTGGTTCCCCCCATGTTACACCCCATCATTTACGGGGTGAGGACCAAACAGATCCAGGGCAGGCTGCTCCAGCTATTTACATGTAGAGAGACCTAAAATGTTCTCCTTGTGCTCTGGCTCTCAGATTGAGCTCTGTGTAGAGCTGGCTAGTGCATGGTGCTGGGGCCACTTCCCTGAAACACTCACTGGAGAGATGGAGAGACATTAAACCCTTTCCTGTCCTTACTGTGCTGTGTCAATGTGATGAACTGGGGAATCAGTCATGTACACTACACTGGGTTGCCACCTTTCTAATTGCTGGTAACTGGATCCCTGAAATTGCAATCTTGCCCCATCTCCTCTCTCAAGCCTGGACCCTGCTGTGTGTCTTCTCCCCAAGACCCTGCCCCATCACTTGCTCCTGTCTTCCCCTCCCCTTCTCACCTGTGACCCAGTCATCTCTAAAACCAATCTGTTCTCACATCTTATGGCCAGTCCCTTAAGGGGGACTGGTTTGTGTTAACATTTTAATGTTTATTCTTACTTTGTTACTAACTCTGTGGAGAGAGAGACCCCGTCAGGACTCCTGCAATATGTCTCAGCTCTGGGAAGGGAATGGGGTACAGTGTTTTACAGCAGGAGGCAGAGACATCTGGGGTCTAAAAAAGATCAGAATGGCCATACTGGATAAAACCAATGTTCCGTGTAGCCCCATAGCCTGGTTTCTGACAGTGCCCAATGCCAGGTGTTTCAGAGGGAATAAACAGAACATGGCAATCCTCATGTGATTCTTGTGCAGCAGGAGGAGAGGAGCAGGGGAGAGAAGCCCTACTCATTTTTATCCCCCCATCTTCCATACCGCTGTCGTTCATGGGTTGACTCATTTCCCCTGCCCTTGGACGAACTTCAGGGGGCAGTTTTTTTGTCTCCCTTCCCTGACCCTTTAGGGGCCGCTCTCTTTCCTCCACCTCCCTTTCCCTTTCCAGAGAAAGAGACGGGTTGCACGGTGCCACCAGTACAATTGCCGCACCAGTGGTCTTCTCCCTCTTTGCCCGTCTCCGTGGGCCAAAGGGTCATAACAGGCGCCCAGCCAGAGGATCATCAGGGGTCCACTGCCCCTTCCCAAACTGTGCTGCAGAATGAGCTAGTGGACACCTGTCATTTCAAGGGTAAGGTGAAGCTCCCTCACCAGCGTTGGGGAGACATCCATCCTATCCTCTGGGCCATGAGGACTGTTCTAGAGGAGTGGAGGGGAACTGGGAGATAGGACATCCTGGTCTACCAGTGGGCCTACAACATCTGTGACAAGCCTTTCAGGTGGGTCAGTGATTGTTGCAAATCCAGCTGGGGATCCTCCTGCCCATGAGGATCCTGATCAGCCCTCAGAATGAAACCAACGATCTTTTCAACATTGAACTCCAGAGGCTCTAGGGTAGGTCTCCACAGTTGCCAGGTGGTCTCCTTCTTTTGTGACATAGGGTATTCTGTGGTTTGCCTGCAGGAAACCCACAAGTATCCAGCCTCCAAGACGAGTGGGGGGCAGGGTATATTTTAGACATCTCAGTGCTCATGCGGCTTTGTTTGCCATCCTGTTCTCCCCTGACCTTCATCCTCAGATGCTGGGAGTTGCCTAGGTCATCCCAGGTTGCCTGCTGCACCTTCAGGGCTGTGTGGAGCGGCAGACATTCAATCTGTCCAATGTCTACCCCCAAAATGCAGACCCAGCGTGTGTGTATTTCTATCAACAGGAGTCTGCCATCCTCGGCACCTTGGATCCTCACTAGTGCCTAGTCCTGGGTGTGGATTTTAATACCATTTTGAGGACCAGAATTGCTCAGGGATCAAAAGCAGCCAGGCTGCTGCAGGCATCCTCAAAGAGATCTTCAGTCATCACTCCCTGGTGGACATCTGGGACAACCAAGATCGGGATGACAATTCCACTTTTACCTATGTCCAGGTGGAGGTTGATTGGTTTTTCCACTCCTAGTTGGACTGCACGTATATATTTTGTTTCCATCTTCCACGGGCCCACTCCTCCAGCATTTCGCTGTCCCAGTTCTCGGCCCACCACTCAGTGGCCATGATGGCCTCTTTCATCTCAGAGCTCATGTGGGGCTCTTCTCGCTTCAGACCTCCCTGTGCATACTCCAGGAGGTGGGGGCCACCTTATTGCCTACTGTTTGGTTTTTCCTTGAACGGGTCCCACAAGAGGGTGCTCCCCATCTACCCCTCACCCCCGGACCTCTGGAATTCTTGATTGGGCTCCTGTCCCATGAGTCCCCCTGAACCCCTCCCTTTCATAACCAAGGTGGGCTGCACGCCCTGAAGCTGGTTCTTTTCTGAATTGCACCAAGGGAACAACTTTACATGCTCATGCTCCACACACTTCACTTCCTCAGTTGCTCTGATACCAAGTGGCGGGACCTAGTACCATCTTCGGAGGGTGAGAAAGCCTCGTGGTCCAGAAAGTACTCCATCCTGGTCCCATGGAAATATCAGTTGGTGGCTCCTTCATGGAGCCATGAGCACAGGGATGTATGTGACACTGTTCTCCCCCATTCCAGATGCCTGCCCATTTTGTGGCATGAGGCAGACACTGATGCATGCTTATCTCGAATGTGCAAAGTTGTAGCCCCTATTCCAACTCCTCCACAACTTCATCATGAGGCTCTGGCTGCACTTTCCACCACACCTTGTCATATATGCTCACTGCTTTAGCTCAACATACAGGATGCGACCTGCAGGTCCCTTGTGTTACAGGTTAAATATACTCTATCATAAATCGGCTATCTTATTAATAAAACAAACAATCAAACCCATAAGAAAAGATATATAGGCAAGCAAGTATGCTACCACAGCTGCAGGGACTTAGAAGTGACAGAGGGAGGCACATGTGTATGTGGGTGAGTTACAAAGGAGAGAGAGAGAGATGGGATGAAACCCACTAGAACCGGGACTTCCGGTCTCCGCCGTTCTGGGGAGCACTTTCCAAGGGAGATACAAACTCTCTCCCTGACCCCAAACAGGCACTGTGTGTTCCAAAAACATTTCCTTCAGGGAAGCCCGTCTGGATCAGGTCTGGAACGAGAGCACTTGGGAAAACACAGAAGGCAGAGGAGCGACATTTGAGTGAAAAAAAATCTTGTGGCACATAGCTTACCAGCTGAGCATGTTTGGGTCTCACAAACAAGACCCATGTGATTTTGAGTCACAGCACTGTTCAGGCCCTGCCTCTGGTTCTGGGTTTCCAGGCCCACTCTTGCAGTGCAGCTTCCATTCTCTTGCCTCCCTCAGGGAGTAGAAACCTGCACGGCAAGCCCCAAAGCCCTGAGGCTAGCTTTGGCTCAGCTCCCCCAGACTCTCCAATTGCTTCAGCCCACCCTTCCCAGAGCTCCCCCTTGGGCACACTCTGTTGCCAGTTTCTCCTTTTTGGGTCACATGACCTCTAAACCAAACAGCCCCAGGCCTTTCAAAATGGCTTGTGTGACACATGATCAGAAAGAGTTAAGCAACTTGCAAGCAATTGACCCAGATTCACCCTTTAGAAAGAAGTTAGAAAAGTATGTAAATGGTAATTAGGGCCATTCCATCTTAAATAGGCTAGAGCTTTGAAATGTAGACTTGTATTATTAAAGAACTGGAAGAAGTTAGTAACTTTTAGCAGTCTACGTTTACCGGCAGCTTGTCAGAGATTAACAGGGTAACCAAACAATTCCTGTCTAAAACTGTATTCAGTTAATTTAGAGATGAAAAGGAAATATTATTAGATGGAACTTGGGTGCAACAATATCATTTCTATATGTCTCTGTAAAGTTTCTGGTGAACTCTCTTTAACTTCTTAATGGATAGTAACCTTATGTTAATCCAGGTAGTTAAATACCAGTGATGTTTAGGAAAGAGAAGGTTACTTCAAAAGCCTATTCTCCACCCAAGGACTGCTGTGCTGCCTAGGAAGTGTATAAAGGGCTCTTGGGACCTGATCCTTTTTATCTCAGATCTGCTAAAGTATCATCAGGGGAAGCATGAGTCCCAAGATTCTGGTCTCCTGTGTGGTGGAAAATTAACCACTTGTGTTTGAAATCAGAATCACCTGAGGCTCCTTTATTTATGCGAGCATATATGCAAGGAGAGTCAGCATAGCCCCATGCAAGGTGGCAAGCTGCTCTGCCCTCCTTAAACTTTAACCAGCTTATAAAGTTTAAAAGCACAGACAAATTACACATACTTCCTTTTAATTACCTTCTTTGGAATAAATTGCAAAATCAATACTGGTCAAAAGCAAAAACAAGTGTCTTCCCCCTGTAGGCCCCTCCTGTTACTCACTGTCTGTTCTTTTGTGGTCAGCCACCTTTCTAACACAACTGTTGTGGTTATATATTTCATAAGCTTGACTATTGCAAATTTGTTCTGTCTGGGGACTTTTCCATCCTGTCTCTTCATTCCCCTTATGCACAGAAAACCATTGTTCTGTTTTGGGGACTTCCCACTGTGACTTCTCCTACCCCTTGACACACATAAACAAGCAGGATCTCAGTTTACGGCCTGCAGGCAAGCTTGACCAAAGTCAGGGCCTTGACCTGAATTTTATGTCCTGTTAATTTTCCCTCACACCTGTTACACCCTGAACTGTCCTGCTAATGAATATTTCAACATTGGACTGTGATCTCTTGATTAATTCTGAAAGAACTCTGTGGAACTCTGAAGCCAGCCATCTCTGCTATGAAAATGACTTAAAAACTCATGTCCCTGTGTATAATTATCTTTTAACCAACACTCAGCCTTTTTAAATAAATCTTAGTTTATTTAATAAGAATCGGCTCTAAGTGAGTATTTGGGTTATATCTGAAATATTTATTCACCTGGGAGGTGATTTGGGATTTGTAGAACTTTATTATATGATGAACAAGATTTTCAATAATCCCCATAGTACTTGACTTGTCTGTCTGGGTGGAAGCCCAAGGCTGGGTTGCTTTAAGGGAATTGTGTTTTGGTTTCTGTGTAAGCAGTAAAGCATTGCAAAGTCTTTTTGATGCTGACTTGGTTAGTCCAAGTATTAGAATAACCACCCATTTTGAGGATTGTAATCCCCTTTCTTTGCAGTTTGCCCTAACTGAGCAATCTCAGATTGGGGCCCCCTGAAAACCCCATTCACAGGTTGCTAAAACAACTCATCTACCTTAGGCAGCAGAAGAGATACCCAGATCCAGGTAAACACAACACAACATCTGCACACCATTTCCTTCTTCAGTGAACTTAAGAACAGACATGTTGGGTTAGACCAAAGGTTCATCTAGCCCAGTATCCTGTCTTCCAACTGTGGCCAATTTCAGATGTTTCAGAGGAAATGAACAGAACAGATAATTATCAAGTGAGCCATTCCCCATCACCCTTTCCCAGCTTCCAGCAAACAGAGGCAAGGGACATCATCCCTGCCCATCCTGGCTAATAGCCATGGATGGACCTATCCTCCATGAATTCATGTCATTCTTTTTGAAAGCTGTAATAGTCTTGGCTTCACCACGTCCTCTGGCAAAGAGCTTCACAAGTTGACTGCATGCTGTGTGAAGAAATACTTCCTTTCGTGTGTTTTAAACCACTGCCAATTAATTTCCTTGGGTGATCCGTAGTTTCTGTGTTATAAGAAACAGTAAATAACAGTTCCTTATTTAGGTTCTCCACACCATTCATGATTTTATAGACCTCTCTCATATACCCCTCAGTCGTCTCTTTCCCAAGTTGAAAAATCCCATTCTTATGATTCTCTCCTCATATGGAAGCTGTTCCATACCCCTAATCATTCGTGTCCCCTTTTTCATACATTTTTAATTCCAATATATCTTTTTGAGATTGGACGCCCGGATCTGCAGGCAGTATTTTAGGTGTGGGCATACCATGGATTTAGATAGAGGAAATAAGATATTTTCAGTCTTACTGTCTTTCCCTTTCTAACTGATTCCCTGCTGCACATTGAGTGGATGTTTTTAGAGAACTATCCATAATGACGCTAAGCTCCCTTTTTTGATTGCTAACAGCTAATTTAGACCCCATAATTTTATATGCATAGTTGGACTTATTTTTCCAATAGCCATTTCTTTGTCCACACATCCCTGGAGCATAATTTGTCCCTCCTGCAACTCATAACTTCTCCTGCTTCTGGAGTCTCTCTATTTTCTGCAGCCATAGCCCTGCAACCCAAGATTCCTCTCTGCCACCCTTGTGTCTCTCTCCTACCCAACTTCTCCTGACTCAACCAGTCTCTCTGGTTTTGAAAGGCTGAACAACACTTCTTCTCTCTGATACCTCTTCTGGGGAGGTTCCATTTCTTCCATGCCCAATTCTGAGCAGGGAACCTGGAAGAAACTGGTTTAATCTAGAATGTAGTTTCTTCCTTCTTCAGTCCAGCTGAGATTTTGTTAGGGCTGATAATCTTCAAGACAAACCTATTTATAGACAGATGCCTCCACCCCAAACTCCTGCCTCCGAGCACAAGGTGTGTGAGCAAAGAGAACAGGAGAAGACAAAAACCTAAGGATACAGACAGTGCATGAAATTACATGTGCATTAGTAGGGTTAAAGTATCTCTTCAATGTGCGATGGCAAACAAAAGCTAACTGAATATTTCGAATCATTAAGAAAGGATAGATAATAAAACAGAAAATATCATATTGCCTCTATATAGACCCCAAGGTACATGCACATATTGATTATTGTCTGGATATCTGGTGAACCCCATCTCAAAAAAAGATAGTTGGAATTGGAAAAGTTTCAGAGAAAAGCAACAGAAATAACTAGGGGTATGGAACACCTATGTTCTATTGATAGGTCAATCAGTGGCTGTTATCAAGGATGGGCAGGGATGGTGTCCTTAGCATTTGTTTGCCAGAATCTGGGTGTGGGCGACATGGATCACTTGATGATTTCCATGTTCTGTTCATTCCTTCTGAGGCACGTGGCACCGGCCAATCTCAGCAAACAGGATACTGGGCTAGATGGATACTGGTCTGACCCAATGTGGGGAATCCGATGTCCTTATGTAGTCCCAAGATTTATGTGACCCCCACTGGAACCCACTCCCCTTCCTGAGCTGAGATAGAACCCAGGAGTCCTGACAGGGTCCGTTTCTCCACGGAGTTCGTAACAAAGTAAGACTATACATGAACATTTTATACTTAACCAGTGTCCTTTAAGTGACTTGCCACTGGATTTCAGGACTTGTTAGTATTAGAGCTGAGGGGATCTCATCTTTAATTAATTTTCTTTCTTTTATGTAGTAATTAGATACAAAGAGAAAAGGAGTACTAGTGGCACCTTAGAGACTAACCAATTTATTTGAGCATAAGCTTTCGTGAGCTACAGCTCACTACATCCGATGAAGTGAGCTGTAGCTCACGAAAGCTTATGCTCAAATAAATTGGTTAGTCTCTAAGATGCCACAAGTACTCCTTTTCTTTTTGTGAATACAGACTAACACATTAGATTAGATACAGTCCTTCTGCCAAAAAACTTGAGTTTTCAAAAGTCTAGGTAGCCTTTGGAGTCATGGTTAAAGTTGCCACCCCTATCAAAAACTGAAATGTCTCTCTTGCAGCTTGGGGGGTGGGGGGGATGTGGAAATAATCCAGCAAGTGACGGGGAAGTGAAGGGAGGAACAAGAAACAAGGACAGGTCCTTGGGGAGACAAGAGGCAAAACAGGGGTGGAGACTTGGCAGAAGAGGTGAGGGAAGGGTCGGGTTCTTGGGGGTCCAGTTAACAGCAATTAGAAAGGTGGCAACCCATTATATTATACATAGACCGATTCCTCAGCTTGTCATGCTGACACAGCACAGTGAGGTCAGGAAAGAATTTAAAGGCTTTCCGACTACCCAGAAAGTGACTCAGGGAAGAGAGCCCAGCACCCTATCACCAGCCAGCTTGTCAAAGAACTCACTCTGAGATCAGAAGCAACAGGAGAAAACTTTAGGTCCCTTTTTGAATAAAGAGCAGGGGCGGCCTGTCCCGGATTTGATGGGTCGTCACCTCATAGGTGATGGGGTTCAGCATGCGGGGCAACAGAAGGTAGCCGTTGGCAATGAGAATTTGAAATGCAGAACCACATTGTGGCCAAACCTGTGCATGGGGAAGCTGAAGAGAGCTGGGATGTAAGAACATCAAATCACACAAAGGTGGGAGCTGCAGGTCCCAAAAGTCTTGAGCGGGGCGTCCTTTCTGGGGAGTATGAAGATGGCCCTGCAGATGTGGATATAGGACACAGCAATAAAAAAACACATCCAGACTGATCAAACAGAATGCTCACAGTACGAGTGGGGGATAATGTTTGTTCAACAATAGGGCCACTGCCTCACCAGGAAGGGATAGGGCCATACAACCACACTGTCATGCAGCACCGCAGTCAGGCCCATCTTGGCCACCACACACAGAAGATGATCAACATTTTGGGAAGGATGGATGTAAACAGGACCAGGTTGGTGACAGACAGCATGCAGAGGAAATAGTACATGGGCCCATGGAGTCTCGGCTTCCTCCTGACAATGAACAGGATGGTCAGGTTCCCCAAGACGGCTATGGCATACATGGAACAGAAGGGGCCAGAGATCCAGACATGGGCTGCCTCCAGGCCACATATGCCCAGCAGGATGAAGGTGGAGGGGTTGGTGAAGTCGGTTGTGTTGGAATCTGACATGGAGTAGGGGAGAAGGTGTCCAAATCTGAGGCAGAATTGTGTCTCCTGCATGTACTGTACATTCCCCTGACTTCCTGTATGTGCCCAGGGATGGTCTCAGTACAAATGCCTGCAGGGAGTCCCAGGTGGGGTGGTGGTGGATCATATCATCTGTGCTTGTTTCCCAAACTCCAAAACAGCTTTTCACTGTGGTCAGCACATCTGTGAATGCCACAAGCAAGCTCGAGTTTTCTCGACTATGCCTGTCAACATCTTCTTGGTGGACTCCTCATCCTCACTTTGCCATTTAAGGAGTAGCTGGTCTGGCATTTGTGACGTGTTCGTGAGAGCCATCAGCATATTCATCAACAGTTCAGGATCCGTTCCCGCAGACCATAACAGTGTACAGACCATGCACTACAGAAACTCTTGAAAGATACTGCCAAATACGGATGGAAGGGAAAGGACTGCTGGGGAGTGAACCAATGCACAACGGGGCACTGGGAAAGGACCCAGGTTGCCCGAAACCCCCCACCCCCTTCGCACAAACATTGGCGGCTGAAGGGGAAGGGGTGCTCTGTGGGAGCTGCCCAGAGTGCACCACTCCAAATGCCCTGCAAGTGCCGCAGGTCCGGCCGTGCCATTGCGCTGGCCGCTGACAGTGTGAACACACAGCAGAGCGATCCCTGCAGCACCCTCTGAGGAGGGGTTAACTCCCAGATCATTACATCTGCAAGTGTGGACATAGCCTAAGTCTGGTTTCAGAGTAGCAGCCGTGTTAGTCTGTATTCGCAAAAAGAACAGGAGGACTTGTGGCGCCTTAGAGACTAACCAATTTATTTGATCATAAGCTTTCGTGAGCTGCAGCTCACTTCATCGGATGCATTGAACAGCCTAAGTCTGTTCCCCTGAAGCGACCCATGTTACTGTGATGCGTTGGCAGGTTTCTCAGTGGGAGCGGAAGTGGAGTCCTGGAGTTCCCACCTCACAGAAGCGGGGAGCTCACAATGTCCAGCTAGTTCTGAAAACCTCAGATTCACCTTGAGAGGATGGCAATGGCTCAGGCTCCCTCTTCCAGCCTTCCCTCTGCATCCCACACCACAGACAATTTTTAAAAGAGCTGGAGTCCATTTCCCTCTTGGTGTGACAGAGAGACTGTGGTTACAGCTGGGAAGTCAGGACTCCTGGGTTCTGTCTGTCATCGTGTCCCATTCTGTGTGTGACCTTGGCCAGCTCATATCTCCCCGTGCCTCAGTTTACCTATCTGTATACTGGGGATAATGACTTTCCTTTGCTAACTGTTTTGAAGATCCTTCAATGAAGGGTTCTGCACATTATGAATATAGTGAGGAGATTTACTGATCTTTGATCCCATAGCGACAGCCGCATATGTCTTCAGAAAGTGCTCATGTCTCCCCTCAGTCATCTTTCTCCAGATCTGACTGTCTCCTATCTACCCACCCATCGTGGGCATTTACAAGATACCAGAGCCTATGGACATCTAGGCATTACCTACTATTTTCTTTCTCATCAACTATATTTTATAAATATACACAAAACAGCCAATCCCTCTTTCCCTGAGCCCAGGAGTTCTCAACTCCCTTTGGGAATTTCCCCTACTTATTACTTACTTCTAAAGCTGGATAATTAGCACAGAAGCATAGACATGCTTGTCTGCAGCCTGTTTACGTTCAGATTCTCCCTTCTCCTCTAGAGGCTGAGCGAACCCCATTGGGATTACACAGAGCTACATTATAAACTGTGCACACCTCTGTGTCGGCTTTCGGCGTGGGATGCTGCTGCAGATGCTGGGTTGAGAGAGCTGTTGGTCACAGATACCTGAGGGGGATTCCTAGGGAGGACACTTCCGTCTTAGAATTCACAGGTACCCATCTCTTGCTGAGGAGCTCACCTGATCGACAAACCCTGTGTAATGTGGGTGTGGAGGGATAGAGAGTAAGTCTGTGGTCCTTTCTCCTCTGCACAACCATGACACATCCCAGAGCCCTTGCCGTAAGTGATGAGCTCACTAAAGAATCACTGGCCAAAATGTCACTGATTTCTGTGCATCCCTGCTCATCCCACCTGATGGCCTCCAGCACCAAGGTGGTGCATTTCAGTGGCACAGTGAATCCTTCAGGATGGAAGATGTTATTAGATGTGCAATACAAGGCCAGATTCTGAGACCATGGCCCATGCTTTGGCCCCAATGAGGCAAAACTACCCTTGGAGCAAGAACTGAGTAAAATGTCAGGAGCCAGCTGTGTGTTAATGCACAGACACGGTCACCCCCTCCTCTTGCATTTCAGCGCTCTATCTGTTAATGGGGCGGGGGATAGGGGCTGTTACCTGTCTTTTAGCTGCTGAAATGCTTGGAGGCTCTACGGTTGCTCAAAAGTACAATAATGAGAATTTTTCAACATGGGTAACACATACTTTCTCCAAGCTTCATTGGAGAAGTTGTTTGAAATGTTATGCCTGAAACTTTCAAAAAACAATTCTGCTCAAAGTAGACACCCAGCATTTGAAATTTCAGTCCAAACACCTAAAATTTGGCAAACTTGATGCCACCTGCCGCACCTACAATGGCCAATCCATTTGTCAATCCCATTCTTCTATGCTTTTCCCTCCAATAATGTCAGTAGCAAGGAGTTCTACAGGCCAAATATTAATTATGTTGGCAATTTTCTTTTCTCAGTGTTATATGCTCAGACTTTCAATTTAACTAAATGTTCCATTGTTCACATTAAATGTAAATGCCTCATATAATTTCTTTATCAATAGATCCATAGGGTTTAAGTTGAAGGGACCATTTGATCCTCCAGTTTGACCTCTTGTAAAACACAGGTCCATTAATTACAACTCAGTTACCTCTGTATTGAGCCAAAATTTTGTGTGTGACTAAGGCCTGGTCTACATTAGGATTTTACATCACAGAATTATAGGACCACAGAGTTATAAGGGAATGCAAAGGACAGCTAGTCTAATCCCCTGACAAGATGCAGGATTTTTTTTGTCTTAGTCATCTAAGATGACAGCTATTCACACATCTTTGGAAAACCTCCTCAGAAGGACCTTCTGTGACTTCCCTGGGAGTCTGTTCCACTGGCCTCCTGTACTTAAAGTTAGGAAGATTTTCCTGAAATTTTATTTAAATCTGCTATTCTGGAATTTGAATCCATTGCCTCTTCTCCTGCCCCTCTCTGGTGAGACAGAATAACTTTCCTCCATCTTTTTATGGAAGTGTTTCAAGTATTTGAAGACCACAATCATGTCACCCATTAGTCTCCTTTTTCCAGATAAACATACTGGTGCCTTCAGCTTGCACATACAGCTTCCTTTGCATCCCTTACATAACATTTATCACTTGCCTATGGATCCTTTCCAGTTTCTCTAAATCCCTTCTACATATTAGTGAGCAAAATTGGACACATTTCTCCAACTGAGACCTAACATGCACCGAGGAATACCATCATGAGGAATGTGATTTGCATGTTATACTTCTGCTAATATAACCTAACATTGTATTTGCCTATTTTTAAACAGCAAAAAAATCCACACCCCAGAGCGATGTAGCTATATCATAGAATCATAGAATAATAGAATCATACAACTGGCAGGACAAGAACCATCTATAAAATCCCTACACAGGTATTTGTCTAACCTGCTCTTAAAATTCTCCGGTTTCAGAGTAACAGCCGTGTTAGTCTGTATTCGCAAAAAGAAAAGGAGGACTTGTGGCACCTTAGAGACTAACCAATTTATTTGAGCATAAGCTTTCATGAGCTACAGCTCACTTCATCGGATGTAGTGAGCTGTACCTCACGAAAGCTTATTCTCAAACAAATTGGTTAGTCTCTAAGGTGCCACAAGTACTCCTTTTTTTTTTAAATTCTCCAAGGATGGAGATTCCACAACCTCCCCAAGAAATTTATTCCAGTGCTTAACCACCCTGACAGTTAGGAAGTTTTTCCTAATGTCCAACCCAAACTGCCCTTGCTGCAATTTAATTCCATTGCTTCTTGACCTATCATCAGAGGTTAAAGAGAATATTTTTTCTCCTTCCTTATAACAACCTTTTAGTTATTTCAAAACTGTTATCATGTCTCCGCTCTGTCTTCTCTTTTTCAGACTAAACAAACCTAGTTCTTTCAGTCTTCCCTCATAAATCATGTTTTCAAGACCCTTAATCATCCTTTTCTCCAGTTTTTCCAGATCATTTTGAATTTTTATTGTATTCTCCAAAGGACTTGCAACCCATCCCAACTTGGTATCATCTGCAAACTTAATAAGTGTACTCTCTATGCCATGATCTAAATTTTTCATGAAGATAATGGAAAGAACCAGACCCAGAACTGATCCCTGTGGTACCCCACCAGTTATGCCCTTCCAGCATCACTGTGAACCATTTATAACTACTCTCTGGGAGCATTTTCCAACCAGTTATTCACCCACCTTATAGTAGCTCCATCTAGGTTGTATTTCCCTAGTTTCTTAATGAGAAGGTCATGCAAGACTGTATCAAAAGCCTCACGAATGTGTAAAAATACCACATCTACTGCTTCCTCTCATCCACAAGGCTTGTTACCCTGTCAAAGAAAGCTATCAGGATGGTTTGACATGATTTGTACTTGACAAATCCATGCTGACTATCACTTATCACCTTATTATCTTCTAGACATTTACAAATTGATTCCTTAATTATTTGCTACATTATCTTACCTGATACAGAAGTGAAGCGGATTAGTCTGTAATTACCTGGGTTGCCCTTTTTCCCCTTTTTATAGATAGGCGTATGTGCTCTTTCCCAGTCTTCCATGACTTTTCAAAGATAATAGCTAACGGCTCAAGGCCTCAGTCAGTTCCTTCAGTTTATTGAAGTATGCATTTCGTCAGGACCTTAAGACTTGAAGACATCTAACTTTTCCAAGAAACTTTTAACTTGTTCTTTCCCTATTTTAACATCTGAACCTACCCCGTTTTCACTGGCATTTTCTAGGTTAAGTGTCCAAACACCACCAACCTTTTTGGTTAAAACAGAAACAAAGAATTCATTAAGCACTGTCATAAATAAAAAGGAAGGGTAACCACCCTTCTGTATACAGTGCTATAAAATCCCTCCTGGCCAGAGGCAAAGCCCTTTTACCTGTAAAAGGGCTAAGAAGCTCAGGTAACCTGGTTGGCACCTGACCCAAAATGACCAATGAAGGGACATAAATACTTTCAAATTTGAAGGTGGGGGGAAAGGGCTTTTGTCTGTCTGTGTGATACCTTTGCCGGGAACAGATCAAGGATGCAAGCCCTCCAACTCCTGTAAAGTTAGTAAGTAATCTAGCGAGAAAATGCATTAGGTTTTCTTTGTTTTGGCTTGTGAAATTCACTGTGCTGGAGGGAATGTGTATTCCTGTTTTTATGTCTTTTTGTAACTTAAGGTTTTGCCTAGAGGGATTCTCTATGGTTTGAATCTGACTGCCCATAAGATCATCTTCCATTCTGATCTTACAGAGTTGTTCTCTAATCTTTTTTTTTTTGTTCTTGTAATAAAGTTCTGTTTTTTAAGAATCTGATTGGGTTTTTTGGGTGGTAAAAATCCAAGTCTGGTCTGTGCTCATCTTGTTTATTCTCAAGCCTCCCCAGGAAATGGGGTGTAAGGGCTTGGGTGGATATTTTGGGGAAATAGAAACTCCAAGTGATTTTTAACCTGTTCGTTGTCTAAATCACTGGTGGTGGCAGCATACTGTTCAAAGACAAACCAAAGTTTGTGCCTTGGGAAAGTTTTTAATCTAAGCTGGTAAAAATAGGCTTAGGGGGTCTTTCATGCGGGTCCCCACATCTGTACCCTAGAATTCAGAGTGGGGAAGGAACCCTGACAAGCACCTCTGCCATTATCACAATTTTTTTATTATAATTTTTCCCTCTTAATTTAGTAACAGACCTACCCTGTCTTTGGTCTTCCTCTTGCTTCTAATGCATTTTCAGAATGTTCTCTTATTATCCTTATGTCTCTAGATAGTTTGATCTCATTTTGTGCCTTGGCCTTTCTAATTTTGCCCCTACATACATGTGTTATTAATTTATATTCCTGCTTTGTCATTTGACCTTGTTTCCATGTTTTGTAGGCTCCTTTTCTGTTTTTAGATCATTCAGGATCTCCTGGTTAAGCCATTGTCATCTCTTGACAGACTTCCTTTCTTTCCTACGCAGAGGGATAGTTCCATCTTGTGCCCTTAATAACGTCTCTCTGAAAAACTGCCGGCCTTGCTTCCCATGAGATTTTTCCTACCAACTCCCTGAGTTTGCTAAAGTCTGCCTTCTTGAAATCTGTTGTCTTTATTTTGCTGTTTTCCTTCCTATAGTTCCTTAGAATCGTGAACTCATCATTCATGATCATTTTCCCTCAAGTTGCCTTCCACTTTCAAATTCTCAATCAGTTCCTCCTTGTTTGTCAAAATCAAGTCTAGAACAGCCTCTCTCCTAGTAGCTTTCTCCAGCTTCTGGAACAAAGAATTGTTTCCAATACATTCCAAGAGCTTGTTGGATTATCTGTGCCCTGGTGTAGACAGCATGAGATGAATTCTCCCATCCAGCTAGCTACCACCTCTCGGGGATTACCTATGCTCAGGGGAGAACCCCTTCCCTCTGTGTAAGTGGTGTCTATATTGAAGCACTATGGCAACACTGCTGTAGCATTTTAAGTGTAAACAGCCATTGAAGGAGATCTTCCAGAAAACAATCAGTCTGGATCTGCCAACATGGGGAATTGGAGAATCTAGCACTTCCCTTCTCAGTATGTCCCAGTGGTTAATCACCCTCAGTGCTAAAATTTTGGCCCTAATTTCAAGCTGGAATTTGGCCCTAATTTCGAGCCCTTCAGTCTTGATCAGCCTTTCTCTGGTAGATTACAGAGCCTATTACTAGCCATGTTTTTCTCCCCATGAAAGTCTCTGCTTGATCACGTTTTTGGTATGTTAAAGAGATATACACCCTCAAGTCTAACAGTCAGGCTTTTTTTCTGTCCTCCAATATTTATTATGGCTCTTTTCTGCCCCCTCTCCAAGTTTTCATAATCTTTATTTCAAATGTGGACCCCAGAACTGGATGCAGTTTGTTTCTCCAATCCCATAAGCAGAGGTAAAATCCTTCCCCTGCTCCAACTCACCACCCCTCTGTTTATACATCCAAGGACCCCATCATCCCTTAATGCTACAATATCTCACTGGCGCTCACAATTAGTTGGTTGTCAACAATGACCCTTTTCAAGGTCCTTGCATTGCCTAATACAGTGCTGTTGTCTGTGGGTCGGGCCTGCACTCCCTGTTCCAAGAGGATCATTTTGCATTTGATTGTAATACAACATTTTGTTTGCATGGGCCCAACTTTCCAAATACACCATATCACTCGGTATGCCTGCCCTGGCCACCTCTTGTATCTGCTCTGCCAATCTTTGGGTCATCGCAAATTTTATTTGCAGTGATTTTCTATTTTCTTTCAGATAATTGATAAAAATATTGAATAGCATCAGGCCTAGAGCTGGGTTGCCTGCAGAACCCCACTACAAACAGCAGCATTTACTGACGAAGGCCTATTGATGACAGCTGTCTGAGATCCATCAGTTAGCCAGTTTTCAGTCCATTTTACATGTTCTCTACTGATATGGTAGTGTGTTATTTTTTTTATCTCAGAATTTTCCCCTACTCAATCAAATGCCTTTGAGAAATCAAGTTTTGTTACATCTGTGTGGTTCCTTTTGATCAATCAAATAAAAGAATGAAATCAGGGTTATTTAACAAGACCTGTTTTGCATAAACCCTGTTGGTCCTGGCATTACTTACATTTCTAGATTTTTTTTAACTAATCCCATAACAGCTTTTCCATTGTTTCTTTACCTTGTCAATTTTTTAGAAAAAAACCCTTTCTCTTTATTTTTTAATACTTTGCATTTAACACAGGAATTGACATAAAACTTTTCTGTGATTTCTCCTGTTGTTAATATACTTAATAACCTCTTTTTTGTGATCCATAGCCCTGCCAGACATGAAGTTTTCCATGATGTCTTAATGTCCCTAATCAATTTAGACAATTTCCGATTTCTATTCTTAGTTACATATTGCTTCTCTCCGCCCCCTGCCTTCACTTTACCACTGAACCAGGTTTTTACCCAAAGTTGTTCACTTTGTTGACTGTGGAATCATGATTACTCTGCTCTCTAATAAAATCTTATCAAAGAACTACCAATTTTCATTCATATTTTTTGTCTACATTTTTCGTCCCAAGCAGTTTTGCTCACAAGTTTCCTCAGCTTGGGGGTATTAGTCCTCTTTTGAGCAGTAAGTGTCTATCAATAGTAGTGGTTGGGAACTGTCCATTTCAATGTAAATCAGTTTTATTTTTTATTTCCCTCTCCTATATCATATGCTCTCTTCTTTGTCTTTTGTATAATCTAAAGAGGCCCAGACTTTTGTATATGTTTGCATATGGCAGCCTCCCCCATTCTCAAAGCCTGTCTTGGAAATCCCTTTTAGTTATGCTATATCCTTAATAGAGACTAGGTGACCAAAACTGAGCACATATCCAGAACATGTTATTCTCCATCCCATATCTTAGTGATCTGAACGTTGCTTTTGTTTTGTCCACTGCTGCGAATGAGCAGGTGTTTCTTTTGAGCTGCTACCAATGGTGCCAAGATCTTTTTCCTGATGTTTGTTCTAGTTGGGATGTTTCTCCCAGCACATGTCTTCCGAAAAGTTTGTTTTTTTTCCACTCTCAGATTTTGAACAACAGGATGAATGGGGAACTCCTTACAGTATGGACTCTCTATCCTGGCTCCCATTGCGTTAAGGAACAATGATGGATAACCAGTATCCACATTTGTGTCTTCTTCTGGTGCCTCTTAAGGATCCCCCACCACAAAGTATAGGAATTATTAATGTAGAAAACACCACAAAATGTGGAACTGTATTTAGTAGGCTCATTGTTCATAGTTATTTCCTGTTTATGATGAAAATGTAATTTTTCAGAGTGTGAAGAGTGATCAGTCTCCTTCTCCCATGAGAACAGTCTCCACTAGTGCATGTAATGTCTCATATTAATGTTGTCTCTCCATTCAGGCATTTCTACTGTGACCCTCACCCGAGACCCTGGGAACACACAGAAAGTCAGGGGAACGTATGTTACATGCAGGAGGCACCCTTCTGCCTCAGAGTTGGACACCTTCTCCTCTACTTCATGTCAGATTCCAACACATCTGACTTCCCTAACCCCTCCACCTTCATCTTACTTGGTATTCCTGGCCTAGAGGCAGCCCATATCTGGATCTCCATCCCCTTCTGTGTTATGTACGCCATAGCCGTGTTGGGGAACTTCACCATCCTGTTCATCGTGAAGAGGGAGCCAAGCCTCCACACGCCCATGTTCTATTTCGTCTGCATGCTGGCTGTCACCGACATTCTCACGTCCACATCCACAATGCCCAAAATGCTGAGCATCTTCTGGTTCAATTCCAGGGAGATCAATTTCAGTGCCTGCCTCACCCAGATGTACTTCGTTCACTCCTTCTCAGGGATGGAGTCTGGAATCCTCATGGCCATGGCTTTGGATCGTTACGTGGCCATCTGCCATCCCCTGAGACATTCCTCAACCCTGACAAACTCTGTTGTGGTCAAGATAGGCCTGGCCGTGGTGCTTCGCAGTTGCATACTCGCATTACCCTACCCCTTCCTGGTGAGGCAGTTGCCATATTGCAGAACAAACATCATCCCCCACACCTATTGTCGGCATATAGCTGTGGTGAACCTGGCCTGTGCTGACATCCACATCAATAGTTACTATGGACTTTTTAATCTTTTCTCTATGATAGGAATGGATGTGTTTTTTATAGCTGTGTCCTATACTCAGATCCTCTGGGCCATCTTCCGTCTCCCCACAAAGGATGCTCAGCTCAAAACTTTTAGGACCTGCATCTCTCATCTTTGTGCCATCTTAGCTTTGTACATCCCAGATTTCTTCTCCTCTTTCATGCAAAGGTTTGGCCATAATGTGCCCCACCACTTCCTTGTTCTCTTTGCCAATATGTACCTGCTGGTGCCCCCCATGCTACACCCCATCATTTATGGGGTGAGGACCAAACAGATCTGGGGCAGGTTGCTCTGGCTCTTTACTCATAAAGAGAACTAAATGTTTTTTCTTTGTGCTCTGGCTCTCAGATTGAGCTCTGTGCAGAGCTGGCTGGTGGATGGTGCTGGGCCCTCTTCCTTGAATCACTTACTGGACAGTCAAAGTGAGATTAAACCCTTTCCTGTCCTTACTGTGCTGCGTAAATGTGATGAACTGGGGAATCAGTCGTGTCCACTACACTGGGTTGCCACCTTTCTAATTGCTGGTAGCTGGATCCTTGAAATTGCAATCTTACCCCATCTACTCTCTCAAGCCTGGACCCTGCTGTGTGTCTTCTCCCCAAGGCCCTGCCCCTGTCACGTGCTCATGTCTTCCCTTCCCCTTGTCAGCTGTGACACAGTCATCTCTAAAACCAAGATGTTCTCACATCTTATGGCCAGTCACTTAAGGGACACTGGTTAGTGTTAAAATTTTAAAGTTATTCTTACTTTGTTATTAACTCTGAGGAGAGAGAGAGACCCCATCAGGACTCCTGGGATCTATCTCAGCTCTGGGAGGGAAATGGGGTACAGTGTGTTACAGGAGGAGGCAGATACATCTGGGGTCTAAGTAAGATCAGAATGGCCACAAAGGGAAAAACCAATGGTCCATGTAGCCCAGTAGCCTGGCTTCTGACAGCGCCCAATGCCAGGGAATGAACAAAACATGTTAATTATCATGTGATTCGTGTGGAGCAGGGGAGGGGAGAGGGGGAAAGAAGCCCTACTCATTTTTGTCCGCCCATCTTCCACACCACTGCTTCCTCATTTCCCTGTCCTTGGATGAACCTCAGGGAGTGGTTTCTCTTCCCTCCCTGACCCTTTAGGGGCTGCTCCCTTCCCTCCACCTCCCTTTCCCTTTCTGGAGAAAGAAACTGGTTGCAAAATGCCACCAGTATAATCACCGCACTGGTTGTCTGCTCCTTCTTTGCCCATCTCCTTGGGCCAAAGGGTCATAACAGGGGCCCAGCCAGAGGATCATCATGGGTCCACTACCCCTTCCCCCACTGAGCTGCTGGATGAGCTTGACCGTTTTCTGGTGGACACCTTTGGTTTCAAGGGTAAGGTGAAGCTTCCTCTCTAGTGTTGGGGATCTCGTCCTCTGGGCCACAAGGGCTGTTTTGGAGAAGTGGAAGGGAACAGAGAGGCAGGACATCCTGGTCTACCAGTGGGCCCGCAACTGCTGTGACAACCCTTTCAGGTTGTTCAGCGATTGTTGCAAGGCCGGTTGCGGAACTTCCTGCCTGCAAGGATCCTCTTCAGCCCTGAGAATGAAGCCAACCATCTTTTCAACTTGAACACCAGAAGCTCTAGGGTGGGTCTCTCCTGTTGCCAGGTGCTCTCCTTCGTTTGTGAGGTAGGGTACTCTGTGGTTTGCCTGCAGGAAACCAACAAGGATCCAGCCGCCGAGACTAGTAAGTGGCTGGAATGGGGGGACATGGTGTATGTTAGACATCTGTGCTCATTTGTCTTGGGTGGCCACCCTCTTCTCCCCTGACATTCACCCTCAGATGCTGGGAGTTGCTGAGGTCAACCCAGGCAGCCTGCTGAACGTCCAGGCCTGTGTGGAGGGGCTGACATTGAATTTGTTGAATGTCTACCCACAAATGCAGACACGGAGTGGGTGTGTTTCTGTCAACAGGCATCTGCCTTCCTCAGCACCTTGGATCCTCACTAGTGCCTGGTCCTGAGTGGGGATTTTAATACCATCTTTGAGGACCAGAATTGCTCAGGGATCAAGAGTAGCCAGGCCACTGCAGACATCCTCAATGAGATCTTTAATCATCACTCCCTGGTGGATGTCTATTGCAGCCAACACCCGGATGACAATTCCACTTTTACCTATGTCCAGGTGGAGGTAGATCGGTTTTGCTACTCTTGGTTGGACCCCATGTATGTATTTTGTTTCCATCTTCCATGGGCCCACTCCTACAGCATTCGGCTGGCTCAATTCTCAGCCCGCCATTTAATGGCCATGATGGCATCTTTCATCTTGGACCTCACCTGGGGCTCTTCACACTTCAGACCGCCCTGTGCATACACCAGGAGATGGGGGCCACCTTATTGCCTACTGCTCGGATTTTCCTTGAAAGGGTCCAACAAGAGGGTGCTCCCCATCCACTCATCACCCCAGGACCTCTGCAATTCTTGATTGGGCTCCTGTCCCATAAGTTCCCTGAACGCCTCCCTTGAATAACCCGTGAGGTCTGCAAGCCCTGCAGCTGGTTCATTTCTGAATTCCACAAAGGGAACAACTGTACATGCTCATGCTCCACATGCTTCACTTCCTCAGATGCCCTGATACCAAGTGACGGGACCTAGGACCTCCTTCGGAGGGTGAGAAAAGCCAGTGGGTTAGATGTTAACAGTGTGCGCAAAGGATTCCTGTCTAGAGCTGTATTCAGTTAATTTAGAGATGAAAAGGAAATATTATTAAATGGAACTTGGGTGCAATAATATCATTTTCTATACATCTCTTTAACGTTTCTGGAGACCTCTCTTTAACTGCTTAATGAATAATAACCTGATGTTAATCTGGGTAGTTAATCACAGGTGATGTTTAAGAAAGAGAAGGTTACTTCAAAAGCCTATTATTCACCCAAGGACTGCTGTGCTGCCCTGGAACTGTGAAAAGGGCTCTTAGAACCTGATACTTTTAATCTCAGATCTGATTAAGCATCATCAGGGGAAGCCTGAGTCACAAGATTCTGGTTTCCTGATACACCCTGGATCACCCTGATAATGAATATTTCAACATTGGACTATAATCTCTCGATAATTCTGAAAGAACTCTGTTGAACTCTGAATCCAGCCATCTCGACTATGAAACTGACTTTGAAATTCTAATCAAGTGTCTGTGTATAATTATCTTTTAACCAACATTCTCTCCTGTTTAATAAATCTTAGTTTAGTTAATAAGAATTGGCTCTAAGTGAATATTTGGGTAATATCTAAAATATTCATTTACCTGGGAGGTGATATGTACAATCCTTTGGTATTGGTAGATCTTTATTATATGATGAATAAGGTTTTCAATAATCATCATTGTACTTGACTTGTCTGTCTGGGTGGAAGCCCAAGGCTGGGTTGCTTTAAGGGAATTGTGTTTTGGCTTCTGTGTAAGCAGTAAAGCATTGCAAAAGTCTTTTTGATGCTGACTTGGTTAGTCCAAGTATTAGAATAACCACCCATTTTGAAGATTGTAATCCCCTTTCTTTGCAGTTTGACCTAATTGAGCAATCTCAGAGTGGGACCCCCTGAAACCCCATTCACAGGTTGCTAAAACAACTCATCTACCTTAGGCAGCAGAAGAGATACCTAGATCCAGGTAAACACAACACAACACAACATCTGCACACCATTTCCTTCTTCAGTGAACTTAAGAACGGACATGTTGGGTTAGACCAAAGGTTCATCTAGCCCAGTATCCTGTCTTCCAGCTGTGGCCAATTATAGATGCTTCAGAGGAAATGAACAGAACAGATAATTATCAAATGATCCATTCTCCATCACTCTTTCCCAGCTTCTAGCAAACAGAGGGTAGTGACAACATCCCTGCCCATCCTAGCTAATAGCCATTGATGGACCTATCCTCCATGAATTCATCTAGTTATTTTGAAAGCTGTAATACTCTTCTCTTTCACAACATCCTGTAACAAAGAGCTTCACAGGTTGACTGTGTGTTGTGTGAAGAAATACTTCCTTTCGTGTGTTTTAAACCACTGCCAATTATTTCATTGGGTGACCCGTACTTTTTGTGTAATGAGAAGGAGTAAATAGCACTTCCTTTTCTACTTTCTCCACACCATTCATGATTTCATAGACCTCTCTCATATCCCCCCCCCTTAGTTGTCTCTTTCCCAAGTTGAAAAGACCCATTCTTATTAATCTCTCCTCATACGGAAGCCGTTCTATACCCCTTATCATTCTTGTTGCCCTTTTCCATAATGTTTTAAATTCCAATATATCTTTTTGAGATGGGACACCCAGATCTGCATGCAGCAGTATAGGTATGGGCATACCATGGATATAGATACAGGCAATATGTTATTTTCAGTCTATTATCTTTCCCTTTCTAACTGATTCCCTGCTGTACATTGAGTAGATGTTTTCAGAGAACTATCCATAACGATGCCAAGCTCTCCTTTCTGAGTTTTAACAGCTAATTTAGACCCCATAATTTTATATCGATAGTTGGACTTATGTTTTCCTATAGTCATTTCTTTGTCCACACATCCCTGGAGGATAATTTGTCCCTCCTGCAACTCATGACTTCTCCTGCATCTGGAGTCTCTCTCTCTTCTGCAGCCATAAACCTGCATCCTCAGATTCTTCTTTGCCACCCTTGAGCCCCTCCCCTGCCCCAGCTTAGAATCATAGAATCATAGAATCTCAGGGTTGGAAGGGACCCCTGAAGGTCACTAGTCCAACCCCCTGCTCGAAGCAGGACCAATTCCCAGTTAAATCATCCCAGCCAGGGCTTTGTCAAGCCTGACCTTAAAAACCTCTAAGGAAGGAGATTCTACCACCTCCCTAGGTAACGCATTCCAGTGTTTCACCACCCTCCTCATGAAAAAGTTTTTCCTAATATCCAATCTAAACGTCCCCCACTGCAACTTGAGACCATTACTCCTCGTTCTGTCATCTGCTACCATTGAGAACAGTCTAGAGCCATCCTCTTTGGAACCCGCTTTCAGGTAGTTGAAAGCAGCTATCAAATCCCCCCTCATTCTTCTCTTCTGCAGGCTAAACAATTCCAGCTCCCTCAGCCTCTCCTCATAAGTCATGTGTTCCAGACCCCTAATCATTTTTGTTGCCCTTCGCTGGACTCTCTCCAATTTATCCACATCCTTCTTGAAGTGTGGGGCCCAAAACTGGACACAGTACTCCAGATGAGGCCTCACCAATGTCGAATAGAGGGGAACGATCACGTCCCTCGATCTGCTCGCTATGCCCCTACTTATACATCCCAAAATGCCATTGGCCTTCTTGGCAACAAGGGCACACTGCTGACTCATATCCAGCTTCTCGTCCACTGTCACCCCTAGGTCCTTTTCCGCAGAACTGCTGCCTAGCCATTCGGTCCATAGTCTGTAGCTGTGCATTGGATTCTCCCATCCTAAGTGCAGGACCCTGCACTTATCCTTATTGAACCTCATCAGATTTCTTTTGGCCCAATCCTCCAATTTGTCTAGGTCCTTCTGTATCCTATCCCTCCCCTCCAGCGTATCTACCACTCCTCCCAGTTTAGTATCATCCGCAAATTTGCTGAGAGTGCAATCCACACCATCCTCCAGATCATTTATGAAGATATTGAACAAAACCGGCCCCAGGACCGACCCTTGGGGCACTCCACTTGATACCGGCTGCCAACTAGACATGGAGCCATTGATCACTACCCGTTGAGCCCGACAATCTAGCCAGCTTTCTACCCACCTTATTGTGCATTCATGCAGCCCATACTTCCTTAACTTGCTGACAAGAATACTGTGGGAGACCGTGTCAAAAGCTTTGCTAAAGTCAAGAAACAATACATCCACTGCTTTCCCTTCATCCACAGAACCAGTAATCTCATCATAAAAGGCGATTAGATTAGTCAGGCATGACCTTCCCTTGGTGAATCCATGCTGGCTGTTCCTGATCACTTTCCTCTCATGCAAGTGCTTCAGGATTGATTCTTTGAGGACCTGCTCCATGATTTTTCCAGGGACTGAGGTGAGGCTGACTGGCCTGTAGTTCCCAGGATCCTCCTTCTTCCCTTTTTTAAAGATTGGGACTACATTAGCCTTTTTCCAGTCATCCGGGACTTCCCCGGTTCGCCACAAGTTTTCAAAGATAATGGCCAATGGCTCTGCAATCACAGCCGCCAATTCCTTTAGCACTCTCGGATGCAACTCGTCCGGCCCCATGGACTTGTGCACGTCCAGCTTTTCTAAATAGTCCCTAACCACCTCTATCTCCACAGAGGGCTGGCCATCTCTTCCCCATTTTGTGATGCCTAGCGAAGCAGTCTGGGAGCTGACCTTGTTAGTGAAGACAGAGGCAAAAAAAGCATTGAGTACATTAGCTTTTTCCACATCCTCTGTCACTAGGTTGCCTCCCTCATTCAGTAAGGGGCCCACACTTTCCTTGGCTTTCTTCTTGTTGCCAACATACCTGAAGAAACCCTTCTTGTTACTCTTGACATCTCTTGCTAGCTGCAGCTCCAGGTGCGATTTGGCCCTCCTGATATCATTCCTGCATGCCCGAGCAATATTTTTATACTCTTCCCTGGTCATATGTCCAACCTTCCACTTCTTGTAAGCTTTTTTTTTATGTTTAAGATCCGCTAGGATTTCACCATTAAGCCAAGCTGGTCGCCTGCCATATTTACTATTCTTTCGACTCATCGGGATGGTTTGTCCATGTAACCTCAACAGGGATTCCTTGAAATACAGCCAGCTCTCCTGGACTACTTTCCCCTTCAAGTTAGTCCCCCAGGGGATCCTGCCCATCCGTTCCCTGAGGGAGTCGAAGTCTGCTTTCCTGAAGTCCAGGGTCCGTATCCTGCTGCTTACCTTTCTTCCCTGCGTCAGGATCCTGAACTCAACCAACTCATGGTCACTGCCTCCCAGATTCCCATCCACTTTTGCTTCCCCCACTTATTCTACCCGGTTTGTGAGCAGCAGGTCAAGAAAAGCTCCCCCCCTAGTTGGCTCGTCTAGCACTTGCGCCAGGAAATTGTCCCCTACGCTTTCCAAGAACTTCCTGGATTGTCTATGCACCGCTGTATTGCTCTCCCAGCAGATATCAGGAAAATTAAAGTCACCCATGAGAATCAGGGCATGCGATCTAGTAGCTTCCGTGAGCTGCTGGAAGAAAGCCTCATCTACCTCATCCCCCTGGTCCGGTGGTCTATAGCAGACTCCCACCACTACATCACTCTTGTTGCACACAGTTCTAAACTTAATCCAGAGACACTCAGTTTTTTCTACAGTTTCGTACCGGAGCTCTGAGCAGTCATACTGCTTCCTTACATACAGTGCTACTCCCTCACCTTTTCTGCCCTGCCTGTCCTTCCTGGACAGTTTATAACCATCCATGACAGTACTCCAGTCATGTGAGTTATCCCACCAAGTCTCTGTTATTCCAATCACGTCATAGTTCCTTGACATCACCAGGACCTCCAGTTCTCCCTGCTTGTTTCCAAGGCTTTATGCATTTGTATATAAGCACTTGAGATAACCTGTTGATTGCCCCTCATTCTCAATATGAGGCAGGAGCCCTCCCCTCACAGACATTCCTGCCTGAGCTTCCTCCCGGTATCCCGCTTTCCCACTTACCTCAGGGCTTTGGTCTCCTTCCCCCGGTGAACCTAGTTTAAAGCCCTCCTCACTAGGTTAGCCAGCCTGCTGGCAAAGATGCTCTTCCCTCTCTTCGTAAGCTTCTCCTGATTCATCCAGTCTCTCTGGTTTTGAAAGGCTGAACAACACTTCCTCTCTCTGATACCTCTTCTGGGGAGGTTCCATTTCCTCCATGCCCACTTCTCAGCAGAGAAGCTGGAAGAAACTGGTTTAATCTAGAATGCAGTTACTCCTTTCTTCTGTCCAGCTGAGATCTTGTTAGGGCTGATAAGCTTCAAAACAAGCATATTTGTAGACAGATGCCTCCACCCCAAACTCCTGCCTCTGATCAACAGGTGTGTGAGCAAAGAGAACAGGAAAAGACAAAAACCTAAGGATAGAGACAGTTCATGCAATTAGACGTGCATTAGTAGGGTTAAAATATCTCATCAATATGCAATGGCAAACAAAAAAGCTAACAGAATGTTTGGAGTCATTAAGACTGGTATGTCCACGCATTGATTAGTGTGTGCATATCTGGCCTCCCCATCTTAAAAGAGAAAGCTTGGAATTGGAAAAGGTACAGAGAAAGGCACCAGAAATGACTAGGGGTATGGAATACCTATGTTCTATTGATAGGTCAATCAATGGTTGTTATCCAGGATGGGCAGGGATGGTGTCCTTAGCATTTGTTTGCCAGAATCTGGGTGTGGGCGACATGAATCACTTGATGATTTCCATGTTCTGTTCATTCCCTCTGAGACACATGGCAAAGGGCACTCTTGGCAAACAGGATACTGGGCTTGATGGACCACTGATCTGACCCATTATGGGTATTCTGATGTTCTTATGTAGTCCCAAGATTTATCTGTCCCTCCCCCGACTGGAACCCACTCTCCTTCCTTAGCTGAGACAGAATCCGAGAGTCCTGACAAGGTCCCTCTCTCCACGGAGTTAAGGATATACATGAAAATGTTATACCTAACCAGTGTCCTTTAAGTGACTTGCCACAGAATTTCAGGACATGTTAGTACTAAAGCTGGGGGGGGGGTTCATTATTAATTAATATTCTTTCTTTATTTAGGAATTAGATACAGTCCTTCTGCCAAAAAACTTGAGTTTTCAAAAGTCAAACTAGCTGCTGGACTCACAGTTAAAGTTGCCACCCCTATCAAAAACTGAAATGTCTCTCTTGCAGCTTGGGGTCGGGGGAAGGACGTCAAAATAATCCAGCAAGGGACAGGGAAGCAAAGAGAGGAACAAACAACAAGGGCAGGCCCTTGGGGGAGAAGAGGCAAAATGGGTGGAGTCTTGGCAGAAGAGTTGAGGCAAGGGGCAGGATTTTGGAGGTCCATTTAGCAGGAAGAGGAAATGTGGTAACCCATTATATTGTACATAGACCGGTTCCTCAGCTTATCATGCTGACACAACACAATGAGGTCAGGAAAGAGATTAGTCTTTCTTACTTTCTGGAAAGTGACTCAGGGAAGAGAGCCTAGCACCCTATCACCAACCAACTTGTCAAAGAACTCACTCTGAGATCTGAAGCAACAGGAGAAAACTTTAGGTCCCTTTATGAGTAAAGAGCAGGGGCAGCCTGTCCTGGATTTTATGGGTCCTCACCTCCTAGATGATGGGGTTCAGCATAGGGGGCAACAGAAGGTAGCCGTTGGCAATGAGAATTTGAAATGCAGAACCACATTGTGGCTAAACCTGTGCATGAGGAAGCTGAAGAGAACTGGAATGTGAGAGCATCAAATCACACAAAGGTGGGAGCTGCAGGTCCCAGAAGTCTTGAGCAGGGCGCCCTTTCTGGGGATGCTGAAGATGTCCCTGAAGATGTGGATATAGGACACAGCAATAAAAAACACATCCAGACTGATCAAACAGAATGCTCACCGTACCAGTGGGGGATAATGTTTGTTCAACAATAGGGCCACTGCCTCACCAGGAAGGGATAGGGCCATACAACCACACTGTCATGCCGCACCACAGCCAGGCCCATCTTGGCCACCACACACAGAACACAACATTTTGGGAAGGATGGACCTAAACAGGACCAGGTCAGTGACAGGCCCGTGGAGGCTCAGATTCCTTCTGACAATGAACAGGTTGGTGAAGTTCCCCAAGACGCCTATGGCGTACAGGGTGGAAAATGGGATGAAGATCCAGACATGGGCTGACTTCCAGGCCAGGAATGCCCAGGAGGACAAAGGTGGAGGGGTTGGTGAAGTTGGTTGTGTTGGAATCTGACACGGAGTAGGGGAGAAGGTGTCCAACTCTGAGGCAGAATCGTGTCTCCTGCATGTACTGTATATTCCCCTGACTTCCTGTATGTGCCCAGGGATGGTCTCAATATAAATGCCTGGATGGACAGACAATGTTAATAGGAGACACTGCATGCACTACTGGGAGCTGTTCTCATGGGTAAAGCAGATTGGTCGCTCTTCACACACTGATAAATGACATTTTCATTATTCAGGGTAACAAATTATGAATAATTGACACCACTAAAGCAAATTCCATATTTTATTGTGTTCCATGCTTCAATAATTCATCGACATCGTGGTGTGGAAAACCTTAATAGGTACCAGCAGGTAACATGAGTGTAGATACCTATTATCCATCATTGTTCTTTAATGCAATGAAACCCAGGCTAGAGAATCCATGTAGTACTCCTTTTCTTTTTGTGAATACAGACTAACGTGGCTGCTACTCTGAAACATATTGTTAGAGAGCTTATTCCTTCACTCTCCCACTTCCCTGGTCCTTCTCGCATGAACAGAGAGCAACAATACCCAAATTCCGAAGCTGCAAACAATCTGATGTTTATTGGGGTGAACTCCAGGAAGCTTAAATCCAAGTTCCTTTTTCCTTATTTTCGAATCCCAACTTACTTCCTGTTTGCCCCTAATTTATATAGTAATATTCTTAGCTATCCCTTAACCAATCATTCTACTGAAATTTAACCAATCCTAACATA
Source organism: Caretta caretta (assembly GCF_965140235.1). NCBI lineage: Eukaryota > Metazoa > Chordata > Testudines > Cheloniidae > Caretta > Caretta caretta. The sequence goes on from NC_134206.1 coordinate 2,519,777, forward strand.
TTGTAACATGATTAGCTAACCACTTATATCCCACCACCTTAATTCATTTACACCCAGCAAAATTAATTTTACAGCAGACAGAATCAATCACAGAACAAGACAGAGACCATGCCAATAAACAATAGCAAAGTGGGAACTCTAATGACAAAACCATACAGAAGTGAGGATTTCACAACTACATCTATAAAGACATAAGGGTTTTCCAGCTGTGTCTATTGATAAGTGAGTTCTTAGCAGACAGAAAACTATCAACCTAAATTTCCTTTTACATCTTCTAGGCTCTTCCCTTTCTCTGGAAGTGATAGATCGGATCCCCTTCCTAACAGCCCCAGATTGACTAGTTTGGAATGTGAGGAGGTGACCGGTTGCTTCCCTGCTTATGGCTGCCTCAGGTGCTTAGCCAAAGGCCTTAGCCTAAGAACAGGGCCTCAGACTGTCACAGGGAGAGAAGGCCCTTACACAGATTCTTTCTTGTATACCTCTATTACTAGCTAAATGATAAACATACACCTACATTCTTAGAGTCTAGGCCTTTACAGACAGGCCTGAATATTTATATCCTAACACATGTTGTAGGGAGTTCCCCATTCAAACTGTTGCTGAGAACCGGTTCCCCATTCACCCGGTTGCCGAGAGTGGAAACAATTTAAACCTTTGCAGAAACATGTTCCAGGGGGAAACTCCCAACTCAAACTCATCTCAGCAGCAGCCAAAACAAAGATGATCCAAGGGTGCCTAAACAATAGTATGGAGAATAACTTGTTCTGGATACAGGGTCAATAGGGGTCAACCAGTGTCTATAATTCAGATATAAAGAGAGTTTCTGAGAAAGGCTGTGAGAATGGGGGCAGTTGCCATAAACTGACAAGCTGAAAAGTCTGGGCCTGCTTTGTTTAGAGAAGAGACAAAGAAGAGGGCATGTAACAGAGGAGAACAAAATAAAGCATGGAACTGATTGCATTCAATTGTCAAAGAAAAAGTTCCCAATCAGCAACATCTGTAGATTCTTAATGAATCAAAAGAGCTAATTCACCAAACTGAGACAAATTATCAGGAAAACTGATCAGGAGGAAAAATTTAAACACAAAAAAGGGAATGAAACATGGGAGTTCTTTAAGAAGAGATTATGAGATTGTCAAAAAGCCACGATTCCACAATCAAGAAAATGGACAACTTTGGCTAAAAACCTGGTTCAGTGGCAAAGTGACACAGCAATTAAGGAGGAAAAGGAACATATAATACATGAGAAAAATGGGGAAATAGATGGCAAGGAATACAAATTGGAAGTTATGAAAATTCATAAGGAATGTTAAAGGCATCAGGGAAAAATCCATGTTTGGCAAGGCTTAGGATATCATTAAGGAGGTTATTAAATATATTAAGAACAAAAGAAATCCATAAAAAGGTATAGGACAATGAGAGGAAGAAAGAAAACTTGCTAATATGGCAGGAAAGGTAGATGTGTTCATGAAATCATTTTGTTCTGCATTAGGAAAGAAGCAGTATGAGGTACTCATATCACCTGAGGCGATGAAACACTTTCCAATCCATTAGCTGTCAAGAAAGGTGATCAACAGTATTTACAGTCGAACCTTAGAGTTATGAACATGCAAAGTGACCAATAGAAGTGACTGATCCACTACACGTCTCATTCAGAACTAGTAGTATGCAATCAGGCAGCAAAACCAAAACCAAAACCAGGACAGTTGTGTGTTGAATGTAAAGTATTAAAAATAAAGGGAAAGTTTAAAAAAACAGATTTGACAATGTTAGTAAACAATGGTAAAGCTGCTAAGGGATTAGTTCCAAAAAAGATGAGGAATATAATTAATGCCAGTCAACAAAATGGTTTATGGAAAACAGATGTTGATTTCATTGAAGCATTTGATTTAGTAGGGGAGAACATTCAGTTAAAAATGCACAATATACAATATCCATAGTATATACGGTAAATGGACTAAAAGCTGGACTAACTGACAGATCTCCGAAGACATTTGTCAATGGGCCATCATCAGTGAGTGGAGCTGTGTTTAGTGGAGTTCTTCAGGGATCAGTTCTAGGCCCAATGATATTCAATATTTTCATCAAGAATCTGGAAGCAAATAGGAAATCATGACAGATAAATTTTATGGATGACGCAAAGACTGGCAGATTGATTACAATGAGGACGCCAGGGCAGGCATACAGACTGATCTGGAGCATTTGGTGAGCTGGGCCCATGCAAATAAAATATTTTTATAGCGTGAAACAGACTAGAGCATAGTATTATGGAAGTCAGGGACCCTGAAAAAGATTTAAGTGTTTTAATGGACAACCAACTCATGAGCTTACAATTCAATGCTGTGGCCAAAAGGGCTCATGTGATCCTTGGACACATAATCAGGGGAATGGTGAGTTGGAGCATGGGAAGGATTTTACCTCTGCACCTGGCACTGATGGCACCAACTGCATCCAGTTCTCGGGTACACATTTAAAAAATGATGTTGGAAAATTGGAGAGGTTGTAGAAAAGAGCCACAAAAATGATTGGAGACTGGACAAAATGCCTGACAGCGGGAGAGAGACTGAAATAGCTTCATCTATTTACCTTATAAAAAAGACAGGGGTTTCAACATAGCACAGCAGATTTTGGTGAAATCTCAGGAGAAACTCCATAACTGAAAGAACAGGAGGACAGTGGAACAGACGCTCGGTAGGTCATGGAAGTTCCTTTAGTGTGGGTTTTCCAAAGGAGGCTGGATAGTCATCTAACTGGGATGGTTTAGATGCAACAAATTCTGCATCTTGACAGGAGATTAGGCTAGCTGACCCTTGCAGTCCCTTCTCATCCTGTGGGTCTATGATTGTATGCCATAATATCATTGTGTAGACCAGGCTTTAGTCAAACACATATTATGGATTTCAATACAGGGGTAACCATATGAAATTAAATGTCCTGCATTTTCCAGGAATTAAGACTGGATGATCTAATGGTCTTTTCTAGCCTGACACTCTATGAATATATCAATAACGAAAGTAGAACAAGCATTTATATTGACTGTGTCTCATAACAGACAAACAAGAGAATATTCAGTTACACTGAAAGCCTGAACATACAATACTGATAAAAGAAAATTGTTTACATAATACATATTTGGCCTGTGGAACTCCTTGACACAGACATTATTGGAGCAAAGTCCTTAGCTGAATGGGATTCACAAATGAATTGGCCATTGTAGGTGGTGCTGGTTGCACCACCTTTAGGTAAGACCGTCTGAAACTTTCAATTAGGAGATTTCATTTTCAGTTGCTTATAGTTTGTCAAAATTTTAAGTGTTTGGACTGAAATTTCCTATGCTGGGTGTCTGCTTCTGGCTCAATAGGATTTGAAAGTTTCAGGCGTAACAGTTCAGCCAACTTCTCGAATGTAGCTGTGAGAAAATATGTCTTGCCCATGTTGAAAAATTCTTATAATTGTTCCAGTGTGGAGCCCAAGCAGCTCCATGTTTCCAGCAGATAAAAGTCAGAAAACCACTGTGATGGGTTGGATCACAGAAACACTCTCGGGGTTGCCAACTGATGTGCCAAGACTATTTCTGACCTTGCTTTCCTGCCCTGGCAGCTTGGGAGTCCAGAGCCCTGCCCGGTGTGAGCCAGACCCGCTAGCCTGCAGCAAATGCGGAGAGTGGACTAGATGATACATCTGAGGGAAGGGAACAGAAGGAGTCTACGCCAATTGGAAGGCATGAGATGCACTGTCCTAGGGATGGGGGTTCCACGACCACTGCTCCCAAGAGAAGGAGGCGGGTGGTGGTGGTCAGGACTCTCTCCTCACGGGAACTGAGTCATCTATCTGCTGCCCTAATCGGGAAAATCGAGAATGTCTGCTGCTCGCCAGGAGCTAAGGTTCACGATGTGATGGAGAGACTGCCGAGACTCATAAAGCCCTCGGATCACTACCCCATCCTGCTTCTCCACGTGGGCACCAATGTTACTGCCAAGAATGATCTTGAGCGGATCACTGCAGACTACATGGCTCTGGGAAGAAGGATAAAGTTGTTTGAGGTGCAAGTGGTCTTCTCGTCCATCCTCCCCGTGGAAGGAAAAGGCCAGGGTAGAGACCGTTGAATCATGGAAGTCAACGAAAGCCTATGCAGGTGGTGTTGGAGAGAAGGCTTTGGATTCTTTGACCGTGGGATGGTGTTACAAGAAGGAGGAGTGCTATGCAGAGATGGGCTCCACCTAAGGAAGAGAGGGAAGAGCATCTTTGAAAGCAGGCTGGCTAACCTAGTGAGGAGGGCTTTAAACTAGGTTCACCGGGGGAAGGAGACCAAGCCCTGAGGGAAGTGGGGAAGTGGGATACCGGGAGGAAGCATGAGCAGGAGCGCACGAGAGGGCTCCTGCCTCATACTGAGAAAGAGGGATGATCAGTGAGTTATCTCAAGTGCCTATACACAAATGCAAGGAGCATGGGAAACAAGCAGGGAGAACTGAAAGTCCTGGCACAGTCAAGGAATTAGGATGCGATTGGAATAACAGAGACTTGGTGGGATAACTCACATGACTGGAGTACTATCATGGAGGGATATAAACAGTTCAGGAAGGACAGGCAGGGCAGAAAAGGTGGGGAAGTTGCACTGTATGTAAAGGAGCAATATGACTGCTCAGAGCTCCGGTATGAAACTGCAGAAAAACCTGAGAGTCTCTGGATTAAGTTTAGAAGCGTGAGCAACAAGGGTGATGTCGTGGTGGGAGTCTGCTATGGACCACCAGACAAGGGGTATAAGGTGGACGAGGCTTTCTTCCGGCAATTCACGAAAGTTACTAGATCGCAGGCCCTGGATCTCATGGGAGACTTCAATCACCCTGATATCTGCGGGGAAAGCAATATAGCCGTGCACAGACAATCCAGGAAGTTTTTGGAAAGCGTAGGGGACAATTTCCTGGTGCAAGTGCTGGAAGAACCAACTAGGGGCAGAGCTCTTCTTGACCTGCTGCTTGCAAACCGGGAAGAATTAGTAGGGGAAGCAAAAGTGGATGGGAACCTAGGAGGCAGTGACCATGAGATGGTTGAGTTCAGGATCCTGACTCAGGGAAGAAAGGAGAGCAGCAGAATACGGACCCTGGACTTCAGAAAAGCAGACTTTGACTCCCTCAGGGAAATGACTGGCACAATCCCCTGGGAGAATAACATGAGGGGGAAAGGAGTCCAGGAGAGCTGGCTGTATTTTTAAGTATCCTGATTGAGGTCACAGGGACAAACCATCCCGATGTGTAGAAAGAATAGTAAATATGGCACGCGACCATCTTGGCTTAACAGTGAAATCCTTGCTGATCTTAAAAACAAAAAAGAAGCTTACAAGAAGTGGAAGCTTGGAAAAATGACCAGGGATGAGTATAAAAATATTGCTCGGGCATGCAGGAGTGAAATCAGGAAGGCCAAATCACACCTGGAGTTGCAGCTAGCAAGAGATATTAAGAGTAACAAGAAGGGTTTCTTCAGGCATGTTAGCAACAAGAAGAAAGTCAAGGAAAGTGTGGGTCCCTTACTGAATGAGGGAGGCAACCTAGTGACAGAGGATGTGGAAAAAGCTAATGTACTCAATACTCTTTTTGCCTCTGTCTTCAGGAACAAGGTCAGCTCCCAGACTACTGCACAGCATGGGGAGGAGGTGACCAGCCCTCTGTGGAGAAAGAAGTGGTTTGGGACTATTTAGAAGAGCTGGACGAGCACAAGTCCATGGGATTGGATGCATTGCATCCAAGAGTGCTAAAGGAGTTGGCGGATGTGATTGCGGAGCCATTGGCCATTATCTTTGAAAACTCATGGCGATCGGGGGAAGTCCCGGAAGACTGGAAAAAGGCTAATGTAGTGCCCATCTCTAAAAAAGGGAAGAAGGAGGATCCTGGGAACTACAGGCCAGTCAGTCTCACCTCAGTCAATGGAAAATTATGAAGCAGGTCCTCAAGGAATCAATTCTGAAGCACTTAGAGTAGATCACAGTCCCTCGATCTGCTCGCTATGCCCCTACTTATACATCCCAAAATGCCATTGGCCTTCTTGGCAACAAGGGCACACTGCTGACTCATATCCAGCTTCTCGTCCACTGTCACCCCTAGGTCCTTTTCTGCAGAACTGCTGCCGAGCCATTCGGTCCCTAGTCTGTAGCTGTGCATTGGGTTCTTCCGTCCTAAGTTCAGGACCCTGCACTTATCCTTATTGAACCTGATCAGATTTCTTTTGGCCCAATCCTCCAATTTGTCTAGGTCCTTCTGTATCCTATCCCTCCCCTCCAGCGTATCTACCACTTCTCCCAGTTTAGTATCATCCGCAAATTTGCTGAGAGTGCAATCCACACCATCCTCCAGATCATTTATGAAGATATTGAACAAAACCGGCCCCAGGACCGACCCTTGGGGCACTCCACTTGATACCGGCTGTCAACTAGACATGGAGCCATTGATAACTACCCGTTGAGCCCGACAATCTAGCCAGCTTTCTACCCACCTTATAGTGCATTCATCCAGCCCACACTTCCTTAACTTGCTGACAAGAATACTGTGGGAGACCGTGTCAAAAGCTTTGCTAAAGTCAAGAAACAATACATCCACTGCTTTCCCTTCATCCACAGAACCAGTAATCTCATCATAAAAGGCGATTAGATTAGTCAGGCATGACCTTCCCTTGGTGAATCCATGCTGGCTGTTCCTGATCACTTTCCTCTCATGCAAGTGCTTCAGAATTGATTCTTTGAGGACCTGCTCCATGATTTTTCCAGGGACTGAGGTGAGGCATTCGACATTGGTGAGGCCTCATCTGGAGTACTGTGTCCAGTTTTGGGCCCCACACTCCAAGAAGGATGTGGAAAAATTGGAAAGAGTCCCGCAAAGGACAACAAAAATGATTTGGGGACTAGAACACATGACTTCTGAGGAGAGTCTGAGGGAACTGGGATAGCTTAGTCTGCGGAAGAGAAGAATGAGGGGGGATTTGATAGCTGCTTTCAACTACCTGAAAGGGGGTTCCAAAGAGCATGGATCTAGACTGTTCTCAGTGGTAGCTGATGACAGTACAAGGAGTAATGGCCTCAAGTTGCAGTGGGGAAGGTTTAGGTTGAATATTAGGAAAAACTTTTTCACTAGCAGGGTGGTGAAACACTGGAATGCGTTACCTAGGGAGGTGGTGGAATCTCCTTCCTTAGAAGTTTTTAAAGTCAGGTTTGACAAAGCCCTGGCTGGGATGATTTAATTGGGGATTGGTCCTGCTTAAGCAGGGGGTTGGACTAGATGACCTCCTGAGGTCCCTTCCAACCCTGATATTCTATGATTCTATGATCTGCTGGGAGAGCAATACAGTGGTGCACAGAGAATCCAGGAAGTTTTTGAAAAGGATAGGGAATAATTTCCGGGTGCAAGTGCTGGAGGAACCAACCAGGGGCGAGCTTTTCTTGATTTGCTGCTCACCAACCAAGAAGAATTATTAGGGGAAGCAAAAGTGGATGGGAACCTGGGAAGCAGTAACCATGAGACGGTCGAGTTCAGGATGATGACACAGGGAAGAAAGGAGAGCAGCAGAATACGGACCCTGGACTTCAGAAAAGCAGACTTTGACTCCCTCAGGGAAATGACTGGCACAATCCTCTGGGAGAATAACATGAGGGGGAAAGGAGTCCAGGAGAGCTGGCTGTATTTTAAAGAATCCTTATTGAGGTCACAGGGACAAACCATCCTGATGTGTAGAAAGAATAGTAAATATGGCACGCGACCATCTTGGCTTAACAGTGAAATACTTGCTGATCTTATAAACAAAAAAGAAGCTTACAAGAAGTGGATTGTCCCATGTGCCTGAAGTAAGTATTCATGTCTCATCCTTCTCCAGATATCTCTTTCTACTATCCACACATCCATGCTGGGCATTTACAAGGTGCCAGATCCAATAAAGAGCTAGGCATTATGCCTATTTTCTTAATAATCAGCTATCATTTTTAAATATACAAACAAATGCAAAGAGCCAATTCCTCTGTGACCCAGAGTTCTCATCTCCCTTTGGGAAAGTCCTTTAATTAATGTTTACTTCTAAAGCCGGATAAAAGATTCCAGAAATGCAGACAGGCTGGTCTCCAGTTTCTCTCAGAATCTCGTGTATCCACTAGAGACTAAGCGAATCCCACTGGGATTGCACAGAGCTATATTATAAACCGTGAACACTCCTGTGTTGACTCGCGGTGCAGGATGCTGCCACAGATGCTGAAATGAGAGTGGTGTGGGACACGGCAACCGGAGGGGGATTCCCAGAGAAGACACTTCCCTCTCAGAATTCGCAGGTACCCATCTCCTGCTGAGGAGTTCACCTGCTCAACAAACAGCATGCAACGCTGGCATCATAGGATAGAGTGTAAGTCTGGGGCCCTTTCTGCTCTTCACAGCCATTAAACATCCCAGGGACCTTGCCAGAAGGTGTGAGTTTGCTCCAGTATCAATGGCCAAAATGTCATTCCTTTCTGTGCACCCCCGCCTGAGCCAGCTGATGGCCTCCAGCCCCCAGATGGCTGCATTTCAGTAGCACAGGGGACCCTTCATGTTTAAAAGTGTTAGTACATGTACAAATCATGTCACCTGCTCTTCTTGCATCTCAGGGTTCTGTCTGTTAATGGAGGTGGAAATGTGGTAGAGGAGGAGGGTGTTACCTGGTTTTACCTGCTGGAAAGCATGGAGATACTAGGAATCCTAACTGAAACAATTCTCAAAATTATTCAACACGAGTAAGACATTTTCTCTCCTAGCTTTATTCGAGAAGTGGGCTAAACTGTTATCCCTGAAGCTTTTTTTAAAAAAAACCCTATGCAGCTGGAAGTAGACACCCAGCGTGGCAAATTTCAGTCCAAACCATTAAAGTCTGGCAAACTTATAAGCAACTGAAAATCCGGTCTTCTAATTGCAGGTGTCAGACAGCCTTATCTAGTGGTGCTGCCACCTAGAATACCCAATCCATTTATGAATCCCATTCAGCTATGCACTTTGCTCCAATAATCATAGAATCATAGAAGATAAAGATTGGAAGAGATCACAAGAGGTCATCTAGTCCAAACCCTGCTCAAAGCAGGACCAATCCCCAACTAAATCATCCCAGACAGGGCTTTGTCAAGCTGGGCTTTGTCAAGATAACCCATTCCAGTACTTCACCACCCTTCTAGTGAAACAGTGTTTCCTAATATCTAACCTAGGCCTCCCCCACTGCACCTTTGAGACTATTGCTCCTTGTTCTGTCATCTGCCACCACTGAGAACAGCCGAGCTCCATCCCCTTTGGAACCCCCCTTCAGGTAGTTGAAGGCTGCTATCAAATCCTCCCTCATTCTTCTCTTCTGCAGACTAAACAATCCCAGTTCCCTCACCCTCTCCGCATAAGTTATTATTCACTAGGAGGGTGGTGAAGCACTGGAGAACATATCCAAAGCTTTGCTAAAGTCAAGGTATATCATGTGCACCGCTTTTGCAATATTTACAGACACAGTTATCTCATCAAAGAAGGCAACCAGGTTGGTAAGGCATCCAAATATTGCATGAGCCCTTTTTGCCACAGCATCGTGCTGGGATCTCATGATGTCCACAGTGACCCCAAAATCCTTTTCAGGGTCCCTGTGTTCCATAATGCAGTGCCCATGTCTTTGGGTTGGACCTGCATTCTCTGTTTTTAGAGGATAACTTTTCATTTGACTGTATTAAAACATATTGTAAGTGTGGGCCCAGCTGTACAAACACTTCAGATAAATCGTTAATCCTACATTGGCCTCCTCCTTGTAACCACTCTGCCAATCTTTGGGTCATCGCAAATTTTATCTGCAATGATTTTCTTTTTTGCTCCCAGGTCATTGATTACAATATTGAATAGCATCTGGCCTAAAACTGATTTATGTAGAACCCCAGTGGATATATCTCCTTTTGCTGACAATGGCCCATTGACAATTGCTTTCTGAGATCTATCAGTTAACAAGTTTTTTGTCCATTTTACATGTACTTTATTGATATTTTACAGTGTTTATTTTTTATCAGACTGTTTTCCGCTACAAAACAAATATCTTCAGAAATCAAAGTCTATTGTATCTCCATGGTTCCCTTGATCAACCATATGTGTACTCACATTAAAAGATGAAATGGGGTTGATTTGACAAGACCGGTTTTCCATAAACGCCATTATTGGCTAGTATTAATTATATTCCTAGGCTTTTTTTCATATAATCTAGCTTTTCCATTGTTCCTTAATCTTGTCATTTACTTTAACTTTCCCTTTATTATTTTAATACTATACGTTTAACTCAGTACTCTCCTGTATTTTTTTTCTCATTCTGCTGCTGCCTGATTTGCTACTTCTTGTTCAAAATGAGATGTGTTTTTGATCTGTCAGTAAGTATTCTGTCCTGCCTATTCAGGAAGGACAGAGAGGGCAGAAAAGTTGGGGTGTATCACTGTATGTAAGGGAGCAGTATGACTGCTCAGAGCTCCGGTACGAAACTGCAGAAAAACCTGAGTGTCTCTGGATTAAGTTTAGAAGTGTGAGCAACAAGAGTGATGTAGAGGTGGGAGTCTGCTATAGACCACCGGACCAGGGGGATGAGGTGGATGAGGCTTTCTTCCGGCAGCTCGCAGAAGCTACTAGATCGCACACCCTGGTTCTCATGGGTAACGTTAATTTTCCTGATATCTGCTGGGAGAGCAATACAGCGGTGCATAGACAATCCAGGAAGTTTTTGGAAAGTGTAGGGGACAATTTCCTCGTGCAAGTGCTAGAGGAGCCAACTAGGGGGGGCGCTTTTCTTGACCTGCTGCTCACAAACCGGGAAGAATTGGTGGGGGAAGCAAAAGTGGACGGGAATCTGGGAGGCGGTGACCATGAGTTGGTTGAGTTCAGGATCCTGACACAGGGAAGAAAGGTAAGCAGCAGGATACGGACTCTGGACTTCAGGAAACCAGACTTCGACTCCCTCAGGGAATGGATGGGTAGGATCCCCTGGGTGACTAACATGAAGGGGAAAGTAGTCCAGGAGAGTGGCTGTATTTCAAGGAATCCCTGTTGAGGTTACAGGGACAAACCATCCCGATGTGTAGAAAGAATGGTAAACATGGCAGGCGACCAGCTTGGCTTAATGGTGAAATCCTAGCAGATCTTAAACATAAAAAAGAAGCTTACAAGAAGTGGAAGGTTGGACATATGACCAGGGAAGAGTATAAAAATATTGCTCGGGCATGTAGGAATGAAATCAGGAGGGCCAAATCGCACCTGGAGCTGCAGCTAGCGAGAGATGTCAAGAGTAACAAGAAGGGTTTCTTCAGGTATGTTGGCAACAAGAAGAAAGCCAAGGAAAGTGTGGGCCCCTGACTGAATGAGGGAGGCAACCTAGTGACAGAGGATGTGGAAAAAGCTAATGTACTCAATGCTTTTTTTGCCCCTGTCTTCACTAACAAGGTCAGCTCCCAGACTGCTGCGCTGGGCATCAAAACATGGGGAATAGATGGCCAGCCCTCTGTGGAGAAAGAGGTGGTTAGGGACTATTTAGAAAAGCTGGACATGCACAAGTCCATGGGACCGGATGAGTTGCATCCGAGAGTGCTAAAGGAATTGGCGGCTGTGATTGCAGAGCCATTGGCCATTATCTTTGAAAACTCGTGGCGAACCGGGGAAGTCCCGGATGACTGGAAAAAGGCTAATGTAGTGCCAATCTTTAAAGATCTTTAAATCTTTAAAATCTTTAAAGATCTTTAAAATCTTTAAAGAGGATCCTGGGAACTACAGGCCCGTCAGCCTCACTTCAGTCCCCAGAAAAATCATGGAGCAGGTCCTCAAAGAATCAATCCTGAAGCACTTACATGAGAGGAAAGTGATCAGGAACAGTCAACATGGATTCACCAAGGGAAGGTCATGCCTGACTAATCTAATCACCTTCTATGATGAGATTACTGGTTCTGTGGATGAAGGGAAAGCAGTGGATGTATTGTTTCTTGACTTTAGCAAAGCTTTTGACACGGTCTCCCACAGTATTCTTGTCAGCAAGTTAAGGAAGTATGGGCTGGATGAAGGCACTATAAGGTGGGTAGAAAGCTGGCTAGATTATCGGGGTCAACGGGTAGTGATCAATGGCTCCATATCTAGTTGGCAGCCGGTGTCAAGTGGAGTGCCCCAGGGGTCGGTCCTGGGGCCAGTTTTGTTCAATATCTTCATAAATGATCTGGAGGATGGTGTGGATTGCACTCTCAGCAAATTTGCGGATGATACTAAACTGGGAGGAGTGGTAGATACGCTGGAGGGCAGGGATAGGATACAGAGGGACCTAGAGAAATTGGAGGATTGGGCCAAAAGAAATCTGATGAGGTTCAATAAGGATAAGTGCAGGACCCTGCACTTAGGATGGAAGAACCCAATGCACCGGTACAGAGTAGGGACCGAATGGCTCGGGAGCAGTTCTGCGGAAAAGGACCTAGGGGTGACAGTGGACGAGACGCTGGATATGAGTCAGCAGTGTGCCCTTGTTGCTAAGAAGGCCAATGGCATTTTGGGATGTATAAGTAGGGGCATAGCGAGCAGATCGAGGGACTTGATTGTCCCCCTCTATTCGACATTGGTGAGGCCTCATCTGGAGTACTGTGTCCAGTTTTGGGCCGCACACTACAAGAAGGATGTGGATAAATTGGAAAGAGTCCAGCGAAGGGCAACAAAAATGATTAGGGGTCTGGAACACATGAGTTATGAGGAGAGGCTGAGGGAGCTGGGATTGTTTAGCCTGCAGAAGAGAAGAATGAGGGGGGATTTGATAGCTGCTTTCAACTACCTGAGAGGTGGTTCCAAAGAGGATGGTTCTAGACTATTCTCAGTGGTATCAGATGACAGAACAAGGAGTAATGGTCTCAAGTTGCAGTGGGGGAGGTTTAGGTTGGATATTAGGAAAAACTTTTTCACTAGGAGGGTGGTGAAACACTGGAATGTGTTGCCTAGGGAGGTGGTGGTATCTCCTTCCTTAGAAGTTTTTAAGGTCAGGCTTGACAAAGCCCTGGCTGGGATGATTTAATTGGGGATTGGTCCTGCTTTTGAGCAGGGGGTTGGACTAGATGACCTCCTGAGGTCCCTTCCAACCCTGATATTCTATGATTCTATGATTTCTGGTGTTCGTAACTATAAGGTTGTACTATAGATACTGTTTAACACCCTCGTTGATCGCTGATTGAGAGGAACGAATTTCAGCACTTCCGGTGATGTGAGTACCTCATACTGCTTCTTTCCAGAAAAGAACAAAGCTGTTGGGGGTAGAACTGAGAAAAAGGGAAGGATCCACTCAGAGGCTGGACTTTTCAGGCAAGGTACCGCTGTTTATTGAATCAGAATTGCTAGAACCTTGCAAATTGTACTGCCCATTCCCACGCCTCCCTAACCCTGAGGAGTCAGCCTAGATGTTTACTTGTGTTACCCCTTTATTGTAAGCATTAGCCCTCCCTCTACCCAGGTGGGCAAAACCAATCTCGGTCTTGGCCCAATAAATGTTTTTTTAATTACGTTGCCAAATTCTTTGTGCCTGTTGATTGTTTATTCCTGTCCTGACCAGTTTGCCTTATTGGGATAGTTTTTGAGCACTTGGATTTGATCTTGTGCAGGTGTGCATGAATCACAGGACTTTCCGTGCTTGTATTTGCCGGCCCTTACCAGGCAGACTTCAGCATTTAGCCTTTTATCAAGCTGTGATTACAGGGCTTCCTGTTATGCACCTTCTGCTAGCGGCTTGCCAGCCAGGATTTACTCTTGACAGTTTACCAGATAGGGCTCAGACCTGACCAAAGCAGCCCCCCACAAAAACTATTTCTTGAACATTTTTACCTTTTCTCCATCATAAACAAGTTGACTTTTCCCTTTAGAAATTGGCATGATCCTTTTATAGAATTTCTTTAGTTCTTTATCTTCTTAATAACCTCATTTTTGTGATCCTTAGCCCTAACAAGCATGGATTTTTCCCTGATGTGTTTAACGTCCCTTATCAATTTTCATAACTTCCAATTTGTATTGGTGGCTATTTACCCTTTCCCTCATGTATTATATATTGCTTTCCTGCTCCCCCTTGCCTCTGATTGCAGCCTTCCCTTTGCAAATGAACCCAGGTTTTAGCCAAATTTGTCCACATTCTTGACTGTGGAATCATGGACATTTAGCTATCTACTAAACTCATCTTAAAGAACTCCCAAGTTTCATTCCCTTTTTTCTTTCTAAATTTTTCCTTCCAGTTTTCCTGACAATTTGCTTCAGCATTCAGGAATTAGCCCTTTTGCAGCATTCAGTCTCTATAGATATTACTGGTGGGAAATATTTTATTTTTGTCCATTTGAATGTAACCAGTTCCATTCTTTTATTTTGTTCTCCTATATCATATGCCTATCATATATACCATATGCCTCCTTCTTTGTCTCATCTCTAAACTAAACAGTGCCAGACTTTTTGGTCTGTCCATTAATGACAACCTTCCCCATTCTCACAGCCTGTCTCAGAAATCCCCTTTCTATCTGCTACATCATTTATAGAGACTGAGTGCCCAAAACTGAGCGCATGTCCAGAGCAGGTATTCTGCATCCCATTCCTTAGGCATCTGAACATTGTCTTTCTTTTGGGCACTGCTGTGAATGAGCAGGTGTTTCTGTATAGCTGCTATCAAATGACGGTCAGGTCTTTTCCCTGATGTGTGTTCTAGTTGGGATGTTTCCCCCAGCACATGTCTTGGAAAAAGGTTTTTTTTTTTTCCACTCTCAGATTTTGAGCAACCAGGTGAATGGGAAACTCCCTACAGCATGGATTCTCTAGCTTTGTTTTCATTGGAACAATGATGAATAAACAGTATCTACATTTGTGTTTTCTGATGGTGACTATTAAGGTTTCCCAGACCACAATATGTAGCAATTATTGATGTATGGAGCAGCATCAGATATGGAATTGGCATTAGTAGGCTCGGTTGTTCATAATTCATTTTTTTGAATGAATGAAAATGTCATTTTTCAATGCATAAAGAGTGACCAATCTGCTTCATCCACGATAACATCCACCAGAAGTGCATGTAGTGTCTCATATTTATATTGTCTCTCCATCCAGGCATTGTACTTTGGCCATCACCGTAAACCCTGGGCATATAGAAGAAGTCAGGAGAGTAGATAGCATTCTACCGCACGTGTAGGAGACACCATTCTCTCTCAGAGTTGGACACCTTCTCCCCTCCTCCATGTCAGATTCCAACACAACCGACTTCACCAACCCCTCCAGCCTCATCCTGATGGGCATTCCTGGCATTGAAATGGTCCATGTGTGGATCTCCATCCCCTTCTGCACCATGTACGCCTTAGCCGTCTTGGGGAACTTCACCATCCTGTTCATTGTGAAGAGGGAGCCAAGCCTCCATGGGCCTATGTACTATTTTCTCTGCATGCTGGCTGTTAGTGACCTGGTCATGTCCACATCCACCTTACCCAAAACACTGGGCATCTACTGGTTCAATTCCAGGGAGATCGATTTCAGTGCCTGCCTCACCCAGATGTACTTCATTCATTCCTTCTCAGTGATGGAGTCTGGGATCCTTGTGGCCATGGCTTTTGATCGCTACGTGGCCATCTGTAATCCCCTGAGACATTCCACTATCCTGACACTCCCCATGGTGGCCAAGATTGGCCTGGCTTTCCTGCTCCGTGGTGGCTTGCTCATACTGCCATATCCCTTGCTGGCAAGGCAATGGCCATATTGCAGAACCAACATCGTTCCCCATACGTACTGCGAGCACATGGCTGTGGTGAAGCTGGCCTGCGCTGACATCCGCATCAGTAGTTACTACAGCCTCTTTGTGGCACTCTCTGTGACCAGTCTGGATATATTTTTAATTGTTGTGTCATATATTCAGATCCTAAGGGCCATCTTCAGCCTCCCCAAAAAGGATGCCCGGCTCAAGATCTTTGGGACTTGCGGCTCACACCTCTGTATCATCTTAGCCTTTCATATCCCACGTCTCTTCTCCTTTCTCACACACCGATTTGCTCAGAATGTTCCCCTTCATTTCCGCGTTCTCACTGCCAATGTGTACCTCCTGGTGCCCCCCATGCTAAATCCCATCATCTATGGGGTGAGGACCAAACAGATCCGGGGCAGGCTGATTCGGCTTTTTACTCATAAAAGGACTTAAAAGTTTTCTCCTGGTGCTCTGGCTCTCAGATCATGCTTCCTGCACAGCTGGCTGGTGACGTGGTGCTGAGCCCTCTTTCCTGAGTCACTTATCAGACAGTCTTACTGTGCTGTGTCAGTGTGACAAACTGGGGAATCAGTCTGTGTACAGCTCCTTAACTCAGAGGGTTACCACCTTTCTAATTGCTGGTAACTGGACCGTGGAGGCCCTGCCTTCTCTCCTGACTCTTCCCCAAGGTCCCACCACTGTTGCTTCCTCCTCTCATCCCTCTCTCACTGCCTGGATCATCTCCACCTCTCTCCCCCACACATACCCTAGTGGAGCTCCTTCTACTCCAGCTTTGGACAGGGGCTGCTGCAGCCTTAGCAGGAGCCTGCAGTGTGTGCAGCAAGGATGTGGTGACAGGGCAATCAGGAGCAGAGAGGGAAACCAGGAAGCCATATAAAAGTAGCTGAGGTTTGGGAATAGAGTTATGAAGCAGGCAGGTGAGATTGTGCATCATACAGTTTGTGGACCCTAAAGCTCAGCTACAAAGTCCTGAGGAAAGGGGGAAGCTTGTTTGGCTTATTTCTTTAACTTGCAGTTCCCTTTTGTTCCTCCTGACTGGGAGCCTGTAGCATCCCCTGTAGCCTGCAATGGGGATGGTCTGGGAGCCCTTTGCCCTGAGCCAGGCCTCAAGGGAAGGGCAAGGGATCAGCTTTGAAGCTAGGAGAACAGCTGAGAGAGGCAGAAGGATCAGCCCCTGCGTTAGCTGGGAAGGCAGGATGCTGGGCAGAGTCCGGGGTGACTTTGGTAGCTCATAGGGAGGGAGATAAACAGCACACCTGCCATTAGCCAGCTATTTACACACGCATGCGGCATCTTATCTGGAACTACAGGGGCCCCCGTTGCCCAGGGGCCGAAGCTGAACAGTGAAGCTGAGTCAAACATGTGCTTCTCATGTTGCTTTTTATAACTTCATCTCGCAATTCTTTAGCTTGTCTGCTAGCAGCGTCTTCCCCATGTCATGGGTGGACTGAAACACGCAACAATAAATTGATTTACCCAAGGCCACACAATGAGTTGGTGACAGAGCTGAGAATAGGAACCAGGAGTCCTGAAACCCCAGCACCATTGCTGTGGCCATGAACTGCCATTGCTCTTTGATAAAGGGATTTCCATTCACTCCTCTCCCCCCCCGGTTCTTGTCACGCAGACAGAAAGCAGCAGCCTGAAGTGCAGGCAATGCGATGTTTATTGGGGTTAGTTCCAAGCAAACATATGCAGAGCTCTACATGCCGGCAGAGTCTGTTTCCCAGGGTTCTGCTCCCAGCTCTCATGCCTTGGACTGTTTACCGCATGCCCCCCTTCTCAGCTCTGATCATGCAAAGCCTGGTCTGTGTCCCTATTGCCCATTCCCTAATCCCATTTCCCATCTCCTCCTCCTCTTCCTCAGCAGGCCCCAAATATACAAGCAATGCAGGCCCTCTGTCCAGCCCTGTGCAACTTATTGTCATGTTACCTTTTGGAGGGTTGTGAGTCTAGTGTTGTCATCCCACCTCTTTTGTATCTCATGGGAGGGATGAGGAGTGAGGTTGTGCTGCAGTCAGGGACAGGCATTTCTTTAGCCTTTTACTGTTTCCCTCCCATATTCCCTTGCTCCTCCCAACTGGTTGCTTGACCTTGCCTTGAAGGAAGAGCCAGGCAGCATTCCAGTGTGTGCTCATATATTCCATTCCACCCTACCCTATAACCCTTTAGTGCCATCTCTTAACTCTTTTCTCCCCCTCTGCTTGTGGGCATGTCATAACTATAAAGGGAAGGGTAACAACTTTTCTGTATACAGAACTATAAAATCCCTCCTGGCCAGAGGAAAAACCCTTTCACCTGTAAAGGGTTAAGAAGCGAAGATAACCACGCTGGCACCTGACCAAAATGACCAATGAGGAGACAAGATACTTTCAAAAGCTGGGAGGAGGGAGAAAAACAAAGGGTCTGGGGCTGTCTGTATGCGGCTTTTGCCAGGGACAGATCAGGAATGGAGTCTTAGCACTTTTAGTAAGTAATCTAGCTAGGTATGTGTTAGGTTATGATTTCTTTAAATGGCTGAGAAAAGAACTGTGCTGAATAGAATGAATATTCCTGTCTGTGTGTCTTTTTTGTAACTTAAGGTTTTGCCTAGAGGGATTCTATATGTTTTGAATCTAATTACCCTGTAAGGTATTTACCATCCTGGTTTTACAGAGGTGATTCTTTTACTTTTTCTTCAATTAAAATTGTTCTTTTAAGATCCTGATTTCTTTTTCATTGTTCTTAAGATCCAAGGGTTTGATTTGGTGTTCACCTATGCCAATTGGTGAGGATTTTTATCAAGCCTTTCCCAGAAAAGTGGGTGTAGGGCTTGGGGGGGAAGACATCTCCAAGTGGGCTCTTTCCCTGTTCTTTGTTTAACAAGCTTGGTGGTGGCAGCATAGGGTTCAAGGACAAGGCAAAGTTTGTACCTTGAGGAAGTTTTTAACCTAAGCTGGTAAGAATAAGCTTAGGGAGGTTTTCATGCAGATCTCCACATCTGTACCCTAGAGTTCAGAGTGGGGAAGGAACCTTGACAGGGCAGCTGTAGCACATGGAGTCTTTGTCCTTTGTTTACACATATTAATATAAGATATAAGAGTGTCAACAGGTCACACCCAAAATTCAAACAGATTTATATACTAACACTCCTCTGAGTTGTGTTAGACACAGTGAGTCTATTTGTGTGGCATGATCAGTGGAGTTGCTGTCCTTCTTAAATAGGAAGATTTTATTAAAGAAACAGTTGAAAACGACATCCACAAAAACAGGTTTCCACACAGCTCAGCCTTGTCTTGCTTGTTTACCAGGGGCCACACTCTGGCTGGAATTCTAAATAATGCATAGAGCCCAAGGATGTGTTGCAGGGTATCAAATCAATGCAGTGTGTGATTCTACAGCCCTGATTAGGGCCTTTTGGTAGCAGCACACTAGAAATAATAAATAATACTCTTCATTTAATGCCTGTAGAGGTTGTGGTTCAGAGGGAGGAAGTGACTCTGGTCACCCAGTGAGAAGGTCACCCAGTGAATCCATGGCAGAGCTGGGACTCTTCGCTACCAGCTCACTGGTCCCTACTGATTCTTTATCTCCAGTTCAATGACTTGAGCCAAATCCTCAGCTGGTGTAAGTTGGTGCAGCCCCATTGAAATCAGGGGAAATTCCCTCAATAGAGAAATAAAGGGAAGAAAAAGAAATCAGCTGTTTCCACCAGCTATCTGAAAATATATGCCCAGACCTCTTACCTCCTACGATGCAGGATTCCAGTCATGTTCTTAAAAAATGTAAATTTATTAAAAAAAAGAAGAAAAAAAAACAAGGAAAGGAAATACATCTGGGAAATCAGGCTGTTGCTAGATATTAAAAGAGCCACTGAAAGGATAAAACACCAAGAGTAGCTATCCTGGGGTCCAGCTGAAAGCTGACAAAAACACTTGTGTGTTTAGCACATAGAAATCCACAAGGTCAAAATAAGGAAATAAACCTGATCGCGTCTAACTAAAAGAGTTGGGGGTACCCCACAGGAAGGAATTCCCAAGTACGCCTTTCTGGGCTCTCAAAGGGATGGTGGCAGCATTTACCAACCCAAGGCCTGGGGGATCTGCAACCTTTGGAGTTTAATACCAGCCTGGAGTGGCCAGTATTAATTTTTAGAACCCTTGGGGGCCCTCACCTTCTGCACTTGAGGCGCCAGAGTGGGGAATCAGCCTTGAAACATACATGTAGGATTCATACAAGGTTTATGTGCTTGGCAACATTCAGGGCACACCCGGAGTGTTGTGCTGGACCTGTGCACACACAGCTCCTTTCAAGGGCATCAACCTTGGAATCTCGCCCAGATGACATGAACCGTGGGAAGCCTCCCAGGACTGGGCTCAAGGCCCGAGAGCAAGGAATGCGGTAGATAGAAACTGGTAAATAAGAATGTTAAACAAAGCCAGTGTATTCCTTTTATTTGTTGGAGAATGTAATGTGCGGGGGGGGGGGGGAGAAAGAATAAAGGGGAAGGTGGAAATCTGACAGGCAGAAGCCTGTTAGCAGACCAGCCGCTTGCTTGCTAAAAGCTCTGTGCTGTCTTGTCATTGAACCGCTACACATACACATACCAGGAATTGTCCTTTCCAGCCTGGGACCACCTCCCCAGTCAAAATCTTCTTCTTCTAGCCATGTTTTCAGGTGTTCAGTAGTGGGGGGACGGGAATGAGGCCAACTGGTGATGTCACTTCTCATGGTTACAGCTTCTGCCATGTGGAGGGAACTTCATTATCCCAGACAAAGCCCCCAGGACATTTAGTGGAAAAAGTACGGGCACAAGATGGAGTCCACTGTGACATGAGTTGGTCACATGCCCTTGATTGCTTCAATGAGTCATAGCAGGGGCCTTTACACATATTCTGGTTAGAACATCACCAGAAATGTCCATCAGGTGGGGATAAGCATCTTCCATGGCCCATTGTGTTAACTTGAATAATCCATTCACAATTTGCTGGCTAAACTGGTTGTAAACACCCATGTGGGAGTTACCACAGGAGAAAACACGTTTGAAATACAGATACATAGTTAGTATTCTCATAACTTCAGATACAAAAATGAGACATGCATACAAATAGGATAATCATATTCAGCAAACCATAACTTTTCCATTGACACCTCACATGACATATTTTGTACAAGATTTGTTGCTATTATATAACAGTGATGAATATGGAGTTCTCAGAGTGTTGCTTTGAGGTACAGAGTTTCACAACATTATATCTGTAGAACTAGAGCTCTCTCAGATCTAATTTTGTATTTTTACCAAAGGCATACATCCATGTCCTGAAAAAGACTGTAATTCTAGTCTGCACCACAGGAGAAAAGCAAGCAGAGGTACTGAGCAAAGGAAAAGGAAAGTGTTTACCTCACTACCTATCACATGTGTAATATGTGACCCCCTGAAAATGTTCCTTGTTCAATGAGTGTCACCCGTCCTTTCTGCTTGTCAGTCCTCAGCCTCACACACTGGATCAACTGACCATTTGACACAGTGTCTGGGGGCCATTCATCCCATCACTTGTCAACACACACACACACACACACGGACAACCACACACTGACCCACGTGCACACACACACACATGGGGATGGACATGCACACACACACATGGACCCAACTGCATATACTCACACACAAATGGACACACACACGTGCGTGCATATGTACATACACACATTCCCGACCTGCAAGGCCCCATCCAGGAGCCATGGTCTGAGAATCCCTAGCTGATCGGGCCTGCTGGGGAGATCATTGGAGAACCCCAACAGAATTGAGGCCTGAGCAAAGACTCTCAGCAGCTCGTTAGCTGTGGAGCAGTGTCAGCCCCCAGGTTGCTTTGTGCAGGCTACTGGCAGAACCTTAGGCACCTACAGGGTCCGGCAGCAGATGAGCCGGTGTTTGAGAAATGCAGTGATGCCTAAATTTAGTATTTACCTGAGTGCCTTTGTGGGTCTAAGCCTGGACACCTTTCTGACAGATATTTTAGTCAAACACAAGTTAAGGTTGTTCAAAGCCAAGGGGGCTGGCTGGCGATGCTTGGAGGAAACAGCCAAGTTAATTAACATCCACCTCTCACTATTAAATAACTCTTTCCTCCTTTCTTTGTACAAGGACCAGGGTCAATGTGGCAAAAGAGGTTTTTATGTGCTC
This sequence comes from Caretta caretta, assembly GCF_965140235.1. NCBI lineage: Eukaryota > Metazoa > Chordata > Testudines > Cheloniidae > Caretta > Caretta caretta. The sequence goes on from NC_134206.1 coordinate 2,541,681, forward strand.
TTCCCATCCTCCAGTGGCTCTCGTGTCCCAGCTGCTTGCCCTGCTCGAACCTGGGCAACGCCCCTTCCTTAGGTGGCTAGCGGCTATAGCAGCATCGAGGGAGGAGAACACAGTGTGATGCTGTATGATTGAAAATGACCATTTTTATCAATGTTGCTACCACTGTTGTACAATTGCTACAAATATTGTACAAAGTATGTGCTATCAGGTGTCAATGGGAAAGTTACGATTTCTTAACTATGATTATCCTGTTTATATACATGTATCAACTTTGTGTCTGAAGTTATGATTATTGGTGATGTACTGGTATCTTACACATGCGTTGTGTTCCTGGGTAACACTCCTCAGATGGATAAGGCCAGATAGCTGTGTCAAAGGACCATCAAGAAAACTTAGCTCTCACAATGGACCATAGAAGAAACACATCTCTGTAAGAATAGGATCAGTGGCTTCCCTTGTGAGTCATCAGAGCATGTAAGGACATGTGATATGCTCATGTGACCCTGGACTCCCACTTGGGCCCATAATTTTCCAGGCATCTGGGCTGTGGGCTTTGTTTGGGACAGTAAAATTCCATGCACAGGGCAGAAGCTATGAAATGACCCCTGAGATATCCCCACCTTGTCTTCATTTCTCTGATCTGGATTTCTATCAAGGAAGCACTCATAGAATCAAAGAATCATAGAAGATTATGGTTGGAAGAGACCTCAGGAGGACTGATGACCCCCAAGCTGTTTGGATGACACCAGAGAAACTTTTGCAAACTAGCAGTTTATTCCATCACTGATATGATCTTGATCTATATATACTTAAAATCATATACAAGTGTTTTATTTGTGGATAACACCGCTCAGGTAAAATTTACTCTAAGGTCAGACCTCTGTGTGTTGAGGGCACTTCAAGGACACTTAGCTCTCACAATGGGCCATAGAAGAAACACACTCATCAAAAATACAGGCAATGGCTGCCCCTGTGAGGCATCGAAACATGTGAGCACATGTGGTATGCTCTTGTGACCCTGGACTCCCTCTTGGGCCAGTAACTTTCCACAAACAGAGACAGTTGTCTTTGTTTGGGGCAGTAAAATTCCATGCACAGAAAAGAGGATATAAGAGGACCACGGAGACATCCCCATCCTGTCTTCATTTCTCTGCACTGGATTTCTAAAAAGGAAGGTCTCATAGAATCATGGAAGATCAGGGTTGGAAGAGACCTCAGGAGGTCATCTAGTCTTCTGAGCAAGGACAGATGACCCCCAAACTGTTTGGGTGACTCCAGAGAGACTTTTGAAAGCCAGCAGTTTATTCCATCACTGCTCTGATCCTGATCAATGAACACTGAAAAACCACTTAGATGTATCTGATCTGTTAACCATTTATAACTCTTCTTCTTTTCTTTTATTATTACACCTTGAGTTTTTAGTTACTAACAGGTTGGCAACAGCATGATCCTTGGGCAAGTTCTGAGTTATATATTAACCTGGCTATGTGGCTGAGGTCTTGAGATCAGAAGGAATGAAACTGGTTTTCCCTGACCCTCATAATCAAGTTCAATGTCTGGGTGGTGATCCAGGGGCTGGGATGCCTCAGGAGACTGCAATTTTTTGCTTGCAGTTAACCAGTGTGGTGAGACAGAAGTTTACGTTTGTTACTGGCTTGGTATAATCTAATGATAGAACAACCACCAGCCTGGGGTAAGTCTGCCCCATTTCTTAGCACTATGTCCAGAATTTGGCATCCACAGCTGTGTCCCACTAAAGGACAGTGGCACACTGACAAGTTCTTCACACACTATTGCTCACTACTCCCAGGAGGTATCCCCCTTTTACAGATAGGAAAACTAATGCAGCAGGAAAGGCTTAGTCGCTCTCAGCCCTGGCTTGTATGGCCCATGCAGCAGCACAGAGGCCTGGTGCTTTCTCTGCATTGGTTTCTCTAGTGAGAGGATCTTCCCTGATTTCAGTGGGGCTGCAGTCACTTACACCAACTGAGGATTTCACCCAAGTCATTTAACTAACATCAGCAGAGACCAGCGAGCTGGGAGCAAAGAGTCCCAGCTCGGTCACAGATTAGAAGGATGATAGGGGGCACAGCCTCTCCATGTGTTTAATGGAGATGATTATTTATTAATTCTAGTGGGCTGCTACAGAAAGCATCATGCAGAGCGTATGTTAGACGCAGCTCCAATGTTCAGCTTCACGCCCTGGGCAACGGGTGCCCTGTAGTTCCAGCTAAGGTGCTGTGTACACATGTAAATACCTGGCTAATGGCAGGTGTGCTGTTCATCTCCCACCCTGTGAGCTACCGAAGTCTCCCTGGCCTCTGCCCGGCATCCTGTCTTCCCAGCTAATGCAGGGACTTATCCGTTTGCAGTCGTGAAGAGGAGGAGCAGGGAGTGGGACCTCAGAAGTTATTGTCAATAGTCCTTGAAAACATCCATTCAGTGTGCAGCGGCAGTCAAAAAAGTGAACAGAATGTTGGGAATCATTAGGAACGGAATAGATAATAAGACTGAAAATAGCATCTTGGCGCTATATACATTATGCCCATTTATTGAATTCTGCATGCAGCTGTGGGGGAGGAGGGATAGTTCAGTGGTTTGAGCATTGGCCTGCTAAACCCAGGGTTGTGAGTTCAATCCTTGAGGGGGGCATTTAGGGATCTGGGACAAAAATTGGGGATTGGTCCTGCTTTGAGCAGGGGGTTGGACTAGATGACGTCCTGAGGTCCCTTCCAACCCTGATATCCTATGTGATTACACACCATCACAAAAAAAAGTATGATTTGGAAATGCTACAGAGAAAGGAAACAGAAATGATTATGGGCATGGAACACAGTCCATAGGAGGAAGTCTTAAAAAGACTGGAAGTTTCCAGCTTGGAAAAGAGATGTGTTAATGTGTGAGGTGTCTGTAGAATCATGAATGGTGTGGAAAATTGAATATGGAAATGTAATTTACTCCTTCACACAACACAAGAACTAGGGGGGGAACCCAACTAATTTAATAGGCAGCAGATTTAAAAGAAACAAAAGGAAGTATTTCTTCACAGTCAACCTGTGGAATCATTTGCTAGGAGATGTTGTGAAGGCCAAAACAATAACATGGTTTCAACAGGAACTAGATAAATTCATGGAGGATACGTCCATCAATGGCTATTAGCCAGGATAGGCAGGGATGGTGTCCCTTCTCTTTGCTAGAAGCTGGGAGTGGGAGACATGTCATGGATCACTTGATGATTGCCCTGTTCGGTTCATTCCCTCTGAAGCAAGTGGCATTCTCCAGTGTCAGAAGATAGGATACTGGGCTAGTTGCACCATTGGTCTTACCCGGTAGGGCCATTCTGAGGTTCTTATATAGATCCCAGATGTATCTGCTCCCTGATGTAACTTAGAATTCCCCACTTGCCTGCCAGAACTGAGAAAAAAAAAACGCAAGTCTTGACACCATCTCACTCTCCACAGATTTAGTAACAAAGTTTGAATATACATTTAAATTTTAACCTAACCAGGATCCCTTAAGTGACTTGCCGCAAGACATCAGAACATATTAGTATTGGAACTGAGTGGTCTAATATTTATTTTTCTTCTTTTATATATGAATATGAATGACCAGCGAATAGCAGAGCGGCTAACAGAGGGTGTTTGCCTGGGATCTGCCTGAGAGGAGGTACTCTAAGGGCTGTATTAAGGAGGCTGTGTTGGTGAATATCTGAGTGTCTGTTGTGGGGACAGTTTGACCGTGTGCTTGATTGGTGGTTTGAAATGTGTGAATTGGGAGTGCTTTGTTCCAGGTGAGCCTTGAGTGGGCCTGATTGTATAAAAAGCCAGTCAGTTGGGAACCAGCTGAGCAGCAAAGAGCAGAGCAGCTAACAGAGGGAGTTTGCCTGGGATCTGCCTGGGGAGAGCTTGCTGAGGCTTACATCTTGCCGGCTTCTCTGAGTAGTTTCTACAACTCCTGAGTGAGCTCGTAGAAGGAAGGTAATATGGATGGGGGGTTTTCAGCTGTTGTGACCTGTACTGGATGTGCCATGTTTGTCTTTCTTCCACAGGACAGAAGTGACTTTGTCTGTACAAAGTGCAAGCTGGTCTCCATATTGGAAGAGAAGGTACAAGGTCTGGAGTAACAGGTATCGACCCTGTGTTGCATAAGAGAAACTGAAGATTTCCTGGACAGATGTCAGGATATACTTCTACAGGCACAATGTTCTGAAGATTCAGAGCAGCCTGTGCAGCGGGGACAGGAGGACGGTGAAGAAATTTGGCAGCTTGTGACCTCCAGAAGAAGAAAGGGGAGCGTCCATGTACCAGCAGTGCAGATACAGGTAAGTAACCGTTTTCATGTTCTCTCCACAGGTACTAATGCGGAGAGTGGACTAGATGATACATCTGAGGGAAGGGAGCAGAAGGAGACTCCGCCGATTGGAAGGCATGAGATGCACTGTCCTAGGGTTGGGGGTTCCACGACCACCGCTCCCAAAAGAAGGAGATGAGGGTGGTGGTCGGGGACTCTCTCCTCAGGGGGACTGAGTCATCTATCCGCCGCCCCGACCGGGAAAACCGAGAAGTCTGCTGCTTGCCAGGAGCTAGGATTCATGATGTGACGGAGAGACTGCCAAGACTCATCAAGCCCTCGGATCGCTACCCCTTCCTGCTTCTCCACATGGGCACCAATGATAATGCCAAGAATGACCTTGAGCAGATCACTGCAGACTACGTGGCTCTGGGAAGAAGGATAAAGGAGTTTGAGGTACAAGTGGTGTTCTCGTCCATCCTCCCCGTGGAAGTAAAAGGCCTGGGTAGAGACTGTCGAATTGTGGAAATCAACGAACGGCTACGCAGGTGGTGTTGGAGAGAAGGCTTTGGATTCTTTGACCATGGGATGGTGTTCCAAGAAAGAGGAGGGCAGCCAGAGACGGGCTCCACCTAATGAAGAGAGGGAAGAGCATCTTCGCAAGTAGGCTGGCTAACCAAGTGAGGAGGGCTTTAAACTAGGTTCACCGGGGGAAGGAGACCAAAGCCCTGAGATAACTGGGGAAGTGGGATACCGGGATGAAGCACGAGCAGGAGCGCACGAGAGGGCAGGGCTCGTGCCTCATACTGAGAAAGAGGGACGATCAGCGAGTTATCTCAAGTGCCTATACACAAATGCAAGAAGCCTTGGAAACAAGCAGGGAGAACTGGATGTCCTGGCACAGTCAAGGAATTAGGATGCAGTTGGAATAACAGAGACTTGGTGGGATAACTGACATGACTGGAGTACTGTCATGGATGGATATAAACTGTTCAGGAAGGACAGGCAGGGCAGAAAAGGTGGGGGAGTAGCACTGTATGTAAGGGAGCAGTATGACTCCTCAGAGCTCAAGTATGAAACTGCAGAAAAACCTGAGTGTCTCTGGATTAAGTTTAGAAGTGTGAGCAACAAGGGTGATGTCATGGTGGGAGTCGGCTATAGACCACCAGATAAGGGGGATGCGGTGGACGAGGCTTTCTTCCAGCAACTCATGGAAGTTACTAGATCGCAGGCCCTGGTTCTCATGGGAGACTTCAATCACCCTGATATCTGCTGGGAGAGCAGTACAGCGGTGCACAGACAATTCAGAAAGTTTTTTGAAAATGTAGGGGACAATTTCCTGGTGCAAGTGCTGGAAGAATGAACTAGGGGCAGAGCTGTTCTTGACCTGCTGCTCACAAACCGGAAGAATTAGTAGGGGAAGCTAAAGTGGATGGGAACCTGGGAGGTAGTGACCATGAGATGGTCGAGTTCAGGATCCTGACACAAGGAAGAAAGGAGAGCAGCAGAATACAGACCCTGGACTTCAGAAAAGCAGGCTTTTACTCCCTCAGGGAACTGATGAGCAGGATCCCCTGGTAGACTAGTATCTTGTCCCCTTATTGGTCCTTTTGGTCAGGTGCCAGCCAGGTTACCTGAGCTTCTTAACCTTTACAGGTAAAAGGATTTTGTGCCTCTGGCCAGGAGGGATTTTATAGTACTGAACACAGGAAGGTTGTTACCCTTCCCTTTATATTTATGACATGGTTTCCCACAGTATTCTTTCCAGCAAGTTAAAGAAGTATGGGCTGGATGAATGGACTATAAGGTGGATAGAAAGCTGGCTATATCGTCAGGCTCAACAGGTAGTGATCAATGGATCCAGGTCTAGTTGGCAGCCAATATCAAGCAGAGCGCCCCAAGGGTTGGTCCTGGTGCTGGTTTTGTTCAATATCTTCATTAATGATCTGAAGGATGGCGTGGATTGCACCCTCCATAAGTTTTCAGATGACACTAAACTGGGAGGAGAGGTAGATACATTGGAGGGTAGGGATAGGATACAGAGGAACCTAGACAAATTAGAGGATTGGGCCAAAAGAAATCTGATGAGATTCAACAAGGACAAATGCAGAGTCCTGCATTTAGGACGGAAATATCACATACACTGCTACAGACTAGGGACCAAATGATTCAGCAGCAGTTCTGCAGAAAAGGACGTAGGGGTTACAGTGGACGAGAAGCTGGATATGAGTCAACAATGTGCCCTTGTTGCCAAGATGGCCAATGGCATTTTGGGATGTATAAGTAGGGGCATTACCAGCAGATTGAGGGACGGAATCATTCCCCTCTGTTCGACATTGGTGAGGCCTCATCTGGAGTACTGTGTCCAGTTTTGGGTCCCACATTACAAGGAGGATGTGGAAAAATTGGAAAGCATCCAGTGGAGGGCAACAAAAATGGTTAGGGGACTGGAACACATGACTTATGAGGAGAGGCTGAGGGAACTGGGTTTGTTTAGTCTGCGGAAGAGAAGAATGAGGGGGGATTTGATAGCTGCTTTCAACTACCTGAGAGGTGGTTCCAGAGAGGATGGTTCTAGACTATTCTCAGTGGTGGAAGAGGAGAGGACAAGGAGTAATGGTCTCAAGTTGCAGTGGGGGAGGTTTAGGTTGGATATTAGGAAAAACTTTTTCACTAGGAGGGTGGTGAAGCACTGGAATGTTACCTAGGGAGGTGGTGGAATCTCCTTCCTTAGAGGTTTTTGAAGGTCAGGCTTGACACAGCCCTGGCTGGGATGATGTAGTTTGGGATTGGCCCTGCTTTGAGCAGGGGGTTGGACTAGATGACCTCCTGAGGTCTCTTCCAACTCTGGTATTCTATGATTCTATGAACGGGGGTGATTCAAAAAAGGAATGCTGCATACAATAGCCTGATTTGGCCCATACTAAAAGCTTCAGGAGATTGGAGATTCACAGTGGATTTTAGACAAATTCATAAAGCTACCCCCGCCCTGGCACCAATAGCAGCAGATTTGACTCAAGTGATGGCAAGAATACAGGGGGTCCCTAAATGATTCTCTGTCATAGATTTGGTAAATTATTGTTTTGCTATCCCATTGCATCCAGATTCTTGGGCCAGCTTTGCATTTACCTTTAAGGGACAACAGTAGAATCAGAATCATAGAACTGGAAGGGAACTCGAGGTGTCATCTAGACCAGTGCCCTGCATTCAAGGCAGGACTAAGTATAATAGACCATCTCTGAAAGGTGTGTGTCCAACCTGCTCTTAAAAATCCCCAATGAAGGAGATTCCACAACCTCCCTAGGGGTATGTCTACATTACAGAATAAGGTCGAATTTATAGAAGTCGTTTTTTTAGAAATCGGTTTTATATATTCGAGTGTTTGTGTCCCCACAGAAAATGCTCTAAGTGCATTAAGTGCATTAACTCAGCGGAGTGCTTCCACAGTACCAAGGCTAGAGTCGACTTCCGGAGCGTTGCACTGTGGGTAGCTATCCCACAGTTCCCGCAGTCTCCGCTGCCCATTGGAATTCTGGGTTGAGATCCCAATGCCTGATGGGGCTAAAACATTGTCGCGGGTGGTTCTGGGTACATATCGTCAGGCCCCCATTCCCTCCCTCCCGCCGTGAAAGCAAGGGCAGACAATCGTTTCATGCCTTTTTTCCTGAGTTACCTGTGCAGACTGCATACAACGGCAAGAATGGAGCCCGCTCAGGTAACCGTCGCCGTATGTCTCCTGGGTGCTGGCAGACGCGGTACGGCATTGCTACACAGTAGCAGCAACCCATTGCCTTGTGGCAGCAGACGGTACAGTACGAATGGTAGCCGTCATCGTCATCTCCGAGGTGCTTCTGGCACGGCCATGAGCGCCTGGGCAGACATGGGCGCAGAGACTAAATTTGGAGTGACTTGACCAGGTCATTCTCTTTAGTCCTGCAGTCAGTCCTATTGAACCGTCTTATGGTGAGCAGGCAGGCGATACGGATTGCTAGCAGTCCTATTGCATCATCTTCTGCCGGGCAGGCAAGAGATGAGGATGGCTATCAGTCCTACTGCACCATCTTCTGCCGAGCAGCCATGAGATGTGGATGGCATGCAGTCCTTCTGCACCGTCTGCTGCCAGCCAAAGATGTAAAAGATAGATGGAGTGGGTCAAAACAAGAAATAGACTAGATTTGTTTTGTACTCATTTGCCTCCTCCCCCATCTAGGGGACTCATTCCTCTAGGTCACACTGCAGTCACTCACAGAGAAGGTGCAGCGAGGTAAATCTAGCCATGTATCAATCAGAGGCCAGACTAACCTCCTTGTTCCAATAAGAACAATAACTTAGGTGCACCATTTCTTATTGGAACCCTCCGTGAAGTCCTGCCTGAAATACTCCTTGATGTAAAGCCACCCCCTTTGTTGATTTTAGCTCCCTGAAGCCAACCCTTTAAGTCGTGTCGTCAGTCGCCCCTCCCTCCGTCAGAGCAATGGCAGACAATCGTTCCGCGCCTTTTTTCTGTGCGGACGCCATATCAAGGCAAGCATGGAGGCCGCTCAGCTCACTTTGGCAATTAGGAGCACATTAAACACCACACGCATTATCCAGCAGTATATGCAGCACCAGAACCTGGCAAAGCGATACCGGGCGAGGAGGCGACGTCAGCGCGGTCACGTGAGTGATCAGGACATGGACACAGATTTCTCTGAAAGCATGGGCCCTGCCAATGCATGCATCATGGTGCTAATGGGGCAGGTTCATGCTGTGGAACGCCGATTCTGGGCTCGGGAAACAAGCACAGACTGGTGGGACCGCATAGTGTTGCAGGTCTGGGACGATTCCCAGTAGCTGCGAAACTTTCGCATGCGTAGGGGCACTTTCATGGAACTTTGTGACTTGCTTTCCCTTGCCCTGAGGCGCATGAATACCAAGATGAGAGCAGCCCTCACAGTTGAGAAGCGAGTGGCGATAGCCCTGTGGAAGCTTGCAATGTCAGACAGCTACCGGTCAGTCGGGAATCAATTTGGAGTGGGCAAATCTACTGTGGGGGCTGCTGTGATGCAAGTAGCCCACGCACTCAAAGATCTGCTGATATCAAGGGTAGTGACCCTGGGAAATGTGCAGGTCATAGTGGATGGCTTTGCTGCAATGGGATTCCCTGACTGTGGTGGGGCCATAGAAGGAACCCATATCCCTGTCTTGGCACCGGAGCACCAAGCCGCCGAGTACATAAACCACAAGGGGTACTTTTCAATGGTGCTGCAAGCTCTGGTGGATCACAAGGGACGTTTCACCAACATCAACTTGGGATGGCCGGGAAAGGTTCATGACGCTCGCATCTTCAGGAACTCTGGTGTGTTTCAAAAGCTGCAGGAAGGGACTTTATTCCCAGACCAGAAAATAACTGTTGGGGATGTTGAAATGCCTATATGTATCCTTGGGGACCCAGCCTACCCCTTAATGCCATGGCTCATGAAGCCGTACACAGGCAGCCTGGACAGTGGTCAGGAGCTGTTCAACTACAGGCTGAGCAAGTGCAGAATGGTGGTAGAATGTGCATTTGGACGTTTAAAGGCGCGCTGGCGCAGTTTACTGACTCGCTTAGACCTCAGCGAAACCAATATTCCCACAGTTATTACTGCTTGCTGTGTGCTCCACAATATCTGTGAGAGTAAGGGGGAGACGTTTATGGTGGGGTGGGAGGTTGAGGCAAATCGCCTGGCTGCTGGTTACACGCAGCCAGACACCAGGGCGGTTAGAAGATCACAGGAGGGCGCGGTACGCATCAGAGAAGCTTTGAAAACCAGTTTCATGACTGGCCAGGCTACAGTGTGAAAGTTCTGTTTGTTTCTCCTTGATGAAACCCCCCGCCCCTTGGTTCACTCTACTTCCCTGTAAGCTAACCACCCTCCCATCCTCCCTTCCATCACCGCTTGCAGAGGCAATAAAGTTATTGTTGCTTCACATTCATGCATTCTTTATTCATTCATCACACAAATAGGGGGATGACTACCAAGGTAGCCCAGGAGGGGTGGTGGAGGAGGGAAGGAAAATGCCACACAGCACTTTAAAAGTTTACAACTTTAAAATTTATTGAATGCCAGCCTTCTTTTTTTTTGGGCAATCCTCTGGGGTGGAGTGGCTGGTTGGCCGGTGACCCCCCACCGCGTTCTTGGGCGTCTGGGTGTGGAGGCCATGGAACCTGGGGAGGAGGGCGGTTGGTTACAGAGGGGCTGTAGTGGCAGTCTGTGCTCCAGCTGCCTTTGCTGCAGCTCAACCATACACTGGAGCATACTGGTTTGGTCCTGCAGCAGCCTCAGCATTGAATCCTGCCTCTTCTCATCACACTGCCGCCACATTTGAGCTTCAGCCCTGTCTTCAGCCCGCCACTTACTCTCTTCAGCCCGCCACTTACTCTCTTCAGCCCGCCACCTCTCCTCCCGGTCATTTTGTGCTTTCCTGCACTCTGACATTATTTGCCTCCACGCATTCGTCTGTGCTCTGTCAATGTGGGAGGACAGCATGAGCTCGGAGAACATTTCATCGCGAGTGCGTTTTTTTTCTTTCTAAGCTTCACTAGCCTCTGGGAAGGAGAAGATCCTGTGATCATTGAAACACATGCAGCTGGTGGAGAAAAAAAAGGGACAGTAGTATTTAAAAAGACACATTTTATAAAACAGTGGCTACACTCTTTCAGGGTAAACCTTGCTGTTAACATTACATACATAGCACATGTGCTTTTGTTACAAGGTCGCATTTTGCCTCCCTCCACCGCGTGGCTACCCCCTCAACCCTCCCCCCTCCCCGTGGCTAACAGCAGGGAACATTTCTGTTTAGCCACAGGCAAACAGCCCAGCAGGAACGGGCTCCTCTGAGTGTCCCCTGAAGAAAAGCACCCTATTTCAACCAGATGACCATGAATGATATCTCACTCTCCTGAGGATAACACAGAGAGATAAAGAACGGATGTTGTTTGAACGCCAGCAAACATACACTGCAATGCTTTGTTGTACAATGATTCCCGAGTACGTGTTACTGGCCTGGTGTGGTAAAGTGTCCTACCATGGAGGATGCAATAAGGCTGCCCTCTCCAGAAACCTTTTGCAAAGGCTTTGGGAGTACATCCAGGATAGCCTTGAATGCCAGAGCAAATTAATCCTTTCATATGCTTGCTTTTAAACCATGTATAGTATTTTAAAAGGTGCACTCACCGAAGGAAATCCTCAAGGGCTTCTTTTCCATGGGTTCTTTTCATGTTGGTGTAGAGGACTTCTTTTCCATAGCCCTCTACACCAACATTCCACACAAAGATGGACTATAGGCCATCAAGAACACTATCCCCGGTTATGTCACGGCTAACCTGGTGGCTGAACTTTGTGACTTTGTCCTTACCCATAACTATTTTACATTTGGGGACAATGTATACCTTCAGATCAGTGGCACTGCTATGGGTACCCGCATGGCCCCACAGTATGCCAATATTTTTATGGCTGACTTAGAACAACGCTTCCTCAGCTCTCGTCCCCTAACGCCCCTACTCTACTTGCACTATATTGATGACATCTTCATCATCTGGACCCATGGAAAAGAAGCCCTTGAGGAATTCCACCATGATTTCAACAATTTCCATCCCACCATCAACCTCAGCCTGGTCCAGTCCACACAAGAGATCCACTTCCTGGACACTACAGTGCTAATAAACAATGGTCACATAAACACCACCCTATACCGGAAACCTACTGACCGCTATTCCTACCTACATGCCTCCAGCTTTCATCCTGACCACACCACACGATCCATCGTCTACAGCCAAGCTCTGCGATACAACCGCATTTGCTCCAACCCCTCAGACAGAGACAAACACCTACAAGATCTCTATCAAGCATTCTTACAACTACAATACCCACCTGTGGAAGTGAAGAAACAGATTGACAGAGCCAGAAGAGTTCCCAGAAGTCACCTACTACAGGACAGGCCTAACAAAGAAAATAACAGAACGCCACTAGCCGTCACCTTCAGCCCCCAACTAAAACCCCTCCAACGCATTATTAAGGATCTACAACCTATCCTGAAGGATGACCCAACACTCTCACAAGTCTTGGGAGACAGGCCAGTCCTTGCCTACAGACAGCCCCCCAACCTGAAGCAAATACTCACCAACAACCACATACCACACAACAGAACCACTAACCCAGGAACCTATCCTTGCAACAAAGCCCGTTGCCAACTGTGCCCACATATCTATTCAGGGGACACCATCAAAGGGCCTAATAAAATCAGCCACACTATCAGAGGCTCGTTCACCTGCACATCCACCAATGTGATATATGCCATCATGTGCCAGCAATGCCCCTCTGCCATGTACATTGGTCAAACTGGACAGTCTCTACGTAAAAGAATAAATGGACACAAATCAGATGTCAAGAATTATAACATTCATAAACCAGTCGGAGGACACTTCAATCTCTCTGGTCACGCAATCACAGACATGAAGGTCGCTATCTTACAGCAAAAAAAACTTCAAATCCAGACTCCAGAGAGAAACTGCTGAATTGGAATTCATTTGCAAATTGGATACTATTAATTTAGGCTTAAATAGAGACTGGGAGTGGCTAAGTCATTATGCAAGGTAGCCTATTTCCCCCTTTTTTTTTCCTATCACCCCCCCCCCCCCCCCGACGTTCTGGTTAAACTTGGATTTATGCTGGAAATGGCCCACCTTGATTATCATGCACATTGTAGGGAGAGTGGTCACTTTGGATAAGCTATTACCAGCAGGAGAGTGAGTTTGTGTGTGTGGTTTTTGGAGGAGGGTGGGCGGGGTGAGAAAACCTGGATTTGTGCTGGAAATGGTCCAACTTGATGATCACTTTAGATAAGCTATTACCAGCAGGAGAGTGGGGTGGGAGAAGGTATTGTTTCATGGTCTCTGTGTATATAATGTCTTCTGCAGTTTCCACAGTATGCATCTGATGAAGTGAGCTGTAGCTCACGAAAGGTCATGCTCAAATAAATTGGTTAGTCTCTAAGGTGCCACAAGTACTCCTTTTCTTTTTACTGATAGATATGCACAGCTGTTTGCCTCCCCCACCCCCCAGGTATTAATGTATACTCTGGGTTAATTAATAAGTAAAAAGTGATTTTATTAAATAAAAAAAATAGGATATAAGTGGTTCCAAGTAATAACAGACAGAACAAAGTGATTTACCAAGCAAAATAAAACACATAAGTTAAGCTGACTGGTCTGTTGTTGCCTGGGTTGCCTTTGTTTCCATTTTTATAGAGAGGCACGATATGTGCTCTTTTCCAGTCTGCCAGAATCTCCCTTATCTTCCATTTTCAAAGATAACAGGGAATGGCTCAGCTATCTCCTCATTCAGTTCGTTGAGTTTTCTAGGATGCATTTCATCAGGCCCTGGTGACTTGAAGACATCTAACTTGTTAAAGTAGCTTTTAACTTGTTCTTTCCCTATTTTAGCATCTGAACTTATCCCATTTTCATTGCATTCTTTATGACAACCTTCTTGGTGAAAACGAAAACAAAGAAGTCATTAAGCACTTCTGCCATTTCCACATTTTCTGTTATTGTTTTCCCCTCTTCACTTAGTAACGGGCCTACCCTGTCCATGGTCTTCTTCTTGCTTCTAATGTATTTGTAGAATGTTTTCTTGTTACCCTTTTTGTCTCTAGCTAGTTTGATCTCATTTTGTGCCTTGGCCTTTCTAATTTTGCCCCTATATACGTGTATTATTTGTTTATACTTCTCCTTTGTAATTTGACCTTGTTTCCACTTTTTGTAGGACTCTTTTTTTTATTTTTAGATCATTTGAGATCTCCTGGTGAAGCCTGGGTGGTCTCTTGCCAGACTTCTGCCTTCTTGAAATCCTTTGTCTTTATTTCAATGTTTTCAGAGTAACAGCCGTGTTCGTCTGTATTCGCAAAAAGAAAAGGAGGACTTGTGGCACCTTAGAGACTAACCAATTTATTTGAGTGTGAGCTTTCGTGAGCTACATGCATCCGATGAAGTGAGCTGTAGCTCACGAAAGTTTATGCTCAAATAAATTGGTTAGTCTCTAAGGTGCCACAAGTACTCTTTTTCTTTTGATGTTTTCGCTCCTGCCATTCCTTAGAATCATGAACTCTATCATTTCATGATCACTTTCCCCCAAGCTGCCTTCCACTTTTAAATCCTCAACCAGTACCTTCTTGTTTGTGAAAATCAAGTCTAGAACTAGTGGGAGAATGTCACCTAATATAGTGATTGGGATTGAACCTGGGACCTTTGAGTCTCTACTGCATGAACTAAACACCAGCTGGCTCTTAACTCAGGCCATAGAGTAGCCAGACTTCACTCTCCATCTAGTGGTCTCAGTGCCTCAGAGTTACATGTAGATGACATGTTAGTTGGGGGAGACTTTGAGGAGGAGGTAACTGAGAGGACTAAAAGGATGCTTAGACTTATCCAGGAAACGGGTTTTAACACTAATAGAGAGAAAGACCAATTAGTGCAACAGAGGGTGAATTACTTGTGGGTGACCCTAGGGGAACAAGAAGTTCGGGTAGATCAACAAAAAATGAAATAATTGCTGACTTTACCCAGACCAGAGGGATCCCATGCATTGAGGGTAATGTTAGCAGGGTTTAACTATTTAAGGTAACACATCTGGAATTTCACCATTATAACTAAACCCTTGTGGCATTTATTCAAAAAGAAATTAGAAAAGGCACGGTGACCTGAACAGGAAAAAGCTTTCTGTGATTTAAAACAGGCTTTTGTACAAGTCCCAACACTGAAATTCCCTGAGATAAACAAGCCTAAATCAAGTTTGTGATTAAGTTATCGGTGGCCCAACATTCCCCCTTTTCCCTCTTCCTTGTGTTGTTAAAATGATCAATACATGCTGGTTCATCATCAGAGACTGCCATTAACACGAAATATATGACAGAATGCAGGCAAAACTATGGAGCAGGAGACATACAATTCTCCCGCAATGAGATGAGTCACAAATTTAAATAACAGTATTTTTTTTTAACGAGCATCATCAGTACGGAAGCATGTCCTCGGGAATTGTGGCAGAAGCATGAATGGTTAGCATATCTGGCGCGTAAATACCTTGCAATGGCAGCTACAAAAGCCCTCACTTTCAGATGACATTGGAAATAAGAAGAAGGCAACATTATCCCCCCAAAATGTAAACAAACTTGTTTGTCTTAGTGATTGGTTGAACAAGAAGTAGGACTGAGTAGACTTGGATGCTCCAAAGTTTTAAATTGTTCTGTTTTTGACTGCAGTTATGTAACAAAAACATATATATGTAAGTTGTACTTTCATACTTTTAATAGAGAGATTACATTATAATACTTGCATGAGTTGAGTTGAAAAATACTGTTTCTTTTGTTTATCATTTTTACAGTGCAAGTATTTTAAATAAAAAAATTAAGAATATAAAGTGAGCACTGTACACTTTGTATTCTGTGTTGCAAATGTAGAAAAACATTCAGAAACATTTAATAAATTCTATTGTTTAACAATGCGATTAAAAATCCGATTAATAATGGTTAATTAGTTCGCTTAATCACGTGAGATAACTGCAATTAATCAACAACCCTAATCTGTACACTCTTCATTATAATCACCTAATATCTATCTTTCCATACTTAATTAATCTATTTTCTTTTTTTTTTTTACCTATAGCAGTGTGTTCTTTGAAATGGAAAAGGGAACTATGCTCATGATCAGGAGCTGGTGCGTACTCCTCTCCACATGGAGGAAGGAATGGACTGAGTAATAATCTAACTCCAGTCAGGCTTCTGACCAGAGCAAGACCATACAGCTCTGAGGTCCTAGGCTGGGAAGCTGTTGGGGAAGTCCTGGAGCCTCTGTATTGTTGGTCCATCAGTGGCTACTGAAAGCATTCATGTAACTGCAGCTGGGTGTCTCACTCTTTGTGTATGGCTGTGTAAGTGTGTGACCTGGAGAAGATTTCAGCTTCCCACAGACTTAAAGTGTGAGACGGGGTCCATATTGGTATGCCAGAGGAATCAATGGTACCCAAGTTCCAGGTTGTGCACTTGGGAAAATCCATTACACCCACCCAAGGAACAGGCCCTACTAGACTGTGAGTCCATTTCCTTCTTGTCATGCGCTAAGTTACTGACAGAGAGACGGTGGTTACAGCAGGAAAGTCTGTCTGCTGAAGTCTGTCTGCTTTCTCTGCACTACCTTGCCTAAGTCACATATCCCTGTGACTCAGTTCACCTATCTGTATTATGAGGATATGTTCATAGTGACTTTCCTTCGCTGGGTGTTTTGAAACTCCTTCAGTGAAAGCTGCTGCAAAGTAAGGTGACAGTTACTGATGAGAATTACTGATTTCTGATCCCTTAGCAAAAGCCCCAGGTGCCTGCAGAAAGTGCTCATGTCTCCCCTCAGTCATCTCTCTCCAGAACTGTCTGACTACTATCTACCCAACCCTCCTGAGCATTTACAGGGTATCAGGCCCTGTGGAGATTTAGGCATTATCCCTAATTTTCTTCCTAATCTACTATAATGTTTTAAATATACACAAATACAGAGAACAGCCAATTTCTCTCTGACTCAGCACAGAGCCCAAGAGTTCTCATCTCCCTTTGGGAAGGTCCCTTAATTACTATTTACTCCTAAAGCTGCATAAATAGAACAGAAGCACAGACACGCTTGTTTGCATCCAGATGCTCGCTTATCCACTATAGGCTGAAGAAACCTCTGCTGCTGCACAGAACTGTATGGTACACACCACTGTGTTGGCTCTCAGCATGGGAAGATGCTGAAGATGCTGGGCTGAGAGAGGTTTGGGACACGGCTATCTGAGGGGATTACCAGGGAAGGCACTTCCATCCCACAATTCACAGGTACCCATCTCTTGCTGAGGAGCTCACCTGCTTGATAAACACAGTGTACCGTGGATGTGCTGGGACAGAAAGTAAGTCTGTTGTCCTTTCCTCTCTGCCCAGCCTTTAAACATCTTAGGGCCCTTGCCACAGGGGATGAGCTTGTTCCGGTATGATTAGCCAAAGTATTCCTCTTTTCTGTGTATCCCCACCCATCCTAGCTGATGGCCTCCAGCCTCAAGGGAGCTGCATTTCAATGGCACAGTGGCTGCTTCAGTCTGAAAGGTGTTAGTAGATGTACAATACAAGGCCACATTCTGAGGCCATGGCCCATACTTTCCTCAGGCTCCACTGAGTTCAAACTCCCCTTGGAGTAAGAACTGAGTAAAGACCTCAGGAGTCGGCTGTGTGCTAATGCACAGACACTGTCACCTGCTCCTCTTGCAATTCAGAGCTCTAGCTGTTAACACGGGGGGGGAGGGCTGTTACCTGACCTTTATCTGATGGAACGCAGGGCCGTACTAGGGCTTCTTACTGGAATCATAAAAATTATAAAAACTATAAGAATCTTTCATCATGGGCAAGACATCTTATCTCCCAGCTTCATTCAAGAAGTCAGCTGAACTGTTATGATGGAAAACAGTTCAGCCCATAGCAGACACCCAGCAAGGGAATTTACAGTCCAAACTCTTAAAGTTTGGCAAAGTTATTACAAGCATTTGAATATGAGGTCTTCTAACTGACATTTTCAGACAGCCTTAGCTAAAGGTGGTGCCATCAGCACCACATATAATGGCCAGTCTATTTGTGAATCCCATTCAGCTAAGATTTTCCATTAATGGCCATGGCAAGGAGTTCCACAGACCAAATATGGTTTATGTAAACAAGTTTCTTTTATCAGTATTAAATGTAATTGAAGGTTCCCTTGTTCATGTGTTGTGAGAGACAATAAATATAATTGTCTGATCTACTTTCTTTCTCAATGGATTCATAGAGTTTAAGGCCAGAAGGGACCATTAGATCATCCAGTCTGACCTTGTGTATAACACAGGCCATTAAATTTCACACACTTACCCCTGTATTGAGCTCCTCAACTTGTGTTTGACAAAGGCTTGGTTTACACTCAGATTTCACATTATAGAAAGGTAGAGCCAGAGGTTGAGAAGGGACAACAATGGGCAGGTATTCTACAACCTATAAGATGCAGGATTTGTTGCACCTACACCATTCAAACTGATGAATATCCAGCCTCCTTTGAAAAACCTCCAGTGAAGGATCGAGGCGTCTGTTCCACTGTCCTCCTGTTCTTACAGTCTGGCAATTCCTGAAACTCTGAGATTTCATCTAACTCAGTTCTGCTGGAGTTTGAACCCATTGCCTCTTGTCCTGTACTATGTGGCAGGAGAGAACAACTTTTCTCCATAGGTTTTATGGCAGCCCTTCAAGTATTTCAAGACTGATCTCATGTCCCTGCTCAATCTCCTTGTTTCCAAATTGTACATACCCAGTTCCTTCAGCCGTTGCTTGTATGGCTTTTATTCCATCCCATGGATCCTTTCCAGGTTCTCTACAGACTTCCTATACGCTGGTGACCCAAACTGGACACAGTACTGCAGCTGAAGCCTAATCAGCTCCCAGTAGAGGAACAATATCACCTCCCGTGAGTTGCATGCTCTGCTGCTGTTAATGCAACCTAAAATTGCATTTTCTTTTTGTGCCAGAGCAAAAAAACAACGCCCCTGTGAGATATAGCTATATCAACTTAACCCTGGTGTAGACAGAATGAGGCTGAGAGAAGAATTCTTCCATCGACCTACCTACCACTTCTCAGGGAGGTGGATTACCTACGCTGATGGGAGAGCCCCCGCCATTGGTGTAAGTTGTGTCTACGCTGAAGCACTATGGCAGCTCTGCTGTAGTGTTTTATGTGCAGACAAGCCCTCAAGCAGCTCTTCCAGAAAAGCATCCAGTCTGAACCTGCAGCCTTGAGGAGATGGAGAACCACTTCCCTTCGCAGTTTGTTCCAATGGATAACAACCCCAAGTGCTAAACATTTGGCCCTTATTTCCATCTGGAATTTCTCTGGCTTCAGCTTCCAGCCATTCTGTCTTGCTCGTCCTTTCTCCACTAGATTACAGAGTCAATTATCAGTCTTTTCCCAATGAAAGTTTCCCCTTTATCATCTTTTTTGATAAATGAAATTTTTGAAGTCTCTTTCGTCAGTCTCAAATAATTTTTATGGCTCCTTTCTCCACTCTCTCCAATTTTTCAAAATCCTTTCTGAAGTGTGGGCCCCAGAACTGGATGCAGTTGCCACTCTCCTGTTTATGCATCCAAGGTCACATCAGCCCCTTTGGCCACAGCTTCAAACTGGGAGCTCACGATGAGTTGGTTGTCCACAGTAACCCGTAAATCCTTTTAAGGGTCCCTGCGTTCCATAATGCAGTGATCTAGTCTGTGAGTCGGACCTGTATTCCCTGTTCCTAGATGATAAATTTGCATTTTAATATATTCAAACATTT
Organism: Caretta caretta; assembly: GCF_965140235.1. Lineage (NCBI taxonomy): Eukaryota > Metazoa > Chordata > Testudines > Cheloniidae > Caretta > Caretta caretta. Next base: position 2,561,348 of record NC_134206.1, read on the forward strand.
TGTTTGGCTGGGCCCAGATCACCAAATTCTCCAAATCAATTGGTATACCTGCCCTGGCCTCCTTATTGTAACCACTGTGCCAATCTTTGAGTCGGTCATAAATTTTATCTGAAGTAATTTTCTATTTGCTTCCAGATCATTTATTAAAATATTGAATAGCATCTGGCCTAGAACTCATCTCTGCAGAACCCCACTAGGAACAGCCCCACTTGCTCACAATGGCCCATTGAAAGCTGCTTTCTGAGATCTGTCAGTTAGCCAATTTTTAGTCCGTTTTTATGTGTGCTCTACTGATATTGTACCGTGTTTATTTTTTATTTGAATATTTTCCCCTACTAAATTGAATGTCTCCGAGAAATCAAAATTTATTGCATCTGCTCAGTTCCCAGGTCGGCCAAACATACTCTCATTAAACATTGAAATTGGTTTTATTTGAAAAGACCTGGTTTCCATAAACCCTATTTTTGACTGGCATTAGTTATATTCATAGACTTTTTTAAACTAATCCCATACCAGCTTTTCCATTGTTCCTTATCCATATCAAATCTTTTTTTAAACTTTCCCTTGATTTTTTAATTTTTTACATTTAACAGACTCATGTCCTGTATTTGACTTTTCCAGTTTTCATTTTGTTTTGTTTTAGTGTTTGTTTTGGCTCTGCTGCCACCTGATTGCATATTGCTGGCTCCGAATGACAGGTGTGGTTGATCGGTGAGTTCCTAACCCTGGTGTTTGTAACTCTAAGGTTCTATTGAAGATGCTGTTTAACATCCTCCTTGACAGCTAATGGACTGGAAGATATTTCATCCTAATCAGAGATGAGTACATCATACTGCTTCTTTCTAAATGCAGAACAAAACTCTCTCTCGAACACTGTGATGTTGGACTCTATATGACGTGGCATGATTGTGATGTTGCACTCTATGCTTGAAACCACTTACAGCCTCAGAGGTAGTCTCAGCATGAAAAGTGACAGTCCCAAGGGTTCCTCTGTGGCCGAACCCGTCACAAACCTATCTTCTTCTCCTGCAGCATTAACAAGTTTCCTTTCTCCCTCTTGGAATTGGCCCAAACCTTTTCTAGGATTTCTTTTGTTCTTAATACACTTACTAACCTCCTTTTTGTGATCCTTAGGCCTGCGAAACATGGATTTTCCCCAGATGTCTTCAACTTTCCTTTTCAGTTTTCATATCTTCTGATTTATATTACTTGTTATATGTTTCTCCTTTTTTCCTCTTTCTTATATATATTTTCCCCATCTAATGGCTGCCTTCTGTTGGCCACACAATTGGGTTTTTAGCAAAAATGATCCACTTTCTTGACTCTGGAATTGTGGTTTTTAGCTATTATACAAACTCTGCTTAAATAATTACTAATTTTTCCTCCCAATCATTTTGCTGATAATTTGCCTCAGCTTTGGGGAATTAGCCCCTTTGAAGCAATAAGTGTCTATAGATATTACTGGCTGGGAACTGGTCTCTGTTTCTCCATTTGAATGTAATCAGTTCCATTCTGTTATTTTGTTCTCCTCTATCATATACCCACTTCATTGTCTCTTCTCTACACTAAATAGGCCCAGACTCTTCAGTCTATGTGCATATGGCAGCTTCCCCCATTCTCACAGACTGTCTCAAAAACCCCCTCTCTGTCTGCTATATCCTTTATAGAGACTGGTTAGCCAAACTTAGCGCATATCCAGAGTAGGTTATTCTCCATCCCATTACTTAAGCAACCAAACATTGCCTTTGCTTTGACCACTTCTGTGAATGAGCAGGTGTTTCCATGTAGCTGCTATCAATTATGCCCAGCTCTTTTCCCTAAGGTGTGTTCTATTTGGGATGTTTCCCCCTGGCACATGTCCTGGCAAATCTTTCATTATTTCCTACTGTCAGATTTTGAGCAACTGGGAGAATGGAGAACTCGCGAGAGCATGGACTCTCTGGTCTGGGTTTGATTTTATTAAGGAATAATAAGGGATAACCAGTATCCACACTTGTGTTTCCTGCTGGTGCCTTCAAAGGTTTTCCACACCATGATGTGTAGGAACTATTGATGCATGAAGCACCATCAAATGTGGAATTGGCATTAGTAGTGTCAGTTGTTCATGATTTGTTTATCTGAATAATGAAAATTTCACTTTTCAGTGTATGAAGAGCAAGCAATTGGCTTCACCCATGGGAACAGCTTCTAGTAGCTCATGCAGTGTCTCATATTAACATTGTCTCTCCATCCAGGCATTAATAATGCGACCAGCACACTAGAATCTGTGCACATACAGGATCTCAGGGCAACATGTTGTGCATTCATGAGACAACTTTCTGCCTCAGAGTTGGACAATTCTCCCATACTCCATGTCAGATTCAAACAATACAAGCAACTTCACCAACCCCTCCACCTTCATCCTGCTGGGCATTCCTGGCTTGGAGGCAGCCCATATCTGGATCTCCATCCCCTTCTGTGCCATGTACGCCATAGCCATCTTGGGGAACTTCACCATCCTGTACATTGTGAAGATGCAGCCAAGCCTCCATGGGTCCATGTACTATTTCCTCTGCATGTTGGCTGTCACCGACCTGGTCCTGTCCACATCCACCCTGCCTAAAATGCTGAGCATCTTCTGGTTCAATTCCAGGGAGATAAATTTCAGTGCCTGTCTCACCCAGATGTACTTCATTCACTGCTTTACAGTGGTAGAGTCTGGGATCTTTGTGGCCATGGCATTTGATCGCTACATGGCCATCTGTGATCCCCTGAGACATTCCTCCACCCTGACAAACCGTATCATGGCCAAGATCAGCATAGCTGTGGTGCTGCGTGGGGGAATACTAATAATCCTCAAACCCTTCCTGGCGAGGCAGTGGCCATATTGCAGAACCAACATCATCGCCCACTCGTACTGCGAGCACATGGCTGTGGTGAAACTGGCCTGTGCTGACATCCGCATCAGTAGTTACTACGGCCTCTTTGTGGCATTCAATGTGGCTAGTCTGGATTTGTTTTTTATCACTGTGTCCTATATTCAGATTCTCAGGGCCATCTTCAGCCTCCCCACAAAGGACGCCCGGCTCAAGACTTTTCGGACATGCAGCTCCCACCTTTGTGTCATTTCAGCCTCTTACATCCCATCTCTCTTCTCCTTCCTCACCCACCGGTTTGGCCAGAACGTGTCCCTGAATTTCCATGTTCTCATGGCCAATGTGTATCTCCTGGTGCCTCCCATGCTGAACCCCATCATCTATGGGGTGAGGACCAAACAGATCCGGGACAGTTTGCTCCGGCTCTTTACTCATCAATGGGCCTAAAGTTTTCTCCTGGTGCTCTGGCTTTCAGACAGAGCTCTGTGCAAAGCTGGCTGGTGACTTGGTGTTGAGCCCTCTTTCCTGAATCACTTATTGCATAGTCTGAGAGACATTGAAACCTTTCCTGACCTTACTTTGCAGTATAAACATGAGAAACTGGGGAATCAGTCTGTGTGAAACTCACTGGGTTGCCACCTTTCTAATTACTTATAACTGGATCCCCAAAACCCAACCCCTTGACCCACCTCTTCTACCAAGGCTCTATCCCTGCTCTCCCTCTTCCACCAAATGCCCTGCTCCTGTTGCTTGCTCCTATCTTCCCCTCTCCTGTAACAGTCTTGATAATTTCCCCAGCAGCAAGGGAAGCATTTCAAATTTTGATAGGGATTGCAACATTAAGAGTGATTCCAGGGGCCATCGGGGCTCTTGAAAAACTCCAGGTTTTTTTTGGCTAACAACTTCGCAATTAGGTGAAGGGGCACTATATCTAATTTATATATTAACAAAAAAAAAAATTAGACTCACTCAATTCCAATACAAATATGTTTGACGCCTTGTGGCAAGTCACTTAAGGGATCCTGGTTAGGTTAAAATTTAAATGTATATTCAAACTTTCTTACTAAATCTGTGGAGAGTGAGATGGTGTCAAGACTTACATTTTTTTTTCTCAGCTCTGGCAGGCAAGTGGGGTATACTAGGTTACATCAGGGAGCAGATACATTTGGGATCTATATAAGAACGTCAGAATGGCCCTAATGGGTAAGACCAATGGTGCAACTAGCCCAGTGTCCTATCTTCTGACACTGGAGAATACCACGTGCTTCAGAGGGAATGAACAGAACAGGGCAATCATCAAGTCATCCATGACATGTCTCCCACTCCCAGCTTCTAGGAAAGAGAAGGGACACCACCCCTGCGCATCCTGGCTAATAGCCATTGATGGACCTGTTAGGATATAGATATTCAGGCCTGTCTGTAAAGGCCTGTACTTTAAGAATTTAGGTGTATTCTTATCACTTGGCTAGTTCTAGAGGTATAAAAGAAAGAATCAAAATCACTGTCTGCCGGTGTAAGGCCTTCTCTTACTTTGACAGTCTGAGGCCCTGTTCTTAGGCTAAGGCCTTTGGATAAGCAGCAGAGGCAGCCATAAGCTAGGAAGCGACCGGTCACCTCCTCACATTCCAAACTAGTCACATTGAAATAAGGTGCTATTGGGCTGTCAGGCACTATCAGGACAGGATTGTATTCCTATCACCTCCAGAGAAAGGGAAGTGCCTAAAAAACGTAAAAGGAAACTTAGTTTCATAGCATCCTGTCTGGCAAGAACTCACTTAACAATAGTTGGGATGTGAAATCCTCACTTCTGTATTGTCTTGTCATTATAGTTCCCACTTTGCTATTGTTTGTCTGTATAATCTCTGTCTGGTTCTGTGATTGTTCCTGTCTGCTGTATAATTAATTTTGCTGGGTGTAATCTAATTATTGTGGTGGGATATAATCGGTTAGCTAATCATATTACAATATGTTAGGATTGGTTAGTTAAATTTCAGTAGAATGATTGGTTAAGGTATAGCTAAGAATATTACTATATAAATTAGGGGCAAACAGGAAGTAAGTTGGGATTCGAAAATAAGGAAAAAGGAACTTGTATTTAAGCTCGCTGGAAGTTCACCCCAATAAACATCGAATTGTTTGCACCTTCGGACTTCGGGTATTGTTGCTCTCTGTTCATGCGAGAAGGACCAGGGAAGTGGGAGAGTGAAGGAATAAGCTCTCTAACAGGACCTATTTCTCCATGATTTTTTCTAGTTCCTACTGGAACCTTGTTATTGTTTTGGCCTTCACAACATCTCCTGGCAAATAGTTCCACAGTTTGACTGTGAAGAAATATGTCCTCTTGTTTCTTTTAAATCTGCTGCCTATTAAATTAGTTGGGTGACCCCTAGTTCTTCTGTTATGTGAAGGAGTAAATAACATTTCCATATTCAATTTTTCTACACCATTCATGATTCTATAGACACCTCACACATCCCCCCGCTTTTCCAAGCTGAAAAGTCCCAGTCTTTTTAATCTTTCCTCCTATGGACTGTGTTCCATGCTCATAATCATTTCTGTTTCCCTTCTCTGTACATATTCCAAATCCAAAGTATATTTTTTGTGATGGTGCAACCACATCTGCATGCAGTATTCAATATACAGGCATACCATGGATTTATATAGCGCCAATATGGTTTACCAAGGTCACCCTATTTTCTGTCTTATCTGTTCTGTTCCTAATGATTCCCAACATTCTGTTCACTTTTTTTGACTGCCACTGCACATTGAATTGATATTTTCAGAAAACTATCCACAATGTCAACTGAGGCCCATCTCCCTGCTCTACCTCTTCCACAAAGGTGGAAGGACAAGCCCCGGAGTTAGCTGGGAAGGCTGGATGCTGGGCCGAGTCTGGGGTGGCTTAGGTAGCTCACAGGGAGGGAGATTAACAGAAGGTGTGCTGTTTGTCTGCTATTTACACACATACAGGGCACCTTATCTGGAACTACAGGGCACCTATTGCCCCGGGGCTGAGGCTGAACAGTGACGCTGAGTCTAACATACGCTCTGCATGATGCTTTTTGTCACTACATCTAGAAGCTCTTTAGCTAGGCTGCTAGGCAGCATTATCCCCATGTCATGGAGGGACTGAGAGAAGCAGCAGTAAAGTGATTTACCTAGGGCAATGCAATAAGTCAACAGCAGAGGTGGGAATGGGTACTGGAGGTCTTGGCTCCCCCAGCACCGTTGCTATAGCTATGAACTGCCATTGCTTCTTTCGGTTGTATTAGGTGCAGTGAGGTTATTTGTGTGTTGTAATCAGTGGCGTTGCAGTCCTCCTTGAACAGGAGGAATTTATTAAAGAAACAGTTACAAAGTACGGCCACATAGCTCTGTATTCAGACTTGTCTTTCTTGTTCATCAGGGACCAAACCCTGCCTAGAAGTGTACACAGTGATAGAGGCCCAAGAATGTTCTTCGAGGAATGAAATCAGTGCAAGGTGTGACTTGTAGGCCCTGATTAAGGCCTTTTAGGAGCAGCACATTAAACACAATAAAAATAATCTCCATTTAATGCATGGAGGGGCTGTGCCCAAGGTCACCCTATGAATCCATGGCAGAGCTGGGACTCGTCACTCCCAGTTTACTGGTCTCTGATGACACTATATCTCTAGTTAAAAGACTTGGGCCAAATCCTCAGCTGGTATAAGTGGGTGCAGTCCCAATGAGATCAGGGGAAGTCCTCTGAAATAGAGAAACCAATGGAGCAACAGCACCAGGTCTCTTTGCTCCTGCATGGACTGTACAAGCCAGGTCTGAGAGAGACTAAACCCTTCCTGCTGCCTCAGTTTCCTGATCTTTTAAAGGGGGATATCTGTTGGGAGTAGTGAGCAATAGTTCATGAAGAACTTGTCAGTGGTATTCAGGTGTCATCGTGCTTTAGTGGAACACAGCTGAGGATGACAAATTCATGACAAATTGCTGAGAAATAGAGCAGACTCACCCCCATTAGATTGTACCAAGCCAGTAACAAACTTCAACTTCTGTGTCACCACACGGCTTAACTGGAAGCAAAAAAAGTGCAATCTCATTAGGCATCACAGCCCCAGATCACCATCCGCACACTGGACTCCAGGATGAGTGGTCAGTGAAGACAAATTTTGCCACATATAGGATCCTTCTTATCTCAAGAGCTCAGCCACATAACCAGGCCAATATATAACTCAGATCTTACCCAAAGATCACGCTGCTGCCAATCCATTAGTAACTGAAAACTAAAGGTTTAATAATAAAAGAAAAGAAGAAGAGATTTAAATGGCAAATGAAGTGTAAAAATACAATTAGGAAGGCCAAAAACAATATGAGGAACAGCTAGCCAAAGACTCAAAAACTAATTGTAAATGTGTTTTAAGTACATCAGAAGCAGGAAGCCTGCTAAACAACCAGTGGGGCCACTGGACAATCGAGTTGCTAAAAGAGTGCTCAAAGATAAGGCCATTGCGGAGAAACTAAATTAATTCTTTGCATCGGTCTTCACAGCTGAGGATGTGAGGAAGATTCCCAAACCTGAGCCATTCTTTTTAGGTGACAGATCTGAAGAACTGTCCCAGATTGAGGTATCATTAGAGGAAGTTTTGGAACAAATTTATAAATTAAACAGCAATAAGTCATCAGGACCAGATGGGATTCACCGAAGAGTTCTGAAGGAACTCAAATGTGAAATTGCAGAACTACTAACTATAGTCTGTAACCTATCATTTAAGTCAGCTTCTGTACCAAATGATTGGAGGATAGCTAATGTGATGTCAATTTTTAAAAAGGTCTGCATAGGTGATCCGGGCAATTACAGGCCTGTAAGCCTGACTTCAGTACCGGGCAAACTGGTTGAAACTATAATAAAGAATAATATTGTCAGATATATAGATGAACATAATTTGTTGAAGAAGAGTCAACATGGTTTTAGTAGAGGGAAATCGTGCCTCACCAATCTACTAAAGTTCTTTGAGGGGGTCAACAAGCATTTGGACAAAGGTGATCCAGTGGTTATAGTGTACTTAGATTTTCAGAAAGCCTTTGACAAGGTTCCTCACCAAAGGCTCTTAAGCAAAGTAAGCAGTCATGGGATAAGAGGAAGGTGTTCTCATGGATTGGTAACTGGTTAAAAGATAAGAAACAAAGGATAGGTATAAATGGTAAGTTTTCAGAATGGAGAGAGGTAAATAGTGGTGTCCAGAGGCCTGGGACCAGTCCTATTCAAATTATCTGGAAAAAGCTGTAAACAGTGAGGTAGCAAAATCTGCAGATGATACAAAATGATTGAAGATAGTTAAGAGCCAAGCATACTGCGAAGAGTAATTAAGAAAGTGATAGATAATAGCACAGAAAATATCATACTGCCTCTGTATAAATCTATGGTACGACCACATCTTGAATACTGTGTGCAGATGTGGTCACCCCACCTCAAAAAAGATATATTGGAATTGGAAGAGGTTCAGAAAAGGGAAACAAAAATAATTAGGGGTATGGAATGGCTTCCATATGAGGAGAGATTAATAAAATTGTGACTTTTCAGCTTGGAAAAGAGACTGCTAAGGGGAGATATGACTGAAGTCTATACAAACATGACTGGTGTAGAGAAAGTAGAAAGGGAAGTGTTGTTTACTACTTCTCATAACACAAGAACTAGGGGTCACCTAATGAAATTAATAGGAAGCAGGTTTAAAAGAAATAAAAGGAGGTATTTCTTCACAAAATGCACTCAACCTGTGGAACTCCTTGCCAGAGGATGTTGTGAAGGTCAAGCCCATAACAGGGTTCAAAAAAGAACTAGAGCAATTCATGGAGGATAGATCCATCAATGGCTATCAGCCAGGCTGGGCAGGGATGGTGTCCTTATCCTCTGTTTGTCAGAAGCTGGGAATGGGCAACAGGGGATGGATCACTTGATGATTACCTGTTGTGTTCATTCCCTCTGGGGCACCTGGCACTGGCCATTGTCAGAAGACAGGATACTGGGCTATATGGACCTTTGATCTGACCCAATATGGCCTTTGTTATGTTTTTAATTGTTAATATATCAGATACATCCAAGTGACTTTTCAGTGTTTATAGATCAGGATCATAGCAGTGATGGAATAAACTTTTAGCTTGCAAAAGTTTCTCGGGAGTCATCCAAACAGCTTGAGGATCATCAGTCCTCCTGAGGTCTCTTCTATGAGAGCTTCCTTGATAAAAATTCAGACTAGATAAATTAAGCAGGAAATGAAGACAAGGTGGGGATGTCTCAAGGGTCATTTCATATCCTCTGCTCTGTGCATGGAATTTTACTGTCCCAAACAAAGCCCACAGCCCAGGTGCCTGGTAAATTACTGGCCCAAGACAGAGTCCAGGGTCACATGAACACATGAACATGATCATAAGTCCTTACATGCTTTCTTACAGAGGTATCTTTCTTCTATGGCCCATCGTGAGAACTAAGTTTTCTTGATGGGCAACCAACACAGCTATCCAGCCTTATCCATTTGAGTAGTGTTATCCAGGAACACAACACATGTTTAAGATGCCGCTACATCGCCAATAACCCTAACTGCAGACACACACAAAAAATGGAATGTTATCATTATATCCCAACCATGATATTCCAATAGTGTGGTGCCACATATATATATTTTCAAAGGGTACACATTTTAATTTTGTTGGAATAAAATAAAAATAATAAAAAGTAGTCATGTGTCACACAACATACAACACACATGACATACAGGACAGCTTACAATTAAAAATAAAGGGTGCCATAATTCTATTTATAACTGTACAAAATACAGCAAACAAAAATAAAAAATAAAAAGGGGTCAACATTTAAATGCATTATTACTTTATTTAAAACTTAATAAAACGGATAAAAATCATATTAATATTTGCCAAATTTGTTGTATAAATTTAGTAACGAGGAGTTCTGCATTACTTTATATTCAACTTTATTTTAAAACTCTGCTACATGGAAATAAGAAAAGCCCATGTTCCAAATATTAGTTTGTGGTTAGGATTAGAAGTAGGGTGTGCATTTCTGTTGCTTGGCAACCATATCTTCAAGAAAGTTAGGAATAAGTCCAGCTGTTGCATTCCTGAAGGGTTAAAATAATTAATTTACTGGATTTATTTAAAGTAAAGGTTTTACCTTGTTTTCTCTTTGTTTCTTGCTTTGTTCTGTTTTCAATTGCTTTATCTTTTGGACGTGTCTGTAAAATCTGTAACTTGTAACACAGAGAGGGAGTTGAAGTGAGGACAGGCAGGGAAAAGGCTGGGAGGGAAGGGAAGGGGGAGGTGAAGAGCAACCTAGGAAGGTAGTGAGACCTGAGCCAAGGGAGATTAACTCTTAAGGTACAGGTTTCAGAGGAACAGCCGTGTTAGTCTGTATTCGCAAAAAGAAAAGGAGTACTTGTGGCACCTTAGAGACTAACCAATTTATTTGAGCATGAGCTTTCGTGAGCTACAGCTCACTTCATCAGATGTTTACCGTGGAAACTGCAGCAGACTTTATATACACACAGAAATCATGAAACAATACCTCCTCCCACCCCACTGTCCTGCTGGTAATAGCTTATCTAAAGTGATCAACAGGTGGGCCATTTCCAGCACAAATCCAGGTTTTCTCACCCTCCACCCCCCCACACAAATTCACTCTCCTGCTGGTGCTAGCCCATCCAAAGTGACAACTCTTTACATAATCAAGTCGGGCTATTTCCTGCATAGATCAAGGTTTTCTCACATCCCCCCCACCCCCATACACACACAAACTCACTCTCCTGCTGGTAATAGCTCATCTAAACTGACCACTCTCCAGGTTTAAATCCAAGTTAAACCAGAACATCTGGGGGGGGGGGGGGTAGGAAAAAACAAGAGGAAACAGGCTACCTTGCATAATGACTTAGCCACTCCCAGTCTCTATTTAAGCCTAAATTAATAGTATCCAATTTGCAAATGAATTCCAATTCAGCAGTTTCTCGCTGGAGTCTGGATTTGAAGTTTTTTTGTTTTAAGATAGCGACCTTCATGTCTGTGATTGCGTGACCAGAGAGATTGAAGTGTTCTCCGACTGGTTTATGAATGTTATAATTCTTGACATCTGATTTGTGTCCATTAAGGTACAGACAGCAACAGCAAGTTGAGTAAACTGAGAAAGGATCTAAAGGAAAACCTACCTCTATGTAAAAATATTTGAGAAAAAAGGTTATATTTTTAGCTGAACGTGGAGTGCGGTTCCATGGGTCAAAGCAGTTGGGAAGCCACATCCCCTGTTTTTATCCTGGCTTTGAAAGGAGAGTGGGGGTTGTTACCTGCTCTTGTAAAACCTGAATTTGTTCCACCAGTACCTGTTGCTGTTGTGTGCATGTCAAATGGATGGCGGGAGTGCCCTTTTTTCTGCACTTAACTATTTTTGGGCAACTCCATGTGTTAATGCATCCGTTCTATGGGATAAGCTAGATTTTTCACTTTCAAATTATTTTTTATTCACTCCCCTGCCATTGAGTTGCAATCCCTATCTTCTAGTGTGCTCTGTGAACTGTTCCATTGTTTCCTTCATTGGGTTTCCCAATCTATTGAAAGTATTATTTGCTATTTTTTCTTTCTCTGCTCTTACTTGTTCTGTTCTGACAGGCACCAGGCCAAGAAGGCCAATGGCAGTTTGGGATGTTTAAGTAGGAGCATTATCTGCAAATTGAGGGACTTGATCATTTCCCTCTATTCGACATTGGTGAGGCCTCATCTGGAGTACTGTGTCCAGTTTTAGGCCCCACACTACAAGAAGGATGTGGATAAATTGGAGAGAGTCCAGCGAAGGGCAACAAAAATGATTAGGGGTCTGGAACACATGAGTTACGAGGAGAGGCTGAGGGAACTGGGATTGTTTAGTCTGCAGAAGAGAAGAATGAGGGGGGATTTGATAGCTGCTTTCAACTACCTGAGAGGTAGTTCCAGAGAGGATGGTTCTAGACTATTCTCAGTGGTGGAAGAGGACAGGACAAGGAATAATGGTCTCAAGTTGCAGTGGGGGAGGTTTAGGTTGGATATTAGGAAAAACTTTTTCACTAGGAGGGTGGTGAAACACTGGAATGCGTTGCCTAGGGAGGTGGTGGAATCTCCTTCCTTAGAAGTTTTTAAGGTCAGGCTTGACAACGCCCTGGCTGGGGTGATTTAATTGGGTATGGGTCCTGCTTTTGAGCAGGGGGTTGGACTAGATGACCTCCTGAGGTCCCTTCCAACCCTGATATTCTATGATTCTATGATTCTATGGCCAAAAGGGCTGATGTTACCCTTGGCTGCATAAACAGGGGAGTGGTAGCCATAAAAATTATTCCAGGCTGGACAAAATTCCAGATAGCGAAAACGTTTTAAAGAGCTTCATGTATTTATCTGATCAAATAGATGTTAAGTGGAGATTTTCATGGGGAGAAAAGTGTGACAACGGTGCCCGTGGGAGCCAGCTGAGGCCACTCAATTAGGGTGAGCTGCAAACAGAACGGGGTGGACAAACCCCAAACGCTGGTGGATAATCCAATACTTAGATTTACCCAGCCAGCACAAAACAGCTTCTGTATTACCTCACTGGTTACTCAGAAGTCCAAACAACACAGTTCCCTTAAAATGATCCAGCCTCAGGCCTCCGTCCAGACACACGTCAAACATATGATGATAAATTTTGATAGCAGCCTTCAACTACCTGAAAGGGGGGTTCCAAAGAGGATGGAGCTCGGCTGTTCTCAGTGGTGGCAGATGACAGAAGAAAGAGCAATGGTCTCAAGTTGCAGTAGGGGAGGTCTAGGTTGGATCTTAGGAAACACTATTTCAGTAGAAGGGTGGTGAAGCACTGGAATGCGTTACCTAGGGAGGTGGTGGAATCTCCACCCTTCGAGGTTTTTAAGGCCCAGCTTGACAAAGCCTTGGCTGGGATGATTTAGTTGGTGTTGGCTATAGTCCAATGTCCATTTTCAGGGTGACTCCAGCCAAAGCCTGGAGGTCTCAAATCTTATGGCTTAAGGTTTCCCCATCTTGAAACCCTAAGCAGATCTGAGATGAATAAGGATCATATCTCAGGGTTTCTATACATTTCCAGCAGCCTCTTGGCCTGAGAGAACAATAGGCTTAACTTTGTCTCCCAAACATCATGACAGTTATCATAGGGTAATTTATCCATTAAACAGTTCATCCTCCTGTCCCCACTGCACAGCCTGCTCTGAATCTTCAGAACATTGTGCCCGTAGAAGCATATCCTGACATCTGTCCAGGAAATCTTCAGTTTCTCTTATTGAATGCAGGGTTGATACTTGTTTCTCCAGATCTTGAACCTTCTCTTCCAATATGGAGACCAACTTGCACTTTGAACAGACAAAGTCGCTTCTGTCCTGTGGAAGAAAGACAAACATGGCACATCCAGTGCAGGTCAAAACAGCTGAACGCTCCACGTCCATATTACCTTCCTTCTACGAGCTTCCTCAGAAGTTGTAGTAACTACTCAGAGAAGCCGGCAAGATGGAAGCCTCAGTCGGCTGTCCCAAGGCGAACTCCCTCTGTTAGCCTCTATACTGTTTGCTGCTCAGCTGGTTCGCAGCTGACTGGCTTTTTATAACAGTCAGGCCCACTCAAGGCTCACCTGAAACAAAGCACTCCCAATTCACACTTTTCAAACAACCAATCAAGCATACGGTCAAACTGTCCCCACAACAGACACTCAGATACTCACCAACACAGCCTCCCTAATGCAGCCCTTAGCGTACCTCCTCCAGACAGATCCCAGGCAAACTCCCTCTGTAGCCTCTCTGCTGTTTGCCACTCAACGGGTTTGCAGCTGACTAAATTCCCTCCTCAATGTCACCCTCCTCTGTCATAAATATAAAGGGAAGGGTAAACACCTTTAAATCCCTCCTGGCCAGAGGCAAAACCCTTTCACCTGTAAATGGTTAAGAAGCTAAGATAACCTCGCTGGCACCTGACCAAAATGACCAATGGGGGGACAAGATACTTTCAAAGCTGGAGGGACAGGGGGAACAAGGGGTCTGTCTGTCTGTCTGTGTGATGCTTTTGCTGGGAACAGATCAGGAATGCTCTTCAGAACTCCTGTAAAAAGTTAGGTTTCAGAGTAACAGCCGTGTTAGTCTGTATTCGCAAAAAGAAAAGGAGTACTTGTGGCACCTTAGAGACTAACCAATTTATTTGAGCATAAGCTTTGAGCATAAGCTCACAAAAGCTTATGCTCAGATAAATTGGTTAGTCTCTAAGGTGCCACAAGTACTCCTTTTCTTTTTGTAAAAAGTTAGTAAGTAATCTAACTAGAAATGCGTTTGATTTCCTTTTGTTTAAATGGCTGATAAAATAAGTTGTGCTGAATGGAATGTATATTCCTGATTTTTGTGTCTTTTTGTAACTTAAGGTTTTTCCTAGAGGGATTCTCTATGTTTGAATCTCATTACCCTGTAAGGTATTTACCATCCTGATTTTACAGAGGTGATCCTTTTACTTTTTCTTTAATTAAAATTCTTCTTTTAAGAACCTGATTGCTTTTTTCATTGTTCTTAAGATCCAAAGTTTTGGGTCTGTGTTCACCTCTGCAAATTGGTGAGGATTTTTATCAAGCCTTCCCCAGGAAACGGGATGTAGGGCTTGGAGGGATATTTTGGAAGGGAGATGTTTCCAAGTGGGAACTTTCCCTGTTCTTTGGATAACACTTTGGTGGTGGTAGCTTTTAACCTAAGCTGGTAAGAATAAGCTTAGGGGGTCTTTCATGCAGGTCCCCACATCTGTACCCTAGAGTTCAGAGTAGGGAAGGAACCTTGACAGACACAATTTCATTTGCACAGATCCATGAACAGCAAAACCATCTGGTCATAAATATAAAGGGAAGGGTAAACCCCTTTAAAATCCCTCCTGGCCAGAGGAAAAATCCTCTCACCTGTAAAGGGTTAAGAAGCTAAAGGTAACCTCGCTGGCACCTGACCAAAATGACCAATGAGGAGACAAGATACTTTCAAAAGCTGGTAGGAGGGAGAGAAACAAAGGGTCTGGGGCTGTCTGTATGCTGCTTTTGCCAGGGATAGACCAGGAATGGAGTCTTAGAACTTTAGTAAGTAATCTAGCTAGGTATGTGTTAGATTATGATTTCTTTAAATAGCTGAGAAAAGAACTGTGCTGAATAGAATGAATATTGCTGTCTGTGTGTCTTTTTTTGTAACTTAAGGTTTTGCCTAGAGGAGTTCTCTGTGTTTTGAATCTAATTACCCTGTAAGGTATCTACCATCCTGATTTTACAGAGGGGATTTCTTTACTTCTATTAAAAGTCTTCTTGTAAGAAAACTGAATGTTTTTTCATTGTTCTAAGATCCAAGGGTTTGGGTCTGTGGTCAGCTATGCAAATTGGTGAGGATTTTTACCAAACCATCCCCAGGAAGTGGGGTGCAAGGGTTGGGAGGATTTTGGGGGGAAAGACGTGTCCAAACTATGTTTCCCAGTAAACCCAGTTAAAGTTTGGTGTTGGCAGTGGAAATTCCAAGGGCAAAGGATAAAACTAATTTGTACCTTGGGGAAGTTTTAACCTAAGCTGGTGAAAGTAAGTTTAGGAGGTTTTCATGCGGGTCCCCACATCTGTACCCTAGAGTTCAGAGTGGGGAAGGAACCTTGACTCCTCCCTTTGTCTCTTGTCTGCGCCAGGGTATTCAACTCCAGTGAACCCTTCTCTCCTGCAATGGCAATGGTCAGACAGAGGGGACGTGGCCACCTGCCTCCCTGACAGGGAGATATTACCTATGCTCTTTCTTTATGCTGCTGTTGTTAGTCCATAAAACACCAAGGATGGAATGCAAGGCTGAGTTCATGCACCAACCCCATGAAAAGTTTCCATGCCCCAGAGAAATCCTGATACCTGCTATTGGAACAATGTGCTGGAGATTTGAATAGGAAAGGGACTGTCTGACTGTTACTGAGGATGATAGTTACTGATGAGAATTATTGACTTCTGATCCCTTAGTGACAGACCTATGTGCCTGCAGAAAATGCTCATGTCTCCCTTCAGTCACCTTTCTCCAGGTCTGTCTGTCTACTGTCGAGCCAGCCATCCTGGGCATTTACAGGGCATAGCGATCTACTCATTATCCCGAGTTTTCTTCCTAATCAATGATAATTTTAAAATATAAACAAATAAACGTTTATGTTCCTCTCTCACTCAACACAGAGCCTGAATGTTCTCATCTCCCTTTGGGAAGGTCCCTTAATTACTGTTTACTCCTAAACGTGGATAAAGAGCACAGAAGCATAGAAATGGAAACAGAGAAATTGGCTAGAGAGTCTCCAGTCTCCAGCCTGTTTACATCCAGATGACACTTCTCCCCTAGAGGCTGAGTTCAGCCCAGTGGGATTGCAAAGAGCTATATTATAAACAGTTCTTACCACAGTGTTGGCTCTCGGCATGGGATGCTGCTGCAGATGCTGGTGTGAGAGAGGTGTGGGACATGGCTACCTTAAAGTGATACCAGGGATGATGCTTCTGTCTCAGAAATCACAGGTACCCATCCCTTGCTGAGGAGCTCAGCTACTGAACAAACCTAGTGCAACAAGGGTGTGATAGGATAGAGAGTAAGTCTATTGTCTCTTTCGCACTGTACAGCCATTAAATATCCCAGGGCCCTGGCCAGTGTGGTGGATCCAAATGTTATTCTTTTTGGTGCACCCCCACTTCCCCCAGCTGATTGCTCCCAGCCCTGAGGTGGCTGCATTTCAATGGCACAGGGGATCTTTCAGGATGAAAGGTGTTAGAAGATGTACAATACAAGGTCAAATTCTTAGGCCATGGCCCATACTTTGCTCAGGTTCTGCTTAGGCAAAACTCCCCTTGGAGTAAGTTACATAAAGACCTCAAGAGCCAGGTGTGTGTTAATGCACAGAGACTGTAATTTCCTCCTCTGCCATTTCAGGGCTCTGGTTGTTTACATAAGAACATAAGAATGGCCATACTGGGTCAAATGACAGGCCCATATCGCCCAGTATCCTGTCTTCTTTCAGTGGCCAGGGCGAGGTGCCCCAGAGGGAATGAACAGAACAGGGAATCACCAAGTGATCCATTCCCTGTCTCTTGTTCCCAGCTTCTGGCAAACAGATGCTAGGGGCACCATCCCTGCCCATCCTGGCTAATAGCCATTGATGGACCTATCCTCTGTGTATTTATCTAGTTCTTTTTGGAACTCTGTTATAGTCTTGGCCTTCACAACATCCTCTGGGAAGGAGTTCCCCACGTTGACTGTGCATTGTTTGAAGAAATACTTCCTTTTATTTGTTTTAAACCTGCTGCCTATTCATTTCATTTGGTGACCCCTAGTTCTTGTGTTATGAGAAGGAGTAAACAACACTTCCTTATCTACTTTCTCTACACCAGTCATGATTTATAGACCTCAATTATATCTCCCCTTACTCATCTCTTTTCCAATCTGAAAATCCCAGTTTTATTAATCTTTTGCTCATACAGAAGCCGTTCCATACCCCTAATCATTTTTATTGCCCTTTTCTGAACCTTTTCCAATTCCAATATATCTCTGCACACAGCATTGAAGGGGTGGGTGTACCATGGATTTATATAAAGGCAAAATGATATTTTCTGTCTTATTATCTATCCCTTTCTTAATTAATCCCAGCATTCTGTTCACTTTTTTGGCTGCCGCTGCACATTGAGTGGATCTTTTCAGAGAACTATCCACAATGACTCCAATATCTCTTTCCTGAGTGGTAACAGCTAATTTAGACACCATCATTTTAATTGTATAGTTGGGAATATGCTTTCCAGTGTGCATTATATTGCATTTATCAACATTAAATTTCATCTGCCATTTGGTTGCCCAGTCACTCAGTTTTGAGAGACTGGCTCCTTGCCCCTCCCACATACCCCACTTCCCTCCCAGCACAACCCAGGTGTCCTCATTCCCTGTCCGTCCCATAGACCCCATTTCCCTCCCAGCAGAACCCAGGCATCCTGGCATGCTCTCACAGTGGGTAAAATCCTTCCACTGCTCCAACTCACCAACCCTCTGTTTATGCATCTATGATAAATGAAGGGGGGTAGTTTCCTTTTATGAACACTGAGCCAGCCAATTAGCTATAAAGTCCCTCTTGGTGGCTGTTCTCTGCTTGCTTTACATGTAAAGGGTTAACAAAGTTCCCCTGGTAAAGGAAAAGGAGCTGGCACCTGACCAAAAGAGAGAATAGGAGGGCTAGAACTTTTTTTTTAAATGGGGGGGTGTTAGGGGGCTTATTCCTTCACCCACTCACTTCCCTGGTCCTTCTCACATGAACAGAGAGCAACAATACCCGAAGTCCAAAGGTGCAAACAATTCAATGTTTATTGGGGTGAACTTCCAGCAAGCATGATTCCAGTTTCCTTCCTTAGTGTCCCCCTTCCCAGCTCTGACACCACAGAGCCTTACCTGTGGCCCTGTTCCCATTCCTGCCCTTAGCAAAACATAATTCCAATTTCCCCAGCCCCATTCCCTGTTCCCATCCCCCCCCCCCACTTCCTAACTGACTGCAGACTATACAGTAAAACTTGAGTTCTGCTTAGCTATACCATAACCTATCATTTGACTGAAATTTCACTAACCAATCCTGACATATTGTAACATGATTAGCTAACCAATTATACCCCACCACCTTAATTAGTTTACACCCAGGAAAATTAATTTTACAGCAGACAGAAACAATCACAGAACAAGACAGAGACCATGCAAATAAACAATAGCAAAGTGGGAACTCTAATGACAAAACAATACAGAAGTGAGGATTTCAGAACTACATCTATAAAGACATAAGGGTTTTCCAGCTGTGTCTACTGATAAGTGAGTTCTTAACTAACAGAAAACTATCAAACTAAACTTCCTTTTACATCCTCTAGGCTCTTCCCTTTCTCTGGAGGTGATAGATCAGATCACCTTTCTAACAGCCCCAGATTGCCTTATTTCACTATGACTAGTTTGCAATGTGAGGAGGTGACCATATACTTCCCAGCTTATGGCTGCCTCTGCTGCTTAGCCAAAGGCCTTAGCCTAAGAACAGGGCCTCAGACTGTCATAGTAAGAGAAGGCCCTTACACCAGCAGACAGTGATTTTGATTCTTTTTTTCTTTTGATTCTTTTCTTTCTATAACTAGCTAAGTGATAAGCATATACCTAAATTCTTAAAGTCTAGGCCTTTGCAGACAGGCCTGAATATCTATATCCTAGTGGAGGGAACTTCCCGTTGTTTGTGTGTTGTTTTTCTCTGGGGAAAAAGGGGAACAGATGCCAGCAGGAATGCTGTGTAAGGCTTGAACCAGGTATAAAAATTTACCTTCCATACCTATAAGAAATTATTGGACAGGGCATGTTTAAATAGCTGTGATTAGGTTTATTTATTTATTTTATTTTAGCTTGTGGATCACCTCTGTGCTAACCCCAGATGCTTTTCTTTGCTTGAAACCTTTAAGCTGAACCCCCAAGAAAGCTATTTTGGGTGCTTAATTTTTGTAATAGTTTCTTTTAAAATCTAGCAAAACCCGAAGTTCCAGATGCATTTTTTTCCTTTTTGGTTTTTAATAAAATTTCCCTTTTTTAAGAACAGGATTGGATAGTTGGTGTCCTGAGAGGTTTGTGCATGTTGTTTGATTAAACAGCCCCATTCACTGACAATGGCCCATTGACATCTGCTTTGTGAGATCTGTCAGTTAGCCAACTTTTAGACCATTTAACGTGAGCTCCACTGGTATTGTAGACTGTTTTCCCCTACAAAATCAAATGCCTTGGTGAAATCAAAGTCTATTTCATCTGCATGTCTCCCTTGATCAGCCAAATGTGACTGCTCATTAAGGGATGAAATCAGATTTATTTGTCAAGACCAGTTTTCCATACACTATGTTGTTCATTGGCATTAATTATATTCCAACCTTTTTTTGAACTAATCGGATTATCAGATTTTCCATTATTTCCTTACCTTATCAAAGCTTTTTTTTTTCAACATAACTTAATTTTTTATTATTTACATTTAACAGAGGACTTTCTTTCTTTCTTTCTTTCTTTCTTTCTTTCTTTCTTTCTTTCTTTCTTTCTTTCTTTCTTTTTGCTACCTTTGCTGCCTGACTGCAGAGTTCTGGTTCAGAATGAGAGATGTGATTGATAGGTCAGTTCATAAATCTGGTGTTCGACAGTTGATGCTAATGGACTGGAAAGTATTTCATCTCCTATTGTGAGGTTCTTTCCAAATGCAGAACAAATCTATTTCTTGAACACATCTCCCTTTTCTCCAACATAAACAAGTTTCCTTCCTCTCTCTCGGAATTGGCCTAAACTTTTTCTAGGATTAATATTCTCCTGCAGGAATATTCCTAAACATTTTCTGGGATTTCTTTCATTCATAATATAGTTAATAACCTCCTTTTTCTGATCCTTAGCTCCACCAATCATTGATATTTCCGTGATATTTTTAACATCCCTGATTAATTTACATAACCTCCAATTAGTATTATTTCTTCTCTATTTTCCCTTTTCCCACTTGTTATATATTAATCCCCCCAGCCCAATTTCTGCTGTCTATGTAATAAAGTCTTCTTAAAGAACTCCCAATTTTCATTCATATTTTCCTGTCTAAACTTGTCCTCCCAATCAATTCTGCTGATAATTTGCCTTGGCTTCCTGGAATTAGCCCTTTTGAAGCACAAAGTGTCGATAGATAGTACGAGAATGGAACTTTCTCTCTTTGTCCATTTCAGTGTAATAATTTCAATTCTTTATTATCCTCTCCTCTATCATATCTACCTTCTTTGGCTCTTCTCTAAAGTAAACAGTTCTCGACTTTTCAGTCTGTCCACAAAGGACCCCTTTTATATCAGCTATATCCTTTATGGACACTGAGTGACAAAAACTGAGGGTGTGTCCAGAGCAGGTTATTCTCCATCCCATTCCTTATGTATCCCAAGATTGTCTTTGTTTTGGCCACTGTTGCAAATGAGGAGGTGTGTCCATGAAATGGCTCTAACTGACACTGTGGTCTTTTCCCTGAGGTCTATTCTAGTTGGGAAGCGTCCCCGGGGACATGCCTTAACAAAGGTTTGCTTTTTGTCTACACTCAGATTTTGAGCCACCGGGTGAATGTGGAACTCCCTACTGCATGCACTTTCTAGCCTGGCTTTCATTGCATTAAGGAACAATAATGGATAACCGATAGCCACACCCATTTCCTTCCTGCTGGTGCCTATTAACGTTTCCCACATCACAACACATTATTGACTCATGGAGCAACATAAAATATGGAATTGGCATAAGTAGGGTCATTTGTTCATAATTCATATCTCTAAATAATGAAAATGTCATTTTTCAGTGTGGGAAGAGCAACCAATCTGCTTCCCCCATGAGAACAGCCTCCAGTAGGGCACGTAGTATCTCATGTTATCATTGTCTCTCCATCCAGGCATTTGTACTGTGACCATCACTCTAGATCCTGGGCACATACAGGAATTCACTGAAATATACGGTACATGCAGGAGACACCGTTGTGCCTCAGTGTTCGACACTTCCTCCCTACTTCATGTCAGATTCCAACACAACCGACTTCACCAACCCCTCCACCTTCATCCTGCTGGGCATCCCTGGCCTGGAGGCAGCCCATGTCTGGATCTCCATCCCCTTCTGTGCCATGTATGTAATAGCCATCCTGGGGAACTTCACCATCCTGTTCATTGTGAAGACGGAGCCGAGCCTCCATGGGCCCATGTACTATTTCCTCTGCATGCTGGCCGTCAGTGACCTAGTCCTGTCCACATCCATCCTGCCCAAAATGCTGTCAAACTTCTGGTTCAATTCCAGGGAGATCGATTTCAGTGCCTGCCTCATTCAGCTGTACTTCCTTCACTGCTTCTCAGTGATGGAGTCTGGGATCTTCGTGGCCATGGCTCTGGATCGTTACGTGGCCATCTGCCATCCCCTGAGACATTCCACCATCCTGACAAACCCCGTGGTGACCAAGATTGCCCTGGTCGTCGTTCTGCGCAGTGACATATTCATACTGCCCTATCCCTTCCTGTTGAGGCAGTGGCCATATTGCAGAACCAACATCATCCCCCAGCCATACTGCGCCCACATGGCCGTGGCGAAGCTGGCCTGCGCCAACACCCACGTCAGTAGTTACTACGGCCTCTTTGTGCAATTCTGTGTGATGGGTCTGGATGTGATATTTATTGTCATATCCTATACCCTGGTCCTCAGGGCCATCTTCAGCCTGCCCACAAAGGATGCCCGTCTCAAGACTTTTGGGACCTGCATCTCCCACCTCTGTGCCACCTTAGTCTTTTACATCCCAGGTCTCTTCTTCTCTCTCACTTACCGGTTTTACCAGCATGTGCCCCTGCATTTCCATGTTCTCATTGCCAACGTGTACCTCTTGATGCCCCCCATGCTAAACCCCATCATCTATGGGGTGAGGACCAAACAGATCCGGGACAGGCTGCTCCGTCTCTTTACTCATAACAGGACCAGTCAGGGTTCCCTCCACACTCTGAACTCTAGAGTACAGATGTGGGGACATGCATGAAAGACCCCCTGTCATAAATATAAAGGGAAGGGTAAACCCCTTTGAAATCCCTCCTGGCCAGAGGAAAAATCCTCTCACCTGTAAAGGGTTAAGAAGCTAAAGGTAACCTCTCTGGCACCTGACCAAAATGACCAATGAGGAGACAAGATACTTTCAAAAGCTGGGAGGAGGGAGAGAAACAAAGGGTCTGTGTCTGTCTGTATGCTGGGTCTTTGCCGGGGATAGACCAGGAATGTAGTCTTAGAACTTTTAGTAAGTAATCTAGCTAGGTATGTGTTAGATTATGATTTCTTTAAATGGCTGAGAAAAGCATTGTGCTGAATAGAATAACTATTTCTGTCTGTGTATCTTTTTTGTAACTTAAGGTTTTGCCTAGAGGGGTTCTCTATGTTTTTGAATCTAATTACCCTGTAAGATATCTACCATCCTGATTTTACAGGGGGGGATTTCATTATTTCTATTTACTTCTATTTTTTATTAAAAGTCTTCTTGTAAAAAACGGAATGCTTTTTCATTGTTCTCAGATCCAAGGGTTTGGGTCTGTGGTCACCTATGCAAATTGGTGAGGCTTTTTATCCAACATTTCCCAGGAAAGGGGGGGTGCAAGTGTTGGGAGGATTGTTCATTGTTCTTAAGATCCAAGGGTCTGGGTCTGTAGTCACCTAGGCAAATTGGTGAGGCTTTTTACCAAACCTTGTCCAGGAAGTGGGGTGCAAGGTTTGGGGAAGTATTTTTGGGGGAAGGACGCGTCCAAACAGCTCTTCCCCAGTAACCAGTATTAGTTTGGTGGTGGTAGCGGCCAGTCCAAGGACAACGGGTGGAATATTTTGTACCTTGGGGAAGTTTTGACCTAAGCTGGTAAAGATAAGCTTAGGAGGTTTTTCATGCAGGTCCCCACATCTGTACCCTAGAGTTCAGAGTGGGGGAGGAACCTTGACACACCCTAAGCTTATTTCTACCAGCTTAGGTTATAAACTCCCCAAGGCACAAATTCTCCCTTGTGCCTTGGAATTGGTAACACTGCCACCACAAGTGATTAGACAAAACTCAGGGAAAGGACCACTTGGAGTCCCTACTCCTCCCTAATATCCCCCCAAGCCCTACACCCCCTTTCCTGGGGAGGCTTGAGAATAAACAAGATGAGCACAGAGCAACCTTGGGTTTTTTAGGACACTAAAAAAACCCAATCAGATTCTTAAAGAAAACAGAACTTTATTAAAAAGAAAAGTAAAAGAAACACCTATGTAAAATTAGAATGCAGGATAATGTAACAGGGCAATCAGATTTAAAAAACAGAGGATTTTCCGCTCAGCCAAACTTTAAAGTTACAAAAAGAAAAAACAGGAATACACCTTCCTCTCAGAAAAGAGAAAATCACAAACCAAAACAAAGATAAGCTAACGCATTCCCTTGCTAGTACTTACTAATTCTAATGGAGTTGGATTGCTTGCTTTCTTGATCTGCCTCCGGCAAGCACACAGAACAGACAGACAAAGCCATTCTAGCATGTCCTGGATCTCCTGTTCTATAGCAGTTTGGGCTTGAGGAGACACCCGGTAAGGCTGGGCTCTATTTGGGTGAGCATAACCTGTGTCAATGGAGAGGTATTCCCGTTCAGTCTGTCCTCGGATGGCTGAGAACATTGGCGAGAAGCTGGCACACAGATCCTTGGTCTGTTATCGCTATATACATAGAAGGGTCATGGAGAGGTTCACCTTTTCCACGCCACCAACACTTTTCCCTTCGTAGTAGACACCTTCAGGCCACTCAGCGTCATATCGTCCCTGGGCTGTAAACTGACAAACCTTTAATTCTCTGGAATAAACGGGTGTTAGAGAATTAATATGGTACACCTTAGGCTTTAAGTTTGAGGTGGGAGATGATATGAGATAGTTAACAGCTCCAGGCGCTCTTGGACCATGAATGGCCTTTCCCATGACGCTTCCATCTTATGGGCCTGGAGCACCTTCAAGACCATGACCTGGTCCTCTACTTCGAAGAAACACTCTCTGGCATGTTTATCAAACCAGGCTATTTACTCTTCCTGAGCATCTTTTAGGTTTTCTCTAGGAAGGGCTAAAGAGGTCCGCAGGGTGTTTTGTAGATTGGTTACAAAGTCCAGAATGTTAGTTCCTGGAGAAAGTGTAAATCCCTCCCATTGCTGCTTCACCAACTGTAATGGCCCCTTAACCTCATGGACATATACAAGTTCAAATGGGGAAAACCCTAAACTGGGATGTGGTACAGATCTGTAGGCAAAAAGCAAATGCTGCAACACTAGGTCCCAATCATTGGAGTGCTTATTTACAAATGTATGTATCATGGCCCCCAAAGTTCCATTAAACTTCTCCACCACACCATTTATTTGATGGTGGTAAGGAGTGGCAACCAAGTGATTCACCCCATGAGTTTCCCAAAGCTTTCAGTGGTTCCTGCCAGGAAATTAGTTCCCGAATCTGTGAGGATGTTGTAGGGCCAACCTACCCTGGCAAAAATGTCTGGTAGTGCCTGGCACACACTTTTAGCCCTGGTGTTGCTTAGAGCTACTGCTTCCAGCCATCGGGTGGCAAAATCCATGAAAGTCAATATGTACTGCTTTCCTCTGGGTGTCTTTTTCGGAAAAGGATCCAGAATATCCACAGCTACTCACTCAAATGGAACGTCTATTATGCGGAGTTGCTGGAGAGGGTCTTTGACCTGGTCTTGAGGTTTTCCCACTCTTTGGCACACCTCACAAGACCAGACATAGGTAGAAACATCCTTGCCCGTTCCCTCCCAGTGGAACAACTTCCCCAAACAGTCTTTGGTGCTATTCACCCCAGCATGGCCACCATGTCAGGGTTCCCTCCCCACTCTGGGAGAAAATCAGAAGCCAAAACAAGTACTTGCTAATTCTAATGGAGTTGGATTGCTTGCTTTCTGGATCTGTCTCCGGCAAGCACAGAGAACGGACAGACAAAGCCTTCCCCCACACCAGATTTGAAAGTATCTTGTTCCTTATTAGTCCTTTTGGTCAGGTGCCAGCTGACCTGAGCTTCTTAACCCTTTACAGGTAAAATGATTTTGTACCTCTGGCCAGGAGGGATTTTATAGTACTGTATACAGGAAGGTT
Organism: Caretta caretta; assembly: GCF_965140235.1. NCBI lineage: Eukaryota > Metazoa > Chordata > Testudines > Cheloniidae > Caretta > Caretta caretta. Next base: position 2,586,887 of record NC_134206.1, read on the forward strand.
GTTACCCTTCCCTTTATACTTGTGACAGGACCTAAAGTTTTCTCCTGATCCTCTGACTCTCTGACCGAGTCCCTGAATTGCTGGCTGGTGACATGGTGCTGGTGCTCCTCCCTGAATCACTGACTGGGCAGTCAGAGAGACATTAAACCCTTTCCTGACCTGACTATGCATTGTCAGCTGCGGAATTGGTCCTGGTACAACTCATTAACTCATAGGGTTTTCCACCTTTCTAATCTCTGATAACTGGACCCCTGAGGCTCCTGCATCTTCTCTTACTATCCCCCTCAAGGTGCTGTCCCATGCTTCATCCTTTTCCCCAAGTTCCCTAACCTTGTGTTTCCTATTCCCCCAAGTTCTGGCTCACTTCGCTGTTTCCCTTCCTCCATCTCTTGCTAGATCAGCTCTGCCTCTGTCTCCCCCCCCCCCAGTTGGGCTCCTTTTGCTCCTGGCTGGGACAGGATCTGCTACAGCCTGACAAGGAGCTTTCAGCTTTCAGTGAGTAGAGTGATGACCCAGGTCTGGGGCCCACAGGTCACTCAGAAGTAGAGAGGGAAGCCAGGAAGACTCACAGAAATACCTGAAGGTAGGAAGCAGAGTTGGGAGGCAGGCAGGTAAGGCTGTGCATCATACAGCTTATGAGCCCTAAAGCTCAACTACAAATTCCTGAGGCAGAGACCTTTGTCTGCCTTATTTTTTTAGTTTTCAGCTCCCCAACATTCCTCCCTTTTGGGGCCCTGTAGCAAGCAGGGTGCCTACAATGGTTGTGGGCTTGGAGCTTTTTGCTACCTGAACTTTGGTGCACAGATGAGTCTGTAAAAATTTTTCCTCTAAATAATCAAACCAGGGCATACTGGCTGGTTCCATACCAAGTGGTTAAGTTGGTTTTGACAATAGCCAATTTCTAGGTGGACATTCCATAAACTTATAATATAAACGAATTTAACTTGACTAAGGCCATGCCGTAAGCCACCTGGATAAACTGGGACTTTTTAACGCAGTTGCTACGGCAGCTCTAGGTCAATCAACGCCAAAGGCTGGTTTTAAAAGCCCAAGCCCTCCAAGGCATGAATGCATTCTAACCAGCAAGTAAACTGCCTGCAGATTGTACCTGGACTGATGTAGCCTGTCCCCTTCAAACAGGCCTAATGATCACTCACTGGCTTCTCAGTCAAATTACCTATACTGCAGGGATATTATTTGTATTAATTGTATTATTAGTTGTATTCATGGCATTTTTAAAGTTATGTGCTGCCCTAGCCTCTCTGCATAAACCATACTTGCAAATTCTGCAGCATGCCCATTCCAATGACCCACCTTTCCTGTCTTCCCATAGCATGACCAGTGAACCAATGTATCAAGATAACTGGAGACAGAGCCTTTAGCATAAGTGCCCTGCCAGCCAGTGTGTGGGAAAGAGAGGTGCCTGGACCCTTCTTCAAAGAGAGTCGGGGAGTGTTGGGCTATGTAAGTGTTAAGTAAATACCTGGGTAACCATTAGCATGGTAATAGGGGAGTATGGCTAAGGCAAGCACCATCCCTTGCTTGATAGCTACCCGTCCCCACCCCTTTTTTGCTTGTTAAGGATAGATAAGTGTTGCAGCTGCAAAAGAAATGTAGTTGTCTAAAGAATACCTTTTGTGTGAAGTAGTGTTATCTCTCCTCTCCCTTCTTTTTTCCCAACTACATAATGTGTGTATTTAAATATTAACTTAGATAAAAGAGTGCAATGTGATTAACCTGGTGCTCACTCGACAATTGGGTGGAGGGAACAAGTACTGCAATAAAGGAGTTTGTTTACTCAATCCGCCTTTGGGTCCTCCTGTTCCTTCTTTCCATCTTGAACATGATCATGGTATATGAAGTTATAAAGTTTTGCTATGTATGTGTTACTGAAAGATGTTGTGAAGTGGAAAACACCCACAGCTAGCCTTCTGGGCACAAGAATGAAGTGGTTAGATTCATAGATTCATAGATACTAAGGTCAGAAGGGACCATTATGATCATCTAGTCTGACCTTCTGAACAACACAGGCCACAGAATCTCACACACCCACTCCTGCGAAAAACCTCTCACCTATGTCTGAGCTATTGAAGTCCTCAAATCGTGGTTTAAAGACTTTAAGGAGCAGAGAATCCTCCAGCAAGTGACCCATGCCCAATGCTACAGAGAAAGGCGAAAAACATCCAGGGCCTCTTCCAATCTGTCCTGGAGGAAAATTCTTTCCCTACCCCAAATATGGCAATCAGCTAAACCCTGAGCATATGGGCAAGGTTCACCAGCCAGATACCCAGACAGTGCTAGTGGCCCATCAGCAGAGACAATGGACACAATGTTTCAGCCAGAATATGAGTTATGGCTGTTATGACTCACTATGTCATGCAAGGTCATGTGACCAGACCACACGACACTGAACTCCATTTTAGAACCTGTATTTTTACACAAACTGGGCTGGGAACTTAGCTTGGAAGAAAGATTTCCCACCATATGAAAGACTATAAATGACAGGGAGTGCCATCATCACATGTCTTCATTCCCCACACAAGAGAACACCTGGAAATACAGGAGGAACAATGATTTAACTGGAGGAAGTGCTGGTTCCAGGTTAAAGGCATTTCTAGGCTGTTTATGGAAGCTTGGTGATTTGCTTGTATCATCAGCCAGGGTGAGAGATGGGATTTGAATTAGCAATACTTCCAGTAAATGAGGCTTAGTTATCTTGTTTGGTTATTTGCTAAGTAATATTCTTTGATCTGTTTTCTATCACTTATAATCGCTTAAAATCAATTTTTCTGTCATTATTAAACTTGTTTTATGTTTTATCCTAACCTTACTTTTGAGTGAAGTGTCTGGGAAAATCTCAGTTTGTTAATCAAAGTCTGTTTCATATCTTCCCCACATCGAGGTTGGGCAGGGTAAGCAAACTACATTAATGAACTTGCCCAGTACCAATCTCTGTGCAGTTCAAGATAGTCTAATTCTGGGGTTCTACTGCAGCAGAGGTGCAAGGCTGCGGAGCTGCGAAATTGACTGGTGCTCCACTGTAAATCAATCAACAAATTTGTTAGTCTCTAAGGTGCCACAAGTCCTCCTTTTATTTTTGAGTGGCTTAGGTAAAGCATTCCGGTAACTCACTTGGGTGCATGGTGCCACCTGCTGTTGTGTTGGGTGTTAACAGGCCCTGGAGAGGCTGGCTGTGCATCATCAGCAGAGCAGCATGAGAAAGGCCAGCTCCTAACAACTAAGGAGTGTTAGGGGGGCACAGTGTTATCAGTAGCTCCCAGACTTAACCGTGGGTGACAACGTGTCACAACCATCTCCATTTAGTAAAGGCTTATACCACGCTCAGGATTTCCTTTCTTTCTTATATACTTAAAAATCTTCCTATTTTCCTTAATCTGATAACCATGGATTTGTCTCTGGTGTCTTTTGCTGCCTTCATCCATTTTTGATACTTCATAACTTCTCATTTCTATCAATTTCTATCCTCTTCCCCTACTTTAGAGGCACCGATGGAGCATCTCCTCCTGTCAGTGGATGGAGGGCAGACATCCATACTCAGCCGTCTGGATCTCTTTTCATTATTTGAGCCTGTTGTCAATGAGATACTGCTGTCCCACTTATGAGGCAGCAGGAGTCCAGAGGGATGCACTGAATTGGTCTGAATCCTTCTTGGCAGGATGTACCAAGTAGCAGTGATGGGAAACTGCACCTCCAAGACTAGACCCCTCCCTGGTGGTCCCACAGGATCAATTCTCTCTCTGGGAATTTTCAACATCTCCATGCAGCCACTATCGGAACTGGTCATATAACATGGATTCTAATGACAGCAATATGCAGATAACATTGAGCTCCTCCTATCTTTCATGTATGACTAAAACAATTAAGTTCTTGGACAAAATAGTTGTCTGAAACTGAAGCCAAGCAAGACAGAGGCAAGGATACGTCCTTCAGTAGCTGTTAGCCAGAATTAGCAGGGATGATGTCCACAGCCTCTCTCTTCCAGAAGCTGGCAATGGGCAACAGGGTCATTTGATGACCCTGTTCTATTCATTGTCTCTGGGCACCTGGCACTGGCCACTGTTGGAAGACAGGATACTGGGAAAGATGAAACTTTGGGCTTGTCAAGGTTCCTTCCACACTCTGAACTCTAGGATACAAATGTGGGGACCTGCAAGAAAGACCCCCTAAGTTTATTATTACCAGCTTAGGTTAAAAACTTCCTCAAGGTACAAGCCTTGTCCTTGAACCCTATGCTGCCGCCACCAAACAATTTAAACAAAGAACAGGGAAAGAGCCCAGTTGGAGACATCTTCCCCCCAACAAATATCCCCCCAAGCCCTACACCCCCTTTCCTGGGGAAGGCTTGATAAAAATCCTCACCAATTTGCAGAGGTGAACACAGACCCAAACCCTTGGATCTTAAGAACAATGGAAAAAGCAATCAGGTTCTTAAAAGAAGAATTTTAATTAAAGAAAAAGTAAAAGAATCACCTCTGTAAAATCAGGATGGTAAATACCTTACAGGGTAATGAGATTCAAAACATAGAGAATCCCTCTAGGCAAAAACTTAAGTTACAAAAAGACACAAAAACAGGAATATACATTCCATTCAGCACAGCTTATTTACCAGCCATTTAAACAAAAGGAACTCTAATGCATTTCTAGTTAGATTGCTTACTAACTTTTCACAGGAGTTCTGGAGAGCATTCCTGATCTGTTCCTGGCAAAAGCATCACACAGACAGACAGACCCTTTGTCCGCTCCGTCTCCTCATTGGTCATTTTTGGTCAGGTGCCAGTGAGGTTATCTTAGCTTCTTAACCCCTTTACAGGTGAAATGTTTTTTTCCTCTGGCCAGGAGGGATTTTATAGTTCTATAGACAGAAAGGTTGTAACCCTTCCCTTTATATTTATGACAGGGCTGATCCAGTATGTCCGTTCTTACATTCTTATGTTCACTGAGGTATGGAATGGGGTGTTGGTGTTGTGTTTATCTGGATATGGGTATGTCTTGGGATATCTAAAATAGAGGAATTGTTTTAACAACTTGTAACCAGGGTTTGGGCGGGGGAGGCACACTGAGATTGTTCAGTTAGGGGAAACTGCAAAGAATGGGGCTGACAGTCCCCGAAATGGACAGTTATTCTACTACTTGGATTTACCAAGCCAGTAACAAAACAGCTTTCACAAGATTTTACTGGTTACACAGAAGACAAAACACAGTTCCCTCAAAGCCACCTGGCATTGGGCTTCCACCCAAACAGCCACGTCAAGTATGATGATGATCATATAAAATCCTGTTCATCATATAAAGTATCATATAAAAAAGGTTCTGGCTGTCCCAAAGGATCAGACATATCACCTCCCTGGTAAATGAGTATTTCAGATCTTACCCAAATACAAGCCTCAAGCCAATTCTTATTAATTAAACTAAGATTGATTTAAAAATAAAAGTGACATGAAAAGATCATTATGCATACAGACATGAATAGAGTTCTTAAATCAGTTTCATATAGATGGTGAGCTTCAGAGGTGGAGAGAATTCTTCCAGAATTAGTCCATAGATTATGTCTAAATATTCACTATCCATGCAGGCCAGGGAGTAATGGGGGCTCCAGTCTTGTGACTTACGCTTTCCCTGAGGAAGCTTAAGGAGATATGAGGTAAAAAGAATCAGGTCCCAAGAACCATTTATACAGTTCCTGGGCAGCACAGGAGTCCTTGGCTGAAGAATAGGCTTTTCAAGTAACCTTCTCTTTCATAAACATCACCAACAATTAACTACCTGGATTGACATAAGGTAATTATCCATTATGCAGTTTATAGACAGTTTACCACAAACTTTATAGACTATGATATTATTACACCCAAGTTTCATCTAAGAATATTTCCTTTTCATCTCTGAATTAAGAGAATACAGCCCACCATGAAAAGTCTTTGGTTACATTGTTAATCTCTAAAATGTTAGAGGTAAACATAGACTAGTACAGTCATTCTCTTCTACAGTCTACAGTTCAAAGCTCTAGCCTATCTCACACTGAATGGCACTAATTACCATTTACATACTTTACTAACATGTCTTTAAAGGGTGAATCTGTGTTAATTAGTCTGCAAGTTGCTTAACTCTTTCTAGTCATGTGTCACACAACCCCCTTTGCAAGGCCTCGCTGTGTTTGCTTTAATTGTCATGTGCCTCGAAAGGGAGAAACTGCAAACAGAGTACTCCCAAGGGAAGCTCTGTGAAGGGTCTGCTGAAGCAATTGGAGAGTCTGGGGGACCTGAGTCAAAACAAGTCCCAGGGCCTTGGCGATTGGGGCACAGGCCTGCACTCCCAGAAGGAGGCATTACAATGGAAGTTCTAGTGCCAGAGTGGATATAGAAACCCAGAATCAGAGGCAGGACCTAAATGCTGCTCCAATCCAAAAGCACATGGGTCCAGTGTGTGGGACCCAAACACAGCTGTCTGGTCTGTGTCCAGCCACAAGGGTTGAGCGGGGGTGTGACAGCAAATCTGGAGTTGCTACACAGATGCTACGGGACTATAGGATACAGAAGGACCTAGACAAATTGGAGGATTGGGCCAAAAGAAATCTGATGAGGTTCAATAAGGATAAGTGCAGGGTCCTGCACTTAGGACGGAAGAACCCAATGCACAGCTACAGACTAGGGACCGAATGGCTAGGCAGCAGTTCTGCGGAAAAGGACCTAGGGGTGACAGTGGACGAGAAGCTGGATATGAGTCAGCAGTGTGCCCTTGTTGCCAAGAAGGCCAATGGCATTTTGGGATATATAAGTAGGGGCATAGCGAGCAGATCGAGGGACGTGATCGTTCCCCTCTATTCGACATTGGTGAGGCCTCATCTGGAGTACTGTGTCCAGTTTTGGGCCCCACACTTCAAGAAGGATGTGGATAAATTGGAGAGAGTCCAGCGAAGGGCAAAAAAATGATTAGGGGTCTGGAACACATGAGTTATGAGGAGAGGCTGAGGGAGCTGGGATTGTTTAGCCTGCAGAAGAGAAGAATGAGGGGGGATTTAATAGCTGCTTTCAACTACCTGAAAGGGGGTTCCAAAGAGGATGGCTCTAGACTGTTCTCAATGGTATCAGATGACAGAACGAGGAGTAATGGTCTCAAGCTGCAGTGGGGGAGGTTTAGATTGGATATTAGGAAAAACTTTTTCACTAAGAGGGTGGTGAAACACTGGAATGCGTTACCTAGGGCGGTGGTAGAATCTCCTTCCTTAGAGGTTTTTAAGGTCAGGCTTGACAAAGCCCTGGCTGGGATGATTTCATTGTGGATAGGTCCTGCTTTGAGCAGGGGGTTGGACTAGATGACCTTCTGGGGTCCCTTCCAACCCTTATATTCTATGATTCTATGACTGTGAGTGGAAGGGGAGTGGGGCTGGGTGGGAAGAGGTCCACAAGATGTTCTCTTCACCAAATGTGGCTCCCCTGCCCTCAGTATGTTCCCAAGGGCTCTGGTTCCTGGACTGATCCAGCCTCATTCTTCAAAGGAAATATTTCCTGGACCATGCAGTGTTGGTTTGGGGTCAGGGAGAGGATTTCTCTCTCCTTGGAAAGTGCTCCCCACAATATAGAGCCAGGATTCCATTTTCTAGTGAGTTTTTCCCATCTCTCTCTCTCTCTCTCTCTCTCTCTCTCTCTCTCTCTCTCTCCCTTCATTCCATGCATTTAGGTTCATTTCTGCCTTTCCTTTATAAGTGAACTGCCCCATATATACACCTCCCACTGGGCAAGAAGCAGTGAGCATTATTGTGGTTATGAATCCAGGGAAAAGTAAGTCATTGGCCATTGCCATCAAGCAGCTCAGCTTGCAACCAGCTCAGCTCAGCTTGCAACCAGCTCAGTATGGACCTGTCTGGCGGGATTACTGCTTGGCGGCGGCTTGAAAGATGTGAGCACTTGTATAGCAGCAGGTGCTGCCCTGTTGCCTTCCACAGACTTTGTGAGCATGTACGTCATGGCAGCAGAAAACAAGGAACAATGGAAGTGAGAGGGTGTGGTGAGGTGGCTGCCCCACACAATTAGAAGAAGGGTGAAAACAGCCTTAGGGAGTGTCAAGGTTCCTTCCCCACTCTGAACTCTAGGGTACAGATGTGGAGACCCACATGAAAGATCCCCTAAGCTTATTTCTACCATCTTAGGTTAAAACTTCCCCAAGGCACAAAGTCTTTGCCCTTGGATTAGGTAAAACACTGCCACCACCAAGTGATTTAGACAAAGAACAGGGAAAGGACCACTTGGAGTTCCTATTTCCCTAAAATATCCCCTTAAGCCCTGACACCACCTTTCCTGGGGAGGCTTGAGAATACACAAGATGAGCACAGACCAGCCTTGGATTTTTAAGACCCAAAAACCACAATCAGATTCTTAAAAAAACAGAACTTTATTAGAAGAACAAAAAAAGATAAGAGAACAACTCTGTAAGATCAGAATGGAAGATAATCTTACAGGTTGTCAGATTCAAAATATAAAGAATCCCTCTAGGGAAAATCTTAAGTTTCAAAAAGACACAAAAACAGGAATACACATTCCCTCCAGCACAGCAAATTTCACAAGCCAAAACAAAGAAAACCTAACACATTTTCTCGCTAGATTACTTACTAACTTTACAGGAGTTGGAGGGCTTGCATCCTCGATCTGTTCCCAGCAAAGGTATCCCACAAGCAGACAAAGTCTGTTCCCCCCTCCAGATTTGAAAGTATCTTGATTCCTCATTGGTCATTTTGGGTCAGGTGCCAGCCAGGTTACCTGAGCTCCTTAACCCTTTACAGGTAAAAAGGATTTTGCCTCTGGCCAGGAGGGATTTTATAGCACTGTATAAAGAAAAGTGGTCATCCTTCCCTTTGTATTTATGACAGGGAGGCTGTTCAGAAACCAGACAATCAGAAGAGGGCTTTTTTCAGTCAACCAGAGGGGGTTATATGGTGAGATTTTGGCAAACCAGTAAAGTGCCTGAAACCACTATGGCTTATTGCTAAAAGCAGCCAAGTGAGCAGGCCATAAAACTTAATAAAGGCAGGAGGGGAGGGGGCTTAGGGTACCACAGAAAGGGCAGCTTGACCCCACATTCTTCCTGATAAGAATTTTGTTGAAGTTGGTGATACATGCATTTTAAAAGAACAGGATGTGCCCTCGAGAATGTGTCTGTCCAAGGCTGCAAACTCTGGGGAAAAAACACACATGGTTGATCAATAATCAGAAGGAAACCTCTTGTTTGACTGTTGAAACTGCTTGCTTAACAAGTTTTCTTTAAGTGACATCATTGTATTACTAATCTATAAATAAGGAGGGGAAAGTTTGAGGTAGTGGGACTCTCCCTCTGGATGCATCTTGTGTTCCCCACCGGGAGACGGAAGTTTGGCCACCGGAATCCTGTCACTGTGACACTCGAAAGCCACACTCAGCTTCGGCAATTATCGAGGATTGGGGGTGTTTTACTAATCTGTTGCGGACTTGTGTAAGATCTTGAGACTAAATAAAGTTTAGCTTTAAGTGAAAGCACTCTTGTGTTGTCCTGTTTGTGCCAGCCATCTATCGGTCGGCCGGCCATGTCTCCCCTGATTTATTTCCTGACACCACCTCACAAAGAGTAAAAGTTACCAAGAGCTTTGGGTTGAAAGAACCCCGGGTAACAGGGGAAGGTTGTTAGGGCAGCCAATCAGGGCTAGGGAGGGCCATATATGAAGGGCTGCTCTACAGAGCAGAGGCAGTCGCTCCCTGGAGCCCAAGGGAGAAGGACTGGGTGCCAGGAGGAGCACCTCAGACAGACCCATGCTGGGCAGGGTCAGGAGAGCAAGAGGGAGCTCCATCCTGACTGGTTGACAGACTGAAGCCTTGAAAGAGGGGCAGAAAAGGTGCTAGGGCTATGGAGAAGTGGCCCAGGGAAATGGGTGGTGGTGGTTGAAGGAGACATGTGGCTGCCGCCTCGAGGGTTCCTGGGTCAGGACCAGGAGTAGTGGGATGGCCCAGGTCTCCCCCTTGCCTCCACTTGCCACTGAGGGGAGTGGCCACTAGGGACTGCGGCTGGCCACTGCAGAAGGTGGTTAAACCTAAGACTGTAGTTTCCCACTGAGAGATAGTGGGTCTGAAGACTGGTGGGTCACCCCTGGAAGGGGGGAAACGGCGGAGCAGGGCACAGCTAGAGGACCATGCCCAGAAACGTATGCCATGGTCCATGGAGTGATGCACATCCAAGAGTGACAGAGAGGGAGGAAGTGTTGGCGGGCGAGATAGCTCCTGAGGAAGGTGCACTGTTGGAAGGAGCTAATTCCCAGAATGGCCAGCAGGAGGTGTCATGGTGGTGAGTCCACAACCCATTACAGAGGGACATTTTCAGGGGTCACATATTGCATGTTTGATGGGTAATGGGGAAAATATTATTTCATTTTCCTTTGCTCTGTACCTTGGCTTACTTTTCCCCTGTGATACAGACCAGAACCGAGTCTTTTTCAGGACATGGATGTTTGTCTGATATAAAAATAAACATTAGGTTTCAGAGAGATAGAATCATAGACTTTAAGGTGATAAGGAAGCATTATGATCATCTCATCTGACCTCCTGCACAACACAGGCCACAGAAACCCACCCACCCACTCTGTCCCTGTAACAAACCCCTAACCTATGTCTGAGCTATTCATAGATTCATAGATATTTAGGCCAGAAGGGACCATTATGATCATCTAGTCTGACCTCCTGCACAATGCAGGCCACAGAATTTCACCCACCACTCCTAAAAAAGACCTCACACCTATATCTGTGCTATTGAAGTCCTCAAATTGTAGTTTGAAGACCTCAAGGAGCACAGGATCCTCCAGCAAGTGACCCGTGCCCCATGCTACAGAGGAAGGCGAAAAACCTCCAGGGCCTTCCAATCTGCCCTGGAGGAAAATTCCTTCCCGACCCCAAATATGGCGATCAGCTAAACCCTGAGCATATGGGCAAGATTCATCAGCCAGATACTACAGAAAATTCTTTCCCGGTTAACTTGGATCTTACCCCATCTAAAAACCCATCACAGGCCATTGGGCCTATTTACCATGAACATTTAATTACCAAAACCATGTTATCCCATCATACCATCTCCTCCATAAACTTATCGAGTTTAATCTTAAAGCAAGATAGATCTTTTGCCCCCACTACTTCCCTCGGAAGGCTATTCCAAAACTTCACTCCTCTGATGGTTAGAAACCTTCGTCTAATTTCTAATCTAAATTTCCTAGTGGCCAGTTTATATCCATTTGTTCTTGTGTCCACATTGGTACTGAGTTTAAATAATTCCTCTCCCTCTCTGGTATTTATCCCTCTGATATATTTATAGAGAGCAATCATATCTCCCCTCAACCTTCTTTTAGTTAGGCTAAACTATTGAAGTCCTCAATCATGGTTTAAAGACTTCAAGGTGCAGAGAGTCCTCCAGCAAGTGACCCATGCCCCACGCTACAGAGGAAGGCGAAAAAACCCCAGGAACTCTGCCAATCTGTCCTGGAGGAAAATTACTTTTTGACCCAAATATGGCGATCAGCTAAACCCTGAGCATATGGGCAAGATTCACCAGCCAGACACCCAGGAAAGAATTCTCTGTAGTAACTCAGATCCCACCCCATCTAACATCCCATCACAGGTCATTGGTCATATTTACCGCATATTTACCGCTAATAGTCAAAGATCAATTAATTGCCAAAATTAGGCTATCCCATCATATCATCACCTCCATAAACTTATCAAGCTTAGTCTTGAAGCCAGATATGTCTTTTGCCCCCACAGCTCCCCTTGGAAGGCTGTTCCAGAGCTTCACTCCTCCGAAGGTTAGAAACCTTTTGTCTAATTTCAAGACTAAACTTCCTGATGGCCAGTTTATATCCATTTGTTCTTGTGTCCACATTGGTACTGAGCTTAAATAATTCCTCTCCCTCCCTGCTATTTATCCCTCTGATATATGTATAGAGAGCAATCATATCTCCGCTCAGCCTTCTTTTGGTTAGGCTAAACAAAGCAAGCTCTTTGAGTCTCCTTTCATAAGACAGGTTTTCAATTGCTCGGATCATCATAGTAGCCCTTCTCTGTACCCGTTCCAGTTTGAATTTATCCTTCTTAAACATGGGAGACCAGAACTGCACACAGTATTCCAGGTGAGGTCTCACCAGTGCTTTGTATTTGTTTAGATATTGGGACATGCCTAGATTATCCTTAACCTCCACTCCATCCTCAGTGTTTAGTGGTCCCACTTCTTTCCTTGTTTTCTTCTCTTTTCAAGTCCAACTCTACATGGCTTTTAGCCTTTTTCACTTTATCCCTACATATCTAGACAAATTGGAGGATTGGGCCAAAAGAAATCTGATGAGGTTCAATAAGGATAAGTGCAGGGTCCTGCACTTAGGACAGAAGAACCCAATGCACAGCTACAGACTATTGACCGAATGGCTAGGCAGCAGTTCTGCGGAAAAGGACCTAGGGGTGACAGTGGACGAGAAGCTGGATATGAGTCAGCAGTGTGCCCTTGTTGCCAAGAAGGCCAATGGCATTTTGGGATGTATAAGTAGGGGCATAGCGAGCGGATCGAGGGACGTGATCGTCCCCCTCTATTCAACATTGGTGTGGCCTCATCTGGAGTACTGTGTCCAGTTTTGGGCCCCACACTACAAGAAGGATGTGGATAAATTGGAGAGAGTCCAGCGAAGGGCAACAAAAATGATTAGGGGTCTGGAACACATGACTTATGAGGAAAGGCTGAGGGAACTGGGATTGTTTAGTCTGCAGAAGAGAAGAATGAGGGGGGATTTGATAGCTGCTTTCAACTACCTGAGAGGTGGTTCCAGAGAGGATGGTTCTCGACTATTCTCAGTGGAGAAGAGGACAGGACAAGGAGTAATGGTCTCAAGTTGCAGTGGGGGAGGTTTAGGTTGGATATTAGGCAAAGCTTTTTCACTAGGAGGGTGGTGAAACACTGGAATGCGTTACCTAGGGAGGTGGTAGAACCTCCTTCCTTAGAAGTTTTTAAGGTCAGGCTTGACAAAGCCCTGGCTGGGATGATTTCATTGTGGATAGGTCCTGCTTTGAGCAGGGGGTTGGACTAGATGACCTCCTGAGGTCCCTTCCAACCCTGATATTCTATGATTCTATGATTCGTTTGCGAGGTGTTTTGAAGACCCTTCAATTAATGGTTCTGCACAGTATGAACCATGTGTGCCAGCAGAAAATGCTCATGTCTTCCCTCAGTCACCTTTCTCCAGATCTGTCTGTCTACTGTCCAGCCATCCATCCTGGGCATTTACAGGGGGCATAGTGATCTACTCATTATCCCGAGTTTTCTTCCTAATCAATGATAATTTTAAAATATAAACAAATAAACGAACAGCCAGTTCCTCTCTCAATCAGCACAGAGCCTGAATGGTCTCATCTCCCTTTGGGAAGGTCCCTTAATTACCGTTTACTCCTAAATGTGAATAAAGAGTACAGAAGCACAGAAATGGAAATAGAGACTATGGCTAGAGTGTCTCCAGTTTCCAGCCTGTTTACATCCAGATGACACTTCTCCCCTAGAGGTGGAGTTCAGCCCAATGGGATTTCAAAGAGCTATATTATAAAAAGTTCATATCACACAGTTGGCTCTCGGTGTGGGATGCTGCTGCAGATGCTGGCGTGAGAGAGGTGTGTGCCATGACTACATTAGAAGGATCCCAGGGAAGATGCTTCTGTCTCAGAAATCACAGGTACCCATGCCTTGCTGAGGAGTTCAGCTACTGAACAAACCGAGTGCAACATGGGTGTGATGGAATAGAGAGTAAGTCTATTGTCCTTCTCGCACTGCACATCCATTAAATATTCTAGGGCCCTTGCCACAGGGGATGTGGTCCCTCCAGTGTGGTGGGTCAAAATGTCATTCTTTTTTGTACACCCCCACTTGCCCCAGCCGATTGTCCCCATCCCTGAGGTGGCTGCATTTCAGTGGCACAGGGGATCTTTCAGGATGAAATGTGTTAGAAGATGTACAGTACAAGGCCAAATTCTTAGGCCATGTCCCATACTTTGCTCAGGCCCTGCCAAGGCAAAACTCCCTTTGGACTAAGAACTGAGTAAAGACCTCAGGAGCCAGGTGCGTGTGAATCCACAGAGACTGTCACTTCCTCCTCTGGCATTTCAGGGCTCTGGCTGTTAACATAAGAACATACATAAGAACAGGATAATGGCCAGACTGGGTCAGACCACAGGTCCATCTAGCCCAGTATCCTGTCTTCTGACAGGTTTCAGAGTAGCAGCCGTGTTAGTCTGTATTCACAAAAAGAACTGGAGTACTTGTGGCACCTTAGAGACTAACAAATTTATCTGAGCATCAGCTTTCGTGAGCTACAGCTCACTTCATCGGATGCATTCAGTGGAAAATACAGTGGGGAGGATTATATATACAGAGAACATGAAACAATGGGTGTTACCATACACACTGTAACGAGAGTGATCAGGTAAGGTGCGCTATTACCAGCAGGACAGCGGGTGTGTGGGGGGAACGTTTTGCAGTGATAATCAAGATGGGCCATTTCCAGCAGTTGACAAGAACATCAGAGGTACAGTGGGGGGTAGAGGGGGGGGGGAATAAATATGCAGAAATAGTTTTACTTTGTGTAATGACCCATCCACTCCCAGTCTCTATTCAAGCCTAAGTTAATTGTATCCAGTCTGCAAATTAATTCCAATTCAGCAGTCTCTCATTGGAGTCTGTTTTTGAAGTCTTTTTGTTGTAATATTGTGACTTTTAGGTCTGTAATCACGTGACCAGAGAGATTGAAGTGTTCTCCGACTGGTTTATGAAGGTTATAATTCTTGACATCTGATTTGTGTCCATTTATTCTTTTACGTAGAGATTGTCCATTTTGACCAATGTACATGGCAGAGGGGCATTGCTGGCACATGATGGCATATATCACATTGGTAGATGTGCAGGTGAACGAGCCTCTGATAGTGTGGCTGATGTGTCCCCTGAATTGATATGTGGGCACAGTTGGCAATGGGCTTTGTTGCAAGGATAGGTTCCTGGGTTAGTGGTTCTGTTGTGTGGTGTGTGGTTGCTGGTGAGTATTTGCTTCAGGTTGGGGGGCTGTCTGTAAGCAAGGACTGGCCTGTCTCCCAAGATTTGTGAGAGTGATGGGTCGTCCTTCAGGATAGGTTGTAGATCCTTCATGATGTGTTGGAGAGGTTTTAGTTGAGGGCTTAAGGTGACGGCTAGTGGTGTTCTGTTATTTTCTTTGTTGGGCCTGTCCTGTAGCAGGTGACTTCTGGGTACTCTTCTGGCTCTGTCAATATGTTTCTTCACTTCATCAGGTGGGTATTGTAGTTGTAAGAATGCTTGATAGAGATCTTGTCGGTGTTTGTCTCTGTATGAGGGGTTGGAGCAAATATGGTTGTATCGTAGAGCTTGGCTGTAGACGATGTATCGTGTGGTGTGGTCTGGGTGAAAGCTGGAGGCTTGTAGGAAGGCATAGCGGTCAGTAGGTTTCTGGTATAGGGTGGTGTTTATGTGACCATCGCTTATTAGCACTGTAGTGTCCAGGAAATGGATTTCTTGTGTGTACTGGTCCAGGCTGAGTTTGATGTTGGGATGGAAATTGTTGAAATCATGGTGGAATTCCTCAAGGGTTTCTTCTCCATAGGTCCAGAGGATGAAGATGCCATCAATGTAGTGTAAGTAGATTAGGGGCAATAGGGGACGAGAGCTGAGGAAGTGTTGTTCTAAGTCAGCCTTAAAAACGTTGGCATACTGTTGGGCCATGTGGGTACCCATAGCAGTGCTGCTGATTTGAAGGTCTACATTGCCCCAAATGTGAAATAGTTATGGGTGAGGACAAAGTCACAAAGTTCAGCCATCAGGTTTGCTGTGACATTATCGGGGATACTATGGCTTGTAGTCCATCTTTGTGTGGAATGTTGGTGTAGAGGGCTTCTACATCCATAGTGGCCAGGATGGTGTTTTCAGGAAGATCACCGATGGATTGTAGTTTCCTCAGGAAGTCAGTGGTGTCTCGAAGATAGCTGGGAGTGCTGGTAGCGTAGGGCCTGAGGAGGGAGTCTACATAGCCAGACAATCCTGCTGTCAGGGTGCCAATGCCTAAGATGATGGGGCATCCAGGATTTCCAAGTTTATGGATCTTGGGTAGGAGATAGAATACCCCTGGAATCCTGACCTGGGGTATTCTATGTCTGTGCGGATTTGTTCTTATGCTTTTTCAGGGAGTTTCTTGAGCAAATGCTGTTGTTTCTTTTGGTAAACCTCAGTGGGATCAGAGGGTAAAGGCTTGTAGAAAGTGGTGTTGGAGAGCTGCCTAGCAGCTTCTTGTTCATATTCTGACCTATTCATAATGACGACAACACCTCCTTTGTCAGCCTTTTTTATTATGATGTCAGAGTTGTTTCTGAAGCTGTGGATGGCATTGTGTTCTGCACGGCTGAGGTTATGGGGCAAGTGGATGCTGCTTTTCCACAATTTCAGCCCGTGCACATCGGCGGAAGCACTCTATGTAGAAGTCCAGTCTGTTGTTTCGACCTTCAGGAGGAGTCCACCCAGAATCCTTCTTTTTATAGTCTTGGTAGGAAGGTCTCTGTGGGTTAGTTCAGAGGTGTATTGGAAATATTCCTTGAGTCGGAGTCGGAGAAAATAGGATTCTAGGTCACCACAGAACTGTATCATGTTCGTGGGGTGGAGGGGCAGAAAGAGAGGCCCCGAGATAGGACAGATTCTTCTGCTGGGCTAAGAGTATAGTTGGATACCTTAACAGAAAAGGTAATCATCAAGTTATCCATCCCTGTCACTCGTTCCCAGCTTTTGGGAAACAAAGGCTGGGGGCACCATCCCTGTACGTCCTGCCTAATAGCCATTGATGAACCTATCCTCCATGTATTTATCTAGTTCTTTTTGGAACCCTGTTAACGTCTTGGCCTTCACAACATCCTCTGGGTAGGAGTTCCACACGTTGACTGTGCATGGTGTGAAGAAATACTTCCTTTTATTTATTTTAAATCTGCTGCCTATTCATTTCATTTCATGACCCCTAGTTCTTGTGTTATGAGACACAGTAATCACTACTTCCATATCTATTTTCTCTATACCAGTCATGATTTTATAGACCTCTATGATATCTCCCCTTACTCGTCTCTTTTCCAAGCTGAAAAGTCCCAGTCTTATTAATCTCTCCTCGTACGGAAACCGTTGCATAACCCTAATCATTTTTATTGCCCTTTTCTGAACCTTTTCCAATTCCAATATATCTTGAAATGGGGCGAGCACATCTGCATGCAGTATTCAAAGGGTGGGCATACCATGGATTTATATTGAGTCAAAATGATATTTTCTGTCTTGTTATCTATCCCTTTCTTAATTATTCCCAGCATTCTGTTCACTTTTTTGACTGCTGCTGCACATTGAGTGGATCTTTTCAGAGAACTATCCACAATGACTCCAAGATCTCTTTCCTGATTGGTAACAGCTAATTTAGACCCCATCATTTTAAATATATAGTTGGGATTATGCTTTCCAGTATGCACTACATTACGTTTATCAACATCTACCATTTGGTTGCCCAATCACACAGTTTTGAGAGATTGGCTCCCAGCCCCTTCCATGTACCCCACTTCCCTCCCAGCAGAACCCAGGCATCCTGGCATGCTCTCACCGTGGGAGGGGAGGCTGCTACCTGACTTTATGCTGCTGGAAAGAATGGAGGTGTTAGGGCTCCTTCCTGTAACAGTTATAAGAATTTTTCAACATGAACAACACATCTTCTCTTGTAGCTTCATTCGAGTAGTCTGCTGAAATGTTAAGATTCAAACTTTCAAGAAACAATTCAGCCAGAAGCAGACAACCATGTGGGAAATTTCCAACCAAACTCTTAATGTTTGTCAAACTTATAAGTGGCTGAAAAGGAGGTCTTCTAATTGAAGGTCAGTCAGCCTCAACTAAAGTTGATGCCACCAGTAGCACCTACGCTGGCCAAACCATTTTTAATCCCATTAACCTCTTGGCTCCAATTATGTATTTTGCAAGGAGTTCTACAGTCCAAATAGGTATAATGTAAATTTTCTTTTATCAGTGTTATACTTTCATACTTCCATTGTAATTGGATTTTCCCTTGTTCATGTGTTGTGAGACACAGTACATATAAATGCCTGATCTGTTCTATTTATTGATAGATTCATGGGGTTTAAGGTGAGAAGGGACAATTAGATCCTCCTCCTCTATAATACAGGCCATTAAATTTCACCCAGGTGTCCCTGTATTGAGCTCTATAATTTGTGATTGACTAAGACCTGGTCCACAGTAGGATTTTACATTGTAGAAACAAAGAGTCACAGGGTGAGAAGGGAATGCAATGGTTAGCAAGTCTGACCCCATGCAAAGATGTGGGATGTGTTGAATCTAAACAATCCCAGACAGATGGCTATACACCCTCTTTTGCAAAGTTTTTAGTGAAGGAGATTTCACGACCTTCATAGTCGTCTGTTTCATTGTCCTCTTGTTCTTACAGTTAAGAAGGTTTTCCTGAGATTTGAAACCATTGCTTATTCTCCTGCACTCTGCAGTAAGAGACAACAGCTTTCCTCGATCTTTCCTATGGAAGCTTTTGAAGTATTTGTAGACCACATTCATATCCCCTTAAAATCGTCTTTTCCAAAATAACACACCCGGTTCCTTCAGCTTGCTCATATGCTTGTATTCCATCCCTTGGAACATCTTTCTCACTAGCCTCTGGACCATTTAAAAATTCTCTACCTCCTTTCTATGCAACAGTTTCCAAAACTGGATACAGTACTCCAACTGAGGCCTAAGCAGAGCTGTATAGAGTGGTACGATCACTTACTGAGTCTTGCATGCTATCTATACCTCTGATAATGGAACCTAACATTGCATTTGCCTTTTCTGAAACAGCAAGAAAAATCCAACCCCCTGAGAGATGTAGCGATATCAACCTAATCCCCATGTAGACAGCATGGGGTTGATGGACACATTCTTCCATTAACCTTCCTATCACATCTCAGGGAGGTGGATTACCTATGCTGATGGGAGAACCCCTGCCGTCAGTGTAAGTAGTGTCTACAATTGAAGCGTTATGGCAGCACCACTGTAGCAATTCAAGTGTAGACAAGCCCTCAAGCAGATCTTCCAGAAAATCATCCAGTCTGGATCTGTAGACATGGGGACTTGTGGAATTCACCACTTCCCTTTGCATTTTGTCCAAATGGTTAATCACTGTGAGTGAAAAAAAATGGCTCTTCTTTCCAAATGGAATTTGTCTGGCTTCAGCTTTTAGCCATTGGGTGTTTCTCTGCTATTCTCCACTAGATTACAGAGCTGGTTATTACTATTTAAGATGAATAGATGAAGCTCCTTGCATGTCTCATTCTCCAGCATTTTCTGCAGCTTCCAATCATTTATGTGGCTCTTTCCTGCACTTTCTCCAATTTTTCAACATCCTTTTGGACAGAGTCAGTTTTAACTAATGCCACATGCAGAGGTAAAAGCCTTCCACTGCTCCAACTAACCAACCCCCTGTTTATACAACTGTGATAAATGAAGGGGGGGTAGCTTCCTTTCATGAACAACGACCCAGCCAGTTAGCTATAAAGTCCCTCTTGGTGGCAGTTCTCTGCTTGCTTTACCTGTAAATGGTTAACCAAGTTCCCCTGGTAAAGGAAAAGGAGTGGGCACCTGACCAAAAGAGAGAATTGGGGGGCTAGAAATTTTTAAAACGCCGGGAGGGGGACTTCCTTTTGTTTGTGTGTTGTCTTTCTCTGGGGAAAAAGGGGAACAGATGCCAGCAGGAATGCTGTGTAAGGCTTGAACCAGGTATAAAAATTAATCTTCCATACCCGGAAGAAATTATTAGACAGGGCATGTTTAAATAGCTGTGTTTAGGTTTATTTATTTATTTTATTTTAGCTTGTGGATCACCTCTGTGCTAATCCCAGATGCTTTTCTTTGCTTGAAACCTTTACGCTGAACCCCCAAGAAAGCTATTTTGGGTGCTTAATTTTAAAATCTAGGAAAACCCAAAGCTCCAGCTGTATTTTTCTCCTTTTTGTTTTTAATAAAATTTCCCCTTTTTAAAAACAGGATTGGATATTTGGTGTCTTGAGAGGTTTGTGAATGTTGTTTGATTAGATGGTAGCACAGCTAATTTCCTTTGTTTTGTTTCTCAACTCTTCCCCAGAGAGGGAGTGAAAGGGCTTGAGAGTACCCCCAAGTGTTCCTTGCTGGGTTCAAGGTGGGGTTTTTTTTGTTGTTGTTTGTTTGTTTGCATTTGGTTGGTGGCAGCATTTACCAACCCAAGGTCAGAGAAAAACTGTAACCTTGGAAGTTTAATACAAGCCTGGAGTGACACACATTAATTTTTAGAATGCTTTCAGCCCTCTGCCTTCGACACTCAAAGTGACCAACTGGAGATGTAGCCTTGAGAGCATCCAAGGATCGCATCAGCCCTTTTGGCCACAGCCTGACACTGGGAGCTCCAGTTCTTTCCGGGTCACTGCATTCCATAACATAGCGCCCTAGTCTGAGCGTCAGGCCCGCATTCCTTGTTCTGAGAAGCTAACTTTGCATGTGACAGTATTAGAACATTTTATTTGCATGGGCCCAGCTCACCAAATGTTAAAGACCAATTGGTATTCCTGCTTTAGCCTCCTCATTGTAACCATTCTGCCAATCTTTGTGTCATCCCCAATTTTATCTGAAGTGATTTTCTATTTGCTTCCAGATCACTGATTAAAATGTTATATAGCATCAGGCCCAGAACTTACCCCTGCAGAACCCCACTAGAAACACTTCCATTCACTGACAATGGCCCAGTGACATCTGCTTTGTGAGATCTGTCAGTTAGCCAGCTTTTAGTCCATTTAACGTGAGCTCCTCTGGTATTGTAGAGTGTTCATTATTTTCCCCTACAAAATCAAATGGCTCAGAGAACTCAATTCTATGGCATCTGCATGTCTCCCTTGATCAGCCAAATGTGAACTCTCATTCAGGGATGAAATCAGATTTATTTGACAAGACCAGTTTTCCATCTGTCATGTTGTCGACTGACATTCATTATATTCCAACCTTTTTTGGAACTAATATACTTAATAACCTCCTTCATTCATAATATGCTTAATAACCTCCTTTTTCTGATCCTTAAGTGTGACAATCATCGATATTCCCATGATATTTTTAACATCCCGCAGTAATTTTCATCATTTCCAATTTGTATTATTTTCCCTTTTCCCATTTGTTATATATTACTTCCCCTGCCCAATTTCTGCCTTCTATCTAATAAACTCTTCTTAAAGAACTCCCATTTTCATTCACATTTTTCGGTATCAATTTTTCCTCCCAATCAAGTCTGCTGATAATTTGCCTTGGCTTTCTGGATTTAGCCCTTTTGAAGCACAAAGTGTCTTTAGATATTAGCTGTAGGGAACTTTCTCTCTTTGTCCATTTCAGTGTAATAATTTCTGTTCTTTAATAATGTCTCCTCTATCATATCTACCTTCTTTGGCTCTTCTCTAAAGTAAACAGTTCTCGACTTTTCAGTCTGTCCACAAAGGACAGGCTACCCTATTCTGATAGCCTGTCTCAGAAACCCCTTTTATGTCAGCTGTATCCTTTATGGACACTGGGTGACCAAAACTGAAGGCATGTCCAGAGCAGGTTATTCTCCATCCCATTCCTTATATATCCCAAGATTGTCTTTGTTTTGGCCACTGTTGCAAATGAGGAGGTGTTTCCATGGAACTATATGACACTGTGGTCTTTTCCCTGTGGTCTAGTCTCATTGGGATGTGTCCCTGGGCACATTCTTGGCAAAGGTTTGTTGTTTGTGTAAACTCGGATTTTGAGCCACCGGGAGAATGTGGAACTCCCTACAGCATGCACTTTCTAGCCTGGCTTTCATTGCATTAAGGAATAATAATTGATAACCAATAGCTACACTATTTTTTTTCTGCTGGTGCCTATTAATGTTTCCCACATCACAACACATTATTGACTCATGGAGCAACATAAAATATGGAATTGGCGTTAGTAGGGTAATTTGTTCATAGTTCATATCTCTGAATAATGAACATGTCATTTTTCAGTGTGGGAAGAACAACCAATCTGCTTCCCCCATGAGAACAGCTTCCAGTAGGGCACGTAGTATCTCATATTATCATTGTCTCTCCATCCAGGCATTTGTACTGAGACCATCTCCCTTGACTCTGGGCAAATACAGGAATTCAATGAAACATACGGTACATGCAGGACACACTGTTGTGCCTCAGTGTTCGACACTTCCTCTCTACTCCATGTCAGATTCCAACACAACCGACTTCACCAACCCCTCCACCTTCATCCTGATGGGCATCCCTGGCCTGGAGGCGGCCCATGTCTGGATCTCCATCCTCTTCTGCACCATGTACGCCATAGCCATCCTGGGGAACTTTACCGCCCTGTTCATTGTGAAGATGGAACCAAGCCTCCATCAGCCCATGTACTATTTCCTCTGCATGCTGGCTGTCACCGACCTGGTCCTGTCCACATCCATCCTGCCCAGAATGCTGAGCATCTTCTGGTTCAATTCCCGGGAGATCTATTTCAGTGCCTGCCTCACTCAGCTGTACTTCCTTCACTGCTTCTCAGTGATGGAGTCTGGGATCTTTGTGGCCATGGCATTTGATCGCTACTTGGCCATCTGCCATCCCCTGAGACATTCCACCATCTTGACACACCCCATGGTCACCAAAATTGGCCTGACCGTAGTGCTGCGCAGTGCCATATTCATATTGCCCTATCCCTTCCTGTTGAGGCAGTGGCCATATTGCAGAACCAACATCATCCCCCAGCCGTACTGCGTGCATATAGCAGTGGCGAATCTTGCCTGTGCTGACATCCGTGTCCGTAGCTACTATGGTCTCTTTGTGCAATTCTGTGTCATTGGTCTGGATGTGATTTTTATTTTCATATCCTATACCCTGCTGCTCAGGGCCATTTTCTGCCTCCCCACAAAGGACACCTGGCTCAAGACTTTTGGGACCTGCGGCTCCCACTTCTGTGCCACCTTAGCCTTTTACACTCCAGGTCTCCTCTTCTCTCTCACTTACCGGTTTCATCAGAATGTGCCCCTGCATTTCCATGTTCTCATTACCAACATGTACCTCTTGATGACCCCCATGCTAAACCCCATCATCTATGGGGTGAGGACCAAACAGATCTGGGGCAGGCTGCTCCGGCTCTTTACTCATAAAGGGACCTAAAGTTTTCTCCTGATCCTCTGACTCTCTGACCGAGTCCATGAAGAGCTGGCTGGTGACATGGTGCTGGTGCTCTTTGCTGAATCACTGACTGGACAGTCAGAGAGACATTAAACCCTTCCCTGACCTGACTATGCAATGTCAGCGGGGGAATTGGTCCTGGTACAACTCATTAACTCATAGGGTTTTCCACCTTCCTATTTTCTGATAACTGGATCCCTGAGGGTCCTGCTCCCTCTCTTACTATTCCCTCAAGGTGCTGTCCCCTACCCCTGCCACACCTATTTCCCAAGTTTCTGCTCACTTCTTGTTTCCCTTCCTCCATCAGTCACTGGATCAGCTCTGCCTCCATCCCCCCAACTGGGCTCCCTTTGCTCTGGGCTGGGACAGGATCTGCTACAGCCTGACAAGGAGCTTGCAGTGAGTACAGTGAGGATGCAGGTCTGGGGCCCACAGGCCACTCAGGAGCAGAGAGGGCAGCCAGGAAGCCACACATAAATAGCTGAAGGTTGGGAGCAGAGTTGTGTGTCAGGCAGGTAAGGCTGTGAATCATACAGCTTGGATTTGCATCAACCTTGGGTTTGAATAGAGACTGGGAGTGGCTGGGTCATTACACATATTGAATCTATTTCCCCATGTTAAGTATCCTCACACCTTCTTGTCAACTGTCTAAAGGGGCCGTCTTGATTATTACCACAAAAGTTTTTTTTTTTTCTCCAGTTTTTTTTTCCTGCCTATAACAGCTCATCTTAATTAATTAGCCTCTTACTCCACCTTTTCATGGTCTCTGTATGTGTGTGTGTGTGTATATATATCTATATATAATATCTTCTTACTATATGTTCCATTCTATGCATCCAACAAAGTGAGCTGTAGCTCACGAAAGCTTATGCTCAGATAAATTTGTTAATCTCTAAGGTGCCACAAGTGCTCCTGTTCTTTTTGCAGATACAGACTAACACGGCTGATACTCTGAAACCTGTCATAGTTTGTGAGCCCTAAACCTCAACTACAAATTCCTGAGGGCAGAGACCTTTGTCTGGCTAATTTCTTTTGTTTTCAACTCCCCAACATTCCTCCCTTTTGGGGCCCTGTAACAAGCAGGGTGCCTGCAATGGTTTTGGGCTTGGAGCTCTTTGCTGTCCGAACTTTGGTGCACAAATGAGTCTGTAAAAATGTTTCCTCTAAATAATCAAATGAGTGCATACTGCCTGATTCCATACCAAGTGGTTAAGTTGGTTTTGACAATAGCCATTTTCTAGGTGGACATTCCATAAACTTATAATATAAAGAAATTTAACTTGACTAAGGCCATGCCGTAAGCCACCTGGATAAACTGGGACTTTTTAACACAGTTGCTACGGCAGCTCTAGGTCAACCAACGCCAAAGGCAGGTTTTAAAAGCCCAAGCCCTCCAAGGCATGAACGCATTCTAACCAGCAACTAAGCTGCCTGCCGATTGTACCTGGACTGATGTAGCCTGTGCCCTTCAAACAGGCCTAATGATCACTCACTGGCTTCTCGGTCAAATTACCTATACTGCAGGGATATTATTTCTATTAGTTGTATTCATGGAATGTTTATAGTTATGTGCCACCCTAGCCTCTCCCCGTAAACCATACTTGTAAATTCTGCAGCATACCCATTCCAATGGCCCAACTTTCCTGTCTCAACGTAGCATGACCGGTGGACCAATGTATCAAGCTAACTGGAGCCAGAGCCTCTAACATGAGTGCCCTGCTGGCCACTGTAAGGGAAAGAGGGGTGCCTGGGCCCTTCTTTGAAGAGAGTCGGGGAGTGTTGGGCTATGTAAGGGTTACGTAAAGACCTGGGTAACCGTTAATATAGTAATAGGAGAGTATGTCACAGGCAAGCACTATCCCTTGCTTGATAGCTGAAGTTTGCTACCTGTCCCCACTCCCTTTTTGTTTGTTAAGGATATATAAGTGTTGCAGCTGCATAATAAATGTAGTTTTCTAAAGAACACCTTTTGTGTGAAGTAGTTTTATCCCTCCTCTCCCTTCTTTTTCCCAAGTACATAATGTGTGTATGTACATATTAACTTAGATAAAAGAGAGTATTGTGATTAACCTGGTGCTCACTCGACGATTGTGTGGAGGAGAATAAGTACTGCAATAAAGGAGTCCGTTTACTCCACCTTTGGGTCCTCCTGTTCCTTCTTTACATCTCGAACATAATCATTGTATGTGAAGTTATAAAGTTTTGCTATATATGTATTACTGAAAGATGTTGTGAAGTTAAAAACACCCACAGCTAGGCTTCTGGGCACAACAGTGAAGAGGCTAGATCATGCTAGTGGCCCATCAGCCGAGACAATGGACACAATGTTTCAGCCAGTGTATGAGTTATGGCTGTGATAAAGCAGGGAAAGCAGTGAATGTATTGTTTCTTGACTTTAGCAAAGCTTTTGACACGGTCTCCCACAGTATTCTTGTCAGCAAGTTAAGGAAGTATGGGCTGGAAGAATGCACTATAAGGTGGGTAGAAAGCTGGCTAGATTGTCGGGCTCAACGGGTAGTTATCAATGGCTCCATGTCTAGTTGGCAGCCGGTATCAAGTGGAGTGCCCCAAGGGTCGGTCCTGGGGCCGGTTTTGTTCAATATCTTCATAAATGATCTGGAGGATGGTGTGGATTGCACTCTCAGCAAATTTGCGGATGATACTAAACTGGGAGGAGTGGTAGATACGCTGGAGGGGAGGGATAGTATACAGAAGGACCTAGACAAATTGGAGGATTGGGCCAAAAGAAATCTGATGAGGTTCAATAAGGATAAGTGCAGGGTCCTGCACTTAGGACGGAAGAACCCAATGCACAGCTACAGACTAGGGACCGAATGGCTAGGCAGCAGTTCTGCAGAAAAGGACCTAGGGGTGACAGTGGACGAGAAGCTGGATATGAGTCAGCAGTGTGCCCTTGTTGCCAAGAAGGCCAATGGCATTTTGGGATGTATAAGTAGGGGCATAGCGAGCAGATCGAGGGACTGTGATCGTTCCCCTCTATTCGACATTGGTGAGGCCTCATCTGGAGTACTGTGTCCAGTTTTGGGCCCCACACTACAAGAAGGATGTGGATAAGTTGGAGAGAGTCCAGCGAAGGGCAACAAAAATGATTAGGGGTCTGGAACACATGAGTTATGAGGAGAGGCTGAGGGAGCTGGGATTGTTTAGCCTGCAGAAGAGAAGAATGAGGGGGGATTTGATAGCTGCTTTCAACTACCTGAAAGGGGGTTCTAAAGAGGATGGCTCTAGACTGTTCTCAATGGTAGCAGATGACAGAACGAGGAGTAATGGTCTCAAGTTGCAGTGGGGGAGGTTTAGATTGGATATTAGGAAAAACTTTTTCACTAAGAGGGTGGTGAAACACTGGAATGCGTTACCTAGGGAGGTGGTAGAATCTCCTTCCTTAGAGGTTTTTAAGGTCAGGCTTGACAAAGCCCTGGCTGGGATGATTTAACTGGGATTTGGTCCTGCTCCGGGCAGGGGGTTGGACTAGATGACCTTCTGGGGTCCCTTCCAACCCTTATATTCTATGATTCTATGATTCTATGATGACTCACTATGACATGCAAGGTCATGTGACCAGACCACATGACACTGAACACCATTTCAGAACCTATATTTTTCCACAAACTGGGCTGGGAACTTAGCTGGGAAGAAAGATTTCCCACCATACGAAAGGCTATAAAAGATGGGGAGTACCATCACCACTTGTCTTCACTCCCCACTCAAGAGAACACCTGGATATGAAGGGGGAACAAAGATTAAACTGGAGGAAGTGCTGGTTCCAGGCTAAAGACATTTCTAGGCTGTTTATGAAAGCTTGGTGATCTGCTTGTATCATCAGTCAGGTTGAGAGATGGGATTTGAATTACCAATATATCTAGTAAATGAGGTTTAGTTAGCTTTTTTGGTTATTTCCTAAGTAATATGCTTTGATCTGTTTGCTGTCACTTATAATCACTTAAAATCAATCTTTCTGTCATTAATAAATTTGTTTTATGATTTATCCTAACCTGATTTTTGAGTGAAGTGTCTGGGAAAATCTCAGCTTGGTAAACAAAGGCTGTTTCATATTCTCCCCACATCACGGGGGAGGGGGGGAAGAAAACTACATTGACAAAGCCCTGGCTGGGATGATTTAGATGGGGATTGGTCCTGCTTTGAGCAGGGGGTTGGACGAGATGACCTCCTGAGGTCCCTTCCAACCCTGATATTCTATGATTCTATGATTAATGAACTTGCCCAGTACTGATCTCTGTGCAGTTCAAGATAGTCTAATTCTGGGGTTCTACTGCAGCAGGGGTGCAAGGCTGGAGAGCTGGGAAATTGGCTGGTGCTCCACTGTAAATCGACGAGTGGCTTAGGTAAAGCATTCCGCTATCTCGCTTGGGTGCATGGTGCTACCTGCTGTTATGTTGGGTGTTAACAGGCCCTGGAGAGGCTGGCTGTGCATCATCAGCAGAGCAGCATGAGAAAGACCAGCCCAGCTGGAGTGTTAGGGGGCACTGGTATTCCAATGGCTCCCAGACTTAACCCTGGGTGACAACCTGTCACAACCATCTCCATCTAATAAAGGCATATACTAAGCTCAAGATTTCCTTTCTTTCCAATATACTTAAAAATCTTCTTATTTTCCTTAACCTGATAGCCATGGATTTGTCTCTGGTGTCTTTTGTGACCTTCATCCATTTTTGATACTTCATAACTTCTCATTTCTGTCAATTGCTATCCTCTTCCACTGCTTTAGAGGTACCGATGGAGCATCTTCTCCTGTCAGTGTATGGAGGGCAGACTTCCATACTCAGCCTTCTGGATCTCTTCATTATTTGAGCCTATTGCCAATGAGATACTGCTTTCTCACTTAGGAGGCAGCAGGAGTCCAGAGGGATGCACTAAACTGGTCTGAATCCTTCTTGGAAGGATGTACCAAGTAGCAGTGATGGGAAACTGCACCTCCAACACTAAGCCCCTCCCTCGTGGGGTCCCAGGTTCAATTCTCTCTCTGGGACTTTTCAACATCTCCTCTGGGAATTCCAGGTGCACCATGACATACCCTTGGTAGGGGTATTCATCCATGCGGAGGCCACACAGACCAAGGCCAGTCAGTGGCTGTATAGGCAGGTGCCTAAGCATGTGTTGGTAGAATGATTGAAATATAATAGTCACTTGAGATCCAGTGTGGAGGACTGCTTTACACTCCGCCCCTTTGAACCGTTTGGGCCATAGTGGGATGAGAAATGTGAGAGGCAATTTCAAGAAATCATTACTTGCCTTACTCATGCTCCAGTCCTAGTCTTTGCTGACCCCAGCAAACCATTTATCCTGCATACTGATGCCAGTTTGGAGGGCCTGGGAGCAGTCCTGTATCAGGAAGTGGAAGGAAAACGTAAATCTGTAGTCTTTGCCAGCCGAGGACTGTCTGATAGTGAAGCTCGCTATCCCACCCACAAGCTGGAGTTGTTGGCCTTAAAATGGGCCATCACTGAGAAATTTTGAGACTACTTGTATGGTGCTCAGTTCCAGGTGTGGACAGACAACAACCCACTGACTTATGTGTTAACAAGTGCTAAGCTCTACAGGGCAGAGATGGGTGGCCTCCTTGGCTAGCTATGAGTTCAGCATCCAATACCAATCAGGGAGAAGCAATGTAGATGCAGATCCATTGTCCAGGAGTCTGCAGGCACCAGAAGTTGCTGTTATATCTATGGATGGAGTGAGAGCTATTTGCAGTGTGAGTCACCGAGAGCCAGAGGCCTGTGAGAGCCTTCATGGATGTGTTGCAGAATCTCTGAGCCTGTCCCCTGAAAGCATGCCTTCTGTTTCAGTGAACTATATTGTATTGGACCAATCTCCCTTGCCCATGCTCAATGCGGCTGATTGGCAAGAAGCTCAGCTGCAAGATATTGACATTCGTGATATACTACTTGCCAAAAGGGAGGGACGAAGCCCAACTGTGCTTGTCCCACCTAATCCGGAAGGTAAACTACTATTGAGAGAATGAACCAAACTAAAACTGATTCAGGGAGTGCTACACCGAATGACCACTGACCCTTTACAAAAGCAACGAGCACAGCTAGCGTTTCCAAAAGAGTACAGAGCCCTGGCCATGAGGGCCCTGCATGATGACTTTGGACATCTAGAGATGGAGAGGACCCTGGAACTTATTCATAGTTGGTTCTATTGGCCCCAGATGGCTGAAGATGTTCGCAGAAAATGTGAGTCTTGCGTTCAATGTGTTCAAAGGAACACTCTGCCCATGAGGGCTGCCTATCTCAAGAACATCACCAGCAACAAATCTTTGGAGCTGGTATACATTGGTTTCTTGTCTTTAGAAGTAGACAAGAGGAATGTTGTGAACATTCTAGCAGTGACTGACCATTTTACGTGGTATGCGCAGGCATATCCCACACGTGATCCCACACTGTGGCTCGAGTACTGTGGGAAAAATATTTCTCACTTTATGGATTCCCAGTCCAGATACATTCAGATCAGAGGTGGGACTTTGAGAGTCATCTTCTGAAGGAGGTGCTGAGGATAGCGGGAATTAAAAAGTCTAGGACAACGCCCTATCACCCACAAGGTGACCCTCATCCAGAAAGGTTCAGTAGAACCCTGTTAGATATGTTGGGGACTTTGCGACCAGAGCAGAAAGTAACCTGGAGCCAGCATGTTGCATTTCTGGTGCATGCCTACAACGCCACAAAGAATGATGCTAGGGGAGTCACTCCATAGCTCTTGATGATTGGGCGAGAACCAAGATTACCCATAGACTTGTGCTTTGTTGTATCAGAGGATGGAGATAGCTATGAAACTCATCAGCAATATGTATCCCTACTAAGGGAACAGCTGCGGGATGCTTATCACTTAGCTACATTTGCGGCTTGGAAGAACACAGACAGCAACAAACATTGATATGATGCTTGGGTACATTTGCAGGTACCATATCTCGGGGAATTGGATTACCAGTGCTGATGAGAGAACTCCTGCCATCAGTGTAACTAGTGTCTATACCGCAGCACAGCTGTGGCATTTTATGTGTACACAAGTCCTCAAACAGATCTTCCAGAAAATCATCCAGTCTGGATGTGCAGACATGGGGAGTTGGAGAATCCATTACTGCAGTTTGTTCCACTAGTTAATCACCCTAACTACTAAATATTTGGCCCTTATTTTCAACTGGAATTTTAGGGATTCAGATTCCATACAATGGGCCTTGCTCTGACTTTCTCTGCTAGATTACAGAGTCTATTACCCATAGTTTTCTCCCCATGAAAGTCTGGCTTGATCATCTTTTTGATAAGATAAATAGATGAAGCTCTTTAAATTTCCCTTATTGTCTGATATTTTCTCCAGCCTCCAATATTTTTCTGGCTATTTCCTACACCTCTCTAAGTTTTAAACATCCTTTTTTTGAAATGTGGACCCTGGGACAGCATGCAGTTGGTTTCACCAATGACATGTGCACAGGTAAAATAGTTCACCTACTCCAATTTACCACTCCCCTGTTTATGCATCCAAGGACCGCATCAGCCTTTTGGCCACAGTATTGAACTGGGAGCATTACACAGTGACCACTCAATCATGGCTTGCAAGTTAGAGTAGAGGCAATACCTATAGTGTTTAGTGCTGAGTTTAGGTAGTATTACACTTTCCTGGTGGATTTTTTTTATGGGGGTTGGTGACCACTTGCTATGAACAGCACAGAGACAGAATGAAATGTGGGAGGCACGGTTATTCCAGCAGTTCGGACTAGGGGCCGAATGGCTAGGCAGCAGTTCTGCGGAAAAGGACCTAGGGGTGACAGTGGATGAGAAGCTGGATATGAGTCAGCAGTGTGCCCTTGTTGCCAAGAAGGCCAATGGCATTTTGGGATGTATAAGTAGGGGTATAGCGAGCATATCGAGGGACGTGATCGTTCCCCTCTATTCGACATTGGTGAGGCCTCATCTGGAGCACTGTGTCCAGTTTTGGGCCCCACACTACAAGAAGGATGTGGAAAAATTGGAGAGAGTCCAGCAAAGGGCAACAAAAATGATTAGGGGACTGGAACACATGAGTTATGAGGAGAGGCTGAGGGAGCTGGGATTGTTTAGTCTGCAGAAGAGAAGAATGAGGGGGGATTTGATAGCTGCTTTCAACTACCTGAAAGGGGGTTCCAAAGAGGATGGCTCTAGACTGTTCTCAATGGTAGCAGATGACAGAACGAGGAGTAATGGTCTCAAGCTGCAGTGGGGGAGGTTTAGATTGGATATTAGGAAAAACTTTTTCACTATGAGGGTGGTGAAACACTGGAATGCGTTACCTAGGGAGGTGGTAGAATCTCCTTCCTTAGAGGTTTTTAAGGTCAGGCTTGACAAAGCCCTGACTGGGATGATTTAACTGGGAATTGGTCCTGCTTCGAGCAGGGGGTTGGACTAGATGACCTTCTGGGGTCCCTTCCAACCCTGATATTCTATGATTCTATGATTCTATAGAATCATAGGACTGAAAGGGACCTCCGGAGGTTATCAAATCTAGTCCCCTGCACTCATGGCAGGGCCAAGCACCAGGTAAACCATCCCTGACAGGTGTTTGTCTAACATGCTCTTAAAAATCTCCAATGATTGAGATTCAACCTAAACCTCTCATGCTGCAATTTAAACCCATTGCTTCTTGTTCTATCCTCAGAGTTTAAGGAAAATATTTTTTCTACCTCTTCCTTGTAAATGCCTTTTAGGTACTTGAAAACTTTAATCATGTCCCCTCTCAGTCTTCTCTTTTCCTGACAAACAAACCTAATTCTTTCAATCTTCCCTCATAGGTCACGTTTTCTAGACCTTTAATCATTTTTGTTACTCTTCTCTTGATTTTTTTCAATTTGTCCACATCTTTCCTGAAATGTGGTTTCCAGAACTGGACACAATACTCCAGTTGAAGCCTAATCACCACCGAGTAGAGTGGAAGTATTACTTCTCAGGTATTGCTTAAAGCACTTCTGCTAATACATCTCAGAATTATGTTTACTTTATTTGCAACAGTGTTACATTATTGACTCATATTTAGCTTGTGGTCCACTATGACCCCTAGATCTCTTCCCAGCGCACTCCTTCCTAGGCAGTCATTTACCATTGTGTATGTGTGTAACTGATTGTTCCTTCCTAAGTGGAATACTGAAGCACTTGCATGAGAGGAAAGTGATCAGGAACAGCCAGCATGGATTCACCAAGGGAAGGTCATGCCTGACTAATCTAATCGCCTTCTATGATGAGATTACTGGTTCTGTGGATGAAGGGAAAGCAGTGGATGTATTGTTTCTTGACTTTAGCAAAGCTTTTGACACGGTCTCCCACAGTATTCTTGTCAGCAAGTTAAGGAAGTATGGGCTGGATGAATGCACTACAAGGTGGGTAGAAAGCTGGCTAGATTGTCGGGCTCAACGGGTAGTGATCAATGGCTCCATGTCTAGTTGGCAGCCGGTATCAAGTGGTGTGCCCCAAGGGTCGGTCCTGGGGCCGGTTTTGTTCAATATCTTCATAAATGATCTGGAGGATGGTGTGGATTGCACTCTCAGCAAATTTGCGGATGATACTAAACTGGGAGGAGTGGTAGATACGCTGGAGGGGAGGGATAGGATACAGAGGGACCTAGACAAATTGGAGGATTGGGCCAAAAGAAATCTGATGAGGTTCAATAAGGATAAGTGCAGGGTCCTGCACTTAGGACGGAAGAACCCAATGCACAGCTACAGACTAGGGACCGAATGGCTAGGCAGCAGTTCTGCGGAAAAGGACCTAGGGGTGACAGTGGACGAGAAGCTGGATATGAGTCAGCAGTGTGCCCTTGTTGCCAAGAAGGCCAATGGCATTTTGGGATGTATAAGTAGGGGCATAGCGAGCAGATCGAGGGACGTGATCGTTCCCCTCTATTCGACATTGGTGAGGCCTCATCTGGAGTACTGTGTCCAGTTTTGGGCCCCACACTTCAAGAAGGATGTGGATAAATTGGAGAGAGTCCAGCGAAGGGCAACAAAAATGATTAGGGGTCTGGAACATATGAGTTATGAGGAGAGGCTGAGGGAGCTGGGATTGTTTAGCCTGCAGAAGAGAAGAATGAGGGGGGATTTGATAGCTGTTTTCAACTACCTGAAAGGGGGTTCCAAAGAGGATGGCTCTAGACTGTTCTCAATGGTATCAGATGACAGAACGAGGAGTAATGGTCTCAAGTTACAGTGGGGGAGGTTTAGATTGGATATTAGGAAAAACTTTTTCACTATGAGGGTGGTGAAACACTGGAATGCGTTACCTAGGGAGGTGGTAGAATCTCCTTCTTTAGAGGTTTTTAAGGTCAGGCTTGACAAAGCCCTGGCTGGGATGATTTAACTGGGAATTGGTCCTGCTTTGAGCAGGGGGTTGGACTAGATGACCTTCTGGGGTCCCTTCCAACCCTTATATTCTATGATTCTATGATTCTACTTTAAATTTGTTCTTATTGATTTTCATCCTATTTACGTCAGACCGTTTCTGTGTTCCATAATACAGTGCCCTAGTCTGTGGGTTGGGCCTGCATTCCCTGTTCCAAGAGGATCACTTTACATGTGACTGTACTAAAACATTTTGTTGGCATGGGCCCAGCTCACCAAACCCTCCAGATTAATCTATATGCCTCCCTGGCCTCCTCCTTATAACCACTCTGCCAGTCTTTGGATATCCACATATTTTATCTGCAGTGATTTTTTTCTATTTGCTTCCAGATCATTCATGAAAATATGCACTAGCATCAGGCCTACAACTGATCCCAGCAGAACCCACCTAGAAACACCTATACTGATGACCATAGTAAATTGACCACAGCTTCCTGAAATCTGTCAGTTAACTAGTTCTTCATCCATTTAATGTGTGTTCTACTGATATTGTAGAGTGTTCATTTTTCAGTGTGAATGTTTCCCCCTACTAAATCAAATGCTTCAGAGCGGTCAAAGATAATTGCATCTGTGTGGTTCCCTTGATTAGCTAAACATGTACTGCCATAAAAGAATGCAATTGGGATAATTTCACAAGACCAGTTTTCCATAAACCATGTTGTTGAGTGGCATTTATTATATTCCTAGACTGACTTTTTTCTTCTTCTTCTTTTCTTTCTTTTTTTTTTTTTTTTTGGACTATCCCATAGCAAGGGTTTGGTTGTTTCCTAGCCTTGTCCAAACTTTTTTTTCTGTTTATTTTTAATAGTTTATGTTTAACACAGTATTTCCCTTTTTATTCTTTTTTTTTAATTTTTTTGCTCTGCTTCTTCCTAATTGAATATTTCTTGTTCTGAATGAGATGTGTGGTCATGTGTCAGTTTGTAATTCTGGTTCGTAAATCTGAGCTTCTACTGTGGATGCTGTTTAACACCCTTCTTGACTGCTAATGGACTGGAAAGTATTTCATCACCTCATGTGATATTTTCATTTTTGCCAGAAGCTGGGAATAAATGACAGAGGATGGATCACTTGGTGATGACCTGTTCTGTTCATTCCCTCTGAAACACCTGGCATTGGCCACTGTTGGCAGACAGGATACTGGGCTAGATGGACCTTTGGTCCGACCCAGGATCACCATTCTTATGTTCATACTGCTGCTTTCTGAATACAGAAGAAAACGTTAACAAGTTTCCTTTCTTGGTGTAGAAATTGGCCTAAACCTTTTCTAGGATTTCTTTTGTTTTTAATTACTTGATAAACTTCTTTTTTTACCCTTAGCCTTGCCAACCATGGATTTTTGTTCTTGATGTCTTTAACATCCCTCATCATTTTTCATATCTTCCAGTTCAGAAAGCCTTTGACAAGATCCCTCAACAAAGGCTCTTACGCAAAGTGACCTGCCACAGGATAGGAGGGAAGGTGCTCTCATGGATTGGTAATTGGTTAAAAGATAGGAAACAAAGGGAAGGTATAAATGGTCAGTTTTCAGAATGGAGAGAGGTAAATAGTGGTGTCCCCCTGAAGTATGTTCTGGGACCAGTTCCATTCAATATATTCATAAATGATCTGAAAAAAGGGGTAAACAGTAAGCTGGCAAAATTTGGAGATAGTCAAGACCCAGGCTGACTATGAAGAGCTACAAAAGGATCTCTCAAAACTGGGTGACTGGGCAACAAAATGGCAGATGAAATTTAACGTTGATAAATGCAAAGAAACGCACATTGGAAACATAATCCCAACTATACATATAAAATGATGGGGTCTTGTCATAAATATAAAGGGAAGGGTAAACCCCTTTAAAATCCCTCCTGGCCAAAGGAAAAATCCTCTCACCTGTAAAGGGTTAAGAAGCTAAAGGTAACCTCACTGGCACCTGACCAAAATGACCAATGAGGAGACAAGATACTTTCAAAAGCTGGGAGGAGGGAGAGAAACAAAGGGTCTGTGTCTGTCAGTATGCTGCTTTTGCCGGGGATAGAACAGGAATGGAGTCTTAGAACTTTTAGTAAGTAATCTAGCTAGGTATGTGTTAGATTATGATTTCTTTAAATGGCTGAGAAAATAACTGTGCTGAATAGAATGACTATTCCTGTCTGTGTGTCTTTTTTGTAACTTAAGGTTTTGCCTAGAGGGATTCTCTATGTTTTGAATCTGATTACCCTGTAAGGTATCTACCATCCTGACTTTACAGAGGTGAATTCTTTACTTCTATTAAAAGTCTTCTTGTAAGAAAACTGAATGCTTTTTCATTGTTCTCAGATCCAAGGGTTTGGGTCTGTGGTCACCTGTGCAAATTGTTGAGGATTTTTACCAAACCTTCCCCAGGAAGTGGGGTGCAAGGGTTGGGAGGATTTTGGGGGGAAAGATGTGTTCAAACTACATTTCCCAGTAAACCCAGTTAGAATTTGGTGGTGGCAGTGGAGATCCAGGGACAAAGGGTAAAATTAATTTGTACCTTGGGGAAGTTTTAACCTAAGCTGGTGAAAGTAAGCTTAGGAGGTTTTCATGCAGGTCCCCACATCTGTACCCTAGAGTTCAGAGTGGGGGAGGAACCTTGACAGTCTACATTAGCTGTTACCACTCAAGAAAAAGATCTTGGAATCATTGTTGATCATTCTCTGAAAACACCCACCCAATGTGCAGCAGCAGTCAGAAGAGTGAACAGAATGCTGGGAATAATTAAGAAAGGGATAGATAATAAGAAAAAAATATCATATTGCCTCTATATAAATCCATGGTACGGCCACATCTTGAATACTGTGTGCAGATGTGGTCTCCCCATCTCAAAAAAGATATATTGGAATTGGAAAAGCTTCAGAAAATGGCAACAAAAAATATTAGGGGTATAGAATGGGTTTCGTATGAGGAGAGATTAATAACACGGGGACATTTTATCTTGGAAAAGAGATGGCTAAGGGGAGATATAATTGAGGTCTATACAGTCATGAGTGGTATAGTGAAAGTAGATATAGAAGTGCTGTTTACTACTTCTCATAACACAAGATCTAGGGGTTACAAAATGAAATTAATTGGCAGCAGGTTTAAAACCAGTAAAAGGAAGTATTTCTTCACACAATGTACAGTCAACCTGTGGAACACCTTGCCAGAGGATGTTGTGAAAGCCAAGACCATAACAGGGTTAAAAAAAGAACTAGATGAATTCATGGAGGATAGGTCCATCAATGGGTAATCTCATAAATTGTTCACCCTCTATAACATGAATAGAGAGATATGCACAGCTGTTTGCCTCCCCGCCCCAGGTGAATTAATAAGTAAAAAAATATAGTAATAGTAAAAAGTAATAAGCTGGGTGAATTAATAAGTAAAAAGTGATTTTATTAAATACAAAAAGTAGGATTTAAGTGGTTCCAAGTAGTAACAGACAGAACAAAGTGAATTGCCAAGCAAAATAAAATAAAACACACAAGTCTAAACCTAACACAAGTAAGAAGCTGAATACAGACAAAATCTCACCCTCAGAGATGTTCCAATAAGCCTCTTTTACAGACTAGCCCTCTTCTAGTCTGGGTCCAGCAATCACTCACACCCCCGTGGTTACTGCCCTTTGTTCCAGTTTATTTCAGATATCCTTTGGGGGTGGGGACTATCTCTTGAGTCAGCTGAAGACAAAATGGAGGAGTCTCCCAGGGGGTTAAATAGACTTTCTCTTGTGGGTGGAGACCCTCTCCTATGCAAAGTCCAGCTCCAAGATGGAGTTCTGGAGTCACATAGGCAAGTCACATGCCCATGCATGACGAATTTTTTCAGGCAGCAGCATAGCCCACATGCTATCTTGAATGTCTCCAGGAAGACTTCTTATGTGGATTAGAGTCTTCCAAGATCCATTGTTAGAATCCTAGAATATCAGGGTTGGAAGGGACTTCAGGAGGTCATCTAGTTTGTTTCTTGATTGGCCACTTAATTTGCACATTCCTTTCTTAAGAAGCTGACCAAATGCTTTACCAAGGCTACTTAAAATCAAGCAAGTAAACAGCCAATATTCAGAACTTTGAGTACAAAAACACACATGCATACAAATAGGATGAATATATTCAGTAGATCATAACCTTTACAGAGATATGTTACATGGCATATGCAGCATAGAACATATTCCAGTTATGCTATATATACATTCATAAGCATATTCCCATCAAAGATTATGTGCAATGTCACAGTGAGACAGAAGTTTATGTTTGTTACTGGCATGGTATAGTCTAATGATAGAACAACATAGAATCATAGAATATCGGGTTGGAAGGGACCTCAGGAGGTCATCTAGTCCAACCCCCTGCTCAAAGCAGGACCAATCCCCAATTAAATCATCCCAGCCAGGGCTTTGTCAAGCCTGACCTTAAACATATCTAAGGAAGGAGATTCCACCACCTCCCTAGGTAACACATTCCAGTTTTTCACCACCCTCCTAGTGAAAAACTTTTTTCCTAATATCTAACCTAAACCTCCCCCACTGCAACTTGAGACCATTACTCCTTGTCCTGTCATCAGCTAGCACTGAGAACAGTCTAGATCCATCCTCTTTGGAACCCCCTTTCAGGTAGTTGAAAGTAGCTATCAAATCCCCCCTCATTCTTCTCTTCCGCAGACTAAACTATCCCAGTT
Source organism: Caretta caretta (assembly GCF_965140235.1). NCBI lineage: Eukaryota > Metazoa > Chordata > Testudines > Cheloniidae > Caretta > Caretta caretta. The sequence goes on from NC_134206.1 coordinate 2,625,236, forward strand.
CCCTCATCCTCTCCTCATAACTCATGCATTCCAGTCCCCTAATCATTTTTGTTGCCCTCCGCTGGACATTTTCCCATTTTTCCACATCCTTCTTGTAGTGTGGGGCCCAAAACTGGACACAGTACTCCAGATGAGGCCTCACCAATGTCGAATAGAGGGGAACGATCACGTCCCTCGATCTGCTGGAAATGCCCCTACGTATACATCCCAAAATGCCATTGGCCTTCTTGGCAACAAGGGCACACTGCTGACTCATATCCAGCTTCTCGTCCACAACCACCAGCCTGGGGTGAGTCTGCCCGATTTCTCAGCACTTTGTCCTGAATTTGGCATCCTCGGCTGTGTTGAATCACTGAGACCTCAACACCGATAAGTGCTTCACGCACTATTGCTCATGAGTCCCAGTCGGTATCCCCCTTTTACAGATGGGGAAACTGATGCAGCAGAAAGGGCTTAGTTTCTCTCAGACCTGGCTCGTATGGTCCATGCAGCAGCACAGAGGCCTCTCTCTCCATTGGTTTCTCTAATGAGGAGATCTCTTCTGATTTCAGTGGGACTGCACCACTTACACCAGCTGAGGATTTGGCCCATGCCATTTAATTAGAGCTATACCATCAGCAAAGACCTGTGCGCTGGGAGTGGAGGGTTTGCTGGGTGACCATGGACACATCCGCTCCATGCGTTAAAAGACAATTAGGAATAAATTACTAAAAGCTGAAAGCTACGGAAATAAGCTACACAATGGTCACACTTTAGGGACCACAAGCTGTATGATGCAAATCTCCCCTGCCTGTCACACACAACCCTGCTCTCAACCCTCAGCCGATTTTATACTGTTTCTTGGCACATTGGTGAGGCCTCATCTGGAGTACTGTGTCCAGTTTTGGGTCCCCCACTACAAGAAGGATGTGGATAAATTGGAGAGAGTCCAGCGAAGGGCAACAAAAATGATTAGGGGTCTGGAACACATGAGTTATGAGGAGAGGCTGAGGGAACTGGGATTGTTTAGCCTGCAGAAGAGAAGAATGAGGGGGGATTTGATAGCTGCTTTCAACTACCTGAAAGGGGGTTCCAAAGAGGATGACTCTAGACTGTTCCCAATGGTAGCAGATGACAGAACGAGGAGTAATGGTCTCAAGCTGCAGTGGGGGAGGTTTAGATTGGATATTAGGAAAAACTTTTTCACTACGAGGGTGGTGAAACACTGGAATGCGTTACCTAGGGAGGTGGTAGAATCTCCTTCCTTAGAGGTTTTTAAGGTCAGGCTTGACAAAGCCCTGGCTGGGATGATTTAACTGGGAATTGGTCCTGCTTCAAGCAGGGGGTTGGACTAGATGACCTTCGGGGTCCCTTCCAACCCTGATATTCTATGGTTCTATGATTCTATCATAGAATATCAGGGTTGGAAGGGACCTCAGGAGGTCATCTAGTCCAACCTCCTGCTCAAAGCAGGACCAATCCCCATCTAAATCATCCCAGCCAGGGTTCTGTCAAGCCTGACCTTAAAAACCTCTGAGGAAGGAGATTCCACCACCTCCCTAGGTAACCCATTCCATTACTTATAGGTTATCTTCATATGCAATGTAACATAAGCATACTTAACAATACACCAGCCACTATAATAATTTACAGCAACACCGAGTGTTCTGACCACTGCAGTATGGTCCAACATTTGAATCGCTACTAAAAAACTGCCTCTTCTCCTTTGACATGGTTAAGACTTCAACGTGTCCAGTTGCAACAAGCTGCCCCTGCAGGTTTTGCATGCTTTTTTTAATATTATAAGTTTATTGAATGTTTACAGAGATTTGGTTATTATTCAAAACAACTTAACCACTTGGTATGGAATCAGGCCGTATGCCCGGGTTTGATTCTTTACAGCAATAAGATTTATGGTTTGGGCCTGTATTCAGGCCTGTATTCAGGGCCAGCAGCAAACGGTCTTTCATTAGTGCCAAGCCTTTACTCAGTGTGGGTCAGTGTAGTGGGGCGGCTGCCCCACCCTGGAGAGGAGAGGGTTAAAATTGGCCAGAGAGGCTTTGCGGACTCGCAGCCAAATAGAAAGGACCTGTGGGCAGTGAAACAGGGCCGAGTTGTGCCTGATAAAAGGGCTGCTGACCAGAGGAGAGATCAGTCTCTCCCTGACCAACAAGGGAGGGGGACCGGTTCCTAGCAGAGGGACTGACTTCCTAACAGCACCCTAGACAGAGCAGTGCTGGGCAGGGTAGCAGGACCGCTGGCTGACCACTGCCAGACTGATGACCCTGACACAAGGGCTGAGTGGGTGCAAGGGCTCCGGGGAAGTGGACCAGGGAAGGCAGGCGGTAGAGCGGAGTGGAAGAAGTCAGCAACTGGCTGCCACTCAAGGGTCGCTTAGCTGGGGCCCAGAGAAGTGGGTGGGCCTGGGTTCCCCCCCTTTTCCCCACTGGATGCTGGAGGGAGTGGCCAGATAAAGGACTGCATCTTATCCCTGCAGCACAGGGCTTAAGTGTGGGGAGAAGCAAGAGCTAAAGAGCTTCTAGAGGTAGTGATCAAAATCCTCATGCAGAGCGTATGTCAGACTCAGCTTCACTGTTCAGGTTCAGCCCCGGGCAATGGGGGACCTTTATTTCCAGATAAGGTGCCACGTATGTGTGTGACTAGTGGGTTAATGGCAGGTGTGCTGTTTATTTCCCTCCCTGTGAGCTCCCACAGCCACCTCAGCCTCTGCCCAGCATCCCGCCTTCCCAGCTAATGCAGGGATTTCTCCTTCTGCCTCTCTCAGCTGTTGTCCTCCTAGTTTCAAAGCTGATCCCTGTCCTGCCTCCAGGGCCAGTCTCAGGGCAAAGGGCTATAGGTTCCCAGGGGGAAGAACAAAAAGGAGCTGAAAGTTAAGGAAATAAGCCACACAACAGTCTCATCCTTCAGGACTTTGTAACTGAGTTTTAGGGTACACAGGATGTATGATGCATTGCCTCACTTGTCTGCCTCAGAGCCCTGCTCCCAAACCTTAGCTGCTTTTATACGGCTTCCTGGCCTTGACGGAAGATGTGGAGCAGCGGTGAGGATTTTTGGGGGAAAGGTGGGGCACGGGATAGGTGCCCAGGTGTAACAGGTGTCCAGTTGCAATTAGAATTACAATTGGAAAGGTGGGAACCCTATGTGATAGTATGTTGTACATATGCTAATTCCATAGTATGTCGTGCAGAGAAAGCACAGTAAGGCCAGGAAAGGATTAAATGTCTTTTTGACTGTCGAGTCAGGGAAGAGGGCCCAGCACCATGTCACCAGCCTGGTCTTCATGGAGCTTGGTCTCAGGTCTAGAGCACCAGGAGAAAACTTTAAGTCCCTTTATGAGTAAAGAGCAGGAGAAGCCTGTCCCGGATCTGTTTGGTCCTCACCCCATAGATGATGGGGTTTAGCACTGGGGGCATGAGGAGGTACATGTTGGCAATAAAAAACAGGAAGTGAAGGGGCAAATCATGCCCAAATCGCGATGTGAGGGAAGAGAAGAGAGTTGGGATGTAAAAGGCTAAGATGACACAGAGGTGGGAGCCACAGGTCTCAAAAGTCTTGAGCCGGGCGTCCTTTGTTGGGAGGCTGAAGATGGCCCTAAGGATCTGGGTATACGACATGACAATAAAAAACACATCCAGACAAATCACACAAAATACCACAAATAGTCCATAGTAACTACTGATACGGATGTCGGCACAGGCCAGGTTCACCACATACATGTGCTCACAGTGCATATGGGGGATGATGCTGGTTCTGCAATATGGCCACCGCCTTGCCAGGAAGGGATAGGGCAGTGCGAGCATGCTGCCACGCAGCACCATGGCCAGGCCAATCTTGGCCACCATGCGGTTTGTCAGGATGGTGGAATGTCTCAGGGGATGGCAGATGGCCACGTACCGGTCCACAGCCATGGCCACGAAGATTCCAGACTCGATTGCTGAGAAGCAGTGAGCAAAGTACAGCTGGGTGAGGCAGGCACTGAAAACTATCTTGTTGGAATTGAACCAGAAGATTGCCAGCTTTTTAGGCATGGTGGATGTGGACAAGACCAGGTCGGTAATGGCCAGCATGCAGAGGAAATAATACATGGACTCATGGAGGCTCCGCTCCCCCTTCAAGATGAAGAGGATGGTGAAGTTCCCCAAGATGACTATGATGTACATGGCACAAAAGGGGATGGAGATCCAGACATGGGCCAACTCAAGGCCAGGAATGTCCAGCAGGATGAAGATGGAGGGGTTGGTGAATTTGGTTGTGTTGGAATCTGACATAGAGCAGGGCAGAAGCTGTCCAGCTCTGAGGTAGAACAGTGTCTCCTGTTTGTACCGTATCTTCCCCTAACTTTCTGTATATCCTACCCAGGATCTATGGTAGGAGTGCAACTGTCTGGATGGAGAGAAAATGTGAATATCAGACAGTTCACGCACTACTGGGGGCTGTTCTCATGGGTGAAGCAGATTGGTCGCTCTTCACACACTGAAAAATGACATTTTCATTATTCAGAAAAATGAATTATAAACAACTGACTCTACTAATACAAATGGGGCTCCTTGTGTCAATAATTTGTAAACATCGTGGTGTGGGAAACCTTAATGGGCACAAGCACGAGATACACCTCAGGGAAAAGACCTTCTTGTCACTGACAGCAGCTCTATGGAAACACCAGCTCATTCGCAGAAGTGGTCAAAACAAAGACAATGTTCGGATGCATAAGGAAAGGGTTGGAGAATAACCTGCTGTAAAGTTTTCGTCACTTTATTCTGTAAAGGATAGAGCAGATAAAAAGTGGAATTCCGAGATAGGCTTTGAGAATGGGGAAGGATGCCATATGCCGAGTGACTGAAAAGTCTGGGACTGTTTAGAGAAGAGACAAACAAGGGGGCATATGACTGAGGAAAGGAAAATCAAGAATGGAACTGATTACATTACATTCAAATTGAGAAACAGAGAAGAGTCCCCAAACAGTGATATCTATAGACACTAAGTGCATCAATAGGGCTAATTCCCCAAAGCTGAAGCAAATTATCAGAAAAACTGATTGGGAGGAAAAGTTGGAGAGAAAAATGGGAATAAAAATTGGGAGTTTTTGAACAAGGGTTTTTGATAGCTTAAAAAGTCACGATTCCACAGTCAAGAAAGTGAACAACTTTGCCTAAAACCCCACTTCAGTGGCAAAGTTAAGGCAGCAGTTAGGCAGGGGAAAGCAACATATAACACATGGGAGAAAAGCAAAATAGATACCAAGCAATACAAATTGGAAGTTTTGAAAACTGATCAGGGAAGTTGAAGGTTATTAAGTATATTAAGCACATAAGAAAACCTAGAAAATATTTAAGTGAGTTCCTAGAAGGGGAGAGAAACCTTTTAATGTTGCAGAAAAGGCAGATGTGTTCAAGAAATAGTTTTGTTCTGCATTTGGAAAGAAGCAGTGTGATGTACTCGTATCACCTCAAGTGATGAAACAATTTCTGGACCATTAGTAGTCAAGTAGGGTGTTAAAAAGCATCTACAGTAGAACCTTAGAGTTACAAACACCAGAGTTATGGAGCGACTGATAAACCACAAATCTCATTCGGAACCAGTACACAATAGGCAAAAGCAGAGCCCCCTCCCACCTCAAAAAGGAGGTGAATGCAGGGCAGATCCCTGTTAAACACAAACTATTAAAAAACTAAGGGAAATTTCAAAATAAAAAGATTTCACAAGGTTAGAAAACAATGGAAAAGCTGGTATGGGATTATTGTAAAAAAAAAAAAAGTCTAGGACTATAATTAATGCCAGTCAACAACATAGTTTATGAAAAACAGGTTTTTGCAAATAATCCCAATTTATTTATGTAATGAGAGTAAATGTTTCGTTGATCAAGGGAATTGTGTAGATGCACTGAACCTTAATTTCTCTGAGACATTAGATTTAGTAGGGGAAAATATTCAGATAAACAAATAAACACTCTACAATATCAGCAGAGGACATGTAAAATGGACTAATCACTAACTAACTGTCAGATCTCAGAAGTCAGTTGCGAATTGACCATTGTCAGGGAATGGGGGAGTATCTAGTAGGTTTCTGCAGGAATCAGTTCTAGGCTGGATGCTATTCAATATTTCCATCAATGATCTGGAAGCAAATAGAAAATCACTGCAGATAAAATTTGTACACCACTCAAACATTGGCAGAGTGGTTACAATAAGGAGGCCAGGGTACGCATACTAATTGATCTGGAACATTTGTTGAGCTGGGTCCACGCAAAATAAAATGTTTTAATACACTCAAATGTTAACATCTTGGATGGGGGAATACCGGCTTGATCCTCAGATTAGGGCTCTGTATTATGGAATGCAGGGACCTGAAATGGATTTAGGGGTCACTGTGGACACCCAACTCATCATGAGCTTCCACTGTGATGCTGTGACCAAAAGGGCTGATGCGATCCTTGGATCATTTTTGTTGCCCTTCGCTGGACTCTCTCCAATTTATCCACATCCTTCTTGTAGTGTGGGGCCCAAAACTGGACACAGTACTCCAGATGAGGCCTCACCAATGTCGAATAGAGGGGAACGATCACATCCCTCGATCTGCTCGCTATGCCCCTACTTATACATCCCAAAATGCCATTGGCCTTCTTGGCAACAAGGGCACACTGCTGACTCAGTGTGACTTAATCCACCATTAAGATTCTTTATGGTGGATTAGCAGTGGTCCCCCCACCCCCAGATCAGTGGGAGGCCACTCCACTTCAGTGTGTTGCTGGGTGTCATCCACAGTTAGCTGGATATCCCGTAGCCTGTGCCTCTGGCCAGCGGTCCAGGCAAAATGATAGTGAGTTAAGGTCTTTAGCCTGCATCAAAGCAGGGCAGAAAAGAGTCTATTAGGACAGAAAAGAGTCATTAGCCCCAAGCCCTTACTCAGTGTGGGTCAGTGTAGTGGTGTGGTGCCCCACCTGGAGAAGAGAGGGTTAAAACAGGCCAGAGAGGCTGTGCAGAGAGGCTGTGCAGACTGGCAGCCAATTAGAAAGGGCCTGTGGGCAGCCAATGAGGGCTGGGCTCAGGCTGATAAAAAGTCTGCTGACCAGAGGTGAGATCATAGAATCATAGAATCATAGAATATCAGGGTTGGAAGGGACTCCTGAAGGTCATCTAGTCCAACCCCCTGCTCGAAGCAGGACCAATTCCCAGTTAAATCATCCCAGCCAGGGCTTTGTCAAGCCTGACCTTAAAAACCTCTAAGGAAGGAGATTCTACCACCTCCCTAGGTAACGCATTCCAGTGTTTCACCACCCTCCTCATGAAAAAGTTTTTCCTAATATCCAATCTAAACCTCCCCCACTGCAACTTGATAGTGTGATAGACAGTCTCTCTCTGACCAGCAAGAGAGGGTGACTGGCTCCTAGCAGAGGGACTGACTTCCTAACAGCACCCTGGACAGAGCAGTGCTGGGCAGGGTAGCAGGACCGCTGGCTGACCACTGCCAGACTGATGACCCTGACACAAGGGCTAAGTGGGTCCAAGGGCTATGGGGACATGGCCCAAGGAAGGTAGGCAGTAGAGCGGAGTAGAAGAAGGCAGCAAATGGCTGCCACTCAAGGGTCGCTTAGCTGGGGCCCAGAGAAGTGGGTGGGCCCAGGTTCCCCCCCCATTTTTGCCACTGGATACTGGAGGGAGTGGCCAGATAAAGGACTGAAGCTTGTCACTACAGCACGGGTCTGAATTGAGGATGGCCAATAATCTAGGAAGGTGGGGAGAACGTAGTTGGGGGAATGGCTGGAGGGCTGTGTCCTAAAGAGGATGCCATGGTCCAGAGAGTGATATGGGTCCAGAGAAGGTGGAGACAGCAAAGCGATGGCAGGTGAGACATCACCTGCAGAGGGCACTGCACAACACGACTGAGTTAATTCCCAGAGTCACCAGCAGGAAGCACCATGGTGGTGAGTCAGCACTCCTGTTTACATGCTGGAAAAAGTCTATGGCTTAGGCCTGTACTCAGAGCTGAGCAGCAAACCAACAATTAGTATTCCCAAGCCCTTAGTCAGGGCAGGACAGCAAAAAGTCTATGGCTCAGGACTGTATTCAGGGCCAAGAAGCAAGATGGTGAGGCACCCTAGTACCAGTGGATGGTCAAGAATTGCAGGTTCCTTGGCTTAGAGAGGTGGGAGTGCCACCCATGGGGGGCATGTTTAGGTGAACGTGGGCCCTCCCAATTCCACCATGTCCCAGCTCAGGGCCGTAAGAGTGGCAAAGAATTCCTCCATTGGGTCAACGTGGAATCCAGCCAAAACACACTATCGTGGTCTCTGTCTGCCATTCTCAAAGTTCCCTCCCCATTCTAAACTCTAGGGTACAGATGTGGGGACCCACATGAAAGACCCCCTAAGCTTATTCTTACCAGCTGAGGTTAAAACTTCCCCAAGGCACAAATTCCTTTTTCACTTTGGGAACCAGCTTAGGTTAAAACCTGATACTCTGCCACCACCAAGTGATTTAAACAAAGAATCTGGGAAGAGACCACTTGGAGACATCTTCCCCCCAAATATCCCCCCAAGCCCTACACCCCCTGTCCTGGGGAGGCTTGAGAATAAACAAGATGAGCACAAACCCCTTGGATTTTTAAGACCCAGAAACCCAATCAGATTCTTAAAAATCAGAACTTTACTAGAAGAACAAAAGAAGATAAGAGAACAACTCTGTAAGATCAGAATGGAAGATAATCTTACAGGCAGTCAGATTTAAAACATAGAGAATCCCTCTCGGAAAAACCTTAAGTTACAAAGAGACAAAAAACAGAATACAAATTTCCCCCAGCACAGCGAATTTACAAGGCAAAAAACAAAGAAAACCTAACGCATTTTGTAGCTCGATTACTTACTAACTTTACAGGAGTTCAAGGGTTTGCATCCTTGATCTGTTCCCAGAAAGGTATCACACAGACAGACAAAAGCCTTCCCCCCCCCTGCAGATTTGAAAGTATCTTGTCCCCTCATTGGTCATTTTGGTCAGGTGCCAGTGGGGTTACCTTAGCTACTTAACCCTTTACAGGTAAAAGGATTTTGCCTCTGGCCAGGAGGGATTTTATAGCATGGTATACAGAAAGGTGGTTACCCTTCCCTTTATATTTATGACACGCCCCCCAAATCACAAATAGTGTCGGACAGCCGGTTCCACACTGGCTGTGATTTCTTCCTGGAGCGCAAGCAGAAAACAGTTAATAAGACACCTACACTTTTAGCTATACTACTGACTATATAAAAACTAACAGTATTTCCCACATTTCAGGGACGATTTTAAACAGCTGATTCTGGGAAACTTTCATGGGAGAGTGCATCAGCCACTTTGTTAGAAGCTCCTGAAATGTGTTGTATTTCAAAATCAAAATCTTGGAGAGCTAAACTACATCAAAGAAGTTTTTTGTTATTGTACTTGACAGTGTGAAGCCACTTCAGTGCAGCATGGTCAGTTTGCAGGTGGAAACGCCGTCCCCAAACGTATGGACGCAGCTTTTCCAGCGCGAACACAATGGCGTAGCATTCCTTTTGGCTGATTGACCAGTGGCTTTCCCTCTCAGACAGTTCTTTGCTGAGAAACATGACAGGATGGAACTCTTGATTCGGTCCTTCTTGCATTAAAACTGCTCCCACACCACACTCAGATGCATCTGTGGTTATCAGGAACGGATTGTCAAAGTCTGGGGCCCTTAGCACAGGGCTAGACATGAGGGTCACCTTAAGCTGGATAAAGGCCTTCTGACACTCTTCAGTCCACTGAATGGCATTTGGCTGTTTCTTTTTGGTTAGGTTTGTCAGAGGGGCGGCAATTTTGCTGTATAGTGGTACAAATCACCTGTAATAACCGGCCAAGCCTAAGAAGGATTGAATCTGTTTCTTTGACTTTGGGAAAGGTCACTTTTGGATAGCATCCACTTCGGACTGTAGGGGGTTGATAGTTCCTTGACCCACCTGGTGTCCAATGTAAGTCACTCTGGTTTGCCCTATTTGACACTTGTTAGCCTTAACAGTTAGTCTTGCCTCTCTTATGTGCTTGAAGACTTTTAGTAGATGTTCCAGGTGTTCTGACCAGGCATCCAAAAATATGGCCAAATCATCAAGGTAGGCAACTGCATATTCTCCCAATCCCCCTAGGAGGCCATCTACAAGTTTTTGGAAGGTGGAGGGTACGTTCCACAGCCCGATACGGAGCACATTAAATTCATACAGCCCGAGATGTGTGGTGAAGGCTGACCTTTCCTTGGTGGATTCATCTAGTGGTACCTGCCAGTACCCCTTGGTTAAGTCCAAGGTAGAGATGAACTGGGCCCGTCCCAGTTTCTCTAATAGTTCATCTGTGCGTGGCATTGGATAGTTGTCTGGGCGAGTTACAGCATTTAACTTACGGTAGTCCACGCAAAAACATATCTCCCCATCTGATTTGGGAACTAGAACCACTGGAGATGCCCATGCACAGCCAGAGGGGCGGATTACACTCATCTGTAACATATCCTGGATCTCCCGTTCTATAGCAGTTTTAGCTTGAGGAGACACCCGGTAAGGTTGAACCCTAATTGGGTGAGCATTACCTGTGTCAATGGAGTGGTATGCCCGTTCAGTCAGTCCTGGGGTGGCTGAGAACGTTGGCGCGTAGCTAGTGCACAGCTCCTGGATCTGCTTCGCTGCATACACCCAAGGGTCATGGAGAGGTTCACCTCTTCCACACCACCAGCACTTTTCCCTGCGTAGTAGACACCTTCAAGCCACTCAGCGTTGTCTCCTCCCTGGGCTGTAAACTGACAAACCTGTAATTGTCTGGAATAAAAGGGCTTTAGAGAATTAATATGGTACACCTTAGGCTTTCGGTTTGAGGTGGGGAATGCTATGAGATAATTAACAGCTCCCAGGCACTCTTGGACCATGAATGGCCCTTCACACGGTGCTTCCATTTTATGGGCCTGGAGTGCCTTTAAGACCATGACCTGGTCTCCTACTTTGAAGGAACGCTCTCTGGCATGTTTATCATACCAGGCTTTTTGCTCTTTTTGAGCAGCCCGTAAGTTTTCTTTAGCAAGGTCTAAAGAGGTTTGGAGGGTGTTTTGTAGGTTGGTTACAAAGTCCAGAATGTTAGTTCCTGGAGAAGGTGTAAACCCCTCCCATTGCTGCTTCACCAACTGCAATGGCCCCTTAACCTCACGGCCATATACAAGTTCAAATTGTGAACACCCTAAACCAGGATGGGGTACAGCGCTATAGGCAAAGAGCAACTGCTCCAACATTAGGTCCCAATCATTGGAATGCTCCTTTACAAATTTATTTATCAAATTTATGTACAAATTTATGTATGGCTTTTTATGTTCCCGAATCTTTTTATGTCCCTTTTCAGTTCCCGAATCTGTGAGGATGTTGGAAGGCTAACCTACCCTGGCAAAAATGTTCGTTAATGCCTGGCACACACTTGTAGCCCTGGTGTTGCTTAGAGCTCCTGCTTCTGGCCATCAGGTGTCAAAATCCATGAAAGTCAGTATGTACTGCTTTCCTCTGAGTGTCTTTTTCAGAAAAGGACCCAGAATATCCACAGCTACTCGCTGAAAAATAACCTCAATGATGTGGAGTGGCTGGAGAGGGGCTTTGACCTGGTCTTGGGGTTTTCCCACTCTTTGGCATACCTCACAAGACAAGACATAGGTAGAAACATCCTTGCCCGTTCCCTCCCAGTGGAACAACTTTCCCAAATGCCCTTTGTTTCTGTTCACCCCAGCATGGCCACAAGGATGATTGTGGGCTAAGTTTCAGAGCTTTACCCGGTATTTAGTTGCAACTACCAACTGTCTCTGAGGATGCCAGTTTTCCTGGTGTCCACCAGAAAGAGTTTCCTTGTATAAAAGTCCTCTTTCTAAAACAAACCTGGATTGATTAGAAGAGCTGAGAGGTGGTGGGTTGGTTCCATGATGCCCTCCAAGGTCTCTGGAATCTTTCATCTGCTTCCTGTTTGGTCAGAAACTGTTCCCTTGATGCTGGAGACATCAGTTCCTCATTGGATTGTGGACCTATGCTTGGTCCCTCTGGAAGGTATGCAGGCAATGGGGCTGTTTTCATGGACTGTGAACCGCTCTCCGTTGGTGCACTATATTGGGGTTCAGGTTCCGGCTGAGCCTCTTGTGTAGGGTTATCTGCTGCTGCCAGTGCAGGTTCGGTGGGGCCCTCTGGTGTTGGGGTTGCAAGTGCTGGATTCGGTGCTGGCAATGGGTCTGGTGCTGGTTGTTCCACCGGTTCTGGTTCTGGGACTGGCTCTGTCTGTGTCTCTGGGACTGGATCCACTACTGCTGTTGCAGATGTTGGCATGGGGTCCAGTTCCATCACCTCTGACTGGGCCTTGGTAGAAGTCTCTGGAACAGAGCTAGGTGTGAGAACTTGCTTAGCCTGGCTGTGGGTGACCATTCCCACCCTCTTGGCTAGCTTTACATGATTGGCCAAGTCTTCCCGCAGCAGCATGGGGATGAGATAATCATCATAGACTGCAAAAGTCCACATTCCTGACCAGCCCTTGTACTGGCAGGCAACTTGGCTGTAGGCAAGTCAAAAGAGTTTGACTTGAAGGGTTGAATCGTCACTTGGACCTCTGGGTCGATGAATTTGGGGTCCACTAAGGAAGTATGGATAGCCGACATTTATGTTCCGGTGTCCCTCCAGGCTGTAAACTTCTTCCCGCCCACAGTTTCGCTCTGCTCTGAGGGTATCTGGGAGGCATCTGGGCCTGAGGACCTATGGTGTGCCCCCGGTGGAAATAACTGTAATCTGTTGAGGTTCATGGAGCTGTTGGCCTTTACATGCCCTGGCTCGTTACATTTAAAACATCGCCCAGCTGACTGGTCACTGGGGCAAGGTGGGTTGCTGGAGAACGGTGTGGTGGGATGATAAGGTGGCTGGGGTTTTCCTTGGGGTGTAGTTGGGGCCTTGGGCTTCCCCCCGTAGTAGGGTGTGGTCCTCAGGTGTCCCTTCTGGTATCCACTCAAACTGCCACCAGGGTTGTTCCTCTCTCCTCCCTCCAGGCGTTTTGTTCCAGTTTGCCCCACCTCTCTGGTGGTCTGGGACTGCTTGTATTGATCAGCACAAGAAGCAAGAGTTTCTGCTGAGTCCATTTTCTTATCCCATGAACACTCTTTTATAACATCATCAGACGTATTCAGGAATTGTTCCTGAGCTATCAAATCACACACTCCTTCCAAGCCAGTGACACCCCTTCCTTTGACCCATTTAGCTAACAGATCCTTTATCTGGTTTACATACGCCACATTACTTAGTCCAGGCCCTATCTTAAGGGTTCGAAATTTTACTCTGTAAGTTTCACATGTAACTTGAAATTGTTTTAAAATCAAATCCTTGAATTTATCGTAGTCAGAAGCCTCATCAATAGGCATCTTATTGAATATGTCCAGAGCTCTTCCAGTCAATTTTGCTACCAATGTAGTCATCTTTTGAGCATCAGGAATTTTATGGATTGTGCACAGTCTCTTAAAGGTGAGAAAATATTCAGCAATATCACTGGATTCATCATACTGTGGACATAGTCACTCCCATTTGGGGATTCTTGGGGAAGTGGAGTCAGCAGCTGAACGGTTTTGTCTCTTCAACTCTATAACAGCCAGTCATGCTTCCTCTCTCTTTCCCTCTCCTCCTGAGAATGCTTCTGGGCCTCCATAGCTCTCTCATGGGCAGCTATTCATCTGGCCGTTTCTTCCTCCCTAGCAGCTTTTTTCTCTGGCCTCTTGTGAACAATCTCCATCTTTCTGAGTTCTACCTGTCTTTCATGTTCCTTCTGTCTTTCCTCAGTTTCAAATCTGGCTAATTCCAGTTTCAGCTGGACATTGCTTTCTGTCATCCTAGCCTCTCTGTTTTTAACCTAGCTATACCCGAAAGTTAGAAAGAAAAAAAAAACAACCTGCTTGTGAATTCCAAATTGACTCCACTGTAACCTGATACCTTTGCCTCTGATAGCTGCTCCCAGCAGAAAGGTGGTTACCCTTCCCTTTATATTTATGACAGAAATTAACCCCAATAAGCATTGTGTTGTCTGCACTTTGGACTTCTTGTCTGTTGCTCTCTGTCTGCGTGACAAGAACCCGGGGAGAGGATGAAGGGAAAACCCCTCCAACAACTAGGCTGATCTATCAAGTGTTCAAAGGTACACAGAAGATTGCAAGTGTTGCTGGCACCCAATGCCGAGAGGCAAAACAACAGCAGGGGTTTGTTACCCGGTGTGTTTTACTTAATAATTATAACGGGGTGGAGAAGCAGAGAAGTTTATTTGCAGCTGCAAACAAGATACAGGGAGAATAGAATCTCAAATCCTGCACCCAGAGCAGGTCATTACACACACTTTTATATTCTTTAATGTTACTGCACTACACATTAGCCAATTAAAACTTTGCATAAATACTCTGCCTTTCTTATATGGGTTACAACAATGTTTATTTTTTGCAACCTTTAACAAGCATTTTTAGGAACTTAAACAACCAGCACATTTTGTTTGGCCTTGTAGTTGGTTTTTTTATTATTATTTTTAATTTGGCGTCAGCAAACCTTATACTATAAAACATTATTTGCAGCTGCAACATTATTTTAAAAACAAAAAAGCTTACTTAAAACAGCCAGGCCTAAATTCTATTAAAAAAATTGAAAAAAAAAAAACCTTAGGCCTTCTGCAAAAAAAACTTTCTCAACCCTTATAGCCTTCCATCCCCTCTACTTAACTAATGGCCATGCCCTAAAGCCTCCAACACAAGCACGCATGGGTGTAACACTACACTGTTTTGCAACACTTGAATGTTTGAAATACAAAAGAGATTTATGCTCAGGAACAGGTGATGGTGTCATGTCTTCTCCACATTGAGGGAGGGGCAGACTGGATAATACGTTTACACTGGCCATGCTTCTGACCAGGGCAAGATGATACAGCTCTGGGGTCCTAGGCTGAGGAGCTGCAGGGAACTGGCTGAAACCTCTCTGTTGTTGGTTCATGAGTGGCTAGTGAAAGCATTCACGTAACTCAGCTGGCAATGTCCCTGGCTGTGTAAGTGCATGACCTGGAGAGGATTGCAGCCTGTCACAGGCTCACACTGTGAGACAGAACCCAGATTTGCAAAAAGAAAAGGAGTACTTGAGGCACCTTAGAGATTAACAAATTTATTTGAGCATAAGCTTTCGTGAGCTACAGCTCACTTCATCGGATGAATGCATCTGATGAAGTGAGCTGTAGCTCACGAAAGCTTATGCTCAAATAAATTTGTTCGTCTCTAAGGTGCCGCAAGTACTCCTTTTCTTTTTGCGAATACAGACTAACACGGCTGCTATTCTGAGAACCCAGATTGTTATGCCAGAGGTCTCAGCTGGATTCTAGTTCCAGGTTACCGCCCAAAAAATCGATAACACTGAGCCAATAAACAGGGACAGATAGACCTTGAATCCATTTCATGCTTGTCACGCTCTCAGTTACTTAGAGAAAGGCCATGGTTAGAGCAGGGAAGTCAGGACTCCTGGGTTGTCTGTCATTCTCTGTGTGACACTGGCCAAGTCACGTCTTCCTGGGCCTCAGTTTATGTATCTGTATAATGTGAATATGTTCATTGTAACTGTCCTTTGCTAGGGGTTTTGACGATCCTTCAGGGAAAGGTGCTGCACAGAATGATGATAGTTACTGATGAGAATTACTGATCTGTGATCCCTTAGCAACAGCCCCATGTGCCTCCTAAAACTGCTCATGTCGCCCCTCAGTCATCTGTCTGGAGATCTATCTAGCTACTATCTACCTATACATCCCAGGCATTTACAGGGAATTAGATCCTAGGGAGATCTAGGTACTATCCCTAGTTTTCTTACTAATTAACAATAATAAGGGAGCAGTATGACGACTCAGAGCTCCGGTACGAAACTGCAGAAAAACCTGAGTGTCTCTGGATTAAGTTTAGAAGTGTGAGCAATAAGAGTGATGTAGTGGTGGGAGTCTGCTATAGACCACCGGACCAGGGGGATGAGGTGGATGAGGCTTTCTTCTGGCAGCTCGCAGAATCTACTAGATCGCACGCCCTGGTTCTCATGGGTGACTTTAATTTTCCTGATATCTGCTGGGAGAGCAATACAGCGGCGCATAGACAATCCAGGAAGTTTTTGGAAAGCGTAGGGGACAATTTCCTGGTGCAAGTTCTAGAGGAGCCAACTAGGGGGGGAGCTTTTCTTGACCTGCTGCTCACAAACCGGGAAGAATTAGTGGGGGAAAAACAAAAGTGGATGGGAATCTGGGAGGCAGTGACCATGAGTTGGTTGAGTTCAGGATCCTGACACAGGGAAGAAAGGTAAGCAGCAGGATATGGACTCTGGACTTCAGGAAAGAGGACTTTGATTCCCTCAGGGAACGGATGGGTAGGATCCCCTGGGGGACGAACATGAAGGGGAAAGGAGTCCAGGAGAGCTGGCTGTATTTTAAGGAATCCCTGTTGAGGTTACAGGGACAAACCATCCCGATGTGTCGAAAGAATAGTAAATATGGCAGGCGACCAGCTTGGCTTAACGGTGAAATCCTAGCGGATCTTAAACATAAAAAAGAAGCTTAAAAGAAGTGGAAGGTTGGACATATGACCAGGGAAGAGAATAAAAATATTGCTCGGGCATGTAGGAATGAAATCAGGAGGGCCAAATTGCACCTGGAGCTCCAGCTAGCAGGAGATGTCAAGAGTAACAAGAAGGGTTTCTTCAGGTATGTTGGCAACAAGAAGAAAGCCAAGGAAAGTGTGGGACCCTTAATGAATGAGGGAGGCAAACTAGTGACAGAGGATGTGGAAAAAGCTAATGTACTCAGTGCTTTTTTTGCCTCTGTCTTCACTAATAAGGTCAGCTCCCAGACTGCTGAGCTGGGCATCACAACATGGGGAATAGAGGGCCAGCCCTCTGTGGAGAAAGAGGTGGTTAGGGACTATTTAGAAAAGCTGGACGTGCACAAGTCCATGGGGCCGGACGAGTTGCATCCGAGAGTGCTAAAGGAATTGGCGGCTGTGATTGCAGAGCCATTGGCCATTATCTTTGAAAACTTGTGGCGAACGGGGGAAGTCCCAGATGACTGGAAAAAGGCTAATGTAGTGCCAATCTTTAAAAAAGGGAAGAAGGAGGATCCTGGGAACTACAGGCCAGTCAGCCTCACCTCAGTCCCCGGAAAAATCATGGAGCAGGTCCTCAAAGAATCAATCCTGAAGCACTTGCATGAGAGGAAAGTGATCAGGAACAGTCAGCATGGATTCACCAAGGGAAGGTCATGCCTGACTAATCTAATCACCTTCTCTGATGAGATTACTGGTTCTGTGGATGAAGGGAAAGCAGTGGATGTATTGTTTCTTGACTTTAGCAAAGCTTTTGACACGGTCTCCCACAGTATTCTTGTCAGCAAGTTAAAGAAGTATGGGCTGGATGAATGCACTATAAGGTGGGTAGAAAGTTGGCTAGATTGTCGGGCTCAACGGGTAGGGCAGAAAAGGTGGGGGAGTAGCACTGTATGTAAGGGAGCAGTATGACTGCTCAGAGCTCCGGTACGAAACTGCAGAAAAACCTGAGTGTCTCTGGATTAAGTTTAGAAGTGTGTGCAACAAGAGTGATGTAGTGGTGGGAGTCTGCTATAGACCACCGGACCAGGGGGATGAGGTAGATGAGGCTTTCTTCCGGCAGCTCACGGAAGCTACTGGATCGCATGCCCTGATTCTCATGGGTGACTTTAATTTTCCTGATATCTGCTGGGAGAGCAATACAGCGGTGCATAGACAATCCAGGAAGTTTTTGGAAAGCGTAGGGGACAATTTCCTGGCACAAGTGCTAGAGGAGCCAACTAGGGGGGGCGCTTTTCTTGACCTGCTGCTCACAAACCGGGTAGAATTAGTGGGGGAAGCAAAAGTGGATGGGAATCTGGGAGGCAGTGACCATGAGTTGGTTGAGTTCAGGATCCTGACACAGGGAAGAAAGGTAAGCAGCAGGATACGAACCCTGGACTTCAGGAAAGCAGACTTCGACTCCCTCAGGGAACGGATGGCCAGGATCCCCTGGGGGACTAACTTGAAGGGGAAAGGAGTCCAGGAGAGCTGGCTGTATTTCAAGGAATCCCTGTTGAGGTTACAGGGACAAACCATCCCGATGAGTCGAAAGAATAGTAAATATGGCAGGCGACCAGCTTGGCTTAATGGTGAAATCCTAGCGGATCTTAAACATAAAAAAGAGGCTTACAAGAAGTGGAAGGTTGGACATATGACCAGGGAAGAGTATAAAAATATTGCTCGGGCATGTAGGAATGATATCAGGAGGGCCAAATCGCACCTAGAGCTGCAGCTAGCCAGAGATGTCAAGAGTAACAAGAAGGGTTTCTTCAGGTATGTTGGCAACAAGAAGAAAGCCAAGGAAAGTGTGGGCCCCTTACTGAATGAGGGAGGCAACCTAGTGACAGAGGATGTGGAAAAAGCTAATGTACTCAATGCTTTTTTTGCCTCTGTTTTCACTAACAAGGTCAGCTCCCAGACTGCTGCGCTGGGCATCACAACATGGGGAATAGATGGCCAGCCCTCTGTGGAGATAGAGGTGGTTAGGGACTATTTAGAAAAGCTGGACGTGCACAAGTCCATGGGGCTGGACGAGTTGCATCCGAGAGTGCTGAAGGAATTGGCGGCTGTTGTTAGGGGGCTTATTCCTTCACCCACTTACTTCCCTGGTCCTTCTCGCATGAACAGAGAGCAACAATACCCGAAGTCCAAAGGTGCAAACAATTCGATGTTTATTGGGGTGAACTTCCAGCAAGCATGATTCCAGTTTCCTTCCTTAGTATCCTCCTTCCCAGCTCTGACACCACAGAGCCTTACACCTGTGTCCCTGTTCCCATTCCTGCCCTTAGCCAAACATGATTCCAACTTCCTTACTCCCATTCCCTGTTCCCATTTCCCCCTTTAGCAAAACATGATTCCAATTTTCTTACCCCCATTCCCTGTTCCCATCTCACACACCCACATGCCCACCCCCACCCACACCCCAGTCACTTCCTCATTGACTACAGATTATATAGTAAAACTTGAGTTCTGCTTAGCTATACCTTAACCAATCATTTTCCTGAAATTTAACTAACCAATCCTAACATATTGTAACATGATTATGTAACCAATTATATCCCACCACCTCAATTAGTTTACACCCAGCAAAATTAATTATACAGCAGACAGGAACAATCACAGAACCAGACAGAGATTATACAGACAAACAATAGCAAAGTGGGAACTATAATGACAAAACAATACAGAAGTGAGGATTTCACATCCCAGCTATTGATAAGTGAGTTCTTGCCAGACAGGATGCTATCAAACTAAGTTTCCTTTTACATTTTCTAGGCACTTCCCTTTCTCTGGAGGTGATAGGAATACAATCCTGTCCTGATAGTGCCTAACAGCCCAATAGCACCTTATTTCAATGTGACTAGTTTGGAATGTGAGGATGTGATCGTTCGCTTCCCAGCTTATGGCTGCCTCTGCTGCTTAGCCAAAGGCCTGAGCCTAAGAACAGGGCCACAAACTGTCACAGTAAGAGAAGGCCCTTACACTGGCAGACAGTGGTTTTGATTCTTTCTTTTATACCTCTATCACTAGCCAAGTGATAAGAATACACCTAAATTCTTAGAGTATAGGCCTTTACAGACAGGCCTGAATATCTATATCCTAACAGCTGTGATTGCAGAGCCATTGGCCATTATCTTTGAAAACTCGTGGCGAACGGGGGAAGTCCCGGATGACTGGAAAAAGGCTAATGTAGTGCCAATCTTTAAAAAAGGGAAGAAGGAGGATCCTGGGAACTACAGGCCAGTCAGCCTCACCTCAGTCCCTGGAAAAATCATGGAGCAGGTCCTCAAAGAATCAATCCTGAAGCACTTGCATGAGAGGAAAGTGATCAGGAACAGCCAGCATGGATTCACCAAGGGAAGGTCATGCCTGACTAATCTAATCGCCTTTTATGATGAGATTACTGGTTCTGTGGATGAAGGGAAAGCAGTGGATGTATTGTTTCTTGACTTTAGCAAAGCTTTTGACACGGTCTCCCACAGTATTCTTGTCAGCAAGTTAAGGAAGTATGGGCTGGATGAATGCACTATAAGGTGGGTAGAAAGCTGGCTAGATTGTCGGGCTCAACGGGTAGTTATCAATGGCTCCATGTCTAGTTGGCAGCCGGTATCAAGTGGAGTGCCCCAAGGATCAGTCCTGGGGCCGGTTTTGTTCAATATCTTCATAAATGATCTGGAGGATGGTGTGGATTGCACTCTCAGCAAATTTGCGGATGATACTCAACTGGGAGGAGTGGTAGATACGCTGGAGGGGAGGGATAGGATACAGAAGGACCTAGACAAATTGGAGGATTGGGCCAAAAGAAATCTGATGAGGTTCAATAAGGATAAGTGCAGGGTCCTGCACTTAGGATGGAAGAACCCAATGCACCACTACAGACTAGGGACTGAATGGCTAGGCAGCAGTTCTGCGGAAAAGGACCTAGGGGTGACAGTGGACGAGAAGCTGGATATGAGTCAGCAGTGTGCCCTTGTTGCCAAGAAGGCCAATGGCATTTTGGGATGTATAAGTAGGGGCATAGCGAGCAGATCGAGGGACGTGATCGTTCCCCTCTATTCGACATTGGTGAGGCCTCCTCTGGAGTACTGTGTCCAGTTTTGGGCCCCACACTTCAAGAAGGATGTGGATAAATTGGAGAGAGTCCAGCGAAGGGCAACAAAAATGATTAGGGGTCTGGAACACATGACTTATGAGGAGAGGCTGAGGGAGCTGGGATTGTTTAGCCTGCAGAAGAGAAGAATGAGGGGGGATTTGATAGCTGCTTTCAACTACCTGAAAGGGGGTTCCAAAGAGGATGGCTCTAGACTGTTCTGAGTGGTAGCAGATGACAGAACGAGGAGTAATGGTCTCAAATTGCAGTGGGGGAGGTTTAGGTTGGATATTAGGAAAAACTTTTTCATGAGGAGGGTGGTGAAACACTGGAATGCATTACCTAGGGAGGTGGTAGAATCTCCTTCCTTAGAAGTTTTTAAGGTCAGGCTTGACAATGCCCTGGCTGGGATGATTTAATTGGGGATTGGTCCTGCTTTGAGCAGGGGGTTGGACTAGATGACCTCCTAAGGTCCCTTCCAACCCTGATATTCTATGATTCTATGAATTGTTAAACATACACAAATGCATAGAGCAGCCAATTCCTCTCTGACTCAGTGGCGAGCCCAAGAGTTCTCATCTCTCTTTGGGAAGGTCACTTAATTACTGTTTACTCCAAAAGCTGGATAAATAGCACAGAAGAGCAGAGAGGCTGGTCTCCAGCCTGTTTACATTCAGATGCCATTTCTTCCTTCGAGGCCAAGCAAACCCCACTGGGATTGCACAGAGCTATATTATAAACAGTGCACACCCCTGTGTCAGCTCTCAGCGTGGGATGCTCCTGCAGATGCTGGGGTGAGAGAAGTCTGGGACACGGCTACTGGAGAGGGATTCCCCAGGAAGACACTTCCATCTCAGAATTCACAGGTACCTATCTCATGCTGAAGTGCTCACCTCATCGACAAACACAGTGCAACGTAGCCATGCTGGTATAGAGAATAGGTCTGTGTCCCTTTCTGTTCTGCACAACCCAGGGCCTTCACCTCAGGTGATGAGTTTGCTCTAGTATCATGGTCCAAAATGTCCCTCTTTGCTGTACTCCTCCCTCCCCTACTCAGGCTCTTAGCCTCCAGCCCCAGGGTGGCTGCATTTCTGTGTCACAGTGAATCCTTTAGGGTGAAAGGTTTTAGAAGATGTATGATACATGGCCAAATTCTGAGGCTGTGGCTGGAGAGAAGTTTATATTGGATTTGGAAAACGTTCAGAAAAGGGCAACAAAAATTATTAGGGGTAAGGAACGGCTTCCGTATGAGGAGAGATTAATAAGACTGGGACTTTTCAGCTTGGAAAAGAGAGGGGAAATATGACTGAGGTCTATAAAATCATGACTGGCGTAGAGAAAGTAGAAAAGGAAGTGTTGTTTACTATGTGTCATAACACAAGAACTAGGGGTAACCAAATGAAATTAATAAGTAGCAGATTTAAAAGAAATAAAAGGAAGTATTTCTTCACACAACGCACAGTCAACCTGTGGAACTCCTTGCCAGAAGATGTTGTGAAGGCCAAGACCATAACAGGGTTCAAAAAAAACCTCAGTAAGGTCATGGAGGACAGGTCCATCAATGGCTATTAGGCAGGATGGGCAGGGATGGTATCCCTAGCCTCTGTTTGCCAGAAGCTGGGACTGAGTGACAGGGGATGGATCACTTGATGATTACCTGTTCTGTTCACTTCCTCTGGGGCACCTGGTATTGGCCACTGTCAGGATACTGGGCTAGAGGGGCCTTTTGTCTGACACAGTGTGGCTGTTCTTATATTCTTATATTCTATATTCTCCATATCTTTAGGGCAGCCTTTCAAATATCTGAAAATTGCTGTCCTGTCTCCCCTTCATCTCCTCTTTTCCAACATTTCCATTACCCTCAGCTTCCATACAAGGCTTGCATTCCATTCTTGGACCATCTTTTTCTCTCACCTCTGGATCCTTTCCAGTTTCTCTACATCCTTTCTATACAGTAATGACCAAAACTGGACACAGTACTGCAACTGAGGCCTAACCAGTGCTCAATAGACTGGTAGTATCAGCTATAGAGTCTTTCATGCTATGCTTCTGCTAATGCAACCTTCCTATACATTGGTGACCAAAACTGGACACAGTACTCCTCTATCAACCTATCCCCGGTGTAGACAGCATGAGGTTGAAGGAAGAATTCTTCCATCAACCTAGCTACCACCTATCAGAGAGGTGGATTAGCTACGTCGAGGGGAGAACCCCCGCCATCGGTGTAAGTAGTATCTACACTGTAATGGTAAGGCAGTGCAGCTGTGACACATTTTAAGTGTAGACACGCCCTAAAGTGGATCTTTCGGAGAAGCATCCAGTCTGGATCTCCAGACATGAGGAGCTGGAGAATCCTCCACTTCCCTTCATAGTTTGTACCAACAGTAATTCATCCTCAGTGCTAAACATTTGGCCTTTATTTCTATCTGGAATGTGACTGGCTTCAGCTTCCAGCCATTGGGTCTTGCTCTGCCTTTCTCTGCTAGATAAAGAACACTTTAGTACCCACGATTTTCTCCCCATGAAAGTTTCCACTTGATCATCCTTTTGATAAGATAAATAGATAAAGCTCTTTAAGTTTCTCTCTGTGTCAGTCATTTTCTCCAGCCTCCGGTCATTTTGGTGGATCTTTTCTGCACCATCTGCTATTTTTTTGAAATGTGGACCCCAGGACTGGATGCAGTTTGTTTCACCAATGCCATGTGCAGAGGTAAAACTCTTCCCCTGCTCCAACTCACCATGCCCCTGTTTATGCATCCAAGGATCGCATCAGCCCTGTTGGCCACAGCATCGCACTGAGAGTTCACGATGAGTTGGTTGTGCACAGTGACCCCAGCATTCGATAAAAGAGTGTCCTAGGCTGTTTGAATGCATTAAAACATTTTGTTTGCATTTACCAGCTCACCAAACATTACAGATCAATCATTATTCCTGCCCTGGCCGTCTCTTTTTGACCACTGTTGCAATCTTCAGATCGTCTACAAATTTTATCTGCAGTTATTTTCCATTTACTTCCAGATCATTGATGAAAATATTGAATAGCATTGGACGTAGAACGGATATCTACCAAACCTCACTAGAAACAGCCCTACTTACTGAGAATGGCCCATTGACAACTGCTTTCTTAGATCTGTCAGTTAGCCAGTTTTTAGTCTATTTAACACGTGCTCTATAAAATTTAAAATTGATGTCATTTAACAAGACCTGTTTTCCATAAACCATTTTCTTGACTGGCATTAATTCTATTCCTAAATTATTTTTAACTAATCCTGTACCATCTTCTCCCTTGTATCATAACCTTGTCATATCTTTTTTCCCTTTATTTTGTAATAGTTTACTGTCCTGAATTTCCCTTCTTTTTGTTCTGGCTTGCTACTGCCTGATTGCTTTCTTCTCATTCCAAATCTCTGTGTGGTTGATCGATCGTTCATAATTCTAAGGTTCTTCAGTAGATGCTGTTTTATATCCTCCTCAACAGCTAATGGACTGGAAAGTATTTCATCATCTAGTGATATGAGTACCTCATACCGCTTCTTTCTGAATGCAGAACAAAACTATTTCTTGAACACATAATTGCCCTATGCCTTTTCTAGGATTTCATTTGTTCTTAGTATGCTTAAAAACCTCCTTTTTGTGATCCTTAGCCATTCCAAGAACGGATTTTTCCCTGATTTCCTTAAGGTCCCTTATCAATTTTCATAGCTTCTAATATGTATTGCTTTCTATATATTTTCCTTCCCCCCCATTTCTAATAATTTGGTTTTTTTTCACCTTTAATAAATAAATAAATTTGTAACTGAACCAGGTTTTGAGCCAAAGTTGTCCACTTTCTTGATTGTGGAATTGTGACATTTTAAAAATCTAATAAACTCTTCTTAAAGAACTCCCAATTTTCATTCCCGGTTTTCTGTCTAATATTTTCCTCACAATTAGTTTTGCTGATAATTTGCCTCAGCTTTGGAGAAGAAGCCCTTTTGAAGCACTGTTTCTATACTCCAAGGAGAGACTGCTGAATTGGAATTAATTTGCAAACTGGATACAATTAATTTAGGCTTGAATAGAGGACTGGGAGTGGATAGGTCATTACACAAAGTAAAACTATCCCCACTCCCCCCCCCCCCCCCCACCGTTCCTCAGATGTTCTTGTCAAATGCTGGAAATGGCCCACCTTGATTATCACTACAAAAGGTCCCCCCCGCCCCGCTCTCCTGCTGGTAATAGCTCACCATACCTGATCACTCTTGTTACAGTGTGCCTGGTAACACCCATTGTTTCATGTTCTCTATGTATATAAATCTCTCCACTGTATTTTCCACTGAATGCATTCGATGAAGTGAGCTGTAGCTCACAAAAGCTTATGCTCAAATAAATTTGTTAGTCTCTAAGGTGCCACAAGTACTCCCTTTCTTTTGCGAATACAGACTAACACGGCTGTTATTCTGAAACCTGTTTCTATAGATGTTAATGGTAGCGAAATGTTCTCTGTTAGTCCATTTTAATGGAATCAGTTCCATTCTTTATTTTTTTCTCTCCTCTATCACATGCCCCCTTCTTTGTCTCTTCTCTAAACGAGATAGTCCCAGAATGTTCATTCTGTCTACCTATGGCAGCTTCCCCCGTTCTCATAGACTCCCTTGGAAACCCCCATTCTATCTACTGTGTCCTTTATAGAGACTGAGTGACCAACACTCAGTGCATGTCCTACAGCAGGGTTTTCCCCACCCTATTCCATAAGCATGTGAACATCATCTTGTTTTGGCTACGACTGCAAATGAGGAGGTGTTTCCACAGAGCTCAGGTCTCTTTTCCCTGAGATGTGTCCTAGCTCAAACGTTTCCCCGGACACAACTCTTAGCAAAGCTTTGGTTCCTTCCACTCTCAGATTTTGCGTGAGTGGGTGAAAGGCAAACTAAGTACAGCATGGGTTCTCTAGTCTGCCATTCACTGAATTAAGCAACAATGAGGGATAACAAGTATCCACACTTATGTTTCCTGTTTGGTGCCTATTAAAGTTTCCCACACGACGATGTGTAGGAATTATTGACACATGGAGCACCATAAAACAGGGAACCAGCATTAGCAGGGTCAGTGGTTCATAATTAATTTCTCTGAATAAATGGCAATGTCATTTTACTGTGTGCGAAGAGCGAAAAATCTGCTTCATCATGAAAACAGCTCCCAGGGCTAACATTGTCTCTCCCTCCAGGCATTTCTACTGTGACTATCATCCTGGATTCTGGAGGCATAAATTAAGTGAGGGAAACATATGGTACATCCAGGAGACACCATTCTGCCTCAGAGTTGGACAATTTCTCCCCTACTCCATGTCAGATTCCAACACAACCGACTTCACCAACCCCTCCACCTTCATCCTGCTGGGCATTCCTGGCCTGGAGGCGGCCCATGTCTGGATCTCCATCCCCTTCTGCACCATGTACGTCATAGCCATCTTGGGGAACTTCAGCATTCTCTTCATTGTGAAGATGGAGCAGAGCCTCCATGAGCCCATGTACTATTTCCTCTGCATGCTGGCTGTCACCGACCTGGTCCTGTCCACGTCCACCGTGCCCAAAATATTGAGGATCTTCTGGTTCAATTCCAGAGAGATCGATTTCCATGCCTGCCTCACCCAGATGTACTTCATTCACTGCTTCGTAGTAACGGAGTCTGGGATCTTTGTGGCCATGGCTTTTGATCGTTATGTGGCCATCTGTGAACCACTGAGACATTCCACCATCCTGTCAAACCCCCTGGTGGCCAAGATCGGGCTGGGCGTGGCACTGCGTGGCGGCATGCTCGTGGTCCCCTTTATTCTAGTGGCCAGGCCGTGGCCATATTGCAGAACCAACATCATACCCCACTCATACTGCGAGCACATGGCCGTGGTTAAACTGGCCTGCACTGAAATCCATGTCAGTAATTACTACAGCCTCTCTGTGGTATTCTGTGTATTTGGTCTGGATATGATTTTTATTGCTCTGTCCTATACCCAGATCCTCAAGGCCATCGTTCGTCTCCCCACAAAGGATGCCCGTCTCAAGACTTCTGGGACCTGCGGCTCCCATCTCTGTGCCATCTTAGCCTTCTACATCCCATGTCTCTTCTCTGCCCTCACGTACTGCTTTGGAAAGAATATGGCCCTGCATTTCCATGTTCTCACTGCCAGCATTTACCTTCTGGTGCCCCCCATGCTAAACCCCATTATCTATGGGGTGAGGACCAAACAGATCCGGGACAGGCTGATCCGGCTCTTTACTCATAAATGGACCTAAAGTTTTCTCTTGGTGCTCTGACTCTCAGACCGAGCTCCATGCAGAGCTGGCTGGTGACAAGGTGGTGGGCCCTCTTCCCTGAATCACTGACTGGATACTCAAAGAGACATTAAAGCCTTTCCTGGCCTTACTGTGAAGTTTCAGGGTGACAAACTAGGGAATGTGTTTGTGTAGAACACATTAACTCTTAGGGCTTCCACCTCCCTTATTGCAGGTAACTAGACCCCTGACACCCTGCCCCTTGCCCGTCCTCTTCCCACATAGCACAACCTCCTTCTCCCCCTATTCTCTCCCTACTCCACCAGGACCTTGCCCCTATTACTTAGCTACAAATTTCCGAGGCAAGAGACCATTCTGTGGATTACTTGTTTTGATTTCAGTTCCCTTTTTTCCCTCCTGGGGGCCCGTAGCTGGCAGGGTCCCAGCAATGGGGATCTGCTGGCAGCTCTTTGCCCTTAGCCAGGCCTCAGGGGCAGGGCAAGGAAAGATCTGCTTTGAAGCTACGAGGACAACAGCAGAGAGAGGCAGAAGGATAAGCCCCTGCGTCAGCTGGGAAGGCGGGATGCTGGGCGGAGGCTGGGGTGAGTTCGGTCGCTGACAGGAAGGGAGATGAACAGCACACCTGCCATTAGCCGGCTATTCACACACATACACGGCACCTTATCTGGAACGACAGGGCACCCATTGCCCAGGGGCTGAAGGTGGACAGGGAAGCTGAGTCTAACGTACACTCTGCATGATGTTTATGATCACTACATCTAAAAGTTCTTTAGCTAGGCTGCTAGGCAGCATTATCCCCATGTCATGGATGGACTGAGCCCCAAAGAGGTAAAGTGATTTGCCCAAGGCCACACAATAAGTCGGTGGCAGAGCTGAGAATAAGAACTGGGAGTCATGACCCCCCCAGCACCATTGTTCTGGCTATGAACTGGCATTGCTCCTCTGGTACCAGAACATCACCAATAACCATAACTTCAGACACAAAGGCGAGACATGCACACGAACAGGAGAATCAAACCTAGCAAATCATAACTTCCCCTCTGACACCTGACAGGACACACTTGGTACAAGATTTGTTGCAATTCTATGATCATGGTCACAGCAATAATAAAAATGGCCATATTCAATCATACAGCATCACACGCTGTTCTCCTCCCACGATGGTGCCACCTAAGGAAGGGGCATTGTCTGGGTTCGAGCAGGGAGGCAGCTGGGACACTAGAGCCACTGGAAGACAGGAAGAGCCAATGAAAACCTCTTTTGTCACAGGGACCCAGCTTGTACAAAGACAGGACAAAAGAGTTTTTTAAAAGTGAGAGGTGGACGTCCGGGATCTTGGCTGTTTCCTCCAAGCGTCGCCAGCGAGTCCCCCTGGCATTGAACAACCTTAACTTCTGTTTGACTAAAGCATCTTCCAGAAAGGTGGCCAGGGCTAGATCCACAAAGG
This sequence comes from Caretta caretta, assembly GCF_965140235.1. Classification (NCBI taxonomy): domain Eukaryota; kingdom Metazoa; phylum Chordata; order Testudines; family Cheloniidae; genus Caretta; species Caretta caretta. The sequence continues at coordinate 2,653,650 of NC_134206.1, forward strand.
CACTCGGGTAAATACCGAACTTAGGCGCCGCTGCCTTTCTCAGCCCCGGCTCATCCGCTGCCTGACCCTGCAGGAGCCTCAGGTTCCGCCAGGAGCCTGCACAAGGCAACCTGGGGGTTGACGCTGCTGCCCAGCTATCGAGCTGCTCAGAGTCTTCGCTCAGGCCTCGATTCTGGTGGGATGCTCCAGCGAGCTGCCTCCTCCACATCTCTCCAGCAGGCCTGATCGCTGAGGGGTTCTCAGGCCCTGCCTCCTGGATGGGGCCTTGCAGATTGGGAATGTGTGTGCGCGTGAGCATCCGTGTGTGTGTTTGTGCACATGGGCCCGTGTGCATGTGTGTGTGCGTGTGCATCACACTCGCATCTGAGTGTGAACCTGCATGTGTGTGTCTGTGTGCGGGCATGTGCGGGTGTGCTTATGTGGGTCCATCTGTGTCTGTGCACGTGTCCACATACATGTGTGCACAGGCGTTCTTGAATGTGGATCCATGTCTGTGTGTGCAGATGGGTCCATGTCTGTGTGTGCACGTGGCTGTGTGTGTGTACACATGGGTCCGTGTGTGTGTCTGTGCGTGTGCATCTGTGTTTGTGCACCCCCATAACGTCCCCTAGCCCAGTGATGTCAAGCTAACCAGCTTTTGATATCTAAGTCATCCCTTTTTGAATACTGTTATCACATTAGAAGTCTATCAGTCTTCTGGGATATCCCTGGTGTTCCAATATTTATTAGAAATGAATTTCACCGGTGCAGAGATCTCCTCAGACAACACTTTTAGGACTCCTTGGATGCGTTATATCAGGGAATGCTGATTTAAAAATATTGATCCCTAGTAGGTGCTATTTACCATCCTCCATACTTACCAGTGGACTGAAAAGTAGTTCATGTGATCTGAGTGCATCATCCTGCTTCTTTCCAAATACAGCACAGAAAGGTTTATTGAACATTTTTGCCCTTTCTGCATCATTATGAACAGTGTTACCATCCCCATCTAGTAAAAATCTATGCCACTCGGTGGATTTCCTTTGTTTCTAATATACTTAAATATATTCTCCTTATTTCCTAAGCCCTGCCAGCCATGGATTTGTCTCTGGTGTCTTTTGCTTCCCTTATCCATTTTCAATATTTTATAATTTCTCCTTTCTAGCAACTGCTATCCACTTCGCCTGTTTTAGAGGCACTGATGGACAATCTCTTCCTGTCAATGGATAGAGGTCAGATATCCATGTTCATTCTCCTGGACTTCTTTACATTATTTGACACTGTTGACAATGAGATACTGCTGTCTCAACTAGGAGGCAGCAGGAGTCTAGAGGGATGCACTAAAATGGTCTGAATCCTTGGAGGGACACAACCAATTAGTGGTGATGGGAAACTGCACTTCCAGCATTAGACCCACCCCTGGTGGAGTCCCAGAAGGAGCAGTTCCCTCTCTGGGGCCTTTCCAAATCTCCATGCACCCATGGTGGGAACTGGTCACACAGCATGGACTCAAACGCCAGCCGTATGCAGGTGAGCATACGCCGAGCTCTGGCTCTCCTTTCTGCACGACCACACCACTTTCACCAGGATGGAACAGCTGCCTGAAGCTGCCAACAAGCAAGACAGGCAACGCTGGTGGGCAGAGCAAAGCATTTTGAAGGGTTGGCCGCCACGGTACAGCCTCTTTAGGATGCAGTTTCAGCCCACATCCGAGCAAGTGTTTTCCCGTTGGGATAATTAAACCACCCCCAAGGAGCAGCAGGAGTTCTGTCTCCCGCTGACATGACGCTGTCCACACTGGCACTTTTGTCCATGGAACTTTTGTTGGTCAAGGGAGTGGTTTTTTCACACCCCTGACCAACTTTTACAGGCAAACGTTCTAGAATAGGCAAAGCTTGAAGACTTTTGACTCCTTGGGGGCTTTCACTTGTTCCATCTCCAGGATGGCTCCTTCCTTCCTTCACCACAGCCCTGCTATCTTTGGCCTCTTCTCTGGTCTCCTCCCTGGTACCAGGGGTTCTCTTGCGAATTTATACGATGGAGGCTTAGTCTGCACTTGAAGAAGGGAGGTGTGATTAGAACTAAAGCAATGTAACAAAAGCTAACGGAGAGCTACGTGCTCCCAGCTGTGTATCTGGTGCAGCCATCACTCAGTGGCTGGTTCTCGCTCGCCCCCTGTAATGACATACAGCTAAGAGTAGCATAAAATCCCTCCTTTACCCGTAAGTGGTTAATCAGTTCAACTAACCAGAAGGACAAATGGGGAAATAAGATACTTTGAAATCTGGGGAGAGGGAAGAGGTTTTGTTTTGTGCTCTTTGTTTTGTTCCCTCTTGGGACAAAGAGAGAGACCAAGCAGGTAACCCAGCACCTACTGAAAAAGGGTCTGGTCTGTACTTTTATTAAAGGGAATTGGTTGGTATGTTATTCTCAAGCCTCCCCAGGAAAGAGGGTGAAGGGACTTGGGGGGAGATTTTGAGGAAATAGGAACTCCAAGTGGTCCTTTTCCTGAATGTTTGTCTAAATCACTTGGTGGTGGAAGCAATACCATCCAAGGACAAGGGAAGGGATTTGTGCCTTGGGGAAGTTTTTAACCTAAGCTGGTGGAATATAAGCTTAGGGGGTCTTTTATGCGGGTCCCCACATCTGTACCCCCGAGTTCAGAGTGTGGATGGAACCCTGACATCCCAAACATGTGCTCTGCTTTTAAAGGCCCAGAACACACTTCTAACAGCCAGGGCAGGGCTGTGAATTTCTGCTGTCTCACACCCACCCAGCAGCCCACATAACCATCCATTCTTAGTGCTGTTACTCCCCCATCTTCCCACCTGCCCCCTTTCCAGTAGCTGTGTCTTCAGTAAGCTCCTTGGGACAGGGTGTGACAACGTGGCCTCTGTTGGGACACTACTGAGAGTATCGATTCAGGACAAATTGCTTAGAGCAGGGCAGTCACATCCCAAGGCTGGGGGTCCTTCACTATGGGGTAACCAGAAGTCAAACACACAATTCCCTCAGACACTCCACTTTCCCAGTATCACCACCAGCACCACTCCTTATGGGGATGAATGGTTATGAAAACCAATACCCCAGTAAATGAAAAAAAGGTTATCCCAATCCCAAAGGACCAAGCCTCTGCTCCAGGTCAATATATAACTCAGATTTCATCCACAAATCACGCTGTTGCCAATCCTTTAGAATCTAATATCTAAAGGTTTATTCATAAAAAAGAAAGAAATATAGATGAGTTAAAATAGGTTAAATGGAAACAAATGCAAATAATTGCATCTCACTTCAGGCTTGTTTCAGGCTTGATGGGATTACTGCTGATTTAAACCAATCAAGTCTCTGGAGTACAAACATCCCAGCTTGGATGGGTTGTTCCGTCCTTTGTTCAGAGCTTCAGTTTGTAGCAAAGTCCCTCCAGAGGTTAGAAGCAGGCTTGAAGACCAGATGGAGGGGTTTCCAGGGCCTTTTATATCCTCTGCCATGTGCAAGGGCATCCCTGTGTTCCTACTGGGGAGAAATACAGCAGCAAGATGGAGTTTGGAGTCACAAGGGCAACTCACATTTCCATGCCTAACTCAGTTTGCAGGCAGAGCAGCCATTGCTCACATGCTACCTTGAACATTCCCAGGAACTCTCCTCAGATGCAGATTGGAGTCTCCCAAGGCCCATTGTCAATTAAGTGTTTCTTGATTGGGCACTTACTCAGCCTAGTCCTTTCTCAAAAAGCTGACCAAATGCTTCACTGATGTTACTCAGAATCAAACACCTTAAGATACAAATACATAGCCAATATTCATCTCTTCAAATACAAAAATGATACACATGAGGCTTCCACAATACAAATAATGATCATAACAATAAATGCAATAATCCACACAAGTAAGGACCTAGTTCCCACCACCCTTCATTGCCGTTAGCGACAGAGGAAGATCAAACCGTGCTGGCCAGCTGCAGAGTGTGAGTAATTTGAATACAGGAGGAAATGCCCCCTGTTCAGCTCAGACAGGAGAATTTGTTCAGTCTCATAACGCTGCTTTAAAATCCAGGTGCTCCACACCAGAGAAATACCCCCAATGAGCCAGAGGAGCAGGCCGAGAGCTCAGCTGTGGGAATCCAAGCGCCCTCCACCGGGGCTGTCCTGGAAAGTCTGACTCAGCCTGGAACATTAGATTTCAATTCCACCTGTGCGACACTAGGAGGAAATGAACCAAGAGGGAGAGAACAAATCCAGTCCAAACACTAATCCAGTCTTTATCCTGTCTACGGGGCCCCCTTTGTTCCAGGGCAGTTTTGTGGGGGAGGGACACGCCACCCACAGGGACATTCTGTTGCTGTTGCTTTCATTAAGTCTCTTCCCCCAGAGCGACCCCAGTGTTGGGGACACTGGGGCATGGCCACTAGGTAACTCGAGGGGATGGAAGACCACGAGTGTCGATGAAGCCCCCTCGCACTAGGCCCAGGTGTCCTTGGCCCCCCCCCCCTCCTGCCTGGAGGCACTCGCCGCAGCTCTGCGTACTAGGTCCAAGTGTCCTTGCCCCCCCCCCGCCTGGAGGCACACACAGCAGTTATGCTGAGAATCTGCAACAGTATGTTGCAGAGTCAGACTGCCTGAAACTAAGCAAGGCCAAACAGGGGAGATATGGAAGAACAATGCTAAATAAAGCAGCTTTATGTATAGTTTAACAAATGATACAGAGAATCAGGGAACTAGCTGGGAACTGGATTGGCTGGCTATATGGATACTTGGGGCAGCTTGCTATTGGATAAGTATGCTGAGAAAAAGGATGTATAAAAACTTCAAATCCAGACTCCAGCGAGAAACTGCTGAATTGGAATTCATTTGCAAATTGGATACTATTAATTTAGGCTTAAATAGAGACTGGGAGTGGCTAAGTCATTATGCAAGGTAGCCTGTTTCTTCTTGTTTTTTCCTACCCCCCCCCCCCCCCAGATGTTCTGGTTTAACTTGGATTTAAACTTGGAGAGTGGTCAGTTTAGATGAGCTATTACCAGCAGGAGAGTGAGTTTGTGTGTGTATGGGGGTGGGGGGGATGTGAGAAAACCTTGATCTATGCAGGAAATAGCCCGACTTGATTATGCAAAGAGTTGTCACTTTGGATGGGCTAGCACCAGCAGGAGAGTGAATTTGTGTGGGGGGTGGAGGGTGAGAAAACCTGGATTTGTGCTGGAAATGGCCCACCTGTTGATCACTTTAGATAAGCTATTACCAGCAGGACAGTGGGGTGGGAGGAGGTATTGTTTCATATTCTCTGTGTGTATATAAAGTCTGCTGCAGTTTCCACGGTAAACATCTGATGAAGTGAGCTGTAGCTCAGGAAAGCTCATGCTCAAATAAATTCGTTAGTCTCTAAGGTGCCACAAGTACTCCTTTTCTTTTTATAAAAACCTGTGTAACTTCCTGCTCTGTTGTGCAGGATTTGAGATTTTATTCTCCCTGTACCTTTTTGCAGCTGCAAATAAACTTTTCTGCTTCTCCACCCCGTTGTGATTATTGGGTGTAGCACACCGGGTAACGAACCACTCAAGCTGTTGTTCAGCCTCTCGGCACTGGGTGCCGGCAACACCAGGGACTGTGATGCGTTGGCAGGTTTCTGAGTGGGAGCGGAAGAGGATTCCAGGAGTTCACACCTCACAGGAGTGGGGAACCCACAGGCCACAGCTAGTTCTGAAAACCTCACATTCACCTTGACAGAATGACGAAGGTTCAGGCTCCTTCTTCCAGCCTTTCCTCTGTATCCCACCCAACAAACAGTCCATGCCAGAGCGGGAGTCCATTTCCCTCTTGGCGTGAGAGAGAGACCGTGGTTAGGGCAGGGGAGTCACGACTGCTGGATTCTGTCTGTCATCCTGCCATTCAACCTCCGTGTGACCTTGGCCAGATCACATCGCTCTCTGCCTCAGTTTACCTATCTGTATAATGGGGATATGTTCATACTGAGATTCCTGAGTCTTTCTGAGATCCTTCAATGATACTTACTGTGGAGAATTACTGATCTCTGATCTCTTAGCAATAGCTCCGTGTGCCTGCAGAAAGTGTTTGTGTCTCCCCTCAGGCATCTGTCTCCAGACCTGTCTGTCTACTCTCTACTCTCTACCCCTCCATCCTGGGCATTTAGAGGGTACCAGACCCTATGGAGACAAAGGACTAATCCCTAGTTTTTCTTCCTAATCAACTATATTTTTTTTACATATACACAAATACACAGAGAAGCCAATTCCTGTCTGACTCAGGGGAGAGCCCAAGAGTTCTCATCTCCCTTTGGGAAGGTCCCTTAATTACTGTTTACTGCTAAAGCTGCATAAATAGCACAGAAGCAGAGACAAGCTGGTCTCAAACCTGTTTGCGTCCAGATGCTGCTTCTCCCCTAGATTTTGAGGAAACCCCACTGAGACTGCACAGAGCTATATTATAAACGGTGCTCAGCCCTGTGTTGGCTCTCGGCGTGGGACGCTGCTGCAGACACTGGGGTGAGAGAGGTGTGGGGCACGGCTACCTGAGGGGGATTCCCAGGGAAACCACTTCCTTCTCAGGATTCTCAGGTACCATCTCCTGCTGGGGAGCTCACCTGCTCGACAAACTTAGTGCAATGTGGGCATGATGGGATAGACGGTAAGTCTGAGGTCCTTTCTGCCCTGCACAGCCATTAAACATCCCAGGGCCCTTGCCACAGGGGATGAGTTTGCACCAGTATTTTCTGTGTGCACCTGTCCGCCCCAGCTGATGGCTTCCAGCCCAAGGTGGCTGCATTTCAGTGGCACAGGGGATCCTCCAGGAGAAAGGTGTTAGTAGATGTATAATACAAAGGCCACATTCTGGGGCCCTGGCCCATAGTTTGCTCAGGCCCCACTGAGGCAAAACTCCCCTTGGAATAAGAAGTGAATAAAGACCTCAAGAGCCAGCTGTGTGTTAATGCACAGAGACTTTCACCTCCTGCTCTTGCATTTCAGGGCTCTGGCTGTTAAGTGGGGGTATGTGTGGGGGTGACTGTTACCTGACTTTTATCTGCTGGAAAGCATGGAGGTGGAAGTGCTCCTCACTGGAATAACATGGGCAAGACATATTGTCTCCTAACTTCAGTTGAGAAATCAGCTGAACTGTTATGTCTCAAACTTTCAAAAAACAATTCAGACAGAAGCAAACACCCAGTGTAGGAAATTTCACTCCGAACACTTAAAGTTTGGAAAATTTACATCCAACTGAAAATGAGGTCTTCTTATTGAAGGTCTCAGACAGCTTTAAGTAAAGGTGGTGCCACCAGGGACACATACAATGGCCAATCTATTTGTGAATCCCATTCAGCTAAGCCAGGGGTCAGCAACCTTTCAGAAGTGGTGTGCTGAGTGTTCATTTATTCACTCTAATTTAAGGTTTCACATGCCAGTAATGCATGTTAACATTTTTAGAAGCTCTCTCTCTATAAGTCTATATTATATAACTAAACTATTGTTGTATGTAAAGTAAATATGGCTTTTAAAATGTTTAAGAAGCTTCATTTAAAATTAAATTAAAATGCAGATCTTATCAGTTTAGGGTGATCCTTGCCCTTGTTTTCCTTGCTGAGTTTTCCAATGTCTGGCATGTATTTGGATACTTTAAGCTGCACACAGGTTTCTGAGTGATCAGTTGTTAACCGGCTCTGAGAGGGACAGAGGACAGATTTCATGTGTGAGAATACCTGCTCACATAGGTATGTGGATCCAAATGCTGAAAGCATTGCAAATGCAATTTTCTTCAAACAGTTAAATTTCACTGGCGGGGACATCCAGCAGGTCAGAATAGAGGCCCCATGATCTCTCTCGGTAGCTTCAAGTGCACTCCTCAGATCTCCAAACTTTGATGCCCACAATTCTGAGCTTTTTAACTGAATGAGCTTCATTTCGAAATCTTCAACACCCATCCACTGAAATACAGACAAATCCAAGTTGCTTTCATTGAACTTTTCAGGTTTAATTAGAAAAGAAATCGTTGGGCCAAATCGCTGGAGATCTTGAAATCTTGAAATCTGTCAAACAATTTGGATTCCAGTTCCTGCATGTACATTCTAATCTCAGTGTCAAACACAGCGCGCTGTTCAATGTGGCATGATAGTGATGTAAGCAGCAAATCAGGACTTACAAATATCCCAGTACAGTGGTGCTGGAATGATTTTTAAGGTGGGGGTGCTGAGCTGTGCCCCCTCTTGCCCCTGTCTTCACCCCACACTGCCCCAGGCTGGGGCCAGTGGGCCACAGTTGGGGGCAGCTGCAGAGCCCCGGGCCAGCAGCTGGGACCTGAGGCTGGCAGCAGAGCCCCCTGAAGGAATTGGCGGCTGTGATTGCAGAGCCATTGGCCATTATCTTTGAAAACTCGTGGTGAACCGGGGAAGTCCCGGATGACTGGAAAAAGGCTAATGTAGTGCCAATCTTTAAAAAAGGGAAGAAGGAGGATCCTGGGAACTACAGGCCAGTCAGCCTCACCTCAGTCCCTGGAAAAATCATGGAGCAGCTCCTCAAAGAATCAATCCTGATGCACTTGCATGAGAGGAAAGTGATCAGGAACAGCCAGCATGCATTCACTAAGGGAAGGTCATGCCTGACTAATCTAATCGCCTTTTATGATGAGATTACTGGTTCTGTGGATGAAGGGAAAGCAGTGGATGTATTGTTTCTTGACTTTAGCAAAGCTTTTGACACGGTCTCCCACAGTATTCTTGTCAGCAAGTTAAGGAAGTATGGGCTGGATGAATGCACTACAAGGTGGGTAGAAAGCTGGCTAGATTGTCGGGCTCAACGGGTAGTGATCAATGGCTCCATGTCTAGTTGGCAGCCGGTATCAAGTGGAGTGCCCCAAGGGTCGGTCCTGGGGCCGGTTTTGTTCAATATCTTCATAAATGATCTGGAGGATGGTGTGGATTGCACTCTCAGCAAATTTGCGGATGATACTCAACTGGGAGGAGTGGTAGATACGCTGGAGGGGAGGGATAGGATACAGAAGGACCTAGACAAATTGGAGGATTGGGCCAAAAGAAATCTGATGAGGTTCAATAAGGATAAGTGCAGGGTCCTGTACTTAGGATGGAAGAACCCAATGCACAGCTACAGACTAGGGACCGAATGGCTAGGCAGCAGTTCTGCAGAAAAGGACCTAGGGGTGACAGTGGACGAGAAGCTGGATATGAGTCAGCAGTGTGCCCTTGTTGCCAAGAAGGCCAATGGCATTTTGGGATGTATAAGTAGGGGCATAGCGAGCAGATCGAGGGACGTGATCGTTCCCCTCTATTCGACATTGGTGAGGCCTCATCTGGAGTACTGTGTCCAGTTTTGGGCCCCACACTACAAGAAGGATGTGGATAAATTGGAGAGAGTCCAGCGAAGGGCAACAAAAATGATTAGGGGTCTAGAACACATGACTTATGAGGAGAGGCTGAGGGAGCTGGGATTGTTTAGCCTGCAGAAGAGAAGAATGAGGGGGGATTTGATAGCTGCTTTCAACTACCTGAAAGGGGGTTCCAAAGAGGATGGCTCTAGACTGTTCTCAATGGTAGCAGATGACAGAACGAGGAGTAATGGTCTCAAGTTGCAGTGGGGGAGGTTTAGATTGGATATTAGGAAAAACTTTTTCACTAAGAGGGTGGTGAAACACTGGAATGCGTTACCTAGGGAGGTGGTAGAATCTCCTTCCTTAGAGGTTTTTAAGGTCAGGCTTGACAAAGCCCTGGCTGGGATGATTTAACTGGGAATTCGTCCTGCTTCGAGCAGGGGGTTGGACTAGATGACCTTCGGGGTCCCTTCCAACCCTGATATTCTATGATTCTATGACCCGGGGCTGGCAGCAGGCTAAATGGGGCCAGCGGATGGAACCCCAGATAGCAGGAGACCAGCGGCCAGTACCCCAGACCAGCAGCAGATCCCCCGGGACCGGTGGCCAGAACCCGGGCAGTGTGAGTACCACTGAAAATCAGTGAAAATCACGAGTGCCATAGGTTGTCTACCCCTGAGCTAAGCCCTTCACTCCAATAATGTCTGTGGCAAGGAGTTCCACAGGCCAATTGTGGATTATGCAAACAATTTCCTTTTATCAGTGTTACATGTTCAGACTTTCAAGGGAATTGAATTTCACAGAAAACATGAATGCCTGGGTCTGCTTTCTTCATTGAAAGATTCATAGAGTTTACAATGAGAAGGGACCCTGAGATCATTCAGTCTGACCTCCTATATAATACAGGCCATTAAATTTCACCCAGTTACCCCTATATTAAGCCTCTTGACTTATGTGTCACTAAGGCCTGGTCCACATTTGGATTTTACATTGTAGAATCTTAGAGCCACAGGGTCAGAAGGGACCAAAAGGTGAGCTAGTCTGACCCACTGCCAAGAAATAGGATGTGTTCGGTCTAAACCTTCCCCAGTCAGAGGGCTGTCCTGCCTCATTATGACAACTTCCAGCAAAGGAGTTTTCACAACCTTCCGAGTCTTCTGTTCCATTGTCCTCCTCTTCTTACAGTTAGGAAGTTTTTCCTGAGATTTCATCTAAATCTGCTATGCTGTAGTTTGAACTCATTGCCTCTTGTCCTGCCCTTTCTGGTAAGAGAGAAAAACTTTCTACCACCCTTTTTATGGCACTCTTGGAAGTATTTGAAGACCGTTACCATGTCACTTCTTAATCTCCACTTTTCCAAACTAAACACCCCTGCTTCCTTCAGCTTTCACATATGGTTTGCATTCCATCCCTTGGAAAATCTTTGTCACTTGCCGCTGGATCCAGTTTCCCTACATCCTTCCTATACATTGACCTAGGTATTATTACACTGAAGCACTATGGCAGCGCTGCTGTGGCATTTTGTGTGTTGAGAAGCCCTCAAGCAGATCTTCCAGAAAAGCGTCCAGTCTGGATGTGAAGACATGTGGAATTGGAGAATCCACCAATTCCCTTTGCAGTGTTTGCCAATGATTAATCATCCTGAGTGCTAAACATTTGTTCCTGATTTCCAGCTGAAATTTGTCTGGTGTTTAGCTTCCACTCATTGGGACTTATTTGGCCTTTCTCCTCCAGATTTAAGAGCCTATTATTACTATTTAAGATAAATACATGAATTTCTTTGAGTCTCTCTCACACTGTCCGGCATTTTCTCCAGCCTCCAATAATTCTGGTGGCTCTTTCCAGCACCCTCTCCATTTTTTCTACATCCCTTTTGAAATGTAGACTCCCGGGCTGCCCAATGGTTTCACCAATGCCAGGTGCAGAGGTAAAATCTTTCCTCGTCTCCAACTCACCACTCCCCTCTTTTTGCATCCAAGGATCACATGAGCCCTTTTGGCCACAGCATCACACTAGGAGCTCACAATGAGCTGGTTGTCCACAGTGACCACTAAATTCTTTTCAGGGTCCCTGCTTTCCATAATACAGTGGTATAGTCTGTGGGTCAGGCTCGCATTCCCTATTCCAAGATGATAAGTTTGCATTTGACTGAGGTATTCATATCACATTAATTGATGAAATACTTTCCAGTCCATTAGCACTGAAGTCACAGGAGCAAAGGATGAAGGAACTGGGCATATTTAGTCAGGAAAAGGTAAGATGTGGGGGGGGGGGCATGATAGCGGTCTTCAAATGCATGAAAAGCTCCAATAAAAAGATGGAGAAAAGTTAGACTGTCTCACCACGGTGGAAAGGACAAGAGGAAATGAATTCAAACTACAGCATAGCAGAGATAGTTTAAATCTGAAGAAAAAAATCCTAAGTACAAGAACAGGAGGACAATGGAACAGATGCTTTGGGAGATTGTGGAAGATTTTATGCTAGAGGTTTTCCAAAGGATGCTGGATAGCCATCTGTCTTGGATGGATGAAAAGCAACAAATCTTGCCTCTTTGTAGGGGGCCAGACTAGCTAAGCTTCTCACCTTGTGGATCTTCAATTTAACGATGTAAAATCCTACTGTGGACCAGGTCTTAGTCAAGCAGAAGTTATGAAACTCAATACAGTGTTAATGGGGTGAAATTAAATTGCCTGAGTTATGCAGGAGGTCAGACTGGATGACGTAATCGTCCTTTCTGACCATAAACTCTATGAATCTATTAATAAAGGAAGTAGATCAGGCATTTATATTTACTGTGTCTCATAACACACGAACAAGGGAACATTAAATTCTATTGAAAGTCTGAATATACAACAGTTAGCAAAGAAATGTGTTTATATAGTCCATATCTGGCCTGTAGAACTCTTTGCCACTGACAATCCTGGAGCGAAGAGCTGAGCTGAATGGGATTCAGAAATGGATTAGCATTGTCGGTGGTGCTGGTAGCATCCCTTAGTTAAGTCTGTCTGACACCTTCACTTAGAAGACCTGATTCTGAGTTGCTTATATGCTTGTCAAACTGTAACTGTTTGGACTAAAATTTCCCATTCTGGCTTTCTGCTTCCGGATGAATTGTTTCTTTGAATGTTTCAGGCATAGGAGTTCAGCCAACTTCTTGAATGAAGCTAGGAGAAAATATGTCTTGCACATGATGAAAAATTCTTATAATTCTTCCAGTGAGGAGCCCTGGCACCTCCATGCTTTCCAGCAGATAAAAGTCAGTTAGCAGATCAGAGCTAGAGCCCTAAGATGCAAGAACAGAAGGTGACAGTCTCTGTGCATGAACACACAGCAGACTCCTGTGGTCTTTTTTTCAGTTATTACTCCAAGAGGAGTTTTGCCTCTGTGGGGCCTGACCAAAGTATGGGCCACAGACTAAGAATTTGTCCTTCTATTGTTCATCTGGTGGACAGAAAGCTGGTTAGATTGTTGGGCTCAGTGGGTAGTCATCAACAGCTTGATGTCTAGTTGGCAGCCGGTATCACATGGAGTGCCCTGGGGTCAGTCCTGGGTCCAGTTTTGTACAACATTTTTATTAATGATCTGGATGATGGGATGGATTGCACCCTCAGCTAGTTTGCACATGACACTAAGATGGGGGGAGAGGTAGATACACTGGAGAGTAGGGATTGGGCCAAAGTGACCTAGACATACTGGAGGATTGGGCCAAAAGAAATCTGATGAGGTTCAACAAGGACAAGTGCAGAGTCCTGCGTTTAGGTAGGAAGAATCTCATGCACCGCTACAGGGTTGAGACCAACTGGCTAAGCAGCAGTTCTGCCGAAAAGGACCTAGGGGTTACAGTAGACTAGAAGCTGGGTATGAGTCAGCAGTGTGCCCTTGTTGCCAAGAAGGCTAACGGCATATTGGGCTGCATTCATAGGAGCATTGACAGCAGATCGAGGGACGTGATTACTCCCCTCCACTCAGTACTGGTGAGGCCACCCCTGGAGTATCCCCCCACCACAGAAGGGATGTGGACAAATTGGAGAGAGTTCAGCGGAGGGCAACAAAAATGACTAGGGGGCTGGGGCACATGATTTACGAGGAGAGACTGAGGGAACTGGGGCTATTTAGCTGCAGAAGAGAAGAGTGAGGGGGGATTTGATAGCAGCCTTCAACTACCTGAAGGGGGGTTCGAAAGAAGATGGAGCTCTGCTGGTCTCAGTGGTGGCAGATGACAGAACAAGGAGCAATGGTCTCAAGTTGCAGTGGGGGAGGACTAGGTTGGATATTAGGAAACACTATTTCATGAAGAGGGTGGTGAAGCACTGGAATGGGTTACCTAGGGAGGTGGTGGAGGTCTGTGCAATCCCAGTGAGGTTCGCTCAGCCTCTAGCAGAGAAGCTGCATCTGGATGTAAACAGGCAGGAGACCAGGGACACTCTAGCCAATGTCTCTGTTTCCATGTCTGTGCTTCTGTGTTCTTTATCCAGCTTTAGAAGTAAATGGTAATTAAGGGACCTTCCCAAAGGGAGATGAGAATATTCAGGCTCTGTGCTGAGTCAGAGAGGAATTGGCTGCTCTGTTTGTTTAAAAATTACAGTTGAGTAGTCAGAAAAGTAGGGATCATGCCTAGATCTCCCTGGGGTCTGATACCCTGTAAATGCCCAAGATGGATAGGTAGATAGTACACAGACAGATCAGGAATAAAAATGACTGAGGGGAGACTATTGCTAAGGGATCAGACATCAACAAATCTCATCAGTAACTATCATCATACTAAGCAGCAAATAGAAAGCAGATTTATTAAGTACAGAAGGATAGATTTTAAAGTCACTGTAAGTATTATTAACTACAAAAAGATGGATTTTAAGTGATTATAAGTAACAGCATACAGCTCAAAGTTTGTTACCTAAGAAATAAACAAAATTACAATGTAAGATCTATAAACTAGACAGGATTTGAATCAAGACGTGTCTCACCCAGATGGTACAAGCAGTCCACCAATCATCCATAGACAGGTAAGTAACCCCTTCATCCCTGGACCACATCCCCAGTTCAGTCCTTGTTCCTAAGGTGTTCCCAGGAGTTGAGTTGTGGGGGGAGTGAGGCCAAGTGATGATATCACTTCCACCTTTCATACTCCTGCAATGGGGAGGGAACTTCATTTTTCTAAACAAAAGTCATCAGCACAGTTACTGGAAAAGTAAAGGAACAAGATGGAGTCCAGTGTCCCATGAGCTGGTCACATGCCCTTGCATGCTTTCATAAAGTTAGGTACAGAAATGACACACACATACAAATAGGGTAATCATATTCAGCAAATCATAACTTTTCCATCAATACCTTACATGTCAGACAGTGTATAAATCACACAATAATTGTATCAAAATAGTAAATATGGGGGAGCCACGGTGTTGCTTTCAGGCACTGGATATCACACCTCCCCGGTTATTCCATTGCAGGAGTGTTAGTCACTGACTGATGCAGGAGCAGTGTGCTCAAGGCTCTCTACTTTTTGACTGTACAACTCCCAAGTGTTGCAAACATTGTAATGTTACCCAGAGATGTTCTTGCAAACTTCTGTGTACCTTTCAACACTTTGTAGATCAGCCTAGTGATCTCAAAAGTCGGCAAGTGTGCTTCCTGTGCAGCATTGTTAACCATTGTGCTTTTCCAACTAGTGATAACTCAATATGTATATTCATCAGTGCCATGAGGTGTTGTACCTCGGTTTCCCCCTCCAGACAGCAGGCCAGGTTTATTATCCTTTTCCTCCTGTGACAAGCTTTGAGCCTATGAACAGGTGTTAGCTGAGAAGCAGTAGCCACATATGGCTTCTTATTGATTACTCCTAGCATGTCCAAAAGCTTTCCCCCCAAATCATGCCTGATACACCTTTTCATTGCATCAGAGGGGTGGCCGTGTTAGTCTGGATCTGTAAAAGTGGCAAAGAGTCCTGTGCCACCTTACAGACTAATAGACATATTGGAGCATAACCTTTCGTGGGTGAATATTCACTTTGTCGGATGCAATCCTGCAATTCTCCAACACCCCATGTCTAGACTGGACAGCCCCCTAATCATTTTTGTTGCCCTCCTCTGGACTCTCCAATGTGTCCACAGCTTTTCTGTGGGGGGGGCATATTGGGCACAATAGTTCAGATGTGCCCTCACCAGTGCCGAAAAGAGGGGAATGATTGCTTCCCTTCTTCTGCTGGCAGTGCTCCTACTAATGGAGCCCTATATGCCGTTAGCCTACTTGGCAGCACTGTTGACTCATATCCAGCTTCTTGTCCACTGTCCAATGTAATCCCCAGGTCCTTTTCTGCAAAACTGGTGCTTAGCCAGTCACTCCCCAGCCTGGAGAAGGGCATGGGATTTTTCACTTGTCCTTGTGAACCTCATCAGATTTCTTAGGGCCTTATCCTCCAATATGTCTAGGTCACACTGGATCCTATCCCTACCCTCCAGAGTATCATCTGTGAACTTGCGGAGGGTGCAATCCATCTCATCATCCAGATCATTAATGAAGATGTTGAACAAAACCAGGCCCAGGACCGACCCCTGGGGCACTCTGCTTCATAGTGCTGCCAATTAGTTAGAACGCTCCCCCTAGTATAAAACCATATTCCAGAGGTTTGAGCAGGAAAGAGGCTAAATGAAAATGTTTCCAGTGCCTTTTGTAACTTCTGCATGTGGAGGGAACCCCATTCCTCCACATGCAGAAGTTGGGCCAAAAGAAACCTGATGAGGTTCAATAAGGATAAGTGCAGGGTCCTGCACTTAGGACGGAAGAACCCAATGCACAGCTACAGACTAGGGACCGAATGGCTAGGCAGCAGTTCTGCGGAAAAGGACCTAGGGGTGACAGTGGACGAGAAGCTGGATATGAGTCAGCAGTGTGCCCTTGTTGCCAAGAAGGCCAATGGCATTTTGGGATGTATAAGTAGGGGCATAGCGAGCAGATCGAGGGACGTGATCGTTCCCCTCTATTCGACATTGGTGAGGCCTCATCTGGAGTACTGTGTCCAGTTTTGGGCCCCACACTTCAAGAAGGATGTGGATAAATTGGAGAGAGTCCAGCGAAGGGCAACAAAAATGATTAGGGGACTGGAACACATGAGTTATGAGGAGAGGCTGAGGGAGCTGGGATTGTTTAGCCTGCAGAAGAGAAGAATGAGGGGGGATTTGATAGCTGCTTTCAACTACCTGAAAGGGGGTTCCAAAGAGGATGGCTCTAGACTGTTCTCAATGGTAGCAGATGACAGAACGAGGAGTAATGGTCTCAAGCTGCAGTGGGGGAGGTTTAGATTGGATATTAGGAAAAACTTTTTCACTAAGAGGGTGGTGAAACACTGGAATGCGTTACCTAGGGAGGTGGTAGAATCTCCTTCCTTAGAGGTTTTTAAGGTCAGGCTTGACAAAGCCCTGGCTGGGATGATTTAACTGGGAATTGGTCCTGCTTCGAGCAGGGGGTTGGACTAGATGACCTTCTGGGGTCCCTTCCAACCCTTATATTCTATGATTCTATGATAAGGGCCATTCACGGTCCAGGAGTGCCTGGGAGCTGTTAATTATCTCATAGCATTCCAGACCTGCAACCGAAAGCCTAAGGTGTACCATATTAAGTCTCTAAAGCCCGTTTATTCCAGAGAATTAAAGGTTTGTCAGTTTACAGCCCAGGGACGATATGACGCTGAGTGGCCTGAAGGTGTCTACTACCAAGGGAAAAGTGCTGGTGGTATGGAAGAGGTGAACCTCTCCATGACCCTTGGGCGTATGCAGCGACAGCAGATCCAGGAGCTGTGCACTAGCTACACGCCAACGTTCTCAGCCACCCCAGGACTGACTGAACGGGCATCTCTCTCCATTGACATGGGTAATGCTCACCCAATTAAAGTCCAACCTTACCGGGTGTCTCCTCAAGCTAAAACTGCTATAGACCAGGAGATCCAGGATATGTTACAGATGGGTGTAATCCACCCCTCCCACAGTGCATGGGCATCTCCAGTGGTTCTAGTTCCCAAACCAGATGGGGAGATATGTTTCTGCGTGGACTACTGTAAGCTAAATGCTGTCACTCGCCCAGACAACTATCCAATATCACGCACAGAGGAACTATTGGAGAAAGTGGGATGGGCCCAGCTGATCTCTACCTTGGACTTAACCAAGGGGTACTGGCAGGTACCGCTAGATGAATCTGCCAAGGAAAAGTCAGCCTTCATCACACATGTCGGGCTGTATGAATTTAATGTGCTCCCTTTCAGGCTGCAGAATGCACCCGCCACCTTCCAAAAACTTGTAGATGGTCTCCTAGCGGGATTAGGAGAATATGCAGTCGCCTACCTTGACGATGTGGCCATATTTTCGGATTCTTGCGCAGAACACCTGGAACATCTACTAAAAGTCTTTGAGAGCATAAGGGAGGCAGGACTAACTGTTAAGGCTAAGATGTGTCAAATAGGCCTAAACAGAGTGACTTACCTTGGACACCAGGTGAGTCAAGGAACTATCAGCCCCCTACAGGCCAAAGTGGATGCTATCCAAAAGTGGCCTGTCCCAAAGTCAAAGAAACAGGTCCAATCCTTCTTCAGCTTGGCCGGATATTACAGGCAATTTGTACCGCAATACAGCCAAATCGCCGCCCCACTGACAGACCTAACCAAAAAGAAACCGCCAAATGCCGTTCAGTGGACCAAAGAGTGTCAGAAGGCCTTTAACAAGCTTAAAGCAACACTCATGTCTGACCCTGTACTAAGGGCCCCAGACTTTGACAAACCGTTCCTAGTAACCACAGATGCTTCCGAGCGTGGGTGTGGGAGCAGTTTTAATGCAGGAAGGACCAGATCAAGAATTCTATCCTGTCGTGTTTCTCAGCAAGAAGCTGTCTGAGAGGGAAAGCCATCGGTCAATCAGTGAAAAGGAATGTTATGCCATTGTCTACGCCCTGGAAAAGCTATGCCCATATGTTTGGGGATGGCATTTCCACCTGCAAACCGACCATGCTGTGCTACAGTGGCTTCATACGGCCACGAGAAATAACAGAAACCTTATTTGGTGGAGTTTAGCTTTCCAAGATTTTGATTTCGACATACAACACATCTCAGGAACTTCTAACAATGTGGCTGATCCACTCTCCCATGATAGTTTCCCAGAATCAACTGGTTCAAATTGTCCTTAAGATGTGGGAAATATTGTTAGTCTTTATATACTTGGTAGTATATTTAGAGGTGCATGTGTTGTATTAACTCTGTTTTCTCCTGGAGCTCCAGGAAGAAATTGCAGCCAGTGTTTTACTCTATCTGTGATTTCGGGGGTGTGTCATAAATATAAAGGGAAGGGTAACCGTCTTTCTGTATACAGTGCTATAAAATCCCTCCTGGCCAGAGGCAACATCCTGTTATCTGTAAAGAGTTAAGAAGCTCAGCTAACCTGGCTGGCACCTGACCCAAAGGACCAATAAGGGAACAAGATACTCTGAAATCTTGGGTGGGATAAGGCTTTTGTTTGTGCTCTTTGTTTACGTGCTTGTTCTCTCTTGGGACAGAGAGGCCAGATAGAAATCCATCTTCTCCAACCCATCCTAATCCAAGTCTCCAATATTGCAACCAGTATAGGTAAGCCAGACAAGGCGGATTAGTTTATCTTTTGTTTTATGTGAATTTTCCCTGTGTTAAGAGTGAGGTGTATTCCTGTTTTCTGTAACTTTAAAGTTTTGCACAGAGGCGGATCCTCTGTGTTTTGAGTCTGAATTCTCTGTAACATATTTTCAATCCTGATTTTACAGGGATGATTTTTACCTTTCTTTTTTTAAATAAAATCCTCTTTTTAAGCACCTGACTGATTTTTCCATTGTTCCAAAATCCAGGGATTTGGGTCTTTGATGATTTTGTAACAAATTGGTTAGGATATTATTCTCAAGCCTCCCCAGGAAAGGGTGTGTGTAGGGCTTGGGGGGATATTTTGGGGGAAGACGTCTCCAAATGGACTCTTTCCCTGTTCTTTGTTTAAAACGCTTGGTGGTGGCAGCATAGTGTTCAAGGCGAAGGCAAAGTTTGTACCTTGGGGAAATTTTTAACCTAAGCTGGTAAGAATAAGCTTGGGGGGGTCTTTCATGCGGGTCTCCACATCTGTACCCCAGAGTTCAGAATGGGGAAGGAACCCTGACAGGCTCAGATTCCCAAAGTTGTGTAAAAAAGTCACAAAGAAGGTGTCCCCTATCTTGAGCAACCTCATACTGGGCCAGTGAATCTGTGTCTGTGGTGGGAGGGTACAGACAAAATAATCACCAGTCTGGGGTGTGTCTGCCATATTCCTCCTCAGTTTGTCCTGAATTTGGCATCCTCAGCTGTGTCCCACAGAGGCACGGTGTCACAGGCACACCACTGATAGGTGCTTCACAGGCTATTGATGACTACTCCCGGGAGCTATCCCCCTTTTACAGATGGGGAAACCGAGGCAGCAGGCACAGAAGTGTCTTAAGCCAGGAACATAGTCCGCAAGACCCTACCCAGTCCATTGCTTAGTCTCTCCCATACTTAGTTTGTCTCAGTCCATGCAGCAGCACAGAGGCCTGGTGCTCTCTCTCCACTGGATTCTCGAGTGAGGGGATCACCCCTGATTTCAAGTGGGGCTGCACCACTTCCACCAGTAGAGGATTTGGCTCAAGTTATTTAACTGGAGATAAAGTCTCAGCAGAGACAAGTGAGCTGGTTGTGAAGAGTCTCAGCTCTGCCACAGATTCACTGGGTGACCTTGGGCACAGCTTCTTCACGCATTAAATGGAGATGACTATTTATTATTTCTAGTAAAAAGAAGACTATGGGGAGACTTTGGTAAACCAGTAAAGTGCCTGAAACCACTATGGCTTATTGCTAAAAGCAGCCAAGTCAGCAGGCTGTAAACTGGCCATTCAGCACTCTCAGTTTGACCAAGGTAGGAGTTTTGGGTGCCACAGAAAGGGCAGCTTGACCCCGCTTCCTTCCTGATGATAATTGTGTTGAAGTGGTTGATACACGCATTTTTGAAGAGCAGGATGTGCCCCAGGAATGTCTATTGGGGCCTAAAGGCTGCAAACTCTGGAAAAACCCACACCTGGTTAATCAATAATCAGAATAGCTTGACTATTGAAACTGCTTACTTAAGTTTTCTTTAAGGGACATGTCATTCTATTACTAATGTATAAATAGGGGGGGAAAGTTTGAGGTAGTTGGACTTGTTTTTGGACTCTCCGTCTGGATACATCTTGCAGTCCTCACCGGCAGATGGAAGATTTGGCCACCGGAAGCCTGCCACTGTGCCACTCGAGAGCTACACTCAGCTTTGGTAATTATCAAGGGTTGCGGGTGTTTTAGTAACCTGTTGCGGACGTGCGTAAGTGCTTGAGACTAAGTAAAGTTTAGCTTTAAGTAAAGCACTCTTGTGTTGTCCTGTTTGTTCCAGCCATCGATCGGTCGGACGGCCATGTCTCCCCTGATTTATTTCCTGACGCCACCTCACACAGAGTAAAAGTTACCAAGAGCTTTGGGTTGAAAGAACCCCGGAAAATAAGGAGTACTTGTGGCACCTTAGAGACTAACAAATCTAGTATACTTGGGGGAAGGATTTAGAGTAGCAGCCGCGTTAGTCTGTAGCTGCAAAAAGATCAGGAGGACTTGTGGCACCTTAGAGACTAACAAATTTATTTGAGCATAAGCTTTCGTGAGCTACAGCTTACTTCATTGGATGCATGCAGTGAAAAATAGAGTGGAGAGATTTTATATACACAGAGAACATGAAAAAATGGGTGTTACCATACAGACTGTAACAAGAGTGATCAGGAGAGGTGAGCTATTACCAGCAGGAGAGCGAGGGCGGGGAGGGAGGACATTTTGTAGTGATAATCAAGTTGGGCCATTTCCAGCAGTTGACAAGAACGTGTGAGGAAGAGTGGGGGTGGGAATAAACATGGGGAAATAGTTTTACTTTGTGTAATGACCCATCCACTCCCAGTCTTTATTTAAGCCTAAGTTAATTGTATTCAGTTTGCAAATTAATTCCAATTCAGCAGTCTCTCGTTGTCTGTTTCTGAGTTTTTTTTTTTTTTTTTTTGAAGTATTGCCACTTTTAGGTCTGTAATCGAGTGACCAAAGAGATTGAAGTGTTCTCCAACTGGGTTTTGAATGTTATAATTCTTGATGTCTGATTTATGTCCATTTATTCTTTTACGTAGAGACTGTCCAGTTTGACCAATGTACATGGCAGAGGGGCATCGCTGGCACATGATGGCATATATCACATTGGTAGATGTGCAGGTGAACGAGCCTCTGATAGTGTGGCTGATGTGATTAGGTCCTATGATGGTGTTCCCTGAATAGATATGTGGACACAGTGGGCAACGGGCTTTGTTGCAAGGATAGGTTCCTGGGTTC
The DNA here is from genome assembly GCF_965140235.1 of Caretta caretta. NCBI lineage: Eukaryota > Metazoa > Chordata > Testudines > Cheloniidae > Caretta > Caretta caretta. The sequence goes on from NC_134206.1 coordinate 2,675,348, forward strand.
GTGTTTTTTGTTGTGTGGTGTGTGGTTGCTGGTGAGTATTTGCTTCAGGTTGGGGAGCTGTCTGTAAGCAAAGACTGGCCTTTCTCCCAAGATCTGTGAGAGTGATGGGTCGTCCTTCAGGATGGGTTGTAGATCTTTAATGATGCTTTGGAGGGGTTTTAGTTGGGGGCTGAAGGTGATGGCTAGTGGCTTTCTGTTATTTTCTTTGTTGGGCCTGTCCTGTAGTAGGTGACTTCTGGGTACTCTTCTGGCTCTGTCAATCTGTTTCTTCACTTCAGCAGGTGGGAATTGTAGTTGTAAGAAAGCTTGACAGAGATCTTGTAGGTGTTTGTCTCTGTCTGAGGGGTTGGAGCAAATGCGGTTGTATCGTAGAGCTTGGCTGTAGACAATGGATCATGTGGTGTGGTCAGGGTGAAAGCTGGAGGCATGTTGGTAGGAATAGAGGCCAGTAGGTTTCCAGTATAGGGTGGTGTTTATGTGACCATCGCTTATTAGCACCGTAGTGTCCAGGAAGTGGATCTCGTGTGGACTGGTCCAGGCTGAGGTTTATGTTGGGATGGAAATTGTTGAAATCATGGTGGAATTCCTCAAGGGCTTCTTTTCCATGGGTCCAGATGATGAAGATGTCATCAATGGAGTGCAAGTAGAGTAGGGGCATTAGGGGATGAGAGCTGAGGAAGCGTTGTTCTAAGTCAGCCATAAAAACGTTGGCATACTGTGGGGCCATGCGGGTACCCGTAGCAGTGCCACTGATTTGAAGATATACATTGTCCCCAAACGTGAAATATTTGTGGGTGAGGACAAAATCACAGAGTTTAGTCACCAGGTTAGCCGTGACATTACGGGGATAGTGTTCGTGATGGCTTGTAGTCCATCTTTGTGTGGAATGTTGGTGTAGAGGGCTTCTACATCCATTGTGGCCAGGATGGTGTTTTCAGGAAGATCACAGATGGATTGTAGTTTCCTCAGGAAGTCAGTGGTGTCTCGAAGGTAGCTGGGAGTGCTGGTAGCATAGGGCCTGAGGAGGGAGTCTACATAGCCAGACAATCCTGCTGTCAGGGTGCCAATGCCTGAGTTTCTTGTTGGGCTCCCCGCTTGCTCCCTGCATGGCCCAGTGGGCTCCCCCTGCTCACTCACCTGTTAGTCACATGGAGAGAAAGTTTCTCTCCTAGCTCTGGCCGGCCCTGAGGGGCGGAGGGACTCCATTTCGCTCCAGGGAGTGGTGGGCCAAGCCGCCACACTGCCACTGATAGTTCACACCGCTCTGGACTACTGCGGGGGACCAGGGTGGTGCTGGAGCTCTTAGTCCGCTGGCTGAGGAGCGAGTGGCCGGGAGTGAGCAGGGACAGTGTCAGGGAGAAGCCCACCAGCTGAGCACTGGGGAGGGACCAGAGAGGAGGCGTCCATGTGAAGTCCTGCTGCAGCCAGCGAGGGGAATCTCGAGCCCCTTGCAGCGCTCCCCTGGCTACGCCCCCCTGGGTGTGAGCCCTATTTGCCCAGCCCGAAGGCCAGCCCTGTCTGGGGCTGAGGTCTGACAAATGAAGAGTGTCGGTGCCACTCTCTGAACAAGGACTTTTCAGGGGGTCATGTATTGAAAACACCCTTTCGTTGTCCTTTGGGCTGTATCTCAGCTTCTTTTTCTCCTTTGGTACAGACTAGGATGTAGGTTTTTTAAGACCATGGATGTCTGTCTTATATAAAAATTTGATCTCAGAGAACTCTCGTTCTATAAAAAAAAAAGGAGGACTTGTGGCACCTTAGAGACTAACCAATTTATTTGAGCATGAGCTTTCGTGAGCTACAGCTCACTTCATCGGATGCATACTGTGGAAACTGCAGCAGACTTTATGTATACACAGAGAATATGAAACAATACCTCCTCCCACCCCACTGTCCTGCTGGTAATAGCTTATCTAAAGTGATCATCAAGTTGGACCATTTCCAGCACAAATACAGGTTTTCTCACCCTCCACCCCCCACACACAAATTCACTCTCCTGCTGGTGATAGCCCATCCAAAGTGACAACTCTCTACACAATGTGCATGATAATCAAGTTGGGCCATTTCCTGCACAAATCCAGGTTCTCTCACCCCCTCACCCCCCTCCAAAAAACACACACACAAACTCACTATCCTGCTGGTAATAGCTCATCCAAAGTGACCACTCTCCCTACAATAAGAAAAGGAGTACTTGTGGCACCTTAGAGACTAACCAATTTATTTGAGCATGAGCTTTCGTGAGCCACAGCTCACTTCATCACATCTGATGAAGTGAGCTGTGGCTCACGAAAGCTCATGCTCAAATAAATTGGTTAGTCTCTAAGGTGCCACAAGTACTTGAAGTGAGCTGTGGCTCACGAAAGCTCATGCTCAAATAAATTGGTTAGTCTCTAAGGTGCCACAAGTACTCCTTTTCTTTTTGCGAATACAGACTAACACGGCTGTTCCTCTGAAATCTCCCTACAATGTGCATGAAAATCAAGGTGGGCCATTTCCAGCACAAATCCAGGTTTTCTCACCCCCCCCACCCCCATACACACACAAACTCACTCTCCTGCTGGCAATAGCTCATCCAAACTGACCACTCTCCAAGTTTAAATCCAAGTTAAACCATAACGTCGGGGCGGGGGAGGGGGGTAGGAAAAAACAAGGGGAAATAGGCTACCTTGCATAATGACTTAGCCACTCCCAGTCTCTATTTAAGACTAAATTAATAGTATCCAATTTGCAAATGAATTCCAATTCAGCAGTTTCTTGCTGGAGTCTGGATTTGAGGTTTTTTTGTTTTAAGATAGCGACCTTCATGTCTGTGATTGCGTGACCAGAGAGATTGAAGTGTTCTCCAACTGTTTTATGAATGTTATAATTCTTGACATCTGATTTGTGTCCATTTATTTTTTTACATAGAGACTGTCCAGTTTGACCAATGTAAAAGGCAGAGGGGCATTGCTGGCACATGATGGCATATATCACATTGGTGGATGTGCAGGTGAACGAGCCTCTGATAGTGTGGCTGATGTTATTAGGCCCTGTGATGGTGTCCCCTGAATAGATATGTGGACACAGTTGGCAACGGGCTTTGTTGCAAGGATAAGTTCCTGGGTTAGTGGTTCTGTTGTGTGGTATGTGGTTGTTGGTGAGTATTTGCTTCAGGTTGTGGGGCTGTCTGTAGGCAAGGACTGGCCTGTCTCCCAAGATTTGTGAGAGTGTTGGGTCATCCTTTAGGATAGGTTGTAGATCCTTAATAATGCATTGGAGGGGTTTTAGTTGGGGGCTGAAGGTGACGGCTAGTGGCGTTCTGTTATTTTCTTTGTTAGGCCTGTCCTGTAGTAGGTAACTTCTGGGAACTCTTCTGGCTCTATCAATCTGTTTCTTTACTTCCGGAGGTGGGTATTGTAGTTGTAAGAAAGCTTGACCGAGATCTTGTAGGTGTTTGTCTCTGTCTGAGGGGTTGGAGCAAATGCGGTTGTATCGCAGAGCTTGGCTGTAGACGATGGATCGTGTGGTGTGGTCAGGGTGAAAGCTGGCGGCATGTAGGTAGGAATAGCAGTCAGTAGGTTTCCGGTATAGGGTGGTGTTTATGTGGCCATTGTTTATTAGCACTGTAGTGTCCAGGAAGTGGATCTCTTGTGTGGACTGGACCAGGCTGAGGTTGATGGTGGGATGGAAGTTGTTGAAATCATGGTGGAATTCCTCAAGGGCTTCTTTTCCATGGGTCCAGATGATGAAGATGTCATCAATATAGCGCAAGTAGAGTAGGGGCGTTAGGGGACGAGAGTTGAGGAAGCGTTGTTCTAAATCAGCCATAAAAATGTTGGCATACTGTGGGGCCATGCGGGTACCCATAGCAGTGCCGCTGATCTGAAGGTATACATTGTCCCCAAATGTAAAATAGTTATGGGTAAGGACAAAGTCACAAAGTTCAGCCACCAGGTTAGCCGTGACATTATCGGGGATAGTGTTCTTGACGGCTTGTAGTCCGTCTTTGTGTGGAATGTTGGTGTAGAGGGCTTCTACATCCATAGTGGCCAGGATGGTGTTATCAGGAAGATCACCGATGGATTGAAGTTTCCTCCGGAAATCAGTGGTGTCTCGAAGGTAGCTGGGAGTGCTGGTAGCATAGGGCCTGAGGAGGGAGTCTACATAGCCAGACAATCCTGCTGTCAGGGTGCCAATGCCTGAGATGATGGGGCGCCCAGGATTTCCAGGTTTATGGATCTTGGGTAGTAGATAGAATATCCCAGGTCGGGGTTCCAGGGGTGTGTCTGTGCGGATTTGATCTTGTGCTTTTTCAGGAAGTTTCTTGAGCAAATGCTGTAGTTGCTTTTGGTAACTCTCAGTGGGATCAGAGGGTAATGGGTTCTAGAAAGGGGTGTTGGAGAGCTGCCGAGCAGCCTCTTGTTCATATTCCGACCTATTCATGATGACAACAGCACCTCCTTTGTCAGCCTTTTTGATTATGATGTCAGAGTTGTTTCTGAGGCTGTGGATGGCATTGCGTTCCGCATGGCTGAGGTTATGGGGCAAGTGATGCTGCTTTTCCACCATTTCAGCCCGTGCACGTTGGCGGAAGTACTCTATGTAGAAGTCCAGTCTGCTGTTTTGACCTTTAGGAGGAGTCCACCTAGAATCCCTCTTTCTGTAGTGTTGGTAGGGAGAGCTCTGTGGATTAGTATGTTGTTCAGAGGTATTTTGGAAATATTCCTTGAGTCGGAGACGTCGAAAATAGGATTCTAGGTCACCACAGAACTGTATCATGTTCGTGGGGGTGGAGGGGCAGAAGGAGAGGCCCCGAGATAGAACAGCTGCTTCTGCTGGGCTGAGAGTATAGTTGGATAGGTTAACAATATTGCTAGGTGGGTTGAGGGAACCATTGCTGTGACCCCTTGTAGCATGCAGTAGTTTAGAAAAAACTTCATACAGACATCATCTGTACAAGTTTTTTCATGCAGTTGATAGATTTCCACTCCATACGGCTAAATGCAGTGCCTTGAATAATGACAAGTTTCAGAGTAACAGCCGTGTTAGTCTGTATTCACAAAAAGAATCCTCTACAGCAAACAGGGAAAGATTAAGAATGAGCTCTCAAAAATGGATACTCTCATAAAAAAACAACCTTCCACACAAACTTCCTCGTGGCTGGATTTTACTAAAGCTAGACAAGCCATTTACAACGCACACTTTGCTTCTCTACAAAAGAAAAAGGACACTAAACTTTCTAAACTACTGCATGCTACAAGGGGCCATAGCAATGGTTCCCTCAACCCACCTAGCAATATTGTTAACCTATCCAACTATCCAACTATCCAACCTATCCAACTATCCTAACCTAACCTGGTGGCTGAACTTTGTGACTTTGTCCTTACCCATAACTATTTTACATTTGGGGACAATGTATACCTTCAGATCAGCGGCACTGCTATGGGTACCCCCATGGCCCCACAGTATGCCAACATTTTTATGGCTGATTTAGAACAACGCTTCCTCAACTCTCGTACCCTAAAGCCCCTGTCAAGGTTCCTCCCCCACTCTGAACTCTAGGGTACAGATGTGGGGACCTGCATGAAAAACCTCCTAAGCTTATCTTTACCAGCTTAGGTCAAAACTTCCCCAAGGTACAAAATATTCCACCCGTTGTCCTTGGACTGGCCGCTACCACCACCAAACTAATACTGGTTACTGGGGAAGAGCTGTTTGGACGCGTCCTTCCCCCCAAAATACTTCCCAAAACCTTGCACCCCACTTCCTGGACAAGGTTTGGTAAAAAGCCTCACCAATTTGCCTAGGTGACTACAGACCCAGACCCTTGGATCTTAAGAACAATGAACAATCCTCCCAACACTTGCACCCCCCCCCCCTTTCCTGGGAAATGTTGGATAAAAAGCCTCACCAATTTGCATAGTGACCACAGACCCAAACCCTTGGATCTGAGAACAATGAAAAAGCATTCAGTTTTCTTACAAGAAGACTTTTAATAAAAAATAGAAGTAAATAGAAATAAAGAAATCCCCCCTGTAAAATCAGGATGGTAGATATCTTACAGGGTAATTGGATTCAAAAACATAGAGAACCCCTCTAGGCAAAACCTTAAGTTACAAAAAAGATACACAGACAGAAATAGTTATTCTATTCAGCACAATGCTTTTCTCAGCCATTTAAAGAAATCATAATCTAACACATACCTAGCTAGATTACTTACTAAAAGTTCTAAGACTCCATTCCTGGTCTATCCCTGGCAAAGAAAACTACAGACAGACACACAGACCCTTTGTTTCTCTCCCTCCTCCCAGCTTTTGAAAGTATCTTGTCTCCTCATTGGTCATTTTGGTCAGGTGCCAGCGAGGTTACCTTTAGCTTCTTAACCCTTTCCAGGTGAGAGGAGCTTTCCCCTGGCCAGGAGGGATTTCAAAGGGGTTTACCCTTCCCTTTATATTTATGACACACCCCCCAAATCTCAGCTAGGGTGAAACACTGGCTGGGATTTCTTCCTGGAGCTCTAGGAAAAACAGAGTTAATAAGACACATGCATCTCTAAATATACTACCAAGTACATAAAGACTAACAATATTTTCCACATCTCAAGGACGATTTTAACCCGTTGATTCTGGGAAACTTTCACGGGAGAGTGCATCAGCCACTTTGTTAGAAGCTCCTGAGATGTGTTGGATGTCGAAATCAAAATCTTGGAGAGCTAAACTCCACCGAAGAAGTTTTTTGTTAGTTTCCTTGACGGTGTGAAGTCACTTCAGTGCAGCATGGTCGGTTTGCAGTCACTTCAGTGCAGCATGGTCGGTTTGCAGGTGGAAACGCCGTCCCCAAACATATGGGCGTAGCTTTTCCAGAGCGTAGACAATGGCGTAACATTCTTTTTCAGTGACTGACCAGTTGCTTTCCCTCTCAGACAGTTTTTTGCTGAGAAACACTACAGGGTGGAATTCTTGATCAGGTCCTTTCTGCATTAAAACTGCTCCCACACCACGCTCGGACGCATCTGTGGTTACTAGGAACGGTTTGTCAAAGTCTGGGGCCCTTAGTACAGGGTCAGACATGAGTGTCGCTTTAAGCTTGTTAAAGGCCTTCTGACACTTTCCGGTCCACTGAACAGCATTTGGCTGTTTCTTTTTGGTTAGGTCTGTCAGTGGGGCAGCGATTTGGCTGTAGTGCGGTACAAATCGTCTGTAATAACCGGCCAAGCCTAAGAAGGATTGAACCTGTTTCTTTGACTTTGGGACAGGCCACTTTTGGATAGCATCCACTTTGGCCTGTAGGGGGCTGATAGTTCCTTGACCCACCTGGTGTCCAAGGTAAGTCACTCTGTTTAGGCCTATTTGACACTTCTTAGCCTTAACAGTTAGTCCTGCCTCCCTTATGCGCTCAAGGACTTTTTGTAGATGTTCCAGGTGGTCTGCCCAGGAATCCGAAAATATGGCCACGTCGTCAAGGTAGGCGACTGCATATTCTCCTAATCCCGCTAGGAGACCATCTACAAGTCTTTGGAAAGTGGCGGGTGCATTTCGCAGCCCGAAAGGGAGTACATTAAATTCATACAGCCCGAGATGTGTGATGAAAACTGACCTTTCCTTGGCAGATTCATCTAGCGGTACCTGCCAGTACCCCTTGGTTAAGTCCAAGGTAGAGATGAACTGGGCCCGTCCCAGTTTCTCTAATAGTTCATCTGTGCGTGGCATTGGATAGTTGTCTGGGCGAGTTACAGCATTTAGCTTACGGTAGTCCACGCAAAAACGTATTTCCCCATCTGGTTTGGGAACTAGAACCACTGGAGATGCCCATGCACTTTCAGAGGGGCGGATTACACCCATCTGTAACATATCTTGGATCTCCCGTTCTATAGCAGTTTTAGCTTGAGGAGACACCCGGTAAGGTTGGACCCTAACTGGGTGAGCATTACCTGTGTCAATGGAGTGGTATGCCCGTTCAGTCAGTCCTGGGGTGGCTGAGAACGTTGGCGCGTAGCTAGTGCACAGCTCCTTGATCTGCTGTCGCTGCATACGCCCAAGGGTCATGGAGAGGTTCACCTCTTCCACACCACCAGCACATTTCCCTCCATAGTAGACACCTTCAGGCCACTCAGCGTCGTCTCCTCCCTGGGCTGTAAACTGACAAACCTTTAATTCTCTGGAATAAAAGGGCTTTAGAGAATTAATATGGTACACCTTAGGCTTTCGGTTGGAGGTGGGGAATGCTATGAGATAATTAACAGCTCCCAGGCTCTCCTGGACCATGAATGGCCCTTCCCACAATGCTTCCATTTTATGGGCCTGGAGCGCCTTTAAGACCATGACCTGGTCTCCTACTTTGAAGGAATGCTCTCTGGCATGTTTATCATACCAGGCTTTTTGCTCTTTTTGAGCATCCTGTAAGTTTTCTCTAGCAAGGGCTAAAGAGGTTCGGAGGGTGTTTTGTAGGTTGGTTACAAAGTCCAGAATGTTAGTTCCTGGAGAAGGTGTAAATCCCTCCCATTGCTGCTTCACCAACTGCAATGGCCCCTTAACCTCACGGCCATATACAAGTTCAAATGGGGAAAACCCTAAACTGGGATGTGGTACAGCTCTGTAGGCAAAGAGCAACTGCTGCAACACTAGGTCCCAATCATTGGAGTGCTCATTTACGAATTTACGTATCATGGCCCCCAAAGTTCCATTAAACTTCTCCACCATGCCATTTGTTTGATGGTGGTAAGGAGTGGCAACCAAGTGATTTACCCTATTAGCTTCCCAAAGCTTTTTCATAGTTCCTGCCAGGAAATTAGTCCCTGCATCCGTGAGGATGTTGGAGGGCCAACCTACCCTGGCAAAAATGTCTGCTAGTGCCTGGCTGTCATAAATATAAAGGGAAGGGTAAACCCCTTTGAAATCCCTCCTGGCCAGAGGAAAGCTCCTCTCACCTGTAAAGGGTTAAGAAGCTAAAGATAACCTTGCTGGCACCTGACCAAAATGACCAATGAGGAGACAAGATACTTTCAAAAGCTGGGAGGAGGGAGAGAAACAAAGGGTCTGTGTCTGTCTGTATGCTGGGTCTTTGCCAGGGATAGACCAGGAATGGAATCTTAGAACTTTTAGTAAGTAATCTAGCTAGGTATGTGTTAGATTATGATTTCTTTAAATGGCTGAGAAAAGAATTGTGCTGAATAGAATAACTATTTCTGTCTGGTTTCAGAGGAACAGCCGTGTTAGTCTGTATTCGCAAAAAGAAAATGAGTACTTGTGGCACCTTAGAGACTAACCAATTTATTTGAGCATGAGCTTTCGTGAGCTACAGCTCACTTCATCAGATGTTTACCGTGGAAACTGCAGCAGACTTTATATACACACAGAGAATATGAAACAATACCTCCTCCCACCCCACTGTCCTGCTGGTAATAGCTTATCTAAAGTGATCAACAGGTGGGCCATTTCCAGCACTTGTACAGATACAGACAGACATCATCTTCCTTTCCAAATGCAAACAGATGGACATCGTACCAAAAGGACTGAAGGTCAAAAATCCATTACAATCTACATACCACACAGACTATGCTGACAGCTTGTGCCTCACGCTCTCAAAGAAACTGCGGAATCACCTGATCAAGATCCTCTACAGCAAACAGGGAAAGATTAAGAATGAGCTCTCAAAAATGGATACTCTCTTAAAGAACCAACCTTCCACACAAACTTCCTCGTGGCTGGATTTTACTAAAACTAGACAAGCCATTTACAACGCACACTTTGCTTCTCTACAAAAGAAAAAAGACACTAAACTTTCTAAACTACTACATGCTACAAGGGACCACAGCAATGGTTCCCTCACCCCACCTAGCAATATTGTTAACCTATCCAACTATACTCTCAGCCCAGCAGAAGCAGCTGTTCTATCTCGGGGCCTCTCCTTCTGCCCCTCCACCCCTACAAACATGATACAGTTCTGTGGTGACCTAGAATCCTATTTTCGACGTCTCCGTCTCAAGGAATATTTCCAAAATACCTCTGAACAACATACTAATCCACAGAGGTCTCCCTGCCAACACTACAGAAAGAGGGATTCTAGGTGGACTCCTCCTAAAGGTCAAAACAGCAGACTGGACTTCTACATAGAGTGCTTCCGCCGACGTGCACGGGCTGAAATGGTGGAAAAGCAGCATCACTTGCCCCATAACCTCAGCCATGCGGAACGCAATGCCATCCACAGCCTCAGAAACAACTCTGACATCATAATCAAAAAGGCTGACAAAGGAGGTGCTGTTGTCATCATGAATAGGTCGGAATATGAACAAGAGGCTGCTCGGCAGCTCTCCAACACGAGTTTCTACAAGCCATTACCCTCTGATCCCACTGAGAGTTACCAAAAGCAACTACAGCATTTGCTCAAGAAACTTCCTGAAAAAGCACAAGATCAAATCCGCACAGACACACCCCTGGAACCCCGACCTGGGATATTCTATCTACTACCCAAGATCCATAAACCTGGAAATCCTGGGCGCCCCATCATCTCAGGCATTGGCACCCTGACAGCAGGATTGTCTGGCTATGTAGACTCCCTCCTCAGGCCCTATGCTACCAGCACTCCCAGCTACCTTCGAGACACCACTGACTTCCTGAGGAAACTTCAATCCATCGGTGATCTTCCTGATAACACCATCCTGGCTACTATGGATGTAGAAGCCCTCTACACCAACATTCCACACAAAGATGGACTACAAGCCGTCAAGAACACTATCCCCGATAATGTCACGGCTAACCTGGTGGCTGAACTTTGACTTTGTCCTTACCCATAACTATTTCACATTTGGGGACAATGTATACCTTCAGATCAGCGGCACTGCTATGGATACCCGCATGGCCCCACAGTATGCCAACATTTTTATGGCTGATTTAGAACAACGCTTCCTCAGATCTCGTCCCCTAACGCCCCTACTCTACTTGCGCTATATTGATGACATCTTCATCATCTGGACCCATGGAAAAGAAGCCCTTGAGGAATTCCACCATGATTTCAACAATTTCCATCCCACCACCAACCTCAGCCTGGTCCAGTCCACACAAGAGATCCACTTCCTGGACACTACAGTGCTAATAAACAATGGCCACATAAACACCACCCTATACCGGAAACCTACTGACCGCTATTCCTACCTGCATGCCTCCAGCTTTCACCCTGACCACACCACACGATCCATCGTCTACAGCCAAGCTCTGCGATACAACCGCATTTGCTCCAACCCCTCAGACAGAGACAAACACCTACAAGATCTCTGTCAAGCTTTCTTACAACTACAATACCCACCTGCAGAAGTAAAGAAACAGATTGATAGAGCCAGAAGAGTTCCCAGAAGTTACCTACTACAGGACAGGCCTAACAAAGAAAATAACAGAACGCCACTAGCCGTCACCTTCAGCCCCAACTAAAACCCCTCCAACGCATTATTAAGGATCTACAACCTATCCTAAAGGATGACCCAACACTCTCACAAGTCTTGGGAGACAGGCCAGTCCTTGCCTACAGACAGCCCCGCAACCTGAAGCAAATACTCACCAACAACCACATACCACACAACAGAACCACTAACCCAGGAACTTATCCTTGCAACAAAGCCCGTTGCCAATTGTGCCCACATATCTATTCAGGGGACACCATCACAGGGCCTAATAACATCAGCCACACTATCAGAGGCTCGTTCACCTGCACATCCACCAATGTGATATATGCCATCATGTGCCAGCAATGCCCCTCTGCCTTTTACATTGGTCAAACTGGACAGTCTCTACGTAAAAGAATAAATGGACACAAATCAGATGTCAAGAATTATAACATTCATAAACCAGTCGGAGAACACTTCAATCTCTCTGGTCACGCAATCACAGACATGAAGGTCGCTATCTTAAAACAAAAAAACTTCAAATCCAGACTCCAGCGAGAAACTGCTGAATTGGAATTCATTTGCAAATTGGATACTATTAATTTAGGCTTAAATAGAGACTGGGAGTGGCTAAGTCATTATGCAAGGTAGCCTGTTTCCTCTTGTTTTTTCCTACCCCCCCCCCCAGATGTTCTGGTTTAACTTGGATTTAAACCTGGAGAGTGGTCAGTTTAGATGAGCTATTACCAGCAGGAGAGTGAGTTTGTGTGTGTATGGGGGTGGGGGGGATGTGAGAAAACCTTGATCTATGCAGGAAATAGCCCGACTTGATTATGTAAAGAGTTGTCACTTTGGATGGGCTAGCACCAGCAGGAGAGTGAATTTGTGTGGGGGGGTGGAGGGTGAGAAAACCTGGATTTGTGCTGGAAATGGCCCACCTGTTGATCACTTTAGATAAGCTATTACCAGCAGGACAGTGGGGTGGGAGGAGGTATTGTTTCATGATTTCTGTGTGTATATAAAGTCTGCTGCAGTTTCCACGGTAAACATCTGATGAAGTGAGCTGTAGCTCACGAAAGCTCATGCTCAAATAAATTGGTTAGTCTCTAAGGTGCCACAAGAACTCCTTTTCTTATTTCTGTCTGTGTATCTTTTTTGTAAGTTAAGGTTTTGCCTAGAGGGGTTCTCTATGTTTTTGAATCTAATTACCTTGTAAGATATCTACCATCCTGATTTTACAGGGGGGATTTCTTTATTTCTATTTACTTCTATTTTTTATTAAAAGTCTTCTTGTAAAAAACTGAATGCTTTTTCATTGTTCTCAGATCCAAGGGTTCAGGTCTGTGGTCACCTATGCAAATTGGTGAGGCATTTTATCCAACATTGCCCAGGAAAGGGGGGGTGCAAGTGTTGGGAGGATTGTTCATTGTTCTTAAGATCCAAGGGTCTGGGTCTGTAGTCACCTAGGCAAATTGGTGAGGCTTTTTACCAAACCTTGTCCAGGAAGTGGGGTGCAAGGTTTTGGGAAGTATTTTGGGGGGAAGAACGCGTCCAAACAGCTCTTCCCCAGTAACCAGTATTAGTTTGGTGGTGGTAGCGGCCAGTCCAAGGACAACGGGTGTAATATTTTGTACCTTGGGGAAGTTTTGACCTAAGCTGGTAAAGATAAGCTTAGGAGGTTTTTCATGCAGGTCCCCACATCTGTACCCTAGAGTTTAGAGTGGGGGAGGAACCTTGACACTGGCACACACTTTTAGCCCTGGTGTTGCTTAGAGCTACTGCTTCCGGCCATCGGGTGGCAAAATCCATGAAAGTCAGTATGTACTGCTTTCCTCTGGGTGTCTTTTTCGGAAAAGGACCCAGAATATCCACAGCTACTCGCTGAAATGGAACTTCAATGATGGGGAGTGGCTGGAGAGGGGCTTTGACCTGGTCTTGGGGTTTTCCCACTCTTTGGCACACCTCACAAGACTGGACATAGGTAGAAACATCCTTGCCCATTCCCTCCCAGTGGAATGACCCCCCATACGGTCTTTGGTCCTGTTCACCCCAGCATGGCCACTAGGGTGATCATGGGCTAAGCTCAAGAGCTTGGCCCGGTATTTAGTTGGAACTACCAACTGTCTCTGAGGATGCCAGTCTTCCTGGTGTCCACCAGAAAGAGTTTCCTTGTATAAAAGTCCTCTTTCTACAACAAACCTGGATCGATTAGAAGAGCTGAGAGGCAGTGGGTTGCTCCGTGCTGCCGTCCAAGCTCTCTGGAGGCTTTCATCTGCTTCCTGTTCGGTCTGGAACTGTTCCCTTGATGCTGGAGACATCAGTTCCTCATTGGATTGTGGACCTAAGCTTGGTCCCTCTGGAAGCGATATAGGGGATGGAGCTGTTTCTGTTGACTGTGAACCGCTTTCTGCTGGTGCACTATGTTGGGATTCAGGCTCCGGCTGAGCCTCTTGTGTAGGGTTATCGGCTGCTGCCAGTTCAGGGTCGGTAGGGCCCTCTGGTGTTGAGGTTGCAAGTATTGGATTCAGTGCTGACACTGGGTCTGGTGTTGGTTGTTCGGCTGGTTCCGGTTCTGGGACTGGTTCCGTCTGGGTCTCTGGGACTGGATCCACAACTGCTGTTGCAGACATTGGCCTGGGGTCCGGGTCCATCACCTCTGACCGGGTTCTGATAGAAGTTTCCGGAACAGAGCTAGGCCTCACGGCTTGTTTAGTCTGGCTGCGGGTGACTGTTCCCACCCTCTTGGCCTGCTTCACATGATTGGCCAAGTCTTCCCCCAACAGCATGGGGATGGGATAATCATCATAGACTGCAAAAGTCCACATTCCTGACCAGCCCTTGTACTGGATAGGCAACTTGGCTGTAGGCAAATTGAAAGAGTTGGACTTGAAGGGTTGAATTGTCACTTGGATCTCTGGGTTGATTGAATTGGGGTCCACTAAGGAAGCATGGATAGCTGACACTTGTGCTCCGGTGTCCCTCCACGCGGTGACCTTCTTCCCGCCCACACTCAGTTTCCCTCCGCTCCAAGGGTATCTGGGAGGTATCTGGGCCTGTGGACCTCTGGTGTGATTCCGGTGCAATGAACTGTAATCTGTTGGGGTTCTTGGGGCAGTTGGCCTTTACATGCCCCAGCTCGTTACATTTAAAACATCGTCCAGCTGACGGGTCACTGGGGCGAGGAGGGTTGCTGGAGAATGGGGTGGTGGGACAATAAGGGGTCTGGAGGGTTCTTTGGGAGGTAGGTGGGGCTTTGGGTGGCCCCCGGTAATAGGGTGTGGTCTGGGGTGGTCCCTTCTGGTCGCCACTCCAACTGCGACCAGTTTTCTTCTTCTCTGCCACCTCCACCCATCTGGCTCCAATCTCTCCTGCCTCAATTACAGTTTTGGGTTTCCCATCTAGGATGTATCTTTCTATTTCCTCAGGAACACCCTCTAAGAATTGTTCCATTTGCATTAGGAAGGGCAAATTTTCTGGAGATTCAACACTTGCTCCTGATATCCAGGCATCCCAATGTTTCACAATGTGGTTGGCATGTCGGGTAAATGACATGTCTGGTTTCCACCTTAGGGCTCGGAACCTCCGACGAGACTGCTCGGGTGTTATCCCCATTCTGACTCTCGCCTTGGATTTAAACAGTTCATACTTGTTCATGTGTTCTTTAGGCATTTCAGCTGCCACATCAGCTAAGGGTCCACTGAGCTGCGGCCTCAGCTCTACCATGTATTGGTCAGTAGAGATGTTGTACCCAAGGCAGGCCCTTTCGAAGTTTTCTAAGAAGGCCTCAGTATCATCACCTGCCTTGTAGGTGGGGAACTTTCTGGGATGGGAAGTGGTACCTGGAGAAGGATTGCTAGGGTTTGTTGGTATATTCTGCCGGGCCTTTATCCTCTCCACCTCCTCCACATGCTTCCTCTCTTTTTCCTTCTCCTCCTCCACATGCTTCCTCTCTTTTTCCTTCTCCTCATAGAATCATAGAATCATAGAATATAAGGGTTGGAAGGGACCCCAGAAGGTCATCTAGTCCAACCCCCTGCTCAAAGCAGGACCAATTCCCAGTTAAATCATCCCAGCCAGGGCTTTGTCAAGCCTGACCTTAAAAACCTCTAAGGAAGGAGATTCTACCACCTCCCTAGGTAACGCATTCCAGTGTTTCACCACCCTCATAGTGAAAAAGTTTTTCCTAATATCCAATCTAAACCTCCCCCAATGCAGCTTGAGACCATTACTCCTCGTTCTGTCATCTGCTACCATTGAGAACAGTCTAGAGCCATCCTCTTTGGAACCCCCTTTCAGGTAGTTGAAAGCAGCTATCAAATCCCCCCTCATTCTTCTCTTCTGCAGGCTAAACAATCCCAGCTCCCTCAGCCTCTCCTCATAACTCATGTGTTCCAGACCCCTAATCATTTTTGTTGCCCTTCGCTGGACTCTCTCCAATTTATCCACATCCTTCTTGAAGTGTGGGGCCCAAAACTGGACACAGTACTCCAGATGAGGCCTCACCAATGTCGAATAGAGGGGAACGATCACGTCCCTCGATCTGCTCGCTATGCCCCTACTTATACATCCCAAAATGCCATTGGCCTTCTTGGCAACAAGGGCACACTGCTGACTCATATCCAGCTTCTCGTCCACTGTCACCCCTAGGTCCTTTTCCGCAGAACTGCTGCCTAGCCATTCGGTCCCTAGTCTGTAGCTGTGCATTGGGTTCTTCCGTCCTAAGTGCAGGACCCTGCACTTATCCTTATTGAACCTCATCAGATTTCTTTTGGCCCAATCCTCCAATTTGTCTAGGTCCTTCTGTATCCTATCCCTCCCCTCCAGCGTATCTACCACTCCTCCCAGTTTAGTATCATCCGCAAATTTGCTGAGAGTGCAATCCACACCATCCTCCAGATCATTTATGAAGATATTGAACAAAAGCGGCCCCAGGAACGACCCTTGGGGCACTCCACTTGATACCGGCTGCCAACTAGACATGGAGCCATTGATCACTACCCGTTGAGCCCGACAATCTAGCCAGCTTTCTACCCACCTTGTAGTGCATTCATCCAGCCCATACTTCCTTAACTTGCTGACAAGAATACTGTGGGAGACCGTGTCAAAAGCTTTGCTAAAGTCAAGAAACAATACATCCACTGCTTTCCCTTCATCCACAGAACCAGTAATCTCATCATAGAAGGCGATTAGATTAGTCAGGCATGACCTTCCCTTGGTGAATCCATGCTGGCTGTTCCTGATCACTTTCCTCTCATGCAAGTGCTTCAGGATTGATTCTTTGAGGACCTGCTCCATGATTTTTCCAGGGACTGAAGTGAGGCTGACTGGCCTGTAGTTCCCAGGATCCTCCTTCTTCCCTTTTTTAAAGATTGGCACTACATTAGCCTTTTTCCAGTCATCCGGGACTTCCCCGGTTCGCCACGAGTTTTCAAAGATAATGGCCAATGGCTCTGCAATCACAGCCGCCAGTTCCTTCAGCACTCTCGGATGCAACTCGTCCGGCCCCATGGACTTGTGCACGTCCAGCTTTTCTAAAAAGTCCCTAACCACCTCTATCTCCACAGAGGGCTGGCCATCTCTGGCCTCCTCCACATGCTTCCTCTCTTTTTCCTTCTCCTCCTCCACATGCTTCCTTGCCTCCATTTCCCTCTTGTGGGCAGCCTCCTGTACCTCCTTCTCCATCCACATGAGTTCTATCTGTCTTTCATGTTCCCTTAGTTTTTCCTCAGCCTGAAATTTGGCTAATTCGAGCTGTAGTCGAGCCACGGATTTGGTCATTCTAACCTCTCTGTTTTTAACTAACTTTACACCCGAGGTTTAGAAATAAACAAACAGAACTTGGCTGTAAAATTTTGCTGTGCTGGAATAGAATACCTATTCTCTGATAGTGATTGTCAGCCTACAGAAAAAGACAATTCCCTTGTCTCTGCTCTGGGCCCAAATTAAAGCAAAAAACCTCCAACTACTTGGAAACCTGCTTACCCAGCCCAAAGAAAAAGCAAATGGGTAGAACACACACCCCCTATTTACTTTTAGGAAGAAAAGAAAAAAAAAAAACTCTGGGTTGGAAGACTGTGAATTTCCCTGCAGGAGTTAAGTACCCTGCCTCCAGGCAAAGAAAACCTGCAATTCACAAGATAATCCCCTTTTGTCTCTGCTTGGCCACAAAGCTGAGAAAAAACAAGCTGCTTTCAGTTTCAGCTGCTTTCTGGACTTCCTTTCTAAAGGAAAAAAAAAATCCTTTTTAAAATCTGTATTTCTAGTTCAAAAAATCTCAACTGGATCTCAAAATGATTTCAGGTTAATCCCACCACTATGCCACCATGTCAAGGTTCCTCCCCCACTCTGAACTCTAGGGTACAGATGTGGGGACCTGCATGAAAAACCTCCTAAGCTTATCTTTACCAGCTTAGGTCAAAACTTCCCCAAGGTACAAAATATTACACCCGTTGTCCTTGGACTGGCCGCTACCACCACCAAACTAATACTGGTTACTGGGGAAGAGCTGTTTGGACGCGTCTTTCCCCCCAAAATACTTCCCAAAACCTTGCACCCCAATTCCTGGACAAGGTTTGGTAAAAAGCCTCACCAATTTGCCTACAATGAGTACAGACCCAGACCCTTGGATCTTAAGAACAATGAACAATCCTCCCAACACTTGCACCCCCCCCCCCTTTCCTGGGAAATGTTGGATAAAAAGCCTCACCAATTTGCATAGGTGACCACAGACCCGAACCCTTGGATCTGAGAACAATGAAAAAGCATTCAGTTTTCTTACAAGAAGACTTTTAATAAAAAATAGAAGTAAATAGAAATAAAGAAATCCCCCCTGTAAAATCAGGATGGTAGATATCTTACAGGGTAATTAGATTCAAAAACATAGAGAACCCCTCTAGGCAAAACCTTAACTTACAAAAAAGATACACAGACAGAAATAGTTATTCTATTCAGCACAATTCTTTTCTCAGCCATTTAAAGAAATCATAATCTAACACATACCTAGCTAGATTACTTACTAAAAGTTCTAAGACTCCATTCCTGGTCTATCCCCGGCAAAGAAAACTACAGACAGACACACAGACCCTTTGTTTCTCTCCCTCCTCCCAGCTTTTGAAAGTATCTTGTCTCCTCATTGGTCATTTTGGTCAGGTGCCAGCGAGGTTACCTTTAGCTTCTTAACCCTTTCCAGGTGAGAGGAGCTTTCCCCTGGCCAGGAGGGATTTCAAAGGGGTTTACCCTTCCCTTTATATTTATGACAGCCCCTACTCTACTTGCGCTATATTGATGACATCTTCATCATCTGGACCCATGGAAAAGAAGCCCTTGAGGAATTCCACCATGATTTCAACAACTTCCATCCCACCATCAACCTCAGCCTGGTCCAGTCCACACAAGAGATCCACTTCCTGGACACTACAGTGCTAATAAACAATGGTCACATAAACACCACCCTATACCGGAAACCTACTGACTGCTATTCCTACCTACATGCCGCCAGCTTTCACCCTGACCACACCACACAATCCATCGTCTACAGCCAAGCTCTGCGATACAACCGCATTTGCTCCAACCCCTCAGACAGAGACAAACACCTACAAGATCTCTGTCAAGCTTTCTTACAACTACAATACCCACCTCCGGAAGTAAAGAAACAGATTGATAGAGCCAGAAGAGTTCCCAGAAGTTACCTACTACAGGACAGGCCTAACAAAGAAAATAACAGAACGCCACTAGCCGTCACCTTCAGCCCCCAACTAAAACCCCTCCAACGCATTATTAAGGATCTACAACCTATCCTAAAGGATGACCCAACACTCTCACAAATCTTGGGAGACAGGCCAGTCCTTGCCTACAGACAGCCCCGCAACCTGAAGCAAATACTCACCAACAACCACATACCACACAACAGAACCACTAACCCAGGAACTTATCCTTGCAACAAAGCCCGTTGCCAACTGTGTCCACATATCTATTCAGGGGACACTATCACAGGGCCTAATAACATCAGCCACACTATCAGAGGCTCGTTCACCTGCACATCCACCAATGTGATATATGCCATCATGTGCCAGCAATGCCCCTCTGCCTTTTACATTGGTCAGACTGGACAGTCTCTACGTAAAAGAATAAATGGACACAAATCAGATGTCAAGAATTATAACATTCATAAACCAGTTGGAGAACACTTCAATCTCTCTGGTCACGCAATCACAGACATGAAGGTCGCTATCTTAAAACAAAAAAACTTCAAATCCAGACTCCAGCAAGAAACTGCTGAATTGGAATTCATTTGCAAATTGGATACTATTAATTTAGGCTTAAATAGAGACTGGGAGTGGCTATTTCCCCTTGTTTTTTCCTACCCCCCTCCCCTCCCCGACGTTATGGTTTAACTTGGATTTAAACTTGGAGAGTGGTCAGTTTGGATAAGCTATTGCCAGCAGGAGAGTGAGTTTGTGTGTGTATGGGTGTGGGGAGGTGAGAAAACCTGAATTTGTGCTGGAAATGGCCCACCTTGATTATCATGCACATTGTAGGGAGAGTGGTCACTTTGGATGAGCTATTACCAGCAGGATAGTGAGTTTGTGTGTGTGTTTTTGGAGGGGGGTGAGAGAACCTGGATTTGTGCAGGAAATGGCCCAACTTGATTATCATGCACATTGTGTAGAGAGTTGTCACTTTGGATGGGCTATCAGCAGCAGGAGAGTGAATTTGTGTGTGGGGGGTGGAGGGTGAGAAAACCTGGATTTGTGCTGGAAATGGCCCAACTTGATGATCACTTTAGATAAGCTATTACCAGCAGGATAGTGGGGTGGGAGGAGGTATTGTTCCATATTCTCTGTGTATATATAAAGTCTGCTGCAGTTTCCACGGTATGCATCCGATGAAGTGAGCTGTAGCTCACGAAAGCTCATGCTCAAATAAATTGGTTAGTCTCTAAGGTGCCCCAAGTCCTCCTTTTCTTTTTGCGAATACAGACTAACACGGCTGTTACTCTGAAACCTCTCGTTCTATAGGTATATTGCTGTGACACTCTGTACCCCAAAGCAACACCCTGGCACCTCAGCACTCACCACTGTTACATAATTGCAACAAATCTCTTCAAAATGTCACGTGAGGTGTCAGTGGAAAAAAACTTGGTTTGCTGAATATGATTATCCTGTTTCTATGCATGTCTCATTTTTGTAGCTGAAGTTACGAATATTGACTATGAGCCTCTATTTCAAGTGTATTTGCTCCTGTGGTAACTCTCACAAGTATGTTTACATCCAGTCTAACCAGCACATTGTCAATGCACTATTCATATTCATGGGCCATTAATGAACCCAATGGGATGTGCAAGAAGCTAATCCCCACCTGATGGACTTTTCTGGGGATGTTGTAGCCAGAATACTGGCAATATCCCCTGCTATTACTAATCAAAACACGCAAGGGCTTGCGACCAGCTCTCATGACACCGGACTCCATCTTGTGCCTGTACTCTTCCTCTTCTTCTTCTTGTGCCTGTACACTAACTGTGCTGGGGGCTTTATTTGGAAAATGAAGTTCCCTCCTGTCATAAATGTAAAGGGAAGGGTGAACCCCTTGAAAATCCCTCCTGGCCAGAGGAAAAATCCTCTCACCTGTAAAGGGGTAAGAAGCTAAAGGTAACCTCGCTGGCACCTGACCAAAATGACCAATGAGGAGACAAGATACTTTCAAAAGCTGGGAGGAGGGAGAGAAAAAAAGGGTCTCTGTCTCTCTATATGCGGTTTCTGCCAGGGATAGACCAGGAATGGAGTCTTAGAACTTTTAGTAAGTAATCTAGCTAGGTATGTGTTAGATTATGATTTCTTTAAATGGTTGAGAAAAGAACTGTGCTGAATAGAATGACTACTCCTGTCTGTGTGTCTTTTTTGTAACTTAAGGTTTTGCCTAGAGGAATTCTCTATGTTTTGAATCAAATTATCCTGTAAGGTATCTACCATCCTGATTTTACAGAGGTGATTCCTTTACTTCTATTACAAGTCTTCTTGTAAGAAAACTGAATGCTTTTTCATTGTTCTAAGATCCGAGGTTTTGGGTCTTTGGTCACCTATGCAAATTGGTGACGATTTTTACCAAACCATCCCCAGGAAGTGGGGTGCAAGGTTTGGGAGGATTTTGGGGGGAAAGACGTGTCTAAACTACGTTTCCCAGTAAACCCAGTTAAAGTTTGGTGGTGGCAGTGGAAATTCCAAGGGCAAAGGGTAAAATTAATTTGTACCTTGGGGAAGTTTTTAACCTAAGCTGGTAAAAGTAAGCTTAGGAAGTTTTCATGCAGGTCCCCACATCTGTACCCTAGAGTTCAGAGTGGGGAAGGAACCTTGACACCTCCCCATCTCAGAAGTTATTAAAGTGAGAAGTGACAGAACCACTTCATCTCACTCCCCCCACAACTGAATACCCGGAAACAGGTCTCGAGGAAAAGACTTTGACAGGGGAGGAGGTCCCAACTGGGGAAGGAAAAATCCCAACCTGTGTATGGAACATAGGTGAACTGTCTGTACGATTAGGATGAGATAGTGCTCAACTTAAAACCTGTCTATTTTATAGTGCTCAGACTGTGATCTTGTTTTATTTCTTAGGTGGCCAATTTTGATCTTTACATTTATTACTTATAACCACTTAAAATATATTTTCCATACTTAATAAATCGGTTTTATATTTTTTTACCTAAAACAATGACTTGTTTCAAATGTCCTATCAGGAGCTGGTGTACTATTCTCTTCATAGAATCATAGAATCATAGAATATAAGGGTTGGAAGGGACCCCAGAAGGTCATCTAGTCCAACCCCCTGCTCAAAGCAGGACCAATTCCCAGTTAAATCATCCCAGCCAGGGCTTTGTCAAGCCTGACCTTAAAAACCTCTAAGGAAGGAGATTCTACCACCTCCCTAGGTAACGCATTCCAGTGTTTCACCACCCTCATAGTGAAAAAGTTTTTCCTAATATCCAATCTAAACCTCCCCCAATGCAGCTTGAGACCATTACTCCTCGTTCTGTCATCTGATACCATTGAGAACAGTCTAGAGCCATCCTCTTTGGAACCCCCTTTCAGGTAGTTGAAAACAGCTATCAAATCCCCCCTCATTCTTCTCTTCTGCAGGCTAAACAATCCCAGCTCCCTCAGCCTCTCCTCATAACTCATGTGTTCCAGACCCCTAATCATTTTTGTTGCCCTTCGCTGGACTCTCTCCAATTTATCCACATCCTTCTTGAAGTGTGGGGCCCAAAACTGGACACAGTACTCCAGATGAGGCCTCACCAATGTCGAATAGAGGGGAACGATCACGTCCCTCGATCTGCTCGCTATGCCCCTACTTATACATCCCAAAATGCCATTGGCCTTCTTGGCAACAAGGGCACACTGCTGACTCATATCCAGCTTCTCGTCCACTGTCACCCCTAGGTCCTTTTCCGCAGAACTGCTGCCTAGCCATTCGGTCCCTAGTCTGTAGCTGTGCATTGGGTTCTTCCGTCCTAAGTGCAGGACCCTGCACTTATCCTTATTGAACCTCATCAGATTTCTTTTGGCCCAATCCTCCAATTTGTCTAGGTCCTTCTGTATCCTATCCCTCCCCTCCAGTGTATCTACCACTCCTCCCAGTTTAGTATCATCCGCAAATTTGCTGAGAGTGCAATCCACACCATCCTCCAGATCATTTATGAAGATATTGAACAGAACCGGCCCCAGGACCGACCCTTGGGGCACTCCACTTGATACCGGCTGCCAACTAGACATGGAGCCATTGATCACTACCCGTTGAGCCCGACAATCTAGCCAGCTTTCTACCCACCTTGTAGTGCATTCATCCAGCCCATACTTCCTTAACTTGCTGACAAGAATACTGTGGGAGACCGTGTCAAAAGCTTTGCTAAAGTCAAGAAACAATACATCCACTGCTTTCCCTTCATCCACAGAACCAGTTATCTCATCATAGAAGGCGATTAGATTAGTCAGGCATGACCTTCCCTTGGTGAATCCATGCTGGCTGTTCCTGATCACTTTCCTCTCATGCAAGTGCTTCAGGATTGATTCTTTGAGGACCTGCTCCATGATTTTTCCAGGGACTGAAGTGAGGCTGACTGGCCTGTAGTTCCCAGGATCCTCCTTCTTCCCTTTTTTAAAGATTGGCACTACATTAGCCTTTTTCCAGTCATCCGGGACTTCCCCGGTTCGCCACGAGTTTTCAAAGATAATGGCCAATGGCTCTGCAATCACAGCCGCCAGTTCCTTCAGCACTCTCGGATGCAACTCGTCCGGCCCCATGGACTTGTGCACATCCAGCTTTTCTAAAAAGTCCCTAACCACCTCTATCTCCACAGAGGGCTGGCCATCTCTTCCCCATTTTGTGATGCCCAGCGTAGCAGTCTGGGAGCTGACCTTGTTAGTGAAAACAGAGGCAAAAAAAGCATTGAGTACATTAGCTTTTTCCACATCCTCTGTCACTAGTTTGCCTCCCTCATTCAGTAAGGGGCCCACACATTCCTTGGCTTTCTTCTTGTTGCCAACATACCTGAAGAAACCCTTCTTGTTACTCTTGACATCTCTGGCTAGCTGCAGCTCCAGGTGCGATTTGGCCCTCCTGATAACATTCCTACATGCCCTAGCAATATTTTTATACTCTTCCCTGGTCATATGTCC
The DNA here is from genome assembly GCF_965140235.1 of Caretta caretta. Lineage (NCBI taxonomy): Eukaryota > Metazoa > Chordata > Testudines > Cheloniidae > Caretta > Caretta caretta. Next base: position 2,699,369 of record NC_134206.1, read on the forward strand.
AACCTTCCACTTCTTGTAAGCTTTTTTTTTATGTTTAAGATCCGCTAAGATTTCACCATTAAGCCAAGCCTTCACATACAAGGAGGGGCAGATTAGGTAATAAATTTACATTGGGTTTACTTCAGACCAGAGCAAGACGGTACAGCTCTGAGTTCCTAGGCTGAGGAGCTGGGGGAAATTGTCTGGAGCCTCTCTGTTGTTGTTTCATGAGTGGCTGGTGAAAGCATTCATGTAACTCAGCTGGGTGTGTCCCTGCCTGTGAACATTTGAGGGAGTGCAGGACCTGGAGGGGTTTGCAGCTTGTCACAGCCTCACAGAGTGAGATGGGGCCCAGATTGGTATATCAGTTCTTTTCTGTCGGTTTATTTTGGGAACAGGAAGTTGGGACAGAAAAGCAGTAATATGAGGGAAAACAGTGAAACAATTGTGAAATTGGAGCTATTCAGATTGGAGGCAGTAGAGAAAGAAAAAAGAACCTAGGAGAATTTTGGAGCTAAAGTGGGCAGAGGCTGCCAGAGAGGAGGCTGAACACAGAAGGGCTACAGAACTAAAACAAGAAATTGAGGAGAAAGAGGGAGAATGGAAACACCAGTTGGACTTGCTGGAAAAGCAGAACCAGAACCTTCCCCCTCCACTGATTCCCACCTATCCAAAAATCCACAAATGGTAACAGCTGTGTCCTGCATTCAATGAGGCAGGGGATATTGCTGAATTCTTCAATAACTTTAATATCCTGTGTGTGATTCATAAGGTTCTTGATGACCAGAAGGTAACCACTTTAATTGCAAAGTTAACTGGAAAGCTCTGGATATATTCAATAAAATGCCAATTGTGGATGCTTTAGATTATTGTAAATTTAAAAAAAAAATGGTTTTGAAGCAATTTCAGATGACCTCTGAAATGTATAGAGTGAAATTTAGGAGTCTTAAGAGGGGTGCAGGTATGAGTAATGTGGAATACTTAAACAAAATGAAAGATTTGATGGGAAAGTGGGTAGGGCGCAAAAGTGTTACAAGCTTTGAAGGAATGTTTGCCCTTGTTGCTCAGGAGCATTTCCTAACCATATGTAAAGGTGATGTAAAACAGTGTCCATAGAAGAAAAAGATGAAAACTGTGGATGAGGTTGGTGATTTTGAGCAGACACAGGCATCTAATGAAGGGGTTTACACTTGGCAGGGTTCCGTTTTACCCCACTCTTCCAATCTGAGACCAAAATCTATTTTTAAAACAAAAGCGTCCAGCTGGTGCTGTCATTGCAATCCCACTGATCATCCGAGGAATAAATGCCCTGTGCTGGGAGAAAGTAGAGAGCAGGCAGCCCATGTAAATGCTGAGACCCTGAGCACAGAAGCCCCTCTGGCACCTGATACTTATCATACTGTAAAATTATCCTTTGCACCCCCAGGTATGAAGCACATCAAGTCTGTCAGCATCAAAGCAGGGAGCACCTTGGATGGGAATACAGGGGCAGAAATTCCTGTGGTTGGCTGAGTATAATGCAAGAAGGTGACATGCTACAAGGACAGATGGCAGAGCTTTCCTTCGTCATAGGTTATAAAATCCTTGTGCCTTTCGCTAAAGTGCACATAAAAACTGAGGTTTTGGAAGCTGCATTATCAGGGTCTAGACAATAACCCTGTTGAAATGCTGATTGGGAATGATTTCTTCCATGTAGCTCAGGCTGTTAAAGTGTCCACCTGCAACAAGAAGGAGCATTTTTCTGGAACCCCAGAGGGAAAAGGGAATGTCCCAGGAACTCCTGAAGGAAGGAGAACAAGTCTCCTTGATTCCTCTGCAGCAGGGGGGAGGCTGCATGCTTCCAGGAGTGGGGGTGGCTGAGACCAACTCCTGCCTGGCGGCTGAAGGCAGTGTCTGCTCAGGAAGGGAGGAGATTATATTGCCTGTCAGGGAGACAAATGTCCAGGTTGCCGCTAAACAAGGGCCAAGCCCAGTGCTAGGGAGCTTAAGAAGATGTGTCCAGGAGGGGAGCCCAGAGAAGGGTGATGGAATTGTAGAAACAACTGAGGAGGTGGGTGAGAATTCCTTTAACTCTGCAGCGGGAGGCAACACCTCGACAGGCAAAGGGAGGGAGGGGTGTAGTGCAGGCCGGTGAAACAACTGTCCAGGCCGTTAGCTAGGAGCCCTTTGGAGCTGAGCATATGACCTGTTCTACCCTAGAGATCACAGGGGTATGCGTCTTAGGGAGGAGAGCACAAGGACTTTTGTTAGGATATAGATATTCAGGTCTGTCTGTAAAGGCCTAGACTCTAAGAATGTAGGTGTATTCTTATCACTTGTCTAGTTCTAGAGGTATAAAGGAAAGAATCAAAATCACTGTCTGCCGGTGTAAGGGCCTTCTCTTCCTGTGACAGTCTGAGGCCCTGTTCTTAGGCTAAGGCCTCTGGCTAAGCAGCAGAGGCAGCCATAAGCTGGGAAGCGACCGGTCACCTCCTCACATTCCAAACTAGTCACACTGAAATAAGGTGCTATTGGGCTGTTAGGATACAATCCTGTCCTGATAGTGCCTATCACCTCCAGAGAAAGGGAAGTGCCTAGAAAATGTAAAAGGAAACTTAGTTTGATAGCATCCTGTCTGGCAAGAACTCACTTATCAATAGCTGGGATGTGAAATCCTCACTTCTGTATTGTTTTGTCATTATAGTTCCCACTTTGCTATTGTTTGTCTGCATAATCTCTATCTGGTTCTGTGATTGTTTCTGTCTGCTGTATAATTACTTTTGCTGGGTGTAAACTAATTAAGGTGGTGGGATATAATTGGTTACATAATCATGTTACAATATATTAGTATTGGTTAGTTAAATTTCAGGAACATGATTGGTTAAGGTATAGCAAAGCAGAACTCAAGTTTTACTATATAGTTTGCAGTCAATCAGGGATTAGGGGGGTGGGGTGGGCATGTGGGTGGGGGAAATGGGAACAGGGAATGGGGGTAAGAAAATTGGAATCATGCTTTGCTAAAGGGGGAAATGGGAACAGGGACACAGGTGTAAGGCTCTATGGTGTCAGAGCTGGGAAGGGGGACACTAAGGAAGGAAACTGGAATCATGTTTGCTGGAAGTTCACCCCAATAAACATCGAATTGTTTGCACCTTTGGACTTCGGGTATTGTTGCTCTCTGTTCAAGCGAGAAGGACAGGGAAGTAAGTGGGTGAAGGAATAAACCCCCTAACAACTTTCCTTTGCTAGGTGTTTTCAAGATCCTTCAATTAAAGATGCTGCACAGTATGATGATAGTTACTGATGAGAATTACTCATTTCTGATACCGTAGTGACTGCCCCATGTGTCTGCAGAAGGTGTTTGTGTCTCCTCTCAGTCATCTTTCTCCAGATCTATCTATCTACTGCCTACCTATCTGTCCTGGGTATTTCAGTGTATGAGACCCTATGGAGACCTAGGTATTATCCCTAGTTTCTTTACTAACCATCCATAATTTTTAAAAATACACAAATGCACAGAGCAGCCAATTCCTCTCGGGCTCAGCGGAGAGCCCAGGAGTTCTCATCTCCCCTTGGGAAAGTCATGTAATTAGTGTTTATTCCCGAAGCTGTATAAAGAGTGCAGACAAGCTTCTCCCCAGCCTGTTTACATTCAGATTATTTGCGAGAGGCTGAGTGAACCCCACTGGGATTGCAGAAAGCTATATTACAAACGGTGCATACCCTTGTGTTGGCTCTCAGCGTGGGATGCTGCTGCAAATGCTGGGGTGAGAGAGGTGTGAGACACGGCTAGCTGAAGGGAATTCCCAGAGAAGACACTTCCATCTCAGGATACACTGGTACCCATCTCTTGCTGCTCACCAAACGGAGTGCCACATGGGCATGATGGAATCGAGAATGGGTGGGATGGGACCGAGAATAAGTCTGTGGCCCTTTTGGCTCTGCACACCCATTAAATAGAATCATAGAATATTAGGGTTTTAAGAGACCTCAGGAGGTCATCTAGTCCAACCTCCTGCACAAAGCAGGATGAACATGAACTGAATCTTCCCAGCCAGGGCTTTGTCAAGCTGGCCTTTAAAAAGATCTAAGGGAGATTCCACCACCTCCCTAGGGAACCCATTCCAGTGCTTCACCACCCACCACAGAAGGGATGTGGACAAACTGTAGAGAGTCCAGTTCAGGCAATGAAAATAGTTAGGTGGCTGGAGCACATGGGTTACGAGGAAAGGCTGAGGGAACTGGGGTTATTTAGTCTGCATAAGAGAAGAGTCAAGGGGGATTTGATAGAAGCCTTCAACTGCATGAAGGGGGGTTCCAAAGAGGATGGAGCTTGGCTGTTCTCAGTGGTGGCAGATGACAGAACAAGGAGCAATGGTCTCAAGTTGAAATGCAGGAGGTCTAGATTGGATATTAGGAAACACTATTTCTGTAGGAGGGTGGTGAAGCACTGGAATGAGTTCCCTAGGGAGGTGGTGGAATCTCTTTCCTTAGAGGTTTTTAAGGCCTGGTTTGACAAAGCACTGGATGGGATGATTTAGTTGGTGTTTATCATGCTTTGAGCAGTGGGTTGGACTAGATGACCTCCTGAGGTCTCTTCCAACCCCAATCTTCTATGATTCTATGATTTACCTTTTTTTTTGTTGTTCTGTTGCTGCCTGACTGCATAATTCTGGTACCAAATGAGATGTATGGTTAATCGGTCACTTTGTAACTCTGGTGGTCATAACTCTAGCATTCTACTGTAGATGCTGTTTAACGTCCTCATTGATTGCTAATGGCCTGGAAATGCCAAAAAAAATAAAAACAATTTTTTTCTGCAATATTATCAAATTTCCTTTGTCTCCAGAGAATTTGGCCTATAACTTTTCCATTATTTCTTTGTTTTTAAAATATTTAATAACCTCCTGATATCTTTAACATCCCTTATCATTTTCATAAAGTGCAATTTGTATTGCTTGTGATCTGTATCCTCCCCCCAGCCCCCTGTTTATTGTACATTGCTTGCCTCCTCCCTGCAGTTGATGCCTTCACTTTGCCACTGGGTAGGATTTTTAGCGAAAGTTGTCCACATCCTTGATTTATCATTGCTTTGTAGCTATGTAATAAAGTCTTCTTAAGGAACTCCCAAGTTTCATTCCCATTTTCCTCCCCATCAGTTTTGCTGATAATTTGCCTCAGTTTTGAGGAAGGAGCCTTTTGAAGCACTTTCTGTACATATTAGCAGTTGGGAGCTGTTCTCTGTTTGTCCATTTCAACACAATCAGTTTCACAGTTTATTTTCCTCTCCTCTATCATATGCCCCCTTCTTTCTCTTTACTCTAAAGAGTGACAGAGTTTTCAGTCTCTCTGCATATGGCAGCCTCCCCTATTCTCCTAGCCTGTCTCAGGTGTGGTCTACACTGTGGGGGGGATCGATTTAACTTACGCAACTTCAGCTATGTGAATAGCGTAGCTGAAGTCGATGTACTTAGATCTACTTACTGCGGTGTCTTCACTGTGCTAATTCTACAGCTGATGCTCTCCCGTCGACTCCGCCTGCGCCTCTCGCCCTGGTCGTGTATCAGAGTAGACGGGAGAGCACTCAGCAGTCGATTGATCGTGTCTAGATGCGATAAATCGACCCCCACTGGATCGATCGCTGCCTGTCAATCCAGTGGGTAATGTAGACAAACTGTCAGAAACCCCCTTTCTCTCTGCTATACCCTTTATAGAGACTAGGCAACCAAAACTGAGCACATATCCAGAGTACGTTATTTTCCATCCCATTCCTTAGGCATTGTCTTTGTTTTGGCCACTGCTTCGAAAGAGCAGGTGTTTCAGTTGAGCTGACAGGTCTTCTCTCTGAGGTTTGTTCTAGTTGGGATGTTTGCCCCCAGCCCATGTCTTGGCAAAGCTTTGATTTTTTCCACTGTCAGTTTTTGAGCTACCAGGTGAATGGGGACCTCTCTACAACATGAACTCTCTATCCTGGGTTTCACTGAATTAAGGAACAATGAGGGATAACCAGTATCCACCCTCATGTTTCCTGCTGGTGTCTATTAAGGGTTCCCACACCAAAACAAATAGGAATTATTGACACATGGAGCACCACCAAATATGGAATTTGCATGAGTAGGGTCAGGGGTTCACAATTCATTTCTCTGAATTATGGAAATGTAATTTTTCAGTGTGTAATGAGTGACCAATCTGCTTCACCCATGAGAAATGTCTCCGCTAGTGCATGTAGTGTCTCATATTAACATTGTCTCTCCAACCAGGCATTTGTACAGAGACCATCACACTAGACCCTGGGCACATACAGGAAGTCAGGGGAACTTACGGTACGTGCAAGAGACACCGTGCTACCTCAGAGTTGGACACCTTTTCCTCTACTCCATGTCAGATTCCAACACAACCGACTTCACCAACCCCTCCACCTTCATCCTGCTGGGAATTCCTGGCCTGGAGGTGGCCCATGTCTGGATTTCCATCCCCTTCTGTGTGATCTATGCCATAGCCATTTTGGGGAACTTCACCATCCTGTTCATTGTGAAGATAGAGCCGAGTCTCCATGGGCCCATGTACTATTTCCTCTGCATGCTGGCTGTCACCGACCTGGCCCTGTCTACGTCCACTGTGCCCAAAATGCTGAGCATCTTCTGGTTGAATTCCAGGGAGATAGATTTCAGTGCCTGCTTCACCCAGCTGTACTTCATTCACTGCTTCTCAGCGATGGAGTCTGGGATCTTAGTGGCCATGGCTTTGGATCGCTACGTGGCCATCTGCCATCCCCTGAGACATTCCACCATCCTGACAAACGCGGCGGTGGCCAAGCTAGGCCTGGCCGTGGTACTACGCAGCAGCATACTCGTACTGCCCAATCCCTTCCTGGCGAGGCGGTGTCCCTATCACAGAACCAACATCATCCCCCATACCTACTGTGAGCATATATCCATGGTGAAGTTGGCCTGTGCTGACATCCGTGTCAATAATTACTATGGCTTCTCTCTGATTTTCCTCATCACTGGTGTGGATGTGTTTTTGATTGCCCTGTCCTATACACAGATTCTCAGGGCCATCTTCAGCCTCCCCACAAAGGACGCCTGGGTGAAGACTTTTTGGACCTGCAGCTCCCACCTGTTTGCCACCTTAGCCTTTTACATCCCAGCTCTTTTCTTCATCCTGACGCACCGGTTTGCCCAGAATGTGCCCCTGCATTTCCATGTTCTCATGGCCAACATGTACCTCCTGGTGCCCCCCATGCTAAACCCCCTTATCTATGGTTTGAAGACCAAACAGATCAGAAACAGGCTGCTCTGGCTCTTTCCTCATAAAGGACCTAAAGTTTTCTCCTGGTAGTCTGGCTCTAAAACCAACCTCCATGCAGAGCTGTCTTGGGACATGGTGCTGAGCCCTCTTTCCTGAATCGCCTACTGGACAGTTAGATAGACATTAAATCCTTCCCTGACCCTACTGTGCTGTGTCAGCCTGACAAACTGGGGAATCAGTCTGTGTGCAACTCGTTAACTCATAGGTTGCCACATTTCTAATTGCTGGTCACTGGATTCCAAAGCCCCACCCCTTGTTCTACCTCTTCTGTCAAGCCTCACCCCTTCCTCTGCTTCTTCATCCTAAGGCCCCACCCCTGTTGATGAATCCTCTCCAGCCCTCCATTCCCTCCCAGTGAGAGAGGGATACCCCAAGTTGCTGGGACGGAGGGCTCAGCTGTTCCACAGTCCTGCTTGCACCCCAGGGATCCCATCCCAGGAGTTCTGTCCTTGGGCTAGTCCCAGAAAACACAGGGACATTCAAAATAACCCCTGTATGGGCAGGTTGTTCAAAGCCAAGTGGACTGGCTGGTGATGCTTGGAGGAAACAGCCAAGTTCACATACGTCCACCTCTCACTTTTAAAGTACTCTTTCCTCCTTTCTTTGTACAGGGAGCAGGCTCCCTGTGGCAAAACAGATTTTGATCTGCTCTTCCCATTCTCAAGTGGCTCTAGTGTTCAAACTGCTTGCCCTGCTCGAACCCAGGCAAGGTGCCTTGCTTAGGTGGCTAGCAGCTGTTGCACCGTGAGGGGGCGAGAACAGGGTGTGATGCTGTATGATTGAATATGACCATTTTTATCATGGTTGCTACCACGGTTATATAATGGCAACAGAGGCTGTACTAAGTACGTCCTGTCAGGTGTCAATGGGGAAGCTCTGATTTGCTCAGTATGATTCTCCAATGTATCTGCATGTATCATCCTTGTGTCCGATGTTATTCATATTGGCAATGTCCTGGAATGGGCTTTGTTTGGGACAGTAATATTCCAAACACAGGGCAGAGAATATAAAAGGACCTCTGAGACATCTCTGTATTGTCTTCATTTCTCTGCACTGGATTTCTGACACGGAAGCTCTGAACAAGGACTAATAACCCCCAAACTGCTTTGGTTATTTCTAGAGAGACTTTTGCAAGCTAGCAGTTTATTCCATCACTGCTATGATGCTGATCTCTGAACCATGAAAAACCACTGGGATGTATCTAATCTATTAACCATTTATAACTCTTCTTGTTTCCTTTTATTATCAAACCTTTAGTTTTCAATTGCTACTGGGATGGCAGAATTGGTCTTATTGGGTAAAATCTCAGTGATAGATTGACCTGCATAAGTGGCTGGTCTCTTTGGATGAGAAGGACCCGCTATGTGGTGAAATTGGTTTTCACTGACTGCTCCTCATGGAGTCCAGTGTACAGGTGATAAGGCAAGGGCTGGGATGTGTCTAGTTAACCAGTGCGGTGAGACAGAAGTTTATGACTGTTACTGTCTTGGTTTAATGTAATCATAGAATAACCACCAGCCTCTTTCTCAGCAGTTTGTCCTAAGTTTGGCATCCTCAGCCATGTCCCACTGAAGCACGGTCACACATGGACAGAATTTACTGTTGATGGGTTCTACACACAGTATTGCTCACTACTCCCAGGAGGTATCCCCCTTTTACAGATGGGGAAACTGGGGCAGCAGGAAGGAAAATGTTTGGAGCCAGGAGACGAGCCCAGAGTCCCCAGCTGCCAATCCCTTGTTTAGCGTCTCAGACCTGGCTCGTGTGGTCCATGCTGCAGCACAGATTCATGGTGCTGTCTCTCCACTGGGTTCTCTAGTGCGGGGACGTCCCCTGATTTCAGTGGGGCTGCTCCCACTGACACCAGCTGAGGATTTGGCCCAAGACTACCAAAAAGCCCTACTCAGGGCTGCAGAGTCACACACTCCCCTGATGTGGCTCCTTTCAGCCTTTTGTTGGCCTGAGTGCTCTGTCGTTCCAGATAAGGTGCCATGTAAATTGCCAGCTAATGCTAGCTGTGTGATTTATCTCCCTCCGTGTGAGCTCCCGCAGCCACCCGGGCCTCTGCCCAGCATCCCGCCTTCCCAGCTAATGCAGGGGCTGATCCCTCCACCTCTCTCAGCTGTTGTCCTCCTAGCTTCAAAGCTGATCCCTTCCCCGCCCCCAAGGCCTGGCTCAGGGCAAAGGGCTCCCAGCCCATCCCTATTGCTGGGACCCTGCCAGCAACAGGCCCCCCGCCAGAAGGAACAAATAATAGAATCATAGAATCTCAGGGTTGGAAGGGACCTCAGGAGGTCATCTCGTCCAACCCCCTGCTCCAAGCAGGAACAATCACCAACTAAATCATCCCAGCCAGGGCTTTATCAAGCCAGGCCTTAAAAATCTCTCAGGATGGAGATTCCACCACCTCCCTAGGGAACCCAGTCCAGTGCTTCACCCCCCTCCTAGTGAAATAGTGTTTCCTAATATCCAACTTAGACCTCCCCCACTTCAACTTGAGACTATCGCTGAAAGCTGAGGAAATGAGCCACACGATGGTCTCTGCCCTCAGGACATTGCAGCTAAGCTTTCAGGCCCACACGCTGAACGATGCACAATCTCGGTTGCCTGCCTCTCAGCCCTGCTCCAAACCCACAGCTGATTTTATATGGTTTCTTGGCTTCCCTCTATTCTCCGGACCGGCCTGCCTGCTGCATCCTCCCTGAAGGGTCCTTGCCAGGCTGCAGCAGGTCCCACCCTAGCTCCAGGGCAGAGGGAGCCCAGGCTGGGGAGGAGGAAGGTGGAGATGATCCAGCAAGTGGATGGGGTTGGAGAGGAGGGGAGCGAGTAACAGGGGTGGGGTTTTGGGGGAAGATGTTGAGAATGGAATGGGGCCTTGGGGAAAAGGTGGGACAGGGAAAGGGCCTTGTGGAAAGAGGTGAGGCAGGGGACAGGGCCTTGGAGAATAGGCAGGTCTGGGTGTGGGGCCTCAGAGATCCAGTTAAAAGCAATTAGAAAGGTGGCAATCCTATGGGAGAATGAGTTGTACACAAAAAGATTACTCAGTTTGTCATGCTGACACAGCACGGTAAGGCCAGGAAAGGATTTAATGTCACTTTGACTGTCCAGTCAGTGATTCAGAGAAGGGGGCCCAGCACCATGCCACCAGCCAGCTCTTCACAGAACTCAGTCTGAGAGCCAGAGCACCAAAAGAAAACGTTAGGCCCCTTTATGAGTAAAGAGCTGGAGCAGCCTGTCCCGGATCTGTTTCGTCCTCACCCCGTAGATGATGGGGTTTAACACGGGGGGCAGCAAGAGGTACATATTGCCAATGAGAACGTGGAAATGCAGGGGCACATTTTGGGCAAATCTGTGCATGAGGGACATGAAGAGACCTGGGATGTAAAAGGCTAAAATGACAAAAACGTGGGAGCCACAGGTCCCCAAAGTCTTGAGCCGGGTGTCTTTTGTGGGGAGGCTGAAGATGGCCCTGAGGATCTGGGTATAGGACACAGCAATAAAAATCCCATCCAGACCCATCACGCAGACTCGCACAAAGAGGCCGTAGTAACTACTAACACGGGTGTCGGCGCAGGCCAGGCTCACCACGGCTATGTGGGCGCAGTAGGGCTGGGGGATGACGTTGGTTTTGCAATAAGGCCACTGCCTCGCTAGGATGGGAAAGGGCAGTACAACTATGCCGCAGCGCAGCACCACGGCCAGGCCGATCTTGGCCACCAGGGGGTTTGTCAGGATGGTGGAATGTCGCAGGGGATGGCAGATGGCCACATAGCGATCCAGAGCCATGGCTACGAGGATCCCAGACTGCATCATAGAGAAGACGAGAACGAAGTACATCTGGGTGAGGCAGGCACTGAAATCAATCTCCCTGGAATTGAACCAGAAGATGTTCAGCATTTTGGGCACGGTGGACATATACAGGACCAGGTCGGTGACAGCCAGCATGCAAAGGAAATAGTACATGGGCTCATGGAGGCTCGGTTCAGTCTTCACAATAAAGAGGATGGAAATGTTCCCCAAGATGGCTGGGATGTACATGGTGCAGAAGGGGATGGAGATCCAGACATGGGCTGCCTCCAGGCCAGGAATGCCCAGCAGGATGAAGGTGGAGGGGTTGCTGAAGTGGGTTGTGTTGGAATCTAACATGGAGTAGGGGAGAAGGTGTCCAACTCTGAGGCAGAACGGTGTCTCTTGCTTTTAGCATATGTTCCCCTGAGTTCCTGTATGCGCCCACGGTCTAGGGTGATGGTCTCAGTACAAATACCTGGATGGAGAGACAATGTGAATATGAGACACTACATGCACTACTGGGGGCTGTTCTCATGGGGGAAGCAGATTATTCCCTCTTCACACACTGAAAATGACATTGTCATTATTCAGAAAAATGAATTATGAAGAATTGACCCTACTAATGCCAATTCCATATTTTATGGTGCTACCACATCATGGTGTGGGAAACCTTCGTAGGCACCAGAAGAAAACACAAGTGTGGATACTAATTATCCATCATTGTTCCTTTGGCTTTTTCTACACTACCATGTTTTTTCGCAAATAAGCAGCTTTTGTCAAAGAAACAGTGGGGGTGTACACAATTTCAGTGATGGAACTCCTCAGCCCTGGTCTACACTAGGAGTTGAGGTCGAATTTAGCAGCATTAAATAGATTTAACCCTGCACCCGTCCACACGATGAAGCCTTTTTTTTCGAATTAAAGGGCTCTTAAAATCAATTTCCTTACTCCATGCCCAACGAGGGGATTAGCGCTGAAATCGGCATTGCCAGGTGGAATTTGGACACAATTAGATCGTATTGGCCTCTGGGAGCTATCTCAGAGTGCTCTATTGTGACCGGTCTGGACAGCACTCTCAACTCAGATGTACTGGCCAGGTAGACAGGAAAAGGACCGCAAACTTTTGAATTTCCATTGACTGTTTGCATGGTCATCTGCAGCTTGCCACGATGGCCAGAGCTCATCAGCAGAGGTGATCATAAAATCATAGAATATTAGGGTTGGAAGGGATCTTAGGAGGTCATCTAGTCCAACCCCCTGCTCAAAGCAGGACCCATACCCAATTAAATCATCCCAGCCAGGGCTTTGTCAAGCCTGACCTTCAAAACTTCTAAGGAAGGAGATTCCACCACCTCCCAAGATAACATATTCCAGTGTTTCACCACCCTCCTAGTGAAAAAGGTTTTCCTAATATCCAAGCTAAACCTTCCCCACTGCAACTTGAGACCATTACTCCTTGTTCTGTCATCAGCTACCACTGAGAATAGTCAAGATCCATCCTCTTTGGAACCCCCTTTCAGGTAGTTGAAAGCAGCTATCAAATCCCCCCTCATTCTTCTCTTCCGTAGAATAAACATCCCCAGTTCCCTCAGCCTCTCCTCATAAGTCATGTGTTCCAGCCCCCTAATCATTTTTGTTACCCTCCGCTGGACTCTGTCCCATTTTTCCACATCCTTCTTGTAGTGTGGGGCCCAAAACTGGACACAGTACTCCAGATGAGGCCTCACCAATGTTGAATAGAGGGGAACGATCACATCCCTCGATCTGCTGGCAATGCCCCTACATATACATTCCAAAATGCCATTGGCCTTCTTGGCAACAAGGGCACACTGTTGACACATATCCAGCTTCTCGTCCACTGTAACCCCCCGGTCCTTTTCTGCAGAACTGCTGCCGAGCCATTCGGTCCCTAGTCTGTAGCGGTGCATGGGATTCTTCCGTCCTAAGTGCAGGACTCTGCATTTGTCCTTGTTGAACCTCATCAGATTTCTTTTGACCCAATCCTCTAATTTGTCTAGGTCCCTCTGTATCCTATCCCTACCCTCCAGCGTATCTACCTCTCCTCCCAGTTTAGTGTCATCTGCAAACTTGCTGAGGGTGCAACCCACACCATCCTCCAGATCATTTATGAAGATATTGAACAAAACCAGCCCCAGGACCGACACTTGGGGCACTCCACTTGATACCGGCTGCCAACTAGACATGGAGCCATTGATCACTACCCATTGAGCCCAGCAATCTAGCCAGCTTTCTATCTACCTTATAGTCCATTCATCCAGCCCATACTTCTTTCACTTGCTAACAAGAATACTGTGGGAGACGGTGTCAAAAGCTTTGCTAAAGTCAAGGAACAACATGTTCACCACATTCCCCTCATCCACAGAGACAGTTATCTCATCATAGAAGGCAATTAGATTCGTCAGGCCTGACTTGCCCTTGTTGAAACCATGCTGACTGTTCCTGATCACTTTCCTCTCCTCTAAGCGCTTCAGAATGGATTCCTTGAGGACCTGCTCCATGATTTTTCCAGGGACTGAGGTGAGGCTGACTGACCTGTAGTTCCCAGGATCCTCCTTCTTCCCTTTTTTAAAGATGGGCACTACATTAGCCTTTTTTCCAGTCGTACAGGACTTTCCCGGATCGCCATGAGTTTTCAAAGATAATGACCAATGGCTCTGCAATCACATCCGCCAACTCCTTTTGCACTCTCGGATGCAACAAATTGGGCCCCATGGACTTGTGCAAGTCCAGCTTTTCTAAATAGCCCCGAACGACTTCTTTCTCCACAGAGGGCTGGTCACCTCCTCCCCATGCTGTGCTGCCCAGCACAGTAGTCTGGGAGCTGACCTTGTTTGTGAAGACAGAGGCAAAAAAAGCATTGAGTACATTAGCTTTTGCCACATCCTCTGTCACTAGATTGCCTCCCTCATTCAGTAAGGTGCCCACACTTTCCTTGACTTTCTTCTTGTGGCTAACATACCTGAAGAAACCCTTCTTCTTACTCTTAACATCTCTTGCTAGCTGCAACTCCAGGTGTGATTTGGCCTTCCTGATTTCACTCCTGCATGCCCAAGCAATATTTTTATAATCTTCCCTGGTCATTTGTCCAATCTTCCACTTTTTGTAAGCTTCTTTTTTGTGCTTAAGATCAGCAAAGATTTCACTGTTAAGCCAAGCTGGTCGCCTGCCATATTTACTATTCTTTCTACACATCGGGATGGTTTGTCCCTGTAACCTCAATAAGGATTCTTTAAAATACAGCCAGCTCTCCTGGGCTACTTTCTCCCTCATGTTATTCTTACAGGGGATCCTGCCCATCAGTTGCCTGAGGGAGTCAAAGTCTGCTTTTCTGAAGTCCAGGGTGCATATTCTGCTGCTCTCCTTTCTTCCCTGTGTCAGGATCCTGAACTCGACCATCTCATAGTCACTGCCTCCCAGGTTCCCATCCACTTTTGCTTCCCCTACTAATTCTTCCTGGTTTGTGAGCAGCAGGTCAAGAAGAGCTCTGCCCCTCATTGGTTCCTCCAGCACTTGCACCAGGAAATTGTCCCCTACACTTTCCAAACAGTTCCTGGATTTTCTGTGCACCGCTGTATTGCTCTCCCAGCAGATATCAGGGTGATTGAAGTCTCCCATGAGAACCAGGGCCTGCGATCTAGTAACTTCCGTGAGTTGCTAGAAGAAAGCCTGGTCCACCTCATCCCCCTGGTCTGATGGTCGATAGCAGACTCCCACCATGACATCACCCTTGTTGCTCACACTTCTAAACTTAATCCAGAGACTCTCAGGTTTTTCTGCAGTTTCATACTTGAGCTCTGAGCATTCATACTGCTACCTTACATACAATGCAACTCCCCCACCTTTTCTGCCCTGCCTGTCCTTCCTGAACAGTTTATACCCATCCATGACAGTACTCCAGTCATGTGAGTTATCCCACCAAGTCTCTGTTATTCCAATCACATCCTAATTCCTTGACTGTGCCAGGATTTCCAGTTCTCCCTGCTTGTTTCCGAGGCTTCTTGCATTTGTGTATAGGCACTTGACATAACTCGCTGATCATCCCTCTTTCTCAGTATGAGGCAGGAGCCCTGCCCTCTTATGTGCTCCTTCTCATGCTTCCTCCCGGTATCCCAATTCCCCACTTACCTCAGGGCTTTGGTTTCCTTCCCCCAGTGAACCTGGTTTAAAGCCCTCCTCACTAGGTTAGCCAGCCTGCTTGCAAATAATGCTCTTCCCTCTCTTCGTTAGGTGGATCCCATCTCTGCCTAGCACTCCTCCTTCTTGGAACACCATCCCATGGTCAAAGAATCCAAAGCCTTCTCTCCAACACCACCTGCGTAGCCATTTGTTGACTTCCACGATTCGATGGTCTCTACCCAAGCCTTTTCCTTCCAAAGGGAGGATGGACGAGAAGACCACTTGCACCTCAAACTCCTTTATCCTTCTTCCCAGAGCCCATAGTCTGCAGTGATCCGCTCAAGATCATTCTTGGCAGTAACATTGGTGCCCACGTGGAGAAGCAGGAAGGGGTAGCGATCCGAGGGCTTAATGAATCTCGGCAGTCTCTCCGTCATATCGTGAATCCTAGCTCCTGGCAAGCAGCAGACATCTTGGTTTTCCCGGTTGGGGCGGCAGATAGATGACTCAGTCCCCCTGAGGAGAGAGTCCCCGACCACCATCACCCGCCTCCTTCTTTTGGGAGCGGTGGTCATGGAACCCCCAACCCTAGGACAGTGCATCTCATGCCTTCCAATCGGCGGAGTCTCCTTCTGTTCCCTTTCCTCAGATGTATCATCTAGTCCACTCTCCGCATTAGTATCTGTGGAGAGAACATGAAAATGGTTACTTACCTATATCTGTGTTGCTGGTACATGGGCGCTCCCCTTTCTTCTTCTGGAGGTCACATGCTGCCAAATTTCTTCACCGTCCTCCTGTCCCCGCTGCGCAGCCTGCTCTGAATCTTCAGAACGTTGTGCCCATTGAAGCATATCCTGACATCTTTCCAGGAAATCTTCAGTTTCTCTTATGAAACGCAGGGTCGATACCTGTTGCTCCAGACCTTGAACCTTCTCTTCCAATATGGAGACCAGCTTGCACTTTGTACAGACAAAGTCGCTTCTGTCCTGTGGAAGAAAGACAAACGTGGCACATCCAGTGCAGGTCACAACAGCTGAACACCCCCCGTCCATGTTACCTTCCTTCTACGAGCTTCCTCAGGAGTTGTAATAACTACTCAGAGAAGCCGGCAAGATGTAAGCCTCAGCAGGCTCTCCCCGGGTGAACTCCCAGGCAAACTCCCTCTGTTAGCCGCTCTGCTGTTAGCTGCTCAGCTGGTTCACAGCAGAGGTGACCATGATGGTGTCCCAGAATCGCAAAAGAACTCCAGCATGGACTGAATGGGAGGTACGGGATCTGGTCGCTGTATGGGGAGAGGAATCCGTGCTATCAGAACTCCGTTCCAGTTTTCGAAATGCCAAAACCTTTGTCAAAATCTCCCAGGGCATGAAGGACAGAGGCCATAACAGGGACCCGAAGCAGTGCCGCGTGAAACTTAAGGAGCTGAGGCAAAGCCTACCAGAAAACCAGAGAGGCAAACGGCCACTCCGGGTCAGAGCCCCAAACATGCTCCTTCTATGATGAACTGCATGCCATTTTAGGGGGTTCAGCCACCACTATCCCAGCTGTGTTGTTTGACTCCTTCAATGGAGACGGAGGCAAAACAGAAGCAGGTTTTGGGGATGAGAAAGATGATGATGATGATGATGAGGTTGTAGATATCTCACAGCAAGCAAGTGGAGAAACCAGTTTTCCCAACAGCCAGGAACTGTTTCTCACCCTGGACCTGGAGCCAGTACCCCCAGAACTCACCCAAAGCTGTGTCCCGAACCCGCAGGCAGAGAAGGGACCTCCGGTGAGTGTACCTTTTAATATACTATTCATGGTTTAAAATAAAGCATGTTTAATGACTAATTGGCCCTGGCATTTGTGGCTCTCCTGGATGTACTCCCAAAGCCTTTGCAAAAGGTTTCTGGGGAGGGCAGCCTTATTCCGTCCACCATGGTAGGACACTTTACCACACCAGGCCAGTAGCACGTACTCGGGAATCATTATAGAACAAAGCATTGCAGTGTATGTTTGCTGGAGTTCAAACAACATCCGTTTGTATCTCTCTGTGTTATCCTCAGGAGAAAGAAAAGGAGTACTTGTGGCACCTTAGAGACTAACCAATTTATTTGAGCATAAGCTTTCGTGAGCTACAGCTCACTTCATCGGATGCATACTGTGGAAAGTGTAGAAGATCTTTTTATATACACACAAAGCATGAAAAAATACCTCCTCCCACCCCACTCTCCTGCTGCTAATAGCTTATCTAAAGTGATCACTCTCCTTACAATGTGTATGATAATCAAGTTGGGCCATTTCCAGCACAAATCCAGGTTTTCTCACACACACTTCCCCCCCCCACACACACACACACAAACCCACTCTCCTGCTGGTAATAGATTATCTAAAGTGATCACTCATCCTCAGGAGAGTGATATTATTCATGGTCACCTCGTTAAAATAGGATGCTTTTCTTAAGGGGAAATTCAGAGGTGCCCGTTCCTACTGGGCTGTTTGCCTGTGGCTGAACAGAAATGTTCCCCACTGTTAGCCACGGGGAGAGGGGAGGGGCTAGCCACGTGGTGGGGGGAGGCAAAATGCAACCTTGGAATGAAAGTACACATGCTATGTATGTAATGTTAACAGCAAGGTTTACTGTGAAAGAGTGTACCCATTGTTCTATAAAATGTGTCTTTTTAAATACCACTGTCCCTTTTTTTTCTCCACCAGCTGCATGTGTTTCAAGGATCACAGGAATTTCTCCTTCCCAGAGGCTAGCGAAGATTAGAAGGTGAAAAAAACGCACTCATGATGAAATGTTCTCTGAGCTCATGCTGTCCTCCCACACTGACAGAGCACAGAGGAATGCGTGGAGGCAAATAATGTCAGAGTGCAGGAAAGCACAAAATGACCGGGAGGAGAGGTGGCGGCCTGAAGAGAGTAAGTGGTGGGCTGAAGAGAGAGCTGAAGCTGAAAGGTGGCGGCAGCTGTTAGGATATAGATATTCAGGCCTGTCTGTAAAGGCCTATACTCTAAGAATTTAGGTGTATTCCTATCACTTGGCTAGTTAGAGGTATAAAAGAAAGAATCAAAATCACTGTCTGCCAGTGTAAGGGCCTTCTCTTACTGTGACAGTCTGAGGCCCTGTTCTTAGGCTAAGGCCTTTGGCTAAGCGACAGAGGCAGCCATAAGCTGGGAAGTGAATGGTCACATCCTCACATTCCAAACTAGTCACATTGAAATAAGGTGCTATTGGGCTGTTAGGAATTTAATCCTGTCCTTATAGTGCCTATCACCTCCAGAGAAAGGGAAGTGCCTAGAAGATGTAAAAGGAAATTGAGGTTGATAGTTTTCTGTCTGGTAAGAACTCACTTATCAATAGACACAGCTGGGAAACTCTTATGTCTTTACAGATGTAGTTGTGAAATCCTCACTTCTGTATTGTTTTGTCATTATAGTTCCCACTTTGCTATTGTTTATTGGCATGGTCTCTGTCTGGTTCTGTGATTGCTTCTGTCTGCTGTATAATTAATTTTGCTGGGTGTAAACTAATTAAGGTGGTGGGATATAATTGGTTAGCTAATCCATGTTAGGATTGGTTAGTTAAATTTTAGTAGAATGATTGGTTAATGTATAGCTAAGAATATTACTATATAAATTAGGGGCAAACAGGAAGTAAGTTGGGATTCGGAAATAAGGAAAAAGGAACTTGTATTTAGCTTGCTGGAAGTTCACCCCAATAAACATCGAATTGTTTGCACCTTCAGACTTCGGGTATTGTTGCTCTCTGTTCATGCGAGAAGAACCAGGGAAGTGGGAGAGTGAAGGAATAAGCTCTCTAACAGCAGCGTGATGAGAGGAGGCAGGATTCAATGCTGAGGCTGCTGGAGGATCAAAGTAATGCGCTCCAGCGTATGGTTGAGCTGCAGGAAAGGCATCAGGAGCAAAGACCCCCGCTACAGCCCCTGTGTAACCATCCACCCTCCTCCCCAAGTTCCATAGCCTCCTCACCCAGACGCCCAAGAACGCAGTGGGGGTGCCTCCAGCCACCCAGGCACTCCACCCCAGAGGATTGCCAGAGCAACAAAAGGCTGGCCTTCAATAAGTTTTAAACTTTTAAACTTTTAAAGTGCTGTGTGTCCTTGTCCTTCCCTCCTCCACCATCCCTCCCAGTGCTTCTCTCCTCCACCACCCTTCCTGGGCTACCTTGGTAGTCATCCCCCTATTTGTGTGATGAATGAATAAAGAATGCATGAATGTGAAGCAACAATGACTTTATTGCCTCTGCAAGCGGTGATGGAAGGGAGGATGGGAGGGTGGTTAGCTTACAGGGAAATAGAGTGAACCAAGGGGTGGGGGGTTTCATCAAGGAGAAACAAACAGAACTTTCACACTGTAGCCTGGCCAGTCATGAAACTGGTTTTCAAAGCTTCTCTAATGCGTACCGTGCCCTCCTGTGCTCTTCTAACCGCCCTGGTGTCTGGCTGCGCGTAACCAGCAGCCACGCGATTTGCCTCAACCTCCCACCCCACCATAAATGTCTCCCCCTTACTCTCACAGAGATTGTGGAGCGCACAGCCAGCAGTAATAACAGTGGGAATATTGGTTTTGCTGAGGTCTAAGAGAGTCAGTAAACTGCGCCAGATCACTTTTAAAAGTCCAAATGCACATTCTACCACCATTCTGCACTTGCTCAGCCTGTAGCTGAACAGCTCCTGACTACTGTCCAGGCTGCCTGTGTACGGCTTCATGAGCCATGGCGTTAAGGGGTAGGCTGGGTCCCCAAGGATACGTATAGGCATTTCAACATCCCCAACGGTTATTTTCTGGTCTGGGAATAAAGTCCCTTCCTGCAGCTTTTGAAACACACCAGAGTTCCTGAAGATGCGAGCATCATGTACCTTTCCCGGCCATCCCACGTTGATGTTGGTGAAACGTCCCTTGTGATCCACCAGAGCTTGCAGCACTATCGAAAAGTACCCCTTGCGGTTTATGTACTCGGCGGCTTGGTGCTCCGGTGCCAAGATAGGGATATGGGTTCCGTCTATGGCCCCACCACAGTTAGGGAATCCCATTGCAGCAAAGCCATCCACTATGACCTGCACATTTCCCAGGGTCACGACCCTTGATATCAGCAGATCTTTGATTGCGCTGGCTACTTGCATCACACTGGCCCCCACAGTAGAGTTGCCCACTCCAAATTGATTCCCGACTGACTGGTAGCTGTCTGGCATTGCAAGCTTCCACAGGGCTATTGCCACTCGCTTCTCAACTGTGAGGGCTGCTCTTATCTTGGTATTCATGCACTTCAGGGCAGGGGAAAGCAAGTCACAAAGTTCCATGAAAGTGCCCTTACGCATGCGAAAGTTTTGCAGCCACTGGGAATCGTCCCAGACCTGCAACACTATGCGGTCCCACCAGTCTGTGCTTGTTTCCCGAGCCCAGAATCAGTTTCCATGGCATGAACCTGCCCCATTAGCACCATGATGCATGCATTGCCAGGGCCCGTGCTTTGAGAGTCTATGTCCTCATCACTCTCGTCACTACGCTGACGTTGCCTACTCGCACGGTTTCACTTTGCCAGGTTCTGGAGCTGCATATACTGCTGGATAATGTGTGTGGTGTTTAATGCGCTCCTAATTGCCAAAGTGATCTGAGCCGGCTCCAGGCTTGCTGTGGTATGGCGTCTGCACAGAAAAAAGGCGCGGAGCGATTGTCTGCCATTGCTCTGACGGAGGGAGGGGTGACTGACGACATGGCTTACAGGGTTGGCTTACAGGGAATTAAAATCAACAAAGGGGGTGGCTTTACATCAAGGAGAAACAAAAACAACTGTTACATAGAATGGCTCCTCGAGGATTGAACTCAAAACTCTGGGTTTAGCAGGCCAGTGCTCAACCCACTAAGCTATCCCTCCCTCTCATATTTCAGGCAGGACTTCATGGAGGGAGGGAGCAAATGAATACAAAACAAATCTGGTCTATTTCTTGTTTTGATCCACTCCATCTATCTTTTACATCTTTGGCTGGCAGCAGATGGTGCAGAAGTACTGCAAGCCATTCACATCTCTTGGCTGCTCGGCAGAAGATGGTGCAATAGGACTGCTAGCCATCCATATTTCCTGCCTGCTCACCATAAGATGGTACAATAGGACTGCCCGCAGGACTAAAGAGAATGACCTGATCGAATCACTCCTAATTTCGTCCCTGCACCCATGTCTGCCCAGGCACTCCTGACCGATGTGGCCAGGAGCACCTCGGACATGACGATGACGGCTACCAGTCCTATTGCACCGTCTGCTGCCACAAGGCAAGGGGTTGCTGCTGCTGTGTAGCAATGCCGTACCATGTCTGCCAGCACCCAGGAGACATACAGTGACGGTGAGCTGAGCGGGCTCTATGCTTGCCGTGGTATGGCGTCTGCACAGGTAACTCAGGAAAAAAGGCGCAAAACGATTGTCTGCTGTTGCTTTCACAGAGGGAGGGAGGGAAGAAGGGCCTGACAACATGTACCCAGAACCACTTGTGGCAATGCTTTTTGCCCCATCAGGCATTGGGATCTCAACCCAGAATTCCAATGGGCAGCAGA
Organism: Caretta caretta; assembly: GCF_965140235.1. NCBI lineage: Eukaryota > Metazoa > Chordata > Testudines > Cheloniidae > Caretta > Caretta caretta. The sequence goes on from NC_134206.1 coordinate 2,721,119, forward strand.
GACTGCGGGAACTGTGGGATAGCTACCCACAGTGCAACACTCTGGAAGTCGACGCTAGCCTCGGTACTGTAGAAGCACTCTGCCGAGCTAATGCACTTAATGCACTTAGAGCATTTTGTGTGGGGACACACACAATCAACTATATTAAAATGATTTCTAAAAAAACGACTTCTATAAATTCGACCTAATTTTGTAGCGTGGACATACCCTCAGTTTCAGTGACAGAATATAACCACCTTGACAGGAGTTTTACACAGAAGGGACCATCAGATCATCCAGTCTGACCTTCTGTATTACACAGGGATTTAAATTTCACCCAGTTACCCCAGTACTGAGCTCCATAACTTGTGTTTGAGTAAGACCTGGTTGACACTAGGATTTTATATCATGGAATCAAAGATTGACAGGGTTAGAAGGTGGCTGCAATGATCAGCGAGTCTAAACCCCTGCCAAGATACAGGATTTGTTGTGTCTAAACCATCTAAGACAGATGACTATCCAGCCTCCTGTTGAAAATGTCCAGTGAAGGACTTTCCACAACCTCCCTGGGTGTCTGTTCCATTGGCCTCCTGTTCTTACATTTGGGAAGTTTATCTGAGATAAAAACCCCAAACCTGCTATGCTGTAGTTCAAATCCATTGCCTCTTGATCTATGTGGTAACGTTCCTCCATAGTTTTAATGGCATAGTTCAGTCTGTCTGACACCTTGAATGACAAGACTTCATTTTCAGTTGGGTATAAGTTTGCCAAACATTAACCTGAAGTTTCCCAAGCTGGGTGTCTACTTCCAGATGAATAGAATTTTGAAAGTTTCATGGCATAACAGTTCAGCTGACTTTTAGAATGAAGCTGGGGTAGATGTCTTGCCCATGTTGAAAAATTGTCATATTTAAGCTAGTGAGGAGCCCTAGCACCTCCATGCTTTTCAGCAGATAAAGCCTGATAACACCCCCCCACACCACCCTGTTAACAGCCAAAGCCCTAAATTGCAAGACAAGGAAGTGACAGTGTCTGTGCATTAACACACAGTTGTCCCCTGAGATTTTACTCAGTTCTTACTCCAGACTGGATTTTTTTTGGAAGATCTGCTTGAGGGCTCATCTACACTTAAAACACAACAGCGGGGGTGCCATAGCACTTCACAGGGACCTGAGCAAACTATGGCCTGCGGCCTCCGATTGTGGCCTTGTACTGGACCTCGACTAACAGCTTTCATCCTGAAGGATCCACTGTGTGACGGAAATGAAGCCACCTTAGGGCTGGAGCCATCACCGAGGGGCACAGTAAAGAGGGGCATTTTGACCCAGGATACTAGTGCAAATTCAATACCTGTGGCAAGGGCCCTGGGATATTTAGTGGCTGTGCAGAGCAGAAACAAATTCAGACCTATTCTCTATCCCATCATGCATACATTGCACTTGGTTTGTCGAACCAAAAGAGATAGGTACCTGTGATTTCTGAGACGGAAGCCTCTTTGCTGGGAATCCCCCTCAGGTATCCGTGTCCCACCCCTCTCTTACCCCAGCATCTGCAGCAACATCCCACACGGAGAGCTGACAGTGGTGTGCATTGCTTATAATATAGCTCTGTGCAAACCCAGTGGGGTTCACTCAGCCTCTAGGGGAGAAGCAGCATCTGGATGGAGACAGGCTGGAGACCAGACACTCTCTAGCTCATGCCTCTGTTTCCATGTCTGTACTTCTGTGTTTGTTATTCAGCTTCAACAACAACCAATAATTATGGGACCTTTCCAAAGGGAGATGAGAACTCTTGGGCTCTCCACTGAGTCAGAGAGGAATTGGCTGCTCTGTGTATTTGTGTATATTTACAAATTATAGTTGATTACTAAGAAACCTAGGGAAAGTGACTAAGTCTCATAGGCTCTGATGTTGTCTAAATGCCCAGGATGGATAGGTAGATAGTAGACAGACAGATCTGGAGAAAGATGACTGAGTGGAGACACATACACTTTCTGTAGGGACAAGGGATTTTTGCTACGGAATCAGAGATCAGTAATTCTCATCAGTAACTATTATCATACCACATAGAACCTTTCATTGAAGGATCTTCAAAAGACTACCAAAGGAAAGTCACTATGAACATATCCACATTATGTCCATAAGTAAACTGAGGTAGAGGAACACATGACTTGGCAAAAATCAAACAGAATGACAGACCCAGGAGTTCTGAGTTTTCTGCCATAAAAATGGTTTCTCCATCAGTAACTGAGGGCATGATAAGTGGGAAATGGACTCATACTGTCGTAGGGCCTGTTCATTGGGTAGGCTCGACGGACTTCTGTAGGGTGCAACCTGAAACAGCCTGTGAGGTTGTGAAAAGCAGCAAGCCCCTCCAGGTCTTGCACTTACACAGTCATACACAGACAGAGACACACACTCATGAAGTTATGTGATAACTTTGACTTGTCACTCATGAACCAACCATAGAGAGGCTCCAGCCAGTTCCCCCAGTTCCCCAGCCTAGGACCTCAGAGCTGTACTGTCTTGCCCTTGTCTTGCTGGGGGTTTGGAAGCTGTGTTATCAGTGGGGGTAACAGATGATAACCCTGTTGAAATGCTGATTGGGAATGATTTCTTCCGAGTAGCTCAGGCTGTTAAAGTGTCTGCCTGCAGGAAGAAGGAGCGTTCTGCTGGGACCCCAGAGGGAAAGGGGAAAATCCCAGGCACTTCAGAGGCAATGGCAGAGAGTCTCTTTGAATCCTCTGCAGCAGGGGGAAGCTGCATGCTTCCAGGGGTGGGAGTTGTTCAGATCAGCTCCTGCCCTGCAGCTGAAGGTGAGAACTCCTCTGGGAGGGAGGGGAGGATACTTGCAGTCAGTGAGAATTCTCTTCCAGCTGTTAGCTGCAAGCCTATTACATCTGAATCAGGGAGAGATCCTACTCGAGGGAGCATAGCGAGATGTGCCTTGTGGTTGGGGATGAGAGGCCCGGAGGAGGAAACAATGGGAGTAGAACAGAGGTGGGCAAACTATGGTCCGCGGGCCACATCCGGCCCATGGGACCGTCCTGCCCAGCCCCTGAGCTCCCGGCCAGGGAAGTTAGCTTCTGCCTGCCCACCTCCCAGGCTTTCCAATAAGCCTGTCCTGCCGCTCTGAGTGGCCTGGTAAGGGGGAGGAGGGGAGTTGGATAAGGGGCAGGAGGTCCTGGGGGGCAGTCAGGGGACAGAGGACGGTTGGATGGCGTGGAGGTTTGGGGGGGGGGCGGTCAGGAGATAGGGGTCCTGGAGAACCTGTCAGGGGGCAGGGGTGTGGATAGGGGTCAGGCCAGTCATGGGACAGGGAGTAGAGGGGTTGGATAGGGAGTGGGGACCTGGGGGGTGGTTTGAGACAGGGGGTCTTGGGAGGGGGCAGTCAGGGGACAAGGAGTGGGGGGTTGGATGGGTCAGGAGTTCTGAGGGGGGCAGTCAGGGGGCGGTGGAATGGATAGTGGTCAGGGCAGTCAGGGGATAGGAAGCAGGAGAGTTGGATGGGGGTGAGGTCCTGGGGGGCAGTTTGGTGCGGGGGGGTCCCAGGAAGGGGCGGGCAGAAGACAAGGAGCAGGGGGGGTTGAATAGGTCAGGAGTTCTGAAGGGGACAGTCAGGGGGTGGGAAGTGGGAAGGGGAGTGGATAGGGGCCAGGGGCCAGACTGTTTGGGGAGGCAAAGACTTCCCTACCCAACCCTTCATACCGTTTGACAACCCCTCAGGCCAAAAGGTTTGCCCACCCCTTCAGTAGAAGAACGTCTCCTCACTGGTCACTTGGGAGAGGGTGCCCAGGACAGAGCAGCTGATCGAACATCTGGGCACCCAGGCACTCAGGCTGTGAGAGGGATCTGTGTCGCTGACCTCGCAGAAGGGAGCAGTCACACGACTCACCAGTCATGGACAGACAGAGGGGTGACGGAGGGCACTCCATTTGAGGCCCTCATTTTTCAGCCCTTTGTTCCTGATGTTCTTGTGGAAACGAACTCTGTCTTTTTCAAAGAGGATGCAGATCCTACTAAAGAAGTGGTTGTCTGTGAAAATGCTAATGTCCCATCAGACAGAGGGTAGGAGGAAATTCCCTGGGCTGGTAAGACACAGAAAGAGCTATGAAAGGGCTGCTGAGAAAGGACACTCCTCTTCCCCCAGAGAGTAGAGATCAGAACCTTTGAGGATAGGGAGATGGGAAAGGACCTACTGCCTGAAGTTGGGATCACAGGAACAGTACACGTGAGGGGCGGATTTTTTTCATGGGCATAACTCTGGGGTTGAGAAGAAGCTCCACAGAGGGCTAGCTAACATACAAAGTCCACTTACATCCTTACCTCACCAGACCCTGGCTTTTCAAGACCCGAAAGATAACCTTAGCCTGAGATCCTTACTGAAGGGGACACTAAGGGTGGGGAGGGAACAGTAACTAAACACATGGTAAGGTTCAGGGAGGAGTTGAAAGACACAGTGAGTCTTGAAAAAAACAAACTGTCCAGACAAAAGATGTGGTACAATAACAATACATCGGAAACCAGTGATAACGTCTGAGGTCACTCCTTCTCAGCTAACACCTGTAAACAGGCTCAAGGCTTGTCAGAGTAGGGAAAACATAATTAAACCTGATCTCCTGCGTGGAAGGAGAAACTGAGGCACACCTCCTCGTGGCATTGATGAATATCTCTATTGAGTTGCCTGTTGGAAAAGTACAAAGGTTAACAATGCTGAAGAGATAAGAGGAGAGGTTTTCTAGTGACCCAGAGAAGGCTGAGTTTTGAGATCACTGGGCTGATCTACAAAGTGGTAAAAGTACACAGAACTTTTCAAGAGCACCTGTGGGTAAAACTACAATGTTTGCAACACTTGGGAGTTGAATGGTCAAAATATAAAGAGGGCCTTGGGCACACTGCTGCTGCCTCAGTCAGTGACTAACACTTCTGCAGTAAATCAAGGGGTGATATATTACATTCTGTACCAATACGTACCAGTATTTCAAACTTCTTTGCTCCTTGGTAACAGCCACAATGTAGTTTACATCCAGTCTACCCATCACATGGTGGATAAACCTGTGACCCAGAGTTCTTTCAACCCAAAGCTCTTGGTAACTTTTACTCTGTTCGAGGTGGTGTCAAGAAATAAATCAGGGGAGGCAAGGCCGTCCCACCGATAGATGGCTGGCACAAACAGGACAACACACGAGTGCTTTCACTTAAAGCTAAACTTTACTTAGTCTCAAGCACTTATACACACGTCCGCAACAGGTTAGTAAAACACCCCCAACCCTTGATCATTACCAAAGCTGAGTGTGGCTTTCGAGTGGCACAGCGGCAGCCCGTCTGCCGGTGGGGAACACAAGATGCATCCAGAGGAAGAGACCAGTCCCGAAGAGTCCCACCACCTCAACCTCCCCCCACCCTTATTTATACATTAGTAATAGAATGACATGTCCCTTAAAGAAAACTTGTTAAGCAAGCAGTTCCAATGGGCAAGCAAGAGGGTTTCTTTTGATTATTGATTAACCAGGTGTGGGTTTTTCCTGAGTTTGCAGCCTTGAGACCCCAATAGACATTCCTGGACCACATCCTGCTCTTCTAAAATGCATGTATCAGCAACGTCAACACAATTCTTATCAGAAAGGACATGGGATCAAGCTGCCCTCTCTGTGGTTACCCCCCACATACCTTGGCTCAACTGTGACTGCTGAATGGCCAATTTACAGCCTTCTGACTTGGCTACTTTTAGCAATAAGCAATGGTGGTTTCAGGCACTTTACTGGTTTTCCAAAGTCTCCCCGTACAAACCATTCAAATTATGGCCCATTAAAAAACACAATAGGCCTTGGAAGAAGCTTATCCCCACCTGATGGATTTTCCTGTGAATGTTCTCATTAGGATACGGGTAATGGTCCTTGCTATGAATCACTGAAGCATGCAAGGACATGAGGCCAGCTCATGTGACACTGGGCTCCATCCTGTGCCTGTATTTTTCCACTAACTGTGCTGGGATCATTTGCTTTGGGAAAATGAAATTCACTCCATATGACAGAAACTGTAAAAGGTGGAAGCGACATCATCACTTGGCCTCACTCCCCCACAACCCAACACCTGCAAAAAAACTTAGCAACAAGGACTGAACTGGGGATGTGGTCCCAGGCTGAAGGGGATTCTTAGCCTGGGTATGCAAGATTGGTTGACTGTTTCTATCATCGGGATGAGACACTGCTTGATTGAAATCCTGTCTAATGTAGAGAACTTAGATAGTGATTTTGTTTATTTCTTATGTAACCAACTTTGAGCTGTGCAATATTACTTATAATCACTTAAAATCTATCTTTCTGTAGCAAATAAATTTGTTTATCTTTTTCGACCTGAAACTGTGTGTTGTTTGAAGTGTAAAAGGGAAATCTGCTCAGGAACACAGGTGGGTTCATTGTCATCTACACACTGAGGGAGGGGCTGAGAGTGGCTAGTGAAAGTATTCATATAACTGCAGCTGTATCTCTGCATGTGTATGGCTGTATGTGTACGGGGATAAGTGCAAGACCTAGAGAAGATTGCATCTTATCATATCCTCAGTGTGTAAGAGGGGGCCCATATTGGTATGCCAGAGGGCTCAGTGGTACCCCAGTTCCAGGCTGCATCCAGGGGAACTCTGTCATAGCCACCCAATGAACAGACCCTGCTAGAATTGAGTCCATTTCTTTCTTGCCATGTGTTCAGCTACTCACGGAGAGACCGTGATAACATCACGGAAGACAGGACCCATCAGTTCTGTCTCTCATTCTCTGTGAGTCCTTAGCCAAGGTCATCTCTCCCCATCCCTCAGTTTACCTATCAGTATCATGGGGATATATTCATAGAGACTTTCCTTTGCTAGGTGTTTTGAAGATCCTTCAATGCAAAGACGATGGGCAATTTATGAGTTTACCCGGTATAAGCTTTATACAGAGTAAAATGGATTTATTTGGGGTTTGGATCTCATTGGGAATTGGGTGTCTGGGTGCTGGAGACAGGTAACCTGCTGAGCTGTTTTCAGCTAAAGCCTTCAGCTTTCGGGGGGTGGCCCAGATCCTAGCTCTCTTTCAGCGTGTCTGACTCAACAATGCAGGGTTCTGGAAATCCCAAGCTGGCAGGGAAAACTGGCTCAGAGGTAATTTCAGCACATCAGGTGACAGTCCCAAGGGGATCTCTGTGACTGAACCCATCACACTGATCTCTCATCTCCTAGCAAAAGCCCCATGCGTCTGCAGATACTGTCCTTTTCTCCCTGCAGGCATCTTTCTGCAGATCAGTCTGTGTGCTGGCTACCCAGATCTCCTAGACATTTACAGTCTATCAGACCCTAGGGAGGCTAAGACATTATCTCTATTTTTCTTAATAATCAACTCGAATATTAAATATTCACAAAAACACAGAGCACAGAGCCTGAGTATTTTCATCTCCTTTTAGGAAGTTCCCTTAATTACCGTTTACTCCTAAAGGTGGACAAAAAACACAGAAGTGCAGACAGGTTTGTCTCCAGCCTGTTCCCATTCAGATGATCGATTCACCACTAGAGGCTGAACAAACCCCACTGGGATTGCAGAGAGCTATATTACAAATGGTACACCCCCTGTGTTGGCTCTTGGCATCGGACGTTGCTGCAGAAGCTGATGTGAGAGAGGTGTGGGTCATGACGACCTCATGGTGATTCCCAGGGAAGATGCTTCCATCCCAGAATTCACAGGTACCCATCTCTCATTGAGAAACTCACCTGCTCAACAAACTCAGTGCAACCTGGGCGTGATGCGACAGAGAATAGGTCTCTGTGGTCCTTTCCACTCTGTGCGGCCATTAAACATTCAGGGCCCTTGCCACTGGTGATCAGTTTGCTTCAGTATCACTGGCCAAAATATCTCTCTTTTCTCTGAATCCCTGTTGACCCTGGCTTATGGCCTCTCACCCCAAGCTGGCTGCATTTCAGTGGCACAGTCAGAGAGCCCAAACAAAAGGTGGTGCCCCCATCTTGACATACAATGACCAATCCATTTCTGAATCCCATTTGGCTAAGCACCTTCCTCCAAGTGATAAGGGGAGGTTTTGGAACAAATTGATAAACATAACAGTAGTAAATCACCAGCACCAGATGGTATTCACCCAGGAGATCTGAAGGACCTCAGGAGCCAGGTCTCTGGTAATGCACAGAGACTGTCACATCCTCTTCTTGCATTTCAGGTCTATGGCTGTTAACAGGAGGGTTGCTATCTGACTTTTATCTCCCGTAAGACATGGAGGTGCTAGGGCTCTGACCTGGAATAACTATAAAAAAATGTCAACATGAGCAAGACATCTTCTGTCCTAATGTCATTTGAAAAGTTGAACAAACTGTTTTGCCTGTAAGTTTAAAAAAAAAAAAAAAACAATTCAGACTGAAGCAGACACCCAGTGTGGGAAATTCCAGTCCAAATGATTAAAGATTTTTTGAACTTATAAGAAACTGAAAATAAGGTCTTCTAACTGATGTTGTCAGATAAACTTCATTAACGGTGGTGTCACCAGCACCACCTATCCATTTGTGAATCCCATTCAGTTAAGCTCTTTGCTCCAATAATGTGGACTGTGGAGAGGAGTTCAACAAGCCAAATATCATGGAATCATGGAATCATAGAAGATTAAGGTTGGAAGGGACCTCAGGAGGTCACCTAGTCCAACCCCCTGCTCAAAGCAGGACCAACATGAACTAAAACACCCCAGCCAGGGCTTTGTCAAGCTGGGCCTTAAAAACCTCTCAGGATGGAGAGTCCACCACCTCCCTAGGCAACCCATTCCAGTGCTTCACCCTCCCCACTACTGAAATAGTGTTTCTTAATATCCAACCTAGAGCTCCCCCACTGCAACTTAAGAACATTGCTGAAAGCTAAGGAAATAAGCCACACAATAGTCTCTTTCCTCAGAACTTTACAGCTGAGCTTTCGGGGCCCACAAGCTTTATGGTGCACAATCTCGGCTGCCTGCCTCACAGTCCTGCTCCCAAAGCTCAGCGGATTTTATAGGGTTTCCTGGCTTCCCTCTGTGCTCCAGACAGGCCTGTCAGCCCCAGCACTGTGTCCTCACTGTACTCAATGCAGGTTCCTTGCCAGGCTGCACCAGATCCCATCCCAGCCCTGCAGCATGGGGAGCCCAGATTGCGGTGTGGGAGGGGAGGATGGTGGAGATTATCCAGCAAGTGGATGGGGTTGGAAAGGAGGGGAGCGAGCAACAACATGGTGCTTTGGGGGGAAAGGCGTAGCTTGGGCGGGGCATGGGAGGAAGAGGCTGAGAAGCGAGCTGGGCCTTTCGGGAGATGGAACGGGGGAAGCTGCCTTGTGGAAAGAGGTGGGGCAGGGGGCAGGGCTTTGGGGAATAGACTGGGCAGGATGCGGGGCCTCAGAGGTCAAGTTAAAAACAATTAGAATGGTGGTAATCCTATGAGCTATACACAAACCGATTCCTCAGTTTGTCACACTGACACAGCACAGTAAGTCCAAGAAAGGATTTAATGTCAATTTGACTGTCCAGTAAGTGATTCAGGGAAGGGGGCCCAGCACCATGTCACCAGACAACTCTGCATGGAGCTCATTCTCAGATTCAGAGCACATGAAGGAAACTTTAGGCCCCTTTATGAGTAAAGAGCCGGAGCAGTCTTACCCGGATCTTTTTGGTCCTCACCCCGTAGATGATGGGGTTTACCATGGGGGGCATCAGGAGGTACACGTTGGCAATGAGAACGTGGAAATGAAGGGGCACATTCTGGGCAAATCTGTACATGAGGGAGATGAAAAGACGTGGGATGTAAAAGGCTAAAATGACACAGAGGTGGGAGCCACAGGTTTCAAATGTCTTGAGCCGGGCGCCCTTTGTGGGGAGGCTGAATATGGCCCTGAGGATCTGGGTATAGGACACAGCGATAAAAATCCCATCCAGGCCCATCACACAGAATGTCACAAAGAGGCCGTAGAAAGTACTGACATGGGTGTCGGCACAGGCCAGCTTCGCCACGGCTATGTGCAAACAGTACGGCTGGGGGATGATGTTGGTTGTGCAATACGGCCACTGTCTTACCAGGAAGGGAAAGGGCAGTACGACTATGCTGCTGCGCAGAACCACAGCCAGGCCCATCTTGGCCACCATAGGGTTTGTCAGGATGGTGGAATGTCTCAGGGGATCACAGATGGCCACGTAGCGATCGAAAGCCATGGCCACACAGATTCCAGACTCCATCACTGAGAAGCAGTGAGTGAAGTACATCTGGGTGAGGCAGGCACTGAAATTGATCTCCTTGGAATTGAACCAGAAGATTGCCAGCATTTTGGGCAGGGTGGACGTGCACAGGATCAGGTTGGTAACAGCCAGCATGCAGAGGAAATAGTACATGGGCTCATGGAGGCTCGGCTCCGTCTTCACGATGAAGAGGATGGTGAAGTTCCCCAAGACGCTGATGGTGAACATGGTGCAGAAGGGGATGGAGATCCAGACATGGGCTGCCTCCAGGCCAGGAATGCCCAGCAGGATGAAGGTGGAGGGGTTGGTGAAGTCGGTTGTGTTGGAATCTGACATAGAGTAGGAGAGAAGTTCTCTCCTGCTTGTACCACGTGTTTCCATGACTTCCTGTATATGCCCAGAGTGATGGTCGCAGTAAAATTACCTGGATGGAGAGACAGTGTTAAATGAGACAATGCATGTACTACTGGGGGCTGTTCTCCTGGGTGAAGCAGATTGGTCGCCCTTCACACACTGAAAAATGATATTTTAATAATTCAGAGAAATGAACTATGAACAAATGACCTTACTAATCTGAATTCCATATTTTATGGTGCTCTCTGCCTCAATAATTCCCACTCATCGTGGTGTGGGAAACCTTACTGGGCACCAGTAGGAAACACAAGTGTGGATACTGGTTATTCATCATTGGTCCTTAGGCCTTATCTATACTACCAAGTTTTTTTTTGCTCAAAGCAGTTTTTGATGAAGAAACAGCGGCGGTGTACACACTGCAAAGCCGCTTTCAACAACGGAATTGCTCAGTTTCAGTGACAGAATATAATCACTTTGACAGGAGGTTTAAGGCTTTTTACGGAAATTTTTTGTTTATTTTATTGCTGAAATTGGCTCCACAAGGCATCCAACATTGCCCATCCTGACTGCTGTGGTGAACAGTTTCAACTCCTCTCCCCTCCAACGAGGTGAACAGCTTCCAGCCTTCCCCTTTTAAAGGCTCAGGAATTTTAAAATTAATCTTCCCGTTTGCTGGGTGTGGAGTGCTCACACCACACTTTCCCAGGTGGCCATGGCAGCTCCACACTTGGGCCACTGTGGAGCTCCTGAATCTGCTCCGTATTTGGGGAGAGGAGGCTGTGCAGTCCCATCTGCGCTCCAGCCCTAGGAACTGTGATACCTTAGGGCAGATTTCATGCAGCTTGTGGGAAAAGAGCTGTGATCAGGACACCCTGCAGTGCACAGCAAAGGGGAAGGACCTGAGGCACGCGTACCAGAAGGCAGGGGAGGCAAACAGTATCTGTGTTGCTGTGCCACAGAGCTGCCATTTTTATAAGAAGTTGGATGTTATCTTCAAAAGTGACCCCATTTCCACCACCAAGAACCCTGTGGGTACTTCGGTGGGGGTACTCCTATCAGTGTAGTTAATCCACCTCTCTGAGAGGTAGTAGCTCTTTCGATGAAGAATTCTTCAGTAGACTTCTTGCTGTATATACCAGGGTTAGGTTGCTCTAGCTATAACTCTGAGGGGTGTGATTTTTTTTTCGATTGCAAAAAGGAGCAAATGCAATTTTCATTTGCATTAGCAGAGGCATAGCATGCCAGTCACGGGAGGGGAGAGTAGCCCTTTTCTTGGTGATGGTGAGGCCTCAGCTGGAGTATTGTGCCCAGTTTGGGTCTCCAATATATAGGAGGGATGTAGAGAAACTGGAAAGGATCCAGAGGCAAGTGACAAAGATGAGCCACAGGGTGGAATGGAAGCCATACGAGCAAAGGCTGAAGAAACTGGGTATGATCAGTTTGGAAAAGGGAGGATTTTGGGGGGACCTGAGAGCGGTCTTGAGATACTTGAAAGGTTGCCATAAAAAAGATGGAGGAAAGTTGTTCTCTGTTGCCACATGGGGCAGGGAAGAGGCAATGGGTTCAAACTACAGCACAGCAGATTTAGATTTAATCTCAGATAAACTTCCCAACTGTAAGAACATGAGGACAATGGAACAGACGCCCAGGCAGGTTGTGGAAAGTCCTTCATTAGAGGTTTTCAACAGGAGGCTGGATAGTCATCTGTCTGGGGCGGTTTAGACACAACAAATCCTGCATCTAGGCAGAGGTTAGACTAGCTGATCCTTGTAGCACCTTTTAACTCTGTTGCTCTTTTGACTCCATGATATCAAATCCTGGTGTCGACCAGGTCCTATTCAAACACAAGTTATGGAGCTCAATACTGGGGTAACTGGGAGAAATGTAATGGCCTGTCTTACACAGGAGGTCAGACTGGATGATCTGATGGTCCCCTCTGACTATAAACCCTATGAATCTATCAATATAGAAAGTAGTCCAGGCATTTATATTTATTCTGTCTCATAACACACAAACAAGGGAATATTCAATTACACTGAAAAGCTAAACATATAAAATTGATAAAAGAAAACTTGTTACATAAAACATATTTGGCCTGTGGAACTCCTTGCCACAGACATTATTGGAGCAAAGAGCTTAGCAGAACGGGATTCACAAATGGATTGGCCATAGTTGGTGGTGCTGGTGGCATCACCCAGAGTTGAGTCTGTCTGACACCTTCAATGACAAGACTTCATTTTCAGTTGCGTATAAGTTTGCCAAACATTAATCTGAAATTTCCCATGTTGGGTGTCTACTTCCGGTTGAATTGCATTTTAAAAGTTTCATGGCATAACAGTTCAGCCAACTTTGGGAATGAAGCTAGGGGAGAAGATGTCTTGCCCACATGGAAAAATTGTTATATTTATCCGAGCGAGGAGCCCTGGCACCTCCATGCTTTTCAGCAGATAAATTCTCGTAAGAGCCCCACCCCCGCCCCTACCCCATTAACAGCCAAAGCCCTAAATTTCAAGAGGAGGCGGTTACAGTGTCTGTGCATTAACACACAGCTGACTCCTGACGTTTTACTCAGTTCTTACTCCAGACTGGATGTTTTTCTGCAATATCTGCTTGAGGGCTTGTCTACATTTAAAACATGACAGCAGGGCTGCAACAGAGGCCTGAGCAAACTGCGGCTCGCGACCTCTGAATCTAGCCTTGTACTGGACGTCTACTAACAACTTTCATCCTCAAGGATCCACTGTGCCACTGAAATGAAGCCACCTTAGGGCAGGAGCCCATCATCGAGGGTCACAGTAAAGAGGGGCATTTTGGCCCATGATGCTAGAGCAAATTCAGCACCTGTGGCAAGGGCCCTGGGATGTTTAGTGGCTGTGTGGAGCAGAAATGAATTCAGACCTACTCTCTGTCCCATCATACGTATGTTGCAATTGGTTTGTCAAACCGAAAGAGATGGGTACCTGTGATTTCTGGGACGGAAGTCTCTTTGCTGGGAATCCCCCTCAGGCAGCCGTGTCCCACCCCTCTGTCACCCCAGCATCTGCAGAAGTATCCCATGCCGAGAGCTGACACAGGGATGTGCACTGTTTATAATATAGCTCTGTGCAATCCCAGTGGGGTTCGCCCAGCTCCTAGGGGAGAAGCGGTGTCTGGATGCAAACAGGCTGGAGACCAGACACTCTCTAGCCAGTCCCTCTCTTTCCATTGCTGTGCTATGTGCTTCTTATCCAGCTTTAACAGTAAACAGCAATTAAGGGACCTTCCCAAAGGGAAATGAGAACTCTTGAGCTCTGTGCTAAGTCAGAGAGGAATTGGCTGCTCTGTGTATGTGTGTATATTTAGAAATTATAGTTGATTACTAAGGAAGCTAGGGAGAGTGCCTAGGTCTCTTAGGGTCTGATGCTAAGTGCCCAGGAGGGATGGGTAGATAGTAGACAGACAGATCTGGAGAAAGATGACTGAGGGGAGACACAAACACTTTCTGGAGGCACATGGGGTTTTCGCTAAGTGATCAGAGATCAGTAATTCTCACATTAACTATTATCATACCACATAGAACCTTTCATTGAAGGATCTTCTAAATACGTAGCAAAGGAAAGTCACTATGAACATATCCCTATTATATCCATAGATAAACTGAAGGACAGGGAGACATGACTTGGTGAAAGTCAAACAGAGAATGACAGACAGAACCCAAGAGTCCTGAGTTTCCTGCCATAACAGCAGTCTCTCCATCAGTAACTGAATGCATGATAAGCGGGAAATGGACTCATACTGTCATAGGGGGTGTTCATTGGGTGTCCGTGACAGACTTCTGTAGGGTTCAACCTGGAACAGGGGTACCACTGAGCACTCTGACATACCAACCTGGGCCCCTCTCATACTGTGAGGCTCTGAAAAGCTTCAAGCCCATCCAGGTCTTGCACTTACACAGTTACATCAGAGCTGTACTGTCTTGCCCTTGTCAGAAGACTGACCAGTGTAAGTTTACTGCCCTGCCCCCTTCCCTCAATGTGGAGAGGACAATACACCAGCCCCTGTTCCTCAGCAGATTTCCCTTTGTACTTCAAACAACACACTGTTTTAGGTAAATAAATAGAAAGCAGATGTACTAAGTACAGAAAGATGGATTTTAAGTCGTTATAAGTTTTAGAGAACAGATCAAAGTTGGTTACTTAAGAAATAACCAAAATTACAATCTAAGATCTATATGCAAGACAGGATTTGAATCAAGGAGTGTCTTACCCTGATGGGAAAAACAGCCCACCCATCTTTCAGACACAGGCTAGAAACCCCTTCAGCTTGGGACAACATACCCAGTTCAGTTCTTATCCCTGAGGTGGTTCCGGGTGTTGAGTTGTGGGGGGAGTGAGTCCAAGTGACAATGTCACTTTCCCCCATTACAGCTTCTGTCATGTGGAGGGAACTTCATTTTTCCAAGCAAAAGCCCCCAGCGCAGTTAGTGGGAATCTTCGGGCACAAGACGGAGTTCAGTGTCACATGAGCTGGTCACATGCCCTTGCATGCTTCGATAATTCATAGCAGGGGCCATTATCCATATCCTGGCTCAACATTCACAGGAACATCCATCAGGTGGGGATAATCTTCTTCTAAGGCCTTTCATGTTTCTTAATGCACCATTACCTTGAATGGTTCATTCATAATATGCTGTCTAGATGGGATGTGAACTACATTGTGGCTGTTACCAAAGAGCAAACACATTTGAAATACAGGTACATAGTCAATATTCATAACTTTAGGTAAAAAAGAATACATGCATACAAATAGGGTAATCATGTTCTGTAAATGATAACTTTTCCATTGATACATTACTGGACAAACTTTATATAAAACACATTGTAATCATATGACCATGGTAAATATGGTGACGCGAGGGTGTTGCTTTGGAGCACATAATATCAGAACTCGCCCCTTAGTTTACGGCAGGAGTGTTTCTCAATGACTAATGCAGTGTCAGTGTGCCAAAGGCCTTAATTGGGTTTTGACCATACAACTCCCAAATGTTGCAAGCATTGTGGTGTTACCCACAGGTGTTCTTGCAAAGTTCTGTGTCCCTCCAACACTTTGTAGATCAGGCTAGTGAACTCAAAAGTCAGCCAGTGTGCCTTCTTAGGGTCACTAGAGAAACTCTATTAATGTCTGTGCAGCATTTTTTACCAGTGTGCTTTTCCAACTGGTGATATCTCAACAACGATATTCTACAAGGCCATGAAGTGGTGTGACTCAGTTTCCCCTTTTACACAGCAGACCAGGTTTATTATGGTTTCCCTGCTGAGAGAAGCTTTGAACCTCTTTACAGATGTTGGCTGAGAAGCACTATCCCCTGAGAAGCACTATAGGTCTTCTTGTTTACTACTCATAGCACGGCAAATAGCTTTTCCCAAAAATCATGCATATTACAACTTTTCATCAGATTTACCATCACTACCAAATTCTTTGTTGTTAGGTTTACTGTTAGTATCAAACTTTGCATCATCAGATTTAACATCATCACCAAATCTTTTATCCCAGGTAGATGTTTCCATATATTTTTATTCTACCATGCCTTTTGCTTGGACAATTTGGTTTGTTCAACATCCATTGGGTTGTTCAATTGCTCTATGAACCTCAGTATGTATTAATTTACTGTTTTTTTTTTCTTTTCCTTCAGTGTCCCGTTCAGTAGGGATCTCAGTCTAAGTTTATCTTTGGTGTCTTGGTATGCCCGGGGTGAGGTAAGGATGTAAGGGGACTTTGCATGTTTGCTTGCCCTCTGTGGAGCATCGAGGAATGGGGTAAAAAGGAACATGCTTCCCACCAAGTGTAAAACACTCTGTCTGTGCTTTATTCATAATAGATTCTTGTGTCTGCTCAAAATCATCACCTAGAGAAGACATCTCATCCACCGTTTTCACACTTTTCTCCCACAGACACTGTTTTACATCATCTTAACATATATTTAAGAAATGTTCCTCAGCAACAACATCAAACATTCCTTCAAAGCTTGTAAAACCTTTGCTCCTTGCCCACTTCCCCATCAGATCCTTCATTTTATTCACATATTCCGCATTACTCATACCAGCACCCCTCTGAGGATTTGTCAGTTTCACTCTATATGTTTCAGGAGTAATCTGAAATTGTTTCAAATCCATTTCTTTGAATTTAGAATAATCTAAATGATTCTCAATTAGCATTTTATTGACTATATCCAGATCTTCACCAATTAACTTTGCAACTAAAGTGGGCATCTTCTGGTTATCAGGAATCATATGAATCACAAATAGCGTCTCAAAGCTAGTGAAGTATTCAGCGATATCAGCTGCCTCGTTGTATTCAGGACACATCTGTTCTGATTGGTGGACTTTTGAAGAGGTCCCTGCCTTTCTCCTTTCCAACCTCTGACCACCTCTCCAGTCAAAGTTTTTTTCTTCTAGTTGTGTTCTAAAGTGTTGAGTTGTGGGGGGAATGAGACCAAGTGGTGATAACACTTCCCCCTTTTCTAGCTTCTGCCATGTGGAGGGAACTTCATTGTCCCAAACAGAGATACCAGCACAGTTAGTGGAAAAGTACAGGCACAAGATGGAGTCCCGTGTCACATGAGCTGGCCACATGCCCTTCCATGCTTTGATGAGTCACAGCAGGGGCCTTTACCCATATTTCGGCTACAGGTGGGGACAAGCTTCTACCATGGCCCATTGTGTTCATCGATGAGCCACCCAGTCAAATATCCATTCACAGTGTGCTGGCTAGACTGGATTTAAACTACTTTGTGGGAGTTACCACAGGAGCAAACACATTTGAAATACAGGTAGCTCATCAACATTTATTACTTCAGAGGCAAAAATGATACAGACACACAGATAGGACAATCACATGCAGCAAACCACGGTGTTTCCATAGATACCTCACATGACATATTTTGTACAAGATTTGTTGGAACGATATAACAGTGGTGAAAGTGGGGTACCAGGGTTTTGCTTTGGGGGTAGAGAGTGTCACAGCAATGTACCTATAGAACTGGAGCTCTCTGAATCCTAATTTGTATTTTTATATAAGACAGACATCCATGATGATCATCATCATGATCATCATGATCCATGATGGCAGAGCCATTGGCCATTATCTTTGAAAACTCGTGGCAAACCGGGGAAGTCCCGGATGACTGGAAAAAGGCTAATGTAGTGCCAATCTTTAAAAAAGGGAAGAAGGAGGATCCTGGGAACTACAGGCCAGTCAGCCTCACCTCAGTGCCTGGAAAAATCATGGAGCAGGTCCTCAAAGAATCAATCCTGAAGCACTTGCATGAGAGGAAAGTGATCAGGAACAGCCAGCATGGATTCACCAAGGGAAGGTCATGCCTGACTAATCTAATCGCCTTTTTTGATGAGATTACTGGTTCTGTGGATGAAGGGAAAGCAGTGGATGTATTGTTTCTTGACTTTAGCAAAGCTTTTGACACGGTCTCCCACAGTATTCTTGTCAGCAAGTTAAGGAAGTATGGGCTGGAAGAATGCACTATAAGGTGGGTAGAAAGTTGGCTAGATTGTCGGGCTCAACGGGTAGTGATCAATGGCTCCATGTCTAGTTGGCAGCCCGTATCAAGTGGAGAGCCCCAAGGGTCGGTCCTGGGGCCGGTTTTGTTCAATATCTTCATAAATGATCTGGAGGATGGTGTGGATTGCACTCTCAGCAAATTTGCGGATGATACTAAACTGGGAGGAGTGGTAGATACGCTGGAGGGGAGGGATAGGATACAGAAGGACCTAGACAAATTGGAGGATTGGGCCAAAAGAAATCTGATGAGGTTCAATCAGGATAAGTGCAGGGTCCTGCACTTAGGACGGAAGAACCCAATGCACAGCTACAGACTAGGGACCGAATGGCTAGGCAGCAGTTCTGCAGAAAAGGACCTAGGGGTGACAGTGGACGAGAAGCTGGATATGAGTCAGCAGTGTGCCCTTGTTGCCAAGAAGGCCAATGGCATTTTGGGATGTATAAGTAGGGGCATAGCGAGCAGATCGAGGGATGTGATCGTTCCCCTCTATTCGACACTGGTGAGGCCTCATCTGGAGTCCTGTGTCCAGTTTTGGGCCCCACACTACAAGAAGGATGTGGATAAATTGGAGAGAGTCCAGCGAAGGGCAACAAAAATGATTAGGGGTCTGGAACACATGAGTTATGAGGAGAGGCTGAGGGAGCTGGGATTGTTTAGCCTGCAGAAGAGAAGAATGAGGGGGGATTTGATAGCTGCTTTCAACTACCTGAAAGGGGGTTCCAAAGAGGATGGCTCTAGACTGTTCTCAATGGTAGCAGATGACAGAACGAGGAGTAATGGTCTCAAGTTGCAGTGGGGGAGGTTTAGATTGGATATTAGGAAAAACTTTTTCACTAAGGGGGTGGTGAAACACTGGAATGCGTTACCTAGGGAGGTGGTAGAATCTCCTTCCTTAGAGGTTTTTAAGGTCAGGCTTGACAAAGCCCTGGCTGGGATGATTTAACTGGGAATTGGTCCTGCTTCGAGCAGGGGGTTGGACTAGATGACCTTCTGGGGTCCCTTCCAACCGTGATATTCTATGATTCTATGATTCTATGTCCTGAAAAAGACTGCATTCTCCTCTGTACCTATAGAATTGGAGCTCTCTGAATCCTAATTTGTATTTTTATATAAGACAGACACCCATGTCCTGAAAAAGACTGCATTCTCCTCTGTACCGTAGGAGAAAAGCATGCCGAGGTACAGAGCAAAGGAAACTAGCCTCAGGGCCTTGGCGCTTGGTGTGCAGCTCCCCGCTCCCAGAAGGAGGCGCTTGAATGGAAGCTGCACCCTGAGACTGGGCCTAGAGACCCAGAACTAGAAACTCAGAGCGAGAGGCCCCCATCTGGTGGGCATCCAGCCACGGGAGCTTGCGCAGGTCTGTGACAGCAAACCTGGAGCTGCTTCCTTGATGCTAGGGGACTGTGAGTGGAAGGAGAGTGGGGTGGGTGATCCCAAACCTGTGTGAAGAGGTCCACAAGCTGTTCTCTTCACCCTAACGTGGTTCAGCTCTCCCAGACTCTCCCATTGCTTCAGCACACCCTTGCCATAGCTCCCCATTGGGCGCACTCTCTTTCTAGTTTCTCTCTTTCCGGGCACAGGATTGTTAAAGCAACAGACCCAGGCCTTGCAAATGGGGTTTCTAAAACATTTCCTTTACTTTAGACAGCACAAGAGATCCCGAATACACACAATACAATACCTGTCCACCATTCCCTGCCTCAGTGAACATAAGATCATAAGAACGGCCATACTGGGCCAGACCATAGCTCCATGTAGCCCCGTATCCTGTCTTCCGACACTGACCAATGCCAAGTATTCCAGAGGGAATCCATACCCTGTCAACCATTCCTAGCTTCTGGCAAACAGAGGGAAGGGACACCATCCCTGCCCATCCTGGTTAATAGCCATTGATGGGCCTATCCTCTATGATTTTATCTAGTCCTTTTTTTTTTAATCCTGTTATAATTGTGACCTTCCCAACATCCTCTGGCCAGGTGTTCCACAGGTTGACTGTGCATTGTGTGTAGGAAAGCTCCTTTTTTTTTTGTTTTAAACCTGCTCCCTATTCATTTCATTTGGTGACCCCTTGTTCTTGTGTTATGAGAAGGCTTAAATAACACTTCTGTATATACTTTCTCCACACGAGTCATGATTTTATGATATTCTCCATCTTATTATCTATCCCTTTCTTAATCATTACCAACATTCTGTTCCCTTTTTTGACTGTTCCTGCCAATTGAATGGATGTTTTCAGAGAACTATCGACAATGACTCCAAGATCACTTTCCTGAGTGATAAAAACTCATTTAGACCCCATCATTTTATACACATATTTGGCTTATTTGGAATGATGTTTTCCAACGTGCATGACTTTGTCCACAGCACCCTGGAGGAATCTTTGGGATTTGTTCAGAGCCCTTTGGCGTGTCCAGGGGCCACCTCCTGGAACTCCTGGCTTCTCCTCCAGCTTGAATCGGTCTCTCTACTGCAGTCAGAGCCCTGCAACCAAAGAGTCCCCTCTGCTGCCCTTGTGCCTCTCTCCGACTCCAGCTTCTTCTGGTTCAGCCAGTCTCTGTGTTTATAAAGGGCTGGACCAAACCCTCCTCTCTCTGTTCCCTCTTCTGGGGAGGTTTCATTCCTTCTACACCCTTCCCTCTGCTGAGATGCTGGAGAAAACTGGCTTTTATCTAGAATGCAGTTACTCCCTTCTTCTGTCCCGGCGAGATCTGCTTAGGTGCTGAGAGTCTTAAACGACCAACCTATTTACAGACAGATGCCTCCGCCCCAGCCTCCTGCCCCTGAGCATAAGGTGTGTGAGTGAAGAGTACAGGAAAAACCCAGAGACATAAGGATAACAAAAGTTCACAGCCTCAAATGAGACTTAATGCGGTTTCCACCCATCCTGGTTTTACCTGGACAGTCTGGTTTTTGGTTGCTGTTTCTGGGTGCCTGCATCACCCAGACACGGGCACCCAGACACAGAAGGGCTAATGCAAATAAGGAGCCCACTCAGAGTCCATGGCGACAGTTCTACGATCACATACCATTGTGAGTGATGTCAGACCATGAAGGAGCCAGAGGCCATGGTGATGAATGTTGTATATTCCTAGATTAAATTAGACAGGCACACACTGCTCAGATTCCTTTCTGCTGGAAGAGACGGAGCACCCTCTCCCGGATCTGTTTGTTTTTCACCCCATACACAACAGGGTTTAGCATTGGGGGGCACCCACAGAGATTGGCCACCAGGATGTGGACATGGTGGGGAACATTGAGGCCAAAGGGGTGGGTGAGGAAGATGAAGAGGCCAGGGCTGTAGCACGCCAGGACGACACACAAGAGAGATGTGCAGGTGCTGAAGGCCTTGAGACGGCAGCAGCCTCAGCACGGCCTTGAGGATCGTAGCACAGGACACAGAGATGATAAGCACATCAAATCTCACCAGCATAAAAGCCACAAATAGTCCATAAATGGCACTGACTGTAGCATCCCCACACCTCAGCTTCACCACGGCCATGTGCTCGCAGTATGAGTGGGAGATGAGGCAGCGCTGGCAGAAGGGCAGCCTGCGGACAAGGAGGGAGAAGGGGCTCACCAGAAGGACCCCACGTGCCAGCACCAGGCTCCCCCTTGTCACTATGGCTGGGACGGACAGGATGCTGGAGTGCTGGAGGGGGCAGCAGATGGACATGTAGCAATACAAGGCCAGGGCCAAGAGCATGCCCGAGTCCACCAACGAGATGGAGTGGACAAAGAACATCTGGGTGAGGCAGGCATAGAACGCAATCTCCCTGGAGCCCAGCCAGAAGATGCTCAGCTTTTTGGGCAGGGTGGACGTGGATAGAACCAGGTCGGTGATGGCCAGCATGGCCAGGAAGAGGTGCATCAGCTCTTGCAGGCTCGACTCGGTCTTTATAATGCAGAAAACAATGACATTTCCCAGCACAGCAATGACATACATGATGCAGAAAGGGAAGGTGATCCAGAACTGGGCCTCCTGCAGCCCAAGGATGCTGACCAGGAGGAAGGCAGCAGGGAGGGAGCGGGTGGGACATGACATGAGCTGCTGTTCTTCTCCTGCCTGAGATGGGAGAACTTTGACCCTCTAAACAAGCAGCAAAGATCCCAGGAGGGCTGATTCAATTCCTGGGAAAGAGGGGTGCAAGTGAGTTACTGAATATTGGATCCAGTTCCTCTGTTCCAAATACCAGCTTCTGCCCCAGGACAGCAACGTACACGGAATCACTGGAGTCAGGGGTTGTGGCAGCACGGTCTGTCTCTCCAGAGACAGCTTGAAGTTTTTCGGTTTGCTTTTTCTCCTTTGAGATTCAATTCCCTTTCCTGTTCTGGCTTTCCGTGTGGCATGAGTATGAGAAGACTGAAGCGTGATGGGGTGTTGTAGACTCTTTGTTTGTTTCCTTTCTTCTTTCTTAAACAGTGCAGCAAGAAGCAGTGCTCATTCGTCTGGTTATTAATACAGGTAAAAGGAAGACCCTGGCCATTACTCTCTAGCAATCTGCAGCTGCAAACTGCAACCAGCTCAGTATGAACCTGTCTGGAGGGATTGCTGGGCAGGTGGCAGCTTCATAGACAGGGCTGGAGGCTCCTCGAAAGATGTGGGTGTTCACAGAGTAGCAGCGGCTGCCTTCTTCCCTTCCACAGGCTTTGTGGGGATGTTGCAGCAGCAGGCTTATTACAAAGATGCAGATCTATAGAACAATGGGTACCCCAGCTCCAGGGGATGGAAGCAAAATGCAGGGGCTGAGGAACTCTGGCCTGACATTTTCAATGCTCCTGGTCTCCAGCAGCTGCTCCATATCACGGGGCAACACAAGATCAGGAGCGAGGTTATATTGAACCCACAGCTGCCCTCATCAGTGGTGTTTTACTTTTGGAAGCTTTCTTGCTGGGGATACATTACTAGACACAAAGAGCAGCAAATTCTGAAGTGGGCACAGCGAGGAATGCCACTGCCCGGCCAGTGATCACGTGGGCGCCCAAAGCTTCGGCAGCACAAAAAGACTGCCACTGAGTGTAAATAGACTGTCTAGCGTACAGACCTCAGATTGTGATTTTGCTTTATTTCTTAGATAATCTACTTTGATCTTATTATTTCAAAGTTATTATTTTCAATCACTTAACGTCTATCTTTTTGTACTTAATTAATCTGTTTTTGTTTTTTTTTTGTTTGTTTGTTTTTTTTTACTAAACCAGAGCGTTGTTTGAAGTATAAAGGGAAATCTTCTCAGGAACAGGGGCTGGTGCATTGTTCGTTCCACTTTGACACTTTGAGGGAGGGGCAGACTGGGTAATAAACTTACCCTGGTCTGACTTCTCATCAGGGCAAGATGACAAGCTCTGGGGTCCTCGGGGAGAATTGGCTGGAACCTTTCTACTGTTGGTTCATGGGTGGTTGGCAACAGCATTCATGTAACACACCTAGGTCTGTCCCTGCCTGGGAATGTTTGTGGGAATGCAGGACCTGGAGGGGTTTTCAGCTTCTCACAGTGTGAGAGGGGGCCCAGACTGGTATGTGAAAAGGCTCAGGAGTAGCCCACTTCCAGGTTGCACCTGGGGAAGTACATCGCAGTGGTGCTGTTAGCAGGGTAAAATGAACAGCTTGCTCTGCCGGGTGAGATTTGCACTTCACCCACTAGTGTGGAGAGTTTTAGTGAGATGTTACGGGTGGTGTTTGAAGCAGAGTCAAAGAGGTTACCAGGTTGCTCCTTTCCGCTTGTTTATTTCAGGAAAGGGAAGTAGGGACAGAAAAGCAACAAGATGAGTGAAAACAGTGAAACAGTGGAAAACGTGGAGGTGCTGAGCTCGCAGACATAGGTGAATTGTGGCGCTGAAGCAGGCAGAGGATGCCAGAGAGGAGACTGTGATCTGTGGAACTAAAAGAACAAGTTATTGAGGAGAAAGAGGGACAGCAGAGACACACATTGGACTTGCTGGAAAAGCTGCACCAGATCCCTCCCACTCCACCAGGAGGGGGCTGGTACGAGCAGGCTGGGACATGTAAACAAAATAAACGATTTGATGGGGAAGTGGGAAAGGGGCAAAGGTGTTACAAGCTTTGAAGGAATGTTTGACTTTGTTGCTCAGGAGCATTTGTTAAACATGTGCAAGATGGTGTAAAACAGTGTCTGTGGGACAAAATGACAAAAACCGTGGATGAGATCTCTTTTCTAGCTGATGATTTTGAGCAGACACAAGCAGCTGTTGTGAAGAAACCACAGACAGAGGGGTTTAAACTCGATGAGAGGCAGGGTTCTAATTTACCTCACTCCTACAATCCCTGACCCAAATCTCCTGTAAAGAGAGAAGAGTCCAGAAGGGTCTACCATTGTAATTCCTCTGATCACCTGAGGAATATATGCCCTGTGCTGGGAGAAAGGAGGGAGCAGCTGGTCCATGCAAATGCTACAACCCTGAGCCCAGAACCCCCTCAGGCACCTCTCACTTCTCCCACTCTAAAGTTAGCCTCTGCACAACCAGGCATGAAGCATATCGAAGCTGTCAGCACTAGTGGAGGGAACACCCTGGGATGCAAGATATAGGGGCAGAAATTTCTGTAGTTAGGCAGAGCATAGTGCAAGAAGGTGACATACTGACAGGACAGATAGCAGAGCTTTTATTAACAGGAGGTTAAAAATATCCTTATTCCTTTGGCTAAAGTGCACACAGAAACTGGGGGTTTGGAAGCTGTGTTATCAGTGGGGGTAGCAGATGATAATCCTGTTGAAATGCTGATTGGGAATGATTTCTTCCGAGTAGCTCAGGCTGTTAAAGTGTCTGCCTGCAGGAAGAAGGAGCGTTCTGCTGGGACCCCAGAGGGAAAGGGGAAAGTCCCAGGCACTTCAGAGGCAATGGCAGAGAGTCTCTTTGAATCCTCTGCAGCAGGGGGAAGCTGCATGCTTCCAGGGGTGAGAGTTGTTCAGATCAGCTCCTGCCCTGCAGCTGAAGGTGAGAACTCCTCCGGGAGGGAGGGGAGGATACTTGCAGTCAGTGAGAATTCTCTTCCAGCTGTTAGCTGCAAGCCTATTACATCTGAATCAGGGAGAGATCCTACTCGAGGGAGCATAGCGAGATGTGCCTTGTGGTTGGGGATGAGGGGCCCGGAGGAGGAAACAATGGGAGTAGAACAGAGGTGGGCAAACTATGGTCCGCGGGCCACATCCGGCCCATGGGACCGTCCTGCCCAGCCCCTGAGCTGCCGGCCAGTGAAGCTAGCTTCTGCCTGCCCACCTCCAAGGCTTTCCAATAAGCCTGTCCTGCCGCTCTGAATGGCCTGGTAAGGGGGAGGAGGGGAGTTGGATAAGGGGCAGGAGGTCCTGGGGGGCAGTCAGGGGACAGAGGACGGTTGGATGGCGTGGAGGTTTGGGGGGGCGGTCAGGAGATAGGGGTCCTGGAGAACCTGTCAGGGGGCAGGGGTGTGGATAGGGGTCAGGCCAGTCATGGGACAGGGAGCAGGGGGGTTGGATAGGGAGTGGGGTCCTGGGAGGGGGTGGTTTGAGACAGGGGGTCTTGGAAGGGGGCAATCAGGGGACAAGGAGTGGGGGGTTGGATGGGTCAGGAGTTCTGAGGGGGGCAGTCAGGGGGTGGGGGTATGGATAGTGGTCAGGGCAGTCAGGGGATAGGAAGCAGGAGAGTTGGATGGGGGTGAGGTCCTGGGGGGCAGTTTGGTGTGGGGGGGTCCCGGGAGGGGGTGGGCAGGAGACACGGAGCAGGGGGGGTTGAATAGGTCAGGAGTTCTGAAGGGGACAGTCAGGGGGTGGGAAGTGGGAAGGGGAGTGGACAGGGGCCAGAGGCCAGGCTGTTTGGGGAGGCACAGACTTCCCTACCCAACCCTCCATACCGTTTGACAACCCCGATGTGGCCCTCAGGTCAAAAAGTTTACCCACCCCTTCAGTAGAAGAACGTCTCCTCACTGGTCACTTGGGAGAGGGTGCCCAGGACAGAGCAGCTGATCGAACATCTGGGCACCCAGGCACTCAGGCTGTGAGAGGGATCTGTGTCGCTGACCTCGCAGAAGGGAGCAGTCACACGACTCACCGGTCATGGACAGACAGAGGGGTGACGGAGGGCACTCCATTTGAGGCCCTCATTTTTCAGCCCTTTGTTCCTGATGTTCTTGTGGAAACGAACTCTGTCTTTTTCAAAGAGGATGCAGATCCTACTAAAGACGTGGTTGTCTGTGAAAATGCTAATGTCCCATCAGACAGAGGGTAGGAGGAAATTCCCTGGGCTGGTAAGACACAGAAAGAGCTATGAAAGGGCTGCTGAGAAAGGACACTCCTCTTCCCCCAGAGAGTAGAGATCAGAACCTTCGAGGATAGGGAGATGGGAAAGGACCTAGTGCTTGAAGTTGGGATCACAGGAACAGTACACGTGAGGGGCGGATTTTTTTCATGGGCATAACTCTGGGGTTGAGAAGAAGCTCCACAGAGGGCTAGCTAACATACAAAGTCCACTTACATCCTTACCTCACCAGACCCTGGCTTTTCAAGTCCCCAAAGATAACCTTAGCCTGAGATCCTTACTGAAGGGGACACTAAGGGTGGGGAGGGAACAGTAACTAAACACATGGTAAGGTTCAGGGAGGAGTTGAAAGACACAGTGAGTCTTGAAAAAAACAAACTGTCCAGACAAAAGATGTGGTACAATAACAATACATCGGAAACCAGTGATAACGTCTGAGGTCACTCCTTCTCAGCTAACACCTGTAAACAGGCTCAAGGCTTGTCAGAGTAGGGAAAACATAATTAAACCTGATCTCCTGCGTGGAAGGAGAAACTGAGGCACACCTCCTCGTGGCATTGATGAATATCTCTATTGAGTTGCCTGTTGGAAAAGTACAAAGGTTAACAATGCTGAAGAGATAAGAGGAGAGGTTTTCTAGTGACCCAGAGAAGGCTGAGTTTTGAGATCACTGGGCTGATCTACAAAGTGGTAAAAGTACACAGAACTTTTCAAGAGCACCTGGGGGTAAAACTACAATGTTTGCAACACTTGGGAGTTGAATGGTCAAAATATAAAGAGGGCCTTGGGCACACTGCTGCTGCCTCAGTCAGTGACTAACACTTCTGCAGTAAATCAAGGGGTGATATATTACATTCTGTACCAATACGTACCAGTATTTCAAACTTCTTTGCTCCTTGGTAACAGCCACAATGTAGTTTACATCCAGTCTACCCATCACATGGTGGATAAACCTGTAACCCAGAGTTCTTTCAACCCAAAGCTCTTGGTAACTTTTACTCTGTTCGAGGTGGTGTCAAGAAATAAATCAGGGGAGGCAAGGCCGTCCCACCGATAGATGGCTGGCACAAACAGGACAACACACGAGTGCTTTCACTTAAAGCTAAACTTTACTTAGTCTCAAGCACTTATACACACGTCCGCAACAGGTTAGTAAAACACCCCCAACCCTTGATCATTACCAAAGCTGAGTGTGGCTTTCGAGTGGCACAGCGGCAGCCCGTCTGCCGGTGGGGAACACAAGATGCATCCAGAGGAAGAGACCAGTCCCGAAGAGTCCCACCACCTCAACCTTCCCCCCCTTATTTATACATTAGTAATAGAATGACATGTCCCTTAAAGAAAACTTGTTAAGCAAGCAGTTCCAATGGGCAAGCAAGAGGGTTTCTTTTGATTATTGATTAACCAGGTGTGGGTTTTTCCTGAGTTTGCAGCCTTGAGACCCCAATAGACATTCCTGGACCACATCCTGCTCTTCTAAAATGCATGTATCAGCAACGTCAACACAATTCTTATCAGAAAGGACGTGGGATCAAGCTGCCCTCTCTGTGGTTACCCCCCACATACCTTGGCTCAACTGTGACTGCTGAATGGCCAATTTACAGCCTTCTGACTTGGCTACTTTTAGCAATAAGCCATGGTGGTTTCAGGCACTTTACTGGTTTTCCAAAGTCTCCCCGTACAAACCATTCAAATTATGGCCCATTAAAAAACACAATAGGCCTTGGAAGAAGCTTATCCCCACCTGATGGATTTTCCTGTGAATGTTCTCATTAGGATACGGGTAATGGTCCTTGCTATGAATCACTGAAGCATGCAAGGACATGAGGCCAGCTCATGTGACACTGGGCTCCATCCTGTGCCTGTATTTTTCCACTAACTGTGCTGGGATCATTTGCTTTGGGAAAATGAAATTCACTCCATATGACAGAAACTGTAAAAGGTGGAAGCGACATCATCACTTGGCCTCACTCCCCCACAACCCAACACCTGCAAAAAAACTTAGCAACAAGGACTGAACTGGGGATGTGGTCCCAGGCTGAAGGGGATTCTTAGCCTGGGTATGCAAGATTGGTTGACTGTTTCTATCATCGGGATGAGACACTGCTTGATTGAAATCCTGTCTAATGTAGAGAACTTAGATAGTGATTTTGTTTATTTCTTATGTAACCAACTTTGAGCTGTGCAATATTACTTATAATCACTTAAAATCTATCTTTCTGTAGCAAATAAATTTGTTTATCTTTTTCAACCTGAAACTGTGTGTTGTTTGAAGTGTAAAAGGGAAATCTGCTCAGGAACACAGGTGGGTTCATTGTCATCTACACACTGAGGGAGGGGCTGAGAGTGGCTAGTGAAAGTATTCATATAACTGCAGCTGTATCTCTGCATGTGTATGGCTGTATGTGTACGGGGATAAGTGCAAGACCTAGAGAAGATTGCATCTTATCATATCCTCAGTGTGTAAGAGGGGGCCCATATTGGTATGCCAGAGGGCTCAGTGGTACCCCAGTTCCAGGCTGCATCCAGGGGAACTCTGTCATAGCCACCCAATGAACAGACCCTGCTAGAATTGAGTCCATTTCTTTCTTGCCATGTGTTCAGCTACTCACGGAGAGACCGTGATAACATCACGGAAGACAGGACCCATCAGTTCTGTCTCTCATTCTCTGTGAGTCCTTAGCCAAGGTCATCTCTCCCCATCCCTCAGTTTACCTATCAGTATCATGGGGATATATTCATAGAGACTTTCCTTTGCTAGGTGTTTTGAAGATCCTTCAATGCAAAGACGATGGGCAATTTATGAGTTTACCCGGTATAAGCTTTATACAGAGTAAAATGGATTTATTTGGGGTTTGGATCTCATTGGGAATTGGGTGTCTGGGTGCTGGAGACAGGTAACCTGCTGAGCTGTTTTCAGCTAAAGCCTTCAGCTTTCGGGGGGTGGCCCAGATCCTAGCTCTCCGTTGCAGCAGGCCAGCATGTCTGACTCAATAAGGCAGGGTTCTGGAAATCCCAAGCTGGCAGGGAAAACTGGCTCAGAGGTAATTTCAGCACATCAGGTGACAGTCCCAAGGGGATCTCTGTGACTGAACCCATCACACTGATCTCTCATCTCCTAGCAACAGCCCCATGCGTCTGCAGATACTGTTCTTTTCTCCCCGCAGGCATCTTTCTGCAGATCAGTCTGTGTGCTGGCTACCCAGATCTCCTAGACATTTACAGTCTATCAGACCCTAGGGAGGCTAAGA
Source organism: Caretta caretta (assembly GCF_965140235.1). Taxonomy (NCBI): domain Eukaryota; kingdom Metazoa; phylum Chordata; order Testudines; family Cheloniidae; genus Caretta; species Caretta caretta. The sequence continues at coordinate 2,750,728 of NC_134206.1, forward strand.
CATTATCTCTATTTTTCTTAATAATCAACTCGAATATTAAATATACACAAAAACACAGAGCACAGAGCCTGAGTGTTTTCATCTTCTTTTAGGAAGTTCCCTTAATTACCGTTTACTCCTAAAGGTGGATACAGAACACAGAAGTGCAGACAGGTTTGTTTCCAGCCTATTCCCATTCAGATGATCGATTCACCACTAGAGGCTGAACAAACCCCACTGGGATTGCACAGAGCTATATTACAAACGGTGCACCTGCCGTGTCGGCTTTTGGCGTCGGATATTGCTGCAGAAGCTGATGTGAGAGAAGTGTGGGTCATGACAACCTCATGGTGATTCCCAGGGAAGATGCTTCCATCCCAGAATTCACAGGTACCCATCTCTCATTGAGAAACTCACCTGCTCAACAAACTCAGTGCAACCTGGGCGTGATGCAACAGAGAATAGGTCTCTGTGGTCCTTTCCACTCTGTGCGGCCATTAAACATTCAGGGCCCTTGCCACTGGTGATGTGTTTGCTTCAGTATCACTGGCCAAAATATCTCTCTTTTCTCTGAATCCCTGTTGACCCTGGCGTATGGCCTCTCACTCCAAGCTGGCTGCATTTCAGTGGCACAGTCAGAGAGCCCAAACAAAAGGTGGTGCCCCCATCTCGACATACAATGGCCAATCCATTTCTGAATCCCATTTGGCTAAGCACCTTCCTCCAAGTGATAAGGGGAGGTTTTGGAACAAATTGATAAACATAACAGTAGTAAATCACCAGCACCAGATGGTATTCACCCAGGAGATCTGAAGGACCTCAGGAGCCAGGTCTCTGGTAATGCACAGAGACTGTCACATCCTCTTCTTGCATTTCAGGTCTATGGCTGTTAACAGGAGGGTTGCTATCTGACTTTTATCTCCTGTAAGACATGGAGGTGCTAGGGCTCTGAACTGGAATAACTATAAAATAATGTCAACATGAGCAAGATATCTTCTGTCCTAATGTCATTTGAAAAGTTGAACAAACTGTTTTGCCTGTAAGTTTCAAAAAAAAAAAAAAAAACACAATTCAGACTGAAGCAGACACCCAGTGTGGGAAATTCCAGTGCAAATGATTAAAGAGTTTTTGAACTTATAAGAAACTGAAAATAAGGTCTTCTAACTGATGTTGTCAGATAAACTTCATTAACGGTGGTGTCACCAGCACCACCTATCCATTTGTGAATCCCATTCAGTTAAGCTCTTTGCTCCAATAATGTGGACTGTGGAGAGGAGTTCAACAAGCCAAATATCATGGAATCATAGAATCATAGAAGACTAAGGTTGGAAAGGACCTCAGGAGGTCACCTAGTCCAACCCCCTGCTCAAAGCAGGACCAACATGAACTAAAACATCCCAGCCAGGGCTTTGTCAAGCTGGGCCTTAAAAACCTCTCAGGATGGAGAGTCCACCACCTCCCTAGGCAACCCATTCCAGTGCTTCACCCCCCTCCTATTGAAATAGTGTATCTTAATTTCCAACCTAGACCTCACCCACTGCAAATTGAGACCATTGCTGAAAGCTAAGGAAATAAGCCACACAATAGTCTCTTTCGTCAGAGCTTTACAGCTGAGCTTTCGGGGCCCACAAGTTTTATGGTGCACAATCTCAGCTGCCTGCCTCACAGTCCTGCTCCCAAAGCTCAGCTGATTTTATTGGGTTTCCTGACTTCCCTCTCCGCTCCATACTGGCCCGTCAGCCCCAGCACTGCGTCCTCACTGCAGGTTCCTTGCCAGGCTGCACCAGATCCGATCCCAGTCCCGCAGCATGGGGAGCCCAGAATGCGGTGGGGGAGGGGAGGAAGGCGGAGATGATCCAGCAAGTGTACGGGGTTGGAGAGGTGGGGAGTGAGCAACAGTGTGGGGCTTTGGGGGAAAAGGCGGAGCTGAGCTGGGGCATTGGACGAAGAGGCGGAGAAGCAAGCGGGGCCTTTTGGGAGATGGGACAGTGGAAGCTGCCTTGTGGAAAGAGGTGGGGTTGGGGGCAGAGCTTTGGGGAATAGACTGGGCAGGGTGCGGGTCCTCATGAGGTCCAGTTAAAAATAATTAGAAATGTGGCAATCCTATGAGTTTTACACAGATCAATTCCTCAGTCTGTCACACTGACACAGCACAGTAAGGCCAGGAAAGGATTTGATGTCACTTTGACTGTGCAGTCAGTGATTCAAGGAAGGGCCCCAGCACCATGTCACCAACCAGCTCTGCACGGAGCTCAATCTCAGATTCAGAGCACATGAAGGAAACTTTAGGCCCCTTTATGAATAAAGAGCTGGAGCAGCCTTTCCCGGATCTGTTTGGTCCTCACCCCGTAGATGATGGGGTTTAGCATGGGGGGCATGAAGAGGTACACATTGGCAATGAGAACGTGAAAATGAAGGGGCACATTCTGGGCAAATCTGTACATGAGGGAGATGAAGAGACGTGGGATGTAAAAGGCTAAAATGACACAGAGATGGGAACCGCAGGTTTCAAAAGTCTTGAGCCGGGCATCCTGTGTGGGGAGGCTGAATATGGCCCTGAGGATCTGGGTATAGGACACAGCGATAAAAATCCCATCCAGACCAATCACACAGAATGTCACAAAGAGGCCGTAGAAAGTACTGACGTGGGTGTCGGCACAGGCCAGCTTCGCCACGGCTATGTGCAAACAGTACGGTTGGGGGATGATGTTGGTTCTGCAATACGGCCACTGTCTTACCAAGAAGGGATAGGGCAGTACGACCATGCCACTGCGCAGCACCACAGCCAGGCCAATCTTGGCCACCAGGGGGCGTGTCAGGATGGTGGAATGTCTCAGGGGATGGCAGATGGCCACGTAGCGATCCAAGGCCATGGCCACACAGATCCCAGACTCCATCACTGAGAAGCAGTGAGTGAAGTACATCTGGGTGAGGCAGGCACTAAAATCGATCTCTCTGGAATTGAACCAGAGGATTGCCAGCATTTTGGGCAGGGTGGACGTGCACAGGATCAGGTTGGTAACAGCCAGCATGCAGAGGAAATAGTACATGGGCTCATGGAGGCTCGGCTCCGTCTTCACAATGAAGAGGATGGTGAAGTTCCCCAAGACGGCGATGGCGAACATGGTGCAGAAGGGGATGGAGATCCAGACATGGGCTGCCTCCAGGCCAGGAATGCCCAGCAGAATGAAGGAGGAGGGGTTGGTGAATTCAGTTGTGTTGGAATCTGACGTGGAGTAGGAGAGAAGGTGTCTCCTGCTTGTACCACATGTTTCCATGACTTCCTGTATATGCCCAGAGTGATGGTAGCAGTAAAATTACCTGGATGGAGAGACAATGTTAATATGAGACAATGGACACACTACTGGGGGCTGTTCTCATTGGTGAAGCAGATTGGTCACCCTTCACATACTGAAAAATGATATTTTAAAAATTCAGAGAAATGAACTTTGAACAAATAACCTTACTAATCTCAAGTCCATATTTTATGATGCTCCCTGCTTCAATAATTTCTACTCATCATGGTGTGGGAAACCGTACTGTGCACCAGTAGGAAACACAAGTGTGGACACTGTTTATCCATCATTGTTCCTTAGGCCTTGTCTACACTACCAAGATTTTTGCAAAAAAGCAGTTTTTGATGAAGAAACAGTGGGGGTGTACACGCTGCAAAGGCACTTTCAACAACGGAACTGCTCAGTTTCAGTGACAGAATATAATGACGAAGCTTTTGACAAGGTCTCCCACAGTATTCTTGCCAGCAAGTTAAAGATGTATGGGCTGGATGAATGGACTATAAGGTGGGTAGAAAGTTGGCTAGATTTTCGGGCTCAACGGGTAGTGATCAATGGCTCCATGTCTAGTTGGCAGCCGGTATCAAGTGGAGTGCCCCAAGAGTCGGTCCTCGGGTCAGTTTTGTTCAATATCTTCATAAATGATCTGGAGGATGGTGTGGCTTCCACCCTCAGCAAGTTTGCAGATGATACTAAACTGGGAGGAGAGGTAGATACGCTGGAGGGTAGGGATAGGAGACAGAGGGCCCTAGACAAATGAGAGGACTGGGCCAAAAGGAATATGGTGAGGTTCAGCAAGGACGAGTGCAGAGTCCTGCACTTAAGATGGAAAAATCCCATACACCGCTACAGACTAGGGACCGAATGGCTCGGCAGCCGTTCTGCAGAAAAGTACCTAGGGGTTACAGTGGACGAGAAGCTGGATATGAGTCAACAGTGTGCCCTTGCTGCCAAGAAGGCCAATGGCATTTTGGGATGTATATATGGGGCAATGCCAGCAGATCGAGGGACGTGATCGTTCCTCTCTATTCGACATTGGTGAGGCCTCATCTGGAGTACTGTGTCCACTTTTGGGCTCCACACTACAAGAAGGATGTGGAAAAATGGGAAGGAGTCCAGCAGAGGGCAACAAAAATGATTAGGGGACTGGAACACATGACTTCTGAGGAGAGGCTGAGGGAACTTGGATTGTTTAGTCTGCGGAAGAGAAGAATGAGGCTGGATTTGATAGCTGCTTTCAACTACCTGAAAGGGGGTTCCAAAGAGGATGGATCTAGACTGTTCTCAGTGTTAGCTGATGACAGAACAAGGAGCAGTGGTCTCAAGTTGCAGTGGGGGAGGTTTAGGTTGGATATTAGGAAAAACTTTTTCACTAGGAGGGTGGTGAAACTCTGGAATGCGTTACCTAGGGAGGTGGTGGAATCTTCTTCCTCAGATATTTTTAAATTCAGGCTTGACAAAGCCCTGTCTGGGATGATTTAGTTGGGGATTGGTCCTGCTTTGAGCAGGGGGGTTGGACTAAATGACCTCCTGAGGTCCCTTCCAACCCTGATATTCTATGATTCTATGAAAAGAGGTTTAAGGCTTTTTACGGAAATTTTTTGTTGATTTTATTGCTGTAATTGGCCTCTGGAAGGTGTCCCACATTGCCCATCCTGACTGCTCTGGTGAACAGTTTCAACTCCTCTCCCCTCCAACGAGGTGAACAGTTTCTGCCTGTCCCCCTTTAAAGGCTCGGGAATTTTAAAATTAATCTTCCTGTTTGCTGTGTGTGGAGTGCTCACATCACATCTTCCCAGGTGGCCATGGCAGCTCAGAGCTTGGGCCACTGTGGAGCTCCTGAATCTGCTCCGTATTTGGGGAGAGGAGGCTGTGCAGTCCCATCTGTGCTCCAGCCCTAGGAACTGCGATACCTAAGGGCAGATTTCATGCAGCTTGTGGGAAAAGAGCTGTGATCAGGACACCCTGCAGTGCACAGCAAAGGTGAAGGACCTGAGGCACGCGTACCAGAAGGCAAGGGAGGCAAACAGTATCTGTGTTGCTGAAGAAACTGGGTATGATCAGTTTGGTAAAGGGAGGATTGAGGGGGGACATGACAGAGGTCTTGAGATACTTGAAAGGCTGCCATAAAAAAGATGGAGGAAAGTTGTTCTCTGTTGCCACATGGGGCAGGGAAGAGGCAATGGGTCCAAACTACAGCACAGCAGATTTAGATTTAATCTCAGATAAATTTCCCAACTGTAAGAACAGGAGGACACTGGAACAGATGCCCAGGCAGGTTGTGGAAAGTCCATCATTGGAGGTTTTCAATAGGAGGCTAGATAGTCATCTGTCTGGGGTGGTTTAGACACAACAAATCCTGCATCTAGGCAGAGGTTAGACTACCTGATCCTTGCAGCTCCTTCTAACCCTGTTGCTCTTTGATTCCACGATATAAAATCCTGGTGTAGATCAGGTCTTATTCAAATACAAGTTATGGAGCTCAATACTGGGGTAACTGGGAGAAATTTAATGGCCTGTCTTACACAGGAGGTCAGACTGGATGATCTAATGGTCCCCTCTGACTATAAACCCTATGAACCTATCAATATAGAAAGTAGTTCAGGCATTTATATTTATTCTGTATCATAACACACAAACTAGGGACCGTTCAATTAGATTGAAACTCTAAACATATAAAACTGATAAAAGAAAATTGTTTACATAATCCATATTTGGCCTGTGGAACTCCATGCCACAGACATTATTGGAGCAAAGTGTTTAGCTGAATGGGATTCACAAATGGATTGGCCATAGTTGGTGGTGCTGGTGGCATCACCCAGAGTTAAGTCCGTCTGACACCTTCAATTAAAAGACTTCATTTTCAGTTGTGTATAAGTTTGCAAAACTTTAACCTGAAATTTCCCATGTTGGGTATCTACTTCCAGCTGAATTGCATTTTGAAATTTTCAGGTATAACAGTTCAGCCAACTTTGCGAATGAAGCTTGGGGAGAAGATGTCTTGCCCATGTTGAAAAATTGTTATATTTATGTGAGTGAGGAGCCCTGGCACCTCCATGCTTTTCAGCAGATAAATTCTCGTAAGAGCCCCATCCCCTCCCCTGCTCCATTAACAGCCAAAGCCCTGAATTGCAAGGGGAGGAGGTGGCGGTCTCTGTGCATTAACACACAGCTGGCCCCTAAGTTTTATTCAGTTCTTACTCCAGACTGGATCTTTTTCTGCAATATCTGCTTGAGGGCTTGTCTACGTTTAAGGAACAATAGTGGGGATGCCACAGCGCTTCACTGGGACCTGAACAAACTACGGCCCGCAGCCTCCGAATCTGGCCTTGTACTGAACCTCGACTAACAACTTTCACCCTGAAGGATCCATGGTGCCACTGAAATTAAGCCACCTTAGGGCTGGAGCCCATCATCATCACTGGAGCCCACAGTAAAGAGGGGCATTTTGGCCCATGATGCTAGTGCAAATTCAGCACCTGTGGCAAGGGCCCTGGGATGTTTAGTGGCTGTGTGGAGCAGAAATGAATTCAGACCTACTCTCTGTCCCATCAGTCGTATGTTGCACTTGGTTTGTCAAACCGAAAGAGATGGGTACCTGTGATTTCTGGGACGGAAGTCTCTTTGCTGGGAATCCCCCTCAGGCAGCCGTGTCCCACCCCTCTGTCACCCCAGCATCTGCAGAAGTATCCCATGCCGAGAGCTGACACAGGGATGTGCACTGTTTATAATATAGCTCTGTGCAATCCCAGTGGGGTTCGCCCAGCTCCTAGGGGAGAAGCGGTGTCTGGATGCAAACAGGCTGGAGACCAGACACTCTCTAGCCAGTCCCGCTCTTTCCATTGCTGTGCTATGTGCTTCTTATCCAGCTTTAACAGTAAACAGCAATTAAGGGACCTTCCCAAAGGGAAATGAGAACTCTTGAGCTCTGTGCTAAGTCAGAGAGGAATTGGCTGCTCTGTGTATGTGTGTATATTTAGAAATTATAGTTGATTACTAAGGAAGCTAGGGAGAGTGCCTAGGTCTCTTAGGGTCTGATGCTAAGTGCCCAGGAGGGATGGGTAGATAGTAGACAGACAGATCTGGAGAAAGATGACTGAGAGGAGACACAAACACTTTCTGGAGGCACATGGGGTTTTCGCTAAGTGATCAGAGATCAGTAATTCTCAGATTATCTATTATCATACCACATAGAACCTTTCATTGAAGGATCTTCTAAATACGTAGCAAAGGAAAGTCACTATGAACATATCCCTATTATATCCATAGATAAACTGAAGGACAGGGAGACATGACTTGGTCAAAGTCAAACAGAGAATGACAGACAGAACCCAAGAGTCCTGAGTTTCCTGCCATAACAGCAGTCTCTCCATCAGTAACTGAATGCATGATAAGCGGGAAATGGACTCATACTGTCATAGGGTGTGTTCATTGGGTGTCCGTGACAGACTTCTGTAGGGTTCAACCTGGAACAGGGGTACCACTGAGCACTCTGACATACCAACCTGGGCCCCTCTCATACTGTGAGGCTCTGAAAAGCTTCAAGCCCATCCAGGTCTTGCACTTACACAGTTACATCAGAGCTGTACTGTCTTGCCCTTGTCAGAAGACTGACCAGTGTAAGTTTACTGCCCTGCCCCCTTCCCTCAATGTGGAGAGGACAATACACCAGCCCCTGTTCCTCAGCAGATTTCCCTTTGTACTTCAAACAACACACTGTTTTAGGTAAATAAATAGAAAGCAGATGTACTAAGTACAGAAAGATGGATTTTAAGTCGTTATAAGTTTTAGAGAACAGATCAAAGTTGGTTATTTAAGAAATAACCAAAATTGCAATCTAAGATCTATATGCAAGACAGGATTTGAATCAAGGAGTGTCTCACCCTGATGGGAAAAACAGCCCACCCATCTTTCAGACACAGGCTAGAAACCCCTTCAGCTTGGGACAACATACCCAGTTCAGTTCTTATCCCTGAGGTGGTTCCGGGTGTTGAGTTGTGGGGGGAGTGAGTCCAAGTGACAATGTCACTTTCCCCCATTACAGCTTCTGCCATGTGGAGGGAACTTCATTTTTCCAAGCAAAAGCCCCCAGCGCAGTTAGTGGGAATCTTCAGGCACAAGACGGAGTCCAGTGTCACATGAGCTGGTCACGTGCCCTTGCATGCTTTGATAATTCATAGCAGGGGCCATTATCCATATCCTGGCTCTAACATTCAAAGGAAAGTCCATCAGGTGGGGATAATCTTCTTCTAAGGCCTAGTGTGTTTCTTAATGCACCATTACCTTGAAGGGTTTCTTCATAATATCCTGGCTAGATTGGATGTAAACTACATTGTGGCTGTTACCGAGGAGCAAACACATTTGAAATACAGGTACATAGTCAATATTCATAACTTCTGTACCATAGGAGAAAAGCATGCTGAGGTACAGAGCAAAGGAAACTAGCCCCAAGGCCTTGGTGCACTTGGTATACAGCTCCCTGCTCCCAGAGAGAGGTGCTAGAATGGAAGCTGCATCCCCAGGGTGGGCCTAGAAACCCAAAGCCAGAAGCAGGGCCTGAATGCTGCTCTGACTCAAAATCACATGGATCCAGTGCATGGGACCCCAGCACAGCCACCTGGCATGTGTCCAGTCTCAGGAGCTTGAGCAGGTCTGTGACAACAATCCAGGAGCTGCTCCATGGACACTAGGGGACTGTGAGTGGAAGGGGAGTGGGGCTGAGCGATCCCAAACCTGTGTGAAGAGGTCCACAAGCTGTTCTCTTCACCCTAATGTGGTTGAGCTCCTCCAGACACTCCAATTGCTTCAGCAAACCTTTGCTAGACCTCCCCCTTGGACATACTCTGTTTCCAGTTTCTCTCTTTCAGGGCACATGATCCGTAAAGCAAGAGACCCAGGCCTTGCAAATGGGGGTTCGAAAACATTTCCTTTACTTTAGACAGCACAAGAGATACCGAATACACACACATTAGTATAAGATATAAGTATATATAGATATAAGAAAAGGAGTACTTGTGGCACCTTAGAGACTAACAAATTTATTTGAGCATAAGCTTTCATGAGCTACAGCTCACTTCATCAGATGCATTCAGTGGAAAATACATTGGGGAGATTTATATACACAGAGAACATGAAACAATGGATGTTACCATATGCACTGTAACGAGAGTGATCACTTAAGGTGAGCTATTACCAGCAGGAGATCAGGGGTGGGGGGGGACCTTTTGTAGTGATAATCAAGGTGGGCCATTTCCAGCAGTTGACAAGAACGTCTGAGGAACAGTGTGGGGTGGGTGTGGGGAATAAACAAGGGGAAATAGTTTTACTTTGTGTAATGACCCATCGACTCCACAGGCTGAAATTGTGGAAAAGCAGCATCACTTGCCCCATAACCTCAGCCGTGCAGAACACAATGCCATGCACAGCCTCAGAAACAACTCTGACATCATAATCAAAAAGGTTGACAAAGGAGGTACTGTCATCATCATGAATAGGTTGGAATATGAACAAGAGGCTGCTCGGCAGCTCTCCAACACCACTTTCTACAATCCATTACCCTCTGATCCCACTGAGGGTTACCAAAAGAAACTACACCATCTGCTCAAGAAACTCCCTGAAAAAGCACAAGAACAAATCCGCACAGACACACCCCTGGAACCCCGACCTGGGATATTCTATCTGCTACCCAAGATCCATAAACCTGGAAATCCTGGACGCCCCATCATCTCAGGCATTGGCACCCTGACAGCAGGATTGTCTGGCTATGTAGACTCCCTCCTCAGGCCCTAAGCTACCAGCACTCCCAGCTATCTTCGAGACACCACTGACTTCCTGAGGAAACTGAAGTCCATCGGTGATCTTCCTGAAAACACCATCCTGGCCACTATGGAGGTAGAAGCCCCCTACACCAACATTCCACACAAAGATGGACTACAAGCCATCAGGAACAGTATCCCCGATAATGTGACGGCAAACCTGGTGGCTGAACTTTGCGATTTTGTCCTCACCCATAACTATTTCACATTTGGGGACAATGTAGACCTTCAAATCAGTGGCACTGCTATGGGTACCCTGTTAGAGAGCTTATTCCTTCACTCTCCCACTTCCCTGGTCCTTCTCGCATGAACAGAGAGCAACAATACCCAAAGTCCAAAGGTGCAAACAATTTGATGTTTATTGGGGTGAACTTCCAGCAAGCTTAAATACAAGTTCCTTTTTCCTTATTTTCGAATCCCAACTTACTTCCTGTTGCCCCTAATTTATATAGTAATATTCTTAGCCATACCTTAACCAATCATTCTACTGAAATTTAACTAACCAATCCTAACATATTGTAACATGATTATGTAACCAATTATATCCCACCACCTTCATTAGTTTACACCCAGCAAAATTAATTATACAGCAGACAGGAACAATCACAGAACCAGACAGAGATTATACAGACAAACAATAGCAAAGAGGGAACTATAATGACAAAACAATACAGAAGAGAGGATTTCACATCCCAGCTATTGATAAGTGAGTTCTTGCCAGACAGGATGCTATCAAACTAAGTTTCCTTTTACATTTTCTAGGCACTTCCCTTTCTCTGGAGGTGATAGGAATACAATCCTGTCCTGATAGTGCCTGACAGCCCAATAGCACCTTATTTCAATGTGACTAGCTTGGAATGTGAGGAGGTGACTGGTCGCTTCCTAGCTTATGGCTGCCTCTGCTGCTTAGCCAAAGGCCTTAGCCTAAGAACAGGGCCTCAGACTGTCACAGTAAGAGAAGGCCCTTACACCAGCAGACAGTGATTTTGATTCTTTCTTTTATACCTCTAGAACTAGCCAAGTGATAAGAATACCCCTAAATTCTTAAAGTACAGGCCTTTACAGACAGGCCTGAATATCTATATCCTAACATACCCGCATGGCCCCACAGTATGCCAACATTGTTATGGCTGACTTAGAACAATGCTTCCTCAGCTCTTGTCCTAATGCCCCTGCTCTACTTGTGCTACACTGATGACATCTTCATCCTCTAGAGCCAGGGCAAAGAAGCCCTTGAGGAATTCCACCATGATTTCAACAGTTTCCATCCCACCACCAACCTCAGCCTGGACCAGTCACCACAAGAGATCCACTTCCTGGACACTACGGTGCTAATAAGCGATGGTCACATAAACACAACCCTATACCAGAAACCTACTGACCTCTATTCCTACCTACATGCCTCCAGCTTTCACCCTGACCACACCACACGATCCATCGTCTACAGCCAAGCTCTGCGATACAACCGCATTTGCTCCAACCACTCAGACAGAGACAAACACCTACAAGATCTCTATCAAGCATTCTTACAACTACAATACCCACCTGCTGAAGTGAAGAAACAGATTGACAGAGCCAGAAGAGTACCCAGAAGCCACCTTCTACAGGACAGGCCTGTCAAGGTTCCTCCCCCACTCTGAACTCTAGGGTACAGATGTGGGGACCTGCATGAAAAACCTCCTAAGCTTATCTTTACCAGCTTAGGTCAAAACCTCCCCAAGGTACAAAATATTACACCCGTTATCCTTGAACTGGCCGCTACCACACCAAACTAATACTGGTTACTGGGGAAGAGCTGTTTGGATGCGTCTTTCCCCCCAAAATACTTCCCAAAACCTTGCACCCCACTTCCTGGACAAGGTTTGGTAAAAAGCCTCACCAATTTGCCTAGCTGACTACAGACCCAGACCCTTGGATCTGAAGAAAAATGAACAATCCTCCCAACACTTGCACCCCCCCTTTCCTGGGAAATGTTGGATAAAAAGCCTCACCAATTTGCATAGGTGACCACAGACCCAAACCCTTGGATCTGAGAACAATGAAAAAGCATTCAGTTTTTTACAAGAAGACTTTTAATAAAAAAATAGAAGTAAATAGAAATAAAGAAATCCCCCCTGTAAAATCAGGATGGTAGATATCTTACAGGGTAATTAGATTCAAAAACATAGAGAACCCCTCTAGGCAAAACCTTAAGTTACAAAAAAGATACACAGACAGAAATAGTTATTCTATTCAGCACAATTCTTTTCTCAGCCATTTAAAGAAATCATAATCTAACACATACCTAGCTAGATTACTTACTAAAAGTTCTAAGACTCCATTCCTGTTCTGTCCCTGGCAAGAGCAGCATACAGAGAGACACAGACCCTTTGTTTCTCTCCCTCCTCCCAGCTTTTGAAAGTATCTTGTCTCCTCATTGGTCATTTTGGTCAGGTGCCAGCGAGGTTACCTTTAGCTTCTTAACCCTTTACAGGTGAGAGGAGCTTTCCTCTGGCCAGGAGGGATTTCAAAGGGGTTTACCCTTCCCTTTATATTTATGACAAGGCCCAACAAAGAAAATAACAGAATGCCACTAGCCATCACCTTCAGCCCCCAACTAAAACCTCTCCAACGCATTATCAAGGATCTACAACCTATCCTAAAGGACGACCCATCGCTCTCACAGATCTTGGGAGACAGGCCAGTCCTTGCCTACAGACAGCCCCTCAAACTGAAGCAAATACTCACCAGCAACCACACACCACAAAACAGAACCACTAACCCAGGAACCTATCCTTGCAACAAAGCCCATTGCCAACTGTGCCCCCATATCTATTCAGGGGACACCATCACAGGGCCTAATAACATCAGCCACACTATCAGAGGTTTGTTCACCTGCACATCCACCAATGTGATATATGCCATCATGTGCCAGCAATGCCCCTCTGCCATGTACATTGGCCAAACCGGACAGTCTTTACATAAAAGAATAAATGGACACAAATCAGATGTCAAGAATTATAACATTTAAAAACCAGTTGGAGAACACTTCAATCTCTTTGGTCACTCGATTACAGACCTAAAAGTGGCAATTCTTCAACAAAAAAACTTCAAAAACAGACTCCAACGAGAGACTGCTGAATTGGAATTAATTTGCAAACTGGATACAATTAACTTAGGCTTGAATAGAGACTGGGAGTGGATGGCTTATTACACAAAATAAAACTATTTCCCCATGATTATTCCCCCCACCCACCCCCCACTGTTCCTCAGACATTCTTGTCAACTGCTGGAAATGGCCCACCTTGATTATCACTGCAAAAGGTTTCCCGCCCCCGCTCTCCTGTTGGTAATAGCTCACCTTAAGTGATCACTCTCTTGCTACAGTGTATATGGTAATACCCATTGTTTCATGTTCTCTAAGTATATAAATCTCCCCACTGTATTTTCCACTGAATGCACCCGATGAAGTGATCTGTAGCTCACAAAAGCTTATGCTCAAATAAATTTGCTAGTCTCTAAAAGTACTCCTTTTCTTTTTGTGAATACAGACTAACTTGGCTGCTACTCTGAAACCCGTCATAGATATAAGAGTATCAAAAATCAAATGGGCAAACAAGACGCAAAATTCTATCTCAGGTGAATATACAGGCCTGAATCCTACATTATCAGTAGCACTCGTAATAGTCACTTGCTGGCTTATCTGCACATCTCTCCCCCTCTGCAGCTGCAAGGGAGCCATTTCAGATTTTAGTGGGGGTGGCAACTTTCACTGTGATTCCAGGGGCTATTTTGGCTCCTAAAAATGCTACTTTTTGGCTGATAACAGCAATGAGCTGACAGGAGCGCTGTATCTAAATCCTTCATAAAAGAAAGAAAAATAAATAAATATTAGACCCACTGAGCTCTAATACTGACATGTTCTGACATCTTGTGGCAAGTCACTTAAGGGTCACTAGTTAGGTTGAAAATTTAATTGTACATTGTTACTCCGTAAAGACTTCTGGGTTCTATCTAAGCTCCAGGAGGGGAGTGGGTACTGTTGGTACCATCAGGGTGAGAGTCGACTTGAGTCAAATCCTGTCTTGTGTATAGAACTTAGATTGGGATTTTGTTTATTTCTTAGGTAACCAACTTTGAACTGTACAATATTACTTATAATCATGTAAAATTTATCTTTTTATAGTCAATTATAGCTGTTTTATACTTTTTTTTTACTGAAACAGTGTGTTTGAAATGTAAAAGGGAAATCTGTTCAGAGACAGAAGCTGTTGCATTGTCCTCTCCACATTGACGAAGGGGCAGACTGGGTAATAAACTGACACTGGTCAGGCTTCTGCCAAGCACAAGATGGTTCAGCTAGGGGACCTGGGGGGAACTGGCTGGAACTTCTCAATTGTTGGTTTGTGTGTGGATACTGAAACCATTCGTGTAACTGTAGCTCTGTATGTCCCTGCCTGTGTATGGCTGTGTAAGTGCAATATCTGGAGAGGACTGGATAAAGAACACAAAAGTGCAGACAGGATTGTCTCCTGCCTGTTTACATTGAGATGCTTATTTTTCCACTAGAGGGTCAGCAAACCCCACTGGGATTTCCCCGAGCTATATTATAAATGGTGTACACTGCTGTATCGTCTCTCAGTGTGGGATGCTGCTGCACATGCTGGGGTGAGAGAGGTGTGAGTCACGGCTACCTGAGGGGGATTCCCAAGGAAGACGCTTCTGTCTCAGAATTCACAGGTACCCATCTCTTTCCGTTCAACAAACCAAGTGCAACCTAACCCTCTGTAGAAAGCTTGAGGTCAAGGGAAGAATTCTTCCATCAACCCTAGCTAGTACTGTTAGGATATAGATATTCAGGCCTGTCTGTAAAGGCCTATACTCTAAGAATTTAGGTGTATTCTTATCACTTGGCTAGTGATAGAGGTATAAAAGAAAGAATCAAAATCACTGTCTGCTGGTGTAAGGGCCTTCTCTTACTGTGACAGTCTGAGGCCCTGTTCTTAGGCTAAGGCCTTTGGCTAAGCAGCAGAGGCAGCCATAAGCTAGGAAGCGACCAGTCACCTCCTCACATTCCAAACTAGTCACACTGAAATAAGGTGCTATGGGGCTGTTAGGATACAATCCTGTCCTGATAGTTCCTATCACCTCCAGAGAAAGGGAAGTGCCTAGAAAATGTAAAAGGAAACTTAGTTTGATAGCATCCTGTCTGGCAAGAACTCACTTATCAATAGCTGGGATGTGAAATCCTCACTTCTGTATTGTCTTGTCATTATAGTTCCCACTTTGCTGTTGTTTGTCTGTATAATCTCTGTCTGGTTCTGTGATTGTTCCTGTCTGCTGTATAATTAATTTTGCTAGGTGTAAACTAATGAAGGTGGTGGGATATAATTGGTTACATAATCATGTTACAATATGTTCGGATTGGTTAGTTAAATTTCAGGAAAATGATTGGTTAAGGTATAGCTAAGCAGAACTCAAGTTTTACTATATAATCTGTAGTCAATGAGGAAGTGACGGGGTGTGGGTGGGGGTGGGCATGTGGGTGTGTGAGATGGGAACAGGGAATGGGGGTAAGAAAATTGGAATCATGTTTTGCTAAAGGGGGAGATGGGAACAGAGAATGGGAGTAAGGAAGTTGGAATCATGTTTGGCTAAGGGTAGGAATGGGAACAGGGACACAGGTGTAAGGCTCTGTGGTGTCAGAGCTGGGAAGGAGGATACTAAGGAAGGAAACTGGAATCAGGCCTGCTGGAAGTTCACCCCAATATACATCTAATGTTTGCACCTTTGGACTTCGGGTATTGTTGCTCTCTGTTCATGTGAGAAGGACCAGGGAAGTAAGTGGGTGAAGGAATAAGCCCTCTAACAAGTACATCTCATGGAGGTAGATCATCTATGTTGATGGGAGAACCGCTGCTGTTGGTGTGAGTAGTGCCTATCTATCATTTTCAGTGTGAACAAGCCCTCAAGCAGATCTTCCAGCAAAACACCCAGTCTGGATCCGCAGGTATGGGTTGTTGGAGAATCCACCCCTTCCCTTCGCAGTCTGTTCCAAAGGTTATTCACTGTCAGTATTAAACATGTGACCCTTATTTCTTGGTGGAATTTGTCTGGCTTCAGCTTCCAACCTCTGGGCCTTGCTCTGCCTGTCTCTGCTAGACTTCAGAGTATGTTAGTACCCAGGATTTTCTCCCAGTGAAATTATCTCCTTGATCGTCTTTTCGATAACATAAATAGATGAAGCTCTATTTGCCTCTCATTGTCCAGCATTTTCTCCAGCCTCCAAACACTTTCCTGGCTCTTTTCTGCGCCCTCTCCATTTTTTCAACATCCTTTTTGAAATGTGGACCCCAGGACTGGACACAGTCAGTTTCACCAATGCCATGTGCAGAGGTAAAATCGTTCCCCAGCTCCAACTCACCACTCCTGTGTTTATGCAGCCGAGGATCACATCTGCCCTTTAGGACACAGCATCACACTCAGAGCTCACAATGAGTTGGTTGTCCACAGTGACCCCTAAATCCTTTTCAGTGTCCCTGCCTTCCATAATACAGTGCCCGAGGTTGTGGGTTGGACCTGCTTTCCCTGTTCCAAGAGGATCACTTTGTATTTGTCTGTGTGTAGGGCCTGCCTTCTCTTTTCTGAGAGAATAACTTTGCATGTCACTGTATTAAAGCATGTTGTTTGCATGAGCCCAGCTCATCAAACACTCTAGATCAATCGGTATGCCTGCCCAGGCCTCCTCATTGTAACCACTCTGCCAACCTTTGGGTCATCCACATATTTTATCTTCAGTGATTCTATATTTGCTTCCAGATCCTTGATGAAAATATTGAAAAGCATCGGGCTAAGAACTGATCTGTGCAGAACCCCACTGGATGCAGCCAGATTTGCTGACAATGGCCCACTGACCAGTGCTTTCTGAGATCTGTCTGTTAGCCACTTTTTAGTCATAGAATCATAGAATATCAGGGTTGGAAGGGACCTCAGGAGGTCATCTAGTCCAACCCCCTACTCAAAGCAGGACCAATCCTCAACTAAATCATTTTACGTATGCTCTACTGATATTGGATAGTGTTTTTTATCTGAATGTTTCCCCCTACTAACTCAAATACCTCAGAGAAATCAACTCTATTGCATATCATAGAACCACAGAGCTGGAAGGGACCTTGAGAGGTCATCAAGTCCAGTCACCTGCACTCATGGCAGGACCAGCACCATCTAAAACATCCCTACAGGTGTTTGTCTAACCTGCTGTTAAAAATCTCCAATGATGGAGATTCCACAACATCCCTAGGCAATTTATTCCAGTGCCTAACCACCCTGACAGTTAGGAAGTTTTTCCTAATGTCCAACCTAAACCTCCCTTGGTGCAATTTAAATCCATTGCTTTTGTGTGGTTTCCTTGATCAACAAAAGGTTTACTCTCATTAAAGGATGAAATTGGATTTATTTGACAAGACTTCTTTTCTGTAAATTCTGACTGACCGACATTAATTATATTTCTCTAGGGGGTTTTTGAACTAATCCTATACCAGCTTTTCCATTCTTTCCTAGCCTTTATTTTTTAAATAATTTACCTTTAACACAGAACTGTCCTGTATTTGTGGTTTGCAGGGGGAGGGATAGCTCTGCTGCTGCCTGTTTGTGTACTTCCGTTTCCAGATGAGATCTGTGGCTGATCAGCCAGCTCGTAACTCTGGTGTTCCTAACTCTAAGGTTCAACTGTAGATGCTGTTTATCACCCTCCTTGATCGTTAATGGACTGGAAAGTGTTTCCTCACCTCAGGTGATATGAGACTCTTATCCTGCTTCTTTCCAAATACAGAAGAAAACTGTTTCTTGACCACGTCTCCCTTTTCTGCAAGATTAACACATTTGCTTTCTCCCTCTAGGAATTGGCTGCAGTTTTGATTTGGTTCTTAACAGACTCAGTAACCTCCTTTTTGTGATTCATAGTCCTTCCAAGCCTGGCTTTTCTCTGAATGTCCTGAACCTGATCACTTATCAGTTTTCATAACTTCCAATTTATACTTCTTGCTATTTGTCTTTTCCCCATTTGTTCATTATTGCTTTATTTCCCTCCTAATAGTTGAATTCACTTTGTCACGAGAACTCACAATCTTCATTCCCATTATTCTGTCTAAATTTTTCCTTCCAATCACTTTTGCTGATAATTTGCCTCAGCTTTGGACAATTAGCATTTTGAAGCATTAAGTGTCTCTATTTATTACTGATTGGGAACTGTACTCTGTTTGTCCATTTGAATGTAACCAGTTCCCTTCTTTATTTTGTTCTCCTCTGTCAGACGCACCTTCTTTGTCTCTTCTCTAAACTCAACAGTCCCAGACTTTTCAATCGGTACACATATTGCAACCTCCCCCAATCTCAGAGCCTGTCCCAGAAATCACCTTTCTCTCTGCTGTATCCTTCACAGAACTGAATGACCACAACTGAGTGCGTGTCCAGAGCAGGTTATTCTCCAAACCATTCATTAGGCATCCAGACGTTGCCTTTGCTTTTGCCATGCAGCAGGTGTTTCTATAGAGCTGCTATCAATGATGCCTTGTCTGTTCCCTGGGGTGTGTTCTAGTTGGGATGTTTCCTCCGGCACATGTCTTGGCAAAGCTTCATTGTTTTTTCCCCACTCTCAGGTTTTGAGCAACCAGGTGAATGGGGAATGCCTTACAGCATATACAATGTAGCGTGGGTTTCAATTCATTAAGGAATGAAGATGGACAACAAGTATCCACACTTGTGTTTCCTGCTGGTCCCTACTAAGGTTCCCCCCACTGAATGATTGATGCATGGAGCACCATAAAATACGGAATTGGCATTAGTAGGGTCAGTTGTTAATAATTCATTTATCTGAACAATGAAAATGTCATTTTTTATGTGTGAAGAGCGACTAATCTGCTTCAACCATAAGAACCGCCTTTTGTAGTACATATAGTGTCTTATGTTAACATTCTCTCCATCCAGGCATTTGTACTTCAGCCATCATCCTAGACTCTGGGCATATACACAACATCAGGGGAATGTATGGTACATGCAGGAGACAGCATTCTTCCTCAGAGCTGTACGCCTTCTGCCCTACTCAATGTCAGATTACAACACAACCGACTTCATCAACACCTCCACCTTCATCCTGCTGGGCATTCCTGGCCTGGAGATGGCCCATGTCTGGATCTCCATCCCCTTCTGCACCATGTACATCATAGCCATCTTGGGGAACGTCACCATCCTGTTCATTGTGAAGATGGAGCCGAGCCTCCACGGGCCCATGTACTATTTCCTCTGCATGCTGGCCGTCAGCGACCTGGTCCTGTCCACAGCCGTTCTACCCAAAATGCTGGCAATCTTTTGGTTCATTTCCAGGGAGATCAATTTCAGTGCCTGCCTCACGCAGATGTACTTCATTCATTGCTTCTCAGTGATGGAGTCTGGAATCCTCGTGGCCATGGCTTTTGATCGCTACGTGGCCATCTGTGATCCCCTGAGACATTCCACCATCCTGACAAACACCATGGTGACCAAGATTGGTCTGGCCGTGGTGCTGCGTGGTGGCACACTTATACTGCCCTATCCCTTCCTGGCGAGGCTGTTCTAGACTTGATTTTGACAAACAAGGGGGAACTGGTTGAGAAATTGAAAATGGAAGGCAGCTTGGGAGAAAGAGATCATGAAATGATAAAGTTCATGATTCTAAGGAATGGTAGAAGGGAAAACAGCAAAATAAAGACAATGGATTTCAAGAAGCAAGGCTTTAGCAAACTCAGGGAGTTGGTAGGTAAGATCTCATGGGAAGCAAGTCTAAGGGGAAAAATGATAGAAGATATCTGGCAGTTTTTCAGAGAGACATTATTAAGGGCACAGGACCAAACTATCGCACTGCGTAAGAAAGACAGGAAGTATGGCAAGAGAGCATCCTGGCTTAACCAGGAGATCACGAATTATCTAAAAATCAAAAAAGAGTCGTACAACAAGTGGAAACAAGGTCAAATTACAAAGAAGGAATATAAACAAATAACATATATTTAGGAGTAAAATTAGTAAGACTAGCTAGATCAAACTAGCTAGAGACATAAAGAGTAACAAGAAAACATTCTATAAATATATTAGAAGCAAGAGGAAGACCAAGGACAGGGTAGGCCCGTTACTAAATGAAGAGGGGAAAACAACAGAACATGTGGTAATGGCAGAAGTGCTAAATGACTTCTTTGTTTTGGTTTTCACCAAGACATTTGCCATAGAGAATGACAGTGAAAATTGGGTAGGTTCAAATGCTAAAATAGGGAAAGAACAAGTTAAAAGTTACTTAGACAAGTTAGATGTATTCAAGTCACCAGGGCCTGATGAAATGCATCCTAGAATACTCAAGGAACTGGCTGAGGCGATATCTGAGCCATTAGCTATTAACTTTGAAAAGTCATGGAAGACAGAGAGATTCCAGAAGACTGGAAAACAGCACATATAGTGCCTATCTATAAAAGGGGAAACATGGGAAACCAGGCAATTACAGACCAGTCAGCTTAACTTCTGTGCCACGTAAGATAATGGAGCAAATAATTAAGGAATCAATTTGCAAACATCTAGAAGATAACAAGGTGATAAGTGATAGTCAGCATGGATTTGTCAAGAACAAATTTTGTCAAACCAACCTGATATCTTTCTTTGACAGGGTAACAAGCCTTATGGATGGGGGGAAGCAGTAGATGTGGTATATCTCGACTTTAGTAAGGCTTTTGATAGTCTTGTATAACCTGCTCATTAAGAAACTAGGGAATACAACCTAGATGGAGCTACTATAATGTGGGTGGATAACTGGTTGGAAAACTGCTCCCAGAGAGTAGTTATCAATGGTTTACAGCCAGGCTGGAAGTGCATAACGAGAGGGATCAGTTCTGGGTCTGGTTCTTTTCAATGTCTTCATCAACGATTTAGATCATGGCTGTTATAAATATAAAGGGAAGGGTAATCACCTTTAAAATCCCTCCTGGCCAGAGGAAAAATCCTTTCACCTGTAAAGGGTTAAGAAGCTAAAGGTAACCTCGCTGGCACCTGACCAAAATGACCAATGCAAGACAAGATACTTTCAAAAGCTGGGAGGAGGGAGAAAAACAAAGGGTCTGGGTCTGTCTGTATGCTGCTTTTGCCGGGGACAGAACAGGAATGACTTAGTAAGTAATCTAGCTAGGTATGTGTTAGATTATGATTTCTTTAAATGTCTGAGAAAATAGCTGTGCTGAATAGAATGACTATTTCTGTCTGCCTGTCTTTTTTGTAACTTAAGGTTTTGCCTAGAGGGATTCTCTATGTTTTGAATCTAATTACCCTGTAAGGTATTTACCATCCTGATTTTACAGAGGTGATTCTTTTTTTTTTTTTTACTTCTATTAAAAGTCTTCTTGTAAGGAAACTGAATGCTTTATCATTGTTCTAAGATCCAAGGGTTTGCGTCTGTGGTCACCTATGCAAATTGTTGAGGATTTTTACCAAACCTTCCCCAGGAAGTGGGGTGCAAGGGTTGGGAGGATTTTGAGGGGAAAGACGTTTCCAAACAACGTTTTCTCAGGAACCCAGATAAAATTTGGTGGTGGTAGTGGAAGTCCAAGGGCAAAGGGTAAAATAGTTTGTACCTTGGGGAAGTTTTAACCTAAGTTGGTAAAAGTAAGGTCAGGAGGTTTTCATGCAGGTCCCCGCATCTGTACCCTAGAGTTCAGAGTGGGGAAGGAACTTTGACAATGGCATAGAGAGTACACTTATTACATTTGCAGATTATATCAAGCTGGGAGGTGTTGCAACTGCTTTGGAGGATAGGATGAAAATTCAAAATGATCTGGACACACTTAAGAAGGAACAATCAGTTGCACACATACAAAATGGGAAATGACTGCCTAAGAAGGAGTACTGAGGAAAGGCATCTAGGTGTCATTGTGGACCACAAGCTAAATATGAGTCAACAGTGTACCGCTGTTGCAAAAAAAGCAAACATCATTTTGGGATGTATTGGTAGGTATGTTGTAAGCAAGACACAGAAGTAATTCTTCCATTCTACTTATCCAACAAAGCTTATTACAATTAAAAAATACAAGATTGGCCAAAAATACTGGACTGCGCAGACATTTACAAACAAACGCAGGAGCAAAAAGTCCAGTGTTTTTACAATCTGCTACATTTAATAAGGTTTCAAGTTTAAATCGTAATAACAATGAAAGCCTTCATAGCATTATGGCAATCCCAAGGTAAATGCAAAATCCAATCAAAGTATACTATGCCAACAGTATGGGAACGTTGGTAAATAATATTTATGTACAGCACTATCCCACTGTGCACCTAGTGACTAAAACTGTCTTAGAAACAAATCAGGCTTGTTTACAAAACGTAATGGATGGTGGCTGTGTAAATGCTATGCTACAATTAATACCAATGACACAAAAAGAGGCTGGGCCCGATTGGTACAAAAAGAATTAATCAATGAGCTGGTACAAATGCAAGATGGGGTGTGTGCTCTGGGCTATTCCGATTTTTCTATACATGGAAACATTTGTTCTGAAATCAATAGAGAATTTTGTATGCCAGTCACTAGCACCGTCCAAATCGAAACCCATGCCTTCTGGCCAGCAAGTAGTGCCAGTGAAATTATTACTCCTTCTGGCAACCTACACGATTTATTGAGTCAATTGTTTCCCCAGCTGGAGTGATTACAATTCGACATACATGACTTGGTGGCAAGAACCAAGGAAGCCTTAATACCCGTAGCTCATCTTATCCAACAACGAAGCAAAGAAGTAGAAAGAGAGGGGGAAAGACCTTGGTGGGCAATTCCAGGGGATGTCACTCTACACCCATTAGTCCGAACACTTGTAACGCTGGTGGGAATACAAGCCATAGCAGTAATTGCACTGATGGGAATGTGTTGCTATCTGCAACCTCAAACCAAAAAAGCCAAATTACAACACCGGGTTCAGAAAGGAATGGACCTAGCTATCAACTCTGCCACAGTAATGAATAATCATTATAAGGAATAATCAAATGCTTATTAATGTTTTAAAAAACAAATTCTTGTACTTGTGCAGTTTGTAAGGGCTGTTGGACATCTGTACACTCGGATACTCTGTGAAGTGTGTTGAACCAAAAGTGTCCTATGAGAACTGTTTAAGGTACAAACATATATTATTATATACGCATTTACATCTATGTCTGCATACCGACTATCGACATTACTCATCTAATATCATGTATTATAAGTTATATAGGGAATATTTCTGGGTTTTTAACTATTCAAAAACATCATGTAATCCCTCATATATATTAATATATATACCTATAACATTCTATAAGGTATAAGAACAATCCACTTATAATCCTGAACAAAGCCCATTTCCTTGACCACCAACTAAGTATAAAGACCTCTTCATGTCACCCACAGGTTATCAGAGCAAAACCCTCCTCCTCAGACATGGTCCCGGGCCCCACATTCACACGTCCACAGTGAGAAACTAAAAACAATTAAAAAATAAAATCTGTCCATCAGTCGTATGAGGAAATGTGCTGACTGAAGGACAGATGGGGCATGAATGTGTGGACAGGAAAGTTAGGTAGCCTTATAACAGTGTTTAGCCATGGGGCCATCTTCAGTCCGTGCATTATGGTTTTCCGGGATGATGGGTGAACATCCTCCTGATAAAAAGACAAAAAAGTGGGGGAGTGTAGTCGGAAGAGAGCCTGAGATATAAGCCTGGGCAAAGGAAGTAGTGAAAGCTTTACTGATATAAAGCTAAGACAAGCTGTGAGCAAGAGGCAGGACCTGCTCATAGAATCTGGCAAGAACAGGGTGGATACTGCAGAAATACACGTTCCTAAGGAGTTCTGGGCAAAGAGAACTCATGCAAACACATCCCGATATCAAGTGGTACCAGAACATCCCGGTACGAGGATGTTTATAAAAAAATAACAGGAACACGCTGACCCCTCCTAAAAGATAAGGTCAGGATACAGTACATGATAAAGATGTTTTGATCAAACCAACTTACTACCCACATCAGGGGGCAGTAACTAACGACGTCAGAGGGGCAGTACGTAACTTGTTTGTATCGGGTACTAAGATGTATCTCAGAGGGAATGTC
Organism: Caretta caretta; assembly: GCF_965140235.1. Lineage (NCBI taxonomy): Eukaryota > Metazoa > Chordata > Testudines > Cheloniidae > Caretta > Caretta caretta. Next base: position 2,774,926 of record NC_134206.1, read on the forward strand.
TTTGTCTAGCCTAGGGAGGAATGGAAAGCCCCGCTGTTCACTGAGCTGGCCCGTTGTGATGGGAAAACCTGTACTCGTGGTCTGGGAGAATCTGAGGGATACTAGTACTGTGCTTCATCGACAATAAACCTGGCCTGGTACCTTCGTACCTTGGTGTATCTTGTGGTCATTGGGCGGTTCGCTCAGGGTTTCCTGTGCCAGCTGTCTGCGCAGAGCTGGGGCCGCACATTGCTCTGGCTCTGCTTCCAGAACTGACTGCTCCCTGAGATGCTTCTCGGACACCTCTGGCTCTGGCCAACACAGCTCTGCTCCCAGCTCAGCCCGGGCCTCTGGTCTCTCCTTATCTCGGCCCCACTGTGGACCAGGCAGCCCCAGCACACATGGAGGATGGGACCCCCGACCCCCCCACCCCAGCCTCCTGACTCCTTCATTTTCCTGCCTGCCCTGTCAATCAGGCTTACCGGGAGCACTGACCTCTCCCCATTGCCCCTGGATCCTGTGAGTCTTAGGGGCCTGGCTTTCCGTTGACCCTTCCTTTTCCTTTCAGTACTGGGAGCTGGCCAAACAAAAATCCTCACTACGTTTCCGTGAGGGGCCAAAAGTCCCATTACGTTCCCCCTGGCTAAAATTCTGCCACAGCCAGAGTGTTCACACTAGCACATCTGGGTCCAATATTAACAACATTTACCAGCATCATATACATTGATTAATATTAATAATGATTAAGAACATTTCATATATTTAACCTCCCATGTCCACTTTATACTATACATGACAATATTCATTAAAACATGACATAATACCAATCACGTAATCATCTCTAAGTTTAACAGGCAGTACACCCCTAGCAGTTCTCTGGGACCTTCTTAAGACTGGCAGCTCATTACCCATATATTCTATTGCCCTGTCCCCGGGTAACAAAAGGTCAATTTGAAGGATCTGTCCATTGTCATCAGACTTTGAGTTTGCCACACTGGTTTCAGTCTCCCCGGGACATGCTGCTCTATGCCTCCATGAGCCCTGGTCAGACTAAAAGTCCAACGTTTTGTCTCGTCCCTAAGTGCTACTCTACTACTACGAGGACTGCCTCGTTCAGGCTGCATAGTGCCTACCAGCAGTTTGGGATTGTTGTGAGTGACCACTATGAGCGCTTTGACTCCCACTTCTCCTGCAGTTTATTATGTCTCCAGTGTTTGTAGTTATGAACTGGTACCCAGTTACCAGGTCTGATGAGAGACACATTAGACTTGTGATCATAAGCCCTTTTGCTACTTTGGGCTGTGTTTTTAGTTGTACTGTGAGCAACTTCACTGGATGTCTTTGGCCTGTCATGGACCCCTTTGAGACACTCATTAAAAGTGGTCACCTCATCCTTAGAAAAGACTTCTTGATGCTTCTCTGGCAACGCCCTTAAGTTAGCCCCCTGTGCAGGAACCAGCCCTTGGGCACCGCTTGAACTAGGACTGATAGTCTCCCACCACATCTTTCCTGAGGAATGGTAACTTGTTCTCCTTTCTCCCTCCTTGTCACCCACAGCTCATTGCCATTCTCTTCAAATGTGATCTCCACCTGAGGAACCATCTCCCTCAGGCCGGTGCACCTCTGCAGTTCTGTTTTGAAGAAGCAACTCCACAGCATTCGCACTTCAGTTCAGAAGGCTCACTGGTGCTCTTCCTTTGATGACCTTAGTCAGTGCGTTGGCTGGCAGGACTCCTTTAAGTAGGCTGGACCCAGATGTAGGCTCTACAAGCACTCGAGATCCACTGGTATTTCCTGGTACCCCACAGCATTCATCAGGGGACATGATAAAATTTTACAAATATCTAAAAGGTTGTTTCAAGGAGGAGGGAGAAAAGTTGTTCTCCTTAATCTCCAAGGATTAAGCAATGGGCTTAAATTGCTGCAAGGGAGGATTAGGTTGGACATGAGGAAAAACTTCCTAACTGTCAGGGTGGTTAGCACTGGAATAAATTGCCTAGGGAGGTTGTGGAATCTCCATCGTTGGGGACTTTTAAGAGCAGGTTGGACAAACACCTGTCAGGGATGCTCTAGAAAATACTTAGTCCTGCCATGAGTGCAGGGGACTGGACTAGATGACCTCTCGAGGTGCCTTCCAGTTCTATGGTTCAATGTTTAGTTTGGAAAAGGTGAGATTAAGAAGGGATATGATAGCGGTCTTCAAATACATGAAAAGCTGCCATAAAAAAGATGGAGAAAAGTTGTTCTTTCTTGCCACAGAGGGCAGAATGAGAGTCAGTGGGTTCAAACTACAGCAGAGCAGATTTAGATTAAATCTCAGGAAAAACTTCCTAAGTGTAAACCCAGCTGAGGAATGGACCAGACGCCTCGGGAGGTTGTGGAAGTTCCTTCCCTGGAGGTTTTCACAAGGTGGCTGGGTAGCCATCTATCTTGGGTGGTTTAGACACAACAAATCCTCCGTCTTGGCAGGGGGTTAAACTAGCTGACCCTTACAGTCCCTCCTTCCCCTGTGGGTCTATGATTCTATGTGCTCCTCAGCACCATCAGCTTTCCCCCAGCCCTTAGTTTAAAAAATCCTTGAACACCTTTTTATTTTTACATGTCACCAATCTGGTTCCATGTTGGTTAAAGTGGAGCCCACCCTTCCTATATAATCTCCTCCTTTCCAAAAATTTCCCCCAGTTCTTAATAAATTTAAACCACTCCTCCCTCGTCTCATCCACACATTGAGATCCTGCAGCTCTTCTCTCTGCCTGGCCCTGCGGGTGGAACTGGAAGCATTTCAGAGAATGCTGCCCTGGAGGTCCTGGATCTTAATCTCCTGCCTTCCAGACTAAATTTGGCCTCCAGGACCTCTCTCCTACCTTTCCCTCTGTTACGGGCACTACATGTACCACGACCACCAGCTTCTCCCCAACACTACACGTAAGTGGGTCTGGACGTCTTGCGAGATCTGCTACCTTCACACAACCCAGGCAATTCACCATGTATTGTTCTGGATTATCACAAACCCAGCTATCTATATTTCTAATGGTCAAATCCCCACTACAGTTACTGCTTGGTAAGGTTTGCCAAAGCTGAAGCTCTTTGGGATGGAGTGACAGAGGGCTGGCTCAGAAGTTCATGCCCAGCACCTTGTCACACTGTCCTAACTGGCAATGATCTCTTCTGTGTAGCTCGGGGGGTTAAGGGTAAGCTTGCACCAAGAAGGAACAATCTGCTGGGACCCCAGAGGGAAAGGATAAAGTCCCAGGAAGTGCTGAAGGAATGAGAGAGCATCTCCTTGATTCCTCTGCAGCAGGGAGAAGCTGCATGCTTCCAGAGGTGCAGGTGGTTGAGACCAGCTCCTGCCCTGAAGCTGAAGGTGACATCTCCTCAGAGTGGGAGAAGTGTCAGGGAGAAAAATGACCAGATTCAGTTTAGCAAGGGGAAAATCCTATGCTCAGGAGCAAAGGAAGATGTCTTCCAGAGGGGAGCCCAGAGAAGGGTGATGGAATCGTATAAACCACTGAGGGGGGATCTGAGGGTTCCTTTAACACTGCCGCGGGAGGCAACACCACCTCAGAAAGAGCTGCGGGGTGAAGTGCCTGCAGATGAGAAAACTTTCCAGGCTTTTAGGTCGGAGCCCTTCACCGCTGAACAGAGGATAGAGAGCATTGGGTATGCATGTAGCGGCGCTCAGGAGGAAACTGGGGGAGGACAGGAACATCCCCTCACTGATCACAAGGGGGGGGACGCCCAGGACAGAATGGCTGATTCAGCATCTGTGCACCCAGGCACCCAACCTGTGTCTCAGGCTTTGAGAGGGAACTGTAGACAGAGGGATGACGGAGGGTACCCAAATCCAGCTCTCCATTTTTCAGGACTTTGTTCCTTGCATGCTTGTGAAAACTAACTCTGTCTCTTTAAAACAGGATGCAGATCCTACTGAATAAAGGGTTGTCTGTGAAAATGCTAATGACCCACCTGGCAGAGGGGAGGAAGAAATATCCTGGGCTGGTAAGGAGGCAGTTGCCGGGAAAGAGCTGCCGGGAAAGGCACACCTCTTAGCCCAGAGAGCACAGATCACAACCCTCTGGGAAAGGGATGGGAAAGTCCCAGTGCTGGGAGTGGGGAGTGCAGGAAAGCCTGAGCGGAGAGGTGGATTTTTTGAATGAGCATAACCCTGGAGTTGGGAAACAGCACCACAGAGGTCTAGCCAACATGCAAAGTCCCTTTACGTCCTTACCTCACCAGACCCTGGAATGCAAAGACCCCAAAGATGACTTTCAACTGAAATCCCTGCTGAAAGGGGCACGGAGAGGAAAGGAAACCCAGTAAATAAACACCTGGTAAGATTCGGGGAGGAGTTGAAAGACACAATGGGTATTGAACAAACCAAAGTGTACAAGCAGAAGGCTTGGTATTATAAAAAAATACTTGAAAACACCTACCTGTGATAAAAGATTTGGTGTTATTGTTAAATCTCATGATGCAAAGTTTGAAGCAAATGATAAATCTTACAATAAAGAGCTTGGTACTGACAGTAAATCCTATGAAAAAGGTGTAACATGCATGATTTTGGGGAAAAGCTTTTGGACATGCTAGGAGTAGTTATCAAGAAGCTTCTATGGAGATAGGGCTTCTCACCTAACACCTGTAAACAAGCTCAAAGCTTGTCACAGCAGGGAAACCATAATACACCTAAAAAGAACAGGAGTACTTGTGGCACCTTAGAGACTAATAAATTTATTAGAGCATAAGCTTTCATTGGCGACAGCCCACTTCATTGGATGCATAGAATGGAACATAGAGTAAGAAGATAGATAATGTAAAGGAAAAATCTAGCAGGCCTAAACTTCTAGGCCTAAAACTTTGGTCAAGCTCACTTTGTGTATAACTGTCTGTATGAAGCATAAGAAGAGAGTGAGGAAAATTCCATTAAGGGGCAATTGCAACAGCACAGCTTAAAAAATGTAACCACAACCGCTAAAAGTTTAAAAAAAAAAACATTAACTGCAAAAGAAACACCTGTCAATACCAGGAAAAGCTTGTTTTTGCTAAACTCCAAGTAAGGCAAAGCTACCGTTGAAGCTTGCACTAAATGCCAAATAAGGAAAATGCTGTTAAAGAAAGTGGGTTTGGCAAATTGTGGTTTTCAGCAATATAAGCTCCTGTATTTCTGTTTACGTCAGAGGAGCTCCAGCTGACTCTCCCTGTAGGTGCCTGCTTAAATAAAGAAGCCTCAGGCTTTGTTCTGGTCCAAACACAATGCATGGTTAATTTTTCCACGACAATATATACATACAGAGAAGGTGGAAGTTGTCATAGAAACTGTGAGAGGCTAATTAATTAAGATGAGCTATTATCAGCATGAGAAAAAAAACTTTTTGTAGTGATAATCAAGATGGCCCATTTAGACAGTTGACAAGAAGGTGGGAGGATACTTAACATGTGGAAATAGATTCATTATGTGTAATGATCCAGTCTCTGTTCAAAGCCAAGTTACTGGTATCTAGTTTGCATATTAATTCAAGCTCAGCAGTTTGTCGTTGGAGTCTGTTTTTGTGGAAGGGGAAACTGAGGCACATCACTGCATTGCATTGGTAAATATCTGTATTGAGTTACTACCAGTTACAAAAGCACAGTGGTTAACAATGCTGCAAAGATACAAATACAGGTTTTCTAGCAACCCAGAAAAGCCACACACAACTTTTGAAGAACACATGGGGAAAACACTACAATACTTACAACTCTTGTGAGTTGAATGTTCAAACCTTAAACAGGGCCTCGGGCACGCTGCCTTCGCATTAGTCAGTGACTAACGCACCTGCAGTAAACTCAAGAGGGGAGCTGTGATATTCTGCACATCAAAGCACCACCCTGCCGTCCTCATAAAGTAACTCCTCACTTAACGGTGTAGTTATAATCCTGAAAAATGTGACTTTATGCAAAACGACGTTAAGCGAATCCAATTGCCCCATAAGAATTAATGTAAATTGGCGGGCGGGGGGCGGTTAGGTGCCAGGATTTTTTTTTTGCCAGACAAAAGTCATTATATACATATACATTATAAGCTTTAAACAATTTTAAACAAAGAGTTTAATATTGTGCACAGCAATGAGTGACTGTGAAGCCTGGTTGAGGTAGTGGAGTCAGAGGGTGGGCTATTTCCTAGGGAATTCCTTGCTGCTAAATGATGAAGTAGCACTCGGCTGAGCCCTCAGGGGTTAGCACGTTGCTGTTACTGTCGTCTCACGCTCTACAAGGCAGCATGGGCGGACACAGGAGGGAGGAAACACAATAGACGCAGGCCAGGGGCTGCAAACACTTCCCAGCAAAAAACGAACATGATGATGAAGCCCACGCTATCCCACTGGAGAACGCCACTCCCTCCTCCTGATGGCACCTGCATGGCCGCACAGGCGCTGACTTTCCAAAGTGCTGGGGAGGGGGGGGGGGGTGCACGAGTGAAAGAGAGAGACGTGGGTTGCCCCTTTAAGTACGCTGACCCCACTTCCAGTACGCTGCCCTTTTAATCAAATCAGCAAGTTCAGACAGGAAGCAGCTGCTTCCAGCAAGCTCCCTCCTTTCTGTGCCTGAGCCCTATCCACCCTTCTCTGCTTTGTGGAGAGGGGGTATGGAGCAGGGGGCCAGGCGCAAGGAGACATCTTCTCCCCCGCCCCTCCCACCCAGCAAGCAGGAGGCTCCCGGGAGCAGCTCCAAGGCAGAGGGCAGGAGCAGCAGGGCAGTGGGAGGAAGGCCCCCTGAACTGGTGCTGGGCAGCTGCTAAGCCTCATTCCTTGCATGGAATTTAGGGAAGCGGATAGGGGGGCTTCTGCCCTCTCCCTTCTCATCCCCACGAGCAGGGGCTCCTCCAGAGAGCCCTGCAAGGAGTGGACAGAGCCAGCAGGCGAAGGACGTTATAAGGGAGAATTGCGCAATTTTAAACGAGCCTGTTCTCTAATAGATCAGCAATGTAACAAGGACACAGCATGAACCGGGACAACGTCAAGTGAGGCACTGCTGTATGTACCACAGTGATATGATTCTGATGTGTTTTCTGTAAAGTACGTCACGTATGGTTTCGATTTGTTAAATAGGATTAGTGTATTTGTGTGCATGTATCATTTTTGTACCTAAAGTTATGAAGATTACCTCTATACCAGTATTTCAAATGTGTTTGTTCCTGGGTAACATCCACCCACAGACTAACAGGGCTGCTACTCTGAAACCATCCACAAGGTAGTTTACATCCAGTCTAGCCAGCACATTGTGGATGCACCATTCAAGATAATGGCCCATTAAGAAACACGATAAGCCTTAGAAGAAGTTTATGCCCACCTGATGGACTTTCCTGTGAATGTTCTAGCCAGGATATGAGTGATGACCCCTGTCAAGGTTACTTCCCCACGCTGAACTCTAGGGTACAGATGTGGGGACCTGCATGAAAGACCCCCTGAGCTTATTCTTACCAGCTTAGGTTAAAAACTTCCTCAAGGTACAAATTTTGCCTTGTCCTTGAACCCTATGCTGCCACCACCAAGCGATTGAAACAAAGAACAGGGAAAAAGCCCACTTGAAGACGTCTTCCCCCAAATATCCCCCCAAGCCCTATACCTCCTGTCCTGGGGAAGGCTTGATAATAATATCCTCACCAATTGGTACAGGTGAACACAGACCCAAACCCTTGGATCTTAAGAACAATGAAAAATTAATCAGGTTCTTAAAAGAAAAAAAATAATTAAAGAAAAGGTAAAAGAATCACCTCTGTAAAATCAGGATGGTAAACACTTTACAGGGTAATCAGATTCAAAACATAGAGAATCCCTCTAGGCAAAACCTTAAGTTACAAAAAGACACAAAAACAGGAGTACACATTCCCTCCAGCACAGCAAATTTTATAAGTCAAAACACAAAGAAAACCTAACACATTTTCTCGCTAGATTGCTTACTAACTTTACAGGAGTTGGAAGGCTTGCATCCTTGATCTCTTCCCGGCAAAGGTATCACACAGACAGACAAAACCCTTTGTCCCCCCTCTCCAGATTTGAAAGAATCTTGTCCCCTCATTGGTCATTTTGGTCAGGTGCCAGTGAGGTTATCTTAGCTTCCTAACCCTTTACAGGTGAAAGGCCAGGGGGGATTTTATAGCACTGTATACAGAAAGATGGTTATCCTTCCCTTTATATTTATGACAGACCCTGCTATGAATTATCAAAACATGCAAGGGCATGTGACCAACTTCTGTGACACTGGACTCCATCTTGTTTCTGAACTTTTCCACTAACTGCGCTGGGTGCTTTTGCTTGTAATAATGAAGTTCCCTCCACCTGGCAGAAGATATAACTGGGGGAAGTGACATCATCACTTGGACTCACTCCCCCACATCTCAACACCTGGAAACACAATAGGAAAAAAAGGAATGAAGTGTGGCTGTGGTCCCAGGCTACAGGGATTTCTAGCCTGTGTATGAAAGACTGGTGGATAGTTTGTACCATCAGGGTGAGACACGGCTTGACTCAAATCCTGTACAGTGTAGAGAACTTAGATTGCAATTTTGTTGTTTATAACCAACTTTCCACTGTTCGCTATTACTTATAATCTCTAAAAATCTATCTTTCTGTACTTAAGAAATCTGTTTTATATTTTTACACCTAATACAGTGTGTGTTTTGAAATGAAACACCTGCTCAGGAAATGGGGTTGGTGTATTCTTCACTCCACACTGAGGGAGGGGTGGACTGGAAAATAAAATTCCACTGGTCAGGCTTTTCAGCTGGGCATCATGGTACTGTTCTGGGATCCTAGCCTGGGAAGCTGGAGGGAATTTGCTGGCACCTCTCTATTGTTGGTTCATGAGTGGCTAGTGAATGCTTTCATGTAACTGCAGTTGGGTGTGTCCCTGTCTATGTATGGCTGTGTAAGTGCAAGACCTGGTGATTATTGCAGCTTGTCAGAGCTTCCCAGTGTGAGAGGGGGCCCAGATTGGTGTGCCAGAAGGGTCAGCAGTACCTCAGTTCCAGGTTACACCCTGGGGAAAGCCATCACACCCACCACATGAACAGGCCCTGCTAGACTGTGAGTCCATTTCCCTTTTATCATGAGCTCAATTATTGACGGAGAGACATGTTTACGACAGGGAAGTCAGGATTCCTTGGTTCTGTCTGTCATTCTCTGTGTGACTTTGGCCAAGTCACTCTCCCTGTGAATCAGTTTACCTGTCTGTAAAATGGGGATATGTTCATAGTGACGTTTCTTTGCTAGGTGTTTTAAAGATCCTTCAGTGAAAGGTACTGCACAGTATGATCATAGAATCATAGAATATAAGGGTTGGAAGGGACCCCAGAAGGTCATTTAGTCCAACCCCCTGCTCGAAGCAGGACCAATTCCCAGTTAAATCATCCCAGCCAGGGCTTTGTCAAGCCTGACCTTAAAAACCTCTAAGGAAGGAGATTCTACCACCTCCCTAGGTAACGCATTCCAGTGTTTCACCACCCTCTTAGTGAAAAAGTTTTTCCTAATATCCAATCTAAACCTCCCCCACTGCAACTTGAAAGTTGAATCAGTAACTATGATGATAGTTACTGATGAGAATTACTGATCTCTGATCCCTGTGAGCTTGCAGAAAGTGTTTGTACCTCCCCTCAGGCATCTTTCTCCAGATCTGTCTGCCTAATATCTTTCCATTCATCCTGGGAATTTACAGGGCATGAAACCCTATGGAGACCTAAGCATTATCCCTAGTTTTTTTAATCAATGATAATTTTTAAATATACACAAATTCACAGAGCAGCCAATTCCTCTCTAACTCAGCACAGAGCCCAAGAGTTCTTATCTCTCTTTGGGAAGGTCCCTTAATTACTGTTTACTCCTAAAGCTGGATAAATAGCATAGAAGGGCAGAAATGAAAAGAGACATTGGCTAGAGTGTCTCTGGTGTCCAACCTGTTTGCATCCAGATGCCGTTTCTCTGCTAGAGGCTGAACTCTCCCCACTGGGACTACACAGAGCTATATTATAAATGGTGCACACCCCGGTGTTTGCTCTCGGTGTGGGATGTTGCTGCAGAGGTGGAGTGAGAGAGGTGTGGGATACAGCTACCTGAGAGGGAAGACACTTCGGTCTCAGAATTCACAGGTACCATCTCTTGCTGAGGGGCTCACCTGCTCAACAAACCCAGTGTAACATAGGCATGATGGGAGACAAAGTCTGTGGTCCTTTCCGCTCTGCACGGCCATTAAACATCCCAGAGCCCTTGCCATGGGGGATGAGTTTGCTCCATTATCATCAGCCAAAATGTGCCTCTTTTCTCTACCTCCCCAGCTGATGATCTCCAGCCCCAAGGTGGCTGCATTTCAGTGGCACAGTGTAACCTTCAGGATGAAAGTTGTTTGTAGATGGACAATGCAAGGTCAAATTCTGAGGCCATGGCCTGTAGTTTGCTCAGGCCTCACTAAGACAAAACTCCCATTGGAGAAAGGACTCAGTAAAGACCTCAGGAGCCAGCTGTGTGTAAATGCACAGATACTTCCTCCTCCTCCTCTTGCATTTCAGGGCTCTGGCTGTTAACGGGGGATGGGTGGGTTGGGGACAGACTGTTATCTGACTTCTATCTGCTATAAGGCATGGAGGTGTGAGGGCTCCTCACTGGAACAATTCTAAGAAAGTTTCAACATGGGCAAGACATGTTTTATCCTAGCTTCATTCGAGAAGTTGGCCAAACTGTTATGCCTGAAAGTTTCAAAAAAACAATTCAGCTCGAAGCAGACACCCTGCATGGGAAATTTCAGGCCAAAAGATTAAAGTTTGGCAAATGTATAAGCAAATGAAAATGTGGTCTCCTAATTGAAGTCAGACAGCCTTAACTAACGGTGGTGCTTCCAGTGATTTTCTATTTCTTCCAGATCATTGATGAAAATGTTGAATAGCATCAGGTCTGGAACTGATCCCTGGAGAACCCCACTGGCAAAAGCCCCATACACTGACAATGGCCCATTGACAACTGCTTTCTGAGATCAGTCAGTTAGCCAGGTTTTAGTCCATTTAACATGTGCTCTGTTGATATTGTATATTGTTCATTTTTTATCTGAATATTTTCCCCTACTAAATAAAATACCTCACAGAAACCTAAGTCTGTTGCATCTGCGTGATTCCCTTCATCAACCAAACATACACTCTCATTAAAGAATGAAATCAGGTTTATTTCACAAGATCAGTTTTTCATAAACCATGTGGTTGACTGGCATTAATTATATCCCTAGACTTCTTTTAACCAATCCCATATCAGCTTCCTAACCTTGCACATCTGTTTTTTAAATATTCTCTTTATTTTTTTCATAGTGTATGTTTCACACAGAACTGTCTTGTATTTGCCTTTTTTTTCATTTTTTGGCTCTGTTGCTGCCTGATTGTCTACTTCTGGTTCCAAAAGAGATGTGCTGTTGATTGGTCAGTTCATAAGTCTGGTGTTTGTAACTCTAAAGTTCTACTGTAGATCACTGTTTAAAGCAGTGGTCCCCAACCTTTCTGTGGGAATATTCCCAGAAGACTGTGGCGGGCCCCAGACACCCCACCGCCGAAACGCTGCTGAGAAGTGGCAGCGGCAAGAAGTGTTGCTGCCGAAATGCCGCCGAGAAATGGCAATGCTTCTCGGCGGCATTCCGGCGGGCGGTTCTCTGGTGGCCAAGCTTGGCGGCGGCATTTCTGTGGCGCTGTGTCCTGCGGGCGCACACAACTGCCCCAGCGGGTGCCATTGTGCCATGGGCACTACGTTGGGGACCCCTGGTTTAAAGCCTTCCTTGACTGTTAATGGACTCAAAGGTGTTTCAGCACTTCAGGAGATATGAGTACTTCATACTGCTTCTTTCTGAATGAAAAACAAAAATATTTCTCGAACACATCTACTTGAACACATGCAAAAGTTACAAGTTTCCTTTGTAATTAGTTCTAAAGCTTTTATAAGATTTCTTTTGTTCTTAATATACTTAATAACCTCCTTTTTGTTATCCTTAGCCCTGCCCAACATGGCTTTTTCCCTGATGTTTTTGATGTCCCTTATCAATTTTCACAATTTCCTATTTGTATTATTTGCTACTTTCCATTTTCCACATTTGTTATATGTTGCTGCTGGTGCCTATTAAAGCTTCCCATACCATGATGGGTAAAAATTATTGACACATGGAGCACCATAAAATATGGACTTGGCATTAGTAGGGTCAGTTGTTCATAATTCATTTATCTGAATAGTGAAAATGTCATGTATCAGTGTGTGAAGAGCGACCAATCTGCTTCGCCCATGAGAACAGCCCCTAGTAGTGCATGTAGTGTCTCTTATTAACATTGTCTCTCCATCCAGGCATTTGTATTGTGACCCTCACCCTAGACAGATACAGGAAGTCAGGGGGACGTACGGTACATGCAGGAGACACCGTTCTGCCTCAGAGTTGGACACCTTCTTCCCTACTCCATGTCAGATTCCAACACAACTCACTTCACCAACCCCTCCACCTTCATCCTGCTGGGCATTCCTGGCCTGGAGGAAGCCCATGTCTGGCTCTCTATCCCTTTCTGCACCATGTATGCTATAGCCGTCTTTGGGAACTTCACCATCCTGTTCATCGTGAAGACGGAGCTGAGCCTCCATGTTCCCATGTACTATTTCCTCTGCATGCTGGCTGTCACCGACCTGGTCCTGTCCACGTCCACCCTGCCCAAAATGCTGAGCATCTTCTGGTTGAATTCCAGGGAGATCGATTTCAGTGCCTGCCTCACCCAGCTGTACTTGATTCACTGCTTCTCAGGAATGGAGTCTGGGATCTTTGTGGCCATGGCTGTTGATCGCTATGTGGCCATCTGCCATCCCCTGAGACATTCCACCATCCTGACAAACCCTGTGGTGGCCAAGATTGGCCTGGCCGTGGTGCTGCGGGGTGTCATGCTCGCACTGCCCTATCCCTTCCTAGTGAGGCAATGGTCATACTGCAAAACCAACATCATCCCCCATACACACTGCGAGCACATGGCCGTGGTTAAGCTGGCCTGCACCGACACCCGTGTCAGCAGTTACTATGGCCTCTTTGTGCTATTGTGTGTGCTTTGTGTAGATGTGTTTTTTATTGCAGTGTCCTATACCCAGATCCTCAGGGCCATCTTCAGCCTCCCTACAAAGGATGCTCGGCTCAAGACATTTGGGACTTGCTTCTCCCACCTCTGTGTCATCTTAGCCTTCTACCTCCCAGGTCTCTTCTCATCTCTCATGTCCCGGTTTGGCCAGAATGTGGCTGTGCATTTCCATGTTCTCATTGCCAACGTGTACCTCCTGGTTTCCCCCATGATAAACCCCATCATCTATGGAGTGAGGACCAAACAGATCCAGGACAGGCTGCTTCATCTCTTTACTCATAAAGGAACCTAAATTTTCTCCTGGTGCTCTGGCTCTCAGACCAAGCTCTGTACCCAGCTGGCTGGTGACATGGTGCTGAGCCCTCTTCCCTGAATTACTGACTGGACAGTCAAAGTGACATTAAAGCCTTTCCTGACTTTACTGTGTTGTGTCAGTGTGACAAACTGGGGAATCAGTCTGTGTACATCTCATTCACACATAGGGTTGCCACATTCTAATTGTAATTATAATTGTAACTGGACACATGAGGCCTTGTCCCTGACCTGTCCCTTTGCCCAAGGACCCACCCCTGCTCCACATCTTCCCTCAAGGCCCAACCCATTTCTCTGCCTTTTCCCACAATGTCATGCCTCTGTCACTTTCTCCCCCATCCCCTGTCACTCGCTGTGTTATCTTCACCTCCCTCCCGCACAGTCCTGCCCTGCTGGAAACTTTATGATTTCCTGAACATGATTATCCTATTTGTATTCATATGTCATTGCTGTATCTGAAGTTGTGAATATTGACTATGTATCTGTATTTCAAAATGTAGTTATGCCTAGGGAACCCCCACTGGACAATATGCTTTCAGACTATATAGCTGAGTGGCGAAGGGCCTATACAGGGCAATGAGCCATTAGGAAAAACAATAGGCCTTAACAGAAACTTATCCCCCACCTGAGGAGCCTTCCTCAGGATGCTACAGACAGGCTCCATGTAATGGCTGCCATGATTCTACAAGAACATGTGATGTGGCCACATGCCTCTAGACTCAATCTTGGGATGTCAGTGCTTTTCCACAGACCGGTCCGGGAACCTCGCTTTAAAATAAATGGTTCCCGCCATACGCAAAAGGTATATAAGGCAGGGAGTGACATCGTCTAGGTTTGTTCACTCCCCTCCCAGAAGACTCCTGGACACACCAAAGGAACAAAGACTGAAATGGGGGAAGTGCTGGATCCAGGCTAAAGGGATGTTTAGCCTGTGAATGGAACACCTGGGGCTTCCAAGCTGTAAAGCAAGTGCAGCTGGCCCCATAAGAATCTGCTGCCTACTTGTATCATCTCTTAGGGTGAGAATATGTTATTTATAACTAATCTGTTTCGCATTTTCAGTTTAGTTTCTGTATTTTATTTTCTAGGTTATCTGCTTTAATCTCTTTGCTATCCCTTATAATCACTTAAAAATCTATCTTTTGTAGTTAATAAATTTGTTTTACTTTATCTAAACCAGTATGGGAGTCATAATTCAGGGGCAAAAGGCTGCTATATATTCCTCTCCATATTGAGAGTGGGGGCAAATTTTATGAGCTTGCGATGTACAGTTCCCTGTGCAAGGCAAGATCGTATAATTTTGGGTTTATGCTCCAGAGGGGGTTTGTGCCTGAGAAGCTGGATGGTGCCCAAGGTTCAGCCTTCCCAGGCAGGGGCTGGCCAGAGAGCCTGTCTATGTCTGACAGCTCGGTGTGTCCCTACCCATAAGTATGCTGGTGAAAGTGCAGGCTGAAGCTTGGGGGACTTTACAGCTTGCCACAGCAGTACAGTAAGAGGGAGCCCAGGCTGGTGGGTGGCGGGGCTGAGTGGTACCCCAGTTCCAGGTGACACTCTGGGGGAAGCCATCACAGCTGTATAAAAGCAGCTGAGGTTTGGAATCAGGGTTGTGAGGCAGGCTGGGGATATTGTGCATCATACAGCTTGTGGGCCCTAAAGCTCAGTTGCAAAATCCTGAAAGAAAAGACCATTGTGTGGCTTATTTCTTTAGCTTTCAGCTCCTTTTGGCTCCTCCTGGCTGGGGGTCTGTAGCAGGCAAGGTCCCTGCAATGGGGATGGGCTGAGAGCCCTTTTCCCTGAGCCAGGCCTCGGGGGTATGACAAGGGATCAGGTATGAAGATAGGAGGACAACAGCTGGGAGACATGGAAGGATAAGCTGGAAATGAGGGATGCTAGACAGAGGATGGGGTGGCTTTAGTAACTGACAGAGAGGGAGATGGGGGAGCCTATACAGAAAGGATGGGCTCCACCTAAACTGAAATGGAACCAGATTTCTTGGGTGGTGGCAGCATTACCAGCCTGGAGTGGCAAGTTTTATTTTTTGGAGTCCTTGCGGACCCTCACCTTCTGCACTCAAAGTGCCAGATTGGGGAATCAGACTTGACACCATCCAAGATCTTTCCCTGCTGTCAAGAAACAAACATGCGCTGTCACACCACAAATATTGCTTAAATTACACTTAAAATGTTCCCATTTTCTCCAACTCTCTATTTTTAGGGGGAATGGCAGTACCCCAGTGTGGTCAGTTAGTCCCATCTGTCTGTGAGGGGCATTCCTTTGCCTACAATGGGGTTTGGGCCATGTTACCAGGTAGGGCCATATAGGCTGTTACACACAGATGCGGATTCTCCTGGTAATGCCTTGGTCTTCCCAGATCGCCCCAGGGTTGCACTTTTCTAGGACCTTTTTCCAAGAACACTTTTTGAGGAGCTGCTCCTTTACATGTGCTGAATGATAAAAGCAACCGCTGCTCTTAAGCAGCCATTTTATTGCTGTGTTCTCCTGGGCTGTATCTCCTTCTCTTCTGACTGGTAAGTAATCTTAGCTCCTGTTTACTTCCTCTTTAGTATGTCTAAGGGTGGCCGAGTCTCACAAAATTAAATACCATCCATGAAGTTCATTTCAGTGATGTTTAATCTCTCAAATCCTTCCAACTGAATTATTTGTATTTATCCCAACTATTTGTATAAACCCTTCAGTGCACATTAACCCAAACCAATCGGAACAATTTGTAATCGAAAATGTATTATAGATCCATGCTGCTAACATCCATCCTTTACTCTATATAGTGACTTTTTAAGAGATATTTAAAGTTTGGTACCTCAGCTACTTTTGAGTCATCATTAATTTCATTGCCCCCTTCATTAATTAATGCACAGGCTTTTTCTCTAATACTATTTTCCCCCTTGACAAACTTTGAAGTTAGTGGTGAAAGATCAAGTTACAACACATCATTTGAAAATTTCCTTCATGATGAATTAGAAAGATCTCCAAAAATATCACACCAAAGAATAACTGAGAGCAGCAGTTCTCAGCCAGGGGTGCGAGACCCCCTGGGGTCCATGAGCTGGTTTCAGAGGGTCCACCAAGCAGGGCCAGTGTTAGATTCACCAGGGCTCAGGGCAGAAAGCCAAAGTCCAGCTGTTCAGAGATGAAGCCTGGGGCTCTGAGTCCTGCCATCTGCAGCTGAAGTTGAAGCCTGAGCAATTTTGCTTTGCGTGGCTCGCTGTGCCATGGGGGCCCAAACAATTGCCCTACTTGCTATCCCCTAATGCTGGCTCTGGCTTTTATATGCAGGAAACCAGTTCTGGTGGCATTGGTGAACTGTGGAGTTTTTATAGTATACTTGGGGGAAGGATTTAGAGTAGCAGCCGCGTTAGTCTGTAGCTGCAAAGAGATCAGGAGTACTAGTGGCACCTTAGAGACTAACCAATTTATTTGAGCATGAGCTTTCATGAGCTACAGCTCACTTCATCGGATGCATGCCGTGGAAAATACAGTATGGAGATTTTATATACACAGAGGACATGAAACAATGGGTGTTACCTTATGCACAGTAACGAGAGTGATCAGGTAAGGTGAGCTATTACCAGCACGAGAGAGAGAGAGAGAGAGAGAGAGAACTTTTGTAGTGATAATCAAGGTGGGCCATTTCCAGCGGTTGACAAGAACGTGTGAGGAACAGTCCGGGGGGGACGGAATAAACATGGGGAAATAGTTTTACTTTGTATAATGACCCATCCACTCCCAGTCTTTATTCAAGTCTAATGTAATGATGTTCAGTTTGCAAATTAATTCCAATTCAGCAGTCTCTCATTGGAGTCTGTTTTTGAAGTTTTTTTGTTGAAGAATTGCAACTTTTAGGTCTGTAATCGCGTGACCAGAAAGATTGAAGTGTTCTCCTACTGGTTTTTGAATGTTATAATTCCTGATATCTGATTTGTGTCCATTTATTCTTTTACGTAGAGACTGTCCAGTTTGGCCAATGGACATGGCAGAGGGGCATTGCTGGCACATGATGGCCTAGATCACATTGGTAGATGTGCAGGTGAACGAGCCTCTGATAGTGTGGCTGATCTGATTAGGCCCGATGATGGTGTCCCCTGAATAGATATGTGGACACAATCGGCAACAGGCTTTGTGGCAAGGATAGGTTCCTTGGTTAGTGTTTTTGTTGTGGGGTGTGTGGTTGCTGGAGAGTATTTGCTTCAGGTTGGGGGGCTGTCTGTAGGCAAGGACTGGCCTGTCTCCGAAGATCTTGAATAGGCTTGAATAAACACTGGGAGTGGATGTGTCATTACACAAAGCAAAACTATTTCCCCATGTTTATTTCCCCCTCCCCCACTGTTCCTCAGACGTTCTTGTCAACTGCTGGAAATGGCCCACCTTGATTATTACTACAAAAGGTTTTTTTTCTCTCCTGCTGGTAATAGCTCACCTTACCTGATCACTCTGGTTACACTGTGTATGGTAACACCCATTGTTCCATGTTCTCTGTGTATATAAATCTCCCCACTGTATTTTCCACTGAATGCATTCAATGAAGTGAGCTGTAGCTCATGAAAGCTTATACATTTGTCAGTCTCTAAGGTGCCACAAGTCCTCCTTTTTGTTTTTGGGGGGAAGAAGGGACTCAGAAAGAAAAAAGATTGAGAACCCCTGACCTAGAGATCATCCAACCGTTGTGCTGGCCCGATCTGTGCTGGAAACCACTTCAAGCCGGGGGTGCTGCACCCCCAGCATCCCTAGTTCCAGTGCCTATAACTTAGTTCTAAAGACAAACAAAGCTATAAAACCATAGACTACCACAAAGGTTCCACACCCGTTTTTAAAAGGCTAGGTATTTGACTGAAAATAGTTCTTGGACCAAGATTCCTGGGCAGTGTTTGAAACCCAAACGATGGAGCACTCAGATGTGGAACGTGAAATGAATAAAAAGTTGTAGAACTGATTTTTTTTCAGCATCTACACTTAGATAAATGAAGAAAATAAAGCACTTCCAGGCTGCAAGAGCAGTGCTGCAGAATAGAAAACCTGGGGTCGTCCCCTGCTGTGAAGAAACAAGCTTGAGCTGCCCCCACCACACATATTGCTTAAATTACACTAAAACTTTCCAATTGTTTCCAACTCTCTAATTTCGCAGTGAGTGGCAATACCTCACTGTGGCCATTTAGTCTCCCTTTTCTGTGGGAGTCTTTCCTTTGCCTACAATGGGCTTTGGGTCAGGCCCATCTGCTGTGACACAGAAACACCGATTCCTCTGTGAATGCCTGGATTTTGCCACATCTCCCCAGAGTGGGATTGCACTTCTTTTTCCCAGTACCTTTTGAGGAGCTGCTGCCCCTCACCTGCTACCCTCAAGCAGCCATTTTGAAGCTTTCTGCTGTATCTCCTCTTCCAGCTGGTAAATATTCTGATCTCCTGTTGTACTTCCCGTTTAACATATCTGAGGGTGGCAGAGTCTCACAAACTTGAGTACGATCAGTGAATTTCCTGGAGGGGATGTTTACTTTCTCAAATCCTTTACAGCAACACACCGGACACCTCCTTCCAACTCAATCCTTTCTGTTTATCATAATGATTTGTATAAACCCATCAGTGAACATAAACCTAAGCCACTCTGAACAATTTGTACCATTTGGCTGCCAAGATTTCTTTGTTATAGCTCTATATGCTGTTGACATCCATCATTTAATTAAAAAAATGTTTAATAAATAGATTGGGATACTTTGCGTCTAGTTTTTAAGTGACTGTGGACTATTGATGCAGTAGAAAATAACCCCAGGAATCATGGTTAAGTTGTCCCCCCCCTCCCTCCCCCAAAATCTGAAATGGTGCCCCTGGCATTGGCACCTATGTTCAGTATTTACCCGAGTGCCTTTGTGGCTCGAGTCCTGGGCACCTTTCTGGAAGATGCTTTAGTCAAACGCAAGTTAAGGTTGTTCGAAGCCAAGGGGGCTGGCTGGCGATGCTTGGAGGAAACAGCCAAGGTCCCGGAGGTCCATCTCTCACTTTCAAAGAACTCCTTCCTCCTTTATTTGTACAAGGACCAGGCTTCCTGCAGCAAAGGAGGTTTTTATTTGCTCTTCCCGTCCTCCAGTGGCTCTTGTGTCCCAGCTGCTTGCCCTGCTCGAACCTGGGCAATGCCCCTTCCTTAGGTGGCTAGCGGCTGTAGCACCATTGTGGGAGGAGAACACGGTGTGATGCTGTATGATTGAATATGACCATTTTTATCATTGTTGTTACCACGGTTATGCAATTGCAACAAATCTTGTACAAAGCATGTCATGTCAGGTGCCCCTGGGAAAGTTATGGTTTGCTAAATAGGATTATCCAGTTTAATCTTTGTGTCTGAAGTTATGTATATTGGCTATGTACAGGTATCTTACACGTGTGTTGTATTCCTGGGTAACACCCCCAGGTGGATAAGGCCAGGCACCTATGTGCAGAGGGCCAACAACGACACTTAGTTCTCACAATGATCCATAGAAGAAACTCGCCTCTGCAAGCATATGGTCAATGGTTGCCCGTGTGAGAAATCAAAGCATTGTAAGGACATGGGGTATGCTCATGTGACCCTGGACTCCCATTTGGGTCAGTAATTTTCCAGGCACCTTCTGCTGTGGGCTTTGTTTGGGACTGTAAAATTCCATTCAGAGGACTGAAAATATAGATAGACAGACCCCTGAGACATCTCCATCTCATGTTCATTTATCTGCACTGGGTTTAGAACAAAAAAGCTTTGAACATGGACTGATGACTCCCAACCTGCTTTCCAGACAGACTTTTGTAAGCTAGAAGTTATATTTATAACTCTTCTTTTCTTTTCTTATTAAACTTTTAGTTGGCAGCAGCGGGATTATTGGGTAAAGTGGCTGGTCCCTTGAGAGTAGAAGGACCCTATATGCGGTGACATTGGTTTTCACTGACTGCTCATCATTGAGTCCAGTGTCCATGTGGTGAGCCAAGGGTTGGGATGCCTCGGGAGACTATATTTCTGGCTTCTAGTTAACCAGTGTGGTGAAAAAGAAGTTTATATTTGTTACTGGCTTGGTATAATCTAATGATAGAACAACCACCAGTGTGGGGTGAGTTTCCCTGATTTCTCAGCAGTTTGTCCTGACTTTGGCATCCTCAGTGGTGTTCCACTGAGGCACGGAGACACATGGACACCAATGACAGGTGCTTCACAGACTATTGCTCACTACTCTCAGGGGGTATCCCCCTTTTACAGATGGGGAAACCAAGGCAGCAGAAATGGAAGTGTGTTGAGCCAAGAACATAGTCCACAAGTCCCTAGCTGCCAATCCCTTCCATAGTTTCTCTCAGCCTGGCTTGTACAGTCCATGCACACAGACGTTTCTCTATTTCAGGAGACCTCCCTTGAGTTCATTGGGGCTGCACTGTAGCCTATAGGGCTCACATGCTTGCTTGCCTATATCATAGAATCATAGAATCATAGAATATAAGGGTTGGAAGGGACCCCAGAAGGTCATCTAGTCCAACCCCCTGCTCAAAGCAGGACCAATTCCCAGTTAAATCATCAACTGGAAACATAAGGAAACATATCTTTCCTTATGGATTTCTTATTGCCTTATGGTCTTGATTATTTGTTTTATCATAATAGGTTATAATAGATTTATATTAAAGTAGTTTCTCTGTAAGGCAAGGGACTTATAGGCCACATCCTCTATGCTGAGCTAAGGCAAAGTTAGCATACATCTGTCTGGGACCTTTCACCTAGATAA
Organism: Caretta caretta; assembly: GCF_965140235.1. NCBI lineage: Eukaryota > Metazoa > Chordata > Testudines > Cheloniidae > Caretta > Caretta caretta. Next base: position 2,796,064 of record NC_134206.1, read on the forward strand.
CAAAAGTTGGCCACATTTGTTCGGGACCTTTCACCTAGATATATAAGCTAAAGCATAAATTCCACATACAATGTGTTAAAACAGGTTGGCAAAGGGGCTTTCCTAATTTCTGACCCTTTTAAACATAACAGGTAGACCACAACTTGGAAAAACCTGAAATAACCAGTTAGGACAGAAATAACAAATGTGATACCTAACCACAAAAAGGCCATGGTAACAAATTGACTTCTATGATAATAAGTTGAGATCATTGATATGCTAACCTGTAGGAAAAAGACACTCCAACATTAATAAGGTGAGGAAATACAAATAAGGAAAAGGGGAATGATCCCTACGGAATATGCATCAAACATAACGGCGTCAGCATAACATATAATAAAAGTGGCATCCCAGCCTAGGGGCAGTAGGAGAAGGAGATGTGGACCTTGGGAGGGGCCAGAAGGATGGCCACTAGTGATGATGGGAAAGGTGATGAGGAAGATGATGGCGAATACTTCAGGTTGTTCTACAAGGGATGGCGTGAGTATATGGTTGTGCAGATGTCCATTCTGTAATATCTCTATCTTACTAAGCTGGGGTGTTTGTGACTGTGCTAAATGTATTAATAAGCCATATTTGTAAATATAAAGAGTTTGTATCACATGAGTGTTGTTACTGTGCACATCGGGGGTCCCAACTATAGAATAATTTGAATAATACTGGGCCTGACCTGGGGACAAGGACCTGTCAACCCTCAAAGCGATAACAGCACCCACTTGCACCAGCTGAGGATTTGGCCCAAATCATTTAACGAGAGATAAAGTGTCAGCAGAGACCAGTGAACGAGAAGTGCAGAGTCCCAGCTCTATGGATTAGCTGGGTGACCTTGGGCAAGTCGCTTCCTCGCTCTCAATCACAGCCTCTCCAGGTATGAAATGCAGGTGACTAGTTATTATTTCCAGTGGGCTGCCACCCAAAAGCCCTAATTAGAGCTGCAGAGTCACATGCTGCAGTGATTGGGTTCCTCGCAGCACATTGTTTGCCTCTAGGCACTGTGTACAGTTCCAGGCAGTGTGTGGTCCCTGGTAAACAAGCAAGACAAGGCTGAAGACTGAGCTGTGTGGAAACCTGTTTTGTGGCTGTAGTTTTTAGCTGCTTCTTTAATAAATTCCTCCCGTTTAAGAAGGACGGCAACTCCATTGATCACGACACACAAATAGCCTCAGTGTGTCTAATAAAACCCAGAGGAGCAATGGAAGTTCATGGCCAGAGCAATGGTGCTGGGGTGGGGTGGGGGGTCAGGATTCACTGTGCTCAGCTCTGCCACTGACTCATTGTGTGGTTTTGGGTCAATCACTTGATCGCTGCACATGGCTCAGTCAGTCCATGACACGAGGATAATGCTGTCACGCTGCACCCCATATTCTCCACAGTGATATTACTATGACGTGATTATGACATAATTATAATGCATTTTATGCAAGATAAGTCACGTGGTATGTCATTGGAAAAGCTATGATTTGCTGAATATGATTATACTATTTGTGTGCGTGTATCATTTTTGTGTGAGATGTTATGAATATTGGCTATGTATCTGTATTTGAAATGGAACTACACCTGGGTAACACCCACTAGACAAGACGTATTCAGTCTAGATAGCTGGGTGGGAAGGGCCTATTCAGGGCAATGGGCCATTAGGAAACAACAATAGGCCTTAGGAGAAGCTTATCCCCCACCTGGGGAGCCTTCCCGGCAGCCTTGAATTAATGGCTTCTATGACTCTACAAAGACATGTGATGTGACCACATGTCTCTAGACTGCATCTTCAGATGTCAGTGTCTTTTCACAGACCAGTCTGGGAACCAAGCTTTGAAACAAAGGGTTCCCACCATATGCAAAAGCTATATAAGGCAGGGAGTGACATCATGTGGTGTTCTTCTCTCCCCACCCACGAAGACTTCTGGAAACACCCAAGGAACAAAGACTGAACTGGGGGAAGTGCTGGATCCAGGCTAAAGGGATGTGTAGCCCATGAATGGAACACCTGGGGCTTCCAAGCTGTAAAGCAAGGGCAGCTGGCCTCTTAAGAATCTGCAGCCTGCTTGTATCATCTCTTAGGGTGAGAAATTGGTATTCATATCCAATCTGTTTAGTATATTAAGCTTAGTTTGTGGTTTTTGCTTATTTGCTAGTTAATCTGTTTGCATCTGTTTGCTGTCACTAAAATATCTTAAAGTCTATATTTTGTAATTAATAAACTTAGTTTGCCGTATCAAAATTCAGGACCAAAACATTGTTCCATATTCCTCTCCACATTGAAGGAGGTGACAAATGTCATGAGTTTACGCGATATGGTTTCCCATGCAGCGCAAAACGGTATAATTTTGGGTTTTTACTCCAGAGGAGGGGGTGTGCCTGAGGAGCTGGGAGAAGCTTTCCCATACAGGGGCTGGTCAGAGAGTCTCCTTGTAACTGCATCTGGGTGTGTTCCTACCTGTATGTATGCTGGTGAAAGTGCAGAGTGGAAATCTTTGTAGGTTGTTACAGCAGTACAGTGTTAGAGGGAGCCCAGGCTGGTGAGTCAGGGGGCTGAGTGATATCCCAGTTCCAGATGGAACCCCGGGAGGACCCTGTCACAAATGCTGCCTAACAGCCTAGCTAAAGAGGTTCCAGATATAGAGATCAAAAGCGTCATGCAGAGCGTATGTTAGACTCAGCTTCAGCCCCTGGGCAATGGGTGCCCTGTAGTTCCAGATATGGTGCCCTGTAGGTGTGTAAATAGCGGATGAATGGAAGTTGTGCCACTTATCTCCCTCATTATCAGCTACTGCAGCCACCCCAGCCTCTGCCCAGCATCCTGGCTTCCCAACTAAAGCTCGGGCTTATCCTTCAAACTCTCTCAGCTGTTGTACTCCTAGTTTCCAAATTGATCCCTTGCCTTGCTCCCGAAGCCTGGCTCAGGACAAACGGCTCCCAGCCCATCCCCTTTGAAGGGATCCTGCCTGCTTCAAGCCCCCAACTAGGAGGAACTGAAGGGAGCTGAATGCTAAAGAAATAAGCCACACGATGGTCTCTTCCCTCAGGGCTTTGTAGCTGAACTTTAGGGCCCACAAGCTGTATGATGCACAATATCCCCCGCCTGCCTCAGAATCCTGATCCCAACTCTCAGCCTGGGCTCCTTCTTACTGTACTGCTGAGGCTAGCTGTAAAGTCCTCCAGGCTTCAGCCTGCACTTTCACCAGCATACTTATGGGTAGGGACACACCGAGCTGTCACACGTAGACAGGCTCTCTGACCAGCTCCTGCCTGGGAAGGCTGAACCTAGGGCACCTTCCAGCTTCTCAGGCACAAGCCCCCTCTGGAGTATAAACCCAAAATTATACGATCTTGGCTTGCACAGGGAATTGTACATTGCAAGCTCATAAAATTTGCCCCCACTCTCAATATGGAGAGGAATATATAGCAGCCTTTTGTCTCTGAATTATGACTCCCACACTGGTTTAGATAAAGTAAAACAAATGTATTAACTACAAAAGATAGATTTTAAGTGATTATAAGGGATAGCAAAGAGATTAAAGCAGATTACCTAGAAAATAAACAAAACACAGAAACTAAATTTAAAATGCTAAACAGATAAGTTATAAATAACATATTCTCACCCTAAGAGATGATACAAGTAGGCAGCAGATGCTTATGGGGCCAGCTCCCCTTGCTTTACAGTTTGGAAGCCCCAGGTGTTCCATTCACAGGCTAAAAATCCCTTTAGCCTGGGTCCAGCACTTCCCCCATTTCAGTCTTTGTTTCTCTGGTGTTTCCAGGAGTCTTCTTGGGTGATGAAAGAAGAACACAAGATGATGTCACTGACTCCCTTATATAGCTGTCAGCCCCAACTGTGTGTCCTGGCTACACTCACTTGCAGGCTCCTTGTCAGGTTGCAGCAGCTCCCATCCTAACCCCAGAGCAGAGGGAGCCCAGCTGGTGGGAGAGGGAGGTGGAGATGATCCAGCAAGGGATGGGGAGAGGGGAGGAGAGGAGTGAATGACAAGGGCAGTACCTTGGGGGAAGAGTCACAGAAGTGGGTGGGGCCTTGCGGGAAGATGTGGAACAAGGGTGGGACCTTGGGGAAAGAGGTTGGGCAGAGGGCAGGGCTTCAGGGATCAAGTTATCAGTTTGTCACATTGACCACTCACAGTAAGGTCAGGACAGGGTACGGCCCAGCACCATGTCACCTTCCAGATCTTCATTGAGCTCGGTGTGAGAGCCAGAGCATCAGGAGAAAATTTTAGATCCCTTCATGAGTAAAGAGCCGTAGCAGCCTGTTCCTGATCTGTTTGGTCCTCACCCCGTAGATGATGGGGTTTAGCGTGGAGGGCACCAGGAAGTAGACATTGGCAATGAGAACGTGGACATGCAGGTCCACATTCTGGCCAAACCGGTATGTGAGGGAGGCAAAGAGAGCTGAGATGTAAAAGACTAAGATGGTACAGAGATGGGAGATGCAAGTCCCAAAAGTCTTCAGTCGGGTGTCCTTTGTGGGGAGACTGAAGATGGCCCTGAGGATTTGGATATAGGACACGGTGATAAAAAGCGCATCCAGACCCATCACCAAGATTGCCACAGAGACACCGTAGTAACTACTGACACGGATGTCAGCACAGGCCAGCTTCACCACAGCCATGTGCTCACAGTGTGTGTGTGGGATGATGTTGGTTCTGCAATATGGCCACTGCCTTGCCAGCAAGACACAGGGCAGTACGAGCATGCTGCCACGCAGTACCACAGTCAGGCCAATCTTGGTCACAACGGGGTTTGTCAAAATGGTGGAATGTCTCAGGGGATGGCAGATGGCCACGTAGCGATCAAAAGCCATGGCCACGAGGATCCCAGACTCCACCACTATGAAGCAGTGAATGAAGTACAGCTGGGTGAGGCAGGCACTGAAATTGATCTCCCTGGAATTGAACCAGAAGATGCTCAGCACTTTGGGCAGGATGGACGTGGACAGGACCAGGTCAGTGACAGCCAGCATGCAGAGGAAATAGTACATGGGCCAATGGAGGCTTGGCTCCCTTTTCACGATGAAGAGGATGGTGAAGTTCCCCAAGACGCTGATGGTGAACATGGTGCAGAAGGGGATGGAGATCCAGACATGGGCTTCCTCCAGGCCAGGAATGCCCAGCAGGATGAAGGTGGAGGGGTTGATGAAGTCGGTTCTGTTGGAATCTGACATGGAGGAGGGGCGAAGGTGTCCAACTCTGATGAAGAATGGTGTCACCTGCAGGTATCGTACGTTCCCATGATTTCCTGTATGTGCCCAGGGTCAAGGGTTATAGTTGCAGTACAAATACCTGGCTGGAGAGATAATGTTATAATGAGACACTACATGCACTACTGAGGGCTGTTCTCATGGGTGAAGCAGATTGGTTGCCCTTCACACAATGAAAAATGACACTTTCATTATTTCATAATTTCAGAGAAATTAATTATGAACAACTGGCCCTACTAATGCCAATTCCATGTTTTATGGTCCTCCATGCATCAGTAATTCTACACGTTGTGGTCTTGGAAAACTTAATAGGCTCCATCAGGAAACATGAGTTTGGATACTGGTTATCCATCATTGTTCATTCAGGCAATGAAACCCAGGCTAGAGAGTCTGTGCTGTAGGGAGTTCCCCATTCACCCAGTTGTTCAAAATGTGAGAATGGGAAAAATCTAAACCTTTGACAAACGTGCTGGGGAAGCATCCCAGCTGGAACACATCTCCGAGAAAAGACCTGGGCATCATTCAGTCTCTATAAAGCATATAGCAGATGTAAAGGGGATAGCTGAGATGGGGGAGGAAGCCATATGCGGACAGATTGAAATGCCCAGGATGGTTTAGTTAAGAGAAGGGACAAATAAGGGGGCATATGATAGAGGAGAACAAAATAAAGAATGGAAGTGATTATATTCAAATGAACAAACAGAGAACAGTTCCCAACCAGTAATATCTGTAGATACTTAGTGCAGGTCTACATTATGGCGGGGATCGACACTGTGAGATTGATCTATCAGGGGTTGATTTATCGTGTCTCATCTAGGCACGATAAATTGATCCCCAAGCGCTCTCCAGTCGACTCCTGTACTCCACCGCGTCGAGAGGTGCAGGCAGAGTCGACAGGGGAATGGGAGCAGTTGACTCTCCGCCATGAAGATGTCGCGGTAAGTCGATCTAGGTACATTGAATTCAGCTACGCTATTCTCATAGCTAAAGTTGCGTATCTTAGATCAATTCTCCCCCCCCCCCACCCACCCTCCTGCCACGTGTAGACCTGGGCTTAGTGCTTCAAAAGGGTTTATTCCGCAAAGCTGAAGAAATTCTCAGCAAAGCTTTTTGGGAGGAATAATTTAGACAGAAATCTGAGTGAAAATTGGCAGTTCTTTAAGAAGATTCCACATTTAAGAAAGTGGACAACTTTGGCTAAAAACGCGGTTTGTGGCAAAGTGAAGGCAAAAATTAGGGGAGAAAAGGCAATAAATGGGGAAAAGGGAAAAAAAGATAAAAAACAATACAAATTGGAAGTTATGGAAATTGAAAGAAGCAGTATAAGGTACTCATATCACATGAGATGTTAAAATACTTTCCAGTCCATTAGCAGTCAAGGAGGATGTGAAAGAGCATCTACAGTAGAACCATAGAGTTACAAACACCAGATATCCACACATCTCATTCGGAACCAGAAGTACGCAATCAGGCAGCAGCAGAGCCAAAAGAAAAAAAAAGGCAAATACAGGGCAGTTTTGTGTTAAACATAAATGACAAAAAAAAATAAAGGGAACGTTTAAAAAAAACTTAGACAACATTAGGAATCAATGGAAACACTGGTGTGGGATTACTTACAACAAAAGTCGATGACTATAAATAATGCTCCGTTATCATTCTGGAACAGGGAATGCAGGCCCGACCCACAGATTAGGGCACTATGATCTAGAACACAGTGACTCTGAAAAGGATTTAGAGGTCGCTTTGGACACATCTCATGGTGAGCTCCCTGTGCGATACTGTGACCAAAAGCACGGATGTGATCCTTGGATGAATAAGCAAGGATGAGTTGAAGCAATGGAAGGATTTTACCTCTGCACACGGCATTGGTAAAACCGACTGCGTCCAGGCCCAGGGTCCACATTTCAAAAAGGATGTTGAAAAATTGGAGATGATGCACAAAAGAGCCACAAAAATGATTCAAGCCTGGAGAAAATGCCAGACAGTATGAGAGACTTAAAGAGTTTAATATATTTATATTAAAGAGTAATAACGGGCTCTGTAATCTAGCAGAGAATGGCAGAGCAAAAGGCAACAGCTGGAAGCTGAAGCCAGAAGAAATCCAGTTGGAAATAAGGGACAAATGTTTAGCACTGAGAGTGATTAACCTCTGGAACAAAGTGTGAAGGGAAAAGGTTGATTCTCCAACTCTGTGTGTCTGCAGAGCCAGACTGGATGCTTTTCTGGGAGAGCTGCTTGAGGGCTTGTCTACACTGAAAACGCCACAGAGGGGCTGCAGAGGTGCTTCAATGTAAACGCTACTTGCACTGACAGGAGGGGCTCTCCCGGCAGCGAGGTAATCTGCCTCCCCGAGAGGTGGCAGCAAGGTCGATGGACGAATTCTTCCGTCTACCCCATACTGTCTACACCGGGGTTAGGATGATACAGCTACTGCTACATCTCTCAGAGGCATGCATTCGGTCACCAGCGTATAGGAAGGATGCAGAGAAACTGGAAAGGATCCAGAGGCAAGTGGCAACAATGTTCAAAGGGATGGGAGGATACGACAAAGGCTGAAGGAACTGGGTATGTTTAGTTTGGAAAAGAGGAGATTAAGTGGGGACATGGTAGCAGTCTTCAAATACATGAAAAGCTGCTATAAAAAAGATGGGGAAAAGTTGTCCCCCCCTGCCAGAGAGGACGGGAGAAGAGGTGATGGGTTCAAACTACAGCAGAACAGATTTAGATGAAATTTCAGTAAAAACTTCCTAACTGTAAGAACAGGAGGACAATAGAACAGACATCTTGAGGGTTCCTAGCACCTCCTTTGCTGGAGGTTTTCCAAAGGAGGCTGGGAAGCCATCTGTATGGGATGGTTTAGACACAACAAATCCAAATATTCCTGCCCTTGTGGCCCCTTCCAACCCTCTATTATTCTATGCTGTAAAATCTCAGTGTGGACCAGGCTTTAGTCACAGAGAAGTCTTGGGGCTGAGTACTGGGGTAACTGGGTGAAATTTAATGGCCTCTGTTAGGATACTGATATGCAGGCCTGTCTGTAAAGGCCTATACTCTAAGAATGTAGGTGTATTCTTATCACTTAGCTAGTGATAGAGGTATAAAGGAAAGAACCAAAATCACTGTCTGCCGGTGTAAGGGCCTTCTCTCACTGTGACAGTCTGAAGCCCTGTTCTTAGGCTAAGGCCTTTGGCTAAGCAGCAGAGGCAGCCATAAGCTGGGAAGCGACCGGTCACCTCCTCACATTCCAAACTAGTCACATTGAAAGAAGGTGCTATGGGGCTGTTAGGATACAATCCTGTCCTGATAGTGCCTATCACCTCCAGAGAAAGGGAAGTGCCTAGAAAATGTAAAAGGAAACTTAGTTTGATAGCATCCTGTCTGGCAAGAACTCACTTATCAATAGCTGGGATGTGAAATCCTCTTTTCTGTGTTGTTCTATCACTGTAGTCCCCATTTTGCTATTGTTTGTCTGTATAATCTCTGTCTGGTTCTGTGATTGTTTCTGTCTGCTGTAGAATTAATTTTGCTGGGTGTAAACTAATGAAGGTGGTGGGATATAATTGGTTAAATAACATATTGTAACATGATTAGGATCGGTTAGTTAAATTTCAGGAAAATGATTGGTTAAGGTATAGCTAAGCAGAACTCAGGTTTTACTATATAGTCTGCAGTCAATAGGAAGTAAGAGGAGGAATGAGAACAGGGAATGGGTGTGGGAAAATTGGAATCATGTTTTGCTAAAGGGGGGGGGGAATGGGAACATGGACACAGGTGTAAGGCTCTGTGGTGTCATAGCTGGGAATGGGGACACTAAGGAAGGAACCTGGAATCATGCTTGCTGGAAGTTCACCCCAATAAACATTGAATTGTTTGCACCTTTGGACTTCGGGTATTGTTGCTCTCTGTTCATGCGAGAAGGACCAGGGAAGTGAGTGGGTGAAGGAACAAGGCCCTAACATCTTGGTGCCGTGACTCGTATGCATCGCATTGGATAGGTGAGTGGCAGCCTGTAAGTCCCCCTCCCCAACAGTCCACGCAGCTGCTTGGAGGGGGTATCGCGAACTCTCGTGATGGTAGTTGCGGGTTCTGGCAATCCAGGGTAAAGGATTTTTTGGATAAATGGATAAGGAAGAACCAGGGCCCATACCAGGTGCAGGGGTCAACCTGGGATGAGATGAAAAAGGAAATGGAGGAAGTGTTAGGAGACCCAGAGGGATGGGGGGGTGGCTGAGGAGCCCACTGTCCTTAGGTATATGGTCAGTGGAAGAAGGTCCCTGGCCATGGGGACTGAATGCCTTCCAGGGAAAGGAGGCACTTCAGTCTGCTTGTGGGAGGTTTGAAGTAAGGGCAGCATTATGGGAAGCTGCCAGGAATCTTTCAAGTTTGGTGCTGCTTCAGCAAGGTCTGCGGAAGGGTTGTAAATTAGTTAGGGGTGGTTAAAGATGATTTGGCACAACAGGGTTTAGGGTCAAAAGCAGAGTTAACAGACCACCTTTAGAGACTGGAGCTGGGACTTGGTCCTGGGGGAGTGGAGTGAAAGAAGGGGAAGGGAAAAAAAAGGTTTCAAAGCGCAAAATGGCAGGTTTGCAGGAGCAGGTAACAACTCCCACTCTTCTCCCAGAGCCAGAATGAGAACCTGGGGAAAGGGTTCCCAACTGTTTCAACCCAGGGAGCCTACTCTTGGCTCAGAGCTAACTATGTCCTTTTCTTCTTTTCTGTCTTCTTTCCACCTCTTCCCACTCCTCTCCCCCTGCCTTTCCAAACTTTTGTTTTTCTGAAGTTTTAATGGAGGGTACTTTGGATACTTATGTGAGATGTTTTGGGTTATTTTGGACAAAGTATGAGGGAGGTCTGCTGTATTCCACTGGAAAATGTTTTGGAGTAAAAGATCCATGGGCATCCATGGAGACAAATGTTTTACTGCCTCTTTGAACAGTCTCAAGGTAAAGAGAGCACAGGTTAAGGCAGCTGTGTGGCAATAATTGTACTTGGTGGCTAAGTTTTTACAGACAAATTGCACGACCTTAAAGAACTAAATGTAGGAGTAAGTGATTTTAAAAAGTGAATAAAAAGTAAGAAATACCTTTTGCAAAAATTGATAATACAGGGTTTGGAGGAAAGTAAACATTTGGGACTTGTGGAAATGGTAAAAGGTAACTGTTGTGAAGATGTTAAAAGAGTAACATTAGTGGTGTTACAAGAAGGAAGTTTTTGTTTAATGATAAAACCCAGTTATATTAATTGGTTTCAGAGTAACAGCCGTGTTAGTCTGTATTCGCAAAAAGAAAAGGAGGACTTGTGGCACCTTAGAGACTAACCAATTTATTTGAGCATGAGCTTTCGTGAGCTACAGCTCACTTCATCGTGAGCTACAGCTCACTTCACTATCAATGTAACTGTATGTGCAACTCTGTGCAGTCACATGGGATGGAAGCTTGGTCATTAAATTATCCAAGGGGGTCAGGTAGAGTGGCTACTATCACCACTACGCTTCTGTCCCCAGAAACCTTTACAGCTATTCTGAGGGTAAATGGGCCCTTTTCCCCTTTTCCCACAGAAATGGTCTATAAGGGATTGCTACAGGCAGCAGGCAGAGAAATAATCTGATCAAAATTATTTGCCTATTGGGTAATGTAATCAAAATCACTAAAGGATGTAAGGTGTTTCTATTGGAACTTAACTTGGCTGCCCCTGGTTGTGTCCAGTTGTACAAGATGGGAGTGTAATCAGGGTACAGTTGCGTAAAAAAGAGTAATCACAGTGCAAGGGATGTTAGGCAAAATAGAATTTTGTATGAGCACAGGGAAAAGAAAAGAAAAGAAAAGAAAAGAAAAGAAAAGGGGGAGGAATGATGGGACCACTGAGCCTTGGGGTGACTCTGGGGGATCAGACTGTTGCTTTGGTGGGTGTGCATAAAAACTTTGTGGGCACGGGGGAGGCAGTTACACCTTGTGCAAAATTAATATGGCTAATATAATGTTATGGAGGTTAAACTATAGAAAGGAATGTGCATTTTCCCAGGACGTGTGCAGTGTATATTGGAGAAGGGGTGAAAAAAAATTCAAACAAAACATGGTACTTAATTAAAATCCTATTAGGGCTCCAAAAGGAGGTAAAATAGTTTGTGCTTTCTTTTTCAGATCTCTGTGCAATTTGGAGCAGGAGATGAAAGTGGAAAGTAATCAGAACTCTAGTGGAAGTGGATTGTGTCCCTTTTAAGACCATCTCTGAGCTGCTAATAGCTTTGGATCCAAAAGCAAGCTAGAAAGCCTGTGGGTAAATGCAAATTACCAGGCTAATGGGCACAAAGAAGCTGCAAATAATGAATACATCTGGTCAGCAAACAAGCTACTAGAAGACTCAGATTATGGCCCTCCAGGAAAGGGAGGTGAAAAAACAAGTCAAGCTAGAAAATAGATGCTACTAGATCTCATGCCCTGGTTCTCATGGGTGACTTTAATTTTCCTGATATCTGCTGGGAGAGCAATACAGCGTTGCACAGACAATCCAGGAAGTTTTTGGAAAGCATAGGGGACAATTTCCTGGTGCAATTGCTAGAGGAGCTAACGAGGGGGAGAGCTTTTCTTGACCTGCTGCTCACAAACGGGGAAGAATTAGTGGGGGAAGAAAAAGTGGATGGGAATCTGGGAGGCAGTGGTCATGAGTTAGTCGAGTTCAGGATCCTGACACAGGGAAGAAAGGTAAGCAGCAGGATACGGACCCTGGACTTCAGGAAAGCAGACTTCGACTCCCTCAGGGAATGGATGGGTAGGATCCCCTGGGGGACTAGCATGAAGGGGAAAGGAGTCCAGGAGAGCTGGCTGTATTTCAAGGAATCCCTGTTGAGGTTACAAGGACAAACCATCCCGACGTGTCGAAAGAATAGTAAATATGGCAGGCGACAAGCTTGGCTTAATGGTGAAATCCTAGCGGATCTTAAAAACATAAAAAAGAAGCTTACAAGAAGTGGAAGGTTGGACATATGACCAGGGAAGAGTATAAAAATATTGCTCGGGCATGTAGGAATGGAATCAGGAGGGCCAAATCGCACCTGGAGCTGCAGCTAGCAAGAGATATCAAGAGTAACAAGAAGGGTTTCTTCAGGTATGTTGGCAACAAGAAGAAAGCCAAGGAAAGTGTGGGCCCCTTACTGAATGAGGGAGGCAACCTAGTGACAGAGGATGTGGAAAAAGCTAATGTACTCAATGCTTTTTTTGCCTCTGTCTTCACAAACAAGGTCAGCTCCCAGACTGCTGCGCTGGGCATCACAGCATGGGGAGTAGATGGCCAGCCCTCTGTGGAGAAAGAGGTGGTTAGGGACTATTTAGAAAAGCTGGACGTGCACAAGTCCATGGGGCCAGACGAGTTGCACCCGAGAGTGCTAAAGCAATTGGCGGCTGTGATTGCAGAGCCATTGGCCATTATCTTTGAAAACTCGTGGCGAACGGGGGAAGTCCCAGATGACTGGAAAAAGGCTAATGTAGTGCCAATCTTTAAAAAAGGGAAGGAGGAGGATCCTGGGAACTACAGGCCAGTCAGCCTCACCTCAGTCCCAGGAAAAATCATGGAGCAGGTCCTCAAGGAATCAATCCTGAAGCACTTACATAAGAGGAAAGTGATTAGGAACAGTCAGCATGGATTCACCAAGGGAAGGTCATGCCTGACTAATCTAATCGCCTTCTATGATGAGATTACTGGTTCTGTGGATGAAGGGAAAGCAGTGGATGTATTGTTTCTTGACTTTAGCAAAGCTTTTGACACGGTCTCCCACAGTATTCTTGTCAGCAAGTTAAAGAAGTATGGGCTGGATGAATGCACTATAAGGTGGGTAGAAAGTTGGCTAGATTGTCGGTCTCAACGGGTAGTGATCAATGGCTCCATGTCTAGTTGGCAGCCGGTGTCAAGTGGAGTGTCCCAGGGGTCGGTCCTGGGTCTGGTTTTGTTCAATATCTTCATAAATGATCTGGAGGATGGTGTGGATTGCACTCTCAGCAAATTTGTGGATGATACTAAACTAGGAGGAGTGGTAGATACGCTGGAGGGCAGAGATAGGATACAGAGGGCCCTAGACAAATTGGAGGATTGGGCCAAAAGAAATCTGATGAGGTTCAATAAGGATAAGTGCAGGGTCCTGCACTTAGGACGGAAGAACCCAATGCACCGCTACAGACTAGGGACCGAATGGCTAGGCAGCAGTTCTGCGGAAAAGGACCTAGGGGTGACAGTGGACGAGAAGCTAGATATGAGTCAGCAGTGTGCCCTTGTTTCCAAGAAGGGCAATGGCATTTTGGGATGTATGAGTAGGGGCATAGCGAGCAGATCGAGGGACGTGATCATCCCCCTCTATTCGGCATTGGTGAGGCCTCCTCTGGAGTACTGTGTCCAGTTTTGGGCCCCACACTACAAGAAGGATGTGGATAAATTGGAGAGTGTCCAGCGAAGGGCAACAAAAATGATTAGGGTTCTGGAACACATGACTTCTGAGGAGAGGCTGAGGGAACTGGGATTGTTTAGCCTGCAGAAGAGAAGAATGAGGGGGGATTTGATAGCTGCTTTCAACTACCTGAGAGGTGGTTCCAGAGAGGATGGTTCTCGACTATTCTCAGTGGTAGAAGAGGACAGGACAAGGAGTAATGGTCTCAAGTTGCAGTGGGGGAGATTTAGATTGGATATTAGGAAAAACTTTTTCACTAAGAGGGTGGTGAAACACTGGAATGTGTTACCTAGGGAGGTGGTAGAATCTCCTTCCTTGGAAGTTTTTAAGGTCAGGCTTGACAAAGCCCTGGCTGGGATGATTTAATTGGGGATTGGTCCTGCTTTGAGCAGGGAGTTGGATTAGATGGCCTCCTGAGGTTCCTTCCATCCCTGATATTCTATGATTCTATGAAAATAAGGGGAATAGATTAACCCGAAGGGTGTGTGTGTGTGTGTGTGTGTACAGTGCTAAAATCTGAACCTCTCTCAGCTATTTCCTGAGAATAAACTTAAAGTTGGTACAGCAGAAAAACTATTGCAAACTTGGTTTGTTGTATAGAAGGGGAAACTGAGGTACACCACATCATGAATTTCATAAATGACAAGTGGGTGGAGTAATTCACTAGCCTGACTATAGAACAAAATAAGGACAGCCTTGAGGTAATTCTTCTGTTTTTCCTGCAATTAGCAAGGAAATTTGTAAAGGAAAGTGGTATTATTATTAAGCAATAATCTGTCCCCACTAGGGGGTAGAGGAAATTGTTTCTCTTGTTTTTCAGACACTCTACAAGCAAGCTGGTGCCAGTGGGAAAAATAACCCAGAATACCATGGAGCTGTGTTTTGTGTTTGTCTGTGGTGTTTGTCTTGTTGCTAGCATTGTCGTGTTTCAATGAACAAGAAACCTCATGATGTGGATGGGGAATGGCTTCAAAAGGCTGAAGGGGGGGGGAAGATGTGTATGGGAATTCAAAATACTCAACTAGGAGGTCAGCACCTGTGTAATAGCTACTGTGGTACCTGGAAATGGAATGGCAACTAAGGTGGTCCCCACAAGCCCTATGGAAATAATGAAAAGGGGAGGAGCTCACTGGGAATCAATGGAGGGGTATGCAAAGTGATGTAAATCAGCAGAAGATGTTTGGATGTGCCCCTCTCCTATGACTATGGAGGAGCAGGATCAATGGCCTATGCAAGGGGTGGACAATTGGGTGTACTGTGTATAAGGTGTTTTGCTGGGAATGTGCATATTACTGGGGGCACAATTACACCAGCCCATAACCAAACTACACACATCTACATGCTGCTATCTGAACTTTGGTGCACAAATGGATCTGTGAATCTTATTGATGTAAATTATCAAACCAGGACATACTGCCTGATTCCATACCAAGTGGTTAAGCTGGTTTGGACAATATCCCATTTCTTTGTGAACATTCAGTGGACTTATGATATGGACAAAAGTACTCAAAACTTGCAGGGGCAGCTTGTTGCAACTGCCAGCAACTGGACACAAGATCGTGACCCCATCGAAGGAGGAGAGGCAGTGTTTTGGGGGTGGCTTGGCTGTTGGACCATTCTGCAGTGGTCAGGACTCGGTGTTGCTGTGGATTTTGTATTGTTAACTGTACTTGTGTTACGTTGCATAGGGAGATAACCTATTAGGAATGTAATAAGCCCTCCAAACCCTGCAGTGTACTAGACAACCCGGACCCAACCTTCTCGGGCCTGCTATAATGGGAAGTCTGTGACACTAATTGGAATAAGTGTGGTATGCCCGTACGCGAGAGGTGCAGAGCACTATACTACACAAGGGGCAGTGGGACAAATGGAATATCAACACCTTCCCCCTTGATGCCTGGCCCTATCAGGAAATGTGTCGCCATATGTCCTATGCTTTTCCAGGGATACCTGGGCAGGAGGATCCCAAAAGAAAAAAAAAAGGGGTGGAGTGTTAGGATATAGATATTCAGGCCTGTCTGTAAAGGCCTATACTCTAAGAATGTAGGTGTATTCTTATCACTTAGCTAGTGATAGAGGTATAAAGGAAAGAATCAAAATCACTGTCTGCCGGTGTAAGGGCCTCCTCTCACTGTGACAGTCTGAAGTCCTGTGCTTAGGCTAAGGCCTTTGGCTAAGCAGCAGAGGCAGCCATAAGCTGGGAAGCAACCGGTCACATCCTCACATTCCAAACTAGTCACATTGAAAGAAGGTGCTATTGGGCTCTTAGGAATACAATCCTGTCCTGATAATGCCTGTCGCCTCCAGAGAAAGGGAAGTGCCTAGAAAATGTAAAAGGAAACTTAGTTTGATAGCATCCTGTCTGGCAAGAACTCACTTATCCATAGCTGGGATATGAAATCCTCATTTCTGAGTTTGTTCTATCATTGTAGTCCCCATTTCCCAATTGTTTGTCTGTATAATCTCTGTCTGGTTCTGTGATTTTTTCTGTCTGCTGTAGAATTAATTTTGCTGGGTGTAAACTAATGAAGGTGGTGGGATATAATTGGTTACATAACATATTTAACATGATTAGGATCGGTTAGTTAAATTTCAGGAAAATGATTGGTTAAGGTATAGCTTAACCAGGTTTCACTATATAGTCTGCAGTCAATCAGGAAGTGGGTGGGTGAAATGGGAACAGGGAATGGGGGTGGGAAACTTGGAATCATGTTTTGCTAATGGGTGGGGTGAATGGGAACAGGGACACAAGTAAGGCTCTGTGGTGTCATAGCTGGGAATGGGGACACTAAGGAAGGAAACTGGAATCATGCTTGCTGGAAGTTCACCCCAATAAACATTGAATTGTTTGCCCCTTTGGACTTCGGGTATTGTTGCTCTCTGTTCATGCGAGAAGGACCATGGAAGTGAGCGGGTGAAGGAGTAAGCCCCCTAACAGTCTGTGTTATACTGGAATTCAGACTGGATAATCCAATGGTCACTTGTGGCCTTAAACCCTATGAATCTATTGGTAAAGAAAGTAGGTCAGGCATTTGTATTCACTGTGTGTCATAAAACACAAAAAAGGGAACATTCTTTTACATTGAAAATTTTGACATGTAATAGTGACAAAAGAAAATTGTTTACACATTGTGTATTTGGCCTGTGGAACTCCTTGCCACAGACATTATTGGAGCACAGAGCTAGCTGAATGGGATTCACAAATAGATGAGTCATTGTAGGTGATGCTGGTGGCTCCACTGTTAGCTAAGGCAGTCTGAAAATCTTTGATTAGAAAACCTGATTTTCAGTTGCTGAGAAGTTTACCAAACTTCACCTGTTTGGATAGAAATTTCCCATGCTGTGTGTCTGCTTCTGGCTGAATGGTTTTTTGAAAGTTTCAGGCATAACAGTTCAGCCGACTTCTCGAATGAAACGAGGAGAAAAGATGTTTTGCCCATGTTGAAAAATGCGAATAGTTGTTCCAGTGAGGATCCCTCACACCTCCACGTTTTCCAGGAGATAAAAGTCAGGTAACAGGCCCCCCACCCCGAGTTAACAGCCAGAGCCCTGAATTGCAAGAGCAGGAGGTGATAATGTCTGTGCATTAACACACCTCCGGCTCCTGAGGTGTTTACTCAAATTCTTACTCCAAGGGGAGTTTTGCCTCCACAAGGTCTAAGCAAACCACATACCCCAGATGCAGAATTTGGCCCTCTATTGTACATCTACTAACACCTTTCATCCTGAAAAATCCACTGTAGCACTGAAATGCAGCTGCCTTGGGGCTGGAGGCCATCAGCCGAGGGAGGGGGACAAAGAACAGAGGGACAAATTTGGCCAGGGATACTGGAGCAAACTCCAGTCCACACAAGAGATCCACTTCCTGGACACTACAGTGCTAATAAACAATGGCCACATAAACACCACCCTATACCGGAAACCTACTGACCGCTATTCCTACCTGCATGCCTCCAGCTTTCACCCTGACCACACCACACGATCCATCGTCTACAGCCAAGCTCTGCGATACAACCGCATTTGCTCCAACCCCTCAGACAGAGACAAACACCTACAAGATCTCTGTCAAGCTTTCTTACAACTAAAATACCCACCTGCAGAAGTAAAGAAACAGATTGATAGAGCCAGAAGAGTTCCCAGAAGTCACCTACTACAGGACAGGCCTAACAAAGAAAATAACAGAACGCCACTAGCGGTCACCTTCAGCCCCCAACTAAAACCCCTCCAACGCATTATTAAGGATCTACAACCTATCCTAAAGGATGACCCAACACTCTCACAAGTCTTGGGAGACAGGCCAGTCCTTGCCTACAGACAGCCCCGCAACCTGAAGCAAATACTCACCAACAACCACATACCACACAACAGAACCACTAACCCAGGAACTTATCCTTGCAACAAAGCCCGTTGCCAACTGTGCCCACATATCTATTCAGGGGACACCATCACAGGGCCTAATCACATCAGCCACACTATCAGAAGCTCGTTCACCTGCACATCCACCAATGTGATATATGCCATCATGTGCCAGCAATGCCCCTCTGCCATGTACATTGGTCAAACTGGACAGTCTCTACGTAAAAGAATAAATGGACACAAATCAGATGTCAAGAATTATAACATTCATAAACCAGTCGGAGAACACTTCAATCTCTCTGGTCACGCAATCACAGACATGAAGGTCGCTATCTTAAAACAAAAAAAACTTCAAATGCAGACTCCAGCGAGAAACTGCTGAATTGGAATTCATTTGCAAATTGGATACTATTAATTTAGGCTTAAATAGAGACTGGGAGTGGCTAAGTCATTATGCAAGGTAGCCTGTTTCCTCTTGTTTTTTCCTACCCCCCCCCAGATGTTCTGGTTTAACTTGGATTTAAACTTGGAGAGTGGTCAGTTTAGATGAGCTATTACCAGCAGGAGAGTGAGTTTGTGTGTGTATGGGGGTGGGGGGGATGTGAGAAAACCTGGATTTGTGCAGGAAATGGCCCAACTTGATTATCATGCACATTGTGTAAAGAGTTGTCACTTTGGATGGGCTATCACCAGCAGGAGAGTGAATTTGTGTGGGGGGTGGAGGGTGAGAAAACCTGGATTTGTGCTGGAAATGGCCCAACCTGATGATCACTTTAGATAAGCTATTACAAGCAGGACAGTGGGGTGGGAGGAGGTATTGTTTCATATTCTCTGTGTATATATAAAGTCTGCTGCAGTTTCCATGGTATGCATCCGATGAAGTGAGCTGTAGCTCACGAAAGCTCATGCTCAAATAAATTGGTTAGTCTCTAAGGTGCCACAAGTTCTCCTTTTCTTCTTGGAGCAAACTCATCACCTGTGGCAAGGGCCCGGGGATGTTTAATGGCTGTGCAGAGTAAAAACGCACCCAGATTTACTTTCTATCCCAGCACGCCCATGTTGCACTGGGTTTGCTGAGCAGCTGATCTCCTCAGCGAGAGATGGGTACCTGTGAATCCTGAGATGGAAGCGCCTTCCCTGGGAATCCCCCTCAGGTAGCCGTATCCCACACCTCTCTCACCCCAGCATCTGCAGCAGCATCCCACGCCGAGAGCCAACACAGGGCTGAGCACCGTTTATAATATAGCTCTGTGCGATCCCACGGGGGTTCAATCAGCCTCTATTGGAGAAGCGGCATGTGAATGTAAACAGGCTGGAGACTGGCCTGTCTGCGCTTCTGTGCTATTTATCCAGCTTTAGAAATAAACAGTAATTAAGGGATCTTCCCAAAGGGAGAGGAGAACTCTTGGGCTTTCCGCTGAGTCACAGAGGAATTGACTGCTCTGTGCATTTGTGTATATTTAAAAATTATAGTTGATTACAAAGAATATTAGGGATAATGCCTAGATCCACTCAGGGTATGATACCCTGTAAATGGCCAGGATGGCTGGGTAGATAGTAGACAGACAGATCTGGAGAGAGATCACTCAGGGCAGACACAAATACTTTGTGCAGGCACACCGGGCTGTCACTAAAGGATCAGACATCAGTAATTCTCATCAGTAACCAGGGTGGATAAAAATCAATGATTTAAAAAAAAATCAGATTTTTTTGATAACAGGTTTTTTCCCTCAAAAAACCTGTTATCTAAAAGATAGTTTTAATTAGGATACATTAAATCTCAAAGATATCTCATCATGGAATAGAGATTATAAACTCTAATTCTATAGTATGAGACAATGTAATGTTTAAGAAAAGTTTTATAAATGAGTTCCAATAGTTCATGGATTAGGGACCCAATTTTATGGGGTTCCACAGGCTTCTGTACAGATTATTTAGGTTAATCTTTCTATCTATCTAATGGGACTCAGTGCTCAGTCTAGAAGATACCATCAGAAATGTTTAGTTTTGCAGTTCTCAAACTGTGGATTTGTGTCTCCAGAGGTAACATAGAATCATAGAATATCAGGGTTGGAAGGGACCTCAGGAGGTCATCTAGTCCAACCCCCTGCCTAAAGCAGGACCAATCCCCAATTAAATCATCCCAGCCAGGGCTTTGTCAAGCCTGACCCTAAAAAATTCTAAGGAAGGAGATTCCACCACCTCCCTAGGTAACGCATTCCAGTGTTTCACCACCCTCCTAGTGAAAAAGTTTTCCCTAATATCCAATCTAAACCTCCCCCACTTGCAACTTGAGACCATTACTCCTTGTTCTGTCATCTGCTAGACCATTACTCCTTGTTCTGTCATCTGCTAGCTTGTTCTGTCATCTGCTTGTTAACAGCAAAAAAGTTTTAAAATAAATAAATGATCTATAGAGGTGAGAAATAATAGACCTCAACTCTATTGCCCCCTGCAAATTTGTGAACATAGAGTCAATCCCTTACCTCTCTCTAAAAGTGCAAAGTTTCAAAAAGTTCAATGAATAGATAAATGTGAGAAGCGAGGGACATATGCTTGTTTTGTTAAAATATTATATGTTTTCTGTTGAAGAAAAAAATCCAGAATACTTAAAGTTGTTTTTTAGTTAAATAAAACCATTTAAATATCTGTCTGGTGATGTTCTCTTCCTAATAGAGCATGGCAAGAAAATCCTGCAAATATTAATGATTAGCCTATTGAACTGGGGATAGTTCACCTCCCAATAACTTCATAAATATCTGCTTCAATTACCTTCGATAAATTAAATAACCGAACAATCATTCATTTTCTGATATAGCTGTAAAACTAAACTGAAAAGTTTCAAAATAAATCACTGTCTAAAAATGTATAGTGTGTACCTTCTAAAAACAAAACCTCCATCTATCTCTGAGTTGTGAAGAATATGTCTTAATAAGAATGCACTTTTATATAGAAATCCATGATTAAATCGAGTCTTCCTGACTCGTGATTTAAATTAAATCCAGCCTGTCAGTAACTACCATCATCTTGTGCAGCCCCTTTCACTGAAGGATCTTGAAAATCCCTAACAAAGGAAAGTCACTATGAACATATCCCCATTATACAACTTGGTAAACTGAGGCAGAGGGAGACATGAATTGGCCAGGGTCACACAGAGAATGTGTGGCAGGATGACAGAACCCAGGAGTCTCGGCTTCCATGGTCTCTCCTTCACACCAAGAGGGAAATGGATTCCCGCTCTGGCAGGGACTGTTCATTGGATGGGATGCAGAGGAAAGGCTGGAAGAGGGAGCCTGAGCCTTTGCCATCCTCTCAAGGTGAATCCGATGTTTTCAGAACTAGCTGGGGTTGGCGAGATCCCCGTTCCTGCGAGGTGTGAACTCCAGGACTCCACTTTCCGCTCCCACTGAGAAATCAGCCAAGGTATCACAGCCATTGGAACAAGCTTCAGGGCAACAAGCTCAATAAAACCAACACCCACAGAATGTTTCTGTGGATAAAGTGCAGCTGGGGGCCTGACTTGGGGATAGAGGCCTCGCCCTCCCCACAAAGCTGCCCTGGAACAAGGGTGCCCTGTAGGCAGGGTAGAGACTGGAGTATTGTTTACATTGATTTGTTCTCTCCCTCTTGGTTCATTTCCTCCCAGTCTCTCCCAGGTGGAACTGAAATTGAATGTTCCAGGCTGAGTCACACTTTCCAGGAGTGCCCCAGCTGGAGGGCACTTGCATTCCCACAGCTGAGATCTCTTCCTGTTCATCTGGCTAATCAGGGTATTTCTCTCATGTGGAGCATCTGGATTTTTGAACACTGGAATGAGACTGAATGACTTCTCCTGTGCGAGCCCAGCAACAGTGCTGTGTCCACCTGTATTCAAGTTACTAACACTATGGAGCTGGCAAGCATGGTTTGACCTTCCTCTGTAGCTAATGGCAAAGTGTGCGTGTGTGGTAGGCCCTGATTTGTCTGGATTATTTGATGATTATTTGTTGATTTATCATCATTATCTGTGTTTTGGAAGGCTCCAGACAGCCCACTCAAGTCTTGGTATCAGAGGGTAGGTCAGAGGAGAGGGCAAAGAAAAGAGAGCTGTGGTGAAGGATAGAAGGTGCCATCCTGGAGATGGAACAACTGAAAGCCCATTTCCATGTCTGAAGTTAGGAATATTGGCTAATGTATCTGTATTTCTGTTAAGTGGGTGAAGGAATAAGCCCCCTGTTTCCCTGGTCCTTCTCGCATGAACAGAGAGCAACAATACCTGAAGTCCAAAGGTGCAAACAATTTGATGTTTATTGGGGTGAACTTCCAGCAAGCATGATTCCAGGTTCCTTCCTTAGTGTCCCCATTCCCAGCTCTGACACCACAGAGCCTTACCTGTGTCCGGGTTCCCATTTCCCCCCCTTAGCAAAACATGATTCCAATTTCCCACCTCCGTTCCCTGTTCCTATTCCCCACTTACTTCCTGATTGAATGCAGACTATATAGTAAAACCTGAGTTCTGCTTAGCTATATCTTAATCAATCATTTTCCTGAAATTTAACTAACCGATCCTAATCATGTTACAATATGTTATGTAACCAATTATATCCCACCACCTTCATTAGTTTACACCCAGCAAAATTAATTCTACAGCAGACAGAAACAATCACAGAACCAGACAGAGATTATACAGACAAACAATAGCAAAATGGGAACCATAATGACAAACCAATACAGAAGTGAGGATTTCACATCCCAGCTATGGATAAGTGAGTTCTTGCCAGACAGGATGCTATCAAACTAAGTTTCCTTTTACATTTTCTAGGCACTTCCCTTTCTCTGGAGGCGATAGGCACTATCAGGACAGGATTGTATCCTAACAGCCCCATAGCACCTTCTTTCAATGTGACTAGTTTGGAATGTGAGGATGTGACCGGTCACTTCCCAGCTTATGGCTGCCTCTGCTGCTTAGCCAAAGGCCTTAGCCTAAGAACAGGTCCTCAGACTGTCACAGTGAGAGAAGGCCCTTACACCGGCAGACAGTGATTTTGGTTCTTTCCTTTATACCTCTATCACTAGCTAAGTGATAAGAATACACCTACATTCTTAGAGTCTAGGCCTTTACAGACAAGCCTGCATATCTGTATCCTAACAGAGGCCATTACATTTCACCCAGTTACCCCAGCTTGTGCCACACGCTCTCAAAGAAACTGCGGAATCACCTGATCAAGATCCTCTACAGCAAACAGGGAAAGATTATAAATGAGCTCTCAAAAATGGATACTCTCATAAAAAAACAACCTTCCACACAAACTTCCTCGTGGCTGGATTTTACTAAAACTAGACAAGCCATTTACAACGCACACTTTGCTTCTCTACAAAAGAAAAAAGACACTAAACTTTCTAAACTACTACATGCTACAAGGGGCCACAGCAATGGTTCCCTCAACCCACCTAGCAATATTGTTAACCTATCCAACTATACTCTCAGCCCAGCAGAAGCAGCTGTTCTATCTCGGGGCCTCTCCTTCTGCCCCTCCACCCCCACGAACATGATACAGTTCTGTGGTGACCTAGAATCCTATTTTCGACGTCTCCGACTCAAGGAATATTTCCAAAACACCTCTGAACAACATACTAATCCACAGAGGTCTCCCTACCAACACTACAGAAAGAGGGATTCTAGATGGACTCCTCCTGAAGGTCGAAACAACAGACTGGACTTCTACATAGAGTGCTTCCGCCGACGTGCACGGGCTGAAATTGTGGAAAAGCAGCATCACTTGCCCCATAACCTCAGCCATGCGGAACGCAATGCCATCCACAGCCTCAGAAACAACTCTGACATCATAATCAAAAAGGCTGACAAAGTAGGTGCTGTTGTCATCATGAATAGGTCGGAATATGAACAAGAGGCTGCTTGGCAGCTCTCCAACACGAGTTTCTACAAGCCATTACCCTATGATCCCACTGAGAGTTACCAAAAGAAAAAACAGCATTTGCTCAAGAAACTTCCTGAAAAAGCACAAGATCAAATCCGCACAGACACACCCCTGGAACCCCAACCTGGGATATTTTATCTACTACCCAAGATCCATAAACCTGGAAATCCTGGGCGCCCCATCATCTCAGGCATTGGCACCCTGACAGCAGGATTGTCTGGCTATGTAGACTCCCTCCTCAGGCCCTACGCTACCAGCACTCCCAGCTACCTTCGAGACACCACTGACTTCCTGAGGAAACTTCAATCCATCGGTGATCTTCCTGATAACACCATCCTGGCCACTATGGATGTAGAAGCCCTCTACACCAACATTCCACACAAAGATGGACTACAAGCCGTCAAGAACACTATCCCTGATAATGTCACGGCTAACCTGGTGGCTGAACTTTGTGACTTTGTCCTTACCCATAACTATTTCACATTTGGGGACAATGTATACCTTCAGATCAGCGGCACTGCTATGGGTACCCGCATGGCCCCACAGTATGCCAACATTTTTATGGCTGATTTAGAACAACGCTTCCTCAGCTCTCGTCCCCTAAAGCCCCTAGAATCATAGAATCATAGACTATCAGGGTTGGAAGGGACCTCAGGAGGTCATCTAGTCCAACCCCCTGCTCAAAGCAGGACCTACTCTACTTGCGCTATATTGATGACATCTTCATCATCTGGACCCATGGAAAAGAAGCCCTTGAGGAATTCCATCATGATTTCAACAATTTCCATCCCACCACCAACCTCAGCCTGGTCCAGTCCACACAAGAGATCCACTTCCTGGACACTACAGTGCTAATAAACAATGGCCACATAAACACCACCCTATACCGGAAACCTACTGACCGCTATTCCTACCTGCATGCCTCCAGCTTTCACCCTGACCACACCACACGATCCATCGCCTACAGCCAAGCTCTGCGATACAACCGCATTTGCTCCAACCCCTCAGACAGAGACAAACACCTACAAGATCTCTGTCAAGCTTTCTTACAACTACAATACCCACCTGCAGAAGTGAAGAAACAGATTGATAGAGCCAGAAGAGTTCCCAGAAGTTACCTACTACAGGACAGGCCTAACAAAGAAAATAACAGAACGCCACTAGCCGTCACCTTCAGCCCCCAACTAAAACCCCTCCAACGCATTATTAAGGATCTACAACCTATCCTAAAGGATGACCCAACACTCTCACAAGTCTTGGGAGACAGGCCAGTCCTTGCCTACAGACAGCCCCGCAACCTGAAGCAAATACTCACCAACAACCACATACCACACAACAGAACCACTAACCCAGGAACTTATCCTTGCAACAAAGCCCGTTGCCAATTGTGCCCACATATCTATTCAGGGGACACCATCACAGGGCCTAATAACATCAGCCACACTATCAGAGGCTCGTTCACCTGCACATCCACCAATGTGATATATGCCATCATGTGCCAGCAATGCCCCTCTGCCATGTACATTGGTCAAACTGGACAGTCTCTACGTAAAAGAATAAATGGACACAAATCAGATGTCAAGAATTCTAACATTCATAAACCAGTCGGAGAACACTTCAATCTCTCTGGTCACGCAATCACAGACATGAAGGTCGCTATCTTAAAACAAAAATCTTCAAATCCAGACTCCAGCGAGAAACTGCAGAATTGGAATTCATTTGCAAATTGGATACTATTAATTTAGGCTTAAATAGAGACTGGGAGTGGCTAAGTCATTATGCAAGGTAGCCTGTTTCCTCTTGTTTTTTCCTACCCCCCCCCCCAGATGTTCTGGTTTAACTTGGATTTAAACTTGGAGAGTGGTCAGTTTGGATGAGCTATTACCAGCAGGAGAGTGAGTTTGTGTATGTATGGGGGTGGGGGGGATGTGAGAAAACCTGGATTTATGCAGGAAATAGCCCGACTTGATTATGTAAAGAGTTGTCACTTTGGATGGGCTAGCACCAGCAGGAGAGTGAATTTGTGTGGGGGGGTGGAGGGTGAGAAAACCTGGATTTGTGCTGGAAATGGCCCACCTGTTGATCACTTTAGATAAGCTATTACCAGCAGGACAGTGGGGTGGGAGGAGGTATTGTTTCATATTCTCTGTGTATATATAAAGTCTGCTGCAGTTTCCACGGTATGCATCTGATGAAGTGAGCTGTAGCTCACGAAAGCTCATGCTCAAATAAATTGGTTAGTCTCTAAGGTGCCACAAGTACTCCTTTTCTTTTTGCGAATACAGACTAACACGGCTGTTACTCTGAAACCTGTAATTATCCTGCTAAATTCTCTGTCCCTGCTTATATTTTCCTTTGCTTATGTCCCCTCTTACCTTAAAAGGGATATTAAACACTCAATCGTTGCTGACAGGTAGCTTCTGCGTGCAGGTGTCATGGGACTTCCGGTGATCATTGCTTGGTTTCTGCCAGACAGACTTGCCCATAACCCCTTTTATCATAGGGGTTGTTTTGAGCATTAGCTGCAGCACCTTCAAGATAGCAGTTTCAGGTGTGACATTGTACCCCATAACGCTTTATGGGAATACGACATAAAAGGTGATGGTCTGCTGAATCTGTTCATTCTATTTGTACACTGTGACAAAGTTCCTCCTCTGCCTTGGTGGGTCCTGCGCTTACTGGCGGATTTGCTCGCCTCAGAGGCTCACGGCAGCCCTCAGTTTGGCCACTTTCATGGCTCAAATCTGCCGTTCACTCAGTTAGCCTTATCACTGGCCAGCACGGGGAAAAGGAAGAACAATCCCCACAGTCTCTGCTGATCCACCTAGAGGATCAGGGAACAGGCCAGAGGCCTTCCCCTCTAGTGGAACGCACAGTCCAGATCAACTCCTCCGGTATCAAGTAGGGAGCTGGGGGGATGGAAGGATGGAGGGAACCCAGGCTCGTCCTCTTCTCCGGGTTCCAGCCCAGGGCCTGCTGGATTGCATCTGTCTAGAGTGCCTCCTGGAACAGCTGCTTGACAACTACAACTCCCTGGGCTACTTCCCCACGGCCTTCTCCCAACACCTTCTTTATTCTCACCACAGGACCTTCCTCCTGATGTCTGATAACGATTGTACTTCTCAGTCTTCCAGCAGTACACCTTCTCACTCTCAGCTTCTTGCACCTCTTGCTCCCAGCTCCTCACAGGCACACCACAAACTGAAGTGAGCTCCTTTTTAAACCTAGGTGCCCCCATTAGCCTGCCTTAATTGATTCTAGCAGCTCCTTGATTGGCTGCAGGAGTTCTAATTAGCTTGTCTGCCTTAAATGTTTCCAGAAAGTTCCTGATAGTTCTGGAACTGCCCCTGTTGGGAAACGGAACGTCTTTTGTTTGCTCCTCAGCTATCTGCTTTCTATTCTTTCCTAAAGCCCCCTGGCCCAGATTTTTCTTACTTTTTGCACCTGCCTTAGTCCCCCCCGACCGGGCCAGACGCTTTTTTTGTTTTCTTTTCATTTTTTGTGTTTTTTTTCCCGTCTACGTGCTTCGGCCCTTAGTTCGCCAGCATCCCCCCCACACGCCTGCTTTCGGGTGCAGCTATTTGCCTCAGCTGAGCCCCCGGAGGACGGGGGGGGAAGATTGCCGATTTTGCTGTCCAGAGGTGGGAGTTGGAACCCCCAGACCTAGCCGTTTTTGCCAGCAGCTCGGACTTTACAACATTCTTAGCATGCCGGAAGCCTTGGAACACAGCCAACGCAGCTGGAGAAGAAGATTTCAGCAGACAGGAGAAATAATCCAGGAGAGCTATAAATCATCGTGAAGGGGGCCGTAAGACTGAGTAATTTTCTGAATTATACTCTCGTGGGGGGGAGTTTGACTGTGATTACTTGCGGTCGTGGCGGCACAGGGGGTGTGGCGTGGAGACCCCCACCCCCAATCCATCGGTGCCCCTACCCCCCCATCGTTATTACAACTGTCACGGCCCCCCCGCCGTCTGTCCCTGCTGGCAACCTGCCATCTCCCTTCAGATCCAGCTGTCCGCTTTGAACTTTGCCTTCCGGACCGGACATAACAGCCGACCAACCGAGACTCTTTGGACAAACGTGTGTGGGTCTGCACCCCCCCCCCCGGATTGCTTATCCCACAACTTGCCCCTATTACTGGATCCCGATTTTGTTCCCCCCCCCTCCTCCCAGTCCCCCCCCCTCGGCATTTTTCCCCTTCCTGCCCGCAGCCTAGCAGAAGGAGGGGCTACTCCGCTTCTTCCCTCCCCCCTCCTCCTTCCGGTGTCTCCCTGTCTCTCCCTGCTCACAATGGCGGGGAACGAGAGGGGCGAGACTGCTTCAACAAAATTAGTTGTCCCTTCCCCACCACCACCTCTGCCCGACCCCCAAGGTCCCCCCCCTGCCACTATTGTCAAGATACTTGCCACCCCCCCTGCTGGGGCACCGGTAGCAGGAGGCACCAGGGTGATTGCTGCTGCTGCTGCACCCACCGTCCCCCCAGATTCTAGGAACCCCCCCCACGGTTCGCCGGAAGGGCCAAGGCGGGTGGAAAGGAAAGGGCCCCGCTAAAACCACTGAGCCCTCCATGGCAGGAGCTGCCCCCACCGCTGCAGCCTCGTCATCAACCGTGGCGCCCCTCCCTGCGTTTCCCTCCACCAGCTCTGCGATTGTCCCTCCCCCGGTTCCCAGGACGTATGCCCGGGTGGCAGCGGGCTCCCCCTGCCTGCCGCCTCGTCATCTCGCCCCCCCCCGCCTCCGCCACCATCACCAGCGGCCGAGGCCCTTTCCCCGCCTTGACCAGGAAGCACGGCGTCCGTTGCCTCCTGGTGCCCGCCTCGCCCCACGTGGAGACATACGTGCAGGCGTTGGCGAAGGTGGTAGGACCCACAGCTATTGTGGCGGCCTCCAAGATGTATGGGAAGGTCGTTTTTTTTCTTAGCCTCGGAGGATGCCGCCCAGGAGGTGGTGGAGAGGGGCCTGACGGTGGGGGGGGGTGTTTGTCCCCCTAGAACCGTTAGAAGACCCGGGCGTTCGCCTCGTCCTTACCTCCGTTCCTCCCTTCTTACCCAATGCTGCCCTGTTACCCGCTCTTTCCACTCTGGGGAAACTTGTTTCTGTTATCAGCCCTCTCCCGTTGGGCTGCAAGGACCCCACCCTCCGTCACATTTTTTCGTTCCGCCGGCAAGTGCAGCTTCTACCACCGGCAGGGGCGCGTGACGAAGAGGCGCTCGAGGGGTCTTTCCTAGTCCCCTACCAGGGAGCCCGCTATCGGGACTTTTATTCTACCGGAGAGGCCCGGTGCTACCTCTGCCATTCAGCGGGGCATGTCCGCAGAGACTGCCCTTTGGCCCGGGGGGGAGGGGCACCCGAAACCCCCGAGACCGGGAAGGACATCGGCCCTGTCGTTGCCGACACCCCTGGCTGCCCAGCACCTGAAACCAACCCTCCTCCTACTCGACCCATCGCTGCTCCCATCCGGGCCCAAGAAATACCTTCCCTACAACGCCCGGGCGAGCAAGGGAGTTCCACCCTTGCTAGTACCAATCCAACAGAGCCCATGGAGGAGGGTGTGGCAAGGATATTACCGGGTATAGGAGAGGGCCCTCCCCAGGAAGAAACCCCCGCCCCTCATGTTGCCTCACCGCTACCTCCCCGAACCCCTAAACCCTCGCCTCCGCCCCCCGACACGACCCCTGCTCACCGGCCCCCAGATGACGCTATGGAGGGCTGGAGCCTAGTCCAGGGGAAGCGAAGCAAGCGGAAGGCTCGAGCTCTGCTGCATCCATCCGACGCGGAAGCCCCCCGGAAGACCAGGAAAGGAGACACTGATATCGAGCCTCCCGCCACGGCCACGAGCGAGATCCATCCGCTGGTGTAGGGAGGGGAAGATGGACTGGCATTAGAGGGCAGAATCCCCCCTCCACGGGAGACCCTCCCCTCCGAGACTTCTGAGGACGCCCCTTCTGCCTGGATGCTACCCGAACCCCCCGCGGACCCCGAGGCGACCATTGAGGTGGACCCTAGAGGAGAGGCCCCCGGGGTGGCAGGAGTTGGCCTCTCCCCCTTGTACGCGGAGATTGAGGCCCTAGATTTGACCCCGGTCACCCAGGGAGGGGATGATCTGCTGCCGGCTGTCCTCGAGCTGGGCAGCCTTACCCCAGCCCCCCTTTCCCCATGCTCCCTACCCCTAATTGCCTTCCTGGGTGAGCACCCTGCAGAAGGTGGTCCACCACCTGATGCCATGGCCGCTAAGACCACCATGGAGCCAGCACCTAGCATTATTGGGAGCCCCCTCCCTTACCCCTTAACCCTTGACTGTGCTCAGGAGGCGCTTTCCTTTAGCTGCTTGCCTCCTGAACCCCAGAGCCTTACCCCTGCCCCCACCCCTGCCCCTGCCCAAGTTCCCACCTCCTGCACTGTTAATGCCGCCCCTGGGGTTATTTCCTTTCCGCCTTTCGCAGATTCCCCCCAGGGAGCAGTCTTTGCACTTTCTAGCCGCGACCCATTAGGAGTGGCAATTTTTCCCCTGCCATCCCCCTCCACCCCAAGGCGTGGAATGAATTTAATAACCCCAGCCTGTCAGACGCCCCGTCGGTGGTCTGCACCCTGTCTACCCGCCTTAGCGGACCACGAGGCTGTATTAAGAGGCCCATCAGGGAATACCTCGGGAATTGTAACCCCACCCCCCCATGAGCTGTGGCATGCGATACGGAAGTTCCTAGAGTACACCCGTGGCGCCCGCGATAGGGCACAGTTGGCTCTTCAGCTATGGGGGGACTTTGATCAAATCCTCCAGGCCACAAAGGCCCTTATAAAGGAGGGCAGGGGGCAAGGAAGGCGCGGTGCTGCGGCCTACGAGCGAGCCCGCAGCTTCCGACGTGATCTACTCACCCACGGGATGGGTCACGGGTTGCTGCGCAACCCGCCAGGGGCCCTGAACACCCCCGCCAATACGAGGCCCCCACCCCCCCAGCCCTCCGCATGACGCCTTTTATTATTGCGACCCTGAATACCAGGGGCTGTAGGATGGCTCTCCGCAGGTCCCAGGTGCTCTCTTACCTTCGGGAAGGAAGGTACTCTGTAGTTTTCCTGCAGGAGACCCATACGGACCCGGGCCGCCGAGGATAGGTGGCGGCTGGAGTGGGGGGACGGGGTATACTTTAGCCACTTCGCAACCTGGCAAGCTGGAGTGGCGACCCTGTTCTCCCCCAACCTACGACCTGAGGTGCTAGGGGTCAATGAGGCCGTGCCGGGCCACCTGCTGCACCTTCGAGTCCGTATGGAGGGGCTCGTGGTTAATCTTGTTAACATCTATGCCCCGCAAATGAGCTCCAGGCGGCCACAATTTTATCAGCGGGTGTCCGACTTTCTCGGCACCCTGTATTCGCACATGTGCCTGGTCCTGGGAGGGGACTTTAACACCACCCTCGAGGAACGGGACCGCTCAGGGGCCGAACCGAGTCCGGCCGCTGCGAATATTCTCAAGGGATAGTTGACCATCACTCCCTAGTGGACGTCTGGCATGACCATCACCCAGATGACACCTCCACGATCACCTTTGTCTGGGTGGAGGCCCATCGGTCACACCACTCTCGGTTGGACCGTATTTACTTATCCCGTTTCCATCTTTCACAGGCCCATTCCTCCGCCATTCGGCTGGCCCCATTCTCCGATCATCATTTAGTCACCGTAACGGTCTCCCTCCATGCAGAGAGACCGGAGCCGGCCTATTGGCACTTTAATAACAGCCTGTTGGAGGACGAGAGCTTTGTGATGTCCTTCCGGGAGTTTTGGCTGGCCTGGCGAGAGCAGTGGCGTGCCTTTCCCTCGGTGCGGCGATGGTGGGATCTCGGGAAGGTGCGCGCCAAGCTCTTCTGCCGTGACTACACTCGGGGCACCAGCCGACGGCGAAATGCGGCGATCGAGCAGTTGGAACGGGAGGTCTTAGAGATGGAGAGGCGCCTGGCCGCCGCTCCCGAGGACCCGTCCCTCTGCAGAGCATGCAGGGAGAAGCGGGAGGAGCTCCGGGCCCTTGAGGACCACCGGGCCCGAGGTGCCTTCGTTCGGTCCCGCATCCGCCTACTTCGGGAGATGGACCGCGGCTCCCGCTTCTTCTATGCCCTGAAGAAAACGAGGGGGGCCAAGAAACACGTCACCTGCCTTCTTGCGGAAGATGGCACCCCCCTCACGGATCCGGAGGAGATGTGTGGGAGGGCCCGCGACTTCTACACAAGCCTTTTCTCCCCGGACCCGACCAATCCTGACGCTTGCGAGGTGCTCTGGGAGGAACTCCCCACGGTCAGCGTGGGCGACCGAGACCGACTAGAGCTGCCTCTCACCCTGGCCGAGTTCTCGGAAGCCCTCCGTCGCATGCCCACCAATAAATCTCCGGGCATGGACGGGCTGACCGTGGAGTTTTACCGCGCGTTTTGGGACATTCTCGGCCCAGACCTAGTCACCGTCTGGGCTGAGTCCTTGCAGAGCGGGGTCCTCCCTCTGTCATGCAGGCGAGCGGAGCTCGCTTTGCTGCTGAAGACGGGGTACCTCCGCGATCTACGAAACTGGAGTCCCGTCTCACTCCTTAGCACGGATTACAAAATCGTAGCGAAAGTAATCTTGCTGCGGCTAGAGTCCGTGATGGCGGACGTGATCCACCCAGACCAGACCTATACTGTCCCGGGTCGCAGCATTTTTGACAACCTCTTTCCAGTCCGAGACCTTTTGGAACTCGGGCGGAGAGATGGTCTGTCGTTCGCCCTCCTGTCTCTTGATCAGGAGAAGGCGTTCGATAGAGTAGACCATGGGTACCTCCTGAGCACTCTGCAGGCATTTGGATTCGGACCTCAGTTTGTGAGTTTTCTCCGGGTGCTGTATGCCTCCGCGGAGTGTTTGGTTAGGCTCAACTGGACACTGACTGAACCGGTCAGCTTCGGGCGAGGAGTGCGGCAGGGGTGCCCCCTCTCGGGCCAGTTGTACGCTCTGGCGATCGAGCCTTTCCTCTGTCTCCTCCGCAGGAGGATGACAGGGTTGGTGCTGCGGGAGCCGGAGCTGCGTCTGGTCCTGTCGGCGTACGCCGATGACGTACTCCTCATGGTCCAGGACCTGGGCGACTTGGCGCGAGTGGAGGCATGCCAGGCCATCTATTCGGCAGCCTCCTCCACCCGAGTCAACTGGGTCAAGAGCTCTGGCTTGGCGGTTGGGGACTGGCGGCAGGTAGGATCCCAATAAGACCTTAGCCAGGGAAAAGGGACCTGCTTAATCGGGGACCCATACCTCTCCATTTGATAACTCTCCTGTAGCTCTGAGAAGTCTTCCACGAGACCTCTCCGGGCTGCCGGTCTTCTACCAGGACCTCCTCCGGACCTGGAAACTGTTTTCAATGATCAGGTCCGGGGCGGCCACCGACGGGGCAGATCTCCTCGCGGAACCGCTGCTACACAACCCCCAACTCCCCATGCAGGTGGCGGAGTCCCCCTCGGTGTGCCAGAGGTTGGCCTTGGCAGAAGTCACAAGAGTCGGAGACCTCATGGACTATGACCGGGGAGACTGGCTGGATCCCCTGATGCTTGCTCAGCGCATGGAGCTCTCGAGGCCTCATTCTCTCTGGGGTGTACTTCAGGATGTGAAGGCCGCTTTGCTGCCCACTGCTTGGGTTTATCTCGACCGGGTCCTGCACGAGGCCACACCCCGCCCATCTTCCACCCCAGGCCTGCCGGACCTTTTCATCGGGCCCCTGCCCCGTGGACCCAACTGAACCCCACACCCCTTCACCATGAGCCGGCTGCATGAGCTGTAGCCAGTTTGTTTCCAGACCGCGCCAAGGAAACATCTATACACGCTCATGCTCCACACCCTTCATGCCCTCGCCCTCTTGTCCCGCCCCGATACAAAATGGCGGGACCTCCTGCCACATTTGGAGGGTGAGGAGCTCCGGTGGGCCAGCCTATATTCCACCTTGGTCCCAAGGCCCGCCGGGGATATCAGTTGGTGGCTCCTTCATGGAGCTGTGAACACGGGCATGTTCTTGGCGCAGTTCACCTCTATCCCAGACACCTGCCCCTTTTGCGGCATGAGGGAAACCCTGGCACACATATATTTGGAGTATGCCCGGCTGCAGCCCCTATTCCAGCTCCTCACCAATATTTTATTATGTTTCTGGTTGCACTTTTCCCCTCACCTTCTTTTTTATGCACTCCCTATCCCTGGCCCCACAAAGTCACGGGATCTCCTGGTCAACCTCCTCCTAACCCTAGCTAAAATGGCCATCTATAAAACCAGAGTGAGGAGGTTGGCCGATGGAGTCTCCTGTGACTGTGGGGCTGATTTCCGATCATCGGTCTTTTCACGTATCCAGGCAGAGTTCCTCTGGGCGGCATCCATTGACTCCCTTGACGCCTTTGAGGAGCAGTCCAGGGTTCTCTGCTTGGTTTCCCTGTCCGGTTCCCTTCGTTTGACTCTTTGACAACACTCCTGTCCATATTATTTCATTATTTGTCCCCCGGATTTATTTGGTGTCCAGGTCCTCTGGATCCCCCTCTTAGGCTTCGCCCGCCCACTTCCCAGATCCCAATAGGATCACTCTCCTGTAGCCCTCTGGCCTGGAGGGAGAAGGAGGGAGAGGGCTGCTGCTCCTGCTGCTGGTACTGCTGCTCCAGCTGCTCCCCTGGCTGGGCCAGACACCACCCACCCCCCTTCTCTGCTACCTGGTTGCTAGCCAGCTGCTGGACCCCCCACCTTTGGGTGCTGCTACTGCTCCAACTGCAGCCCCTTGGTGTGTGTGGGGGGGTGGCTTCTGGCCTGCTCCCCAGAGGGGGGGGAGTGAGTTACCCCAGTCTTAGCCGTTGTTGCTGTGGACGCCACCACCACCACCTGAGAGGGGTCCTTTCTGCCTGCCTGGACCACCACCTGGAGTTTCTGGAGCTGCTGCTATGGAGCTTGCTGCCTGGAGCTGCTGAAGCCCCGAGGAGGAGAAGAAGGGGACCATCTACCAGTGGGGGAGCACCTAGAGACTCTGCAGACCACCGTGGAAGGGGCCTTCTGAACTGAGTAACTTTCAGACTGTGCTCTTGTGGTGGGGGTCTTGACTGTGTTTGTAGGACACAGGGGGTGTGGCGTGGAGCTTCCCCCCGATCCATCTGTGTCCCCCCCCCATCCCGCACCACTACCATCACCGCTGTCCCCTTTACCACCCGCACTGGCTGTTTGCCATCTGCCTCAGCTCCTGCCTCTGGACTCAGCTTCTTACTTGGCTTGCCACGCCCTGATTCCACCCTTTGGGCCAGAAGCAGCAGCCAGCCCAAATAGACTTTGTGCAAGCGCACATGGGCACACGTGCCCCCCGCCTCGGATTGCCCACCTCACAGCTTTCCCCCTTGCTACCTGCCCCATTTGCCCTTTGCAGATTTTGCCCTCCCTTTTGCCCCAGCCCCCCCTTGCTAGCTTCAGTTTGTTTGCCTGCCCCATCCATTTTCCCTCCTCAGCCTTTGTTTGTTTGCCCCCCCCCCGCCTCTGAAGATAGCCCCTTGGTTTCCCTGCCCTAACTCCAGCCCACTTAGCCCCTTGCTCTGTGTGCCCATGCCCCCTCCCATGTGCTTGTGCCACTCCCCTTTTTAGTTTAAACCTCTTCACTGCACCCCCAATGCTGTTGTATCCCCTGCACCCCTAGTGCAGCTAGAGGAGCCGGAATTCCACCCCATGTCGGTGACTGACCCTAACCCTGTTTTGTCCCGCTGTCCAGCCCACCCCTTTCGGCGCCCTCCTGCCCTGCCTGCAGCCTAGCGGGGAGGAGTGGTCGACCTGCTTCCCCTTTCCCGTCCTCTTTCTGGTGTCTCCCCTTCCCTCCCTGCTCACGATGGCAGGGGACGAGATGGGTGGGGCCCCTCCAGCAGCCCCAGATGCCCCTCCCCCAGATGCCCCTCCATCACCCCCCGAAGCCTCTGCCCCCGCGGCTGAACCACCTGCCCCCACCCCCGCGGTGACCTCCACTGCTGCCATGTCCCTCCCCCCCTCAGATTCTGGGGGGACCCTCCCAGCTGGTGGGAAGGGCCAGAGTAAGAAGAAGGGGAAAGGCCCTACTAAAAAGACCAGGCCCTCCATGGCAGGGGCTGCCCCCACTGCCACGGCCCCACCACCGGCCGTGGCATCCCTCCCCGCTGTTCCCTCCACCAACTCTGAGGGTGTCCTTCCCCCGGCCCCCAGGGCGTACGCCCAGGTGGCGGCAGCCCCCCCCCCCCCCGCCTGCTGCTACGTCATCTCTCCCGCCCACCTCCTCCACGACCAGCTATAGCGGCCAGGGCCCCTTCCCCACCATGACCAGGAAGCATGGCGTCCGTTGCCTCCTGGTGCCCACCTCGCCCCACGTGGAGACCTACGTGCGGGCGTTGGCGAGGGTGGTGGGGCCCACGGCCATTGTGGCAGCCTCCAAAATGTATGGCAATGTCCTCGCCCAGGAGGCGGTGGAGAAGGGCCTGGCGGTGTGGGGCGTGTTCGTCCCCCCTGGAGCCGCTAGAGGACCCGGGCGTCCGCCTGGTCCTGACCTCTGTCCCTCCCTTCCTTCCCAGTGCTGCCCTGTTACCCACCCTCTGCACCCTGGGGAAACCCATCTCTGTCATCAGCCCTCTCCCACTGGGCTGAAAAGACCCCGCCCTCCATCACTGGTGCAGCTTCAACTGCCGCCGGCGGAGCGTGGCAGAGAGGCGCTCGAGGGCTCCTTCCTGGTCCCCTACCAGGGGCCCATTACTGGGTGCACTATTCCATGGGAGAGGCCCGGTGCTACCTCTGCCGGGCGATAGGGCACGTCCGGAGGGACTGCCCCCTGGCCCGGCAAGGGGGGGCATCCAGGACCCCCGAGTCCCGGCAGGGTGCCAGCCCCGTCATCCCAGGTGCCCCTGGCTGCCCGGCACCCAGAGCCATCCCTCCTCCTCCTCAGACCACCACTGCCCCCGCTTGGGCCTAAGGGGCGCTCCCCCCAGTGCGCCCAGATGAGCGGGAGAGCCCCGCCTTTGCTGCCTGCAATCCAGCGGGGCCCCTAGAGGAAGGTGCAGCAGGGATGCTGCCGAGCAGGAGAGAAGGCCCGCCCCAGGGGGAATCTTCCCTCCCTCATGCTGCTCCACCGCTGCCTTCCACAGTCCCTGAGCCATCGCCCCTGCCCCCCGACCCGACCCCTGTTAGCTGGCTCCCAGATGATGCCATGGAGGGCTGGGCCATAATCCAGGGGAAGCGGGGCAAGCGGAAGGCTCGAGCTTCACTCCTTTCCACCAATGCGGAAGCCCCCCGGAAGACCAGAAAGGGGGGCGCTGACGCAGAGCCCTCTGCCTTGCCCGTGGGCGCGTGCCATCCCCTGGTGCCGGCTGGGGAAGGCGTGGCAGCATGGGAGGGCAATACCGCTCCTCCATTGGAGTTTCTTCCCTCCAAGGCCCCTGATGGAGCCCCTCGTGCCCCGTTACCATCTGGAGCCCCTGTGCGCCCCTTGGCGAGCGTCACTTCGGGCACTGGTGAGGAGACCTCCGGGGTGGTGGAAGGAGAGCTCCCTTCCATCTACGAGGAGATCGAGGCCCTGGGTCTGAACCTGGTCACCCAGGGGGAGGATGACCCTCTGCCAGCAGGCCTCGATCAGAGCGATCTCTCCCCGGCCCCCCTTTCTCCATGCTCCATCCCCCTAACCGCTGTTTCCGCTCCCACCCCTGAGGGTTCCCTAGGCTCCTCCATCTGCCCGGCCACGGGTGGCACCCTGCTGTTGGTCACCAAGCCCACTGAGGCAACCACCGGTGCTGTGCGGCTGGGACCCAAGCCCCACGGGCTGTCCCTCATGGGCATGGGGCAACTGAACTCCTTCCCAGGCGGGGACCCCACTGAAGGCTGTCCACCTTTCGATGGCGTGGCTACTATGCTGGCCATGGAGCCAGAGCCCGGCATCATGGAGAGCCCCCTTCCCACCCCCCAGATTCCTGAGCCTGACCGAGAGGGGCCATTTCCCAGTGGCCTGGCTACTGGGGCCCAGGATTCTGCCTTTGCCCCTGTCCCTCACTCTGCTCCCGACCCCTGCCCTGCTCCAACTCTAGATCCCTGCCCTGCCCCTGATGCCAACCCTGTCCCTGTCCCCTCCACCTCCCGTGATACTATTGCCGCCCCTGGGGCTGTCTTCTCCTCACTCCCAGAGGATAGGCCCCAGGGAGCAGCTTCCGTATTTCCCTGTCCCAACTCACCAGGGGCTACTATCTTCCCTCCGCTGCCCCCAATTGAGTGTGGGTTTGAAGGGTGGTGCCAGCCCATCGGGCGCCAAGTCGGGGGTCCACCCCTTGCCTGCCTGTCTTGGTGGGCCATAGGGCTGTGTCAGTGGTCCCTCCGGAGGAAAGCCAGGGGCTAGTGACCCCGGTCCCCTATACACTGTGAGAGGAGCTGTGGGAGTTCCTTGAGGATGTCCATGGCTCTGATAACAAGGTGCAGCTCACTCTCCAGCGATGGGGGGATTTCCATCAAATCCTCCGGGCTGCGAGGGCCCTCACGGGAGAGAGTGAAAGGATCGGGAGGCAGGCCACCGTGGCCTACCAGCGGGTCCTCCTCTTCTGTGACTCCTTACTCACCTATGGGGTAGGTCATGGACTGTTGTGTGGCCCGTTGGGAGCCGCGAGTGTCCCTGCCAGCGAGGATCCCGCCCCCCCAGCCCTCCTCATGGCACCTCTCACCATCGCAACGTTGAACACTCGGGCCTGTAGGATGGGTCTCCACAGGTGCCAGGTGCTCTCCTTCCTTCAGGATGGGGGGTACTCTATGGTTTTCCTGCAGGAGACCCATACGGATTCGGCTGCCGAAGACAGCTGGTAGCTGGAGTGGGGGGACAGGGTCTACTTTAGCCATCTCACAGTCCGTATGGCTGGAGTGGTGATCCTGTTCTGCCCCGACCTATGGCCCGAGGTACTGGGGGTCGCCGAGGCTGTGCCAGACCATCTGCTGCACCTCCGGGTCCATATGGAGGGGCTCATGGTCAACCTCGTTAACGTCTATGCCCCGACATCAGGCCCGGAGTGGCTGCAATTGTATCAGCAGGCGTCCGCCTTCCTCAGCACCTTGGATCTTCATGAGTGCCTGGTTCTGAGTGAGGACTTTAACACCACTCTCGAGGAGCGGGACCTCTCAGGGACCGAGCAGTGCCCGGCCGCCGCGGAAGTCCTCCAGGAGATAGTCGAACACCACTTCCTGGAGGACGTCTGGCACGTCCACCACCCGGATGACATTTCCACGTTCACCTTTGTCCAGATGGAGGCCCATTGGTCGTGCCACTCCCAGTTGAACTGCATTTATTTATCACGCTTCCACCTTTCATGAGCCCACTCCTCCAGCATCCGGCCAGTCCTATTTTCTGACCATCATTTAGCCACCGTGACGGCCTCCCTCTGCGTGGAGAGGCCGGGGCTGGCCTATTGGCATTTCAACAACAGCTTGTTGGAGGATGTGGGCTTCATGATGTCCTTCTGGGAGTTCTGGCTGGCCTGGCGAAGGCAGCAGCCTGCCTTTCTCTCGGCACGGTGGTGGTGGGACCTGGGGAAGGTGCGCACCTGGCTCTTCTGCCATGACTACGCCCGGGGCGCCAGCCGACGGAGGGATGCGATGATAGAGCAGTTGGAACGGGAGGTCTTAGAGCTGGAGAAGCATCTGGCTGCCAAACCCGAGGATCCGCCCCCTGAGGAGCATGCCGGGAGAAGCGGGAGGAGCTCCGGTCCCTCAAGGCTCATCGGGCTTGGGGTGCCTTTGTTCGATCCCGCATCCGTCTTCTTTGGGAGATGGATTGCAGCTCCTGCTTCTTCTATGCCCTGGAGAAAAGGAGGGGGGCCAAGAAACACGTCACCTGCCTTCTGGCAGAAGACGGCGCCCCCCTCACGGATCTGGTGGAGATGTGCAGGAGGGCGAGAGCCTTCTAAGCAAGCCTTTTCTCCCCGGATCCAACCTATCCTAACGCTTGCAGGGTGCTCTGGGAGGAGCTCCCTATGGTCAGCGCGGGTGACTGAGACCAGCTAGAGCTGCCTCTCACTTTGGCTAAGTTCTTGGAAGCCCTCCATCGCATGCCCACCAATAAATCTCCAGGCCTGGACAGGCTGTCCATGGAGTTCTGCCGTGTGTTCTGGGACATCCTCGGCATGGAAGGAAGCACAAGGAGCTCTCCAGACCTCGTACTCCCAGGCATGTACTTCAGGAGGTGAAGGCCACTTTCCCACCCCCTGCTCTGGTTTACCTCGACAATGTCCTGCACAAGGGCGCGCCCCACCCACCCTCCACCCCAGGCCCGCCGGACCTTTTAATTGGGTCCCTGCCCCGTGGACCCAACCGACCCCCCCACTCCTTCACCGTGAGCTGGCTGCACAAGCTGCAGCTACTTTGTTTCCAGACCGCGCCAAGGAAACATCTATACAAGCTTGTGCTCCACACCCTTCACGCACTCACCTTTGTGCCCCACCCTGATACAAAATGGCAGGACCTCCTGCCACATTTGGAGCTTGAGGAGCCCCGGTGAGCCAGCCTATATTCCACCTTGGTCCTGAGGACTGCTGGGGATATCAGTTGGTGGCTCCTTCAGGAAGCTGTGAGCACGGGAGTGTACTTGGCTCGGTTCACCTCTATCCCAGACACCTGCCCCTTTTGTGGTGTGAGGGAAACCCTGGCACACATATATTTGGAGTGTGCCAGGCTGCAGCCCCTATTCCAGCTCCTCACCAATATTTTATTACATTTTTGG
Source organism: Caretta caretta (assembly GCF_965140235.1). NCBI lineage: Eukaryota > Metazoa > Chordata > Testudines > Cheloniidae > Caretta > Caretta caretta. The sequence continues at coordinate 2,836,731 of NC_134206.1, forward strand.
TTACACTTTCTCCCTCACCTTCTTTTTTATGCACTCCCTATCCGTGGATCCACAAAGTCACAGGATTTCCTGGTCAACCTCCTAGCTCTAGCTAAAATGGCCATTTATAAAACCAGAGTGAGGAGGTTGGCCGATGGAGTCTCCTGTGACTGTGGGGCCTATTTCTGATCCTCGGTCCGTTCACGTATCTGGGCAGAGTTCCTCTGAGTGGCATCCACTGACTCCTTTGATGCCTTTGAGGAGCCATGGGCAATGTCCGGGTTTCTCTGCTCGGTGTCCCCATCCGGTTCCCTTTGTTTGACCCTTTGACCACACTCCTGTCCCTGTTATTTCGTTAGTTGCCCCCCGGATTTATTTGGTGTCCAGGTACTCTGGATCCCCCTTTAGACTTCACCAGCCTACTTCCCGCATCCCAATAGGATAATTTTCCTGTGGTCATCTGTCCCCACCCTATCACAATACATATATCATTTTTGTATTCAAAGTTATAAATATTGGCTGTACACTTGTCTGATTCTAAGTAGGTGTTAGTAAAGCAGTTGGTCAGCTTCCTGAGAAAAGACTCTTCTCAGTAAGTGCCCATACAAGAAGCCCTTAAGCCAACAATGAACTTGGAGATGCCAATCCATATCTGAGCTTTCCCAGGAATGTGGCTTGGCTGGGAAGGAACTCAGTCATGTGTGGACATGTGACTTGCCCAGGGGACTTCAAAACTCCATTTTATACCTGGACTTTGCATAGGAGAGAGGAGCGGGTCTCCACCCACAAGAGAAAGTCTATTTAAACCCCTGGGAAACCCCTCCATTTGGTCTTCAGCTGGCTAAAGAGAGAGCCTCTCCATCCCTAAAGAATCATAGAATCATAGAATATCAGGGTTGGAAGGGACCCCAGAAGGTCATCTAGTCCAACCCCCTGCTCGAAGCAGGACCAATTCCCAGTTAAATCATCCCAGCCAGGGCTTTGTCAAGCCTGACCTTAAAAACCTCTAAGGAAGGAGATTCTACCACCTCCCTAGGTAACGCATTCCAGTGTTTCACCACCCTCTTAGTGAAAAAGTTTTTCCTAATATCCAATCTAAACCTCCCCCACTGCAGCTTGAGACCATTACTCCTCGTTCTGTCATCTGCTACCATTGAGAACAGTCTAGAGCCATCCTCTTTGGAACCCCCTTTCAGGTAGTTGAAAGCAGCTATCAAATCCCCCCTGAAAGACACCTGAAAGAAACTGGAACAAAGAAAAGTTATTAGAGGGGGTGTGAGTGATTGCTGGACTCAGACTAGAAGGAGGTTAGCCTGTAAAAGAAAGCTTAGTGGAACTGGTGAGGTTTTTATCTGTATTCAGTTTTATTACAATACTAGACATAGACTTGCATGTGTTTTTTTTTTTATTATTTTCTTTGGTAATTCACTTTGTTCTGTCTGTTATTAGTTGGAACCACTTAAATCCTACTTTCTATATTTAATAAAATCACTTTTTTATTTATTAATTAATTCAGAATATGTATTAATACCTGGGACGGGGGGAGGAGGCAACAGCTGTGCATATCTCTCTATCAGTGTTACAGAGGGCGAACAATTTATGAGTTTACCCTGTATAAGCTTAATACAGGTTAAAATTGATTTATTTAGGGTTTGGACCCCATTGGGAGTTGGGCATCTGTGTGTCAGGGACAGGCACACTTCTGTAAGCTGCTTTCAGTTAAGCCTACAGCTGTTAGGAGACGTGGTTCAGACCTGCGTCTGGGTTTTCAGCAGACTAGGGGGTCTAGTTCATACCAGGCAGGGCACTGAAATCCTAAACTGAAAGGGCAGGAAAGCAGGAGCAGAAGTAGTCTTGGCACATCAGCTGGCAACCCCCAGGGGGTTTCTGTGATCCAACCCGTCACATCGAGCTTCCATCAGCAGTTTACGAGAGAGAGCTGATATCTGATAGAGTTAAACCCCCACAAAGAGGAGTGGAGCCAGGCAGGGAGGTGTCCACAAGATGTTCTCTTCACCAAAATGTGTCTCCTCTGCCCTCAGTGTTTCTCAAAGTGCTCTGGTTTCAGGATTGACCCAGCTGGACTCCCCTGAAGGAAATGTTTCCTCAACCAGTCAGTACTGGTTTGGGGTCAGGAAGAGGATTTCTCTTCTCCTTTGGAAAGTGCTCCCCAGAACTGAAGAGGCAGGAAGTCCCTGTTTTAGTGGGTTTTGTCCCATCTTCCTGGATGACTGGAAAAAGGCTAATGTAGTGCCAATCTTTAAAAAAGGGAAGAAGGAGGATCCTGGGCACTACAGGCCAGTCAGCCTCACTTCAGTCCCTGGAAAAATCATGGAACAGGTCCTCAAAGAATCAATCCTGAAGCACTTGCATGAGAGGAAAGTGATCAGGAACAGCCAGCATGGATTCACCAAGGGAAGTTCATGCCTGACTAATCTAATCGCCTTTTATGATGAGATTACTGGTTCTGTGGATGAAGGGAAAGCAGTGGATGTATTGTTTCTTGACTTTAGCAAAGCTTTTGACACAGTCTCCCACAGTCTTCTTGTCAGCAAGTTAAGGAAGTATGGGCTGGATGAATGCACTACAAGGTGGGTAGAAAGCTGGCTAGATTGTAGGGCTCAACGGGTAGTGATCAATGGCTCCATATCTAGTTGGCAGCCGGTATCAAGTGGAGTACCCCAAGGGTCAGTCCTGGGGCCGGTTTTGTTCAATATCTTCATAAATGATCTGGAGGATGGTGTGGATTGCACTCTCAGCAAATTTGCGGATGATACTAAACTGGGAGGAGTGGTAGATACGCTGGAGGGGAGGGATAGGATACAGAAAGACCTAGACAAATTGGAGGATTGGGCCAAAAGAAATCTGATGAGGTTCAATAAGGATAAGTGCAGGGTCCTGCACTTAGGACGGAAGAACCCAATGCACAGCTACAGACTAGGGGCCAAATGGCTAGGCAGCAGTTCTGCGGAAAAGGACCTAGGGGTGACAGTGGACGAGAAGCTGGATATGAGTCAGCAGTGTGCCCTTGTTGCCAAGAAGGCCAATGGCATTTTGGGATGTATAAGTAGGGGCATAGCGAGCAGATCGAGGGACGTGATCGTTCCCCTCTATTCGACATTGGTGAGGCCTCATCTGGAGTACTGTGTCCAGTTTTGGGCCCCACACTTCAAGAAGGATGTGGATAAATTGGAGAGAGTCCAGCGAAGGGCAACAAAAATGATTAGGGGTCTGGAACACATGACTTATGAGGAAAGGCTGAGGGAGCTGGGATTGTTTAGTCTGGAGAAGAATGAGGGGGGATTTGATAGCTGCTTTCAACTACCTGAAAGGGGGTTCCAAAGAGGATGGCTCTAGACTGTTCTCAATTGTAGCAGATGACAGAACGAGGAGTAATGGTCTCAAGTTGCAGTGGGGGAGATTTAGATTGGACATTAGGAAAAACTTTTTCACTAAGAGGGTGGCGAAACACTGGAATGCGTTACCTAGGGAGGTGGTAGAATCTCCTTCCTTAGAGGTTTTTAAGGTCAGGCTTGACAAAGCCCTGGCTGGGATGATTTAACTGGGAATTGGTCCTGCTTTGAGCAGGGGGTTGGACTAGATGACCTCCTGGGGTCCCTTCCAACCCTGATATTCTGTGATTCTATGATTCTATGATTCTTCTCTCTCTGTGTTCATTTAGGTCCATCTCTCCCTTTCCTTTTTAACTCACCCTCCACCCCCCGCCAACGCCTTCCTCTCTCTTCCACTTCTAATGTGCATCCCATCCTATGTACCAGTTACAAGCATACAAAGGGCTGTTATTCCATCAACTTCAGTGACAACTGAAGGTGTAGTAATGTGAATTGCTGCATCTGAGAGCTGATCTGGCTGGGCACGAAACAGTGCACATTAGTCTGGTTATTAATCCAGGTAAAACAAAGTCCCTGGCCATTACCATCAAGCAGCCTGAAAATGCAACCTGCTTGGTATTAACCTGTATGGTCGGACTGGTTATCAGGTGGCAGCTTCATAGACAGGGCTGGAGGCTGCTCGAAAGATGTGGGCACTTGGAGAGCAGCTGCTGTTGCCCTCTTCCATTCCATAGACTTTGTGGTTTTGTTGTGGTGTCAGGCTTGCTACAAAGCTGCAGTTCTATGGAACAATAGGTACCTCATCTCCCCTGGATGGGAACGAAATATGCGACTGATGAAAGCTGAGGATCTCCAGGCTGACATTTTCAACCCAGGAACCAATCCCTGCAACAAACCCTGTTGTTAGGATATAGATATTCAGGCCTGTCTGTAAAGGCCTATACTCTAAGAATTTAGGTGTATTCTTATCACTTGGTTAGTGATAGAGGTATAAAAGAAAGAAAGAATCAAAATCACTGTCTGCCAGTGTAAGGGCCTTCTCTTCCTGTGACAGTCTGAGGCCCTGTGCTTAGGCTAAGGCCTTTGGCTAAGCAGCAGAGGCAGCCATAAGCTGGGAAGTGAACGGTCACATCCTCACATTCCAAATTTGTCGCATTGAAATAAGGTGCTATTGGGCTGTTAGGATACAATCCTGTCCTGATAGTGCCCCCAGAGAAAGGGAAGTGCCTAGAAGATGTAAAAGGAAACGTAGTTTGATAGCATCCTGTCTGGCGAGAACTCACTTATCAATAGCTGGGATGTGAAATCCTCACTTCTGTATTGTTTTGTCATTATAGTTCCCACTTTGCTATTGTTTGTCTGTATAATCTCTGTCTGGTTCTGTGATTGTTTCTGTCTGCTGTAGAATTAATTTTGCTGGGTGTAAACTAATTAAGGTGGTGGGATATAATTGGTTACATAACCATGTTACAATATGTTCAGATTGGTTAGTTAAAGTTCAGGAAAATGATTGGTTAAGACATAGCTAAGCAGAACTCAAGTTTTACTGTATAGTCTGCAGTCAATCAGGAAGTGGGGGGGAAATGGGAACAGGGAATGGGGATGGGGAAATTGGAATCATGTTTGGCTAAGGGCAGGAATGGGAACAGAGCCACAGGTAAGGCTCTGTGGTGTCAGAGCTGGGAATGGGGACACCAAGGAAGGAAACTGGAATCATGTTTGGCTAAGGGCAGGAATGGGAACAGGGACACAGTTGTAAGGCTCTGTGGTGTCAGAGCTGGGAAGGGGGACACCAAGGAAGGAAACTGGAATCATGCTTGCTGGAAGTTCACCCCAATAAACATCGAATTGTTTGCACCTTTGGACTTCGGGTATTGTTGCTCTCTGTTCATGCGAGAAGGACCAGGGAAGTAAGTGGGTGAAGGAATAACCCCCCTAACACCCGTTGCCAACGCTGTCCGCATATCTAGCAGCAGAGAGTATCAATAAAGCATTTATTAGATGGAGTGAGAACTGGCTAATTGATAGGTCTCGAATGGAGATGTCCGTGGGGAATACTCATCCAATGGGAGGATTTTCTAGTGGTTCACATGGGTTCTAAGGCACCTAACTTCCAATGATTTGGGCTTCTAGGAGCCTGGATGATGAGCTAGAGATAGGTGTCTATTTCCACATGGGGCTGTCAGCTATGAGCCCTCTCCTGGAGCGAGGTGCCTAGGACAGGTCAGCACATTTCCTTAGGGACCCAAGAGAGTCGTGGGGGAACAAGACCCAAAATCTCTGCTCTACCTGATTCGGAGCAGGGACAGAAACACAGGTCTCCCATGTCACAGGTGTGCCCTGAACAGCAGGCAAATGGCTTTCTGGATGGAGCTCTCAGTCTCTGTGGCTGGAGCTGTTCCATTTTGCACAAATAAACTTTCAGTGGACCAGGGATTTGAAAGTGGGTTTCCCAAATTCCAGGTGTGGGTGCTAAACCTCTGGGCTGTGGGATATTCTGAGGGTGCAAACACACAGATGCACATGCAAACACACACGGAACTACATGAGTGCACGCACACACACACACGGACGCACATGCACACAGACATGGACCACATTCACACACACACACAGACAGACAGACAGACAGACACACACACGGATGCACATGCACACACACACACTAACAGATGCAAGTGCACATACACATGGGTACACAGATCTCGACAGACAAACACATGGACCCACGTGCACACACACACAAAGTCTCACACACACACACACACACACACACAAAATATATTCCTGACCTTCACGGCCCCATTCAGGAGGTGTGGTCTGAGAACCCCTAACCGATTAGGTCTGCTGGGGAGATAGGTGGATCAGGGAGCAGAGCCTTGAAGGAATAGGGGGTTAGGGCGTAACTTGTACATCGACCAATTCCCCAGTTTGTCACACTGACACAGCACAGCAATTCCAGGAAAAGATATAATATCACTCTGACTACCATGTAAGTGTTTCAGGGAAGGGGGCCCATCACCATATCACCAGCCACCTCTGCATGGAGCTCAGTCTGAGAGCCAGAGCACCAGGAGAAAAAAATAGATTCCTTAATGAGTACAGGGCTGGAGCAGCCTGTCCCGGATCTGTTTGGTCCTCACCCCATAGATGATGGGGTTTAGCATGGGGGGCATCAAGAGGTACACATTGGCAATGAGAACGTGGAAATGCAGGGGCACATTCTGGGCAAATCTGTACATGAGGGAGAAGAAGAGATTTGGGATGTAAAAGACTAAGATGGCACAGAGGTGGGAGATGCAGGTCTCAAAAGTCTTGAGCCGGGCATCCTTTGTGGGGAGGCTGAAGATGACTCTGAGGATCTGGGTATAGGACAGGGAAATAAAACTCACATCCAGACCAATCAAACAGAATACCACAAAGAGACCATAATAACTACTGGCACGGGTGTCGGCACAGGCCAGCTTCACCACAGCCATGTGGGCGCAGTACGGCTGGAGGATGATGTTGGTTTTGCAATATGGCCACTGCCTCACTAGGAAGGGAAAGGGCAATGCAAGCATGCCACCCCGCAGCATCATGGCCAGGCCGATCTTGGCCACAACAGAGTTTGTCAGGATGGTGGAATGTCTCAGGGGATGGCAGATGGCCACGTAGCGATCAAAAGCCATGGCCACGAAGATCCCAGACTCCATCACTGAGAAACAGTGAAGAAAGTACAGCTGGGTTAGGCAGGCACTGAAATTGATCTCCCTGGAATTGAACCAGTATATTACCAGCATTTTGGGCATGATGGTCGTAGATATGACCAGGTCAGTGATGGCCAGCATGAAAAGAAAATAGTACATGGGCCCATGGAGACTCGACTCTGTCTTCACAATGAACAGGATGGTGAAGTTCCCCAAGACGGCTATGGCATACATGGCACAGAAGGGGATGGAGATCCAGACATGGGCTGCCTCCAGGCCAGGAACACCCAGCAGGATGAAGGTGGAGGGGTTGGTGAAGTCAGTTGTGTTGGAACCTGACATGGAGTAGAGGAGAAGGTGTTCTACTCTGAGGCAGAACGGTGTCTCCTGCATGTACATATGTTCCCCTGGCTTCCTGTATGTGCCCAGGCTCTATGGTGATGGTAGTAGTACAAATTCCTGGATGGAGAGACAATGTTAATATGAGATACAACATACGCTATTGAAGGCTGTTCTCATGGGTGAGGCAGATTGGTCGCTCTTCACAACCTGAAAAATTATATTTTCATCATTCAGATAAATGAATTATGAACAACTGACTCTACTAATGCCAATTCCATATTTTATGGGGCTTCTTGCATCAATAATTCCTACATTTCATGGTCTGAGAAAACTTAATAGGCACCAGCAGTAAACATGAATGTGGTTATCCATCATCGTTCCTTAATGCAATGAAAGCCAGGCTAACAAGTCCATGCTCTAGGGAGTTCTGCATTCACCTGATTGCTCAAAATCTGACAGTGGGGAAAAAACAAACCATTGCCAAGATATGTGCCAAGTGAAAATATTCCAACTGGAACATACCTCAGGGAAAAGACCTGGGAGTCATTGATAGCAGCTCCATGGAAACACCTGCTTGTGCACAGCAGTGGCCAAAACAAAGACAATGTTTGGATGCCTAAGGAATGGGATGAAGAATAACCTGCTCTGACTATGAACTCAGTTTTGGTTACCCAGTCTCTCTAAAAGGGTTGCCATATGCAGACAGATTGAAATGTCTGTGACTGTTTAGTATAGGGAAGAGACAAAGAAGGGGGCATATGATAGAGGAGAGCCTTATTGCTTCAAATGGGTTAATTCCCCACAGCAAAACTGATTGGGAGGGAAAAAATAGACAGAAAAACAGGAATGAAAATTGGGAGTTCTTTCAGAAGAGTTCATTAGATATTCAAAAAGTCACAATTCCATAGTCAAGAAAATACAGAACTTTGGACAAACCCCGGTTCAGTGGCAAAGCGAAGGCAGCGATGTTAATCTTTCAGAAAAAGGAGATGTGTTAAAAAAAAAAAATTGTTCTGCATTTGGAAAGAAGCAGTATAATTTCATCCTTTAATGGGAGAACATATATATGGTTGATCAAAGGAATAATGTGGATGCAATAGACTTTGATTTCTCTGAGGCATTTGATTTAGTAGGGGAAAACATCCTAATAAAAAAAAGAACACTGTAGAATATCAATCGAGCACATGTAAAATGGACTTAAAACTGCCTAACTGACAGATCCCAGAAAGCAGTTGTCAATGGGCTATTGTCAGCAAATTTTGATGTTTTAGTGGGGTTCTTCAGGGATCAGTCCTATGCCTGATCCTATTCAATATTTTCATCAATGATCTGGAAGCAAATAGAAAACCATTGCAGATAAAATTTGTGTACGACCCAAAGATTGGCAGAATGGTTACAATAAGGAGGCCAGGGCAGGCATACTGATTGATCTGGTGTGTTTAGTTGATCTGGGCCCATGCAAAGAAAATGTTTTAATACAGTCATATGCAAAGTGATCCTCTCTGAACAGGGAATGCAGGCCTGACCCACAGACTAGGGCACTGTATTAAGGAATGTGGGGACCCTGAAAAGGATTTAGGGGTCCCTGTGGGCAACCAACTCATCGTGAGCTCCCAGTGCGATGATGCAGCCAAAAGGGCTGATGCAATCCTCGTATGCATAAACAAGGGAGTCGTGAGTTTGAGCAGGGGAAGGATTTTATCTCTGCACATGGAGAAATTCACTCGTCGAACCACAGAGTCCATATTTCAAAAGGGATGTTGAAAAATTGAAGAGGTGCAGAAAAGAGCCACAAAATTATTGGAGGAAGGAGAAAATGCTGGACAGAGAAAAACTTAAAGAACTTAATTTATTCATCTTAAATAGTAATAACGGGCTCTGTAATCTATCAGAGAAAGGCAGAGCAAGAACCAATGGCTGGAAGCTGGGGTGATTAACCGTTGGAACAAACTGGTGGATTCTCCAACTCCCCATGTCTGCAGATCCAGACTGGATCCTTTTCTAGAAGATCTGTTTGAGGGATTCTCTACACTTAGATAGCTACAGTGGCATTTCCGTAGTGATTCAGTGTAGATACTAACACTGACGGCTGGGGTTCTCCCATCAGTGTATGTAATCCACTTCCCTGAGAAGTGCTAGCTAGGTTGTGGGAAGACCTCATGGTGTCTACTCAGGGGTTAGGTTGATATAACTACATCTCTCAGAGGTTTGGATTCTTTCTGATGCTTCAAAAAAAAGGCAAATGCAATGTTAGATTGTATTAGCGGAGGCATAAAATGCAAGTCACAGTAGGATATAGTACCGCTCTATTCAGCACTGGTTAGGCCTTAGTTAGAGTGTTGAGTCCAATTTTGGCACTCTGTATAGAAAGGATGTAGATTACCTGGAGAGGATCCAGAGGTGAGTGACAAAGATGATCAAAGGGAGGAAATACAAGCCATATGAGCAAAGGCAGAAGGAACCAGGCATGTTTACTTTCAAAAAGATGAGATTAAGTGGGGGTCATGATAGCAGTCTTCAAATAGTTGGAAGGCTGCCATAAAAAGCTGGAGGAAAGTTGTCCTATTTTGCCACAGAGGGCAGGAGAAGAGGCAATAGGTTCAAACTACAGCATAGCAGATTTAGATGAAATATCTGGAAAAAAAATTCTAACTGTAAGAATAGGAGAACAATTGAACAGATGCCTAGGGAGGTTGTGGAAGTTCCTTCACTGGAGGTTTTCTAAAGGAGAAGGGAAAGTCATCTGTCTGGGATAGTTTAGTCATAATAAATCTTGCATCAGGCAGGGGGTTAGACTAGATGACCCTTGAGGGCCCTTCTTATCCTATGGCTCTGTGATTCTACAATGTAATCTAGTCAGGAGCAGGACTTAGTCAAACACAGATCATGGAGATGAATACTGGGGAAACTGGGTAAAATTTAATAGCATGTGTTATGCAAGAGGACAGATTGGATGATTTAATGGTCCCTTCTGATGCATCCAATGAAGTGAGCTGTAGCTCATGAAAGCTTGTGCTCTAATAAATTTGTTAGTCTCTAAGGTGCCACAAGTCCTCCTTTTCTTTTTATGGATACAGACTGACACGGCTGCTACTCTGAAACCTTCTGACCTTGAACACTGTGAATCTATTAATTAAGAAACTAGATCAGGCAATAATGTTTACTGTACCTCATAACATGAGCAAGGGAACATTCAATTACATTGAACATATAACAGTGAGAAAAGAAAATTCTTAACAGAATCCATATTTAACCTGTGGAACTCATTGGCACTGACATATTAGGTTGAAGTGTTTAGCTGAATGGGATTCACAAATGGGGAAACTTTGGGGAAAAGGGGAGCCTATAGAGGAAGCAGGGGCTCCACCTGAACCAAAATGGAACCAGATTGCTGGCACTTTACATTAAAAAGGTCACACAGCAGTTTTGAAACTAAGGGTTGGGGGAAGCCGACAGGTGCAGAGGAACACATGGTTCAGACAGAGACATCACGAAGGGGAGGCTCTATTAATGGAGATTCTCTAAGTCCTAGTGAGGACGAGATGATGGAAAATGATAAAATACAGGTAGGATCTGATGAGAAACAATGAAATGAAAAAGTGTCCCGTTCAACTACATCATGTAATGGCAGACAGCTAAAAGGACTCCAGATTTTAAAGTGCTTCTATACCAATGCTAAAATTCTAAATAATTAAATGGGTGAACTAGAGTGCCTCATATTGAGGAAATGGTAACAAAAATGATTAGGGGTATGGAAGCACTTCTGTGTGATGAGAGATTAATAAGATTGGGACTTTTCAGCTTGGAAAAGACATGACTAAGGGAAGACATGCCTGAGGGCTGTAAAATCATGACTGGTGTAGAGAAAGTCGATAAGGAAATGCCATTTACTCCTTCTTATAATACATGAACTAGGGATGACCAAATGAAATTAATAGGCAGCAGGCTTAAAACAAATCAAAGGAAGTATTTCTTCCCACAACGCACAGTCTGTGGAACTCCTTGCCAGAGGATGTTGTGAAGGCCAAGACCATAACAGGGTTCAAAAAAGATCTAGATAAATTCATGGAGGATAGGTCCATCAATGGCAATTAGCCAGGATGTGCAGGAAGGTGACCCTAGCCGCTGTTTTCAAGAGGCTGGGAATGAGCAAAGGGGATGGATCACTTAATGATTCCCCGTTCTGTTCATTCCCTCTGGGGCACCTGGCACTGGCCACTGTCAGAAGAGAGGAGACTGGGCTCGATGGACCTTTGGTCTGACCAAGTATGGCCTTTTTATGTTCTTATTTTTTTCTGGATTGGCCATTGTAGGTGGTGATGGTGGCACAACTTTTAGTTAGGGCAGCCTGGCATGTTCAATTTGAAGACCTTATTTTCAGTTGCTTATAAGTTTGCCAAACTGTCACTGTTTGGACTAAAAAATTCCCATACTGGGTTTCTGCTTCAAGTTTGAAAGTTTCAGGCATAACAGTTCAGCTGACTTCATTAATAAATCTATGAGAAAACATGTCTTGCCCATGTTGAAAAAATTGTTTAATTGTTCCAGTGAGGAGTGCTATCACCTCCATGCTTTCCAGCAAATTAAAGTCAGGTAACAGCTCCCCTCCCTGTCACTCATTAACAGCCAAGCCCTGAAATGCAAGAGGAGGAGGTCACACTGTCTGTGTGTTAACACACTTCTCGCTCCTGAGGTCTTTTCTCAGTTCTACCTGCAAGGAGACTTTTGCCTCGGTGGGGTCTTAGCAAACTATGGGCCATGGCCTCCAAATTTGGCCTTGTATCAGACATCTACTGTCACCTTTCATGCTGAAGGATCCACAGTGTCACTGAAATACAAACACATTGGGGCTGGAGGTCATCAGCTTGGGGTGGAGGGTGCAGCAAAGAGGGATAATTTGGCCAGTGAAACTGGAGCAAATTCACCACCTACGTCCAGAGACCTGGGATGTTTAATGCCTGTTCAGAGCAGAAAAGGATGACAGACCTAATCTCTATCCCATCCCACCCAAGTTCTACTGGGTTTGTGAGATAGGTGAGCTCCTCAGCAGGAGATGGGTACCTGTGAATCCTCAGAAGGAAGTGTCTTCCCTGGGAATTCCCCTCAGGTAGTCGTGTCCCACAAATTTCTCACCCCAGCATCTGCAGGAGCATCCCACACTGAGAGCTGACAAAGAGGTGTGCGCTGTTTATAATATAGTTCTGTGTAATCCCTGCAGGGTTCACTCAGCCTCTAGGGGAGAAGCGGCGTCTGAATGGAAACAGGCTGGACACCAGAGGCATGCTAGCCAATATTTATTTTTCCATGTCTGTGCTTCTGTGTTCTTTATCCTGTTATTGGAGTAAACAATAATTAAGGGACCTTCCCAAAGGGAGATGAGAACTCTTGGGCTCTGTGTTGAGTGAGAGAGGAATTGGCTACTCTGTGCATTTGTGTATATTTAAAAATTATAGTTGATTACTAAGAAAACTAGGGATAATGCCTAGATCTGCATAGGGCCTGACACCCTGTAAATGCCCAGCTGGCATGAGTAGTAGTAGACAGAGAGACCGAGAGATAGATAACTGACGGGAGATCTGAGCACTTTCTGCAGGCACACCCTATCAAAAGCTTTGCTAAAGTCAAGGAATAACACGTCCAGTGCTTTCCCCCATCCACAGAGCCTGTTATCTCATCATATTTCTCATGGCAATGGAATTATAAGTTTTGTACTAAGTATGCCTTGGGAGATATCATTCTAAAAGTCTTGATCTGCTAAATATTAATAGCTCATTGCTATCAACATATGTGACATTATGAAATCTTGCTATGTGTGACATGAGGCTGGGAACACTCCAAAGCAGGCATTTGGCATGACAATAGAGTAGCCAGACAGTGTTAATTTCTGTAATTTACATCTATCCAGGGAAGAATCCACTAACACAGGAATCTGGATACGGAAGCCTCCTCAGAGGGAGCATGGATACAATGGAGAAAGTTTGGCCAATGGGAGTGGACCTCCCATGTCACGTGCGCAGACTTTCCAGCAAGCTGGAAGAAACTATAAAAGATGCGGAGTGATATCCTCACTTGTCTTCACTCCCCCACAGCTCGACACTGAAAGAATGTCTGGAAAACAAAGGATTTTGAATGGGGAAGGGGAACCAGGCTGTAAGGCAGATGCACCCTGTGCCTCAGGAATGTGTGAGCCCACTTGTATCATCAGTCAGGGTGAGAGATTGCTCATTCGAATCCTAAGTAATGTGTTCAAGTCTTAGATTTGTTTCCTTTTATTCTATTTAAAGTTAATCACACTTCCCTGGGTTCAGCTCTGGCGGCTACAGTCTTAAGTTCAACAGAGTCATCTCAGGTTTCAGAGTAGCAGCCGTGTTAGTCTGTATTCGCAAAAAGAAAAGGAGGACTTGTGGCACCTTAGAGACTAACCAATTTATTTGAGCATAAGCTTTCCTGAGCTACAGCTCACTTCATCAGATGCATTCAGTGGAGTCATCTCAGTTTGTTTTAGATCCAGAGCCCATAGGAATACAGTAAACCACAAGCAAACAACACAGACAATTACAAGAGCATTTATCTTTTAGTAATTTTATTAAAGATACCAATACAATCATGAACACAACAGCATATATAATTCCAAACACGTACATGTACCGTGGACTAACTGTAACTATAGACACACTCACATCCTCCTAGGTGGTGTTACAATGTGTCGGCCCTCTCAAAGTCTCTTGGCCCTTGCGTGGCGTGATTGTCAGTACGGGTTTCTGCTGGAGTATCCCAAAGGGAGCTGAATTTGCTATTCTTGGGCACCCCTTTTTATACAGTGATTTTGACTAGACCTACTTCTGTGCCTGTACATGCTGCCATTGTCCCTCTCTTTCTTATTGGTCGGCCCCTGGAGTCATGAGGGACCCCGGATTCCACAGGCGGCGTAAGGTGATGCGTCACCTTCGCTTTGCGGTTAAGGCACGTGTTACGGACAGCGTTGCAGCAATCTTGTGTTTAATTCTAAGCTTTTCTGAATTTGCTTTTGCAATGTCACCAGAATTTTAGGGCATGAGGTCACTCCTGGGCCATTTCTTGTATCTAAGGCCTAAAATAGTTAAGCTAGGTCTTGCTGGTTTTAGCCTACAGTTTCCTTGTGTTTCAGCTTGTCTGATTTCTCATCTAGTTCCATTAATTAGTACTCATTCTTCTGTCTTACTTAATCTTATACTTCTAGAATTCCATAAATCAATTTTGATTAGCATATAGTGAGTACACCGAATATAACGTGTTGATTAATTAAGTACCAGACAATAAATGAATACTAAACTAAACTGATTGGCTACACTGGGTGTGAGTTATCTTATTATCAAATGATCATTAGATACAAAGTGCCCTGTCACATACCTATGACAACATATAGCAATGGTTAAAGTGAATATCAACAATCAATTGATAATCAAATCTTATATATAACTGAAAATTTATGCCTAAAAGACCCAACCTAAACCTCCACAACTGCAACTTGAGATAGAATCAGTTGATCACATAGGTAAGGGAATAAGAAATATACGTGGTAAGGGGTTAGCCCATTATGTACATATTGTTTTAATTTTTCCTCCCATACACCATGAATAGCCATTGCTCCACCTTTCACTGAGCTTCAACACCTGGTTCTGTTTTCCCATGATCCATATGGAATTCCATCACTGACTGGTAAAGAGTGAGTTTCTCTTGGGATATATATTTTACATTCCCCCCCCCCCCCCCCTCCGCCCCAGATTTCTTCAGTAAGGAAAAGATTTTTTTTCTCCAGTCTACATAAGACTTTTGGTTATCTCTCAATGTTACATGTAATCCTAGTCTATACAAACCCAACATATGATTTTGTACCTTACATTGTTACAGTTAAGAAGCTATGGTAGTGGGCATAGGTAATTTCCAAATTGCATCCACCTTTTGCTGTGCAGGTGATTGACCTCCTTGAGAGAATGTGATACCTAATAAGGAAATTTCTGGAACCATTAGTCATACTTTTGTTGGATTACACTTTAATCCTGTGTCCTTGATTATTTGAAAAAGTTCATTTAGACACTCCAGGTGTTTCTCTTTAATTTCTGTTGCTAAATAAATGTCTACACATTGCAATAGAACAGATGGTTTAGAAAACCTTGACAAAATTAATTTTATTTGCCTATGGGAAATGGCTGAGCTCTTATCTACCCCTTAAGGTCAGATTTGAAATGTAAACTGAACACCTTCTACTGTGAAAGCTAATGTTGACTTTCCTTAGACACATGGTGGAAAACCATTTTGCTTTGGGATTGATAGATTTAATCAGGTCAGGCTTTTTGGATACAACAGCTAAACAAGCTAGAGTCACTTGATTCAACTTTCGATAGTCAATAGTAAGACACCATGACCCATTTGTTTTTTGTACTGGCCAGATTGGAGAGTTGCATACTGTTATACACTCATCAATGATTCCCTGCTGAAGCAATGATTCAGTGTTTTTAGCAATATGAGGTGAGGCCTAAAAAATTGGAAAATTTGCCATTCCTTGAAATGTCTGAAATGGCTCCCTTGCAAGCCACAGGGGTGTGGTCTCGGCCAAAAAGGTGGTGCAATTACCAGCAATTAGAATGGTGGCAACTTTATGACTTGTGCATAGACCGATTCCCTAATTTGCCACACTAGCTCAGCATAGTAAGGTTAGGAAAGGATTTAATGTCTCTTTGACTGTCCAGCACCATGTCACCTGCCAGCTCTGCATGGAGGTCTGAGAGCCAGAGCACCAGGAGAAAAAAATTAGGTTCTGTTATGAGTAAAGAGCCGGAGCAGCCTGTCCCGGATCAGTTTGGTCCCCACTCCGTAGATGATGGGATTTAGCATGGGGGGCATCAAGAGGTAAACGTTGGCAATGAGAATGTGGAAATGCAGGGGCACATTCTGGCCAAACCGGTACATGAGGGAGAGGAAGAGACTTGGGATGTAAAAGGCTAAGATGGCACAGAGGTGGGAGATGCATGTCCCAAAAGTCTTGAGCCGGGCATCCTTTGTGGGGAGGCTAAAGATGGCTCTGAGGATCTGGGTGTAGGACAGGGCAATAAAAATCACATCCAGACCAATCACACACAATACCACAAAAAGGCCGTCGTAACTACTGATGCGGGTGTCGGCACAGGCCAGCTTCACCACGGCTATATGTGCGCAGTACGGCTGGGGGATGATGTTGGTTCTGCAATATGGCCACTGCCTCAACAGGAAGGGATATGGCAGTATGACCATTCCACTTCTCAGCATCACGGCCAGTCCAATCTTGGCCACCACGGAGTTTGTCAGGATGGTGGAATGTCTCAGGGGATGGCAGATGGCCACATAGCGATCCAGAGCCATGGCCACGAAGATCCCAGACTCCATCACTGTGAAGCAGTGAAAGAAGTACAGCTGGATGAGGCAGGCAGTGAAATCAATCTCTCTGGAATTCAACCAGTATATTGCTAGCATTTTGGGCACAATGGATGTAGATACAACCAGGTCGGTGAAGGCCAGCATGCAAAGGAAATAGTACATGGCCCCATGGAGACTCAGCTCTGTCTTCACGGTGAACAGGATGGTGAAGTTTCCCAAGATGGCTATGATGTACATGGCACAGAATGGGATGGAGATCCAGACGTGGGAAGCCTCCAGGCCAGGAATGCCCAGCAGGATGAAAGTGGAGGGGTTTGTGAAGTCGGTGGTGTTGGAATCTGACATGGAGTAGGGGAAAAGGTGTCCAACACTGAGGCAGAACGGTGTCTCCTGCATGTACTGTATGTTCCTCTGGCTTCCTGTATGTGCCCTGGCTCTAGGGTGATGGTGGCCGTAGAAATGCCTGGATGGAGAGACAGAGTTAATCTGAGACACTACATACACAACTGGAGGCTGTTCTCCCAGGTGAGGCAGATTGGTCGCTCCTCACACACTGAAAAATAACATTTTCAATGTTCAGAGAAATGAATTATGAACAGCAGACCCCTCTAATGCCAATTCCATATTTTATGGGGCTCTTGGCATCAGTAATTCCTACACGTCATGGTCTGGGAAACCTTAATAGGCATCAGCAGTAGACATGATTGTCAATACTGGTTATTCATCATTGTTCCTGTCAAGAGTGAATCCCAACTCTATCACTCCAAGTGCAGAAGTGGGGCCTGTAAGGATTTTAAATATTAATACTTGCATTAAGGCTTAAGGCTTGTATTAAACTCCCAAGGTTTCACATTCTCTCCAATGTTGGCTTGGTAAACACTGCCATCACCCAAATGCAAAAAAAATAAATAAATAAAATAAAAATAAAAAATCTTTGAACCCAGGAAGGAGTACTTGGGAATTCCTCCCTGTGGGGTACCATCAAGACTCTTACACACACACACACACACGCCCCCACCATGGTAGAGCTGAGAAAGAAAACAAAGGAATTTAGCTGTGGCTACCAGCTCATCAAACAACATGCACAAACGTCTTAGGACAACCAAAATCCAATCCTGTTCGTAGAAAAGGTAAATTTTACTAAAAAACAAAAAGAAAATACATCTGAAACTTAGGCTTTTACAAGATTTTAAAAGAGCAATTCCAAAAATCAAGCACCCAAAATAGCTTTCTTGGGGGTTCAGCTTAAAAGGAGTCCACAAGCCAAATAAAAGAAATAACCCTAATCACGTCTAGCTAATCATTCTGATCTACTTACACATTTGAAGTTCAGGTAAGTAGTTCAAGGCATGGTCTGATAATATATGATCATACATGGCTTTAGCTGCCTGCAGTATGGCTGCTCTGTCCCTCCAGCCCAGGGAACAACAGACAAAGGGAAAGTTTCTTTCCCAATTTCAAAAAGTTTTACCTTCCCATTGGCTCTTTTGGTCAGGTGCCCTCTTTTTTCATTACTGGGGGACTTTTTAACCCTGTACAGGTAAAGCAAGTAAAGAACAGCTACAAAGAGGATTTTTGCAGCTAACTGACTCTATGATGGATAACCAGTATTGACATTCCAAGCTGAAAAGTCCCAGTCTTATTAATCTCCCCTCATACGGAAGACATTCCATACAACTAATCATTTTTGTTGTCCTTTTCTGAACCTCTTCCAATTCCAATAGATCTTTTTTGAGATGGGGTAACCAAATCTGCATGCACTATTCAAGGTGTGGGCATACCATGGATTTATATAGAGGCAATATGATATTTTCTGTCTTATTACCTATCCCTCTCTAAAAAAAAAATGAGGAAACCAAAAAATAATTTGAAGAACAACTACCCAAAGACACAAAAAATAAATTTTATTTAAGTACATCAGAAGCAGGAAGCCTGCTAAACAACCATTGGACAATGAAGATGAAAAATGGGCACTTAGGGACAATAAGACCATTGTGGAGAAACTAAATGAATACTTTGCATTAGTCTTCACGGCTGAGGATGTGAGGGAGATTCCCAAACTTGAGCCATTCTTTTTAGGTGACAAATCTGAGGAATTGTCCCAGATTTAGGTGTCATTGGAGGAAGTTTTGGAACAAATTTATAAATTAAAAAAGTAAGAAGTCACCAGGACCAGATGGGATTCACCCAAGACTGCTGAAGAAACTCAAATGTGAAACTGAAGAACTGTTAACTGTAGCCTGTAACGGATCATTTAAATTAGCTTCTGTACCACATGGCTGGAGGATAGCTAATGTGATGCCAATTTTTAAAAATGGCTCTAGAGATGACGCCGGCAATTACAGGACGGTAAGCCTGACTTCAGTACCAGGCAAACCGGTTGAAACTATAGTAAAGAACAACATTGTCAGACATGCAGATAGTCATTATTTGTTTGGGAAGAGTCAACGTGTGTAAAGGAAAATTATGCCTCACCAATCTACTAGAATTCTTTGAGTGGGTCAATGAGCATGTGGGTGTCAGGATATAGATATTCAGGCCTGTCTATAAAGGCCTAGACTCTAAGAATGTAGGTGTATTCTTATCACTTGGCTAGTTCTAGAGGTATAAAAGAAAGAATCAAAATCACTGTCTGCCGGTGTAAGGGCCTTCTCTTACTGTGACAGTTTGAGTCCCTGTGCTTAGGCTCAGGCCTTTGGCTAAGCAGCAGAGGCAGCCATGAGCTGGGAAGCGAACGGTCACCTCCTCACATTCCAAACTAGTCACATTGAAAGAAGGTGCTATGGGGCTGTTAGGATACAATCCTGTCCTGATAGTGCCTATCTCCTCCAGAGAAAGGGAAGTGCCTAGAAGATGTAAAAGGAAACTTAGTTTGATAGCATCCTGTCTGGAAAGAACTCACTTATCAATAGCTGGGATGTGAAATCCTCTTTTCTGTGTTGTTCTATCACTGTAGTCCCCATTTCCCCATTGTTTGTCTGTATAATCTCTGTCTGGTTCTGTGATTGTTTCTGTCTGCTGTATAATTAATTTTGCTGGGTGTAAACTAATGAAGGCGGTGGGATATAATTGGTTAAATAACATATTGTAACATGATTAGGATTGGTTAGTTAAATTTCAGGAAAATGATTGATTAAGGTATAGCAAAGCAGAATTCAAGTTTTACTATATAGTCTGCAGTCGATCAGGAAGTAAGGGGGGAAATGGGAACTGGGAATGGGGTTGGGGAAATTGGAATCATGTTTTGCTAAGGGGGGAGGAATGGGAACAGGGACACAGGTAAGGCTCTGTGGTGTCAAAGCTGGGAACGGGGACACTAAGGAAGAAAACTGGAATCCTGCTTGCTGGACGTTCCTCCCAATAAACATTGAATTGTTTGCACCTTTGGACTTCAGGGATTGTTGCTCTGTTCATGCGAGAAGAACCAGGGAAGGGGGAGGGTGAAGGAATAATCCCCCTAACAGTCATTCGATCTCAAAAAAAAAAAAAAAAAGATACATTGGACCTGGAAAAGGTTCAGAAAATGGCAAGAAAAATGATTAGGGGTATGGAAGCACTTCTGTGTGATGACAGATTAACAAGATTAGGACTTTTCAGGTTGGAAAAGACATGACTAACGGAGGACATGCCTGTGGTCTGTAAAATAATGACTGGTGTCGATAAGGAAATGGTAGGTGAAAACAAACAAAAGTAAGTATTTCTTCACACAATACACAGTCAACCTGTGGAACTCCTTGCCAGAGGATGTTTTGAAGTCCAAGACTGTAACAGGGTTCAAAAAAGAACTGGATAAATTCATGAAGATCAGATCCATCAATAGCGATTAGCCAGGATGGGGGGGGAGGAGAAGGTGTCTCTAGCCTCTGTTTGCCAGAGGCTGGAAATGGACGACAGGGGATGATGCACCTTTCATGATGAAAGATCCCCTATGTCACTGAAATACAGACACATTGGGGCTGGAGATCATCAGCTTGTGGTGGAGTGGGCAGCAAAGAGGGAGAATTTGGCCAGTGATACGGGAGCAAACTAACCTCCTATGTCCACAGTCTTGGGATGACCTAATCTCTATCCCATCCCACCCATGTTCTGTTGGGTTTGTCGGACAGCTGAGCTCCTCAGCAGGAGATGGGTACCTGTGAATCCTGAGACGGAAGTGTCTTCCCTGGGAATCCCTGTCAGGTAGCCGTGTCGCACGTCTCTCTCACCCGAGCATCTGCAGCAGCATCCCATGCTGAGATCTGACACAGAAGTGTGCACTGTTTATAATATAGCTCTGTGGAACCCCTGCAGGGTTCACTCAACCTCTCGGGGAGAAGCAGCATCTGAATGGAAATGGGCCTGACACCGGAGGCACTCTAGCCAATATTTGTTTTTCCATGTCTGTGCTTCTGTGTTTTTTATCCAGCTATAGGAGTAAACAGTAATTAAGGGACCTTCCCAAAGGGAGATGAGAACTCTTGGGCTCTCTGCTTAGTCAGCGATGAATTGGCTGCTCTGTGCATTTGTGTATATTTAAAAATTATAGTTGATTACTAAGAAAACTAGGGATAATGCCTAGATCTGCATAGGGCCTGACACCCTGTAAATGCCCAGGTGGGATGAGTAGTAGTAGACAGAGAGACCGAGAGATAGATGACTGAAGGGAGACCTGAGCAGTTTCTGCAGGCACACAGTGATGTCTCTAATGGATCACAGATCTTTAATTCTCCTCTGTAACTATCATCATACCCTGTAACACCTTTTATTAGAGGAACTTCAAAATACCCAGCAGAGGAAAGTCACTATGAAAACATCCCCATCATTCAGATAGGTAAACTGATGCTCGGGGAGATGCATCAGTCCTGATTTCCCTGCCATAACCATGGTCTCTCCGTCACTAACTGAGCACACAACAAGAGGGAAATGAAAACATGGTCTAGCCTGGCCTGTTTGTTGGGTGGGTGACGGACTTCCTGGGGTTCAGCCTGGAACATGGTTTGTCAAGGTTCCTTCCCCACTCTGAACTCTAGGGTACAGATGTGGGGACCTGCAGGAAAACCTCCTAAACATACTTTTACCAGCTTAGGTTAAAACTTCCCCAAGGTAAAAATTAATTTTACCCTTTGCCCCTGGATTTCCACTGCCACCACCAAACTCTAACTGGGTTTACTGGGAAACATAGTTTGGACACGTCTTTCCACCCAAAATCCTCCCAACCCTTGCACCCCACTTCCTGGGGAAGGTTTGGTAAAAATCCTCACCAATTTGCATAGGTGACCACAGACCCAAACCCTTGGATCTGAGAACAATGAAAAAGCATTCAGTTTTCTTACAAGAAGACTTCTAATAGAAGTAAAGGAATCATCTCTGTAAAATCAGGATGGTAGATACCTTACAGGGTAATTAAATTAAAAAAATAGAGAATCCCTCTAGGCAAAACCTTAAGTTACAAAAAAGACAGAAAGACAGGAATAGTCATTCTATTCAGCACAGCTCTTTTCTCAGCCATTTAAAGAAATCATAATCTAACACATACCTAGCTAGATTACTTACTAAATTCTAAGACTCCATTCCTGTTCTGTCCCTGGCAAAACATCACACAGAGAGACGCAGACCCTTTGTTTTTCTCCCTCCTCCAAGCTTTTTAAAGTATCTTGTCTCCTCGTGGTCATTTTGGTCAGGTGCCAACAAGGATACCTTTAGCTTCTTAACCCTTTACAGATGAGAGGATTTTTCCTCTTGCCAGGAGGGATTTTAAAGGGGTTTACCCTTCCCTTTATATTTATGACAGATGGAGATGCCACCACCTCCCTAGGTAACCCATTCCAGTGCTTCACCACCCTCCTAGTGTAATAGTGTTTTCTAATATCGAACCTAAACCTCCCCCACTGCAACTTGAGACCTTTGTTCTCCCTCAATGTGGAGAGGACAATGCACCAGCCCTTGCTCCTGAACAGATTTCCTTTTAACATTTCAAACAACTCGCTGTTAGGTAAAAAAATATAAAACAGATTAGGTACAGAAAGATAGATTTTAAGTGATTATAAGTAATAGTGTACAGATCAATGTTGATTACCTAAGAAATAAACAAAATCACAACTTAAATTCTGTACACTAGACAGAGATTGAATCAAGCAGTATCTCATCTTTATGATACAGTTAGTCCACTAGTCTTCTTTTCACAGACTAGATATCCCTTCAGCCTGGGACCACATCCCCAGTTCAGTCCATGTTTCTAAGGTGTTTACAAGTCTAGAAATATGTGGGGAGTGAGGTTGAGTGATGATGCCGCTTCTCCCCATTATATCTTCTGCCACAAGAAGGGAATTTCAGTTTTCTAAGCAAAAACCCGCATCACAGTTAATGAGAAAGAACAGGCACAAGATGGAGTCCAGTGTCACATGACTGGTCACACACTCTTGCTTCGATGAGTCATAGCAGGGGTCAGTACCCATATCCTGGCTAGAACGTTCACAGGAAAGTTCATCAGGTGGGGTTAAGCTTCTTCTAAGGCCTATCATGTTTCTTAACGAGCCATTCCCTTGAATGGTTCATCCAAGTGGATGTAAAGTCTCTTGTGGGTGTTACCGAGGAGCAAACACATTTGAAATACTGGTACGTAGTCAATATTCATAACTTTAGGTATAAAACTAATACATGCATACAAATAGCATAATCATATTCAGCAAATAAAACTTTTCCATTGAAATCTTACATGATATACCGTATGTAAAACACATCATAATCAAATCACTGTGGTAAGTATGGGGGTGCCAGGGTGTTGTTTTGGGTGCAGAATGTTACACCTCCCCCCTTAATTTACTGCAGCAGAGTTAGTCACTGTCTAATATGGACACAGTGTACCCAAGGCCCTCTTTAGGTTTTGACCATAAAGCTCCCAAGAGTTGAAAAACATTGTAGTATTATCCACATGTTCTTGCAAAGTTCTGTGTAGTTTTAACACTTTGTAGACCATCCCAGTGATATTAAAAGTCAGGTAGTGTGCCTTCTCTGGGTCTCTAGAGAACGTATCTTTGTATCTGTGCAGCATTGTTAACCATCGCGCTTTTCCAACTGGGGGTAACTCAATACAGATATTCATCAATGCCATGAGGTGGTGTGCCTCAGTCTCCCCTTCCACACAGCAAACTAATTTTATTATGGTTTCCCTGCTGTGATGAGCTTTGAGCCTGTTTACAGGTGTTAGTGAGAAGCAGTATCCCCAAGGGCTTCTTGTTTCCAACTCCTAGTGTGTCCAAAAGCTTTGCCCCAAAATCATGCATGTTACACCCTTTCATAGTATTTACCATCAGTACCAAATTCTTTGTTTCACCGTTAGTAGCAGACTTTGAATCATGAGATTTAACCATAACTCCACATCTTTTATCACAGGCAGGTGTTCCCAAGTATTTTCATTCTACCTCACCTTTTGCTTGAACAGTTTGGTTTGTTCAAACCCATTGTGTCTTTCAATTCTACTGTGAACCTTAACATGTTTAATTACTGGTTTTCCTTTCCCCTCTGTGTCCCCTTCAGTAGGGATCTCGGTCTAAGGTCATTTTTGGTTCTTTGTCTGCCAGGGTCAGGTGAGATAAGGATGTAAGGGGACTTTGCATGTTGGCTAGCCCGCTGTAGAGTTGCTTGCCAATCCCAGGGTTATGCCCATGCAAAAAAATTCACCCGCTCCCATCTCATGTTTTCCTTTTGATCCCCACTCTCAGCACTGGGACCTAGAGAGTTGTGATCTGTGCTCTTTGCAATAAGAGGTGTATCTTCTCCCAGCAGCTATTTCACAGCTGATTTCTGTGTCTTCCCAACCCAGGGAATTTACTCCTCCTCTCTGTCAGTTTGGTCATTAGCATTTTCACAGACAACCATTTATTCATTTGGATCCACATCCTGTCTTTCACAAGGCCATCAGGAACAAAGTCCTGAAAAATTGTGACCTGGATTGGGGTATCCTCTGTCATCCCTCTCTCTGTCCCCGAGAGGTCAGTTGTGTGACTGCTCCCCTTCAGGAGGTCAGTTACATGGTTCCCGCTCAAAGCCTGACCCACAGCTTGAGTATCTAGGTGCACAGATGCTGAGTCAGCCATTCTGTCCTGGGTGTCTCCCCCACCACCGTGTGACCAGTGAGGAGACTTTCCTGTACTCCCATTATTCCTCCCCCAGTTTCTTCCTCTGTGCCCCCCAGGGACATTTCCCTGTGCTTTCTAGGGTGGGACCTGTCCCCAGTTCAGCTGTGAAGGGCCTGGGAGGTTGTGTCACTGGCAGGCACTCCACCCCCTCTCCTTCCTGAGTTGGGGTTGCCTCCTGCTGCAGAGTTAAAGGAAATCTCACCCACCTCCTCAGTGGTTTCTATGATTCCAGAACCCTTCTCTGGACTCTACTCTGGGATACATCTTCCTACACTTCTGAGCATTTTGTCTTTAAGATTTGTCCTGTTTAGCTGCAACCTGGACACTTTTATCCCTAACAGTCAATAAACTGTCCTCCCTTCCTGGAGACACGCTGCCTTCAGCTGCAGGGCAGGTGCTGGTCTCAACCATCCCCCCCCCCCCCCCCCGGATGCATGTAGCTTCCCCCTGCTGCAGAGGAATCAAGGAGACTCTCTCTTTCCTTCAGTAGTTCCTGTGACTTTCCCCGTTCCCTCTGAGGTCCCAGCAGGATGTTCCTTCGTGTTGCAGGTGGACACTTTAACAGCCTGAGCTACATGGAAAAAATCATTACCAGTTAGTGTATCAATGGGGTTATTGTCTAGTAGCCCTACTGATAATACAGCATCCAAACCCTCGGTTTCTATGTGCAATTTAACCAAAGGCAAAGATTTTTTGACCTCCTACCAATAAAAACTCTGCCATCTGTCCTAGCAGTATGTCAGCTTTTTACACTATACTCCTAACCACAGAAATTGTTGCCCCTTTATCTTCCCACCGAAGGTGTTCCCTGCAGTTAATGCCGACAGCCTTGTTGTGCTTCATGCCTAGCTGTGCAGAGACTAGTTTGAGAAGTGACAGGCATCTGAGAGGCTTCTGTGCTCAGGGTCTCAGTATTTGCATGAGATACCTGTTGCCTGCTTCCTCCCAGCACAGGGCATTGATTCCCCAGGTGATCAGTGGAATTACAGTGATAGCACCTTCCGCGCTCTTCTGTTTTTACAAGAGAGTTGGGTCTGGGATTATTGGAATGAGGTAAAATGGAATCCTGCTTCCCACAAAGTTTACACCCCCTCTGCTAGAGAAGCCATCTCATGCATAGTTTTCACTTTTTTATCACATAGACACTGTTTTAAATCATCTTTGCGTATGTTTACGAATCCCTTACCCACTTTCCCATCAAATCTCTCATTTTCATAAAATTATAAGACTGAAATGGACCTTGAGAGTCATCTAGTCCAGTTCCCTGCCCTCATGGAAGGACTAATTATTATCTAGGCCATCCCTGACAGGTGTTTGCCCAACCTGCTCTTAAATATCCCCAATGATGGAGATTCCACATCCTCCATAGGCAATTTATGTCAGGGCTTAACCACCCTGACAGTTAGGACTTTTTTCTTATGTCCAACATAAACCTCCCTTGCTCCAATTTAACCCCATTACTTCTTGTCCTATCCGCAGAGGTTAAGAAGAACAATTACATAAAAACTGTTATCATGTCCCTCTCATGGGGCATGGGTACACTGGAAACTTCAAAGCGCAGTTGCGGGAACGCTCCCATGGCAGCGCTTTGAAGTGCGAGTATGGTCGCGTGTGAGCGGTGGGAGAGAACTCTCCCAGCGCTCCTGGTAATCCACCTCCATGAGGGGATTAGCTTCGAGCACTGGGAGCATGGCTCCCAGCGCTCGGAGCCTGTCTACACTAGAGCGTTAAAGTGTTCAGACTTGCTGAGCTCAGGGGGGTGATTTTTCACCCCGTTAGCCAGCAAGTTAGAGCACTATAAAATGTAAATGTTGACAAGCCCATAGTCTTCTCTTTTCCAGACTAAACAAACCCAGTTTTTTTCAAAGTTCCCTCATAGGTCATGTTTTCTAGACCTTTAATCATCACCTTTGTTGCTTTTCTCTGGACTTTCTCCAATTTTTCCTGATCTTGCCTGAAATGTGGCACCCAGAACTGGACGCAATACTCCAGTTGAGGCCTAATCAGCGTGGAGTAGAGTGGAAGAATTACTTCTTGTGTCTTCCTTTGAACACCCTGGCTAATACATCCCATAATGATGTTTGCTTTTTTTCATGAAAGCATTACACTGTTCACTCATATTTAACTCGTGGTGCCTGGTGACCCCCAGATCCCTTTCCACAGGACTCCTTCTTAGGCAGTCATTTCCCATTTAGTATGTGTGCAACTGATTGTTCCTTCCTAAGTGGAGTACTTGGCATTTGTCCTTATTGAATTTCATCCCATTGACCTCAGACCTTTTCCCCAGTTTGTCCAGATCATTTTGAACTATAATGCTATCCTCCAAAGCACTTGGAACCCCTCCCAGTGTGTTATCATTTATAAACTTTATAAGTGTACTCTCAGTGCCGTTATCTAAATCACCAATGAAGATATTGAAGAGCACCAGTTCCAGAACTCCCCCACCCACTGACCAACTGGACCTGCTCTTCACCCCTTGATGCGGCCATCTGCTTCACCCTTTACACCATCTGGGACTGTTCCAGCGGCAGGAAAAAAGACTGAGTGACACAGGCGCTGAGTGACACATGCCTCCCATCCCCCTTTGGACTTACCCTCCCAGCTACATTTGGATGGTGGGCCTCCCCCTGCTTTGCCCACCAGCCCTCCTGCAGCAGTTGGCTCCTTCCGCCTGCCACCTGCCCCGCCCGCCCCTTTTTGCCTGTTTTCTCCCCGTCTGCTGCTTTGGCCCTTTGGGAGTTTTTCTTTCCTCTTAGTTTGCTTACCCCAACTCAGTGTTTGTTAGATTGTTAGCTGCAGGCCCCTTCCCTTGTAGTTCCTCCCACCAGCTCTAGAGACATTCCACCCTTGGATCCTAGAGTGCCCAGGTGCCCGCAGCCCCATCCATGCACCACCACGTCATCTGCCCCAACTGCCACCTCCAGTTCCATCCCTGGTGGCCGGAGTCCCTTCCCCACCCTGACCAAGAAGCATGGTGTCTGTTGCCTCCTGGTGCTTGCCTTGCCCCACGTGGAGACCTAGGTGCAGACATTGGCAAGGGTGGTGCAACCTATGTCTATGGTGGCGATCTCCATGATGTATGGGAAGGTGGTCTTCTTGGCATCGGAGGCCATCATCCAGGAGGCAGAGGAGAAGACTGGCAGTGTGGGGAGTTTGTCTCTATTCAGCCCCTTGAGGACGTGGGTGTATGTGTGGTTTTTACCTCCATTCCTCCCTTCCTTACTAACAGAACCCTTCTGCCATTCCTCTCCACCCCGAAGGAAGCTGATATCTATAATGAGCCCACTCCCATTGCGTTGTAAGAACCATATCATCCGTTACATCCTGTCCTTCCACCATAAGATCCAAATCAAACTGTAGCCCGTGGCGAGTGATGGAGTGGCACTGGAGGAGTCCGACTGGTGCCTACAAGGGGTCCACTACCTGGTGCATTACTTCTCAGAGGAGGCCTGGTGTTACCTCTGATGGGGGATGTGCAGAGGGATTGTCTCCCTGCCCCAGCATGGAGGGGCATCTGGGACCCCCAAGAACCAGGACAATACATGCCCTGCCATTGCCGGCGACCCTGGTGGACTTTTCCATGTACTCGCCCCTCCTTCCTTCATAGAATCATAGAATATCAGGGTTGGAAGGGACCTCAGAAGGTCATCTCATCCAACCTCCTTATAAACAGAACCCTTCTGCCATCACTGGAGGGATTGCTGGGCAGGGAGAAGCTTCATAGACAGGGGTGGAGGCTGCTCGAAAGATGTGGGTGCTTGTAGAGCTTGGCTTAATAGTGAAATCCTAGCGGATCTTAAACATAAAAAAGAAGCTTACAAGAAGTGTAAGGTTGGACATATGACCAGGGAAAAGTATAAAAATATTGCTCGGGCATGTAGGAATGAAATCAGGAGGGCCAAATCGCACCTGGAGCTGCAGCTAGCAGGAGATGTCAAGAGTAACAAGAAGGGTTTCTTCAGGTATGTTGGCAACAAGAAGAAAGCCAAGGAAAGTGTGGGCCCCTTGCTGAATGAGGGAGGCAACCTAGTGACAGAGGATGTGGAAAAAGCTAATGTACTCAATGCTTTTTTTGCCTCTGTCTTCACTAACAAGGTCAGCTCCCAGACTGCTGCGCTGGGCATCGCAAAATGGGGAAGAGATGGCCAGCCCTCTATGGAGAAAGAGGTGGTTAGGGACTATTTAGAAAAGCTGGACGTGCACAAGTCCATGGGGCCGGACGAGTTGCATCCGAGAGTGCTGAAGGAATTGGCGGCTGTGATTGCAGAGCCATTGGCCATTATCTTTGAAAATTCGTGGCGAACGGGGGAAGTCCCGGATGACTGGAAAAAGGCTAATGTAGTGCCCATCTTTAAAAAAGGGAAGAAGGAGGATCCTGGGAACTACAGGCCAGTCAGCCTCACCTCAGTCCCTGGAAAAATCTTGGAGCAGGTCCTCAAAGAATCAATCCTGATGCACTTGCATGAGAGGAAAGTGATCAGGAACAGCCAGCATGGATTCACCAAGGGAAGGTCATGCCTGACTAATCTAATCGCCTTTTATGATGAGATTACTGGTTCTGTGGATGAAGGGAAAGCAGTGGATGTATTGTATCTTGACTTTAGCAAAGCTTTTGACACGGTCTCCCACAGTATTCTTGTCAGCAAGTTAAGGAAGTATGGGCTGGATGAATGCACTATAAGGTGGGTAGAAAGCTGGCTAGATTGTCGGGCTCAACGGGTAGTGATCAATGGTTCCATGTCTAGTTGGCAGCCGGTATCAAGTGGAGTGCCCCAAGGGTCGGTCCTGGGGCCGGTTTTGTTCAATATCTTCATAAATGATCTGGAGGATGGTGTGGATTGCACTCTCAGCAAATTTGCGGATGATACTAAACTGGGGGAAGTGGTAGATATGCTGGAGGGGAGGGATAGGATACAGAAGGACCTAGACAAATTGAAGGATTGGGCCAAAAGAAATCTGATGAGGTTCAATAAGGATAAGTGCAGGGTCCTGCACTTAGGATGGAAGACTCCAATGCACCGCTACAGACTAGGGACCGAATGGCTAGGCAGCAGTTCTGCGGAAAAGGACCTAGGGGTGACAGTGGACGAGAAGCTGGATATGAGTCAGCAGTGTGCCCTTGTTGCCAAGAAGGCCAATGGCATTTTGGGATGTATAAGTAGGGGCATAGCGAGCAGATCGAGGGACGTGATCGTTCCCCTCTATTCGACATTGGTGAGGCCTCATCTGGAGTCCTGTGTCCAGTTTTGGGCCCCATACTACAAGAAGGATGTGGATAAATTGGAGAGAGTCCAGCGAAGGGCAACAAAAATGATTAGGGGTCTAGAACACATGACTTATGAGGAGAGGCTGAGGGAGCTGGGATTGTTTAGCCTGCAGAAGAGAAGAATGAGGGGGGATTTGATAGCTGCTTTCAACTACCTGAAAGGGGGTTCCAAAGAGGATGGCTCTAGACTGTTCTCAATGGTAGAGGATGACAGAACGAGGAGTAATGGTCTCAAGTTGCAGTGGGGGAGGTTTAGATTGGATATTAGGAAAAACTTTTTCACTAAGAGGGTGGTGAAACACTGGAATGCGTTACCTAGGGAGGTGGTAGAATCTCCTTCCTTGGAGGTTTTTAAGGTCAGGCTTGACAAAGCCCTGGCTGGGATGATTTAACTGGGAATTGGTCCTGCTTCGATCAGGGGGTTGGACTAGATGACCTTCAGGGGTCCCTTCCAACCCTGATATTCTATGATTCTATGATTCTATGAACTACTGCCCTGTTCCTTTCATGGCCTTTGTGGGGATGTCAGGACCGCAGCCTTACTACAAAACCGCAGATCTATAGAACAATGGATGCCAAAGCTCCAGTGGATGAAAGCAAAATTTGGGGCTGAGGGAGGCTGAAGAAATCTGGGCTAAGGTCATCAATGCTCATAGTCTCCAATACCTGCTTCACATCAAGGGGCAGCACAAGATCAGGAGTGAGTATATATTGAGTATATATTGAACCCAGAACTACTCCCATAAATGGTGGTAGTTTTGGCAGCTCACGTGGGTGCTGAAAGCTTCAGAGGCACAACCAGACTGTCACTGTGTGAATATACAGCCAAACCTGCTTCATCACCTTCCGGGAGACAGATCCAGACAGTCCACGGTTTGCAAGGAGCCTACATTCATTTGGGATTAGCCATGACGATGCTGATGATGACTGACAGTACGAATGGCTCCCCAGTTACTGTGGCAAAATTTCTGTTGATCCAATAATGTGTGTGAGGCTGAGGTCTGCCAAACAGAAAATGCAGGTGACACTTGCTGAACAAGCAAAGTGAGAGGGACATTTTTAGGGGGTTACATATTGCACATGTGTTGGGTAAAGGGGAAAACACTCTTTCATTTTCTTTTCCTCCGTACCTCTGTTTGCTTTTCTCCTATGGTACAGGCTATAATGCAGTCTTTTTCAGGACATGGATGCATGTCTTATATAAAAATACAAAATTAGATTTCAGAGAGCTTTAATTTGATAGATGTATTGCTGTAAGATGCTGTACCCAAAAACAAAACACCCTGGCACCCCCGTATGCACCACTGTTATATAATTGCAACAAATCTAGTCCAAAATATATCATGTGAGGTGTCTATAGAAAAGTTATGGTTTTCTGAATATGATTATCCTATTTATATCTGACTCTTCTTTGGATCTGAAGTTATGAATATTGACTATGTACCTGTATTTCAAATGTGTTTGCTCCTGTGGTAACTCCCACAGGGTACTTTACATACAGTCTATCCAGCACTTTGTGAATGGACTATTCAACTTGATGGCCCATCCATAATCACAATAGGCCATGGAGAAAGCTCATCCCCACCTGATGGACTTTCCTGTGGACATTCTAACAAGAATGTGGGTTACGGCCCCTGCTATGACTCATTGACACATACAAAGTTATGTGACTAGCTCATGTGACCCTGGATTCCATTTTGTGCCTGCACTTTTCCACTGACTGTGCTGGAGACTTTTGCTTCGAAAAATGAAATTCCCTCCACATGGCATAAAGGGAAATTTGCTAAGCAACAGGGGCTGGTACATTGTCCTCTCCACATTCAGGGCGGGGAAGACTGAGTAATAAACTAACACTGGTCGGGATTCTGACCAAGACAAGATGGTATAGCTCTGGGGTCCTAGGCTGGGGAGCTGTGGGGAACTGGCTGGAGACTCTTTCCTCTTAGTTGATGAGTGGCTGGTGAAAGTATTCATGTAACTCAGCTGGGTGTGTCCCTGCCTGTGAATGTTTGTGTAAGTGCAGTACATGGAGGGGTCTTCTCCTTGTCACTACCTTACAGTGGGAAGGGGGAACAGGCTTGTATGCCAGAGGGATCATCTGGGAACAGTTGTGTTCTGCATACAAGGAGGGAGATGATATTGATGAATACTTCACTACCTTTGAGAGCCTGTGTGTGATTCATAAGACTCCTGATGACCAGCTGATGCCCACTTCAGTTGCAAAGTTAACTGGTACAGCTCTGCATAAGTTAGACAAACAGCTGTCAGGGATGGTCTAAATGTTGCTGGTCCTGCCCTGAGTGCAGGGGACTGGACTTGAAGACCTCTCAAGGTCCCTTCCAGTTCTTTGATTCTGTGATTCTATATACTCAATAAAATGACATCTGAGGATGCTGTAGTTTATTGCAAAGTCAAAGAAATGCTGTTGAAATAATTTCAAATTGTCCCTGAAACATACAGAGTGGAATCCTCAGTATGGTGCTGGTATGAACAATGCAGAATATATCTAAACGATGAAAGTTTGACCTTGTTGCTTAAGAGCATTTCTTAAACATATGTGAAGATGATGTAAAACAGTGACTATTGGACAAAAAGGTGAAAACTATGGATGAGATGAGTGACCTAGCTACTGATTTTGAGAGACACAAGCATCTATTTTGAATAAACCAGAAACAGAGGGGTTTAAGCCTGGTGGGACGTAGGGGTCCATTTTACCTCATTTCTCTAATCCCCGACCCAAATTTCTAGTAAAAACAGAAGAATTCAGAAGGTGCTGTCAGTGTAATTCCACGGATCACCTGAGGAATAAATGCCCTGTGCTGGGCAAAAGCCAGCAGCAGGTAGCCCATGCAAATGCTGTGACCCTGAGCACAGATGCCCCTCAGGTACCTGTCACATATCATACTGGGATTGTAAAATTAGCCTCTGCACTCCCAGGCATGAAAAACATCAAGGTCATCAGGACTAATGGCATGGAACACGTTGGGTGGGAAGATACAGGGGTAGAAATGTCTGTGCTTACATAGAGTATAGTTCAAAAGGGTGACATACTGACAGGACAGATGGCAGAGACTTTATTACTACGATTTTAGTGTTCTTATGTTCTTAGGCTGTTACCAAATCCTTGTGCCTTTGGCTAAAATGTGCATAGAAACTGAGGGTTTGGAAGCTGTATAACCAGTGTGCATAGGAGATAATAACCCTGCTGGTATGCTAATTGGAAATGATTTCATCTGTTTAACTAAGGCTGTTAAAATATCCACCTGCAGGAAGAAGGAGCATTCTGCTGGGACCCCAGAGGGAAAGGGGAAAGTCCTAGCAACTGCTGAGGAAATGGGAGTAAGTCTTCTTTATTCCTTTGCAGCAGTGGGAAGCTGAATGCTTCCATGGGTGGGGGTGGCTGAGATCAGCTCCTGCCCTGCAGCTGAAGGCAGCATCTCCTCAGGGAGGGAGGAGAGTCGATTCCCAATGTTCAGGTTGCCGCTAAACAAGGGACAAACCCAATGCTAGGGAGCTTAGGAAGCTTTGTCCTGGAGGGGATCCCAGAGAAGGGTGATGGAATCATAGAAACCACTACAGAGGTGGGT
This sequence comes from Caretta caretta, assembly GCF_965140235.1. NCBI lineage: Eukaryota > Metazoa > Chordata > Testudines > Cheloniidae > Caretta > Caretta caretta. The sequence continues at coordinate 2,870,457 of NC_134206.1, forward strand.
GAGATTTCCCTTAACACTGCAGCAGGAGGTAACACCACCTCATGGAGGGAGGAGGGTGTAGTGCCTGTCACGGAGACAACTGTCCACGCTGTTGGATCTGAGGCAGTTACGGGTAAGCAGGGGATAGATCCCACCCTAGAGAGCATTGGGGTCTGTGTTTTAGAGGGGGGCCCAGAGTAGGAAACTGGGGGCGGAATAGTGGGAGAACAGGAATTATTTTCTTACTCATCACATGGGGGAGGATGGCCAGGACAGAATGGCTGGTTAAGCATTTGTGCACTCACGCACTCAACCCATGGCTCAGGTTTTGAGAGGAAACTGTGTAACTGACTTCCCGAGGGAGCACTCACACCACAGACTTCCTGGGGATAGAGAGGGGTGACGGAGGGCACCTCAATCTAGGTCCTGATTATTCAGGAATTGGTTCCTGATGTGCTTGTGAAAACTAACTGTGTCTCTTTAAGACAGGGTGTGGCTCTCACTTTAGAAATGGTTGTTTGTGAAAATGCTAATGACCCACCTGACACAGGGGAGAAGGAAATTCCTTGGGCTGGTAAGACACAGAAAGCATTTGTGAAAGAGCTGCTGGCACAAGACACACCACTAAGCCCAGACAGCACAGATCCCAACCCTTTTATGAACGGGGTGGGGAGTCCCAGTGCTTAGAGTGGGGATCACAGGAAAAGCCCAAAGGGGAGGTGGATTTTTTTGCATGGGTTTTTTTGGATGTATAAACCTGGGTTTGGGAAGCAGCTCCACAGAGGGCTAGCCAACATTTAAATTCCCTTTACATCCTAACCCACCAGATCCCAGTATACCATGACCCGAAAGATGACCTTTGACTGAGATCCCTACTGACAGGCAGGGTTACAAGGTCTCCAGTTTTCAGCTGAACACCTGTTTGAAAAGGGACCCTCTCCAGCCCTCCCAGCCCAGTTAAAATGAGAGAGGGAGGGAGGGAGGGAGGGGGAGACCTAGTGACTGAGGGAGGTCGGATGGAGTGAAAGGGGTGGGACCTCAGAGAAGGAGTGGAGCAATTGTGTTTGAGTTTGTTCACTCAGAAATTAGAGAACCCTTCTGACAGGGACACTGAGGGGAAAGGAAAACAACTTACTAAACACATGTCAAGGTTCAGAGAGGAGTTGAAAGTCACAGTGGATTTTGAAGAAACAAACTGTCCAAGCAGAAGGTGTGACAAAATAAGAAGTCTCTGAAAAGTGTACCTCTGACAAAAAGATTTTGTGTTAGTGTTCAATCTCATGATGAAAAGTTTGTTGCTAACAATAAACCTTATAACAAAGAATTTGATACTGGTGGTAACATCTATGAAAAGGTATAATGTGCATGATAAGGGGGGAAAGCATTTGGACATGGTAGGAGTAGTAAACAAGAAACCTTATGGGGATACTGCTTCTCAGCTAGCACATGTAAACAGGCTCAAATTTTCTCACAGTACGGAAACCATAATAAAAATGGTCTGCTATGTGAAAGGGGAAATCGAAGCACCCCCATCTCAATCCTTCTCCGCCCCTAAGATTTGAAAGTATCTTGCCCCCTTATTCGTCCTTTGGGTTGGTCCAGCCAGGTTAGCTGAGCTTCTTAACCCTTTCCAGGTAACAGGATGTTGCCTCTGGCCAGGAGGGATTTTATAGCAGTGTATACAGAAAGGTGGTTACCCTTCCCTTTATATTTATGACAGATACAAAGAGAGGTTTCCTAGCGACCCAGAGAAGGCACATTTGCTGACTTTTGATATCAATAGGCTGATCTACAAAGTGTTAAATGGTATACTGAACTTTGCAAGAATGCCTGTAGATCACTACAATGTTTGCAACACTTGAATGTGTGAAATGCAAAATAGCATAGGCTCAGGAATATGGGCTTATTCATTGTCCTCCGCTCATTGAGGGAGGGGCAGACTGGGTAATAAAATTACATGGTTCAAGCTTCAGACCAGGGCAAGATGAGAAAGCTCTGGGGTGCTAGGCTGGGGAGATGGGAGGAATTGCCTGGAGTCTCTCTATTGTTGGTTCATGAGTGGTGAAAGCATTCCTATAAGTGCAGCTGGTGTATCCCTGTTTGTGTAAATGCAAGGCCTGGTGAGGCTTGCCACTTTTCAGAGACCTACAGCAAGAGAAGGAGCCCAGATTAGTATGCCAGAGGATTCAGTGGTACCCCAGTTTCAAGTTGCATCCCGAAGGAAATCCGTAACTTCTGCCCAAAGAACAGGCCAAGCTAGACCATGAGTTCATTTCCTTCTTTTCATGCGCTCAGTTACTGATGGAGAAACCCTGGTCATGGCAAGGAAGTCAGGATCCTGGATTCCATCTGTTGTTCTCTGTGTGACCTTGGCCAAGTCACATTTCCCTTTACCCCAGTGTACCTATCTGTATAATGGGGAGATGATCATAGTGACTTTCATTTTCTAGGTATTTTGAAGATCCTTCAGTGAAAGGTGCTGCATAGTATGGCGATAGTTAATGACGAGAATTACATATCCCTGATCACTTTGCGACAGCCCCATGTACCTGAAAAAAACTGCTAGTGTCTCCCGTAAGTCATCTTTCTCCAGATCTGTTTTTCTATTACCTACCCATACGTCCTGTGTATTTATAGGCTTTCAGATCCTCTGGAGACCTAGGCATTATCCCTACAAAAGAACTAGAATTTTTAAATATACACAAATACACAGAGCAGGCAATTCCTCTCTGACTCAGCACAGAGTCTAAGAGTTCTCATGTCCCTTTGGGAAGGTCCCTCAATTACTGTTTACTGCTAAAGATGGATAAAGAGCACAGAAGCAGAGATATGGAAAGAGAGAGATTGGCTTGAATCTCTCTGGTCTCATGCCTGTTTGCTTGCTTCTCCACTAGAGGCTGAGCGAACTCCCAAGGAATTGCACAGCGCTGTATTATAAACAGTGCACACTGCCAATTCGGCTCTAGGCGTGGGATGCTCCTGCAGATGCTGGAGTGAGTGAGGTGTGGGACACGGCTACCTGAGTGGGATTCCCAGGGAAGACACTTCTGTCTCAGCATCCATCTCTTCCTGAAGAGCTCACTCTCAACAAACCCAGGTGTGCATGGTGCGATAGACAGTAAGTCTGGGGTCCTTTCCCCTCTGCACAGCCATTAAATATCCCAGGTCCCTTGCCAGAGCTGATGAGTTTGCTCCACTCTCATGGGTCAAAGTGTCCCTCACAGCTGTTTCTCTGCCTCCAGGCTGGCTGATGTCCTCTATTCCAGAGGTGGCTGTATTTCGGTGGGCACAGAGTATCCTTCAGGATCACAGGCATTAGTAGATGTACACTACAAGGCCAAGTTCTAAGGCTCTGGCCTGTATTTTTGCTCAGGCCCCACTGAAGCAAAACTCCCCTTTGAGTAAGAGGAGAGGAAAGATCTCAGGAGCCAACTATGTGTTAATGCACGGACCCTGTCACCTCCTTCCCTTGCATTTCAGGGCTCTGGTTGTTAAAAGGATGACTGTTACCTGACTTTTATGTGCTGAAAAGTATGGAGGTACTAGGGCTCCTCACTAGACAAAGTATAAGAATTTTTCAACGTGGGCAAGACATCGTCTCTCCTAGCTTCATTTGAGTAGTCAGCTGAATGGTTAGGTCGGAAACTTTAAAAAAAAAAAATCAGCTGGAAGCAGACACCCATTGAGGGAAATTTCAGACCAAATGGTGAAAGTTTGGCAAACTTGTAAGCAACTGAAAATGAAGTCTTCTTCATTAAGGTGCCAGACAACCTTAACTTACGGTGGGGCCATCAGAGTTACCTATAAGGGCCAATCCATTTTTGAATCCCATTCAACTAAGCTCTTTGCTCCAATAATGTCTATGGCAAGGAGTTCCACTGGGCAAATATGTATTATGTAAACAATTTTCTTATCAGTTTTATAGTTCAGACTTTTGAATGTAATTCAGTGTTCCCTTGTCTGTGTTTTATGAGACATAGCAAATATAAATCCCTGATCTACTTCCTTTATCGATGGATTCATAGGGTTTAAGGTCAGAAGGGACTATTCAATTATCCCATCCAACCTCCTGTACAACACAGGCCATTAAATTTCAGCTAGTTACCCCTGTATTGAGCCACATGACTTGTGTTTAACTGAGGCCTGCTCTGTGATAGAATTTTCCATCATTGAATCATAGAGCCAAAGGGTTAGAAGATACCTCAAGGCTCAGCTAGTTTAAACCCCTGCAAAGATGAAAGATGTGTTCTGTATAAACCATTCGAGACAGATGGGCATCCAACCTCCTTTGGAAAAGCTCTAGCGAAGCACCTTCCACAGCTTCCTGAGTCATCCGTTCCATTTTCCTCCTGTTCTTCCTGTTAGGAAGTTTTTCCGGAGATTTCATTGAAATCTGCTATGCTGTAACTGAACTCATTGCCTCTTGTCCTCCTTTCAGTGGAAAAAGAGAATAATTTTTCTCCATCCTTTTTTATGGCTTCCTGTCACAGGGCAACCCAGGTTTCTTCCCCCTTGTCCCTGCGCCCTGTGCTTGAACAGGCAAAAGAAAGGGTCTCAGAACCTTCTTGCAGGTGCTTCATCCGTGTTTCTTTATTTACAGTGCCTGTACACTCCCAATTCCCCCACAACACCAGGGCCCGCCCAACCCCTCACTGGGTCCTCTGGCCTTTGAGGCTTGTGTCAGCCAGAAGGGATAGAGCCACAACCCATCTATCTTCCTGCCTGGCATCACACTAGCACCTCACGGTGAGTTGGGTGTCCACAATGACCCCTAAATTCCTTTCAGAGGCCCTGCGTTCCATAATACAATGCCTTAGTCTGTGGGTCGGCCTGCGTACCCTGATCGGAGAGGATAACTTTGCATTTGACTGTATTAAAACATTTTATATGCATGAGCCCAGCTCACCAAAGGCTCCAGATCAACCCATATGCCTGCCCTGGCCACCTCATTGTAACCACTCTGCCAATCTTTGGGTTGTCCACAAATTTGATCTGCAATGATTTCCTATTTGCTTCCAGGTAATTAATGAAAATATTGAATAGCATCGGGCCTAGAAATGATCTCTGCACAACCTCATTAGAAACGCCCCCTGCCCCTCCACTGACCATGGCCCTTTGACAACAGCTTTCCGAGATCTGTCAGTTAGGCAGTTTTTAGTCCATTTTACATATGCTCTACTGAAATTATACTGTTCATTTTTTATCTGAATGTTGTCCCCTAGTAAATCAAATGCTTTAGAGAAATCAAACTTTATGCAATTGAGTGGCCCCTTTGATCAACCAAACCGCTACTCTTATTAAGGGATAAACGTGTTAATCAACTCTGTTGTTTTTTGGCATTAATTAAATTCTGAGACTATTTTAACCAATCCCAGACCAGCTTTTCCATTGCTTCCTAATCTTGTCAAATCTTTTTTTAAAACTTTCCCTTTCTTTTTGATGTTTAACATAGAACTGCCCTGTATTTGTCTCTCTTTTTTTACTCTGCTGCTGCCTGATCATTTATTTCTGGTTCCGAATGAGATTTGTGATGGATCGGTCAGTTCGTAACCCTGGTGTTCGTATCTCTAAGGTTCTACTATAGATGCTCTTATACTCCCTCCTTGACTGCTAATGGACTGGAAAGTATTTTCTCACCTCATGTGATATGAGTCCCTCATACTGCTTCTTTCCAAATGTAGAACAAATATATTTACTGAAGAAATCTACGTTTTTTGCAAAATTAACATGTTTACTTTCTCCCTCTAGGAATTGGCCTAAACCTTTTCGAGGATTTCTTTTGTTCTTAATATACTGAACAACCTCCTTTGTGATCCTGAGACCTGCCACACATGGATTTTTCCCTCATGTCTTTAATGTCCATGATCAATATTCACAACTTCAATTTTGTATTATTTAATATTTATTTCTCTTTTTTCCATGTGTTATATATTTCTCTTCTTCCCTCCACCCCTGCAAAAAATGTCTTCGCTTTGTCACTGAACCAGGTGTTTATACAAAGCTGTCCACTTCTTTGACTATGGAATTGTGACTTTCTAGCTATCTAATAAATGCTTCTTATAGAATTCCAATTTTCCCTCCCGAGTTTTCTGTCTAATTTTTTCCGATATTTTGCCTTAGCTTTGAGGAACTAGCTCTTGTGAAACACTAAGTATCTACAGTTATTACTGGTTGGGAATAGTTCTCGGTTTGACCATTTGAATGTAATCAGCTCCATTTTTTAATTTTCCTCTCCTCTATCACACACCTGTTTCTTTGTCTCTCCGTCCAGGAATATTTACTGCGACCATCATCCGAGACCCTGGGCACATACAGAAATTCCAGTGATTGTCCAGTATATGCAGGAGACACCATTCTGCCTCAGAGTTGGACACTTTCTCCCCTACTCCATGTCAGTTTCCAACACAACTCACTTCACCAACCCCTCCACCTTCATCCTACTGGGCATTCCTGGCCTGGAGGCAGCCCATGTCTGGCTCTCCATTCCTTTCTGCACTGTGTACACCATAGCCATCTTGGGGAACTTCACAATCCTGCTAACGGTGAAGAGGGAGCCGAGACTCCATGGGCCCATGTACTATTTCCTCTGCATGCTGGCTGTCACCGACCTGGTCTTGTCTACGTCCATCCTGCCCAAAATGCTGAGCATCTTCTGGTTGAATTCCAGGGAGATCAATTTCAGTGCCTGCCTCACCCAGCTGTACTTCATTCACTGCTTCTCAATGACGGAGTCTGGGATCTTTGTGGCCATGGCTTTTGATCGCTACGTGGCCATCTGTCATCCCCTGAGACATTTCACCATCCTGAGAAACTCTGTGGTGGCAAAGATCGGCCTGGCCGTGGTGCTGCGTGGAGGCATGCTTGTACTGCCCTGTCTCCTCCTGGCGAGGCAGTGGCCATATTGCAGAACCAACATCATCCCTCACTCGTACTGCGAGCACATGGTCATGGTGAAACTGGCATGTGCAGACATCCGCATCAGCAGTTACTACGGCCTCTTTTTGGTATTCTTTGTGACCAGTGTGGATGTGTTTTTTATCGCCATGTCCTATATCCAGATCCTCAGGGCCATCTTCAGCCTCCCCACAAAGGACGCCCGGATCAAGACTTTGGGGACCTGCAGCTCCCACCTCGGTGTCATTTTAGCCTTTTACATCCCAGTTCTCTTCTCCTTACTCACACACCGGTTTGGGCATAATGTGCCCCCTCATTTCCATATTCTCATGGCCAATGTGTACCTCCTGGTGCCCCCCATGCTGAACCCCATCATCTACGGGGTGAGGACCAAAGAGATTCAGGACAGGTTTCTCCATCTCTTTACTCATAAGGGGATTTAAATATTTTCTGCTTGTGCTCTGGATCTCAGAAAAAGCTCTTTGTGGAGCTGGCTGGGAACATTGTGCTGGGCCCTCTTCCCCGAGTCACTTCTTAGACAGTCAAAAAGATATTAAATCCTTTCCTGCTCTTACTGTGCTGTGTCAATGTGATAAACAGGGGAATTGCTCTGTGTTCAACTCCTTAACCCATCGGGATGCCATCTTTCTAATTTGTGTTAAATGGACCCCTGAAGCTCTGCTTCCTGCCCAATTCCTTCCTCCAATGCCCAGCCCCTGCTCCACATGTCACCTCAAGCCTCCAACCATTTCTGTGCTTTACCCCAAAAGGCCCCGCCCCTCTTGTTCACTCCTTTCCGTCTCTTCCGCCCTCACTCACCGAATCACCTCCCTCTCCCACCACCCCAGCAGGGCTCCATAGGATCCGGGGGTGGGACTGGAGCTGCTGCAGCCTTACAAAGAGCCTGCACTGGGTACAGTGAGGACACAGTGTCTGGCCGACACGCCACTTAGGAGCAGAGAGGGAAGCCAGGGTGAGATTATGCATCATACAGGTTGTGGGCCCTACAGCTCATATACAAAATCCTGAGGGCATAGACCATTGTGTGACTTATTTCTGTAGCTTCTGGCTCCCTTTTGTTCCTCCTGCAATGGGGATGGGCTGGGAGCTGTTTTCCCTGAGCCAGGCCTTGCGGACAGGGCAAGGGATCAGCTTTGAAGCTGGGTGGACAGCTTTGAAGCAACAGTGGAGAGAGGCAGAAGGATCAGCCCCTGTTTTATCTGGGAAGCAGGGGTGCTGGACAGAGGCTGGGGTGACTGCAGTAGCTCACATGGAGGGAAATAAACCACATACCTGCCATTAGCTGGGTATTTACAAAAATACACGGCACCTTATCTGTAAAGGTTATGATCTGCTGAATATATTCATCCTAGTTGTATGCATGCATCATTTTTCTATTTGAAGTTATGAATACTGGCCATGTACTTGTTTAATTTTAAGTAGTCTCAGTGAAGCAGTTGGTTAGCTTCCTGAGAAAAGACTATTCTCAGTAAGTGCCCAATGAAGAAACACATAAGCTCACTATGAAGTGGGAAATGCCAATCCACATCTGAGCTTTCCCAGGAATGTGGCCTGGCTAGTAAGGAACTGAGTCAGGCAGGACATGTGATGTGTCCATGTGACTCCAAAGCTCGATCTTGGAGATGATTTCTGGATATGAGAGAGGAAGGGGTTTCCACACACAAGAGAAAGTCTATTTAAGCCCCTGGGAGACCCCTCTATTTGGTGTTCAGCTTGCTGACGAGGTAGGCTCTCCACCCCAAAGGATAACTGAAAGAAACTGGAACAAATGACAGTAACCATGGGGGTGTGAGTGATTGCTGGACCCAGACTAGAAGGAGGCTAGTCTGTAAAATAATCTTATTGGAACATCTCTGAGGTTTAGATTTAATCTGTAATCACTTTCTTACTGTATTAGGTTTACACTTGCGTGTTTTATTTTATTTTACTTGGTAATTCACTTTGTTCTGTCTGTTATTACTTGACCACTTAAATCCTATGTTTGGATTTAATAAAGAAAGTTTTATTTATTAATTAACCCAGAGTATCTATTAATATCTGGCAGGGGCAGAAGAGCTGAGCATATCCTTCTATCATTGTTATAGACGGCGAACAATTTATGAGTTTACCCTGTATAAGCTTAAAACAGAGTAAAACAGATTTATTTGGGGTTTGGACCCTATTGGGAGCTGGGCATCTGAATGTTGGAGACAGGAACACTTTTTAAGCTGTTTTCAGTTTAGCCTGAATCTTTTGTGTGACGTTCAGGCCTGGGTTTGTAGCAGGCAAGCTGGCTAGAACAAGGCCTGGTTCTAAAGTCCCAAGCTGGCAGGGGAAACAGGCTCAGAGCACATCAGTTGGCAGTTCCCAAGGGTTTCTGTGATCCAACCCATCACACTTGGGTATCTGTGTGTGTATGTGTGCATGGGTGTATGTGTGTGTGTCTGCACATGGGCCCATGTGAGTGTTTGCATGTGTGTCCATGTGTGTGAACCCCCAGAATATCCCATAGTTCTGCAATTTAATGCCCTTACGTGGAGTCTGGGAGACCCAGATTCAAATCCCAGCTCCACTGAAGATTTATTTGTACAAAGGGGGAGGGATAGCTCAGTGGTTTGAGCTTTGGCCTGCTAAACCCAGGGTTGTGAGTTCAATCCTTGAGGGGGCCATTTAGGGATCTGGGGCAAAAATTGGGGATTGGTCTTTCTTTGAGCAGGGGGTTGGACTAGATGGCCTCCTGCGGTCCCTTCCAACCCTGATAATCTATGAGCTCCAGACTGAATGACCAACCTAGTATTGCCATTTGAGTAATGTTCAGGGCACTCATGTGGTTGACCTGTGTTTTAGTCCCTGGTCCAAATCAGGTAGAGCAGAGATTTTGGATTTGATCTCCCAACTCTCTATCAGATCTGTCGCTAGAAAATGCTGACCTGTCCTGGGCACCTCACTGCAGGAGAGGGCTCACAGATGACAGTCCCATGAGGAAATACGCACCTCTCTCCAGCTCATTAGCCAGGCCCCAACACACCCCAATTACTGGGAGTTAGGTGATAAAGGACTGTGTACGGGCTTTGGAGAGGCGCGTGGCTAAAATGGAAGAGCTAAGGGAGACAGAGGGATACATAAATGAGACTTTCCAGGACAAAGCAGAATGGTCCCACCCCCAGTCTGACAGCTCTGTGCTTTTGAGGAGGATGAAAGTCTCAGGGAAAAACAGCTTCAAACTGGAGCAGCTGGAACCCTGTTTTCTGATAATGTCATGGTCTCCTGTCATACTGAGGATACCTCTTCAGGGGATGGAACCCCAGTTATTAGGAAGAGATAGGTAATAGTTAAGGGGGATTCGATCATTAGAAACACAGATAGTTGGGTTGTGATGACCGGGAGAACTGCATTGTGACTTGCCTGCCTTGTGTGAAGGTTGCGGATCTCCTGAGAGGTCCTGCAGGCCAAATTTAGGCTTCTAGGAAAGAGATTGAAGTCCAGGTCCTTCATGGTAGAATTCTCTGAAATACTTCCAGATGCATGCACAGGGCCAGTGAGACAGGCAGAACTGCAAGGTATCAATGCGTGGCTGAGACGGTGGTGTAGAGAGGAAGGGTTAAGATTGACTAGGAACTGCGGACACTTTGGGGAAAGGCAGAGCCTATATGGGAAGCCTGGCTCCACCTAAACCAAAATGGAACCAGACTGCTGGCACTTAAAATTAGCATTGCACATAGAGAATTTTTTAAACTAAGGGCTGAGGGAAAACCAACACGTACAGAGAAGCACATGGTTCAAACAGAGTTACCCCTTAGGGGAGGCTCTAGTAATGGAGATTCTCCTCGTAAGGAGGAGAGGATGGAAGATGATAAAATATGGGTAGGATCTGATGAGAAACAAATGAAAAAGAGTCCCATTCAGTTACATCATGTAACGGCAGACAGCTAAAATTAACAAGTTTTTAAATTGCATATATACAAATGCTAGAAGTCCAAATAATAAAATGGGTGAACTTGAGCAGTGGTTCTAAAAGCCGGTCTGCTGCTTGTTTGGAGAAAGCCCCTGGTGTACCGAGCCGGTTTGTTTACCTGCCGCATTGGCAGGTTCGTTGGATCGCGGCTCCCACTGGCCGCGGTTCGCCGCTCCAGGCCAGTGGGGTGCTGGAAGGGCAGCCATCACGTCCCTTGGCCCACACTACTTCCCGCAGCCCCCATTGGTCTGGAGCGGCAAACCGCGGCCAGTGGGAGCCGCGATCAACCGAACCTGCCAATGCGGCAGGTAAACAAACCGGTCCAGCCCATCGGGGCTTTCCCTGAACAAGTGGAGGACCGGCTTTCAGAACCACTGAACTAGAGTCCTTCATTTTAAATGAGGATATTTTTATAATAGGCATCATAGAATCTTGGTGGAATGAGGATAATCAATGGGACACAGTAATACCAGGGTACAAAATATCTCAGAAGGACAGAACAGGTCGTGCTGGTTGGGAAGTGACACTATATGTGAAAGAAAGTGCAGAATAAAATGAGGTAAAAATTTGAAATGAACCAAACTATACCATAGAGTCTTTATGGATAGTGGCCACATGCTTGAATAGTAACAATATAGCGGTCGGGATAGTCTACTGACCACTTGACCAGGACCACTTGACCATGTGATGGGTTGGATCACAGAAACCCCCTTGGGGCAGCCAACTGATGTGCCAAGGCTACTTCTGCCCCTGCTTTCCCTGCCAGCCTGGGACTCCAGCAACCTGTCTTGTGGAGACAGACACACCAGTCTGTTCCAGCACAGACCCAGGGTCTGAACCACATGCCCCAAAGCTGCAGACTTAACTGAAAGCGAATTAAAAGATGTTCCTTTCTTTAACACGCAGATGCCCAACTCCCAAATGGGGTCCAAACCCCAAATAAATCTGTTGTATCCTGTATAAAGCTTATACAGTGTAAACTCATAAATTGTTTGCCCTCTATAACACAGATAGAGAGATATACACAGCTGTTTGTCCCCCCCCCCCAACACACACACCCCGGTATTAATACATAGTTTAGGTTAATTAATAAGTAAAAAGTGGTTGTATTAAATGCAGCAAGTGGGATTTAAGTGGTTCCAAGTAGTAACAGACAGAACAAAGTGAATTACCAAGCAAAATAAAATAAAACACGCAAGTCTAAGTCTAGTACAGTAATAAAACTGAATACAGATGAAATCTCACCCTCAGAGATGTTTCAATAAGTTTCTTTCACAGACCGGACACCTTCCTAGTCTGGGCACAATCCTTCCCCCTGGTACAGCCCTTGTTCCAGCACAGGTAGTAGCTAGGGGATTTCTCATGATGGCAACCCCTTTGTTCTGTTCCAACCACTTATATATCTTTTACATAAGGTGAGAATTCTTTGTCTCTCTCTGGGTTCCCACCCTCCTTCTCAATAGTAAAGCACCATGTTAAATCATAGAATCATAGAATATCAGGGTTGGCAGGGACCTCAGGAGGTCATCTAGTCCAACCCCCTGCTCAAAGCAGGACCAATCCTCAATTAAATCATCCCAGCCAGGGCTTTGTCAAGCCTGACCTTAAAAACCTCTAAGGAAGGAGATTCTACCACCTCCCTAGGTAACGCATTCCAGTGTTTCACCACCCTCTTAGTGAAAAAAGTTTTTCCTAATATCCAATCTAAACCTCCCCCACTGCAACTTGAGACCATTACTCCTCGTAATGGTACAAGGTACAAGAATGATACATTCATACAAATAGGATGGCCACACTCAGTAGATTATAAGCTTTGTAATGACAGGTTTTAGAGTAGCAGCCATGTTAGTCTGTATTCACAAAAAGAAAAGGAGTACTTGTGGCACCTTAGAGATTAACAAATTTATTTGAGCATAAGCTTTTGTGAGCTACAGCTCACTTCATCGGATGCATTCCACTGCTCATGAAAGCTTATGCTCAAATAAATTTGTTAGTCTCTAAGGTGCCACAAGCTTTGTAATGACACCTTACAAGAGACCTTCTGAATGAAGCATATTCCCGTTACATTATATGCACACTCATTAGCATATTTGTATAAAATCATGTAAAGTCCAACATCACAACCCAATGCTAGGGAGTTTAGGAAGGTTTGTCCTGGAGGGGAGCTCAGGGAAGGGTGATAGAATCATAGAAACCATTACAGAGGTGGGTGAAAGTTTTTTTTTTTTGCATGGGTTTCTTTGCATGCATAACCCTGGGTTTGGGAAGCAGCTCCACAGAGGCCTAGCCAACACTCAAATTCACTTTACATCCTAACCCCACCATATCCCGGTATTCCATGACCCCAGAGATTACCTTTGACTGAGATTCCTACTGACAGGTTTACAAGATGCCCAGTTTTCAACTGAACACTTGGTTGAAAAGGGACCCTCTCCAGCCCTCCCAGCCCAGTGAAAATGAGAGAGGGAGGGAAGGAGAGGAAGAGCGAGCGACTGAGGGAAGTCGGGTGGAGTGAAAGTGGTGGGACCTCGGATAAGGGGCGGGGCAAGGCTGTTTGTTTTTGTTAGTCAGAAATTAGACAACCCTTCTGAGAGGGACACTGAGGGGAAAGGAAAACCACTTACTAAACACATGTTAAGGTTCAGAGAGGAGTTGAAAGTCACAGTGTGTTTTGAAGAAACAAACTGTTGAAGCAGAAGGTGTAACAAAATAAAAAGTCTGAGAAAAGTGTAGCTCTGAAAAAAGATTTTGTGCTATTGTTCAATCTCATGATACAAAGTTTGTTGCTAATGAGAAACCTTATAACAAAGAGTTCGATACTGATGGTAACTCTTATAAAAAGGTATAATCTGTATGATTTTTGATGAAAGCATTTGGACATGGTAGGAGTAGTAAACAAGAAACATTATGGGGATACTGCTTCTCAGCTAGCACATGTAAACAGGCTCAAATTTTCTCACAGTACGGAAACCATAATCAAAATGGTCTGCTATGTGGAAGGGGAAATTGAAGCACCCCCACCTCATGGCATTACTGAATATCTGTATTGAGTTTTTTCCCAGCTGGAAAACTCCAATGTTTAGCAATGGTATACAGATACAAAGAGAGGTTCTCTAGCGACCCAGAGAAGGCACGTTTGCTGACTTTTAATATCAATAGGCTTGTCATAAATATAAAGGGAAGGGTAAACCCCTTTGAAATCCCTCCTGGCCAGGGGAAAGCTGTGGATATTCTGGGTCCTTTTCCGAAAAAGACAGCCAGAGGAAAGCAGTACATACTGACTTTCATGGATTTTGCCACCCGATGGCCGGAAGCAGTAACACCAGGGCTAAAAGTGTGTGCCAGGCACTAGCAGACATTTTTGCCAGGGTAGGTTGGCCCTCTGACATCCTCATAGATGCAGGGACTAATTTCCTGGCAGGAACTATGGAAAACCTTTGGGAAGCTCATGGGGTAAATCACTTGGTTGCCACTCCTTACCACCATCAAACAAATGGCCTGGTGGAGAAGTTTAATGGAACTTTGGGGGCCATGATATGTAAATTCGTAAATGAGCACTCCAATGATTGGGACCTAGTGTTGCAGCAGTTGCTCTTTGCCTACAGAGCTGTACCACATCCCAGTTTAGGGTTTTCCCCATTTGAACTTGTATATGGCCGTGAGGTTAAGGGGCCATTGCAGTTGGTGAAGCAGCAATGGGAGGGATTTACACCTTCTCCAGGAACTAACATTCTGGACTTTGTAACCAACCTACAAAACACCCTCCGAACCTCTTTAGCCCTTGCTAGAGAAAACTTACAGGATGCTCAAAAAGAGCAAAAAGCCTGGTATGATAAACATGCCAGAGAGTGTTCCTTCAAAGTAGGAGACCAGGTCATGGTCTTAAGGGCACTCCAGGCCCATAAAATGGAAGCATCGTGGGAAGGGCCATTCACGGTCCAGGAGCACCTGGGAGCTGTTAATTATCTCATAGCATTCCCCACCTCCAACCGAAAGCCTAAGGTGTACCATATTAATTCTCTAAAGCCCTTTTATTCCAGAGAATTAAAGGTTTGTCAGTTTACAGCCCAGGGAGGAGACGACGCTGAGTGGCCTGAAGGTGTCTACTATGAAGGGAAATGTGCTGGTGGTGTGGAAGAGGTGAACCTCTCCATGACCCTTGGGCGTATGCAGCAACAGCAGATCCAGGAGCTGTGCACTAGCTACGCGCCAACGTTCTCAGCCACCCCAGGACTGACTGAACGGGCATACCACTCCATTGACACAGGTAATGCTCACCCAATTAGGGTCCAACCTTACCGGGTGTCTCCTCAAGCTAAAACTGCTATAGAACGGGAGATCCAGGATATGTTACAGATGGGTGTAATCCGCCCCTCTGAAAGTGCATGGGCATCTCCAGTGGTTCTAGTTCCCAAACCAGATGGGGAAATACGTTTTTGCGTGGACTACTCTAAGCTAAATGCTGTAACTCGCCCAGACAACTATCCAATGCCATGCACAGATGAACTATTGGAGAAACTGGGATGGGCCCAGTTCATCTCTACCTTGGATTTAACCAAGGGGTACTGGCAGGTACCGCTAGATGAATCTGCCAAGGAAAGATCAGCCTTCATCTCGGGCTGTATGAATTTAATGTACTCCCTTTCGGGCTGTGAAATGCACCCACCACTTTCCAAAGACTTGTAGATGGTCTCCTTGCGGGATTAGGAGAATATGCAGTCGCCTACCTTGCCGATGTGGCCATATTTTCGGATTCCTGGGCAGACAACCTGGAACATCTACACAAAGTCCTTGAGCGCATAAGGGAGGCAGGACTAACTTTAAGGCTAAGAAGTGTCAAATAGGCCTAAACCGAGTGACTTACCTTGGACACCAGGTGGGTCAAGGAACTATCAGCCCCCTACAGGCCAAAGTGGATGCTATCCAAAAGTGGCCTGTCCCAAAGTCAAAGAAACAGGTTCAATCCTTCTTAGGCTTAGCCGGTTATTACAGACGATTTGTACCGTAATGCAGCCAAATTGCCGCCCCACTGACAGACCTAACCAAAAAGAAACAGCCAAATGCTGTTCAGTGGACTGAAAAGTGTCAGAAGGCCTTTAACAAGCTTAAAGCGACACTCATGTCTGACCCTGTACTAAGAGCCCCAGACTTTGACAAACCGTTCCTAGTAACCACAGATGCGTCCGAGCGTGGTGTGGGAGCAGTTTTAATGCAGAAAGGACCTGATCAAGAATTCCACCCTGTAGTGTTTCTCAGCAAAAAACTGTCTGAGAGGGAAAGGAACTGGTCAGTCACTGAAAAAGAATGTTACGCCATTGTCTACGCTCTGGAAAAGCTACGCCCATATGTTTGGGGACGGCGTTTCCACCTGCAAACCGACCATGCTGCACTGAAGTGGCTTCACACCATCAAGGAAACTAACAAAAAACTTCTTCGGTGGAGTTTAGCTCTCCAAGATTTTGATTTCGACCTCCGACACATCTCAGGAGCTTCTAACAAAGTGGCTGATGCACTCTCCCGTGAAAGTTTCCCAGAGTCAACTGGTTAAAATCGTCCTTGAGATGTGGAAAATATTGTTAGTCTTTATGTACTTGGTAGTATATTTAGAGATGCATGTGTCTTATTAACTCTGTTTTTCCTAGAGCTCCAGGAAGAAATCCCAGCCAGTGTTTCACCCTAGCTGAGATTTGGGGGGGCGTGTCATAAATATAAAGGGAAGGGTAAACCCCTTTGAAATCCCTCCTGGCCAGGGGAAAGCTCCTCTCACCTGTAAAGGGTTAAGAAGCTAAAGGTAACCTCGCTGGCACCTGACCAAAATGACCAATGAGGAGACAAGATACTTTCAAAAGCTGGGAGGAGGGAAAGAAACAAAGGGTCTGTGTGTCTGTCTGTAGTCTGTCTTTGTCGGGGATAGACCAGGAATGGAGTCTTAGAACTTTTAGTAAGTAATCTAGCTAGGTATGTGTTAGATTATGATTTCTTTAAATGGCTGAGAAAAGAATTGTGCATAATAGAATAACTATTTCTGTCTGTGTATCTTTTTGGTAACTTAAGGTTTTGCCTAGAGGGGTTCTCTATGTTTTTGAATCTAATTACCCTGTAAGATATCTACCATCCTGATTTTACAGGGGGGATTTCTTTATTTCTATTTACTTCTATTTTTATTAAAAGTCTTCTTGTAAGAAAACTGAATGCTTTTTCATTGTTCTCAGATCCAAGGGTTTGGGTCTGTGGTCACCTATGCAAATTGGTGAGGCTTTTTATCCAACATTTCCCAGGAAAGGGGGGGGGTGCAAGTGTTGGGAGGATTGTTCATTGTTCTTAAGATCCAAGGGTCTGGGTCTGTAGTCACCTAGGCAAGTTGGTGAGGCTTTTTACCAAACCTTGTCCAGGAAGTGGGGTGCAAGGTTTTGGGAAGTATTTTGGGGGGAAGGACGCGTCCAAACAGCTCTTCCCCAGTAACCAGTATTAGTTTGGTGGTGGTAGCGGCCAATCCAAGGACGACGGGTGGAATATTTTGTACCTTGAGGAACTTTTTAACCTAAGCTGGTAAAGATAAGCTTAGGAGGTTTTCATGCAGGTCCCCACATCTGTACCCTAGAGTTCAGAGTGGGGGAGGAACCTTGACAAGGCTGATAGACAAAGTGTTACGAGGTACACAGAACTTTGGAAGAACGCCTGTGGATAACACTACAATGATTGCGACACTTGAATGTGTGAAATACAAAATAGCATATGCTCAGGAATATGGGCTTGTTCATTGTCCTCTGCTCATTGAGGGAGGGGCAGAGCGTGAGTCCATTTCCTTCTTTTCGTGTGCTCAGTTACTGACAGAGAAAGCATGGTCATGATAAGGAAGTCAGGATCCTGGATACCATCTGTTGTTATCCGTGAGACCTTGGCCAAGTCACATCTTCCTTTGCCCCAGTTTACCTATCTCTATAATAGGGAGATGATCATAGTGACTTTCCTTTGCTCGGTATTTTGAACATCCTTCAGTGAAAGGTGCACTCTATGGCGATAGTTAATGACAAAAATTACTTCTTGCTGATCACTTAGCGATAGCCCCATGTACCTGAAAAAAACTGCTAGTGTGTCCCCTTAGTGATCGTTCTCCAGATCTGTTTGTCTACTATCTACCCATATGTCCTGTGATTTATAGGCTATCAGACCCTCTGGAGACCTAGGCATTATCCCTAGTTTTCTTACTAATGAACTAGAATTTTTAAATATACACAAATACACAGAGCATCCAATTCCTCTCTGACTGAGCACAGAGTCTAAGAGTTCTCATGTCCCTTTGGGAAGGTCTCTTAATTACTGTTTACTGCTAAAGATGGATAAAGAGCACAGAAGCAGAGATATGGAAAGAGAGAGATTAGCTTGAATCTCTCTGGTCTCGAGCCTGTTTCCAGCTTCTCCACTAGAGGCTGAGTAAAACCCCCATGGGATTGCACAGAGCTTTGTTATAAACAGTGCACATCCCCAATTCGGCTCTCATCTTGGGTTGCACCTGCAGATGCTGGGGTGAGAGAGGTGTAGGACACGGCTACCTGAGGGAAGACACTTCTGTCTCAGCATTCACAGGTACCCATCTCTTGCTGAGGAGCTCCCCTCTCAATAAACCCAGGGAAACGTGTGCATGGTGCAATAGACAGTAAGTTTGCGGTCCTTTCCCCTCTGCACACCATTAAATATCCCAGGTCCCTTGCCAGAGCTGATGAGTTTGCTCCACTCTCATGGGCCAAAATGTCCCTCAGAGCTGTTTCCTCGCCCCCCAGGCTGTCTGATGGGCTCTATCCCGGAGGTGGCTGTATTTCGGTGGGCACAGAGTATCCTTCAGGATCACAGGCATTCGTAGACATACCCTACAAGGCCTAATTCTAAGGCCCTGGCCTGTATTTTGTTCAGTCCCCACTGAAGCCAAACTCCCCTTTGAGTAAGAGGAGAGGAAAGATCTCAGGAGCCAACTGTATGTTAATGCACAGACACTGTCCCCTCCTCCCCTTGCATTTCAGGGATCTGGTAGTTAACAGGATGACTGTTACCTGACTTATATATGCGGGGAAGTATGGAGGTGCTCGGGCTCCTCACTGGAAAAATGTCCACAGGCCAAATATGTATTATTTAAACTATTTTCTTATCAATTTTATAGTTTAGATTTTGAATGTAATTCAATGTTCACTTGTCCGTGTTTTATGAGACATAGCAAATATAAATGCCTTATCTACTTTCTTTATGGATAGATTCATAGGGTTTAGGGCCAGAAGGGACCATTCAGTTATTCAGTCTGACATCCTGTAGAACACAGGCCATTAAATTTCACCTAGTTACCCCTGTATTGCGCCCCATGACTTGTGTTTAACTGAGGCCTGGCCTGTGGTAGTATTTTTCATTGTTGAATCATAGAGCCAAAGGGTTAGAAGATACCTCAAGGCTCAGCTGGTCTAAACCCCTGCCAGGATGCAAGTTGTGTTGTGTATAAACCTTTCGAGACAGATGGGCATCCAGCCTCCTTTGGAAAAGATCTAGCGAAACACCTTCCACAGTTTCCTGAGGCATCTGTTCCATTTTCCTCCTGTTCTTCCTGTTAGGAATTTTTTCCTGAGATTTCATCTAAATCTGCTATACTGTAATTGAACCCATTGCCTCTTGTCCTCCTTTCAGTGGGAAAAGAGAGTAATTTTTCTCTATCCTTCTTTATGGCTTCCTGTCATGGGCCACACAGGTTTCTTCCCCCTTCTCCCTGTGCCCTGTGCTTGAGCTGGCAAAAGAAAGGGTCTCGGATGCCTCTTGCAGGTGCTTCAGCCATGTTCCTTTTTTTACAAAAAGAACAGGAGGACTTGTGGTACCTTAGCGACTAACAAATTTATTTGAGCATAAGCTTTCATGAGCTACAGCTCACTTCATCGGATGCATAGAATGCAGAGTATAGTTATTAGAAATTTATACATACAGAGAACATGAAAAGGTGGAAGTACCCTTTCCAACTCTAATTGGCTTATTAATTAAGAAGAGTTTTTATCAGCAGAGGAAAAAAAACTTCTGATCATGATGGCCCATTTCGTAGAGTTGACAGTTTTTCTATTTACTTCCAGGTAATTGATGAAAATATTGAATAGCATCGGGCCTAGAAATGATCTCTGCACAACCTCATTAGAAACATCACCTGTTCCCCCCCACCTCCGACAATGGCCCCTTGACAACAGCTTTCCGAGATCTGTCAGTTAGGCAGTTTTTAGTCCATTTTACATACACTCTACTGATGTTGTATAGTGTTCAGTTTTTATCTGAATGTTTACCACTAGTAAATCAAATGATTCAGAGAAATCAAACTTTATGTATCTGAGTGGTCCCTTTGATCAACCAAACCTGTGCTCTCATTAAGGGATAAATATGTTAATCAACTCTGTTGTTGATTGGCATTAACTAAATTCCTAGACTTCTTTTTAACTAATCCCAGACCAGCTATTCCATTGTTTCCTCATCTTGTCAAATCTTTTTTAAAAACTTTCCATTTTCTTTTTTATGTTTAACACAGACCTGCCCTGTATTCATCTCTCTTTTTTTAACTCTGCTGCTGCCTGATTGTTTATTTCTGGTTCCGAATGAGATTTGTGGTGGATCGGTCAGTTCGTAACCCTGGTGTTCGTATCTCTAAGGTTCGACTGTAGATGCTCTTATACTCCCTCCTTGACTGCTAATGGACTGGAAAGTATTCTCTCACCTCATGTGATATGAGTACCTCATACTGCTTCTTTCCAAATTCAGAACGAATATATTTACTGAAGAAATCTACCTTTTTTGCAACATTACATGTTTTCTTTCTCCTCTAGGAATTGGCCTAAGCCTTTTTGAGTATTTCTTTGGTTTTTAATATACTGAACAACCTCCTTTGTGATCCTGAGACCTGCCACACATGGATTTTTCCCTCATGTCTTTAATGTCCATGATCAATTTTCACAACTTCAATTTTGTATTATTTACTATTTATTTACCTTTTTTTTTCATGAGTTATATATTGCTCTTCTCCCTCCCGCCCTGCCCTACTTAAAAATGTTTTCGCTTTGACACTGAAACACGTGTTTGTCCAAAGCCGTCCACTTCTTTGACTATGGAATTGTGACTTTCTAGCTATCTAATAAATGCTTCTTATAGAATTTCAATTTTCACTTCCCAATTTTCTGTCTAATTTTTTCCTCCCAATAAGTTTTTCTGACATTTTGCCTCAGCTTTGAGGAACTAGCTCTTGTGAAACACTAAGTGTCTACAGATATTACTGTTAGGGATAGTTCTCTGTTTGACCATTTGAATGTAATCACCTTTATTTTTTATTTTTCCCTCCTCTATCACACACCCCCGTCTTTGTCTCTCAATCCAGGAATATTTACTGCGACCATCACCTGAGACCCTGGGCACATACAGAAAGTCCAGTGGATGTACAATATATGCAGGAGACACCATTCTGCCTCAGAGTTGGACACCTTCTCCCCTACTCCATGTCAGTTTCCAACACAACTCACTTCACCAACCCCTCCACCTTCATTCTGCTGGGCATTCCTGGCCTGGAGGCGGCCCATTCCTTGATCTCCATCCCTTTTTGCACCATGTACGCCATAGCTATCTTGGGAAACTTCACAATCCTGCTAATAGTGAAGAGGGAGACGAGCCTCCATGGGCCCATGTACTATTTCCTCTGCATGCTGGCTGTCACCGACCTGGTCTTGTCTACGTCTATCCTCCCCAAAATGCTGAGCATCTTCTGGTTGAATTCCAGGGAGATCAATTTCAGTGCCTGCCTCACCCAGCTGTACTTCATTCACTGCTTCTCAGTGATGGAGTCTGGGATCTTTGTGGCCATGGCTTTTGATCGCTACGTGGCCATCTGTCATCCCTTGAGACATTTCACCATCCTGAGAAACTCTGTGGTGGCAAAGATCAGCCTGGCCGTGGTGCTGCGTGGAGGCATGCTTGTACTGCCCTTTCTCCTCCTGGCGAGGCAATGGCCATATTGCAGAACCAACATCATCCCCCACTCGTACTGTGAGCACATAGCCTTGGTGAAACTGGCTTGCGCAGACATCCGCATCAGCAGTTACTACGGCCTCTTTGTGTTATTCTTTGTGACCGGTGTGGATGTGTTTTTTATCACCATGTCCTATATCCAGATCCTCAGGGCCATCTTCAGCCTCCCCACAAAGGACATCCGGATCAAGACTTTTGGGACCTGCAGCTCCCACCTCGGTGTCATTTTAACCTTTTACATCCCAGTTCTCTTCTCCTTACTCACACACCGGTTCGGGCATAATGTGCCCCTGCATTTCCATATTCTCATGGCCAATGTGTACCTCCTGGTGCCCCCCATGCTGAACCCCATCATCTACGGGGTGAGGACCCAAGAGATTTGGGACAGGCTGCTCCATCTCTTTACTCATAAAGGAATTTAAAAGTTTTCTGCTGGTGCTCTGGATCTCAGAAAAAGCTCTTTATGGAGCTGGCTGGGAACATGGTGCTGGGCCCTCTTCCCTGAGTCCCTTCTTAGACAGTCAAAAAGACATTAAATCCTTTCCTGGCCTTACTGTGCTGAGTCAGCATGACAAACGTGGGAATCGTTCTGTGTTCAACTCCTTAACTTATCGGGATTCCACCTTTATAATTTCTGTTAAATTTACCCCTGAGGCTTTGCCCTCTGCCCAGTTACTTCACCCAATGCCCAGTCCCTGCTCCACATCTCACCTCAAGGCTCCAGCCATTTCTGCGCTTTACCCCCCTAGGGTCCCACCGCTCTCGCTCACTCCTCTCCTTGCCTTCCACCATCACTCGTCAAATCACCTCTCTCTTCCACCACCCCAGCAGGGCTCCATAGGATCCGGGGGTGGGACTGGAGCTGCTGCAGCCTTACAAAGAGCCTGCAGTGAGTACAGTGAGGACACAGTGTCTGGCCGACACACCACTTAGGAGCAGAGAGGGAAGCCAGGGTGAGATTATGCATCATACAGGTTGTGGGCCCTACAGCTCATATACAAAATCCTGAGGGCATAGACCATTGTATGACTTATTTCTTTAGCTTCTGGCTCCCTTTTGTTCCTCCTGCAATGGGGATGGGCTGGGAGCTGTTTTCCCTGAGCCAGGCCTTGCGGACAGGACAAGGGATCAGCTTTGAAGCTGGGTGGACAACAGCAGAGAGAGGCAGAAGGATCAGCCCTTTTTTAGCTGGGAAGGCAGGATGCTGGGCTGGGGCCAGGGTGGCCGAGGTAGCTCAGAGGGAGGGAAATAAATGGCACACCTGCCATGAGCCAGGTATTTACAGACATACAGAGCACCTTATCTGGAATGACAGGGCACCCATTGCACAGGGGCTGAAGCTGAACTGTGAAGCTGTGTCCACCATATGCTCTGCATAATGCTTTAGATCACTACATATCAAGGATCTTTAGCTCGACTGCTAGGCAGCATTCTCCCCATGTCATGGACCGACTGAGACACACAGAGGTAAAGTGATTTACCCAAGGCCACCCAATGAGTTTGTGGCATAGCTGAGAATAAGAACTGTGAGTCCTGACCCTCCAGCACCATTGCTCTGGCATTGAACTTGCATTGCTCCTCTGGTACCAGAACATCACCAATAACCATAACTTGAGACACAAAGGTGATACATGCACATAAACTGGATAATCATACCGAGCAAATCATAACTTTCCCATTGACATCTGACAGGACATACTTTGTACAAGATTTGTTGCAGTTGTGTAACCGTGGCAGCAACAATGATAACAATGTTCTTTATTCAATCACACAGCCTCACACCCTGTTCTCGTCCAATGATGGTGCTACAGTTGCTAGCCACCTAAGGAAGGGATGTTGCCCGGGTTCTAGCAGAGCAAACAGCTGGGGCAGGAGAGCCACTGGAGGATGGCAGGAGCTTATTAAAACGTGTTTTGCTGCAGAGAGCCTTGTCCTTGTACATATAAAGGAGGAAAAAAATTCTTTAAAAGTGAGAGGTGGACATCCTCAAACATTCCTCAAACCATAGCCAGCCAGTCCCTTTGCCTTTGAACAACCTCAACTTGTGTTTGATTAAAGCATCTTCCAGAAAAGCGTCCAGGGCTTGATCCACAAAGGCACTCAGGTAAATACTGAACTTAGGCACCGCTGCCTTTCTCAAACCCCGGCTCCTCTGCCGCCTGACCCTGCAGGAATCTAAGGTTCTGCCAGTAGCCTGCAGAAAGCAACCTGAGTTCTGACACTGCTCCACAGCTAATGAGCTGCTCAGAGTCTTTGCTCAGGCGTCAATTGTGGTGGGATTCTCCAACGAGGTGTTCCCCCACCCATCCCCCCTCAGGCCTGATCACTTAGGCATTCTCAGACCACAGCTCCCCCATGGGGCCTTGCAGATCAGGAATGTGTGTGGGTGTTTGCATGTGTGTCCATAGGTGTGGTTGTGCCTGGTGTGATGTTGCACCCTGTCAAGGTTCCTTCCCCACTCTGAACGCTAGGGTACAGATGTGGGGACCTGCATGAAAAACCTCCTTAGCTTACTTTTACCAGCTTAGGTCAAAACTTCCCCAAGGTACAAAATATTCCACCCTTTGTCCTTGGATTGGCCGCTACCACCACCAAACTAATACTGGTTACTGGGGAAGAGCTGTTTGGACACGTCTTTCCCTCCAAAATACTTCCCAAAACCTTGCACCCCACTTTCTGGACAAGGTGTGGTAAAAAGCCTCACCAATTTGCCTAGGTGACTACAGACCCAGACCCTTGGATCTTAAGAACAATGAACAATCCTCCCAACACTTGCACCCCCCTTTTCTGGGAAATGTTGGATAAAAAGCCTCACCAATTTCCATAGGTGACCACAGACCCAAACCTTTGGATCTGAGAACAATGAAAAAGCATTCAGTTTTCTTACAAGAAGACTTTTAATAGAAATAGAAGTAAATAGAAATAAAGAAATCCCCCCTGTAAAATCAGGATGGTAGATACCTTACAGGGTAATTAGATTCAAAACATAGAGAACCCCTCTAGGCAAAACCTTAAGTTACAAAATGGATACACAGACAGAAATAGTTATTCTATTCAGCACAATTCTTTTCTCAGCCATTTAAAGAAATCATAATCTAACGCCTACCTAGCTAGATTACTTACTAAAAGTTCTAAGACTCCATTCCTGGTCTGTCCCCGGCAGAAACCGCATATAGACAGACAGAGACCCTTTGTTTCTCTCCCTCCTCCCAGCTTTTGAAAGTATCTTGTCTCCTCATTGGTCATTTTGGTCAGGTGCCAGCGAGGTTACCTTTAGCTTCTTAATCCTTTACAGGTGAGAGGAGCTTTCCCCTGGCCAGGAGGGATTTCAAAGGGGTTTACCCTTCTCTTTATATTTATGACACACCCCATAATACTTTATGTGAATATGCTTATGAATGTATATAGGACATAACTGGAACATGTTTTATGCTACATATGCCATGTAACATATCTCCGTAAAGGTTAAGATCTACTGAATATATTCATCCTATTTGTATGCATGCATCATTTTTGTATTTGAAGTTATGAATATTGGCTATGTGCTTGTTTAATTTTAAGTAGCATCAGTGAAGCAGTTGGTTAGCTTTCTGAGAAAAGACTGGTTTCAGAGTAACAGCCGTGTTAGTCTGTATTCGCAAAAAGAAAAGGAGTACTTGTGGCACCTTAGAGACTAACCAATTTATTTGAGCATGAGCTTTCGTGAGCTACAGCTCACTTCATCAGATGCATACCGTGGAAACTGCAGCAGACTTTATATATACACAGAGAATATGAAACAATACCTCCTCCCACCCCACTGTCCTGCTGGTAATAGCTTATCTAAAGTGATCATCAGGTGGGCCATTTCCAGCACAAATCCAGGTTTTCTCACCCTCCACCTCCCCACACAAATTCACTCTCCTGCTGGTGCTAGCCCATCCAAAGTGACAACTCTTTACATAATCAAGTCGGGCTATTTCCTGCATAAATCCAGGTTTTCTCACATCCCCCCCACCCCCATACACACACAAACTCACTCTCCTGCTGGTAATAGCTCATCTAAACTGACCACTCTCCAAGTTTAAATCCAAGTAAAACCAGAACATCTCGGGGGGGGGGGGGGGGTAGGAAAAAACAAGAGGAAACAGGCTACCTTGCATAATGACTTAGCCACTCCCAGTCTCTATTTAAGCCTAAATTAATAGTATCCAATTTGCAAATGAATTCCAATTCAGCAGTTTCTCGCTGGAGTCTGGATTTGAAGTTTTTTTGTTTTAAGATAGCGACCTTCATGTCTGTGATTGCGTGACCAGAGAGATTGAAGTGTTCTCCGACTGGTTTATGAATGTTATAATTCTTGACATCTGATTTGTGTCCATTTATTCTTTTACGTAGAGACTGTCCAGTTTGACCAATGTACATGGCAGAGGGGCATTGCTGGCACATGATGGCATATATCACATTGGTGGATGTGCAGGTGAACGAGCCTCTGATAGTGTGGCTGATGTTATTAGGCCCTGTGATGGTGTCCCCTGAATAGATATGTGGGCACAATTGGCAACGGGCTTTGTTGCAAGGATAAGTTCCTGGGTTAGTGGTTCTGTTTTGTGGTATGTGGTTGTTGGTGAGTATTTGCTTCAGGTTGCGGGGCTGTCTGTAGTCAAGGACTGGCCTGTCTCCCAAGATTTGTGAGAGTGTTGGGTCATCCTTTAGGATAGGTTGTAGATCCTTAATAATGCGTTGGAGGGGTTTTAGTTGGGGGCTGAAGGTGACGGCTAGTGGCGTTCTGTTATTTTCTTTGTTAGGCCTGTCCTGTAGTAGGTGACTTCTGGGAACTCTTCTGGCTCTATCAATCTGTCTCTTTACTTCTGCAGGTGGGTATTGTAGTTGTAAGAAAGCTTGACAGAGATCTTGTAGGTGTTTGTCTCTGTCTGAGGGGTTGGAGCAAATGCGGTTGTATCGCAGAGCTTGGCTGTAGACGATGGATCGTGTGGTGTGGTCAGGGTGAAAGCTGGAGGCATGCAGGTAGGAATAGCGGTCAGTAGGTTTCCGGTATAGGGTGGTGTTTATGTGGCCATTGTTTATTAGCACTGTAGTGTCCAGGAAGTGGATCTCTTGTGTGGACTGGACCAGGCTGAGGTTGGTGGTGGGATGGAAATTGTTGAAATCATGGTGGAATTCCTCAAGGGCTTCTTTTCCATGGGTCCAGATGATGAAGATGTCATCAATATAGCGCAAGTAGAGTAGGGGCTTTAGGGGATGTGAGAAAACCTGGATTTATGCAGGAAATAGCCCGACTTGATTATGTAAAGAGTTGTCACTTTGGATGGGCTAGCACCAGCAGGAGAGTGAATTTGTGTGGGGGGGTGGAGGGTGAGAAAACCTGGATTTGTGCTGGAAATGGCCCACCTGATGATCACTTTAGATAAGCTATTACCAGCAGGACAGTGGGGTGGGAGGAGGTATTGTTTCATATTCTCTGTGTATATATAAAGTCTGCTGCAGTTTCCACGGTATGCATCTGATGAAGTGAGCTGTAGCTCACGAAAGCTCATGCTCAAATAAATTGGTTAGTCTCTAAGGTGCCACAAGTACTCCTTTTCTTTTTGAGAAAAGACTATTCTCAATAAGTGCCCAATGAAGAAACACTTAAGCTTACTATGAACTGGGAAATGCCAATCCACATCTGAGCTTTCCTAGGAATGTTGCCTGACTGGTAAGGAACTGCGTCAAACACGGACATGTGACTTGCCCATGTGACTCCAAAGCTCGATCTTGGAGATGATTTCTGGATATGAGAGAGGAAGGGGTTTCCACACACGAGAGAAAGTCTATTTAAGCCCCTGGGAGACCCCTCCATTTGGTCTTCAGCTGGCTGAAGAGGTAGCCTCTCCATCCCCAGAGGATACCTGAAAGAAACTGGAACAAAGGACAGTAACCATGGGGGTGTGAGTGATTGCTGGACCCAGACTAGAAGGAGGCTAGTCTGTAAAAGAATTTTATTGGAACATCTCTGAGGTTTAGATTTCATCTATAATCACTTTCTTACTATTAGGCATACACGTGCATATTTTATTTTATTTTACATGGTAATTCACTTTGTTCTGTCTGGTTTCAGAGTAACAGCCGTGTTAGTCTGTATTCACAAAAAGAAAAGGAGTACTTGTGGCACCTTAGAGACTAACCAATTTATTTGAGCATGAGCTTTCGTGAGCTACAGCTCACTTCATCGGATGCATACTGTGGAAAGTGTAGAAGGTGTTTTGTGTGTATATAAAAAGTTCTTCTACACTTTCCACAGTATGCATCCTATGAAGTGAGCTGTAGCTCACGAAAGCTTATGCTCAAATAAATTGGTTAGTCTCTAAGGTGCCACAAGTACTCCTTTTCTTTTTGTTCTGTCTGTTTTACTTGGAACCACTTAAATCCTATGTTTGGATTTAATAAAATAACATTTTACTTATTAATTAACCAAGATTATATATTAATATCTGGCGGGGGAGGAACAGCTGCACATATCCTTCTATCAGTGTTATAGAGGGCAAACAATTTATCAGTTTACCCTGTATAAGCTTAAAACAGGGTAAACGGATTAATTTGTGGTTTGGACCCCATTGTTTAGTTAGGCATCTGAATGTTGGAGGCAGGAAGACTTCTTAAGCTGTTTTCAGTTTAGCCTGAATCTTTTGTGTGACATTGTTCAGGCCTGGGTTTGTAGCAGGCAAGCGTGTCTGGAATGAAACTGTAGGGTTCTGAAGTCCCAAGCTGGCAGGGGAAACAGGCTGAGAGCACATCAGTTGGCAGTTCCCAAGGGTTTCTGTGATCCAACTGGTCACACCTGGGTATCTGCGTGTGTATGTGTGCATGGGTGTGCGTTTGAGTGTGCACATGGGCCCATGTGAGTGTTTGCACGTGTGTCCATGTGTGTGAACCCCCAGAATATCCCATATCTCTGCAGTTTAATGTCCTTATCTGGAGTCTGGGAGACCAGATTCAAATCCCTGCTCCACCTAAGGTTTATTTGTTTAAAGTAAAGCAATACAGCGGTGCATAGACAATCCAGGAAGATTTTGGAAAGCATAGGGGACAATTTCCTGGTGCAAGTGCTAGAGGAGCCAACTAGGGGGGGAGGAGCTTTTCTTGACCTGCTGCTCACAAACCGGGAAGAATTAGTAGGGGAAGCAAAAGTGGATGGGAATCTGGGAGGCAGTGACCATGAGTTGGTTGAGTTCAGGATCCTGACACAGGGAAGAAAGGTAAGCAGCAGGATACGGACCCTGGACTTCAGGAAAGCAGACTTTGACTCCCTCAGGGAACGGATGGGTAGGATCCCCTGGGGGACTAACATAAAGGGGAAAGGAGTCCAGGAGAGCTGGCTGTATTTCAAGGAATCCCTGTTGAGGTTACAAGGACAAACCATACCGATGTGTCGAAAGAATAGTAAATATGGCAGGCGACCAGTTTGGCTTAATGGTGAAATCCTAGCGGATCTTAAGCATAAAAAAGAAGCTTACAAGAAGTGGAAGGTTGGACATATGACCAGGGAGGAGTATAAAAATATTGCTCGGGCATGTAGGAATGAAATTAGGAGGGCCAAATCGCACCTGGAGCTGCAGCTAGCGAGAGATGTTAAGAGTAACAAGAAGGGTTTCTTCAGGTATGTTGGCAACAAGAAGAAAGCCAAGGAAAGTGTGGGCCCCTTACTGAATGAGGGAGGCAACCTAGTGACAGAGGATGTGGAAAAAGCTAATGTACTCAATGCTTTTTTTGCCTCTGCCTTCACTAACAAGGTCAGCTCCCAGACTGCTGCGCTGGGGATCACAACATGGGGAATAGATGGCCAGCCCTCTGTGGAGAAAGAGGTGGTTCGGGACTATTTAGAAAAGCTGGACGTGCACAAGTCGATGGGGTGGACGAGTTGCATCCGAGAGTGCTAAAGGAATTGGCGGCTGTGATTGCAGAGCCATTGGCCATTATCTTTGAAAACTCGTGGCGAACGGGGGAAGTCCCGGATGACTGGAAAAAGGCTAATGTAGTGCCCATCTTTAAAAAAGGGAAGAAGGAGGATCCTGGGAACTACAGGCCAGTCAGCCTCACCTCAGTCCCTGGAAAAATCTTGGAGCAGGTCCTCAAAGAATCAATCCTGATGCACTTGCATGAGAGGAAAGTGATCAGGAACAGTCAGCATGGATTCACCAAGGGAAGGTCATGCCTGACTAATCTAATCGCCTTTTATGATGAGATTACTGGTTCTGTGGATGAAGGGAAAGCAGTGGATGTATTGTATCTTGACTTTAGCAAAGCTTTTGACACTGTCTCCCACAGTATTCTTGTCAGCAAGTTAAAGACGTACGGGCTGGATGAATGCACTATAAGGTGGGTAGAAAGTTGGCTAGATTATCGGGCTCAACGGGTAGTGATCAATGACTCCATGTGCAGTTGGCAGCCGGTGTCAATTGGAGTGCCCCAAAGGTCGGTCCTGGGGCCGGTTTTGTTCAATATCTTCATAAATGATCTGGAGGATGGTGTGGATTGCACTCTCAGCAAATTTGCAGATGATACTAAACTGGAAGGAGTGGTAGATACGCTGGAGGGCAGGGATAGGATACAGAGGGACCTAGACAAATTGGAGGATTGGGCCAAAAGAAATCTGATGAGGTTCAATAAGGATAAGTGCATGGTCCTGCACTTAGGACGGAAGAACCCAATGCACAGCTACAGACTAGGGACCGAATGGCTAGGCAGCAGTTCTGCGGAAAAAGACCTAGGGGTGACAGTGGACGAGAAGCTGGATATGAGTCAGCAGTGTGCCCTTGTCGCCAAGAAGGCCAATGGCATTTTGGGATGTATATGTAGGGGCATAGCGAGCAGATCGAGGGACGTAATCGTCCCCCTCTATTCGACATTGGTGGGGCCTCATCTGGAGTACTGTGTCCAGTTTTGAGCCCCACACTAAAAGAAGGATGTGGATAAATTGGAAAAAGTCCAGCGAAGGGCAACAAAAATGATTAGGGGTGTGGAACACATGACTTATGAGGAGAGGCTGAGGGAGCTGGGATTGTTTAGTCTGCGGAAGAGAAGAATGAGGGGGGATTTGATAGCTGCTTTCAACTACCTGAGAGGTGGTTCCAGAGAGGATGGTTCTGGACTATTCTCAGTGGTGGAAGAGGACAGGACAAGGAGTAATGGTCTCAAGTTGCAGTGGGGGAGGTTTAGGTTGGATATTAGGAAAACCTTTTTCACTAGGAGGGTGGTGAAACACTGGAATGCGTTGCCTAGGGAGGTGGTGGAATCTCCTTCCTTAGAAGTTTTTAAGGTCAGGCTTGATAAAGCCCTGGCTGGGATGATTTAATTGGGGATGGGTCTTGCTTTTGAGCGGGGGGTTGGACTAGATGACCTACTGAGGTCCCTTCCAACCCTGATATTCTATGATTCTATGAAAGTGGAAGAGCTCCAGAGAGACAGACTGAACGACACATCTAATATTGCCATTTGAGTGATGTTCAGGGCACTTATGTGGGATGTGAGAGACCTGTGTTTTAGTCCCTGGTCCGAATCAGGTAGAGCAGAGATTTTGGATCTGAGTCTCCCAACTCTCTATCAGATCTGTCACTAGAAAGTGCTGACCTGTCCTGGGCACCTCGCTCCAGGAGAGGGCTCATAGCTGACAGTCCCATGAGGAAATACACTCCTCTCTCCACTCATTAGCCAGGCCCCAACACACCCCAATTACTGGGAGTTAGGTGCTTAAGGACTGTGTATGGGCTTTGGAGAGCAGAGTGGCTAAACTGGAAGAGCTAAGGAAGACAGAGGGATATACAGATGAGACTCTCCGGGACAAAGCAGAATGGTCCCTTCCCCAGTCTGACAGCCTCTGTGCTTTTGAGGAGCATCACACAGACAGACAGACCATTTGTTTCCCCTCCTCCAGCTTTGAAAGTGTCTTGTCTCCTCATTGGTCATTTTGGTCAGGTGCCAGTGAGGTTATGTTAGCTTCTTAACTCTTTGAGCTTTGAGCAGGGGGTTGGACTAGATGACCTCCTGAGGTCCCTTCTAACCCTGATATTCTATGATTCTTTACAGGTGAAAGGGTTTTGCCTCTGGCCAGGGGGGATTTTATAGCACTGTATACAGAAAGGTCATTACCCTTCCCTTTATTTTTATGACACACTGCCAGTTTGGGACTCCAGCACCCTGCCTTGTTGAGCCAGACACGCCAGTCTGCTCCAACACAGACCCAGGGTCTGAACCACATGCCCCAAAGTGCAGACTTAACTGAAAGCAACTTAAGAAGTGTTCCTGTCTTTAACACTCAGATGTCTGGCTCCCAATGGTGTCCAAACCCCAAATAAATCCGTTTTACCCTGTATAAGCTTATACAGGGTAAATTAATAAATTGTTCACCCTCTATAACACTGATAGAGAGATAGGCACAGCTGTTTGCTCTCTCCCCTCCTCCAGTTATTAATACATACTTTGGGTTAATTAATAAGTAAAAAGTGGTTGTATTAAATACAGAAAGTGGGATTTAAGTGGTTCCAAGTAGTAACAGACAGAACAAAGTAAATTACCAAGTAAAATAAAATAAAACACACAAGTCTAAGTCTAGTACAGTAATAAAACTGAATACAGATAAAATCTCATCCTCAGAGACGTTTCACTAAGTTTCTTTCACAGATCGGAAACCTTCCTAGTCTGGGCACAATCCTTTCCCCTGGTACAGCCCTTGTTCCAGCTTAGGTGGTAGCTAGAGGATTTCTCATGATGGCCGCCCCCTTGGTTCTGTTCCAACCACTTATACATGTTTTGCATAAGGCAGGAATCCTTTGTCCCTCTGGGTTCCCACCCTCCTTCTCAATGGAAAAGCACCAGGTTAAAGATGGATTCCAGTTCAGGTGACATCATCACATGTTACTGTAAGACTTCATTACCCACTTGCCAGCACACATGTATACAGGAAGACTTACAAGTAAAACAGAGCCATCTACAGTCAATTGTCCTGGTTGATGGGAGCCATCAAGATTCTAAGCCACCATTAATGGCCCACACTTTGCATAATTACAAGAGGCCCTCAGAGTTATATTTCATATTTCTAGTTTGAGGTACAAGAATAATACATTCATACAAATAAGATGACCACACTCAGCACTCAGTAGATTATAAGTTTTGAAATGATATCTTACAAGAGACCTTTTGAATGAAGCATATTTCAGTTACATTATATGCACACTCATTAGCATATTTGTATAAAATCACGTAGAGTGCAACATCACAACCCAATGATAGTGAGCTTCGGAAGATTTGTCCTGGAGGGGAGCCTAGAGAAGGGTGATGGAATCATAGAAACCACTGTTGAGGTGGTGAGATTTCCCTTAGCATTGCAGCAGAAGGTAACACCACCTCATGGAGGGAGGAGGGTGTAGCGCCTGTCAGTGTGACAACTGTCCAGGCTGTTAGCTATGAGGCAGTTATGGCTAAGCGGGTGATAGATCCCACCCTAGAGATCATTGAGCTATGTGTCTTAGAGGGGGGCCCAGAGTAGGAACCTGAGGGAGGAATAGTGGGAGAACAGGAATTATTTTCTCACTCATCACATAGGGGAGGATACCCAGGACAGAATGGCTGGTTAAGCATCTGTTCACTCAGGTACTCAAACCATGGCTCAAGTTTTGAGAGGAAACTGTGTAACTGACTTCCCAAGGGAGCAGTCACACAATGGACCTCCTGGGGATAGAGAGAGGGGTGATGGAGGGCACCTCAATCCAGGTTCTGATCCCCCCTAACTATTACCTGTCTCTTCCTAATAACTGGAGCTCTGTCCCCTGGAGAGGTATCCTCAGTATGACAGGACCTAGGTGAAGGGGTGATATTAGGGGCTTATTCCTTCACCCATTTACTTCCCTGGTCCTTCTCGCATGAACAGAGAGCAACAATACCCGAAGTCCAAAGGTGCAAGCAATTCAAAGTTTATTGGGGTGAACTTCCAGCAAGCACGATTCCAGTCTCCTTCCTTAGTGTCCCCCTTCCCAGCTCTGGTACCACAGAGCCTTACCTGTGTCCCTGTTCCCATTCCCCCCTTAGCAAAACATGATTCCAATTCCTGCCCCATTCCCTGTTCCCATTCCCCCCCACACTTCCTGATTGACTGCAGACTATACAGTAAAACTTGAGTTCTGCTTAGCTATACCTTAACCAATCATTTTCCTGAAATTTAACTAACCAATCCTAACATATTGTAACATGATTTTGTAACCAATTACATGCCACCACCTTAATTAGTGTACATGCAGCAAAATTAATTATACAGCAGACAGAAACAATCACAGAACCAGACAGAGATTATACAGACAAACAATAGCAAAGTGGGAACTCTAATGACAAAACAATACAGAAGTGAGGATTTCACAACTACATCTATAAAGACATAAGCACTTCCCAGCTGTGTCTATTGAAAAGTGAGTTCTTACCGAACAGAAAACTATCAAGTTAAACTTTTTTTTACATCCTCTAGGCACTTCCCTTTCTCTGGAGATTGTAGATCAGATCGCCTTTCTAACAGACCCAGATTTCCTTATTTTAATATGACTAGTTTGGAATGTGAGGACGTGACCATTCGCTTCCCAGCTTATGGCTGCCTCTGCTGCTTAGCCAGAGATCTTAGCCTAAGAACAGGGCCTCAGACTGTCACAGTAAGAGAAGGCCCTTCCACTAGCAAACGGTGATTTTGATTGTTTCTTTCTTTTACACCTCTATAACTAGCTAAGTGATAAGAATACACATGAATTCTTAGAGTATAGGCCTTTACAGACAGGCCTGAATATCTATATCCTAACAAAAAGAAAAGGAGGACTTGTGGCACCTTTAAGACTAACAAATTTATTTGAGCGTAAGATTTTGTGAGCTACAGCTCACTTCATTGGATGCATTCAGTGGAAAATACAGTGGGGAGATTTATATACACAGAGAACATGAAACAATGGGTGTTATCATATACTCTCTGTACTGTGTATATGATAACACCGATTGTTTCATGTTCTCTGTGTATATAAGTCTCCCCACTGTATTTTCCACTGAATGCATCCAATGAAGTGAGCTGTAGCTCACAAAATCTTATGCTCAAATAAATTTGTTAGTCTTAAAGGTGCCACAAGTCCTCCTTTTCTTTTTGCGAATACAGACTAATATGGCTGCTACTCTGAAATATATCCTAACAGGAAGTCAAGAGTGCTGGGTTTTGTCTGTAGTTCTCTGTTTGATTTTGGCCAAGTCATGTCTCCCTGTAACTCAGTTTACCTATGGATATAATGGGGATATGTCCATAGTGACTTTCCTTTGCTCGCTCTTTTGAAGATCCTTCAATGAAAGGTGCTGCACAGTATGCCAATAGTTAATGACGAGAATTACATATCCCTGATCACTTTGTGATAGCCCTGTGTACCTGAAAAAACTGCTAGTGTCTCCCCTGAGTCACCTTTCTCCAGATCTGTTTGTTTATTATCTACCCATACGTCTAGGGTATTTACAAGCTATCAGACCCTGTGGAGACCTAGGCATTATCCCTAGTTTTCTTTCTAATGAACTAGAATTTTTAAATATACACAAATACTCAGAGCAGCCAATTCCTCTCTGATTAGAATCATAGAATATCAGGGTTGGAAGGGACCCCAGAAGGTCATCTAGTCCAACCCCCTGCTTGAAGCAGGACCAATTCCCAGTTAAATCATCCCAGCCAGGGATTTGTCAAGCCTGACCTTAAAAACCTCTAAGGAAGGAGATTCCACCACCTCCCTAGGTAACGCATTCGAGTGTTTCACCACCCTCCTAGTGAAAACGTTTTTCCTAATATCCAATCTAAACCTCCCCCACTGCAACTTGAGACCATTACTCCTCGTTCTGTCATCTGCTACCATTGAGAACAGTCTAGAGCCATCTTCTTTGGAACCCCCTTTCAGGTAGTTGAAAGCAGCTATCAAATCCCCCCTCATTCTTCTCTTCTGCAGGCTAAACAATCCCAGCTCCCTCAGCCTCTCCTCA
Source organism: Caretta caretta (assembly GCF_965140235.1). Taxonomy (NCBI): domain Eukaryota; kingdom Metazoa; phylum Chordata; order Testudines; family Cheloniidae; genus Caretta; species Caretta caretta. The sequence continues at coordinate 2,906,326 of NC_134206.1, forward strand.
TAACTCATGTGTTCCAGACCCCTAATCATTTTTGTTGCCCTTCGCTGGACTCTCTCCAATTTATCCACATCCTTCTTGTAGTGTGGGGCCCAAAACTGGACACAGTACTCCAGATGAGGCCTCACCAATGTCGAATAGAGGGGAACGATCACGTCCCTCGATCTGCTCGCTATGCCCCTACTTATACATCCCAAAATGCCATTGGCCTTCTTGGCAACAAGGGCACACTGCTGACTCATATCCAGCTTCTCGTCCACTGTCACCCCTAGGTCCTTTTCTGCAGAACTGCTGCCTAGCCATTCGGCCCCTAGTCTGTAGCTGTGCATTGGGTTCTTCCGTCCTAAGTGCAGGACCCTGCACTTATCCTTATTGAACCTCATCAGATTTCTTTTGGCCCAATCCTCCAATTTGTCTAGGTCCTTCTGTATCCTATCCCTCCCCTCCAGCGTATCTACCACTCCTCCCAGTTTAGTATCATCCGCAAATTTGCTGAGGGTGCAATCCACACCATCCTCCAGATCATTTATGAAGATATTGAACAAAACCGGCCCCAGGACCGACCCTTGGGGCACTCCACTTGATACCGGCTGCCAACTAGACATGGAACCATTGATCACTACCCGTTGAGCCCGGCAATCTAGCCAGCTTTCTACCCACCTTACAGTGCATTCATCCAGCCCATACTTCCTTAACTTGCTGACAAGAATACTGTGGGAGACCGTGTCAAAAGCTTTGCTAAAGTCAAGAAACAATACATCCACTGCTTTCCCTTCATCCACAGAACCAGTAATCTCATCATAAAAGGCGATTAGATTAGTCAGGCATGACCTTCCCTTGGTGAACCCATGCTGGCTGTTCCTGATCACTTTCCTCTCATGCAAGTGCTTCAGGACTGATTCTTTGAGGACCTGCTCCATGATTTTTCCAGGGACTGAGGTGAGGCTGACTGGCCTGTAGTTCCCAGGATCCTCCTTCTTCCCTTTTTTAAAGATTGGCACTACATTAGCCTTTTTCCAGTCATCCGGGACTTCCCCCGTTCGCCACGAGTTTTCAAAGATAATGGCCAATGGCTCTGCAATCGCCAGCCGCCATCTAGCCAGCTTTCTACCCACCTTATAGTGCATTCATCCAGCCCATACTTCCTTAACTTGCTGACATGAATACTGTGGGAGACCGTGTCAAAAGCTTTGCTAAAGTCAAGAAACAATACATCCACTGCTTTCCCTTCATCCACAGAACCAGTAATCTCATCATAAAAGGCGATTAGATTAGATTCAACACAGAGCCCAAGAGTTCTCATCTCCCTTTGGGAAGGTCCCTTAATTACTGTTTACTGCTAAAGATGGATAAAGAGCACAGAAGCAGAGACATGGAAAGAGAGAGATTGGCTAGAATCTCTCTGGTCTCGAGCCTGTTTGCGTGCTTCTCCACTAGAGGCTTAGCAAACTCCCATGGGATTGCACAGAGCTCTATTATAAACAGTGCACACCGCCATTTCAGCTCTCAGCATGGGATGCTCCTGCAGATGCTGGGGTGAGAGAGGTGTGGGACACGGTTACCTGAGTGGGATTCCCAGGGAAGACACTTCTGTCTCAGCATTCACAGGTACCCATCTCTTGCTGAGGAGCTCCCTTCTCAACAAACCCAGGGAAACATGTGCATGGTGCAATAGACAGTAAGTCTGGGGTCCTTTCCCCTCTGCACAGCCATTAAATATCCCAGGTCCCCTGCCAGAGCTGATGAGTTTGCTCCACTCTCATGGGCCAATTTGTCCCTCACTGCTGTTTCCCCGCCCCCAGGCTGTCTGATGGGCTCTATCCCGGAGGTGGCTGTATTTCAGTGGGCACAGAGTATCCTTCAGGATCACAGGCATTAGTAGATGTACACTACAAGGCTAAATTCAAAGGCCCTGGCCTGTATTTTGCTCAGGCCCCACTGAAGCCAAACTTCCCTTTGAGTAAGAGCAGAGGAGATATCTCAGAAGCCAGCTGTGTGTTAATGCACTGACCCTGTCACCTCCTCCCCTTACATTTTAAGGTTCTGGCTGTTAACAGGATGACTTTTACCTGATTTTTATATGCTGCAAAGTATGGAAGTGGTTGGGCTCCTCACTAGAAAAATTATAAGACTTTTTCAACATGGCAAGACATCGTCTCTCCTAGCTCCATTTGAGTATCGGCTGAACTGTTAGGTCGGAAACTTGGAAAAAAAAACAATTCAGCCAGAAGCAGACACCCATTGAGGGAAATTTAAGACCAAATGATAAAATTTTGGCAAAACTTATAAGCAACTGAAAATGAAGTCTTCTCGGTTAAGGTGTCAGACAACCTTAACTTACAGTGGGGCCACCAGAACTAGTTACAGGGGCCAATCTGTTTTTAAATCCCATTCAGCTAAGCCACTTCAATGTAACCACTCTGCCAGTCTTAGGGTTGTCAACATACTTTATCTGTAGTGATTTTCTATTTGCTTCCAGGTAAGTGATGAAAATATAGAATAGCATTGGGCCCAAAAATGATCTCTGCACAACCACATTAGAAACGCCTCCTGCCCCTCCGGTGACAATGGCCCTTTGACAACAGCTTTCTGAGATCTGTCAGTTAGGCAGTTTTTGTCCATTTTACATACGCTCTACTGATATTGCGTAATGTTCATTTTTTATCTGAATGTTTTCCCCTAGTAAATCAAATGCTTTAGAGAAATCAAACTTTATGCAATTGAGTGATCCCCTTGATCAACCAAACCTGTACTCTCATTAAGGGATAAACATGTTAATCAACTCTGTTGTTGATTGGCATTAATTATATTCCTAGACTTTTTTTTAACTAATTCCAGACCAGCTTTTCCATTGTTTTCTAATCTTGTCAAACCTTTTTTTAAACCTTTCCCTTTCTTTTTTAATAGTTTATGTTTAACACGGAACTGCCCTGTATGTGCCTCTCTTTTTTTGGCTCTGCTGCTGCCTGATTGTTTACTTCTGGTTCCGAATGAGATTTGTGGTGGATTGGTCAGTTCATAACCCTGGTGTCCATATCTCTAAGGTTCTACTGTTGATGCTCTTTTACTTCCTCCTTGACTGCTAATGGACTGGAAAGTATTTCATTACCTGACTTGATATGAGTACCTCATACTGCTTCTTTCCAAATGCAGAACGAATATATTTATTGAAGAAATCTACCTTTTGTGAAACATTAACATGTTTCCTTTCTCCCACTAGGAATTGGCCTAAACCTTTTCTAGGATTTCTTTTGTTCTTAATAATAGAATCATAAAATCATAGAATATCAGGATTGGAAGGGACCTCAGGAGCTCATCTAGTCCAACCCCCTGCTCAAATCAGGACCAATCCCCAACTAAATCATCCCAGCCAGGGCTTTGTCAAGCCTGACCTTAAAAACTTTGAAGGAAGGAGAGTCCACCACCTCCCTAGGTAACGCATTACAGTGTTTCACCACTCTCCTAGTGAAAAAGCTTTTCCTTATATCCAGACTAAACCTCCCCCACTGCAACTTGAGACCATTACTCCTCGTTCTGTCATCTGCTACCATTGGGAACAGTTTAGATCCATTCTCTTTGGAACCCCCTTTCACGTAGTTGAAAGCAGCTATCAAATCCCCCCTCACTCTTCTCTTCTGCAGACTAAACAATTCCAGTTCCCTCAGCCTCTCCTCATAAGTCATGTGTTCTAGTCCCCTAATCATTTTTCTTGCTTTCCGTTTTCCAATTTTTCCACATCCTTCTTGTAGTGTGGGGCACAAAACTGGATACAGTACTCCAGATGAGGCCTCACCAATGTTGAATAGAGGGGAACAATCACGTCCCTCGATCTGTTGGCAATGAACAACCTCCTTTGTGATCCTGAGACCTGCCACACATGGATTTTTCCCTCATGCCTTTAATGTCCATGATCAATTTTCACAACTTCAATTTCATATTATTTGATATTTATTTACCTTTTCCCCATGAGTTATATATTGCTCTTCTCCCTCACACCCTCCCCACACAAAAAATGTTTTTGCTTTGTCACTGAACCAGGTGTTTATCCAAAGCTGTCCACTTTTTTGACTACAGCATTGTGACTTTCTAGCTATCCAATAAGTGCTTCTTATAGAATTCCAATTTTCCCTCCCCAGTTTTCTGTCTGTTTTTTCCTCCCAATAAGTTTTTCCGACATTTTGCCTCAGCTTTGAGGAACTAGCTCTTGTGAAACATTAAGTGTCTACAGATATTACTGTTTGGGAATAGTTCTCTGTTTGACCATTTGAATGTAATCAGCTCCATTTTTTATTTTCCTCTCCTCTATCACACACCCCCTTCTTTGTCTCTTCTCTAAAATAGATAGTCCCAGACTTTTCACTCTGTCCACATCTCACAGCCTCCCCCATTCTCCCAGCCTCTTGGAAACCCCCTTTCTATCTGCAATATCCTTTAGAGAGACAAGGAAACCAAAACTGAGGGCATGTCCAGAGCAAGTTATTCTCTATCCAATTCCATAGGCATCCAATTATTGCTTTTGTTTTGGCCACTTTTGTGAATGAGCAGGTGTTTCCATTGAGCTGCGATCAGTGATGCCAGGTCTTTTTAATGAGGTATGTTCTAGCTGGGATATTTCCCCCAGTATATGTCTGCACACAGGTTGTTGTTTTTTTTTCTAATCTCAAATTTTGAGCAACTGGGTAAATGGGGATCTCCCTACATAATGTATTCTCTAGCCTGAGTTTCTCTACATTAAGGAGCAATGACGGATAACCAGTTTCCATACTCATGTTTCCTGCTGGTGCCTATTAAGGGTTCCCACACCACTTTGTGTAGGAATTATTGATGCACGGAGCACCATCAAATATGGAAGTGGCATTATTAGGGTCAGTTTTTCATAATCCATTTCTCTGAATAATGAAAATGTCACTTCCCCGAGACCAGCCTCCAGTTGTGCATGTATTGTCTTATATTCACATTGTCTCTCCACCTAGGAATTTGTACTGCGACCATCACCTGGCACCCTGGGCACATACAGAAAGTCCAGTGAATGTACATTACATGCAGAAGACACGGTTCTGCCTTAGAGTTGGGCACCTTCTCCCCTACTCCATGTCAGATTCCAACACAACTGTCTTCACCAACCCCTCCACCTTCATCCTGCTGGGCATTTCTGTCCTGGAGGTGGCCAATGTCTGGATCTCCATCCCCTTCTGCATCACATATGCAATAGCCATCTTGAGGAATTTCACCATCCTGTTCATTGTGAAGAGGGAGACGAGCCTCCATCGGCCCATGTACTATTTCTTCTGCATGCTGGCTGTCACTGACGTGGCCCTATGCACATGCACAATTCCCAAAATGCTGAGCATCTTCTGGTTGAATTCCAGGGAGATTGATTTTAGTGCCTGCCTTACCCAGATGTACTTTATTCACTGCTTCACAGTGATGGAGTCTGGGATCTTTGTGGCCATGGCTTTTGATCGCTACGTGGCCATCTGTGATCCCTTGAGACATTCCACCACCCTGACAAACTCTGTGGTGGCCAAGGTCGGCCTGGCTGTGGTGCTGCGTGGAGACATGCTTGTACTGCCTTATCTCTTCCTGGCGAGGCAGTGGCCATATTGCAGAACCAACATCATCCCCCACTCATACTGCAAGCACATGGCCATGGTGTTGCTGGCCTGTGGTGACATCCGCATCAGTAGTTATTACGGCCTCTTTCTGGTATTCTTTGTGACCGGTGTGGATGTGTTTTTTATTGCCATGTCCTATATCCAGACCCTCAGGGCCATCTTCAGCCTCCCCCCAAAGACACCCGGATCAAGACTTTTGGGACCTGCACCTCACACCTCTGTGCCATCTTAGCCTTTTACATCCCAGGTCTTTTCTCCTTATTCACACAGCGTTTTGGGCAGAATGTGCCCTTGCATTTCCACATTCTCATGGCCAATGTGTACCTCCTGGTGCCCCCCATGCTGAATGCCATCATCTAAGGGGTGAGGACGAAACAGATCCAAGACAGGCTGCTCCATCTCTTTACTCATAAAGGGACTTAAAAGTTTCCTCCTGGTGCTCTGGCTCTCATACTAATATCTGTGCAGAGCTGGCTGGTAACGTGGTGCTAATTCCTCTTCCCCGAGTCACTTATTAGACAGTCAAAAAAACATTAAATCCTTTCCTGGCCTTCCTGTGGTGTGTCAGTGTGGTAAACTGGGGAATCATTCTGTGTTCAACTCCTTAACTCATCGGGATGCCACCTTTCTAATTTCTGTTAAATGTACCCTGAGGCTCTGCCCTCTGCACAATTCCTTCCTCCAGTGCCCAGCCCCTGCTCCACATCTCACCTCGGGTTCAGGTACTCACCAGAGACTGCTTACCACACAAAAAAACCACTAACCCAGGAACCAATCCCTGCAACACACCCTGTTGCCAAGTCTGTCCGCATATCTATTCAAGGGACAGCATCATCGGACCTAACCACATCGACCACACCATCATGGGCTCATTCACCTGCATATTTACCAATATGATATATGCCATCATGTGCCAGCAATGCCCCTCTGACATGTACATTGGCCAAACCAGACAGTATCTATGCAAAGGAATAAATAGAGACAAATCTGACATCAGGAATCATAACATTGAAAAACCAGTAGGAGCACACTTTAATCTCCCTGGTCACTCAATAACAAACCTAAAAGTTAGGTTATTCTGGCAATTCTTCAACAAAAAATCTTTAAACCAGACTCCAACGTGAAACTGCAAAACTATGGCTGAGATGCCTTCTCTAGCTGATGATTTTCAACAAACACAGGCATCTATTGTGAAAAAACACCATGCTTAATCATGGTAGGAAGCAGGGTTCCCATTTTACCGCTGGGAAGAAAGAGGCTAACTGTGCAGCTGGCACGTGCCTCCCCAAAACCATTCCTCTAATCCCCAACCGATAAAAACAGAGAACTCCAGAAGGTGCTATCATTGTAATTCCACTGATCACTTGAGGAATAAATACCCTATGCTGGGAGGAAGCAGGCATCCCATGTGAATACTGCAACCAAGAGCACAGAAGCCCCCATGTGCCTGTCATTTATCATACGGGTTTGTAAAGTTAGCCTCTGCATAACCAGGCATGAAGCACATAAAGGCTGTCAGCATTAATTGCAGGAAACACCTTGGGTGGGAAGATACAGGGGCAGAGATGTGTGTGGTTAGGCAGATTACAGTGCCAGAAGGTAACATACCGCCAGGACAGATTTCAGAGGGTTTTTTTTAGTAGGAGGTTACAAAATCCTTGTGCCTTTGGATAAAGTGCACATAGAAACTAAGTGTTTGGAAGCTGTATTATCAGTGGGGTAGTAGATAATAACCCTACTGATATGCTAATTGCAAAGATTTCTTCCATGTAGCTGTTAAGGGGTCTGCCAGCAGCAAGAAGAAGCATTCTGCTGGGACTCCAGACAGAAACAGGAAAGTCCCAGGAACAGCTGAGGGAATGGGAGAAAGTCTTCTTGCTTCCTCTGCAGCAGGGAGAAACTGCATATTTCCATGGTTTCAGGTCTGGGGGTAGTTGAAACCAACTTCTGCCCTGCAGCTGAGGATGGTGTCTATTCAGAGAGGGAGGAGACTATATTGCCTATCTGTGAGAAGTCTGTTTCAGCTGTTAGTTGCAAGCCTGTCACAGCTAAACCAGGGATAGATCCTGTTCTCGGGAGCATAGGGAGGTGTGTCCCAGAGGGGAGCCCAGAGAAGGGTGATGGAATCTTAGCCACAAGTGACAGGGTGGGTAAGAACTCCCTTAACTATGCACCAGAAGGTAACACCAGGTCAAGAAGGGCATGGGGAGTGGAACTTGCAGGTGAGAAAACTGTCCAGGCTCTTAGCTGTGAGCCCTTTATGGATGAGCAGCGGGTAGATTGCAATCTAGACTAGAGAGCATAGAGGTGTGTGTCCTAGAGGGGGCCTGAGAGAAGGAAACTGTGGGAGGAATAGTGGGAGAACAGGAATGTCTCCTCACTGATCACTTGGGGGAGGATATCCAGGACAGAATGGATGATTCAGCATCTGTGCACTCAGGAATCCAACCTCTGATTCAGCCTTTGAGAGGGAACCGTGTAACAGACCTCTGAGACGGGAGCAATCACACAACTGACCTCTCGGGGATGAAGAGAGGGGTAATGGAGGTGTATCTCAATCCAGGTCCTGATTTTTCAGAAGTTTGTTCCTGATGTGCTTGTGAAAACTAACTCAGTCTCTTTAAGACAGTCTATAGAAGTTTGAGCTAGTGAACAGGAGCAGCTAACAGGGGTGTTTTGCAAGGGATTTCTGCAGGTGAAAGAGGACAATTATGTGACCCTTAGAGTAAGTTTGTTGTCGTGTGTGTGTGTGTGTGGTGTTCTTGCTGCTGGACTGAAATATACTGTGTTGTCTGTTTGTTTGGGGAACCGTGTGTGGACCATGTAGGTGCTATGCCTAGAAGCCTGCTAGGCAAGGCAGACAGCTGAGAGCTTCTTAACGAGGCTTTGATCCCTAAACCCTTTAGCACCCATCAACCCTTAACCAGGGGGCAGCTAACAGGAGAGTTTTGTGAGTGACTATGGAGGTGAGAGTGTGGGGGTGGGGGCTTGAAATACTTAATATTCCTTAAACATATTTAAATTAGAAGCAAAAAAAACACCCCCTGATAAAAACAAAACAACCAAGGAATAAGCTTCAGAAGTAAAAAGAGAATGCAGGCAGAAGTCCAGCGATTGAGTGGGAGCTATCCAGTTTCTTATACCCAATGCAGCATGTATGATTACCTGCCCTATGGGCAGGTGGCCTACATATGTATTCAGTGCAAGGAGCTCCTGGCCCTCAGAGACCATGTACGGGCTTTGGAGACCAGAGTGGCTGAACTGGAGGACCTAAGGGAGACAGAGAGGTACATAGATGAGACTTTACAGGACACAGTAAAATGGTCCTGCCCCCGGTCTGTGCTGTTGAGGAGGATGAAACTCTCAGGGAAGGAGAACATCCAAGTGGAGCAGAGGCAAATCATTCCATCATTGGGACCATCCTTCCAGATGGTATGCTAAATGCTGCATTGGGGGGCTGTGTTGGTAAATATCTGAATGTCTGTTGCAGGGAGAGTTTGTCAGTTTGACTGTGTGCTTGATTATTTGAAAAGTGTGAATTGGGAGTGCTTTGTTCCAGGTGAGCCTTGAGTGGGTCTGACTGTTATAAAAAGCTTTTCAGCTGCTAACCAGAGGAGCGGCGAACAGAGAGAGTTTGCCTGGGAGTTCACCTGGGGAGAGCCAAGTGAGGCTAACATGTTGCAGGCTTCTCTGAGTAGTTACTACAACTCGTGAGGAAGCTCGTAGAAGGAAGGTAATATGGATGGGGAGTGTTCAGCTGTTGTGACCTACACTGGATGTGCCATGTTTGTCTTTCTTCCACAGGACAGAAGCGACTTTGTACAAAGTGCAAGCTGGTCTCCATATTAGAAGAGAAGGTTCAAGGTCTGGAGAAACAAGTATCGACCCTGCGTTGCATAACAGAAACTGAAGATTTCCTGGACAGACGTCAGGATAGGCTTCTACGGACACAATGTTCTGAAGACTCAGAGCAGGCTGCACTGCGGGGACAGAAGGACGGTGAAAAAATTTGGCAGCATGTGACCTCCAGAAGAAGAAAGGGGAGCGTCCATGTACCAGCAGCACAGATACAGGTAAGCAACTGTTCTCATGTTCTTCCCACAGGTACTAATGCGGAGAGTGGATTAGATGATACATCTGAGGGAAGGGAACAGAAGGAGACTCCTCCTATTGGAAGGCATGAGATGCACTGTCCTAAGGATGCGGTTCCACGACCACCGCTCCCAAGAGGAGGAGGCGAGTGGTGGTTGTCGGGGACTCTCTCCTCAGGGGGACTGAGTCATCTATCTGCCGCCCCGACCAGGAAAACCGAGAAGTCTGCTGCTTGCCAAGAGCTAGGATTCACAATGTGACGGAGAGACTGCCAAGACTCATCAAGCCCTCAGATCACTATCCCTTCCTGCTTCTCCGCGTGGGCACCAATGATACTGACAAGAATGACCTTGAGTGGATCACTGCAGACTCCGTGGCTCTGGAAAGGAGGAAAAAGAAATTTGAGGTGCAAGTCGTGTTCTCGTCCATCCTCCCCATGGAAGGAAAAGGCCTGGATAGAGACAGTCGAATCGTGGAAGTCAACGAATGGCTATGCAGGTGGTGTCGGAGAGAAGGCTTTGGATTCTTTGACCATGGGATGGTGTTCCAAGAAGGAAGAGTGCTAGCCAGAGACGGGCTCCACCTAACAAAGAGAGGGAAGAATATATTTGCAAGCAGGCTGGCAAACCTAGTGAGGAGGGCTTTAAACTAGGTTCACCGTGGGAAGGATACCAAAGCCCTGAGGTAAGAGGGGAAGTGGGATACTAGGAGGAAGCATGAGCAGGAGAGCATGAAAGGGGAGGGCTCCTGCCTCATATTGAGAAAGAGGGATGATCAGCGAGTTATCTCAAGTGCCTATACACAAATGCAAGAAATCTGGGAAAGAAGCAGGGAGAACTGGAAGTCCTGGCACAGTCAAGGAATTAGGATGTGATTGGAATAACAGAGACCCGGTGGGATAACTCACAGGACAGGAGTACTGTCGTGGATGGATATAAGATGTTCAGGAAGGACAGGCAGGGCAGAAAAGGTGGGGGAGTTACACTGTATGTAAGGGAGCAGTATGACTGCTCAGAGCTCCAGTATGGAACTGCAGAAAAACCTGAGAGTCTCTGGATTAAGTTTAGAAGTGTGAGCAACAAGGGCGATGTCATGTTGGGAGTCTGCTCTAGACCACCGGACCAGGGGGAAGAGGTGGACAAGGCTTTCTTCCGGCAACTAACAGAAGTTACTAGATCACAGGCCCTGGTTCTCATGGGAGACTTCAATCACCCTGATATCTGCTGGGAGAGCAATACAGTGGTGCACAGACAATCCAGGAAGTTTTTGGAAACTATAGGGGACAATTTCCTGGTGGAAGTGCTGGAGGAACCAACAAGGGGCAGAGCACTTCTTGACCTGATACTCACAAACCGGGAAGAACTAGTAGGGGAAGCAAAAGTGGATGGGAACCTGGGAGGCAGGTGGTTACCTAGGGAGGTGGTGGAATCTCCTCTCTTAGAAGTTTTTAAGGTCAGGCTTGACAAAGCCCTGGCTGGGATGATTTAGTTGGGGATTGGTCCTACTTTGAGCAGGGGGTTGGACTAGATGACCTCCTGAGGTGCCTTCCAACCCTGATATTCTATGATTAAAGAAACAGCTAAACACTCTGGCTGCAAAAACAGGTTTCCACACAGCTCAGTCTTCAGCCTTGTCTTGGTTGTTTACCAGGGACCACACAGTGCCTAGAACTCTACAGGGTGCACCCTCAAAGGCCCTGATTAGGACATTTTGGTATCAGCGCACTGGAAATAATAAATAATAATAATCTCCATTTAATACATGGAGAGGTTGTGGCTCAGAGTGCGAATCTGACTTGCCCAAGGTCTCGCAGTGAATCTGTGGCAGAGCTGGGACTCTTCAATCCCAGCTCACTGGTCTCTGATGATTCTTTCTCTCTAGTTAAATTATTTGGGCTAAATCCTTAGTTGGTGGAAGTAGGTGCAGCCCCACTGAAATCAGGGGAGATCCCCTCACTAGAGAAAGCAACGGAGATCTGCACCAGGCCTCTGTGCTGCTGCATGGACCATATGTGTCAGGTCTAAGAGAGTCCTGGCAGTAGTGAGCAATAGTCTGTGTCAGTGGTGCCCATATGTCACCGCGCCTCAGTGGGACGCAGCTGAGGATGCCAGATTCAGGCAACCTGCTGAGAAATGGGGCAGCCCCACCCTGGATTGGTGGTTGTTCTCTCATTAGATTCTACCAGTCCAGCAACAAACGGGGGTGGCAAGTTTGTAGAAATTGTGGTGGTGCCCAGAATGCCCAGAGCCTGCCCCCCTCCAAGCTCTCCCCACCAACTTCCTAAGGCTCTGGGAAGGAGTTTGGCTGGGGGAGGGAGTCTGGGGTGCATGCTCTGGGTGGGAGTTTGGGTGCAGGGTGGGTGAAGGGCTGGGATGGAATTGGGGTGCAGGCTCTGGGCTGGGGGGCGGAATTGAGGTGCACAAGCGGTGCAGGCTCTGGGAGGGAGTTTGGGTGCAGAAGGGGGGAGAGATCAGGCTCTCGGTGGGCGTTTAGGTTGGGGAGGGGTTCTGGGGTGCAGGCTCCAGGAGAGAATTTGGGTGCTGGGTGCAGGCTTTGGGTAGGGGGTGGAGATGCAGGAGGGGGTAAGGGGTGCAGGCTCTGGGAGGGAGTTTGGGTGCAAGAGGGGTGGGAGGGGTGGGGGTGCAGGTGGGAATTTGGCAGTGGGAGGGAGTGTAGGGGGAGCGAGTGGGGGTGCAGGAGGGAGTTTGGAGGGTGCAGGAGGTGTGGGGGGAGGGGATGTTGGTACAGGCTCTGGAAGAGGGTGGGGGGTTCGGTGCTTACCTGGAGCACCTCCTCCGGCAGCGGCTCTTAGGTAGGGTGGGCCGGGGGTCTCCATGCACTGCTGCCCCCAGGCACCTTCCCCGCAGCTTCCCGTTGGCTGCAGGGGTGCTCAGAGCAGGGGCAGCACATGGAGACACAGCCGCCCCCGGACTGCAGGGACGGGCCAGCAGCCACCTGCAGCGAGCGTGCAGGAAGCCGCTCAGCTCCACTGCGCTGCAGGTGCTGGCAGCTGGGGCATCCTGGGCCATGTTAAATCACCCAGGGGCGGCAGGTGGGCTAGGGGGACACCCCGGGAAATGTGCAGGGGGTGGCAGGTGGGGCCAGGACAGAGATTCAGTCCCAAACTGCTGGAGCCAGGGCCAGGAATATTCCTGGTGCCTGGGCACCACGGGCCCATATAACTCGCCGCCTATGGCAACAAATGTTAACTTCTGTCTCACCACACTGATTAACTGGAAGCCACAACTGCAGTCTCCTGAGGTATCCCAGCACTCGGCTCACCACCAAAGATACTGGACTCCATGATGAGTGGTCAGATTCACCACGTATAGACTCATTCTAACCTCAAGAGATCAACCACTTAGCTAGGTCAATATATAACTCAGATCTTACCCAATAATCGTGACACTGCCAATCCCTTAGCAATTAAATATTAAAGCATTAAAAATAAAATAAAAGAAGAAGAGCTATAAATGGTTGAGAGATCAGATACATCCAAGTGATGTTTCAGTGTTCAGAGATCAGGACCACAGCAGTGAAGGAATAAACTGCTCACTTGCAAAAGTCTCTCTGGAATCACCCAAACAGGTTGGGGATCATTAGTCCTTCTTCAGAACTTCCTTGATAGAAATCCAAACCAGAGAACTGAAGGAGGATATTAAGACAAGGTGGGGATGTCTCAGAGGTCCTTTTATATCTTCTGCTCTGTGCATGGAATTTTACTGTCCCAAGCAAAGATCACTGTCTCTGTTTGTGGAAAGTTACAGGCCCAAGAGGGTCACATGAGCATACCACATGTCCTTATATATTTCAGTGCCTCACGAGGGCAGACGTTGCCCGTATTTTTGCTGAGTGTGTTTCTTCGATGGCCCATTGTGAGAGCTAAATGTCCTTGAAGGGCCATCAACACATAGATGTGTGGCCTTAATATAAATTCTATGTGAGGGGTCTTACCCAAGAATACAACACATGTATAAGATACAAGACCCTGGTCAATATTAATAACTTCAGATACAAAGGTGATACATGTATATAAACAGGATAATCATATTTAGCAAATCATAACTTACCCACTGACACCTGACAGGACACACTTTGTACAACATTTGTTGCAATTGTATAACCATGGTAGGAACCGTGGTAGCAATGATAAAAATGGTCATATTCAATCATACAGCATCACACCATGTTTTCCTCCCACAATGGTGCGAGAGCTGCTAGCCACCTAAGCAAGGGACATTGCCCGGGTTCTAGCAGGGCAAGCAGCTGGGACACTAGACCCACTAGAGGATGCGAAGAACAGATAAAAAACGGTTTTTCTGCAGGTTTCAGAGCAGCAGCCGTCTTAGTCTGTATTGACAAAAAGAAAAGGAGTACTTGTGGCATCTTAGAGACTACCAAATTTATTTGAGCATAAGCTTTCTGCAGGGACCCTGCTCCTTAGACAAATACAGGAGGAAAGAGTTCTTGAAAAGTGAAAGGTGGACATCCGTGAACTAGACTGTTTCCTCCAATGTAGCCAGCTAGTCCCCTTGGCTTTGAACCTTAACTTCTGTTTGTCTAAAGCATCTTCCAAAAAGGCTTCCAGGCTAGATCCACAAAGGCTCTTGGGAAAATATTGTATGTAGGTGCTAATGCCTTTCTCAAACCCCGGCTCAGCTGCTGTCTAACCCTGAAGGTGCCGCAGATTCCACCAGTAGCCGGCACAAAGCAACCTGGGGGCTGACGCTGCTCCCCAGCTAACGAGCTGCTCAGAGTCTTCGCTCAGGCCTCAATTCCGCTGGGGGTCTCCAACGTGCTGTTCCCCTGCCCATCCCCCCTGCAGGCCTGATCCGTTAGGCATTCTCAGATCATGCCTCCTGCGTGAGGCCTTGCAGTTCGGGAATGTGTGTATGTACAAGTGTGTCCGTGTGTGTGTGTGTGTGCGTGCACCTGTGTTTGTGCACGTGCATCGCTCTGAGTGCGCGTGTGGGTATGTGTGTGTTAACATGCCCATGTGTGTATGTATTTGCACCCCCAGAATATCCCATAGACCAGTCGCTTAGCACCCTCACGTGGAATGTCGGAGACCCAGATTCAAATCCCTAATCCACTAAAAGTTTTTTTGTGCTAAGTTGTACAGCTCCAGCTGGAGGCACTGAGGGCCCCATCTGAAATTCTCATTTCCTGCTGCTCAGGGCGCTCACGTGGGGTGTGGGAGACCTGTCTTCAAGTCCCTATTCCAAATACGGTAGAGCAAAGATTTTGATCTGGGTCTCCTATGTCTCTCGGGTCACCCACAAGAAAACCCTGACCTGTTCTAGGCATCTTGCTCTCGGAGAGGTCTCACAGCTGACAGTCCCATGTAGAAATAGCCTCCTCTCATCAGCTGGACTCCTGGAGTCACACATCAGTGGGAGTTAGGTACCTAAGGACCTTAGTGAACTATGAGAAAAAACCCACTGGATGATGATTCCCCATGGACATCGCCTTGCTGAGATCTATCAGTTAGCCAGTTCTCACTCCATCTAATGAGTGCTCTAATGACACTGTCTAGTGCTAGTCTATTAATCTGAATGTCATGTGGAATGAGGTCAAACAACTGGCAATGGCCTAAATGTGGACAAATTAGAGAGAGTCCAGCGGAGGGCAACGAAAATTATTAGGGGGCTGGGGCACATGATTTACGAGGAGAAGCTGAGGGAACTTGGATTATTTAGTTTGCAGAACAGAAGAGTGGCGGGGGGAGGGCGGATTTGATAGCAGCCTTCAGTTACCTGAAGGGGGGTTCCAAAGAGGATGGAGTTAAAGGTGGAGGTTCTGTGTGCACGTGTCTAATTCCGCTCAGCCTAATTACTGAGCGGAGCTAATGTTCCATACTTTTCAGATGGTATCAACAGCTGGTTGTTTTTTTTTCATGCTTTCTCCAGGGGGTGGGTTAAAGAGCTTGCGGGCAGGAAGGAATTCCCAAGCGCACTTTCCTGGGTTCTCAGGAAGGTTTTTGCATTTGGGTGGTGGCAGTGATAACAGACCAAGGCCAGGGAATCTGTAACCTTGGGGAGTTTTAAGGCAAGCCTTTAGTGGCAAGTATTTTTAAGGTCTTTTGCAGGCCCCCACCTCCTGCATTCGAAATGTCAGAGCGGGCAAACAGCCTTGACAACTGGCAATCAAGATGGGATGTTTTTTCTCAAAGATCTGCTCTAGTTCAAATGGGAATTAATGAAGGGCAGCCCTATGGCTGTGGGATGCAGGAGGTCAGAACAGGGTCCCTCAAGGCCATATAATTTACAAATCTTGCCACACCCTGGGTGCCACATTTTGGGTCTGGGCAGGTTGAAAGGAATACAGGAAATTCAATGCTCAAAGATGATTGTTACTCAATGCCACTGGTAGCAAATGAAGCAGACTGCCTGTGATTATTTGTGCACCCCTACTGCTAAGGAGAGAGAAGAGGCCCAGGCTGAGCGGGGAGTGGAGCACTGCCGACCAGAGCCAGAGGGGCCGGGGAGCAGCCCAGGGAGGAGTGAGCTGTGTAATCAGGAAAGCAAAAGGAAATTTGGAGTTGCAGCTAGCAAGAGATGTGAAGGGTAACAAGAAGGGTTTCTACAGGTATGTTAGCAACAAGAAGGTGGTCAGGGAAAGCGTGGGACCCTTACTGAATGTGGGAGGCAACCTAGGGACAGATGATGTGGAAAAGACTGAAGTCCTCAATGCTTTTTTTCCTTTGTTCTTCAAAGACAAGGTCAGCTCCCAGACTGCTGCCCTGTGCAACACAGTATGGGGAGGAGGTGAGCAGCCCTCCATGGTGAAAGAACTGGTTGATGACTATTTAGAAAAGATGGACATGCACATAGGGCTGCAATACATCCAAGGGTGCTGAGGGAGTTGCAGAGCCATTGGCCATTATCTTTCAAAATTTGTGGTGATCAGGGCAGGTTGAGGGCAATTGGAAAAAGGCAAATATAGTGCCCATCTTTTAAAAAGGGACGGAGAAATCGGTGAACTACAGACCAGTCAGCCTCACCTGGAAAAATCATGGGGCAGGCCCTCAAGGAATCTATTTTGAAGCACTTGGAGGGGGGGAAGTTAATCAGGAACAGTCAACATGGATTCAAAAAAGGCAAGTCATGCCTCACCAACCTCATAGCCTTCTATGATGAGATAACTGGCGCTGCCGATATGGGGAAAGTGGTCCTTAAGTGTCCTTAAGTGAGTTGCCACAAGATGTCAAACACGTTTATATAAGAGATTAGTAGATTTATTATTACTTTAATTTTCTCTCTTTTAAGTAGGAATTAGAAACACTGCTTCTGTCAGCTAATTGCCAAGTTATCTGCCAAAACCCTAGAGTTTTCAACTACCTAAGTACCCCTGGGGATCACAGTTAAAGTTGCCTCATCCCCACCAAAATCTGAAATGAAGTCCCTGCAGCAAGGTATAGCGAGGTGGAGACAATCCAGCAACTGATGGGGCGGGGGAAGAAGAGTGAGCTACCCAGGGGAAGAGATGAGGTGGTGGGCAGACCTTCAAAGTCCAGTTACCAGCAATTAGACGTGTGGCCGCCCTATGAGTTAATGAGTTGTACACAGACCCATTTCCCAGTTTGTCAGTCTGACACAGCATAGTGTGGTCAGGAAAGGATTGAATGTCATTTGTACTACACAAACAGTGATTCAGGGAAGGGGTCACTGCGGACGACCAACACATCATGAGCTCTCCGTGCGACACCGTGGTGAAAGGGCTGATGTGATCCTTGGATGCATAAACAGGAGAGTGGAGAGTTGGAGCAGGGGAAGCATTTTAGCTCTGCACACGGTATTGGTGAAAAACAACTGCGTCCAATTCTGGGGTCCACATTTTAAAAAGGATGTTGAAAAATTGGGAGAGAGTGCAAAGAAGAGCCACAAAAATGCTTTGAGGCTGGAGAAAATGCCTGACAGTAAGAGACTTAAAGAGCTACAGCTACTTATGTTATCAAAAAGACAATCAAGTGATACGTTTATGAGGCGAACACTGTGGGGTATAACAGGCTTTTTAATCCAGCGGAGAAAGGCAGAGCAAGATCTAGTGCCTGGAAGCTGAAGCCAGACAAATTCCAAGGGCAAATGGTTAGCACTGAGGGTTATAATAAGAGAATAAACACTGAGGGTGATTAACCATTGGAACAATCTGCGAAGGGAAGTGGTGGATTCTCAAACTCTACATGTCAGATAAAGACTCTATACTTTTCTGGAAGATCTGCTTGAGGGCTTGTTCACACTTGAAAGTGTACAGCTACCGTAGCACTTCAGTTTAGGCACTGCTTCTAAGGACAGCAGGGGTTCTCCCGGCTGTGCAGGTAATCCACCTCCCTGAGAGGTGGTAGCTAGGTTGACTGAAGCATTTTATGTTGACCTCATGTTGTTTACACAGAGGTTAGGTTGCTATAGGTACATCTTTCAGGGCTGTGGATTTTTTTCTTATTGCAAAAAACCCACAGAAACGAAGTTTTAAGTTTCATTAACAGACGCATAACGTGCAAGTCATGGGAGGTGATGGCATTCTTCTACTCGGAACTGGTCAGGCCTCAGCTGTAGTTTTGTGTCTAGTTCTAGGCACCAGTGTATAGAAAGGATGTAGAAAAACTGGAAAGATCCAGAGGCGAGAGACAAAGCTGATCCAAGGTATGGAATAATAAGCATACAAAAAGAAGTCTGAAGGAACTGGGTGTGTTTAGTATGGAAAGAGGAGATTAAAGGGGGACATGATAGCAGTCTTCAAATACTTGAGAGGGTGCCATAAAAGAGGTTGAGAAATGTTGTCTCCTGCCACATAGCACAAGACTAGAGAAAATGGTCCAACTACAGCACAGTAGAGTTAGACAAAATTTCAGAAAAAAACTTCTGAAGAGTGAGAACAGGAGGGCAATGGAACAGACACCTCAGGAGGACATGGAGGCTCCTTTGCTGGAGGTTTTCCAAAGGAGGTTGGACAGTCATCTGTCCTGGATGAAACAAATCCTGCATCTTGGCAGGCAGTTAGACTAGATGACCCTTGCAGTGCCTGCTCACTCTGTGGCTCTGTGATTCATGATGTAAAATCCTACTGTAGATGAGGGCTTAGTGAAACACAAGTTATGGAGCCCAATACAGGGGTAACTAGATGAAATTTAATGGCCTGTGTTATACAGGAGGACAGACTGGATGATTAAATGGGCCCTTCTGGACTTGAACCCTATAAATCTATTGATAAAGAAACCAGATAAAACATTTACATTTACTCTGTCACATAACACATTCAAAGGGAACATTCAATAACATTGATAGTCTGAATATTTCACATTGATAAAAGAAAATTGTTTACATAATACCTATTTTCCATTTGGAACGCCTTGCCACAGATATTACTGGAGAAAAGAGTTTAGCTGAATGGGATTCACAGGTGGATTGGCCATTGAAAGTGGTGCTCGTGGCACCACCTTTAGTTAAGGGGACTGACACCTTCCATTAGAAGACCTCGTTTTGAGTTGCCCATGAGTTTGCGAAACTCTAAGTGTTTGGATTGAAATTTACCACACTGGGCATCTGCTTATGGCCGAATTGTTGTTTTTTAAAGTTTCAGACATAACAGTTCGACAACTTGTTGAATGAAGCTGGGAGAGAAGAAGTCTTGCCCATGTTGACAATTTGTTATAATTGCTGCAGTGAGGAACCCTAGCACCTCCATGTTTTCCAGCAGAGCCCCCCTCCCCCCCCCCCCCGTTAACAGCCAGAGTCCTGGATTTGTTGATCAGGTCAGCTACTCAGCGAGAGATGGGTACGTGTGAAGTCTGAGATGGAAGTGTCCTTCCTGGGAATCCCCCTCAGGTAGCTGGGTCCTACACCTCTCTCACCCCAGCATCTGCTGCAACATCATACTCCGAGAGCTGACAGAGGGGCTTGCACCATTTATAATATAGCTCCGTGAAATCCCAATGGGGTTCACTCAGACTCTAGGGGAAAAACAGCATCTGGATGTAAACAGGCTGGAGACAAACCTTTCTGTGTTTCTGTGCTATTTATACAGCTTTAGGAGTAAACAGTAATTAAGGGACCTTCCCAAAGGGAGATGAGAACTCTTGAGCTCTGTGCTCAGAGTATTTGTGTATATTTAAAATGTGTACTTAATTAGGAAGAAAACAGGGGATAATGCCTAGATCTCCATATGACCCTGTAGATATCTAGGAGGGATGGGTAGATGTGATGGGTTGGACCACAGAAATCCCCTTGGGGACTGCCACCTGATGTGTTGAGACTACTTCTGCCCCTGCTTTCCCTGCCAGCTTGGGACTCCAGAAATTTGCCTGGTTTGAGCCAGACCCGCTGGTCTGCTGCAAACCGAGAACGAGGTCTGAGCCACATCCCTCAACAGCTGCAGGCTTAATTGAAAACAGCTTAAAAAAGTGTGCCTGTCTCCAACACTCAGATGCCCAGCTCCCAATGGGGTCCAAACCCCAAATAAATCCATTTTACCCTCTATAAAGCTTATACAGGATAAACTCATAAATTGTTTGCCCTCTATAACACTGATAGATATGCACAGCTGTTTCCCGCCCCCCCCCCCAGGTATTAATACATGCTCTGGGTTAATTAATAAGTAAAAAGTGATTGTATTAAATACAAGAAGTAGGATTTAAGTGGTTCCAAGTAATAACAGACAGAACAAAGTGAATTACCGAGCAAAATAAAATAAAACATGCAAGCCTATGCCTAATACAGAAAGAAAGTGATTACAGATTACACCTCATCCTCAGAGATGTTCCAGAAAGCTTCTTTTACAGACTAGTCTCCTTCTAGTGTGGGTCCAGCAATCACTCACATCCCCACGGTTACTGTCATAGAATCATAGCATCATAGAATATTAGGGTTGGAAGGGAACTCTGGAGATCATCTAGTTCAACCCCATGCTCAAAGCAGGACCAATCCCCAACTAAATCATCCCAGCCAGGGCTTTGTCAAGCCTGACCTTAAAAACTTCTAAGGAAGGAGATTCCATCACCTCCCAAGGTAACACATCCCAGTGTTTCACCACCCTCCTAGTGAAAAAAGTTTTTCCTAATATCCAACCTAGACCTCCCGCACTGCAACTTGAAACCATTACTCCTTGTTCTGTCATCTGCTACCACTGAGAACAGTCTAGAGCCATCCTCTTTGGAACCCCCTTTCAGGTAGTTGTAAGCAGCTATCAAATCCCCCCTCATTCTTCTCTTCCGCAGATGAAACAATCCCAGTACCCTCAGCCTCTCCTCAGAAGTCATGTGTTCCACTCCCCTAATAATTTTTGTTGCCCTCCACTGGATGTTCTCCAATTTTTCCACATCCTTCTTGTACTGTGGAGCCCAAAACTGGACACAGTACTCCAGATGAGGCCTCACCAATGTTGAATAGAGTGTAACGATCACATCCCTTGATCTGCTGGCAATGCCCCTACTTATAAAGCCCAAAATGCCATTGGTCTTCTTGGCAACAAGGGCACACTGTTGACTCATATCCAGCTTCTCATCCACTGTAACCCCTAGGTCCTTTTCTGCAGAACTGCTTCCGAGCCATTCGGTCCCTAGTCTGTAGCGGTGCATGGGATTCTTCTGTCCTAAGTGCAGGACTCTGCACTTGTCCTTGCTGAACATCATCAGATTTCTTTTGGCCCAATCCTCTAATTTGTCTAGGTCCCTCTGTATCTTATTCCTACCCTCCAGCATATCTATCTCTCCTCCCTGTATTTTAAAGAATCCTTATTGAAGTTACAGGGACCAACCATCCCAATGTGTAGAAAGCATAATAAATATGGCAGGCGACCTGCTTGGCTTAACTGTGAAATCCTTGCTGATCCTAAACACAAAAAAGAAGCTTACAAGAAGTGTAAGATTGGACAAATGACCAGGGAAGAGTATAAAAATATTGCTAAGGCATGCAGGAGTGAAATCAGGAAGGACAAATCACACCTCGAGTTGCAGCTAGCAAGAGATGTTAAGAGTAACAAGAAGGGTTTCTTCAGGTATGTTAGCAACGAGAAGAAAGTCAAGGGAAGTGTGGGCCCCTTAATGAATGAGGGAGGCAACCTAGTGAGAGAGTATGTGGAAAAAGCTAATGTACTCAATGCTTCTTTTGCCTCTGTCTGCACGAACAAGGTCAGCTCCCAGACTGCTGCACTGGGCAGCACAGCATGGGGAGGAGGTGACCAGCCCTCTGTGGAGAAAGAAGTGGTTTGGGACTGTCATATATATAAAGGGAAGGGTAAACACCTTTAAAATCCCTCCTGGCCAGAGGAAAAATCCTCTCACCTGTAAAGGGTTAAGAAGCTAAAGGTAACCTCGCTGGCACCTGACCAAAATGACCAATGAGGAGACAAGATACTTTCAAAAGCTGGGAGGAGAGAAAAAACAAAGGGTCTGTGTCTGTCTGTATGCTCCTTTTGCCGGGGACAGAACAGGAATGGAGTCTTAGAAATTTTAGTAAGTAATCTAGCTAGGTATGTGTTAGATTATGATTTCTTTAAATGGCTGAGAAAATAGCTGTGCTGAATAGAATGAATATTCCTGTCTGTGAGTCTTTTTTGTAATTTAAGGTTTTGCCTGGAGGGATTCTCTATGTTTTGAATCTAATTACACTGTAAGGTATTTACCATCCCGATTTTACAGAGATGATTCTTTTTTACTTCTATTAAAAGTCTTCTTGTAAGGAAACTGAATGCTTTTTCATTGTTCTAAGATCCAAGCGTTTGGGTCTGTGGTCACCTATGCAAATTGGTGAGGATTTTTACCAAACCTTCCCCAGGAAGTGGGGTGCCAGGGTTGGGAGGATTTTTTGGGGAAAGACCTGTCCAAACTACGTTTTTTTTTAGGAACCCAGATAAAGTTTGGTGGCAGCAGTGGAAGTCCAAGGGTAAAATAGTTTGTACCTTGGGGAAGTTTAACCTATGCTGGTAAAAGTAAGCTTAGGAGATTTTCATGCTGGTCCCCACATCTGTACCCTAGAGTTCAGAGTGGGGAAGGAACCTTGACAGGGACTATTTAGAAAAGCTGTATGAGCACAAGTCCATGGGGCCTGATGCGCTGCATCCGAGAGTGCTAAAGGAGTTGGCGGATGTGATTGAAGAGCCACTGGCCATTATCTTTGAAAACTCATGATGAATGGGTGAAGTCCCTGACGACTGGAAAAAGGCGAATGTAGTGCCCATCTTTTAAAAAAGGGAAGAAGGAGGATCCTGGGAACTACAGGTCAGTCAGCCTCACCTCAGTCCCTGGAAAAATCATGGAGCAGGTCCTCAAGGAATCAATTCTAAAGCACTTAGAGGAGAGGAAAGTGATGAGGAACAGTCAGCATGGATTCACCGAGGGCAAGTCATGCCTTACTAATCTAACTGCATTCTATAACAAGATAACTGGCTCTGTGGATGAGGGGAAAGCAGTAGACAAGTTCCTTGACTTTAGCAAAGCTTTTGACATGATCTCCCATGGTATTCTTGCCAGCAAGTTAAAGAAGTATGGGCTGGATGAATGGACAATAAGGTGGGTGGAAAGTTGGCTAGATTGTCAGGCTCAATGGGTACTGATCAATGGCTCCATGTCTAGTTGGCAAGTGGAGTGCCCCAAGGGTCGGTCCTAGGGCCGGTTTTGTTCAATATCTTCATAAATAATCTGGAGGATGGTGTGGATTGCACCCTCAGCAAATTTGCGGATGACACTGTCCTTTGTTCCATTTTCTTTCAGGTATCCTTTCGGGGTAGAGCCAGCTGAAGACAAAATGGAGGGGTCTCCCAAGGGTTTAAATAGACTTTCTCTTCTGGGTGGACACCCCTCCCTCCCCCTGTGTAGAATCCCAGCTACAAGATGGAGTTTGGGGGGTCACATGGGCAAGTCACATCTCCATGCATGACTCAGAACTTACAGGTAGCATCCAAGGTTCACATGCTACTTTGAGCATCCTCAGGTAGACTTTTTAGGTGGATTGGAGCCTTCCAAGAGACATTGTCCATTAAGTGTTTCTTGATTGGTCACTTAACTTGCAAATTCCCTTCTGAGGAAGCTGACCAAATGCCTTACTATGGCTACTTAAAATCAAGCCAGTACACAGCCAATATTCATAACTTTGAATACAAAAATGATACATGCATACAAACAGGATGAATACATTCAGTTGACCATAGCCTTTACAGTGATATGTTACATGGCATATTTAGCAGAAATTATTTTACAGTTATGTCGTATAAGAACATAAGAAGATAAGAATGGCCACACTGGATCAGAACAAAGGTCCATCCAGTCCAGTATCCTGTTTACTGACAGTGGCCAATGCCAGGTGCCCCAAAGGGAGTGAACTTAACAGGTAATAATCTAGTGATCTCTCTCCTGCCATCTATCTCCACCCTCTGACAAACAGAGGCTAGGGACACCATTCCTTACCCATCCTGGCTAATATCCATTAATGGACTTAACCTCCATGAATTTATCCAGTTCTCTTTTAAACCCTGTTATAGTCCTAGCCTTCACAACCTCCACAGGCAAGGAGTTTCACTGGTTGGTTGTGTGCAGAGTAAAGAAGAACTTCCTTTTATTTGCTTTAAACCTGCTAACCATTAATTTCATTTGGGTGGCCCCTAGTTCTTCTATTGTGAGAACAAGTAAATAACTTTTCCTTTTTCACTTTCTCCACACCACTCATGATTTCATATACCTCTATCAAATCCCCTTTAGTCTCCTCTTTTCCAACGTGAAAAGTCCTAGCCTCTTTAATCTCTCCTCATATGGGACTGTTCCAACCCCCTAATCATTTTAGTTGCCCTTTTCTGAACCTTTTCTAATGCCAGTGTATCTTTTTTGAGATGAGGGGACCACATCTGTATGCAGTATTCAAGATGTGGACCTACCATGGATGTGTAGAAGGGCAATAAGATATTCTATGTCTTGTTTTCTATCCCTTTTTTAATGATTCTTAACATCCCGTTTGCTTTTTTGACTGCTGCTGCATACTGCGTGGACATGTTCAGAGAACTATCCACGATGACTCCAAGATCTTTCTCCTGATTAGTTTTAGCTAAATTAGCCCCCATTATATTGTATGTATAATTGGGGTTATCGTTCCAAATGTGCATTACTTTTCATTTATCCACATTACATTTCATTTGCCATTTTGTTGCCCGATCACTTAGTTTTGTGAGATATTTTTGAAGTTCTTTGCAGTCTGCTTTAGTCTTAACTATCTTGACAAGTTTAGTATCGTCTGCAAACTTTGCCACCTCACTGTTTACCCCTTTCTCCAGGTCATTTATGAATAAGTTGAATAGGATTGGTCCTAGGACTAACCCTTGGGGAATACCACTAGTTACCCCTCTCCATTCTGAAAATTTACCATTTATTCCTACCCTTTGTTCCCTGTCTTTGAACCAGTTCTCAATCCATGAAAGGATCTTCTCTCTTATCCCATGACAACTTAATTTAAGTAAGAGCCTTTGGTGAGGGACCTTGTCAAAGGCTTTCTCGAAATCTAAGTATGCTATGTCCAAAAGTGTTCCAGGGTATGGTGGGGTGTAATATATGAGCACACACTTGGTGGCTGTCTCAACTCCTTTTCTTAAAGCAAGGTCAAACAAAGGAAGGGGCAAAAGGGGCTTGCGGGGTGGTGAGGGTGAAGGAAATAAAACACTAAAAGACCAGAAAAATGCCTGCACTGACCAGAGTACAACCGCAATCCTTACCCCTCCCATGGAGTACAAAAGAGGTGGGACAAAGACCCCAACTGAAGACCCTCCAGAATGGAACATGATCATAAGTTGTAAGGGGTGCGGCTAGGGGCATGCACTGCCGGTATATTTGGACTGGCTAAGAAGGAGGGAATAGGGAATTGGAAATGGGAGGTGGGATTGAGGAAGGGGGACACACAGGAAAGTCTCTGTGGTGTCAGAGCTGGGAAGGGAATACTGGGGAACAGACTCTATTGATGTGTAAAGATAAGCCCGATTGGTGTGACGTGCTTTGGAATATGCTTGCTTGGAAACTAACCCCAATAAACATTGTATTGTCTGCACTTCGGACTTCTTGTCTGTTGCTCTCCGTCTGTGTGACAAGAACCAGGGGAGAGGATGAAGGGAAAAACCTCTCTAACAACTAGGCTGATCTACCAAGTGTTCAAAGGTACACAGAACTTTGCAAGCACGCATGGGCGTAACACTACAATATTTTGCAACACTTGAATGTTTGAAATATAAAAGAGATTTATGCTCAGGAACAGGTGATGGCATTGTGTCTTCTCCACTTTGAGGGAGGGGCAGACTGGGTAACAGGTTTACACCGGCCATGCTTCTGACCAGGGCAAGACGATACAGCTCTGGGGTCCTAGGCTGGGGAGCTTCAGGGAACTGGCTGAAACCTCTTTATTCTTGGTTCAGGAGTGGCTAGAGAAAGCATTCATGTAACTCAGCTGGCAATGTCCCTGGTTGTGTAAGTGCATGACCTGGAGAGGATTGCATCCTGTCACAGGCTCACAGTGTGAGACAGAACCCAGATTGTTATGCCAGACATCTCCGCTGGATCCTAGTTCCAGGTTACCCCCTGAAAAATCCATCACACTGACCCAATAAACAGGGATAGCTAGACCTTGAATCCATTTCATGCTTGTCACGCTCTCAGTTATTTAGAGAAAGGCCGTGGTTAGAGCAGGGAAGTCAGGACTCCTGGGTTGTCTCTGTCATTCTCTGTGTGACACTGGCCAAGTCACGTCTCCCTGGGCCTCAGCTTACTTATCTGTACAATATGAATATGTTCATTGTAACTTTCCTTTGCTAGATGTTTTGATGATCCCTCAGTGAAAGGTGCTGCACAGAATGATGATAGTTACTGATGAGAATTACTGATCTGTGATCCCTTAGCAACAGCCCCATGTGCCTCCTAAAACTGCTCAAGTTTCCCCTCAGTCATCTGTCTGGAGATCTATCTAGCTACTATCTACCTATACATCCCAGGCATTTAGAGGGAATCAGATCCTAGGGAGATCTAGGTACTATCCCTAGTTTTCTTACTAATTAACAATAATCGTTAAACATACACAAATGCACAGAGCAGCTAATTCCTCTCTGACTCAGTGGAGAGCCCAAGAGTTCTCATCTCAGCTTGGGAAGGTCGCTTAATTACTGTTTACTCCTAAAGCTGGATAAATAGCACAGAAGCGCAGACAGGCTGGTCTCCAGCCTGTTTACATTCAGATGCCATTTCTTCCCTCGAGGACAAGCAAACCCCACTGGGATTGCACAGAGCTATATTATAAACGGTGCATACCCTGTGTCGGCTCTTGGCATGAGATGCTGCTGCAGATGCTGGAGTGAGAGAAATCTGGGACACGGCTACCGGAGGGGGATTCCCAGGGAAGACACTTCCATTTCAGAATTCACAGGTACCCATCTCATGCTGAGGCACTCACCTGCTTGACAAACCCAGTGCAACATGCATGTGATGAGATAAGGAATAGGTCTATGTCCCTTTCTCTTCTGCACAACCCAGGGCCCTTGCCACAGGTGATGAGTTTGCTCTGGTATCATCAGCTAAAATGTCCCTCTTTGCTGTACTCCTCCCTCCCCTACTCAGGCTCATGGCCTCCAGCCCCAGGGTGACTGTATTTGAGTGTCACAGTAGATCCTTTGGGGCAAAAGGTTTTAGAAGATGTATGATACGTGGCCATATTCTGAGGCTGTGGCTGGAGCAAAGTTTATACTGGATTTGGAAAAGGTTCAGAAAAGGGCAACAAAAATTATCAGGGGTATGGAACGGCTTCACTATGAGGAGAGGTTAATAAGACTGGGACTTTTCAGCTTGGAAAAGAGGCAGCTAAGGGAGATATGATTGAAGTTTATAAAATCATGACTGGTGTAGAGAAAGTAGATAAGGAAGTGCTATTTACTCCTTCTCATAACACAAGAACTAGGGTTCACCAAATGAAATTAATAAGGAGCAGGTTTAAAACAAATAAAAAGAAGTATTTCTTCACTCAACGCAGTCAACCTGTGGAACTCCTTGCCAGAGGATGTTGTGAAGGCCAAGACCATAACAGGGTTAAAAAAAAAGAACTAGATAAATTCATAGAGGATAGGTCCATCAGTGACTATTAGCCAGGATGGGCATAGATTGTTTCCCTAGCCTCTGCTTGCCAGAAGCTGGGAACGAGTGACAGGGGATGGATCACTTGATGATTACCTGTTCTGTTCATTCCCTCTGGGGCACCTGGCACTGGCCACTGTCAGGATACTGGGATAGATGGGCCTTTGGTCTGACCCAGTGTGGCCATTCTTATGAGAACAATATTCTCCATATTTTTAGGGCAGCCTTTCAAATATCTGAAAACTGCTGTCCTGTCCCCACTTCATCTCCTCTTTTCCAACATTTCCATTTCCCTCAGCTTCCATACAAGGCTTGCATTCCATTCTTGGACCATCTTTTTCTCTCACCTCTGGATCCTTTCCAGTTTCTCTACATCCTTTCTATACAGTAATGACCAAAACTGGACACAGTACTGCAACTGAGGCCTAACCAGTGCTGAATAGACTGGTAGTATCAGCTATAGAGTCTTTCATGCTATGCTTCTGCTAATGCAACCTTCCTATGCATTGGTGACCAAAACTGGACACAGTACTCCTCTATCAACCTATCCCCGGTGTAGACAGCATGAGGTTGAAGGAAGAATTCTTCCATCAACCTAGCTACCACCTATCAGAGAGGTGGATTAGCTACGTCGAGGGGAGAACCCCCGCCATCGGTGTAAGTAGTATCTACACTGTAGTGGTAAGGCAGTGCAGCTGTGACACATTTTAAGTGTAGACACACCCTAAAGTGGATCTTTCGGAGAAGCATCCAGTCTGGATCTCCAGACATGAGGAGTTGGAGAATCCTCCACTTCCCTTCATAGTTTGTACCAACAGTAATTCGTCCTCAGTGCTAAACATTTTGACCTTTATTTCTATCTGGAATGTGACTGGCTTCAGCTTCCAGCCATTGGGTCTTGCTCTGCCTTTCTCTGTTAGATAAAGAGCACTTTAGTACCCACGATTTTCTCCCCATGAAAGTTTCCACTTGATCATCCTTTTGATAAGATACATAGATAAAGCTCTTTAAGTTTCTCTCTGTGTCAGTCATTTTCTCCAGCCTCTGGTCATTTTGGTGGATCTTTTCTGCACCATCTGCTATTTTTTGAAATGTGGACCCCAGGACTGGATGCAGTTTGTTTCACCAATGCCATGTGCAGAGGTAAAACCCTTCCCCTGCTCCAACTCACCATGCCCCTGTTTATGCATCCAAGGATCGCATCAGCCCTGTTGGCCACAGCATCGCACTGAGAGTTCACGATGAGTTGGTTGTCCATAGTGACCCCAGCATTCGATAAAAAAGTGTCCTAGGCTGTTTGAATGCATTAAAACATTTTGTTTGCATTTACCAGCTCACCAAACATTACAGATCAATCGTTATTCCTGCCCTGGCCATCTCTTTTTGACCACTGTTGCAATCTTCAGATCGTCTACAAATTTTATCTGCAGTTATTTTCCATTTACTTCCAGATCATTGATGAAAATATTGAATAGCATTGGACGTAGAACGGATATCTCCCAAACCTCACTAGAAACAGCCCTATTTACTGAGAATGGCCCATTGACAACTGCTTTCTTAGATCTGTCAGTTAGCCAGTTTTTAGTCTATTTAACACGTGCTCTATAAAATTTAAAATTGATGTCATTTAACAAGACCTGTTTTCCATAAACCATTTTCTTGACTGGCATTCCTAAATTATTCCTATTCCTAAATTATTCCTATTCCTAAATTATTTTTAACTAATCCTATACCATCTTTTCCCTTGTATCAGAACCTTGTCAAATATTTTCCCCTTATTTTGTAATAGTTTACATTTAACACAGAACTGTCCTGAATTTTCCTTCTTTTTGTTTTGGTTTTGCTGTTGCCTGATTGCTTTCTTCTCATTCCAAATCTGTGTGGTTGATCAATCGTTCATAATTCTGTGGTTCATAATTCTAAGGTTCTAAAGTAGATGCTGTTTTATATTCTCCTTAACAGCTAATGGACTGGAAAGTATTTCATCATCTCATGTGATATGAGTACCTCATACTGCTTCTTTCCGAATGCAGAACAACACTATTTCCTGAACTCATAATTGCCCTATGCCTTTTCTAGGATTTCATTTGTTCTTAGTATGCTTAGAAACCTCCTTTTTGTAATCCTTAGCCATGCCGAGAATGGATTTTTCCGTGATTTCCTTAAGGTCCCTTATCAATTTTCATAAATTCCAATATGTATTGCTTTCGATATATTTTCCTTTCCCCCCATTTCTTATAATAAATAAATTTTGTTTAATAAATTTAAATTTAATTTAATAAACCACCTTTAATAAATAAATAAATTTGCAACTGAACCAGGTTTTTAGCCAAAATTGTCCACTTTCTTGATTGTGGAATTGTGACATTTTAACAATCTAATAAACTCTTCTTAAAGAACTCCCAATTTTCATTCCCGGTTTTCTGTGTAATAGTTTCCTCCCAATCAATTTTGCTGATAATTTGCCTCAGCTTTGGAGAAGAAGCCCTTTTGAAGCATTGTTTCTATAGATGTTAATGGTAGCGAATTGTTCTCTGTTTGTCCATTTTAATGGAATCAGTTCCATTCTTTACTTTTCTCTCCTCAATCACATGCCCCCTTCTTTGCCTCTTCTCTAAACTAAATAGTCCCAGACTTTTCATTCTGTCCACCTATGGCTGCCTTCCCCATTCTCATAGACTGCCTTGGAAATCCCCATTCTATCTACTGTGTCCTTTATAGAGACTGAGTGACCAAAACTCAGTGCATGTCTACAGCAGGGTTTTCTCCACCCTATTCCT
Source organism: Caretta caretta (assembly GCF_965140235.1). NCBI lineage: Eukaryota > Metazoa > Chordata > Testudines > Cheloniidae > Caretta > Caretta caretta. The sequence goes on from NC_134206.1 coordinate 2,936,892, forward strand.
TAAGCATGTGAACATTGTCTTGTTTTGGCTACTACTGTGAATGAGGAAGTGTTTCCATGAAGCCCAGATCTTTTTTCCCTGAGATGTGTCCTAGCTCAAATGTTTCCCCAGACTCAACTCTTAGAAAAACTTTGGTTCCTTCCACTCTCAGATTTTGAGCAAGTGGGTGAATGGCAAACTCGGTACAGCATGGGTTCTTTAGTCTGCCATTCACTGAATTAAGCAAGAATGAGGGATAACAAGTATCCACACTTATGTTTCCTGCTGGTGCCTATTAAAGTTTCCCACACCATGACATGTAAGATTTATTGACACATGGAGCACCATAAAACAGGGAACCAGCATTAGTAGGGTCAGTTGTTCATAATTCATTTCTCTGAATAAATGACAATGTTATTTTACAGTGTGCAAAGAGCAAAAAATCTGCTTTGCCCATGAGAACAGCTTCCAGTGCTAACATTGTCTCTCCATCCAGGCATTTCCACTGTGACTATAATCCTATACCCTGGGCGCATAAACAAAGGGAGGGAAACATACGGTACATCCAGGAGACACCGGTCTGCCTCAGGGTTGGACACTTTCTCCCCTACTCCATGTCAGATTCCAACACAACCCACTTCACCAACCCCTCCATCTTCATCCTGCTGGGCATTCCTGGCCTGGAGGCGGCCCATGTCTGGATCTCCATCCCCTTCTGCACCATGTACATCATAGCCGTATTGGGGAACTTCACCATCCTCTTCATTGTGAAGACGGAGAAGAGCCTCCATGAACCCATGTACTATTTCCTCTGCATGCTGGCTGTCACTGACCTGGTCCTGTCTACGTCCATCCTGCCCAAAACGCTGAGCATCTTCTGGTTCAATTCCAGAGAGATCGATTTCAGTGCCTGCCTCACCCAGATGTACTTCCTTCACTGCTTCTTACTAACAGAGTCTGGGATCTTCGTGGCCATGGCTTTTGATCGTTATGTGGCCATCTGTGATCCCCTGAGACATTCCACCATCCTGACAAACCCCCTGGTGGCCAAGATCGGGCTGGGCGTGGCACTGCGTGGCGGCATGCTCGTGGTCCCCTTTATTCTAGTGGCAAGGCGGTGGCCATATTGCAGAACCAACATCATACCCCACTCATACTGCGAGCACATGGCCATGGTGAAGCTGGCCTGTGCCGAAATCCATGTCAGTAATTACTACAGCCTCTCTGTGGTAATCTGTGCATTCGGTCTGGATATATTTTTTATTGCTCTGTCCTATACCCAGATTGTCAGGGCCATCTTTAACCTTCCCACAAAGGATGCCCGTCTCAAAACTTGTGGGACCTGCGGCTCCCATCTCTGTGCCATCTTAGCCTTCTACATCCCATGTCTCTTCTCCGCCCTCATGTACCGGTTTGGAAAGAATATAGCCCTGCATTTCCACGTTCTCATTGCCAGCGTTTACCTTCTGATGCCCCCCATGCTAAACCCCATTATCTATGGGGTGAGGACCAAACAGATCCGGAACAGGCTGATCCGGCTCTTTACTCATAAAGGGGCCTAAATTTTCTCCTGGTGCTCTGACTCTCAGACCGAGCTCCGTGCAGAGCTGGCTGGTGACAAGGTGCTGGGCCCTCTTCCTTGAATCACTGACTGGATACTCAAAGAGACATTAAACCCTTTCCTGGCCTTACTGTGCCATGTCAGGGTGACAAACTAGGGAATGTGTTTGTGTAGAACACATTAACTCTTAGGGCTTCCACCTCCCTTATTGCAGGTAACTAGACCCCTGACACCCTGCCCCTTGCCCGTCCTCTTCCCACATAGCACAACCTCCTTCTCCCCCTATTCTCTCCCTACTCCACCAGGACCCTGCCCCTATTACTCAGCTACAAATTCCCGAGGCAAGAGACCATTCTGTGGATTACTTGTTTTGATTTCAGTTCCCTTTTTTCCCTCCTGGGGGCCCGTAGCTGGCAGGGTCCCAGCAATGGGGATGTGCTGGCAGCTCTTTGCCCTTAGTCAGGCCTCAGGGGCAGGGCAAGGAAAGATCTGCTTTGAAGCTACGAGGACAACAGCAGAGAGAGGCAGAAGGATAAGCCCCTGCGTCAGCTGGGAAGGCGGGATGCTGGGCGGAGGCTGGGGTGAGTTCGGTAGCTGATAGGGAGGGAGATGAACAGCACACCTGCCATTAGCCGGCTATTCACACACATACACGGCACCTTATCTGGAACGACAGGGCACCCATTGCCCAGGGGCTGAAGGTGGACAGGGAAGCTGAGTCTAACGTACACTTTGCATGATGCTTTTGATTACTACGTCCAGAAGCTCTTTAGCTAGGCTGCTAGGCAGCATTATCCCCATGTCATGGATAGACTGAGCCCCAAAGAGGTAAAGTGATTTGCCCAAGGCCACACAATAAGTCGGTGGCAGAGCTGAGAATAAGAACTGGCAGTCGTGACCCCCCCAGCATCATTGTTCTGGCTATGAACTGGCATTGCTCCTCTGGTACCAGAACATCACCAATAACCATAACTTCAGACACAAAGGTGAGACATGCACACGAACAGGAGAATCAAACCTAGCAAATCATAACTTCCCCTCTGACACCTGACAGGACACACTTGGTACAAGATTTGTTGCAATTCTATAATCATGGTCACAGCAATAATAAAAATGGCCATATTCAATCATACAGCACCACACCCTGTTCTTGTCCCATTATGGAGCTACAGCTGCCTGCCACCTAAGGAAGGGGCATTGCCCGGGCAAGCAGCTGGGACACTGCAGTCACTGGAGGATAGAAAGGGCAGATTAAAACCTCTTTTGACTCAGGGAGCCTTCTCCTTGTACAAATAAATGAGCAAAGCTTTCTTTAAAAGTGAGAGGTGGACATCCGGGTCCTTGGCTGTTTCCTCCAAGCGTCGCCAGCCAGCCTCTTCGGCTTTGAACAACCTTAACCAGTGTTTGACTAAAGCATCTTCCAGAAAGGTGGCCAGGGCTAGATCCACAAAGGCACTCAGGTAAATACTGAACTTAGGCGCTGCTGCCTTTCTCAGCCCCGGCTCATCTGCTGCCTGACCCTGTAGGAGCCTCAGGTTCTGTCAGTGGCCTGCACAAGGCAACCTGCAGCCTGACACTGTTCCCCAGCAAATGGGCTGCTCAGAGCCTCAGCTCAGGCCTCAATTCTGGTGGGATTCTCCAATGAGGTGTCTCCCCCACATCTCATCAGCTAGCCTGATCTGTTAGAGGTGCTCAGACCCTGCATCCCGGATGGGGCCTTCAGATTGGGAATGTGTGTGTTTGCACATGGACCCGTGTGTGTGTGTGTGTATGTGTGCATGTGCATCTGTGTGTGTGAATGTGCATCTGCATTTGTGTGTGAACCTGTGTGTGCGCACACATGGGCGGGTGTGCTTATGTGGGTCCATCTGTGTCTGTGCACATGCGTCCGCATACATGTGTGCACAGGCGTTCTTGAATGTGGACCCATGTCTGTGTGTGCACGTGGCTGTGTGTGTGTACACATGGGTCCATGTGTGTGTGTGCGCATGTGCATCTGTGTTTGTGGATCCCCATAACGTCCCCAAGCCCAGTGGTTTCATGCTTTGTGATGGGGTGTAGCAACCCCTCACCAGTGCTGCGGGGGTTGATAAAACTTCTCTCTTGGCCACGGAGGCCACACCTTCTCCGCTCTGCTGAACATGCTCCAACTGGAGACAGGCTATAAAAGGCCACCGAGCAGCTCAGTCTTGGTGACCACCAATGAGGAAGGAGGTGTGGTGCTGGTTCCAGGACACGGAGGCCAGACAGCAGGAGACAGAGCCCTACACACAGGCTCGAGATGCCACAGAAGAGGGGAGAGACCACAGAGACCTAGAGATGGCAAACTGCAGAGAATTGGTTAGGAAGTGACCCAGGGAAAGTTGGTGGGGAAGTGGCTGCAGAACTGGAGATAGGCTTGGTGTGTTTCAGTGGGCTCCCTGTCAAGCAGGTGGTGAGCCCTAGGTTGGGACCTGATGGAAAGGGAGGGACCGGTTCCCCCTATCTTGCCCACCACCCTCTCTGGGGCGATGGCCCAACTCACTAGCTCTATTAATTCTGGCTGCTAAGCTGCACTGCCCTGATATCAGGGACCGCTATTAACCCTGGCCACTAGGCCACGCTGCTCTGATGGCAAGGGTTGTATCACTGACTAGGGCCACAGGGACATGCTGCTCCGAGCCTGGGGACAGCCCTACAGATGCAACCCAGGGGCTGAAATGCCACCCACCTCCAGCCCCCCAAAGGGAGACAGATGTATCCACCCCACGACACACCTTCACATGGAAAGTGGGAGAATCAGATTCAAATCCGTGGCTCCATTGAATGTTTATTTGTACAAGAGCTCCAGCTGGAGAAACTGAGCCCCCCACCAGAATAACCTTTTGCCTGGTCCTCAGGGCACTCACGTGGGATGTGGGAGTCCTCTATTTATGTCTCTGCTGCAAATCAGCTAGAGCTAGATTCACAAGAAAGCGCTGACCTGTTCTAGGCACCTCACTCCAGGAGAGGGTCACAGCTGGCAATCCCCCATGGAAAAAGCCACCTTGTTCCAGCCTCTCAGCTGGGCCCCTAGAGACACAAAGTGGGAGTTAGGTGCTTAAGGACCTTGCTGAAGCACTAGAAAACCCCTTATTGGATGATTCCCCATGGACGTGTCCTTGCTGAGATCTGTTGGTGGTTCACCCGGGATCCCACGAATGTTGGGCTTGTTGAGCTGACACACAGAAACTCATGGAGACTGGAGTCATAGATTCATAGATACTAAGGTCAGAAGGGACCATTGTGATCATCTAGTCTGACCTCCTGCACAACGCAGGCCACAGAATTTCACCCACCCACTCCTGCAAAAAACCTCTCACCTATGTCTGCGCTATTGAAGTCCTCAAATAGTGGTTTAAAGACTTCAAGGAGCAGAGAATCCTCCAGCAAGTGACCCATGTCCCATGCTACAGAGGAAGGCGAAAAACCTCCAGGGCCTCTTCCAATCTGCCCTGGAGGAAAATTCCTTTCCGACCCCAAATATGGCGATCAGCTAAACCCTGAGAATATGGGCAAGATTCACCAGCCAGATACTACAGAAAATTCGTTCCTGAGTCTTCGGTTAAGAGATTACCATTTATTGTAGCAGGGACTTAGCCAAAAGAAAAAGCAAAGCTGTATCACTCGTTCACCTCCCCCACATCCCGAGGAGTGACCCAGAGGCGTCTTTGAGTTTCCCCTTTATTGTAAGCATTAGCCCTCCCTCTACCCAGGTGGGCAGTTCTGGTCTTGGTCTTGGCCCAATAATTATCCTCTAATTACCCTGCTAAATTCTCTACCCCTGTTTGTATTTACCTTTGCTTATGCCCACTGCTGCCTTATAAGGGCTCTTATCGAGCACTTCAGCCTTTTTGTCAGTGAACACCTTCAACCTGACGGTTTTGGGGTTTTCCATGTGCATCACAGATTGTCTCTTCCAGCATTTTACCAGACAGACTTGATGAAACCTAGAGATAACTCCCCACAAGATCTATCAGTTAGCCAGTTCTCACTCCATCTAATGAGTGCTCTTGTGATACTGGCTACGTCTAGTTTGTTAATCTGAATGTCATGTGGTACTATGCCAAACAGCTTGCAATGGTCTAAATCTATTCTGTCTCCCCAGTTCCCTTTATCACCCAAATGTATTATTCCCTAAAAAAAGCATGAACTGTGGTTCTCCTTCAAGTCCTTATTTTCTAAATGTGTTTTTCCATTAGTAGGCCCAGGTCAAGCTAACCAGCTTTTAATATCTAAGTCATCCTTTTTTAAATACTGTTATAACATTAGAAGTCTATCAGTCTACTGGGATATCCCTGGTGTTTCAATATTTATTAGAAATGAATTTTACCGGTGCAGAGATCTCCTCAGACAACACTTTTAGGACTCCTTGGATGCGTTATATCAGGGAATGCTGATTTAAAAATACTGATCCCTGGTAGGTGCTATTTACCATCCTTCATACTTAACAGTGGACTGAAAAGAAGTTCATGTGATTTGAGTGCATCATCCTGCTTCTTTCCAAATACAGCACAGAAAGGTTTATTGAACATTTTTGCCCTTTCTGCATCATTATGAACAGTTTTCAGAGGAACAGCCGTGTTAGTCTGTATTCGCAAAAAGAAAAGGAGTACTTGTGGCACCTGAGAGACTAACCAATTTATCTGAGCATGAGCTTTCGTGAGCTACAGCTCACTTCATCAGATGTATACCGTGGAAACTGCAGCAGACTTTATATACACACAGAGAATATGAAACAATACCTCCTCCCACCCCACTGTCCTGCTGGTAATAGCTTAAAAGAATAAATGGACACAAATCAGATGTCAAGAATTATAACATTCATAAACCAGTCGGAGAACACTTCAATCTCTCTGGTCACGCAATCACAGACATGAAGGTCGCTATCTTAAAACAAAAAAACTTCAAATGCAGACTCCAGCGAGAAACTGCTGAATTGGAATTCATTTGCAAATTGGATACTATTAATTTAGGCTTAAATAGAGACTGGGAGTGGCTAAGTCATTATGCAAGGTAGCCTGTTTCCTCTTGTTTTTTCCTACCCCCCCCCCCCCCCCAGATGTTCTGGTTTAACTTGGATTTAAACTTGGAGAGTGGTCAGTTTGGATGAGCTATTACCAGCAGGAGAGTGAGTTTGTGTGTGTATGGGGGTGGGGGGGATGTGAGAAAACCTGGATCTATGCAGGAAATAGCCCGACTTGATTATGTAAAGAGTTGTCACTTTGGATGGGCTAGCACCAGCAGGAGAGTGAATTTGTGTGGGGGGGTGGAGGGTGAGAAAACCTGGATTTGTGCTGGAAATGGCCCACCTGATGATCACTTTAGATAAGCTATTACCAGCAGGACAGTGGGGTGGGAGGAGGTATTGTTTCATATTCTCTGTGTGTATATAAAGTCTGCTGCAGTTTCCACGGTAAACATCTGATGAAGTGAGCTGTAGCTCACGAAAGCTCATGCTCAAATAAATTGGTTAGTCTCTAAGGTGCCACAAGTACTCCTTTTCTTATTATGAACAGTGTTACCATCCCCATCTAGTAAAGGCCTATATCACTCTTAGGATTTCCTTTGTTTCTAAGGGTATGTCTACACTACGGAATAAGGTCGAATTTATAGAAGTCGTTTTTTTAGAAATCGGTTTTATAAATTCGAGTGTGTGTGTCCCCACAGAAAATGCTCTAAGTGCATTAAGTGCATTAACTCAGCGGAGCGCTTCCACAGTACCGAGGCAAGCGTCGACTTCCGGAGCGTTGCACTGTGGGTAGCTATCCCACAGTTCCCGCAGTCTCCGCTGCCCATTGGAATTCTGGGTTGAGATCCCAATGCCTGATGGGGCTAAAACATTGTCGCGGGTGGTTCTGGGTACATATCGTCAGCCCCCCGTTCCCTCCCTACCCCCGTGAAAGCAAGGGCAGACAATCATTTCGCGCCTTTTTTCCTGAGTTACCTGTGCAGATGCCATACCATGGCAAGCATGGAGCCCGCTCAGGTAACCGTCACCCTATGTCTCCTGGGTGCTGGCAGACGCGGTACGGCATTGCTACACAGTAGCAGCAACCCCTTGCCTTGTGGCAGCAGACGGTGCAGTACGACTGGTAGCCGTCATCGTCATGTCTGAGGTGCTCCTGGTCGCCTCTGTGAGGTCGATCAGGAGCGCCTGGGCAGACATGGGCACAGGGACTAAATTTGGAGTGACTTGACCAGGTCATTCTCTTTAGTCCTGCAGTCAGTCCTATTGAACCGTCTTATGGTGAGCGGGCAGGCGATACGGACTGCTTGCAGTCATACTGTTCCATCTTCTGCCGAGCAGCCGTGAGATGTGGATGGCATGCAGTCCTTCTGCACCGTCTGCTGCCAGCCAAAGATGTAAAAGATAGATGGAGTGGATCAAAACAAGAAATAGACCAGATTTGTTTTGTACTCATTTGCTTCCCCCCCTCCCCTGTCTAGGGGACTCATTCTTCTAGATCACACTGCAGTCACTTACAGAGAAGGTGCAGCGAGGTAAATCTAGCCATGTATCAATCAGAGGCCAGGCTAACCTTCTTGCTCCAATAAGGACAATAACTTAGGTGCACCATTTCTTATTGGAACCCTCCGTGAAGTCCTGCCTGAAATACTCCTTGATGTAAAGCCACCCACTTTGATGATTTTAGCTCCCTGAAGCCAACCCTGTAAGCGCCCCTCCCAGCGTCAGAGCAATGGAAAACAATCGGGCATCTGAGAGTGCTGTCCAGAGCAGTCACAATGGAGCACTCTGATGGGGCTAAAACATTGTCGCGGGTGGTTCTGGGTACGTGTCGTCAGGCCCCCGTTCCCTCCCTCCCTCCGTGAAAGCAAGGGCAGACAATCATTTCGCGCCTTTTTTCCTGAGTTACCTGTGCAGACGCCATACCACAGCAAGCATGGAGCCCGCTCAGGTAACCGTCACCCTATGTCTCCTGGGTGCTGGCAGACGCGGTACGGCTTTGCTGCACAGTAGCAGCAACCCATTGCCTTCTGGCAGCAGATGGTGCAATATGACTGGTAGTCGTCCTCGTCGTGTCCGAGGTGCTCCTGGCCACGTCGGCTGGGAGCGCCTGGGCAGACATGGGCGCAGGGACTAAATTTGGAGTGACTTGACCAGGTCATTCTCTTTAGTCCTGCAGTCAGTCCTATTGAACCGTCTTATGGTGAGTGGGCAGGCGATACGGACTGCTAGCAGTCGTACTGTACCATCTTCTGCCAGGCAGGCAAGAGATGGGGATGGCTAGCAGTCGTACTGTACCATCTTCTGCCGAGCAGCCATGAGATGTGGATGGCATGCAGTCCTTCTGCACCGTCTGCTGCCAACCAAAGATGTAAAAGATAGATGGAGTGGGTCAAAACAAGAAATAGACCAGATTTGTTTTGTACTCATTTGCCTCCTCCCCTGTCTAGGGGACTCATTCCTCTAGGTCACACTGCAGTCACTCACAGAGAAGGTGCAGCGAGGTAAATCTAGCCATGTATCAATCAGAGGCCAGGCTAACCTACTGTGGGGGCTGCTGTGATGCAAGTAGCCCACGCACTCAAAGATCTGCTGATATCAAGGGTAGTGACCCTGGGAAATGTGCAGGTCATAGTGGATGGCTTTGCTGCAATGGGATTCCCTGACTGTGGTGGGGCCATAGACGGAACCCATATCCCTGTCTTGGCACCGGAGCACCAAGCCGGCGAGTACATAAACCACAAGGGGTACTTTTCGATAGTGCTGCAAGCTCTGGTGGATCACAAGGGACGTTTCACCAACATCAACGTGGGATGGCCGGGAAAGGTGCATGATGCTCGCATCTTCAGGAACTCTGGTCTGTTTCAAAAGCTGCAGGAAGGGACTTTATTCCCAGACCAGAAAATAACTGTTGGGGATGTTGAAATGCCTATATGTATCCTTAGGGACCCAGCCTACCCCTTAATGCCATGGCTCATGAAGCCGTACACAGGCAGCCTGGACAGTGGTCAGGAGCTGTTCAACTACAGGCTGAGCAAGTGCAGAATGGTGGTAGAATGTGCATTTGGACGTTTAAAGGCGCGCTGGCGCAGTTTACTGACTCGCTTAGACCTCAGCGAAACCAATATTCCCACGGTTATTACTGCTTGCTGTGTGCTCCACAATATCTGTGAGAGTAAGGGGGAGACGTTTATTGCGGGGTGGGAGGTTGAGGCAAATCGCCTGGCTGCTGGTTACGCGCAGCCAGACACCAGGGCGGTTAGAAGAGCACAGGAGGGCGCGGTACGCATCAGAGAAGCTTTGAAAAACAGTTTCATGACTGGCCAGGCTACGGTGTGAAAGTTCTGTTTGTTTCTCCTTGATGAACCCCCCAACCCCTTGGTTCACTCTACTTCCCTGTAAGCTAACCACCCTCCCCTCCTCCCTTCGATCACCGCTTGCAGAGCCAATAAAGTCATTGTTGCTTCAAATTCATGCATTCGTTATTCATTCATCACACAAATAGGGGGATGACTACCAAGGTATCCCAGGAGGGGTGGTGGAGGAGGGAAGGAAAATGCCACACAGCACTTTAAAAGTTTACAACTTTAAAATTTATTGAATGACAGCCTTCTTTTTTTTTGGGCAATACTCTGTGGTGGAGTGGCTGGTTGGCCGGAGGCCCCCCCACCGCGTTCTTGGGCGTCTGGGTGTGGAGGCTATGGAACTTGGGGAGGAGGGCGGTTGGTTACAGAGGGGCTGCAGTGGCAGTCTGTGCTCCAGCTGCCTTTGCTGCAGCTCAACCACACACTGGAGCATACTGGTTTGGTCCTGCAGCAGCCTCAGCATTGAATCCTGCCTCCTCTCATCACGCTGCCGCCACATTTGAGCTTCAGCCCTGTCTTCAGCCCGCCACTTACTCTCTTCAGCCCTCCACCTCTCCTCCCGGTCATTTTGTGCTTTCCTGCACTCTGACATTATTTGCCTCCACGCATTCGTCTGTGCTCTGTCAGTGTGGGAGGACAGCATGAGCTCGGAGAACATTTCATCGTGAGTGCATTTTTTTTTTCTTTCTAAGCTTCACTAGCCTCTGGGAAGGAGAAGATCCTGTGATCATTGAAACACATGCAGCTGGTGGAGAAAAAAAAAGGGACAGCGGTATTTAAAAAGACACATTTTATAAAACAGTCGCTACACTCTTTCAGGGTAAACCTTGCAGTTAACATTACATACATAGCACATGTGCTTTCTTTACAAGGTCGCATTTTTCCTCCTCCCACCGCGTGAACGGATTTTGGTTGAATGCCAGCAAACATACACTGCAATGCTTTGTTCTACAGTGATTCCCGAGTACGTGTTACTGGCCTGGAGTGGTAAAGTGTCCTACCATGAAGGACGAAATAAGGCTGCCCTCCCCAGAAACCTTTTGCAAAGGCAGAACCGCAAATGCCAGGGCAAAGTAATCCTTTCACATGCTTGCTTTTAAACCATGTATAGCATTTTAAAAGGTACACTCACCAGAGGTCCCTTCTCCGCCTGCTGAGTCCAGCAGGCAGCCTTGGGTGGGTTCGGGGGGTACTGGCTCCAGGTCTAGGGTGAGAAACAGTTCCTGGCTGTCGGGAAAACCGGTTTCTCTGCTTGCTTGCTGTGAGCTATCTACAACCTCCTCATCATCATCTTCTTCATCCCCAAAACCTACTTCCGTATTGCCTCCATCTCCATTGAAGGAGTCAAACAACACGGCTGGGGTAGTGGTGGCTGAACCCCCTAAAATGGAATGCAGCTCATCATAGAAGCGGCATGTTTGGGGCTCTGACCCAGAGCGGCTGTTCGCCTCTCTGGTTTTCTGGTAGGCTTGCCTCAGCTCCTTCAGTTTCACGCGGCACTGCTTCGGGTCCCTGTTATGGCCTCTGTCCTTCATGCCCTGGGAGATTTTCAGAAAGGTTTTGGCATTTCGAAAACTGGAACGGAGTTCTGATAGCACGGATTCCTCTCCCCAAACAGCGATCAGATCCCGTACCTCCCGTTCGGTCCATGCTGGAGCTCTTTTGCGATTCTGGGACTCCATCATGGTCACCTGTGCTGATGAGCTCTGCATGGTCACCTGCAGCTTGCCACGCTGGCCAAACAGGAAATGAGATTCAAAAGTTTGCGGTTCTTTTCCTGTCTACCTGGCCAGTGCATCTGAGTTGAGAGCGCTGTCCAGAGCGGTCAGAATGGAGCACTCTGGGATAGCTCCCGGAGGCCAATACCATCGAATTGTGTCCACAGTACCCCAAATTCGAGCCGGCAACGTCGATTTAAGCGCTAATCCACTTGTCAGGGGTGGAGTAAGGAAATCGATTTTAAGAGCCCTTTAAGTCGAAATAAAGGGCTTCATTGTGTGGACGGGTGCAGGTTTAAATCGATTTAACGCTGCTGAATTCGACCTAAAGTCCTAGTGTAGACCAGGGCTAATATACTTAAAAATGTTCTCCTTATTTCCTAAGCCCTGCCAGCCATGGATTTGTCTCCAGTGTCTTTTGCTTCCCTTATCCATTTTCAATATTTTATAATTTCTCCTTTCTAGCAACTGCTATCCACTTCACCTGTTTTATAGGCACCGATGGACAATCTCTTCCTGTCAATGGATGGAGGTCATACATCCATGTTCATTCTCCTGGAATTCTTTACATTATTTGACACTGTTGACAATGAGATACTGCTGTCTCACCTAAGATGCAGCAGAAGTCTAGAGGGATGCACTAAAATGGTCTGAATCCTTGGAGGGACACAACCAATTAGTGGTGATGGGAAATTGCACCTCCAGCATTAGACCCACCCCTGGTGGAGTCCCAGAAGGATCAGTTCCCTCTCTGGGGCCTTTCCAAATCTCCATGCAGCCATGGTGGGAATTGGTCACACAACATGGACTCAAACGCCAGCCGTATGCAGGTGACACCGAGCTCTGGCTCTCCTTTCCGCATGACCACACCACTTTCACCAGGATGGAAGAGCTGCCTGAAGCTGAAAATAAGCAAGACAGGCAACGCTGGTGGGCAGAGCAAAGCATTTTGAAGGGTTGGCCGCCATGGTACAGCCTTTTTAGGATGCAGTTTCAGCCCACATCCGAGCAAGTGTTTTCCCGCTGGGATAATTAAACCATCCCCAAGGAGGAGCAGGAGCTCTGTCTCCCGCTGACATGACGCTGTCCACACTGGCGCTTTTGTCCATGGAACTTTTGTTCTTTTTCACACCCCGACCAACTAAAGTTTTACAAACAAAAGTTCTAGAATAGGCAAAGCTTGAAGACTTTCAACTCCTTTGGGGCTTTCAGTTGTTCCATCTCCAGGATGGCTCCTTCCTTCCTTCACCACAGCCCTGTTACCTCTGCCCTCTTCTCTGGTCTCCTCCCTGGTACCAGGGGTTCTCTTGGGAATTTGTAAGATGGAGGCACAGTCTGCACTTGAAGAATGGAGGCATGATTAGAACTAAAGCAGAGTAACAAAAGCTAATGGAGAGCCACGTGCTCCCAGCTGTGTGTCTGGTGCAGCCAGCTCTCAATGGCTGGTTCTCGCTCACCTCCTGTCATAAACATACAGCTAAGAGTACCATAAAATCCCTCCTTTACCTGTAAGGGGTTAATCAGGTCAATTAACCTAGTTGGCACCTGACCAGAAGAACCAATGGGGAAAGAAGATACTTTCAAATCTGGGGGTGGGGAGAGGTTTTGTTTTGTGCTCTTCATTTTGTTCCCCCTTAGGACAAAGAGACAGACCAAGCAGGTAACCCAGCTCCTACTGAAATGATACATCTAAAATTTCAGAAATTGTAAGCAATAGTAAGGAAATGCATTAGCTTATCTTTTGTTTTAGCTTGTGAATTTTCCCTATGCTAAGACAGAAGTTTATTCCTGTTTTTGTAACTTTGAAGTCGAGCCTAGAGGAGAATCCTCTTTGTTATAAATCTTTTTATTACCCTGTAAAATTACCTTCCATCATGATTTTACAGAGGTGTTTCTTTTACTTTTTTCTTTATAATAAAATTCTTCTTTTAAGAACCTGATTGATTTTAGTGTCCTAAAAACCCAAGGGTCTGGTCTGTACTTTTATTAAAGGCAATTGGTTGGTATATTATTCTCAAGCCTCCCCAGGAAAGTGGGTGAAGGGTCTAAATCACTTGGTGGTGGCAGCAGTACCATCCAAGGACAAGGGAAGGAATTTGTGCTTTGGGGAAGTTTTTAACCTAAGCTGGTGGAATATAAGCTTAGGGGGTCTTTCATGTGGGTCCTCACATCTGTAACCCAGAGTTAAGAGTGGGGGGGGAACCCTGACATCTCCGTGTGTGTGTTTGTGTGCATGTGCATGTGTGTGTGTGTTTATACGTGTGTGTGTGTGCACATTGATCCATGTGTATGTGTGTGCACATGGGATTGCATGTGTGTTTGCATGTGTATCTGTGTTTGTGCATTTCCAGAATATCCTGTAGCCCAGTGATTTAACGCCCTCACTGGAAATGTGGGAGATGCAGATTCAAATCCCTGCTCCAATGAAAGTTTATTGGTACAAAGTGGAACAGTTCCAGCCAGCCACATTGAGTGTCCCATCCAGAATAACCATTTTTCTGGAGTCCAGAGCATTCAGGTGGGATATGGGAGACCTGTGTTTAAGTCCCTGCTTCAAATCAGGTAGAGCAGAGATTTTGGATCTGAGTCTCCCACGTCTCTCTTGGGTCTCTCAGGAGAAAGCACTGCCCTGTCCTAGGTACCTCGCTCCAGGAGAGGGATTACAGCTGGCAATTCCACATAGAAATAGGCTTCTCTCTCCTGCTGATCAGCTGGGCTCCTAGAGCCTCAAATCTGTGGGAGTTAGGTGCTTAAGGACCTTTGTGAACCACTAGAAAAACCCTTGTTGCATGAAGATTCCCCATGGACATCTCCTTTCTGAGATCTATCTGTTAGCCAGTCTCACTCCATCTAATGAGTGCTCTAGTGATACTGTCTAGCATTAGTTTGTTAATTTGAATGCCGTGTAATACTAGGTCAAACAACTTGCAATGGTCGAAATCTCTTCCATCTCACCAGTTATCTTTATCAACGACATTTGTTATCACCTAAAAAAACAAATCATGCCTGTTTGACATTTCTTATTTTCCATCAAATCTTGTTCATTGGCATGAATTGTAGTTCTACCCTTTAATTCTTTATTGACTAAATCCCCTATCCACATTTCCATTATTATGCCCAGGACTGATATCAAGCTAACCGGCGTTTATACCCAAGTCATCCCTTTTTGAAAACTGGTATAACATTAGTTCTCTATCAGTCTTCTAGATATCCCCCATATTCCAATATTTATTAAAAATTAGTATCAGTGGGTCAGAGGTCTCCTCAGACAACTCTTTTTAGGCCTCTTCGCATGTGAGATATCTGTGTCTGATTATTTAAAAATATTAATCCCTGGTAGGTGCTGTTTACCATCCTCCATAGTTACAAGTGGACTAGAAAGAAGTTCATGTGATTTCACTGCATCATCCTGCTTCTTTCTAAATACAGCACAGAAAGGTTGATTGAACATTTTTGTCCTTTCTGCATCATTATGAACAGTGTTACCGTCTCCAGCTAGTAAAGGCCTATACCACTCTTAGGATTTCCTTTGTTTATATTATCCTTGTGACATTATCTGATTAAAATATGACCATGTAGATCATTGTTGCTACAACTGTTATATAATCACAACCAATCTTGCACAAAGTATGTCATGCAAGGTTTCTATGGAGAAGTTATAGTTTGCTTAATATCATTTGCCTATTTGTATGCATGTATCATTTTTGTATCTGACGTTATGAATATTGACTATGTCCCTGTATTTCAACACCTGCAATATGGGAGTCGCTACAGCAGAAATAGGTGTGGACCCAATAACAACCCCCGCTCATTACAACACCCAGCCCTATCTTGGCTATGGCCCTATCTGTCAGGATGCCCAAGTGTCACAGCGAGTTACAGATAGCAACGTAGCGATCAAAGGCCATGGCCAGCATGAACCTGCAAAAAAGTCTGGGCCAGGCAAGCACTGATGTGAGTAGCCTGGTCCCTGAACCAGAAAATGCAGAGGGTTTTGGGTAGGGTGGTAGTGGATATGACCATGTTGACGAGTGCCAGGATGGACAGGAAAAGATACATGGGCTCAGGAGGAGGCTTTACCCTAGGAGGAACAGAATGTAGATGGAGCAGAAGGGGGTGGAGATCAAGTTGTGCACTGCCTCCACACTGGGAGGCCATGGAGGATGAAGGTGGAGAGGTGGGGCAGTTGGAAGCTGCCATGGTGGGGCCAGTTGGGTGTGTTCAGTTACATGGCACGACTGCTTTCACCCTCGGTAACTAACCATTAAAGCAATCATTAACCATCTGATGGGACCATGACAAGGTGGCATTTTCTCAGCAGTAGTTCTTCATCTATCCTGTCCTAATGGCACACGAAACGTGAGTCACAAATAGCTTATTCCTGGCTCCTGCACTGCAGCCATTCCACCCTCATTACAGAGGCTTTTAGCTGTAATTAAGGGCTCTGTAGGAGTTCAAAGCTGTGGTTCTTTTTCTCTACACTCATATGGATTATGTAAACAATGTTCTTTTATCAGTGTTATAGGTTAAGACTTTCAATGTAATTGAACATTCCCTTGTTCGTGTGTTAGAATCATAGAATCATAGAATATCAGGGTTGGAGGTGACCTCAGGAGGTCATCTAGTCCAACCCCCTGCTCAAAGCAGGGCCAATCCCCAGCTAAATCATCCCAGCCAGGGCTTTGTCAAGCCTGACCTTAAAAACTTCTAAGGAAGGAGGTTCCACCACCTCCCTAGGTAACGCATTCCAGTGTATCACCACCCTCCTAGTGAAAAAGCTTTCCTAAATCCAACCTAAACCTCCCACACTGCAACTTGAGACCATTAGTCCTTGTTCTGTCATCTGCTCCCACTGAGAACAGTCTAGATCCATCCTCTTTGGAACTCCCTTTCAGGGAGTTGAAAGCAGCTATCAAAGCCCCCATCGTTCTTCTCTTCCACAGACTAAACAACCCCATTTCCCTCAGCCTCTCCTCATAAGTCATGTGTTCCAGTCCCCTAATCATTTTTGTGGCCCTCCGCTGGACGCTTTCCAATTTTTCCACATCCTTCTTGTCGTGTGGGGCCGAAAACTGGACACAGTACTCCAGATGAGGCCTCACCAATGTCGAATAGATGGGAATGATCACATCCCTCGATCTGCTGGCAATGCCCCTACATATACATTCCAAAATGTCATTGGCCTTCTTGGCAACAAGGGCACACTCTTGACTCATATCCAGCTTCTCGTCCACTGTAACCTCTAGGTCCTTTTCTGCAGAACTGCTGCCGAGCCTTTTGGTCCCTAGTCTGTAGCAGTGCATTGGATTCTTTCGTCCTAAGTGCAGGACTCTGCCCTTGTCCTTGTTGAACCTCATCAGATTTCTTTTGGCCCAATCCTCTAATTTGTCTAGGTACCTCTGTATCCTATCCCTACCCGCCAGCATATCTACCTCTCCTCCCAGTTTAGCGTCATCTGCAAACTTGCTGAGGGTGCAATCCACGCCATCCTCCAGATCATTTACGAAGATATTGAATAAAACTGGCCCCAGGACCGACACTTGGGGCACTCCACTTGATACCGGCTTCCAGCTAGACATGGAGCCATTGATCACTACCCGTTGAGCCCGACAATCTAGCCAACTTTCTACCCACCTTATAGTGCATTCATCCAGCCCATACTTCTTTAATTTGCTGGCAAGAATACTGTGGGAGACAGTGTCAAAAGCCTTGCTAAAGTCAAGGAACAACACATCTGCTGCTTTTCCCTCATCCACAGAGCCAGTTATCTCTTCATAGAAGGCAATTAGATTAGTCAGGCATGACTTGTCCTTAGTGAATCCATGCTGACTGTTCCTGATCACTCTCCTCTAAGTGCTTCAGAATTGATTCCTTGAGGACCTGCTCCATGATTTTTCCAGGGACTGAGGTGAGGCTGACTGGCCTGTAGTTCCCAGATCCTCCTTCTTCCCTTTTTTAAAGATGGGCACTACTTTAGCCTCTTTCCAGTCATCTGGGTCTTCCCCCGATCGCCTTGAATTTTCAAAGAGAA
Source organism: Caretta caretta (assembly GCF_965140235.1). Lineage (NCBI taxonomy): Eukaryota > Metazoa > Chordata > Testudines > Cheloniidae > Caretta > Caretta caretta. The sequence continues at coordinate 2,954,533 of NC_134206.1, forward strand.
TTGCCAATGGCTCTGCAATCACATCCACCAACTCCTTTAGCAGTCTCGGCTGCAGCACATCCGGCCCCATGGACTTGTGCTCATCCAGCTTTTCTAAATAGTCCCAAACCACTACTTTCTCCACAGAGGGCTGGCCACCTCCTCCCCATGCTGTGCTGCCCAGTGCAGTAGTCTGGGAACTGACCTTGTTCTTGAAGACAAAGGCAAAAAAGCATTGAGTATGTTAGGGGGCTTGTTCCTTCACCCACTTACTTCCCTGGTCCTTCTCACATGACCAGAGAGCAACAATATGCGAAGTCTAAAGATGCAAACAATTTGACGTTTATTGGGGTGAACTTCCAGCAAACATGATTCCAGTTTCCTTCCTCAGTGTCCCCCTTCCCAGCTCTGACACCACAGAGCCATACACCTGTGTCCCTGTTCCCATTGTTGCCCTTAGCCAAACATGATTCCAATTTCCCCACCCCCATTCCCTGTTCCCATTTCACACACACACACACACCCCACTCATTTCCTGATTGACTGCAGACTATACAGTAAAACTTGAGTTCTGCTTAGCTATACCTTAACCTATCATTTTCCTGAAATTTAACTAACCAATCCTAACATATCGTAACATGATTATGTTATCAATTATATCCCACCACCTTCATTAGTTTACACCCAGCAAAATTAATTATACAGCAGACAGAAACAATCACAGAACCAGACAGAGATTATACAGACAAACAATGGCAAAGTGGGAACTATAATGACAAAACAATACAGAAGTGAGGATTTCACATCCCAGCTATGGATAAGTGAGTTCTTGCCAGACAGGATGCTATCAAACTAAGTTTCCTTTTACATCTTCTAGGCACTTCCCTTTCTCTGGAGGTGATAGGCACTATCAGGACAGGATTGTATCCTAACAGCTCAATAGCACCTTCTTTCAATGTGACTAGTTTGCAATGTGAGGAGGTGACCGGTCGCTTCCCAGCTTATGGCTGCCTCTGCTGCTTAGCCAAAGGCCTTAGCCTAAGAACAGGGCCTCAGACTATCACAGTAAAAGAAGGCCCTTACACTAGCAGACAGGGATTTTGATTCTTTTATACCTCTATAACTAGCCAAGTGATAAGAATACACCTAAATTCTTAGAGTACAGGCCTTTGCAGACAGGCCTGAATATCTATATCCTAACAGAGTGCATTAGCTTTTTCCATATCCTCTGGCACTAAGTTGCCTTCCTCATTCAGTAAGGGGCCCACGCTTTCTTTTATTTTCTTCTTGTTATTAACATACCTGAAGAAACCCTTCTTGTTTCTCTTAACATCTCTTGCTATCTGCAACTCCAGGTGTGATTTGGCCTTCCTGATTTCACTCCTGAATGCCCAAACAATATCTTTATACTCTTCTCTGGTCATTTGTCCAAGCTTCCACTGCATGTAAACTTATTTTTTGTGTTTAAAATCAGCAAGGATTTCACTGTTAAGCCAAGCCGGCCATGTTTACTATTCTTTCTACACATCAGGATGGTTTGTCCCTGTAACTTCAATAAGGATTCTTTAAAATACAGCCAGCTCTCCTGGACTCCTTTCCCCCTCTTGTTATTCTCCCAGGGGATCCTGTCCATTAGTTCCCTGTGGGAGTCAAAGTCTGCTTTTCTGAAGTCCAGGGTGCATATTCTGCTGCTCTCCTTTCTTCCTTGTGTCAGGATCCTGAACTCAACCATCTCATGGTCACTGCCTCATAGAATCATAGAATCATTGAATATCAGGGTTGGAAGGGACCTCAGGAGGTCATCTAGGCCAACCCCCTGCTCAGAGCAGGACCAATCCCCAACTAAATCATACCACCCAGGGCTTTGTCAAGCCTGACCTTAAAAACTTCTAAGGAAGGAGATTCCACCACCTCCCTAGGTAACCACCTACCTCCCAGGTTCCCTTCCACTTTTGCTTCCCCCACTAATTCTTCCCAGTTTGTGAGCAGCTGGTCCAGAAGAGCTCTGCCCCTCATTGGTTCCTCCAGCACTTGCACCAGGAAATTGTCCCCTACCCTTTCCAAAAACTTCCTGGATTGTCTGTGCACCACTGTATTGCTCTCCCAGCAGATATCAGGGTGATTGAAGTCTCCCATGAGAACCAGGGCCTGTGATCTAGTAACTTCTGTTAGTTGCCGGAAGAAAGCCTGGTCCACCTCATCCCATAGGTCCGGTGGTCTATAGCAGACTTCCCCCATGACATCACCCTGGTTGCTCACACTTCTAAACTTAATCCAGAGACACTCAGGTTTTTCTGCAGTTTCATACCGGAGCTCTGAGCAGTCATACTGCTCCCTTACATACAGTGCAACTCCCCCACCTTTTCTGCCCTGCCTGTCCTTCCTGAACAGCTTATATCCATCCATGACAGTACTCCAGTCATGTGAGTTATCCCGCCAAGTCTCTGTTATTTCAATCACATCATAATTCCTTGACTGTGCCAGGACTTCCAGTTCTCCCTGCTTGTTGTTGTGAGACACAGTAAATATAAAAGCCTGATCTACTTTCTTTATTGATTGATTCATGGGTTTTAGGGTGAGAAGGCACCATTAAATCATTCAGTCAGATCTCCTGTATAACACAGGCCATTAAATTTCACCCAGTTATGCCTGTATTGAGTGCCATAATTTGTGTCTGACTATGGCCTGGTCTACACTCGGATTTTACATCATAGAATCGTAGAGTCACAAGGTTGGAAGGGACTGCAGGGGTCATCTAGTTTACCCCCCCCATGCCAAAATGCAGGATTTGTTGTGTCTAAACCATCCAGGACAGATGGCTATGCAGTTTTCTTTGGAAAACCTCCAGCAAAGGACCTTCCATGACCTCACGAGGTTTGTGTTCCATTGTGCTGCTGTTCTTACACTTAGGAACTTTTTCCTGCAATCTCATGTAAATCTGCTACAGGGCAGTTTGAACCCAGTTCACTGTTGTCCTGCCCACTGTGGTGAGACAGAACAACTTTTCTCCATCTTTTTTATGGCAGTCCTTCAAGGATCCAAAAACCACTGTCATGTCCCCCACAATCTCCTCTTTTCCAAAGTAAACACACCCAGTTCTTTGAGCCTTTGCTCATATGGCTTGAATTCCATCCCTTGTATCATCTTTGGATCCTTTCCAGTTTCTCTACATCCTTCCTGTACATGGGTGACCCAAACTGGACACCGTACTCCTTATGAGGCCCAACCAGTGCTAAGTAGAGCAGGACTATCACCTCCCATGACTTGTGTGCTATGACTCCATTAATGAAACCCCAAACTGCTTTTTATTTTTTTGCCATTGCAAAAAAATCCACACCCCTGAGAGATGTAGCTATATAGAACTAACCCCTACATAGACAGCATGAAGTCAATGGAAGAATTCTTCCAACACCTCCTGCTTGGTCATGCCCCCAAGCAGATCTTCCAGAAAAGCATCCAGTCTGTATCTGTAGGTATGGGGAGCTGGAGAATCCACCACACTCCTTTGAAGTGTGTCCCAACAGTTTATTACCCTCAGTGCTAAAGATTTGGTCCTTATTTCCAACAAGAATTTGTCTGGCTTCAGCTTCCAGTCATTGGGTCTGGCTCTGCCTTTCTCTGCTAGATTACAGAGCCCGTTCTTACCCATGGATTTCACCCCATGAAATTCTCTGTTTCATTGTCTTTTTCATAAATTAAGACTCTCGCTGTCCAGCATTTTCCCCAGCCTCCAATAATTTTTGTGGCTCTTTTCTGAAGCCTCCCCAATGTTTAAACATCTCTTTTGGAATGTGGACCTCTGGGCTGGACACAGTCAGTTTCACCAATGTCAGGTACAGAGGGGAAAGGGTTTGGTGAGCTAAGCTCATGCAAATAATATGTTTTAATCCAGTGAAATCCAAAGTTATTGTCTAGGAACCAGGAATGCAGCCCCAACCCACAGACTAGGGCACTGGATTATGGAAAGCAGGGACCCTGAAAAGACCATGCTGCCAATATTTGCTGCATCCACAGTTTTTTCTACAATGGCGTTTTTATTTGCTTTTGCTTCCAGATCATTGATGAAAATATTGAATAGCCTTGGGCCTAGAACTGATCCCTGCAGAACCCCACTACAAACAGCCCCATTCACTGACAATGACACATTGACAACAGCTTTCTGAGATGTGTCAGTTAGCTGGTTTTTAATCCATTTTACTTGTGCTCTACTGGTATTGTATAGGGTTCATTTTTAACTGTTATATTTTCCAATATTAAATCAAATGCCTCAGAGAAATCAATGTTTATTACATCTGTGTGGTTTCCTTCGTCAACCAAATGTGTACTCTCGTTAAAGGATGATATCGGATTTATTTGACAAGACCAGTTTTCCATAAACAATGTTGTTGACTGGCAGATTGTTTTCTTCCAGGGCCACTAAGTGATGTTCCAATTATGTGTTGTGTATAATAAAACCTAGGTTCTTTTGGGTGTTCCTGTTTTTTGTTTCTTAATTTTTGTGGGTTTGTGGGGCGTTAGGACAAAAATTACTAGTAGACTCAGGTACCGCCTACTCCCTAATTAGGGGGGAAGGGATAGCTCAGTGGTTTGAGCATTGGCCTGCTAAACCCAGGGTTGTGAATTCAATCCTTGATGGGGCCATTTAGGGATCTGGGGCAAAAATTGGGGATTGGTCCTGCTTTGAGCCGGGGGTTGGACTAGATGAGCTCCTGGGATCCCTTCTAACCCTGATATTCTATGATTCTACCCAAAATAAGCACCTGTTTGGACCTCCAGCTGGAGTCAAAACCTTACAGGGATTTAATAGGCACAAAGTATTGTTCCATTATTTGTTGTGTGATTAATAAAACCCATGTCCTTTTTGGTGTTCCTGTTTTATCATTTCTTAATTTTTGTGGGTTTGTGGTCCATGGATGCCCATCTCTCAGGTGCAGGGCCGGCTCCAGCACCAGCGAAGGAAGCAGGTGCCTGGGGCGGCCAATAGAAAGGGGCGGCACTCCGTCCGTCATCGGGGCGGCACGTCCTGGTTTTTGGAGGCAATTTGGTGGCGGGTCCTGCAGTCCCTCTCTTCCTCTTCAGCTGCACTTCGGTGGCACCTTAACCAGGCTTGGTTTTTTGTTTGTTTTTTCCTTCGCCGCTTGGGGCGGCAAAAAAGCTCGATCCGGCCCTGCTCAGGTGTATTAATAGACCTGGTGTTAGGAGATATGGTAGGGGTAATGAGTTGCTCACAGTTAACCTCCTCATCCACCTTCCAACAACCAGCATACAATCCCTGTGTCTTCTTGGTTAAAGTCAGTTCCTTTTCCGTTCTTCATTTAACTTTAATAATGTGTCTCGTGAGAATACGATGTCTCTGGGTTGTGTTTCTAAAACTCCATGCCCAGAACAATAGTATAGCTACGGGAGATTCTTTAAGGATGTGTTCTGCTTGTTATTTTCCTTCTGCTTTACAGACCAAGTTCAAAACAGTTCTGGTAGGATGGATTTGAGTCACCGCAGCCAGTACGGTAGAATTGTGTGGAATCTCCGCCTGCACATTTCTAGTTAGAAAACGTATTTGGTTTATCTTTTTGGTATCCAGCAATCCTTTTGCCTTTTGGATCATCACCACTACACCTAACAGTCTCCATATCCAGGTTGGCATGATAACCTGTGGGAACATAAATCAACAATCATTTCTTTTTTTTCCCAAGCAGTAATAGTGACAGGTATAATATACCTAGTAACCCACTCTTACTTCTTGGGTTTCTTTGCCACACCACCTTCTGGACAATAATCCCAGTCCAGTATAGCCAGGATCTCCTAATCATTCAGGAGGTTTATAAACAGAAATCTTGTGCATAGGGGAAGAGTTGGTGTTTTATTCATCCATCTGATTCCTGGACCCAAGGGTCAAATAGCCTGCTTTTCCTCTTGGTGCAGTTTCCATATTGAGGTGTGTCTGTCATTCCACCAGATGGTGATTACATTATGTATGCCCCACTCAGTTTGTCCCTTTGTACTCAGTTATGTCACAGGGTAAGGTCTATACACCTCCAATCTTTTAAATTGACTCCAGGAAATATGGATCAGTATCCAAGGTGCGGATATGGCTCGGAGATTTCAGTTTAGTAAACCTCTATCATTCATCTGAAATAATTCCATTGTGCTTACCTTAACCAGTTAGTCTTTACACTTAATCTGCAAAAAAAGCACATAACATGTGATATATAGTTTAACTCTCATAGCCCTTTGTCTGCATGGCATGTTTCCACCGAGGCTGATCTTTTATCTCAACCAGATATAATGAGGGTCCCATGCTATTCCTCCTTTGGAAATTTTTTCTTAGGTGCTGGTTCATGTTAACCATTACTTGGCTTCCAATTTCCCACTGCTTAATATCACTGTTTTCATCAAATCCTTGATTCTTTTTTTGCTGTTCTGGAGCTTATTGTGCTGCAACTGCTCCTTGGACTGTACCAAACAAGTGCTTAAGACTGTTCATCAATATCGTTGTTGCCAGTGCTGATATAGTCTCCCATTCTGGGGGGTACAATAACGTTTCCCAACCAGGCATGGGTCTCCCAAAGAGCAACTGATAAGGACTAAATCCGGTCATGCAGTTTGGACATCTCCAGTTCCTCATCAGAACTCATGGGAGCACCTATGACCCAATTTGTTCCCAGATCATTGCAAACCTTGGAAAATTCAATTTTAAGATACTTATTCATTCTTTCCACTTGACCTCCAGCTTGAGAGTAGTACAGGATGTGCAGTGGTAAGGGAATACCAGTCCACATAGCAATGTTCCAATACACTTCCCCACTGAATGCAGGTCCTTTGTCAAACTCAGTTCTATGTGCCTCAGTCTCCCCTTCCACGCAGAAGACCAGGATTATTATGGTTTCCCTGCTGTGACCAGCTTTGAGCTGGTTTACAGGTGTTAGCCATGAAGCAGTATCCCCATAGGGCTTCTTGTTTACTACTCGTAGCACGTCCAAAAGCTTTTCCCAAAAAATCATCCATGTTACACCTTTTCATAAGATTTATCATCAGGATCAAATTCTTTCTCACAAGGTTTACCATTAGCAACTATCTTTGCAACATGAGATTTAACAATATCACCAAATCTTTTGTCACTCGTAGGCGATTCCAGGTATTTTTATTTTCCACACCTTATGCTTGAATAGTTTTGTTTGTTCAATACCCATTGTGTCTTTCAACTCCTCCCTGAACCTTAATGTGTAGTTTCTGGTTTTCCTTTCCCTTGAATGTCCCTTCAGTAGGGATCTTATGCTTCAGTAATTTTGAGGGTCTTGGTATTCCAGGAGCTGGTGAGGTAAGGATGGTACAGTTTTGTTCATTTAAGATTTTTTCTTTATTTGATTCTATGCTTTTTTCACATACTGTGATGTTCCCCTCTGGTGTTATCCAGACCGGTGATCTGCTAGGTCACTCCAGTCCTTGACACTGGGAGCCAGTCTTACCATGCTCTGCTGTGAGAACCCCCACTCCTGGGCTGTTCACACACAGCCTCTGCCATGTAAGCTGCTCCTTGGATTGTGTGACCAAATGACTCTAGCCAATATCTCTGGTCCCAGACACAACCCTAGGAACCTCCATCTTGCGGTGTCCAGTTATGCCCGCTGGACACTGCAAGCTTATGAGTTTGTCAATTTAACAAAGAAATTGACATGTACCGGGCTTGTTATCCCAAGGGGAGTCTCTGACACACTTCAAACCAAACACACTGCTTCAGGTAGAATAAACAAACAGATTTATTAACTATAAAGATAGATTTTAAGTGATTATAAGTCAAAGCATAACAAGTCAGAATTAGTCAAATGAAATAAAAGCAAAACACATTCTAAGCTGATCTGAACCTTTCAAAGTCCTTACAAACTTAGATGCTTCTCACCACAGGCTAGCTGCTCTTCAGCCAGGCTCTCCCCTTTGATCAGTGCTTCAGTCACTTGGTGGTGGTGGTGTCTGTAAATGTAGGTGGAAGATTATGGAAGATCATGGCAAACATCTCTTCATTTTATCATGTCCTTTCCTCCCTCTTGGCTTTGCCTCTCCTCCCCCTTTCAGAGTCATGTGAGCATTACTGAGTCTCTCGAAGCAAGATTGAGCATTTCCCCTGGTGTGGCCTCATGCAGGTGAGTCATTGCATTGTAGTTCCCTTGCTGGACAATGGCTGTTGATGGTTTGTTTGACACCCCGCCCTGTGTTGGTTACTTTCCTTGCTGTTGCCTCTGGGGAGCTAATATGTGGCTGATTCCCCCAATTTACAGCATGTTTTAGTGACAACCATACAACACAATTCTCATAACTTCATATGCATTCATGGTACACATGTATGGATAGAGAAACGACTTTCAGTAAATCGTAACCTTTCCCCTGAGACCTTACAAGGCCTGCTTTATATGAAAATGAGGCATATGGGGGTTACAGCACACTCCCCCAAGGTATAGAATGTCACATGTACAGTGCCACTCCCCCACCAGCATGACTTGTTCTGTCCTTCTGAGAGGTTTTATACCCTGGTATTAGTGTTTCCCACTGATTATCCTCATTCCATCAAGTTTCTGTGATGCTTATTATACCAATATCTTCATTTAATATGAGGCACTCTAGTTCACTCATCTTAGTATTTAGACTTTTATTATTTAGACTTCTATCATTTGTATATAAGCACTTTAAAAAAATTCTCACTTTTTAACTGTCTGCCATGATATGATGTAATTGAACATTTTACATTTTACTCTTTTTCATCAGACACTACCAGTATTTTATCTTCCATCCTCTCCTCCTAATTAAGTCATAGAGAATTTCCATGAATAGAACCTCCCCTAAGGGATGTCTCTGTCCAAACCATGTGCTCCTCCTACCTCTTGGCTTTCCCCCAGGCCTTAATCTAAAAACCGCTCTATGACCTTGTTAATTTTAAGTACCAGCAATCTAGTTCCATGCTGGTTTAGGTGGAGCGCATCCTTCCTGTATAGGGTCCTCCTTTCCAAAAGGGTTTCCCCAGTTCCTAACAAATCTAAACCCCTCCTTTCTGCACCATTTTCTCATCCACGCATTGAGACCTTGAATTTGTGCTTGTCTAACTGGCCCTGTGCATGGACATGGAAGCATTCCATAGAGCTCCTGCACCTCAACCATTACCTAGCAGCCTAAATTTGACCTCCAGGACATCTCTCATATTCTTCCATATGTGATTGGTAAATATATATACCACGACCACCAGCTCCTTCCCAGAACTACACATAAGTCTATCAAGATGTCTCCAGTGAGGGGATCTCCCCTGACTTCAGTGGGGCGGCAACCACTTACACCAGCTGAGGATTTGGCCCAAGTCAGTTAACTGATAAAGCAAAAAGAGATAAAGCATCAGCAAAGACCAGTGAGCTGGGAGTGAAGCATCCCAGCTCTGCAACAGATTCACTGGGTGACCTTGAGCACAGCCTCTGCATGCATTAAATGACAATTATTTTTTATTACTTCTCATGTTCTGCTACCAAAAGGATGTAATCAGTATCTTGAGTCACATGCTGCACAAATTGGGTTCCTTGCAGAACATCATTGGCCTCTATGCACTGTGTAGAGTTCCAGGCAGTGTGTGGTCTCTAGTAAATAATCAGGACAAGGCTGAAGATTGAGCTGTGTGAAAACCTGTTTTTGTGGCTGTAGTTTTTGGCTCTTTCTTTAATAAATTCCTCCTGTTTAAGAAGGATGTCAACTCCACTGATCACAACACACAAATAGCCTCACAGCATCGAACACAACACAGAAGATCAATGTCAGTTCATGGCCAGAGCAATGGTGGTGGGGGGTCAGGACTTCCAGTTCCTATTGTCTGTTTTGCCACCATCTCATTGTGTGACTCAGTCAATCAATGACATGGGGATAACACTGCTCAGCAACCTCGCTAAATAGCTTCCAGATGGAGTGATGAAAACTGTCATTCAACATGTATGTTACAGTCAGCTTCACTGTTCAGCTTCAGCCCCTGGCAACGCGTCCCCTGTAGTTCCAGATAAGCTTCCATGTGTTAGCAGAGAGGTTAACAGAGGGTGTTTGCCTGGGATCTGTCTGAGAGGAGGTACGCTAAGGGCTGCATTAGGGAGGCTGTGTTGGTGAGTATCTGAGTGTCTGTTTTGGGGACAGTTTGACAGTTTGAATGTGTGATTGATTGGTTGTTTGAAAAGTGTGAATTGGGAGTGCTTTGTTCCAGGTGAGCCTTGAGTGGGCCTGACTGTTGTAAAAAGCCAGTCAGCTGTGAACCAGCTGAGCAGTGAACAGCAGAGCAGCTAACAGAGGGAGATTGCCTGGGATTTCACCTGGGGAGAGGCCAATGAGGCTTACATCTTGCCGGCTTCTCTGAGTAGTTACTACAACTCCTGAGGAAGCTCGTATAAGGACGGTAATATGGATGGGGAGTGTTCAGCTGTTGTGGCCTGCACTGGATGTGCCATGTTTGTCTTTCTTCCACAGGACAGAAGTGACTTTGTCTGTACAAAGTGCAAGCTGGTCTCCATATTGGAAGAGAAGGTTCAAGGTCTGGAGAAACAAGTATCGACCCTGCATTGCATAAGAGAAAATGAAGATTTCTTGGACAGATGTTGGGATATGCTTCTATGGACACAATGTTCTGAAGATTCAGAGCAGGCTGCACAGTGGGGACAGGAGGACGGTGAAGAAATTTGGCATCATGTGACTTCCAGAAGAAAGCGGAGTATCCATGTACCAGCAGCACAGATACAGGTAAGCAACCATTTTCATGTTCTCTCCACAGGTACTAATGTGGAGAGTAGACTAGATGATACATCTGAGGGAAGGGAAGAGAAGGAGAATCCACCGATTGGAAGGCATGAGATGCAATGTCCTAGAGATAGGGGTTCCACGACCACCACTCCCAAGAGAAGGAGGCGGGTGGTGGTGGTCGGGGATTCTCTCCTTAGGGGGACTGAGTCATCTATCTGCCACCCAGATTGAGAAAACCAAGAAGACTGCTGCTTGCTAGGAGCTAGGATTCACGATGTGACGGAGAGACTGCCGAGACTCATCAAGCCCTCGGATCACTACCCCTTCCTGCTTCTCCACATGGGCACCAATGATACCACCAAGAATGACCTTAAGCGGATCACTGCAGACTATGTGGCTCTGGGAAGAAAAATAAAGGAGATCAAGGCAAAAGTGATGTTCTTGTCCATCCTCACCATGGAAGGAAAAGGCCTGGGTAGAGACCGTCGAATCATAGAAGTCAACGAATGGATAAGCAGGTGGAGTCAGAGAGAAGGATTTGGACTCTTTGACCATGGGATGGTGTTCCAAGAAGAAGGAGTGCTAGACAGAGATGGGGTCCACCTAATGAACAGAGGGAAGGGCATCTTAGCAAGCAGGCTGGCTAACCTAGTGAGGAGGTGTCATAAATATAAAGGGAAGGGTAAACCCCTTTGAAATCCCTCCTGGCCAGAGGAAACATCCTCTCACCTGTAAAGGGTTAAGAAGCTAAAGGTAACCTCACTGGCTCCTGACCAAAATGACCAATGAGGAGACAAGATACTTTCAAAAGCTGGGAGGAGGGAGAAAAACAAAGGGTCTGTGTCTGTCTGTATGATGCTTTTGCCGGAGACAGAACAGGAATGGAGTCTTAGAATTTAGTAAGTAATCTAGCTAGGTATGTGTTAGATTATGATTTCTTTAAATGGCTGAGAAAAGAACTGTGCTGAATAGAATGACTATCCCTGTCTTTGTGTCTTTTTTGTAACTTAAGGTTTTGCCTAGAGGGATTATCTATGTTTTGAATTTAATTACCCTGTAATGTATCTACCATCCTGATTTTACAGAGATGATTCCTTTACTTCTATTAAAAGTCTTCTTGTAAGGAAACTCAATGCTTTTTCATTGTTCTAAGATCTAAGGGTTTGGGTCTGTGGTCACCTATGCAAATTGGTGAGGATTTTTACCAAACCTTCCCCAGGAAGTGGGGTGCAAGGGTTGGGAGGATTTTTGGGGGAAAGATGTGTCCAAACCACATTTCCCAGTAAAACCAGATAAAGTTTTGTGGTGGCAGTGGAAATCCAAGGGAAAAATAATTTTGTACCTTTGGGAAGTTTTAACCTAAGCTGGTAAAAGTAAGCTTGGGAGGTTTTCATGCAGGTCCCCACATCTGTACCCTAGAGTTCAGAGTGGGGAAGGAACCTTGAAAGGAGGGCTTTAAACTAGCATGCCTGACTAACCTAATTGCCTTCTATGACGAGTAAATATGGCAGGCGACCAGCTTGGCTTAACGGTGAAATCCTAGCGGATCTTAAACATAAAAAAGAAGCTTACAAGAAGTGGAAGGTTGGACATATGACCAGGGAAGAGTATAAAAATATTGCTCGGGCATGTAGGAATGAAATCAGGAGAGCCAAATCGCACCTGGAGCTGCAGCTAGCAAGAGATGTCAAGAGTAACAAGAAGGGTTTCTTCAGGTATGTTGGCAACAAGAAGAAAGCCAAGGAAAGTGTGGGCCCCTTACTGTATGAGGGAGGCAACCTAGTGACAGAGGATGTGGAAAAAGTTAATGTGCTCAATGCTTTTTTTTGCTTCTGTCTTCACTAACAAGGTCAGCTCCCAGACTGCTGCGCTGGGCATCACAACATGGGGAGTAGATGGCCAGCCCTCTGTGGAGAAAGAGGTGGTTAGGGACTATTTAGAAAAGCTGGACGTGCACAAGTCCATGGGGCAGACGAGTTGCATCTGAGAGTGCTAAAGGAATTGGCGGCTGTGATTGCAGAGCCATTGGCCATTATCTTTGAAAACTCGTGGCAAACGGGGGAAGTACCAGATGACTGGAAAAAGGCTAATGTAGTGCCAATCTTTAAAAAAGGGAAGAAGGAGGATCCTGGGAACTACGGGCCAATCAGCCTCACCTCAGTCCCCGGAAAAATCATGGAGCAGGTCCTCAAGGAATCAATCCTGAAGCACTTACATGAGAGGAAAGTGATCAGGAACAGTCAGCATGGATTCACCAAAGGAAGGTCATGCCTGACTAATCTAATTGCCTTCTATGATGAGATTACTGGTTCTGTGGATGAAGGGAAAGCAGTGGATGTATTGTTTCTTGACTTTAGCAAAGCTTTTGATACAGTCTCCCACAGTATTCTTGTCAGCAAGTTAAAGAAGTATGGGCTGGATGAATGCATTATAAGGTGGGTAGAAAGTTGGCTAGATTGTCGGGCTCAATGGGTAGTGATCAATGGCTCCATGTCTAGTTGGCAGCCGGTGTCAAGTGGAGTGCCCCAGTGGTCGGTCTTGGGGCCGGTTTTGTTCAATATCTTCATAAATGATCTGGAGGATGGCGTGGATTGCACTCTCAGCAAATTTGCGGATGATACTAAACTGGGAGGAATGGTAGATACGCTGGAGGGGGGGGATAGGATACAGAAGGACCTAGACAAATTGGAGGATTGGGCCAAAAGAAATCTGATGAGGTTCAGCAAGGACAAGTACAGATTCCTGCACTTATGATGAAAGAATCCCATGCACCACTACAGACTAGGGACCGAATGGCTAGGCAGCAGTTCCGCAGAAAAGGACCTAGGGGTGACAGTGGACAAGAAGCTGGATATGAGTCAGCAGTGTGCCCTTGTTGCCAAGAAGGCCAGTGGCGTTTTAAGATGTATAAGTAGGGGCATAGCGAGCAAATCGAGGCACGTGATCGTTCCCCTCTATTCGACATTGGTGAGGCCTCATCTGGAGTACTGTGTCCAGTTTTGGGCCCCACACTACAAGAAGGATGTGGATAAATTGGAGAGAGTCCAGCGAAGGGCAACAAAAATGATTAGGGGTCTGGAACACATGACTTATGAGGAGAGGCTGAGGGATCTGGGATTGTTTAGTCTACAGAAGAGAAGAATGAGGGGGGATTTGATAGCTGCTTTCAACTACCTGAAAGGCGGATCCAAGGAGGATGGATCTAGACTATTCTCAGTGATAGCAGATAACAGGACAAGGAATAATGGTCTCAAGTTGCAGTGGGGGAGGTTTAGGTTGGATATTAGGAAAACTTTTTCACTATGAGGGTGGTGAAACACTGGAATGCGTTACCTAGGGAGGTGGTAGAATCCCCTTCCTTAGAAGTTTTTAAGGTCAGGCTTGACAAAGCCCTGGCTGGGATGATTTAGTTGGGATTGGTCCTGCTCTGGGCAGGGGGTTGGACTAGATGGCCTCCAGAGGTCCCTTCCAACTCTGTTATTCTATGATTTTATGACTCTATGATTCCATGAGCTACAGCCCACTTCATCAGATGCATAGAATGGAACTGTAGAGGAAAAAGTCAGTGGACCCAAGTAGGCCTAAATTTCCCAAGTAGGCCTAAAACTTTGGTCTAGCTTACTGTGGATATGAAGCATAAGAAAAGAGCGTGGAAAATTCCATTGTAAGGCAATTGCAGCAAGCTGTTCCCCACCAGACCCCGGGCCAATCCGAAAAGGTAAGAGACCTTTTGAAATCTCTATATTGGATTTCTGGTGGAGGATCGCCAATAGGCTCTGGGCGTGGGTAAGTTGTATGCTTTATCTGGTCTTTTGCTGCCAGACACGCCTGATGCCCTTGGGGTGGATCAGAGTCCCATCTAGGTTTGGTTTCCTCGGGAAGAGCTGAGTGTGGCTGGGCAGGTCATGGATAGACCTGAGCAGGTTGTGGAAAGACCTGGTTCCATGTACCAGTGTGAAAGTGAAGGTTGATAGACCGGTGTGAATTGAGTCGGGTACTGGGGGCTGGAGGGTCCAAGGGGATCCCTTCCTTGCCAGGCCCTGAACTCAGCAGTTTCCCTCTCCATGGCAAGTGGCCTGTCTGGGTCTAGGAGTGTATGATTCCATCCTTTCCATCCTCGGATGGTCTGTTTCTGTACCCTCTTTCCTCCCCTGTCTCTGGTTCCCACCTGAAGTTGGTTTGAAAAGCCACTGACTGGTCTGATCACCTCGCCAGAAGCAACAGAGTATTTGACGCCAGCTGATGGTCTTTGCTAAAGGGGGGCTGTAAGACAGTCGTGGAGGCCCTAAAAAAACCTTCCTTGTGTGAGTGTGAGGAGTGAATTGAGTTAAGTACTGGGGGCCGGAGGATCCAAGAGGATTCCCCTCTCGCCAGGTACAAATGGGGGCTGGTGAGTCAAGAAGGATCACTGTCCCACCAAAAGGCACACACTAGTTCACTTGCAAGTTTCTGGAAAACTGGAATTAGTATATTAGGGACAGGGATAATTTAAAGTTGTGGTTTCCCTTAGAGGGAAAGTTTCAACTTTGACAAGATTGTGCACCTCAGAAGTGCACTTCTGGCCAATGTCAGTGTGAGGCATATTGCTATTGGCATGAAAAAACAGAAGGAAAAAAAAATTAAAAAGGCATCGTGAATCTCAAATAAGGAGTCTCAAGGACTCCCAGGAGAAACTTACAACACAGTTAAAGGTTTGAGAGTATCAGCCGTGTTAGTCTGTAACCGCAAAAAGAAAAGGAGGACTTGTGGCACCTTAGAGACTAACAAATTAAAAAAGATAAAAAGAAAATTGGCAAAAAAATTAAATCCAACTGAGCCAGTAAGAAATATTAAGCAACAGAAGCCCCTTACGTTCACCCCTCAGACAGTGACTCCCCATACTGAGGAAATGTTCCCCTTGCACCAATTCCCGGGCACTAGTGCTTTGGGTCATGAGACCTCGTTGTCTGCACATGCACCTTGGTCTCCTACAAAATTGTATAGTTTACTTAAAAATTTTCCAAATATAAGAGAGGACCCTGTTAAATTCAAAAAGAAATTGCAAATTGTTATAAATTGTTATAACCCTACATGGGCAATTTAAACCAGCTTCTATGAGGAGTCATGCCTAGGGAAACACTGAGTCGCCTTTTTAAAAAACTAAGTGGCCCAAGCAAAATCCAGGCCATAACTAAAAAAAAGGTTAAATAAAATCGGAAAAAAGCTGTTAAATAAAACTCTCACAGTCTGCCCAAGGAAAGCTGACTGGAGCAAAAATTAGCACCTGTAAACAAAGTAAAAATAAGAATTTGAATAAAACCCAATACTCTCACCACCACATTAAAATGATGTTAATGATCTTCCAGCTCCAGAACATACAGGGACCCCATAACAGCCACCCATTGCAGGGGGAGAAGGGGAAGGCCAAACTAAGGTCCCCACCTTCCACCTCCCCTAGGGACCCAGTAATGGCGCATGTTACTATTGCAAGCAAATGGACCATTGGATACAGTAAATGTCCCTATCACCCTGGTTGATCCAAAAGCGGTAGGGGTGGGCAATACTCTTATTCCCCACCCAGTCTCTTCACCTCTGTCCGTTTCTATTGGTCCTTTGTTTGACAGTCATGTTTTCCTCCTAAGCCCTTGTTCACTTGCTAACCGTTTGGGAAAAAAGACTTGCTGTGTAAATTAAATTGTATAATCTGCTGTACCCCAAATGGTGTGTATCTGGACGTGCCTGATCCTGCTCACAATAAGGTCCTGGAAGTTTACAGGAGAAGACAGACCCCAGCCCTTCCTTGTTGCAACAGGAACTGCTGGCTAAGGTCTCTCCCTCCTTGTAAGCCTTGTGAGCCGATCATGCCAACCAGGTTGGGTGCATTGGGTCGGCCCAACCAGTTAAGATTTGCCTAAACCCAGCAAGATCCCTTCCCGCGATGCAGCAGTACCCTCTATCAAAACAGGCCAAGGGAAAATCCAACCTGTTCTTACCTCCTGCATTCAGCAAGGAGTCATTATTCCTACGGTCAGTGAGTGTAACTCCCCCATTTTACTGCGCTGTTAATGCTGCTGTACTCCCTACCTTTCCCATTGTCCCTAGCCCTGCTACCATCCTTTCCTACAAAGCACCAGTGCTGAGGGGTTGTTTCTGCCTCAAATAAGGAAAAGGTTGTATTAAGTCCAAACATAAAAGAATTAAGGTTATTGTTAAATAAGATGCACCTAGATATGAGGAATAAATGCATGTGTATGTAACTAGGTGTGTATAAATAAATAAAAGGGGGGTTTAGTCAAAAAGCCCCCTTCCTTGCTAAATTGGTAGTGAAACAATGCCTTTGCCCATGAAAAAAAATAATACCCCCCCCCCAAAAAAAAGGATCGGGCCCAGACACACAGGCAACCGCAGTTTGAGAAAGTTAAAAGAAAGAAAGTGAGAGATTAACTCTGTAGTTACTGGAGGAAGTTAAGCAGTGAAACTCTGTACAAATGTTAAAAGAAGGTGTTATGAAAAGAAAATTCTTGGTTTCTTTGCAGCCACTCCTTTGAAGAAAGGGCACATTTCTCTGGAAGAATTTCTGTAAATAATCCAGGCAAAAGGTTATTTAAGTAAAATCATTTAACCATGAACCAGTTAGGCAAATTAGCTAAAAAAACCTACTCCTGGTGTGTACAATCTTTGTTTTATAAGTTTAAAATAAATTGGTGTTGTTTTAAAATTGTAACCCCCCCCTCCAAAAACAAAACAAAACACTTTTGCCAAACAAAAGAAACTGGTGTTGTTTAATTTTGGTATTTAGCATTTAATCCTTAGGGTGACTTAATGCTTTACAAGATTTAAAATGTTTTTAAATAAAGACCAAAGCAGTGGCTGCAGCAGGGCAGTCAAAGCCAGGAAAATGGGAAAAAAAATTAAATCTGTTTTGCTAACAAATAGCAGATAGAAGCTGTAGTCAGTGCCCCGCACTAAGTCTTAAGGTGGCTCTGTGTAATCAATGGTCGCTTTGCCAAAGGGGAACCAAAATGGGTTGTGTTTTTTCCTTTTCAAATCAGTTGTGCTTAAAAGCAGGAGTTAAAAGTTAGAAGTTAATTGTGTCCTTTTAAGACAAAGTCTTTAAGAGGCCGATAACTTTGAATCCAAAAGCAATCCAAGAATGTCTGTGTTAATGCAAATCACCTAAATAATAATAATAAAAAATAATAGAATCCATTGAAACCTGACCTGCCTATAAAACAAATACAGGAAAATATGGGGAGTAATTCCTCAGTTTTGCCTGCAGTCAGCAAGGGTATTTGTAAAGAAAGGAATATTTTAAGCAATGTTGCCAACAGTGTGTAATCTGCCAGCAACACAGTGTTGGTAAAGCTGTCAAGGTTAGACAGGCAGCACCTCCCCCTTCGTGGGGACCTTTTGTAAATATTCAAATTAATTTTATATAAATGTCTAAATATTGTAATTATAAGTGTGTTAGTTTTAGTTAATGTATTTTCCAACTGGGTTAAGGCCTTTCCCTGTAAAAAGGCAGATGCCAAAACTGTTGAAAAACTTTAAGGATTTTGTATCACAATTTGGCAAACCTGTGAGTAGCAACAGTAATAGTGGACCTAATGTTATTGGACAAATTATAACAAGGAATGTGCATCTTTACAGATCCAACACAATCGCCACTGCCCCCACCATCCGTAGTCTGTCGGGACAATAAAATGTCAAAATGAAATTTTTAAAAAATATACTGGTCAAGATCTGTGCTAAAACAAATTTAAAGTGGCCAAATGCCCTCCCATTAGCATTAATGAATATGAGAGCCACTCTCAATTGAAAGACTGGACTCAGCCCTCATGAAATTCTAACAGGGCACCCAATGCGACTACCGGCTGCGCCCCCACTGGCCCTTGCTCAAATGGATAGTCATTTAGAATCATAGTATCATAGAATATCAGGGTTGGAAGGGACCCCAGAAGGTCATCTAGTCCAACCCCCTGCTCAAAGCAGGACCAATTCCCAGTTAAATCATCCCAGCCAGGGCTTTGTCAAGCCTGACCTTAAAAACCTCTAAGGAAGGAGATTCTGCCACCTCCCTAGGTAACGCATTCCAGTGTTTCACCACCCTCATAGTGAAAAAGTTTTTCCTAATATCCAATCTAAACCTCCCCCACTGCAACTTGAGACCATTACTCCTCGTTCTGTCATCTGCTACCATTGAGAACAGTCTAGAGCCATCCTCTTTGGAACCCCCTTTCAGGTAGTTGAAAGCAGCTATCAAATCCCCCCTCATTCTTCTCTTCTGCAGGCTAAACAATCCCAGCTCCCTCAGCCTCTCCTCATAACTCATGTGTTCCAGTCCCCTAATCATTTTTGTTGCCCTTCGCTGGACTCTCTCCAATTTATCCACATCCTTCTTGAAGTGTGGGGCCCAAAACTGGACACAGTACTCCAGATGAGGCCTCACCAATGTCGAATAGAGAGGAACAATCACGTCCCTCGATCTGCTCGCTATGCCCCTACTTATACATCCCAAAATGCCATTGGCCTTCTTGGCAACAAGGGCACACTGCTGACTCATATCCAGCTTCTCGTCCACTGTCACCCCTAGGTCCTTTTCCGCAGAACTGCTGCCTAGGACCCTAGGACCCTGCACTTATCCTTATTGAACCTCATCAGATTTCTTTTGGCCCAATCCTCCAATTTGTCTAGGTCTTTCTGTATCCTATCCCTCCCCTCCAGCGTATCTACCACTCCTCCCAGTTTAGTATCATCCGCAAATTTGCTGATAGTGCAATCCACACCATCCTCCAGATCATTTATGAAGATATTGAACAAAACCGGCCCCAGGACCGACCCTTGGGGTACTCCACTTGATACCGGCTGCCAACTAGATATGGAGCCATTTATCACTACCCGTTGAGCCCGACAATCTAGCCAGCTTTCTACCCACCTTGTAGTGCATTCATCCAGCCCATACTTCCTTAACTTGCTGACAAGAATACTGTGGGAGACCGTGTCAAAAGCTTTGCTAAAGTCAAGAAACAATACATCCACTGCTTTCCCTTCATCCACAGAACCAGTAATTTAATGGATGACACAATGCTTATTTATTGTCAGGCACTAACAAAATGTGTTAGGTCTTTTTATATACAGCAGCTCTGCCACTCGCTGAAACCAGAAGACTGGATCTACATAAAGATCCATCAGCAAGAAACCGCGCTGGACCCATGCTCAAAGGCCCTGTCAAGGTTCCTTCCCCACTCTGAACTCTAGGGTACAGATGTGAGGGCCTGCATGAAAACCTCCTAAGCTTACTTTTACCAGCTTAGGTTAAAACATCCCCAAGGTACAAATTAATTTTACCCTTTGCCCTTGGATTTCCACTGTCACCACCAAACTTTATCTGGGTTCCTTAAAAAATGGAGTTTGGACATGTCTTTCCCCCCAAAATCCTCCCAACCCTTGCACCCCACTTCCTGGGGAAGGTTTGGTAAAAATCCTCACCAATTTGCATAGGTGACCACAGACCCAAACCCTTGGATCTTAGAACAATGAAAAAGCATTCAGTTTTCTTACAAGAAGACTTTTAATAGAAGTAAAGGAATCACCTCTGTAAAATCAGGACGGTAGATACCTTACAGGGTAATTAGATTCAAAACATAGAGAATCCCTCTAGGCAAAACCTTAAGTTACAAAAAAGACAGAAAGACAGGAATAGTCATTCTATTCAGCACAGCTCTTTTCTCAGGCATTTAAAGAAATAATAATCTAACACATACCTAGCTAGATTACTTACTAAAAGTTCTAAGACTCCATTCCTGTTCTGTCCCCAGCAAAACCAGCATACAGACAGACACAGACCTTTTGTTTTTCTCTCTCCTCCCAGCTTCTCAAAGTATCTTGTCTCCTTATTGGTCATTTTGGTCAGGTGCCAGCGAGGTTACCTTTAGCTTCTTAACCCTTTACAGGTGAGAGGATTTTTCCTCTGGCCAGGAGGGATTTTAAAGGGGTTTTACCCTTCCCTTTATTTTTATGACAGACCCTTATCAAGACCTGTTAATTATCAACACCGTTGTGAAGTACTAAGAAATTTGACTACCTGCCCATGTTTCTCACTGTAATGGCTCTCCGACTGATGACCAGTCTATCTTTCCTTCTGGCGTTGTTGCTCCTTCTCAACAGCAGGAGTGAAGGACAAGGTAAAAAGCTGGTAACCTCTCCTTTGTCCGCTGACAGACCCACCGTGGCTTTAAAGGCACAACCTCTCCACCTGAAGAAAACAACCTCTCCACTTGAGGACATAATAAATCCTCCAACCAAGCAAGGTGATTGTGCTAGTAACCTCTCCCTTGCTGCCTCATTGTCGGACACCTAAGTGAATTAAGACTATGAAATCTTTAAAAATAGCTTGCAAAAGCTAGCCAACACTACCTAAAAATAGAACTTTTAATATTCCTCAGCCTCTCCTTCTTCACAAACGTAGGATGGGGATGGAAAAGTAATATTTTTCTAGATCTTAACCAATCAGTAGCCTCACTAGTAAATAATCAAACGTATACCCAAAAAGTTTGTTCTGCCACTGGAAATTTTGCCTGTACTAAAATTATCCCAGTAACTGTTAATTTAACTTGTACCTTATTGTAATAGACCCCTTCAGATGCCATTGATGCTAATGCCTCTCTGCCTTTTTGTTAAGGTGTCTAGCCAACACATGTGGTCTAATGCTTCATCAAGAAGAGATGGGTTAAAGTTTCGATGGACTGTAATTAATGCTACACTAAAATCTGTAAAATGTACAATACCCTCATCTAGTTTTTAAATTACTTCTGCATATCCAAATTGCTCTAAAGGGGCTGACATCAGATTAGCACAGCAAAAGGCCTAAGTTTCCCCAAGAAAGAAAAGGGACTTGGCTGAACACCTATGAAATGGTGCAAATAGCGTAGCGGCAATCTGGGATATCCGTAAAAGTCAAGAACATGAGAAAAAAAAATGGGGCACTTAGAAAAAGCCACAGGCCTTATTACTGGAGCACAATTGACCCAGACACAAGCGGGAGTAGGTAAATTACATATTATTTCCACCCTTAGTGCAATAACCCAGAAGCTTGTAACAGATATGGTGCTTAGCATCTCTGGGACTGAAAAGGCATTGCAGTGGGATCAGGCTTGTTCAAAGGTTCAGGATTTTCTGAATGACCAGCTCATGGCCATTCAGAGGGATCTCGAGCATCAGGCATGGCCCTCTGCCCTTACAGCCATCTCGGGAGTACCATCTGATCTGTGGCCAGGAAGACATACTTAAAGATTCTCTGTGTGAAAATGCATACATTTGCAGTGTTTCTTCCAAGCATACAGGCCAGTTGGAGGGATGTGGGCTTCCACATACTGAATCCTGCTGGGTCCATGGAAAGGATGCATGTAAAATTGGGAAATTCACCAAGACGTTTGGAAAGTTATACCACCTGGTATGCCAACCCGATTTATAGTCAGTGCTCCTGAAATAATGCCCAATATGTGAATAAAAATAGGAAATCAATGGACACTCTGGCCACTAGAACCCCACAGCTTCAGTGTGTACATAAACTGAAGCCAGGAAAAGTTGTCACAGCTCAAGATGGCATTTGTTGGAAGGGTATGGAACATGGGACTACCCTTACAGGACATCTACTTTTCCAAGCTAATACTAGCTGTGTGCATGGTAAGACCATTATCTTGAATGACGTACATTTTAATCTCGCCACAGCCACAGGCAATCATATCATTTATTGGCCTGTGGATAAAAATCTATAATTAGCCCTTAGGTTCCAAATACCCTTTAAATGCACTACCTTAGTGCCTAACCGATTCCAAAATTTGCTCTCAATCCTACCAAAGGTTCAAAAAATTTCCAAATTACAGGGACAAATTCACATGCTCCAAAATGTATATCAAGCCAAAAAAAAAAAAACCCTTTTATACTGCCTATAAAATGTCTACTTTGTGTACCCAGACTAATGTATTGTGTTTTGTAACTAAAGCTATACACCAATCCCAACCATATCACATTATCACCATGGGAATGTTGTTGCTTTTACTGCTGTTTAACAGAGGGTTATGTTATTGTTTCTGTAATACATGTATTTATCATTGCCTGTCCAGCCCTAGACCTGCCAACCTCAGTGCAAGGAAGCAGGTGGCACTAATGATTGTAAATAAAATGTGTAACACAGTTTGGGCAGAAGAACAAACGAACAAAAAGAAAACTAATTAACGGGCTCATGGCTATGAAAGTTTAGGCCCAATCGAAAAAAAAATAAAAGCGGGGGGGGGGGGGGATGTGGAGGAAAAAGTCAGTGGACCCAAGTAGGCCTAAACTTCCCAAGTAGGCCTAAAACTTTGGTCAAGCTATGTGGATATGAAGCATGAGAAAAGAGTGTGGAAAGTTCCATTGTAAGGCAATTGCAACAGCACAGCTTAAGAAATGAAAACCGCAAAAGAACATCTGTCAATAACACAAAAAGCTTGTTTTGCTATATTCCAAATAAGGTAATTAAGATGAAAGTATGTGTAATTTGTCTGTGGTTTTAAGACTTAAAAAGCTGTGTGCGCATTGCATCGGGGGGCAGCTACTTAGAGCTGTTACCCCCCTGCGCTTGTAATCAATAAAGGAGCCTTGGGCTTGGTTCTGATCCAAACACAACACGTGGTTATTTTTTTCCACCACAGAACATATAGTAAGAATATATATATATATATATATATACACATAAAGAGAAGGTGGAAGTTGCCATACAAACTGTAAGAGGCTAATTAATTAAGATGAGCTTCTTGTCAACTGTCTAAATGGGCCATCTTGATTATCACTACAAAAGTTTTTTTTTTTCTCCTGCTGATAATAGCTCTCTGTATGTGTATGTATATATATATATATATATATATATATATATATATATTATTATTATTATTATTAGTTCCATTCTATGCATCTGATGAAGTGGGCTGTCGCCCACGAAAGCTTATGCTCAAATAAATTTGTTAGTCTCTAAGGTGCCACAAGTACTCCTGTTCTTTTAGATGGAACAAAGTAAATTACCAAGCAAAATAAAACAAAAACACGCAAGTCTAAGTGTAGGAAACTAAATGCAGGTAAATCTCACCCTCAGAGATGTTCCAATAAGCTTCTTTTACAAACTAGACTCCTTTCTAATCTGGGCCCAGTCCTTTCCCTGGTACAGTCCTTGTTTCAGCTCAGGTGGTAGCCAGGGGATTTCTCATCATTGCCACCTCCTTTGTTATGTTCCACCACTTTATATAGCTTTGGCACAAAGTGGGAAGCTTTTGTCTCTCTGTCCCCACCCTTCCTTCTAAATGGAAAAGCCCCAGGTTTAAGATGGATTTCCGTACCAGGTGACATGGTCACATGTCACTGCAAGACCCCAAGCCTTCATTCCTCCCAGCCTGCCTCACAAAGGCCTGCCTGCAAACAGAGCCATCCACAGTCAATTGTCCTGGTTGATGGGAGCCATCAAGATTCCAAACCACAATTAATGGCCCACAATTTGCATAATTACAATAGGATCTCAGAGTTATAGTTCATATTTCTAGTTTCAGATACAAGAGTGGGGGGCTAACATGAAGGGGAAAGGAGTCCAGGAGAGCTGGCTATATTTCAAGGAATCTCTATTGAGGTTACAGGGACGAGCCATCCCGATGTGTCGAAAGAATAGTAAATATGGCAGGCGACCAGCTTGGCTTAACGGTGAAATCCTTGCAGATCTTAAAGATAAAAAAGAAGCTTAAAAGAAGTGGAAGATAGGACAACTGACCAGGGAAGAGTATAATATTATTGATCAGGCATGTAGGAATGAAATGTAGGAAGGAAATCAGGAAGGCCAAATCACACCTGGAGTTGCAGCTAGCAAGAGATATTAAGAGTAAC
Source organism: Caretta caretta (assembly GCF_965140235.1). Lineage (NCBI taxonomy): Eukaryota > Metazoa > Chordata > Testudines > Cheloniidae > Caretta > Caretta caretta. The sequence continues at coordinate 2,979,145 of NC_134206.1, forward strand.
AAGAAGGGATTCTCCAGGTATGTTGGCAACAAGAAGAAAGCCAAGGAAAGTGTGGGCCCCTTACTGAATGAGGAAGGCAACCTAGTGCCAGAGGATGTGGAAAAAGCTAATGTACTCAATGCTTTTTTTGCCTCTGTCTTCACGAACAAGGTCAGATCCCAGACTGCTGCGCTGGGCATCACAGCATGGGGAGTAGGTGGCCAGCCCTCTGTGGAGAAAGAGGTGGTTAGGGACTATTTAGAAAAATGAGCTGGACGTGCACAAGTCCATGGGGCCGGACGCGTTGCATCCGAGAGTGCTAAAGGAATTGACAGCTGTGATTGCAGATCCATTGGCCATTATCTTTGAAAACTCGTGGCGAACGGGGGAAGTACCAGATGACTGGAAAAAGGCTAATGTAGTGCCAATCTTTAAAAAAGGGAAGAAGGAGGTTCCTGGGCACTACAGGCCAGTCAGCCTCACCTCAGTCCCCGGAAAAATCATGGAGCAGGTCCTCAAGGAATCAATCCTGAAGCACTTACATGAGAGGAAAGTGATCAGGAACAGTCAGCATGGATTCACCAAAGGAAGGTCATGCCTGACTAATCTAATCGCCTTCTATGATGAGATTACTGGTTCTGTGGATGAAGGGAAAGCAGTGGATGTATTGTTTCTTGACTTTAGCAAAGCTTTTGACACAGTTTCCCACAGTATTCTTGTCAGCAAGTTAAAGAAGTATGGGCTGGATGAATGCACTATAAGGTGGGTAGAAAGTTGGCTAGATTGTCGGGCTCAACGGGTAGTGATCAATGGCTCCATGTCTAGTTGGCAGCCAATATCAAGTGGAGTGCCCCAGGGGTCGGTCCTGGGGCCGGTTTTGTTCAAAATCTTCATAAATGATCTGGAGGATGGTGTGGATTGCACTCTCAGCAAATTTGCGGATGATACTAAACTAGGAGGAGTGGTAGATATGCTGGAGGGCAGGGATAGGATACAGAGGGAACTAGACAAATTGGAGGATTGGGCCAAAAGAAATCTGATGAGGTTCAATAAGGATAAGTGCAGGGTCCTGCACTTAGGACGGAAGAACCCAATGCACTGTTACAGACTAGGGACCGAATGGCTAGGCAGCAGTTCTGCGGAAAAGGACCTAGGGGTGACAGTGGACGAGAAGCAGTCAGCAGTGTGCCCTTGTTGCCAAGAAAGCCAATGACATTTTGGGATGTATAAGTAGGGGCATAGCCAGCAGATCGAGGGATGTGATCGTTCCCCTCTATTTGACATTGGTGAGGCCTCATCTGGAGTACTGAGTCCAGTTTTGGGCCCCACACTACAAGAAGGATGTGGAGAAATTGGAGAGAGTCCAGCGAAGGGCAACAAAAATGATTAGGGTTCTGGAACACATGACTTATGAGGAGAGGCTGAGGGAACTGGGATTGTTTAGTCTGCGGAAGAGAAGAATGAGGGGGGATTTGATAGCTGCTTGCAACTACCTGAGAGGTGGCTCCAAAGAGGATGGTTCTAGACTATTCTCTGTGGTAGAAGAGGACAGGACAAGGAGTAATGGTCTCAAGTTGCAGTGGGGGAGGTTTAGGTTGGATATTAGGAAAAACTTTTTTCATGAGGAGGGTGGTGAAACACTGGAATGTGTTACCTAGGCAGGTGGTAGAATCTCCTTCCTTAGAAGTTTTTAAGGTCAGGCTTGACAAAGCCCTGGCTGGGATGATTTAATTGAGGATTGGTCCTGCTTTGAGCAGGGGGTTGGACTAGATGACCTCCTGAGTTCCCTTCCAACCCTGATATTCTATGATTCTATGATTCTATGATACATTTATACAAATAGAATGACCACACTCTGTAGATTATAAGCTTTGTAATGATTCCTTACAAGAGACCTTTTGCATGAAGCATATTCCGGTTACATTATATTCACACTCATTAGCATATTTTCATTAAACCAGAATGAGTGCAACATCACAGCCTCTGCCAAGGCCCAGTCATAGTTGACTTCCCAAAGTGCTTTGCTGTAGTGAAAGCACTCTTGCCCCTTCCCAGGCCTCTCTGAGTACCCATAGGCAGGGGGGTCAGATGAGATAGAGAGGTTCCTTCTGGCCTGGGAACATGTAAAAGATTCTGAGAGGGGGAGTGGGGCAGCCAGCTGGGCATGAGAGGGTGCGTGATGGGGGGAGGGATATTCAGCTGGGTATGAGTTTGCCATGTGGTAGATCGGGGGACTGGCCTTGTGGTTAAGGCTCTGGACCGGGGCTTAGATCTGGGTTCACTGGCTCAGGCTGGGGTCCAGTCTAGTCCAATCTCCTCTGTCTGACAATAACCAGATCAGGTTCAAGACCCCCTGCATGGGGCAGCTGGGTGTAACCTGCCTCCAGGGGACCGTTTCTCCTCACCTCCAATGAGGAGAGGTTGGCTGCTGCCCTGAAGCAATTGCTGGCTGTCTTGGACTCCCTGTGTGATGTTGGGCAAGTCCTTGGGCTCCCTGGTCCTCATCCCACTCCTGTGATGTGGGGTTACCGCAACCCTGCCTTACCCATAGTTGGTCTGTTTGGATTGAAGCCCATGGGGCGGGGATGGTCTCTTGCTATATGTCACACAGCACCTTGCACAATGAGGCTCTGATCTCGCTTGCCTTGGTGGAAATGGTGAGTGAAAACAATGCTCTAGAGCAGCCAGTGGGAGCTGCGATCAGCCAAACCTGCGGATGCAGCAGGTAAACAAACCAGTTCGGCCCGGCACAGGCTTTCCCTGAGCAAGCGGTGGACTGGCTTTGAGAACCACTGAACTAGAGCAGGGCAAAGTCGATGCCATGCTGGAGTGCAGACCCAGACAGGTGTGTTTATTAGCCCTGCTGCTCAGCAAAGCTGAAGTGGGTTTCTACAGCCTGGAGTGACCAAGCCATCTGAATGACAGGCCTTGCTGGTCCTGATGTCACCTGCACAGAACTTGCTCCTCAGCCACTGACCTGTCCCATGAGCCTTCAGTCTATTTTGATGCCCAAGATGTGGAGCGCCCTCTGCCGGATACCTGGGGTTCTCACCCCGTAGATGATGGGGTTCATCATGGGAGGGAAGAGCAAGTACATGTTGGCGATGAGGATGTGAACGTGGGGCTCCACATGGCCGAAGCGGTGGGAGAAGTAGGTAAAGCTCGCTGGGGTGTAAAAAACCAGCATGGCGCAGACGTGGGCACTGCAGGTGCCAAGGGACTTGCGCCGAGCCTCCTTGGAGGGGAGTCTGAAGACTGCCTGGAGAATCAGGATGTAGGACAGGACAATGAGGATCAAATCTAATCCCCCGGCGAGAAACGATACGGCCAAACTATAGGCACTCATGACTGTCGTGTCCTCACAGGCCAGTTTTACCAGTGCCATGAACTCACAATAGGTGTGAGAAATGACATTGGTCTTGCAGTACCGGAGCCGTTTCAGCAGCAATGGGTGTGGGCCCAGTAACACAGCCCCCCTCATCACAATGACCAGCCCTATCTTTGCTACAGCCCGATTGGTCAGGACGGCTGAGTGTCGCAGCGGGTTACAGATAGCGACATAGCGATCAAAAGCCATGGCCAACATAAACCCGGACTCCATGCAAGTAACTGAGTGAATCAAAAAAATCTGGGCCAGGCAACCGTTGGTGTAAATTGTGTGGTCCCTGAACCAGAAGATGCAGAGGGTTTTGGGCAGGGTGGTGGTGGAGATGACCAGGTCGGCGAGCGCCAGCATGGAAAGGAAAAGGTACATGGGCTCGTGGAGGCTCGGCTCAGTCTTGATAACAGCCAGGAGGAGGCCATTCCCCAGGAGGGACAGAAGGTAGACGGAGCAGAAGGGGATGGAGATCCAGACATGCGCCGCCTCCAGCCCCGGGATGCCGAGGAGGATGAAGGTGGAGGGGTGGGACATGGTCCAGTTAGAAGCTGCCATGGTGGGGCCAATTGGGTGTGTTCAGTTCCATGGCATGGCTGCTTCCAGGCCCTGTAACTAACCATTAAAACAATCATTAACCATCTGATGGGAACATGACAAGTTGGCATTTTCTCAGCATTAGTTCTTCACCCGTCCTGTGCTAATGCCACATGAAGAGTGAGTCACAAATAGCCTATTCTTGGCTCCTGCACTGCAGCCATTCTACCCTCATTACAGAGGCTTTTAGTGGTAACTGAGGGCTCTGTAGAAGTTCAAATCAATGTTTCTTTTTCTCTACACTCCTCTCATTAGATGCACTATGAACTGTCTGTGAAAATCCTGCTTGAAAATTGACTCATCTGCTCAGTCCTGAGCTGTCAGAAATGACCAGAGAGCCATTACAGTTATACCCATTTACACCAGCTGGAGATCTGGCCCATTGCAGCCAGCTGAAAGAGAGACCTGTTTTGAATGTTTTTTCCTAATTGTGCACTGCCTCCTGAATACCTGTAGCAGGGGAGGGGAGGGAAATTGCTGTGAGCATTACCATTCATGTGGGTAAAGGATTTGGATGGCTCAGCCCTGATTCTTGTGAGACAATGGGGAATCTCAGCAGAGAGGATGGAGAGGAGTGGGCCGAGAAGTTGCCCTCCCCGACCGTAGAGGCAGCCTCTGTCAGTCAGAGGTGAAGCTTATTGGAATGGCGTGGGGGATTGTAGATTGGCTCCCCCAAAGCTTTCTCCGGAGCTGTAAAGCCAACATCAATTCCAGCAATAAACTCACATGAGAAGAGCAAATGATTCAACCGTACTGATTCTGTTGTGTCTAAGTCTGTTTTTGCAGCATTCACAGCTAGGGAGAAGCTGCCCTCTTAGAGTGTCGGGCAGGGCTGTCCTTAGGATTTATGGGGCCCTATACAGTATTATTAAACTGGTGCCCCTATGCCTGACGGTAGCCTGGGCTGGCATGTGTATTTTAGGTAAGGGTGGTCTTTTGAAGGATTTATTTAAAAAATTATATGTCTGAAGGTTCAAGCATTTAAGGCTAAAGATGAATCCTCAGATTGTGCATCTAAAAATCTATGCAAGGATTTTTTAGAGATATGATTTTATAATCTTCAGCAACACGCTAATGAAATATTTTAAAAGAAATTTTAAACTAAGGTCCTGTTCAGAAACTGACAGTATGTACCTGGGGGTTGGCAAATGGCTTCACTACCACTTGAATGGCTCTTTAACAGTTTCAATGTTGAGCTAACAGGTCTGGCAGGCTGGAGGCTTTTTCACTTTTAAGTACTAGATCCCCTCCAGAGGAAGACTCACCAGGCTGCAGCAGCCAGCTGTGGTGGGAGCCAGCAGGAAGGGTCAGAACAGGGATAGGAAAAGGTGGGGGAAGATTAGACACTAAGACCCAAATATTTGGGTGCCCTACACAGCTGTGTATGCTGCCTATGCCTAAGGATGGCCCTGGTGCTCGGAGACGCCGGGCTGAGCCCCACATATTCCTGGGAGAGATGTGGCCTTTCTCACAGCCCTGCCTTTTGGAGGAAGGATGCAGGAGGTTCATACCAGGGGTCTGACCTGGGAGCTCTCTGAGCCCAGGAGTCCTATGGACATTGGCGGGAGCTTTGCACACAAAGCGCCCAAAGGATTGGGACCACATGATTTCATGATGGGAATGCAGGGCATGCTTGCCTTCTTCTCCCCCAGTGATATTCTAATTCCTCCATCTAGTGTCTGCGGGTTTGTCTACACAGCAGCTGGAGACATCGCTCCCAGCTCTGATAAAGTGAGCGTGCTAAACCCAGCAGGGTAGCCGTGGTCATGTGAGAGGACAAGCTCAGGCCCATCAGAACCCCTAGCTGTGTATTTGGGAGGTTGGCCTGCCCCACTGCTCACGCCACGGCAGCTACACTTCTATTTGCAGTGAGCGAGCTGGGTCAGAGCTAGCGCGGGTGCATCTCCCCAAGCTGGGAATTCCACCTCCAGGTGTACCCCGCCTTCCTTTAATGAACCCTTTTGGTAACTTTACTCACACCGTCAGTACTAACCACACAGGCATTTACAGCTCAGCCTTTAATGAATGAGCCATGAGCAGAGTTCTGTCCATTATCTAAGTGCAGCTTGCGACTGGCTTTGTGCATGCTACGAGAACGTCCGCCAGCTCCTGGCCTGGGTTTTCTGGGGACACTGGGTACAAAGTAGACTGTGGGGCTCGGGTATACACAGGGTTGCACTGGTTTAACATAGGGCGTAATTTAAACTCCTTCAGTTAAATTGGTGCAAAAGACTTTGTGGACATTTTGTTTTCAGACTAAGAATGGCTTATTGCAGTTTAGTTTAAGAAGATTAGGGACAGAATTAAACCAATAAAAAAAAGCGCCCACACAAGGGTTTGCATCTGTTTAAATAAACCAGTTTTGTTAAAATGGTGCAAGTCCGTTGGCTTTTCTTCACGTATAGTTAGTGAAGATGCTACTGCGCTGATGGGAGAGTTTCTTCTGTCTCTGGAGTTAGTCCACCTCCCCAAGAGGTGGTAGCTTTGTCAGCAGGAGGCATAGCGCTCTCTACACTGGGGGGCGGGTTAGGTCAGTATAACTACGTTGCTCAGGGATGTGGATTTTTCACACCCCTGAATGACATGGATACTGATATAGGTCCGTAGTGTAGACCTGGCCTGTGTGTAGATGAGACCTCCGAATGTGTCAACAGGAAAAATTTGCCCCGGTTTAATATAAAGGGTGTGTTTAAAGTGCTTTCGTTCAACTGGTGCAAACTTGTCTGGCCTCTGTTGTTTTGGTTTAGGTTAAGCTGGCTGGGAATCAGTCTAAGCTGAACTGCAGTAAGCCCTTCTGAAAGTGAGATAGGGGCATCCACACAGGCGTTTGCACCAGTTGACCTAAATCAGTTTAAAAACTGGTTCAACTGTCTCATGTAGACAAGGCCTCGATGAAGCAGCAGTCATGCCCCAACCCAGAGGCTGCCTGTCACGGGAGGCAGAGGCAGAGAGCTTGTCCTGGAATGGCAGCCTCCTGTCACATTTTGGAAGAGCCCATTTCTATTTCGTTGGGATTCTCACCCACAGGGCTTGGGGGTGGGGACACTCTCAGGGCAAAGATGGCCATCAATTCTGGCCTGGAAGAAATTAGAAAAATGAAAACTGACTCATTTCCCTGTCTGAGAATGGAAACAACCAGCCACACATCCCACGGCATGACTGCTACCGAAAGCACACACCCGGACCAGGGACTTGTAGCTAGGGCACCAGCTTGGATCTCAGGAGAGCTAGGTGCTCTTTAGATTCCTTTTGCACCCTCAGTTCCCCTGCCAGCAAGATGGGGATCATGATACCCCCAACCTCACGTGGGGTGTATGTGTGTGAAGCCAGAGCCACAAATGTCTGAGCTTGGTCCTGATGAGCACTATGGACATGCCTATGAATAAATCACTGCCCCCTAACCTGGAAGTGAATGAGACCGATCTGCTGTCAGAGGAATATTACAAACCTGTAGGACACTCCTGGGAGTGGGTATTGCTCTTGGGATCTGTCATTTAACTGACAGATATCTCAACTCACAGTCAGAGAAACAGCCCTTGTCACTGCCTGGGCTGGCTCCAGCAGAGGGCTCGCTCTATCCCAAGTGAGGTATAATTTGTACGTACTGAATCGAGCTCTGCACATTTCAAAGTTTGGGTGGAAAGTTTTTACGATGAGACCTTTTTCGTCCTTTGAAAGTTGGGCAGAGAACTTCTAATTATGGCCTCTGAGAACTGCTGTACTACAAATAAGTAACGGCAGATGACACCCAGAGAGACCCCTGCCATCACACACACAGGGGATATGGACCATTCACACACCTGGCAGGAGAGCAGATTCTTAGCAGATAGACAGTGAAGCACAGAGTCCCTTGTTGATGCGTTAAACTAATCCCACATTTCAAGGGGCCACTGTGTCCGAGGACAGAAGCTGTCTGAAGACATCGTCATCACAATTTGAATCCCATGCAGAGGGATAGAATGATACACTGATAATAACCTCCCAGCCAAATTCTACCTTCAGCCAGGTGCAAGCGGTTGCGTTGGATCCAATGGGACCTAGGTGGGAGAAGCTCTGTGAGGGCAGAATGAGACCCTCACAAGGAACAGCATGGTCACATATTATCAAACCACCAACCCTGCCCAGAATATAAAGGGGTCTCTGCCACAAAGAGGAGAGCTGGGAAAACTACAGGAGCTCTGTTAACTTTTTGTAACTTTTTACTATTAGGGGCATCTAGACTTAAGGCTGTTTATTTAGATTTTATTCTTTATTTTTAGTTATTTACTTTTTTATACTAATTAGCAAAACTGCCAGTACTTATGACCTTGTGTCAGAAACCCCAAAAGGGGCAACTTAACTATTTAACTTCAGGCCATGTAAGGAATAAATCAACAGGAACTCAGGGATTCTGTCTGATCCAGGGGTAATGCCAGTCAGCATGCTCTTGGCTCACACTGCTCTTTATTAGATGTAAGCGCACACAGACATTCCGTAATCAACGACAGGTTCCTTAGAGGTTTTTAAGGTCAGGCTTGACAAAGCCCTGGCTGGGATGATTTAACTGGGAATTGGTCCTGCTTCGAGCAGGGGGTTGGACTAGATGACCTTCTGGGGTCCCTTCCAACCCTTATATTCTATGATCCTATGATTCTATGATTCTAGGTCAGCGCTGGCCAAGCACCTCCCTGCTGGGGATTAAAGATGTCAGGAAAACATCTCTCCCACGATAGCTTCCTAGGACTGCTCCCAAGTACACTTTATTATTTAAACTTTTTATAACTAACTTCTACTAATCACATTGATCATAATGACCCCTATTCATAGAATCATAGAATCATAGAATATCAGGGTTGGAAGGGACCTCAGGAGGTCATCTAGTCCAACCCCCTGCTCAAAGCAGGACCAATCTCCAACTAAATCAACTAAAATATTAAGTTATTACTTTTTAAATTTTTCATAAACTTTTCTTATTAGAGGTGTATAGACTTAGGTCTGTTTATTTACATTTTTTTATTTTTAGTTATTTACTTTTTTTTTATACTGATTAGCAAAACAGCCAGTAGTTATGACCTTGCTTCTGAAAGCCTGTCTTCAGATTGACCTTTAACTATGTGGTGTTTTATTTTATTAATTCATTGTGGTGGTGTGCTCATAATACGGTGGCAATTAGCTTGATCACATTCTGGGGTATATACACCCCTTAAATCCAGGTTAACATTCCCATTTTCAAAGGCCATATATTTTAAATATTGAGGCCTTTACATATATATATATATATATATATATATATATATATAATGAGTTCAGTGAGTTATTTTTGAAAGTTCAGCATTAGGCTCAAGGCTCTCAACCAAGACTGAGCAAGAATTTTCTTATTGGCACTTTTCGGTTTCACCCGTGACTTTGCCTTGTTTAAAGACCAGACTTATTTTTGGGACGTGCCCATGGTTTGTAAAATCTTTAGCTTTGCAACCCATCAATCTTCCAACCTTATCCAGCATGTCTGTGCTAAGAACACAACAACCAATGCCACTTGAAGCATTAGAATCACCACAGTTTGATGTAAAGCCAAACTGAAAATTTCCAATGCCATGGGAGACCATACCAACGTCTCCCACCAATTGTGTTCCGAATCTCTCCTGACACTTTTAATTATTGGTTAATTTTATTAGAAACATGGTGGACAGTAACCATGACTATACACGCCTCCTACCCTGAAACTTGCAAATATGTTTTTTAAATGGGAATGCTCAAATAACATTTTTATAGCAATTAAATTAATTTTAATAGGTACAGGTTTTACATTGGAGCACAAGGTGCATTTTACTTTTACTTTTAATTGGCTGTATTTTAATACTTAGCATTCAAAATTACATTTTTAATGACTACAATTTGACAAAAACACTTATTTTGGGGGGGATTGTGGGTTGTATCGTTCACACAGATAATGATGGGTACAGGACACTAACTTATACGGCATACACAATTATTACCCACATAAACAACTACAGATTTATTTGTGAATGGATTAATAGAAAAAAAAAACACATTTTATTACTTTTAAACATATATTTTGCGCTTGCAAAGCATTTTTAATACATTTATATTTAATTCCAGATTTTTTTAGGCAGGCCGTAAATTTACCGTTTTTTATGTTGGGGCTTTTTTTTATGTCCAGTACTTTATGATCCATGTGTTCTATTACCGTTTGATTATATTAAAGCTGAGGGCTGTTACAGAAGAAACTTTTAATGTGTCTATTTCATTTATGCCATTCCAAACTATATGTTTGCCATATTAATAACTTACATTTGCATTTCCATGCATGCCAGGGCCAAGGAAACATTGCTTTGGAGTACACCAACCTCCTGCCGGAGACAGAGGTGTCTTTTTTTTTTTTTTTTTAGGAATTGTTTCTATATTTCTGAAACCTGCGCCACCCTATTTCATGTGGAACTTAGCTGATCTAAGTATACCTTCAGGGGCATTGCTCACTCCTTTAGGAGTTGACCCATTGCATTTATTTTATTTGCCTTTTTATTTATGCTATTAAGAACTTCGACCCCAGCACCAAGTGTTACGAAGATGTCCCTTTTTTTATTCATATGCGGTATGGGAATATTATGAAGATTTATTTAATTTTTTCAGCTCTGATCTAATGGTTGAACAAACTTTTTACAATGGGGTTTTATTGCTAAAATATTTGCTACGGTAATATTCACGATTACTTTTTTTTACGCTGTGGAATGGATTAGTTACCAATTACTTTTTTACTTTGGTTTGAACCACATATGCTCCAATTAAATTATTTTAAGTTGGTTCCAAAGTTTACACCTCCATGCCTCTGACTTTATGGGGTCCCTGAAGGAGCCCTTTTTTCTGTGATATTGGGCTGCATGTTGATAACTATTTTACCAAGGCACCATTTTACCATCCTTTATTTTAAACCTTTTTTATTTTTGTTGTAAGCTTTCTGAAAACCCAGGCCTTTTAAAGTGGAAGACAAAAGGATTTTCCTTTTTTTTTGTTGTCACTATTTGCAATTTTGCTTTTTTTATTTTTATTTTAGCGCCTTTGGAAACAACAAATTATTACAGCCTACAATGGATTGTCTTTTCCCCCGGGGTTGTTCACTTAGGGATGTCATTCCACAAATGAGTGCATTTGGGCTTGCTACAATTAATTAGCAGTCTGACAGATTCCATCCAGTGAAAACAACCATACGGGTAGTCTTTAATTTTTTATATTAACAAATATGCTTTTTCAACAAGTCCATGTGAATACAAAAGAATGGTGATGTTGACACCGAAGTGCTAGGGATTCTGTAATCGCCCATACAAATCCTTTGCAATCCAAACTATAATGCATTGCCAGTTCTTGTTCATGCCCACACTGATGTTTTTTCCCACACTTTCAGCTTTACCGTAGTGGGAAAATATCCATCCGTGGGGGTCTAAAAGAGTAATTTTTCCCCCCAGGATATTGGAACCAGTAGTGATGTCAAGGATATTGTTCACTTTACATTTTGCTGTTATTTATGGGAAGTCTTCCCTCGCCTCAAATACAACAGATTTCGGATTTATACATTTAAAGAAGCACGCCTGGAGATCCAATGCCAGCAAACATGGCACAAGTTAATTTTTTAATTTTTTTTTCCATTCATGTACTTGATTTGAAACACAAAACTTTCTTGGGAGTGGGTTCTTAATTTTTTTTTTTTTATTGTGCTCCAAATGTCCTTTTGGGGTCTAGCATGTTCAGTCATTTTAATTTGTTTGGAGCTGATTAAGGTTTTCTTTTTTTTTTTACCATTTTATGGTAAAATCTCTACTGCTCTTCTGTTCCTTCCCCCTTCTGACCACCCTGTTTCCATGCTGAGGTCGTCACTATTGGAGCCATGGGCTGGGGCTTCTGCAATTTTTCCAGTGTTTCAAGTAAAGGGGACCATAAGGGGATTGCCTAGAGGTGCCCAAGGGAAAAGGAAGATCATGGGGAACACTTTCCTCATTATCATAATGAGAAGGATAAGAGTCCACATCCTCATCTGGCCCACCCCCGCTTCCCAGGCTGTGACTACCTCGAATCACAGCCCTTCTGCTCTCCCAACATAGTGCTAAGAGCACACATTTTCCTCTTACATTCCCCATGGTCAGCCTGAGCTCTACTATGGGATTCCTGTATATAGGGGTAAGGAATAAATCAACAGGAACTCAGTGATTCTGTTTGATCAAGGAGTAATTCAAATAGGTTTTCTCTTGTCTAACACTGCAGTTTATTAGATGTAACCACACATAGACATAAGCAATAGGTTTAGAACATCCCAGATGTTTATCTCTATTCTGAGACTGTATTGAGTAATCAACGACAGATCAGCACTGGCCAAACACCTCCCTGCCAGGGAGTAAAGATGTCAGGAAAACGTCTTTTCCAGGATAGCTTCCAAGGACTGCTCCTAAGTACACTTTATTATTTAAACATTTTATAACTAACTTCTACGAAACACATTGGTCATAATGACACCATTAAGTTATTACTTTTTAAAACTTTTAAAAAACTTTTATTAGTAGAGGCGCTTAGACATGAGGTTGTTTATTTGCATATTGTTTTTTTATTTTTAGTTATTTACTTTTTTATATACTAATTAGCAAAACTGCCAGTACCTATGACCTTGCTTCTGCAAGCCTGTCTCCAAATTAACCCTGAACTATGTGGTATTATTTTTTACTCATTCATTGTGGCTGAGTTCACATAATATGGTTGCAATTATATTGAACACATTTTGAAATATATTCACCCCTTAAATCCAGGGCAACAGCTCCATGTTTCCCAGCCAGGCCCCACTGAATAACCCTGCCCCTTCTGTGCAGTTCAAGAGGGATGCAACTTAGAGGCTAAGCATCTGTCCTGCAGACCAATCTTCCAGACATGTGCCTCTCCGAGCTCTTTCACCAGACCCTGAGCCTGCCCCTATCTGAGCATCCTTGGTCTGGCACAACCTGCAGGATCCCCCGTCACCTAACTCAGCTCTGTGTTCATCTGGGCTATTATGAGGGGCAATGTGCTGCTATTGAGGGCCATTTCTGGGCTCCAAAGCTCTGCACTCACCCAGCTCCGGCTCAGCAGAGAGGGGCTTCCCCGGCCAGCGGCAGGCGTCTGGAGAGTCTCTGAGAAGTGCCGGAGGAGTGCTGGGCAGGGAGGTTTATAGCCATCGCTGGGGGATCCCAGCAGGGTTCTGCCTCACCTGAGAAGCCGCAGCTCAGCAGAGAGTGTGAGACTGGGGAAACAGTCCCTTGCTTCCCCCTGCTTGGGCATACGGCACCCCAAGGGGGCTGGGCAGGCCGATGCACCAGGGACAAGCAGAGAAAACGGGTAAAGATCATTATTATCAAACAAATTAAAAGCCATGCAGGGTTTGCCAAAGCTCATGAACTCTAGGAGCCCGTTCCAGTGCTGTACGTTTCTGGAGTCGTTCATAGATCTGGCTGCAAGAAAATCCCTGGCTGCCGGTTGGTTGCAGAAACCACAACTTTTGATTGTTGCTGTGAATTTAAGTGTCATTGCGACCCCGTAGGCCAGGTCACAAGGCCACTCGCTCCTACTGGGTCTGGCCATCTCTGCCTGCGGGTGTGGGCTGGGCTGGGCCCACCCAGCACCATGGCTCCTGCGTGACCTTGAGGACTTCATAGTCTGTGGCTGCCTAGACACACCAGAGGCTGGGCTCAGGAAGTCCCCAGCGAGTGGGGCGAGGCAGGGCTTGTGCTGGGACTGGGGAATCTCCCATCTCTGAGCTGGGGCTGGTTCTAGGGTGCTGGCATCAGGCCTTCCCCCTACCAACCCACCCCCCCATCCTGGGACTGGGGGAATGTGGGGAGCATGTAGCCCTGTTGGAGGGTAAAGGACACTGCTGCCAACTCAGTGTCTGGTCAGCTACAAAACAAGAGTTTAGCTCCCACGCCTGACCCAAGTTTTAAGACTCCATCAGAGGCAGTATAGCCCTACTGGCAAACCCTCCTCATGTAGATGCAGCTTATACCGAAGTAAGTGTAATAAGCTATACCAGCAAAAGCATTTTTATGCCAGTAGAATTGTCTACACTAGGGCTTTTGCTTGGTTAGATATGTTGTAACAAATCACCCCTCTACCCCCACTCCCCCAGCCAACATTGCTATCCCAGCAAACGTTTCTAGTTTAGCCCTGGCCAAAAACAGTTTTAATTGAGAAGCTCATTACAAAACTGTTTCCTGTGCTGCCTGAAAGGTGCAGAATCCTGGCTCTCTCTCAGTCATAGCTCAGGCCAGGACATGGTTCTCAATCAATATTTCTCCATTAGCTGGTTTAGGAATGGGAGGTCAGACACTGGATGGTAGTTGGTGAGATTGCTGGCTTTTCCACAGAGCCAGTTGGATGATTGCACATTTTCTGGGTGTGCTAGGTTATGATCTGAACACTTTCCAATTTATCAACATGCTTTCTGAAGTGTGGACAACAGAACTGGGGACAGTATTCCACTAATGGACTCACAGACGTCATATCATGCCCCTACTCCTACTGGATATTCTCCTTCTTGTGCATCTGAGGATTGTCTTTCCTATTTTTATTATTTTTTTTTTTTTTGCTATAGCATTGGATAGGAGCTCACATTCCTCTGGCTAGCTACTGTGTCTTCCGAATCCTGGTCAGAGTCACTCTTTCCCAGGACACAGTCTCCCATCTTATGTAACCTACAGTCTTTGTTCCCAAATATAGGACTTCACATTCATGTTAAAACACATGTTCAAATGAACCCATGCCACCAATAAGGTGCAAAGTTTTAACTGAAGGCAACTAACCATTGGAACAAATTCACCAAGGGTCATGGTGGATTTTCCATCACTGAAAATTTTTAAATCAAAATTGGATGTTTTTCCAAAACATCTGCTTTAGTTCAAACAGAAATGGATGAAGGGAAGTCCTATGGCCTGCGTTATACAGGTAGTCAGATAGATGACCACAATGGTCCTGTCTGCCACTTCTGAATTTGTGACCCAGCCAGTCTGCATCACTGAGTTGCCCCCATCATTGTTTACCACTCCACGAATTTTTGTGTAATCTGCAAATTTTACCTGCAATGAGCATTGGACCAAAAACAGACCACTTCCCTAGGAACACTCCCATTGGTTGATGCCTTCCCATTTACAATTACTTTTTGCAAAGTATCAGTTAACCAGATTTTAATCCATTTGGTATGAGCTACATTGACTTGTAAAGGTTTCAGAGGAACAGCCGTGTTAGTCTGTATTCGCAAAAAGAAAAGGAGTACTTGTGGCACCTTAGAGACTAACCAATTTATTTGAGCATGAGCTTTCGTGAGCCACAGCTCACTTCATCAGATGTGTACCGTGGAAACTGCAGCAGACTTTATATACACACAGAGAATATGAAACAATACCTCCTCCCACCCCACTGTCCTGCTGGTAATAGCTTATCTAAAGTGATCAACAGGTGGGCCATTTCCAGCACAAATCCAGGTTTTGAAGTGAGCTGTGGCTCACGAAAGCTCATGCTCAAATAAATTGGTTAGTCTCTAAGGTGCCACAAGTACTCCTTTTCTTATTGACTTGTAAAGTGATTTTTAAAATGGGATTGCCATGCAGAACTAACTCCAATGCTTTAAAGAATAAGAATACTACATCAGCACAGCTTTTCCATCTGTTATTAATTGCCTGCATTTCCTGTCAGCAGATTTGAATGCCTTGTTATCATCTTCCCCATTGGGTACATATTGGGATGTCTTTAATGTTTAACTAGTGCCTTCACTTCTCCTCTCAACCATGATGTTTTTTTTTAACCAAAGAAGCCATAGTGCATGACTGCAGAACGGTGGTTTTTGTGGGCATCTAATAAAACACTCCTAAATAATAGCCAATTATCATCTTAACTACATTCTGTTTGCAAATAGCCACTGAAAGTAGATTGTGATCCCTTGCACCCAGGTAACCATCAATTTTTAATTCAGTGATACACTTGATCTTTATCCATAACATTGAAATCCAGTGGAGAATTATCCTGAGTCGGTTACAATATCTTTTGTATTACGAAGTTATCATCTCTACATTGTAGAGACTCCAGGGATGTTTTACTAGTGGCAGCATGAGGCCACCAGCCTACGCCTCCCAAACTTAAATCCCTCGTTATAATGCAGTGTATCTTTCTGCACATTATAGGTAGGTGCCTGAGAGCTGTTCATCCTGTCCCTGGCCTAGTATCTAGGGGCATGGGGCTACACTTGAAATGCTGCATCGGTCCAGCCGCACTGACGCAGCCATGCTGCTGTAGTGCTTGAATGAAGACTCTACGGCGACGGGAGAGAGCTTTCCCCTGAGTGATATAGTTATACCAAAGCAATTCTGGAGTGTAGGCCTGTCCTAAAACAGGCAGCACCATGATCGGTCCTTTAGTACACTGATCGATAAGAAAGAGATCTTGGAGTGATTGTGGAGAGTTCTCTGAAAACATCCACTCAATGTGCAGTGGCAGCCAAAGAAGCGAACAGAATGCTGGGAAGCATTAGGAAAGGGATCGATAATACAACAGAAAATGCCATATTGCCTCAATGTATATCCATGCTATGCCTAAATCTTGAGTATTGTGTGCAGATGTGGTCGCTCCATCTCAAAAAAGATATATTGGAATTGGAAAAGCTACAGAAAGGGGCAACAAAAATGATTAGGGTATCAAACAGTTTTTTGAGATTGATAAGACTGGAACTTTTCAGCTTGATTAAAAGACGACTAAGGGAGGATATGATAGAGGTCAATAAAATCATGACTGGTGTGGAGAAAGTAAATAAGGAAGTGTGTGTTACTCCTTCTCAAAACACATACACTAGGGGTCACCCAATGCAATTAATAATAAGCAGGTTTAAAACAAGCAAAAGGAAGTATTTTTTTTCACACATTGCAGAGTCAACCGGGGGAACTCTTTGCCAGAGGATGTTGCGAAGGTCAAAACTATAACAGGGTTAAAAAGAACTTGATACATTAATGGAGAATAGGTCCACCAAAGGCTATTAGCAAGGATAGGCAGGGATGGTGTCCCTAGCCTATTTGCCAGAAGCTGGGAATGGGTGACAGGGATGGATAACTTGATAATTACCTGTTCTGTTCATTCCCTCTGAATCACCCTAGAACTGGCTACTAGGAGGACACTGGGCTAGGTGAATCATTGGTCTTAACCAGTGTGACACTTTGTACCACAGGGGAGAGCCCTGTAATCCCATATGCATCATGTGTATATAATTGTGATATTTCATATAAAGCATGCCATGTAAGGTATCATGGGAAAGGTTATTGTTAGAGAGCTTATTCCTTCACTCTCTCACTTCCCTGGTCCTTCTTGCTTGAACAGAGAGCAACAATACCCGAAGTCTGAAGGTGCAAACCATTCAATGTATATTGAGGTGAACTTCCTTTTTCCTTATTTTCAAATCCCAACTTACTTCCTGTTTGCTCCTAATTTATATAGTAATATTCTTAGCTATACATTAACCAGTCATTCTACTGAAATTTAACTAACCAATCCTAACATATTGTAACATGATTAGCTAACCAATTACATGCCACCACCTTAATTAGTTTACACCCAGCAAAATTAATTATACAGCAGACAGAAACAATCACAGAACCAGACAGCGACCATGCAAATAAACAATAGCAAAGTGGGAACTCTAATGACAAAACAATACAGAAGTGAGGATTTCACAACTACATCTATAAAGACATAAGCACTTCCCAGCTGTGTCTATTGATAAGTGAGTTCTTACCAGACAGAAAACTATCAACCTAAATTTTCTTTTACATCTTCTAGGCTCTTCCCTTTCTTTGGAGGTGATAGATCGGATCCCCTTCCTAACAGCCCCAGATTGACTAGTTTGGGATGTGAGGAGGTGACCGGTCGCTTCCCAGGTTGTGGCTGCCTCTGCTGCTTAGACAAAGGCCTTAGCCTAAGAACAGGGCCTCAGACTGTCATGGTGAGAGAAGGCCCTTACACAGATTCTTTCTTGTATACCTCTATTACTAGCTAAATGATAAACATAGACCTACATTCTTAAATTCTAAGCCTTTACAGGCAGACCTGAATATCTATATACTAACAGTTATGGTATGCTGAAACCCATTGTTCTATTGAAATATGTATATCATTAGTGCATAGGGATAAGTGTTGTGTGGTTGTCACTAAAATATGCTGTGATCTGGGGAATCACCCAGATAGTAGCTCCTCAGAGAAAGCAACAAGGGAGGTAACCAACGCCTAGGTGGGCATTGAATAACCATCAACAACCATTGTCCAGCAAGGGAGATACAATGCAATGACTCACTTGCACAACTCCACACCACGGAAATTGCTCAGCCTCGCCTAGTGAATCTGCAATGCCTACCAGACATGCCTGGACTTGTATTCTCCAAGCACATGGACTGAGGATATACAATAGGGGATATAAGCCTCATAGTTTTTCCTTTCTCCTCCCCCACCCATGCTGAAGGCAATCAGAACGCTGGAGCTGAGGAGGCTGGTGCCCAGGCTAACAGGGAGAGCCTGCATATGAAATACTGTAACCAACCTGCAGTATCCAGTGGGGTGAGAAAAAATGGCTTAGTCCAGATATTGCCTAGTCTAGTAAGGTTGGAAATTTAGACTGCATGCTTGTCTTCTATTACCCTTTGGTAACTACTCTGACTTTTTGCCTATCACTTATAATCACTTACAATCTATCTTTTGTAATCAATAAACTTATTCTAATGTTTATCCTTACCAGTGAGTGTTACTGAAGTGCTTGGTAAATCTGCTCAGGTTTACAAAGGCAGGTGTATATCCACTTTCCACTGATGAAGTGGCGAGCCAATTAATAAACTTGCATTGCTCAAGCAAAGGTCTTGAGCAGTGCAAGATGGTATATTCCTGAGGTACAAGGCTGGGAGCTGGGGGATTTGGCTGGTGCCTTTCTCTGTGTGATTCATAAGTGGCTCTGGGAGCATTCGTGCAATCAGGCTGGGTGAGGAGGCTACACATCTGGTTGTACTGAGTTGTAACAGCATCTGGAGGGGTTCGCTGCTTGTCACCAGTTAGGCATTCTGAGAGAAAAGCCAGATCAATTTGTTCAGGGGGCACAGCTGTCCCACAGTCCCAGGTTGCAGCCTGGCGATCCCATCATAGAATCATAGAATATCAGTGTTGGAAGGGACCTCTGGAGGTCATCCAGTTCAACCCCCTGCTCAAAGCAGGACCAATCCCCAACTAAAGCATCCCAGCCAGGGCTTTGTCAAGCCTGACCTTAAAAATATCTAAGGAAGGAGATCCCACCACCTCCCTAGGTAACCACCCTCCTAGTGAAAAGGTTTTTCCTAATATCCAATCTAAACCTCCCCCACTGCAACTTGAGACCATTACTCCTCGTTCTGTCATCCGCTACCACTCAGAACAGTCTAGGTTCATCCTCTTTGGAACCCCATTTCAGGTAGTTGAAAGCAGCTATCGAATCCCCCCTTATTCTTCTCTTCTGCAGACTAAACAATCCCAGTTCCCTCATCTTCTCCCCATAAGTCATGTGTTCCAGTCCCCTAATCATTTTTGTTGCCCTCTGCTGGACTCTTTCCAATTTTTCCACATCCTTCTTGTCGTGTGGGGCCCAAAACTGGACCCAGTACTCCAGATGAGGCCTCACCAATGTCGAATAGAGGGGAATGATCACGTCCCTCAATCTGCTGGCAATGCCCCTACTTATAAAGCCCAAAATGCCATTGGCCTTCTTGGCAACAAGGGCACACTGTTGACTCATATCCAGCTTCTCGTCCACTGTCACCCCATCACACCCAGGATAGCTGTTCTTATCGTCTTGGTCATGCCCTCCTTAATTATCAGTAACTCTAAAGCAGGTAATGGCATCTTTAATGTAGATTCTAATATTCCAGTTGTGCATCGTTCTGCTAGCTTTCACTAATATCAATCATATCAAATTTCTTGACTTCTCCTCTCCCTGGATTCATCCCCGCCTGTTCACCTGGTGGGGTTTCAGAGGGTTGGTGAGACCTAAAACCAAGGGGCTAGACACTTGTGGCTATCAAAGATCCTTTGGCACTTTATGAAGGATTTGGGAGCATTAGATCTGGTGGTCTGGTCCAATTTCAACCTGAGGAATTGCTTTGCATCTCCTGAAAGATTTCCTTGTAGATTCACCTGGCTGTGCATTTCTTTTCCACTTCATGCCCTTAACTCTTGCTGTGCTGTGCTGGACAGACAGGCAGAGAGAGGGCTGTGTGGAAAGAGAGATGGATGGAGTAGATAGGCGGAAGCAACTTGCCTGTTTCACCCTACAGCTGTCTGTATTTATGCAATGGGTGAAGTGACCCCATAAACATGCTGCAACTTGCTATATAACCTGTCCTAACAGAGCTTGCTATAGAAACATTAGTTATGAACAATGCAGAGCAGTGAGTGGACAGCAAGGGGACATAGCACATCACACACTCAGACAGCATCGAGACCTATGAGGGCCCAATCTGGACATATTTTGGCAGCCTTCATGGGATACATAGAATATTAGGGTTGGAAGAGAACACAGGAGGTCACCTAAATCCAATGCCCTGCTCTTCAGAGCTCTTCAGGGGGAAGATGGTGTGTGGAGTGTTTGTTTTGATGGGTTTGGGGGTTTCCGATGCCCACACAGCCAGTGCTTATACCAGAGACGGCTGGTTGAAGAAGTGCACTTTGCACTTGGAGCGGAAGGTGGGGAGGGTTGGGAGTGGTCCTTAGTTGTCATGGGAGAGGTCCTTTTGTTCCACAGCCTGGGCTTGGCCCCTGGAAAAGGTCTAAATGAGCTTTTCACTCGTGGTAGAAAGTTCCACTGAGACTGAGGAACATGGGGGTCAGATCTTCATCCTTGGGATTTAGGTCTTTTTAGATATGCTGGGGCCAGGCCACTCAAAGATAGGTCAGTGACCTTGAACGTGCCTTGATTAGAAGGTTAATTCAAAGGGTCCCAGCCTAGTGACATGACTAACATCTAGGGAGACAAAGTAATACCTTTTATTAGGAAATGTAACAAGCTTCCAAGCTTATACAGAGCTCTTCATGGGGAGAACAGTGTATGGAGTTTCAGAGTAGCAGCCGTGTTAGTCTGTATTCGCAAAAAAGAAAAGGAGGACTTGTGGCACCTTAGAGACTAACAAATTTATTTGAGCATAAGCTTTCATGAGCTACAGCTCACTTCATCGGATGCATACTGTGGAAAGTACAGAAGATCTCTTTAAACCCACAAACCATGAAAAAATGGGTGTTTACCACTACAAAAGGTTTTCTCTTCCCCCACCCCACTCTCCTGCTGGTAATAGCTTATCTAAAGTGATCACTCTCCTTACACCTCTCTAAGGTGCCACAAGTACTCCTTTTCTTTTTGCGAATACAGACTAACACGGCTGGTACTCTGAAAACTGTAAGGAGAGTGATCACTTAAGATGAGCTAATACCAGCAGGAGAGCAGGGGGTGGGGGTGGGGGTGGGAAGAAAATCTTTTGTAGTGATAATCAAGCTGGGCCATTTCCAGCAGTTGACAAGAATGTCTGAGCAACAGTGGGGGGTGGAGGGAGAAATAAACAAGGGGAAATAGTTTTACTTTCGGTAATGACCCATCCAGTCCCAGTCTCTATTCAAGCCTAAGTTAATTGTATCCATAGCATGGAGTGTTTGTTTTCAAAGGGTTTGGGGATTTTCAGTGCCCAAACAGCCTATGCTCTTGCTAGAGACGGCTGGTTGAAGAAGTGCACTTTGCACTTGGAGGGGAAGTTGGGGAGGTTTGGGAGTGGTCCTTAGTTCTCATGGGATTGTGCTCCACAGTCTAGGCCTGGCCCCTAGGAAAGATATCTCTGATGTATAAATGAACTTTGCACCTGTCATGAATATAGGGGGAAGGGTAGCAACCTTTATGTATGCCAGCCCATTCAGTAGCATAAAGTCCCTCCTTGGCAGCTGTACTGGATTCCTTACCGGTAAAGGGTTAAGCAGTTCAAATCACCTAGCTAGCACCTGAACAGAAGGACCAATGAGGAAAGAAGATACTTTCAAATCTGCGGGGGAAGGTTTTGTTTTGTTGTTCTGTGTTCCCTCTCTGGACGAAGGAAGAAGCCAAGCAGGTACAACATCTCCTGAAAAATATACCTGGAATAATCCATCTAAAACCACAAAAACTGTGAGTAGGGCAAGAAAATGAGTTAGGTTATCTCTTGTTTTGTCTTGTGAATTTCCCTATGCTACAGAGGTAGTTTCATTCCTGTTTTTGTAACTATGAAGCTGAGCCCAGAGGAGAATCCTCTGTGTTTTAAATCTTTTCATTACCCTGTAAAGTTACCTTCCATCCTGATTTTGAAGGTGTGATGCTTTTACTTTTTTCTTTATAATAAAAGTTTTTCTTTTAAGAACCTGATTGATTTTGGTGTCCTTAAGACAAAGAGTCTGGTCTCTGCTCACATTGCTAAGGCAATGGTTGGTATTTTATCCCCAAGCCTCCCCAGGAAAGGTGTTGAAGGGGCTTGGTGGGATATTTTGGGGTGATAAGGATTCCAAGTGACCCTTCCCAGAATTTTTGTGTAAATCACTTGCTGGTGGCAGCGCTATACCGTCCAAAGACAAGGGAAGGAATCTGTACCTTAGAGAAGTTTCAACCTAAGTTGGTAGAATATAAGCTTAGAGGGTCTTTCATGTGGGTCCCCCCATCTGTACCCCAGAGTTCTGAGTGGGCGGAGTACCCTAACAGCACCCATTGAGCCTGAGAAGCGTGGGAGTCGGGTCTTCGACCCAGGGATTTAGGTCCTTTTATAAATCCTAGGCCCAGGCCACTGAGTGCCTCAAAGATAGGCCAGAGACCTTGAACGTGCCTTGACTGGAAGGTTGAGGTGAAGGAGCCCAACCTGGGATGCTCTCAGGGCAGTGGCTTGCAAATGGTGGCTTGTGCCATCAGCAGATGGGGCTGTGGTGATCCCTAGTGTGCGGAAAACACCATTTTGTTCCGCACAGCATCACCTTGCATATATGGTGCATGCAAGGTCATGATGCACGGAGTACTCTATTTTTCTATACAAAGTGGCATCCTCTGCACAGTGTGACCTCACAGGCACCCTACGTACAAAGTCACGCTCTGTGGAACATGCCATTTTGCTGTCTGGGGTCCCAGGAGGAAACAGTTCATTAAAATGGGATTGTGCCAGCAAAAATTTTGGGAATCCCTGTCTCAGGGCTTGATTCAACTTTTAACTTACAATGACCATGGTTGTTCAATGAGGGGCAGATTTTCTGTCTTCTTCTGTGCATTCAGAAAGTCCTATATCTGAATTCATTGGGACTTGTTGAGAGAACAATAGCTCAGTTTAAATGTCCCTGTCCCTTAGGAAGACCCTGCAGGTTTCCTAGCTCTCCTCTTTATAACAGAGGCACCTGCATGTTCTGTATGGGTCAGTGGAGGTGATAGAATACATGGACCTTTCAGTATCTTTTCACGAGGTTAAATTTGTGACATATTGGGCAAATTCTACCCTCTGATCCACACTGGGACCTTGGAAATGTGGACTTAGTTTGCTTTATTGCTTCCCATGATTGTAAATCAACCCTGGCCAGTAATGGCTATAGCCATGTTGCAGTCAGAACAGAATGGCTGGAATGGCTGAGATGTATAGTGGATTAGTTACGATTCAGTGCCCATGTGATGTTAGGGGTCTATTGGATGAGCTACTGCTGAGAAAATACCACCTTGTCATGTTCCCATGAGATGGTTACTGATTCTTTTAATGGTTAGTTACAGGGGCAGGAATCAGCCGTGCCATGGAACTGAACGCACCCAACTGGCCCGACCACAGCAGCTTCCAACTGGACCACACCCCATCCCTCCACCTTCATCCTCCTTGGCATCCCGGGGCTGGAGCCAGCGTGCAACTTGATCTCCACCCACTTCTGCTCCGTCTACATTCTGTCCCTCCTAGGGAACAGCCTCATCCTGCTTGTTATCAAGACTGAGCTGAGCCTTCACGAGCCCATGTATGTTTTCCTTTCCATCCTGGCACTTGCCAACCTGGTCATCTCCACCACCACCCTGCCCAAAACACTCTGCATATTCTGGTTCAGGGACTGGGCCATTCACACCAGTGCCTGCCTCACACAGACGCACTGCCTTCATCCATGGTCAGTCATGGATTCCGGGTTCATGCCGTCCATAGCCTTCGATTGCTACTTTGCTATTTGTAACCTGCTGTGACATTCGGCCGTCCTGACCTATCGGGCCATAGCCAAGATAGGGCTGGGTGTTGTGATGAGGGGGGATGTGTTAGTGGGTCCACACCCATTCCTGCTGAAATGGCTCCCGTACTGCAAGACCAATGTCATTTCTCACACTTATTGTGAGTTAATGACACTGGTGAAACTGTCCTGTGCAGGCACACCAGTCATGAGAGCCTATGGTCTGGTTGTGGCATTTCTAACAGTGGGGTTAGATTTTATCCTTGTTGTCCTGTCCTACATCCAGCTCCTCTGACCACATCTTCAAGCGTCCCTACAGCAGCCTGCTCCTTCCCCAGCTCCCTCCTAGAGCCCCTACAGCAGCCTACTCCTTCCCCAGCCTCTCCTGGCATCCCTACAGCAGCCTGATACTTCCCAGAATAGGTTCTGGAACTAGGGGCATGGGGGTGGGGGTGCCATTCCCCCTGGCTAGAAGTGGTTTCCATCATACGCACAGTTTACAGTTCGGTTCAATGGCTCTCGGCATCCCCACTCTAAACACTGCTCCAGCACTTCTCCTTCCCAGACCCCTCCTAGCCTCCCTACAGGATCCTGCTCCATTCTAGGGCCTCTTGTAGTGTCCCTACCACAACCTGCTCCTTCCCAGGGTCTCTCCTGACATCCGTACAGCAGCCTGCTTCTTTTCACGGCCTCTCATAGTATCCCTACTGCACCCTGCTCTTTCCCTGGATCTCTTCAGCACAGCTCTTGCTTCCTTCCTGGAATCTCCACTCTTGTGAAGACAAAAAGAAAAGGAGGACTTGTGGCACCTTAGAGACTAACCAATTTATTTGAGCATGAGCTTTCATGAAGTGAGCTGTAGCTCACAAAAGCTTATGCTCAAATAAATTGGTTAGTCTCTAAGGTGACACAAGTACTCCTTTTCTTTTTGGGAATACAGACTAACATGGCTGCTACTCTGAAACTTGTGAAGACAGGGAGTTTATTTGGCTCCCAGCCTTTCCCAGTGTTTCTTGATGCAGTCTACAATTCCCATTGTCCCTCAGAGCATGATGACACCCAGAATGCCTTGATTATGTAAGCAAGGTCTGAATGGAATACTTCCCTGACAGCTAGCTGGGAGCAGGAGAGACTTCAGGAGCAAACTGTATTTACATGAACATATCTACTCTACTTAGATATCCAGCAGATACAACAGAGTTACTCAAACTAATCAGCTTTGGCTGTTGTTAGGTTACAAATCACTTTAGTACTGAATGCAGGGGTAGTGAAATTCGGTCATCAAGGTGCTTGTCATTACTGTATGAATAAAGGGGAGCAGAACTGTACTTAACCTATCCCAAATGAAGGGGTCACCCTCAGCTGAAAGGACCTCATTAAGCCAGGGGCTCAAATAAGAGTGGTGGGAACAAGTGTCCCAACCAGGAGTTGTGGACCCTCCACAAAGGTCTCCCAGGTCTGGTTTAACCTATTTCTCTCCACTGTTCAAAGAAATATCTAAGTAGGCTTCATTAGAAGCCTTTTTGTTATTTTAACTGTTCAATCAGAACTAAAATCAGTTGTGGTGGGATTGTGTTTCTCTCAACCTGCTAGGAGCTGAAAAATCACCCTAAGAGGCTGACCTGCCAAGATCGCAGCAGAGAGGTAGGTTGTAGCAGATGGCCATTAATGGGTGCTCAGAGGTGGGACCAATAGAGAGCAGTGAGCCATGGCTGGCGGGGCAGCGAGGAGCACTGGCTGGTGGGGTGGCCAGCCAGATCAAGTGCTCAGATGGCAGAGCAAGCAAGGTGCCTTCTTCTCCAGGTGGGAGGTGAACTCACACAGATGCATCTCTGAACCCTGGGTCCTCACTGACCAAGGACAATCACTGTGAGTGGGGTATGGTGAGGGAGTAGAAGGGGACACAGAAAAGGAACTCTTGGTTGTAGAACTCAAGAACATGAGGCAGAAGATCCTGCTTAAGCCGGTTCTATGTTATATTGTTGAAAAGGAACCCCTAGATACTGAAAACAGCCCTGGTTTCTGCTGCTCCACCTGGCAGAAGGTTTACACTTATGGCTGGAATTGGGCACAGGGGCATGCCAGCTCGCAGTCTGCATTTAAGGGCCAGCATAACAGGTTTTTCAAAAGCCTGCCCCTGAAAGGGGACACCTGGACTGCAGAAGTGACCGAGCGCTGAGGAAAGAAGTTTCTGCTCTGTATGATACGAGGGCTAGCACAGCAGAGAATGAGGGAATTGTGAACATTGCTAGAAAACTGACAGCTGGATCTGTGTCTAGACATACCCAAAAGCATGGGATGGGACGGGGTCAGGCCAGGACGACGGGAACCCTCTTCAGCTTCTTTAGTTACATGGGTAGCGGTGATGTTTCTACACTTTGCACTGGATTTCAAAAATAGCAGCTGAACCCAGCACAGACAGGAGAGAAATGCTTCAGAAGTGGCCAGGGAAAGGGGGTGAGCTGCACCTCGCCTGGGAGTGACTGTATAGGAAGGCAGCCCCTTCTGGGCTCCCCCGTCCCCCACAATTTGGGCTCTATAACTGCTCTTAATGCTTAATACTATGCATACTTAAATGATTGGAATATATATTGCAAGCGGTGTTAAAGCCGCGTCAGTCACAGGATTCTCTGCTCCTTGAGGTCTTCAAACTACAATTTGAGGACTTCAATAGCACAGATATAGGTGTGAGGTCTTTTTTAGGAGTGGTGGGTGAAATTCTGTGGCCTGCATTGTGCAGGAGGTCAGACTAGATGATCATAATGGTCCCTTCTGGCCTAAATATCTATGAATCTATGATATTAGATTACCTGGGTGAGATAATATCTTTTATTGGACCAGCTTCTGTTGGTGAGAGAGCTGTGGAAGCCCGAAAGCTTGTCTCTCTCACCAACCATCGCTCAGTGTCCTGAGGTTGGGACTGGATGTCTTTTGAAAAGTACATCCTCTTATTGAACCATAAGATATGGACTTATTGCTGGAACCGTTGTGGTGAAGGCCTCGGGCCTGTGCCAGGCAGGGGGTCAGATGAGATAGTCAGTGAAGCTCCTTCTGGCCTGGGAATCGAGGGAAGATTCTCAGAGGGGTGAGAGGCACCCGGCTGGGAGTGAGAGGGTGGGCTGCGTGGGGAAGAGGGGCAGCCCGCTGGGCATGAGAGGGAAGGTGATGGGGGGGAGGAGCAGTAGGCTGGGTGTGAGAGGGAGCATGGCAGGAGGAGAGAGGGGCAGTCAGCTGGCAGCGGGTAAAGGGATGTTATACAAATAAATTAAAAAACAGCAGGATCTTATTAAAAGGACAAGGCAAAATACCACATTTATTGTGAATACAGAACAAATCATAGTAAGCAGTTAGTTATAGCTATAACATTCCATTCAATCTCATATTTATTCACACATTCATTCGTACAAACACACACACACAGGTTCTGCAAGGTTGTTATCGTAGTTACCAGCCTTAGAGTTGCTCATGCCAAGCCACTGGCCAGGTGGCCTGGACACGAGGCGGGAGCAGGGCCTTGTCAGATACTCATCTGATGCTCCTGGAAGTTGGTTTGCAGAATCAGACCCCAAAGTTCTCACTTTCTAGAGTCTATTTTTATAGGAATTTCTTCCTGTGCCAGTCTATGGGAATTGCTTCATCATGCTGTTGCTGAATCAACCAGCAGATGTCACATTCCTGATGGCTCCGTGCTGCAAGATGTTATCTTGTTCTTTGGTTCTCCCATTCTTGAGTCTGTTGGGTGGATTCCAGGCTGCCCTCCAGGGGTCCTCTGGTTATTTCCACTTGACGCCTTCTTCAGCCCATGGACACTGGATTCTTAGGCTGGCACCTCCCTGATCATTCAGTTATTATCCACACCAAGCATCCATCCACATACATCCTCTATCTCTGTTTTAATCACAATCGTTAATAAAACAAAAGGGCGGGGAGTCTCTGGGTGCTGTTTCTGTTGTTACAGAGTATTGCTTTGAGTCTCTCTCTGTGTGAATTGCTTTGAGAACATACTCTGTCTTAGAATGTACTAACGCAATTAGCAGCTTGCAAGTTTCACACATAGAGGGAGAGAAACAGTACCAAAAACCAAGAGCCCTCTTAATTAGTAATACCCTGGAATTTAAACTATGGGGAATCAAACTCATTTGTGATTTTAATACAGAACTTCTTTAATATGATCCAACAGGGACACCTGGCTGGGTGTGAGAGGGTGCGTGGCGGGTGGTAGAGGCAGCCAGCTGGACATGAGAGGGTGCATGGCAGGGAGACAGGTAGTCGGCTGGGCATGAGTTTGCCATGTGGTAGATTGGGAGTCTGGTCTTGTGGTTCAGGCTCTGGACCAGGGCTCAGATCTGTGTTAAGTGGCTTAGGCCGGAGTCCGGCATAATCCAATCTCCTCCGTTTGACAATGACCAGATCAGGTTCAAACCCCGTGCATGGGGCAGCTGGTGGTAACCTACCCCCAGGGGACTATTTCTCCTCACGCCCAATAGGGAGAGCTTGGCTGGCTTTCTCTTAGACTCCCTGTGTGATGTTGGGCAAGTCCTTGGGCTCTCTCGGCCTCATTCCCCACCTGTGATCTGGCGTGACCACAGCGCTGCCTTGCCCACGGTTGGTCCGTCTTGTCTGTTTGGATTGAAGCCCATGGGGCAGGGATGGTCTCTAGCATTATGTCACAGAGCACCTCGCACAAGGAGGCCCTGATCTTGACTGGGCCAACATAAATGTCAAGTGATAACAATGTTCTGGAGCAGTGAAAAGTCAAAGCTCTGTTGTGCTGCAGACCCAGACAAGCCTGTTTATTAGCCCTGCTGCTCAGTAAGGCTGAGAAGGGGTTCCACAGTGGGGGGTGACTGAACCGTCTGGATCCCCGACCCTGCTGGCCCTGGCACCCATCTTGCTCCCCAGCCACTGACCCGTCCCGTAAGCCTTCAGGCTGATTTGACGCCCAAGATGTGGAGCGCCCTCTGCCTGATCCCAGGGGTCCTCACCCCATAGATGATGGGGTTCATCATGGGAGGGAAGAGCAGGTAAATGTTGGCACTGAGGATGTGAATGTGGGGAGCCACGTGGCCGAAGCGGTGGGAGAGGAAGTTGAAGAGCGCGGGGATGTAAAACACCAGCATGACACAAACATGGGAACTGCAGGTGCCAAGGGACTTCTGCCGTGCCTTCTTGGAGGGGAATCTGAAGACAGCCCAGAGGATCAGGATGTAGGACAGGACAATGAGGATAAAATCTGATCCCCCAGCAAGAAACGCTACTGCTAGACTATAGGCACTCATGACTGTTGTGTCTGCACAGGCCAGTTTCACCATCGCCATGAACTCACAATAGGTGTGAGAAATGACTTTGGTCCTGCAGTATGGGAGTCGCTGAAGCAGGAATGGGTGTGGACCTAATAACACGCATCCCCTCATCACAACTCCCAACCCTATCTTGGTTATGGCCCGATTGGTCAGGATGGCCGAGTGTCGCAGTGGGTTACAGATAGCAATGTAGCAATCAAAGGCCATGGCCAGCATGAACCCAGACTCCATGCAAGTAACTGAGTGAATCAAAAAAATCTGAACCAGGCAACTGTTGATGTGAATAGCCTTGTCTCTGAACCAGAAGATGCAGAGGGCTTTGGGCAGGGTGGTGGTGGAGACGACCAGGTCGGCGAGCGCCAGCATGGAAAGGAAAAGGTACATGGGCTCGTGGAGGCTGGGCTCGGTCTTGATAACAGCCAGGAGGAGGCCATTCCCCAGGAGGGACAGAAGGTAGACGGAGCAGAAGGGGATGGAGATCCAGACATGCGCCGCCTCCAGCCCCGGGATGCCGAGGAGGATGAAGGTGGAGGGGTGGGGCGTGGTCCAGTTGGAAGCTGCCATGGTGGGGTCGGTTGGGTACGTTCAGTTCCACGGCACGGCTACTTCCTGTCCCTGTAACTAACCATTAAAACAATCAGTAACCATCTGATGGGAACCCAACAAGACGGCGTTTTTTCAGCATTAGTTCTTCACCCGTCCTGTGCTAATGCCACATGAAGAGCGAGTCACAAATAACCTATTCCTGCTCCTGCACTGCAGCCATTCCACCCTCATTACAGAGACAATAAGCGGTAAGTGAGGGCTCTGTAGCAGTTCAAAGCTCTGTTTCTTTTTCTCTACACTCCTCTCATTAGATGCACTATGAACTGTCCATGAAAAACCTGCCTTAAAATAGATTCATCAGGCCCAGTCCTGAGCTGGCATAAATGGGCAGAGAGCCATTAGAGTTGTACCCATGTACAGCAGCTGGAGATCTGGCCCATTGCGGGAAGCTGAAAGAGAGACCTGATTCAAACCATTTTTACAAATTGTGCACTGCCTCCTGAATACCTGCAGCAGGGGAGGGGAGGGAAAGTGATGTGAGCATTACCATTCACATGAGTAAAGGATTTGGATGGCTCAGCCCTGATTCTTGTGGGACAGAGGCAGCCTCTGTCAGTCAAAGATGAGGTCTATTGGAATGGCATGCGGGATTGTAGATTGGCTCCCCCAAAGCTTTCTCCAGGGCTGTCAAGCCAGCATCAATTCCAGCAATAAATTCACATGAGAGGAGAAAACCCTTCAGCTGGACTGATTCTGTTGTGCCTAAAGTCTCTTTTTTCAGGATCCACAGCTAGGGAAAAGCTGCCATGATGGGTTAGGAAGAGGCAGAGAGGGGGTAGACTCTAAGACCCAGGAGTGCCCCAGATTTTCGGGTGTCCTACACATATGCCTAAGGACGGCCCTGGTGCCAGGAGACACAGGGCTGAGCTCCGCATATTCCTGGGAGAGATGTGGCCTTTTTCACAGCCCTGCCTTTTGGAGGGAGGGCCCAGGAGGTTCATATCAGGCATTTGACCACGGAGCTCTCTGAGCCCAGGTGTCCTATGGACATTGGAGGGAGCTTTGCACACAAAGCGCCCAAAGGATTGGGAACAAATGATTTCATGACGGGAACGCAGGGCACGCCTTGCCTACTTTTCCCCCAGTGATGTTCTCATGCCTCCGCCTAGGGTGTGGGGGTTTGTCTACACAGCAGCTGGAAACGTCGCTCCCAGCCCTGAGAGAGCCAGCATGCTAAACACAGCAGGGTAGCCGTGGTGGTGCAGGGGGCAGAATTCAAGGCCATGGGTACCCCTAGCTGTGTATTTGGGAGGCTGGCCTGTCCCACTACTCACACCATGGCAGCTGTAGCTCACAAAAGCTTATGCTCAAATAAATTGGTTAGTCTCTAAGGTGCCCCAAATACTCCTCTTCTTTTTGCGAATACAGACTAACACGGCTGCTACTCTGAAACCTACACTTCTATTTGTAGTGAGAGAGCTGGGTCAGAACTAGTGTGGGTGCGTCAGCCCAAGCTGGGAACTACACCTACACATGTAGCCCGCCTTCCTCTAATGAACCCTTTTGGAGGAGAGGTGGGGGGTGAGGGGAACTTGGCTGCTGGTGGAGTCAGCACCTATGGCGGGCTGCAGGAAATAACTCCAAAGGCCGTGTGTTTAAGATCCGTGATCTAACTGCAGCGTACTAGTGGCTTCGTGCAAGCTAGGAGAACTTCGACCAGCTCCTGGCCTGGGTTTTCTGGGGTCACTGGATGCAAAGTAGAGGTTGGGGCTCGTGTATACATGGGGTTGTTCTGGTTTAACATAGGGTGCAATTTTATACTCATTCAGTTAAATTGGTGCAAAAGACTTTGTGGACATTTTGATTTCAGACTAAGAATGGCTTATTGCAATTAAGTTTAAGAAGATTAGGGAGAAATTTAAACCAAAATAAAAGTGCCCACACAAGGGTTTGCATCTGTTTAACTAAACTAGCTTCGTTGAAACTATAATGCATTACCAGTTGTTCATTCCCACACTGATGTTTACTTTGTCTAAGTCCAAGCCTTTCAGCTTTATCGTAGTGGGAGAGTGTCCATCCCGGGGAGTCTATAAGAGTAAGTTGTTTCCCCAGGATATTGAAGCCAGTAGTGATGTCAAGGGTATTGTTCACTCTTCATTTTGCAGTTATTTATGGGAAATATTCCCTTGCCTCAAATACAATAGCTTTTGGATTTATACATTTAAAGAAGCACGCCTGGAGTTGCAATTCCAGCAAACACACCACCCAGGAGTGCCTTATCTTTTTAAATTTTTGAACATTCACTACTTGATCTGAAACACAAAACAAATCTTTTATTTTATATAGAGGGAGGTTACATAATAATACAAACTAAACATATTAATTTGTACTTAGACCAGCTGGCTGAGCTTCCCCGCCTCCCCCCCACCTTTCTCGGGAGTGGGTTCTTAATTATTTTTTATTGTGCTCCAAACGCCATTTTGGGGTCTAGCATGTGCAGTAATTTTAATTTGTTTGGGGCTGATTAGGATTTCTTTTTTTTTCACTGTTTTATCTGTGAGGAGTGGAATCATTTTAGTGTTGCTGGGGTTTTTTGTATAGATTTCTAACTGATAATCAGTGGGACTTGCCTTATTGCAAATTTTTACAGGCCTGCCCAGACTGGACTTAGAGCATGGGTTGTTTTTTTTTAATTAGTCGCTACATAAACATATTCCCCATCTGCCACTCCTGGGGTTCTGGATTGGACCCATTTTTTATTTTTCCCCCAATATTAACTCTAGGGCCCCAACAACCTGCCTACGAGTACTCGTGACAACTTTTAACACCCGCTGCATCTATTGGTCTGAAAGGACTCGAGTTTGCAGGTTATCGGGTGGTGTCCCATCTACCCATCTTTGTTCTGGAAAGAACACATAGAATCATAGAATCATAGAATATAAGGGTTGGAAGGGACCCCAGAAGGTCATCTAGTCCAACCCCCTGCTCGAAGCAGGACCAAATCCCAGTTAAATCATCCCAGCCAGGGCTTTGTCAAGCCTGACCTTAAAAACCTCTAAGGAAGGAGATTCTACCACCTCCCTAGGTAACGCATTCCAGTGTTTCACCACCCTCTTAGTGAAAAAGTTTTTCCTAATATCCAATCTAAACATCTCTTCCAGTCATTGCCTTGAATGAGGTAACTTCATGGGGACCACAGCTGATGTCCCAGTCTTTACCCAGCAGGTTCACTACTTTCTTTAGAGCTGTTTTAAGAGTGTGGTTATTATTTTTTTTTCTATTTGGCCTGAACTTTGAGAGTGCCCTGCTATGTGCAGTCCCTGCTTAATTTCTAATGCTTGACAAATTCCTTTGGTGATATTCCCAATGAAGGGAATTCCCCTTGATCTGAATTAATTTTGGGGGGGATTCCTCACCATGTTATTACCTACTTAATGAGCACCTGGGCTGTTATTTGGGCTGTATTATTTTCGGTTGTGATTACTTCAATCCATTTAATAAATGGATCAACAATCACTAAACAATACAGATTAACCCTGGCTGTTCTTGGCAAAGGGCCAATGTAATCAATCTCTAAATGGGCCCAAGGTCCTTCAATCCTCTGGTTTCTTAGAGGTCCTTTGATTACTTTGGAATCAGCATTATTGGCTGCACAGGGCAGACAGTTATTTACAAACTGTCCCACATTACTGCTTACATTTGGCCACCAGCTGGTGGCTTGCAATCTAGCCAAGGTTGATTTTACTTTTTTTTACTTTCAAATGCCCCCTATGGGCTAAATAAATCATTTTTGTTCTTAATACTGTGGGTATAACAGTAGAAGTATCACTTCTTTCTTGCCAATCTTAGTGGCTAGAATTAATTTGGACTCATGTAGCCACACTTTCCATTCTCTGTATTGTTTTCTTGCTACGATCTGTGCTAGACGGGGATCTTTGACTTTGACTTTGAAGGGTGAGTAAATCTATTTGTTCAGCATTTCCTTTCTCTCCTTCCCTTGCCCCTTGTTTTGCTTCCTGATCAGCCCGGTTATTCCATTTTTCTTCCTCAATTTTTTTTAAGGAGCATTCCCCTTTTTTCAGATGTGTTAGCATATTCCATGCCTTTGCTAAAGAAAGACCACACGTACATTAACTAATCAGCATGCTCTGTGGGCTTCCTATCTACAGATTTCATGACTTTTTTTTTTTTTTTTTTACTTGGGAACCCAGTGCAGTGGGGCACGGGGGACCCAATCCGAATCAGTAAAACGGCCACCCTCTGAGTGGTGGGGGTATGTTCAAGGGCTACTGCGGTGGCCACAATCGCAGCTGCCTGGGCAGAGTGCGGCAGGCACTGTCCTCTAAATACCCCATTAGTAGGAAATTGTACAGCACCATATCCTGCGTATGGCTTCCCTTTTCGTGAAAACAGGAGCCATATGCAAACC
The DNA here is from genome assembly GCF_965140235.1 of Caretta caretta. Lineage (NCBI taxonomy): Eukaryota > Metazoa > Chordata > Testudines > Cheloniidae > Caretta > Caretta caretta. Next base: position 3,013,613 of record NC_134206.1, read on the forward strand.
ATATCACATTCACCTTGTCCTGTATTTCATTTAACACAGCTGCTGCCTCAAAGGGCGAGGAGTCTAGGGGTATTGGCTCTGGTAAGGGACACTCATTCTCCTCACTCTCTATCATGAAACCATAGGGTACTGGGGGACACCACTGGAAGGGGGGGTTATATTTACATTTGTATTTAACAAGGCTAGGGTCCACTTTTCTAGTCTGTGGATGGACACGTGGACATTCTTAATTTTTTTTTACTGAGCACATACTTTACTCGGGAGTGGGCAGTTTTTAATAACACTGGGGACAATCCCACCGGATATTCTTAATGCTTCTAAGGCCAAACTAATGCTAAAAAGCTTTATTTTTTTTACATGGAGTAAACCCACTTTCTATTTTATTTAAAATTTTGAAGGCATAAGCCACAGGACAGAGTCCTGTTCCATGATTCTGACTTAGCAGATCTTCTAATCCCTTTTCTGTAGTTGCCAGCTGTAACACAAAAGGTTGTTCCACCTGAGGATATGCCAAAGATGGGGCCTCAACTAAAGCCTGTTTTAACTGGATTGTGGCTTCCTGCGGTGGGTGATCCCAGTTCCATTCATAGAATCATAGAATCATAGAATACCAGGGTTGGAAGGGACCTCAGGAGGTCATCTAGTCCAACCCCCTGCTCAAAGCAGGACCAATCACCAATTAAATCATCCCAGCCAGGGCTTTGTCAAGCCTGACCTTAAAAACTTCTAAGGAAGGAGATTCCACCACCTCCCTAGGTAACACATTCCAGTGTTTCACCACCCTCCTAGTGAAAAAGTTTTTCCTAATATCCAACCTAAATCTTCCCCACTGCAACTTGAGACCATTATTCCTTGTCCTGTCATCTGCTATCACTGAGAATAGTCTAGAACCATCCTCTCTGGAACCATCTTTCAGGTAGTTGAAAGCAGCTGTCAAATCCCCCCTCATTCTTCTCTTCTGTAGAATAAACAATCCCAGATCCCTCAGCCTCTCCTCATAAGTCATATGTTCCAGACTCCTAATAATTTTTGTTGCCCTTCGCTGGACTCTCTCCAATTTTCCACATCCTTCTTGTAGTGTGGGGCCCAAAACTGGACACAGTACTCCAGATAAGGCCTCACCAATGTTGAACAGAGGGGAACGATCACGTCCGTCAATCTGCTGTTTAACAAATTTAAATCGCCCCCTTGTTTAACAAATTATGCAGTGGGGCTGCCTTTTATGAAAATCCTTTTATAAAATTTCAGGAGAAATTTACTATTCCTGATCTGAAAGCTGTAACATCTGTGGGAGCTGGTAATTTAAGAATCAGCTCCACTCTCTGCTGATCAGAGGAACTTCCCTCCTGTCCCAAAGTCACTGCAAGGTAAGTCACTTGTTGGGAACACAACTGGGCTTTCTTTGAGCTTACTTTGAACCCAGTTTTCTGAATTTTTGGTAACACCCTATCCAGTACTTCCAATTTATTTTTTGCTCTGGGTGCAAATCAGGATGTCATCCACATAAGAAATCACACTTTCTCTTTTAGGCATTCCATTCTACATCTTAACTGCATGGGCATGGGAAATAATAGGGCTGTTAGTCCATCCCAGGGGAGTTTTGGCAAAACATAACTGTTTTTTTTTAATGTAAAGCAAATTTGTAATAGCTGTTCCCATGTAAAGGGATAGCAAAGAAAGCATTGGCTAGATCTAAAACTGAAAACCACTGAGTGCCCCCCCACACACACACACACACTATGGAGGCCATCATCTCCCAATACTTAGCCACCATCAGGGATGTAACCCAATTAAGGGGACAAAAATCAACTTCCAGCCTCCAAGTCTTTCCATTGCATTTTAGGACCGGCCAGAGAGCAGCATTATTGGGGCTTGACTGTTCCACTAAAACCCCTTGGCTTAAAGCCCATTAATTGTACTTTTAGTCTGGATTGTGCCTCTCTTGGAAACCTGTTTTGCTTCAGGGGTGGAGGATCAGGGTCTGTAACTCGGATTTTTGTTTTAATTTGACCACATTTTATTTTGTTTTTGGCCCACACCTCCCAGTATTACTCTGCAATTGCCAGAAGTTCTGGAGCCCATTTGGGCCCCTCCAATTATTTAAATCCCTTAAGGGCTTATATCCAGTAGCTTGCTGAAATCTTTACTGGTTCCCAGGATTTGCCAAGAGGTGTTTCCCACAGAACCCTGTTAGCAAAATCAACTAAGACGTTTAGTTCTCTTATGACAACAATTCCTAAAATCCCTTCTTCTCCCAGATCCATTAAGTCAAATTACCCTTTGTTATTTTATTCAATATAAAATACTTTTGCAAAAGGGAACAACACTCTGCACCTCATTTAATCCCTGTAAGGTCTTAACTCCAGCAGGAGGGCCAGACAGGTTCTTATTCTGGTTACTAGTCAGGGAGTAAGTGGCACCTGTATCTAGCCGCAGATTTTGTCCGCACGCCCCACCTTCAAATTCCACATGAACCATGAAGCTTCCCGCCCATCGGTGTCCAAATGTGCCATGACTGGGGGAGCTGGGGGTGCCCGGCCTCCCTACAGGGAGGCAACTGGCAGTGGTGGTGGTAGCAGGGGTGCACTCGGGGATTTCCCTTCATGCTCAGCCAGCTTTAACAACAAGTCAGAAGTGGGCAGTCCATTTTTTGGCTCGTACCTTAGGAGCCGTCTTTACATTGTCAGTTGCCAGGGATTAGGAGACTTGGTTTGACCCTTTAAGAGGTTTTATTTATTTATTTACTTATTTTTGTTGCTTTTTGGCCTCCTTGGGGCAAGCATCTGGGACAGTAACTGCAGCCAACTTGTCAACTTTCTTTTTAGGAAGGTAAATTTCTTTCTGGACCTGATAGGCTTCCTTAGCCTTTGCTTCGATGTCTCTTAAAAGAACCTCCTCTGGGTAATTGCCAGCCAGGGCCATTTGAATCATGCGGATAAAGCATTGACTCAAAGCCTGTTTAAATTCATGTGACTCATATACAGGATGCTGAGGAATAGTTAACCCAGAGTTCTTAAATGCTAATTTCTTCTTAGCCACATAGCTTTCTGGTTTCCCCCCCTTTGTTGCTTCTCCTGATGGAATATTACCACAAGACTTTCCCCTGGGGAAAGTGCCTCTAACACTTCCCCTTGTAAGTAAATGTGGTTTGGGGCATCATTATTTTCAGGAGGTGTCCATACCTGGGTGCTGTAAGAAAGCCCTGCAAAATCCTCGGGGGTTATACATTCACTTACCAAAGCAGCCACATCTGTTGGGGTAAGTCCAGGGGTGCCCGCTACCCTGGCTAGGCACCCCAAGGCTGTGCTCTGATGTAACAGACCAGATCATTTCCCTGCAGCTCTAACCTGATCAGGGGGAAAGGGTCTAACTTCCCCCTGCTTTTCTGTTCCTCCCCCCTCTGACCACCCTGTTTCCATACTGAGGTGGTCAATATGGAAGCCATGGGCTGGGGCTTCTGCAGCTTTTCCAGTGTTCCAAGCAGGGGACCATAAGGGGATTGCTTAGAAGTGCCCAAGGGAAAAGGAAGATCATGGGGATCACTTTTCTCATTATCATAATGAGAAGGACACAAGTCGATATCCTCATCTGACCCGCGCCCCCTTCCCAGGCTGTGACAGCCACTCTTCCCTTCTGCTCTCCCAACATAGTGCTAAGAGCACGAATTTGCCTCTTACATTCCCATGGTCAGCCTGAGCTCTACTATGGGATTCCTGCACCATTTTCTGCTGTCTTAACACGGACACTTCCTGCTCCGGCCTGGTGGGTTTTTTTTACTATTACACACTCGCTTCTGCATAGCTACCATCTGTGCTGCCTGTGTGAGAGGGGGGTGGCTCGGAGGGTTTCAGAATTTGCCGAGAAATTAGTTATATATATTTTTTTTCTTTTTTCTTTTTCTTTTAACCCTTAAATATTCTAACTCCTGTTTGTTGCGCCATCCCTAGCCCCTGTAATGCAGCTTTTTTTCTTTTCTTTAACATTAGGATCCCCCCCTTTTCCTGTTCCAGCCCAGGCGTCCCATGGTTTACAGAGCTGCAAAAACTCTCCAGGGCCACTAAATGCTGGAGCCTTCCAAGGGCTGTTCCCACGTTTTTTTTTCTGTATAAAATTTGCCAAGCTGTTATTCAAAGCTATTTCTAGTTTCTTTTTTTCAGGTGTTTCCTGTCCTTCTGACATCTCTTTTTTCCTTAATCAGACTTTTTGGCCTGAGCCTGTAAACCAACAATGGAGTGTGACTGCAAATCAACACACAAGCCATGGTGTGAAGAATTACAGGTTGCTACCCAGTTCCACTGCCCCCCTCACCTATTGCAAATAACACAAACACACCACGTGCATTAATCGTTCCTGTCCTTACACCACTCCTGGCTCGGCTCACCAGTATCTGTTGCCGGGGTTTGTCAGAACCCCCAAGAGGGGCAATTTAACTATTTCACTTCAGGCAGTGTAAGAAGTAAACCAAGAGGAACTTAGTGATTCTGTCTGATCAAGGAGTAACGCAAGTCAGCATGCTCTTGTCTATCACTGCAGTACACTAGATTTAAGCACACTCAGAAATAAGCAACAGGTTAAGAACATCCCAGATATTTACCTATGTTCTGAGACTGTATTGAGTAATCAATGAAAGGTCAGTGCTGGCCAAACACCTCCCTGCCGGGGAGTAAAGGTGTCAGGAAAACATCTATTCAGGACAGCCACCGAGGATTGCTCCCAAGTATGCTTTATTATTTAATTTTTTATAACTAACTTCTATAAAACATATAAGTCACAATGACCCCTATTAAGTTGTTATCTTTTTTAACGTTTAATAGACTTTTATTTTTAGAGGTGTCTAGACTTACGGCTGTTTATTTACATATATGTTTTTTATTTGTAGTTATTCACTTTTCTTATACTAATTAGCAAAATTGCGAGTGCTTATGACCTTGCTCCTGAAAGCCCATCTCCAAATTAACCATTAACTATGTGGTGTTCTATTTTATCAATTCATTCTGGAGGAATGCACTGGAATGGTTGCAATTAGCTTGATCGTATTCTGGGATATATACGCCGCTTATATACTGTGTGGGAGAGGGAAATTCATGCTGAATTCACATTTCCCAGCCAAGCCCCACTGAATAACCCTGCCCCTGCTGGGCAGTTAAAGGGAGATAAAGCTAAGAGGGTCACCCAGGCTAAGCTCCTTTCCTGCAGAGTAATCTTCCAGACAAGTGGCTCTCAGAGCTCTCTCCCCAGACCCTCAGCCTGCCCCTATCTGAGCTTCCCTGGCCTGGCACAATCTGCAGGATGCACCCTCACCTGTCTCAGCTATGCTTTCTCTGGGCTATTATGTGGGGCAGGTGCTGCTAACCAGGGCCATTTCCGGGCTCCAGAGCTCTGCACTCACCCAGCTCCAGCTCAGCAGAGGGGCTGCCCCGAGCAGCGGGAGGTGTCCAAAGAGTCTCCGAGAAGTGCCGGAGGAGTACTGGGCAGGGAGGTTTATAGCCATCGCTGGGGGATCCCAGCAGGGTTCTGCCTCACCTCAACAGTCGCAGCTCAGCAGAGAGTCTGAGACTGAGGAAACAGTCCCCTGCTTCCCCCTGCTTGGGCATACGGCACCCCGGGTGGCTGGGCAGGTCGATGCACCAGGGACAAGTAGAAACATAGGGGAAAGCTCATTATTATCAAACAAATTAAAAGCCATGCAGGGTTTGCCAAGGCTCATGAACTCTAGGAGCCATTTCAAGTGCTGTACGTTCCTAGAGTCATTCATAGATCCGGCTGCAAGAAAATCCCTGGCTGCCCATTGGTTGCAGGAATCACAAAGCTGCTGCGAATTTGAGTGTCATTGCAACCCCATAGGCCAGGTCACAAGGCCACTCGCTCACACTGGGTTTGGCCATCTCTGCCTGTGGATGTGGGCTGGCCCACCCCCTCAGCCGCATGGCTCCTGCATGACCTTCAGGACTTCACAGGCCGTAGCTGCCTAGCCACATCAGAGGCTTGGCTCAGGAAGACTCCAGCGAGTGGGGCGAGGCAGGGCTTGTGCTGGGACTGGGGAAACACCCATAGGGACTCCATGGGTCTCTGAGCTGGGGCCAGTTCTAGAGTGCAGGGGTCAGGCCTGCCCCCCGCCCCCCCCCCCGGGACTGGGGGAATGTGGGGAGCATGTAGCCCCTGTTGGAGGGTAAAGGAACCTGCTGCCAACTCAGTGTCTGGTCAGTTACAAAACAAGAGTTTAGCTCCCACGCCTGACCCAAGTTTTAAGACTCCATCAGAGGCAGTGTAGCCCTTCTGGCAAACCCTTCTCCTGTAGACGCATCTTAAACCGGCAGTAAGTAAAATAAGCTACACCAGCAAAAGCGCTTTTATGCCGGCATAACTGTGTCTACACTAGAGCTTTTGCCTGGTTAGAAATGTTGCAAAAAATCACCTGGTTGCCAATGTTGCTATCCCAGCAAAAGTGACTCGTGTAGCCCTGGCCTAAAACAGCTTTAATTAAGAAGCTCATTAAAAAACTGTCTCCAGTGCTGCCTGAAAGCTACAGCATCCTGGCTCTCTCTCAGTCATGGCTCAGGCCAGGGCCTGGTGCTGAGTCAATATTTCTCCATTAGCTGGTTTAGGAATGGGAGGACAGATACTGGATGGTAGTTGGTGAGATCACTTGTATTTCTACAGAGCTGGTTGGACTATTGCACATTTTCTGGGTGTGCTAGGTTATGATCTGAACCCTTTCCAAATTATCAACATGCTTTCTGAAGTGTGGCCAGCAGAACTGGGGACATTATTCCACTAATAGGCTCACAGTAATTGCCCTATACAGAGGTCGTGCCACGTCCCTATTCCTACTTGACTTTCCTCTTCTTGTGCATCTGAGGATTGTCTTTTTTTGCTATAGCATTGAACTTGGAACTGACATTCATTTGGCTAGCTACTGTGACTCCCAAGTCCTGTTCAGACTCACTCCTTCCCAGGACACAGTCTACCTTCTTATTAATGTAACATAAAGTTTTTTTTTCCTAGATGAAGGATTTCACATTTGTGTTAAAACGCATTTTGACGGTCACAGAGACCCCCTTGGGACTGTCACTTGACATGTTCGAATTACCTCTGAGCCCATTTTCCCTGCCAGCTTGGGATTCCAGAACCCTGTCTTGTTGAGCCAGACACGTTAACCTGCTGCAACTCAGAGCCCAGGGTCTGGTCCATGCCCTCAAAGCTTCAGACTTTAACCAAAAACTGCTCAGCAAGTCACCTACTTCCAGCGCCCAGCTCCCAATGGGATCCAAACCCCAAATAAATCTGTTTTACTCTGTATAAAGCTTATACCATCCACCAGGGCTCAGTGAGCGGTTACGCCCCGACCAGCTCTGTGGGGGGGCACTCTTCCTCAATACAGAGTGGAAGATAATGAAGAGAACAGGTCACTGATACAGTGTGATTTCATTGCTCGGTAAACTGGGTGCAAGAAAACATATGTGTTGTAATATAGCTAAATGTAAATGCATAATCTAGGGACAGAGAATGCAGGCCATATTTACAGGATGGGGGATGCTGTCCTGGGAAGCAGTGACTCTGAAAAAAGATTGAGTGTCATGGTGAATAATCAGCTGAACATGAGCTTCCAGTGCAAGTGTAGTCCTTGAATGCATGAACAGGGGAATCTCAAGCAGGTGTAGAGAGGTTATTTTACCTCTGTATTTGGCACTGACGTGACTACTGCTGGAATCCTGTGTCCAGTTCTGGAGTCCACAATTCAGGAAGGTGGTTAATAAGTCGGAGAGGGTTCAGAGAAAAGCCGCAAGAATGATTAAATGATTAGAAAACATATGTTTTAAGGAGCTCAATCTATTTAGTTTATCAAAAAGATGAGCCATCAGCCTGGGCTCCCTCTCACACTATGCTGCTGTGACAAGTTGCTAAGCTCTCCACGCTTGCTCTTTCACCAGCATACACACAGGTAGGGACACACCCAGCTGCAGCTTCTGAAATCAGCTCTGTATGGGAAGGCTCAGCTAAGGGACTGCCCAGTTACTCAAGTGCACACCCCTCTTTGAAGGGTAAACCCAAAATTGTACCGTCTTGTGCTGCACAGAGAACTGTACAGGGTAAGCTCATGAAATTCACTCCCTCTCTCAACATGGAGGAAGATATGCAACAGCTTCCCACCTAAGTATGATTTCCACACACTGGTTTTAGGCAAGATAAAAACAAGTTTATTAACTACAAAAGACAGATTTTAAGTGATTATAAGTGATAGCAAACAGATCAAAGAAGATTACCTAGTAAATAAACAGAAACCACAAACTAAGCTTAATATACTAGACAGGTAGGATATGAATTATTAAATTCTCACCCTGAGTGAAAAGGCTGGCAGATTCTTAGGGCACAAGATGTTTTGGCTTTTCAGCTTGGGTTTCCCAAGTTTTCATACACAGGCTAGCAATCCCTTAGCCTGGGACCATCGCTTCCCACAGTTCAGCCCTTGTTTCTCAGGTGTTTACAGATTTGTGGTTGTAAGGAGAGTGAGGTACCATCATGATGTAATTCTCCCCCTTTTATATCTTCTTCCCACTTGCTGGAAAGCTCTTTTGCTGTGACATGGGTCAAACAGTCCCCGTTATGTAGTGATATCTCTGAGAGGTTTCTATTGTACACAGCTCCTGGGGTAATTGTTGTGCTTGTGTGCATTTCCTCAATTAGCCATAAACATTCTTTGGCCTTTTTACTGTTGTATCTGAAAGGCTGCTTGTCGGTGGTTTCAGCCTCAGGACATGCTTCAGTAACACATACATAGTCAAACTTCATAAATTCACATACAAAGATAGCACATACAATCCAATGAGATATTAGTGTCTAGCAGATCAAGGCTTTCAGAATGATATCTCACAAGGCATACTTTGTACAAAACATATCCTAATTACATGACAGTGGTAAATATAGGGATGCCAGGGTGTCACAAAGGTTAAGGGGGGACTTGATTAGTCTATAAGTACCTGCATGAGGAACAAATATGTAATAATGGTCTCTTCCATCTAGCAGAAAAAGGTAATGGCTGAAAGTTTAAGCTAGACAAATTCAGGCTGAAAATAAAGTGTACATTTTTAACAGAGAGGGTAATTAACCACTGGAACAATTTGCTAAGGGTTGTGGTGGATTCTCCATCACTGACAATTTTTAATTCAAGGTTGGACGTTTTTCTAAAAGATCTGCTCCAAACAATATTTTGGGGAAGTTCTCTGGCCTGTGTTAGGGAGGTGAGACTAGGTGATTACAGCGGTCATTTCTGGCCTTGGAATCTATGAATCCAGGAAACACGTTTTCACAGACTTTATTGTCACAAGAGATCACTGAGTCCAAGAGCTTAGTAGGTGATTCACATGTTCCTGTGATACTGTCCTTTATAAGAAAAAACCCACCACTCTCACTGTCAATGAATACGACCAATTTTTTAAAAAAAGCCTATTATTTATGTGGAACCTTTGTATTGCATTTGGCTACAGTTAACAGAGTGCAATACCATACACCTTTGACAACACTATGAGTTTTACATTAAAGACAGATAGACAGGTTAGACAGAACCCATCCAAGAAATGCTCCTCCCCAGAGCTATGATCCCATTGTCAAAGATGCTAGTGCAAACTGGGCACTGGTGCAATCCAACAGAAAGGGAGAAAACTAAAATTCACTTCAATCTCCTTTTATTTGTTCTCTTGCATTTTACAGGAGTTGGTGTCTCATTAACAGACAGGGGAGGGTTATTTTTTTCCTGACACCATTCACCTCTGGGTGTATATTTAGGCTCACTCAGCTGTGACAGTGGTCCAAAGAGAGAGACTCCAGCTCCTGAGGAAGCCCCATAGGGACACCCACCAGCTGTATATAAAGCTATTCCTGCTCTCTTTCCTCTGCAGCTAGGAGTCTCGTGCCATTGAAGCCAGGTTCATCCTCCTCTGAGATGATGATCTGAATTCGCATTTTCTTATTGCAAGAGGGATTGCTGGTGAGTCAGGGGTTTGGGGGAAACTGACTTCTTAATGGCTAAGTGTCAAGGATCCTTCCCCACTCTGAACTCTAGGGTACAGATCATAGAATCATAGAATCATAGAATATAAGGGTTGGAAGGGACCCCTGAAGGTCATCTAGTCCAACCCCCTGCTCGAAGCAGGACCAAATCCCAGTTAAATCATCCCAGCCAGGGCTTTGTCAAGCCTGACCTTAAAAACCTCTAAGGAAGGAGATTCTACCACCTCCCTAGGTAACGCATTCCAGTGTTTCACCACCCTCTTAGTGAAAAAGTTTTTCCTAATATCCAATCTAAACCTCCCCCACTGCAACTTGAGACCATTACTCCTCGTTCTGTCATCTGCTACCATTGAGAACAGTCTAGAGCCATCCTCTTTGGAACCCCCTTTCAGGTAGTTGAAAGCAGCTATCAAATCCCCCCTCATTCTTCTCTTCTGCAGGCTAAACAATCCCAGCTCCCTCAGCCTCTCCTCATAACTCATGTGTTCCAGACCCCTAATCGTTTTTGTTGCCCTTCGCTGGACTCTCTCCAATTTATCCACATCCTTCTTGAAGTGTGGGGCCCAAAACTGGACACAGTACTCCAGATGAGACCTCACCAATGTCGAATAGAGGGGAATGATCACGTCCCTCGATCTGCTCACTATGCCCCTACTTATACATCCCAAAATGCCATTGGCCTTCTTGGCAACAAGGGCACACTGCTGACTCATATCCAGCTTCTCGTCCACTGTCACCCCTAGGTCCTTTTCCGCAGAACTGCTGCCTAGCCATTCGGTCCCTAGTCTGTAGCTGTGCATTGGGTTCTTCCGTCCTAAGTGCAGGATCCTGCACTTATCCTTATTGAACCTCATCAGATTTCTTTTGGCCCAATCCTCCAATTTGTCTAGGTCCTTCTGTATCCTATCCCTCCCCTCCAGCGTATCTACCACTCCTCCCAGTTTAGTATCATCCGCAAATTTGCTGAGAGTGCAATCCACACCATCCTCCAGATCATTTATGAAGATATTGAACAAAACCGGCTTTGTGGGGACCTGCATGAAAACCTCCTAAGCTTACTTTCACCAGCTTAGGTTAAAACTTCCCCAAGGTACAAATTAATTTTATCCTTTGCCCCCAGATTTCCACTGCCACCACCAAACTTTAACTGGGTTTACTGGGAAACATAGTTTGGACATGTCTTTCCCCAAAAAATCCTCCCAATCCTTGCATACCACTTCCTGGGGAAGGTTTGGTAAAAATCCTCACCAATTTGCATAGGTGACCACAGACCCAAACCCTTGGATCTCAGAACAATGAAAAAGCATTCAGTTTTCTTACAAGAAGACTTTTAATAGAAGTAAAGGAATCCCCTCTATAAAATCAGTATGGTAGATACCTTACAGAGTAATTAGATTTAAAACATAGAGAATCCCTCTAGGCAAAACCTTAAGTTACAAAAAGGACACACAGACAGGGATAGTCATTCTATTCAGCACAGTTCTTTTCTCAGCCATTTAAAGAAATCATAATCTAACACATACCTAGCTAGATTACTTACTAAAAGTTCTAAGACTCCATTCCTGTTCTGTCCCTGGGAAAAGCAGCATACAAACAGACCTAGACCCTTTGTTTTTCTCCCTCCTCCCAGCTTTTGAAAGTATCTTGTCTCCTCATTGGTCATTTTGGTCAGGTGCCAATGAGGTTACCTTTAGCTTCTTAATCCTTTATAGGTGAGAGGATTTTTTCCTCTGGCCAGAAGGGATTTTAAAGGGGTTTACCCTTCCCTTTATATTTATGACACTAAGTCTCTTTAGCCGTCCTTCATGGGGGGCTCTGCTGGCTTACAGGAGCATATAAGGGAAAAGATCAGCCCGTGTAGTGGGGAGAGGGGTTCACTCCCGTGGCAAAATTCACAGATAGGCTGAGATTCAAGAAGTTAAAGTTTTATAATGGTTAAAACAGAAATTGTCAACATCATATGTCAAAATATACGAAGTCTTAAATCAAACGCTCATATGGTTTCAAGCAGCCTGTCTGTGAATTTTGATTATCAGTTTGTGTCTGTGTGGGACTGTTCTCAGGACACCCAGGTATGTGAGTCACCTTATTAGCCCCTGCCTCAGTGAGAGGGAATCTCTCTTGTGGTGGCTGGTAGTCAGCTCCCGGACACCACCTTCCCTTCAGCCACTCAAGTACTCTTCTCTGGGTAGGCCAGCCCTGACTTTGACTTGCAGGTTAACAATAGGGGCACCCCAGTCCCCAAGTCCCTTTGAATCAGTCCCCTCTGATATACATCCCCTGACACTGGCTGCTCACAGACATCCCAGATTCCCTGCCCCCGAAGGAGCAGTGTGCCCCTGTTTACCTGTTTTATCTCAAACCACCACTCCTGTATTACACGTGGCATGTGTGAGCTCTTGTAATAAAAGAAATGTCAGTTTATTTAAGAAAGAATAAAGAAGATTTAACAAGAAACAGGAGAGAGTCGCAGAAACAAATGGTGACAATGCAAAAAAAAAATCATGAAATGCAAAATTGGGTCTACACTTATCATTAATTATCTTTCCTATCTAATAAAGTGGATTCTTCCTCACACCCACAAAGTTCAGTTGGTTGCAGAGCTGGCTGATTTTACAAGAAGCAGGATCCAAATGTTAATGAAGACACTCTTACTCAGCAAGGCATTTCCTCAGTGGATGGATACAGAGTGCTTTTCCTTCTCTGTGCGAGACTGAAAACAGCCTTTTGTTTCTAGTCACAGACAGGGTGAATCCCTGTCTAGCTGTAAAGGTTTTGTTTTTTTCACCTTTAAATGGTTTCTAATGTTTGTTATTGCCTCTGATGGTTTTACATTCAAAGTCCTAGTTTTGTACAAGGTGAAATAATTGACCCTTGCTTTGCATCGCTCATCAAACAGGACGGGGTAATAATTATCCCTTGTCTGAGTCACATTACTGTATCTCACGGTGACTTATTTCTACTCCAAGCCCATAAAACACATTGTCAATATAAATACATTATTCCTTAAATATTACCTGTACATACATCTCACAATGATTACAAATCTTGACAAGTTATGAGCTTCTGCAGATAATTTACATATTACTTTTATGGATAAATATCCTACAAGACTTGGGTTTGGTGTAGTTAGTTTGTCAGGGTTGTGGTGAGAATTGTTTTCAAAGAACAGGGGACCCCCCTTGCCAGGGGGGGTCACAGTGTATATGGTGAAATTGACATTTATCAACATTTACTGATAAAAATCTAGACTCTCCAAGCCTATCTGTGTCCCAGTACAGGTACTTTCATGGACAACCAGTTTGGAATGTAGCATCAGAAACAGAGGTAAGGTAAGGTACAGAACAACAATTTAAAGAACTGGTTGGTTGGATCTTTGGTGACATATAAAATGCTTTCTAGAATATAAGCAGTTGTGCTATAAATAGAAATGATTTGGGGGGGGCACATTTTGAAGCACACCTACTGTATAAGATGGACATGCTGTAATAGTAGAATTGCTTTACAATAGGAGGGGTATGTATGGCAACCTTTCATATTGTACTACTTTGTCTTAGACAATACAATGCGCTACGTTTTGGTTATTTGGTTCTTGACCATTTTTCAAAATGAACCAGAAGCATAGTCAATTAATTGGCGATCCCTATCACTCAGCGGGCTAGATATAATGTAGTCCCAAGAGCGAAGGCAGTGCTATGAAAATGGGCTGTGCAGAAACATTTCCAGCTGTAACTGCATTTCTTTTATGGAAAATGCTCTGAGCTGGAACCCTAATGATGTTTGTCACTTCAGATAAACCCCAGAGCTCTACCTACCCAGGGTCCCATCCTAAGTGTGGAACCCCTTTCTCATGCCCTTATTCCATACCCAGGGAAGCAATGCCATTAAAGACAATGGGGCTGTCTGTGTGTTGGACTTCAGGATTGGACCCCTAGCGCTGAACTGTCTGTCACTCTTGATGCCTCTCCTATAAATCTAGCTAGAACACGTACATCTGATGAAGTGAGCTGTGGCTCACGAAAGCTCATGCTCAAATAAATTGGTTAGTCTCTAAGGTGCCACAAGTACTCCTTTTCTTTTTGCGAATACAGACTAACACGGCTGTTCCTCTGAAACCTGCATTCTCATTGTCATTGTTGATGGTGATCCTGACCCCTCTGTAAATTGCTTTGAGCTCTGCTGATGAAACGTGCCATCGAGGAGCGAGGTATTCATTATTATTATTTTATCACTATAGTTACTGATGTGTCTCAAAGGGCTCCATTCTCAGAAGATGGATGCTCAGCATTTTCTGAAAATTAGATCCCATCAAGGAGTCTAAAGTTGGTCACACGTAAACAAATCACTTTTGAAATGCTGGGTTGCAGATTTTAAGGCCAGAAGGGACCAGTCTGATCATCTAGCCCAGCATCTAGGCCCTAGAATTCCATCCAGTGATTCCTGCCTCCAGCCTTCCTGGGCTCTAGTTTAATCTTGATTTAAGACTCTGAAGTGATGGAGAATACACTGCATCCATTGATCATTTGTTTCAATGGTCAATTACCCTCACTGTTAAAAATGTGGGCTTATTTCCCGATTGTTTTCGTTCAGCTTCCAGTCTTTGGATCTTTTATGTCTTTGTCTGCTACATTAAAGAGCCACCTTGCATAAGGGATCTTCTCCCCATGGAGGGACTTCCAGACTGTGATCAAGTCAATTGAATCTACACAGATTAAGAGCATGATGACTCTGACAGTAAAGCATTCTTTTCAGCCCTGGAATCATTCTTGCAGCTCTTCCCTGATCTTTTGGTGAAGGCCCTGGACCACGGGCAAACCACTTCATCTCTCTGTGCCTCAGTTCTCCATCTGTAAAATGGGGAAAACGACATTTCTCTCTCTCTCTCAGGGGTGCTGTGTTGATATATTAATTAACGACCAGGAGATGCAAAGACACTGCAGTGATGGGATCTATATAAATAACTTCATAGATCACATGCCTATTGTTGTTCCATTAAGTGAAAAATAACATGGACATAAGAACATAAGAATGGTCATCCTGGGTCAGACCAAGGGTCCATCTAGCCCAGTATCCTGTCTGCCGACAGTGGCCACTGCCAGGTGATTCAGAGGGAATGAACAGAACAGATAATAAGTAAGTGATCCATCCCCTGTCACCCGTTCACAGATTCTGGCAAACAGAGTCTAGGGACACCATCCCTGTCCATCCTGGCTAATAGCCATTGATGGACCTATCCTCCATAAACATTGTTAGGATATAGATATTCAGGTCTGTCTGTAAAGGCCTAGACTCTAAGAATGTAGGTGTATTCTTATCACTTGGCTAGTTCTAGAGGTATAAAAGAAAGAGTAAAATTCACTGTCTGCCGGTGTAAGGGCCTTCTCTCCCTGTGACAGTCTGAGGCCCTGTTCTTAGGCTAAGGCCTTTGGCTAAGCAGCAGAGACAGCCGTAAGCTGGGAAACGACCGGTCACCTCCTCACATTCCAAACTAGTCACATTGAAAGAAGGTGCTATGGGGCTGTTAGGATACAATCCTGTCCTGATAGTGCCTATCGCCTCCAGAGATAGGGAAGTGCCTGGAAGATGTAAAAGGAAACTTGGTTTGATAGCATCCTGTCTGGCAAGAACTCACTTATCAATAGCTGGGATGTGAAATCCTCACTTCTGTGTTGTTCTATCATTGTAGTCCCCATTTCCCTATTGTTTGTCTGGATAATCTCTGTCTGGTTCTGCGATTTTTTCTGTCTGCTGTATAATTAATTTTGCTGGGTGTAAACTAATTAAGGTGGTGCAATATAATTGGTTACATAATGGTGTTACAATATGTTTGGATTGGTTAGTTAAATTTCAGTAAAATGATAGGTTAAGGTAAAGCTAAGCAGAACTCAAGTTTTACTATATAGTCTGCAGTCAATCAGGAAGTGAGGGGGTGTGGGTGGGTGTGGGGGAAATGGGATCAGGGAATGGGGGTGGGGAAAGTGGAATCATGTTCAGCTAAGGGTAGGAATGGGAACAGGGACACAGGTAAGGCTCTGTTGTCAGAGCTGGGAAGGGGGACACTGAGGAAGGAAACTGGAATCATGCTTGCTGGAAGTTCACCCCAATAAACATCGAATTGTTTGCACCTTTGGACTTCAGATATTGTTGCTCTCTGTTCATTCAAGAAGGACCAGGGAAGTAAGTCGGTGAAGGAATAAGCTCCCTAACAAACATATCTAGTTCTTTTTTAAACCCTGTTATAGTTTTGGCCTTCACAACATCCTCTGGCAAGGAGTTCCACAGGTTGACTGTGCTTTGTGTGGAAAAACACTTTCTTTTGTTTGTTTTAAACCTGTTGCCTATTAATTTAATTTGGTGGCCCCTAGTTCTTGTGTAATGAGAAGGAGTAACTAACACTTCCTTTTTTACTTTCTCCACACCAGTCATGATTTTATACCCCTCTAACATCTTTATAACCCCTTTATACCCCTTAGTTGTCTGTTTTCCAAGTCGAAAACTCCAATCTTATTAAGGTCTCCTCATACTGAAGCTGTTCCGTATCCCTAATCATTTTTGTTGCCCTTTTCTGAACCTTTTGCAAGTACAGTATATATTTTTTGAGATGGGGCGACCACATCTTCATGAAGTATTCCAGATGTGGGCGTACCATGGATTTATACAGAAGCAATATAATATTTTCTGTCTTATTATCTATCCCTTTCTTAATGATTCCCAACATTCTGTTCGCTTTTTTGACTGCTGCTGCATATTGAGTGGATGTTTTCAGAGAACTATCCACAGTGATTCCAAGATTCATAGATTCATAGATATTTAGGTCAGAAGGGACCATTATGATCATCTAGTCTGACCTCCTGCACAACGCAGGCCACAGAATTTCATCCATCACTCCTGTGAAAAACCTCTCACCTATGTCTGAGCTATTGAAGTCCTCAAATTGTGGTTTAAAGACTTCAAGGAGCAGAGAATCCTCCAGCAAGTGACCCGTGCCCCATGCTACAGAGGAAGGCGAAAAACCTCCAGGGCCTCTTCCAATCTGCCCTGGAGGAAAATTCCTTCCCGACCTCAAATATGGCGATCAGCTGAACCCTGAGCATATGGGCAAGATTCACCAGCCAGATACTACAGAAAATTCTTTCCTGGGTAACTCAGATCCCACCCCCTCTAACATCCCATCACAGGCCATTGGGCCTATTTACCATGAATATTTAATTACCAAAACCATGTTATCCCATCATACAATCTCCTCCATAAACTTATCGAGTTTAATTTTAAAGCCAGATAGATCTTTTGCCCCCACTGCTTCCCTTGGAAGGCTATTCCAAAACTTCACTCCTCTGATGGTGAGAAACCTTCATCTAATTTCAAGTCTAAACTTCCTGGTGGCCAGTTTATATCCATTTGTTCTTGTGTCCACATTGGTACTGAGCTTAAATAATTCCTTTAAATAATAGATCTCTTTCTTGAGTGGTGACAGTTAATTTAGACCCCCTTATTTTATATGTATAGTTGGGATTATGCTTTCTAATGTGCATTACTTTGCATTTATCAACGTTGAATTTGATCTGTCATTTTGTTGCCCAGTGACCCAGTTTTGAGAGATCCTTTTGTAGCTCTTCACAGTCTGCCTGGGACTTAACTATCTTGAATAGTTTAGTATCATCTGCAAATTTTGTCACCGTACTGTTTATCCCTTTTTCCAGATCATTTATGAATATGTTAAATAGGGCTGGGCCCAGTACAGACTCCTGAGGGAGACAACTATTTATCTCCCTCCATTCTGAAAACTGACCATTCCCACCCTTTGTTTCTTATCTTTTAACCAGTTATCAGAGAACCTTCCCTCTTATCCAATGACTGCTTACTTTGCTTAAAAGCCTTTGGTGAGAGACCTTTTCAAAGGCTTTCTGAAAATCTAAATACACTATATCCACTGGATCCCCATGGTTCACGTGTTTGTTGACTCCCCCAAAGAATTCTGGTAATTTGGTGAGGCATGATTTCCCTTTACTAAAACCATGTTGACTCTTCCTCAACAAGTTATGTTCATCCATATGTCTGACAATATTGTTCTTTATTATAGTTTCAAGCAGTTTGCCCAGTACTGAAGTCAGGCTTTCAGGCCTGTAATTTCCGGGGTCACCTCTGGAGCCCTTTTTAAAAAATGGGACCACATTAGCTATCCTCCAGTCATTTGGTACAGAAGATGATTTAAATGATAGGTTACAGACGACAGTTAGTAAACCTGCAATTTCACATTTGAATTCCTTCAGAACTCTTTGGCGACTACCATCTGGTGCTGTTGACTTATTACTATTTAGTTTATTAATTTGTTCCAAAACCACCTCTAATGACACCTCAGTCTGGGACAGTTCCTCAGATCTGTCACCTAAAATGAATGGAATCTCCCTTACATCCTCAACCATGAAGACCAATGCAAAGAATTCATTTAGTTTCTCTGCAATAGCCTTATTGTCCTTGAGTGCTCCTTTAGTATCTTGATTGCCCAGTGGCCCCATTGGTTCTTTTGCAGGCTTCCTGCTTCTGTTGTATTTAAATTTTTTTTTCTAATACTTTTTGAGTCTTTGGCTAGATGTACTTCAAATTCCTACTTATATTTTTACACTTCTTTTGCCAGAGTTTCTGTTCCTTTCTATTTTCCACAATAGGATCTAACTTCCACTTTTCAAACAATGACTTTTTGCCTCTCACTGCTTCTTTTATTTTGTTGTTTAGCCATGGTGGCTCTTTTTTGGCTCTCTTACCATTTTTTTTTTTTTTAATTTGGGGTATACGTTTAAGCTGAGTCTCCATTATGGTGTCTTTTAAAAGTTTCCAAGCAGCTTCTAGGGATTTTTCTTCTGGTGCTGTACCTTTTAATTTCTGTTTAACTAACCTCCTCATTTTTGTGTAGTTCTCCTTTCTGAAATTAAATGATACATTGTTGGGCCACTGTGGTGTTTTCCCCACCACAGGGATGTTACATTTTATTATATAATGGTCACTATTGTCATGTGGTCCAGCTATATTCACGTCTTGGACCTGTTCCTGTGCTCCACTTAGGACTAAATCAAGAACTGCCTCTCCTCTTGTGGGTTCCAGGACCAGCTTCTCCAAGAATCAGTCACTGATGGTATCAAGAAACTTTCTCTCTGCATCCCATCCTGAGGTGACATGTACCCAGTCAATATTGGGATAGTTGAAATCCCCCATTATTATTGAGGTGTTTTTAATTATTATTTTAATAGCCTCACTAATCTCCTTGACCATTTCACAGTCACTATCACCATCCTGGTCAAGTGGACTGTAATATATCCCTACTGTTATATTCTTATTATTCTTCTTATTCATTATTCAGGCCATTGATGGACCTACCCTCCTGAAACTTATCAAATTCTTTCTTTGAACCCGGTTATAGTTTTGACCAGCATCCCCTGGCAATGAGAATAGAATATTCTGTTTTTTTTTCCTTTTTTGGTCCATTCCCACACAGGGAATGGAGATGTATTTAAGTAACTAGAACTAGGAGCACTGAGATAGAATTAAGACAAGGAAAAATTAAGATAAACAGCAGGAACAGTTTCCTGACAGTGAGATCTGTAGGTATTGAACTTGCCTTCCAGAAAAACAAACTGGTGGAAGATCCGTCAACTGAGTCATTGAAAACTAGACTAGACAAGTCTTATGAAAATATACCAGAGGGAACAAGCGTGCACTGGCCAAGGGATATGGACAGGTGGGGAATGCTATCTCTTCATAGATTGCAAGGACAGAAAGGACAACTGTGAACATGTAGTCTGATCTCCTGTATAAGAAAGGTCATAGAGCTAATTCCCTGAGTCAATTCCTATTGGACCCAAAGCAGATCTTTTAGAAAAAAGAGATTGCCTGGAGCACTGATCATAGCAGCATCTAGCCATAGTGTCTAAGAGCCAGCACCTAAAAGCCTTTTCCATCTTTGTCATAGCGAATAAGCAGCTGGGTTGAGATGCAGCATGGTCTAGCGGCTAAGGTACGGGACTGGAGATGCGAGCTCTATTCCTGACTCTTCCACTGACTTGCTCTGTGACCTTCAGCAAGTCATCACTCTGTGCCTCTGTTTCTCCTCCCACCTTGTCTCTGTCTTTGCTATTTCGGGGTCTCCGTCTCAGGTGGGGCTTCTAGCCATGACCGCAGTACAAAAATACGTCCGATTGTAAAGAAAAGACACCCTGCCACTGCTACAAGAAACAACACTACAAAGACTACAGCCTACACTGATGAGAGACTCACTAACCAGCTCTGAAGCAGAACTTCTCTGACTAGCCCCCTTCTCCTGAGGCTTCCGGGGTTTTAATCCTGTTTTCTCCAGCTGGGGCTGGTTTTGCTAAATGGCAGCGCCTGCATCTCCAGCAGGGCTTGGCTAATGTGGCCCATTCTGGCGTTAGTAGTCCAGCAGCCACACTGATTTTTTTCACCCAGGTTTATGCATTTGCCCATTTGTCTTTCCTTTCCCTAGTTTTCTGGGACGGATCGAAAGGGGGAGATGGAATGCTGCACTGATTAACAAAGAAGAGAGGACACAAGGAAGAGTGTACTCCTCCCCATCACACTTTGGTCTTCTCACCCTCATGCCCCACAGAAAGCCAGAACAGGAAAGGGAACTGAATCTCAAAGTCGGGAAACAAACAAACCAGAAACCTCTCAACCAGTCTCCTGAGGAGACAGACCGCGCTGCCGCAACCCCTAACTCCAGTGATTCTGGGCAAGTTGCTGTCCTGGGACTGGAGCTGGTATTTGGAACAGAGGAACTGGATCCAATATTCAGTAACTCACTAGCACCCCTGTTTCCGAGGAATTGAATCAGCCCTCATGGGTTCTTCGCAGCTTCTTTACAGGGTGAAAGCTCTCCCAGCCCAGGTAGGAGAAGAGCAACATGCTATGTCATGTCTGAACACCAGCACCCACTCCCACCCTGCCACCTTCCTCCTGGTCGGCATCCCAGGACTGCAGGAGGCCCAGTACTGGATAGCCTTTTCTTTCTTCATCATGTATGTCATTGCCGTCCTGGGAAATGTCATTGTTCTCTTCATTATATACAATGATCTGAGCCTGCATGAGCCTATGTACCTCTTCCTGGCCATGCTGGCAGTCACTGACCTGGTCCTGTCCACATCCACCCTGCCCAAAATGCTGAGCATCTTCTGGCTGGGCTCCAGGGAGATTGGGTTCCATGCCTGCCTCACCCAGATGTTCTTTGTCCACACCTTCTTGTCAGTGGAGTCGGGCATACTCATGGCCATGGCCTTGGATCGGTATGTGGCAATCTGCTGCCCCCTCCGGCACTCCAGCATCCTGTCCGTCCCAGCCATAGTGACAATGGGGAGCCTGGTGCTGGCACGTGGGGTCCTTCTGGTGAGCCCCTTCTCCCTCCTTGTCCTCAGGCTGCCCTTCTGCCAGCGCTGCCTCATCTCCCACTCATACTGCGAGCACATGGCCGTGGTGAAGCTGGTGTGTGGGGATGCTACAGTCAGTGTCATTTACGGCCTGTTCGTGGCTTTTATGGTGGGGGGGGTTGACCTGTTTGTCATCACTGTGTCCTATGCTATGATCCTCCAGGCCGTACTGAGAGTCCCGTGCACAGATACGCGTCTCAAGGCCTTCAGCACCTGTACGTCCCACTTGTGTGTCATTCTGTCATTATACATCCCTGGCCTCTTCACGTTCCTCACCCACCGCTTTGGCCACAATGTCCCCGACTATGTCCACATCCTGGCTGCCAATCTCTACCTGCTGATGCCCCCCATGCTAAACCCTGTTGTGTATGGTGTGAAAAACAAACAGATCCGGGAGAGGGTTCTCCATATCTTCAATCAGAAAGGAATCAGAGCAGTGTGTGCCTGTCTAATTTAATTGAGGAATATAAAACATTCATCATCATGGCCTCTGACCCATTCATGATCTGCCATCACTCACAGTGGTATGTGATCAAGAGATGTCACTATGGACTCTGGGTAGGCTCCACTTTCCGTTCCTGCCCAAAGAAAGCATCTGGTCAGATCACCTCAGTAGTACCTCTGTAGTACTGGAATGTTATGGTAATAATGAGGCAGTATTAAATGTATTAATATATGTATAATGTATAATGTATAATATAATTAATGTATGATATAATTATATGATTTGACCATATTCTGCCAGCCACCCTTTCTAAAAGGAGAAAGGAATGTCCTAGTGTGTCATTGGCAAAGATGAATCAGCCAGAATCATGTGTCTGAAGTTGATTTCAAGGCAGTAATAGACATTTAGGGTCACCACTTTGTTGTAGGTTTAAAATTAGCATTTTGAAATAAGTAAAAGAATGCAATGATTGTTTTCTCCTGTGTTGCAATTTGATGCTCTTGTTCAAATGTTCTGTGGAAATCAATCCTGTTTTGTGTATGAATGAGGAATGTGTGTGTTAGAAGATAAGTGTTAAGACCATCACTGGACCAGATGTTCTAGGAAAAAAACAAAACCAGATGTAAAGGTACCAGGAGATTGCAACACACCCCTATTGATATGTCAAGAAGAGCAGATTGTCTACTCTAAAAATAAGGCAAGCACCTATCAATCGGGACAAGATGGCTGTGATCAAAACCACCATGGGGTAACTCCCCGAGAGACTAATAAAAAAAATAAAATAAAGAATAAAAAATACAATTTAAGAAAACAAGCACTCGTCAAACGGCAATTGATTACAGTATGACAGTGCAAAACTCATTGGTCCCAATGAAGGAAGATCACTATATAAACAGGGTGCTTTGTCATGAAACTTTGGGTTTGTACTGCCAAAACTTCCCTGGAGCATTGTGTTGCGACCGACAGAACCCGGGTCCTCCCTACCCGTGATCAACCTACGTGGCCACTATGTTGCTCCGGACTCTGGACTGGTAACTATAACATCGACTGGTGGGACAGTGTGCTTGTGTGTGTGTGTGATTGAATGCATATGTTAATTGTTGTATCTCCAATAAACGCGGTGTATTGCCTTTTCCCCTGAAAAAGATCCCATGTACTTCTTATAAGCATAAAATTTTTGGTGGAGAATTGCGAAAGGGGGAAGGCATGCACTGTGATTGTTGAAAATACTGCTAAATATTGCTAAAAGGTATACCACACGTATAAACTGATCAATCGTTCAGGTGTGCACACTCCCGCTTGTAGAGATACTGGGCAATAGTGGGAGGATTAGAGTCCTTGGTGCTCCTACCCATCTGTCAGGGAAAACTATAGAGATATATAGATACATATAGATATAAACTGTTCGTACAAACTGTCTAGGTATATACACTCGTGGTTGTAGAGATACTGGGCCATTAAGGGGAGGATTAGAGTCCTCGCTGCTCCTACCTGTCTGTCGGGAACAAAAAAGTTGCATAGGTGAATATACCCTCAGTCATTACAGGATTGAGCCCCAAAGGTGGGGGCTTAGCGTTCCCTCCCTCCTGCTCTGTCAGTCAAGGTTTTTAGTCGGTATAGACTGTTTGTGTTGTGTAAGTCCCAGAAGAAGCATGGGCATGGAAAAGTTATAAGAGTAAAATAAATTCATAAAGTAAAAATGTTCAGGCGAAAAGAGTCCCCTAAAAAGAAAGCTGAAAAAAATTACCATTCATACAGAAAAACACTCCTTTTAAGAAAATTTTGCAAAAGTTTGGGCACAGCCCATGGACTGAACAAGCATTACCTGACGTCCATACTGTAGCTGATTTGGAAGATAGATTGGAAAAAAAATATCTGTTGGTCTACAGGCCTCAACCCCAATAAAAAGGGACTCAGCTGCAATTTGGCTATTGTGGGAAGCATGCAATGAGGCATTCCTCTGCTTGGCTAGCTGCCGAGAGGCGAACATCACACTGCATGAGAAACTTGGTGTATCTGAACGAGAAACTGACAGATAGAAAATACTGGCCACCAGAGTAGATATACCACTCCACTAGCTTTAATAGATACAGGAGCCACTGTATATTTAATCAAAACAGCCCCAAAAGCAGAAAAAAAAATAAACAAGTAGCTTTAAAATCCTTTCAAGGGAAACCTAGTCTCGGGTGGGAATGGACCCAAGTCCCCTTTTTGGTACAAGGATTTAAGACATTAGGTGGTTTGATCCACACTCCCGATATGGTTGATGAAATTATTCTGGGATCCAACTGGTTGTTCATAGAATCATAGAATCATAGAATATCAAGGTTGGAAGGGACCCCAGAAGGTCATCCAGTCCAACCCCCTGCTCGAAGCAGGACCAATTCCCAGTTAAATCATCCCAGCCAGGGCTTTGTCAAGCCTGACCTTAAAAACCTCTAAGGAAGGAGATTCTACCACCTCCCTATGTAAAACACATTCAGTGTTTATCACATTCAAAAACAATGTGGTAATTGATACGCCTAGAGGTACCCTTTGGAAGTTAGAAATTCACCCTCCCCATTCAGGAAAAGTTGGGCAGGATGTTACGTTAACAAAAGGGAGAGAGACACCAGTAGCTGCACTTACCGCCCAACAAGCTGAAAAGCAGCGCTTGAAATTCCCCTCAGTGTGAACTAAACAAAAACCAGAATTGTGGTAAAAATAATGCTTGTGTTAAGATGGCTGGGGAATTTGTGCCTCCCCCAGAAACAATATTCTTACCTGAGAGAGGCAGAGGCCCAATTGGTGCAAAGCATCCAGGAATTAGAGCAACAAGGGGTCATTCGAAAACCAGGTTCACCCTTTCACCCCCGTGTGGCCAGCGCTGAAGGCAGTAGGCCAATCTTGGTGTCTAACAATTCATTATAAAAGAATCAATAAGGGCACAATCCCTATGGCCCCTGTGGTGGCCGATATGACACATACAAAAAGTGCAAGTCACATCTAAATATTTCTGTTATTGATTTGGACAGCTGTTTGTTTGCCATTCCCCTGCACCCGGACTCACAAGATCTGTTTACCTTTACAATAAAGGATCAACAATGGACCTTTTGTTGGTTACCCCAGGGATATCACAAGAGCCTGGCTATTGCCCATTCAGTATGTTGTGGATATGGCAGACCAGTTGAGTCCACAAGAAAGGCCTTTTGTGTTTTCATATGTGGATGACATTTTGATATTTGGGGAAACTGAGGCACAAACTCAAACAGCAATGGAAGAAGTTTGGGCACTAATTCAGGAAACAGGGTTCAAAGTAGACTTAGACAAGGCTCAGCTGGTGCTACCTCAGGTTACATACCAGGGCATAGTCGTTGGACCAGAAGGGAGACACGTAGATCAGAGGAAGGGAAGGGCACCAGTAGAAATGCCGGCCCCTACCGAGGCCCACGCTTTAAGAGTCCTGCTAGGAAGATTCAGTTTTCTCAGACCACACATTTGTACATATGCTGAAATCACTCACCCATTGTGGAAACTGCGAAAGAAAAAGAGGGAATGGGAATGGGGAAAAGAGCAGGACTCCACTTGAACCCTATTCAAAGAGAAGGCTCTCACAGCCCCAGCCCTGCATTTCCCTGATGAACCACAGCTTTGTGTTATTCATTTGGCAGCCAATAACACGGCCTTGGCTGCCACACTATCACAAAGCTAGTGCCAGCAGCATAAAATTACAAGGAGCAAAAATGAATGTTAATCCCTGTGAACGTGAGTGCCTAGCAGCCGCCTGGGAGTACAGTTTTTGAGCCACTCACAGGAACAGCCCCTATTACTATCCAAAGCACCCACACTCCCCTCAAGTACATATTGTCAGGGAAATTAATGGCAGGTAAAGTCTCAAACACCCGAATGGCTCAATGGATGCTAATCTTAGTCAACAGAGGAGTGACCACAGAAATGGTGTCCAAGCCGGATATGCTCACACATGCCCTGATTAAGAAAGGAAAGTGACATGAATGTTCAGATGTCACTCTGATGGGCAGGATCCCCTGGGAGGCTAATATGATGGGGAAAGGAGTCCAGGAGAGCTGGCTGTATTTTAAAGAAGCATTACTGAGGGTGCCGGAACAAACCATCCCCAGGTGCAGAAAGCATAGCAAATATGGCAGGCGACCAGCTTGGCTTAACAGTGAAATCTTTGGTGAGATTAACACAAAAAGGAAGCTTACAAGAAGTGGAAACTTGGACAGATGACTAGGGAGGAGTTTAAAAATACTGCTTGAGCATGCAGGGGTATAAACAGGAAGGTCAAAACTCAACTGGAGCTACAGCTAGTAAGGGAGGAGAAGGGTAACAAGAAGAGTTTCTACAGGTATGTTACCAACAAGAAAAAGGTCAGGGAAGTGTGGGACCCTGCATGAATGGGAGGCAACCTAGTGACAGATGATGTGGAAAAAGCTGAAGTACTCAATGTTTTTTTTGGCTCGATCTTCACAGACAAGGTCAGCCCCCAGACTGCTGCACTGCGCAACACAGTACGGGGAGGAGGTGAGCAGCCCTCAGTGGTGAAAGAACAGGTTAAGGACTATTTACAAAAAAATCAACATGCACAAATCCATGGGTCCAGATCTAATGTATCTGAAGGTGCAGAAGAAATTGGCTGATGTGATTGCAGAGCCATTGGCCATTATTTCTGAAAAATTGTGGTGACTGGGGGAGGTCCCGGACTATTGTAAAAAGTCAAATATATTGCCCCTCTTTGAAAAAGGGAAGAAGGAGAACCCCGGGAAATAGAGATCAGTCAGCCTCACCTCAGTCAGGGTAACAAGAAGGGTTTCTTCTGGTATGTTATTAACAAGAAGAAAGCCAAGGAAAGTGTGGGCCCCTTACTGAATGAGGGAGGCAACCTAGTAACAGAGGATGTGGAAAAAGCTAATGTACTCAATGCTTTTTTTGCCTCTGTCTTCACGAACAAGGTCAGCTCCCAGACTACTGCACTGGGCAGCACAGCATGGGGAGGAGGTGACCAGCCCTCTGTGGAGAGAGAAGTGGTTCGGGACTATTTAGAAAAGCTGGTTGAGCACAAGTCCACGGGGCCGGATGCGCTGCATCCGAGAGTGCTGAAGGAATTGGTAGATGTGATTGCAGAATCATTGGCCATTATCTTTGAAAACTCATGGTGATCGGGTAGGTCCCGGATGACTGGAAAAAGGCTAATGTAGTGCCCATCTTTAAAAAAGGGAAGAAGGAGGATCTGGGAACTACAGGCCAGTCAGCCTCACCTCAGTCCCCGGAAAAATCATGGAGCAGGTCCTCAAGGAATCAATTCTGAAGCACTTAGAGGAGAGGAAAGTGATCAGGAACAGTCAGCATGGATTCACCAAGGGCAAGTCATGCCTGACTAATCTAATTGACTTCTATGACGAGATAACTGGTTCTGTGGATGAGGGGGAAGCAGTGGACATGTTATTCCTTGACTTTAGCAAAGCTTTTGACACAGTCTCCCACAGTATTTTTGCCAGCAAGTTAAAGAAGTATGGGCTGGATGAATGCACTATAAGGTGGATAGAAAGCTGGCTAGATTGTCGGGCTCAATGGGTAGTGATCAATGGCTCCATGTCTAGTTGGCAGCCGGTATCAAGTGGAGTGCCCCAAGGGTCAGTCCTGGGGCCAGTTTTGTTCAATTTCTTCATTAATGATCTGGAGGATGGTGTGGATTGCACCCTCAGCAAGTTTGCAGATGACACTAAACTGGGAGGAGTGGTAGATACGCTGGAGGGTAGGGATAGGAGACAGGGGGATGTAGACAAATTAGAGGATTGGGCCAAAAGAAATCTGATGACGTTCAACAAGGACAAGTGAAGAGTCCTGCACTTAGGACAGAAGAATCCCATGTAACGCTACAGACTAGGGACCGAATGGCCAGGCAGGAGTTCTGCAGAAAAGGACCTAGGGGTGACAGTGGACGAGTAGCTAGATATGAGTCAACAGTGTGCCCTTGTTGCCAATAAGGCTAACAGGATTTTGGCCTGTATAAGTAGGGACATTGCCAGCAGATTGAGGGAAGTGATTATTCCCCTCTATTCGACATTGGTGAGGCCACATCTGGAGTACTGCGTCCAGTTTTTAGCAGGGGTGCAGGCTCTGGGCTGGGTTAGGGGGTTGAGGTGTGTTCGGGGTCAGGAATGGTGGTGCTTACTTCAGCTGGCTCCCAAAAGCGACTGGCACATCCCTCTGGCAACAGCCCCTAGGTGGGGGTGTCAGGGGGTTTCTGCGCCCTGCCCCTTCTGGCAGGCACCACCCCACAGCTCCCATTGGCCTCAATTCCCAGCCAATGGGAGCTGCACCATTGATGCTCGGGGTGGGGGCAGTGTGTGGAGACCCTCTGAGGCCCCCTGGGGGCTGCAGGGATGAATCCACTGCTTCTGGAAGTGGAACTGAGCCAGGGCAGGTAGGGAGCCTGCCTTAGCCCCGCTGTGCCGCCGGGATTTTAGTGCCTAGAATCTCCCAGTTTGGCTGCAGTAGCCTCCAGGAGATAGAGCCTTTTACTGGGAGACTCCCGGTGAAACCGGGGTGGTTGGCAACCCGAGTTTGCATTGAGGTCCCTGGGGAAAGGACGGTCTCCAGCTGTATGTCTCACAGCACCTCACACAAGGAGGCCCTGATCTTGGCTGGGCCCGTGTAAATGACAAGTGACAACGATGTTCTGGAGCAGTGAAAAGTTGAAGCCGTGTTGTTCTGCAGACCCAGACAAGTGTGTTTATTAGCCCTGCTGCTCAGCAAGGCTGAGGTGGGTTTCCACAGTGGCAGGGTGACTGACCTGTTTGGATCCTGGGCCCTGTGGCCCTGGCATCGCATGCATGGCCCTTGCTCCCCAGACACTGACCCGGCCTGTGGGCCTTCATGCTGGTTCATGGAGGTGGTTCATGGAGGTTCATGGAGGTGGAGCACCCTCTGCCGGATCCCCTGGGTTCTCACCGCAGCCTGCAGCTCCCCGCACTGAACATGTAGGGGACCTCTGGTGTCCCCGGCCACACCCGCAGCTTTATTCAAGGTTGGCAGCACCTCCGCAAAGGACAGGTTCCCACAGGCCATGGCCACGGAGTCCCTTAAGGCCAGGTCTGCCCCTTCTGCCCCACCCAATGGGCCTGAGACTTTAAGGATGAGCCGCAGGAGGGCAGAAAGGCAAGTCCTGCATGGGGCATGTGAGCGCAGACAGAGGGTTCACCTGGGCACCGGCTGCGTGAGGCACAGCTAGCTGGGGGCTCTGCTTTTAAAGGGAACCAGCTGCTCACGGGAGGGGAAAGCTCTGCACAGCAGGAGAGTGGCTCTGTGTGTGGCTTCCTCTAGCGGAGGAGGCCTGGTCTGGGAAGCTGGTCCGGCTCTGAGGACAGAGGCAGATTCTCCGGGGGCTTGGATTTCTCCCTGCCTGTTTGAAATTTGCACTGGGCCTTGGGGTGTTGCCTTCTCCCCACTGGGGCTATTCCTGTTCTCTTTAAGCTCCTGTGAGCAAGACTCATAAGGGGAGCTCAGGCAGAGAAGTATAATCACACACACACCCCAAGGAGGAAGGCAGGCAGGGAATGGCTTGGGCAGCTGAGTCCCAGTCCCCTGCTGACGTGCCTGTCTCTGATCTGTCCCAGCACCAATGAGGTGGGTGGCCTGACTAGTGAGGACACTAGCTAATGCAAAGGGCACCCCCCCTTGGCTCTCCCCTTGTCCTCCCAGCCTCTCCCCCTGCATCTCCCCTGGGTCCGTTCAGCTCCATCTCTCGTGTCTGTCCCAGTCCTGGCTTGGGAGCTCTCTGGGCAGGGACTGTTTGGGCGTTGCTGTCTAGTACAGCACCCTGAGCAATGCATCCGGCTGCCCAGCACAGGAACAGCAGCAAGCAGAGCCCTGGTGCCCAAACTCCCAGCAGGAAATTCCCAGCTGCCCACGCACCAAATAGCAGCTCTCAACAAGAGCATGTTGGGTGGGGAAGCTACCAGAGGGAGCTATCCCCTGCACGGCTGCTCCTACCCTCACTGAACGAGCCACCTGCTTCAGCACGGTGAGCTCCTGCAACTACAGCTCTGTACCAAAACCATCCTGGAACTGGCCCCTCATCTCCCCTCACCACCACCAATCAAGGATTGGGGAGGGACATAAGAACCACATGCCGGCAGATCATTGCCCCAGCATAAGCTCCCAGTGCAAGGCTGTGGCAAAACAGGGCACATGCCACCCTTGGATGTACAAATGGGGACTATCATTTAGAAGTCAGGAAATGGTCTCACCTTTGTGCACAGCCCTGGGAGGAAAGCTACTAGCATACTGCATCCTCTTCTGGTGTCTGCGCTTCACTAAGGAGGAGGAAACTCTGGAGAGAGGTCCAAGGAGCGGGCCCCAAAAAGGATCCCAGGGCTGGAAGCCTGACGCTGAGAGGTTAGAAGAGCTGGTTACTCCGCTTGCTGAAAAGAAGCGTGAGAAGTGGTTTGATCCCTGGGTATAGGTATGGACACATGGACAAGAGATCTTAGCGTGGGGCGCTCCTCAGCCAGGCTGACAAAGGCAGAACAAGATCCTAGGACTGGAAGTTAAAGTTAAATAAATTCAACCTTGAAAAAAAAAAAGCAAGTACCTAGCAGTGAGGGGGGTTAGACATTGTCCAGCTCACCCGGGACAGGGGCCACTCGCCATAGCTTGGAGTCTTTCAGCTGAGATTTGATTGTTTTCTATATAAAGTCTAAAACTCAGATGCTTTAATCCAGCATCTGGGAGTAATTCTATGGCCTGTGTGTGTGTGGGGGGGTGCGGCTGGAAGTTCATGGGGGTCCCTTGGAATCTGTGAGCCCCCCGGTTCATCCCCTCCCTCCCTGGGCTGAGGGGAGAACAGGAAGCCCTTCATTGCCCTCACCATGCTCCTAACGCAGCTCTGCATTAAGGCAGTGGCTATAATCAAATCTCAGGTTTCAAAGCTTCAGACAAGTGCCTGCTTGGGGTCAGGACAGGATGTTTTCCCCCACAGACAATTGGACATATGTATTCTGGGGTAGTTGTTTTTATATCTTCCTCTAAAACATCAGGGATTGGCCACTGCTGGAGAAGGGACACTGGACGGGGCGACCCAGTGCTGTAGGGTGGAACAGAGAATCCATTTACTTAGATGCCTGGCTGGTGGGTCTGGTAACATGCTAAGGGTCTAATTGGTTGCCAGATTTGTGCCGTTAAAGTGTCTGACAAGGTCAAGATGGTACAGCTCTGGAGTCCTAGGTGGGGGGATCTGGGGGGAACTGGCTGGAGCCTCTGTATTGTTCGTTCTGGATAGTGAAAGCTTTCACATAACTGCAGCTGGGTGTGTCCCTCCTGTGTATGGCTGTGTAAGTGCAAGACCTGGAGAGGACCGCAGCGTGTCACAGCCTCACAATCTGAGAGGGGGCCGAGAATAGTGTGCCAAAAGGGCTTGGCCGTACCTCAGTTTCAGTTTGCATCCCAGGGAAGTCCATCACACCCACCCAACGAAGAGGCCCTGTTAGAGCATGAGTCCATTTCCCTCTTGTCATGTGGTCCATTATTAACAGAGAAAGCTTCCTTATGGTGGTTATGGCAGGAAAGTCAGGACTCCTTGGTTCTGTCTGTCTGGCTTTGCCCAAGTCTCCAATTCCCATGTCTCAGTTTACCTATCTGTATAATGGGGATATGTTCATAGAGACTTTCCCTTCCTAGGTGTTGTCAAGGTTCCTCCCCCACTCTGAACTCTAGGGTACAGATGTGGGGACCTGCATGAAAAACCTCCTAAGCTTATCTTTACCAGCTTAGGTCAAAACTTCCCCAAGGTACAAAATATTACACCCGTTATCCTTGGACTGGCCGCTACCACCACCAAACTAATACTGGTTACTGGGGAAGAGCTGCTTGGACACGTCTTTCCCCCCAAAATACTTCCCAAAACCTTGCACCCCACTTCCTGGACAAGGTTTGGTAAAAAGCCTCACCAATTTGCCTAGGTGACTACAGACCCAGACCCTTGGATCTTAAGAACAATGAACAATCCTCCCAACACTTGCACCCCCCCTTTCCTGGGAAATGTTGGATAAAAAGCCTCACCAATTTTCCTAGGTGACTACAGACCCAGACCCTTGGATCTGAGAACAATGAAAAAGCATTCAGTTTTTACAAGAAGACTTTTAATAAAAAATAGAAATAAATAGAAATAAAGAAATCCCCCCTGTAAAATCAGGATGGTAGATATCTTACAGGGTAATTAGATTCAAAAACATAGAGAACCCCTCTAGGCAAAACCTTAAGTTACAAAAAAGATACACAGACAGAAATAGTTATTCTATTCAGCACAATTCTTTTCTCAGCCATTTAAAGAAATCATAATCTAACACATACCTAGCTAGATTACTTACTAAAAGTTCTAAGACTCCATTCCTGTTCTGTCCCTGGCAAGAGCAGCATACAGAGAGACCCAGACCCTTTGTTTCTCTCCCTCCTCCCAGCTTTTGAAAGTATCTTGTCTCCTCATTGGTCATTTTGGTCAGGTGCCAGCGAGGTTACCTTTAGCTTCTTAACCCTTTACAGGTGAGAGGAGCTTTCCCCTGGCCAGGAGGGATTTCAAAGGGGTTTACCCTTCCCTTTATATTTATGACACGCCCCCCAAATCTCAGCTAGGGTGAAACACTGGCTGGGATTTCTTCCTGGAGCTCTAGGAAAAACAGAGTTAATAAGACATATGCATCTCTAAATATACTACCAAGTACATAAAGACTAACAATATTTTCCACATCTCAAGGACGATTTTAACCAGTTGACTCTGGGAAACTTTCACGGGAGAGTGCATCAGCCACTTTGTTAGAAGCTCCTGAGATGTGTTGGATGTCGAAATCAAAATCTTGGAGAGCTAAACTCCACCGAAGAAGTTTTTTGTTAGTTTCTTTGACGGTGTGAAGCCACTTCAGTGCAACATGGTCGGTTTGCAGGTGGAAACGCCGTCCCCAAACATATGGGCGTAGCTTTTCCAGAGCATAGACAATGGCGTAACATTCTTTTTCAGTGACTGACCAGTTGCTTTCCCTCTCAGACAGTTTTTTGCTGAGAAACACTACAGGGTGGAATTCTTGATCAGGTCCTTTCTGCATTAAAACTGCTCCCACACCACACTCGGAGGCATCTGTGGTTACTAGGAACGGTTTGTCAAAGTCTGGGGCCCTTAGTACAGGGTCAGACATGAGTGTCGCTTTAAGCTTGTTAAAGGCCTTCTGACACTTTCCGGTCCACTGAACAGCATTTGGCTGTTTCTTTTTGGTTAGGTCTGTCAGTGGGGCAGCGATTTGGCTGTAGTGCGGTACAAATCGTCTGTAATAACCAGCCAAGCCTAAGAAGGATTGAACCTGTTTCTTTGACTTTGGGACAGGCCACTTTTGGATAGCATCCACTTTGGCCTGTAGGGGGCTGATAGTTCCTTGACCCACCTGGTGTCCAAGGTAAGTCACTCTGTTTAGGCCTATTTGACACTT
This sequence comes from Caretta caretta, assembly GCF_965140235.1. Classification (NCBI taxonomy): domain Eukaryota; kingdom Metazoa; phylum Chordata; order Testudines; family Cheloniidae; genus Caretta; species Caretta caretta. Next base: position 3,046,975 of record NC_134206.1, read on the forward strand.
CTTAGCCTTAACAGTTAGTCCTGCCTCCCTTATGCGCTCAAGGACTTTTTGTAGATGTTCCAGGTGGTCTGCCCAGGAATCCGAAAATATGGCCACATCGTCAAGGTAGGCGACTGCATATTCTCCTAATCCCGCTAGGAGACCATCTACAAGTCTTTGGAAAGTGGCGGGTGCATTTCGCAGCCCGAAAGGGAGTACATTAAATTCATACAGCCCGAGATGTGTGATGAAGGCTGACCTTTCCTTGGCAGATTCATCTAGCGGTACCTGCCAGTACCCCTTGATTAAGTCCAAGGTAGAGATGAACTGGGCCCGTCCCAGTTTCTCTAATAGTTCATCTGTGCGTGGCATTGGATAGTTGTCTGGGCGAGTTACAGCATTTAGCTTACGGTAGTCCACACAAAAACGTATTTCCCCATCTGGTTTGGGAACTAGAACCACTGGAGATGCCCATGCACTTTCAGAGGGGCGGATTACCCCCATCTGTAACATATCCTGGATCTCCCGTTCTATAGCAGTTTTAGCTTGAGGAGACACCCGGTAAGGTTGAACCCTAATTGGGTGAGCATTACCTGTGTCAATGGAGTGGTATGCCCGTTCAGTCAGTCCTGGGGTGGCTGAGAACGTTGGCGCGTAGCTAGTGCACAGCTCCTGGATCTGCTGTCGCTGCATACGCCCAAGGGTCATGGAGAGGTTCACCTCTTCCACACCACCAGCACATTTCCCTTCATAGTAGACACCTTTGGGCCACTCAGCGTCGTCTCCTCCCTGGGCTGTAAACTGACAAACCTTTAATTCTCTGGATCGATTAGAAGAGCTGAGAGGTGGTGGGTTGCTCCGTGCCGCCGTCCAAGCTCTCTGGAGGCTTTCATCTGCTTCCTGTTCGGTCTGGAACTGTTCCCTTGATGCTGGGGACGTCAGTTCCTCATTGGATTGTGGACCTAGGCTTGGTCCCTCTGGAAGCGATATAGGGGATGGAGCTGTTTCTGTTGACTGTGAACCGCTCTCCGCTGGTGCACTATGTTGGGATTCAGGCTCCGGCTGAGCCTCTTGGGTCGGGTTATCGGCTGCTGCCAGTTCAGGTTCGGTGGGGCCCTCTGGTGTTGAGGTTGCAAGTACTGGATTCAGTGCTGACACGGGGTCTGGTGTTGGTTATTCGGCTGGTTCCGGTTCTGGGACTGGTTCCGTGTGGGTCTCTGGGACTGGATCCACTACTGCTGTTGCAGACATTGGCCTGGGGTCCAGGTCCATCACCTCTGACCGGGTCCTGATAGAAGTTTCCGGAACAGAGCTAGGCCTCACGGCTTGTTTAGCCTGGCTGTGGGTGACCATTCCCACCCTCTTGGCCTGCTTCACATGCTTGGCCAAGTCTTCCCCCAACAGCATGGGGATGGGATAATCATCATAGACTGCAAAAGTCCACATTGCTGACCAGCCCTTCTACTGGACAGGCAACTTGGCTGTAGGCAAATTGAAAGAGTTGGACTTGAAGGGTTGAATCGTCACTTGGATCTCTGGGTTGATTAAATTGGGGTCCATTAAGGAAGCATGGATAGCTGACACTTGTGCTCCGGTGTCCCTCCACGCGGTGACCTTCTTCCCGCCCACACTCACAGTTTCCCTCCGCTCCAAGGGTATCTGGGAGGTATCTGGGCCTGTGGACCTCTGGTGTGATTCCGGTGCAATGAACTGTAATCTGTTCGGGTTCTTGGGGCAGTTGGCCTTTATATGCCCCAGCTCGTTACATTTAAAACATCGTCCAGCTGACGGGTCACTGGGGCGAGGAGGGTTGCTGGAGAACGGGGTGGTGGGACGATAAGGGGTCTGGAGGGTTCTTTGGGAGGTAGGTGGGGCTTTGGGCGCCCCCCGGTAATAGGGTGTGGTCTGGGGTGGTCCCTTCTGGTCTCCGCTCCAACTGCGACCAGTTTTCTTCTTCTCTGCCACCTCCACCCATCTGGCTCCAATCTCTCCTGCCTCAATTACAGTTTTGGGTTTCCCATCTAGGATGTATCTTTCTATTTCCTCAGGAACACCCTCTTAGAATTGTTCCATTTGCATTAGGAAGGGCAAATTTACTGGAGAGTCAACACTTGCTCCTGATATCCAGGCATCCCAATGTTTCACAATGTGGTAGGCATGTCGGGTAAATGACATGTCTGGTTTCCACCTTAGGGCTCTGAACCTCCGACGAGACTGCTCGGGTGTTATCCCCATTCTGACTCTCGCCTTGGATTTAAACAGTTCATACTTGTTCATGTGTTCTTTAGGCATTTCAGCTGCCACCTCAGCTAAGGGTCCACTGAGCTGCGGCCTCAGCTCTACCATGTATTGGTCAGTAGAGATGTTGTACCCAAGGCAGGCCCTTTCGAAGTTTTCTAAGAAGGCCTCAGTATCATCACCTGCCTTGTAGGTGGGGAACTTTCTGGGATGGGAAGTGGTACCTGGAGAAGGATTGCTAGGGTTTGTTGGTATATTCTGCTGGGCCTTTATCCTCTCCACCTCCTCCACATGCTTCCTCTCTTTTTCCTTCTCCTCCTCCACATGCTTCCTTGCCTCCATTTCCCTCTTGTGGGCAGCCTCCTGTACCTCCTTCTCCAGCCGCATGAGTTCTATCTGTCTTTCATGTTCCTTTTGTTTTTCCTCAGCCTGAAATTTGGCTAATTCCAGCTGTAGTCGAGCTGAGGATTTGGTCATTCTAACCTCTCTGTTTTTAACTAACTTTACACCCGAGGTTTAGAAATAAACAAACAAAACGTGGCTGTAAAATTTTGCTGTGCTGGAATAGAATACCTATTCTCTGATAGTGACTGTCAGCCTACAGAAAAAGACAATTCCCTTGTCTCTGCTCTGGGCCCAAATTAAAGCAAAAAACCTCCAACTACTTGGAAACCTGCTTACCCAGCCCAAAGAAAAAGCAAATGGGTAGAACACACACCCCCTATTTACTTTTAGGAAGAAAAGAAAAAAAAAAACTCTGGGTTGGAAGACTGTGAATTTCCCTGCAGGAGTTAAGTACCCTGCCTCCAGGCAAAACAAACCTGCAATTCACAAAGATAATCCCCTTTTGTCTCTGCTTGGCCACAGCAGAGAGAAACCAAGCTGCTTTCAGTTTCAAAGCTGCTTTCTGGACTTCCTAAAAATTCCTTTTTAAAATCTGTATTTCTAGTTCAAAAATCTCAACTGGATCTCAAAATGATTTCAGGTTAATCCCACCACTGTGCCACCATGTCAAGGTTCCTCCCCGACTCTGAACTCTAGGGTACAGATGTGGGGACCTGCATGAAAAACCTCCTAAGCTTATCTTTACCAGCTTAGGTCAAAACTTCCCCAAGGTACAAAATATTACACCCGTTATCCTTGGACTGGCCGCTACCACCACCAAACTAATACTGGTTACTGGGGAAGAGCTGCTTGGACACGTCTTTCCCCCCAAAATACTTCCCAAAACCTTGCACCCCACTTCCTGGACAAGGTTTGGTAAAAAGCCTCACCAATTTGCCTAGGTGACTACAGACCCAGACCCTTGGATCTTAAGAACAATGAATAATCCTCCCAACACTTGCACCCCCCCTTTCCTGGGAAATGTTGGATAAAAAGCCTCACCAATTTGCATAGGTGACCACAGACCCAAATTCTTGGATCTGAGAACAATGAAAAAGCATTCAGTTTTTACAAGAAGACTTTTAATAAAAAATAGAAATAAATAGAAATAAAGAAATCCCCCCTGTAAAATCAGGATGGTAGATATCTTACAGGGTAATTAGATTCAAAAACATAGAGAACCCCTCTAGGCAAAACCTTAAGTTACAAAAAAGATACACAGACAGAAATAGTTATTCTATTCAGCACAATTCTTTTCTCAGCCATTTAAAGAAATCATAATCTAACACATACCTAGCTAGATTACTTACTAAAAGTTCTAAGACTCCATTCCTGTTCTGTCCCTGGCAAGAGCAGCATACAGAGAGACCCAGACCCTTTGTTTCTCTCCCTCCTCCCAGCTTTTGAAAGTATCTTGTCTCCTCATTGGTCATTTTGGTCAGGTGCCAGCGAGGTTACCTTTAGCTTCTTAACCCTTTACAGGTGAGAGGAGCTTTCCCCTGGCCAGGAGGGATTTCAAAGGGGTTTACCCTTCCCTTTATATTTATGACAGGTGTTTTGAAAATCCTTCAATGAAGGTGATACTGAGTATGATGATAATTACTGTTAAGAATTACTTATCTCTGATTCCTTAGCGACAGTGCAGTATGCCTGCAGAAAGTGTTCTTATCTCCCGTAAGTCATCTGTCTATTGATCTGTCTGTCTACTATTAACTGATCCACCCTGGGCATTTTCAGGGTACCAAACCCAATGGAGACCTGGGCATTATCCCTAGTTTTCTTAATAATGAAATAAAATTTTTAAATATGCATAAATGCATGGAGCATCTAATTGCTCTTTGATTCAGCAGAGATCCCAAGAGTTCTCATCTCCCTTTGGGGAGGTCCCTTAATTACTCTTTACTATTAAAGATGGATAAATAGCAGAGAAGCACAGACATGGGAAGGGAGACATTGGCTAGAATGTCCCCGAACCCCAGCCTGTTTGCATCCAGATGACGCTTCTCCGCTAGAGGCTGAGCGAACCCCACTGGGATTTCACAGAGCTATATTATAAATTGTGCACACAGTGTAGGATGTTGCTGCAGATGCCAGGGTGAGAGAAGTGTGGCACACGGATACCTGAGGGGGATTCCCAGGGAAGAGGCTTCTGTCTCAGAAATCACAGGTACGCATCTCTCTCTGTTCAACAAACCAAATGCAGCACAAACATGATGGGACAGACAATAGGTCTGTATTCATTTCTGCTCCGCACAGCCACGAAACATCCCAGGGCCCTTGCCACAGGTGCTGAATTTGCTCTAGTATCATGGGCCAAAATGTCCCTCTTAACTGTGCCCCTCCGCCCCGGCTGATGGCCGCCAGCCCCAAACTGGCTGCATTGAAGTGGCACAGTGCATACTTCAGGATGAAAGGTGTGTGACTAAGGCCCGGTCTACACTAGGATTTTATATCAAGGAATCATGGAGCCACAGGGTGAGAAGGGATCACAGGGGTCATCTAGTCTAACCCCCTGCCAAGATGCACGATTTGTTGTGTCTAAACCATCCCATAGAGATGGCTATTTAGCATCTTTTTGAAAATCTCCAACAAAGGATCTTCCACAACCTCCTGAGGCATCTGTTCCATTGTCCTCCTGTTCTCAGAGTTTGGCAGTTTATCTGAGATTTAACCTAAATCTGCTCTGCTGTAGTTTGAACCCATTGTCTCTTCTCCTGCCTCTGTAGTAAGACAGAACAACTTTCCTCCATCTTTTTATGGCAGGCTTTCAAGTATCTGAAGACTGCTGCCATGTCCCCCCTCGATCTCCTCCTTTCCAAGCTAAACATACCGAGTTCCTTCAGCCTTTGTTCATATGACTTGAATTCCATCCCTTGGAACCTCTTTGTCTCTCACCTCTGGATCCTTTCCAGTTTCTCTACATCCTTCCAATACATTGAAGACCTAAACTGGGCACTGAACTCCAGCTGAGGCCTGACCAGCACTGAGTAGAGCGGTATTATCACCTCCCGTGACTCGCATGCTATGCCTCTGCTAATGCAAACAAAAATTCAGTTTGCTTCTTCTGCAATAGCAAAGAAATTGACACCCCTGAGAGATGTAGCTATATCAACCTAACCCCCATGTAGACAGCATGAGGTTCTACTGAAGAATTCAGTTACCATCTCGGACAGGTGGATTACCTACGGTGACAGGAGAACCCCTGCTGTCCGTATAAGAATTGTCTAGATTGAAGTGCTATGGCAGCACCGCTGATCTGCAGACAGGAGGAGCTGGAGATTCCACCACTTCCCGTCGCAGTTTGTTTCCATGGTTAATCACCCTCAGTGCTAATCATTGGGCCCTTATTTCCAGCTGGAATTTGCCTGGATTCAACTTCCCACCACTTGGCCTTGCTCTGCCTTTCTCCGCTAAATTACAGAGCCTGTTAGTATGCAGGGTTTTCTCCCCATGAAAGTAACCGCTTGATGGTATTTTTGGTAAGATAAATAGATGAAGTTCTTCATGTCTCTCTCTCTCTGCCAGGCATTTTCTGCAGCCTGAAATCATTTTTGTGGCTCGTTATGACACCGTCTCCAATTTTTCAACATCCTTTTGGAAATGTGAACCACAGAACTGGACGCAGTCGGTTTCACCAATGCCATGTACAGAGATAAAATCCTCCCCCTGCTCCAACTCACCACTCCTTCTTTTATGCATCCAAGGATCGCATCAGTCCTTTTGGCCACAGCATCGCACTGGGACCTCATTGACAACTGCTTTCTGAGACCTGTCAGTTACCCAGATTTTTGTGCATTTGACATGTGCACTACTGAAACTGTATAGTCTTAATCCTTTTAATCAGAATATTTTCCCTACTTAAGCAAATGCCTCAGAGAAATCAAAGTATATTGGATCTGTGCAGTTCCCTTGATCAACCAAACATACTCTCATTAAAGGATGAAATGTAATTTATTTAAACAGACTTGTTTTCCACACACCCTGTTGTGGTGTGACATTAATTATATTCCTGGACTTTTAATTAATCCCATACCAGCTTTTCCATTGTTTCCTAACCTTGTCAATTTTTTTTTTAAACTTTTCCTTTTTTTAATTGCTTACATTTAACACAGAACTGTCCTGTATTTGCCTTTTTTTTGTTTGTTTTTTTGTTTGGCTTTCCTGCTCTCTGATTGCATACTTCTGGTTTCGAATGAGGTGTGTGGTTGATGGGTCAATTAGTAACTCTGGTGTTTGTCACTCTAAGGTTCTACTGTAGATGCCTTTAACATCCTCCTTGACAGCTAATGGACTGGAAAGTATTTCATCACCTCTTGTGATATGAGTAGCTCATACTGCTTCTTTCCAAATACAGAACAAAAGCATTTCTTTAATACATCTTCCTTTTCTGCAACATTAAAAAGTTTCCTTGCTACCTCTAGGAATTGGCCTAAACCGTTTCTAGGGTTTCTTTTGTTATTAATATACTTAATAACCTCTTTTTTAGGATCCTTAGTTCTGCAAGCAGGAATTTTTCCCTCATGTCTTCAACACCCCCTCACAATTTTAGTAACTTCTGATTTGTATTGCTTTTCCCTTTCTCCCATTTGTTATATATTGCTCCCCTACACCCTCTGCCACAATAGTTCCTCCCTTCACTTTACCACTGTACTGGGTTTTTTAGCCAAAGTTGTCCACTTTCTTGACTGAAAAGTCATGGTTTTCTATCTCTCTAACCTCTATAGGGACTGAGTGTCCAAAACTGAGCACATTTCCAGACCACATTATTTCCAGACCACGTTATTATCCCATTCCTTAGGCATCCAAACATTGTCTTTGTTTTGACCATTGCTGTGAATATGCAGGTGTTTCTGTGCAGCTGCTATTAATGACTCCTAGGTCTTTTCCCTTGGTTGTGTTCTATTTGTGAGGTTTTTTCCCTGTTACGTGTCTTGGGAAATCATTCTTTTTTTCCACTCTCAGATTTTGAGCAACCAGGGGAATGCCCTACAGCATGGACTCTCTAGCCTGGCTTTCATTGCCTTAAGGCTACATTTACACTGGCAGAGTTTTTTTTACCAAAAGTTTGATTTTTCCATCTCCATTTCTGCTCAGCTCGCCATCTCTGTCTTCAGGAATGCCCGTGCTGCTCTCCACTGCTCTGCTAGATCTCAGGAGCACACCACGAATGGCAGTGGAATCAGTCTTGAAGTTGCGAAGGCAATAGGAGTCACAATTGCCTGACATGCTTCCTGACATGGATAGCAGCAGTGTTAGATTGCTTTTGCCATTCACGGAAGAGCTGAACATTATGGAATGTTTCTTTTTGGCTTGGGAAATTAGCCCTCAGTGATGGGATCGCATCATTATGCAAGTCAGGGATGATGAGCAGTGGCTTCAGAAATTTAGAATGCAGAAAGCCACCTTCACGATAGCTTATCCTCAGATAAATTTGTTAGTCTCTAAGGGGCCACAAGTACTCTTTTTCTTTTTGCGAATACAGACTAACATGGCTGCTACTCTGAAACCTTCCTGGAATTATGTACAGAGCTCACACCAGCCTTGTTGTGTTAGGATACCAAAATGAGAGCTGCCCTCTGGGTGGAGAATCATGTAGCGATTGCAGTGTGGAACCTAGTGACTCCAAGCTGCTACCACTGGGTCACATATCAGTTTGGAGATAGACATTCAACCATAGGGGCTGTGTTAGAGCAAGTGTGTGGGGCCATGAATCACATCCTACTACGAAGGACTGCAACTTTTGGCAACGTGCATGTAATTATGGATGGCTTCGCAAAAATGGGTTTCACTAACGGTGGACGGGAGATAGATGGCATGCACATTCCAATTTTGGCACCAGACCACCTTGTGATGGAGTACATCAGTCGGAAGGGGTACTTCTCCATGGTCTTCCAAGTGCTCGTGGATCACCACAAGCGTTCACTAACTTTAATGTGGGGTGGTCGGGAAAAGTGTATGACACACAAATGTTCAGGCAGACCGGCCCTTACAGAAATCTGGAAGTGGGGACTTTCTTCCCTGACCAGAAGATCCCAGTGGGATTTATCAAAATGCCCATAGTTATCTTGGAGGCCTGACGTACCACTTAATGCCATGGCTCATGACGCCACATATGGAAAACCTGGATCACAGCAATGAGTATTTCAACAATTGGCTGAGTAGGGATAGGATGACCATGGAATGTGCATTTGGCAGATTAAAGGCATGCTGGTGATGCCTTTATGGCAGGTTAGACCTCAATGTGGATAATATTTCCATGGTCATAGCCATGGGTTGCACATCACATAATATGTGTGAAGTAAAGGGTAAAAAGTTTGCTCAGGAGTGGACTATTGAAACAGAACATTTTGCTGCTGATCTGGGGCAGCCAGATACCAAGGTTATTAGAGGGGAACACTGGGGGGCAATTCGGGAGGCTTTGAGGCAGCATTTTGAAGATGAGTAGCAGTAATGTTTGTTGTTGTGATCGGGATTGTAATGCATTATGAAGTCCAGTTTTGGTAGGGTAAGAAGCAGTTGTGATTCTTTGGGCCCTGGATTCAGTGTAAGGAAATGATAAAACTGCTTGTTTGTTTCCTGCTGCCATCTGCTATCATAACTTGCATGGAAACGAATAAAGAGTACTTATTAAAAAAAACCCATAACAACATGCATGCACACAGAGACACATGTACATTTCTGGGTGCGGGGGAGAGACACTTACAAGGGGAGGGCTGAATTTTACAGAGGAGTGTAAGTCCAGCTGTCATTTGAAGAGCTGTCTGCAGAGGTGTAATGTAGGGGAAAGCGTGAAGTCCCAGAAATCAGAAAGGGATGTGCGGGTACAGTCTGGGGAGGGCATGGGAAAGAGCTCTGAATATGCTGAAGGGGCAGGCAGACACACAATCTGCTCATTTTGGAGGGTTACAAGGAACTGCAGCATGTTCGTTTGCTGCTCCAAAACTTTTATCAGCCTCTCTGTTGTGTCCTGAGTTTATGCCATTTTTTTCTTTTCTTTTGCTGCTTGTTGCTTTCCCTCCACGCCCTGCGTTCCCTCTTGTCTGTATCAGAGAACTGTTGCACCTCCCAGAAGATATCTCCCAAGCTCCATTTTGGGTACTTTTTTATCTGGCAGAAATGCTCAGCTCGAGTGTGGTGGGGGGGACCTCCATTCCAGGTCATATCTGGTGAATCACAAGTAACAACATACAGAAGCATTATTGTTAACTGTACGTACAGCACTGAAAATGCTACATTAAAATACACCATTGGTAACACACCAATCACTTTCTGGTTGTCACTTGACAAGCACAAATGCCAGCGAACACTGCAAGGAAGGTGAATGTTCCCAGGGCTGAAGGACATTGTGCGTGGGAGAAAAGCAATGTGAAAGGGGACACAGAGCACTTCTCAGGGGACAACACTCGGCCGGAGTCATTGTGGCAGGTCTCTCTCCTGAGGGAAAGCAAGGAAGCAACGGTGCATCTACTACATGCTTGCGGCTTTCGCCCCAATCCCTATGCTGCTCTTCTGTGTGCCGCTTTAGTCCTTCCCAATAAATTGTAGAATGGGGCGGGAAAGTGTCCCTCAATGGGGGAAGGAACAAAGCAGCTCTGCTAAGGACCCTCTTGCACAGTATTGTGGAGTAACCAGCAGGAAAGTTTGCTGGAGAATTCTTTGGAGGAATCCTGTGAAATCTCAGTGTGCATCAACACCCTGTTCCACCGTGCTCCTTCACTGCACAGGGAAATGCCCAGCACACAGAAACACAGCCAGCCTTGTACATTTCTCTTCCCTCAACCCACCTCCACACTTCACAAAGCAAATCCACTTACCAGGGAGTCTCTTCTCCTGCTTCTGGCTCACCTAATTGTAACTCCTGAGACTGTCTGGACACCTCCAGAATGGAGAAGAGCTCCTGACTGGACACAGAACTGGGCAAAGCCGGCATGGGCTCCACATCTTCTAATGCCTCACCTCCTTCCCCTTTGCTGTGCGCTGCAGTGTGTCCTGAACATAGCTCTTTTCCCACAAGCTGCGTGAAATCTCCCATAGGTATCGACATCCTACAGCTGGAACACAGCTGGGACTGCACGGCCTCCTCTCCGCACATACTGAGCAGATCCAGCAGATCCACATAGCCCAAGGTGGCGAGAATTTGCTGTGTGGAGCCACCATGGCCACCTAGGAAGATGTGATGTAAGCTCTCCATGTTGAGCAAACAGGACAGGGGAATTGCTAAATTCCCTGACCTTTAAAGGGGGAGGGGTGGAAAGTTTTTACCTTGATACAGGACAGAGGAGTTATAACTGCTTACCAGAGTGGTCAGGATGAGCATTGTGGGACAACTTCCAGAGCCCAATTACAGCAATAAAATCAAGCCCAAGGGTCTACACTGGAGCTTCAGTGACAAAAGTTTTGCATAAAAAGCCTTAAAACTCGCATCAAGGTGGTTTTATTATCTCACTGAATCTGAGAAGTTCCATCGTTAAAAGTGGCTTTGCAGTGTGTACAAGGCCACTGGTTCTTCTCCAAAAGATACTTTTTGGGAGGAAAAACTTGGCAGTGTAGACAAGGCCTAAGGAACAATGATGAATAACGAGTATCCACAATTGTGTTTCCTGCTGGTGTCTATTAAGGTTTCCCAGACCACGATGTGTTGGAGTTACTGACACACTGAGCACCAGAACACATGGAATTGGCATTAGTAGCATCATGTCTTCATAATTCATTTCTCTGAATCATAAAAATGTCATTTTTCAGTCTGTGAAGGGCGACCGATCTGCTTCACCCATGAGAACAGTCTACAGTTGTGCATATTGTGTCTCATATTCACATTTTCTCTCCATCCAGGCATTTGTACTGCGACCATCACCCTAGAGCCTGGGCACATACAGGAAGTCAGTGGGACATACGGTACATGCAGGAGACACCGTTCTGCCTCAGAGTTGGACAACTTCTTCCCTACTCCATGTCAGATTCCAACACAACTGACTTCACCAACCCCTCCACCTTCATCCTGCTGGGCATTCCTGGCCTGGAGGCCACCCATGTCTGGATCTCCATCCCCTTCTGCACCATGTACGTCATAGCCATCTTGGGGAACTTCACCGTCCTGTTCATCGTGAAGATGGAACCTAGCCTCCATAGGCCCATGTACTATTTCCTCTGCATGCTGGCCGTCACCGACCTGGGCCTTTCTACATCAATCCTGCCCAAAATGTTGAGCATCTTCTGGTTCAATTCCAGGGAGATCGATTTCAGTGCCTGCCTCAGCCAGATGTACTTCATTCACTGCTTCTCAGTGATGCAGTCTGGGATCTTTGCAGCCATGGCTCTGGATCGCTACGTGGCCATCTGCCATCCCCTGAGACATTCCACCATCCTGACAAACCCCACTGTGGCCACGATTGGCCTGGCCATGGTGCTACGCTGTGGCATTTTCTCACTGCCCTATCCCTTCCTGGCGAGGCAATGGCCATATTGCAGAACCAACATCATCCCACAGACATTATGCGTGCACATGGCCGTGGTGAATCTGGCCTGCGCCGACACCCACGTCAGTAGTTACTACGGACTCTTTGTGCAATTCAGTGTGATGGGTCTGGATGTGATTTTTATTGTTGTGTCCTATATCCAGATCCTCAGGGCCATCTTCAGCCTCCCCACAAAGGATGCCCGGATCAAGACTTTTGGGACCTGCGGCTCCCACCTCTTTGTTATTTTAGCCTTTTACATTCCACGTCTCTTCATCTCTCTCCTCTATCGGGTTGGCCAGAATGTGGCTCTGAATTTCCATGTTCTCATTTCCAATGTTTACCTCTTGATGCCCCCCATGCTAAACCCTATCATCTACGCGGTAAGGACCAAACAGATCTGGGACAGGCTGCTCCAGCTCTTTACTCATGAAGGGCCCTAATGGTTTCTCCTCAGGTTCTGACTCTCAGATTGAGCGACGTGCAGACCTGGCTGGTTATATGGTGCTGGACTCTCTTCCCTGAATCACTGACGGGACAGACAAAGTGACTTTAATCTTTTCATGGCCTTACTGTGCTGTGTCAGTGTGAGAAACTGAGGAAGCAGTCTGTGTACAATTTCTTAATTCATAGGTTTCCAACCTTACTAATTGCTGATAACTGGACCCCTGAGGCCCGGTGCCCTGCCCTACCTGTATCCCCAAGCCCCATCCTCCTGTCTCACCTCTTCCCCCAAGGCCCCACCTCTGTTTCTATCTCCTCTTATCCCCAGCCCTATCCACTCCTGGTTCATTTCCACCTCCCTCCCCATGCCCCCAGCTGGTTTCAATTTGTTCCAGGCTGGGACAGAAACTGCTTCAGCCTGAAAAGGAGCCTTCAGTGAGCGCAGCGAGGACTCAGTGCTGGGGCCACGGGGACAATGAGAAGTGGAGGGGAAAGCCAGGAATCCTTATAAAAGCAGCTGAGGTTGGGAGCAGTGTTGCCGTGCAGGTGGGCTTAGACTGTGCATCTTACAGCTTGTGGGCACGAAAGCTCAGCCACAGACTCCTGAGGGAAGAGACCATTGTGTGGCTTATTTCTTTAGCTTTCAGCTTCCTGTTGTTTCTAATCCCCGGGGCCCTCCAATGTGAATGGGCTGGGAGTCCTTTGCCCTGAGCCAGGGTTTAGGGTCAGGGCAAGGGATCAGCCTTGATCTGTGAGTGGTGGAAGGAGAAGCCCCTGTGTTAGTTGGGAAGGTAGGATGCCCAGAAGAGACCAGGGTGGCTTTGGTAGCTCAAGGGAGGCAAATAAACAGCAAACCTTCTATTAGCCAGGTATTTACTCATTTACACGCTACCTTCTCTGGAGCTACAGGGCACTCGTTGCCCAGGGGCTGAAATTGAGTCTAACGTCAGCTCTGCAGGATGCTTTTGATCACTACATCTAGAAACTCTTTAACTAGGCAGCATTATCCCCATGTCATGGATAGACTGAGCCACACAGCGATAAACTGATTTATACAAGGCCACACAGTGAGACGGTGGCAGAGCGGGAATAGGAACTGAGAGTCCTGACCCTCCCTCCCCAGCACCATTCCTCTGGCCATGAACTGGCATTGCTCTTCTGGGTTATATTAGAAGCAGTGACACGATTTGTGTGGCGTGATCAGTGGAGTTGCCGTTCTTCTTAAACAGGAGGAATTTATTAAAGAAACAGCTAAAAACTACATCCACAAAAACAGGTTTCCACACAGCTCAGTTTTAAACCTCGGCTTGCTTGTTTACCAGGGGCCACATGCTTCCTGGAGTGCTGCACGGTTCATTGAGTCCACTGATGTACTGCAAAGAACCAAATCAGTGCAGCGTGTGACTCGTAGGCCCTGATTAGGAAATTTTGATAGTACCTGACTAGGAATAATAAATAATAATTTCCATTTAATGCGTGGAGAGGCTGTGTTGAAGGTCACCCAACGTATCCGTGGCAGAGCTTTGACTCTTCGCTCCTAACTCACTGGTCTCTCTTGATGCTTTATCTCTAGTTAATTGTCTTGGGCCAAATCCTCAGCTAGTGTAAATGGGAGCAGCCCCACTGAAATCTGGGGAGATCCCCTCAGCAGAGAAACCAATGGAGAGAGAGCGCCAGGCCTCTGTGCTCCTGCAGAGACTTCACGGGCTGGGTCTGAGAGAGACTAAGCAAGGGATTGGCAGCTAGGGACTTATGGCCTATGCTCCTGTCTCAAGACACTTCCCTTCATGCTGCCTCAATTTCCCCATCTGTAAAAGGGGGATACCTCCTGGGACTAGTGAGCAATAGTCTGTGTATCAGCCATGAACAGTGATCTCTCTGTCCATGTCTTACCATGCTTCAGTGGGACACAGCTGTGGAAGCCAAATTCAGGAAAAATTGCCAAGAAATGGGGCAGACTCACCCCAGACTGATTATAGATTATATTATTAGATTATAACAAGACAGTAAGAAATGTAAATTTCTGTCTCACCAAACTGGTTAATAAAGAGCCAAAAATACAGTCTCCTGAGGCATCCCAGCCTTTGCCTCACCACTTGGACACGGGACTCCATGATGAGTGCTCAGTGAAACCCAATTTCACCACATATAGGGTCCTTCTAATCTCAAGAGACCAGCCACTTAGCCAGGTCAATATATAACTCAGAATTTACCCAGTGATCACGCTGCTGCCAGTCCTTCAGCAATTAAAAACTAAAGGTTTAATAATAAAAGAAAAAGAAGAGTTATTAATTGTTTGTCGATGAGCTATATACAAGTGATTTTTCAGTGTTCAGACTTTAGGATCACATCAGTGAAGAAAGAAACTGCTAACTTGCAAAAGTCTCTCTGGAAATTACCCAAGCAGCTGGGGGTTCATCAGTCTTTCTTCAGAGTTTCTGTGTTAGAAACCCAGCCCAGAGAACTGAAGACAAGACAGAGATGTTTCAGGGGTTCTTTTATGTTCTCTGTCCTGTGCATGGAATTTTACTGTCCCAAAGAAAGCTCACAGTCCAGGGGCCTGTCACGTGTCTTTACATGTGTTGATGACTCACAAGGGCAGCCGTTGCCCATATTCTTGAAGAGCTGTGATTCTTCTATGGCCCATTGTCAGAGCTAGGAGTCCTTGGTGGGCTAATAACACACAGCTGTCTGGCCCTCATGCAAATTCTACCTGAGGGGTGCTACCCAGTAGGAAAACAGGTGTAAGATACCAGTACATCGCCAGTGTTCAGAGTTTCAGAGACAGGGATGATACAGGCACCTAAATAGGATAGTCGTACTGAGCAAATCATGACTTTCCCACTGACACCTGACAGGACACACTTGGTACAAGCTTTGTAGCAGTTGTATAACCGTGGTAGCAACAATGACAAAAATGGTCATTGTTCAATCATACAGCATCACACCCTGTTCTCGTCCCATGATGGGTGCTACAGCTGGTAGCCACGTAAGGAAGAGGCATTGCCGGGTTTGAGCAGGGCAAGCAGCTGGGACACAACAGCCACTGGAAGACAGGAAGAGCACATAAAAACCTGTTTTCCTGCAAGGAGCCTGGTCCTCGTTCAAACAAAGGAGGAAAGAGTTCTTGATTTAGAACAACGCTTCCTCAGCTCTCGTCCCCTAAAGCCCCTACTCTACTTGTGCTATATTGATGACATCTTCATCATCTGGACCCATGGAAAAGAAGCCCTTGAGGAATTCCACCATGATTTCAACAATTTCCATCCCACCACCAACCTCAGCCTGGTCCAGTCCACACAAGAGATCCACTTCCTGGACACTACAGTGCTAATAAACAATGGTCACATAAACACCACCCTATACCGGAAACCTACTGACCGCTATTCCTACCTGCATGCCTCCAGCTTTCACCCTGACCACACCACACGATCCATCGTCTACAGCCAAGCTCTGCGATACAACCGCATTTGCTCCAACCCCTCAGACAGAGACAAACACCTACAAGATCTCTGTCAAGCATTCTTACAACTACAATACCCACCTGCTGAAGTAAAGAAACAGATTGATAGAGCCAGAAGAGTTCCCAGAAGTTACCTACTACAGGACAGGCCTAACAAAGAAAATAACAGAACGCCACTAGCCGTCACCTTCAGCCCCCAACTAAAACCCCTCCAATGCATTATTAAGGATCTACAACCTATCCTAAAGGATGACCCAACACTCTCACAAGTCTTGGGAGACAGGCCAGTCCTTGCCTACAGACAGCCCCGCAACCTGAAGCAAATACTCACCAACAACCACATACCACACAACAGAACCACTAACCCAGGAACTTATCCTTGCAACAAAGCCCGTTGCCAATTGTGCCCACATATCTATTCAGGGGACACCATCACAGGGCCTAATAACATCAGCCACACTATCAGAGGCTCATTCACCTGCACATCCACCAATGTGATATATGCCATCATGTGCCAGCAATGCCCCTCTGCCATGTACATTGGTCAAACTGGACAGTCTCTACGTAAAAGAATAAATGGACACAAATCAGATGTCAAGAATTATAACATTCATAAACCAGTCGGAGAACACTTCAATCTCTCTGGTCACGCAATCACAGACATGAAGGTCGCTATCTTAAAACAAAAAAACTTCAAATCCAGACTCCAGCGAGAAACTGCTGAATTGGAATTCATTTGCAAATTGGATAATATTAATTTAGGCTTAAATAGAGACTGGGAGTGGCTAAGTCATTATGCAAGGTAGCCTGTTTCCTCTTGTTTTTTCCTACCCCCCCCCCAGATGTTCTGGTTTAACTTGGATTTAAACTTGGAGAGTGGTCAGTTTAGATGAGCTATTACCAGCAGGAGAGTGAGTTTGTGTGTGTATGGGGGTGGGGGGATGTGAGAAAACCTGGATCTATGCAGGAAATAGCCCGACTTGATTATGTAAAGAGTTGTCACTTTGGATGGGCTATCACCAGCAGGAGAGTGAATTTGTGTGGGGGGGTGGAGGGTGAGAAAACCTGGATTTGTGCTGGAAATGGCCCACCTGATGATCACTTTAGATAAGCTATTACCAGCAGGACAGTGGGGTGGGAGGAGGTATTTTTTCATATTCTCTGTGTATAAATAAAGTCTGCTGCAGTTTCCACGGCATGCATCCGATGAAGTGAGCTGTAGCTCACGAAAGTTCATGCTCAAATAAATTGGTTAGTCTCTAAGGTGCCACAAGTACTCCTTTTCTTTTTGCGAATACAGACTAACACGGCTGTTACTCTGAAACTTGAAAAGTGAGAGGTCGATGTCCAGGAACTCGGCTTTTTCCCCCAAGTGTCGCCAGCCAGCCACGTTGGCTTAGAACAACCTGCTCATAAAGGGGATCTTGTGAGACTCCCTGTGTTTTCTGGGACTAGCCCAAGGACAGATCTCCTATGATGGGATCCCCGGGGTGCAACCTGGACTGTGGGACAGCTGAGCCCTCTGTCCCACCAACCTGGGGTATCCCTCTCACACTGTGATACTGAGTGAAGCCACTAACCTCTGGCAGGTCCTGGGCTTACACACACACACAGGCAGGGACACACCCAGCTGAGTTATATAAATAAACTCCCAGTCGCTCATAAGTAACGCTCGATAGGCTCAAGCCAATTCCCCCCAGCTCCCCAGCCTTGCACCCCAGAAGTGCACCATACTGCCCTGATCCGAAGCTTGGCCCTTAGTTTGATCTCTTAGCGACAGACCAGTGTGCCTGGAGAAAGTGTTCTATCTCCCATTAGTCATCTGTCTCCTGATCTGTCTGTCTACCATCTACCCATCCATCCTGGGCATTTACAGGGTATCAGACCCTAGAGAGACCTGGGCATTATCCCTCATTTTCTTCCTAATCAACTACATTTTTTCAAATATGCATAAATGCGCAGAGTAGCTAATTCCTCTTTGACTCAGCGGAGAGCCCAGAAGTTCTCATCTCCCATTGGGAAGGTCCCTTAATTGCTGTTTACTCCCGAAGCTAGATAAATAGCAGAGAAGCGCAGACATGGAAAGAGAGAAATTGGCTAGAGTGTCTCCGGTCTCCAACCTGTTTGCATCCAGATGCTGCTTCTCGCCTAGAGGCTGAGCGAACCCCCTGGGATTGCACAGATCTCTATTATAAGCAATGCACACCACTGTCAGCTCTCGGTGTGGGATGTTGCTGCAGATGCTGGGGTGAGAGAAGTGTTGGACACAGCTACCTGAGGGGGATTCCCAGGGAAGAAGCTTCCATCTAAAAAATCACAGGTACCATCTCTCTCTTTTTGACAAACCCAGTGCAACCTGGATGTGATGGGACAGAGAATAGGGTTGTGGTCCTTTCCAATCTATACATCCATTAAAAATCCTAGGGCCCTTGGCACAAAGGATGAGTTTGATCCATTATCATGGGCCAAAATGTCCCTCTTTACTATGCCCCCCCACCCGCCCCGGATTATGGCCTCCAGCCCCAAACTGGCTGCATTTCACTGGAACGGTGGATCCTTTAGGATGAAAAGTGTTACTAGGTGTCCAATACAAGTCCAAATTCGGAGGCTGTTGCTGGAAGTTCACTTAGGCCTCAATGCAGCAAAATTCCCCTTGGAGAAAGAACTGAGTAAAGACTTTGGGATCCAGCTGTGTGTTAATGCACAGGCACGGTTACATCCTCCTCCTGCAATGTGGGGCTCTGGCTATTATCGGGGGTGGTGGGGACTGTTACCTGACTTTAATGTGCTGGAAAGCACGGAGGTGGTAAGGCTCCTCACTAGAATAAGTATAAGAATTTTTCAACATGGGCAAGACATAATGTCTCCTAGCATCATTTGAGAATTTGGCTGAATCGTTATGCCTGAAGCTTTCAAAATGCAATTCATCCAGAAGCAGACACCCAGCATGGGAAATTTCAGTCCAAATGGTTAATGTTTGGCAAACTTATAAGCAACTGAAAAATAGGTCTTCTAATTGAAGGAATGAGACACCCTTAACTAACCGTGGTGCCACAAAACCATCTACAATGACCAATCTATGTGTGAATGCCATTCAGCGAAGCTCTTTGCTCCAACAGTGTCTGTGGCATGGAGTTCCACAGGCCAAATATTTATTTTTGTAAACAGTTTTCTTTTAGCAGTTCAAACTTTCAATGTACTTGAATGTTTCCAGGTTCATGTGTTATGATACACAGTGAATAGAAATGACAGATCAAATTTGTTTTCAATAGGTTCATAGGGTTTAAGGCTATTTGATCATCCAGCCTGAACTCCTGTATAACACAGGCCATTCAATTTCACCCATTTACCTGTGAACTGAGATCCATGTCTTCTATGTGACTAAGGCCTGGTCTAGACTTGGATTTTATTTCAAGGAATCCTGGAGGCACAGGTTGAGAAGGTATCGCAGGGGTCATCTCCTCTACCCCCTGCCAACATGCAGGGTTGGTTGTGTCTAAACCAACCCATAGAGATGGCTATTTAGCCTCCTTTTCAAAACCTCCCCCAAAGGAGCTTACACAATCTCCTGAGGCATCTGTTCCAATGTCCTCCTGTTCTTAGAATTTGGCACTTTATCTGAGATTTAACCTAAATCTGCTATGCTCTACTTTGAACCCACTGTCTCTTCTCCTGCCCTCTGCGGTAAGACAGAACAACCTTTCTCCATCTCTTTTATGGAGGCCTTTCCTGGATCTGAAGACCGCTGCCATGTTCCCCCTCAATCTCCTCTTTCGCAAGCTAAATGTACCCAGTTCCTTCAGCCTTTGCTCAAAAGACTTGAATTCCATCCCTTGGATCCTCTTTGTCTCTCACCTCTGGATCCTTTCCAGTATCTCTACATCCTTCCTATACATTGGAGACCCAAACTGGACACCGTACTCCAGCTGAGGCCTGGCCAGCGTGGAGGAGAGCGGTTCTATCACCTCCCGTGACTCGCATGCTATGCCTCTGCTCATGCAACCTAACATTGCATTTGCTTCTTTTGGAAAAGCAAAGAAATTGACACCCCTGAGAGATGTAGCTATATCAACCTAACCCCGGTGTAGAGAGCAGGAGCTCTACTGAAGAATTCTTCATTGACCTAGTTACCGAGAGGTGGATTACCTACGATGACAGGAGATGCTCTGGTGTTGGTGTGAGAATTGTCTAGATTGAAGTGCTATGGCAGCACCGCTGTTCTGCAGACACGAGGAGCTGGAGATTCCATCACTTCCCTCTGCAGTTTGTTTTTATGGTGAATCACCCTCAGTGATAAACACTGGTTCCTTATTTCCAACTGGAATTTGTTTGGATTCATCTTCCAGCCACTGGGCCTTGCTGTGCCTTTCTCCGCTAGATTACAGAGCCCATTGGTGTGCAGGGTTTTCTCCCCATGAAAGTATCCACTTGATGGTCTTTTTGGAAAGATAAATATCTGAAGTTTTTTTACGTCCCTCTCTCTCTGTCAGGCATTTTCTGCAGCTTGAAATAATTTTTGTGACTCCTTTAGCATAGTCTCCAATTATTCAACATCCTTTTTGAAATGTGAACCCAAGAACTGGACACAGTTGTTTTCACCAAAATCATGTGCAGAGGTAAAATCCTTCCAATGATCCAACTCACCACTCCTTCATTTATGCATCCAAGGATCACATCAGCCCTTTTGGCCAATGCATCGCACTGGGAGCTCACAATGATCTGGTTGTCCACAGTGACCCCTAAATCCTTGTCAGGTTTCCTTCATACAGTGCCCTAGTCTGTGGGTCTAGCCTGCATTCCCCATTCTGAGAGGATCACTTTGCATTTGATTGTATTAAAATATTTTGTTTGTTTGTTTGTTCGGTCCCAACTCACCAAACACAGTGATTTTCTAATTGCTTCCAGATCCTTGATGAAAATATTGAATAGTACTTGGCTTAGAACTGCTCCCTGAAGAACCACGCTAGAAGTCGCCCGATTCACTGACAATGACAAATTGAAAACTGCTTTCTGAGATCAGTCAGTTACCCACTTTTTTGTGCATTTGACATGTGCTCTACTGATATTGTATTGTATCTATATTTTTAATCAGAATATTTTCCCTACTGAAGCAAATACCTCAGAGAAATCAGAGTCTATTGGATCTGTACAGTTCCCTTGATCAACCAAACATGTATTCTCATTAAAGGATGAAATTCAATTTATTTGAACAGACTAGTTTTGCACACACCCTGTTGTTGTGTGGCATTAGTTATATTCCTGGACTTAAACTAATCCCATACCAGCTTTTCCATTGTTTCCCAGCTTTGTCAAATTTTTTTTTAAACTTTCCCTTTTTTTAATAAAAAGAAAAGGAGGACTTGTGGCACCTTAGAGACTAACCAATTTATTTGAGCATGAGCTTTCATGAGCTACAGCATGAGCTGAGGGTGCATTCCTTTATTTTGTTCTCCTCTATTATATGCCCTCTTTTTTGTCTCTTCTCTAAACTGACTAGACCTGGATTTTTTTATCTGACCACATAAGGTAGTCTCCCCCCATTCTTATAGCCTATCTGCTGTATCTTTTATACAGACTGGGTGTCGAAAAATGAGCGCATGGCCAGATCAGGTTATATTGCATCCCATTCCCTAGGCATCCAAACATTCTCTTGCTTTGACTATTGCTGTGAATAAGCAGGTTTTTCCGTGGAGCTGTAATCAGTGACACCCAGGTCTTTCCTCTGAGGTGTGTTCTAGTTACGATGTGTTCCCCGGCACATGTCTTTGCATATCTTTGGGTTTTTTTTTCCACTCTCAGATTTTGAGCAAGCAGGGGAACTCCCTACAGCATGGACTCTCTAGCCTGGCTTTCATTGAATTAAGGCTACATTTACACTGGCAGAGTTTTTTTTGCCAAAAGTTTGATTTTTCCATCTCCATTTCTGCTCAGCTCACCATCTCTGTCGCCAGGAATGGATCCCACGCTGCTCTCCACTGCTCTGGTAGCTCTCAGAAGCACACCATGAATGGTAATAGAATCAATCTTGAAGTTGCGAAGGCAATCGGAGTCACAATTGCCTGACATTGCCTGACATGCTCCCCGAAATGGATAGCAGCAGTGCTAGATTGCTTCTGACACTCACGGAAGAGCTGAACATTGTTGAATGTTTCTTTTTGGCTTGGCAAATTAGCCCTCATTGGTGGGATTTCATTGTTATGCAGGTCAGGGATGATGAGGAGTGGCTTCAGAAATTTAGGTTGCAGAAAGCCACTTTCCTGGAACTGTGTACTGAGCTGACACCAGCCTTGTTGTGTTAGGATAGCGAAATGAGAGCTGCCCTCTGGGTGGAGAATCACGTAGCGATTGCAGTATGGAACCTAGTGACTCCAGGCTGCTACCACTGGGTCACATATCAGTTTGGAGATGGAAATTCAACCATAGGGGCTGTTTTATGGCAAGTGTGTGGGGCCATTTATCACATCCTACTACGAAGGACTGCGACTTTTGGCAATGTGCATAAAATTGTGGATTGCTTTTCAGAAATGGGTTTCCCTAATGGTGGATGGGAGAGAGATGGCATGTGCATTCCAATTTTGGAACCAGACCACCTTGTGATGGAGTACATCAATCGGAAGGGGTAATTCTCTAGGGTCTTCCAAGTGCTCGTTGATCACCACAAGTGGTCACTGACTTCAATGCGGGGTGGTCGGGAAAAGGGTGTGACGCACAAATGTTCAGGCAGACCGGGCCTTAGAGAAATCTGGAAGCGGGGACTTTCTTCCCTGACCAGAAGATCCCTGTAGGGCTTTTAAAAATCCCATAGTTATCTTGGAGGCCTGACATACCGCTTCATGCCATGGCTCATGAAGCCATACATGGAAAACCTGGATCACAGCAATAAGCATTTCAACAATTGGCTGAGTAGGGATAGGATGACCATGGAATGTGCATTTGGCAGATTAAAGGCATGCTGGTGATGCTTTAGGGCAGGTTAGTCCTCCATGTGGATAATATTTCCATGGTCATAGCCACGTCTTGCACATCACATAATATTTGTGAAGTAAACGGTAAAAAGTTTGACCAGGCGTGGACTATTAAGGCAGAAAATTTTGCTGCTGATTTTGAGCATCCAGATACCAAGGCTATTAGAGGGAAACACTGGGGGGCAATTTGGGAGGCTTTGAGGCAGCATTTGGAAGATGAGTACCAGTAATGTTTGTTGCTGTGATTGGGATTGTAATGCATTATGTAGTCCAGTTTTGGTACGGTAAGAAGCAGTTGTGATTCTTCAGACTCAAGATTCAATGTAAGGAAATGATAAAACTGCTTGTTTGTTTCCTGATGCCATCTGCTATCATAACTTGCATGGAAACAAACAAAGAGTGCTTATTTTCCAAAGAACTTTATTTTATTGCCAAAAAACCCACAAGAACACGTACGCACCCAGAGACACCTGTACATTCCTGGGTGCAGGGGAGAGACACATACCTAGGGAGAGCTGACTCTTACAGGTTAGCATAATTCCAGCTGTCATTTGAAGAGTTCTCTGCAGGGGTGAAGTGTGGGGGAAAGCCTGAAATCCCAGAAATCAGAAATGGATGTGTGGGTAAAGTCTGAGGAAGGTATGGGAAAGAGCTCTGAATGTGCCGAAGGGGCGGGCAGACACGCAATCTGCTCGTTTTGGAGGGTTACAAGGGACTGCAGAATGTTAGTTTGGTGCTCCAAAACTTTTATCAGCCTCTCTGTTGCGTCCCGACTGTATGCCTCATTTTCTTTTCTTTCCTGCTTGTCGCTTTCCCTCCACGCCCTGCTTTCCCTCTTGTCTGTATCAAAGAACTGCTGCATCTCCCAGAAGATTTCTCCCTTGTGCCGTCTTGGGTGCTTTCTTATCTGGCAGAAGTGCTCAGCTGGAGTGGAGGGGGTGCCTCCTTCCAGGTCATATCTGGTGAGTCACACGTAACAACAAACTGAAGCATTATTGTTAACTCTACGTACAGCACTGAAACACTCCATTAAAATACACCATTGGTAACACACCAATCACTTTCGGATTGTCCCTTGACAAGCACACATGCCGGGAAACACTGAAAGGATGGTGAGTGTACCCAGGACTGGAGGACATTGTGCGTGGGAGAAAAGCATTGTGAAAGGGGACAGAGGGCACTTCTCATGGGATAACACTCGAAAGTTTCCCAAGCATTTCCAAAGGCAAGAGTCATTGTGGCAGATATCTCTCTCCTGAGGGGAAGCAAGGAAGCAAGGATGCATCTACTACATGCTTGCGGCTTCCACCCCGATCTCTATGATGCTCATCTGTGTGCTGCTTTAGTCCTTGTCCAAGTAATTGCAGAATGGGGTGGGAAAGTGTCCCTCAAAGGGGAAAGGAATAAAGGAGCTCTGCTAGGGACCCTCTGGCACAGGATTGTGGAGTACCTGCAGAAAGTTTGATGGAGAACTCTTTGGAGGAATCCTGTGAAATCTCAGTGTGCATCAACACCCTGTTCCACCGTGCTCCTTCGCTGCACAGGGAAATGCCCAGCACACAGAAACACAGCCAGCCTTGTACATTTCTCCTGTACACACTTCCACACTTCACAAAGCAAATCCATTTACCAGGGAGTCTGTTCTCCTGCTTCTGGCTCACCTAACTGTAACTGCTGATACTGTCTGGACACCTCCAGAGTGGAGAAGAGCTCCTGACTGTGTACGGGGAGACTTTGGCAAACCAGTAAAGTGCCTGAAACCACTATGACTTATTGCTAAAAGCAACCAAGTCAGCAGGCTTAGCTTAACCAAGGCAGGAGTGGAGGGGGAGGGGGGTTTGGGTGCCAGAGAGAGGGCAGCTTGACCCCGCATCCTTCCTGACAAAGAACTGTGTTGAAGTGGCTGATACATGCATTTTAGAAGAGCAGGATGTGCCCCAGGAATGTCTATTACGGCCTCAAGGCTGAAAACTCTGGAAAAAGCCACACCTGGTTCATGGATAATCAGAAGGAACCTCTCGCTTGACCATTGACACTGCTTACTTAACAAATAAGCAGTTAGGATGATTTGATTGGGAATTGGTCCTGCTTTGAGCAGGGGGTTGGTCTAGATGACCTCCTGAGGTCCCTTCCAACCCTGATATTCTATGATTCTATGGTTCTAAGTTTGCTTTAAGGGACCTGGCATTCTATTAGTAATGTATAAAGAAGGGGAAAATGTTTGAGGTGTGGGGACTCTTCAGGACTGGACTCTCTCTCTGGGTGCATCTTGTGTTTCCCACCAGCAGAAGGGCTGCCGCTGTGCCACACGAGAGCCACACTCAGGTTTGGTAATTATCAAGGGTTGTGGGTGTTTTAGTAACCTGTTGTGGACGTGTGTATAGGTGCTTGACACTAAGTAAAGTTTAGCTTTAAGTGAAAGCGCTCTTGTGTTGTCCTGTTTGTGCCAGCCATCTATCGGTCGGACGGCCATGTCTCCCCTGATTTAATTCCTGACACCACCTCGCACAGAGGAGAAGTTACCAAGAGCTTTGGGTTCCAAGAACCCCTGGTAACAACTGGACAAAGAACTGAGAAATGCTGGCACGGGCTGCACATCTTCTAATGCCTCCAGATCTTCATCAATGACTTTCTCTTCTGGGTTAAGTCCAGTTTGAATCGGATCCAGCCCCGCTGAAGTATCCACGGGGGTCTTGGTTGTGGAGGTGGGGTCGCTGCCAAGAATAGCGTCCAACTCCTTATAAAATGGCAGGTTTGGGGCACAGCACTGGACTGACCATTTGCCTCCCTGGCATTCTGGTATGCGGGCCTCAGCTCCTTCCCCTTTGCTGTGCACTGCAGTGTGTCCTGAACACAGATCTTTCCCCACAAGCTGCATGAAATCTGCCCATCGGTATGAACGTCCCTACAGCTGGAGCACAGCTGGGAGTGCACGGCCTCCTCTGCCCAAGTACTGAGCTGATCCAGCAGATCCACAGTGGCCCAAACTGGAGAGGATTTGCTGTGTGGAGCCACCATGGCCACCTTGGAAGCCGGGATGTAACCTCTCCATGTTGAGCAAACAGGACAGGGGATTTCTAAATTCCCCGGCCTCTAAAGGGGGAGGGGTGGAAGGTGTTCACCTCGATGCAGGACAGGGCAGTTGAAAGTGCTTACCAGAGTGGTCAGGATGGGCATTGTGGGACACCTTCCAGAGGCCAATTACAGCAATAAAATCAAGCCCAAGGGTCTACACTGGAGCCTCAGTGACAAAAGTTTTGCATAAAAAGCCTTAAAACTTGCATCAAGGTGGTTTTATTATCTCACTGAAACTGAGGATTTCCATCGTTAAAAGTGGCTTTGCAGTGTGTACAGGGCCACTGTTTCTTCTCCGACAGATATTTTTGGGTGGAAAAACTTGGCAGTGTAGACAAGGCCTAAGGAACAATGATGAATAACATGTATCCACAATTGTGTTTCCTGCTGGTGTCTATTAAGTTTTTCCCAGACTACGATGTGTTGGAGTTACTGACACACTGAGCACCAGAACACATGGAATTGGCATTTGTAGCATCATGTGTTCATAATTCATTTCTCTGAATCATAAAAATGTCGTTTTTCAGTGTGTGAAGGGCGACCGACCTGCTTCACCCATGAGAACAGCCTCCAGTTGTGCATATTGTGTCTCATATTCACATTGTCTCTCCATCCAGGCATTTGTACTGCGACCATCACCCTAGAGGCTGGGCACATTCAGGAAGTCAGTGGGACACGTGGTTCATGCAGGAGACACCGTTCTGCCTCAGAGTTGGACAACTTCTCCCCTACTCCATGTCAGATTCCAACATAAACAACTTCACCAATCCCTCCACCTTCATTCTGCTGGGCATTCCTGGCCTAGAGGCAGCCCATGTCTGGATCTCCATCCCCTTCTGCACCATGTATGCTATAGCCATCTTGGGGAACTTCACCATCCTGTTCATTGTGAAGACAGAGCCAAGCCTCCATGGGCCCATGTACTATTTCCTCTGCATGCTGGCTGTCACTGACCTGGTCCTCTCTACGACCATCTTCCCCAAAATGTTGAGCATCTTCTGGTTCAATTCCAGAGAGATCGATTTCAGTGCCTGCCTCACCCAGATGTACTTCATTCACAGCTTCTCAGCGATGGAGTCTGGGATCTTTGCGGCCATGGCTCTGGATCGCTACGTGGCCATCTGCCATCCCCTGAGACATTCCACCATCCTGACAAACCCCATTGTGGCCAAGATTGGCCTGGCCATGGTGCTACGCTGTGGGATGCTCGCACTGCCCTATCCCTTCCTGGCAAGGCAATGGCCATATTGCAGAACCAACATCATCCCTCAGCAATTATGCTTGCACATGGCCGTGGTGAATCTGGCCTGCGCCGACATCCGCATCAGTAGTTACTACGGACTCTTTGTGCAATTCAGTGTGATGGGTCTGGATGTGATTTTTATTGTTGTGTCCTATATCCAGATCCTTAGGGCCATCTTCAGTCTCCCCACAAAGGAAGCTCGGCTCAAGACTTTTGGGACCTGTGGCTCCCACCTCTTTGTCATTTTAACCTTTTACGTCCCACGTCTCTTCATTTCCCTCCTGTACCGGTTTGGCCAGAATGTGGCTCTGAATTTCCACGTTCTCATTTCCAGAGTTTACCTCTTGATGCCCCCCATGCTAAACCCCATCATCTATGGGGTAAGGACCAAACAGATCTGGGACAGGCTGCTCCAGCTCTTTACTCATGAAGGGGCCTAATGGTTTCTCCTCAGGCTCTGACTCTCAGATTGAGCTACGTTCAGACCTGGTTGGTTTTATGGTGCTGGACCCTCTTCCCTGAATCACTGACTGGACAGTGAAAGCAATATTTATTCCTTTCATGGCCTTATAGTGCTGTGTGAGCGTGAAAAATGGAGGAATCGGTCTGTGTACAATTTATTAATTCATAGGGTTCCCACCTTACTAATTCCTGATAACTGGACCCCTGAGGCCCCGTGTAAGAAACTAGTACATTGGCAATATTCATAGCTTCAGACACAACGATGATACATGCACATAAATAGGTTAGTCATACTGAACAAATCGTAACTTTTCCACTGACACCTGACAGGACACACTTGGAACAAGCTTTGTAGCAGTTGTATAACCACGGTAGCAACAATAAAAAAATGGTCATTGTTCAATCATACAGCATCACACCCTTTTCTTGTCCCATGATGGGTGCTACAGCTGGTAGCCATGTAAGGAAGAGGCATTGCCGGGTTCTAGCAGGGCAAGCAGCTGGGACACAACAGCCACTGGAAGATGGGAAGAGCACATAAAAACCTGTTTTTCTGCAGGGAGCCTTGTCCTCGTTCAAAGAAAGAAGGAAAGAGTTCTTGAAAAGTGAGAGGTGGACGTCTGGGAACTCGGCTCTTTCCTCCAAGCATTGCCAGCCAGCCCCCTTGACTTCGAAGAACCTGCTCAGAGAGGGGATTTTGTGAGAGTCCTTGTGTTTTCTGGGACTAGCCCAAGACAGAACTCCTATGATGGGATCCCCGGGGTGCAACCTGGACTGTGGGACAGCTGAGCCCTCTGTCCCACCAAGTGGGCTTACACACACAGACACAGGCAGGGACACACCCAGCTGAGTTACATGAATAAACTCCCAGTCGCTCATAAGTAACGCTCGATAGGCTCAAGCCAATTTCCCCCAGCTCCCCAAACTTGCACCCCAGAATTGCACCATCCTACACTGATCCAAACCCTGGCCCTTAGCTTGATCCCTTAGCCACAGCCCAGTGTGCCTGAAGAAAGTGTTCTTATCTCCGGTCATAAATATATAGGGAAGGGTAAACCCCTTTAAAATCCCTCCTGGCCAGAGGAAAAATCCTCTCACCTGTAAAGGGTTAAGAAGCTAAAGGTAACCTCGCTGGCACCTGACCAAAATGACCAATGAGGAGACAAGATACTTTCAAAAGCTGGGAGGAGGGAAAAAAAAAACAAAGGGTCTGTGTCTATCTGTATGCTGCTTTTGCCGGGGACAGAACAGGAATGGAGTCTTAGAACTTTTAGTAAGTAATCTAGCTAAGTATGTGTTAGATTATGATTTCTTTAAATGGCTGAGAAAAGAACTGTGCTGAACAGAATGACTATTCCTGTCTGTGTGTCTTTTTTGTAACTTAAGGTTTTGCCTAGAGGGATTCTCTATGTTTTGAATCTAATTATCCGGTAAGGTATTCACCATCCTGATTTTACAGAGGGGATTCTTTTCTTTTTACTTCTATTAAAAGTCTTCTTGTAAGAAAACTGAATGCTTTTTCATTGTTCTGAGATCCAAGGGTTTGGGTCTGTGGTCACCTATGCAAATTGGTGAGGATTTTTACCAAACCTTCCCCAGAAAGTGGTATGCAAGGGTTGGGAGGATTTTGGGGGGAAAGATGTGTCCAAACTATGTTTCCCAGTAAACCCAGATAAAGTTTGGTGGTGGCAGTGGAAATCCAAGGGCAAATGGTAAAATTAATTTGTACCTTTGGGAAGTTTTAACCTAAGCTGGTAAAAGTAAGCTTAGGAGGTTTTCATGCAGGTCCCCACATCTGTACCCTCGAGTTCAGAGTGGGGAAGGAACCTTGACATGGTGGCAGAGTGGTGGGATTAACCTGAAATCCTTCTGAGATCAGTTTGAGATTTGTTGAAACAGAAAAACAGATTTTAAAAAGTTTTTTTTTTCCTTTGGGGCTGCTGGAAAGGAGGTCCAACTGATAGCAGCTTTTTTTTCTCTGCTTTGGGGACAGAGCAGAGACAAAAGGGGATTATCTTTGTGAATTACAGGTTTTGTTTGCCTGGAGGCAGAGTAGTTAATCTCCTGCAGGGAAATTCATAGTCTTCACAAACCAGAGGGTTTTTTTTCCCCGTAAAAGTAAATAGGGCGGTGTTCTACCCAGTTGCCTGGAGACAAAAGTGGCAGGGGGTTTTTTTTGTTTGTTTTTTTAGGGTTTTGATTATTTTTACAGGAGCACAGGTTTGAAAAGGATTTTTTTTTCCTTTGGGCTGCTAGTAAGTAGGTTTCCAAGTAGTTGGAGGTTTTTTGCTTTGATTTGGGGCCAGAGCAGAGACAAAGGGAATTGTCTTTTTCTGTAGGCTGACAATCACTATCAGAGAATAGGTATCCTATTCCAGCACAGCAAAATTTTACAGCCAAGTTTTGTTTGTTTATTTCTAAACCTCGTGTGTAAAGTTAGTTAAAAACAGAGAGGTTAGGATGACAGAATCCAAGGCTCAAGAAAAGCTAGAATTAGCCAGATTTCAGGCTGAGGAAAAACAAAAGGAACCTGAAAGACAGATAGAACTCATGCAGCTGGAGAAGGAGGTACAGGAGGCTGCTCACAGGAGGGAAATGGAGGCAAGGAAGCATGTGGAGGAGGAGAAGGAAAAAGAGAGGAAGCATGAACTGGAGATGGAGAAGGTAAAGGCTCAGCAGAATATACCAACAAACCCCAGAAATCCTTCTCCAGGTACCACTTCCCATCCCAGAAAGTTCCCCACCTACAAGGCAGGTGATGATACTGAGGCCTTCTTAGAAAACTTCGAAAGGGCCTGCCTTGGGTACAGCATCTCTACCGACCAATACATGGTAGAACTGAGGCCGCAGCTCAGTGGACCCTTAGCTGAGGTGGCAGCTGAAATGCCTAAAGAACACATGAACAAGTATGAACTGTTTAAATCCAAGGCGAGAGTCGGAATGGGGATAACACCAGAACATTCCCGTCGGCAATTCAGAGCCCTAAGGTGGAAACCAGACGTGTCATTTACCCGACATGCCGACCACATTGTGAAACATTGGGATGCCTGGATATCAGGAGCAAGTGTTGAATCTCCAGTAAATTTGCCCTTCCTAATGCAAATGGAACAATTCTTAGAGGGGGTTCCTGAGGAAATAGAAAGATAGAAAGAAGCCCAAAACTGTAATTGAGGCAGGAGAGATTGGAGCCAGATGGGTGGAGGTGGCCGAGAAGAAGAAAACTGGTCGCAGTTGGAGCAGAGACCAGAAGGGACAACCCCAAACCACACCCTATTCCCGGGGTCGCCCAAGGCCCAACCTACCTCCCAAAGAACCCTCCAGACACCTTATCGTCCCACCACCCCATTCTCCAGCAACCCACTTCACCCCAGTGACCCGTCAGCTGGACG
The DNA here is from genome assembly GCF_965140235.1 of Caretta caretta. NCBI lineage: Eukaryota > Metazoa > Chordata > Testudines > Cheloniidae > Caretta > Caretta caretta. Next base: position 3,078,072 of record NC_134206.1, read on the forward strand.
ATGTTTTAAATGTAACGAGCTGGGGCATGTAAAGGCCAACTGCCCCAAGAACCCCAACAGATTACAGTTCATTGTACTGGAATCACACCAAAGATCCGCAGGCCCAGATACCTCCCAGATACCCTTGGAGCGGAGGGAAACTGTGAGTGAGGGCAGGAAGAAGGTCACCACGTGGAGGGATACCGGAGCACAAGTATCAGCTATCCATGCTTCCTTAGTGGACCCCAGTTTAATCAATCCAAAGATCCAAGTGATGATTCAACCCTTCAAGTCCAACTCTTTCGATTTGCCTACAGCCAAGTTGCCTGTCCAGTACCAGGGCTGGTCAGGAACGTAGACTTTTGCAGTCTATGATGATTATCCCATCCCCATGCTGTTGGGGGAAGACTTGGCCAATCATGTGAAGCGGGCCAAGAGGGTGGGAACCCACATCCAGGCTAAACAAGCTGTGAGGCCTAGCTCTGTTCCGGAAACTTCTATCAGGACCCGGTCAGAGGTGGTGGACCCGGACCCCAGGCCAATGTCTGCAACAGCAGTAGTGGATCCAGTCCCAGAGACCCAGACGGAACCAGTCCCAGAACCGGAACCAGCTGAACAACCAGCACCAGACCCATTGCCAGCACTGAATCCAGTACTTGCAACCTCAACACCAGAAGGCCCCACCAAACCTGAACTGGCAGCAGCCGATAACCCTACACAAGAGGCTCAGCCAGAGCCTGAACCCCAACATAGTGTCCCAGCGGAGAGCGGTTCACAGTCAATGGAAACAGCTCAGCCCCTTACATCGTTTCCAGAGGGACCAAGCCTAGGTCCACAATCCAATGAGGAACTGATGTCTCCAGCATCAAGGGAACAGTTCCAGACCGAACAGGAAGCAGATGAAAGCCTCCAGAGAGCTTGGACGGCGGCACGGAGCAACCCACCACCTCTCAGCTCTTCTATTCGATCCAGGTTTGTTGTCGAAAGAGGACTTTTATACAAGGAAATTATTTCTGGTGGACACCAGGAAGACTGGCATCCTCAGAGACAGTTGGTAGTTCCAACTAAATACCGGGCCAAGGTCTTGAGCTTAGCCCACAATCACCGTAGTGGCCATGCTGGGGTGAACAGGACCAAAGACCGTTTGGGGGGGTCATTCCACTGGGAGGGAATGGGCAAGGATCTTTCTACCTCTGTCCGGTCTTGTGAAGGATGCCAAAGAGTGGGAAAACAGCAAGACAAGGTCAAAGCCCCTCTCCAGCCACTCCACATCATCAAAGTTCCATTTCAGCAAGTAGCTGTTGATATTCTGGGTCCTTTTCCGAAAAAGACACCCAGAGGAAAGCAGTACATACTGACTTTCATGGATTTTGCCACCTGATGGCCGGAAGCAGTAGCTTTAAGTAACACCATGGCTAAAAGTGTGTGTTAGGCACTAGTAGACATTTTTGCCAGGGTAGGTTGGCCCTCCGACATCCTCACAGATGCAGGGACTAATTTCCTGGCAGAAACTATGGAAAACCTATGGGAAGCTCATGGGGTAAATCATTTGGTTGCCACTTCTTACCACCATCAAACAAATAGCATGGTGGAGAAGTTTAATGGAACTTTGGGGGCCATGATATGTAAATTCGTAAATAAGCACTCCAATGATTGGGACCTAGTGTTGCAGCAGTTGCTCTTTGCCTACAGAGCTGTACCACATCCCAGTTTAGGGTTTTCCCCATTTGAACTTGTATATGGCCATGAGTTTAAGGGCCCATTACAGTTGGTGAAGTGGGAGTGGTTTACACCTTCTCCAGGAACTAACATTCTGGACTTTGTAACCAACCTACAAAACACCTTCCGAACCTCTTTAGCCCTTCCTAAAGAAAACTTACAGGATGCTCAAAAAGAGCAAAAAGCCTGGTATGATAAACATGCCAGGGAGCGTTCCTTCAAAGTAGGAGACCAGGTCATGGTCTTAAGGGCGCTCCAGGCCCATAAAATGGAAGCATCGTGGGAAGGGCCATTCACGGTCCAGGAGTGCCTGGGAGCTGTTAATTATCTCATAGCATTCCAGACCTGCAACCGAAAGCCTAAGGTGTACCATATTAAGTCTCTAAAGCCCGTTTATTCCAGAGAATTAAAGGTTTGTCAGTTTACAGCCCAGGGACGATATGACGCTGAGTGGCCTGAAGGTGTCTACTACGAAGGGAAAAGTGCTGGTGGTATGGAAGAGGTGAACCTCTCCATGACCCTTGGGCGTATGCAGCGACAGCAGATCAAGGAGCTGTGCACTAGCTACACGCCAACGTTCTCAGCCACCCCAGGACTGACTGAATGGGCATACCACTCCATTGACATGGGTAATGCTCACCCAATTAAAGTCCAACCTTACCGGGTGTCTCCTCAAGCTAAAACTGCTATAGACCGGGAGGTCCAGGATATGTTACAGATGGATGTAATCCGCCCCTCTGGAAGTGCATGGGCATCTCCAGTGGTTCTAGTTCCCAAACCAGATGGGGAGATATGTTTTTGCGTGGACTACCGTAAGCTAAATGCTGTAACTCGCCCAGACAACTATCCAATGCCACGCTCAGATGAACTATTAGAGAAACTGGGATGGGCCCAGTTCATCTCTACCTTAGACTTAACCAAGGGTTACTGGCAGGTACCGCTAGATGAATCCACCAAGGAAAGGTCAGCCTTCACCACACATCTCGGGCTGTATGAATTTAATGTCCTCCCTTTCGGGCTGCGAAATGCCCCCGCCACCTTCCAAAGACTTGTAGATGGTCTCCTAGCGGGATTAGGAGAATATGCAGTCGCCTACCTTGATGATGTGGCCATATTTTTGGATTCTTGGGCAGAACACCTGGAATATATACAAAAAGTCCTTGAGCGCATAAGGGAGGCAGGACTAACTGTTAAGGCTAAGAAGTGTCAAATAGGCCTAAACAGAGTGACTTACCTTGGACACCAGGTGGGTCAAGGAACTATCAGCCCCCTACAGGCCAAAGTGGATGCTACCCAAAAGTGGCCTGTCCCAAAGTCAAAGAAACAGGTTCAATCCTTCTTAGGCTTAGCCGGTTATTACAGACAATTTGTACCGCACTACAGCCAAACCGCCGCCACACTGACAGACCTAACCAAAAAGAAACTGCCAAATGCCGTTCAGTGGACCGAAGAGTGTCAGAAGGCCTTTAACCAGCTTAAAGCGACACTTATGTCTGACCCTGTACTAAGGGCCCCATACTTTGACAAACCGTTCCTAGTAACCACAGATGCATCCAAGTGGGGTGTGGGAGCAGTTTTAATGTAGAAAGGACCTGATCAAGAATTCCACCCTGCAGTGTTTCTCAGCAAAAAAATGTCTGAAAGGGAAAGCCACTGGTCAGTCAGTGAAAAAGAATGTTCCGTCATTGTCTACGCCCTGGAAAAGCTACACCCATATGTTTGTGGACGGTGTTTCCACCAGAAACCGACCATGCTGCGCTACAGTGGCTTCATACCGCTATGGGAAATAACAAAAAAATTATTCGGTGGAGTTTAGCTCTCCAAGATTTTGATTTCGACCTCCAACACATCTCAGGAGCTTCTAACAATGTGGCTGAAGCACTCTCCCGTGAAAGCTTCCCAGAATCAACTGGTTAAAATTGTCCTTGAGATGCGGAAAATATTGTTAGTCTTTACATACATGGTAGTATATTTAGAGGTGCATGTGTCTGATTAACTCTGTTTTTCCTAGAGCTCCAGGAAGAAATCCCAGCCAGCGTTTCACCCTAGCTGAGATTTGGGGTGTGTGTCATAAATATAAAGAGAAGGGTAAACCCCTTTAAAATCCCTCCTGGCCAGAGGAAAAATCCTCTCACCTGTAAAGGGTTAAGAAGCTAAAGATAACCTCGCTGGCACCTGACCAAAATGACCAATGAGGAGACAAGATACTTTCAAAAGCTGGGAGGAGGGAAAAAAAATAAAGGGTCTGTGTCTGTCTGTATGCTGCTTTTGCTGGGGACAGAACAGGAATGGAGTCTTAGAACTTTTAGTAAGTAATCTAGCTAGGTATGTGTTAGATTATGATTTCTTTAAATGGCTGAGAAAAGAACTGTGCTGGATAGAATGACTATTCCTATCTGTGTGTCTTTTTTGTAACTTAAGGTTTTGCCTAGAGGGATTCTCTATGTTTTGAATCTAATTACCCTGTAAGGTATTCACCATCCTGATTTTACAGAGGGGATTCTTTTCTTTTTATTTCTATTAAAAGTCTTCTTGTAAGAAAACTGAATGCTTTTTCATTGTTCTGAGATCCAAGGGTTTGGGTCTGTGGTCACCTATGCAAATTGGTGTGGATTTTTACCAAACCTTCCCCAGGAAGTGGTGTGCAAGGGTTGGGAGGATTTTGGGGGGAAAGATGTGTCCAAACTATTTCCCAGTAAACCCAGATACAGTTTGGTGGTGGCAGTGGAAATCCCCAAGGTACAAATTAATTTTACCCTTTGCCCTTGAAGTTTTAACCTAAGCTGGTAAAAGTAAGCTTAGGAGGTTTTCACGCAGGTCCCCACATCTGTACCCTAGAGTTCAGAGTGGGGAAGGAACCTTGACGTCTCCCATAAGTCATCTGTCTCCTGATCAGTCTGTCTACCATCTACCCGTCCATCCTGGGCATTTACAGGGTATCAGACCCTACAGAAACCGGGGCATTATCCCTAGTTTTCTTCCTAATCAACTATATTTCTTCAAATATGCATAAATGCACAGAGCAGCTAATTCCTCTTTGACTCAGCGGAGAGCCCAAGAGTTCTCATCTCCCTTTGGGAAGGTCCCTTAATTGCTGTTTACTTCCAAAGCTGGATAAATAGCGGAGAAGCGCAGACATGGAAAGAGAGAAATTGGCTAGAGTGTCTCCGGTCTCCAGCCTGTTTGCATCCAGATGCTGCTTCTCCCCTAGAGGCTGAGTGACCCCCCTGGGATTGCACAGATCTCTATTATAAACAATGCACACCACTGTCAGTTCTCGCTGTGGGATGTTGCCACAGATGCGGGGGTGAGAGAAGTGTGGGACACGGTACCTAAGGGGGACTCCCAGGTAAGAGACTTTGATCTAAAAATTCAGAGGTACCCATCTGTTATTGACAACCCAGTGCAGCCTGGACGTGACAGGATCGAGAATAGTTGTGTGGTCCTTTCCGATCTGCACATCCATTATACATCCCAGGGGCCTTGCCATGAAGGATGAGTTTGATCCATTATCATGGGCCAAAATGTCCCTCTTTGCTATGCTCCCCCACCCCCCCACCCCAGCTGATGGACGCCAGCACCTAACTGGCTGCATTTCACTGGCACAGATCATACTTCAGGATGAAAGCTGTTAGTAGGTGTCCAATATAAGGCCAAATTTGGAGGTTCTGGCTGGAAGTTTACTAAGGCCTCAATGAAGCAAAATTCCCCTTGGAGAAAAAACTGAGTAAAGACTTTGGGATCCAGCTGTGTGTTAATGCACAGGCACGGTTACATCCTCCTCCTGCAATGTACGGCTCTGACTATAAACGGGGGCAGTGAGGACTGTTACCTGACTTTAATGTGCTGGAAAGCATGAAGGTGGTAGGGCACCTCACTAGGATGAGAATATTTCAACATGGGCAAGACATCCTCCTAGCATTATCTGAGAACTCGGCTGAATCGTTATGCCTGAAGTTTTCAAAATGCAATTCATCCAGAAGCAGACACCCAGCATGGGAAATTTCAGTCCAAATGGTTTGTTTGGCAACCAATAAGCAACTGAAAATCAGGTCTTCTAATTGAAGGAATGAGACACCCTTAACTAACCGTGGTGCCACCAGCACCACCTACAATGGCCAATCCGTGTGTGAATGCCATTCAGCGAAGCTCTTTGCTCCAACAGTGTCTGTGGCAAGGAGTTCCACAGGCCAAATATGTATTATGTAAACAGTTTTCTTTTTTCAGTGTTATATGTTCAGACTTTCAATGTAATTTAATGTTTCTGTGTTCATGTGTTATGAAACACAGTGAGTATAAATTCCAGATCTTCTTTTTTTAATCGTTAGATTCTTCGGGTATAAGGCCATTTGATTATCCAGCCTGACCTCCTTTATAACACAGGCCATTCAATTTCACCAAGTTACCTGTGAACTGAGATTTGTATGTTCTGTGTGACTAAGGTCTTGTCTACACTTGGATTTTACATGAAGGAATCATGAAGCCACAAGTTGAAAGGGATCACAGGGGTCATCTAGTCTAACCCCCTGCCAAGGTGCAGTGTTTGTTGTCTCCAGACCATCCCAAAGAGATGGCTATTTAGCCTCCTTTTCAAAACCTCCCCCAAAGGAGATTACACAACCTCCCGAGACGTCTGTTCCAATGTCCTCCTGTTCTTAGTGTTTGGCAGTTTATCTGAGATTTAACTTAAATCTCCTCTGCTGCAGTGTGAACCCATTGTCTCTTCTCCTGCCTCTGCAGTAATACAGAACAACTTTTCTCCATCTCTTTTATGGAGGCCTTTCCTGGATCTGAAGACCGCTGCCATGTTCCCCCTCAATCTCCTCTTTCGCAAGCTAAATGTACCCAGTTCCTTCAGCCTTTGCTCAAAAGACTTGAATTCCATCCCTTGGATCCTCTTTGTCTCTCACCTCTGGATCCTTTCCAGTTTCTCTACATCCTTCCTATACATTGGAGACCCAAACTGGACACCGTACTCCAGCTGAGGCCTGGCCAGCGTGGAGGAGGGCGGTTCTATCACCTCCCGTGACTCGCATGCTATGCCTCTGCTCATGCAACCTAACATTGCATTTGCTTCTTTTGGAAAAGCAAAGAAATTGACACCCCTGAGAGATGTAGCTATATCAACCTAACCCCGGTGTAGAGAGCAGGAGCTCTACTGAAGAATTCTTCATTGACCTAGTTACCGAGAGGTGGATTACCTACGATGACAGGAGATGCTCTGGTGTTGGTGTGAGAATTGTCTAGATTGAAGTGCTATGGCAGCACCGCTGTTCTGCAGACACGAGGAGCTGGAGATTCCATCACTTCCCTCTGCAGTTTGTTTTTATGGTGAATCACCCTCAGTGATAAACACTGGTTCCTTATTTCCAACTGGAATTTGTTTGGATTCATCTTCCAGCCACTGGGCCTTGCTGTGCCTTTCTCCGCTAGATTACAGAGCCCATTGGTGTGCAGGGTTTTCTCCCCATGAAAGTATCCACTTGATGGTCTTTTTGGAAAGATAAATATCTGAAGTTTTTTTACGTCCCTCTCTCTCTGTCAGGCATTTTCTGCAGCTTGAAATAATTTTTGTGACTCCTTTAGCATAGTCTCCAATTATTCAACATCCTTTTTGAAATGTGAACCCAAGAACTGGACACAGTTGTTTTCACCAAAATCATGTGCAGAGGTAAAATCCTTCCAATGATCCAACTCACCACTCCTTCATTTATGCATCCAAGGATCACATCAGCCCTTTTGGCCAATGCATCGCACTGGGAGCTCACAATGATCTGGTTGTCCACAGTGACCCCTAAATCCTTGTCAGGTTTCCTTCATACAGTGCCCTAGTCTGTGGGTCTAGCCTGCATTCCCCATTCTGAGAGGATCACTTTGCATTTGATTGTATTAAAATATTTTGTTTGTTTGTTTGTTCGGTCCCAACTCACCAAACGCAGTGATTTTCTAATTGCTTCCAGATCCTTGATGAAAATATTGAATAGTACTTGGCTTAGAACTGCTCCCTGAAGAACCACGCTAGAAGTCGCCCGATTCACTGACAATGACAAATTGAAAACTGCTTTCTGAGATCAGTCAGTTACCCAGATTTTTGTGCATTTGACATGTGCTCTACTGATATTGTATTGTATCTGTATTTTTAATCAGAATATTTTCCCTACTGAAGCAAATACCTCAGAGAAATCAGAGTCTATTGGATCTGTACAGTTCCCTTGATCAACCAAACATGTATTCTCATTAAAGGATGAAATTCAATTTATTTGAACAGACTAGTTTTGCACACACCCTGTTGTTGTGTGGCATTAGTTATATTCCTGGACTTAAACTAATCCCATACCAGCTTTTCCATTGTTTCCCAGCTTTGTCAAAATTTTTTTTAAACTTTCCCTTTTTTTAATAGTTTACATTTAACACAGAACTGTCCTGTATTTGCCTTTTTTGTTTTTTTGTTTGGCTTTGCTGCTGTCTGATTGCATACTTCTGGTTTTGAATGAGGTGTGTGGTTGATCGGTCAATTAGTAACTCTGGTGTTTGTCACTCTAAGGTTCTACTCTAGATGCGTTTAACAACCTCCTTGACAGCTAATGGACTGGAAAGTATTTTGTCAACTCTTGTGATTTAAGTACTTCATACTGCTTCTTTCGAAATTAAGAACAAAAATATTTCTTCAACACATTTTCCTTTTCGACAACATTAAATAGATTCCTTGCTACCTCTAGGAATCGGCCTATAGCTTTCCTAGGATTTATTTTTTCCTTAATATTCTTAATAAGTTCCTTTTTGTGATCCTTAGCCCTTTTTTTTTTCCTTTTCTCACTTTTGCTATATATTGCTACCTCCACCCTCGCCACCGCAATTGCTCCCTTCGCTTTGCCACTGGACTGGATTTTTAGCCAAAATTGTCAACTTTCTTGATTGTAAAATCATGGTTTTCTGTCTCTCTAATAAACTCTTCTTAAAGAAATCTCAATTTTCCTTCCCATTTCTCTGTCTAAATTTTTCTTCCCAATCAGCTTTGCTGATTATTTTCCTTAGCTTTGGGGAATTAGCACCTTTGAAGCCCTAAGTGTCTATAGATATTACTGGCGGGGAACTGGTCTATGTTTGTCCATTTGATTGTAATCAGTTCCATTCATAGCATCATAGCATCATAGAATCATAGAATATCAGAGTTGGAAAGGACCTCTGGAGGTCATCTAGTACAACCCCCTGCCCAGAGCAGGACCAATCCCAACTAAATCATCCCAGCCAGGGCTTCGTCAAGCCTGACCTTAAAACTTCCCTAGGTAACGCATTCCAGTGTTTCACCACCCTCCTAGTGAAAAAGTTTTTCCTACTATCCAACCTAAATCTCCCACACTGCAACTTGAGACCATTACTCCTTGTCCTGTCAGCTGCTATCGCTGATAATAGTCTAGATCCATCCTCTTTGAATCCACCTTTCATGTAGGTAAAAGCAGCTATCAAATTCCCCCCATTCTTCTCTTCCATAGACTAAACAAGCCCAGTTCCCTCAGCCTCTCCTCATAAGTCATGTGTTCCAGACCCCTAATCATTTTTGTTGCCCTTCGCTGGACTCTCTCCAATTTATCCACATCCATCTTGTAGTGTGGAGCCCAAAACGGGACACAGTACTCCAGATGAGGCCTCACCAATGTCGAATGGAGGGGAACGATCACGTCCCTCGATCTGCTGGCAATGTCCCTACTTATACATCCCAAAATGTCATTGGACTTCTTGGCATCAAGGGCACACTGTTGACTCATATCCAGCTTCTTGTCCACTGTCACCCCTAGGTCCTTTTCTGCACAACTGCTGCCTAGACATTTGGTCCCTAGTCTGTAGCGGTGCATTGGATTCTTCCATCCTAACTGCAGGACTCTGCACTTGTCCTTGTTGAACCTCATCAGATTTCTTTTGGCCCAATCCTCCAATTTCTCTAGGTCCCTCTGTATCCTATCCCTACCCTCCAGCGTATCTACCACTCCTCCCAGTTTAGTGTCATCCGCAAACTTCCTGAGGGTGCATTCCTTTATTTTGTTCTCCTCTATTATATGCCCTCTTTTTTGTCTCTTCTCTAAACTGACCAGGCCTGGATTTTTTTATCTGCCCGCATAAGGTAGTCTCCCCCCATTCTTATAGCCTATCTCAGAAATCCCCTTTCTATCTGCTGTATCTTTTATACGGACTGGGTGTCGAAAAATGAGCGCATGGCCAGATCAGGTTATATTGCATCCCATTCCCTAGGCATCCAAACATTCTCTTGCTTTGACTATTGCTGTGAATAAGCAGGTTTTTCCGTGGAGCTGTAATCAGTGACACCCAGGTCTTTCCTCTGAGGTGTGTTCTAGTTACGATGTGTTCCCCGGCACATGTCTTTGCATATCTTTGGGGTTTTTTTCCACTCTCAGATTTTGAGCAAGCAGGGGAACTCCCTACAGCATGGACTCTCTAGCCTGGCTTTCATTGAATTAAGGCTACATTTACACTGGCAGAGTTTTTTTTGCCAAAAGTTTGATTTTTCCATCTCCATTTCTGCTCAGCTCACCATCTCTGTCGTCAGGAATGGATCCCGCGCTGCTCTCCACTGCTCTGCTAGCTCTCAGGAGCACACCATGAATGGTAATAGAATCAATCTTGAAGTTGCGAAGGCAATCGGAGTCACAATTGCCTGACATTGCCTGACATGCTCCCCGAAATGGATAGCAGCAGTGCTAGATTGCTTCTGACACTCACGGAAGAGCTGAACATTGTTGAATGTTTCTTTTTGGCTTGGCAAATTAGCCCTCATTGGTGAGATTTCATTGTTATGCAGGTCAGGGATGATGAGGAGTGGCTTCAGAAATTTAGGTTGCAGAAAGCCACTTTCCTGGAACTGTGTACTGAGCTGACACCAGCCTTGTTGTGTTAGGATAGCGAAATGAGAGCTGCCCTCTGGGTGGAGAATCATGTAGCGATTGCAGTATGGAACCTAGTGACTCCAGGCTGCTACCACTGGGTCACATATCAGTTTGGAGATGGAAATTCAACCATAGGGGCTGTTTTATGGCAAGTGTGTGGGGCCATTTATCACATCCTACTACGAAGGACTGCGACTTTTGGCAATGTGCATAAAATTGTGGATTGCTTTTCAGAAATGGGTTTCCCTAATGGTGGATGGGAGAGAGATGGCATGTGCATTCCAATTTTGGAACCAGACCACCTTGTGATGGAGTACATCAATCGGAAGGGGTAATTCTCTAGGGTCTTCCAAGTGCTCGTTGATCACCACAAGTGGTCACTGACTTCAATGCGAGGTGGTCGGGAAAAGGGTGTGACGCACAAATGTTCAGGCAGACCGGGCCTTGGAGAAATCTGGAAGCGGGGACTTTCTTCCCTGACCAGAAGATCCCTGTAGGGCTTTTAAAAATCCCATAGTTATCTTGGAGGCCTGACATACCGCTTCATGCCATGGCTCATGAAGCCATACATGGAAAACCTGGATCACAGCAATAAGCATTTCAACAATTGGCTGAGTAGGGATAGGATGACCATGGAATGTGCATTTGGCAGATTAAAGGCATGCTGGTGATGCTTTAGGGCAGGTTAGTCCTCCATGTGGATAATATTTCCATGGTCATAGCCACGTCTTGCACATCACATAATATTTGTGAAGTAAACGGTAAAAAGTTTGACCAGGCGTGGACTATTAAGGCAGAAAATTTTGCTGCTGATTTTGAGCATCCAGATACCAAGGCTATTAGAGGGAAACACTGGGGGGCAATTTGGGAGGCTTTGAGGCAGCATTTGGAAGATGAGTACCAGTAATGTTTGTTGCTGTGATTGGGATAGTAATGCATTATGTAGACAGCTGCAGCGGCACAGGAGCTAGCAAACAGAGCTGTAAACAGGGGAGTTTGAGTGGGAGTTCTGTTGGAGGAGAAGGTATTTGTGTTTGTTTGGTTTTGTATTGGTAGTATCTGTATGTGTAGAGGCTTGTAGGGGCTTTGTGCTGGGAGAGAAGCTGAGCCCTGATTAGGGGGCGGGGCTTCACTGACTAGGGGTCCTATAAAGGCAGCAGCCAGTCAGGCAGCGGCACAGACAGCTGCAGCGGCACAGGAGCTAGCAAACAGAGCTGTAAACAGGGGAGTTTGACAGGGGAGTTTGTCTTGTGGTGCTTGTGTGGGGTTTGTTTTTGCTGTGGGTGGTGGTGTTTGGGTGTGGTTTGTGTTTCCCTGATTAACAGGATTTAGGTGGGAAGGCTATGACAGATTCAGAGGTGGCAGTGGGAGTGACCCATGTAGCAGATGACACAATGAAGATGACTGGATGTGGAAGCTGTGGTATGTACATGATCCTGGAGGGGGCACCTGGTAAGAGTTTTGTCTGCATGAAATGCCGTCTGATAGAGCTGATGGAGGAAAAGATCAGAGGTTTGGAGATGCAGGTGGAAAGTCTGGTAGAGTTTAGGAAGGGGTTTGAGCAGATTATGGAGCAAAGACATGAGGTATCTGAAGGGAAAAGCTTAGACTTGCAGATGGAAGCAGGACTAGGGAATTCTGAGGGGAGACTGGGTGAGGAAAGTGGTCAGTGGAAGCATGTGACTAAAAGAACTAGGCAGAGGAAAAGACGGGCTAGTGAAGGAGAAATAGAGCTTCAGAATAGGTTTGCAGAGTTGGAAAATGACGAAGGGGCTCAGCAGGTAGTCACTGAAGGTGACAGGGCAAGGAAGAAGAGAAGAGCGGTTAGTCCTATAGGAAAAGGGGAAGAGTTAATGGAGATTACACCAAATATGAGCCCCAGGAGGATACAGGATGGGTTAAAAAGGATTACAAGGGAGAATGGGAATGGAAAGAACTTGCAGCCAGAGGGAACAGGGGATAGACTGGAGAATAGCACCGTCACTAGGAAAAGGCAGGTCTATGTGATTGGGGACTCTTTACTGAGAAGAATAGATAGGCCTGTAACCAGAGCTGATCCAGAAAATAGGAGGGTGTGCTGTCTTCCAGGTGCTAAGATACGGGATGTAGACCTGAGGTTGAAAAGGATTCTAAAGGGAGCGGGAAAGAATCCCCTAATTATCCTTCATGTGGGAACAAATGATACGGCTAGATTCTCGCTGGAAAGTATTAAGGGAGACTATGCTAGGTTGGGGAGGACGCTTAAGGAAATTGAGGCTCAGGTGATCTTTAGTGGGATTCTGCCTGTTCCTAGAGAAGGGCAACAAAGGTGTGACAAGATTATGACTATCAATAGATGGCTTAGGCAGTGGTGCTATAAGGAGGGCTTTGGGATGTATGGTCATTGGGAGGCATTTATGGATAGAGGACAGTTCTCTCGGGATGGACTTCATCTGAGTAGGGAAGGAAATAGACTTCTAGGATGGAGGTTGGCACAACTGATTAAGAGAGCTTTAAACTAGGAATTTGGGGGAGATGGTTGGGAGATGTCCAGGTAATCTCCACGCCAGAATTTAGCATAGAGTGGAAAGAAAATGAAGTAAGAGTGGATACAGCTGTAGGTAGGAGGAAGGGCAGTGTAGATACAAGTCTAATAGGTTATACTGGTAGTAAAATAACCGTGCCTAATAGGGTGCAGAATGTGAGTGAGGCCAAACAGCAAAAATTAAGATGTTTGTACACTAATGCAAGGAGCCTAGGTAATAAAATGGAGGAACTAGAGTTACTGGTGCAGGAAGTGAAACCAGATATTATAGGTATAACAGAGACCTGGTGGAATAGTAGTCATGACTGGGCTACAGGTATTGAAGGGTATGTGCTGTTTAGGAAAGACCGAAATAAAGGTAAAGGTGGTGGAGTAGCACTGTATATCAATGATGAGATAGAATGTAAAGAAATAAGAAGCGATGAAATCGATATGACCGAGTCTGTCTGGGCAACAATTAAATTGGGGAAGAAAACTATTAGAGCCTCCCCTGGGATAGTGCTTGGGGTGTGCTATAGACCGCCGGGATCTAATTTGGATATGGATAGAGCCCTTTTTAATGTTTTTAATAAAGTAAATACTAATGGAAACTGTGTGATCATGGGAGACTTTAACTTCCCAGATATAGACTGGAGGACGAGTGCTAGTAATAATAATAGGGCTCAGATTTTCCTAGATGCGATAGCTGATGGATTCCTTCAGCAAGTAGTTGCTGAACCGACTAGAGGGGATGCCATTTTAGATTTGGTCTTGGTGAGTAATGAGGACCTCATAGAGGAAATGGTTGTAGGGGATAATCTTGGCTCAAGTGATCATGAGCTAATTCAGTTCAAACTGAATGGAAGGATTAACAAAAATAAATCTGCAACTAGGGTTTTTGATTTCAAAAGGGCTGACTTTCAAAAATTAAGGAAATTAGTTAGGGAAGTGGATTGGACTGAAGAATTTATGGGTTTAAAGGTAGAGGAGGCCTGGGATTATTTTAAATTAAAGCTGCAGAAGCTATCGGAAGCCTGCATCCCAAGAAAGGGGAAAAAATTCATAGGCAGGAGTTGTAGACCAAGCTGGATGAGCAAGCATCTTAGAGAGGTAATTAAGAAAAAGCAGAAAGCATATAGGGAGTGGAAGAAGGGAGGGATCAGTAAGGAAAGCTACCTTATTGAGGTCAGAATATGTAGGGATAAAGTGAGACAGGCTAAAAGTCAAGTAGAGTTGGACCTTGCAAAGGGAATTAAAACCAATAGTAAAAGGTTCTATAGTCATATAAATAGGAAGAAAACAAAGAAAGAAGAAGTGGGACCGCTAAAAACTGAGGATGGAGTGGAGGTCAAGGATAATCTAGGCATGGCCCAATATCTAAACAAATACTTTGCCTCAGTCTTTAATAAGACTAAATAGGATCTTAGGGATAATGGTAGCATGATAAATGGGAATGAGGATATGGAGGTAGACATCACCATATCTGAGGTAGAAGCGAAACTCAAACAGCTTAATGGGACTAAATCGGGGGGCCCAGATAATCTTCATCCAAGAATATTAAAAGAATTGGCACAAGAAATTGCAAGCCCATTAGCAAGAATTTTTAATGAATCTGTAAACTCAGGGGTTGTACCGTATGATTGGAGAATTGCTAACATAGTTCCTATTTTTAAGAAAGGGAAAAAAAGTGATCCAAGTAATTATAGGCCTGTTAGTTTGACATCTGTAGTATGCAAGGTCTTGGAAAAAATTTTGAAGGAGAAGGTAGTTAAGGACATTGAAGTCAATGGTAAATGGGACAAAATACAACATGGTTTTACAAAAGGTAGATCGTGCCAAACCAACCTGATCTCCTTCTTTGAGAGAGTAACAGATTTTTTAGATAAAGGAAACGCAGTGGATCTAATTTACTTAGATTTTAGTAAGGCGTTTGATACTGTGCCACATGGGGAATTATTAGTTAAATTGGATAAGATGGGCATCAATAGGAAAATTGAAAGGTGGATAGGGAATTGGTTAAAGGGGAGACTACAACGGGTCCTACTGAAAGGTGAACTGTCAAGTTGGAGGGAGGTTACCAGTGGAGTTCCTCAAGGATCAGTTTTGGGACCAATCTTATTTAATCTTTTTATTACTGACCTGGGCACAAAAAGTGGGAGTGTGCTAATAAAGTTTGCAGATGATACAAAGCTGGGAGGTATTGCTAATTTAGAGAAGGACAGGGATACCCTACAGGAGGATCTGGATGACCTTGTAACCTGGAGTAATAGGAATAGGATGAAATTTAATAGTGAGAAGTGTAAGGTCATGCATTTAGGGATTAATAACAAGAATTTTAGTTATAAGCTAGGGACGCATCAACTAGAAGTAACGGAGGAGGAAAAGGACCTTGGAGTATTGGTTGATCATAGGATGACTATGAGCTGCCAATGTGATATAGCTGTGAAAAAAGCTAATGTCATCTTGGGATGCATCAGGAGAGGTATTTCCAGTAGGGATAAGGAGGTTTTAGTACCATTGTATAAGGCACTGGTGAGACCTCACCTGGAATACTGTGTGCAGTTCTGGTCTCCCATGTTTAAGAAGGATGAATTCAAACTGGAACAGGTACAGAGAAGGGCTACTGGGATGATCCGAGGAATGGAAAACTTGTCTTATGAAAGGAGACTCAGGGAGCTTGGCTTGTTTAGCCTAACTAAAAGAAGGTTGAGGGGAGATATGATTGCTCTCTATAAATATATCAGAGGGATAAATACCAGAGAGGGAGAGGAATTATTTAAACTCAGTACCAATGTGGACACAAGAACAAATGGATATAAACTGGCCACTAGGAAATTTAGATTAGAAATTAGACGAAGGTTTCTAACCATCAGAGGAGTGAAGTTTTGGAATAGCCTTCCGAGGGAAGTAGTGGGGGCAAAAGATCTATCTTGCTTTAAGATTAAACTCGATAAGTTTATGGAGGAGATGGTATGATGGGATAACATGGTTTTGGTAATTAAATATTCATGGTAAATAGGCCCAATGGCCTGTGATGGGTTTTTAGATGGGGTAAGATCCAAGTTACCCGGGAAAGAATTTTCTGTAGTATCTGGCTGATGAATCTTGCCCATATGCTCAGGGTTTAGCTGATCGCCATATTTGGGGTCGGGAAGGAATTTTCCTCCAGGGCAGATTGGAAGGCCCTGGAGGTTTTTCGCCTTCCTCTGTAGCATGGGGCACGGGTCACTTACTGGAGGATTCTCTGCTCCTTGAGGTCTTCAAACTACAATTTGAGGACTTCAATAGCACAGATATAGGTGTGAGGTCTTTTTTAGGAGTGGTGGGTGAAATTCTGTGGCCTGCATTGTGCAGGAGGTCAGACTAGATGATCATAATGGTCCCTTCTGGCCTAAATATCTATGAATCTATGAATCTATGTAGTCCAGTTTTGGTACGGTAAGAAGCAGTTGTGATTCTTCAGACTCAAGATTCAATGTAAGGAAATGATAAAACTGCTTGTTTGTTTCCTGA
Source organism: Caretta caretta (assembly GCF_965140235.1). Classification (NCBI taxonomy): domain Eukaryota; kingdom Metazoa; phylum Chordata; order Testudines; family Cheloniidae; genus Caretta; species Caretta caretta. The sequence continues at coordinate 3,094,686 of NC_134206.1, forward strand.
TGCCATCTGCTATCATAACTTGCATAGAAACAAACAAAGAGTGCTTATTTTCCAAAGAACTTTATTGTATTGCCAAAAAACCCACAAGAACACGTACGCACCCAGAGACACCTGTACATTCCTGGGTGCAGGGGAGAGACACATACCTAGGGAGAGCTAACTCTTACAGGTTAGCATAATTCCAGCTGTCATTTGAAGAGCTCTCTGCAGGGGTGAAGTGTGGGGGAAAGCCTGAAATCCCAGAAATCAGAAATGGATGTGTGGGTAAAGTCTGAGGAAGGTATGGGAAAGAGCTCTGAATGTGCCGAAGGGGCGGGCAGACACGCAATCTGCTCGTTTTGGAGGGTTACAAGGGACTGCAGAATGTTAGTTTGGTGCTCCAAAACTTTTATCAGCCTCTCTGTTGCGTCCCGACTGTATGCCTCATTTTCTTTTCTTTCCTGCTTGTCGCTTTCCCTCCACGCCCTGCTTTCCCTCTTGTCTGTATCAAAGAACTGCTGCATCTCCCAGAAGATTTCTCCCTTGTGCCGTCTTGGGTGCTTTCTTATCTGGCAGAAGTGCTCAGCTGGAGTGGAGGGGGTGCCTCCTTCCAGGTCATATCTGGTGAGTCACACGTAACAACAAACTGAAGCATTATTGTTAACTCTACGTACAGCACTGAAACACTCCATTAAAATACACCATTGGTAACACACCAATCACTTTCGGATTGTCCCTTGACAAGCACACATGCCGGGAAACACTGAAAGGATGGTGAGTGTACCCAGGACTGGAGGACATTGTGCGTGGGAGAAAAGCATTGTGAAAGGGGACAGAGGGCACTTCTCATGGGATAACACTCGAAAGTTTCCCAAGCATTTCCAAAGGCAAGAGTCATTGTGGCAGATATCTCTCTCCTGAGGGGAAGCAAGGAAGCAAGGATGCATCTACTACATGCTTGCGGCTTCCGCCCCGATCTCTATGCTGCTCATCTGTGTGCTGCTTTAGTCCTTGCCCAAGTAATTGCAGAATGGGGTGGGAAAGTGTCCCTCAAAGGGGAAAGGAATAAAGGAGCTCTGCTAGGGACCCTCTGGCACAGGATTGTGGAGTACCTGCAGAAAGTTTGCTGGAGAACTCTTTGGAGGAATCCTGTGAAATCTCAGTGTGCATCAACACCCTGTTCCACCGTGCTCCTTCGCTGCACAGGGAAATGCCCAGCACACAGAAACACAGCCAGCCTTGTACATTTCTCCTGTACACACTTCCACACTTCACAAAGCAAATCCATTTACCAGGGAGTCTGTTCTCCTGCTTCTGGCTCACCTAACTGTAACTGCTGATACTGTCTGGACACCTCCAGAGTGGAGAAGAGCTCCTGACTGTGTACGGGGAGACTTTGGCAAACCAGTAAAGTGCCTGAAACCACTATGGCTTATTGCTAAAAGCAGCCAAGTCAGCAAGCTGTAAATTAGCCATGTCAGCAGGCTTAGCTTAACCAAGGCAGGAGTGGAGGGGGAGGGGGGTTTGGGTGCAAGAGAGAGGGCAGCTTGACCCCGCATCCTTCCTAACAAGAATTGTTTTGAAGTGGCTGATACATGCATTTTAGAAGAGCAGGATGTGCCCCAGGAATGTCTATTGCGGCCTCAAGGCTGAAAACTCTGGAAAAAGCCACACCTGGTTCATCGATAATCAGAAGGAACCTTTCGCTTGACCATTGACACTGCTTACTTAACAAGTAAGCAGTTGGGATGATTTGATTGGGAATTGGTCCTGCTTTGAGCAGGGGTTTGGTCTAGATGACCTCCTGAGGTCCCTTCCAACCCTGATATTCTATGATTCTATAGTTCTAAGTTTGCTTTAAGGGACCTGGCATTCTATTACTAATTTATAAAGAAGGGGAAAATGTTTGAGGTGCGGGGATTCTTCAGGACTGGACTCTCTCTCTGGATGCATCTTGTGTTTCCCACCGGCAGAAGGGCTGCCGCTGTGCCAGACGAGAGCCACACTCGTTGTCACGGAGTCCCTGGGCGATGCTCTGGAACTGCTCCCCATGAAGCCAGTCAGGACTCTGGGGCAGTCGCCTTTCTGGGAGCAGCCTGTCTGCAGGACACACAGCTCACCCAGCTTCCATCTTCCTGGGTCTGACCTGGGAGCATTCAGCATCCTCTGCCCCTCCGTGTGCTTCCCCCAGCGAGTCCGCTCAGGCGGGGCTCCTGGGGAAGCCAGAGGGTCCTGCACCCCAACTTCGCAGTCAGACGTGACTCTCAGCCAGCCAGTAAAACGAACATAGTCTGATACATAGCTTATAGGTGCAGAGAACAGGACCCCTCAGCTGGGTCCATTTTGGGGGGCAGTGAGCCAGACAACCACGTCTGCACTTCACTCCATGTCCCAGCCAGCCCCAAACTGAAACTCCCTCCAGCCCCTCCTCCTCTGGGCTTTGTTCCTTTCCTGGGCTAGGTGGTCACCTGATTCCTTTGTTCTCCAACCCTTCAGCTTTCACCTTGCAGGGGCCCAGGCCATCAGTTGCCAGGAAACAGGGTGTTGGCCATTCTCTGTGTCCAGACCCCTGCACACACCTGCCCTCTAGGGTTCTCCAGTGATCATACACCCTTACCCCACCACCTAGATACTTAAGAACTGCCTGGGGGAAACTGAGGCACCCCCACACTATTCGGAGGAAACATTAAGAACAGTCCCACTTCGTCACATCTCTCCCCCCTTCGAGATCAAACTGAGCGGGGTCACTTTAGCTGGTGACCTGGGGAAGTTCGAAGCCACCAACGTTTCCATGGATGCCCCAGCATCTCTCCCATTCCTTGGTAGGAGTTACACCAGGCCCTTCCAGTTTCACGCCCTCCCTTAGGTCGGGGGTGGTCGATAGCACTCGCAGGCCGCATGTGGGAAGGTTTATGCGGCCCATGCCCTTTGGCCACCCCAAAACCCCAGGGGGTCAAACTGGGATTGGGTCTTCTCCCCAACAAGCTGGCCAAACACAGCCACTTGGTTATAGGACTGTTTAACTTTCTTAACAGCTTTCACTCCATCTGAGACCATCTCAAATCTATCCACACTGGGTCTTTCAACAGGACAGTCAGTGGATCCATTCACAACAGAAAATTTCTGGCTGCTAGGAACTGAAGCTTTCTTGATTAAATCACTTTCACACCCTTCAGTGGCAGTAAACTGCTTGCAAAGACTCCATGAGGATTCCTTTCCTGAGGGCTTTTCTATGCAACAATTCACCCCTCCCAGAAATTCTGCTCTTACCCCCTTTACCTCGGGCTTGCTCTAGAGGAACACTTTCCTGAGCAACAACAGACTCTTTCTGGGTCTCCCTTACATCCAGAATCACCTCTGGCCCATCAGGCGGATTCCTACACAATCCCCTTTCAGGCAAACTTACAGACTTCCTAGATAAAAGGTTAGAAGCATTCTCCTTTCCTTTGCCACACACAAGTTCAGGAATCTTTTCCTTCTTGCTACAGGTTTCCACACCCTCAGTAGGTAACACAATCACACACCCTCCTGAGGTCCATTCCAACCCTGATATTCTATGATTCTATGATTCAGGTTTGGTAATTATCAAGGGTTAGGGGTGTTTTAGTAACCTGTTGTGGACGTGTGTATAGGTGCTTGACACTAAGTAAAGTTTAGCTTTAAGTGAAAGCGCTCTCGTGTTGTCCTGTTTGTGCCAGCCATCTATCGGTCGGATGGCCGTGTCTCCCCTGATTTAATTCCTGATACCACCTCGCACAGAGTAGAAGTTACCAAGAGCTTTGGGTTCCAAGAACCCCTGGTAAAAACTGGACAAAGAACTGAGAAATGCTGGCACGGGCTGCACATCTTCTAATGCCTCCAGATCTTCATCGATGACTTTCTCTTCTGGGTTAAGTCCAGTTTGAATCGGATCCAGCCCCGCTGAAGTATCCACGGGGGTCTTGGTTGTGGAGGTGGGGTCGCTGCCAAGAATAGCGTCCAACTCCTTATAAAATGGCAGGTTTGGGGCACAGCACTGGACTGACCATTTGCCTCCCTGGCATTCTGGTATGCGGGCCTCAGCTCCTTCTCCTTTGCTGTGCACTGCAGTGTGTCCTGAACACAGATCTTTCCCCACAAGCTGCATGAAATCTGCCCATCGGTATGAACGTCCCTACAGCTGGAGCACAGCTGGGAGTGCACGGCCTCCTCTCCCCAAGTACTGAGCGGATCCAGCAGATCCACATCGGCCCAAACTGGAGAGGATTTGCTGTGTGGAGCCACCATGGCCACCTAGGAAGCCGGGATGTAACCTCTCCATGTTGAGCAAACAGGACAGGGGATTTCTAAATTCCCCGGCCTCTAAAGGGGGAGGGGTGGAAGGTGTTCACCTCGATGCAGGACAGGGCAGTTGAAAGTGCTTACCAGAGTGGTCAGGATGGGCATTGTGGGACACCTTCCAGAGGCCAATTACAGCAATAAAATCAAGCCCAAGGGTCTACACTGGAGCCTCAGTGACAAAAGTTTTGCATAAAAAGCCTTAAAACTCGCATCAAGGTGGTTTTATTATCTCACTGAAACTGAGGATTTCCATCGTTAAAAGTGGCTTTGCAGTGTGTACAGGGCCACTGTTTCTTCTCCGACAGATATTTTTGGGTGGAAAAACTTGGCAGTGTAGACAAGGCCTAAGGAACAATGATGAATAACGTGTATCCACAATTGTGTTTCCTGCTGGTGTCTATTAAGTTTTTCCCAGACTACGATGTGTTGGAGTTACTGACACACTGAGCACCAGAACACATGGAATTGGCATTTGTAGCATCATGTGTTCATAATTCATTTCTCTGAATCATAAAAATGTCGTTTTTCAGTGTGTGAAGGGCGACCGACCTGCTTCACCCATGAGAACAGCCTCCAGTTGTGCATATTGTGTCTCATATTCACATTGTCTCTCCATCCAGGCATTTGTACTGCGACCATCACCCTAGAGGCTGGGCACATTCAGGAAGTCAGTGGGACGTACGGTACATGCAAGAGACACCGTTCTGCCTCAGAGTTGGACAACTTCTCCCCTACTCCATGTCAGATTCCAACACAACCCACCTCACCAACCCCTCCACCTTCATCCTGCTGGGCATTCCTGGGCTGAAGGCCGCCCATGTCTGGATCTCCATCCCCTTCTGTGCCATGTATGCCATAGCTGTCTTGGGGAACTTCACCATCCTGTTCATTGTAAAGACAGAGCCAAGCCTCCATGGGCCCATGTACTATTTCTTCTGCATGCTGGCTGTCACTGACCTGGTCCTCTCTACGACCATCTTCCCCAAAATGTTGAGCATCTTCTGGTTCAATTCCAGAGAGATCGATTTCAGTGCCTGCCTCACCCAGATGTACTTCATTCACAGCTTCTCAGCGATGGAGTCTGGGATCTTTGCGGCCATGGCTTTGGATCGCTACGTGGCCATCTGCCATCCCCTGAGACATTCTACCATCCTGACAAACCCCATGGTGGCCAAGATTGGCCTGGCCATGGTGCTACGCTGTGGGATGCTCGCACTGCCTTATCCCTTCCTGGCGAGGCAATGGCCATATTGCAGAACCAACATCATCCCTCAGCACTTATGTTTGCACATGGCCGTGGTGAATCTGGCCTGTGCCGATATCCGCATCAGTAGTTACTACGGACTCTTTGTGCAATTCAGTGTGATGGGTCTGGATGTGATTTTTATTGTTGTGTCCTATATCCAGATCCTCAGGGCCATCTTCAGCCTCCCCACAAAGGATGCCCGGATCAAGACTTTTGGGACCTGCAGCTCCCACCTCTTTGTCATTTTAGCCTTTTATGTCCCACGTTTCTTCACCTCCCTCCTGCACCGGTTTGGCCAGAATGTGGCTCTGAATGTCCACGTTCTCATTTCCAGCATTTACCTCTTCATGCCCCCCATGCTAAACCCCATCATCTACGGGGTAAGGACCAAACAGATCTGGGACAGGCTGCTCTGCCTCTTTATTCATGAAGGGTCCTAATGGTTTCTCCTCAGGCTCTGACTCTGAGATTGAGCTACGTGCAGACCCGGCTGCTTATATGGTGCTGGACTCTCTCTTCTCTGAATCACTGAGTGGACAGTCAAAGCAACATGTAATCCTTTTGTGGCCTTACTGTGCTGTGTGTGAGTGTGAGAAATTGAGAAATTGGTCCGTGTACAATTTATTAATTCATAGGGTTTTCACCTTTCTAATTGCTGATACCTGGATCCCTGAGGCACACTGCCCTGCCCTGCCTGTACCTGCAAAGACCTGCCCCACTTCTTCCAAAATGCCCCTCTCCCATCCCAGCTCTTCTCCCAAGGCCCCACCTCTGTTCCTATCTCCTCCTATCCCCAACCCCATCCACTCCTGATTCATACCCACCTCCCTCCTCACCCCCGCAGCTGGGCTCGCTCTGCTCCGTTGCGGGGACAGAAACTGCTTCAGCCTGACAAGGAGCCTTCAATGAGCGCAGCGAGGACACAATGCTGGGGCCAAGGGGATAGTGAGAAGTGGAGGGGGAAGCCAGGAATCCTCATAAAAGCAGCTGAGGTTGGGAGCAGGTACTCAAAGAATCAATCCTGAAGCACTTACATGAGAGGAAAGTGATCAGGAACAGTCAGCATGGATTCACCAAGGGAAGGTCATGCCTGACTAATCTAATCGCCTTCTATGATGAGATTACTGGTTCTGTGGATGAAGGGAAAGCAGTGGATGTATTGTTTCTTGACTTTAGCAAAGCTTTTGACACGGTCTCCCACAGTATTCTTGTCAGCAAGTTAAAGAAGTATGGGCTGGATGAATGCACTATAAGGTGGGTATAAAGTTGGCTAGATTGTCGGGCTCCACGGGTAGTGATCAATGGCTCCATGTCTAATTGGCAGCCGGTGTCAAGTGGAGTGCCCCAGGGGTTGGTCCTGGGGCCGGTTTTGTTCAATATCTTCATAAATGATCTGGAGGATGGTGTGGATTGCACTCTCAGCAAATTTGTGGATGATACTAAACTGGGAGGAGTGGTTGATACGCTGGAGGGCAGGGATAGGATACAACGGGACCTAGACAAATTGGAGGATTGGGCCAAAAGAAATCTGATGAGGTTCAATAAGGATAAGTGCAGGGTCCTGCACTTAGGACGGAAGAACCCAATGCACAGCTACAGACTAGGGACCGAATGGCTAGGCAGCAGTTCTGCGGAAAAGGACCTAGGGGTGACAGTGGACGAGAAGCTGGATATGAGTCAGCAGTGTGTCCTTGTTGCCAAGAAGGCCAATGGCATTTTGGGATGTATAAGTAGGGACATAGCGAGCAGATCGAGGGACGTGATCGTTCCCCTCCATTCGACATTGGTGAGGCCTCATCTGGAGTACTGTGTCCAGTTTTTGGCTCCACACTACAAGAAGGATGTGGATAAATTGGAGAGAGTCCAGCGAAGGGCAACAAAAATGATTAGGGGTCTGGAACACATGACTTATGAGGAGAGGCTGAGGGAACTGGGCTTGTTTAGTCTGCAGAAGAGAAGAATGAGGGGGGATTTGATAGCTGCTTTCAACTACCTGAGAGGTGGTTCCAGAGAGGATGGTTGTAGACTATTCTCAGTGGTAGCAGATGACAGGACAAGGAGTAATGGTCTCAAGTTGCAGTGGGGGAGGTTTAGGTTGGATATTAGGAAAAACTTTTTCACGAGGAGGGTGGTGAAACACTGGAATGCATTACCTAGGGAGGTGGTAGAATCTCCTTCCTTAGAAGTTTTTAAGGTCAGGCTTGACAAATTGGGGATTGGTCATGCTTTGAGCAGGGGGTTGGACTAGATGACCTCCTGAGGTCCCTTCCACCCCTGATATTCTATGATTCTATGATTCTATGAATTCTCTTCGGATCTTCTGTTAAGTTAGTAAGTAATCTAGCTAGAAATGTCTTAGATTTCCTTTTTGTTTAAATGGCTGGTAAATAAGCTGTGCTGAATGGAATGTAGATTCCTGTTTTTGTGTCTTTTTGTAACTTAAGGTTTTGCCTAGAGGGATTCTCTATGTTTTGGAACTGATTACCCCGTAAGGTATTTACCATCCTGATTTTACAGAGGTGATTCTTTTACTTTTTCTTCTATTAAAATGCTTCTTTTAAGATCCTGGTTGCTTTTTCATTGTTCTTAAGATCCAAGGGTTTGGGTCTGTGTTCACCTATGCAAATTGGTGAGGATTTTTATCAAGCCTTCCCCAGGAAAGGGGCTGTTGGGCTTGGCAGGATTTTTTGTGGTGAAGACGTCTCCAAGTGGGCTCTTTCCCTGTTCTTTGTTTAAATCGCTTGGTGGTGGCAGCATACTGTTCAAGGACAAGGCAAAGTTTGTACCTTGAGGAATTTTTTAATCTAAGCTGGTAAGAATAACCTTAGGGGGTCTTTCATGCAGTTTCCCACATCTGTACCCTAGAGTTCAGAGTGGGGAAGGAACCTTGACAGGCCCCTTGTGCTGGGCCCTTTGCAAACACTGAAAGAGCTTATAAATCAAATTAAGATAAGACACATTTATGGTGTGTAACAAACCAGAAAGGGGGTAGGTGGTGAGATGGGGGAGGAACAGCACTCAGAATGGGTGTTTACATTGGCTGCTGGGTGGGTGTGAGACAGCTGAAATGCACAGCTCTGCCCTGGCTGTTAGAAGTGTGTCCTGGGCCTTTAAGAGCAGATCTCATGTTTAGGGGAACTATATTGGGACTAGCGAGAACGGGCCATTGAGTGGCGGCTGCATCAGACACACAGCTGGGAGTGCATGGCTCTTCGTTAGCTTTTGTAACTATGCTTTAGTTCTAATCACACCTCCCTTCGGAGCATGCAGACTGAGCCTTCTATTCATGAATTCCCAAGACAACACCTGGTACCAGAGGGGAGACCAGAGGAGAGGGCAGAGGTAACAGGGCTGTGCTGAAGGAAGGAAGGAGCCATCCTGGAGATGGAACAACTGAAAGCCCACAAGGAGTTGAAACTCTTGGGTAACGCAGCAGACCCTGGGAAGAGATTCAGGCAGACTTCTGAGATAAATCTGTGCAAGCAGCTGGGTTTGATCAGAAAGACCAGCGGAAAATTGCAATCTTCTTAAACATTTCAAGACTTGGGACAGTGGATGTCTTTAGTAGCATGCAACTCAGGCTTTGTCTACAGTAGCACTTTTGTAGGTCAGTGGTGTAAAAACCACCCCCGTGACTGACAAAAGTGCCAGTGAGGAAGCGCTATGTCAGCGGGAGATGCTTGCTGGGGGTGGTTTAACTATGGCTGCAGGAGAGCTCTCTCCCATCGGCATAGAGCGGCTACCTGGGGGACCTTACAGCATCACAACTGGTAGTGTAGACACAGCCTCAGTCAGGCAGAGAGAGCCGGTTATTACACAGTTTTGTAGAAATTTGAAGAGCCTTGAGTACCGCAAAATAGCAAAACATTTGAAGGGTAAAAATTTCACTGTAGAAGAGAAAATTAAGGCGAATCCTTTCAAGAATTTGTAACAGATGTAATCGGGTGAACAGTCCTGCTCCTATGGGGAACTTTCCTGGCTTATACACTACCCTGGTGAAATGGACTAGAGAAAGGATCTGAGTCCTTGCTCCCTCTCGCTTTACCCAGAGCCCTGCCTGACCTTGAGGGCTCCCCTTACACTCTCCGGGGTGTCAGAGTCCTCGTAACCCCACCAAGGGTGGGCCAGGATTCCTGGGGGGGGGCTCAACCCCGAATCTTGTCATGGTCACTAGGACAGGGGCTAGGGTGTCCCCACTCTTGTGTACTGTCTCTGTTCTGGGCACTTCTCTGACCCACTGATCATCATGTATAGTTCAAGCAAATAGAATTTATTAAACAGCAATCATTTTTTCAAAAAGAAATAAGGAAAAATGGGAAAAGTTAAAGGAAAACATCATCCTGCTCCATGGCACGGGGGAACCCCAAACAGCCATCTCCAGAATATCAGGGCAGTTCACAGACTATCCATCACACTTCCTAGACCTCCTGCCCAGGCTCTGGATATACTGCAGGGATGCCGAAGGTCAGAGACTTTCTCTGGCAGTTGCCACATGCCCTCAGGCTCTAGGTGGCAGGACCCTTCTTCCCAGCATAAGCCCCTCCATCAGGGTCACAGTTTGGCCTGCAGGGCCTCTTGGCTGGGGGTATCTGCCCAGGGTCCCTTCTCGCTCTCCCCAGCTGCTCAACGCACCCGGCTCTGCACTGCTTCAGTTTCCGCTCCACTCTCCCCCAGCATTGCTGCTGCTGCTTTGCCTCCAGTGCAGGTCCCTGGGCTGCTTCTCTGGCCTCTCTGGTTCTGGTTGCTGCAGCTCTGCTCCCAGCACCACTCTGGCCCAGGCAGCCCCAGCTCACACTGTGGACGGGACCCCTGGCCTCTTGATTCCCTCATTAGCCTGACTGCACTGTCAGTAAGGCTGACCTGGAGCATTGGCCTATTCCTATTGCCCCTGGGGACCGTCAGTCTTAGGGTCCTGATTTCCCATCGGCCCTTTCTTTTTGTACTGGGAAATGGCCAACCAAACCCTCACTAAGTTTTAGTAAGGGGCAACAGTCCCCTTACACATGGCTACAGTCCACACAGGAGGTGATGGAGACCAATATAACTGAGGCCAGGTCATCATCCACTAGGATGGGAAAGAGCCTCCTAGTTAACTAGACATGGTAGAAAGCACTACTTATAGATTCTGGCATGAGAAAGCTCACCGTCAGCAAGGAATCCAAGAGCACTCCTCGACTGTGGACTGAATTGCCCAGGTGTGGGTGTGAACCTTAAGCCAAAGGAGGCTTCAGCGTGGCTGTCAAACCTTCAAAATGCTTTGCTCTGCCCACCAGCATCATCTCTGTCTCGCTTGGCTTCAGCTTTAGCCAGTTGTTCAGTCCAAGAACTGGGCCATTCTCCTGGTACTGCTTTGGCCTATGGGAAGGATAGGAGGAGATCGGTGTCATCTGCATATTGCTGGCATTTGAGTCCATGTTGTGTGACCAGTTCCCAAAGAGGCTGCATGGAGATGTTGAAAAGCCCCAGAGAAAGAACTGATGCATGTGGGATTCCACAAGGGAGGGGTCTAGTGCTGTAGGTGCAGTTTCCCATCATTACTACTTGGGTGTTCTGGAGGTGCACTCCTTAAGGCTTTATGGAAATATGCTTATGGATGTATATATGACATAACTGAAGTATGTTTTATGCTACATATGCCATGTAACATATCTCTGTAAAGGTTATGATCTACTTAATCTATTCATCCTATTTGTATGCATATATCATTGTTGTAATAGAAGTTATGAATATTGGCTGTATACTTGTTTGATTTTAAATAGCCTTAGTAAGGCATTTGGTCAGCTTCTTTAGAAAGGAATTTGCAAGTTAAGTGCCCAATCAAGAAGCACTTAATGGACAATGGATCTTGGAAGGCTTCAATCCACATAAGAAGTCTACCTGAGGACATTCAAGGTAGCATGTGAACCATGGCTGCTACCTGTAAGTTCTGAGTCATGCATGGATGTGTGACTTGCCCATGTGACTCCAAAACTCCATCTTGTAGCTGGGATTCTACACAGGGGGAGGGAAGGGAATTAACCTACAAGATAAAGTCTATTTAAACCCCTGGGAGGCCCCTCCATTTTGTCTTCAGCTGGCTCAAGAGATAGCCTCTCCACCCCCAAGAATACCTGAAAGAAACTGGAAAAAAAGGACAGTAACCACAGGTGGTGTGAGTGATTGCTGGACCCAGACTAGAAGGAGACTAGTCTGTAAAAGGAAGCTTATTGGAACATGTCTCAGGGTGAGGTTTTATCTGCATTCAGTTTTCTTACTGTACTAGGCTTAGACTTGTGTGTTTTATTTTATTTTACTAGGTAATTCACTTTGTTCTGTCTGTTACTGCTTGGAACCACTTACATCCTACTTTCTGTATTTAATAAAATCACTTTTTACTTATTAATTCACCCAGACTATGTATTAATACCTGGGCACAGGGGGAGGGGGGGGGGGAAACAGCTGGTTTCCTTTGCAGTTAATGGTTACATTTCTTAAACTGTGCTGTTTGTAATTGCCTTACAATGGAATTTTCCTCACTCTCTTTTTATGCTTTATATACACAGTTAGCTTGACCAAAGTTTTAGGCCTACTTGGGTCCACTGATTATTTTCTCCACACCAAGTACCCGGTTTTCAACTGGAAATAGCTGTAGCCACTCAAGAAAGAGATCTGGGAGTAATTGTGAATAGTTTTCTGAAAACATCCTCTTAATGTGCAGGAGCAGTCAAAAAAGTGAACAGAATGTTGGGAATCATTAGGAAATGGATAGATAATGAGACAGAAAAATATCATGTTGCCTCTACATAAATCCATGATACGCCCACATATTGAATACTGCATGCAGATGTGGTCGCCCCATCACAAAAAAAATATATTGGAATTGGAAAAGGTACATAAAAGTGAAACAAAAATGGTTAGGGATATGGAACAGCTTAATTAAGATTAATAAGACTGTGAATTTTCAGCTTGGAAAAGAGAAGACTAAGGAGGGATATGATAGAGGTCTATAAAATAATGACGGGTGAGGGGAATGTAAATAAGGAAGTGTTACTTACTCCTTCTCATAACACAAGAACTAGGGGTCACCAAATGAAATTAATAGGCTGCAGGTTTAAAACAAACACAAGGAAGTATTTATTCACATAACACACAGTCAATCTGTGGAACTCCTTGCCAGAGGATGTTGTGAAGGTCAAGAATATAACAGGGTTAAAAAAAAATCACTACATAAATTCATGGAGTAGAGGTGCTTCGATGGCTAATAGATAGAATGGGCAGGCATTGTGTCTTTAGTGTCTGTTTGCCAGAAGCTGGAATTAGGTGAAAGGGGATGGATTGCTTGCTGATTACCTGTATTCTTCATTCCCTTTGTGGCACCTGCCATTGAACACTGTCAGAAGACAGGATATTGGGCTAGATGGACCTTTGGTCTGAACCAGTATGGTCGTTCTTATGTCTCTCTCAAGAAAGCGCTGACCTGTCCTAGGCACCTCGCTCCAGCAGGGGGCTCACAGCTGACAGTCCCACATGGAAATAGGCACCTCCCTCCAGCCCATCACTAGGCCCCTAGAGGCTCAAATCAGTGGGAGTTAGGTGTTTAAGGACCTTTGTGAACCACTAGAAAAAACCCCGTTGGATGATGATTCCCCATGGACATCTCCTTTCTGAGATCTATCAGTTGGCCAGTTCTCACACCATCTGATGTGTGCTCTAGTGATACTGTCTATCCCTAGTTACTTAATTTGAATGTCATGTGGTACCTGGTCAAACAACTTGCAATGGTCTAAATCTATTACAAGCTACTCAGCATTTAATACCCATGACACACTTTTATGAATACTGGCAAAATATAGGATCTCTCTGGTCATCCAATATTTATTAAAATTTAACTTTGGTGGGGCAGAAATCTCCTCAGATAACTCTTTTAGAACTCTTTGGATGTGAGATATCTGGGGCTGCGGATTTAAAAATATTGATGCCTGGTAGGTGCTCTGTAGCATCCTCCATAGTTACCAGCGATCTGCAAAGTAGTTTGTGTGATCTGAGTGCATCATCCTGCTTCTTTCCAAATACAACACAGAAAGGTTTACTGAACATTTTTGCCCTGTCTCCATCATTATTAACAATGTTACCATCTCCATATAGTAAAGGCCTATACCATTATTAGGATTTCCTTTGTTTCCAATATACTAAAAAAAAAAAAAAAAAAAAACACCTTATTATTTTCCTTAGCCCTGCTAGTCATGGATTTGCCTCTGGTATCCTTTGCTTCCCTAATCCATTCTCTATACTTTATATCTTCTCATTTCTATCAATTGCTATCCACTTCCCCTGCTTTAGCGGCATTGATGGACATTTATTACTTTATTAGCATATTGCTGGTGTTTGAGTCCATGTTGTGTGACCAGTTCCCACAGAGGCTGCATGGAGATATTGAAAATCCCTAGAGAGAGGATTGACCCTTGTAGGACTCTACCAGGGAGGGGGTCTAGTGCTGGAGGTGCAGTTTCCCATCACTGCTACTTGGGTGCGTCCCTCCAAGAAATATTCAGCCCATTTTAGTTCATCCCTCTGGAATGCTGCAGCCTCTTAGGTGAGACAGCAGTATCTCATTGTCCACAGTGTCAAATAATGCCAAGACATCCAGGAGGATGATCATGGATGTCTGCCCCCCGTTCATTGATAGGAGGAGATTGCCCATCAATGGCTGATGTCTTCCCAGTAACTCAGCTCTTAGAACAGAATAAACTCTCCCCTCACAGCCCACCAGATATCTGTAAGCACTCATTCCTCCCACCACCCAACCAGCCTCTTTCCCCCACAAGGTAGCCATAGATACTTAATGTAATCAGGATGACATCTATATGTACGCACTGTTTCTATTTTTACCTTTGTTCAGAGTTCTCTCTTGACTTGTAACAATGTCTGTCTCTGTATGTACGAATAAATGCAAATAAAGTAATAAAAAGGGTATATAATTGGTCATTGTAGCATTATGCTTTAAAAGCTGTTTATCAGTCTTCCTGGTACCATGAATAAACCTCTTACAGTATTGTCTATGCCTGCCTGATTCTTGGGGAAAATAATCTTTTTACCTAACAAATGGCTGTGCAGAGTGGAAAAGACAACAGACCTATTCTCTATCCCATCACACGCACGTTTCACTGGGTTTGTCGACCATCAAGACATGGGTATCTGTGGATTCAGAGACGGAAGTGACTTTCCTGGGAATCGTTCTCGTGTAGCCATGTCCCACACCTTTCCCACCCCAGGATCTGCAGCAACATACCATACTGAGAGCTTACAAGGGTGTGCATTGTTTATAATATAGCTCTGTACAATCCCACTGGGGTTCACTCAGCCTCTAGGGGAGTAGCAGCATCTGGATGCAAACAGGCTGGAGACACTCTAGACAGTGTCTCTCTTTCCAAGTCTGGACTTCTGTGCTATTTGTCCAGCTTTAGGAGTAAACCAAAGAGACCTTAATTGCTCTGTGAATTTGTGTATATTTGAAAATTATAGTTGATTAGTAAGACAAATAGGGATAATGCCTAGATCTGCATTGGGTCTGATACCCTGTAAATGCCCAGGATGGCAGGGGAGATAGTAGACAGACAAATCGGGAGACAGATGACTGAGGGGAGGCACAAACACTTTCTACAGGCACACAGGGCTGTCGCTAAGGGATCAGAGATCAGTAATTCTCATCAGTAACTATGATCATATCATGTAGCACCTTTCATGAAAGAATTTTCAACACACCTAGCCTATCCCCATTATACAGATAGGTAAACTGAGTCACGGGGAGAGGAGACTTGGGCAAAGTCACACAAAGAATGGCAGACAGAACCCAGGAGTCCGGACTTCTTTGCCATAACCACCATAAGCACTCTCTGTCCATCAGTAACTGAGTGTGACATTCTATACCTTGGGGGAGTGTACTGTTATGAAAATATGCTCATGAGTGTGAATATAATGTAACTGGAGTATGCTTCATGCAAAAGGTCTCTTGTAAGGTATCATTATAAAACTTATTATCTGCTGAGTGTGGTCATCCTATTTGTAGAAATGTATCACTCTCGTATCTGAAACTAGAAATATGAAATATAACTCTGAGGTCCTATTGCAGTTATGCAAAGTGTGGGCCATTAATGGTGGCTTGGAATCTTGATGGCTCCCATGAACTAGGACAACTGGTTGTAAAGGGCTCTGTTTATTTGTAAGTCTTCCTGTACACCTGTGTGCTGGCAAATCGGTAATGAAGTCTTACAGTGACATGTGATCATGTCACCGGAACTGGGATCTATCTTTAACCTGGTGCTTTTCCATTTAGAAGGAGGGATGGGAACCCAGAGAGGGACAAAGCATTCCCGCCTGGTGCAAAAAATATATAAGGAGGTGGAACAGAACAGAGGGGGCTGCAATCATGAGAAATCCCCTAGTTACCACCTGAGCTGGAACAAGGGCTGTACAAGGGTAAATGATTAGGCCCAGACTATGAAAGGCATCCAGTCTGTGATAGAAGGTTACTGAAACATCTCTGAGGGTGAGATTTTATCTGTATTCAGTTTTCCTACTGTATTAGGCTGAGACTTGGGTGTTTTATTTTATTTTGTTTGGTAATTTACTTTGTTGTCTGTTATTACTTGGAAACACTTAAATCCTATCTTTTGTATTTAATACAATCACTTTTTACTTATTAATTAACCCAGCGTATGTATTAATACCTGTGAGAGCAAACAGCTGTGCATATCTCTCTATCAGTGTTATAGAGGGGAAACAATTTATGAACTTACCCTGTATAAGCTTTATACAGAGTAAAATGGATTTGTTTGGGGTTTGGACCCCATTGGAAGCTGGGTATCTGAGTGCTGGAGACAGGAACACTTCTTAAGGTGTTTTCAGTTAAGGCTGCAGCTTGTGCGGGACGTGATTCAGACTTGGATCTGTGTTTGCAGCCCACAAGTGTGTTTGGCTCAAACAAGGCAAGGTACTGAAGTCCCAAGCTGGCAGGGAAAATGGGCTCAGAGGTAGTCGAGGTGCATGTGGTGGCAGTCTCAAGGGGGTTTCTGTGATCCAACCCGTCACAACTGTAACCCCCATATTCCTCATTTTCATTTAATCGTGATCTCACATATAAAGCATGCCTTGTAAGGTATCAGGGGAAAGCTTATGATCTGCTGAAAATCATTTCTCTATCCATATATGTGTGTCATTTAAGTCATATGAAGTTATGAGAATTATGTTGTATGGTGGTCACTGCAATATGCTGTAAGTTGGGGAATCAGCCAGATATTAGCTCCCCAAAGGCAACAGCAAAGAAAGTGACCAATGCCCAGGTGGGTATCAAAAAAACCATGAACAGCCATCATCCTGACAAACCGCCTGGTGGCCAAGATGGGCCTGGCTGTGGTGCTGCGTGGTGGCCTGCTTGCACTGCCCTTTCCCTTCTTAGCGAGAAGGTGGCCATATTGTACAACCAACGTTATCCTCCAATCATATTGCGAACACATAGCCGTGGTGAAGCTGGCCTGTGCCGACATCCGCATCAGTAGTTACTACGGCCACTTTGTGGTATTTTCTGTGATTGGACTGGATGTGTCTTTTATTGCTATGTCCTACACCCAGATCCTCAGGGCCATCTTCAGCCTTCCCAGAAAGGATGCCCGGCTTAAGACATTTGGGACCTGCAGCTCCCACCTCTGTGCCGTCTTAGCCTTTTACATCCCAGGTCTCTTCTCCTTCCTCACACACCAGTTTGGACACAATGTGCCCCCGCATTTCCACGTTCTCATTGCCAACATGTACATCCTGGTGCCTCCCATGCTAAACCCCCTCATCTATGGGGTGAGGACCAAAGAGATTCGGGGCAGGCTGCTCCAGCTCTTTACTCAGAAAGGGACCTAAAGTTTTCTGCATGTGCTCTGGTCAGGCTTTTGACCAGGGCAGGACGGTACATCTCTGGGGTCACAAGCTGAGAAGCTTGGGGGTATTTTGGCTGGAGCCTCCCTGTCAGGGTTCCCCCCCCACTCTGAACTCTAGGGTACAGATGTGGGGACCATCATGAAAGACCCCCTAAGCTTATTTTTACCAGCTTAGGTTAAAAACTTTCCCAAGGCACAAATTTCACCTTGTCTTTGAACAGTATGCTGCCACCACCAAGTGATTTAGACAAAGAACAGGGAAAAGACCACATGGAGTTCCTATTTCCCCAAAATATCCCCCCAAGCCCTTACACCCCCTTTCCTGGGGAGGCTTGAGAATAAACAAGATGAGCACAAACCAGCTTTGGATTTTTAAGACCCAAAAAACCGAATCAGGTTCTTAAAAAAAAAACAACAGAATTTTATTAGAAGAACAACACACACAAAGAAAAAAAAGATAAGAGAACAACTCTGTAAGATCAGAATGGAAGATAATCTCACAGGCAGTCAGATTCAAAACATAGAGAAGATCAGAATGGAAGATAATCTCACAGGCAGTCAGATTCAAAACATAGAGAATCCCTGTAGGTAAAACCTTAACTTACAAAAAAGACACAAAACCAGGAATACACATTTCCTCCAGCACAACGAATTTCATAAACCAAAACAAAGAAAACCTAATACATTTCCTAGCTAGATTACTTACTAACTTTGCAGGAGTTGAAGGGCTTGCATCCTTGATCTGTTCCCAGCAAAGGTATCACACAGACAGACAAAAGCATTCTTCCCCCCTCCCCAGATCTGAAAGTATCTTGTCCCCTCATTGGTCATTTTGGGTCAGGTGCCAGCCAGGTTACCTGAGCTTCTTAACCCTTTACAGGTGAAATGACTTTGCCCCTGGCCAGGAGGGATTTTATAGCACAGCATACAGAAAGGTGTTTACCCTTCCCTTTATATTTATGACATTCCCTGTGGTTGGTTCATGAGCGGCTGGCAGGGGCATTCATGAACACAGCTGGGTGTGGTCCCTGCCTGTGAATATTGGTGTGAGTGCAAGCTTGGAAGGCTTTGCAGCTTGCCACAACATCACAATGCAAGAGGTTCAGATTGGTGAGACAGAGGGCTCAGCTGTACCCCAGTTCCATGAATAACGCCGGGGGGAGGGACCAGTCACACTGAGTATCTCGTGCTTTTTCAAGTAGAGGAATTGTTATAGCAACCCCTTTTGCAAGGCCTGGGTCTGTTTCCTTTACTGATCCTGTGCCCCAAAAGAGAGAAACTGGAAACAGAGTGTGCCCAACAGGGAGCTCTGGGAAGGGTGTGCTGAAGCAATTGGAGAGTTTGTTGGAACAGGTATGGTTCGGTATGCAAGTTTCTACTCCCAGAGGGAGGTGCTGGAATGGAAGTTGCACCTCAAGAGTGCACCTAGAAACCCAGAGCCAAAGCAGTTCCTGAACGCTGCTGTGACTCAAAAGCTCATGAGTCCAGTGTGTGTGACCCAATCACTATCACCTGGTGTCACGGAGTCCCCGGGCGATGCTCTGGAACTGCTCCCCATGAAGTCAGTCAGGACTCTGGGGTAGTCGCCTTTCTGTGAGCAGCCTGTCTTCAGGACACACAGCTTCCACTTTCCTGGGTCTGACCTCGGAGCATTCAGCATCCTCTGCCCCTCCGTGCGCTTTCCCCCAGCGAGTCCGCTCAGGTGGGGCTCCTGGGGAAGCCAGAGGGTCCTGCCCCCCAACTCCGCAGTCAGACGTGACTCTCAGCCAGCCAGTAAAACAGAAGGGTTATTAGATGACAGGAACATGGTCTAAAACAGAGCTTGCAGGTGCAGAGAACGGGACCCCTCAGCTGGGTCCATTCTGGGGGGCAGTGAGCCAGACAACCACGTCTGCACTTCACTCCATGTCCCAGCCAGCCCCAAACTGAAACTCCCTCCAGCCCCTCCTCCTCTGGGCTTTGTTCCTTTCCCGGGCCAGGTGGTCACCTGATTCCTTTGTTCTCCAACCCTTCAGCTCTCACCTTGCAGGGGGGAAGGGCCCAGGCCATCAGTGGCCAGGAAACAGGGTGTCGGCCATTCTCTGTGTCCAGACTCCTGCACACACCTGCCCTCTAGGGCTCTGCAATGATCATACACCCTTACCCCACCCCCTAGATACTTAAGAACTGCCTAGGGGAACTGAGGCACCCCCACACTATTCAGAGGAAACATTAAGAACAGTCCCTCTTCATCACATCTCTCCCCCCTTCGAGATCGAACTGAGCGGGGTCACTTTAGCCGGTGACCTGGGGAAGTTCGAAGCCACCAACGTTCCCATGGATGCCCCAGCATCTCTCCCATTCCTTGGTAGGAGTTACACCAGGCCCTTCCATTTTCACACCCTCCCTTAGGTCAGGAGTGGTCGATAGCACTCGCAGGCCGCATGTGGGAAGGTTTATGCAGCCCATGCCCTTTGGCCACCCCAAGAATGTCTCCCCATTGACCATCACCTTCTGCTCCCACTGGAGGTCCGAGGGGCCTGGCCCCAGGAAACTCCACACAGACATATAGGTTGGGGTCAGGAGTGGGAGCCTGTCCACATCCCCAACCATCTGGCTGACGGAGTCTATGGCCTTGGGACCCAGCAAGGGAGCTAGACACCGGGGCTTTTCCGCAGGGTCCCCCTGGTTCAAATCGCCAGCCTGCTCAAAGGCAGTGAGGTGGCATCCACACCCCCCCCCTCCTTAACCAGGGGCAGCAATTTAGTCTCGAGGTTCCCTGCGGAACTGGCCCCCCGGGATCTATCCCCACTCACCCCTGGGAGGTCCCCTAGGCCTCTCCGCTCCACCTCCGCCAGTTCATCCTGCTGCTGCTTCTGCAGCTCTTTCTCGGGCTCTCGCTGTCTCCCACGGTCCTCTTGCTCTCTCAGACTCAGCTCCAATCCCGTCTGTCTCGATCCCCCGATGGGGAACCCGATCGTGAAGACCCCCGTCTGGTCGGGGACAGGAGTCTTGGCGATGCCTGGCTCCCGCTCCAGCTGCTCCCAGATCCTGCTATAGCCCCAGTTGGGGTCAGGAGTCTGTTCCTTAGAGCGGTCATCCTCCTCCAGCTGCACGATTAACTCTGCTTTGGTGAACTTTCCAACGCTCAACCCTCTCTTTCTGCACAGGGTTACAACGTCCTTCTTAAGGAGACGGTGACAGGCCGTCACTCCACTCCTCCCAAGTTGTTGTGGACTCACAGGCCCGTGTGTTCTCAGCTCCCCACGGTTTCCAGGGAGAACCCCTAGTGTGCCAGCCCTTCTCGAGGTCACCACCTCTTTGCCAGGGTCGAGCTGCAGACTCCTCCACCCCTGAGACTGCTCACTGCAGTCCCCAGGGGGACCCCATTACTGCACAGTCCTTCTCGCTGGTCACACACTCCCAGGGGTTAACCGCCCCCCAAAACCGCTCCTTTCTGAGCCTTCAGCAGGCCTGGTCCTCGGCAATCCCCCTTCGTGTTACTGCTCCCCAGTCACTTACTGCAGGAAGCGCCATCCACGGGGTACAGTACATCCCACCGCTGCCACCAGTTGTCACGGAGTCCCTGGGCGATGCTCTAGAACTGCTCCCCATGAAGTCAGTCAGGACTCTGGGGTAGTCGCCTTTCTGTGAGCAGCCTGTCTTCAGGACACACAGCTCACACAGCTTCCACCTTCCTGGGTCTGACCTCGAAGCATTCAGCATCCTCTGCCCCTCCGTGCGCTTTCCCCCAGCGAGTCCGCTCAGGCGGGGCTCCTGGGGAAGCCAGAGGGTCCTGCACCCCAACTTCGCAGTCAGACGTGACTCTCAGCCAGCCAGTAAAACAGAAGGGTTATTAGACGACAGGAACATGGTCTAAAACAGAGCTTGCATGTGCAGAGAACGGGACCCCTCAGCTGGGTCCATTCTGGGGGGCAGTGAGCCAGACAACCACGTCTGCACTTCACTCCATGTCCCAGCCAGCCCCAAACTGAAAACCCCCTCCAGCCCCTCCTCCTCTGGGCTTTGTTCCTTTCCCGGGCCAGGTGGTCACCTGATTCCTTTGTTCTCCAACCCTTCAGCTCTCACCCTGCAGGGGGGAAGAGCCCAGGCCATCAGTTGCCAGGAAACAGGGTGTCGGCCATTCTCTGTGTCCAGACTCCTGCACACACCTGCCCTCTAGGGCTCTGCAATGATCATACACCCTTACCCCACCCCTAGATACTTAAGAACTGCCTAGGGGAACTGAGGCACCCCCACACTATTCAGAGGAAACATTAAGAACAGTCCCACTTCGTCACACCTGGTGGGTGCCCAGCCGCAAGAGCTTGAGCAGGGCCTTGACAGCAAATCTGAAGCTGCTACACAGAAGCTAGGGGACTGTGAGTGGAAGAGAAGTGGGGCTCGGTGATCCCAAGCTGCTCTAGATGTCTCCACAAGATGTTCTCTTCACCCAAATGTGGCCCATTCTCTTCTGCCCTCGGTGTTAACCAGAGTGCTTTGGTTCTAGGATCAATCCAGCTGGGCTCCCCTGAAGGAAATGTTTCCTGAACCAGGCAGTGCCTGTTTGGGGTCAGGGAGAGGATTTGTCTCTCCCTTGGCAAGTGCTTCCCAGAACTGAAGAGACAGGGAGTCCCTGATCAAGTGGGTTTCATTCCATCTCTTTCTCTCTCTCTTTCTCCATATATTCCAGTCCATCTTGCCCTTTCCTTTCTAGCACACACACACACACACACACACACACACACACACACACACACACACGCCTCCCTCTCTCTGCCATTTCCGATGTGCATCCCACCCTAGGTGCCCGTTACTAACACCCAAGGGGCTGTTATTCCATCGACTTCAGTGGCAATTGCAGGTGTAGCACTGTGAATCGCTGCATCTCAGAGCTGATCTGGCTGGGCAAGAAGCAGTGCACATTAATCTGGTTATTCTTCCAGGTAAGACTAAGTCCTTGGCCATCACCATCAAGCAATCTGCAGCTGAAAACTGTACCCAGATCGGTATTAACCTGTGTGAGGGATTGCTGGGCAGGTGACAGCTTCATGGACAGGGCTGGAGGCTGTTCGAAAGATGTGGGTGCTCTCAGAGTAGCACTGCTGCCCTGTTCCCTTCCACAGGCTTTCTGGGGATTCGGGGCAGCAGGCTTGCTAGGAAGCTGCAGATCTCTTCCCCACGGTATGAAGTGTAAATCTCCTTCCTAACAACGTGCTGTGCACTTCAATCTGCTCACTGTGCCACTATGACCAACTTCCCTGGGGTGCCACCTGGAACAGGGATTCTCATAGACTCATAGACTTACAGATACTAAGGTCAGATGGGACTATTATGATCGTCTAGTCCAACCTCCTGCACAACGCAGGCCACAGAGTCTCACCCACCCACTCCTGCCATAAACCTTTCACCTATGTCTGAGCTATTGAAGTCCTCAAATAGCGGGTTAAATACTTCAAGGTGCAGAGAATTCTCCAGCAAGTGACCCGTTCCCCATGCTACATAGGAAGGCGAAAAATCTCCAGGGCCTCTTCCAATCTGCCCTGGAGGAAAATTCCTTCCCGACCCCAAATATGGCGATCAGCTGAACCCTGAGCCTACGGGCAAGATTCACCAACCAGACACCCAGGAAAGAATTCTCGGTTGTAACTCAGATTCCACCCCATCTAACTTCCCATCACAGGACATTGAGCCTATTTACCATGAATTGTTAAAGATCAATTAATTGCCAAAATCATGTTACCCCATAATACCATCTCCTCCATAAATTTACCAAGTTTAATCTTGAAGCCAGATAGGTCTTTTGCCCCCACTGCTTCCCTTGGAAGGCTGTTCCAGAACTTCACTCCTCTGATGGTTAGAAACCTTTGTCTAATTTCAAATCTGAACTTCCAAATGGCCAGTTTATTTCCATTTGTTCTTGTGTCCACATTGGTACTGAGCTTAAATAATTCCTCTCCCTCTCCAGTATTTATCCCTCTGATATATTTATAGAAAGCAATCATATCTCCCCTCATCCTTCTTTTGTTTAGGCTAAACAAGCCAAGCCAGTGCAAGAGGGAATCTGGATTGCATGGTTTTGGGGAAAGTTTTGGATATACTAGGAGTAGTAAACAAAAAGCCTTAAGGGGATACTGCTTCTCAGCTAACACCTGTAAACAGGCTGAAACATTGCCACAGCAGAGTAACCATAATAAACCTGATCTTCTGTGTAGAAGGGGAAACTGAGGCACACTTCATGGCCTTGGAGAATATCTCTATTGAGTTATCACCATTTGGAAAAACACAGTGGTTAACCATGCTGCACAGACACAAAGAGATGTTTTCTAGCAAAGCAGAGAAGGCACCCTTTTTGACTTCTGCGATCGCTAGGCCGCTCTACAAACTGTTGAAAGGTACACAGAACTTTGCAACAACACCTGTGGGTAACACTGCAATGTTTGCAAAAAGACAAGGAGGACTCGTGGCACCTTAGAGACTAACCAATTGATTTGAGCATGAGCTTTCGGGAGCTACAGCTGAAGCTCACGCTCAAATTAATGGGTTAGTCTCTAAGGTGCCACGAGTCCTCCTTGTCTTTTTGTGAAGACAGACTCACACGGCTGCTGCTCTGAAACTACAATCTTTGCAACACTTGGGAGTTGTATGGTCAAAACCTAGAGAGGGCTTTGGGCACACTGTCCCAAAGCATTAATCAGCATCTAACACTCCTGCAGTAAACTAAGGGGGGAGGTGTGACATTCTGTACCCCAGAGCAGCACCCTGGCACCTCCATATTTCCCTTGTTGATTTATGATATGTTATATGTGTGTGTGTGTGTGTGTGTTTTATATAAGGCAGGTCATGTAACATATCAATGGGAAAGTTATGATTTGCTGAATATGCTTACCCTATTTGTGTGCATGTATAATTTTTGTAGCTAAAGTTATATATATATATTGATTATGTACCAGTATTTGAAGTGTGTTTGCTCCTGGGTAACACCAACCATTCAGTTTATATCCAGTCTAGTCAGCACATTGTGGATGCACCATTCAGGGTAATGGCCCATTATGAAACGCAATAGGCCTTACAAGAAGTTTATCTGCACCTGACTGACTGTCCTGTGCACGTTCCAGCCAGCATATGGGTAATGTCCCCTGCTATGACTCATCGAAGCAGGCAAGTGCATGTGACCAGTTCATGTGACACTGGACTCCATCTTATGCCTGTACTTTACCATTAATTGGGCTGGGGGCTCTTGCTTAGAAAAATGAAGTTCCCTCCACATGGCAGAAGCTATAACAGGGGGAAGAGACATCATCACTTGGTCTCACTCCCCCCACAACACAACACCTAGAAACAGCTTAGGAACAAGGACTGAACCGTGACTGTGGTTCCAGGCTGAAGGGATTTCTAGCCTGTGTATGGAAGATGGGTGGGCTGTTTGTCCCATAAAGGTGAGACATTGCTTGATTCAAATCCTGTCTAGTGTATAGAACATACTTTGCAATATTGTTTATTTTTGAGGTAACAAACTTTGATCTGTATGCTATTACTTATAGCCACTTAAAATCTATTCCAAAACAGAGTGTTGTTTGAAATGCAAAAGGGAAATCTCAGGAAATGGAGTTGGTGGATTGTCCTCTCCACATTGAGGGAGGGGCAGACTGGGTAATCAACTTACACTGGTTAGGCTTCTGACAAGGGCAAGACAGTACAGCTCTGGGGTCCTAGGCTGGAGAGCTGGGGGGAACTGGCTGGAGCCTCTCTATTGTTGGTTCATGAGTGGCTAGTAAAAGCAGTCAGGTATCTGCAGCTGGGTGTGTCCGTGGCTATGTTAGTGCAAGAACTGGAGAGGATAGTGGCTTCCCATAGTCTCACAGTGTGAGAGGGAGCCCCGATTGGTATTGTGACGGGTTGGATCACGGAAACCCCCTTGGGAACTGCCAACTGATGTGCTGAGTTGACTTCTAATCCATTTTCCCGACCATCTTGGGACTCCAGAACCCTGTCTGGTTTGATCCAGACACACTTGCCGGTTACAATCCCAGAACCAGGTCTGAATGACGTCCCCCAACAGCTGCAGGCTTAACTGAAAACCACTTATGAAGTGTTTCTATCTCCAATGCTTATATGCCCAACTCCCAATGGGGTCCAAAACCCCAAAAAATCCATTTTACCCTGTATAAAGCTTATACAGGATAAACTCATAAATTGTTCCCTATCTATAACACTGATAGAGAGATATGCAGAGCTGTTTGCCCTCCCCTCCCCCCGCCCCACCCTAGGTATTAATACATACTTTGGGTTAATTAATAAGTAAAAAGTGATTTTTATTAAATACAAGAAGTAGGATTTAAGTGGTTCCAAGTAATAACAGACAGAACAAAGTAACAAAGAACAAAGAATTACCATTACCAAAATAAAACAAAAACATGCAAGTCTATGCCTAATACAGTAAGAGAAGTGAATACAGATAAAATCTCACCCTCAGAGATGTTTCAATAAGCTTCTGTCACAGACTAGATGCCTTCCTAGTCTGGGCACAATCCTTTCCCCTGATTCAGCTCTTGTTCCAGCTCAGGTGGCAGCTAGGGGATTTCTCATGATTGCAGCCCTCTTTGTTCTGTTCCACCCCCTTATATAGCTTTGGCACAAGGTGGGAATCCTTTGTCCCTCTCTGGGTTCCCACCCCTCCTTCTAAATGGAAAAGCACCAGGTTTAAGATGCATTCCAGTACTAGGTGACATGGTCACATGTCCTGTGAGACCCCAAGCCTTCATTCCTCCCGGCCTGACTCACAGGAAGGCCTGCAAACAGAGCCATCCACAGTCAATTGTCCTGGCTGAAGGGAGCCATCAAGATTCCCAACCACCATTAATGGCCTGCACTTTGCATAATTACAATAGGCCCTCAGAGTTATATTTCATATTTCTAGTTTCAGATACAAGAATGATACATACATACAAATATGATGACCACACTCAATAGATTATAAGCTTTGTAATGATACCTTACAAGAGAAGTTTTGCATGAAGCATATTCCAGTTACATTATATTCACACTCATTAGCATATTTTCCTAAAATCATAGAGAGTGCAACGTCACAGGGGTCTCAGTGGTATCCCAGTTCCTGGTTACACCCTGGGGAAGTTCATACCCAACCCAACAAACAGGTCCTCTTCGACAGAGAGTCCATTTCCCAGTTGTCATGCACTCATTTACTTAAGGAGAGATGGTGGTTATAGTAGGAAAGTCAGGACTCATGAGTTCTGTTTGTCATTCTTTGTGGGACCTCTGCCAAGTAGCGTTGCCCTTTGCCAGAGTTTACCTATTTATATAATGGCGATATGTTCATAGGGACTTTACTAGCTAGGTTTTTTCAAGATCCATCAATGAAAGGTGCTTCACAATATGATGATAGTTCTTGATGAGAATTACTGATCTTTGATGTCTTAGTGACAGCTCTCTGTGCCTGCAGAAAGTGCTCATGTCTCCCCTCAGTCATCTGTTTCCAAATCTGTCTGTCTGTTATCTACCAAGCCATCCTACGCATTTACAGAGTATCAGACTCTATGGAGGCCTAGGCATTATCCCTAGTTTTCTTTCTAATCAACTATAATTTTTAAATATACACAAATACACGGAGCAGCCAATTCCTCTCTGACTCAGCACAGAGCCCAAGAGTTCTCATCTCCCTTTGGGAAGTTTTCTTAATTACTGTTTACTCCTAAAGCTGGACAAAAAACACAGAAGTGCAGATGTGGAAAGAAAGATATTAACTAGAGTGTCTCCAGTCTCCAGCCTGTTTGCGTCCAGATGCAACTTCTCCCCTAGAGGCTGAGTGAACCCAACTGGGATTACACAGAGCTATATTATTAACGGTGTTCAGCCCTGTGTCAGCTCTTGACATGGGATGTTGATGCAGATGATGGGGTGAAAGAGGTGTTGGACACTGCTACCTGACGGGGATTCCCAGGAAAGACACTTCCACTTCACAGTTCACAGGTACCTATCTCTAGCTGAGGAACTCACATGCTTGACAAGCCAAGTGGAACACAGGTGTGACAGGATAGAGAATAGGTCTGGGGTCCTTTCTGCTCTGCACAGCCATTAAAGATCCCAGGGTCCTTGCTACAGGGGTGAGTTTGTTCCAGTATCACTGTCCAAAATGCCATTCCTTTCTGTGAACACCACCCACCCACCCTTGTCAATGGCCTCACGCCCTGAGGTGGCTGCATTTCAGTGGCACAGTGGATTCTTCATGATGGAAGGTGTTAGTAGATGTATAAAACAAGGCCAAATTTGGAGGCTGTGGCTTGTATTTTTCCTCAGGCCCCACTGAGGCAAAATTTCTCTTGGAGTAAGAACCGAATAAAAATCTCAGGAGCCAGCTGTGTGTTAATCCACAGACACTGTCACCTTCTCCTCTGGCAATTTTAGGCTTTGTCTGTTAAGGGGGGAGTTACTTGACTTTTATCTGCTGCAAAGCATTGTTGTGTCTAAACCATCCCAGAGAGATTGGTGTCCTGCCACCTTTGGGATACCTTCCGCAAAGGAGCTTCCACAACCTCCCAAAGCGTCTGTTCCATTATCCTCCTGTTCTTAAAGTTAGGAAGGTTTTTTCTCAGATTTAATCTAAATTTGCTATGCTGGAGTTTGAACCCATTGCCTGTTGTCCTGCGCTCTGTGGCAAGAGAGAATAACATTCCTTCATCCCTCTTATCACAGCCTTTCAAGTAGCTGAAGACCGCTCCCATCTCCCCCTTTGTCTCTTCAAAGGACCTAGCTACCCCTCCTAGGGAGGTGGATTAACTACTTTGACAGGAGAACCCCTGCCGTCGGTGTAAGTAGTGTCAACATTGAAGCACCAGGGAAGCACCTTTGTAGCTTTTTAAGTGTAGACGAGCCCTCAAGCAGATCTTCCAGAAAAGCATCCAGTCTGGATCTGCATACATGGGGAGCTGGAGAATCCACTCCTTCCCTTCTCAGTCTGTTCCAAATGTTAATCACCCAGAGTGCTAAACGTGGCCCTTATTTCCAACTGGAATATTTTTGGCTTCAAATTCCAGCGACTGGGTCTTGCTTTGCCTTTCTTCACTAGATTTAAAAGCACGTAATTGGTATTTAAGATGAATACATGAAGCTCTTTAAGTCTCTCTCTCTCTGACCACCATTTTCTCCAGTCTCCAAACATTTATGTGGCTCTTTTCTGCACCCTCTCCAATTTTTCAACATCATTTCTGAAATGTGGACCCCGGGATTGGATGCAGTTGGTTTCACCAATACCATGTGCAGAGGTAAAATTGTTCCCCTGCTCCAACTCACCACTACCCTGGATCACATCACCCTTTTGGCCACAGCACCACACTGGGAGCTCACAATGAGTTGGTTGTCTACAATGACCCCTAAATCCTTTCCAGGATCCCTGTGTACCATAATACAGTGCCCTAGTCTGTGGATCAAGCCTGCATTCCCTTTTCCGAGAGGATCCCTTTGCATTTGTCAGTATTAAAACATTTTGTTTGCATGGGCCCAGCTCACCAAATGCTCCAGATCAATCAGTGTGCCTGCCCTGGGCTCCTCATTGTAACCAATCTGCCAATCTTTGAGTCATCTGCAAATTTTATCTGCAGTGATTTTCTATTTGCTTCCAGAGCATTGCTGAAAATATTAAATAGTATAGGGCCAAAAACGGATCCCTGTTGAACCACATAGAAACACCCCCATTCACTGACAATGGCCCATTGACACCTGCTTTCTAAGCTCTTTCAGTTAGCCAGTTTTTGGTCCACTTTACATGTGCTCTACTGATATTGTAGAGTGTGCATTTTTCTATCTGAATTTTCCCCCCTACTAAAACAAATGCCTCAGAGAAATCCGTCTATTGCATCTGCATGGTTCCCTTGATCAATCAAAAGTGCACTCATTGAAGGATGAAATCGGGTTTATTTGACAAGACATGTTTTCCATAAGTCATGTTGTTGATTGGCATTAACTAAATTCATAGACTTTTTTTAGCTAATCCCAGACCAGCTTTTCCCTTGTTTCCTAACTTTGTAACTTTGTAAACTCTTTTTTTTAAACTTTCTCTTTTTTTATTGAATACTTTACTACGTTTAACCCATAACTGTCCTGTATTTGCCTCCCCCCTGCCTTTTTTTTCCCCTTTTGGCTCCCTGGCTGCCTCACTGTGTATGTCTGGTTCTGAGTGAGATGTGCGCTTGAGCAGTCAGTTCGTAACTCTGGTGTTTGGAACTCTAAAAGTCAATTGCAGATGCTGTTTATCGCCATCCTTGACTGCTAATGGACTGGAAAGTATTTCATCATCTCAGGTGATATATGTTTCTCATACCGTTTCTTTCCAAATGCAGAGTACAACTATATGTTGAAGATATCTACCTTTCCTGCAACATTAACAAACTCCATTTCTCCCTCAAAGAAATCCCTAAACCTTTTCTAGGATTTGTTTTGTTCTTAATATACTTTAATAACCTCCTTTTTGTGATCCTTAAACCTGCCATGCATGGATTTTTCCATGATGTTTTTAGCATCCCTTATTAATTTTCATAAATTCAAATTTGTATTATTTGCTCTCTATTTTCCATTTTCCCCACTTGTTATATATTGCTTCCCATCCTGTTCTCCCCCCACCTACCCCCAATTGCTGCATTCACTTTGTCAGTAAACCGGGATTTGTTTTTTCTAACTTTCTTGTCAGTGGAATGGTGGATTTTTGCCAATCTAATAAACTCTTCTTCAAGAACTCCAAATTTTCATTCTCATTTTGTCTCTTGAAATTTTTTCCTCCAAATCACTTTTATTGATCTTTTGCCTCTCCTTTGGAGAATTAGCCCACTAAGTGAATTGTCTCTTTAAACTGACCTCACACTTGGTAAGGCAACTCCCATCTTTTCATGTATTTATACCTGCTCCTGTATTTTCCACTCCATGCATCTGATGAAGTGGGTTCTAGCCCACGAAATCTTATGCCCAAACAAATTGACTCTAAGGTGCCACAAGGATCTCTTGTTGTTTTTGCTGATACAGACTAACACGGCTACCACTCTGAAACTAAGTGTCTATAGATATTAATGGTTGGGAACTGTTCTGTGTTTGTCCATTTGAATGTAATCAGTTTGTTCTTTATTTTCTGCTCCTCTATCATATGCCCCGTTTTCTTTGTCTCTTCTCTATATTCAACACTCCCAGACTTTTCAGTCTGTCGGCATATGGCAGCCTCCCCCATTCTCATAGCCTGTCTCAGAAATCCACTTTCTGTCTGCTATACACTTTATAGAGACTGAGTGTCCGCAACTGAGCGCGTGTCCAGAGCAGGATATTCTCCATCCCATTCCTTAGGCATCCAAACATTGTCTTTGTTTTGGCCACTGCTGTGAATAAGCAACTGTTTCCGTGGAGCTGCTATCAATGACGCTCAGGTCTTTTCCATGAGGTGAGTTCTAGTTGGGATGTTTCCCTCTGGTACATGTTTTGTCAAAGCTTTGTTTCTTTTTCACTCTTAGATTTTGAGCATCATAAAAAGTGGAATTGGCATTAGTAGGGTCACTTGTTCATAATTCATTTATCTGAATAGTGACCAATTTCCTACACCCATGAGAACAGTACCCAGTAGTGCATGTAATGTCTCATATAAACATTGTCTCTCCATCCAGGCATTTGTACTGTGACCATCACCCTAGACCCTGGGCACATCCACAAAGTCAGAGGAATGTACAGTACATGCAGGAGACACCGTTCTGCCTCATAGTTGGACACCTTCTCCCCTACTCCATGTCAGATTCCAACACAACTCACTTCACCAACCCCTCCACCTTCATCCTGCTGGGCATTTCCGGCCTGGAGGCAGCCCATGTCTGGATTTCCATCCCCTTCTGCACCATGTACACCATAGCTATCTTGGGGAACTTCACCATCCTATTCGTCGTGAAGAGGGAGCGGAGCCTCCATGCCCCCATGTCCTATTTCCTCTGCATGCTGGCTGTCACCGACCTGGTCCTGCCTACATCCATGCTGCCCAAAATGCTGAGCATCTTCTGGTTCAATTCGAGGGAGATAGATTTCAGTGCCTGCCTCACCCAGATGTACTTCATTCACTCGTTCTTAGTGATGGAGTCTGGGATCCTCGCGGCCATGGGTTTTGACCGCTACGTGGCCATCTGCCATCCCCTGAGACATTCCACCATCCTGACAAACCCCATGGTGGCCAAGATCGGCCTGGCTGTGGTTCTGCGTGGTGGCATGCTCACACTGCCCTATCTCCTCCTGGTGAGGCAGTGGCCATATTGCGAAACCAACATCATCCCCGATACGTACTGCGCGCATATAGCTGTGGTGAACCTGGCTTGCGCCGATACCCGCATCAGTAGTTATTATGGCCTCTTTGTGCTATTCTGTGTGAAGGGTCTGGATATGTTTTTTGTTGCATTGTCCTATGCCCAGATCCTCAGGGCTATCTTCCGCCTCCCCACAAAGGACGCCCGGCTCAAGACTTTTGGGACCTGCATCTCCCACCTCTGTGCCATCTTAACCTTTTACGTCCCATCTCTCTTCTCCTCCCTCACATATCGGTTTGGCCAGAATGTGGCCCTGCATTTCCGTGTTCTCATTGGCAACTTGAACATCCTGGTGCCCCCCATGCTAAACCCTATCATCTACGGGGTGAGGACCAAACAGGTCCGGGACAGGCTGCTCCAGCTCTTTATTCATAAAGACATCTAAATTTTTCTCCTGGTGCTCTGGCTCTCAGACTGACCTCCATGCAGAGCTGTGTGGTGAGATGGTGCTAGGCTCTCTTCCCTGAATCACTGACTGGACAGTCAAACTGACATTGAATCCTTTCCTGGCCTTAGTGGGCTGTGTGAGCATGAGAGACTGGGGAATTGGTCTGTGTACAACTCATTAACTCATAGGGTTCCCACCTTTCTAATTGCTTTTAACTGGAACCCTGAGGCCCTGAGCCCTGAGCCTGTTCTCCCAAGGCCCTGCCCCCTTTTCCAGTGGGACACAGCTGAGGATGCAAAATTCAGGACAAACTGCTGAGAAATGGGTTAGACTCACCCCAGACTGGTGATTACTCTATCATTAGATTATACCAAGCCAGCAACCAATGTAAAGTTCTGTTTCACCACATTGGTTAACTAGAAACCAAAAATGCAGTCTCCTTAGGCATCCCAGCCTTTGGCTCATGATCCAGACAGTGCTTTGAACAGGGGGTTAGACTAGATGACCTCCTGAGGTCCCTTCCAACCCTGATATTCTGTGATTGTATGAGTGGACTCCATAATGAGCTGTTAGTGAAAACCAATTTAATCACATATAGGGTCCTTCCAATCTCAAGGCAAATAAGTAACTAGGATATTACCCAATAATCACGCTGCTGCCAATCTGTTAGTAACTAAAATCTAAAGGTTTGATAATAAAAGAAAAGAAGAATAGGTATAAATGTTTAATGGATCAGATACATCCAAGTGATTTTTTTCAGAGTTCATAGATTAGGATCATAGCAGTCATGGAATAAACTGCTGGCTTGCAAATGAATCTCTGGAAATTACCCAAGCTGGTTGGGGGTCATCAGACCTCTTTCAAGGCCTCCTTCTTGGAAACACATTCCAGAGAAATGAACATAAAATGGAGATGTCTCAGGGGTCCTTTAATATCCTCTGTCCTGTGAGTGGAATTTTACTGTCCGAAACAAAGCCCATAGCATCTCTTTGTGGAAAGTTACTGGCCCAAGTTGGAGTCCAGGGTCACTTGACCATATCACATGTCCTAATATGCTTGATGACTCACAGGGGCAGCTATCAACCATATTCTTACAGAGGCATGCTTCTTCTATGGCCCATTGTGAGAGCAAATTGTCCTTGTTGGCCCTCAACACATAGCTGCTTGGCTTTATTCACTTGTGGGATGTCACCCAGGAACACTTAACAAATCATAACTTTCCCATTGACACTTGACAGAACATACTTTTTACAAGATTTGTTGCAATTCTATAACAGTGGTAGCAACAACGATAAAAAATGGTCATACTGAAACACACAGCATCACACCATGTTCTCGTCCAATGATGGTGGGACAGCTGCTAGCCACCTAAGGAAGGGACATTGCTTGAGTTCTAGCAGGTCAATAAGCTGGGACAATAGAGGATGGGAAGAGCAGATAAAAACTTGGTTTGCTTCAGGGAATCTGGACCTTGTACAATGAAAGGAGGAAAGAATTCTTTAAAAGTGATAGGTGCCCGTCCGTGAACTTGGCTGTTTCCTCCAAGAGTCACCAGCCAGCATCCTTGGCTTTGAACGACCATAACTTATGTTTGATTAAACCATCTTCCAGAAAGGGTGTCCAGGTCTAGATCCACAAAGGCATTTAGGTAAATACTGAGCTTAGGCACAGCTGCCTTCCTCAAAGCCCCAGATCATCTGCTACCTTACCCTGTAGGAGCCTAAGGGTCTGCCAGTAACCTGCACAAAGCAACCTGAGCGCTGACTCTGCTCCAGAGCTAACAAGCTTCTCAGAGTCTTCGCTCAGGCCTCAGTTCTGGTGGGATTCTCCAATGAGGTTGTTAAGGTTCCTTCCCCACTCTTAACTCTAGGGTACAGATGTGGGGACCTGCATGAAAACCTCCTAAGCTTACTTTTACCAGCTTAGGTTAAAACTTCCCCAAGGTACAAACTATTTTACCCTTTGCCCTTGGACTTCCACTGCCACCACCAAACGTTTATCTGGGTTTATTTTATTAGGAAAGCATTGTTTGGAAACATCTTTCCCCCCAAAATCCTCCCAAATGTTACATCCCCCTTCCCTAGAGAAGGTTTGGTAAAAATCCTCACCAATTTGCATAGGTGATCACAGACCCAAACCCTTGGATCTTAAGAACAATGAAAAAAGCATTCAGTTTCTTACAAGAAGAATTTTAATAGAAGAAAAAGAAAAATAATCAGCTCTGTAAAATCAGGACAGTAAATACCTTATAGGGTAATTAGATTCAAAACATAGAGAATCCATCTAGGCAAAACTTTAAGTTACAAAAAGAGACAAAAACAGGAATCTCCATTCCATTCAGCACAGCTTATTTTCTCAGCCATTTAAAGAAATCAGAACCTAACGCATCTCTAGCTAGATTACTTACTAAGTTGTAAGACTCCATTCCTGTTCTGTTCCCGGCAAAAGCATCACACAGACAGACACAGACCTTTTGTTTTTCTCCCTCCTCCCAGCTTTTGAAAGTATCTTGTCTCCTCATTGGTCATTGTGGTCAGGTGCCAGGGAGGTTATCCTAGCTTCTTAACCCTTTACAGGTGAGAGGATTTTTCCTCTGGCCAGGAGGGATTTTAAAGGTGTTTACCCTTCCCTTTATATTTATGATAGAGGTGTTTCCCCTGCCCATCTCCCCAGCAGGCCCGATCTGTTAGGCACTGTCAGACCATACCTCCTAGATGGGGACTTGCAGATTGGGAATGTGTGTGTGTGCGTTTGCATCCATGTGTGTATGTGTGCATGTGAATCCATGTGTGCATGTGGGTCTGTGTGTTTGTGTGTGCACGTGGGTCCAAGTGTGTGTGTGCATGGGGGTGTGTGCATCCGTGTGTCTGTGTGTGTGTGTTTCTGTGCATGTGGGTCCAGGTGTGTGTGCTCATATGGGACTGTGAGTGTGCTTGCCTGTGTGTCTATGTGTGTGTGCATCCGTGTGTATGTGTGAGTACCTGTGTCTGTGTGTGTCTCTTTGCATGTGTGTCCATGTGTGTACACCCCCAGAATATCCCATAGACCAGCGGTTTTTTGCCCTCACCTGGAATGCGGGAGACCCAGATTCAAATCCCTGCTCTACTGAATGTTTGTTTGTATAAAGTGGAACAGCTCAAGATGGAGAGACTAAGTATCCCACCCAGAATAGCCATTTGTGGGGTGCTCAGGGCACTCAGGTGGGATGTGGGAGACCTGTGTTTATGTCTCTGCTCCAATGCAGGTAGAACAAAGATTTTGGATCTGGGTCTCCCAAGTCTCTCTCACATCTCTCACTAGAAAACGCTGACCTTTCCTAGGCATCTTGCTCCAGAAAAGGGCTCACAGCTGACAATCCCACATGGAAATAGGGATCTCTCTCCAGCCCATCAGTTGAGCTACTGAACACCCAAATCAGTGGGAGTTACATGCTTAAGGACCATGTATGGTCTTTGGAGACCAGAGTGGCTGAACTGGAGGAGGTAAGGGAGACAGAGAGGTACATAGATGAGACTTCCCGGGCCAGAGTAGAATGGTCCCACCCACAGTCTGACAATCTCTGTGCTGTAGAGGAGGATGAAAGTCTCCGGAAAGGAGAAAATGAAACTGGAGAAATTGGGACCTCCAGATGATGTCCTGGGACCCTCTCTTTCTGAGGATACCTCTCTGTGGAAGGGAACTTCTTTTAATAGGTAGAGTCAGGTTATAGTTTTGGTGGATTTGATCATTAGAAACAGAGATAGCTGGGTTTGCAATGACCAAGGGAACAACATGGTGACTTGTCTGCAGATCTCTTGAGGCCTCTAGATAGACTTATATGTAGTGCTGGGGAGGTACCAATGACATAGGAAACAATAGAGAGGTCCTGGACCTCCATGGTAGCATTCTCTGAAATGCTTCCACTTCCACACACAGAGCGAAATAGACAATAAGAACGGCAGGGTCTCAATGCATAGATGAGATGATGGTGGAGGGATTTAGTTTTATTAGGAATTGGGGAACCTTTTGGGAAAGGAGGCACCTATACAGGAAGGCAGGACTCCATGTAAACCAAAATGGAACCAGATTGCTGGCACTTAAAATTAAGAAGGCCGTAGAGCAGTTTTTAAACTAAGGGTTGGGGGAAGCCGACAGGTGAGGAGGACCACGTGGTTCAGACAGAGACATCGCTTAGGGGAGGATCTATTAATGGAGATTCTCTATATCCTAGTAAGGAGGATGGCATGGAAGATAAAATACAGGTAGGATCTGATGAGAAACAGTCAAATGAAAAAGAGTCCCATGCAATTACATCATGAAATGGCAGACAGTTAAAAAGTAACAATATTTAAAGTGCTTATATACAAATACCAGAAGTCTAAATAATAAAATGGGTGAACTAGAGTGCCTCGTATTAAATGAGGATATTGATATACTAGGCATCACAGAAACTTGGTGGAATGAGGATAATCAATGGGACACAGTAATATCAGGGTAAAAATATATCAGAAGGACATAAGAGGTCGTGCTGATGGGGGAGTGGCACTGTACATGAAAGAAAGCATAGAGTCATATGAAGTAAAAATCTTAAATGAACAAACTGTACCATAGAATATCTATGGATAGTAATTCCATGCTTGAATAGTAAGAATATAGCCGTAGATGGTGACCAAGATAGTGATCATAGAATCATAGAATCATAGAATATAAGGGTTGGAAGGGACCCCAGAAGGTCATCTAGTCCAACCCCCTGCTCGAAGCAGGACCAAATCCCAGTTAAATCATCCCAGCCAGGGCTTTGTCAAGCCTGACCTTAAAAACCTCTAAGGAAGGAGATTCTACCACCTCCGTAGGTAATAGTGACTGTAAAATGGCCAGGGAGATTAGAGAGGCTATTAAAAAAAAACCTGAATAATAATGGGGGATTTCAACTATCACCATATTGACTAGGTACATGTCTCCTCAGAATGGGCAATTCTTGATTTAGTCCCAAGTGAAGCATTGATAATAGTGACCATAATATAATTAAACTTAACATCCCTGTGGTAGGGGAAACACCACAGCAGCCCAGCACTGTAGCATTTAATTTCACAAAGGGGACTGACACAAAAATTAGGAATTAGTTAAACAGAAATACATAGTTACAGTGCCAAACGTTAAATCCATGCAAGCTGCATGGAAACTTTTTAAAGACACCGTAACAAAGGCTCAACTTAAATGTATACCCCAAATTAAAAAAAGATAGTAAGAGAACCAAAAAAGAGACACCGTGGCTAAACAACAAAGTAAGAGAAGCAGTGAGAGGCAAAAAGGCATCCTTTAAAAAGTGGAAGTTAAATCCTATTGAGGAAAATAGAAAGAGGCATAAACTCTGGTAAATGATGTGTAAACATATAATTAGGAAGGCCAAAAAGAATTTTAAGAACAGCTAGCCAAAGACTCAGAAAGTAAGAGCCAAAAAAGTTGCTTGGAGAAGGAACTATGAGGATAAAACCTCATGGGCACTCTAAGAAGAATGCTGTGCTGAGTAGAGTACCGGCTCCAGCGGCGAGATACAGTCCCCTGTGTCCCGCGGGGTAGGCTGGAGAGGGAAGATCCTTGATGAACTCTGCCGGATACCAGGAAAAAACAATGGCTAACGAGTGCTTGTGGAGCTAACATCTGGGGCAAGCCTACCTTGTGGGCTCCACCCAGCCAATGTACTGAATAATCCTATCAAAGGAAGAGTACCGGTAAATCTGCTAAACTCAAGGGTGAAGAGTGTGGGGTTGGACAGTTGGCTAACTTAAAGGTGCTGTCAGAGAAGCATCAAGAAATCTCTTCTAAGAATGAGGTGACCAATTTCTATGACTAGTGTGATATTGCACCCCGTAAGGCTTCATGGAAATATGCTTATGAATGTATATATGACATAACTGGAATATGTTTTATGCTACATATGCCATGTTACATATCTCTGTAAAGGTTATTGTTAGGATATAGATATTAGGCCTGTCTGTAAAGGCCTAGACTCTAAGAATTTAGGTGTATTCTTATCACTTACCTAGTTCTAGAGGTATAAAAGAAAGAATCAAAATCACTGTCTGCCGGTGTAAGGGCCTTCTCTCCCTGTGACCGCCTGAGGCCCTGTTCTTAGGCTAAGGCCTTTGGCTACGCAACAGAGGCAGCCATAAGCTGGGAAGCGACCGGTCACCTCCTCACATTCCAAACTAGTCACATTGAAAGAAGGTGCTATGGGGCTGTTAGGATACAATCCTGTCCTGATAATGCCTATCACCTCCAGAGAAAGGGAAGTGTCTAGAAAATGTAAAAGGAAACTTAGTTTGATAGCATCCTGTCTGGCAAGAACTCACTTATCAATAGCTGGGATGTGAAATCCTCACTTCTGTATTGTTTTGTCATTATAGTTCCCACTTTGCTATTGTTTATTTGTATGGTCTCTGTCTGATTCTGTGATTGTTTCTGTCTGCTGTATAATTAATTTTGCTGGGTGTAAACTAATTAAGGTGGTGGGATATAATTGGTTACATAATCATGTTACAATATGTTAGGATTGGTTAGTTAAATTTCAGGAAAATGATCGGTTAAGGTATAGCTAAGCAGAACTCAAGCTTTACTATATAGTCCGCAGTCAATCAGGAAGTGTGTGGGTGGGGGGGGGATGGGAACAGGGAATGGGGCTGGGTAAATTGGAATCATGTTTTGCTAAGGGGAGGAATGGGAGCAGGGAATGGGAGTGGGAAATTGGAATCATGTTTTGCTAAGGGGGCGGGAATGGGAGCAGGGACACAGGTAAGGCTCTATGATGTCAGAGCTGGGAAGAGGGGACACTAAGGAAGGGAACTGGAATCATGTTTGCTGGAAGTTCACCCCAATAAACATTGAATTGTTTGCACCTTTGGACTTTGGGTATTGTTGCTCTCTGTTCATGCGAGAAGGACCAGGGAAGTGAGTGGGTGAAGGAATAAGCCCCCTAACAGTTATGATCTACTGAATCTATTCATCCTATTTATATGCATGTATCATATTTGTTTTTGAAGTTATGAATATTGGCTGTGTACTGGTTTGATTTTAAGTAGCCTTAGTAAGGCATTTGCTCAGCTTCTTTAGAGAGGAATGTGCAAGTTAAGTTCCCAATTGAGATACATTTAAAGGACAATGGATCTTGGAAGGCTCCAATCCACATAAGAAGTCTACTTGAGGATGTTCAAGGTAGCAGGTGAACCATGGCTGCTACCTGTAAATTCTGAGTCATGCATGGACATGTTGCCGGCGCCCAGTGCCAGAGGCAAACAACAGCAGGGGTTCGTTGCCCGGTGTGCATCACCCAATAAACACAACGGGGTGGAGAAGCAGAAAAGTTTATTTGCAGCTGCAAACAAGGTACAGGGAGAATAGAATCTTAAATCCTGCACCCAGAGCAGGTCATTACACACACTTTTATATTTTTTAATGCTACTGCACTACACATTAGCCAATTAAAACTATGCACAAATACTCTGCCTTTTTTATATGGGTTACAACAATGTTTATTTTCTGCAACCTTTAACAAGCATTTCTAGCAACTTAAACAACCAGCACATCCCACCTGGCCCTGTAGCAGTCTCTCCTGTTATCTTTAACTTGGCGTTAGCAAACCTTACACTATGAGGCATTATCTGCAGCTGCAACATTATTTTAAGAGCAAAAGAGCTTACTTAAACCAGCCAGGCCTGAGTTTTATTAAGGGGGGTTGAAAAGAAGGCCTTAGGCCTACAGCAGGGAGACTTTCTTGACCCTTATGGTCTTCGATCCCCTTAACTTAACTAGTGGCCATGCCCTGGAGTCTTCAACAATTTTCTCCTTTGAGAATACTTATTTTTGTTGCCTGAGTCTTTTTATCTTTATTTGCTCACTAGCGGGCTACGCATAAAATTATTTTTTTTAAAGCTATGCACAATAAGCATTTTTACAAAGGACCACATACAACACAGTAAACATAACATGATTAATACAGGGGAAAAAAAGCTTAAGTAATAGGCTAAACAACCCACTTAGCCATGGGGAAAGGCCCCAACCGGAAAATAAAGAGCCTAGCCAATCCTTCCCAGTTTGCTGATGAATGCCCTTTTATCTACTTTCCTGCCTTCCCGGTGGGCTGCCGTTTAAATAGTCATTTTAGTCCAAGATCCTCAGCGGAGAGGGCTGAATGCACGGTCCACCTTTCAGCCGGGGGGGTTGTCACCACTTTTAGCTGGGTATAAAGAATTCAATTTTTGTGTCCCTCGACCTTTGCTGCCTTGTGGGAGACCAGCAGGATGGTATAGGGTCCCTTCCACTTTTCCTGGAGGGGCTCATCTTTTCAGGTACGTACAAGCACTGAGTCGCCAGGCTGCAGGGAGTGGATGGGCGAGTCCAAGGGTAGATGCTGGGAATCCTTAGTATACCTGTGAAGAGACAAAAGAACAGCAGACAGGGAACACATATACTGAGACAGAAACCCATTTCCCAATTCCCACTCTCCCCCTGACACAACCGGTGTACCATTTATAGGCCATGCCCTTTCAAACATAATTTTAAAGGCACTGAGCCCTAATCTACCCTTTGGAAGAGCACGGATGCGGAGCAAAACTAGGGGCAGGGCATCAGGCCACTGTAGGGAGGCCTCCTGGCATACTTTCGAGAGGTGTTGCTTAAGGGTCTGGTTGGTCCGCTCCACTACCCCACTGGCTTGCGGTTTCCAGGGTGTGTGGAGTTTCCAGGGAATCTGTAAGGCGTCTGAGATGCTTTGGATGATTTTTGACATGAAGTATGTCCCATTGTCAGATTTCATCCACTGGGGAAGTCCAAAGCGAGGAATGATCTCCGTAACAAACTTGAGAGCCACTGTCCTGGCAGTGCAATTGTGACATGGAAAGGCTTCCGGACATCCGCTGAATCTATCCACTGTGACAAGGAGATACTTGAACCCTTGGGTCCGGGGAAACTCAGTAAAGTCTATTTGCCACACCCATCTGGGGCCTGGAGTGGGTTCCAGGGCCGCTGGTGGCACTGGATGTCCTGGTCGGGGGTTATTCTTTTGACAGACTAGGCATTCCGCCTGTACCTGGGCAGCCAGGGGTCTGAGTCTGGAGGTTATGAAGTACTTTCCCATTTGTTGGATAAGTGCCTCCTTGCCAGCGTGAGTGGTTTGATGTAGTTTCTGTAATACTGGCAGGATCAGGCCCTTTGGTAAGAGGACTTTCCCTTCCGGGGAATGGAGCCATCCCTCCTTTTCCTGGAGACCAAGTTTGTCAGCTAGCTTTTTCTCCTCCCCAGAATACTGAGGGGTCGGGAGCTCCCCCACTGATGGGATAAGGGCATGCATATAGGTGTTCTCAGTCTGAGGGGACATCAGGGTGGCAGCACGCTTTGCCTCTCTATCTGCCCTGGCAATTACCCCTGGTCACATCTTGATCCTCCCTCTGATGGGCCTTACAGTGTACCACCGCCACTTCCAAGGGGAGTTGCACTGCCTCTAGAAGCAGGAGAATTTGGGGCCCATACTTGACTGGAGAGCCTTGGGCTGTCAGCATTCCCCTTTGCTTCCACAGGCCAGCATGAGCATGCAGCGCGCCAAAAGCATATTTGGAATCAGTGTAAATATTGACCCGTTTTCCTTTGGACAGTTCGAGTGCACGGGTCAGGGCCATTAGTTCAGCCAACTGGGCAAAGGTCCCAGCGGGCAAACTTTTAGCTTCCACGGTGTCATTGAGGGTCACAATAGCATAACCCGCCCTCCTTTGCCCATCTATCACCATGCTGCTACCATCAGTGTACCACTCATAATCTGCATTTGGGAGGGGCACATCCTTCAATCCGGGCAGCTAGAATATTGGGCATCTATGATCTCCAAGCAGTCATGTTTCTGTTTTTTAGTTTCTGGTAAGAGGGTGGCAGAGTTAAGGGATTGACAAGGCTGCAGCGTGACCTCGGGGTTCTCTAAGACCTTTGCTTGGTATCTTTGCCTGTGGCTCCTGTCAAAGTGAGGGAGTCTGCTACTGCAACTGAAGGGGTTGATTTACAGCAGTTTGTGCCACTCCAGAATCCACTAAAAAATCTCTTTCTTCATTTCCCACCCGCATTTTTACTCAGGGTTCCGGGGGTAGGATGATCAGTCTCCCCTGACACCCCTATTTCTGTTCTTCTATTGCCATTATAGAGGTACCCCCCCTTTCCTTTTTGTTTGGGCACTCATTCTTCCAGTGTCCCTCTTGCCAACACAGGGCACACTGATTGCGCCCCAGTCATCTCTCCCGTGGGCCTGGACATCCGCGTCCACGGCCCCTTCCTTCTCGTTCACTTCCCTTCGTGCCTGCCTGCACCGCCGCTACCATCAATTTTACTTGCTTTTTTTTCTTCTCCACTTCTCTTAAACTATACACTCAATTTGCTGCTTTTAAAATCTGTGCCATGGTCATACCCATCAAATCCTCCTTTTTCTGTAGCTTTCTCTTAATGTCAGTGGCTGCCCTGCTTGTAAATACTCCTTTAATAATTGCCTTAGTTTGCAGATCATTAGGATCTGCATGGGTATACTGTCGGATTGTGTCTCGAATGTGCTGTAAAAAGACTCCAGGGCTTTCCTTTGGATCCTGCACTACCTCATATGGTTTAATCCAATTATTCTGTCTGACAGCTGCGTGACGGAGTCCATACAGTAGCAGCTCCTTATAGGAGGTGAGGTGGGTCATGGCCTGATTGTCATTTGGGTCCCACCTAGGATCCTTTATGGGAACCTGATCATCTGGGCTCGGGACATTGTTACGGTCCTGGTTATATCGCCTCTTTTCTTCCTCCCTTGCTTTAGCTATGGCCTGTTCTTTTTCAACCTCGGTCCATAATGTTCGCAGAAGGACATTACAATCATCCCAGTCTGGCTTGTAGCTTCTAAGACATCCCTCAAAAACTGATATAAACTTGCTTGAGTTGATAGAAAATTCTCCAGCCTGTCTTTGAAAGTGGACAGTCCATAGGATTAAAAGGTGCATGAGTATAGACCTGCCTGGTAAGAGCAGGTCTTCCTTCCTATTGCATTACGGGCAATTTTAGTCTCGGTAAGTAACGGGTACAGTCCAGCAGATGGAGCTCAAACCTCACTTTGAGCTTCACTAGGAATCTTACTCTGAGCCTCACTCTGTGTGGGTGTAGGGGCCAAAGGAGCCTCACTCTGTGTGGGTGTAGGGGCCGAAGGAGACACTGGATCTGCCATTACATTTGGGGTGGGGGTCCGGGGACTGACATTAATTGCTACCGGGCCAATCAGGGTTAAATTACAGCATTGTAAAATATCAGTACGAGACCACAAGGTCATAAACAAGTAAGCATATGAATGCTCAT
This sequence comes from Caretta caretta, assembly GCF_965140235.1. Classification (NCBI taxonomy): domain Eukaryota; kingdom Metazoa; phylum Chordata; order Testudines; family Cheloniidae; genus Caretta; species Caretta caretta. The sequence goes on from NC_134206.1 coordinate 3,138,177, forward strand.
TCCACTTCCCCGTTCGCTGACAGAACAGGAGTAACTGGAGGATTGTATTATGATTTAATGATGCTCTGGGAGGCCACTGTTTCTGGTCCTCTAATTGGTACTGAGGCCAGTCAACCATACAAAATTGCTTCAATTTACCCTTAGTCATTGAATCTAATCCAAATACCTTCCAATTTACCAAAATACACGTTAGGGGCATGCACTGTGCCCTACCTCCCGTGCTCTGTCTCTGTCCCATACCTACAGGGTAACTCTAGGCGTCCCCAAGTTCCAACAGAGCATACAATCCGGATTTTACAAAGTTTCTACCTTATCCAAGGACCGGTTCCTCCCACCGTCACCCTCGGTACTTCTCCACTATGTGAGTGCGTTGCACCGTTGTGCCCTCCGATGAACTCACCGGTGTGCACTGGGCATCGGTTGTCGCTGCAATCCTCGACCGCTAGAAGGGATCCGGGCAAGGCTAAATAGCAGCCTCACGCCCACCCAGGGACGCCAAAAGCTATTGCCGGCACCCAGTGCCAAAGGCAAACAACAGCAGGGGTTCATTGCCCAGTGTGTGTCACCCAATAAACACAATGGGGTGGAGAAGCAGAAAAGTTTATTTGCAGCTGCAAACAAGGTACAGGGAGAATAGAATTTCAAATCCTGCACACCAGAGCAGGTCATTACACACACTTTTATATTTTTTAATGCTACTGCACTACACATCAGCCAGTTAAAACTTTGCACAAATACTCTGCCTTTCTATATGGGTTACAACAATGTTTATTTTCTGCAACCTTTAACAATCATTTCTAGCAACTTAAACAACCAGCACATCCTGCCTGGCCCTGTAGCTGTCTCTCCTGTTATCTTTAACTTGGCATTAGCAAACCCTACATTATGAGGCATTATCTGCGGCTGCAACATTATTTTAAGAGCAAAAGAGTTTACTCAAACCAGCCAGGCCTGAGTTCTATTAAGGGTGGTTGAAAAGAAGGCCTTAGGCCTACAGCAGGGAGACTTTCTTGACCCTTATGGCCTTCCATCCCCTTAACTTAACTAGTGGCCTTGCCCTGGGGTCTCCAACAGACACGTGACTTGCCCATATGACTCCAAAACTCCATTGTGGAGCTGGGATTCTACACAGGGGGAGGGAGGGGTGTCCACCCACAAGAGAAAGTCTATTTAAACCCCTCAAAGACTCCGCAATTTTGTCTTCAGCTGGCTCAAGAGACAGCCTCTCCACCCCCAGAGGATACCTGAAAGAAAGTGGAACAAAGGACAGTAACCACGGGGGTGTGAGTGATCGTTGGACCAAGACTAGAAGGAGGCTAGTCTGGAAAAGAAGCCTAATGGAACATCTCTGAGGGTGAGGTTTCATCTGTAATCATTTTCTTACTCTATTAGGCATAGACGTGTATGTTTTGTTTTATTTTGCTTTGTAATTCACTTTGTTCTGTCTGTTATTACTTGGAACCACTTAAATACTACTTTCTGTGTTTAATACAATCACATGTTATTTATTATTTAACCCAGAGTATGTATTAATATGGGGGGGGGAGGGAACAGCTGTGCCTATCTCTCTATCAGTGTTATAGAGGGGGAACAATTTATGAGTTTACCCTGTATAAGCTTTATAAATGGTCAAACGGATTTATGTGTACCCCTTTGGGAGTTGGGTATCTGAGTGTCAGAGACAGGAACACTTCCTAAGCTTCTTTCAGTTAAGCCTGCTGTTTGTGGGATGTGGTTCAGACCTGGGTCTGTGTTTGTAGCCAGCAAACGTGTCTGGCACAAGCAGGCAGGGTTCTGGGGTCCCAAGCTGGCAGGGAAGGCAGGGCCAAAAGTAGTCTTGCACATCAGTTGGCAGCCCCAAGGGTTTTTTTGTGATCCAACCCGTCACACCTTCCAACCCTGAAATTCTATGTTTCTATGATTCTGCAATTCTATATGAGTCAGCAGTGTGCCCTTGTTGCCAAGAAGGCTAACGGCGTATTGGGCTGCACTAGTAAGAGCATTGCCAGAAGATCAAGGGAAGTCTTTATTTCCCTCTATTCAGCACTGGTGACTCCACATCTGGAGTATTGTGTCCAGTTTTTGGTCCCCCACTACAAGAAGGATGTGGAAAAATTGGAGAGAGTCCAGCAGAGGGCAGCAAAAATGATTAGGGCGCTGGAGCACATGACTTATGAGGAGAGGCTGAGGGAAATGGGCTTATTTAGTCTGCAGAAGAGAAAAGTGAGGGGGGATTTGATAGCAGCCTTCAACTACTTGAAGAGGGGCTCCAAAGAGGAAGGAGCTTGGCTGTTCTCAGTGGTGGCAGATGACAGAATAAGAAGCAATTGTCTCAAGTGGCAGTGGGGGAGGTCTAGGTTGGATATTAGGAAGAACTATTTCACTAGGAGGGTGGTGAAGCCCTGGAATAGGTTGCCTAGGGATTTGGTGGAATCTCCATCCTTAGAGTCTTTTAAATCCCAGATTGACAAAGCCCTAGCTGGGATGATTTATTTGAGATTGGTCCTGCTTTGAGCAGGGGGTTGGACTAGATAACCTCCTGAGGTTTCTTCCAACCCTAATCTCCTATTATTCTATGATTCTATGTTACCCATTATGACAGGGAAATGGCTCCTTCAGGGACCCCATGGAGTAAAATGCATGGGAGTGTGGATTTTGGAACCGCCTGTAAATAATTTAACTGGTGCATATGTGGTTGAAACCAATGTAAAGAAGTAATTGGCAATTAATCCAACCCACACCCTGAATAAGGTAATTGTGTATCTTACCTTATCAAATATTTAAGTAATAGAACCCCGCTGTGGAAAGTTTATTCAATCATAGTATAAGGGCTTGAGGAATTGGATAAATCTTCATGATATTCCCAGAACCAACAGGGATTGAAAGGAGAGGGATATTTTAGGAACAAATGGTGCTGGGGTAGGTGTTCTTAATATATAAATGAGGAGATGGTTTCAAATAAATTGAAAGTAATGGGTCAACACCTAAAGGATTTAGCAGTGCCCCTGAAGATATCCTTAGATCAGCTAATTTCCATACAGAATGGGGTGGCACAGGTTTTAGGGGAATGGGAACAATCCTAAGAAAAGGATCACCTCCACCTCTGGCAGACTGTTGGTGTCCTACAGAGGAATGTTCCTTGGCCCTGGCATGCATGTAAATGAAGATGTGGATTATTGATGTGGTAAAAGATATGATTCTGGATGGCATGAAACTGCCTGTTCCAGTTCAAACAGCACTCCAAGGGCTGGTTCTTGCACAGGGGGCTAACTTAAGAGCGCTCTCAAGAAGCTTCAAGAAGTCTTTTTTTTTCTAAGGATGAGGTGACCAATTTCAATGACTGGCTCAAAGGTGTCCATGACAGGACAAAACAGCCAGCAAAGTTGCTCTCACTAAAACTAAAGATGCAACCCAAAGTAGGAAAAGGAAAAGTCCAGTGGGGCTCTCATCAGACCTGGTAACCGTGTACCAGTTCATAACCATAGATGCCAGGGACATAATAAAAAAAAAAACAGGACAAGTGGGAGTCAAATCCCCACACTGTGGTCACCCACAACAACCCCAAACTGCCGGTTTACATTATCCAGACTGGACAAGGAGGTCCTGAGAGAGTTGTACATAAATATTGGACTTTTAGTCTGATCATGGCTCATAGGAGGGATAGAACAGTATGTCCCAAGGAGACTGAAACGAATGGGCAAACCCAACCCCTGAGAAAAAAGAACAGATCCCTCAGATGGTCCTGGTGTTACCCAGGGACAGGGGAATAGAAAAATTGGGTAACAAGCCACCAGTTTTAAGAAGGTCCCAGAGAACTACTAGGGGAGTACCGCCTGTTAAACTTAGAGATGATTGGTATTCATTTTAAGTGGTATTTTAATGAATACTGTCATGTATAGTAGAAAGAAGTGGACATGGGATGTTAAATGTTCTTTTATTAATTGTTAATAGCTTTTTTATATAACGTGATGCTGGTTAATCTTGTTAATATGGGGCCTGGATGTGCTGGTGTCAATATACTGGCTATGGCAGAATTTTAGCTAGGGGGAACGTAAGGGAACTGTTGGCCCCTCACTAAAACTTAGTGAGGATTTCTGACTGGACTGTTCTCTGTACCAAAAGGAATGGTCAATGGGAACCAGGCCCGTGAGAGTGATAGGGCCCAGGGGCAAAGGGGAGAGGCCAATGCTCCCAGTCAGCCTGATTGACAGCACAGGAAGGCCAATGAGGAGGTCGGGGTGTTCCATCCTCCGTGTGAACTGGGGATGCCTGGGCCAGAGCGGGGCCAAGCTAAGGAGAGACCAGAGGCCCGGGCTGAGCTGGGAGCAGAGCCATGCCGGGCAGAGCCGGTGGGGTCAGAGAAGCATCCCAGGGAGAAGGACCATGCTGGGAGCAGCCACAGCAGCTGGAGAAACAGCCCAGAGATCTGAGTTGGAAGCAGAGGTGCGGGAGCCCTAACCAGAGGGGCCAGAGAATCAGCCCAGGGAGCTGGAGGCCGAGCAGCAGCAGGGCTGGGGCTGGGGCTGGAGCATTGTGGAGCCGGGTGTGTTGAACCGCTGGGGAGAGTGAAGGGGACCCTGGGAAGAGGGTCCAATGCAGAGAGAAGCCCCCCAGCCAAGCAGCCTTGGAGGCCAGACTTGCGGGGGGGGATCATAAACCCAATGGGAGGGGGGATGATGCTGGGAAGAAGTGTCCTGCCACCCAGAGCCTGAGGGTGTGTGGCCACCACCAAAGCAATTGTCCAGCTTGTGGCATCCCTGCAGCACAGCCAGGGCCAGGGCAGGAGGCCTCGGAGGTGTGAGGGACAGACTGTGAACTGCCCTGACATTCCAACGACAGCTGGTTATGGTGCCGCTGTGCCCCCAGAGCGGGGCTGACGGGTTTTCCTTTAACCTTTCCCATTTTATTCTTATTTTTTTAAATTGGTTGCTGTTTAATACATTGTATTTGCTTGAACTATATGCAATGATCAGTGGATCAGGGGAGTGCCTGGAGTGGAGAGAGTACTCCGGACTGGGGCAACCTAGCCCCTGTCCTAAGTGACAACGACAAGATTGAGGGTCAAGCCCCCCAGGAATCCTGAGCCCAGACTTAGTGAATTCCACTGGGTTTGTGTATAAGCCAGGAAAGTTCCCGACAAGAGCATGACCGTTCCCCCACTTACATCTTTAGGAAGTCTTGAAAGGACTCGCCTTACTTTTCTTTTCTAAGGTGAAACTTTTACCCTTGGAATGTTTTGCTCTTTCGCGGTACTCAAGGCTCTTCAAATTTCTGCAAAACGTGTAATAACCTTCTCTCTCTGCCTGCCTGAGGCTGTGTCTACACTACAGACCTTACAATGGCACAGCTGTGTCCCTGCAAGGGCTCCCATGTAGCCGCTCTGTGCTGACAAAGTGCTGTCCACACCGGCCTTTTTCTTGGTCAGGGGTGTGGTTTTTTGTACTCCTGACAGCGAAAAGTTTTACCAACAAAAGCGCTAGTGTAGACAAAGCCTGAGTTGCATGCTAGTAAAGACGTTCACTGCCTCAAGCCCTGCAATGTTTAAGAAGATTGAAGATTTCTGCTGGTCTCCTTTCTCACCAAACTGAGTTGCTTGCATAGATATATCTCAAAACTCTGTCTGAATGTTTTCCCATAGTCTGTTGCATCACCCGAGAGTTTCAACTCCTTGTGGGCTTTCAGTTGTCCCATCTCCAGGATGGCTACTTCCTTCCTTCACCACAGCCCTGCTATCTCTGGCCTCCAGTCTCCCCTCTAGTACCAGGAGTTGTCTTGGGAATTCATAAGAAGGAAAATCAGTCCAGACTCTAAGAAGGGAGGTGTGATTAGAACTAACGCAGAGTTTTAAAATGTAATGGAGAGCCATGTGCTCCCAGCTGTGGGTCTGGTGCAGCCGCCACTCAGAGGCACATTCTTGCTATCTCCGATCTAGTTCCCCAAAACAGGCGCTCTTCTCTTAAAGGCCCAGTACATACTTCTGAGTTTGCCAAGGACCCAGCAAAAGGCGCCCTAAACTATATAGGGGCCTCAAAAGGCTTCCACAGTACAAATAATGATCATAAATAATAAACATAATAATCCAGCCAAATCAGGGCCTGCCCACTCCTTTGCCTTTAGCTACCGAAGAAGGTAAAACCATTGTTGCCAGCTACAGATAACTCTGATTAGCCAGAAGAGCAGGCAGAACAGTTCAGTTACGGGAAGCCAAGCACTCTCCAGCTGGGGCAGTCTGGGAAAGGCTGACTCAGCCTGGAGCATTAGATTTCAATTCCACCTACGAGACACTGGGAGGAAATGAACCGAGAGGGAGAGAACAAATCAAATGCAAATATAAATTCTCCCTTATTCCATTACAGCTTTGTGGGGAGGGAGAGGCCTTTGTCCCCAGAACAGGCCTCCGGCTGCCCTCCATCCCTCGGTCTACACAGACAAGGTCAGCTCCCAAAATGCTGCACTGGGCTGCACAGTATGGGGAGGAGGTGAGCAGCCCTCAGTGGTGAAAGAACAGGTTACAGACTGTTTAGAAAAGCTGGACATGCACAACTCCATGGGGCTGGATACAGTGCATGCAAGGGTACTGAGGGAGTTGGCTGATGTCATGGCAGAACCACTGGCTATTATCTTTGAAAACTTGTGGTTTTGGGGGGAGGTCCTGGACAACTAGAAAAAGAAAAATATAGTGCCCATCTTTAAAAAAGAAAAGAAGGAGAATCCAGGGAACTACAGACTGGTCAGCCTCACCTCTGTCCCTGGAAAAATCATGGAGCGGGTCCTCAAGGAAGCCATTTAGAAGCACTTGGAGGAGAGGAAGGTGATCAGGAAAAGTAAACATGGATTCACCAAGGGCAAGTCATGCCTGACCAAACTGATTGCCTTTTATTATGAGATAACAGTCTCTGTGGATATGGGGAAAACTGTGGGCATGATTTACCTTGACTTTAGCAAAGTTTCGATACGGTATGCCATAGTATACTTGCCAGCAAGTTAAAGAAGTATGGATTGGATGAATGGACTATAAAGTGGATAGAAAGCTGGCTAGACCATCTGGCTCAACAGATAGTGATCAATGGCTCAATGTCTAGTTGGAAGCTACTATTCAGCACTGGTGACGCTGAATCTGGAGTACTGGATCGAGTTTTGGGGCCCCCAATACAGAAGGGATGTGAACAAATTAGAGAGAGTCCAGCAGAAGGCAACATAAATGATTAGGGGGTTGGGGCACATGACTTATGAGGAGAGGCTGAGGGAGTTGGGCCTATTTAGTCTGCAGAAGAGAAGAGTGAGCGGGGTAGGGGGATTTGATAGCAGCCTTCAACTACCTGATGGGTGGTTCCAAAGAGGATGGAGCTAGGCTGTTCTCAGTGATGGCAGATGACAGAACAAGGAGCAATGGTCTCAAGTTGCAGTGCGGGAGGTCCAGGTTGGATATTAGGAAACACTATTTCACTAGGAGGGTGGTGAAGCACTGGAATGGGTTACTTAGGGAGGTGGTGGAATGTCCATCCTCAGAAGTTTTTAAGGCCCGTCTTGACAAAGCCCTAGCTGGGATGATTTACTTGTGCTTGGTCCTGCTTTAAGAAGGGAATTGGACTAGATGACCTCCTGAGTTCTCTTCCAAATCCAATCTTCTATGATTTTATCTACAGGAACATTCTGCTTTTGTTACTTTTAGTAAGTCTGTTCCCCGAAAGCAACCCCAGTGACTGATGCGTTGGCAGGTTTCTGAGTGGGAGCAGAAGTGAAGTCTGGGACTTCACACTTCCCAGGAGCGGGGAGCTCACAATCTCCAGCTAGTTCTGCAAACCTCAGATTCACCTTGAGGGATGGTGAAGGCTCAGGTTCCCTCTCCCAGCCTGCTACAGTGTGAGTCCATTTTGCTCTTGGTATGACGGAGAGACCATGGTTATGGCAGGGAAGTCAGGGCTCCTGAGTTCTATCTGTCATCTTGCCACTCATTCTATGTGCGACCTTGACCAAGTCACATCTCCCTGTGCCTCAGTTTAATTATCTGTATAATGGGGATATGTTCACAGTGACTTTCCTTTGCTAGGTGTTTTCAAGATCCTTCAATGAAAGATGCTGCACAAGATGCTGCACAAGGCTCGTTCACCTGCACATCTACCAATGTGATATATGCCATCATGTGCCAGCAATGCCCCTCTGCCATGTACATTGGCCAAACTGGACAGTCTCTACGTAAAAGAATAAATGGACACAAATCAGATGTCAAGAATTATAACATTCAAAAACCAGTCGGAGAACACTTCAATCTCTTTGGTCACTCGATTACAGACCTAAACGTGGCAATTCTTCAACAAAAAAACTTCAAAAACAGACTCCAACGAGAGACTGCTGAATTGGAATTAATTTGCACACTGGATACAATTAACTTAGGCTTGAATAGAGACAGGGGGTGGATGGGTCATTACACAAAGTAAAACTATTTCCCCATGTTTATTGCCCCCTCCACCCCGCACTGTTCCTCAGATGTTCTTGTCAACTGCTGGAAATGGCCCACGTTGATTATCACTACAAAAGGTTCCCCGCCCCCCTGCTCTCCTGCTGGTAATAGCTCGCCTTACCTGATCACTCTCGTTACAGTCTGTATGGTAACACCCATTATTTCATGTTCTCTATATATATAAATCTCCCCACTGTATTTTCCACTGAATGCATCCGATGAAGTGAGCTGTAGCTCACAAAAGCTCATGCTCAAATAAATGTGTTAGTCTCTAAGGTGCCACAAGTCCTCCTTTTCTTTTTGCAAATACAGACTAACACGGCTGCTACTCTGAAACCTGTCAAGATGATGATAGTTACTTATGAGAATTACTGATCTGTGATCCCTTAGCAAGAGCCCAGTCTGTTTGCAGAAAGTGTTCATGTCTCCCTTCAGACATCTGTCTCCAAAACTGTCTATCTCTTATCTAATGAGCCATCCTGGGCATTTGCAGAGTATCAGATCCTATGGAGACATAGGCATTATCCCTTGTTTTCTTAGTAATCAACTATGATTTTTAAGTATACACAAATACACAGAGCAACCAATTCCTCTCTAATTCAGCACAGAGCCCAAGAGTTCTCACCTCCCTTTGGGAAGGTCCCTTAATTACTGTTTACTCCTGAAGGTGGGTAAAGAGCACGGAGGCCCAGACAGGCTTGTCTCCAGCCTGTTTACATCCAGATGCCACTTCTCCCCTAGAGGCTGAGCGAACCGCACTGGGATTGCACAGAGCTATATTATAAATGGTGCACACCCCTGTGTTGGCTCTCGGCATTGGATATTGATGCAGATGCTGGGGTGAGAGAGGTGTGGGGCACGGCTACCTGAGGGGGATTCCCAGGGAAGATATGCATCTCCTGCTGAGGAGCTCACCTGGTCGACAAACCCAGTGCAACGTGGGACAGATTTGATAGAGAGTAAGTCTGCGGAACTTTCCACACTCTACAGCTATTAAATACATGAGAGCTCTTGCCATAGTTGTTGAGTTGCTTCCAGTATCACTGGCCAAAATGTCCCTCTTGTTTCAGTCCTCCTGGCTGATGGCCTTCAGCCCCAAAGTGGCTGCATTTCAGTGGCACAGGGGATCCTTTGTGATGAGAGGTGTTAGTAGATGGACAATACTAGGCCAAATTCTGAAGCCCTGGCTCGTACATTGCTCAGCCCCATTAGGCAAAACTCCCCTTGGAGCCAGCTGTGAGTTAATGCACAGAGACTCACCTCCTCCTCTTGCATCATAGGGCTCTTACTCTTATCTTCTGTAAGGCATGGAGGTGCTATTCCTCACTGCCAAGACCTCTTCTCTCCTAGCTTCATTAGGAAAGTTGGCTTAACTGTTATGCCTGAAAAGAAAAGGAGTACTTGTGGCACCTTAGAGACTAACCAATTTATTTGAGCATGAGCTTTCGTGAGCCACAGCTCTGTGGCTCACGAAAGCTCATGCTCAAATAAATTGGTTAGTCTCTAAGGTGCCACAAGTACTCCTTTTCTTTTTGCGAATACAGACTAACACGGCTGTTCCTCTGAAACCTGTTATGCCTGAAACTTTCAAGAACAATTCAGCCAGAAGCAGACACCCAGCATAGGAAATTTCTGTCCAAATGGTTCAAGTTTGGTAAACTGAAAATGAGGTCTTATAATTGAAGGTGTCATACAGCCTTAACTAAGGGTGGTGCCACCAGCAAAACCTGCAATGGCCCATCCATTTGTAAATCCCATTCTGCTAAACTCTTTGCTCCAATAATATCTGTGGCAAGGAATTCCAAAGGCCAAATATATATTATGGAAACAATTTTCTTTTGTCAATGTTATATGTTCAGACTTTCAATGTAACTGAATATTCCCTTGTCCATGTGTTATGAGACAGAGTAAATATAACAGAGTAAATGTTTGATCTACTTTTTTATTGATAGAGTCATAGAATTTAAGGCAAGAAGGGACATTTAGATCATCCAATCTAACCTCCTGTGTTAGGGACTTATTCCTTCACCCACTCACTTCCCTGGTCCTTCTCGCATGAACAGAGAGCAACAATACCCAAAGTCCAAAGGTGCAAACAGTTCAATGTTTATTGGGGTGAACTTCCAACAAGCATGATTCCAGTTTCCTTCCTTAGTGTCCCGCTTCCCAGCTCTGACACCACAGAGCCTTACACCTGTGTCCCTATTCCCATTCCTGCCCTTAGCCAAACATGATTCAAATTTCCCCACCCCCATTCCCTGTTCCCATTTCCCCCCCACTTCCCGATTGACTGCAGACTATATAGTAAAACTTGAGTTCTGCTTAGCTATACCTTAACCAATCCTTTTAATGAAATTTAACTAACCAATCCTAACAAGAGGGAGGTTATCAGTGGAGTTCCTCAAGGATCAGTTTTGGGACCAATCTTATTTAATCTTTTTATTACTGACCTCGGCACAAAAAGTGGGAGTGTGACTGTTCCTAGAGAAGGGCAACAAAGGTGTGACAAGATTATGACTATCAACAGATGGCTCAGGCAGTGGTGCTATAAGGAGGGCTTTGGGATGTATGGCCACTGGGAGGAATTCATGGATAGAGGACAGTTCTCTCGGGATGGACTTCATCTGAGTAGGGAAGGAAATAGACTTCTAGGATGGAGGCTAGCACAACTGATTAAGAGAGATTTAAACTAGGAATTTGGGAGAGATGGTTGGGAGATGTCCAGGTAATCTCCATGCTGGAATTTAGCATTGAGAAGAAAGAAAATGAAGTAAGAGAGGATACAGCCATGGATAGGAGGAAGGGCAGTGTAGATACCAGTCTAATAGGTTATACTGGCAGTAAAATGACCATGCCTAATCGGGAACAGAATGTGAGTGAGGCCAAACAGCAAAAATTAAGATGTTTGTACACTAATGCAAGGAGCCTAGGTAACAAAATGGAGGAACTAGAGCTACTGGTGCAGGAAGTGAAACCAGATATTATAGGGATAACAGAAAAATGGTGGAATAGTCGTCATGACTGGACTACAGGATTGAAGGGTATGTGCTGTTTAGGAAAGACCGAAATAAAGGTAAAGGTGGTGGAGTAGCACTGTATATCAATGATGAGATAGAATGTTGTCATAAATATAAAGGGAAGGGAAAACCCCTTTAAAATCCCTCCTGGCCAGAGGAGAAATCCTCTCACCTGTAAAGGGTTAAGAAGCTAAAGGTAACCTCGCTGGCACCTGACCAAAATGACCAATGAGGAGACAAGATACTTTCAAAAGCTGGGAGGGGGGAAAAAAAACAAAGGGTCTGTGTCTGTCTGTGTGATGCTTTTGCTGGAGACAGAACAGGAATGGAGTCTTAGAACTTTTAGTAAGTAATCTAGCTAGGTAGGTGTAAGATTATGATTTCTTTATATGGCTGAGAAAATAGCTGTGCTGAATAGAATGACTATTCCTGTCTATGTGTCTTTTTTGTAACTTGCCCAGAGAGATTCTCTATGTTTTGAATCTAATTACCCTGTAAGTTATCTACCATCCTGATTTTACAGAGGTGATTCCTTTACTTCTATTACAAGTCTTCTTGTAAGAAAATGCTTTTTCATTGTTCTAAGATCCAAGGGTTTGGGTCTGTGGTCACCTATGAAAATTGGTGAGGAGTTTTACCAAACCTTCCCCAGGAAGTAGGGTGCAAGGGTTGGGAGGATTTTGGGGAGAAAGACGTGTCCAAACTACATTTCCCAGTAAACGAAGATAAAGTTTGGTGGTGGCAGTGGAAATCCAAGGGCAAAGCGTAAAATTAGTTTGTACGTTGGGGAAGTTTTAACCTAAGCTGGTAAAAGTAAGCTTAGGAGGTTTTCATGCAGGTCCCCACATCTGTACCCTAGAGTTCAGAGTGGGGAAGGAACCTTGACAAATGTAAAGAAATAAGAAGCGATGAAATGGATAAGACAGAGTCCGTCTGGGCAAAAATTACATTGGGGAAGAAAACTATTAGAGCGTCCCCTGGGATAGTGCTTGGGGTGTGCTATAGACCACCAGGATCTAATTTGGATATGGATAGAGCCCTTTTTAATGTTTTTAATAAAGTAAATACTAATGGAAACTGCGTGATCATAGGAGACTTTAACTTCCCAGATATAGACTGGAGGACGAGTGCTAGTAATAATAATAGGGCTCAGATTTTCCTAGATGCAATTGCTGATGGATTCCTTCAGCAAGTAGTTGCTGAACCGACTAGAGGGGATGCCTTTATAGATTTGGTTTTGGTGAGTAGTGAGGACCTCATAGAAGAAATGGTTGTAGGGGATAATCTTGGCTCAAGTGATCATGAGCTAATTCAGTTCAAACTGAATGGAAGGATTAACAAAAATAAATCTGCAACTAGGGTTTTTGATTTCAAAAGGGCTGACTTTCAAAAATTAAGGAAATTAGTTAGGGAAGTGGATTTTACTGAAGAATTTATGGATCTAAAGGTAGAGGAGGCCTGGGATTATTTTAAATCAAAGCTGCAGAAGCTATCAGAAGCCTGCATCCCAAGAAAGGAGAAAAAATTCATAGGCAGGAGTATACTGCCAAACTGGATGAGCCAGCATCTCAGAGAGGTGATTAAGAAAAAGCAGAAAGCATACAGGGAGTGGAAGAAGGGAGGGATCAGCAAGGAAAGCTACCTTATTGAGGTCAGAACATGTAGGGATAAAGTGAGACAGGCTAAAAGTCAAATAGAGTTGGACCTTGCAAAGGGAATTAAAACCAATAGTAAAAGGTTCTATAGTCATATAAATAAGAAGAAAACAAAGAAAGAAGAAGTGGGGCTGCTAAATATTGAGGATAGAGTGGAGTTCAAGGATAATCTAGGCATGGCCTAATATCTAAACAAATACTTTGCCTCAGTCTTTAATAAGACTACAGAGGTCTCAGGGATAATGGTAGCATGACAAATGGGAATGAGGATATGGAGGTATACGTAACCATATTTGAGGTAGAAGTGAAACTCAGACAGCTTAAAGGGACTAAATTGGGGGGCCCAGATAATCTTCATCCAAGAATATTAAAGGAATTGTCACATGAAATTGCAAGCCCATTAGCAAGATTTTTTAATGAATCTGTAAACTCAGGGGTTGTACCGTATGATTGGAGAATTGCTAACATAGTTCCTGTTTTTAAGAAAGGGAAAAAAAAGGGATCCGGGTAACTACAGGCCTGTTAGTTTGACATCTGTAGTATGGAAAAAATTTTGAAGGGGAAAGTAGTTAAGGACATTGAGGTCAATGGTAAATGGGACAAAATACAACATGGTTTTACAAAAGGTAGATCATGCCAAACCAACCTGATCTCCTTCCTTGAGACAGTAACGGATTTTTTAGACAAAGGAAACACAGTGGATCTAATTTAGCTAGATTTCAGTAAGGCGTTTGATACCGTGCCACATGGGGAATTATTAGTTCAATAATACTAATTATTAGAGAGGGTCCTACTGAAAGGTGAACTGTCAGGCTGGAGGGAGGTTACCAGTGGAGTTCCTCAGGGTTCGGTTTTGGGACCAATCTTATTTAATCTTTTTATTACTGACCTCGGCACAAAAAGTGAGTATACACTAATAATGTTTGTGTATGACACAAAGCTGGGAGGTATTGCCAATTCAGAGAAGGACCGGGATATCATACAGGAAGACCTGAATGACCTTGTAAACTGGAGTAATAGTAATAGGATGAAATTTAATAGTGAGAAGTGTAAGATCATGCATTTAGGGATTAATAACAAGACTTTTAGTTATAAGCTAGGGATGCATCATTTAGAAGTAACAGAGGAGGAGAAGCACCTTGGAGTATTGGTTGATCACAGGATGATTATGAGCCGCCAGTGTGATATGGCCATGAAAAAAGCTCATGCGGTCTTGGGATGCATCAGGAGAGGTATTTTCAGTAGGGATAAGGAGGTTTTGGTACCGTTATACAAGGCACTGGTGAGACCTCACCTGGAATACCGTGTGCAGTTCTGGTCTCCCATGTTTAAGAAGGATGAATTTAAACTGGAACAGCTACAGAGAGGGGATACTAGGATGATCCGAGGAATGGAAAACTTGTCTTACGAAAGGACACTCAAGGAGCTTGGCTTGTTTAGCCTAACTAAAGGAAGGTTGAGGGGAGATATGATTGCTCTCTATAAATATATTTGAGGGATAAATACTGGAGAGGGAGAGGAATTATTTAAGCTCAGTACCAATGTGGACACAAGAACAAATGGATATAAACTGGTCATTGGGAAGTTTAGACTTGAAATTAGATGAAGGTTTCTAACCATCAGAGGAGTGAAATTCTGGAACAGCCTTCCAAGGGAAGCAGTGGGGGCAAAAGATCTATCTGGCTTCAAGATTAAATTCAATAAGTTTATGGAGGAGATGGTATGATGGGATAACATGATTTTGGTAACTAATTGATCTTTAAATATTCATGGTAAATAAGCCTAATGGCCTGTAATGGGATGTTAAATGGGGTGGGATCTGAGTTACCCAGGAAAGAATTTTCTGTAGTATCTGGCTGGTGAATCTTGCCCACATGCTCAGGGTTCAGCTGATCACCATATTTGGGGTTGGGAAGGAATTTTCCTCCAGGGCAGATTGGAAGAGGCCCTGGAGGTTTTTTGCTTTCCTCTGTAGCATGGGGCACGGGTCACTTGCTGGAGGATTCTCTGCTCCTTGAAGTCTTTAAACTACAATTTGAGGACTTCAGTAGCTCAGACATAGGTGAGAGGTTTTTCGCAGGAGTGGGTGGGTGAGATTCTGTGGAGGCTTTTGGAGCCCTAATAGGATTTTAATTAAGTACCATGTTTTGTTTGCATTTTTTTTCACCTCTTCTCCAATATACACTGCACATGTCTGGGAAAATGCACATTCCTTCCACAGTTTAGCCTCCATAACATTATATTAGCCATATTAATTTTACACAAGGTGTAACTGCCTCCCCCGTGCCCACAGAGTTCTTATGCACACCCACCAAAGCGACAATCTGATCCCCCAGAGCCACCCCAAGGCTTAGTGTTCTCATTCTGGCTCTGGGAGAAGAGTGGGGGTTGTTACCTGCTCCTGCAAACCCTGCCATTCTGCACTTTGAAACCCTTTTTTTTTCTTCCTTTCTTTCTCTCCACTCCCCCAGGACCAAGTCCCAACTCCAGTCTCTAAAGGTCGTCTGTTAACTCTGCTTTTGATTTTAAACCCTGTTGTGCCAAATCATCTTTAACCACCCCTAACGAATTTACAACCCTTCAGCAGCCCTTGCTGAAGCAGCACCAAACTTGAAAGATTCCTGGCAGCTTCCCATAATGCTGCCCTTACTTCAAACCTCTCACATGGGGACTGAAGTGCCTCCTTTCCCTGGAAGGCATCCAGTCTCCATGGGCATGGACCTTCTTCCACTACCCATATACCAAGGAGGGTGGGGTCCTCAGCCACCCCCATCCCTCTGGGTCCCCTGACACTTCCTCCATTTCCTTTTTAATCTCATCCCAGGTTGACCCCTGCAGTTGGTATGGACCCTGGTTCTTTCTTATCCATTTATCCAAGAAATCCTTTACCCTGGCTTGCCAGAACCCACAACTACCATCACGAGAGTTTGTGATACCCCCTCCAAGCAGCTGCACAGACTGTTGGGGAGGGGGACTTACAAGCTGCTACTCACCTATCAGATGTGATGTATCCAGGTCACAGCACCAAGATGTTAGGGGCTTGTTCTTTCACCCACTCACTTCCCTGGTCCTTCTCGCATGAACAGAGAGCAACAATACCCCAAGTCCAAAGGTGCAAACAATTTGATGTTTATTGGGGTGAACTTCCAACAAGCATGATTCCAGTTTCCTTCCTTAGTGTCCCCCTTCCCAACTCTGATACCACAGAGCCTTACACCTGTGTCCCTTTTCCCATTCCTCCCCTTAGCAAAACGTGATTCCAATTTCCCCACCTCTATTCCCTGTTCCCATTACCTCCCCCCCAACTTCCTGATTGACTGCAGACTATATAGTAAAACTTGAGTTCTGCTTAGATATACCTTAACCAATCATTTTACTGAAAATTAACTAACCAATCCTAACATATTGTAACATGATTATTTAACCAATTATATTCCACAACCTTAATTAGTTTACACCCAGCAAAATTAATTATACAGCAGACAGGAACAATCACAGAAGCAGACAGAGATTATCCAGACAAACAATAGGGAAATGGGGACTACAATGATAGAACAACACAGAAATGAGGATTTCACATCCCAGCTATTGATAAGTGAGTTCTTGCCAGACAGGATGCTATCAAACTAAGTTTCCTTTTACATCCTCTAGGCTCTTCCCTTTCTCTGGAGGTGATAGATCAGATCCCCTTTCTAACAGCCCAAGAGCACCTTCTTTCAATGTGACTAGTTTGGGATGTGAGGAGGTGACCGGTCGCTTCCCAGCTTATGGCTGCCTCTGCTGCTTATCCAAAGGCCTTAGCCTAAGCACAGGGCCTCAGACTGTCACAGGGAGAGAAGGCCCTTACACCGACAGACAGTGATTTTGATTCTCTCTTTTATACCTCTAGATCTAGGTAAGTGATAAGAATACACCTAAATTCTTAGAGTCTAGACCTTTACAGACAGGCCTGAATATTTATATCCTAACATCCTGTAAAACACAGGTCATTACATTTTACCCAGTTACCCCTGTATTGAGCCCAAAGACTTGTGTTTAACTAAGGACTGGTCTTCATTAGGATTTTACGTCATAAAACTATAAAACCACAGGGTAATCGAACCTAGCCCCCTGCTGAGATGCAGGATTTGTTGTTTGTAAGCCATCCAACACAGTTGGTTATCGAGCCTCCTTTTGACACCCTGCAATGAAGGCGTTTCCAAAACCTCCCGAGGCATCTGTTCCATATTCCTCCTGTTCTTACTGTTAGGAAGTTTTTTCCTGAGATTTTATCTACATCTGCTCTTCCGTCGTTTGAACCTATTGCCTGTTGTCCTGCCCTCTATGACCACAGAGAACAATTTTTCTCCATCTTTTTTATAGCAGCCTTTCAAGTATCTGAAGACCGCTGCCACGTCCCCCCTCAATCTCCTCTTTTTCCATACTAAACATACCCAGTTCCTTCAGCCTTTGCTCTTATGGCTTGCATTCCATCCCTTTGATCATCCTTGTCACTCACCTCTGGATCCTTTCCAGTTTCTCTACATGCTTCCTATACACTGGTGACCAGAACTGGGCACCGTGCTTCAACTGAGGCCTGACCAGCTCCAAGCAGAACGGTGCTATCACCTCCTGCGACTTGCATGCTCTGCCTCTGCTAGTGCAAAAGAAAATTGCATTAGCTTTTTGTGCAACAGAAAACAATCCACACCCATCACAGATGTGTCCATATCAACCTAATCCCGGGGTAGACAGCATGAGGTCAACGGAAGAATACTCCCATCGACCTAGCTACCACCCCTGGGGGATGTGGATGAACTATGCTAATGGGAGAACCCCTGCCGGCACTGTGAGTCCTGTTTACACAGAAGTGCTATGGCAGAGCTACTGTAGTGTTTTAAACGTAGACAGGCCTTCAAGCAGATCTTCCAGAAAAGCATCCTCTCTGGATCTGCTGGCATGCGGAGTTGGAGAATCCACCACTTCCTTTTGCAGTTTGTTCCAATTGTTAATCATCCTCAGTGCTAAACATTTGGCCCTTATTACCAGCTGGAATTTGTCTGGCTTCAGCTTCCAGCCATTGGGTCTTACTCTGCCATTCTTGTCTAGATTACAGAGCCCGTTAGTATCCGCAGTTTTCTCCCCATGAAAGTCTCTGTTTGATCGTATTTTTCACAAGATAAGTGGATGAAGATCTTTATCTCTCTCTCGCTCTGTGAGGCATTTTCTACAGTCTCCAATCATTTGTGTGACTCTTTTCTGAACCCTCTCCAAGCCCTGGTCTACACTAGGACTTTAGGTCGAATTTAGCAGAGTTAAATCGATTTAAACCTGCACCCGTCCACACAATGAAGCCCTTTATTTCGACTTAAAGGGCTCTTAAAATCGATTTCCTTACTCCACCCCTGACAAGTGGATTAGCGCTTAAATCGACGTTGCCGGCTCGAATTTGGGGTACTGTGGACACAATTCGATGGTATTGGCCTCCGGGAGCTATCCCAGAGTGCTCCATTATGACCGCTCTGGACAGCACTCTCAACTCAGATGCACTGGCCAGGTAGACAGGAAAAGAACCGCGAACTTTTGAATCTCATTTCCTGTTTGGCCAGCGTGGCAAGCTGCAGGTGACCATGCAGAGCTCATCAGCACAGGTGACCATGATGGAGTCCCAGAATCTCAAAAGAGCTCCAGCATGGACCGAACGGGAGGTACGGGATCTGATCGCTGTTTGGGGAGAGGAATCCGTGCTATCAGAACTCCGTTCCAGTTTTCGAAATGCCAAAACCTTTCTGAAAATCTCCCAGGGCATGAAGGACAGAGGCCATAACAGGGACCCGAAGCAGTGCCGCGTGAAACTGAAGGAGCTGAGGCAAGCCTACCAGAAAACCAGAGAGGCAAACAGCCGCTCTGGGTCAGAGCCCCAAACATGCCGCTTCTATGATGAGCTGCATGCCATTTTAGGGGGTTCAGCCACCACTACCCCAGCCGTGTTGTTTGACTCCTTCAATGGAGATGGAGGCAATATGGAAGTAGGTTTTGGGGACGAAGAAGATGATGATGAGGAGGTTGTAGATAGCTCACAGCAAGCAAGCGGAGAAACCGGTTTTCCCGACAGCCAGGAACTGTTTCTCACCCTAGACCTGGAGCCAGTACCCCCCGAACCCACCCAAGGCTGCCTCCTGGACTCAGCAGGCGGAGAAGGGACCTCTGGTGAGTGTACCTTTTAAAATGCTATACATGGTTTAAAAGCAAGCATGTGAAAGGATTACTTTGCCCTGGCATTTGCGGTTCTGCCTTTGCAAAAGGTTTCTGGGGAGGGCAGCCTTATTTCGTCCTTCATGGTAGGACACTTTACCACTCCAGGCCAGTAACACATACTCGGGAATCACTGTAGAACAAAGCATTGCAGTGTATGTTTGCTGGCATTCAACCAAAATCCGTTCACGCGGTGGGAGGAGGCAAAATGCGACCTTGTAACGAAAGCACATGTGCTATGTATGTAATGTTAACAGCAAGGTTTACCCTGAAAGAGTGTAGCAACTGTTTTATAAAATGTGTCTTTTTAAATACCGCTGTCCCTTTTTTTTTCTCCACCAGCTGCATGTGTTTCAATGATCACAGGATCTTCTCCTTCCCAGAGGCTAGTGAAGCTTAGAAAGAAAAAAAAACGCACTCGCGATGAAATGTTCTCCGAGCTCATGCTGTCCTCCCACACTGACAGAGCACAGACGAATGCGTGGAGGCAAATAATGTCAGAGTGCAGGAAAGCACAAAATGACCGGGAGGAGAGGTGGCGGGCTGAAGAGAGTAAGTGGCGGGCTGAAGACAGGGCTGAAGCTCAAAGGTGGCGGCAGCGTGATGAGAGGAGGCAGGATTCAATGCTGAGGCTGCTGCAGGACCAAACCAGTATGCTCCAGTGTATGGTTGAGCTGCAGCAAAGGCAGCTGGAGCACAGACTGCCACTGCAGCCCCTCTGTAACCAACCGCCCTCCTCCCCAAGTTCCATAGCCTCCACACCCAGATGCCCAAGAACGCGGTGGG
Organism: Caretta caretta; assembly: GCF_965140235.1. NCBI lineage: Eukaryota > Metazoa > Chordata > Testudines > Cheloniidae > Caretta > Caretta caretta. Next base: position 3,158,330 of record NC_134206.1, read on the forward strand.
GGGGCCTCCGGCCAACCAGCCACTCCACCACAGAGGATTGTCCCAAAAAAAGAAGGCTGTCATTCAATAAATTTTAAAGTTGTAAACTTTTAAAGTGCTGTGTGGCATTTTCCTTCCCTGCTCCACCACCCCTCCTGGGATACCTTGGTAGTCATCCCCCTATTTGTGTGATGAATGAATAACGAATGCATGACTGTGAAGCAGCAATGACTTTATTGGCTCTGCAAGCAATGATTAAAGGGAGGAGGGGAGGGTGGTTAGCTTACAGGGAAGTAGAGTGAACCAAGGGGCGGGGGGTTCATCAAGGAGAAACAAACAGAACTTTCACACCGTAGCCTGGCCAGTCATGAAACTGGTTTTCAAAGCTTCTCTGATGCGTACCGCGCCCTCCTGTGCTCTTCTAACCGCCCTGGTGTCTGGCTGCGCGTAACCAGCAGCTAGGCGATTTGCCTCAACCTCCCACCCCGCCATAAACGTCTCCCCCTTACTCTCACAGATATTGTGGAGCACACAGCAAGCAGTAATAACAGTGGGAATATTGGTTTCGCTGAGGTCTAAGCGAGTCAGTAAACTGCGCCAGCGCACCTTTAAACGTCCAAATGCACATTCTACCACCATTCTGCACTTGCTCAGCCTGTAGCTGAACAGCTCCTGACCACTGTCCAGGCTGCCTGTGTACGGCTTCATGAGCCATGGCATTAAGGGGTAGGCTGGGTCCCCAAGGATACATATAGGCATTTCAACATCCCCAACAGTTATTTTCTGGTCTGGGAATAAAGTCCCTTCCTGCAGCTTTTGAAACAGACCAGAGTTCCTGAAGATGCGAGCATCATGCACCTTTCCCGGCCATCCCACATTGATGTTGGTGAAACGTCCCTTGTGATCCACCAGAGCTTGCAGCACTATCGAAAAGTACCCCTTGCGGTTTATGTACTCGGCGGCTTGGTGCTCCGGTGCCAATATAGGGATATGGGTTCCGTCTATAGCCCCACCACAGTTAGGGAATCCCATTGCAGCAAAGCCATCCACTATGACCTGCACATTTCCCAGGGTCACTACCCTTGATATCAGCAGATCTTTGATTGCATGGGCTACTTGCATCACAGCAGCCCCCACAGTAGATTTGCCCACTCCAAATTGATTCCCAACTGACCGGTAGCTGTCTGGCGTTGCAAGCTTCCACAGGGCTATCGCCACTCGCTTCTCAACTGTGAGGGCTGCTCTCATCTTGGTATTCATGTGCTTCAGGGCAGGGGAAAGCAAGTCACAAAATTCCATGAAAGTGCCCCTACGCATGCGAAAGTTTCGCAGCCACTGGGAATCGTCCCAGACCTGCAACACTATGCGGTCCCACCAGTCTGTGCTTGTTTCCCGAGCCCAGAATCGGCGTTCCACAGCATGAACCTGCCCCATTAGCACCATGATGCATGCATTGTCAGGGCCCATGCTTTCAGAGAAATCTGTGTCCATGTCCTGATCACTCACGGGACCGCGCTGACGTCACCTCCTCGCCCGGTATCGCGTTGCCATGTTCTGGTGCTGCATATACTGCTGAATAATGCGTGTGGTGGTTAATGTGCTCCTAATTGCCAAAGTGAGCTGAGCGGGCTCCATGCTTGCCATGGTATGGCGTCTGCACAGGTAACTCAGGAAAAAAGGCGCAAAATGATTGTCTGCCCTTGCTTTCACGGGGGGGGGGGGGGAGGGAGGGAACGGGGGGCTGACGATATGTACCCAGAACCACCCGCGACAATGTTTTAGCCCCATCAGGCATTGGGATCTCAACCCAGAATTCCAATGGGCAGCAGAGACTGCGGGAACTGTGGGATAGCTACCCACAGTGCAACGCTCCGGAAGTCGACGCTTGCCTCGGTACTGTGGAAGCGCTCCGCCGAGTTAATGCACATAATGCACTTTAGAGCATTTTCTGTGGGGACACACACACTCGAATATATAAAACCGATTTCTAAAAAACCGACTTCTATAAATTCGACTTAATTTCGTAGTGTAGACATACCCCAAGTTTTCAACATCCTTTTTGAAATGTGGACCCCAGAATTGGATGCAGACATTTTAACCAATGCCACATGCAGAGGTAAAGTTGTTCCCAGGTTTCCAACTCACACCTACCCTCTGTATGCTTCCACGGATTGCATCAGCCCTTTTGTCCCCAGCACCGCACAGGAAGCTCATGATGAGTTGGCTGTCCACAGTGACCCCTGAATACTTTTCAGGGTCCCTGCGCTCCATAATACAGTGCCCTAGTCTGTCAGTCAGGCCTGCATTCTCTGCTCCGAGAGGATAACTTTGCATTTGACTTTGTCAAGGTTCCTTCCACACTCTGAACGCTGGGATACAGATGTGGGGACCTGCATGAAAAACCTCCTAAGCTTATCTTTACCAGCTTAGGTCAAAACTTCCCCAAGGTACAAAATATTCCCCCCGTTGTCCTTGGACTGGCCGCTACCACCACCAAACTAATACTGGTTACTGGGGAAGAGCTGTTTGGACGCGTCCTTCCCCCCAAAATACTTCCCAAAACCTTGCACCCCACTTCCTGGACAAGGTTTGGTAAAAAGCCTCACCAATTTGCCTAGGTGACTACAGACCCAGACCCTTGGATCTTAAGAACAATGAACAATCCTCCCAACACTTGCACCCCCCCTTTCCTGGGAAATGTTGGATAGACCACCGGACCAGGGGGATGAGGTAGATGAGGCTTTCTTCCGGCAGCTCACGGAAGCTACTGGATCGCATGCCCTGATTCTCATGGGTGACTTTAATTTTCCTGATATCTGCTGAGAGAGCAATACAGTGGTGCATAAACAATCCAGGAAGTTTTTGGAAAGCGTAGGGGACAATTTCCTGGCGCAAGTACTAGAGGAGCCAACTAGGGGGGGCGCTTTTCTTGACCTGCTGCTCACAAACCGGGTAGAATTAGTGCGGGAAGCAAAAGTGGATGGGAATCTGGGAGGCAGTGACCATGAGTTGGTTGAGTTCAGGATCCTGACACAGGGAAGAAAGGTAAGCAGCACGATACGGACCCTGGACTTCAGGAAAGCAGACTTTGACTCCCTCAGGGAACGGATGGCCAGGATCCCCTGGGGGACTAACTTGAAGGGGAAAGGAGTCCAGGAGAGCTGGCTGTATTTCAAGGAATCCCTGTTGAGGTTACAGGGACAAACCATCCCGATGAGTCGAAAGAATAGTAAATATGGCAGGTGACCAACTTGGCTTAATGGTGAAATCTTAGCGGATCTTAAACATAAAAAAGAAGCTTACAAGAAGTGGAAGGTTGGACATATGACCAGGGAAGAGTATAAAAATATTGCTCGGGCATGTAGGAATGTTATCATGAGGGCCAAATCGCACCTGGAGCTGCAGCTAGCCAGAGATGTCAAGAGTAACAAGAAGGGTTTCTTCAGGTATGTTGGCAACAAGAAGAAAGCCAAGGAATGTGTGGGCCCCTTACTGAATGAGGGAGGCAAACTAGTGACAGAGGATGTGGAAAAAGCTAATGTACTCAATGCTTTTTTTGCCTCTGTTTTCACTAACAAGGTCAGCTCCCAGACTGCTACGCTGGGCATCACAAAATGGGGAAGAGATGGCCAGCCCTTTGTGGAGATAGAGGCGTTAGGGACTATTTAGAAAAGCTGGACGTGCACAAGTCCATGGGGCCGGACGAGTTGCATCCGAGAGTGCTGAAGGAACTGGCGGCTGTGATTGCAGAGCCATTGGCCATTATCTTTGAAAACTCGTGGCGAACCGGGGAAGTCCCGGATGACTGGAAAAAGGCTAATGTAGTGCCAATCTTTAAAAAAGGGAAGAAGGAGGATCCTGGGAACTACAGGCCAGTCAGCCTCACTTCAGTCCCTGGAAAAATCATGGAGCAGGTCCTCAAAGAATCAATCCTGAAGCACTTGCATGAGAGGAAAGTGATCAGGAACAGCCAGCATGGATTCACCAAGGGAAGGTCATGCCTGACTAATCTAATCGCCTTTTATGATGAGATTACTGGTTCTGTGGATGAAGGGAAAGCAGTGGATGTATTGTTTCTTGACTTTAGCAAAGCTTTTGACACGGTCTCCCACAGTATTCTTGTCAGCAAGTTAAGGAAGTATGGGCTGGATGAATGCACTATAAGGTGGGTAGAAAGCTGGCTAGACTGTCGGGCTCAACGGGTAGTGATCAATGGCTCCATATCTAGTTGGCAGCCGGTATCAAGTGGAGTACCCCAAGGGTCGGTCCTGGGGCCGGTTTTGTTCAATATCTTCATAAATGATCTGGAGGATGGTGTGGATTGCACTCTCAGCAAATTTGCAGATGATATTAAACTGGGAGGAGTGGTAGATACGCTGGAGGGGAGGGATAGGATACAGAAAGACCTAGACAAATTGGAGGATTGGGCCAAAAGAAATCTGATGAGGTTCAATAAGGATAAGTGCAGGGTCCTGCACTTAGGACGGAAGAACCCAATGCACAGCTACAGACTAGGGACCGAATGGCTAGGCAGCAGTTCTGCGGAAAAGGACCTAGGGGTGACAGTGGACGAGAAGCTGGATATGAGTCAGCAGTGTGCCCTTGTTGCCAAGAAGGCCAATGGCATTTTGGGATGTATAAGTAGGGGCATAGCGAGCAGATCGAGGGACGTGATCGTTCCCCTCTATTCGACATTGGTGAGGCCTCATCTGGAGTACTGTGTCCAGTTTTGGGCCCCACACTTCAAGAAGGATGTGGATAAATTGGAGAGAGTCCAGCGAAGGGCAACAAAAATGATTAGGGGACTGGAACACATGAGTTATGAGGAGAGGCTGAGGGAGCTGGGATTGTTTAGCCTGCAGAAGAGAAGAATGAGGGGGGATTTGATAGCTGCTTTCAACTACCTGAAAGGGGTTCCAAAGAGGATGGCTCTAGACTGTTCTCAATTGTAGCAGATGACAGAACAAGGAGTAATGGTCTCAAGTTGCAGTGGGGGAGGTTTAGATTGGATATTAGGAAAAACTTTTTCACTAAGAGGGTGGTGAAACACTGGAATGCATTACCTAGGGAGGTGGTAGAATCTCCTTCCTTAGAGGTTTTTAAGGTCAGGCTTGACAAAGCCCTGACTGGGATGATTTAACTGGGAATTGGTCCTGCTTCGAGCAGGGGGTTGGACTAGATGACCTTCTGGGGTCCCTTCCAACCCTGATATTCTATGATTCTATGAAAACCTTAAGTTACAAAAAAGATACACAGACAGAAATAGTCATTCTATTCAGCACAATTCTTTTCTCAGCCATTTAAAGAAATCATAATCTAACAAATACCTAGCTAGATTACTTACTAAAAGTTCTAAGACTCCATTCCTGGTCTATCCCCGACAAAGACAGACTACAGACAGACACACAGACCCTTTGTTTCTCTCCCTCCTCCCACCTTTTGAAAGTATCTTGTCTCCTCATTGGTCATTTTGGTCAGGTGCCAGCGAGGTTACCTTTAGCTTCTTAACCCTTTACAGGTGAGAGGAGTTTTCCCCTGGCCAGGAGGGATTTCAAAGGGGTTTACCCTTCCCTTTATATTTATGACAACTGTATTAAAACATTTTGCTTCCATGGGCCCAGCTCACCAAAGGCTCCAGATCTATCAGTGTGCCTGCCCTGGGCTGCTCATTGTAAACACTCTGTCAATCTTTGGATCGTCTGCAGATTTTATCTGCAGTGATTTTCCTTCCACATCATTGATGAAAATTTTGAATAGTATTAGACCTAGAAATTATATCTGCAGAATACCACGTAAAACAACCCCATTCACTGACAATAGCCCATTGACAACTGCTTTCTGAGATCTCTCAATTAGCCAGTTTTTAGTTCCTTTTACACATGCACTATTGATATTGAAAAGTGTTCATATTTTAATCTGAATATTTTCCCCTACGAAATCAAATGTCACAGAGAAATCAAAGGTTATTGCATCTGTGCGGTTCACTTGATCAGCCAAACATGAACTCTCATAAAATCAGCAATATTTGAGAAGATGTGTTTTCCATAAACCATGTTGCTGACTGGCATTAATTATATTCCTATGCTATTTTTAATTACTCCAATACCAGCTTTTCCATTGTTTCCTAACCTTCCCAAATATATTTTTTAAAAATGTTCCCTTCATATTTTTAATTGTTTACATTTATATATAGAAGTGTCCTGTGTTTGTCTTTTTTTTGTTTTGTTTTTGTCTTGGTTTTGGTTCTGCTGCTCTTTGATTGCATAATCGTTCAGAATGAGATTTGTGATTGATCGTTCAGTTCGTAACTCTAAGGTTCAACGGTAGATGTGGTGCATGTTGTGTCTCATGTTAACATTATGTCTCCATCCAGGCATTTGTCCTGTGACCATCATCCTAGACCCTGGGCACAGAAAGGAAGTCAAGGGGACACATGGTATATGGAGGATTTCTCCCCTGCTCCATGTCAGATTCTAACACAACTGAATTCACCAACCCCTCCACATTCATCCTTCTGGACACTGCGCATGTCTGGATCTCGATCCCCTTCTGCACCATGTATGTCATAGCCATTTTGGGGAACTTCACCATCCTGTTCATTGTGAAGATGGAACTGAGCCTCCATGGGCCCATGTACTATTTCCTCTGCATGCTGGCTGTCACCGACCTGGTCCTGTCCACGTCTACCCTGCCCAAAATGTTGGCAATCTTCTGGTTCAATTCCAAGGAGATCAATTTCAGTGCCTGCCTCACCCAGATGTACTTCATTCACTGCTTTGTAGTGATGGAGTCTGGGATCTTTGTGGCCATGGCTTTGGATCGCTATGTGGCCGTCTGCCATCCCCTGAGGCATTCCACCATCCTGACAAACCATGTGGTGGCCAAGATTGGCCTGGCCATAGTGCTGCGTGGAAGCATGCTCGTACTGCCCTATCCCTTCTTGGCGAGGCAATGGCCATATTGCAGAACCAACATCATCCCCCACTCGTACTGTGAGCACATAGCCGTGGTAAAGCTGGCCTGCACTGACATCCGCATCAGTAGTTACTATGGCCTCTTCGTGGCATTTTTGATGACCTGTCTAGATGTATTTTGTATCACCATGTCCTATACCCAGATCCTCAGGGCCATCTTCAGCCTCCCCACCAAGGACACCCGACTGAAGACTTTTGGGACCTGCAGCTCCCACCTCTGTGTCATCTTAATCTTTTACATCCCATCTCTCTTCTCCTTCCTAATGCACCAGTTTGGGCACAATTTGGCCCTGCATTTCCACATTATCATTGCCAATCTGTACCTCCTCGTGCCCCCCATGCTAAACCCCATCATCTATGGGGTGAGCACCAAACAGATCCGGGACAGGCTTCTCCAGCTCTTTACTCATAAATGGACTTAAAGATTTTTCTCCTTGTGCTTTGACTCTCAGACTGAGCTCCACTGACTGGTGACATGGTGCCAGACTCTCTTCCCTGCATCACTGACTGGACAGTCAAAGAGACATTAAATCCTTTCCTGAGCTTACTGTGCTCTGTCAGCATGACAAACTGAGGAATTTGTCTATGTGCAACTCATAGGGTTTCCACCTTATAACTGCTGGTAAGTGGAATATTGAGACCCCCCCTCCTAACCTGCCTCTTCCACCAAGGTCTCCCCCTGCCCCACCTCCTCCCTCATTGCCCCTTCATCTGAGCCACCTAGTCCATCAAGGCCCAAGGACCCTATCTCCTCCCCTATCACACCTCCCTCCCCACCCAGGCTTGGCTCCCTCTGCTCCGGATCTGAGACAGGCACTCCTGCAGCCAGACAAGGAGCCTTTCTGCAGTTAGGAGACAGCCCAGGATGATCAGGGGTGGCATGAGTTAATGACCCAAGGCCTCCCTCACACTGCAGTAACTGGACCCTACCAGATCCCCTTTTTGACCAGACTTTCTGGTTCAAAACTGGGTACATGGCAACCCTAAATGACACCCAGACACAGAAGCCAAAAACCTGACTGTCTGCGTTAAACCCAGATGGGTGGAAACTATGTTAACTCATGTTTGATTGAATGAACCCTCTGTATCCTTGTGTCTTTGGGCTTTTCCCATACTCTTCACTCAAACAACTTGTGGAAAGGGGCAGGAGGCTGGGGCGGAGGCATCTGTCTGTAAATAGGTTGGTCATTTAAGACTCTCAGCACCTAACCAGATCTCGCCAGGACCGAAGAAGGGAGGAACTGCATTCTAGACAAAAGCCAGTTTTCTCCAGCATCTCTGCAGAGGGGAGGGTGTGGAAGGAATGGAACCTCCCCAGAAAAGGGGACAGAGAGAGGAGGGGTTGGTCCAGCCCTTTAAAAACACAAAGACTGGGTGAGCCAGAAGAAGCTGGGGCAGGAGAGAGGCACAAGGGCAGCAGAGGGGACTCTTGGGTTGCAGGGCTCTGGCTGCAGTACAGAGGCAGGCTCCATCTGAAGGAGAAGCCAGGAGTTCCAGGAGGTGGCCGCTGGAGACCCCAGAATTGCTCTGACTAAATCCCAAAGAACGCTCCAGGGTGGTGAAGAGACAGATGCAGGGAAGGGCATGCAGATGTTCTATTCTGTTTAACTAGACCTGGGTATCTCTTGTGCTTTTTCAAGTAGAGGAATTGTTTTAGCAACCCCTTTTGGAAGGCCTGGGTGTGTTTGCTTTAATGATCCTGTGCCCTGAAAGAGAGACACTGGAAACAGAGTGTGCCCAAGCAGGAGCTCTGGGAAGGGTGAGCTGAAGCAACTGGAGAGTCTGGTGAAGTTGAGCCAAAACTAGTCTCAGGGTCTTGGTGTGCAGGTCTCAGCTCCCAGACGCAGGTGTTAGAGGGGAAGCTGCACCCCGAGAGTGGGCCTAGAAGCCCAGAGCCAGAGGCAGGGCCTGAACACTGCTTCGACTCCAGTGTGGGGGACCCAAACCCAGCCACCTGGTGTGTGTCAATCTGCGGGAGCTTGTGCAGGGCTGTGACAGCAAACCTGGAGCTGCTGCTCGGGTGCTAGGGGACTATGAGTGGAAGTGGAGATGGGCTGGGTGATCCCAAACTTGAGGGGAGGTGTCCACAAAATGCTCTATTCATCCACATGTGGCCCACTCTCCGCTGCCCTTGGTGTTTCCCCGCACGCTCTGATTCCCGGACTGATCCAACCAGGTTGCCCTGAAGTAAATGTTCCCTGAACCAGGCAGTGACAGTTTGGGTTCAGGAAGGTCGTTTGTCTCTCCCTTGGAAACTCTCTCTCTCCCCATGCATTTTGGTCCATCTCTCCCCTTTCCTCTGTAACTCACCCCCGCACACCCTCCCTCCTCCTTCTCTCTGATACTTCTGCTGTGCATCCTGTCTCGGGGATCCCCCTGTAACACCATATTCTTCAGTGTGTGAGAAGGAAGGGTGCCTTGGCCCTTCTTTGAACAGAGTCGGGGAGTGTTGGGATACCTTAGGGTTAAGTAAAGACCTGCGAAGCTGCTTGTATGTTGATATGGCATTAGGGAATAAGACACAAGCAAGCAACGTTTCTTTGTTTGATAAATAAGTTGTCATCTTTTTCCCTTCACTGTTGCTTGTTGAGAATTGATAAGCCTTGTAGCTGCATAAGAAATGTAGCTGTCCAATGAATACCCTTTGTGTAAAGAAGTGTTCTCTCCCCCTCTCTTCCTTTCCCAGCTACATAACAAGCCCAGGGACATGGCTCCTTTCTCCCTCCCTTGAGAACTGCTGATTAAGGGAATTTTTAGCACCAAATTATTGCAAAGAAATGTATTTTCAAGGTAAACATGCCTGTATAACGTGTAATTCTGTGAACAATAGATAGGGGTGGGTATACTAATAGTGTGGGTGTTTCTATTACTAACGGATATAGGTGTGTACATACTAACCTAAACAAAAAGAGTGTGCTGTAACTAATCCAGTGCTTACTCGACAATTGGGTCGGGGGAACAAGTACCGCAATAAAGAAGCCTGTACTCAAATCTGCCTCTGGGTCAACCTGCTCCTTCTTCTAACAGAAAGTGAGGGGGAGACTTTCAGGGGGTCACGTATTGTGTGTGTGATGGGTAGTGGGGAAAACACTCTTTCATTTTCCTTTGCTCCATACCTCGACTTGCTTTTCCCCTGTGGTACAGACGAAAATGTAGTCTTTTCCAGGACATGGATGTATGTCATATAAAAATACAAAATTAGATTTCAGAGAGCTCTTATTCTACAGATATATTGCTGTAATTTCTCTACCCCAAAGCAACACCCTGGCACCCCTATATTCACCAACATTATGTATTTGCAACAAATCTTGCACAAAATATGTCATGTAAGGTGTCAATGGAAAAGTTATGGTTTGTATCGTATTTTATGCATGTCTAATTTCTGTATCTGAACTTATGAATATTTTCTATGTACCTGTATTTCAAATGTGTTTTCTCTTGTGACAGGTTTCAGAGTAACAGCCGTGTTAGTCTGTATTCGCAAAAAGAAAAGGAGTACTTGTGGCACCTTAGAGACTAACCAATTTATTTGAGCATGAGCTCACGAAAGCTCATGCTCAAATAAATTGGTTAGTCTCTAAGGTGCCACAAGTACTCCTTTTCTTTTTTCTCCTGTGGTAACTCTGACAAGGTAGTTTATACCCAGTCTAGCCAGCACATTGTGAATAGACTATTCAAGTTGATGGCCCATCAAAGAACACAGGGAGCCATGAAGAAGCTTATCCACACCTGAAGGCCTTTCCTGGGGACATTCTAGCCAGAATATGGGTAATGGCTCCTACTATGACTCATCAAAGCACGTAAGGACATGTGACCAGCTCATGTGACACTGGACTCCATCTTGTGTCTGGTACTTTTCCACTAACCATGCTGGGGGCGTTGTTTGGGATAAAGAAGTTGAAAAAGACTTAAGACTGGGGAGGTGATTGGAGAAATCCCAGCCTGGGTATGGAAGACTGGTGAAGTGCTTGTACCATGAGGGTGAGACCCTGCTTGATTCAAATCCTGTCTCATTCATAGAACTCAGATTGCGATTTTGCTTTATTTCTTAGGTAATCTACTTTGATCCGTACACTTATTACATACAATCCATTAAAATCTCTATTTCTGTAGTTAATAAATCTGTTTTATATTTACATAAAACAGAGAGTTGTTTGAAGTGTAAAGGGAAATCTGTTCAGGAAAAGGGGCTAGTGCATTGTCCTCTCCAAATTGAGGGACAGATGGACTGTGTAATAAACTTACACTGGTCAGGCTTCCGACCAGGGTAAGACAGTGCAGCTCTGCGGTCCTTAGCTGGGGGGAACTAGCTGGAACCTCTCTATTGTTAGCACACGAGTGGCTGCGTGTGACCCTGCAGGTGAATGTTTGTGTGAATGGAGTACCTGGAATGGTTTGCAGCTTGTCACATTATCACAGCGTGAGAGGAGGCCCAGATTGGTATGCCAGAGGGATCAGCGGTACCTCAGTTCCAGGTTACATCCCAGGGAAGTCCATCAGAGTGGCACAGTGAGCAGTGTGAAATGCACAGCTTGTTGTTCTGAGTGAGACTGGCACTTCATGCACTGGTGTAGAGATTTTAAGTGAGACATTAAGTATGGTGGCTGGAGATCACTCAAAGAGGTTATCAATTTATTTTCCATTTGCTTATTTTGGAAAAGGGAAGTAGGGACAGAAACGGAGCAAGATGGGTGAAAACAGTGAAACAATTGTGAATTTGGAGGTATTCAGGTTGCAGGCAGTAGAAAAAGAACATAGAAGAATTTTGGAGCTAAAGGAGGCAGAGGCTGCCAGAGAGGAAGCTGAACCCAGAAGGGCTATGGAACTAAAGCGAAAAGAAACTGAGGAGAAAGAGGGAAAGTGGAAACACCTATTGGACTTGCTGGAAAATCAGAACCAGAACTTTGCCACTCCACTGAATCCCACCTCTCTAAAAATCAACAAATAGGGACAGCCGTGTCTTGCATACAATGAGGCAGGTGATGTTCCTGGTTACTTCACTAGGTTTGAGAGGCAGTGTGTGATTCATAATCTTCATGATGACCAGAAGTTGCTGATTTTGGTAAAGGTCTGGATATATTCAATAGAAGAGCAAGTAAGGATGCTTTCTATTATTGCAAATTCAAAGAAATAGTTTTGAAACAATTTCAGATACCCCTGAAAAATATAGAGTGAAATTTAGGAATCCTAACAGGGGTGCTGGAATAAGTAATGTGGAATATGTAAACAATATGAACGATTTGATGGGAAAGTGGTTAATAGGCAAAGGTGTTACAAGCTCTGAAGGAATGTTTGAACTTGTTGCTCAGGAGAATTCCTTGAACATAAGTAAAGATGATGTAAAACAATGTTTATGGGACAAAAAGGGGAAAACTGTGGATGGGAAGGCTTCTTTAGATGATGCCTTTAAGCAAACACAGTTCCCCATATCACCTGGGGAATGAATGCCCCATGCTGGGAGGAAGCAGATAGCCCATCTGAATGCTGTGACCTTGAGCACAGAAGCCTCTCAGACACCTGTCACTTCTCATACTGGGTTTGTAAAACTAGCTTCTGCACCACCAGGCATGAAGCACATCAAGGGTATTAGTATTAATGGCAGGGAACACCTTGGTGGGAAGATACAGGGGCAGAAATTTCTTTGGTTAGGCGGAGAATAGTGCAAGAGGGTGACATTACTTACAGGACAGATTTGTGAGCTTTCATGAGTAGGATGTTACACAATCTTTGTGCCTTTGGCTAAAGAGCACATAGAAACTGATAGTTTGGAAGCTGTATTATCAGTGGGAGTAATACACCATAACCCTATTGATATGCTAATTGGCAATGATTTCTTCTGTGTAGTTCCAGGTGTTAAGGCATCAGCCTGCAGCAAGAAGGAACACTCTGCTGGGACCCCAGAGGGAAAGAGTAAAGTCCCAGGAACGGCTGAGGGAATGGGAGAAAGTCTTCTCGATTTCTCTGCAGCAGGGAGAAGCTGCATGTTTCCAGAGGTGGGGGTTGTTGAGATCAGCTCCTAACCTGCAGCTGAAGGCAGCATCTCCTCAGAGAGGGAGGCATGTGTAATGCCTGCCAGGGAGAAAAATGTCCAGGTTGCAGCTTAGTGAGGGACAAGCCCCATGCTCAAGAGCACAGGAAGATGTTTCCCAGAGGGGAGCTCAGAGAAGGGTGATGGAATTGTATAAACACTGCGGGTATATAAGGGTTCCTTTAACAATGAAGCAGGAGGCAACACCACCTCACAAAGGGAAAGAGTGAAGTGCCTGCCAGTGAAACAACTGTCCAGGCTGTTAGCTGTGAGACCATCACAGATGAACAGAGGATAGATCCCACTCTAGAAAGCATAGTTGTATGGGTCCTAGAAGGGGGTACAGAGGAGAAAACTGGGGCAGGAATAATGGGAGTACAGGAATGTCTCCTCACTGGTCACATGGGGCAGGATGCTCAGGACAGAATGTCTGGTTCAGCATCTGTGCAGTCATGCACCCAACTAGTAGGTAAGGCTTTGAGAGGGAGCTGTGTAACTGACCTCCCAGAGGGAAGCAGTCACACAACTGGCTGCTCAGGGGTAGAGTGATGGGTGATGGAGGGTACCCAATGTTAGAATATAGATATCTAGGACTGCCTGTAAAGGCCTATACTTTAAGAAATTGGTTGCATTTTTATCACTTAGCTAGTTACAGGGGTATAAAACAAAGAATCAAAATCACAAGTACATCTGTATATGGACCTTCTCTCCCTGTGACAGTCTGAGGCCTTGTTCTTAGTCTAAGTCCTTTGGCTAAGCAGCAGAGGCAGCCATAAGCTGGGAAGCGACCGGTCACCTCCTCACATTCCAAACCAGTCACATTGAAATAAAGTGGTATTGGGCTGTTAGGAAGACGAGCCTGTCCTGATAATGTCTATTGCCTCCAGAGAAAGAAAAAGATCTTAAGATGGATAAAGAAAACTTAGTTTGATAGCATCCTGTCTGGCAAGAAATCACTTATCAATGGCCTCCCTCTGGATTCACACGTACCCATCTCTTGCTGAGGAGGTCACATGCTCAACAAACACAGCACAATGGGTGCATGATGGGATAGAGAATAGGTCTGTGATCCTTTCCACTATGCACAGACAATAAACATCCCAGGGCCCTTGCCATAGGAGATGACTGTACTCCAGAATCATGGGCCCAAATGTCCTTCTTTCATGTGCCTCCCCAGCTGATGGCCTCCAGCCCCAAGGTGGTTGCATTTCAGTGGCACAGTGGATCCTTCAGGATGAAAGGTGTTAGTAGGTGGACAAGACAAGGCCAAATTCTGAGGCCCTGGCCTGTAGTTTGCTCAGGACTCACGAAGGCAAAATTCTTCTTGGAATTAGAACCGAGTAAACAACTCAAGAGCCAGCTGTGTGTTAATGCACAGAGACTGTCACCACCTCCTTTTTCATTTCAGGATTCTGGCTGTTAATGGGGCAGGGCAGCGGGGCTGTTACCAAACTTTTATTTGCTGGAAAGCATGGAGGTGCTAGGGCTCCTCACTGGAACAATTCTAAGAATATTTCAGCATGGGCAAGACATCTTCTCTCCTAGCTTCATTCGAGAAGTTGGCTGAACTGTTATGCCTGCAACTTTCAAAAACCAATTCAGCTGGAGTAAACACAGAGCGTGGGAAATTTCAGTTCAAACAGTTAAAGTTTGGCAAATTTATAAGCAACTGAAAATGAGGTCTCCTAATAGAAGGTGTCAGACAGCCTTAACTCACTGTGGTGTTACCAGAACCACCTACAATGGCCAATCCATTTGTGAATCCTTTTCATCTAAGCTCTTTGCTCCAATAATGTCTGTGGCAAGGAGTTCCACAGGCCAAATATGGATTATGTTAATTTTCTTTTCTCAATGTTATTTGTTCAGACTTTCAATGTACTTGAATGTTCCTTTGTTCATGTTTTCTGAGACACAGGAAATATATATGCCTGATCTACTTTCTTTATCGATAGATTCATAGGGTAGAAGGCCAGAAGTGACCATTAGATCATCCAGTCTGAATTCCTGTATGACACAGGCCACTAAATTCCATGCAGTTACCCCAGTATTGAGCTCCATAACTTGTGTTTGATTAAGGCCTGGTCAACTCTAGGATTTTACATCATAGAATCATAGAGCCACAGGGTGAGAAGGGACCGCAGTGGTCATCTAGTCTAACCCCTGCTGAGATGCAGGATTTGTTGGGTCGAAACCATCCAGGACAGATGGCTCCAGCCTCCTTTGGAAAACCTCCAGCGAAGGGGCTTGCACAACCTACCTAGGTGACTGTTCCATTGTCCTCTTGCTCTTACAGTTAGGAAGTTTATCCTGAGATTTCATCTAAATTTTCTGTGCTATAGTTTGAACCATTTGCCTCTTGTCCTGCCCTCTGTGGAAAGACAGAACAACTTTCCCCCATCTTTTTTTATGGCAGCCATTCAAGTATTTGAAGACCGCTGGCGTGTCCCCCCTTAATCTCCTGTTTTCCAAACTAAACAAACCCAGTTCCTTCAAACATACCCAGTTCCTTTGTTTGTATGGCTTGTATTGCATTCCTTAGATCACCTACTGTGACTTGCATGTTATGCCTCCGCTAATGTAACCTAACTTTGCATTTGCCTTTTTTCAAACAGCAAAATAATCCACACCACTGAGAAAAGTAGCTATATCAACCTAACCCTGGTGTAGACAGCACGAGGTGATGGGAAGAATCCTTCCATTGACCTAGCTACCTCCCCTCAGGGAGGTGGATTATCTATGCAGATGGGAGATCCCCTGCTGTCGGTGTAAGTAGTATCTACAGAGAAGCGCTACGGCAGCCCCGCTGTAGCGTTTTAAGTATAGACAAGCCCTCAAGCAGATCTTACAGAAAAGCATCCTGTCTGGATCTGCAGACATGAGGAGGTTAAGAATCCACCCCTTCCCTTCTCAGTTTGTTCCAATGATTAATCACCATCAGTGCTAAACATTTGGCCCTTATTTCCATCTGGAATTTGTCTGGCTTCATCTTCCAGCCATTGGGACTTGCTCTGCCTTTCTCCACTAGATTACAGAGCTGGTTATTACTATTTAATAGAAATAAATGAAACTCTATAAGACTCTCACTCTCTGGAATTTTATCCAGCCTCTAATAATTTTTTGGCTCTTTTCTGTACGTTCTTCAATTCTCAACATCCTTTTTGAAATGTGGACCTCAGAATTGGTCACAGTCAGTTTCACCAATGCCATGTGCAGAGGTAAAATCCTTCTCCTGCTCCAATTCACCTTTCCCCTATTTATGCAGCCAAGGATCGCATCAGCCCTTTTGGCCACAGCATTGCACTGGGAGTTCAGGAAGAGTTAGTTGTCCACAATGACCCCTAAATCCTTTTCTGAGTCCCTGCATTCCATAATACAGTGTCCTAGTCTGTGGGTCAGTCCTGCACTCCCTGTTCTGAGAGAATCACTTTGCATTTCACTGCATTAAAACATTTTGTTTCCATGTGCTCACGAAAGCTCATGCTCAAATAAATTTGTTAGTCTATAAGGTGCCACAAGTACTCCCTTTCTTTTTACTATTAAGGCACGCCAAACCAGACAGACAGAGAGGACTTCGGTCTTACCCCACTGGTTAACCATAAGTCACACGAGCAATTCCCTTAGGCACTCCTGTTTCCCAGTATCACCACCAGCACTGCTCCTTATGGGGATGACTGGGAATCAACTACATACAGCAATGGCAAAGTTCTTGGTTCACTATTGTAGCAGTGATGGAATAAACTGCAGCTTCAAATCAAGTCTCTGGAGAACATCCATTGCTTGGATTGGTCATTCATTCAGTCCTTTGTCCTTCAGTGTAGAAAAGATATTCCAGAGGTAAGAAGCAGGATTAGAGACAAAATGGCGGGGTTTCCAGGGCCATTTATATCCTCTGCCATGTGGAAGGACACCCCTTTGTTCATACTGTGGAAAATCACTGCCACAAGATGGAGTTTGGAGTCACATGGGCAAGTCACATGTCCATGCATGACTCAGTTCTTTACAGGGAGAGCAGCCATTGCTCACATGCTACCTTGAACGTTCCCAGGAGGACTTCTCATGTGGATTGGAGTCTTCCAAGGTCCATTGTTATTTAAATGTTTCTTGATTGGGCACTTAATCTGAAGAGTCCCTTTTCAATAAGATTGCCAAATGCTTCATTGGTGCGACTTAGAATCAAACTCATTAAGATACAAGTACATAGCCAATATTTATAGCTTCAAATACAAACATGATACATGCATACAGATAGCATAATCATAACCAGCAAATCATAACCTTTTCATAGACACCTCACTTGATAACCTTTGTACAATATTCGCTGGCAAAATATAACAGTGGGTTGCAACAATGATCTATATGGTCACAGTTCATGTCAATAACATCATATAGGCATCTGAAAATTCTTTTTGTTTTGGGCACTGCTGCAAATGAGCAGATGTTTCCATGGAGATGCTATCAATGACTCCCAGGTCTTTTCACTGAGTTATTTTCTAGTTGTGATGTTTCCCTCGGCACATGTCTTGGTATAGATTTTTTCCACTCTCAGTTTTGAGCAACTAGGTCAATGGGGAACTACCTACAGCAGTGGTTCTCAAACTAGGGCTGCCGTTTCTTCAGGGAAAGCACCTGGCATACCGAGCCGGTTTGTTAACCTGCCGCATTCGCAGGTTCAGACAATCGTGGCTCCCACTGGCCACATTTTGCCGCTCCAGGCCAATAGGGTCTGCAGGAAGGGTGGCCAGCACATCCCTCGAGCTGTGCCGCTTCCTGCAGACCCCATTGGCCAGCCATTCCCAAAGGTGGGGGATATTCCAATACTTAGATTTACCAAACCAGCCTTTCATAGCTTCTGCCATGTAGAGGGAACTTCATTGTCCCAAACAAAGATCCCAGCACAGTGAGTGGAGATGTTCAGGCACCAGATGGAGTCCCGTGTCACAGGAGCTGGCCACATGCCCTTGCATGTTTCAATGAGTCATAACAGGGGCCATTTCCTATTCTAGCTAGAACTTCTCCAGAAAATCCCATCAGGCATGGACGAGCTTCTTCCATGGCCCACTGTAATCACTGACGTGCCATCAACTTGAATAGTCCATTCACATTGTGCTGGCTAGACTGGATGTAAACTGCCTTGTGGAAGTTACCATAGAAGCAAACACATTTGAAATACAGGTACATAGTCAGTCATAGAATCATAGAAGATTAGGATTGGAAGAGGCTCAGGAGGTCATTTAGTACAACCCCCTGCTCAAAGTAGGACCAATCCCCAACTAAATCATCCCAGACAGGGCTTTGTCAAGCCTGAACTTAAAAACTTCTAAGGAAGGAGATTCCACCACCTCCCTAGGTAACGCATTCCAGTGTTTCACCACCCTCCTAGTGAAAAAGTTTTTCCTAATATCCAATCTAGACCTCCCCCACTGCAACTTGAGACCATTACTCCTTCTTCTGTCATCTGCTACGAATGAGAACAGTCTAGATCCATCCTCTTTGAAACCCCCTTTCAGGTACTTGAAAGCAGCTATTAAATCCCCCCTCATTCTTCTCTTCTGCAGACTAAACAATCCCAGTTCCCTCAGCCTCTCCTCATAATTCATGTGCTCCAGTCCCCTAATCGTTTTTGTTGCCCTCCGCTGGACTCTCTCCAATTTATCCACATCCTTCTTGTAGTGTGGGGCCCAAAACTGGACACAGTACTCCAGATGAGGCCTCACCAATGTCAAATAGAGAAGAACTATCACGTCCCTCGATCTGCTAGCAATGCCCCTACTTATACATCCCAAAATGCCATTGGCCTTCTTGGCAACAACGGCACACTGTTGACTCATATCCAGCTTCTCATCCACTGTAACCCCTAGGTCCTTTTCTGCAGAACTGCTGCCTAGCCATTCGGTCCCTAGTCTGTAACAGTGCATGGGATTCTTCCGTCCTAAGTGCAGGACTCTGCACTTGCCCTTGTTGAATCTCATCAGATTTCTTTTGGCCCAATCCTCTAATTTGTCTAGGGCCCTCTGTATCCTCTCCCTACCCTCCAGCATATCTACCTCTCCTCCCAGTTTAGTGTCATCTGCAAACTTGCTGAGGCTGCAATTCACGCCATCCTCCAGGTCATTTATGAAGATATTGAACAAAACCGGCCCAAGGACCGACCCTTGGTGCACTCCACTGGATACCGGCTGCCAGCTGGACATGGAGACATTGATCACTACCTGTTGAGCCTGACAATGTAGCCAACTTCCTATCCACCTTATAGTCCATTAATCCAGCCCATACTTCTTTAATTTGCTGGCAAGACGACTGTGGGAGATCGTGTCAAAAGCTTTGCTAAAGTCAAAGAACAACACATCCACTGTTTTCCCCTCATCCACAGAACCAGTTACCAAGTTCGTAACTTTAGCTACAAAATGAGACATGAATACAGATAGGATAATCAACTTCAGCAAACCATAACTTTTCCATTGACACCTCACATGACACACTGTGTACAAGCTTGGTTGCAATTATATAACAGTGGTGAATTTGGGGTTTCCAGGGTGTTTCTTTGGGGTACAATGTGTCAGAGCAATATATCTATACAACTACAGCTCTCTGAGAACTAATTTTGTATTTTAATGTAAGACATAGACCCATGTTCTGAAAAAGACTACATTCTGCTCTGTAGCACAGGAGGAAAGAAAGCCGAGATACAGAGCAAAGGAAAATGAAAGAGTGTTTTCCCTGCTACCCATCACATGTGCAATACCTGACACCCTGAAAATGTCCCTCTAAGTCCTTGTTTAGTGAGAGTCACCTGCACTTTCTGTTAGTCAGACCTCACCCTCACACACATTACTGGGTCAACAGATCCTTTTCCACAGTATCTGCGGAGCTATTCTGGTCTGGTAAGTCATCATCATCATCTTCATGGAAGATCCCAAAGGAATGTAGCCTCCTTGCAAACTGAGCACTGTCCAGATCAATCTCTGGAAAGGTGTTCAAGATGGTCAGGTTGTATGTTCGCACAGTGGCAGTCTTCTTGTGCGAGCAAAGTTCGGCACAAACATGATCACTGGCCTTGTAGTGGCATTTCTCAGTATGCCCACTTCAGAATTCCTGGTCTTTCACTCTCGTAATGTGTCCCCTGCTTGAAAGCTGCCAAAACTGACACAGCTTATGAGGGCACTTGCTGGGTTCAACATATGCTGACTCCTGATCTTGTGCTACCCCTTGATACGGACCAGCTGCTGGAGACCATGAGCATAGCAAATGTCAGCCCAGAGTTCCTCAGCCTTCCTCAGCCCCCACATTTCGCTTCCATCAACAGGAGCTGGGGTACCCGTTGTTCTGTAGATCTGCAGCTTTGTAGCAAGTCTGCTTCCACGAAATCCCCACAAAGGCTGCAGAAGGGAAGAGGGCAGCAGCTGCTACTCTACGAGCGCCCACATCAGTCGAGCAGCATCCAGCCCTGTACATGAAGCTGCCACCTGCCCAGCAATCCCTCCAGGCAAGTTAATACCGAGGCTGGTTGCAGTTTGCAACTGCAGGCTGCTTGATAGCAAAGGCCAGGGTAACTTTACCTGGATCAATAACCAGAATAATGCACACTGCCGCTTGCCCAGCCAGATCAGCTCTCAGAAGCAGTGATTCTCAGTGCTTCACCTGCAATTGCCACTGAAATTGATGGAATAACAGCGTAATAATTTGTAACTGACACATAGGATTCTATGCACGTTACAAGTGGCAGAGAGACGGAGCCCATTCTGAGGAGTACAATCCAAGGGAGAGACAAATCATCTCCCTGACCCCAAACCAGCACTGCCTGGTTCAGGAAACATTTCCTTCAGGGATTCTGGCTGGATCAGGCCAGGAACCATACCACTCACGGAAACACCGAGGGCAGAGGAGAATTGGCCACATTTGGGTGAAGATGACATCTTATGAACACCTCCCCACCCAGCCCCACTTCCCTTCCACACGCAGTCCCCTAGCATCCATGTAGCAGCTCCAGGTTTGCTGTCACAGCCTTGCTTAATCTCCCGCAGGTGGACACCCACCACGCAGGTGTGTTTGGGTCCCACACACTGGACTCATGTGCTTTTGAATTGGAGCAGCATGTGTCTGTGTTTGTCTTTCTAGGCTCACTCTCAGAGTGCAGCTTCCTTTCTATAGCCTCCCTCTGGAATTGGAGACCTGCATGCCAAGGCCCTGAAACTAGTTTTTGCTCTGCTCACCCAGACTCTCCAACTTCTTGAGCACACCATTCCCAGAGCTCTCACTTGGGCTCATTCTGTTTCCAGTTTCTTGCTTTTGGGGCACAAAATTCCTAAAGCAAACAGACCCAGGCTTTGCAAAAGGGGTTGCTAAAACAATTCCTCTACTTTAGACAGCACAGGAGATCCCCAGATCCAGGTAAACAGAACACCTGTATGCCATTCCTTGTCTCTGTGTCCTCACCACCCTGGAGCATTCTTTGGGATTTTGTCCGAGCCCTCTGGGGTGTCCAGGGGCCACCTCCTGAAACTCATGGATTCTCCTCCCGCTGGAGTCTGTCTCTCTGCTGCAGCCACAGCCCTGCAACCAAAGAGCTCCCTTTGTCACCTTTGTGCCTCTCTCCTGCCCCAGCTTCTTCTGGCTCATCCAGTCTCTGTGTTTTTAAGGGGCTGGACCAACCCCTTCTCTCTCTGTTCCCTCTTCTGGGGAGGTTCCACTTCTTCCATGCCAACCCCTCTTCAGATAAGTTGGGGAAACTGGCTTTATCTAGAATGTAGTTACTCCTTTCTTCTATCCAGGTGAGATCTTGTTAGATGCTGTAACAAAGTGGCCTCTGGAGGGACACAACTGAGAGTATCAGTTCAGGATAAATTGCTTAGAGCAGGGCAGTTACACCCCAAATCTGCAGTTCCTGTCCTATTAATGCACACCAAACCAGCCAAACAGACAGGACCTAGGTTTTACCCCACTGGCTAACGAGAAGTCATTCAAGCAATTCCCTTCGACACTCCAGTTTCCCAGTATCACCACCAGGGCCACTCATTATGGGGATGAATGGTTATGAAAACCAATACACCAGTAAAAGAAAAGAGGTTCTCCCGATCCGAAAGGACCAACCCCCAGAACTAGGTCAATATACAAGTCAGATCTTACCCACAAATCATGCTATTGCCAATCCTTTATAATCTAAAATATGAAGGTTTATTCATAAAAAGAAACAAATATACATAAGAGCTAGAATTGGTTAAATGGAATCAAATACATAGAGTAATGGCAAAGTTCTTGGTTTAGGCTTGTAGCAGTGATGGAATAAACTGCAGGTGTAAATCAAGTCTCTGGAGAACATCCACAGCTGGGATGGGTCATTCAGTCCTTTGTTCAGAGTTTCAGTTTGTAGCAAGGTTCTTCCAGAGGCAAGAAGCAGGATTGAAGACAAGATGGAGGGGTTTTCAGGGTCTTTTATATTCTCTGCCCATGGAAGGACCTCTTTTGTTCTTACTGTAGAAAATTACAGCAGCAAGATGAAGCTTGGAGTCACATGGGCAAGTCACATGTCCATGCATGACATAGTTTGCAGACCCACACCATTGTTTACATGTTAGTTTGAACATTCCCAGGAAAGCTCAGATGTGGATTGGCGTCTCTCAAAGTTCATTGTCAGTTAAGTGTTTCTTGATTGGGCACTTATTGGGAATAGTCCTTTCTCAAGAGCAAATGCTTCACTGAGGCTACTTACAGTCAATACACATTGAGATACGAGTACATAGCCAATATTCAAAATTTCAATGACAAAAATGTTACACATATACAGATCACATAAACATAACCAGCAAATCATAACCTTTTCATAGACACCTCACATGATGACGTTTGTACAATATTTGCTGCAAATATATAACAGTGGTTGAACAATGATCTATACAGTCATCGTTTATGTCAATAACGTCACAGCAGGACCTGCTCACAGAATCTGGCAAGAACAGGGCCGATATTGCAGAGATACACATTCCTAAGAAATCACTGTTGCTCCTACAGTTATGCAATTGCAACAAAATTGTACACAGTATGTCCGGTCAGATGTCAATGGGAAAGTTCTGATTTGCTAAGTATGACTATCCTGTTTATATGCATGTATCATCTTTGTGTGAAGTTATGATTAATGGCGATGTACTGGGATCAGAAGACCAGTGCCAGTTTATGGCCAGAGCAGTGGTGTTGGAGGGGTCAGGACTCCTGGTTCCTATTCTCAGCCCTACTGCCGAGTCACTGTGTGGCCTTGGGTAAACCACTTTACCACTGTGTGGCTCAGTCAGTCCATAACACGGGGATAATACTGCTAGCAGTCTAGATAAAGAGCTTCTAGATGTAATGATCAAAAGCGTCAGGCAGAGTGAATGTTAGACTCAGCTTCAAAGCTCAGCTTCAGCCCCTGGGCAATGGGTGCCCTATAGTTCCAGAGAAGGTGCCGCGTATGTGTGTAAATAGCTGGCTAATGGCAGGTGTGTCGTTTATCTCCCTCCCTGTGAGCTACCAACATCACCTCGGCCTCTGCCCAGCATCCTGCCTTCCCAGCTAATGCAGGGGCTGATCCTTCTGCCTTTCTCAGCTGTTATCCACCTATCTTCAAAACTGATCCCTTGCCTGGACCCCAAGGCCTGGCTCAGGGCAATGGGGTCCCAGCCCATAACCATTGCATGGATCCTGCCTGCTACAGGCTCCCGGCCAGGAGGAACAAAAGGCATCTGAAAGCTAAAGAAATAAGTCACACAATGGTCTCTTTCCTCAGGACTTTGTAATCAAGCTTCAGGGCCCACAATCTGTATGATGCACAATCTCACCCACCTGCCAATCAACCCTGCTCCCAACCCTCAGCTGCTTTTATACGGCTTCTTGGCTTCCCTCCCCACTCCCGACTGGCTTGATGAGCCCAGCACTGCTTGCTTCCTGCACTCGCTCCAGGCTCCTTGTCAGGCTGCAGCAGATCCTGTCTCAGCCCCAGAGCAGAGGGAACTCAGCTGGTGGGGGAGACTCAGCGAGTGACGGGTGGAGAAGAGGAGCAAGCGAGAGGGTCAGCGCCTTGCGGGGAAAAGCGCAGAGGTGGGTGGAGCCTTGAGATGAGATGTGGAGCAGAAGCTGGGCATAGGAGGAAGAGGCAGGGCAGGGGGCAGGACCTCAGGGGTCCAGTTACCAGAAATTAGAAAGGTGGCAACCTTACGAGTTAGTGAGTTGTACACAGACCGATTCCCCAGTTTGTCACGCTGACAAAGCACACTAAGATCAGGAAATTATTTAATGTCTCTCACTGACCAGTAAGTGATTCAGGGAAGAGGGCCCAGCACCATCTCACCACCCAGATCTGCATGGAACTTGGTCTGAGAGCCAAAGCAGAAAGAGAAAAAATTAGTTCCTTTATGGGTAATGAGCCAGAGAAGCCTGTCCCGGTTCTGTTTGGTCCTCACCCCGTAGATGATGGGGTTTATCATGGGGGGCACCAGGAGGTACATATTGGCAATGAGAATGTGGAAATGCAGGGGCAAATTGAGGCCAAAATGGTACATGAGGAAAGAGAAGAGACCAGGGATGTAAAAGGCTAAGATGGCAGAGAGGTGGGAGCTGCAGGTTCCAAAAATCTTGAGCCGGGCGTCCTTCGTGGGGAGGCTGAAGATGGCCCTGAGGATCTGGGTATAGTACACGGTGATAAAAATCACATCCAGACCCATCACACAGAATACCACAAAGAGGCCGTAGTAACTACTGACGCTGGTGTCGGCACAGGCCAGCTTCACCACAGCCAAGTGTTCGCAGTGCGTGTGGGGGATGATGTTGGTTCTGCAATATGGCCACTGCCTTGCCAGGAGGATCGAGGGCAGTGTGAGCATGCCACCGCGTAGCACCATGGCCAGGCTGATCTTGGCCACCACGGGGTTTGTCAGGATGGTGGAATGCCTCAGGGGATGGCAGATGGCCACGTAGCGATCCAAGGCCATGGCCACAAAGATCCCAGACTCCACCACAAAAAAGCAGTGAAGGAAGTACAGCTGGGTGAGGCAGGCACTGAAATCTATTTCCCTGGAATTGAACCAGAAGATGCTCAGTGTTTTGGGGAGGATGGACGTAGACAGGACCAGGTCGGTGACGGCCAGCATGCAGAGGAAATAGTACATTGGCCCATGGAGGCTCGGCTTTCTCTTCACTATGAACAGGATGGTGAAGTTCCCCAAGACGGCTATGGCGTACATGGCACAGAAGGGGATGGAGATCCAGACGTGGGCTGCCTCCAGGCCAGGAATGTCCAGCAGGATGAAGGTGGAGGGGTTGGTGAAGTGAGTTGTGTTGGAATCTGACATGGAGTAGGGGAGAAGGTGTCCAACTCTGAGGCAGAATGGTGTCTCCTGCACGTACCATACATTCACCAGACTTCCTGTATGTGCCCAGGCTCTAGGGTGATGGTCGCAGTACAAATGCCTGGTGGAGAGACAGTGTTAATATTAGACACTACATGCAGTACTGGGGGCTGTTCTCATAGATGAAGCAGATTTGTCACCCTTCACACACTAAAAATAATGTTTTCATTATTCAGAAAAATGAATTATGAAACACTGACTCTCCAAATCCAATTCCATGTTTCATGGTGCCCCATGCATCAATAATTCTGACACATTGTGGTGTGGGAATCCTTAATAGGCACCAGCAGGAAACCGGAGTGTGGGTACTGGCTATCCATAATTGTTCCTTAATGCAATGAATCCCAGGCTAGAGAGCCCATGCTGTGGGGAGATTCCTATTTATCCAGTTGCTCAAAATCTAAGTCTGGAAAAAAAAACAAAGCTTTGCCGAGCATGTACATGTGGAAACATCCCAACTAGAACAAACGTCAGGGAAAAGACCTGGGTGTCATTGATAGAAGCTCCACGGAAACCCCTGTTCATTTGCAGTAGTGGTGAAAAGAGAGACAATGTTCTCATACCTAAGCAATGGGATGGAGAACAACCTGCTCTGGACAAGTGCTCAGTTTTGGTCACCCAGTCTCTATAAAGGACATAGCAGATAGAAAGGGGATTTTCAGGACAAGACAGGCTATGAGAATGGGGAAGGCTGCCATATGTAGACAGTCTGAAAAGTCTGGGACTGTTTAGTTTAGAGAAGAGGCAACTAAGGGGGTATATGATAGAGGAGAGGAAAATAAACAGTGGATCTGATTAGATTCCAATGGACAAACAGAGAACAGTTCCCAACCAGTAATATTGATAGACACATAGTGTTTCAAAGGGGCTAATTCCCCAAATTTGAGGCAAATTATGAGAAAAACAGATTGGGAGGAATAATTTAGACAGAAAACTGGGAAGGAAAAGAGGAAATTTTATTGGAAGTGGTTATTAGATAACTAGAAAGCCACAATTCCAAAGTCAAGGAAATGGACAACTTTGGCTAAAAACCTGGTTTAGTGACAAACTGAAGGCAGCTGTTCAGGGTGGGGAAAACAATGTATAACAGATGGGAAACAGGGACATAGACAGCAAGCAATACAAATTGGAAGTTATGAACACTGATAAGGGACATTAGAGACATCAGGGAAAAACCCATGCTTGGCAGGGCTAAGGATCACAAAAAGAAGACAGGTTTCAGAGGAACAGCCGTGTTAGTCTGTATTCGCAAAAAGAAAAGGAGTACTTGTGGCACCTTAGAGACTAACCAATTTATTTGAGCATGAGCTTTCGTGAGCCACAGCTCACTTCATCAGATGTGTACCGTGGAAACTGCAGCAGACTTTATATACACACAGAGAATATGAAACAATACCTCCTCCCACCCCACTGTCCTGCTGGTAATAGCTTATCTAAAGTGATCATCAGGTGGGCCATTTCCAGCACAAATCCAGGTTTTCTCACCCTCCACCCCCCCACACAAATTCACTCTCCTGCTGGTGCTAGCCCATCCAAAGTGACAACTCTTTACATAATCAAGTCGGGCTATTTCCTGCATAGATCCAGGTTTTCTCACTTCCCCCCCACCCCCATACACACACAAACTCACTCTCCTGCTGGTAATAGCTCATCTAAACTGACCACTCTCCAAGTTTAAATCCAAGTTAAACCAGAATATCTGGGGGGAGGGAGGGGTAGGAAAAAACAAGAGGAAACAGGCTACCTTGCATAATGACTTAGCCACTCCCAGTCTCTATTTAAGCCTAAATTAATAGTATCCAATTTGCAAATGAATTCCAATTCAACAGTTTCTCGCTGGAGTCTGGATTTGAAGTTTTTTTGTTTTAAGATAGCGACCTTCATGTCTGTGATTGCGTGACCAGAGAGATTGAAGTGTTCTCCGACTGGTTTATGAATGTTATAATTCTTGACATCTGATTTGTGTCCATTTATTCTGTTACGTAGAGACTGTCCAGTTTGACCAATGTACATGGCAGAGGGGCATTGCTGGCACATGATGGCATATATCACATTGGTGGATGTGCAGGTGAACGAGCCTCTGATAGTGTGGCTGATGTTATTAGGCCCTGTGATGGTGTCCCCTGAATAGATATGTGGGCACAATTGGCAACGGGCTTTGTTGCAAGGATAAGTTCCTGGGTTAGTGGTTCTGTTGTGTGGTATGTGGTTGTTGGTGAGTATTTGCTTCAGGTTGCGGGGCTGTCTGTAGGCAAGGACTGGCCTGTCTCCCAAGACTTGTGAGAGTGTTGGGTCATCCTTTAGGATAGGTTGTAGATCCTTAATAATGCGTTGGAGGGGTTTTAGTTGGGGGCTGAAGGTGACCGCTAGTGGCGTTCTGTTATTGTCTTTGTTAGGCCTGTCCTGTAGTAGGTAACTTCTGGGAACTCTTCTGGCTCTATCAATCTGTTTCTTTACTTCTGCAGGTGGGTATTGTAGTTGTAAGAAAGCTTGACAGAGATCTTGTAGGTGTTTGTCTCTGTCTGAGGGGTTGGAGCAAATGCGGTTGTATCGCAGAGCTTGGCTGTAGACGATGGATCGTGTGGTGTGGTCAGGGTGAAAGCTGGAGGCATGTAGGTAGGAATAGCGGTCAGTAGGTTTCCGGTATAGGGTGGTGTTTATGTGGCCATTGTTTATTAGCACTGTAGTGTCCAGGAAGTGGATCTCTTGTGTGGACTGGACCAGGCTGAGGTTGGTGGTGGGATGGAAATTGTTGAAATCATGGTGGAATTCCTCAAGGGCTTCTTTTCCATGGGTCCAGATGATGAAGATGTCATCAATATAGCGCAAGTAGAGTAGGGGCTTTAGGGGACGAGAGCTGAGGAAGCGTTGTTCTAAATCAGCCATAAAAATGTTGGCATACTGTGGGGCCATGCGGGTACCCATAGCAGTGCCGCTGATCTGAAGGTATACATTTTCCCCAAATGTGAAATAGTTATGGGTAAGGACAAAGTCACAAAGTTCAGCCACCAGGTTAGCCGTGACATTATCGGGGATAGTGTTCCTGACGGCCTGTAGTCCATCTTTGTGTGGAATGTTGGTGTAGAGGGCTTCTACATCCATAGTGGCCAGGATGGTGTTATCAGGAAGATCACCGATGGATTGAAGTTTCCTCAGGAAGTCAGTGGTGTCTCGAAGGTAGCTGGGAGTGCTGGTAGCGTAGGGCCTGAGGAGGGAGTCTACATAGCCAGACAATCCTGCTGTCAGGGTGCCAATGCCTGAGATGATGGGGCGCCCAGGATTTGCAGGTTTATGGATCTTGGGTAGTAGATAGAATATCCCAGGTCGGGGTTCCAGGGGTGTGTCTGTGCGGATTTGATCTTGTGCTTTTTCAGGAAGTTTCTTGAGCAAATGCTGTAGTTGCTTTTGGTAACTCTCAGTGGGATCATAGGGTAATGGCTTGTAGAAACTCGTGTTGGAGAGCTGCCGAGCAGCCTCTTGTTCATATTCCGACCTATTCATGATGACAACAGCACCTCCTTTGTCAGCCTTTTTGATTATGATGTCAGAGTTGTTTCTGAGGCTGTGGATGGCATTGCGTACAACTCTGACATCATAATCAAAAAGGCTGACAAAGGAGGTGCTGTTGTCATCATGAATAGGTCGGAATATGAACAAGAGGCTGCTCGGCAGCTCTCCAACACGAGTTTCTACAAGCCATTACCCTATGATCCCACTGAGAGTTACCAAAAGCAACTACAGCATTTGCTCAAGAAACTTCCTGAAAAAGCACAAGATCAAATCCGCACAGACACACCCCTGGAACCCCGACCTGGGATATTCTATCTACTACCCAAGATCCATAAACCTGCAAATCCTGGGCGCCCCATCATCTCAGGCATTGGCACCCTGACAGCAGGATTGTCTGGCTATGTAGACTCCCTCCTCAGGCCCTACGCTACCAGCACTCCCAGCTACCTTCGAGACACCACTGACTTCCTGAGGAAACTTCAATCCATCGGTGATCTTCCTGATAACACCATCCTGGCCACTATGGATGTAGAAGCCCTCTACACCAACATTCCACACAAAGATGGACTACAGGCCGTCAGGAACACTATCCCCGATAATGTCACGGCTAACCTGGTGGCTGAACTTTGTGACTTTGTCCTTACCCATAACTATTTCACATTTGGGGAAAATGTATACCTTCAGATCAGCGGCACTGCTATGGGTACCCGCATGGCCCCACAGTATGCCAACATTTTTATGGCTGATTTAGAACAACGCTTCCTCAGCTCTCGTCCCCTAAAGCCCCTACTCTACTTGCGCTATATTGATGACATCTTCATCATCTGGACCCATGGAAAAGAAGCCCTTGAGGAATTCCACCATGATTTCAACAATTTCCATCCCACCACCAACCTCAGCCTGGTCCAGTCCACACAAGAGATCCACTTCCTGGACACTACAGTGCTAATAAACAATGGCCACATAAACACCACCCTATACCGGAAACCTACTGACCGCTATTCCTACCTACATGCCTCCAGCTTTCACCCTGACCACACCACACGATCCATCGTCTACAGCCAAGCTCTGCGATACAACCGCATTTGCTCCAACCCCTCAGACAGAGACAAACACCTACAAGATCTCTGTCAAGCTTTCTTACAACTACAATACCCACCTGCAGAAGTAAAGAAACAGATTGATAGAGCCAGAAGAGTTCCCAGAAGTTACCTACTACAGGACAGGCCTAACAAAGACAATAACAGAACGCCACTAGCGGTCACCTTCAGCCCCCAACTAAAACCCCTCCAACGCATTATTAAGGATCTACAACCTATCCTAAAGGATGACCCAACACTCTCACAAGTCTTGGGAGACAGGCCAGTCCTTGCCTACAGACAGCCCCGCAACCTGAAGCAAATACTCACCAACAACCACATACCACACAACAGAACCACTAACCCAGGAACTTATCCTTGCAACAAAGCCCGTTGCCAATTGTGCCCACATATCTATTCAGGGGACACCATCACAGGGCCTAATAACATCAGCCACACTATCAGAGGCTCGTTCACCTGCACATCCACCAATGTGATATATGCCATCATGTGCCAGCAATGCCCCTCTGCCATGTACATTGGTCAAACTGGACAGTCTCTACGTAACAGAATAAATGGACACAAATCAGATGTCAAGAATTATAACATTCATAAACCAGTCGGAGAACACTTCAATCTCTCTGGTCACGCAATCACAGACATGAAGGTCGCTATCTTAAAACAAAAACACTTCAAATCCAGACTCCAGCGAGAAACTGCTGAATTGGAATTCATTTGCAAATTGGATACTATTAATTTAGGCTTAAATAGAGACTGGGAGTGGCTAAGTCATTATGCAAGGTAACCTGTTTCCTCTTGTTTTTTCCTACCCCTCCCTCCCCCCAGATATTCTGGTTTAACTTGGATTTAAACTTGGAGAGTGGTCAGTTTAGATGAGCTATTACCAGCAGGAGAGTGAGTTTGTGTGTGTATGGGGGTGGGGGGGAAGTGAGAAAACCTGGATCTATGCAGGAAATAGCCCGACTTGATTATGTAAAGAGTTGTCACTTTGGATGGGCTAGCACCAGCAGGAGAGTGAATTTGTGTGGGGGGGTGGAGGGTGAGAAAACCTGGATTTGTGCTGGAAATGGCCCACCTGATGATCACTTTAGATAAGCTATTACCAGCAGGACAGTGGGGTGGGAGGAGGTATTGTTTCATATTCTCTGTGTGTATATAAAGTCTGCTGCAGTTTCCACGGTATGCATCTGATGAAGTGAGCTGTGGCTCACGAAAGCTCATGCTCAAATAAATTGGTTAGTCTCTAAGGTGCCACAAGTACTCCTTTTCTTTTTGAAAAAGAAGACAATTAAGTATATTAAGAACAAAAGAACTCCTAGAAAAGGTTTAGGCCAATTCCTGGAGAGAGAAAGGAAACTTGCTAATGCTGCAGAAAAGGTAGATGTGTTCAATACCTATTTTTTGTTCTACATTTGGAAAGAAGCGGTATGATGTACTCAGATCACCTAAGATGATTAAATACTTTCCAGTCCATTAGCCGTCAAAGGGGATGATAAACAGCATCTACAACAGAACCTTAGAGTTACAAACACCGGGGTTAAGAACTGACCGATCAACCACACATCTCAGTTGGAACCAGAAGTACGCAATCAGACAGGAGCAGAGCCAAAAAAAAAAAAAAAAGAAAGAAAGGAACAACAGGACAGTACTGTGTTAAAACTAAATTATTCAAAAAAGGAAAGGGAAAGTTTTTTTAAAAAAGATTTGACAAGGTTAGGAAACAATGGAAAAGCTGGTCTGGGATTAGAGTAAAAAAAAGGCTGGGAATATAATTAATGCCCGTGAACAAGAGGGTTTATGGAAAAGAAGGCTTGCCAAAGAAACTTGATTCCATTCATCAATGGTTTGGAAGGAAATGGAAAATCACTGCAAATGAAATTTGAGGATGACCCACAGATTGGCGGAGTGATTACAATGAGGGGCCCGGGGCAGGCATAACAATTGATCTGGAGCATTTGGTGAGGTGGGCCCATGGAAAGAAAATGTTTTAATACAGACAAATGCAAAGTTATCCTCTTAGAACAGGAAATGCAGGCCCGACCCACAGACTAGGGCACTGTTTTATGGAACGCAGGGACCCTGAAAAGGATTTAAGGTCATTCTGGACACCCAGCTCATTGTGAGCTCCAAGTGTGATGCTGTAGCCAAGAGGACTGATGCGATCCTTGGATGCATAAACCGGGGAGACGTGAGTTGGAGCAGGGGAAGGATTTTACCTCTGCACATGGCATTGGTGAAACCAACTGTATCCAGTTCTGGGGTCCACATTCTAAAAGGAGATGTTGAAAAATTGGAGAGGGTACAGAAAAGGGCCACAAAAATGTTTAGAGGCTGGAGAAAATGCCTGACAGTGAGAGACTTAAAGAGCTTCATCTATTTATCTTATCAAAAAGATGATCAAGGGGAGATTTCCATGGGTAGAAATCTGTGAGTAATAATGCACTCTGTAATCTAGCAGAGAAAGGCAGAGCAGGACCCAGGAGTTGGAAGCTGAAGCCAGACAAAATCCAGCTGGAAAAAAAGGCCAAAATTTTAGCACTCCGGGTGATTAACCATTGGGACACACTACGAAGGGAAGGAAAGAAGGACTTGTGGCACCTTAGAGACTAACCAATTTATTTGAGCATAAGCTTTCGTGAGCTACAGCTCACTTCATCGGACGAAGGGAAGTGGTGGATTCTACAACTCCCCATGGCTGCAGATCCAGACTGGGTGCTTCTCTTGAAGATCTGCTTAAGGGCTTGTCTGCACTTAAAATGTTACAGCATCGCTGCTCGGGTGCTTCAGTGTAAACACTGCTGACACCGACAATGGGGGTTCTCCCAAAAGTGCAGGTAATCCACTTTCCAAGAGGTGGGAGCTGGGTCGGTGGAAGAATTCTTCCTTCAACCTCATGCTGTCTACACCGGGGTTAGGATGATAAAGTGATATCTCTCAGAGGCGTGGATGTTTTTACTATTGCAGAAAAATAGATGCAAATGCAGTGTTAGGTTGCGTTAACACAGGCAGAGCATGCGAGTCACAGGAGATGATTATACCACTCCTCTCGGCAATGGTCAGGCCACAGTTGAGTACTGTGTCCAGTGTTGGCCACCAAACCATAGGGAGGATGTAGAGAAACTCGAAAGGATCCAGAGTTGAGAGACAAAGAGGATTCGAGGGCTGGAATGCAAGCCGCATGAGCAAAGGCTGAAGCAACTGGATATATTTACCTTGGAGAAGAGGAAATAAAGGGGGGACATGCCCACGGTTTTCAGATACTTGAAAGGCTGCCACAAAAAAGATGGAGAAAAAATGTTCTCTCTTGCTACTGAGGGCAGGACAAGAGGCAATGGGTTCAAAGTACAGCAGAGTAGATTTAGAGAAGATTTAAATCTCAGGAAAAAATTCCTAACGGTAAGAACAGGAGAACAATGGAGCAGACACCTCGGGAGGTTGTGGAAGCTCCTTCACTGGAGGTTTTCCAAAGGAGGCTGGAGAGCCATCTGTCTGGAATGGTTTAGACAGAACACATTCTGCATCTCGGCAGGGGTTAGACTAGATGAACCTTGCGGTCTCTTCTCACCCTGTGGCTCTATGATTCTACGATGTAAAATCCTACAGCAGACAAGGCCTTAGTCAAACACAAGTTATGGAGCTCAATGCAGAGAAAACTGTGTGAAATGTAATGGCCTGTGTTATACAGCAGGTCAGGCTGGATGATCAAATGGTCCCTTCTGGCTTTATATCCTATGAATCTATCAATAAAGAAAGTAGATCAAGCAGCTATCTTTACTGTGTCTCACAACACACGAACAAGAGAACATTCCATTACATTGAAAGTCTGAACATAGAACTCTGATAAAAGAAAATTGTTTACGTAATCCATAGTTGGCCTGTGGAACTCCTTGCCACAGACATTATGGGGGCAAGGAGCTTAGCTGAATGGGATTTACAAATGGATGGGCCGTTGCAGGTGGTACTGGTGGCACCATGCTTAGGTAAGGCTGTCTGACACCTTCCATTAGGAAACCGCATTTTCAGTGGCTTATAAGTTTACCAGACTTGAAGTGTTTGGACTGAAATTTCCCATGCTGGGTGTCTGCTTCCAGATGAATTGTTTTTTTTTCAAAGTTTCAGACCTAACAGTTCAGCTGCCTTCTCGAATGAAGCTAGGAGAGAAGATGTCTTGCCCACGTTGAAAAATTTTTATAATTGTTCCAGTGAGGACTGTTAGAACCTCTGTGCTTTACAGCAGATAAAAGACAGGAGGTCCCCTCATCTCAAAAAAGGTATACTGGTATTAGAAAAGGTTCAGAGAAGGGCAAGTAAAATGTATAGGGGGTTGGAACGGGTCACATATGAGGGGAGATTAAAGAGGCTAGGACTTTTCAGCTTGGAAAAGAGGAGACTAAGGGGGGATATGATAGAGGTCTATAAAATCATGAGTGATGTGGAGAAAGTGAATAAGAAAAAGTTATTTACTTGTTCCCATAATATAAGAACTAGGGGCCACCAAATAAAATGAATGGGCAGCAGGTTTAAAACAAATAAAAGGAAGTTCTCCTTCACTCAGCGCACAGTCAACCTGTGGAACTCCTTGCCTGAGGAGGTTGTGAAGGCTAGGACTATAACAGGGTTTAAAAGAGAACTGGATAAATTCATGGAGGTTAAATCCATTAATGGCTATTAGCCAGGATGGGTAAGGAATGGTGTCCCTAGCCTCTGTGAGTCAGAGGGTGGAGATGGATGGCAGGAGAGAGATCACTAGATCATTACCTGTTAATTTCACTCCCTCTGGGGAACCTGGCACTGGCCACTGTCAGTAGACAGGATACTGGGCTGAATGGACCTTTGGTCTGACCCAGTATGGCCGTTCTTATGGTCTTATGTCAAGTAATACCCTCCCCACCCCCCCCAGCCATTAACAGCCAGAGCCCTGAGATGTAAGAGCAGGAGGTGACAGACTGTGCATGAACACACAGCTGGCTCCTGAGGTTTCGATTCAGTTCTTACACCAAGAAAAGTTTAGCCTCAGTGGGGCCTGGTTAAACTAAGGGCCAGGGCCTCAAAATTTGGCCTTTGTATTGTCCATCTACTAACACCTTTCATCCTGAAGGATCCACCGTGCCACTGAAATCCAGCCGCCTTGGGGCTGGAGGCCATCAGCAGAAAGGGACATTTTGGCCCATGATATTGGAGCAAACTCATTCCCTGTGAAAAGGGCCCTGGGATGTTTAATGGCTGGGCAGAGCAGAAAGGACCCCAGACATGTTCTCCCTCCCACCGTGCCCATATTGCTGCACTGGGCTTGTCGAGAAGTTCTTACACCAAGGTTTCGATTCAGTTCTTACACCAAGAATAGTTTAGCTTCAGTGGGGCCTGATTAAACTGCGGGCCAGGGCCTCAGAGTTTGGCCTTTGTATTATACAGCTACTAACAGCTTTCATCCTGAAGGATCCATCGTGCCACTGAAGGTGAAGGTGAGCTCTTCAGCAAGAGATGGTACCTGTGAATCCTGAGACGGAAGTGTCTTCCCCGGGAATCCTCCTCAGCTATCCATGTCCCACACATCTCTCACCCCAGCATCTGCAGCAACATCTCATGCCGAGAGCCGATACAGTGGTGTGCGCTGGTTATAACAGAGCTCTGAGCAATCCCAGGGGGATTCGCTCAGCCTCTAGTGGCGAAGCGGCATCTCAGTGTAAACAGGCTGGACACAGGAGACACTCAAGCCAATCACTCTCTTTCCATCTCTGCGCTTCTGCGCTCTTCATCCAGCTTTAGGAGTAAACAGTAATTAAGGGACCTTCCCAAAGGGAGATGAGAACTCTTGGGCTCTGTGCTGACTCAGAGAGGAATTGGCTGCTCTGTGAATCGTTGTATATTTAAAAATTATACTGGATGAGTAAGAAAATTAGGGATAATACCTAGGTCACTTCCAACCCTATTCTTCTATGATTCTATGATTCTAGGGCCTTTTGGATGTTCAGCACCTGTGAAAGCCAGGATGCTCTGGGTTCCTAAACATGCATGGATGTGTACCTATCCCAGGATCCTGTCTCTGACAGTGGCTGGCTCCAGATGCTTCAGAGTAAGGTGTGAGTGACTCGGATGTAGGATATTCTACTCCCTCTGCTTTGTAATTTTTCTTCATCTCCAAAACAGATCTGGAGATCAGGTTAAAAAAAGAACCAGGTAAGTTCATGGAGGATAGGTCCATCCCTCGCTATTAGCCGGGATGGATTAGGATGGTGTCCCTAGTCTCTCTTTGCCAGAAGCTGGGAATGGGCAATGGGGGATGGATCACTTGGTGATTAACTGTTCTGTTTATTCCCTTTGGGGTACCTGGCATTGGCCACTGTTGGAAGACATGATACTGGGCTAGACGGACCTTTGGTGTAGCCCAGTATGGCCGTTCTTATAAGAAAGATTCGTGAGGGGAGACACGAGCACTTTCTGCAGGCACATGGCGCTGTCGCTAAGGGCTCAGAGACCAGTAATTCTCATCAGTAACTATCACCATACCGTGCAGCACCTTCACTGAAGGATCTTCAAAATACTTAGCAAAGGAAAATCACTTTGAACATATCCCCGTTATACAGATAGGTAAACTGAAGCAAAGGAGATGTGACCTTGGCAAGGTCACACAGAGCATGACAGACAGAACCCAGGAGTCCTGACTTGCCTACTGTAACTATGCTTTCTGCTTGGACAGTTTGTTTGTTCAATACTCATTGTGCCTTTCAACTCCTCCCTTAACATTCACATGTGTTTAGTTACTGGTTTTCTTTTCCCCTCAGCGTCTCCTTCAATAGGGATCTCAGTCAAAGGTCATCTTTGGGGTCTTGTTATGCCGGGGTCTGGTGAGATGATAATGTAAGGGGACTTTGCATGTTGGCTAGCCCTCTGTGGAGCTGCTTTCCAATCTCAGGGTTATGCCCATGCAAAAAATCCACCAACATCCCTCTCTCCGTCTTTCTCTTTGATCTCGATTCCCAGCACTGGGACCTTGCCCACCCTCTCCCCATTTCCTAGCAGGTTGTGATCTGTGCTCTCTGGGCTAAGAGGTGTGTCTTCTCCAAGCAGCTCTTTCACACCTGTTTTGTGTGTCTTACCAGCCCAAGGAATTACCTTCTCCCCTTGGTGTGATGGTTCATTAGCATAGTAACGAACAACTATCTATTCAGTAAAAAGAAAAGGAGGACTTGTGGCACCTTAGAGACTAACCAATTTATTTGAGCATGAGCTTTCATGAGCTACAGCTCACTTCATCGGATGCATACCATGGAAACTGCAGCAGACTTTATATACACACAGAGAATATGAAACAATACCTCCTCCCACCCCACTGTCCTGCTGGTAATAGCAGGAGAGTGAGTTTGTGTGTGTATGGGGGTGGGGGGGGGGTGTGAGAAAACCTGGATTTGTGCTGGAAATGGCCCACCTTGATTATCATGCACATTGTAGGGAGAGTGGTCACTTTGGATGAGCTATTACCAGCAGAATAGTGAATTTGTGTGTGTGGTTTTTGGGAGGGGGGTGAGGGGGTGAGAGAACCTGGATTTGTGCAGGAAATGGCCCAACTTGATTATCATGCACATTGTGTAAAGAGTTGTCACTTTGGATGGGCTATCACCAGCAGGAGAGTGAATTTGTGTGGGGGGTGGAGGGTGAGAAAACCTGGATTTGTGCTGGAAATGGCCCAACCTGATGATCACTTTAGATAAGCTATTACCAGCAGGACAGTGGGGTGGGAGGAGGTATTGTTCCATGTTCTCTGTGTGTATATAAAGTCTGCTGCAGTTTCCACGGTATGCATCCGATGAAGTGAGCTGTAGCTCACGAAAGCTCATGCTCAAATAAATTGGTTAGTCTCTAAGGTGCCACAAGTCCTCCTTTTCTTTCTGTGAATACAGACTAACACGGCTGTTACTCTGAAACCTATCTATTCAGTAGGATCTACAAAATCACAATCTGAGTTCTCTAAACTGGACAGGATTTGACTCAAGAATTGTCTTACCCTGATGGTACAAACAGTTCACCAATATTCCACACACATGCCTTGATTTCTCCTTGCCAGCCTGGGAGCCCCTCCTCAAAGAATTTTTCCTCTAATCGTGTGTTCAGGTGTTGAGTTGTGGCGGGGGGGGGGGGGGAGTGAGGCCAAGTGGTGATGTCACTTCTCCCTTTTATAGCTTCTGCCATGTGGAGGGAACTTCAT
The DNA here is from genome assembly GCF_965140235.1 of Caretta caretta. NCBI lineage: Eukaryota > Metazoa > Chordata > Testudines > Cheloniidae > Caretta > Caretta caretta. The sequence goes on from NC_134206.1 coordinate 3,196,498, forward strand.
TGTCCCAAAGAAAGATCCCAGCACAGTACTGGAAAAGTACAGGCACAGGACGGAGTCCAGTGTCAGATGAATTTTCATGCTTCAGTGAGTCATAGCCGGGGCCTAACCCATACCCTGGCTAGAACGTCCACAGGAAAGTCCATCAGGTGGGGATAAACTTTTTCCATGGACCCTCGTCTTCACTGTTGGGCCATCCACTTGAATAGTCTAGTCACAATGTGCTGGCTAGACTGGATGTAAACTACCTTGTGGGAACTACCACAGGAGCAAACAGGTTTGAAATAGAGGCAGATAATCAATATTCATAACTTCAGATACAATAATGAGACATGGATACAAAGAGGATAGTCATATTCAGCAAACCATAACTTTTCCATAGACACCTGAGGTGACATATTTTGTACAAGAATTGTTGCAATTATATAATAGTAGTTAATATGGAGGTGCCAGGGTGTTGCTTTGGGGTACAGAGTGTCACAACAATATATCTATCAAATTAGAGCTCCCTGAGATCTAATTTTGTATTTTTATATAAGACATACAACCGTGTACTGAAAAAGACGACGTTCTCCTCTGTACCACAGGAGAAACGCAAGTTGAGGTACAGAGCAAAGGAAAATGAAAGAGTGTTTTTCCTGCTACCCATCACATGTGCAATATGTGACCCCCTGAAAATGTCCCTTTCACTTTCCTTGTTTCGTGAGTGTCACCTGCATTTGTGCGACCTCAGCCTCACACACATAACTGGATCAACAGATGTATTGCCACAGTGTCTGGGGAGCCATTCCTCCCCTCATTCCTTATCAACATGGCAAATCCCAAAGGAACGTAGCCTCCTTCCAAACCGAGCACTGTCTGGATCTGTCAGTGGGAAGGTGCGTAAGGGGGTCTGGCTGTATATTTGCGCACTGGCAGTCCTGTTGTGCTACTGAAGTTTTGGCACCCACGTGATCACTGGCCACGCAGTGGCATTTCTTGCTATGCCCACTTCAGAATTTACTGGTCATTTCTTCTAGTCATGTGTCCCCAGCAAGAAAGCTGCCAAAAAATGACAGAGCTTATGGGGGTGGTTCTGGGTTCAATATATCCTCACGCCTGATCTTGTGCTGCCCCTTGATACAGAGCAGCTATTGGAGACTGTGACAGGTTGGTCCCCCATTCTGGGCTGCCACCAGATGTACTGGGGTTTCACTGAGCCCCTTCTACTCCACCAGCCTGGATTCTCTCTCCCTGTTTTGCAGAATTAGGCTCTCCAGCCTGTTCCAGCACACACACACAGGTAGGCCCATACTCAGCTACAGACACAAACTGAAGTCATCTCTGAGTGAGAGGATTCACCCAGCACCCATTTGCACACCACCTTTGGGGCATAAACCCAAAAATACTGTCTTGTTCTGTATAGAAAGATCTGCAGAGCACAGCTCATAAAAAATCACCCAGTCATAGAAGAATCATAGAAGATAAGGTTTGGAAGAGACCTCAGGATGTCACCTAGACCAACCCCCTGCTCAAAGCAGGACCAACACCAACTAAATCATCCCAGGCAGGGCTTTATCAAGCCAGGCCTTAAAAACCTCTCTTAAAAACCTCCTCCCTAGGGAACCCATTCCAGTGGTTCACCACCCTCCTAGTGAAATAGTGTTTCCTAATATCCAACCTAGACCTCCCCCACTGCAACTTGAGACCATTGCTCCTTGTTCTGTCATCTGCCGCCACTGAGAACAGCTGAGCTCCATCCTCTTTGGAACCCACCTTTAGTTAGTTGAAAGCAGCTATCAAATCCCCCCTCATTCTTCTCTTCTGCCGTCTAAACAAGCCCAGTTCCCTCAGCCTCTCCTCATAAGTCATGTGCCCCAGCCCCCTGATCGTATTCATTGCCCTCCACTGGACTCTCTCCAATATATCAACATCATTTCGGTAGTGGGCCCAAAACTGGATGGCCCAAAACAGTACTCCAGCTGTGGCCTCACCAGTACTGAATAGAGGGGGACGATCACGTCCCTCGATCTGCTGGCAATGCCCCTACTTATACATCCCAAAATGCCGTTGGTCTTCTTGGCAACAAGGGCACCCTGCTGACTCATATCCAGCTTCTCGTCCACTCTAATCCCCAGGTCCTTTTCTGCAAAATTGCTGCTTAACCAGTCAGTCCCCAGCCTGTAGCGGTGCCTGGGATTCTTCCTTCCTAAGTGCAGGCTCCGCACTTGTCCTTGTTGAACCTCATCGGATTTCTTTTGGCCCAATCCTCCAATTTGTCTAGGTCACTCTGGACCCTATTTCTACCCTGCAGCATATCTACCTCTCCCCCCATCTTAGTGTTATCTGTGAACTTGCTGATGGGGCAATCCATCCTATCATCCAGAGCGTTAATAAAGTTGTTGAACAAAATCGGCCCTAGGACAACCCCTGGGCACTCCGCTTGATACCGGCTGCCAACTATACATTGAGCCGTTGATCACTATCTGTTGAGTCTGACAATCTAGCATGCTTTCTATCCACCTTATAGTCCATTCATCGTGTCCATACTTTTTTAACTTGTTGGCAAGAATACTATGGGAGACCATACCAAAAGCTTTGCTAAAGTCAAGATACATCACATCCACTGCTTTCCCCATATCCACAGAGCCAGTTATCTCATCATAGAAGGCAGTCAGGTTGGTCAGGCATGACTTGCCCTTGGTGAATCCATGTGGACTGTTCCTGATCACCTTCCTCTCCTCCAAGTGCTTCAAAATGGTTTCCTTGAGGACCTGCTCCATGATTTTTCCAGGGACTGAGGTGAGGCTGACTGGTCTGTAGTTCCCTGGGTTCTCCTTCTCCCCCTTTTTAAAAGATGGGCACTATATTTGCCTTTTTCCAATCATCGGGGGCCTCCCTGATCACCACAAGTTTTCAAAGATAATGGGCAATGGCTCTGCAATCACATCAGCCAATTCCCTCAGCACCCTCGGATGCATTAGATCTGGACCCAGGGACCTGTGTATGTCAAATTTTCTAAATAGTCCTTAACCTGTTCTTTCACCACTGAGAGCTGCTCACCTCCTCCCAATACTGTGCTGCCCAGTGCAGCAGTCTGGGAGCTGACTTCAGCTTTTTCCACATCATCTGTCACTAGGTTGCCTACCCCATTCAGCAAGGGTCCCACACTTTCCCTGACCTTTTTCTTCGTGCTAACATACCTGTAGAAAACTTTCTTGTTACCCTTCACATCCCGTGCTAGCTGCAACTCCAGCTGCATTTTGACCTTTCTAATTATACCCCTGCATGCTTGTGCAATATGTTAATCCTCCTCCCTAGTCATCAGTCCAAGTTTCCACTTCTTGTAAGCTTCCTTTTTGTGTGTAAGCTCACCGAAGATTTCACACTTAAGCCAAGCTGGTCACCTGCCATATTTGCCATTCTTTCTGCACATCGGGATGGTTTGTTCCTGTATCCTCAGTAAGGCTTCTTGAAAATACAGCCAGATCTCCTGGACTCCTTTCTCCCTCATATTAGCCTCCCAAGGGACCTGCCCATCAGTTCCCTAAGACAATTAAAGTCAGCTTTTCTGAAGTCCATGGTCTGTATTTTGCTACTCTCTGTTAGGATATAGATATTCAGGCATGTCTGTAAAGGCCTATACTCTAAGAATTTAGGTATATTCTTATCACTTAGCTAGTTATAGAGGTATAAAAGAATCAAAATCACTGTCTGACTGTACAAGGCCTTTTTTCACTGTGACAGTCTGAGGACCTGTTCTTAGGCTAAGGCCTTTGGCTAAACAGCAGAGGCAGCCATAAGCTGGGAAGCGAATGCTAGTCACATTGAAAGAAGGTGCTATTGGGCTGTAAGGATACAACCCTGTCCTGATAGTGCCTGTCGCCTCCAGAGAAAGGGAAGTGCCTGGAAAATGTAAAAGGAAACTTAGTTTGATAGCATCCTGTCTGGCAAGAACTCACTTATCAATAGCTGGGATGTGAAATCCTCATTTCTGTATTGTTCTATCATTGTAGTCCCCATTTCCCTACTGTTTGTCTTTATAATCTCTGTCTGGTTCTGTGATTGTTTCTGTCTGCTGTATAATTAATTTTGCTGGGTGTAAACTAATTAAGGTGGTGGGATATAATTGGTTACATAATCATGTTACAATATGCTAGGATTGGTTAGTTAAGTTTTGGGAAAATTGATTAAGGTATAGCAAAGCAGAACTCAAGTTTTAATATATAGTCTGCAGTCAATCAGGAAGTTGGGGGGGAGGTAATGGGAACAGGGAATGGAGGTGGGGAAATTGGAATCACGTTTTGCTAAGGAGAGGAATGGGAAAAGGGACAAAGGTGTAAGGCTCTGTGGTATCAGAGTTGGGAAGGGGGACACTAAGGAAAGAAACTGGAATCATGCTTGCTGGAAGTTCACCCCAATAAACATTGAATTGTTTGCACCTTTGGACTTCGGGTATTGTTGCTCTCTGTTCATGTGAGAAGGACCAGGGAAGTGAGTGGGTGAAGGAATAAGCCCCCTAACACTCTCCTTTCTTCCTTTTGTGAGGATCCTGAACTCAGTCCATCAAGCTTCCATACACAGGCTAGAAATCCCTTTAGCCTGGGAACAGCTCTTCCTGCAGTTCAGTCTTTGTTCCTCATTTGTTTCCAGGTGTTTCTGTGTGGGAAGTGAGGCCACATGGTGACATCGGTGCCCCCTTTTATGGTTTCTTCCATATGGCGGGAACCCTTTTATTCCACAAGAAGTTTCCAGCCCAAAGACATAAGGATACAGATGGTTCATATAACAAAACATTGAGTTAATAGAATAAATGAACACAAATCTGACGTTGGGAATCAGAACATTCAAAAACCAGTAGGAGAACACTTCAATCTCTCTGGTCACTCAGTAAGAGACCTAAAAGTGGCAATTCTTCAACAAAGAAACTTCAAAAACAGACTCCAACATGAAACTGCAGAACTGAAATTAATTTGCAAGCCTTCAATACTAATTTCCCCCTACTGTTCCTCACACCTTCTTGTCAACTGTCTGAAATGGGCCACTCTCACAACCACTACAAAAGTTATTTTTCCTCCCTTGGTATCCTGCTGTCAATTGAATTGTCTTGTTAGAATGACCTCACACTTGATAAGGCAACTCCCATCTTTTCATGTATTTATACCTGCTCCTGTATTTTCCACTCCATGCATCTGATGAAGTGGGTTCTAGCCCACAAAAGCTTATGACAAAATAAATTTGTTTCGTCTCTAAGGTGCCACAAGGACTCCTCATTGTTTTTGCTGATACAGACTAACACGGCTACCGCTCTGAAACCTGAGTTAACAAGGTTTCCACCCATCTGGGTTTTACCAAGACAGGATGGTTTTCGGCTTCTGGGTGCCATCTGGGGCAGGGAGTTTGTTTATAAACAGAGGCAGGGTGATTAACATAACAAAAGGCTTGTCATTAAATTAAACTAAGGATCATTCGATGAGCTGAAAGCATTCCCAGACACTCCCATTAAAAAATATGAAACAAAGGGTCAGAATAAATGGTGAAAATGGAGACATGTAAATCGTGGTGTTCCCCAGGGGTCTGTCCTGGGACAAGTGCTGTTCAACATATTCAAAAGCGATCTGGGAATAGGGGTAGACTGCAAGGTGGCAAAACTTGCCGATGAATCAGAATTACTCAGATACTTAAGTCCAAAGCAGACTGAGAAGAGTTACAAAGGAATCCCAAAACCTGGGTGACAGGGCAACACAATGGCAGATGAAATTCAGTGTTGATAAATGCAAAGTAATGCACATGGCAAAATATAATCCCAACTATATATACAGAACAATAGGGTTTAAATGAGCTGTTACCCATAAAGAAAGAGATCTTGGAGTCATTGTGAATAGTTCTCTGAAAACATCTTCTCCATCTGCAATGGCTGTCAAAGGTAAGAGAATGTTGGGAATCTATCAGAAAGGGATAGAGAATCAGACTGAAAATATCATATTCCCTCTATATAAATCCATGCTATGCCCAGTTTGAATGCTGCATGCAGATTTTGTCACCCAATCTCATCAAAGATTTATTGGATTTGGAAAAGGTACAGAGAAGGGCAACAGAAATTATTAGGGGTATGGAACAGTTCCCATATGAGGAGAGATTAAAAAGACTAGAACTTTTCAGCCTCAAAAAGAGATGACTAAGGGGGAATATGATAGAGGTCTACAAAATCACAAGTGATCTGGAAAATTGAATAAGAAAATATTATTTATTCATTCACATAACACAAGAACTAGGGGTCACCCAATGAAATTAATAGCTAGCAGATTTAAAACAAAGAAAATAAAGTATTTCTTCACAATCAACCTGTGGAACTCTTTGCCAGAGGATGTTGTGAAGGTCAAAAATATAACAGTTTCCAAAAAGAACTAGAGACATTCATGGAGGATAGGTCCACCAATGGCTATTAGCAAGGATAAGCAGGGAAGGTGTCCCTAGCCTGTTTGCCAGACTCTGGGAGGGGATGACAGGGGATGAATCACTTGATGATTACCTGTTCTGTTGATTACCTCTGGGGCACCTGGCATTGGCCACTGTTGGAAGACGGGATACTGGGCTAGATGGAACATTGGTCTTACCAAGTATGGCCATTCTGATGTTCTTATATAGACCCCAGATGCATCTGCCCCCTCTGTAACCCAGTAGATCCCACTCCCCTTCCAGAGCTGAGATGGAACCCAGGAGCCCTGAAAGGGTCTCTCTCTTCTCAGACTTAGTAACAAAGTAAGAATAGACATTAAATTTCTAAACCTAACCAGTGTCCTTTCAGTGACTTGCCACAAAATATCAGAACATGTTAGTATTAGAGCTGAGTGGGTTTAATATTTATTTATTTTTCTTTCCTTTATATAGGAATTAGATACAGCGCTTCTGTGAGCTAATTGTTAAGTTATCTGCCAAAAGAACTACAGATTTAAAGTGCCTAAATAGACATGGGAATCATGGTTAAAATTGACCACCACCCCGCCAAACAAAATCTGAAATGGTTCCCTTGTAGCTGGGGAGGGGGAGGCAGGTGGAGATGAACCATCAAGTGACAGGGGGAGGGGACGAGAAGAGCGAGCGACAGGGGAGGAGCCTTGGGGGGGGAAAGGCAGAGCAGGGGCGAAGCCTTAGCAGGAGAGGTGTGGCAGGGGCTGGAGTCCAGATACCAGCAATTACAAAGATGGTAACCCTGTGAATTGATGAGTTATACACAGATGAATTCCCCAGTTTGTTCCACTAATACAGTACACTCAGGTCAGGAAAGGGTTTCATGTCTCTTTGACTATCCAGTAAGTGATTCAGGGAAGAGGGTCCAGCACCACATCACCAGCCAGTTCTGTATGGAGCTCAGTCTGAAAGCAAGAGCACCAGGAGAAAACTTTAGGTCCCTTTATGAGTAAAGAGCCAGAGCAGCCTGTCCCGGATCTGTTTGGTCCTCACACCATAGATGATGGGGTTTAGCACGGGGGGCACCAGGAGGTACACGTTGGCCATGAGAACGTGGAAATGCAGGGGCACATTGTGGCCAAACCGGTGCGTGAGGAAGGAGAAGAGAGATGGGACGTAAAAGGTTAAGATAGCACAGAGGTGGGAGATGCAGGTCTCAAAAGTCTTGAGCTGGGAGTCCTTTGTGGGGAGGCTGAAGACGGCCCTGAGGATCTGGATATAGGACACGGTGATAAAAAGCATATCCAGACCCATCCCAGAGAATAGCAAAAAGAGGCCATAGTAATTACTGACTCGGATGTCAGCGCAGGCCAGCTTCGCCACAGCTATGTGCTCGCAGTATGTGTGGGGGATGATGTTGGTTCTGCAATATGGCCACTGCCTTGCCAGGAAGGGATAGGGCAGTACAAATATGCTGCTGCGCAGAACCATGGCCAGGCCGATCTTGGCAACCATGGGGTTTGTCAGGATGGTGGAATGTCTCAGGGGATGGCAGATGGCCACGTAGCGATCCAAGGCCATGGCCACAAAGATCCCAGTCGCCATCCCTGTGAAGCAGTGAATGAAGTACATCTGGGTGAGGCAGGCACTGAAATCTATCTCCCTGGAATTGAACCAGAAGATGCTCAGCGTTTTGGGCAGGATGGATGTGGACAGGACCAGGTCGGTGACAGCCAGCATGCAGAGGAAATAGTACATGGGCCCATGGAGGCTCGGCTCCCTCTTCACGATGAACAGGATGGTGAAGTTCCCCAAGACAGCTATGATGTACATGGTGCAGAAAGGGATGGAGATCCAGACATGGGCCACCTCCAGGCCAGGAATGCCCAGGAGGATGAAGGTGGAGGGGTTGATGAAGTTGGTTATGTTGGAATCTGACATGTTGTAGGGGAGAAGGTGTCCAACTCTGAGGCAGAACGGCGTCTCCTGCATGTACCGTATGTTCCCCTGTATGTGCCCAGGGTCTAGCATGATGGTTGCAGGACAAATACCTGGATGGAGAGACAGTGTTAATGTGAGACACTACATGCACTACTGGGGGCTGTTCTCATGGGTGAAGCAGATTGGTCGCTCTTCACACACTGAGAAATAATATTTTCATTATTCAGAGGACTGAATTATAAACTGACCCTACTAATGCCAATTCCATGTTTCATGGTGCTCCATGTGTCAATAATTCCTACATATCATGGTGTGGGAAACCTTCATAGGCACCAGAGGAAACACAAGTGTGGATACTGTTTATACATCATCTATCCATTATGTAATGAAGCAATGAAACCCAAGCTAGAGAGTCCATGCTGTAGGGAGTTCCCCATTCACATAGTTGCTCAAAATCTGAGTAGAAAAAACAAACCTTTGCCAAGCTGCGTGCTGAGGAAACATCCCAATGAGAACATACCTCAGCAAAAAGACCCGGGCATCGTTGATAGCAACTCCATGGAAACAGTTGCTCATTCACAGTAGTGGCCAAAACAAAGACAATGTTCGGATACCTAAGGAAGGGGATGGAGGATAAACTGCTCTGGACACGCGCTCAGTTGTGGTCACTCAGTCTCTATAAAGTGTATAGCAGATAGAAAGGGGGTTTCTGAGACAGGCAATGAGAATGGGGGAGGCTGCCAGATACAGACAGACTGAATAGTCCGGGACTGTTTAGTTTAGAGAAGAGACAAAGAAGGGTGCATATGATAGAGAAGAAGAAAATAAACAATGGATCTGATTACATTCAAATGGAGAAACAGAGAACAGTTCCCTACCAGTAACATCGATAGACACTTAGTGCTTCAAAAGGTCTAATTCCCCTAAGCTGAGACAAAATATCAATAAAACTGATTGGGAGGAAAACTTTAGACAGAAAATGGGAATGAATACCACAGTCAAGAAAGTGGACAACATTAGCTAAAAAGCCCTTTCAGTGGCAAAGGGAAGGCAGCAATTGGGGTGGAGGTGGGGAGGAAGCAACATATAACCAACTGTAAAAAGGGAAAATAGATAACAAACAATACAAATTGGAATTTATGAAAGTTGATAAGGAATATGAAGGTATCAGGGAGAAATCCGTGCTTGGCAGGGCTAAGGGTCACAAGAAGGGGGTTATTCAGTATATTATGAAGAAAAGAAATCCTAGAAAAGGTTTAGGCCAATTCCTAGAGGGAGAAAGGAAACTTGTTAATGTTGCAGAAAAGGTAGATGTGTTCAAGAAATATTTTTGTTCTGCACTTGGAAAGAAGCAGTACAAGGTACTCATATCACATCAGGTGATAAAATACATATATATGAAAAAGCATATACAGGACAGCACTGTGTTAAATTTAAACAATTAAAAATAAAGAGAAAGCTTTTAAAAAAGAAGCAGTGGAAAAGCTGGTCTGGGATTAGTTTAAAAAAGTCTAGGAATATAATTAATGCCAGTCAATGATTGGATTTATGGAAAACAGGTCTTGACAAACAAACCCAATTTCATTCTTTAATGAGAGAACACATTTGGTTGATCAAGGGAATCACACAGATGCAATAGACTTCAATTTCTATGAGTCATTTGATTTACTAGGGAAAACATTCAGATAAAAAAATAAACACTGTACAATATCAGTAGAACATATGTTAAATGGACTACAAACTGTCTAACTGATAGATCTCAGAAAGCAGAATGGGCCATTGTTAGTGAATGGGGCTGTTTGGAGTGAGTTTCTGCAGGATCAATTCTAGGCCTGATGCTATTCAAAATTTTCATCAATGATCTTCAAGCAAATAGAAAATCACTGCAGATAAAATTAGCAGATGGCCCAAAGATTGGCAGAGTGGTTACAATGAGGAGGCCAGGGCATGTACATTGATTGATCTGGAACATTCTGTGAGCTGGGCTCATGCAAACAAAATGTTTTAATGCAGTCAAATGCAAAGTGATCCTCTCTGAACAGGGAATGCAGGCCCGACCCATAGTCTAGGGTACTGTATTACGTAACACAAGGAACTCAGAAATGGATTTAGGGGTCATTGTGGACCACCAAATCATTGTGATCTCCCAGTGTGATGCTGTGGCCAAAAGGGCTGATGTGATCCTTGGATGCATAAACAGGGGAGTGGTGATCTGGAGTAGGGGAAGGATTTTACCTCTGCACATGGAATTTTTGAAAACGACTGAGTCCAGTCCTGGGGTCCACATTTCAAAAATGATCTTGAAACATTGGAAAGGGTGCAGAAAAGAAATACAAAAATGATTTGAGGCTGGAGAAGATGCCAGTGAGAGACTCAAAGACAGTCATTGATTTATCTTAAATAGTAATAATGGAATCTTTAATCTAGCCGAGAAAGGCAGAGCAAGGCTGGAAGCTGAAGTCAGACAAATTCCAGTTGGAATTAAGGACCCAATGTTTAGCACTGAGGGTGATTAACCATTAGGACAAACTGCATTGACCTCTAGCTGTCTACACTGGGGTTAGGATGTAGCTACATCTCCAAGCGGTGTGGATTTTTCTTTGGATATTGCCAAAAAAGCAAATGCAATTTTCGGTTTGCAGTAGCAGAGGCATAGAATGCAAGTCATGGAAAGTGATAATACCTCTCTACTAGGCGGAGGTTAGGCTTCAGCTGCGGTACTATGTCCAGTTTTGGTCACAAATGCATAGAAAGGATGTAGAGAAACTGGAAAGGATCCAGGGGCAAGAAACAAAGAAGGCCAAGGGATAGAATGCAAGGCATAAGAACATACGAGAGGCCAAACTGGGTCAGACCAAAGCTCCATCTAACCCAGAATCCTGTCTTCCAATATATCTTTTTTGAAATGGGTCGACCACATCTGCATGCAGTATTCAAGATGTGGGTGTGTCAAGGTTCCTTCCCCACTCTGAACTCTAGGGTACAGATGTGGGGACCTGCATGAAAAACCTCCTAAACTTATCTTTACCAGCTTAGGTCAAAACTTCCCCAAGGTACAAAATATTCCACCCTTTGTCCTTGGATTGGCTGCTACCACCACCAAACAAATACTGGTTACTGGGGAAAAGCTGTTTGGAAACGTCTTTCCCCCCAAAATACTTCCCAAAACCTTGCACCCCACTTCCTGGACAAGGTTTGGTAAAAAGCCTCACCAACTTGCCTAGGTGACTACAGACCCAGACCCTTGGATCTTAAGAACAATGAACAATCCTCCCAACACTTGCACCCCCCCCTTTCCTGGGGAATGTTGGATAAAAAGCCTCACCAATTTGCATAGGTGACCACAGACCCAAATTCTTGGATCTGAGAACAATGAAAAGCATTCAGTTTTCTTACAAGAAGACTTTTAATAGAGATAGAAGTAAATAGAAGTAAAGAAATCCCCCCTGTAACATCAGGATGGTAGATACTTTACAGGGTAATTAGATTCAAAACATAGAGAACCCCTCTAGGCAAAACCTTAAGTTATAAAAAGATACACAGACAGAAATAGTTATTCTATTCAGCACAGTTCTTTTCTCAGCCATTTAAAGAAATCATAATCTAATGCATACCTAGCTAGATTACTTACTAAAAGTTCTAAGACTCCATTCCTGGTCTATCCCCGGCAAAGCAGCATATAGACAGACGGAGACCCTTTGTTTTTCTCCCTCCTTCCAGCTTTTGAAAGTATCTTGTCTCCTCATTGGTCATTTTGGTCAGGTGCCAGCGAGGTTACCTTTAGCTTCTTAACCCTTTACAGGTGAGAGGATTTTTTTCTCTGGCCAGGAGGGATTTTAAAGGGGTTTACCCTTCCCTTTATATTTATGACAGGGTGTACCATGCATTTATACAGAGGTAATATGATATCTTCTGCCTTCTTATCTATCCCTTCCCTAATGGTTCTAAAATTCTGTTCACTTTTTTGACCGTTGTTACACACTGAGCAGATGTTTTTAGAGAACTATCCACTATGACTCCAAGATCTCTTTCTTGAGTGTTAACAACTAATATAGACCCCATCATTTTATATGTATAGTTGGGATTGTGTTGGAATCTGATATGGAGTAGGGGAGAAGGTGTCCAACTCTGAGGCAGAACGGTGTCTCCTGCATATACCGTACGTTCCCCCGACTTCCTGTATGTGTTCAGGCTCTAGGGTGATGATCACAGGACAAATGCCTGGATGGAGAGACAGTGTTAATAAGAGACACTACATGCACTCCTGGAGGCTGTTCTCATGGGTAGAGCAGATCGGTCGCTCCTCACACACTGAAAACTCATATTTTCATTATTCAGAGGAATGAATTATGAACAACTGACCCTACTAATGCCAATTCCATATTTCATGGTGCTCCATGCATCAATAATTCCTGCACATCATGGTGTGGGAAACCTTAATAGGCACCAGCAAGAAACATGAGTGTGGATACTGGTTATCCATCATTGTTCCTTAATGCAATGAAAGCCAGGCTGGAGTGTCCATGCTGTAAGGAGTTCCCCATTCACCCAGTTGTTCAACATCTGAGAGTGAAAAAAAACCCAAATTTTTGCAAAGACATGTGCTGGGGGATACATCCCAACTAGAGCACAGCTCAGGGAAAAGACCCGGGCATCTTTGATAGCAGCTCCACAGAAACACCTGCTCATTCGTAGCAGTGGCCAAACAAAGACAATGTTTGGATGCCTAAGGAAGGGGATGGAGAATAAACTGTTCTGGATATGTGCTCAGTTGTGGTCACTCAGTCTCTATAAAGGATATAGCAGAGAGAAAGGGGATTTCTGAGACAGGCTATGAGAATAGGGGAGGCTGCCTGATGTGGACAGACTGAAAAGTCTGTGACTGTTTAGTTTAGAGAAGAGACAAAAAAGGGGGCATATGATAGAGGAGAACAAAATAAACAAAGGAACTGATTACATTCAAATGGACAAATGGAGAACAGTTCCCACCCAGTAATATGTGTGGACATGTAGCGCTTCAAAGGGGCTAATTCCCCAAAGCTTAGGCAACATATCAGTAAAACTGATTGGGAGGTTTAATTTAGAGAGAAAAATGGGAATGAAACTTGGGAGTTCTTTAAGAAGAGTTTATTAGACAGCTAAAACTCCACAATACCACAGCCAAGAATTGGACAACTTTGGCTAAAAACCCGGTTCAGTGGCAAAGTGAAGGCAGTAATTGGGGCTTGGGGTGGGAGGTGAGCAACACAGAACAAATTGGAAAAAGGGAAAATAGATAACAAACAATACAAATTGGAATTTTTGAAAATTGATAAGAAACGTGAAAGCTATCAGGGAGAAATCCGTGCTTGGCAGGGCTAAGGATCACAAAAAGGAGGTTATTAAGTATATTAAGAAGAGAATAAATCCTAGAAAAGGTTTAGGCCAATTCCTAGAGGGAGAAAGGAAACTTGTTAATGTTGTAGAAAAGGTAAATGTGTTCAAGAAATATTTTTGTTCTGCGTGTGGAAAGAAGCGGTAGGAGGTACTCATATCACCTGAGGTGATGAAATACACATATATGAAAGGTTTCAGAGTAGCAGCCGTGTTAGTCTGTATTCGCAAAAAGAAAAGGAGTACTTGTGGCACCTTAGAGACTAACCAATTTATTTGAGCATGAGCTTTCGTGAGCTACAGCTCACTTCATCAGATGTATGATCTGATGTATGATCTGATGTATCATCTGATGAAGTGAGCTGTAGCTCACGAAAGCTCATGCTCAAATAAATTGGTTAGTCTCTAAGGTGCCACAAGTACTCCTTTTCTTTTTACATATATGAAAAAGCATATACAGGACAGCACTGTGTTAAATTTAAACAATTAAAAATAAAGAGAAAGCTTTAAAAAAAGATTTGACAAGATTATGAAACAATGGAAAAGCTGGTCTGGGATTAATTAAAAAAAAGTCCAGGAATATAATTAATGCCCGTCAACAACTGGGTTTATGGAAAACAGGTCTTGTCAAATAAACCCAATTTCATCCTTTAATGAGAGAACACATTTGGTTGATCAAGGGCACCACACTGATGCAATAGGCTTCAATTTCTCTAAGTCATTTGATTTAGTAAGGGAAAACATTCAGATTAAAAAAAAACACTATACAATATCAGTAGAACACATATTAAATGGACTAAAAACTGGCTAACTGAGAGATCTCAGAAAGCTGTTGTCAATAGGTCATTGTCAGTGAATGGGGCTATTTCTAGTGGGTTTCTCCAGGGATAATTCTAGGCCTGATGCTATTCAATATTTTCATCTATGATCTAGAAACAAATAGAAAATCACTGCAGATAAAATTAGCAGATGGCCTAAAGATTGGCAGAGTGGTTACAACGGGTAGGTACATCGACTGATCTGGAGCATTCAGTGAGCTGGGCCTATGCAAACAATAGGTTTTAATACAGACAAATGCAAAGGGATCCACTTGGAACAGGGAATGCAGGCCTGCTCCACAGACTAGGGCACTGTATTATGGGACCCGAGGACCCAGAAAAGGATTTAGGGTCATTGTGAGCTCCCATTGTGATGCTGTGGCCATAAGGGCTGATGTGATCCTCAGCTGCATAAACAGGGGAGTGGTGAGTTGGAGCAGGGGAAGGATTTTACCTTTGCGCGTGGCATTGGTGAAACCAACTGCCCCCAGTCCTGGGGTCCACATTTCAAAAAGGATATTGAAACATTGGAGAGGGTGCAGAAAAGAGACACAAAAATGATTTGAGGCTGGAGAAAATACCAAACAGGAAGAGACCCAAAGACCTTCATTTATTTATGTTCAGTATTAATAATGGGATCTTTAATCTAGCCGAGAAAGGCAGAGCAAGGCTGGCAGCTGAAGCCAGACAAGTTCCAGTTGGAACTAAGGACCCAGTGTTTAGCACTGAGGGCAACTCACCATTAGGACAAACTGCGATGACCTCCTGCTGTGTACACTGTGGTTAGGATGGTACAGCTACATCTCTCAGGGTGTGGATTTTTTTGCTATTGAAAAAAAAATAAAGCAAACGCAATTTTCGGTTGCATTAGCAGAGGCATAGAATGCAAGTCATGGAAAGTGATAGTTCCACTCTACTCGGCGCTGGTTAGGCTTCAGCTGCGGTACTATGTCCAGTTTTGGTCACAAATGTATAGAAAGGATGTAGAGAAACTAGAAAGGATCCAGAGGCAAGAGACAAAGAAGATCAAAGGGATGGAATGCAAAGCATAAGAACATATGAGAGGCCAAACTGGGTCAGACCAAAGCTCCATCTAGCCCAGTGTCCTGTATTCTGACAGTGGCCAATGCCAGGTGCCCCAGAGTGAATGAACAGAACAGGAAATCATCAAGTGATCCATCCCCTGTCTCCCATTCCCAGCTTCTGGGAAGCAGAGGCTAGGGATACCATCCTGGCTAATAGCCATTGATGGACCTGTCCTCCATGAACTTCTCTAGTTCTTGTTTGAACCCTGTTATAATCTTGGCCTTCACAACATCCTCTGGAAAGGATTTCCACAGGTTGACTGTGCATTGTGTGGAAAAATATTTTCTTTTGTTTGTTTTAAACCTGCTGCCTATTGATTTCATTTGGTGAACCCTAGTTCTTCTGTTATGAGAAGGAATAAATAACACTTCCTTACTTATTTCAGAGTAGCAGCCATGTTAGTCTGTATTCGCAAAAAGAAAAGGAGTACTTGTGGCACCTTAGAGACTAACCAATTTATTTGAGCATAAGCTTTCGTGAGCTACAGCTCACTTCATCGGATGCATACCGTGGAAAGTATAGAAGATCTTTTTATGATGTCAGAGTTGTTTCTGGGGCAACTGTTTCTGTTTCATAATCAAAAAGGCCGACAAAGGAGGTGCTGTTGTCATCATGAATAGGTCGAAATATGAACAAGAGGCTGCTTGGCAGCTCTCCAACACCACTTTCTACAACCCATTACCCTCTGATCCCACTGAGAGTTACCAAAAGCAACTACGGCATTTGCTAAAGAAACTCCCTGAAAAAGCACAAGATCAAATCCGCACAGACACACCCCTGGAACCCCAACCTGGGATATTCTATCTACTACCCAAGATCCATAAACCTGAAAATCCTAGGCGCCCCATCGTCTCAGGCATTGGCACCCTGACAGCAGAATTGTCTGGCTATGTAGACTCCCTCCTCAGGCCCTACGCTACCAGCACTCCCAGCTACCTTCGAGACACCACTGACTTCCTGAGGAAACTACAATCCATCGCAAAAAGAAAAGGAGTACTTGTGGCACCTTAGAGACTAACCAATTTATTTGAGCATGAGCTTTCGTGAGACTAACCAATTTATTTGAGCATGAGCTTTCGTGAGCTACAGCTCACTTCATCGGATGCAGTATGCTCACGAAAGCTCATGCTCAAATAAATTGGTTAGTCTCTAACGTGCCACAAGTCTTCCTTTTCTTTTTGCGAATACAGACTAACACGGCTGTTACTCTGAATACAATCCATCGGTGATCTTCCTGATAACACCATCCTGGCTACTATGGATGTAGAAGCCCTCTACACCAACATTCCACACAAAGATGGACTACAGGCCATCAAGAACAGTATCCCCGATAATGTCACGGCTAACCTGGTGGCTGAACTTTGTGACTTTGTCCTTACCCATAAATATTTTACATTTGGGGACAATGTATACCTTCAGATCAGCGGCACTGCTATGGGTACCCGCATGGCCCCACAGTATGCCAACATTTTTATGGCTGACTTAGAACAACACTTCCTCAGCTCTCGTCCCCTAACGCCCCTACTCTACTTGCGCTATATTGATGACATCTTCATCATCTGGACCCATGGAAAAGAAGCCCTTGAGGAATTCCACCATGATTTCAACAATTTCCATCCCACCATCAATCTCAGCCTGGTCCAGTCCACACAAGAGATCCACTTCCTGGACACCACAGTGCTAATAAACAATGGTCACATAAACACCACCCTATACCGGAAACCTACTGACCGCTATTCCTACCTACATGCCTCCAGCTTTCACCCTGACCACACCACACGATCCATCGTCTACAGCCAAGCTCTGCGATACAACTGCATTTGCTCCAACCTCTCAGACAGAGACAAACACCTACAAGATCTCGATCAAGCATTCTTACAACTACAATACCCACCTGCGGAAGTAAAGAAACAGATTGATAGAGCCAGAAGAGTTCCCAGAAGTCACCTACTACAGGACAGGCCCAACAAAGAAAATAACAGAACGCCACTAGCCATCACCTTCAGCCCCCAACTAAAACCCCTCCAACGCATTTTTAAGGATCTACAACCTATCCTGAAGGATGACCCATCACTCTCACAAATCCTGGGAGACAGGCGAGTCCTTGCCTACAGACAGCCCCCCAACCTGAAGCAAATACTCACCAGCAACCACATACCACACAACAGAACCACTAACCCAGGAACCTATCCTTGCAACAAAGCCCGTTGCCAACGGTGCCCATATATCTATTCAGGGGACACCATCACAGGGCCTAATAACATCAGCCACACTATCAGAGGCTCGTTCACCTGCACATCCACCAATGTGATATATGCCATCATATGCCAGCAATGCCCCTCTGCCATGTACATTGGTCAAACTGGACAGTCTCTGCGTAAAAGAATAAATGGACACAAATCAGATGTCAAGAATTATAACATTCATAAACCAGTCGGAGAACACTTCAATCTCTCTGGTCACACGATTACGACATGAAAGTTGTGATATTACAACAAAAAAACTTCAAATCCAAACTCCAGCGAGAAACTGCTGAATTGGAATTCATTTGCAAATTTGATACAATTAACTTAGGCTTGAATAGAGACTGGGAGTGGCTAAGTCATTATGCAAGGTAATCTATTTCCCCTTGTTTTTTCCTACCCCCCCTCCCAGACATTCTCGTTAAACCCTGGATTTGTGCTGGAAATGGCCCACCTTGATTATCATACACATTGTAAGGAGAGTGATCACTTTAGATAAGCTATTACCAGCAGGAGAGTGGGGTGGGAGGAGGTATTTTTTCATGCTTTGTGTGTATATAAAAAGATCTTCTACACTTTCCACAGTATGCATTCAATGAAGTGAGCTGTAGCTCACGAAAGCTTATGCTCATATAAATTGGTTAGTCTCTAAGGTGCCACAAGTACTCCTTTTCTTTTTACTTCCTTACTTACTTTCTCCACACAAGTCATGATTTTATAGACCTCTATCAGACCCCCTTTTCCAAGCTGAAAAGTCCCAGTCTTATTAATCTCTCTTCATATGGAAGCCGTTCCATACCCCAAATGATTTTTGTTGCCTTTTTCTGAACCTTTTGCAATTCCAATATATCTTTTTTGAGATGGGGCGACCACATCTGCACACAGTATTCAAGATGTGGGTGTACCATGGATTTATATAGAGGCAACATGATATTTTCTGCCTTATTATCTGTCCCTTTCTTAGTGATTCCCAAAATTCTGTTCGCTTTTTTGGCTGCCGCTGCACACTGAGTGGGTATTTTCAGAGAACCATCCACACTGACTCCAAGATCGCTTTCTTGAGTGGTAACAGCTAATTTAGACCCCACCATTGCCCTTGTATAGTTGGGATTATGTTTTCCAATGTGCATTGCTTTGCATTTATCAACATTGAATTTCATCTCCCATTTTGTTGCCCAGTCACCCAGTTTTGAGAGATTTGTTTATAGCTCTTTGCAATCTGCCTGCCTATCTTGAGCAATTTTGCGTAATCTGCAAATTTTGCCACCTCTTTGTTTACCCTTTTTTCCAGATCATTTATTAATATATTGAATAGGACTGGCTCCAGTACTGACGCTTGGGGGACACCACTATTTACCTCTATCCATTCTGAAAACTAACCATTTATTCCTACCCTTTGTTTCCTATCTTTTAACCAGTTCCCAATCCATGAGAGG